>NC_044563.1:8706899-11106899 GCF_007565055.1 Rhinopithecus roxellana | reverse complement strand
CAGTCAGAGCTGGCTGGAGGTGGAAGAAGTGGGGGCACAATAGGAAGAGGCGTTCCACACCTACCGCCACTAGCGTACTCCATGACAAGGTAGAGCGTTTTCTCAGTCTCAATCACTTCAAATAATTTAACTACAAGAGAAAAGGCCAAGCCTTAAGTCAAGAAGCAGCAGGGGCCACATACTGCTCTAAAACATGTCCAGGAGCATCCTAGGGATGAAAGTCTCCCCTCCTTTCATGATCCCCCACTCCCAAGAACAAGTTCCTCTCATGCCAGCCAAACTGCTAAGGACAGCCCAGTGTGCCAGAAGGGGAAACGGATTTTGAGCTGAGCTTCCCCAGGGGCATCCTTGAAGACCGCAGACTCCAGAAGGCAGTGTGCCTCGGGGAGAAGATGACATGCTGGAAAGCAGAGCCTTGCTGTTGGGGAAGAAGAGAGAAATGACAACTTGTGCTCACCTATGTTGGGATGATTCAAAACCTTCATTATTCTTACTTCGCGGAATAGCTGGAAGATAAAATACCAGGGGTCATGCTTGCTCAACTTGCTCCCCTCAGGTCCCTCCAAACAGAGCCCCTGCTAGGATTATTTTTTTCCCAAAAAAAACAAAACCAGGCAGGGAAAAGAAAATAGGGTGGTTGTCTAGCTCATGCGCGGCCTTCCCCGTGGCTGGAAAGTCGGGGAAGCTGGAGGAGGGCTGGCTGTGGGGACGTGCTACCCGGGATGGCATCGGGATGAGCCAGCCGTGCCCTCTGCTGCGTCTACCAAATCCAGCCCCAAAACAGCAGGCAATTTGGCTGGGTGCCTCTGCTGGAGGGAGTGTGAGCCCATGTGCGTGAATATTCAGAACCCGAGCTGCTGCCTTGGTTCAGTGACAGTACACACCCCAGCTTGGTCTGTGTAAAGGGGTGGTGGAGCACCAGAGGGGGACCCCATCATTTTCTGACTTACAGTAGTCAGAGGGCTCTGTTCCAGGGGATAGGCCTTTCCTTCCTGGGCCTCCAGGGTGGTGACAGAAGAAGCCACTCCTATATATAGCTGATGCCAATTTTAATCAAATCCACCTCCACACACTCACGCTCTCTTTGTGAAACAAAACCAGGGGCTCCAAACCATGTATTTTCACAAAGAAAGATGACAGAAATGAACTCCTTCCCTCTGCGGGGGCCAGAGAACTGGAGGTGGGGCTTTTTGTAATTCCAGGCCTCATCACTTGCACAAAGAGCAGAACTAGTTTTTGTTGTTGTTGTTGTTGTTTTTTGTATTTTTAGTAGAGACGGGGTTTCACCGTGTTAGCCAGGATGGTCTCGATCTCCTGACCTCGTGATCCGCCCGTCTCGGCCTCCCAAAGTGCCGGGATTACAGGCTTGAGCCACCGCGCCCGGCCTTTTGTTGTTGTTTTTGTTGGGGGGTGTAGGGGAAGCCCTAATTCGAGATATGGTTTATGGAATAAAGTGAATACATTTGTTTCCCCTTTAATGATGCCCCAGAGCTTTCCTGAGCTAGAACGGAAAAGAAGAAAAAGGCTTTCCAATCTTCAGGAACCCAATGCTGACCTTACCCTTTATTAGAGCCTAGGTTTTTCTTACTTTTTTCCCTGGCCCAACAGATATTTTGGAAGAAGAGGCAAAAAGCCTCGATACCACCCTCTGGGGTGGTAATGGGGAGCAGCACTGAAATGGGGCCAGAGGCAACTGCCAAGGCTTCTTCCCCTAAGGCTGCTCACCTGGCATGGAAGTGGCATTCTTCTGGGAGAACTTGGGGTTTTCTGGGCTCGTCTAGACCCCTGAGGGGGCTAGCTTCTTCAATGTTCATTTTTTAGGGATTATTGCTGAGATCACATTTTTGGCCAGAATCAGACTGGCTTTAGTAACAGAGTCTCAAAAGGTTTTGAAAATGGCTCTGTTTGTCCGGTGTCGGTGCCTTCCACAGAGCCAGGAAGAATCAGGGAGAAAAACAAGGTAGGGAGTTAAGATGGCTTGGTGGACTGGCGATTATTACGATGGCAGGCTAGACTGCTCCCAAGGCCAAATGGCCCATCCCACGCTGACTTCTTCTTCTGTGGGGCTGGAGCCCGTATGTCAGGAGCAGCCCTTTTTCCCTTCCTCCTGGAAAGCTCCAAGCAAGGACACCCTGGTGATGACAGCAATGATTCCACTGAACTGAAGAACCCTTGAAGGGATTCCAGGGGTAACAATTAATAGGAAACACCTTGGTTCTGGCTATTTGCATGTCAGGGGAACAACTCATCCACTCTAATTCCATGAGCATTGCCCTCAACAACAATCCTCAACTCCTACTCCTAAGGTTCCCAGTATCACTGTATCTGACTCTAATGTTAGCACGAATCATGCCTTCTCCTAACTCAACTACCACAATATGCTTATGGAGAAAATATCTGATTTGCCACAAGATGAACAGAACTAGGTTTTGTTCAGAAAATTTGAGCTGGAGCTCATTCTCTACAATGTAGCTGGCACAGAACCCAGCTGCAGGTTCCCTGTTTCCTCTTATTCTTGTATTTCTAAAGCCATTCCCCTGGATCATTCCAGATCTTGAAGTAGCTGCATGTGTTTCTAGTAGTGGCTACAAACATGTGTTTTTGCATAGGGCTGGCCGCAAGCCAGAAGATAACAAGATGCAGGAAGTAGGTCAGACAGGTAGGCCAAGTGGCTGGGAATGAACAGAGCCAGTGCCTGTGGCCAGGAAACCCACTCAAGAGGAGTCACCACAGAGGATTCAACTAAAACCCCTAAGGTAGCAGAGCCATGTGGGGTGGTGAGTGAAATGGCCAGAAAATTTAAACTAGGAATTCAAGAGAAGGTCTGAATGGGGTGAGTAGATCATTGACCCCAGAAGAGAGATTTAGAAAGGGACAGGAGGGCCGAGCGCGGTGGTTCACGCCTGTAATCTTAGCACTTTGGGAGGCCAAGACAAGCGGGTGACTTGAGGTCAGGAATTTGAGACCAGCCTGGCTAACATGGTGAAACCCCATCTCTACTAAAAATACAAAACTTAGCCAGGCATGGTGGTGGGCGCCCGTAATCCCAGCTACTTGGGAGGCTGGGGTGGGAGAATCACTTGAAACCAAGAGGCAGAGGTTGCAGTGAGCTGAGATCACGCCATTGCACTCCAGCCTGGGTGACAATAATGAGACTCCGACTCAAACAAAACAAAACAAAACAAAACAAAAACAAACGGACAGGAGGTGCCATGTGCTTACCTTCTGGAGGCTGGAGGAGTTCAGTTGAGTCTTGTCAATGATCTTCACAGCTACCTGAGGATGAGACAAAAAAGCCCCAAATCACTTCTCTGACTAGGCAAAATCCAGGATTCCAATCTACTTCCTCCTTTATATTTCGCACTCCTTTTCATCCCACAGCTTTTTGCACCCCTATATCTCAGATCTCATTTCTGCCAGATAAACAAGAGGTTGGCTGCAGTAGTAGTCCCATCACCACCTGCTGGAGTGTCAACAGGGCTGGGAGGTGCTGCCATGTCCCTAGTCCCAGTGCTCACCTCTTTCCCAGTCAGGATGTGTCGGGCCAACTTCACCTTGGCAAAGTTACCCTTGCCAATGGTCTTGAGGAGCCGGTAGTTTCCAATGTGGGGCTGCTCATCAGCAGAGGTGGCTGAGTTGCGGCCCCGAATCATGTTGGACTTACTGCTGGGCTTGGAGTCAAGGTGTCCCAAGGTGGGCTGCAGGGTAGAAACAGAGATACCATTACAAGCTACACTTCCAGTCCTCTAAACACTCTCTGCAAAATATATAAGGGAGGAGGGTGCAGGGGCAGACTCCAGGGGGCTGGTAGGCATGTGAAGAATCACAGGACAGGAGAAGAAAGGAGAGGGGGCTGAGATGACAGCCAGTCTTCACTCCAAAGGAGCACATCATAAGGTCCAGTGCCCAGATCCTGTGGGTGGCAAAGCTCAGGAGCAGAGCTGTCCCATCACTGGCTCCCTGAACCTCCACTGGCAACACAACAGCTCATCTGGCTCAGGAGGGAGAGCCGGTACCCCACTTCCCACTATGCTGCCTGTGCACACTGCGAGAAGACTGCATCTCAAAGTCATGGTAGCAACATGGTCATAACTGCTTCAATGCCCTCATTGCCACCCGAAACTTACATGAACCTTTATTATTTATTTATTTATTTATTATTTTGAGACAGAGCTTTGCTCTTGTTGCCCAGGCTGCAGTGCAACGGTGCAATCTCAGCTCGCCGCAACCTCCGCCTCCTGGGTTTAAGCAATTCTCCCACCTCAGCATCCCGAGTAGCTGGGATTACAGTCACACACCACCACGCCCGGCTAATTTTGTATTTTTAGTAGAGACGGGGTTTCTCCATGTTTCTCAGGCTGGTCTCAGACTCTCGACCTCAGGTGATCCGCCCGCCTTGGCCTCCCAAAGTGCTGGGATTACAGGTGTGAGCCACCGCGCCTGGCCATAATAACCTTGTTAGGTAGAAATGTAGTAGCCCTCCCTGTATGGAAGGACTGCGTGGCCTGAAGTTAAACCCGAGTCTCCTGCGTGGGAGACGAAATTCTGCCGCTGAACTACCAATGCCCCACCGAACCTTTATTATTTATCACTTTACATTTATTTGCTGTCTCTCCCAGTAAGAATGGAAGCACATGAAAGCAGGCATATATTCTTTATTCACTGATAGATCCCAGCACTTAAAGAGAGACTGGCTTATGTTTGCTGCTCAATGAGTACTTGTACAATGAAATAACTGAATGACTACGTCTGAGCAAGGCAGCAGTCTGCCCTGCTCTGCCCTCCTAGATCAAATGAGGGGATGAGGATGCAGAAGCTACAATGACCAGCACTGAACAGGCATATAAACATAATACAGGTTGAATATCCTTTATCCAAAATGCTTAGGAACAGAAACGTGTCAGATTTTTGATCGTTTTGAATTTTGGAATATTTGCATATACATAATCAGATATCTCAGGGATGGGACCCAAGTCTAAACGTTTATTTTTCACGTATACATTATATGCATGGCCTGAAGGTAATTTCATATTTTAAAATAATTTTGTTCAGGAAACAAAGTGATTGAATTTTGATTATAACCTGTCATATGGGGTTACGTGTAGAAGTTTCCACTTGTGGCATCATGCTGGCACTCAAAAAGTTTAGAGTTTGGAGCATTTTTGCTTCTGGATTACGGATGTTCAACCTGTACAAAAAGGGTATGGTCTAGACAAAAAACATGTATCTACGTGAAGACGTGTACATTCCTCAAAGTGCTAAACACAGACTATGTGAGCCAGCAATTCCGCTCCTCAGTATATACAAAAGATAAATGAAAACATAAATCCACAAAAAACCTGTAACCAAGGTTCATAGCACCATAATCCATAATAGTCAAAAAGTGGAAACAATTCAAATGCCCATCAGCTGGATGAACAGATAAACAAACGTAGCATCTCCATACTGGGGAGTATTGGTTGGCAGTAAAAAAGAATATATGCTACAACACAGAAGAAACTTGAAAATGATGTTGAGTAAACAAAGCTGGTCATAAAGAACCACATATTGTATGATTCCATTTATATAAAATGCCCAGAACAGGCAAATCTATAGAGACAGAAAGTAGGTTAGTGGTTACTGAGAAGGATGGGGGAAATTTAAGGGTGACAACTAAGGAGTGTGGGGTTTCTTTTTGGGGTAATGAAAATATTCTAAAATTGATTGTGGTGATGGATACACAACTGTGAATTTAATAAAAGTCACTAATTTAAATTTCAAATGGATAAACTTATGGTATGTGAATTATCTCTCACAAAACTGTTCAGAGTCTGAGCCAGGCAAGGTGGCTCATGCCTAATAATCCCAGCACTTTAGAAGGCTAAGGCAGGAGGATCACTTGAGGTCAGGAACTCAAGACCAGCCTGGGCAACACAGGGAGACTCTGTCTCTAAAAAAAATTAAGAAATCTTGGGAGATTGAGGCCGGTTGATTGCTTGAGGTCAGGAGTTCGAGACCAGCCTGGCCAACATAGTAAAACCCTGTCTCTACTAAAAATACAAAAAATTAGCTGGGCGTGGTGGTAGGCGCCTGTCATCCCAGCTACTAGGGAGGCTGAGGCAGGAGAATCGCTTGAACCCGGGAGGAGGAGGTTACAGTGAGCTGAGATTGCACCACTGCACTCCAGCCTGGGCAGCAAGAGTGAAACTCTGTTTCAAAAAAATAAAATAAAATAAATTAAATTAAATTAAATTAAATTAAAAACAAATAAAGAAATCAACTGGGTGTGGTGGCACGCACCTATAGTCCCAGCTGCTCTGGAGGATGAGGCGGGAAGATCGCTTGAACCCAGGAGGAGTTCAAGGCTACAGTGACCCATGATCATGCCATTGTACTCCAGCCTGGGTGACAGAGTGAGACCCTGTCTCAAAACAAAAAACAAAAAACAAAACAAAAAAACCCCAACAAAACAAAAATGCAGAATCTGGTCTAACTCCTGATTAGAGCCCTGGTTTACAACTCACAAAGAACATCTGGTACGATCGCTCCAGCATACTGCAACGAAGCATATGAGGCCACAGCCTCATCCCAGAACCATCCAGAGCTGCCTTGGAAACTTCACGAAACAGTTTGGAGGGCAGCAGGGTGACCAGAGGAGTGTGAGTCAAAGTTCTTCCTTTCATGGCCCCTGTTGGCTCTAAGTGAAACACTCAAAAACCACAGAGAAAAAGAATGACTTGCTACTACTGCCCAAGGAACTGTCCAGCATTCCTAGGCAAGAACCTTGCTAGCCCAGCCAGATGCTTTTCAGGCAGAAATGACAGCAGCAAGTAAATTCAGTATCCTGATTCTGACATTTCCCCTTCTTCACTGTGCCCATGCAGGGCCTTTGCATAGTAGCTGCAGGGTGTCTTTTGGTGAGTTGTTTGACCAGATCCCAGAAACACATGGGGCTGAACCTTGGAGGAGAAAGATCCCATATATTTGGTAGATGTTTGAAGGGGGAGGCTCCTCACATCCCAGAAGAGGCCCTTTTAACTTCCTTCTTTCTGTCTTCCTCACCAACCATTGCATCTCCATGAAGCCCCCCAGCCCTTACTGTCTGCTCATTCCAGCCCACAGAGCTCTCTGGTGCTCTGTTCTCCATGCACCCTGTAGCTCACCTAAGACTGGTTGGTTCTCAAACAGTGTTTGCTAGACAAGTGAATTTTTAAATATCTGCTTTTTTCCCTTCCAAAGGATCTCTAGGGTTCACACCCCTTGGAGAGAAGGGCATTGCTGGCACCTGACTGGGCCAGTCTCCTGAAGGGTGCCCCAGCCCTATCCAGCAGGGTACTGAAAGCCTGGCCTCCTCAGGCTACCTTTTTCTCAGCCCCAGCTTCCCTTTCTGTGCTGCTAGACTGCTTCCCACTTTACTCAGTCTGCCTAAGGGGCAATGAACAGGAAAAACCTTCCTTCTGCCCCAACTCCTACGAGAGGAAGATGGGTGGGAAAGTTTCCTTGGCAACCTCTAGTTCACCTTCTAAGTTTGTTGTCACTCCCCTTTTCTCTGATGATGTAAGTCCAAGGCAGCAGGAAGCGTGACGGTCTCTAAGTTCTCAAAATCCAGACCAGGGATTTAGCATCTACCTGGGGACTTGGGCCTTTTGCCAGTTGAGACCAAATCTGGGCATCCCATGCCCATCCTGAGCTCTGCTCTGCCCATCCCTCTTGGTGAACCGAGGGGCCGGTCTGTGTGGCACAGGTCAGCATTCCCTGCCTGGCCCTGCTGCACACTGGGCCTCAAGGAGCTTAACAACCACAAGCAAGATTCTGCCACTCATTCTCCTCCTTTCTGGTTAAGACTGTAGATGTCGGAGATAACCTGCCAGGTTTCAAATCCTAAATCTGCCACCTATTCAGCACATACTAACTTTATTATTATTATCATCAACATCATCAAGTCAAGCACAGTGGCTCATGCCTTTACAGGCAGCACTTAGGGAAGCAGAGGCAGGAGGATAGCTTGAGCCCAAGAGTTCAAGACCTGCCATTCACAAAAAGGAAAAAAAAAAAAAGAATATATTTAAAAAGGCAATATAGCGAGACCCTCATTCACAAAAAGGAAACACACACACACACACACACAAAACCCCAAAACAGAACAACTGTAACATCAACATTGTCAAGAAGGAGGTGAGATTATTACAAATAGGGAAGAGAAGTACCCAAAAAACGACCGGTGGCCAATATTGCCAGACATCTGTGCCAGGCAGCGATCTTGAGGAACTCTGCAGTCCAACAGAACCAGGTTCAAGTCCTGTCTCCCCCACCTACAAGCTTTAATTTCCTTATCTGTAAAGTGGCAATAAACGTTCCCTACTTTACAAAAGTAGATGAGAGAACACATGTAAAACACCTTATCCAGTGTTCAGTAAGAGCAACCACTGTGTCCCCAAATACTACTGTCTGCCAATCCAGAAGTCTCACTATCAAAACAACCTTCCAAATCAAAGTTGAGCCCGCTAAGCCGGCTACAGCCCAGCTGGAGGCTGACAAGAGATGCTAGGGGCCTTTCCGCAAAAGGGGCCAGGTTGAGTGCCTGCTCTCCTCCAGACCTGGTGGACTGCCACACTCCCTCAACCTGTTGCTAGCTGACACCAGCACCTCTAGCCTTCAAAAGAGGGAAGAAGGGGAGTTAGGAACTCAAGACAGGGTCGCTGTGAAGGGCTGGTCCCACATTGGGTATCCAGGACAGGGAAAGAGAGGAGGTTCTGCTTGTTCAGGAGCCAGAGAAGCAATAAGCACTGATGCTTGCTCTTTGATCCCTTGCTCCAAAGTCACCAACCCACTTTTCAGGACTGAACCATCCAACTCACAGGACTCCAAGTGCTCAATCCTTCCCTTACTTACCCCTGCACTCCCTCTTCTATGCTGTAATATGTTTCCCACAGCAGGGATGTGAGCCAGGGTAAGGAGGCAAGCCACTGGGAGGAAGCAGACAAAAGAGAACGGGAAAAGAGGAGAAAGTCTCCAACAGAAATGCTTCTTGGGGTAAGGCCCCAAGTGAGGCAACTTCCTCACCTAGCTGCTTCCCTGAAGGATAAAGTGGTAAGAGTATGCAGTGGCTAATATGGAAAGAGAGTTTCCCTTTTTGGGTTCTGGCTGCACCACTCAGCTTGGCCCTGGGTCTCACCAACAGGATGGCAGGCTGAGGATTAGCTACCCTACTAGGCCAACTCAACAGGACCTGGCGAAAACCATGTTCTCCCCTCCACCACCTCCTCCCTGCTTATAGTAAGATGTGGCACACCAGGCACTCCCAAAGCTCTGGCCTATATCATACTCCAGGCAGGCCCTAAAGGATGGAGGAGGTCTGTCGAGAGGAGCCCCTATGGCTCTCAAGTAGCCTTTAGGAAGAATAAGGGGTCACCCTGCAAGGCAGTTATCTGGAACCAAAAGGCAAACCAAGCAGTTACTAAGCAGGCCTGATTCAGAAGTAGGGCTGAAACAGCTTTGGGGTCTGCTACTGAGAGGAAGAGAAGGCAGGACATGGAGGAGAAAATAAAAAGACAGTTTGGCATCCACTGGGCCTGTCAGGCCCTTTCCGCCTGGGATCTCAGACTTGGCCTAGGTGTGTTGTCAGGCTTGCCCGGAAGACAGCCGCCACCCCGAGAGGCCTGGCGCTGACTCAGGTAGGCAAGGCCCCTGCCCTAATGCTGGAGGCTCCTACCAACAGTTGTCCCGTGGAGAAGCTCATGCTTTGGGACTCTGCCTTCAGGGCTGGCCTCAAGTGTCCTTTGGCTTCCCGAGGGCTGAGAAGGGGCCAAACCAGGAGAGGTGATACTCCCTGGCCAGAAGCAGAGTAAGCCGGGTCCTACAGAGTGGGGAGAGAAGAGTATCCCTTGGGCACCGGCCCTGGGTGACAGCCCTAGATCCTAGGCTCCCCCTCAATGTAGCACCAGAACATCCTCTCTGAGGCCTCGGGACTCTGCCTCCCACCAGTCCCTCCTCACCCACTTGTCAAGCCGCTTGTTCCCAGAGGAGACTCTTCTGGTATGTGCCCCCTCTTCCTTTCCTAGTCAATGCCACTTCCACATCTGGACAGCCTTCCCATGAATATTACTATGCTGGACTCAGGCAGGGCGCCACTTAGCAACTCTCTAAAGATCCTATGTTTGAGGTGAGAAGGAAGAAAGAGGAGGAGGCAATCCTAGAGTAAAAAGGGGGACAACATACCAGACTGGAGAAAGGGAAAAGGACTACCAGCGACTTCCATTCAGCAGAGCCCACAGCAGAACCTGTCAGGCAGCGAGGGCAAAGTACAGAGGCCGGGAAGAGCCAGGCCCAGGGCGGGGGCTGCAGGCTCAGCCAGCCACCCTTACTCAGCCGGAGCAGGCGACACCTTCCACCACCTCCTCAGTGAAAAGTAGCTAAGCAGCCAGGCCGAGCGGTTCCTGCCTGGGAACCTGGACGGTGTCGCAACCGAAACCACCACTAGCAGAGAGAGACTGAGTTTGGCAAGGAGAGCAACAGGGACAAAGCCCCGCTGGCTTCTCAAGGGCCAGAAGCCTGGTGGTAAGGAAGTGCGTGCAATTCCAGTACAGTACACCAGAAGCAAGGTGGGAGGGAAGGGGCAGGAGGGGAATAGGGCAGGAAAGGAGACAGAGAGAGAAAGAGGCGGGTTTAGATCAACTTCCTTCTCCCCTCCCCCTCCCTACCTCCCCGGAAGTGGGCAGCCCCACCCTCCCCAAGGTGCTTTGCTGGGTAACAGCTGGTGAGAGGGTGAGGAGACTCACTGCAGCCACGGCTGTCATAAAACCCTAGCTCACCTGTAGCAGGTGGGACCTGGGTAGGGGCAGATGACTTTAACAAAGCCTCCAATAGGGCTGGGGAGGAATATGTGTGACTCAGATGTGCTGACCCAGAGTGGCGGCCCTGCCAAAGACCAGCAAACTACCCCCTCAAGAACGAAGTAGGGAGGAGGGTAAGCAGAAACCAGCAAGCTGACAGTGGCGGATGGACCTCCTACTTCCTAAAAAAGCAGTGCTTAACCTTAGAACCATGCACATTCCACTTAGACACAAAATATTTTGGGCATAATTTCAGGGAGTTTGGGGACTCTATATAAAGCCCCCTAGAGGTAGGTCTGTTTTCTAGATTAAGAGCCTTTATCACTGATAGAGCATTCTATCAATGAAAAAATCATGTTTAATCCTAGATTTTGCCCAAAAGCTAGAAACAATCCAAATGTCTCTTCTAAGGGCCTTCCAGGCCTGCTTCTGAAAATTCATCCATCCCTAGGTTCTCACTCACCCAAGTCTCCAGTCTCCAGTTTCACCTTACCTTCAAAACAACACTGCTTTCTCAAGGAATTCCAAAGGCCTGGGATTCCTCACACTTTCCTCCTGCTAAGCCCCCACTATCTGGGCACATGGTGAGCACGGGGCAAGCTGGTTGTCTCTCATCTGGAGAAGACTCCCCTTCCAGACCAACGACCCCTGTCTATGTGCTGGTTGCAGCCTTGCCTCTGGTTCTCAGAACGATTTCTCATTCATCCCTGATTCTAGGCTAGGCTCTTTCTCATTAAGGAACTCTGTGACCTTTTCATGTTGGTAACCATTAACCCTCTAGGGAAGGGCAAAGCTTCCTCTGTGCTCTCACAGCACTTAAGCATATATCCCTGCAAGACGATGCTACTCAGGAATGGCCAAGAAATGTTTGCCTTACACATGAGCCCTGGCCAACAGATTCACATTTCTGATACTACTGTATGTCCACTTTGTTTTCTCCAAACACAGACCTACAGGGTAGGTAGTCTCCCCGTTTTCCATTGAGAAATTGGCATTCAGAGGTTATGAGACTTGCCCAAAATCTCACAGCTTCTCAGTACAGAGCTGGGGCCAGAGCCCAGAGCTTTTGTCACCATTTCAGCACTCTGCTGTTCCTGACAGTCAGTCCCCCTTACCAGTTTCTCATCAGCCCTTCTTTGATGCCTAGTTGTGCTCTCATTTCCCCCAAAAGATAAGCCTCTGGCTCCTCCTCCATAAGCTAGGAGGCAGAAGGTATGAAGGCTCAGGAAAGGCACTCGGGACAATGGGAATGACAATGTTTGATTCAGGCCAATGGTGGAGGGCTGTTTAAAGGCCTCTCCCTGGCCGGGCGCGGTGGCTCAAGCCTGTAATCCCAGCACTTTGGGAGGCCGAGACGGGCGGATCACGAGGTCAGGAGATCGAGACCATCCTGGCTAACATGGTGAAACCCCGTCTCTACTAAAAATACAAAAAACTAGCCGGGCGACGTGGCGGGCGCCTGTAGTCCCAGCTACTTGGGAGGCTGAGGCAGGAGAATGGCGTGAACCCGGGAGGCGGAGCTTGCAGTGAGCTGAGATCGGGCCACTGCACTCCAGCCTGGGCGGCAGAGCGAGACTCCGTCTCAAAAAAAAAAAAAAAAAAAAAAAAAAAAAAAAAAAAATAAAGGCCTCTCCCAGTGGTCCCACAGCAACCCTTTCCTTTTCCCAGCCCCTGAAAAGTAGGCCCTGACTTCACTGGTAGACTGAGAACCAGAGCAGGATCAAACAGCTTCATTTTTCCAGTCCCTTCAGTTTTCTAGGGCTTTGCAATGTGACAGAAGGACTGTTTCCTCAATCCTATTTGTGGGAGACAGTAAGGGGTTTTGCAAACGGAGGAAATACAAAGCACTGACCTCAAACAGAAAGGCTGGGAAGAGATAGGGTAGGATTTAGATAAAAAGTCACATGGGGGCCAGGCACGGTGGCTCACGCCTGTAATCCCAGCACTTTGAGAGGCCGAGGAGGGTGGATCACTTGAGGTCAGGAGTTCGAGACCAGCCTGGGCAACATGGCAAAACCCCATCTCCACTAAAAATATAAAAATTTGCCGAGTATTGTGGCATGCTCCTGTAATCCCAGTTACTCAGAGGCTGAGGCATGAGAATTGCTTGCGCCTGGGAGGCGGAGGCTGCAGTGAGCACAGATTGCGCCACTGCACTCCAGCCTGGGCGACAGAGTGAGACTCTGTCTCAAAAAAAAAAAAAAAAGCCACATGGGGCTGAGCACTGTTGCTCGTGCCTTAATCCCAGCACTTTGGGAGGCCATGGTGGGAGGATGACTTGCACCTGGGAATTCGAGACAAGCCTGGGCAACATAGTGAGACCCTCTCTCTCCAAATTCAAAAATTAGCCAGGCATGGTGCCATGGGCCTGTAGTCTCAGCTACTCGGGAGGCTAAAGCAGGGTGACTGTTTCAGTCCAGGAGGTGGAGGTAACAGTGAGCTATGATCGTGCCACTGCACTCCAGCTTGGGTGACAGAATGACTCTTGTGACTCTTATTATTTTTTTTTGAGATGGAGTCTCACTCTGTTGCCCAGGCTAGAGTGCAGTGGTGTGATCTCGGCTCAGTGCAACCTCCACTTTCTGGGTTCAAGTGACTCTCCTGCCTCAGCCTTCCGAGTAGCTGGGATTACAGGAGCCTGCCACCACACTCAGCTAATTTTTAAATATTTTTAGTAGAGATGTAGGTTTCACCATGTTGGCCAGGATGGTCTCAATCTCCTGGCCCTGTGAACCGCCCACCTTGGCCTCCCAAAGTGCTGGGATTACAGGTCTGAGTCACCGCACCTGGCCTTTTTTTTTTTTTTTTTTTTGAGATGGAGTCTCGCTTTGTCACCCAGGCTGGAGTGCAGTGGCGTGATCTTGGCTCACTGCAACATCCGTCTCCTGGGTTCAAGTGATTCTTCTGCCTCAGCCTCCCAAGTAGCTGGGATTACAAGTACATGCCACCACATCCAGATAACTTTTGTATTTTTAGTAAGACGAGGTTTCACCACCTTGGCCAGGCTAGTCTTGAACTCCTGGCCTCAAGTAATCCACCCACCTCAGCCTCCCAAAGTGCTGGGATTACAGACATGAGCCACTAAGCCCAGTCTCCTTTTTTTTTTTTTTTTTTGAGACAAGGTATGACTCTATCGCCCGGGCTAGAGTGCAGCAGCATGATCTTGGCTCACTATAACCTCTGCCTCCTGGGCTCAATTCATCCTCCCACCTCAGCCTCCCAAGTAGCTGCAACTATAGGGCCACAGCAATATGCCCGGCTAATTTTTGTATTTTTTGTAGAGATAGGGTTTTGCCAGCTTGCCCAGGCTGGTACTGAACTCAACAATTCAAGCGATCTGCCCATCTTGGCCTCCCAAAGTGCGGGGATTATAGACATGAGCTACCACTCCCAGCATAAGACTGTCTCTTAAAAAAAGTCATGTGCCTGTGGCAAGTCCCTATTTATTAATTTATTTTTAGACAGGGTCTTATTCTGTTGCCTAGGCTGGAGTGCAGTGGTATGATCTTGGCTCACTGCAGTCTTCGTCTCCTGGGCTCAAGTGATCTTCCTCTTGAGCACCTGGGACTACAGGCATGTGCCACCAACCCCACTAATTTTTGTATATTTTGTACAGACAGGATATCACCATGTTGCCCAGGCTGGTCTCGAACTCCTTGGGCTCAAGCAATCCTCCCACCTTGGCCTCCTAAAGTGCTGGGATCACAGGAGTGAGCCATTGCGCATGGCCATATGGGACATTTGGTAACTGGGAGTTGGAGTCCCTTGTTTTTTAACCCTTCCTCCCTCACTGTATCCAGAAACCGTCTTTGCATCCTTTGATTCTGAGCAACTATGGTTATCAACTGCCAAGAGTCAATAAACCAGAGGAGCATTCAGTGTTGGAGAGCTTGTAATACTGGCAGGCATTCACCAGTGGAGAGCCTGGATGCTCCCACCCCCAAAATTAACTGTGACTGCTCCACTTGAGAAACAGCCACATTCCTTTACCATCCCACTGTAGATGGGAGGCAGGGGCTGCTCCCTCTTCCCAGCCAGGGTAGGAGGCTCCCTCACAAAGGATAACCAGAAAGCCTGCAACTTAAGTACAAAGCCAAAACCAAGGTGGTTTACTGCCCTTTAGCTCTCTGAGCTACAATCCTCAACACAAGGCAGGGAGATCAGCACTGCAGCCTGGCCCATGAGGCAGGCCAGGCCTCAAACTTGCCTGGGAAAAACCTGACATGGCAAAAGAGGTGAGAACAGAGAGCCACCTCCAGCTCACTCTCCTTCAGGCCTGGAAGCCACAATGCAAAGAGCACGCTCCAAATCTCTTGTCTTCAGAGCCACTTGAAATGCTGGGCTCCTCCTGAAAGTAGATTCTACTGAGCAACCAGGACTTTAGAGGCTTCCAGGACCACCTTCATCCCTGAGAATCTGCTTGCTGGGGTCTGGTCTCTAAATCCCCAACTACTGTTACCCTAGCAAACTTTTGTTCAACAGTATTCTGGAGCCCTGGCTCCAGTTGCAAAGCTCAGTGAGATCTGGCTCCTGCCTTCCAGAATCTTAGAAGAGGTAAACTATACAGAAAACTTACTAGAGTCGCTCTGCCCACCTCTGCTGCTTACCAGTTGACTGAACATGAGCAAAGTGACATAACTTCTCCAAATCTGTTCTTCATTTGGGACATAAAGATACTAGCTGGACCCATTTCACAGAATTGGAGGGAAGATTAAATGAGAAAATCTGGCCGGGCATGGTAGCTCACGCCCGTGATTCCAGGACTTTGGGAGGCCAAGGCAAGCAGATCCCTTGAGCCTAGGAGTTTGAGGCCAACATGGCGAAAAACCAGCTCTACAAAAAAACACAAAAATTAGCCAGGGTGTGGTGACATGTGCCTGTAATTCCAGCTACTTGGGAGGCTGATGTGGAAGGATCACCTGAGCCCAGGGAGGTAGGCTGAGGCTGCAGTGAGCCATGATCACACTGCGGCACTCCAGCCTGGGTGACAGAGTAAGACCCTGTCTCAAAACAAAAACAAAAAAAAAGAAAAAAGAAAATCCATGTCAGTGTTTACCATAGAACCTGGTGTTCAGGAATGTCTTGATGATGTATTCTATTATTATCTAGCTTCACTTTGGGGTAGGAACCATTGTTTCCCATCTCCAAGGGTTCTCTCTAGGCTCTGGGAAGAGCTACAATACCTAGAAACTTGACTGTAAGTACCAGTATAGCTAAGTTGATTCCTGTCATCCTGGTATTCCTTCTATAACAAGGAAAAGTCAGATTCTTGCCATGGCTGGGCCATCAGGCAAAGAAGACCCTCTTTCCTAACATAAAACCATCCTGGAGGAGGAGTAGGTGAATGACAAAGTGCCCATGCCTCTGCCCTCTGTGTGGCCCAGAGGATGATGACAGTGGTCCTGCCAGGGTTCTTCCCTTCTTCATCAGTTCCTTAACTCCCTCCTCCCAGAAAAGGTCCACAAAACAACTGATATACCAGTACCACATGGTGCCAAGGGCTGGGGGAAGCTCACACTGCCAGCCTCGCACTTTATGCGGTTCCTCCCATACCAGTGGGTTACCGTAACCATGGAGACCAACAAGTTCCTCCATATCACAGGAGAGCCAGCCTGCCAGTAGCCCAGGGCTCTGGGGGATGGGGGTGGTGGGGGTAGGCAGAAGGCAGCCTGCAGCACAGAGGTTTGGCTCACTTTACAGAGGACTGTGGGGAGGTAGCAGATCCTAACCAGTGCAGCTGAGGTGGCTGGGCTTCCTCTTAAGCTCGTTTTCTTTGCCTAGTATGTATGTTCTTGGCATATTTTCTGGGCTCTCTAGACACTGGGCCTCTCTTCCTAGCTCCACTGCTGTACACTGGGGATAATGGTGAAGGGTGCCGTTCCAGAGTTAGACCTGTGATAACCCAGCTCCACCGCTCTGCACGTGCACATACACAAAACATTGGAACAATACAGAAAAGATTAGCATGGCCCCTGTGCAAGGATGACACACAAATCTGTGAAGCATTCCTTTTTTTTTTTTTGAGACAAGAGTTTCGCTCTTGTTGCCCAGGCTAGAGTACAATGGTGCGATCTTGGCTCACCGCAACCTCCGCCTCCCGGGTTCAAGTGATTCTCCTGCCTCAGCCTCCCAAGTAACTGGGATTACAGGTATGCACCACCATGCCTGGCTAATTTTCCTCAGGTGATCCACCCAGCTCGGCCTCCCAAAGTACTGGGATTACAGGTGTGAGCTACTGAGCCCGGCCCATATTTTTTAAAAGATTAAAAATTTTATTATTTCAGGCTGGGCATGGTGGCTTATGCCTGTAATCCCAGCACTTTGGGAGGCCAAGGTAAGCAGATCACCCAAGGTCAGGAGTTCGAGACCAGCCTGGCCAATGTGGTGAAACCCCATCTCTACTAAAAATGCAAAAATTAGCAGGGTATGGTGGCACGTGCCTGTAATCCCAGCTACTAGGGAGGCTGAGGCACGAGAATCACTTGAACCTGGGAGGCAGAGGTTGCAGTGAGCCGAGATCACACCACTGCACTCCAGCCTGGGCCACAGAGGGAGATTCTGTCTCAAAAAAAAAAAAAAAAAAAAAAAAAAAAAAAAAAAAAAAAAAAAAAAAAAAAAAAAAAAAAATTGAATAAATAAAAATAATAAGAAAAAAGAATAGGTCAGAATTGTGGTACAAAGAGTTACCCAGATCTACACATACTAAAAGGAAAGTGGTCATCTATCCTACACGTCTTCCTGTGATCCAGGTAAGTCCTCTTATCCCTTGTTTATCTCAAATCCAGACACTGTCTTAGCTGGGAGTGGTCACTCACTTCTCTGGACTCTCAGCACTCTATCTGTACCCTTCATTTCTTCTTCTTTTGTAAGAGATGAAGTCTTGCTCTCTCGCCCAGGCTGGACTGCAATGGCACAATCACAGCTTACTGCATCCTCAAACTCCTGGGCTCAAGGGATTCCACTGCTTCAGCCTCTCAAATAGTTGGGACTACAGGTGTGTGCCACTATACCCGGCTAGTTTTTCATTTATTTCTTTTGTAGAGATAGCATTTTGCCATCTTGCCCAGGCTGGCCTCAAACTCCTAGGCTCAAGCAATCTTCCTGCCTCAGCCTCCCAAAGTGCTGGGATTATAGGCGTGAGCCACCACACCCAGCCCCATTGATTTCTTGTTTGTGTCCCCATACCTTAACCCCTCATGCTCTGACAGATCAGAGCCAGTGTCTCCTTCACCTTCATATACCCTCAGTGCCCAACAATGCCCACACCTACTTGGCCCATGTTATAATACGTAGGGAACAAGAGAGGCACAACTTTTTCATCTTTAAAGTTGCCTACTCTCGACCCCAAGAGATAAGGGTAACGGAAGGAAAATCACAACTTCTTGCTACCAGCCCCGTTTCCCCTCGTTCAAGGCATTTGTTGCCCTTGAAGTTGGTTGGTTACTATCTGTCCTTCCTACTAGACTACATTACAAAAGGAGGGACCTTGGTCTTTTTTTTTTGAGATAGTTTCTTCTCTGGCCATCCAGGTTAGAGTGCAGTGGTGTGATCTTGGCTCACTGCAGCCTCTGCCTCAGGAGTTCAAGTGATTCTCCTGCCTCAGCCTCCCAAGTAGCTGAGATTACAGGTGCCCACCACCACGTGTGTGTGTTTTTTTTGTTTTTTTTTTTTTTTAAGTAGAGACGGGGTTTTGCCATGTTGGCCAGACTGGTCTTGAACTCCTGACCTCAGGTGATCTGCCCACCTTGGCCTCCCAAAGTGCTGGAATTACAGGCATGAGCCACTGCACCAGGCCAGGTCTGTCTTATTCATGGCCCAGAACAATGCCCAGCACAGTATTCAATATAGTACTGAATGAATAAATGTGTACAAATGAATAAATAAGAAAACATGTTGGGGTGTCTTCATGACAGTCTCTGGGACCAAGTGATAACTGAAAGCCCACATCAGTGTGCTCTGCCAAAAATACCCATGAGGGTAGTGAGCCACGAGATCCCCTATTCCAGTGATGGATGAAAAGTGAGTGACCACCAAGGTGAGCTGGAGACAGACTCAGAATATAGGCACAACCAGGGACCAGCAGGGCCCATCCCACTTGCTCCCCTGAATCAAGCCCTAGCCTTTCTTTCATCAGAGGGAAAACCCTCTCCTTCAAACTTCCTGCTGCCCAAGACAACTCAGGTACTCCCACTTAAGACAGTTCTCTCTGCCTCTCTACATTTAGTTTCTCTACTGCTTTGCTATCAAAACCATTGTGTCTTGCTGTGACAATGAATGCAACTCGAGCCATTCTAAGAGCTACCAATTGGGGACAGACAGTGACTTGTATAAGAATCTAGGAGACATTTATTTATTGTTTGCCACACTAAGAGTTCTGCTTTAATATTTCTTATGTGAACCAATGTACCGACTCTAAGGCCCTGTTAACTGTAGGGTGTCAAAATAATTTCACCCATACACACCTGCCTCCTGTCCTGCTGCACGAATCAGTATTCCCACCCTGCCCCCAACCCCTCCCCAAACTGCCTCCTGTTACAAAAAAGCAAAGGAACTAAAAACGGCAGCTGGGGAGCTCAGTTGACTCACCCAGCATAATCATCTCCTCCCAGAATCTCCCATCTTCTCCTGGGGTTTTTGCCAACACAAAGTAAAAAAGAAGCATGAGATCTTAAAACAAAACAAAACAAAAAAAACTCTCTCAGCATTTATGCAACAGTCTTTCTACCTGGGTACAGATTTAATCCTTTGTTTCTGCCCTTTCCAATGTGGTTTCCTTAAAACTTGCTTGTATGCTGAGGATAAGATCCAGTCTGGAGCTGAGAAACAGGCCTTCTAGACCCCCCCAGTCCCAGCATTGCTGCTGGAAAGTGCAGAACAAGACATGTGCCTCTTCCTGCTGCATCTTTCTCTGGAAGTGAAGAAATACTGCCTTCCTACTCCTCCAGTTTCAAAGAGGGAGTTGAATTAGAAGGAGGAAATGTCAGAAAAAAAACACTGGGACAAAGTTTGTTGTCCCAGAAGTCACCATGGCCACAGGTCACAGCGCATCAGAAACCACCCCAAGGCTATCACTGCCACCCTCACCTCAGAACTGTCTCCCTGTTGGGCCCGGCTGCAAAGTGGCTACTCCACTTAAGTGACCACTAAAAATCCAACTGGCTGATCTTTCTAGAAGCAAGCCCTTACAGGGCTGCTCCTGCTGATAGAGAGAGGTGCTATCTTTCTCCTGCAGCAGATCACTAAAAACCCAAGCAGGAGAGGGCACCTAAGTTGTGGAATGAGGGCCATCCTGTTTCAGGTGCTACCAGATTATGGATCAAACCAGCTGACATGGAGAACCCAGACAAACCTAGCCCTCAAGGCAATCACAGAAGACAAGGGTAGCTCTCTAGCAACTTTTCTGGGTAGGAAGAGGAGGGTGCTTCTTTTCTGCCATCTGGTATATAGGAGGACAACTTACTTGTACAATAGATAGTGCCATGACCACAAAATATGATTTTTTAAATGTTTTTTTTTTTTTGAGACAGAGTCTCACTCTATCGCCCAGGCTGGAGTGGAGTGGTGTGTCATCTCAGTTCACTGCAACCTCTACCTCCCAGGTTCAAGTGATTCTCCTGCCTCAGCCTCCTGAGTAGCTGGGAGTACAGGTGCGCACCACCAGGACCAGATTTTTTTTTTTTTTGTATTTTTAGTAGAGATGGGGTTTTACCATGTTGGCCAGGCTGGTCTCAAACTCCTGTCCTCAAGTGATCTGACTGCCTCGGCCTCCCAAAGTGCTGGGATTACAGGCGTGAGTCACCGCACCCAGCTGAATACAAAATAAAGAGACACTTCCACAGGCAAATGCAAATCTGTTGCAGCATATTAGTCAAGAAATCCCCAAGTTACCAAAAGTTCTGTTCTGAGAAGGAACTCTTTTTCCATAGAAACATGTTACAAATGATAGCTGTGTTCTCAGGACAGCCCATAAGGTCCCAGCATAGTATTTCAAGTGGTACGTGAATCGTACTTAAGAGTTAAACCATAGCCCAGAACAGGAAATGGATTCAGAGTTCCAACTCAGGACCCGGGAACAGATCTTTGCTCTCCAAGCACCATGTGCAGCAGACACTGGGACTCCCTAGCCTTCAAGCTCTGGGTGAGGGCTTGAATCAAGAAGACTTGAGCTGGGTGCGGTGGCTCACTCCTGTAATTCCAGCACTTTGGGAGGCTGAGGCGGGCGGATCACGAGGTCAAGAGATCGAGACCATCCTTGCTAACACGGTGAAACCCCATCTCTACTAAAAATACAAAAAATTAGCCGAGCGTGGTGGTGGGCACCTGTAGCCCCACCTACTGGGGAGGCTGAGGCAGGAGAATGGCATGAACCCGGGAGGTGGAGCTTGCAGTGAGCCAAGATCGAGTCACTATACTCCAGCCTGGGCAACAGACCCAGACTCCGTCTCAAAAAAAAAAAAAAAGAAGAAGACTTGAACAAGAGAGCTTCAAAGCATTTGGGGTAGAGCTTAAGGCTAGGTGGGAGAGAGGGTCTGAGGAGATATAAACCCAGATGGAGATGAGCAATGAGGCTAGAGGAAAAATTTTAAATGGGTGCTGCCTTACACAAGAGAAGAGCTAATTAAGGAAGACCAGGTAGAACAACTTCCAGCCAGAGGAGACAAGACAACCTGCAACAGTACCCTGACATATCAGGGGCAAAACATGCTCTTTACAACTGTCTTCCTTCCTAGGCAACTGACGCGGGGGCTATGCTTCATACCTGCCTTACTCGGCTTGCCACTGCTGCTGCAGTCTCAACCCTGCGCTGAAGGCTGGATCCTGTTACTAAGTGGCCATGGCCTAGGCAGGTATCCTGGCCAGCTTGCCAGATCAATGGAGGATTCATTTGTCAGCAGTTAGGTGAAGAGTAGAAAGCCCGAGCTTCTCAGTGAGATTGAGTATATGTCAGCTTATGGCTTTAGGCTGAAGGTGCCCCTCAAAGCCAACCACTGCTGCTTATTCGCTAGTGGCAATGACAATTTTGCTCCAAGGGGGCCCTTGCTGTTTGTACTTTCTACTTAGGAGCAAAGTATGGTAAACCAAATGACAGTCATTTTCTGTCACATGTGCCTTATTAAAAAGTACTTTTTTTTTGAGACAGGCCAGAGTGCAGTGGCACGATCTTGGCTCACTGCAGCCTCGACCTCCCCAGGCTCAGGTGATCCTCCCACCTCAGCCTTCTGAGTAGCTGGGACTACAGATGCCCACCACCACACCTGATTAATTTTTGTACTTTTGTAGAGATGGGGTTTTGCCACGTTGCCCAAGCTCCTCTCAAGTGATAGGCGTGAGCCACTGCACCCAGCCAAAAGGCACTTTTTATACTGAATTCATCCTTTCAACATCCTATGAAAAGAGTCTGGGCTGGGTGCGGCGGCTCACGCGTATAATCCCAGCACTTTGGGAGGCTGAGGCGGGGGGATCACTTGAAGTCAGGCATTCGAGACCAGCCTGACCAACATGGTGAAACTCCATCTCTACTAAAAATACAAAAATCAGCCGGGCGTGGTGGCGGCCACCTGTAGTCCCAGCTACTCAGGAGGCCCAGGGGGAAGGGTCACTTGAGCCTGGGGAGGTCGAGGCTGCAGTGAGTCGAGATCACGCCACTGCACTCCAGCCTGGTTGGTTGACAGAGCAAGACTCTGTCTCAAAAAAAAAAAAAAAAAAAAAGAGTCTGATTGAACTGGTTTCTAAGAGAAGGGAATGGCCCAAGGCATTTCTAACCTCTGTGGTACGAACCTGGGAATGGCACTCTTTGGTGAGATTAGCTCATGCACTGGTGGAAGCCCTCAGGGACCAGAACCACCTATTAACAGGTGGCGCTGGGAGGAAGGGGGCCACTCTTGGGCATTGCTAGATGTGCTGCTACACAGACTATGGACAAGGGAATGCTGGGTGTTTTGAAGGAGGCAAGCAACCAAGTCTGTAGCTCTCCACCTCTGAATTCACTCAGAGACGGCAGGGAAGAAAAGATGGCTCCAAGAGGAATACAGCTCCTACCCAACAAATCCTAAAAGGCAGCTCTAACTGGAAATAGGTATGGTGGCATAAATGAAGACCCAAAGAAGAAACCCACCCAGGACACCTCTCATCAGTAGAATTTAGCTTGGTGGTCACAGGCCGCGGCTACCCATTCTGTTGCTCTACATAGTTCATGCTAACTACCAAGGACAAAGAACCCCACAGCCACAGAGGGGTCCCTACCAATTCTTGAAAACAGAAGTTAAAGAGGCCAGGCGCGGTGCTCATGCCTGTAATCCCAGCACTTTGGGAGGCTGAAGCGGGCAGATCACAAGGTCAGGAGATCGAGACCATCCTGGCTAACACGGTGAAACCCCGTCTCTACTAAAAATACAAAAAATTAGCCGGGCGTGGTGGCAGGCTCCTGTAGTCCCAGCTACTCTGGAGGCTGAGGCAACAGAATGGCGTGAACCCGGGAGGTGGAGCTTGCAGTAAGCTGAGATCGCGCCACTGTACTCCAGTCTGGGCGAGAGAGCGAGACTCTGTCTCAAAGAAATAAATAAATAAAAATAAATAAATAAATAAAAGAAAACAGAAGGGCCGGGCGCGGTGGCTCAAGCCTGTAATCCCAGCACTTTGGGAGGCCGAGACGGGCGGATCACGAGGTCAGGAGATCGAGACCATCCTGGCTAATACGGTGAAACCCTGTCTCTACTTAAAAATACAAAAAACTAGCCGGGCGACGAGGCGGGCGCCTGTAGTCCCAGCTACTTGGGAGGCTGAGACAGGAGAATGGCGTAAACCCGGGAGGCGGAGCTCTGAGATCCGGCCACTGCACTCCAGCCTGGGTGGCAGAGCAAGACTCCGTCTCAAAAAAAAAAAAAAAAAAAAAAAAGGAAACAGAAGGTAAAGAATCAGAAATTACCAAATATCCACACCATCTAAAGCACTGAGAACAATGCCTGGTGACATGCTGGTTATTTCTATAATTTCATATCCTTTTCCAACTTATTCTGTAGGCTGCTAGAAGATACAGCTTGAACTTCTTTACTCAAAGCTCATCACGAATTCCCTGCATCTCCAAAAGGAGATGGATGTTTTCTCCAGGAGAGTCCTGCAGCTGAAGGCTAAGTTCTGGTCATCTACGCACATGGCTTGAACTTGGACTTGGGTTCAAGTCTGCACCCAGGCAGAAAGGCTGCTGCATAAATGGAGCTAGAAAAGGCTCCAGCAGCTCAACCATTTTATCCCTTCCACAAAAGGCCACTCTCCTCTCCCCTGATGAAAACACACACATCCCACCCTAGATGTATGGACCTGGAAACTTTGCAAATCAAGTCATTATGGGAAATGTGATCAGTGTTTCTCTCACACACACATGCGTGTGCGCAGTGTGACCAGAGTAAGTCCATTCTCATACACAGTGCTTACTGAAGCTGGGCGCTGCCTCTTCAGCTGTGAGACAAGGGAAACCTGTGTGCATGTATATAGGGAGGGAAGTGATGGTGCTGGTGAAAGCTTAGCCACACTTCCAGCTCCTGGGTGTGTCTGCCATAGAATCCAGCAGCCTCTCTGGCAGCCAGGCCCCTATCGCCACTGTCCTTCACACAACATAACAGGATCGCCGTTTAGGAAGATGGGATTTTTGGTGTTGAGTTTTGTAGCCCACGAACTAGCATACGTCTGCCCCATCTCAGGGGCAGTTTCCTGAAACAGCTGCATGTCCTGGGCCCCTGCAGACAGGGTCTGAGAAAGAAAAACAAGATGCCAGAACTAGAAATTTTAGGGTAATAAAGAAGGAATGAAAGTTGGCCACAGTGGCTCATGCCTGTAATCCCAGCACTTTGGGAGACAGAGGTAGGCAGATCATTTGAGGCAAGGAGTTCGAGACCAGCCTAGGCCACATAATGAGACCCCCATCTCAACAAAGAAAAATTAGCTGGGCGTGATGGCTCACACCTGTAATCCCAGCACTTTGGGAGGCTGAGGCGGGCGGATCACGAGGTCAGGAGTTTGAGACCAGCCTGAACAACATGTGTAACCCCATCTCTATTAAAAATACAAAAATTAGCTGGGCGTGGTGGCATGCACCTGTAATCCCAGATACTCAAGAGGCTGAGGCAGGAGAATCGCTTGAACCTGGGAGGCTGAGGTTGCAGTGAGCCGAGATCACACCACTGCACTCAAGCCTGGGCGACAGAGTGAGACTCCATCTCAAAAAAAAAAAGAAAATTAGCTGGGCGTGGTGGCATGCACCTGTGGTCCCAGCTACTCAGGAGGCTGAGGCAGGAGGACTGCTTGAGCTAAAGAAGTTGAGGCTGCAGTGAGCCTTGATTACACCACTGCACTCCAGCCTGGGTAACACAGTGAGAGTCTCTTAAAAAAGTAGAAAGAATGAAATTGTCCTCTTCTCACAGCTGAAAGCCCTACCCCATGGGAGCAGACCTTTCCCACCTGGTCCTAAGGCCTCACACACAGTCCCATTTACCTTTCTTCACAGACCAGGATTCCTGCTGGTATCTCTACTCTACCCTGACAGCTCTACCATGTCAAGTGACCGTGGTATCTAACGCTGATGCTGGTTACCCCATGAAGAGATAACCAAGGTCATGTGAGCTGGGCCGACACGTTCTGCTGCACTTGTTTACAGACAAGGGGATTAAAACAACCTGTCAAGGGAGGGGAGGGGGCACACGGGCAAGCACTGGCAACACAGCATAGAGGCCTCCCGCCAATAAATTTTTTGCTCAAATATAAAGCAGAAATCTCTCACCAAACACCAAACCAGCTAACTATGCCAAATACCACTTATGGTCAAGTGACCTTGAGGCACTGCTCAATTTTTCCAATGTTCTTTGGGTTTTTGGGGGGTGGAGTGAGGGGAAACTAGGGAGGTAGGCAACATAAGGTCCCTAAAAAGCCCCAAGTTCAATTAATACCTAAGCAAAGCATGTAGGGCTTAAAAAAGAGGAGATGTCTTAAGGGTATATTTGTATAAAGCAAGCGTTCAATTCTCAGATGCCTAAACTCCGCATCAGAAATCCAAATGCCAAAACAGAACTTTCTGTGACCACTTATGTTGGAATTGGGAGGAAAGTAATTCCTCTTAGGTGCAGTTCCAGGGCAGAGGGGATCAGGTAGCAGAGAGTCTGGACACCAGGCCAAAGTCATCCTCTCTAACCAGAGGGTCAACCTGACAATGATAGTCGCTGGCCACAAGACACAGGAAGGAAGAGGGAAAGGTGGTCAGCACCTGAGACCCTGGCCTCAGGCAGTACAGGCCGCAGAAACTATATGGCTGTGGCACAAAAGCTGACCCCTGGCTCTGTGAAGTTACAGGCTTTCCACCGCTCCTCTGCAAAACCATCTGTCACAGCCCCTAAATAACCAATCCTCAGGTTGGGCACAGTAGCTCACACCTGTAATCCCAGTCCCTTGGGAGGCCGAGGCAGGCGGATCACCTGAGTTTGGTAGTTCAAGACCAGCCTGGCCAACATGGTGAAGCTCCATCTCTACCAAAAATACAAAAATTAGCTGGGCGTGGTGGTGCATGCCTGTAGTCTCAGCTACTCGGGAGGCTGAGGCAGGAGAATCGCCTGAATCTGGGGTGTGGAGGTTGCAGTAAGCCGAGATTGTGCCACTGCACTCCAGAGTGGGCAACAGAACAAGACTCCATCTCAGAAAAAAATAAAATAAAATAAACAATCCTCCCCATTCAGCAGGGTCGGGCTGCTACTGGCTGGTCTCTGCCTCAGGCTCTCAAGTCTTAGCAGCGAGAGGATGTTTCCATTTGGGTTTTCCCACAGCTGGCTGTGGAGGTTGGCAGAAGGCTAAAGCGGTACCCCTTTCCTAGCCAGCCAAAGGGGCAACATGAAACAATTGCTGGCAGCCTGTGCTCCCACTCCAACATCCCCTTTCTCGCAAAGGAGCAGCTACCACTCTCTTGACCTTTCATCCACAGTCTTGTTGAGGCCAAGGAAGATGCACCCAACCCAAGAAAACTGAAGGTAGTAAGTTAGCGACAAAAGAACGCAGCTTAGGAACTAAAAAACCTGGCTTTCGGGGAAAGGGGGTATTGTACTCTAAGGGATTCTAAGAAGAAACTCGCCAAACCACCCAGCCAGCTCTTCTGAAGAGCAGGGGTATTTAGAAGTGCTTTCCATTTCCCAAGCTATTAGAGAACAGGGTGGCCTTGAACAGAGCTGGTAACAGCAGAATGAGTGCACACACCTGCCACAGACTGCCAGCCCGGGACAGTAACGTGCTCCAGAGTTTACATACTCACGCGCCCAGGAATCTCCTCCAGATCACTGCTGACAGGCAGAGCAGGGAGGTGGACTGAGTCCCGCTCTAAGCTGGACACTCCAGTTTGCCTGGCAGGGTGGGGGTGGGGGCAGGGAGAAGTTGGGGAGAGGAGGAGGAGGAGGAAGGAAGATTACTATTCTCTATTTTCAAGCCCTGCCCCTAAAACCAGGGAGGGAAGTGGTGGGGTTCCTGTTGCAGGAGCTCCAATCTCTAGCCACTACAGAGCCAACTGGCTGCATAAGAATTTTGGAGAATGTGCACATCAAACAAGCTGGGAAAAGGAGGGGAAACCAACCGGGTTAGAAGTGGGTTGGTCCCCTGCCAAGAACTCTGAATGGTACTCCTATCAGAACTAAAACATAACAGGAGGTGGGCAGGTTTGTGGCCTCTGGGAAAAGGCAGGAGGGAAAGCAGTAAAGACCGGACAAGCATGGAAACAAAACTCACTCCCTGGCAGGAGACGACAGCCTATGGAGTCAGAAGTGAAATGCTGTCCCAGTAAACCTTTCCCAGTAGGACAATCACATTCTAACCTTAGGTCAATTTTCATATGCTTCGCCGGCTGTGACCTGGACTCTG
Organism: Rhinopithecus roxellana; assembly: GCF_007565055.1. Taxonomy (NCBI): domain Eukaryota; kingdom Metazoa; phylum Chordata; class Mammalia; order Primates; family Cercopithecidae; genus Rhinopithecus; species Rhinopithecus roxellana. The sequence continues at coordinate 11,079,204 of NC_044563.1, read as the reverse complement.
CAGTGGGGAACACGGTCACTTCTACAATCTTGTAAGTTAAGGCCTGCCACTCCAAGCACTTGTGAGGGAAGAGGGACTCTCATTGGCTGTGTTGTGCAATCTAGTCTGTGGCCAAGGGCAAGGCAGAAGCCACAGATGACGGGCCCTCCCACAGGGAGAGGAAAGCTCCTCCCTTTCCAGAACAGAGCCCAAGGCTGCCACAGAGAGGTGCTGTTTAGTGACAGAAATATTTGTCAGGAGTGACCAGAGGAATGGCCACTACGTACTTCCTCTTTCTCACCAGCTGCTACCATCAGCCTCCACTGGCTGTCTCTGAAAAGCCTGCAGAACCTCCGGTGGCAGGAGTGTTCTCTGAGTCATTCCCTCAAGAGAAAAGGGAAAGTGGGCCTGACTCCTGGGCCTGAAGAAGCCTCCCAGTGCCCTCAGCCAGTCCTTGCTGCAGAGCAAAAGCCAAGGACTGAAATCCTGGACAGCCTACTCTTCACCCACACCTGCATACAGTAAAAGCACTCCCTCTTACTCTAGAACAGGCACGTGGTGGTGGGGGGCGCACTAACACTCATCTCCACAGCCACACAGCACTGAGAAAAGGAACTGACGGCTTCATATTTAAAGCCTTAAAAAACCAACTTTCTGTATGCACACACGTACACACACACAAATACGTATATACACACACACAAACATAACTGATTTTATCTGTGTGTGTAGGCATATACACATATACACGTAAAATTGATATCCAGATTAGATCCATGTGGTTTCTGGATTTTTGCCCACAACTGTATTATGAGCTGGCTGTCTCCCCTTCCCTGCCTGCAGCTCCAGGCTAACTCTCTTCCCTTCCCAGAGTCTCATTCGGGGTTCCAGCCACCTGTCTTCAAATGTAGAATGGTGTCTCAGACCTCCAGGTCTTGGCCACAGCTTTCCACTGCCAGGAACACTTTCCCTCTAGCAGTCACTCCCATTCCTCTTCGTGGTGAGCCTCAGCTCAGACATTGCTTCCACCAGGAAGCTTTCCTGATCCATGCATCACTTCACAGGGTCTCTCCAGACATTTCCCAGCTCAGGCTTCCTGCACTAGCACTTCACTGCTTGCTGAACGGCCTGACTCCTTCACAACTCTTGTTGGCTGTCCTGTTCACTATTACACAGACTGAGAGCAGCATAAAGGAATTTCCAAGACTAGACCACTTTGTGTCTTCAGTGCACAGGCACAGCGCCTGGCACCTAACAGGCTCTCCAGAAATGCTTTCCTAACTCACCATGGGAAGTCTTGGGGTCAGAGTCTTCTTGCTTTTCTCAGCGTGACTCCTCACCCAAAAGCTCTTTGCACAGCTCTGCTCCATGTGACCCCTTTTAGCCTGGGTCAGGGCTAGAATGCTGGTGCCCACTTTTAAACCATTCCCAGCCAGGCGCCACGGCTCATGTCTGTAATACCAACACTCTGGGAACCCAGGTGGGAAGATCGCTCGAGCCTAGGATTTGACACCAGCCTGGGCAATATTATAAGACCCTGTCTCCACCAAAATACAAAATATAAAATAAATAATCATTCCCTAGGGCCTCTGGCACCTCTATGAACACAGTCTCTGGCAGGATTTCAGAGCTCCTCTCCGGTGTGCAGAATTGGGGCCTGTTACCCTTCCACTTGTCCTTTCCCAGCCTGCCTTCTGCCGTAAGGGCTGCAGCCAGCCCCTCTTAAGTGATGGCAATGGGGGCACAGTGCCAAGGGCCTAAGATCCATTCTAGACCCAACTCTTTGCAAACAATTTATGTCACCTTGGGCAAGTCATTCACCCTCTTGGGACCTTTGTTTTCATGCTTATAAAATGAGGCACCGGAGACGAGCCCTGAGTGTCTTCCTGTGTGGATGTGACAGTCCTCAGTGCCTCTGTGCTCACAAGCCTTCCAGACCTCTTCAAGACCACAGCAGGAAGTGGGCATCGTCTGCATGTCCTGAAGATCGCTTCCTGACCTTGACTTACGTCAAGACAACCTGCCTAAAAGTCTGGCTCCGGAAGTAAACCTCACCTAACATGACTAAACAACAGGTTGGAAAATCTCTTCCGCCTAAGGCTGAAAAAATTAAAAGCAACCTAGGTAGACAACTCCAGAAATCAAGGTAGTAAGCAGCAGCACACCCCAGAAACATGACAACCCTGAACTCAGGGTGCCCTCAAGAAGGATCATCTCCCTCCCTAGACTTCATTTACTCACAGTTTACAAGCTCCTGGCCCCTCCCAGACACTCCACATACCATAAATGTGGCCACAAGGCACAGGGAAAGGCACAGTCTATTTCCAACAGGCCCCAGGGCTCTGCAGCCTTACTCTGAGCAGCCCAGAGTAGGCACAGCCCCTGTTAGGGTAAATGGCACACCTAGTTCCTAGCATCTGCCCCCACCTGCAGCATGATTCCCTCAGAAGCTCGGTGAGTCTGCAGGCTTCCAGGTGGGGAGCTGCCTGCCTGCCTGCCTGCCACGAGCAGGTAATCCATGAAGAATAACTGAGTTGGCAAAGCCTAGCAAGCAGCAGTTTCAGCCTCCCTGCCCAGAGTGGGGGTGGGTGGGGTGAGGGGGGAGCAGGGAGGCAAGTACAAGCAGACCAGTTTAACAGGTCCTTATTTCCACCACCCCACACAGCTGGTGCCTTCTTCACCAGTCCAATAAAAAGAGATTCAAAAGTCAGATGGCGCTTTCATACCACACATCACAAAGACCAGAATCAAGGAAGAAAACAGTCATCCTTCTCACTCTTCCCCCACCCACAGTGGTCTCGGAAAACATGGTCCCTAATCTCACAGTTCGCGGGCCAATCAGGAAAAGCAACTGATCTGCTCTTAGATGCTCAAAGGAAAATCTGGGTCCTCGCCATCATCAGGCGCTGAGCTGGTGTGCAATCAGTTCTTCCTGTGCCATGCTCCTGGGCTTTTCTCCCACTATAAATAACTCCAGCCTTCTGACAGACCACATGACCTCTCCAACGCTGGACAAAATGCCCAACACTAGTGTTCTTCTGCCCACCCATCAAAAAAGAGGCAAGACTGAGACCACCGTAACCAGGAGCAACAACGCAGGTAGACACATTGGTGTCTGGGCAAGGTGTCAGGGGCAAGGACAGAACTCAGCAAAGCCAGGAGGGCTTGGCTCTCTGGCTCTGGTCCCTACTCCAAGAAGCCAGACAGTTTCCTCAGCAGTGCATCCTCCCTGCGGTTTCCTCTCCGAGTTCTTAACACAATCCAGAAATGGTGTAAATCTTCTCCCTCATCTTCTCATCCTGAAAAAGCACTTCTTTGCAGTCTTTACCACACCTACTTAAGATACTGGTTAAGACTTGTGACTTACACAGCCAAAGAATCAGACAGACAGATACCTGATTTACCAACCGACATGGACGCACTTCCCTAAGGATAGCTGTAATGGAGAATGCCCACATTACAATTTTTTTAATTAATTTTTTTATTTTTTTGAGACAAGGTCTCAAGCAATCCTCCCACCTCTGCCTCCCAAGTAGCTGGGACTACAGGCCCGCACCACCACGCCCAGCTAACTTTTCTTTTTTTATACAGACTGTGTTTCGCTATGTTGCCCAGGCTGTTTTCAAACTCCTAGACTCAAGCAATCTGTCCACCTCCACCTCCCAAAGTTCTGGGATTACAGGCATTAGCAACCGCACCCAGCCTCATGTTACGATGTTAAATTTTTTTTTTTTTTTTTTTTTTGAGACAGAGTCTTGCTCTGTCGCCCGGGCTGGAGTGCAGTGGCCGGATCTCAGCTCACTCCAAGCTCCGCCTCCTGGGTTTACGCCATTCTCCTGCCTCAGCCTCCAGAGTAGCTGGGACTACAGGCGCCCGCCACCTCGCCCGGCTAGTTTTTTGTATTTTTAGTAGAGACGGGGTTTCACCGTGTTAGCCAGGATGGTCTCGATCTCCTGACCTCGTGATCCGCCCGTCTCAGCCTCCCAAAGTGCTGGGATTACAGGCTTGAGCCACCGCGCCCGGCTGATGTTAAAAAATTTTTGTTTCACAAATAATTCATTGAGAGATGACCATGTGCAAAGTTCTCCAACAGTTTCTGGGTGTCCACAGTGATACAGAGAAGGATAAAATACAGCCCAGCCTTCAAAGAAGGTAACAATCTAGTAGGAGATAAGCACAAATCACACAATCCAGTGTGGGACGCAAATCCAGGAACTGAAGTTACGGTCAGCCTATTCCCCCAATTTACTGTCTAAGGCTTTTTTTTTTTTTTTTTTTTTTTTTTTTTTCCAGAGGAACAATGGGCTAAGAGAGATCTGAAGATCCCCATATCACTTCCAGTTAGGACCTGGCCTTCCATGAATGAGGATGCCTGCCCATGGCGTCAGCCATGGTGAGAGTTAGGCAGTGCTGGAGTGAGAAGAAGCCAGCTCTGGGAAACTCACTGAAGAACCAGTCATTTAGCTTTTCTCGTCTTTCATCTCCCTCTGGAAACCTGAGACAGGCCCAGTATACAAGCAAAGGTGACATGAGAAGTGCTTAAAAATCCCAAGTTGAAAAAAATGCCGCTCAAGACTCGGTAATGGAAATGAAGTTGGAAAAAGCCCCTAATAACACGAACAGAAGAAGTTCTCTTGGGCAGGAGGTGGAAGGGATTCCTGAAGTTCTATATCCAAAACCCCAATATCACAATGCTAGCTGTGACCAAGGAGGCACATTTATATATTTTTCCTTTACTTCCCAATTATTGGTTGTCTGGTTTCCCTAATTCCGATTCAACCAGTTCTATAGCTCAGCTCATAAAACTATACCTTGGCCAAGTGTGGCAGCTCACACCTGGTATCCCAGCACTTTGGGAGGCTGAGGCAGGCGGATCACTTGAGCCCAGGAGTTCAAGACCAGCAAGGGCAACATGGGGAAACCCTGTCTCTACAAAAAATGCAAAAAATTTGCTGAGTGTTGTGGCACATGACTGTGGTCCCAGCTACTCAGGAGGCTAAGGTCAGGGGATAGGTTGAGCCTGAGAGGCAGAGGTTGCAGTGAGCCAAGATGATGCCACTGCACTCCAGCCTGGGTGAGAGAGTGAGACCCTGTCTCAATAAATAAATAAATAACTATACCCTTATCCATCAGGCTACCAGAAGGTTCAGAGCTCTTCAGGAAGATAGGGAGGAACAAATACTAAGTCCGGACACTGCCTGGCAAGAAACAAAATTCCCTAGACAGACAGAAGATTCTATGCCATCTAAAAAAAGAAAAGTCAGTTAATCAGAACCTGGGGGGTAAAGATTAAGGCCCCAGTCTTCTGTTACGAAAAAGACACAATTCTGAAGCTAGTTCTCCTATCTTAAATGGGAAAAGTTAGGGAGACGGTTGGTCCAAATCACCTCAAAAGAAAATCACTTCTTGAAATTAAAACAAAAAACAAAAAAACACAGATGAGAGTGAATGGGAACTGGTTTATTTAAAAACCTTTCCTGTACAGTAGACAGTGAATTAGCTACACAAGCCTCTTCGGAAATGATGTACCAAGAGGAATTTGATAACAGAAGCATTCTGAATGTGAAACTGGGAGTTCAGCAGCTAAACGTTTCTTATTGAGAAAAATCCTCACACCACAGTCATAATGAAGGTTTAACATCAGTGTTTGACATTTTGTCATTAAGAGATTGGTTTTAACAGTCTGGATTTGGCAGCCTGCCCTATCGGCTGTTTCACAAGCAGTTTCTGTAGTTTCAAGAAAGGCAGGGTGGGCCGGGCGCGGTGGCTCAAGCCTGTAATCCCAGCACTTTGGGAGGCCGAGACGGGCGGATCACGAGGTCAGGAGATCGAGACCATCCTGGCTAACACGGTGAAACCCCGTCTCTACTAAAAAAAATACAAAAACTAGCCGGGCGAGGTGGCGGGCGCCTGTAGTCCCAGCTACTCGGGAGGCTGAGGCAGGAGAATGGCGTAAACTCGGGAGGCGGAGCTTGCAGTGAGCTGAGATCTGGCCACTGCACTCCAGTCCGGGCGACAGAGCGAGACTCCGCCTCAAAAAAAAAAAAAAAAAAAAAAAAAGAAAGGCAGGGTGTTTGCTTTTAAACACTACTTTTTTTTTTTTTTTTGAGACTGAGTCTCACTCTATTGCCCCCAGGCTGGAGTGCAGTGGCGCAATCTCTGATCACTGCAACCTCCGCCTTCTGGGTTCAAGCAATTCTTGTGCCTCAGCCTCCCGAGCAGCTGGGATCACAGGTGCACGCCACCATGCCTGGCTAATTTTGGTATTTTTAGTAGAGACAAGGTTTCACCATGTTGATCAGGCTGGTCTCGAACTCCTGACCTCAGGTGATCTGCCCACCTCGACCACCCAAAGTAACATTATCTTAAAGTATATATTTCAGAATAGGGTCCAACCATTCCAAGACAGAAAGAGGGAATGAAAACCAAACAAAATAAATGTGGTGCTACCAAACAGAACAGGAGCACACCAGAGAGCAGGGCAGGAAAAGACATTATTCACCACCCGCACCAAAATGGCAAGACAAGCCAACTTAGTACTTCTTACAACCAAGTTAGAAAATTAGGACACAAAAGTGGCACTAAAGACATGAGATTAATAAAGGGAAATCCCTACACAGAATTTCGTCTCTCCAAAATCAACTTACCTGGCCTAAATCTGTTTACTTGAAAAAACACAACAAAACCACCCCAACAGGGTCACACCAATGAAAAGGACTGTCATCTAATCAATTAGTAGCCACACCTCTCTGCCAGCAGGAGATGTCGGTAATTAAGGTAGAGATTTTTCTCCCTGGGAATACAAGTACAGAAGGGCAGAGCCCCTATGGACCTAACCCATTATGACAGCCTTTTCATTAGCAAGGAAAGCACTGCCACACTCTCCAAGGAAGCCATGGCCACAGCATTAAAGAACACCTGAGTGAACAGCAGCTACCTCTGTTGAGAGATAAAAATGTGTTGGAGATGGGGTAAGGGAAGCGGCAGAACCACTCCTAAGAAAACTAACAGGCTGTGTTTCTCAAAAAAACTTACATGGACCTTGGCTTTTCCACTCTTTTTTTTTTTTTTTTTTTTGAGACGGAGTCTCGCTCTGTCACCCAGGCTGGAGTGCAGTGGCCGGATCCCAGCTCACTGCAAGCTCTGCCTCCCAGGTTTACACCATTCTCCTGCCTCAGCCTCCCGAGTAGCTGCGACTACAGGCGCCCGCCACCTCACCGGGCTAGTTTTTTTTTTTTTTGTATTTTTTAGTAGAGACGGGGTTTCACCGTGTTAGCCAGGATGGTCTCGATCTCCTGACCTTGTGATCCACCCATCTCGGCCTCCCAAAGTGCTGGGATTACAGGCTTCAGCTACCGTGCCCAGCTAGCTTTTCCACTCTTAACAAAAAAAGCACTTATGGCTCCAGCTACTTGGGAGGCTGAGGTGGGAGGGTCGCTTGAACCTTGGGGGCCAAGACTGCAGTAAGCTGAGATCACACCACTGCACTCCAGCTTGCGTGACAGAGTGAGACTCTGTCTCAAACAAACAAACACCAAAGAGATGGGTTCTAAAGTAGTTTAGAAATGGCACATAACTACATAACTGGGCTGGATACAATGGCAACTGCCTGTAATCCCAGCACTACGGGAGGCCAAGACAGGTAGGTTGCTTGAGGCCAGGAGTTCCAGGCCAGTCTGGGCAACATGACGAAACCCCATCTCTACAAAAAGTGCAAAAAATTAGCCAGGCATAGTGGCACACGCCTGTAGTCCCAGCTACTTGGGACGCTGAGGTGGGAGGATTGCTTGAGCCTGAGAGGTCGAGGCCAAGATTGCGCCACTGTACTACAGCAGCCTGGGCAACAGAGTCAGACTCTTGTCTCGAAAAGAAAAGAAAAGGCACACAACTGTGATTTTGGATAAGTAAATCTTATTTATTTATTTAACATTAGAGATGGAGTCTTGCTTTGTTGCCCAGGCTGGTCTCAAACTCCTGGGCTCAAGTGATCCTCTCACCTTGGCTTCCCAAAGTGCTGAGAATACAGCCGTTGAGCCACTGACTACATCCAGCCCTAGGTGATACTTTAATCAAGGGCAACAGACCAGGCACAGTAGCTCACTGCAATTTCAGTGGCCTGAAATCCCAACACTTTGGGAGGCCAAGGTGGGTGAGGGTCACTTGAGCCCAGGAGTTTGAGACCAGCCTAGCCAACAAAGCAAGACCACATTCTCTACAAAAAATAAAAATAAGGCCGGGCACGGTGGCTCACGCCTGTAATCCCAGCACTCTGGGAGGCTGAGGCAGGCGGATCACCTGAGGTCAGGAGTTCAAGACCACCAGCTTGACTAATACGGAGAAACCCAGTCTCTACTAAAAATACAAAAAAAAAAAAAAAATTAGCTGGTGGTGGTGCATGCCTGTAATCCCAGCTACCAGGGAGGATGAGGCAGGAGAATCGCTTGAACCCAGGAAGCAGAGGTTGCAGTGAGCTGAGATCAAGCCATTGCACTCCAGCCTAGGCAACAAGAGCGAAACTCCATTTCAATAAACAAACAAACAAACATTTAAAAAATTAGCTGGGTATAGTGGCACAGCCCCTAGCTGCTCAGGGGGTTCACGCAGGACTGAGTCCAGGAGGTTGAGGCTGCAGTGAGCATGTTTGGGCCACTACACTCCAGCTTGGGTGTCAGAACAAGATCCTGTTTCAAAAAAAAAGTGGTGGTGGTGTTGGGGGGACACAGTGGTTCTCACCTGTAATCCCAGCACTTTGGGAGGCAAAGGCGGGCAGATCACTTGAGGTCAGGCGTTCAAGACCAGCCTGGCCCACATGGTGAAATACTGTGTCTACTAAAAATACAAAATTAACCGGGTATGGTGGCAGGCGCCTGTAGTCCCAGTTACTCAGGAGGCTGAGACACAAGAATCACTTGAACCCAGGAAGCGGAGGTTGCAGTGAGCCGAGATTGCACCACTGCACTCTGAAACCCTGTCTCAAAAAAAAAAAAAAAAGCGGGGTTGGAGGAAGGGCAACAGCTCACCCCTTTACTCTCACCCCATGCTGGCATCTTAAAATAAAAGGCACCCTTGCCAAAGTTAGACAAGCAAGTAAATTAAACCATACACTCAAGTTTAACTAAAATTCTGTAGAGAGGCATAAAGCAACCATTCCCACTAAGAAACAACTGCAGATGTCTAGGATATCTAAGCTGTCTGGTCCCCATAGCTAGCCATGTGTACAGCTACGGGGACCCGCTTCAGGAGAGAGAAGCAAACCAAAGGAGAGACTGAGCAAATGCAAACAGGAAGTAGTGGCATAAATTACACCAGCGATGGGATAAAGAGACACACAGCAGGATGTCCAGAGTTCAGCTCCCAGGACTGAACTGGCAAGTCCTAAACACACACAAGGCCTGGCACTACCAGCTACAGTGCTCAGGGCTGCTAGTAGTCAAGGCTATGAACAAGTAGCTCTGTGCCTGTGTGTGTGCAAGTGGCACACAGAGGGTTGCACGAGAGAATCTGAATTTGCTTCCTAGAGACAAAATATACACAGTTAAGATCCACACACAAAAGCTTCTTACGTTTTGTGGGGTTTTTTTTGGTGGGGAGTGGGGCGCTTACAAAGAAAGAGTTCTAGAATCTCAACATTTCATGGGTGCCACAGAGCAGGATAGCCAAACCTAGAAATCTATAATGTCCTATACTTTAAGGTACTTAATTGTTATCAATTTTAGGACTCAGGGCTTTGGTTTTTCTAAAGGGGTTCTTGAAATTCCAGAATATGGGAAAAGATAAAGATGTGAATCAGAAGCTAGGGTCAAAGAGGGTTTCTTTAAAAGGTCTCCCTTGCATACAGCACTCAATAGTAGGGAGGTAAGCCCAGAAAGCTGCTCCCACTCCATCCACACCATTTCTGCCACATTTACCAATGGCCACCAATGACAGAAGAAACAACTGGAGGCAGAGGAGGCCATTTGTGACTCTAAATTCCATCTGTGAGACATCTGCCTCACACTTACCGTGAGCTAATCCTAAGGAAACTAACTTCTACTGCCTGGACACAACTGAAGCCAGGGACAAAGGATTCTTCACAACCAAGAAAAGCTGCTTCTGACAATGACATACTCTGGACCACCTGGGTTTGCAGCCTTAAACAAGTTATTCAACATTTCAGGGCCTCTATTTCCTCACCTGTAAAATAGTAAGATCTACTAACTTACAAAGAGTAAATGAAGCCAGGCATGGTGGTTCATGCCTGTAATCCCACCACTTTTGGAGGCTGAGGTGGGTGGATCACCTGACGTCAGGAGTTTGAGACCAGCCTGGCCAATATGGTAAAACCGCACCTCTACTAGAAATATAAAAAATTAGCCGGGCGTGGTGGCGGATACCTGTAATCCCAACTACTTGGGAGGCAGAGGCTGGAGAATCGCTTGAACCCAGGAGGTGGAGGTTGTGGTGAGCCAAGATCGTGCCATTGCACTCTAGCCTGAGCAACAAGAGTGAAACTCCATCTCAAAAAAAAAAAAAAAAAATTAGCCAGGCACGGTGGCAGATACTTATAGTCCCTGCTACTTGGGAGGCTGAGGCAGGAGAATTGCTTGAACCTGGGAGGCGGAGGTTCCAGTGAGCCGAAGTCGTGCCGTTGCACTCCAGCCTAGGCAACAAGAGTGAGACTGTCTCAAAAAAAAACACAACAACTAAATGAGTTAATGAAGGTAAAACAGCTAAACAAGTGCTTGGGACAGAGTAAGTACTCAACAAATGTAGTTATTCTGTCTATAGCTAAAGATACACAGCCTCAGAGGCAAACCATGCAAAAATAAGGAGACCCTGCCCACTCTTCAGCCACTCAGTCCATTCCCTTTAAGGCTGAGTTTCCCAATGACTTGGAGCAGATTAATGCACTTAGAGGGCCATCCAGGAGGTGCCATTACTAAGCTATTGCCTTAACTAATACAGTAAACAAATCTTTGAAATTAAAATTCCTTTTTTTTTTTGAGACAGTTTTGCTCTTGTTGCCCAGGCTGGAGTGCAATGGTACGATCTCGGCTCACTGCAACCTCCACCTCCCAGGTTCAAGCAAATCTCCTGCCTCAGCCTCCCTAGTAGCTGGGATTATAGGCATGTGCCACCACGTCTGGCTAATTTTGTATTTTTAGTAGAGACAAGGTTTCTCCATGTTGGTCAGGCTGCTCTCGAACTCCCGAACTCAGGTGACCCACCCGCCTCGGCCTCCCAAAGTGCTGGGATTATAGGCATGAGCCACCATGCCCAGCTAAAATTCTTTTTATTTTTGAGACACAGTCTCGCTCTGTCGCCCAGGCAGGAGTGCAGTGGTGTGATCTCGTTTCACTGCAACCTCCGCCTCCCGGGGTCAAGCAATTCTCTGCCTCAGCCTCCAGAGTAGCTGGGATTACAGACACCCACCACAACGCCTGGCTAAGTTTTTTGTATTTTTAGTAGAGATGGGGTTTCACCATTTTAGCCAGGCTGGTCTTGAACTCCTGACCTCGTGATCCACCTGCCTCAGTCTCCCTAAGTGCTGGGATTACCGGCGTGAGTCACCATGCCCAACCCAAAATTAAATTTCTTTATCTTCCACGTAGACCAGTAGCCGAAGAGAGAAAACAGCACATTAAGTTCAATTCTGGAACTGAAATGCAAGCCACATGTAAATCTGAAAAGAAATATGCTTTATGGGGCCGGGCGCGGTGGCTCAAGCCTGTAATCCCAGCACTTTGGGAGGCCGAGACGGGCGGATCACGAGGTCAGGAGATCGAGACCATCCTGGCTAATATGGTGAAACCCCGTCTCTACTAAAAAAAAAATACAAAAAACCAGCCGGGCGACGAGGCGGGCGCCTGTAGTCCCAGCTACTCGGGAGGCTGAGACAGGAGAATGGCGTCAACCCGGGAGGCGGAGCTTGCAGTGAGCTGAGAGCCGGCCACTGCACTCCAGCCTGGGCGGCAGAGCAAGACTCCGTCTCAAAAAAAAAAAAAAAAAAAAAAAAAAAAAGAAATATGCTTTATGGAAAAAGCAGATTATGGGACTTGCTGAGTGACGGGAAATGGAGCTACAATCCTGTATGTAGACAGGAATTGATATGTTGAGCACTTGATTAAACAGTTTTTAAAAAATGATTCCAATGAGATATGATTCTGAGCAAATGACATGAGTTTTTGTTGTTTTTTTTTTTTCTTTGAGATAGAGTCTCACTCGGTCACCAAGGCTGGAGTGCAGTGGCATGATCTCTGCTCACTGCAACCTCCGCCTCCTGGGTTCAAGTGATTCTCCTGCCTCAGCCTCCTGAGCAGCTGGAACTACAGGCACTCGCCACCATACCCGGCTAATTTTTTGTATTTTAAGTAGAGATGGGGTTTCACCACACTGGCCAGGCTGGTCTCCAACTCCTGACCTCGTGATCCACCTGTCTTGGCCTCCCAAAGTGCTGGGATTACAGATGTGGGCCACCATGCCTGGCTTTTTTTTTTTTTTTTTTGAGAGGGAGTCTTTCTCTGTCGCCCAGGCTAGAGTGCAGTGGCGTGATCTCTGCTCACTGCAGCCTCCCCCTCCCAATTCAAGCCAATTCTCCTGCCTTAGCCTCCTGAGTAGCTGGGACTACAGGCATGCACCACCACGCCCAGCTAATTTTTGTATTTTTAGTAGAGACAGGGTTTCACCATGTTGGCCAGGTCGGTCTTGATCTCCTGACCTCATGATCTGCCCGCCTCAGCCTCCCAAAGTGCTGGGATTACAAGAGTGAGCCACTGCACCCAGCTGACATGAGTTTTAAAAGATTTGCTTAAAGTTGGTCAAAGTGACCATTAGAGGAGGCCCAAGGTCTATTATTCGTATGACTTACGGAAGCTGTTAAAAGCTAGAGGTGCTATGGAAATTGGAGAAGGAGTATATGCAAAAGAACAATGTTGAGAATTACAGGGTAGTTTAAAGATTATATACTACTACAATTCTCCCTGTCACTTAAGGACTTGTCAAGGAAATACAAAGTTGACACCCTGCTACAAACACTCCAAATAAACCTATCTCTTATAGGAAAAATAAAGTATACCTACATAAAAGTGGGATTTACAGGCATGTTTCATTAAAAAACAAGGGTTACAGGCTGGATGCAGTGGCTCATGCCTGTAATCCCAGTACTTTGGGAGGCTGTGGCAGGTGGATCACCAGGTCAAGAGTTCAAGACCAGTCTGGCCATCATGGCAAAATCCTGTCTCTACTAAAAACACAAAAATGGCGCGGTGGCTCAAGCCTGTAATCCCAGCACTTTGGGAGGCCGAGACAGGCGGATCACGAGGTCAGGAGATCGAGACCATCCTGGCTAACAAAGTGAAACCCCGTCTCTACTAAAAAAATACAAAAAAACTAGCTGGGTAAGGTAGCGGGCGCCTGTAGTCCCAGCTACTCGGGAGGCTGAGGCGGGAGAATGGCATAAACCCAGGAGGCGGAGCTTGCAGTGAGCTGAGATCCGGCCACTGCACTCCAGCCTGGGCAACAGAGGGAGACTCCATCTCAAAACAAAACAAAACAAAACAAAACAAAACAAAACAAAACAAAAACACAAAAATGAGCTGACCATGGTGGCACACACCTGTAGTTCCAGCTACTTGGGAGGGTTAGGCAAGAGATTCACTTGAACCTGGGAGGTGGAGGTTGCAGTGAGCCAATCCAGCCACTGCACTCCAACCTGGGCGACAGAGTGGGACTCTGTCTCCATAAAAAGAAAAAAAAAAAGATAGATAGAAATAGGGGTTAGTCCAGGCATGGTGGCTTGCGCCTGTAATCCTAGCACTTTGGGAGGCCAAGGCAGGTGGAGCACTAGGTCAGGAGTTCAAGACCAGCCTGGCCAACATGGTGAAACCCTTTCTCTACTAAAAATACAAAAATTAGCTGGGTATGGTGGCAGGCACCTGTAATCCCAGCTACTCAGGAGGCTGAGGCAGGAGAATTGCTTGAACCCGGGAGGCGGAGGTTGCAGTGAGCTGAGATATGCCACTGCACTCCAACCTGTATGACAGAGCAGGACTCCTTCTGGAAAAAAGAAAAGAAAAGAAAAGAAAGAAACAGGTTAAAAAGAGTCAAGTACAAAAGGAAAAGAAACAAAAAGAAACAAAGTATGTCACCTCTGGAGCCACCCAGGGAATAGACCATTGAGTGTCTGGCCTTAGTGACTGCAGCCTACCAGCCCTCAGCTATTGTAAACACCAAGGTTCTTCAAGGATAGAAGCTGTGTAAGGTTTGCAGTTTTCAAATTTGGAATTGACCAATAGCCAATACATAAGTTAAAAAGAAAAAACAAAACCTACTATCATAATAAAATCCAAGTAAGCCAAATGATCTTTTTAATGGAATAAAACAACAAAAAGTAATGCTATGTATTCAAAGGAGGAAATGAGCCAACTTTGGCCAAGGTCCATCAGGTCACTGACAACCAGCTTCCTCAGCTAGAACTGAAAACCAAGACAGCAAGTGCCTTCCCCAGTCAGGGCCCCAGAAATTGCAAAACAGAGGCTCATTATGAGGTCATAGCAAGTAATCAACCAATCAAAGACAGGGATTATCAGTCCCATCTCTGTTGACAGAAGAGTTCTCACACTGTCTGGAATCCCTTTACGCTTACTGATGACGTCAAACGGATTTCTTCGGGTGGGTGACAGCTACTGATATTTACTGCATTAAAATTAAAACTGGCCGGGCACAGTGGCTCATGCCTGTAATCTCAGCACTTTAAGAGGCCGAGGCAGGCGGATGACGAGGTCAGGAGTTCGAGACCAGCTTGAACAACACGGTGAAAAGCCTATCTCTACTAAAAGTACAAAAATCAGCCGGGCACGGTGGCGCGTGCCTGTAATCCCAGCTACTCCAGAGGCTGAGGCAAGAGAGTCGCTTGAACCTGGGAGATTGCAGTGAGTGGAGATCACGCCATTGCACTCCAGCCTGGGTGACAGAGCAAGACACTGTCTCAAAAAACAATTTTCAACTGAGAAAATGTTACACTATTAACTCATGTAAAATTATATTACAGGGTCAGGCGCAGTGGCTCATGCCTGTAATCCTAGCACTTTGGGAGGCCAAGGCAGGCAGATCAATTGAAGCCAGGAGCCTAGCCAACTTGGCAAAACCCTGTCTCTACTAAAAATACAAAAATGAGCCGGGTGTGGTGGTGTGCACCTGTAATCCCAGCTACTTGGGAGGCTGAGGCACAAGAATCGCTTGATCCCAGGAGGCAGAGGTTGTAGTGAGCTGAGATGGTGCCACTGCACTCCAGCCTGAGTGACAAAGCAAAACTCCATCTCAAAAAAAAAAAACAAAACAATAATAATAATAATGATAAAAATAAAGCCAGGCACAATGGCTCATGCCTATAATCCCAGCACTCTGGGAGGCTGACATGAGGGGATTGCTTGAGCCTGGGAGGTTGAGACTGCAATGAGCCGAGATCATGCCATTCCACTCTAACCTGGGTGACACAGTGAGAACCTGTCTCAAAAAATAAAACATAAAAAAAATTTATTGGCCGGGTGCGGTGGCTCAAGCCTGTAATCCCAGCACTTTGGGAGGCCAAGACGGGTGGATCACGAGGTCAGGAGATCGAGACCATCCTGGCTAACATGGTGAAACCCCGTCTATACTAAAAAAATACAAAAAATTAGCCGGGCGAGGTGGCGGGCGCCTGTAGTCCCAGCTACTCGGGAGGCTGAGGCAGGAGAATGGCGTAAACCCGGGAGGCGGAGCTTGCAGTTAGCTGAGATCCAGCCACTGCACTCCAGCCTGGGCGACAGAGCAAGACAATGTCTCAAAAAAAAAAAAAAAAAAAAAAAAAAAAAATTTATCAACCAAAGTCATGGAGAACCAACCCAAGTTTTGTCTACAACCATGATTCTTACAGTTTTTGGTTTCAGGACTCTTTGCATTTTGAAAAATAACTGAACACCCAGAAGTTTATGTTTATATGAATTATATCTATCAATATTTACTATATTGGAAATTCGAATGAGGAAAAATGTAAACATGTATCAATTCATTTAACAGAACATGAGTAAACACATTACATGTAAACATAAATGATTAGTCTTTAATAAAAAACTTATTTTCCAAACCACAACTAAATGTATACCAAAGAAAATCTACCTGATGAACTAATCTTATAATGCAATCAAAACACAACAGCTGACCAAAAAACAGGCCAGAGGTGGTGGCTCACGCCTGTAATCCCAGCACTTTGGGAGGCCAAGGCGGGCAGATCACCTGAGGTAAGGAGTTCGAGACCAGCCTGACCAACATGGAGAAACCCCGTCTCTACTAAAAGGCAAAAATCAGCTGGGCATGGTGGAAGGTGCCTATAATCCCAGCTACTGGGGAGGCAGAAGCAGGAGAACTGCTTGAACGTGGGAGGCGGAGGTTGTAGTGAGCTGAGATCATGCCACCACACTCCACCCTGGGTGATAAAGTGAGACTCCGTCTCAAAAAACAACAAATACTAGCAAATTAAAGAAAGAAAACAAACAAAAAACAGATGAGTATAAAAACTGAAAAATTTAGGCCGGGTGCAGTGGCTCACGCCTGTAATCCCAGCACTTTGGGAGGCCGAGGCGGGCAGATCATGAGGTCAGGAGATCGAGACCATCCTGACTAACACAGTGAGACCCCCGTCTCTACTAAAAATACAAAAAATTAGCAGGACGTAGTGGTGGGTGCCTGTAGTCCCAGCTACTCAGGAGGCTGAGGCAGGAGAATGGCGTGAACCCGGGAGGGGGAGCTTGCAGTGAGCTGAGATCACGCCACTGCACTCCAGCCTGAGTGACAGAGCAAGAGAGACTCTGTTTCAAAAAAAAAAAAAATCTGAAAAATTTAAAAATAAAAAAAAATGAGAAAAACAAAAAATAAGGCAGGTTGCAGTAGCTCATACCTGTAATCCCAGCTCTTTGGGAGGCCAAGGTTGGCGGATCACTTAGGCCAGGAGTTCAAGACCAGCCTGGCCAACATGGCGAAACACTGTCGCCACTAAATATAAAAAAATTAGCCGGGTGTGGTAGCACACACCTGTAATCTCAGCTACTTGGGAGATGGAGGTGGGAGGATCAACTGAGCCTAGAGAGGTCAAGGCTGCAGTGAGCTGAGATCACGCTACTGCACTCCAGCGTGGGTGACAAAGTAAGACTCTGTTTGAAAATAAATAAACAAGCAATAAAGGAATGAAAAGGGAAAATCAGAAAAAAATTTAAGAAATAAAAAAAGGGGAGAAAAAGAATAAACAAGCCACATATTTTAAACAACAACAACAAAAAAACCCAACAAAACCCACAGGGCCAGTGGTGTATGTATCAGAAGGAAAAAATCAGTTATCTTTGGTCAAAGTCCCTCACATCACAGGAACCAGAAGGACTGCAAACCAAAGTACTGAATGCCTCTTTGAGGCCCAGGCAGGGATTATACTGGGGCTGGGAACAGCAAAACAAGGGCTCCTTATGAAGTCATAGCAAGTAACCAACCAACCAATCAAGACAAGGGCCCCATGTTTTGTCTACTACCGTGGTTTTCTCACCTTTGGTCTCAAGAACTCTTTATATGCTTAAAAAATTATTGAGGACTACATAGCTATCTTATTAGAAATTGAAACTAATTTAAAAATATATTTATTAATCCATTCAAGATAATAAATCCACATGTTTATGCTAATAACCTTTTTAAAATAAAAAACCTGTATTTTCCAAAACAAAATGAAATTTCACCACAAGAGTAGCAGTGCTTTACATTCTTGCACATCTCTTTAATGTCTGGCTTAATGAAAGACAGCTGACTTCTCTCTCATATCTGCTTCCACATTCCATGTGTTTTCATAAGTTGTTTTGGTTGTAATATACGAAGAAAATCTCACTTCACAGAGACATGTAGTTGAAAAATAGAATTCAATAGCCTTTCAGATACTGAGGATTTTCTTCTTTGATACTACATCAAAATTCACTAAGTGGTAGTTTTTAAAGGCTAGTTGCAATGTGGAACCTGAAATTTTATCAATAAACATTTCATATACTTTTCCATTAAAATCCATTAGTCATCCTGCACTTTTTTTTTTTTTTTGAGACGGAGTCTTGCTCTGTCGCCCAGGCTGGAGTGCAGTGGCCGGATCTCAGCTCACTGCAAGCTCCACCTCCCGGGTTTACGCCATTCTCCTGCCTCAGCCTCCCGAGTAGCTGGGACTACAGGTGCCCGGCTAGTTTTTTTTGTATTTTTTAGTAGAGACGGGGTTTCACTTTGTTAGCCAGGATGGTCTCGATCTCCTGACCTCGTGATCCGCCTGTCTCAGCCTCCCAAAGTGCTGGGATTACAGGCTTGAGCCACCACGCCAGGCCCACTTTGTTTTTTTTTGTTTTTTTGGAGATAAGGTCTCACTCTGTTGCCCAGGTTGGGGTACAGTGGCACAATCACAACTTACTACAGCCTTGACCTCTTGGGTTCCAGTGATCTTCCCGCCTCAGCCTCCTGAGTGGCTAGGACTACAGGTGCATATCACCAATGTTAGCTAATTTTTAAAAAATTTTAGCAGAGATGATGAGGTCTTGCCATGTTGCACAGGCTAGTCTTGAACTTCTGACCTCAAGCAATCCTCCCTCCTCAGCTTCCCAAAGTGCTGGTATTACAGGGGTGAGCCACCATGCCTGGCCTCATCCTGCACTTTGAATGGCTCTTTTACTCACTAGAATTCTGGAAAATATTTCTTCACTGACTTTGTGCAGAATTTCCAAATACTGATATTTCACACAATATCAAAAAATCACACTCATTAATTTTACTACCAATCATCTCAGAAAAGTTTTAGCAGACACAAGTTTTCCAAAATTCTAATTTTCACTTGAAAACTTGAATTTTATCAGTGGCAACAATGACAGGCTCACCTTTTTCATTTTCATAAAATGTCCATATGAACAACTCTAGTCTGTCCATCAGTTGTTCTTTCAAGAAAAAATTATGATCCCTGCAGCTGGTTCAGCTCCAACACACATGATTTCCTCAAGTTTGGCATACAGCAGCAATGCTTCACAGATACTTTGTATTTCATCACTTGGAATACCTTTTTTTTTTTTTTTTGAGATGGTGTCTCCCTGTTGTTGGCCTGGACTGGAGTGCAATGGCACGATCTCAGCTCACTGCAATTCTTCTGCCTCAGCCTTCCGAGCAGCTGACATTACAGGTGCCCACCACCATGCCTGGCTAATTTTTGTACTTTTAGTAGAGACAGGGTTTCACCATGTTGGTCAGGCTGGTCTCAAACTCCTTACCTCAGGTGATCCACTCACTTTGGCCTCTGAAAGTGTTGGGATTACAGGCATAAGTCACCACGCCTGGCCCAAAGAGACCTTTATTAAAGGGTTGATAAAATAAAAGGCTGGGCATGGTGGCTCATGCCTGTAATTCCTGTACCGTGGGAGGCTGAGGCAGGCGGATCACTTGAGGTCAGGAGTTTGAGACCAGCCTTGCAAACATACTAAAACCCTGTTTCTACAAAAAAACAAACAAACAACAACAACAAAACAACAAACAAATAGAAAAATTAGCCAGGCGTGATGGTGCGAACCTGTAGTACCAGCTACTGGGGAGGCTGAGGTGGGAAAATCACTTGAACCCGGGAGGCAGAGGTTGCAGTGGGCTGAGGTCGCACCACTGCACTCCAGCCTAAGCAACACAGTGAGATCTTGTCTCTCTCACACACACACACACACAAAATTAATAGTTTTGGCCAGGCATGGTGGCTTATATCTGTAATCCCAGCACTTTGGGAGGCCGAGGCAGGTGGATCACCTGAGGTCAGGAATCCCAGACCAGCCTGGCCAACATGGCGAAACCTGTCTCTACTAAAAATACAAAAATCAGTTGGGTGAGGTGGCAGGTGCCTGTAATCCCAGCTACTTAGGAGGCTGAGGCAGGAGAATCACTTCAACCCAGGAGGCAGAGGTTGCAGTGAGCAGAGATCATGCCATTGCACTTCAGCCTGGGAGACAGAGTGAGACTCTGTTTCAAAAAAATAAATAAAAATAAAAATAAATAAAAATTTTAAAAAAATGAATAAATTTAAAAAATAGTCTTTAGTCCTTCATTCAAGACATTCTCAAGTAACAATGGCTTTTATTTTTCAATCACAAGTTTGTGGTGGGAAAGAAGACCATGACAATGACCACTGGTAGAGTTTATTGCCACTTCCTTGATCCATGTTATGGCGCCAGCAGTTTTCTCCACCACTGCTTCTGCACCAAGGGTGCAAATGGAAATAAAGTTGTTCCAGGATAAATCATGAGATTCAGGAAGTTATTCAACCCTTTGAATATTTATCACCATTTGTATCTGCTTCTGAGCATTCACATAAAATAAATTATTCTTTGACGAGCAGTTGGTGCTGATACAGCAAGTCGAGCCACGTTTATAGATTTGCTCATTTGTAAGGTGAAAGTACAATTCTGTAAATAAGATATTAACTTGGTCTTCATGTGTGCAGCTACATCTTTTTTGTTTTTTTGAGACGGAGTTTCACTCTTGTCGCCCAGGCTAGAGAGGAATGGCACGATCTCGGCTCACTGCAACCTCCACCTCCTGGGTTCAAACGATTCTGCTGCCTCAGACTCCTGAGTAGCTGGGATTACAGGCATGCACCACCATGCCCAGCTAACTTTTGTATTTTTAGTAGAGATGGGGTTTCACCATGTTGGCCAGGTTAGTCTCGAACTCCTGACCTCAGGTGATCCACCTGCCTCGGTCTCCCAAAGTGCTGGGATTACAGGCATGAGCCACTGCCCCTCGCTAAATCTTTAATTTAATGAATCCTGGTAACATCTGAAGTGGCACTACCTTGAATTTTACTGACTTTTCATCCAGTGGGCATTCAGGAATGTCAGCTGTTCAAGACTTCATTAGTCTCTCAGATTCCGTGTGGGCTTTTCTAGTCAAAGCAATGTGGCAACTTATCCTGATTGATAGAGGCTTCAGTGACTTTTTTATTTCTAGTTTAAAAGCTGGAAGAAATTTTGGCTTTTAAAGACCCATAGTACGCACGCATAAAATACGCAATTCCTTTTTCTTTAAACTCTAAATGATCTTGAAAGAATGCCACAACTTAACTGGTACCATAATACTACACGAAAATGTTCTATCGCCTAAGACACAGTAAGGTACATTATGAATGTTTATGAAACTGAGAAGATAGTTTTCATTATAGTTTATTTCTTTTCTGCTTTTTTTTTTTTTTTTTTTTGAGACGGAGTCTTGCTCTGTTGCCCAAACTGGAGTGCAGTGGCCAGATCTCAGCTCACTGCAAGCTCCGCCTTTCGGGTTCACGCCATTCTCCTGCCTCAGCCTCCCGAGTAGCTGGGACTACAGGCGCCCGCCACCTCGCCCAGCTAGTTTTTTGTATTTTTTAGTAGAGACGGGGTTTCACCAGGTTAGCCAGGATGGTCTCGATCTCCCGACCTTGTGATTCGCCCGTCTCGGCCTCCCAAAGTGCTGGGATTACAGGCTTGAGCCACCGCGCCAGGCTGCTTGCTTTTTTTTTTTTTTTAGTTCTTATTTACAGTTTTGCCCAGTTTCTTTAGAGTCCTCCTTTATACTTGTTGGTATGTCCACTTTAGTATTTTTCAACATACAAATTGCAGCTATGGGTTGAAAAAGCAAGTCCTCTAATCTCCCTTTTGTAAGCCAACAATCCACCCTTACATACAAGAGAAATATTATAAATTTTTTTCTATTTTAGAATAAAGTGCTAAAATAAGTTGTCAATAAAATTTTTACAATTAGTTTTCCCAAAAATTTTTTTTTTTTTTTTTGATATGGAGTCTCGCTCTGTCACCCAGGCTGGAGTACAGTGGTGCGATCTCGGCTCACTGCAAGCTCCGCCTCCCAGGTTCACGCCATTCTCCTGCCTCAGCCTCCCGAGTAGCTGGGACTACGGGCGCCCACCACCACGCCCGGCTGATTTTTTGTATTTTTAGTAGAGACGGGTTTTCACCGTGTTAGCCAGGATGGTCTCGATCTCCTGACCTCGTGATCCGCCCGCCTTGGCCTCCCAAAGTGCTGGAATTACAGGCATACGCCACCGCGCCCGGCCTTCCCAAAAGTTTTTACAAGAAAGTTTTACAAGTAGTACTTACTTCTTATATTTCCTCAAAGGTTCCAGGAAAATGTTGGGATTTCAAAATAAGGATTTATTAGACAGTAATGAAGTGTACAAAAAGATTATGGCGGTTACAACTGAAGAAAGCTAGTAAGAGCACAGGAGTACTGAGAACAAACTGAGTTCATCAATGAAAACTTCCATATTTTTACCTTAAAATACTACCTTAAAAATTATAGATAACACAAGAATACAGAATTACACATTTCATTAGCCAGAAGAATGTGATGTCACCACACATCATTTAGCCTCTGGAAAATGTCACTGTATACTGGGTGAGGGAATGAGAGTGAAAAAGGCAACACTGTGTTAATATTATGATGAACAGAATTTTGACTTCGTGCATCACCTGAAACAGTCTGAGGGTCTCCAGATCACAATTAGAACCGAATTCAATATTACAGTGTCCAAAATTTTCAAGTACCTCTCCAGATCTCTCCCAAGACAGGGTCTATACTTATGGCATTCCTGATAGGTTAGAGAAAACAGCCTAGAATCAGTTTAAACGCTGTCACCAAGGAAACCAGAATGCTGTCCCTAATAAGTCGCCAAGACTGGCTTTACTGAGAGGTGGCTCCAGAAACATGGAAAATAACAAAAAGCAAAACAAACAAAAAAAAACACACCATGTTTTCTAAAGCAGTGAATCCTTAAATGTACAGAAATCAGAGGAATGAGAGAAAAAAAGGACCAGGTGGTCTGGGATTCTATACCTGAAGGAGATCTTGGACTATCAAAATTCATACCTTGAGCCACGACATAAACAGGGCACAGAAACAGGTTAGGGAGAGTGGAACAAAGAAATGAAAAACCTAAGATGGACTGGAACAAGGACATGATAATGAAGAAAGGGAGTTCAAAGAAACCAAACAGAAAAAATGAAAGTGAAACAAGTCAGCAGAGGGGGCAAAAGGAAGAGGAAAATACAATGAAAGAAATAGTCCCGGCCGGGAGCGGTGGCTCAAGCCTGTAATCCCAGCACTTTGGGAGGCCGAGACGGGCGGATCACGAGGTCAGGAGATCGAGACCATCCTGGCTAACACGGTGAAACCCCGTCTCTACTAAAAAATACAAAAAAAAAAACTAGCCGGACGACGTGGCGGCGCCTGTAGTCCCAGCTACCCGGGAGGCTGAGGCAGGAGAATGGCGTGAACCTGGGAGGCGGAGCTTGCAGTGAGCTGAGATCCGGCCACTGCACTCCAGCCTGGGTGACAGAGCAAGACTCCGTCTCAAAAAAAAAAAAAAAAAAAAAAAATTCAAAAAAGTTTTTAAAAGAACTCGTCAGGGACTATTTCTTTTTTTTTTTCTTTTTTTCCCTGACGAGTTCTTTTTAAAAAAAGTTTTGAAATTTTTTTTTTTTTTTTTTTTGAGACAGTCTCGCTCTGTCGCCCAGGCTGGAGTGCAGTGGCCGGATCTCAGCTCACTGCAAGCTCCGCCTCCCAGGTTCACGCCATTCTCCTGCCTCGGCCTCCCGGGTAGCTGGGACTACAGGCGCCCGCCACCTCGGCAGGCTAGTTTTTTGTATTTTTTAGTAGAGACGGGGTTTCACGGTGTTAGCCAGGATGGTCTCGATCTCCTGACCTTGTGATCCGCCCGTCTCGGCCTCCCAAAGTGCTGGGATTACAGGCTTGAGCCACCGTGCCCGGCCTGAAATTTTTGTAGAGATGAACTCTCACCATGTCGCCCAGGCTGGCCTCAAGCAATCCTCCAGCCTCAAGTGATCCTCCTGCCTCAGCCTCCCAACGTATTGAGATTACAGGTGTGAGTCACTATGCCTGGCATCTCCATGAGTTCTAAGGGGACACTGTTACCTTTCCCCAGTCACAGCTGCAATGTGAAAAAACTAAGCAACTTACCTGCTGCTCTGAGAAGGCATGCAGGCTCCAGAAATGGCAAGAGATGAAGATAAACAAGCAACCAACAGAGACCAAAATCTGAGCTCAAGATTGAAAGTCCACAAATTCCCAGGAGCAGAAATGCCTGTGTCCCTTCAGGTTTTTGAAAGGGAGGTAACAACAACCTGCCCTTGAAGGCCACTCTACAAGGGAAAAAGGAACCTACAATCATGGGTTGCTAAGTTCCCACGTGTTCTTTAAGAAAAACTGAGTGCTTTCTCCTGTGGCCAAAGGGTCAATACCGTACTTGAAGGCAGGAACATGGCTGAGTGTGTAATCCCAGCACTTTGGGAGGCCAGTGCAGGAGGATCACTTGAAGCCAGATATTCAAGACCAGCCTGGGCAACACAGTAAGAACCCATGAGAAAAAAAAGAAAGGAAGAAAGAAAAAAAAGAAAAGAAAAAAGAAAGGAACATGATGGTATGAATCCCTGATCTTGGTGCTGCAGAGAAGAACCCCAGGGCTTCCCCTTTGACACATAGATCTCAACTCTCAAAAAACTCAAGCTCTGGTGACTTTGGATTTGGCCTTCTAGCCACAGATGAGGCTACACATCCACCACCATCATTTGCAACACAAAAATATAGGCAGGCAGCGGGTGGTGATTTTTTTATTTCTTTAAACAAGAAAACTACCTAATATTTGATGTCTTATAAAACATGAGCTAGGCCGGGCACGGTGGCTCAAGCCTGTAATCCCAGCACTTTGGGAGGCCGAGATGGGCGGATCACAAGGTCAGGAGATCCAGACCATCCTGGCTAACACGGTGAAAACCCGTCTCTACTAAAAAAATACAAAAAAAAACTAGCCGGGTGAGGTGGCGGGCGCCTGTAGTCCCAGCTACTCGGGAGGCTGAGGCAGGAGAATGGCGTAAACCCGGGAGGCAGAACTTGGAGTGAGCCGAGATCTGGCCACTGCACTCTAGCCTAGGCGACAGAGCGAGACGCCATCTCAAAAAAAAAAAAAAAAACCATGAGCTGAAAGTGTTCTCAGAAGTACATGAATCTCTCCAGTAGCATTCCACTTTTTTTCAGATAGATGACTGGTAAAAAAGCAAACTAGGCCAGGTGCAGTGGTTCATGCCATAATCCCAGCACTTTGGGAGGCCAAGGCTGGCAGATCATGAGGTCAGGAGTTCAAGACCAGCCTGGCCAACATGGTGAAACCCCATCTCTACTAAAAATACAAAAAATTAGCCAGACGTGGTGGCGGGTGCCTGTAGTTCCAGCTACTCGGGAGGCTGAAGCTGGAGAATTGCTTGAACCTGGGAGGCAGAGGGTACAGTGAGCTAAGATCACGCCATTGCACTCCAGTCTGGGCAGCAAGAGCGAAATTCTGTCTCAAAAAAAAAAAAAACCCAAGAAACAAAAAATTAGCCGGGCATAGAGGCGGGTGCCTATAGCCTCAGCTACTCGGGAGGCTGAGGCAGGAGAATGGTGTGAACCCGGGAGGCAGAGCTTGCAGTGAGCTCCAGCCTGGGCGACAGAGTGAGACTCTATCTCAAAAAAAAAAAAAAGAAAAAAAAGGCTTAGCCGTGTGTGGTGGCACGCCTGTAGTAGCAGCTACTTGGGAGACTGAGGCAGGAGAATCGCTTGAAACTGGGAAGTGGAGGTTGCAATGAGTTGAGATTGTGCCACTGTACTCCAGCCTGGGCGACAGAGCAAGACTCCGTCTCAAAAAAAACACAACAAAAAGAAGGTGGAGAAAAAAGGGAGCTGCACGTGGGATATCAGAAAACAAAGCAAAACTCATACTGAAATGGTAATTAGAAGCAATGAGTAGCTCACTGTAGTAAAAACAGGGGCAACCAGCCCCCAAGGACAAGGTCTAGGCTGGAGCTCTGTCTGCAGGTAGTTACACTAATTGCTAAACATTCATATTTTGGCATTTCCTGCTTAGCTGGGAGACTGGGAAACAATCCTACCTGGCTGAGCCTTGCTCCCTAAGAAAGACTCCCTACTGCTATTGCAGGTCACACATGGTGACCAGTAGCTCCCACCTTTCCTACAGGTTGTTTCCTGAAGTCCCTGTAAGTTGCCAAAGATCAAAAGCTAATTTTTCTCTCTTTTCTTTCCCAGCAGGCCTGGAGAGACAGTCCCATTGCATGGACCAAAAAAGGCCTGGGGTGTCACTGAATTTAGCAGTCAGATCATAGCAGTAAGGAGTCCTGATCCTCTTCCAGACCCACAAATGAGGAGTCAAAGGCAGACCCAGTCCCTTCCTCCTGGCCAGGCTGAGGGCCTTTTGCCAAGCTGTGAATTGGGAAGGGGGACCACAAGAAGGAGCTATGGCTTAGAGTTTTCAGTGAAAGGTGTATAAAGCAAAGCTGCCTTCAGTTCAGCATAGGGTGGAGAGAAAGCCTCCTCCGGCCGGGCGCGGTGGCTCAAGCCTGTAATCCCAGCACTTTGGGAGGCCGAGACGGGCGGATCACGAGGTCAGGAGATCGAGACCATCCTGGCTAACACGGTGAAACCCCGTCTCTAGTAAAAAAATACAAAAATCTAGCCGGGCGAGGTGGCGGGCGCCTGTAGTCCCAGCTACTAGGAAGGCTGAGACGGAGAATGGCGTAAACCCGGGAGGCGGAGCTTGCAGTGAGCTGAGATCCGTCCACTGCACTTCAGCCTGGGCGACAGAGCCAGACTCTGTCTCAAACAAAAACAAAAAAAAAAAAAAAAAAAAAGAGAAAGCCTCCTCCCTGGAGTGAAGGACCAGCTCAGAGACCCATTCAGTGTTTGGGGAGAAGGGGGGTTGTTTACAATAGATGTCTTCCAAACTTCCGCCTCACTGAATACAGCCCCAAAGGAGGCCGACCTTCGTATTGCCAACTTCCCAAAGAGCACACAAGAAAATAGGCCGGGGTTGCCCAAAACCAGCTTGACTGGTTCTACAGAGAAGCCCCTGGTCTGCTCCGCCTTCCTCATGTTAAAAAGAAAAAGGCCAAAAAGGTGGCTGGGAGCCAGTCACTGAACACAGCCCTCCTCTCTTTCTGCCCTGCACCAGTTGTCCCTCAGGATCACCTAGCCACCAGTATCAATGTCCATCTCCCCTCCTCTCCTACCAAATCTTCTGTTCATTTAGTTTTATAAGCCTAAAACTAATAATTTGGTGTAAAAAGGAAATGGATTTACTTTTGCCATTTCTGCCATTTTCGAATGAGAAATGTAAGGAATAACTGCAAGTGGGGCAAGTGCCAACCCAAAGACAGACATCTGTGGAAATAACCCCCACAGGGACTGACAAACCTTATTTATCTTAAGATGGGGTCTCACTTTGTTGCCCAGGCTGGAATGTAGTGGCATGATCATAGCTCACTGCAGCCTCAACTTCCCAAGCTCAAGTGATCCTCACATCTCAGCCTTCTAAGTAGCTAGGATACAGGCATGTGCTACCACACTCAGGTAACTGTTTAAAAATTTTTTTGGCCAGCGAGGTGGCTCATGCCTATAATCCTAGCACTTTGGAAGGCTGAGACAGATCACGAGGTCATGAGTTCAAGATACCAATATGGCCGCGCGCGGTGGCTCAAGCCTGTAATCCCAGCACTTTGGGAGGCCGAGACGGGCGGATCACGAGGTCAGGAGACCGAGACCATCCTGGCTAACACAGTGAAACCCCGTCTCTACTAAAAAATACAAAAAACTAGCCGGGCGACATGGCGGGCGCCTGTAGTCCCAGCTACTCGGGAGGCTGAGGCAGGAGAATGGCGTAAGCCCAGGAGGCGGAGCTTGCAGTGAGCTGAGATCCAGCCACTGCACTCCAGCCTGGGCGACAGAGCGAGACTCCGTCTCAAAAAAAAAAAAAAAAAAAAAAAAAAAGATACCAATATGGTGAAACCCCGTCTCTACTAAAAATACAAAATTAGTGGGGTACAGTGGCATACGCCTGTAATCCCAGCTATTCAAGAGGCTGAGGCAGGAGAATCACTTGAACCCAGGAGGCGGAGGTTGCAGTGAGCTGAGATCACACCACTGCACTCCAGCCTGGGTGACAGAGCAAGACTCCGTCTCAAAAAAAAAAAAAAATTTTTTTTTTTTTTTTTTTTTTTTTTTTTTTTTTTGTAGAAATGAGGTCTCACTCTGTTGCCCAGGCTGGTCTTGAACTCCTAGTCTCAAGTGATCCTCCTGTCTTGGCCTCCTGAAGTGCTGGGATTACAGATGTGAGCCACCACGCCTAGCTTGAGAAACTTGAAACATTCTAGACAAAAACAGATATGAAGATAAAGGGATCTAGCCTATTTACATTCATCAGAGGAGGAGCTGTCTAGAGGGCAAGAGGAGGAACTGGGATGCCTCCTCCTCTGAGACACAACTGGAAATCAAGAGGCCAGATTCTCTCTTGGTGCTGTTTTAGAATCAGCTGTAACATCTCAGTCTAAAAGATGAGCAATGATGCCGGGCACGGTAGCTCACTCCTGTAATCCCAGCACTTTGAGAGGCCAAGGCGGGCGGATCACTTGAGTTCAGGAGTTCAAGACCAGCCTGGCCAACATGGTGAAACCCCGTCTCTACTAAAAATACAAAAAGTGGCCAGGTGTGGAGGTGCGCACCTGTAATCCCAGCTACTTGGAAGGCTGAGGCATGAAAATCTCTTGAACCCAGTGAGTAGAGGTTGCAGTGAGCTGAGATCGTGCCACTGCACTCCAGCCTGGGTGACAGAGCAAGACTGTCTCAAAAAAAAAAAAAAAAAAAAGATGAGCAATGACCTTCAATGGCCTACACCATAAAGGAAGGGGGCAGGGGGCAGTAACATTCTGCTCAGGAGTCAGAACTTTCAGGGTTAACCTGGGGATAGCCTGGCTCTCCAGCAGTGGGAAGAGGGTGACTTCCTCCCCCACGGGTTTGTAAAGGCTTACTCTTCCCTTTGCTGAGACAGAAGGGGGAAAATGCATAGATAACACTTCAGTGACTCACTCATGTTTGATGAAGGCTGGGAGGAAGCCTGGAGAATCCAAGCTTCAAGCACAAAACGTACAAATACTGGAATCTCCCGTCAAGAGAAGGAAATTCAGCCACCTATCTGGTTTGTCATTTTGCTAAACTTCCACTGAAGGAGGAAGGGCCAGATTTAAACTCCACCCACCCTTTCCACATCCTTCTCAATTTTTGCTTTGATGGGAAAGTGGGGAAACTGGTGGCCCCACCATGGCTAAAAGAGAATCAGATCCTTTCTACACTTCTCAAAGCAGAGGCCCAGCAGCTCCAGTCCACAGCTTAACCAAGCAGACGGAATAGGGGCTGGTCCTGGTTACCATAGGAAAGCCTCATCAGGCAGTCTCAGGGAAGGAAGATGACCCTCCTCACTCTTTCCATCTGCTGAGGTTACTTCATTCCAATCCATTAACGGGCTTCAAAGTGCTGCTGGGGAGAGTCCATTTAGCAGAGAAGCTATCACAGGGCCAAAGGTGGCGCCCACCCCCTACCCCATTTGTCGATAATGGGCCACAAAGTCTGAGGCTTGGCTGCACTCTAGACATAAAATATTCATTCAAGTCGACATAATACATATATAGGAACCTCATGGAAGCTCCTGGGAGAAGAGAAATGCCAGCCAGGTGGCTAAGTGCTCAATGAGAAAGAGTTCATGAAGGCCTGGGTTAGTCCTGATCAAATGCCCACGGAGAATTGGGTTGTTCCGTCCAAAGGGGAAACAATGTAGTCTGAGAAGTTCTGACTCCCAAGAGCTCTAACCCTGCAAACCTCTTAGGCAAACAAAGTCTCAATCTTTTCCTACCTCACAGGCACCAGCTCTGCTTAGGATATTTATGTTGAGAAAAAATCTCCAGCCCAATCTTTGGTTAGTCTGAAAGATTCAGTTATCCCTGTGTAAACTTTTATTTGAACCTGCAGCAGGCCAAGTTTCAACAACTGCCTTATATCCATCTGTTTAGCTGCTTCCCAAAGTCCATAAATTGGAGAAAAAAATTTTTTTTTTCTGAGATAGTGTCTTGCTCTGTCACCCAGGCTGAAGTGCAGTGGCACAAACACAGCTCAATGCAGTCTCGACCTCCCCAGCTCAAGCCATCCTCCTGCCTCAACCTTCTGTGTAGCTGCGACCACAGGCATGTACTACCATGCCCAGCTAAATTAAAAAAAAATTTTTTGTAGGTATGGAGCCTCACTTTATTGATCAGGCTGGTCTTGAACTCCTGGCATCAAGCAATCCTCCTGCCTTGGCTTCCCAAAGTGCTAGGGTTACAGGCATGAGCTATGGTGCCTGACCAGAGAGAAATTATTATAGTTTACTAGGTACAGTTACTTTTACCAGGTTCAAAGGTTATGAACTCCAAGGACTCCCAAAGCCCTTGCTCTAGCAACACTTCCTTCCAGATCCCTACGGCCAAGCCGAAAGTGACACTATTTGGTCTGACATTCACCCACATTCCTAACCAGAAGGCAGCACCATCAAGGAGCCCCTGGCCAGAATCAAAGGACAGAGTGAGAATTAGCACCAGGGCACACTGCTGCACAGCTCAGAGTGTGGAGTGAGATGCTAGCTAGCTCATCCAATCTACCCAAGTGACACCAAAAACAAAAAAATATATATTTACCCAGCAGATCACCTGAGGTCAGGAGTTTGAGACCACCTTGGCCAACCTGGCAAAACCTCGTCTCTACTAAAAATACAAAAATTAGCCAGGCATGGTGGCAGGCGCCTGTAGTCCCAGCTACTCCGGGAGGTTGAGGCAGGAGAATAGCTTGAACCCGGGAGGCGGAGGTTGCAGTGAGCTGAGATGGCATCACTGCACTCCAGCCTGGGTGACAGAGCAACACTCTGTGTCCAAAAAAAAAAAAAAGAAAAAAAAAAAAGATTATATATATGTCCAGAGTCAACAATGGGGTCCAATGAATAGTGTTTGGAGTACTTCAGCTATTCTTTATAGGATCTTGTAACTTTGTTTTCTTCACCAGTACTTCCAAACTCCCCTTTCTAGAACTGAGAGAATAAACAATGCCACTCATCGTCTAGAAGCCTGACAGCTGCCCCCTCCCTTCCCACTGCAGCAGGAGTGGGGCGAGTTTTCTCTCAATCCCTCTCTCATAGTTTCTGAGGCTCAGAGGTGGGGCAGGTCCCAGATCGAGTAGCCTCTCCCCCAGGTGTTATGAACTCTAGCAGGTGAACTCTGAAAGCTGGACCTTTCTCCAGGCTTGCCTATGACTGCTGCTGCTGGCTGGAAGACGAACAGTCATCTTGCTGATTGCTTTCACAACTGCCCAGCTTCCAGGCTAGCAGAGCCATTTGGAAAAGAAGTGAACTGAAAGCTCAGCTCACAGACTAACAATCCCCCAAACTACCAGCCCCAGATTAGAACCCTCCTTCTGCAAAAGCAAGAAGTCTATGGCTGTGAACAAGCACATCTGGAATCAGGTGTCACAAAAACCATCTTAAAGACAGGCCTTGACTTTTTTTTTAGTCTCCTACTTTCACTGTTGTAAGCGAAGTCGACAGCAAACAGGCAATCTCCCTGCAACGCAAAGTTTATTTTTATGCTTCAACATTTTCTGTGTGTGTTTCACAGTGATCAAAGGGCTCCTGGAAACAGGTTCTCATCAGCCACATTTTTAAAGAAGAGGGAGAGGAAGAGCAAGAAAAGAGACTGGAGACAACCAGTGGTGTTTGTTTATCTATTTTCTGGTAAAACCAGTTTAAATAATTTAAATTTAAATAAGGTGACAGAGGACCTTTAGGGGAGGAAATCAGCCCAACTAAATCCCCTTTTTTAAAAAAATAACATTAAGACTACAGTAATGACCAAGTTTCCATGACTACTTCAGCTAAAATCACAACAGGACCAAGAAGAGGTTTCTTTCACTTGGTGGCATGATCTATTCTCAGAGGTCAATGTTTGATATACCTGGCCTTGTGACCTGAGGAGCTGCTGTTTGTCTTTTTTCCTATTTTAAAGAATACAGGAATCAGGCCTGGCACGGGAGGCGCGGTGGCTCACGCCTGTAATCCCAGCACTCTGGGAGGCCGGATCACCAGGTCAGGAGATTGAGACCATCCTGGCCAACATAGTGAAACCCCGTCTCTACTAAAATACAAAAAATTAGCCGGGCATGGTGGTGCGTGCCTGTAGTCCCAGCTACTCAGGAGGCTGAAGCAGGGGAATCGCTTGAACCCGGGAGACGGAGATTGCAGTGAGCCAAGATTGCGCCACTGCACTCCAGCCTGGTGACAGAATGAGACTCCGTCTCAAAAAAAAAAAAAAGAAAGAAAGAATACAGGAATCTGTCTGGGATAGGTGCATACAAGGTTTTCCAAAGTCCCTGCTTTTACTGGAATGAGACTTCATATTAAGTCGATACAGCGATTGGCTACCCTGAGAACAGTGGAAGGTATGAAGGGGCTAAGGAGAATCTAAGTCCGTAAAGAGTAGAAATAGGATGGGTAATTAATAATCGTAACAGGATGACAACGTATGCAGCTACTGTTCTGGGCAAAGTTATCAAAGAGCTTACTTACATTCCCAAATGGTCACTGATTGCTGCTATCATGAAATCAGTGGATGCGCACTATGGTGGAATCCCTACTATATGCTCAGCAGTACACCAGGCATGTAAGGAAGAGAGGAAATCAACACACATATCACAGGAAAATACCATGGCAATAATGCATTTACATGTAGTAAGCAGCACAAAGAAACCACACTGAGGCAGTCTGTTACTCTGCTCTGCTGAACACAATGCCCCCCACCAGCCTCACTGAGAGAGTAGGCACTCCATCGCCACTCCCCAAATGCCTGAGGGTGCCAGTCAGTCACTTGGTCTCCTCCTACCAGCTCACGATCAACAGTCTGGGAAAGTTCTCTGGTTAAGCAGGGTTTACCGGCTAAAACAGAGGCTGTGAGAGGAAAAAGGGTGGAAAAAGCAACCTCAAGAGGGCCTAGAGAAAGCAATTCCCAGTAAGGAGAGATAAACAGCCCGCAGGCAAGGGAGAGAAAGACTGCGAGACACCGAACATGCTCCTCTGTCTCCGAAGACCCACCTGTCCCATACAGAACCAGCTGCCAAAGCCAGTGATGAAATGGAAATCAACCATCCCTCCCTCTCAACCCCTATTTCACCCCTAGAAGCAAATAATCCACAAGTAATAAAAGGATCAACCCTGCAGAGAAAAACTCTGCCTAGAACTTCTCTTAAGTTCCTAACTGCCCAGGTGACAGAGAGCCAGGGGTAACAAAATAGAAGAACACAGTAAATGAAAGGAGGTAAGATTTTTCAAAGAATGTTCACATGCAAGAGAATACAACAACTGCTCTACCGGGCTACAAAGAAAGAGGGGAGTAAGAGGGAAACATAAAGGATGGAATGAGCGGAAACAAGGCAAAAAGCACAGCAGCCCCGGGGCGGAAGCGCTTCTTTTTCAAGTCAAGTTTTTTTGGCCTAGTAAACTTCTCCACCAAGAAAGGTATGACAGGCAGGGGACTCTGCACAGAGCAGTCAGCAAAGGACGCTGGAGACGGTAAAAGAAAGGGGAGGAGTGGAAAGTGGACGCCTCTGGGATCAAAAGTGAGATGACACAGAAAGGCTAAGACTCGGGTGACAAACCATAGCAGTGATTGCCAGGATGAAGGGGAGCGTGGAGTCGTGAGGCTGAGGTGTAGCTCGAGAAAACTAGCATGCAAAACACCTGGACTTCCTGGGAATTACAAAGACTTAGCCAATAGGAACAGAATGGATGCAAGCATGGTGGGGGGATACACAGGACATGAAGAAGGCAGGAGACTAACGTGGAGATGAAA
Source organism: Rhinopithecus roxellana (assembly GCF_007565055.1). NCBI lineage: Eukaryota > Metazoa > Chordata > Mammalia > Primates > Cercopithecidae > Rhinopithecus > Rhinopithecus roxellana. The sequence continues at coordinate 11,045,425 of NC_044563.1, read as the reverse complement.
GGCAACGCTGATTAAAAGGTACAGTAAGGAAGATGGGGTGAGGGCGGAGAAACAGGAAGGCAACAAGCAAGAAAGAAAATACTCTAAGTGCCAGGCACGGGAGTGAAGACACAGAAAGTCATCATGGTTTGTGTTCCAGCGTACGAAGACAGAAAGGCAAAAATTGTGATGCAGCGAGGTCTGGGAAAGGACTGAGCAACAGGTTGTGTTAACACGGTGGGGCCAAGTGTCTTTCGGTTGGGAGGAAGAGCCCAGTAGAAGGCTGGTAGAATCCTCACAGAGAGAAACAGGAGACCCCGGGACCTAAAAGCCAAACCCGAGGGCAAGAGAACAAGAGGGATCCAAAGACTCTGAAGGGAGTGATGATTGGAACCCCAAAGGCAACCTGTGGGAAAACTATGCGCATGACAGCTGAGGGGAAACACGGAAGCGACAAATGCCAGCGCCAGGATCCAGGGAGCTCCTGGAGCAAAGAAGGGAAAGTGATGAGCAAAGAGTAGGCGAAGGATTTGGAAAGGTGATGAGGGTGGAGCTGGTGGGTTGCAAGCAAGAGGGAGAGAACAATTTGGAAAACGAAGAAGCAGGATAGAAAAAGCTGGGGAACTGCAAGGGGCCAGGGATCGAGAGCGCAGTCCAGGGCAAGGACCCTGAGGGTGATAACCAGAGACTGGCAGAACCGGTGCGGGCGGAGGGGAAGCGAGGCAGGAGAGACGAAGGGAGAGGTGGACAACGATCTGTGGCAAATCGCGGGGTGCTGCCATTCGAGGAGCGGGAGGGTGGCTGCTTTAAGCGTGGGTGGAGGAAGACCAGAAAGGCCCCTGAGAGAAAAAGGGAAGAGAAAGGGAAGCTGGGGAGGTGACACGGAAGAGCGCAGGAGGGCGGTGAGGGGAGAGGGGGTTGGCAGAAAGACAAGTGTGCAGCTTGGAGTCAGGACGAGGTGGGTCCCAGGTCAGGACTCGGAAGCGGGATGTGCGGAGCTGGAGCCGGGAGCCGGATGACAGGGCAGCCGAGGCTTGCAGGATGGCAGCAGGGGCACGAGGAGAGCAGAAGAGGGAGGAGGCTCCGCAAGGTGCAAGGGGCCCAGCCAGAGAATTCGGGGAGCCCTCGGGGCTCCTTACCTGCTCCGTGTCCCTCTCGTTCAGCGTGGGTAGGGGGGTCCGAGCGCTGGACATGGCGCCGGTATCTCGGGGGAGGGAACCGAGAAGCTTGGAGGAAGGGAGGGAAGGGAAGGCGCGGAGCCCGGCCGGGCGGGGCTTCTCACAGCAGGAGCACCCGCCGCATGGGCCCCGGCCGGGGGTGCGGGGAGGCCGGGCAGCCGCTCACGCCAGCCCGGGGATGCGCCGCTCGGGCTAGGCCGCGCCGGCTCCGAGCGGCTCCGGACCGCACCCCCCCGACCCCCGGCTGGGCTGTGCCGCCTTTCGGCCGGGCCGCGCCGCTCCGCCTACTCTCTGCCTCAGCAGCCGGCCGCCTGCCTCGCTCCTCCCCTGCCCTCAGCGGCACTGCTCCGCGCCCGGCACACAGGCAGCCGCCGCCGGACCTGCTGCTCCCAACATGGCCGCCACCACCGCCGGCCCTCGGCTCTTTCCGCCGGCAGCAGCCGGAAACATCCGAAGCGGCTAGAAACGGGAGGTGGGGCGCGGCCACAGACTACGGATGAATTCCGGAAACAGCCGAAGAAGGTAACCCCCGGGGACGCGCGCACCTCCTCGTAAGAAGACGAAGCTTCGTCTCTGTTTACGGAAATCCACGAAGCGACCCCGGGTACCTACCCCCCAGCCCCCGTCCACAGACATCCAGCCACGCCCACCGGCCTTTCCCCGCCCACTTCGGGGGCTTTCGGCAGTTTCCGGAAATACCCGAAGCTGCTCCGCGTGCTGAGCCGGCCACGCCCCCTCTCACCGTCCTGCCTAGGGCGGTCGTCGGCCATTTCCGGCAACACCCGAGGCCCTCCGAGCACCCGGTCGTTTCCCTGGGTGACTCTCGGAATCTGATTCGCTTCGTGTCTTTCCGTCAGTTTTCGGGTATTTTCAAACCTTGAACAGGAAGCATGGGTCACCTGTTCGTGCTTGTGATTTGACTAAATACGAAACAAGATTGTTAGCCGTCCCTGCGATTGGCATCCTCTGGTTCTATAGCAGCTTCTTGTCTGCATTTCTGTCCATCTGTTGGTCAGCTCATAAAATCCATCTTCTTTTTATCATCTAGCCTATCAACATACCTGTCAAATGCAGCATCAGTCTATTGCCTGTCTGCCACCGTCTATCTTGGCTTCTTTGGATCCATCCGTGCATTCCCGCATCTAGTCTGCAGGGCTCGGCAAAGCCCCAGGAAGGCCCAGGGCAGCGTCCTCTGCACCGGATGCGGGAGCGTCCAGGGCCCTGCATTTCAGCCCCAGCTCTGCCAAGTGCAAATGCTGCGTGATCTTAGAAAAATCACATAACATCACTGAGTTTAGGCTCCTCTTTCCTATGGCTTTATTCTTGCGTTGACATTCGAAAGACATTTCTGAATTCCAATTACCTTTTAAAATGCCTCTGCAAGATAAGACATTTAAAGTTTATTTTCTATCCTCCTCTGCGCCTCATTTTCCCCATCAGTAAAGTGAAGCCATTGGATACATGGACTCGGAGGTCCTTCTCAGCTTTGAAGAGCCCTTGACTAACAGGAAGTCTGTATGGCAACTGCAGTCCACTCCTCACTTCCCCTTACACTGTGTTACCAAGGACAGGCAGTATCCTGGGCTGATTTCCCCAGCGCCAAGCTGTCCTCACCCATAGTACCTGGAACACGTCAGAACCACACCCTCCCGTCAGTGGCGTAAGGTGGGCAGGAGGCAGAGGCCCCACAGGAGTCAGAAACCAGGCTCAGGCAACAGGTTCCCAAAGGTACAGAAGCAGAGAGGCCCCAAGAGTTATTGGGAAAACTGCTAATTGGACCCCTGCTATTTGACCTCCAACTCTCAGCTACAGCATCCTGAGCCAGCCTTCATGCCACCAATCAGAGAAATAGGCATCTGAGCAGAAGTAATTACCGGGGTATGAAAGTACTTCCTAAGGCAACAGGTATCACTACACTCTTAGTAAATCCCTGGAACTCCAGCACTGCTCCCCATGCCCCATGCCAGCTCTATTCAGGCACCCAACCGTTGAGGAAGAAGGTGGTGAAGGCACACCCATGAAGGTGAGGGAAAGACAGAAGAGGACAGAGAACATTTCACTCCCCCGACCCAAATTCAATCCTTGAGAATCATCTGCCCTCTGGTGGCCAAAGAGAGACACACTGCTGATTCCTGTGCCTGGTATCACCTCGAATGCCAGGGTCTGGAAAGCAGGGAAAAGAGAGAGGAAGCAGTTGGTGGTCGGTGTTCCAGCAGTCTCTCCCTGGTCCATGCTCTCGTCTAAATAGACTCCATCTTCTCCAAGCTTCTCACTCTAGCTCTAACCCCTGCCTCACCCTTGCCCTTTAATCTTCAGCCCCGACCCCTACCCTAACTATCCTTTTCTCTTCCTCGCTAGCTTTGCACAAGGCTGCTGAGCTTGTCTCCCTGCCTAGACTCCCTCCAACCTACTGCACCAGACATGTCAGAATAATCTTCCCAAAGTCCAGTTCCAATAACATCTCTGCTCTGCTAGAAAGCTATCACCAGCTCCCTCACAGGTTATAGGCAGGGCTGGCTTCGTGGACCCATGACCCGTGCAGTCACACAGAGCCCTGTGCTTAGGAGGGCCCTGAGCTTGGATTAATGCTCTGCTGTCACCATCTTGAATTTTTTTTTTTTTAGACTGGATCTCGCTCTATAGCCCAGGCTGGAGTGCGATCTCAGCTCACTGCAACCTCCACCTCCCAGGTTCAAGTGATTCTCATGCCTCAGCCTCCCGAATAGCTGGGATTATAGGTGCCCACCACCCCGCCTGGCTAATTTTTTATGTTTTTAGTAAAAACAGGGTTTTACTATGTTGGCCAGGCTGGTCTCGAACTCCCAACCTCAAGTGATCCACCTGCCTCGGCCTCCCAAACCGCTGGGATTACAGGCATGAGCCACCACGCCCGGCCCACCATCTTGAAATTTTTGACCAAAGGGGCCATGCATTTCCATTTTGCACTGTGCCCCGCCAATTATGTAGCTGGTCCTGGCTGTAGAAAAAGCCTTTAACCTGCTTTCAAACCTTTGCTCAATCTGGCCTCACATTACCTTGCAATAACCTCTCTAACTATCACTGATCACACTTCTCCCTAACTCCCACCCTGCTGCCAATCTCTCTTCCTTCCATGCCTTTGTTCAAGCTGATAAATGATTGCCCGTCACCCACCTCAGCTTCCAGAACCGCTTCAAGATCCAGTTCAAATTTCACCTACTCAAATCCATGAGCCCTCCCAGCTCTCCTCAAAGATGAATTATTGCCACACATTTACCCCCTCTCTAAATCTGTAAATTCATTCATTCATTCAGCAAATCCCTGTTGACCACCTACTATGTGCAAGGCATTGTTTTAGGCTTTTAGGTAGATCAGTGAACAAAATAAAGATCTCTGCCTGCCAGGTGCGGTGGCTCACGCCTGTAATCCCAGCACTTTGTAGGAGGCCGAGATGGGTGGATCATGTGAGGTCAGGAGTTCGAGACCAGCCTGGCCAACATGGTGAAACCCCATCTCTACTAAAAAAAAAAAAAAAATACAAAAAATTAGCCAGGCATGGTGGCGGGCACCTGTAATCCCAGCTACTTGGGAGGCTGAGGCAGGAGAATCGCTTGAAACCGGGAGGCAGCAGTTGCAGTGAGCAGAGATCACAACAAAAAAACTCTGCCCTTCGGGAGCTTACTTTTCATTTTGAGGGAGACACACAACAAACAAAAGAGTCATAATTAAGTGACATCAGAAAAAAACAGAGCCAGCTAACGGGGGTCAGGAGTACAGGGGTGAGAGGGTGGAAGACAAACTGCAGTACTGAGGGGGTTCATGAAGCCCTCACTGAGAAGGTGACACTTGAGTAAAAACTTGAAGGAGACCGGGTGTGGTGACTCACACCTGTAATCGCAGCACTTTGGGAGGCTAAGAAAAAAAAAAAAAAGATGTGAAGGAGGTGAAGGAGGTGAAGGCATGAGCTCTGCAGACATCTAGGGGAAGAGCAACCCAGGCAGAGGAGCGTACCTGGCCTGTTTGAAGAGCAAGGGGCCAATGAGCCTGGAGCAGAGTGAGTGAGGAGGTGTGTGGCGATGGGAACCGGGCCTGCTGGGCTACCGTTGTGGTTTTCCCTGGGAGTGGGATGAGTTGCCGCCAGAGTGACACGATCTCACTGGCTGCTGGGTTGAGAACTGAGTGAAAGGGCATGACGGAAGCAGACCTGGGGGACTAGCAAGGAGGCTTTTACGACAATTCAAGGGAGAGATGCCAGTGGCTTGGGGCCAGGCAGCAGTGGAAGTAGTGAGAAGTGATCAGATTTGGGACATATTTGAAAGGTGCAGCCAACAGGCTTTCGGATGGGTTGGGGTTATGAGAGAGAGGGGTTAAAGATGATTGTAGGCTTTCCCACCTGAACAGCCGAAAACACACACACAGAGTGAAACTGCCGGGAGGTGCTGGCATTCAGCGGGCCCTTCGGGGTGACAGACTTTCCATCCTAGAACTATGTTTGTCCTGAGAATGAGGGTGTTCTCTCTAGCGGAGAAAAGGACTGAGCAGATTTGGTGGCATGATGGCTCTGGGCTGAGGCACCTGGCTTCAGGGAGGTAGGAAGGCAGACACCCCAGGAAGTGTTGCAGCCCCTTCCCTGTCCCTGCACCTGCAAGCAGCCTCAGTAGGGTGCCCCCCTCCCAAGAGACTCCGGTGGCAGAGAGGGTCTGCAAGCCCATTAGAGACCCTCTCCCATCCCAGCCCCCATCTTCTACCACACCTTAGGGGTGTGCAGGATTTTACAGTTTACAAAGGGCCCCAAATGCAGAGTCTCATTTGAGCCACACAGCAGCTCAGCTGTGTGTAGGGTGGAGGTGGGGGTGACTACCACATTTTCTGCAGAGAAACAGGAAGCTCACATTGCAGGAGCATCTGTTGGAAAGCCTCAGGGCCTGGACCAGACCAGTTCCACCACTGGGGTGTGGCAGGGGCCCAGCCAGTGTCCCCCGTTCCCATTCACACTCCCACATGCTCCAGTTTCTCTTCAAGGAGGGCAGGGGCGACTGTTCCCTTGTCTCAGACTAGCTTTGTCCACAAGAAAGAGAGGATTACCAGCATTGTGATATAAAAAGACAGATATCAGCCAGGTGCGGTGGCTCACGCTTGTAATCCCAGCACTTTGGGAGGCCAAGGCAAGTGGATCACCTGAGGTCAGGATTTCAAGACCAGCCTGGCCAACATGGTGAAACCCCATCTCTACTAAAAACACAAAAAATTAACTGGGCATGGTGGTGGCAAGCACCTGTAATCCCAGCTACTCAGGAGGCTGAGGCCGGAGAATTGCTTGAACCCTGGAGGCAGAGGTTGCAGTGTGCTGAGATCATGCTGTTGCACTCCAGCCTAGGCCTCAAGAGCGAGACCTTGTCTCAAAAACAAAACAAACAAACAAAAACAAAAAAACAGCCGGGTGTGGGTGGCTCACACCTGTAATCCCAGAACTATGGGAGGCCGAGGCAGGAGTTATCACGAGGTCAGGAGTTCAAGACCAGTCTGGCCAAGAGAACAGCCTGGCCAATATGATGAAACCTCGTCTCTACTAAAAATACAAAAATTAGCCGGGCATGGTTGTGGGCGCCTGTAATCCCAGCTACTCAGGAGGTTGAAACAGGAGAATCACTGGAACCTGGGAGGTGGAGGTTGCAGTGAGCCAAAGATCATGCCGTTGCACTCCAGCGTGGGTGACACAGCAAGATTCCGACTCAAAAAAAAAAAAAAAAAGAAAGAAAGAAAGGCATATATATCTGGTCTTCATCCGGGGTTTCTGGCCCAGAACTAAAACTCCTGGAATTTCCTGAGTGATGGGGAGAGAGGAGCATCTTTTGTTATTCATAATGAGTCTCTTTTCACCACACCTGAGTTCACACTAATGAGATGACTCTTGGAGGATGGGGCTGGTGGCCAGAGGAACCAACCACGTGATTAGGGGATTGCAACTTTCATCCCTATGCCAGGGATGAAAAAATCAGGGAATGTAAGTAAACGTAAGTAAATGTTTCCCTAATTTTTTTTTTTTTTTTTGAGACAGGGTCTCATTCTGTCCCCCAGGCTGGAGGGCAGTGGCGTGATCTCTGCTCACTGCAACTTCCACCTCCTGAGTTCAAGTGATTCTTGTGCCTCAGCTTCCCGAGTAGCTGGGATTACAGGCACCCGCAACCACGCCCAGCTAATTGTATTTTCAGTAGAGATGGGGTTTTGCCATGTTGGCCAGGCTGGTCTCCAACTCCTGATCTCAAGTGATCCACCCGCCTCGGCCTCCCACCGTGCTGGGATTACAAGCCTGAGTCACCGCGCCCGGCCTGTTTCCCTGATTTTTGTGAGCCATTACAGCAAATTATCAAACCTAAGGAGGGGGTTGTGGGAACTTCCAAATTTGGGCTGGTCAGAAGTGCAGGTGACAAGCTGGGACCTAGAACTGGTATCTAAAGCAGGGGCAGTCTGCTGGGACTGAGCCCTTCGAAGACCTGTGGGGTCCGGGCTAACTGTGGGTAGTGAGCGTCAGAACTGAATTTTAGGACAGCCGGCTGGTGTCTGGAGAGGTGGAGAATTGGTGTGGGCGCCCCCCTCCCCACTAACATTGGTGTCAAAAGTACTGGGAATGTAGAAAGTTTTTCCTTGTTAGGTATCCCAAAAGATCTTCCACACCTGGATCCCAAGGAAGGCAGCTGGGAGGGCAGGAGGTGGCTGGCTTCAGAGAGCCAAGGAGGACTGGGAAGTCAGGGAATGGGTGTGTGGCTCAGCAGTCGGGGGCAATGGTACCCTTTTCCCCAACCTCTTCAACTAAACGCATGGTTGGGCTTCAGCACCACATGGATGAAGGTGCCACCACCAGCCCTGAGAGTCACCGACATTTATGCAGAGCTTCCCCAGTGTTGCACCAGGATGCAGGACCGGGGTCAGGGACTCCAAGCCAGTGTGGAGTAGGAAAGCACTGGGCAATCCGTCAGTAAGGTCCTTCCAGCCTGGGCTGGAGTCACATCCTCAGCCCCACTTTCTCCAACTCTTTCTTGGAAGCCCAGAGGTGCCACACGCAGTTGCTGGCCACACACACTCACATAGTCCCCAGAGTCCTGGCTGAGGCTGGGGAGACCCCTATTGGCCACAATGTGGGGATGAAGTTCCCACCCACGCTGACCGTAGCAACCACCCTGTGCTGAGAACCACACTCCAGGGACCAGCACGCACTAGAAAAATGTCACACACCCAGAGGGCACTTGAGAAACATTTATTGAGCACCTACTATGTGCCAGGCCCCAGGCAGGACACTTGGAAAACAAAGTCAATACAACCTGGTCCCTGCCGAGGAGCTCACAGTCTAGAGGGCTAAGCCATTAATCATAGAACAGCAAAGGTGCATTTAGCTTCACAATTTTACAACAAACGTTTACATACGTTTTCTCAAGTGTAAACACCCAGCAACACAGTCATGTTGTTTTAAAAGCACATTGGCATAAATGTAAACACAAGTCACAGGATTGAAAGGATGGGAGAAAACCATTTGCAGTATTTGAGATTGCAGAACCAGATTTTTAGCATTATTTATTCTTTCCTATCAGGTAGGATCCAAGTTTTGCCAATCTGTGGATAATGATGTTTGAGACATGGGAGTTCCGTGGCCTGCCTGCCGTCATGCAGTGGGGGAGCCACCCTAGATACAAGGCATCCTGAAGCCTTGGCCACTGCCTTCTGTCCACCACACCTCACTGTTTTTTAATGTCCCCTTGACGAAGACCCTGTACATTTTTAGGCTCCTCCTGAGCTTGTCAGATGGGGAGAAGGGACCATGTCCCAGGAGCCCACCAAGCCGTGAGATCCCTCATACCTGGCTTGGGACATGGTGACACCCCATCAGGGGAGCATGCAGCACACGCTACCCAGGCCCAGACCCTGCCTGCCTGAGATGAACTTCCTGGTGAGTCTCAAAATCTGGCAGCGTTGGCCGGGCACGGTGGGTGGCTCACGCCTGTAATCCCAGCACTTTGGGAGGCCGAGGTGGGTGGATCACTTGAGGTCAGGAGTTCGAGACCAGCCTGGCCAACATGGCGAAACCCCGTCTCTACCAAAAAATACAAAAATTAGCCGGGCATGGTGGCGCACGCCTGTAATCCCAGCTACTCGGGAGGCTGAGGCAGGAGAATTGCTTGAACCTGAGAGGCGGAGGTTGCAGTGAGCTGAGATCGCGCCACTGCACTCCAGCCTGACAACAGAGCAAGACTCCATCACACACACACACACACAAAAGTGGTGATGTCAGTGTCCTACAGGAATAGCTACCCTCCAAGTCCCACCTGTGCCCCCACTTCTCCTATGTGCACATTTGTCAGCAGGTGCAGAGGTGTACAGTCCCGCTTATCACACCTGCTCTAAACAGGACAGTGCAGCTGGGGTTTGAGAAGGGGCTGCCTGTGTGCTCCATCCCACCAAAGGGAAAACCGCACACAGATCTGGCACCTGTTAGTTTAGTTTATGAAGGTAAGGAATCCGGTGAAGAGACCCAAAGTGGCCTCCCCGTGGTCCAGGGAATAGGGGAAAACAGCAAACGTTTGGGTTTAATTAGGCCAAGGGTTGGGTGGCATGAAGGTGGAAGCTGAGGGTGCAGGCCTGCAGGGCTGGAGAAGGCGGGGCTGAGTTTAGGACCCCTGTGCCCACCTCACCATCATACGGAAAGGGAGGAGAGGAATCTTTCCACCTGTAAGCTGGCTCTACTGCCATTTCACTTCAGAAAGCTCAGGATAAGCTGGGCGTGGTGGCTCACGCCTGTAATCCCAGCACTTTGGGAGGCTGAGGCGGGTGGCTCGCCTGAGGTCAGGAGTTTGAGGCCAGCCTGGCCAACATGGTGAAACCCTATCTCTACTAAAAACATAAAAAATTAGCTGGGCGTGGTGGTGGGTGCCTGTAATCCCAGCTACTAAGGAGTAGGGAGGCTGAGGCAGGAGAATCACTTGAACCCAGGAGGCAGAGGTTGCAGTGAGCTGAGATCACGCCATTGCACTCCAGCCTGGGCAACAAGAATGAAACTGTCTCAAAAAAAAAAAAAAAAAAAAAAAAGGCCGGGCGCGGTGGCTCAAGCCTGTAATCCCAGCACTTTGGGAGGCCGAGACAGGCGGATCACGAGGTCAGGAGATCGAGACCATCCTGGCTAACACGGTGAAACCCCGTCTCTACTAAAAATACAAAAACTAGCCAGGCGAGGTGGCGGGTGCCTGTAGTCCCAGCTACTCGGGAGGCTGAGGCAGGAGAATGGCGTAAACCCGGGAGGCGGAGCTTGCAGTGAGCTGAGATCTGGCCACTGCACTCCAGCCTGGGCGACAGAGCGAGACTCCGCCTCAAAAAAAAAAAAAAAAAAAAAAAAAAAAAGAAGACAAGAACAAGCAAGCAAGCTCAGGCTAATTCCCATCTTCCCATCTCCCTGGTTGTGAGCAACCCTGGACTTCTACAGTGACCTCTTTTGGGCAGAGGCCTACCAGATGAGCCAGAAGGTACAATGTTAAAGAAAATTGTTTCTGACCCCATTTCCAGAGCACAGAGGAGGGGAGGGGGTAAGATGCCCACAGGTGACTGATAGTACAAGTCAGCCCTCGTCCCTGGGCTCCTCAGAGGCCTGCCCTGGTGCTGTCCCACCTTCGGGAGAGGTGGCTCCCTGGCTCCCCCTAAGACCCTCCTGCCCCTCAAGGTTGCTCTAGGCGGCCAGGTATCCTGCTAGCAAACCCATTTCCCCAATGATGGCCCAGACGGAACTCTTAATAAAAAAAAATAATTTATTGTCAACAAAGGTGATATATACAACAGGAAAACAGATGTAAATGAGAACAGGAGTGAATGGGGTGCCCAGGCCCAGCTTCAGGCCTCTGCAGGGTGGGACAGGAAGAGGTAATGGAGGCGTCCTGGTTTAGGAGCCTGAACAAGTGGGGAGGGGAGGTGTCCCCCGAGGTAGTGGGACTCAGTTCAAACCCCCTTATGACCACTCTTGTGTAAGGCACTGTGCCAAGGGAGAATGGTGGGGAGCGGGGGGAGGGTGGGAGGAGGTCACGGGGGACAAAGAGAGGTGGGGGTCAGCAAAGGACTGGGGTAGGTGTTCTCCACAGGCCCAGTGCCCTACTGCACAACAGCCTCAACCACCCTTGCTGACCTCAGGCCTGGCCAGGAACAGACACTTTACAGTGCCCCGAAATAACAGTGGATGTTGCCCCAGCCCCCTCCTGCCCTGGCACTTGTTTCTACTCTCTCCACCAGATGGGTGAGCCAGGCAGCTCTGAGTTATAAGCCACAGGGGGACGCTGCCTCCTCCCTCCCTCCCTCCCCAGGAAAGCAAGAATTTACACCCCATTCCCTTTCTCTGGCTTCCCCGCCACAGTGGTGCTGGATTCTGACAGAACCGTGGGCCAGTCTGAGGTGTCACCTGCTCCCACACGCTTGGTGCCCTGGGGGTGCCTGGACCAGTCTTGCAGGAGGCTGACCGCTGGGGGCTCCTCCATCCGCACGCGGATAACCTGGAGATCCAGTGTCCCGCGGAGCCCCGGAGGGGGAGCTGGGCAGGGATGAGAGCAGAGAGCAGTCAGAGCCTCCCAGACACCCCACCACGAGGATGCTCCCTGGAAGCTCTGCAAACTGTACCCCCATTTCCAGGGCTTTCATGATGTCCACAGCCCAGTGCCTGGCATGAGGGGAAGTCCAAGGATGGCAGGAAGCTCCATTCCTGGGTGATCAAGGAGCACTGCTGCCGGCTAGAGAATGAGGCCACAGCCTCCCGAGGGTAAGCACATGAAGCCAGGCAGCCTTCCTCCTGCGTGTATTTTGGCACAGGGTGCCCGGTGCTGCGTGCCTCTCCCCAGAACTCCTACCTGCAGCCAACTCCATTTTCTCTCAAACTTACTGGGCATCCTAGCCTAACGCGTTCTGCCTGAGTGGGGCAGAGGTGATGCGGTGGGAACACCCAGAAAAAATCTGAGGCATAGCTGTGCCCACCAAGGAGTTCATGAGGGACTACACAGGGTGGAGAAGACCCCTGGTGAACTTCCACCAGGCTCTTCATCTCCTGAGTGTCAACACCTACATCACCAAGATCAGGTGTCCACCTTAGCAGTATGGAGAAGGTACTCACAACGGGCAAAGCTGGGCCTCGAGGCAGACGAAAGAGGACTGAGGACTGCTGTGGCTGCACGCAGCCATAAAAAACAAGCATGCAATAGGGATGTGTGCAAAAGTTATGTTACAATAGGGCTGGGTGTGGTGGCTCCTGCTTGTAATTCCAGCACTTTGGGAGGCCAAGGTGAGCAGATCACTTGAGGTCAGGAGTTCGAGACCAGTCTGGCTAACACAGAGAAACCCTTTATCTACTAAAATACAAAGAAATCAGGCAGGCATAGTGGTGCACCCCTCTAATCCTAGCTACTCAGGAGGCTGAGACGGGAGAATCGTGTGAACCTGGGAGGCAGAGGTTGCAGTGAGCCAAGATCACGCCACTGCACTCCAGCCTGGAAGACAGAGCAAGACTGTCTCAAAAAAAAAAAAAAAAAGTTACATTACATTGAAAGGCAAAAACAGAAAATGGTGATTTCAACTACTGCACTGTCTATATTGGGAAGGATTCATTTGTGTGTGTTCCTTTTCTACCCTGTTTTTAGAGACACGATTATTTACAATGTGGCAGAGAAAACAGGTACAATTTTGCTGTGCAAAGTGCTGGAATTTAAAATGACTTAGTGGCCGCCACCGAAATTTTGTCACCTACCAAATGCTATTCTGTGTTCCCAGAAGCTGGTTTGTCTCCCCGATAAACTATATGCTCCCTGAAGGAACACTGAATCCCATTTGTTCATTAATTTGACAATAATTTATTGAGTACTATCTGCCCAAGGCTGTTTGGATTGCCACGGGTACAGCGGTGAATGGAGCTGCCTAAGTGGCCTTCTGGGACTTCACATTCTAGTTATCAGAGCCAATAAATAGGATAAACAAATAAAAAATGCAGTATGTTATATATGGACAGATGCAAAGTAGCAAAGTACACCAGGGAAAGGAGATAGGATAGCAGAGAGCTGACAGGGGACTGGAGACACAGAGGGAGTGAGGAGCCAGCCGGGCAGACGGGTGAAGAAACAGTATTTTGAGCACAAGGAAGAGCAAATGTGGACCCCCTGGTGGAGCACGCTGGCTTCCCCAGGAACAGCAAGGCCAGTGCCTGTGCAGGGAGCAGGGTGTTGGGGGAGAGGTCAGGAGCCTGAGGGGAGCTCACTGGTCACCATGAAGGCTCTGGCTTTTATCTGGAGTGCAACAGGAGCAGCACAGGAAGGCCGTGAGTAGAGGAGTGACTGGATCTGACTTGTGTTCTCAGCAGGGACACTCTGGCTGCTACAGGAGAGCACAGGATAGTGGGCAGAGCTCAGCAGCCAGGAGACCTGGCTTAGGTTTGTTACAGGAATCAGGTGAGAGCCGGCCACGACTAGGGTAGTGGCAATGGATGTGGTAACAGCAGTGTGAGCTCTGAACTTGTTTTGGAGGATCGACTGATGGACAGATGCTGGGTTGGAGAAAGAGGATGACCGTGTGGGTGTGGCCACAGCAAACTGAAGCCTGGGGCTGCCTGTTCACTGGGAAAGGGAAGATTGTGGAGTCTGTGGGTGGGGTGCATTGGGGAGACTGAGGGTTCCATTTCAATGTGCCGAGATTTTATTTTTTTTTGGGAGACAGAGTCTCACTCTGTCGCCAAGTGGGAGTGCAGTGGCACAATGTTTGAGATCTTTTAGACAACCATGTAGAGACGTCACCTGGGCAACTGGAAAAGAGGATGGAATCAGGAAGGAGCAGCCAAGGTGGGCATTATGAGCACATACATAGCATCGAAAGCTGTGAACCTGGATGAGATCTCCCAGGGAGCGAGTACGGACACTGACCTATGGCTGGGGATACTTAAGCACTTACTCATTCACCAAACACATAAGCCAGGCCTATCCTGTGCCAGGCACTGTTCTGGCTACTGTGGATACCACAGTGCAGGAAGCAAACACCCTAACCTGCAGGCCCTTACATTCCAGAAAGGAAAAGCTGACAACGATATGACATGTTCCAACTCTGGGAGCTGAGAATGAGCGGCAAGAGAAACTGAGAAGGAACAGCTAGTGAGGGAAGAGGAACACCAGGTGAGCAGCTGCCTGAAAAGCCAAGGGAAGAAAGTTGTCTCCAGGAAGGAGCGATCGGCCCACTGTAACCGCCAGATCAGAAAGAGAAGGACCGGCCAGGCGCAGTGGCTCATGCCTGTAATGCCAGCACTTTGGGAGGCCGAGGCGGGCGGATCACCTGAATTCAGGAGTTTGAGACTAGCCTGACCAACATGATGAAACCCTGTCTCTACTAAAAATACAAAATTAGCTGGGTGTGGTGGCGCATGCCTGTAATCCCAGCTACTCAGGAGGCTGAGGCAGGAGAATCGCTTGAACCCAGGAAGTGGAGGTTGCAGTGAGCTGAGATCGCACCACTGCACTCCCAAACTCCATCTCAAAAAAAGAAAAAAAAAAAAAAAGGACTTCCAGGCACGGTGGCTCACGCCTGTAATCCCAGCACTTTGGGAGACTGAGGCAGGTGGATCACAAGGTCAGGAGTTTGAGACCAGCCTGGCCAACACAGTGAAACCCCGTCTCTACTAAAAATACAAAAATTAGCTGGGCGTGGTGGCAGGCGCCTGTAATCCCAACTACTTGGGAGGCTGAGGCAGGAGAATCATGTGAAACTAGGAGGCGGAAGTTGCAGTGAGCCAAGATCATGCCACTGCACTCCAGTCTGGGCAACAGAGCTAGACTCCTCCGTCTAGGGGGGAAAAAAAAAAGAAAAGAGAAGGACCAAGAACAGACTATTGAATTTTATGGAAGTCAACAGCGACCTTGCCAAAGGAGCAATTTTCGTGTGGAGTGCTGAGGATGAAAGTTTGAGGCAGATTCCAGAGAGATGGGAGGCAGCTGCTACAGAAAACACAGTCCGGCTTTACTGAAAAGGTACAGGGACAAATGAGACAGTGGCTAGAGGGACAAGGGGCTAAGAAGGAAGAAATAATAACTTTGTGTAGGCGGATAGGGAAGACCCAGGGGGCAGTATGACAAGGGGGAGGTAGGATGGGCTTTAGTGATGAGGACAAGGGCTAGCCTTTGCCAGGAGCAGTTCAGTTACATGAGCTAGAGAGAAGGCATGGAATTCAGCCTGGGTGCTGGAGGGAGGGGGGTTGGGGGCAGGGGACACTGCTTGCAGGCAAGGTTCTGAGTGGGTAGAGTGGAAATACACCAGGCTGCCAGGTGTAATGGCTCACGCCTGTAATCCCAGCACTTTGGGAGGCTAAGGTGGGCAGATCATTTGAGGTCAGGAGTTCAAGACCAGCCTGGCCAACATGGTGAAACCCCGTCTCTACTAAAAATACAAAAATTAGCCAGGTGTGGTGACGCGGGCCTGTAGTCCCAGCTACTCGGGAGGCTGAGGCAGGAGAACTGCTTGAAAAAAACAAACAAAAAACGAAATACAACAAGCTGCCACCTACTAGGTGAGTGGCCCTGAGGGAGGTACCTAACCTCCCCATGGCTCAGTTTTCTCTTCTGTAAAATGGAAACCATGATACTTCAGAGGATGTTTGTATGGATTTAATGAGGTAACATTAAAAGAGTTCGGGCCAGTTGCAGTGGCACATGCCTGTAATCCCAGCACTTTGGGAGGCCGAAGCAGGCAGATCCCCTGAGCTCAGGAGACCAGCCTGGGTAACATGGTGAAACCCTGGTCTCTACAAAAAAAATACAGAAATTATCCAGGTGTGGTGGTGCATGGCTGCAATCCCAGCTACTCAGGAGGCTGAGGTGGGAGGATCACTTGAGTCTGGGAGGCGGAGTTTGCAGTGAGTGGAGGTTACGCCACTGTACTCCAGCCTGGGCGACAGAGAGACCCCAGCTCAAAAAAAAAGAAATGAGTTCAGTACATACTAAGGTAGGGCACTTCCCATAGTAGGTAGGGACTTCCCTAGCCAAGAGAATTAAGTGCCAATTATTCTTAGTGGCAAGGAGAGCAGAGGTAAGGGTAGGTGAGGAGGCTGGGAGAGCGAGGCCTGAGATCTGGTAGAGATCAGAATCCCAGGGCCATAAAAAAAAAAAAAAAGCGAGCTGGGAGGATTTAGCAGTCTTTGGGACAAACTAAGCCCCTCTGCACCCCTGCCCCAGAAATGCCCCTCCTTCCCAGAAATGTCACCACCAGAATGACAAGAAAAGGCAGCTATCAATCATCCACTCATCTTTTCTGTGAATTTTTTACCAGGGGCTCTCTTTGTGCCAGGCACTGTTCTAGATGGTAAAGATACAACAGTGAACAAAAATAAACACCCTTGCCAGGCACGGTGGCTCATGCCTGTAATCCCAGCACTTTGGGAGGCAGAGATGGGCGGATCATTTGAGGTCAGGAGTTCAAGACCAGCCTGGCCAACATAGTGAAACCCCCTTTCTACTAAAAATACAAAAATTAGCCGGGTGTGGTGGCGGGCACCTATAAGGCAGGAGAATCACTTGAACCTGGGAGGCGGAGGTTGCAGTGAGGCTAGATTGTACCATTGCACTCCGGCCTGGGTGACAGAGTGAGACTTCATCTCAAAAAACAAACACACAAACAAACAACACCCCTGTGAAACTCACACTCACACTTATGTACACGCATGCTCGCTCTCTCACTTCCGATACCTCCCTGGTCCAGCCTGCAACACAGGATCTGGCCAAGGTATCGCCTAAGCCAGATCCCTAGGTTCTACTCAAACTAACACCAGTGAGGGCCACGCACGGTGGCTCAAGCCTGTAATCCCAGCACTTTGGGAGGCCGAGGAGGGCGGATCATGAGGTCAGGAGATTGAGACCATCCTGGCTAACCCGGTGAAACCCCATCTCTACTAAAAATACAAAAAATTAGCCAGGCGTGGTGGCGGGCGCCTGTAGTCGCAGCTACTTGGGAGGCTGAGGCAGGAGAATGGCGTGAACCCGGGAGGCAGAGCTTGCAGTGAGCCGACATTGCACCACTGCACTCCAGCCTGGGTGACAGAGCAAGACTCCATCTCAAAAAAAAAAAAAAGAAAAAAGAAAAACACCAGCGAGACAGAGAGGCTCCTCTTTCCATTACTTGTCAGTAGGTCATTGCCCACCTCCTCTCCTGGCCTGGACACTGTCCCCATCCTCCTCCAGCAAGGTCCTTAGAAGGTTCTAGAGTCTTCCCGGACCACCTCACATTCACATTCATCAGCTCAGCTAACCTGACCATAGGTGGCCTTTTCCAACTGTTAAATCCATGATTTTTACACCTCTAATTTTTTTTAAAGTGTCAGGATCTTTATTTAAATAAAGTCTTCAGAGAACTTCAATACGTACATAACAACACAGAAAGTAGAGACATTCTGGTCGAAGCCTCACAGGTTTCTGAGAAATCTGTCCAAGCTTTGGGTTCACAAGACCGTCTGAAACCACAGGTCCAGAGCCTCTGCTCTGCAAAGAACCGCCACGGGGGCCCGTGGTTTTTAAAGATTTACTGCCTCCAGCCTATACCCCTGGACAGAGTTTTGGAGGACAAAGGCTGTCTCACTCATGCCATCTCCCAGGGTGCTTCCCTTGGGCACAGCCTCCAGGAACACTTATGTATCACTTAGGTCTCTTCTGTGCTTTCCCAGGCATCTCCAGCCTCCACGAAGGCTGCCACTGCTGACAACACCCTACAATTGCCTCTGCCCCTCTCAGATCACTCAAGCAGCCTGCTGAAGCCCCTTCCTCTCAGACTTTGCCCACTCACCCCAAAGAAACCTAAAATCTCAGAGATTCTCTTCTCATCTACTCACCACTCCAGATAGGTGGAGTTTGCGCACAGGGTACCCCAGGACTCGAAATGAAGGCTCCCTTTCGAGAATGAAACCAGAAGACCCATTAGACAGTGGAAGAGGTCAGCCATTTAGAGCAGGGATCCACCGGAGAGAACCAGGAGACTCGGGACACGTTCAAGTCCAAGCAGCACACACGGTCTCAGGGAGCCAGGAATGGAATGTGACTCAAGCTGAAACTTGAGACAGTTAAAACTGTGATCTATGTGAAGGGGTGAGGCCTGCCTTGAGATCAGAAAAAGGGGGGCCCAAATTTAGGCAAATAAACAAAAGCAACCACGCACATACGCAAACACACAGAGAGCTCTCTCTGAAGGATACCAACCAAATTAAGAGTGTCATAGCAGTGAACACAAAGAAAAACCTTGTGAGGGGTGAGTGGAGTGTGACTAAAGGAGTATGTAATACGCTGGCTTTTTTGTTTTTTTTTTGTTTTTTGTTTTTTTTGAGACCGTCTAGCTCTGTTGCCCAGGCTGGAGTACAGTGGTACAATCTGACTGGAGTACAATCAGAAATTACTGCAGCCTCAAATTCCTGGGCTCAACTGATGCTCTTGCCTTAGGCTCTAGCCTTAGTAGGGACCAGAGGTGCACACCAAAAACATGTCCAGTTAATTTTAAAATTTTTCTATAGAGATGGAGTCTCCTTATGTTGCTCAGGTTGGTCTCGAATGCCTAGCCTCAGGCAATCTTCTCACTTTGGCATCCCAAAGTGCTGAGAATGACAGGTGTGAGCCACTGTGCCTAGCCAAGGCTTTTTTCTTTATGCAAAAAAGCACACCTGTCATCCCAGAACTTTGGGAGGCCCAGGTTGGAGGACTGCTTGCGCCTAGGAGTTGGAGACCAGCTTGGGCAACACAGGGAAAACCTGTCTCTACAAAAAATTTAAAAATTAGCCTGGTGTGGAGATGCAAGCCTGTGGACCCAGCTACTCAGGAGGCTCTGGCAAGAGGATGGTTTAAGCCTGGGAGTTTGAGGCTGCAGTGAGCTATGATGGCACCACTGTACTCCAGCCTGGGCAGGGTCTCTGTCTCAAAAAACAAAAACAAAAGCACACCTGCTTTTCGAGAGCCCTACTCTCAGGAGAGCCTCCAGCCACCTCGTTGGCCATCATCTATGGCTCTAGTTCCAAACACACATTTCAGACAAGTTGGTACAAGGAGACATGCACTCCTGACCCACTCACTTCTTCAAGAAGCATTTCCTGACCGCCTATAAACTATGCTTGGCATGGAGAGGTGAACAGACGACTATGCTCGGTCTCTGCCCTGCTGGACTACATTCCAGGCTCATCCTAATTCTGACTGCTGGGTCACGTGTGGTTGGCAGAATGATGCCCCTCATTCCCCACCAGATGTTCATGTTCTAATCCCTGGAACCTGTGAATGTTTTGTTACATGGCAAAGGGGAATGAAGGCTACAGATGAAATTAAGGTTGCTCATCAGCGGACTAAAAAAGAGATTATCCTGGACTATCTGAGTGAGCCCAATATAATCATGAGGGTCCTTGAATGGTGAAGGGGCAGATAAGCCGGAACCCAGGGCAGTATCTGAGAAAGACTCTACTAGCCTCTGCTGGCTTTGAAGATGGAAGGAGGTCACAAGCCAAGAAATGCAGGCAGCCTCTAGGAGCTGGGCAAGGCAAGAAAATAGATTTTCCCCTAGAGCTTCCAGGAAAGAACACAGCCCTGCTAACACCTTGATTTTAGCTCAGTGAGATCCATTTTGGACCTCTGACCTCCAGAATTGTGAAATAAATTTGTGTTTTGTTTTGATTTTAGAGAGGGTCTCATTCTGTCGTCCAGGCTGGAGTGCAGTGGTGTGATTGTAGCTCATTGCAGCCTTGAACTCCTGGGCTGAAATAATCCTCCTGTCTCAGCCTCCCAAGTGGCTGGGACTACCAGCACAAGCCATGTGTGTTGTTTTAAGCCATTACATTTGTGTGATTTGTTACAGCAGCAAATAGGAAACTGACATAAGGACCATGGGGAAGAAGGAACCATTTCTTTGAGAAATAGTTTTCCCTTTTGGAAAAAGGAATGGACATCTGCCTTTCTATACAAGCTGTTTTTGTAAGGGCCAAATAAACTTCTTTTTTTTTGGAGACAGAGTTTCACTCTGTTGCCCAGGCTGAGTGCAGTGGCACCATCTCACTGCAACTTCTACCTCCCAGGTTCAAGTGATTCTCCTGCCTCAGCCTCCCAAGTAACTGGGATTAGAGGTGCCCGCCACCACGCCTGGTGATGTGCCCGCCTCTGCCTGCCTCAGCCTCCCAAAGTGCTGGGATTCCAGGCGTGAGCCACCGCGCCTGGCCTTGTATGTAAGCTTCCTGAACTCAGTAGGACACCAAACAACACAAGCACTTACTGCTATTATGAGGCAATTTACTGAGCTGGTGCCCCCTGCAGGTATCTGTCCACTGCTCATCTCGTCTATTCCCTGGACATCTAACTGAATTGCTGAGTGGCCCCATCTGGGCCTCAGCTCCACCAGGGTAAGGTGGGCACCCCTCAGGCTCTAGTTAGAACAAACTGCATGTATGGAAATCAGTATCAGTCCCCTGGGAAACACTGGCCTTGGTCATTGGAAACCCAATGACCAATTCCAGGAAACAAGGAAACACTAAGAAAAGCCCACCTGGCCAGGTGTGGTGGCTCACACCTGTAATCCTAGCACTTTGGGAGGCTGAGGCAGGTGGATCACCTGAGGTCAGGAGTTCGAGACCAGCCTGGCCAACATGGCGAAACCCTGTCTCTACTAAAAATACAAAAATTAGCTGGGCATGGTGGCGTGTGCCTGCCATCCCAGCTACTCGGGAGGGTGAAGCGGAAGAATCGCTTGAACTTGGGAAGCAGAGGCTGCAGTGAGCCAAGACTGTACCACAGCACTTCAGCCTGGGCCACAGAACAAGACTCTTGTCTCAAAAAATAAAAAATAAAAAATAAAAAAATAGTCCGGGCGCGGTGGTTCACACCTGTAATCCCAGCACTTTGGGAGGCCAAGGCAGGTGGATCACCTGAGGTCAAGAGTTTGAGACCAGCCTGGCCAACATGGCGAAACCCTGTCTCTACTAAAAATACAAAATTTAGCCAGGCGTGGTGGCGGGCACCTGTAATCCCAGATACAAGGGAGGGTGAGGCAGGAGAATCGCTTGAACCTGGGAGGCAGAGATTGTAGTGAGCTGGGCTTGTGCCACGACACGCCAGCCTGGGCAACAGAGCAAGATTCCATCTCAAAAAACAAACAAACAAAAAAAGAAAAGCTCAGCTTTCAGGCCAGCCTCCCTCATCATTCAGATCCCCGTCCCGGCCCCGTGTCCCAGGAAACCTGAGCACCACCCACCCCTACCCTGGGCTCTGCCACAGAGCAGCCTCGTGGAGGCCCGGCCCAGGAGCGCTGCCTGAGAGGTCTCCACTGTGCTTCCCTCTCAGGAGGGCTCACCTGGAGAGGGGCTCTCCGCCCGGGGAAGGCCTCCTTCTGCCTCTTCCCTGTCTTTGGGTGAGTCCTTGCTATCTGGGCCCCTGAGCTGGGTGTGGGAGAAGAGCTGCAGGACGAAGCCGGCGGGGAAGCTGCCATCAGTGAAGTGTCGGACCTCGGCTGGTGCTGCGAAAGTCTCTGTGGGTGAGTCTGGCGATGGGGGCTCTGGAAGGGAGGACGGGATGGAACTGGGAGTGAAAAAGCCTCAGGAGCTGCAGGCGCCCTGCGCCCGGGCCCTGCTCCATCCTCACTGACGCGGATCTCCTCAGAGCACTGCGACCAGAGCCCATGCCTCCCCCGGGCCTCCCCTTCACCTGGGTCAGGGTCCAGGTTTTTGGTCATAGGTCTGCCTCTTTTCTTTCTCACTGGCTCTTCCCCTGGGGGCTCCTTCCATCTCTGACCACGGGGCTTCTTATTTCCTGGCTCTGTGGCAGGGACAGCTGCAAAAAGAAAAGAACTCATACCCTTTTTAAGAGGCCATCCTCGAACCCTGCCACCCCAGGGGAAGATACTTGCCCAGAACACAGGGCCTGTATTTCACCCTGTCCCCAAACCCCACCTCCACTGGGGCTCACTGGCTTTTCCGCTGACTAACCAGGAAGCTCGAGGGGACGGAGTCCCCTGGGCCGGCTCCTTTTAGGGAGGGATGGGTTATCCTCAGAGTCAAGGAGAACGACGATTTCGGCTGGCATTCTGGCAGGGTCTGGGTTGGAGTCTGGGTCTGGGTGGGCATCCTGGCCTGAGTCTGCAGGGAGCAAGAGCACAATAAGCTTCCAGTGCCCCAACAAATCTGACTTCTCCCTTGGCCCACCCCAGGCCCAACTACCTGAGTTGGGTGGGGACGGCTGCTCAGCTCTCACGTCTTGCAAGAGGGCTACCCCTTCACTCCAGGCCTCCAGGATGTTACTCTTCTCAGAAAGGCTCAGGTCCAAGGTGTGAGGGTGCTGCTCCAAGATGTGTGTGCGAGCCGTGTCGGCTGAGGGTGCCCGGATCTCAGCGCCACACACCATGCACAGCGCCCGCCCGCTGCCTCCTGGGCTACTGCCCACCAGGAACTCCTGCTCCCAAGACACTTGCTGCTTGGGCTCCTCACAGCCATCACTGCCTGCCTCTAGCGGGCTGGGTCTAGGTGGTGGGGTCTTCTCCTGTTGGGTCACTGCGAGGGGAGAGGGGAAGGGTGTAATCACGAAAGGTGCCCATAACCGACAACACTTAGCACGTCTCCAGACTCAGTGGTTTGAGTGGGATGGGGGAGGAGAGCATTTCTGTCCAAAGTGTTCTTCTTCCTTCCCCTGGAGCCCACGAGGCACACACCACACTCAACACAGCCAATGTGCCTGGGATCCCACGACCCTTGCGTCTATACTTCCTCTTGATCTAGTCTTGGACCTTAGGACTACACATACTTTCCCAACAGGCTGCGTTCTTGCAGGTCTCCAGCCTTTGCACATCTGTCCAGACCACCGATTGGGCTGGGCAACGTTGTCCCTGCGAAGCTTTCCGGAAACCCAATCCCTGACAATAGATTTCATCCACATCTGACTTCTACGCTTTCTTGAGAGTGAGGAAGGTAAATTCTTTTAATTTTTAAATGTTATTTATTTTGAGACAGAGTCTCACTTTGTCACCCAGGCTGGAGTGCAATGGTGCAATCTCAACTCATTGCAGCCTTGACCTCCTGGGTTCAAGTGATCGTCCTGCCTCAGTCCCCCAAGCACCTGGGACTACAGGTGAGTGCTGCCATGCCTGGCTAATAATTTTTTTTTTTTTTTAAGAGATGGGGGACTCATTTTGTCACCCAGGCTGGAGTACAGTGGTGTTATCATAGCTTACTGCTGCCTTGAACTCCTGGACTCACGGACCCTCCAGCCTTAGGCACCTGACTGGCTAGGGCTACAGACAGATGCATGCTATCACACCCAGCTAATTCACAACAACAAAAATTTTGTTTAACAGATGGGATCTTGCTCTGTTGCCCAGGCTGGTCTTGAACTCCCGGGCTCAAGCAATCCTCCTGCTTCAACCTCCCAAAGTGCTGGGATTATAGGCATGAGCCACTGTGCCCGTTCTAAAGGCCACCCCGTCCCCTCAGAACCAGCCTCCCTTCTCAGTGCTCACAGAGCATTTACAGCCATGGTTCCACTCCAATTGCTGCCTGATACCTGCTCTTTGTGCACACAGACCATAAGCTCTCACAGGGCATCAGCCCTTTCCAGTTCAGCAAAGAAGGCAGCCTTAGACCTGCATCAGCCTGGAAGCTCAGTGCTTTTACGAAGTGCCCATGATCCTTCATGGCTGCATCTCTCTCCTACCCTCCAGAGAGGATGGGACAAAATTAAAACACAGGAGGCCCTAATAGCTGGGGGATGCATGGAAGAGGTGGTATTGGAAATAGGAGCCTCGGCTTGCATGGATACAAGAGGTGGTGTCTGAAAGAGATATGAGATACGCCTTCTACCTATCTCTCATGCGACCATGCGCAGAAAACCTGACCTCTTAGGTGCAATCGGCTTTCTTCCCTACTAGTCCTCCAAAACAGCTCTCATCCAAGTCAGCAGCGCTAAACTCTGTGGTCAGTTTCTCAACTTCATCCTCTGCCGATCACTTCTTCCATCTTGATTTTCATCACTTGCGTCTAGGGCATGACCTTCTGTTGGTTCTTCTTTTGCTTCCCTGGCGCTCTTTCTCAGTTACGTGTGCTGGTTCTTCCTCATCTCTTCTCAATATTCCCTCCCTTCCTCTGGGTTGTTGCTGAAGAACCATCTCCCCTCACCAGAGCACCCCATTCCCCTTATGCACCATCCCCAACACAGCACACATCACCACCTGACACTTGTTTTTGGGATGTTCACTGCCTGTCTCCTCACCACACCATAGAATCCATGACCATGGCCAGGCGCAGTGGCTCACACCTGAATCCCAGCACTTTGGGAGGCCGAGGTGGGCGGATCACCTGAGGTTGCAAGTTCGAGACCAGCCCGAGCCACAGGGAGAAACCCCATCTCTACTAAAAATACAAAATTAGCTGGGTGTGGTGGCGCATGACTGTAATCCCAGTTACTCGGGAGGCTGACGCAGGAGAATCACTTGAACCCGGGAGGTGGAGGTTGCGGTGAGCCGAGATCGTGCCACTGCACTCCAGCTTGAGCAAAAAGAGAGAAATCCCATCTCAAAAAAAAAAAAAGAGAATCCATGACCACACAGATTTCTGATGTTTTGCATCCGTATCTCTGGCATCTGTATCTGTATCTCCTGGCATGTAGTGGCATTTAGTAATGTGTGATGAGGGACTGACTCGGTCTCCAACCTGCCATCACCGGAGTTTCCCAGGACTCAGTTCTTAGACACTTCTCTACTTCTCTCTCATCCCACTGTCTGCCTGCTGGCAATTTCCATTTATGCCACTAGCCAGATACTCCCAGGAAATCTAGGCCCACATATCTGACTGCTTAGCTGACCTCTCCACTTGAATATGTCATAAATAGGCATCTCAAACTTAATTATATTCAAACTTTCACTCCCAGTTTCCCATGAGCACTGCAGCCTTCCCCATCTCAGAAAATGGGAAGGCTGTTCCTCCAGTTGCTCAGGCCAAAAACCTTGAATTCAATCTTTCTTCCACGCTCCACTGAAATCTTTCCAGAAGCTTGTGCTGCCGGACCTTTGCATTTGCTATTCGGCCTGAAATGCTCTTCCTGCAGATATCTGCAAGTTTGGCATCCTCACTTCCTTCAGATCTGTATTCACAATTCACCCTATTAGAGAACACTTTCTGAACCACTTGATATATCCAATTAAATACCCATTCCCCCTTTCTCCTTTTCCTGCTTCAGTGATCTCTGAACCATTTATTGCCACCCAACATACTATACGTGAACCTATTTCTCTGTCTTTAGCCATTGGTATATATATGTTCTTCAAGAGTAAGGTTTCAGCTGCTCTGTTTACTGCTACTACTTCCCAGCCTAAAAACACTAGCCTAAACAGCCTAAAGTAGACGTCCAGTGAATATTGGTTGAATGAATTCACCTGTCTATTCCCGCCCTAACAGTGGGGGTAAGGCCACCCTTGCAGGGTTGACAGGATTAACTGAGACAGCCTCTGACAATGCCCAGTGAACACTAAACAAATATTAGCAGAAGTAGGAAAACAACCTGTCTTTTGGACTACATGCTCCGATAAGGGAGGTGACCTTTATTTCCCTCATGAATTTTATAACCCTTCCAGTTCCAAAAAGGATGAGAGGCAGTGCAGACAGACATCATTCTGTTCGGCTGAGGTTCAATGAATGGCCTTGCTGCTCTCAACCTCTTCTGGGTACTGTCCCCGCTAAGAAAAGGGGGGTGGGAGAATGGAAAGATATTTGCATTTTCATGCATATTAAGTCTCCCACAAAGATGGCTCTTTGTTTTCTTATGGTTTGCAAGCTCCTGAGAACTAGAAATCGGTGAAGGGGGAGGGGAGAGCGAGTGTTCTCAGACTGTTCTTCCCATCCCCTCCCAAAGCTAATCGCATTCTAGCACTGCACTGCTTTTCCAAACTAGCTGTTGTATGCAGTCCCATTCATCCCTTCTCTCCAGAACCTGACACCTGTGGCTCCTGCAAGTGGAAGGCCCAGGAATGGGGATGAAGCGGGGTGGTGGGCAGGAAAGAGTCATGCTCGGGGAGTCCTTAAAATTCTCCTGGAAGTCGGCAGCGGCGCCCGCCTGTAGCCTCAGGCCTATAGGCTTCGCCGCCCCTCGGCCTAGAACACAGCCCGGCCGTTGTGCTTGCGTGAGACGGCGGCCTCAACCACCCAGCGCCTCTGGGGATCCGGCCTCCGGTGCTGGGCCCGGGAGAGGGGGCGCCTGGGCACCGGAAGATCCGGAGCGTGCGGGGCGTGGATCGAAGTCTCCAGACCCTGGGCGGGGGAAAGGGGGAGGGAGGGGAAAATCGAGGAGGCCTGAGCTTCCAAACCATGGTGGGGGAGGTGCAAGAGCGCGTCCTGGACCCAGATCGAAGACGGAAGCCTGGGCCCCAGGATGAAGGGGATGAGAAGGTGCCCGGGTCCCCGACCCGACTGAGGAGGGACGGCCCCGGCCCCGCACTGTGACGCGGAAGTGGGATCCCCTCCATCCTCACCTCTGAGCATCGGCTCGGGCCGCGGAATTACGGCCACCACCATGGCCTCCTCCTCGTCCTCCCCTTCCTCGCATTTGAGCGTCACCTCGAAGCAGTCGAGTGCGGCGCCCTCGGCCTTTAGGGCCATGGTGCGGCCGTGGGCGATAGCGGTGGCCGGAGAACTGGCGCGCAGGCTTCGCCGCGCAGCCGGCAACCGCCTCCCGCCTCCTGGCCGGAACAACGCCAGGCCCGCCGCCCGCCCCGCGCAGCCCCCTCCCCGCCGCCCGCCCGCCCGCCCGCCCGCCGCTCGCCGGCCGGGGCTGCAACCGGCGCGTCCGGGCCTCCCCGAGACCTCGGCGCGTCGGGAGCCCGGGCGGGGAGCGCTCAATCCGGGGCCCCTGCCCCCCGCCGCTCCCTTTTATGGAGGCTCATTGTCGGCGCCCGCCCGGCCGGCCAGCCGCGGACCCGCCCCCGATCCCGCGCGGCCAATCGCGCGTGGCCCCGCCCCGGGCACGCGGCCCCGTTGGAATCCCTCGACCCAGGAGGCGGCGGGAAGGGCAGAGCAGAGCCGGGGCCGCCCAGTGCGCGGAGGTAGAGGGGCCCCCCAATACCCGCACCGCGGCCGTCTTAGTCGACGGGCCAAGCCCGGGGGTTTCCCTCCGTTAAGAAGTCAGGTGGGCATTTCTGCTGGCGTGGAGAGCGCTACCAGGTGGCCCCGGATTTTGATCGGGAGTCGCTTTTGCCTTTCCGTGGACGAGCCTTCCTCCGCCAGCAGATGACCCGGGCAGGAAGAGAAGCGGTGGGGGAGTGGAAAGGGCCTTGGTATGGAAGCATAGAGACTGAATTCTTGCTCATGTGCCGGCTCTGTGGCCGTGGGCACATTATCTGTTTTATTAGACCGGCTTATCGTTTCTTTCAAAAACCATTTTGGACCTTTCTGGGAAGGCAAAGAAGAGGAGCGGAGTGGACTGTGAGCGGACGTAAACCACCCTGATGGGTATGATTTCCATTTTTTACACGTGAGTCCAGAGATTTTGTGACCCTCTCCAAGGACATACAGCAATCCCTTGAGAGCCCCAAGACCAGAGTCCAGTTGCCATGACCTTACTTCCCTATAACCACACTCTGGGTGAGCTTTTACTTCTGTGACATGGAATGTGCATCTCCCTCTTCTATAGCAACCCTCATGAGATTTCAGCTCAGAAAATACAAAATGTCTGACACTGAAAAAACATCTTCAAATGTCGTTATATCAAACCAGACACAGTAGTATTCAGAATCGCGTAGTAGGATGGGGGTATGAGAAGAGGTGTGAACTGGTCTATATGGATTGCAGTCAATTTTAAAAATTATTATTATTTTGAGACAGAGTCTCTCTCTGTCACCAGGTTGGAGTGCAGTGGCGCCATCTCGGCTCACCACAACCTCCGCCTCCCGGGTTCAAGCGATTCTCCTGCCTCAGCCTCCCGGGTAGCTGGGACTGCAGGTGCGTGCAACCACGCCCGGCTAAGTTTTGTATTTTTAGTAGAGACGGGGTTTCACCATGTTGACGAGGATTGTCTCGATCTCTTGACCTCGTGATCCGCCCGCCTCGGCCAAAGTGGGATTACAGGCGTGAGCCACCGCGGCCAGCCTTGCTGTCTATTTTTAAGGGAATTATTTTGTTGTGTGCAAGTGTATCCGGTATTGTAAAGGTTTTACCAAGCCTGTTTATTTCTACTGAATGGTTATTCTCTACCGTTTGCTACAGATCCCTTCCATGCCTCTTTGCTCTGCTCTAGATTGCAGTGGGCTGAGTCTTGTAGGGGGCAGTTTCTCAGGCTCCCAGAGCATCTGGCTTCAGGCCTCGCTCGGTTTAGCCAATGGGAGGCAGTGGCAGTAGAAGAGAAGGCAGGAGGAAAGAAAAAACCAGGGTATTTCTTCTCTTTCTCTCTCTTGCTCAGGCTCAGATGACATCTTCAGCAGCAGATGAGGCTTCTCTGTGGCTCCAGCTCATGGATAGGTAGCTGTGGTCCCAACATCTGTAGGGTGATCCATGCCCCTGGGCTCTATTCAGTCGGCCTCCTCTTTTTGTCCCTGCAGGTTAGGAGTCGTGGGCAGCTTCTTGCTTTTGCTAATCTCTGTACTGCCTCTCTCTGTCCCCTGCTGGGCTTTCCAGACCTCCCATTACCCCTGTTAATCATGTCACCAAAACCCTGCATTACATTCTCTCTGTTTTCAATACTTAAAGTGGTTCCCTCCTGGCGGGGTGCAGTGGCTCACACCTGTAATCCCAGCAGTTTGGGAGGCTGAGGCAGATGGATCACTTGAGGTCAGGAGTTCGAGACCAGCCTGGCCAACATGGCGAAACCCCGTCTCTACCATAAAAAAAAAAAAAAAAGAAGAAATTAGCTCGGCATGGTGGTGTGTGCCTGTAATCCCAGCTACTTAGGCGGCTGAGTAAGGAGGATCGCTTAAGCCCAGGAGGCGGAGGTTGCAGTGAGCCAAGATCGTGCCGCTGCACTCAACTGCAGCCTGGGCGACAGAGCTAGACTGTCTAAAAAAAAAGCGGTTCCTATTTTCCTGTTGAACCTTGAGTGATACACCCAGTATTGTGCCACTCAATTAGTAGACATTATTTCTTTTAGGTCATATTATTCTTAGCTTATAGAGCAGGAAGTTGAAGCTTAAAGGGTTAGATTACCTGCCCAAGGTAATACAGCAAGAATCTTATTTCATCCAACCTAGAGTGAATATTTCCCCCACATTTTAATATCCCTCAAATGGCGATGCTTTCTATAATCAACATCAATGTGAAGCTTAGGACTAAAGTTTTAGGACTATCAAGAAAGTGAAAGATGGCTTTTCTGGCATTTAGACTGTGCTGTTACCAGCAGAAGGTAAGCTATGTTTAGAATGAGACATAGATGAAGCCATTTCATGACCACAAAGTGACTTCACCTTTTTTTTTTTTTTTTTTTTGAGACGTAATCTCACTCTGCTGCACAGCCTGGAGTGCAGTGGTGCGATCTCGGCTCACTGCAACCTCCGCCTCCCAGGCTCAAGCAATTCTCTGCCTCAGCCTCCCAAAGCAGCTGGGATTACAGGCGCCCGCCACCACACTTGGCTAATTTTTATATTTTTAGTAGAGTCGGAGTTTCACCATCTTGTCCATGCTGGTCTTGAACTCCTGACCTTGTGATCCACCCACCTTGGCCTCCCAAAGTGTTGGGATTACAGGCGTGAGCCACTGCTCCTGGCCTTTTTTTTTTTTTTTTTTGAAACAGTTTTGTTCTTGTTGCCCAGGCTGGAGTGCAATGGCGCGATCTCAGCTCACTACAACCTCAGCCTCCCGAGTAGCTGGGATTACAGGCATGCGCCATCACGCCTGGCCAATTTTGCATTTTTAGTAGAGACAGGGTTTCTCCATGTTGGTCAGGCTGGTCTCGAACTCCTGACCTCAGGTGATCTGCTCGTCTCAGCCTCCCAAAGTGCTGGGATTATAGGCGTGAGCCACCGCTCCTGGCTGACTTTGCCTTCTTTTAAAAAAAATAATTTTTTTTTTTTAAGAAACAGGGTTTCACCATATTGTCCAGGCTGGACTCAAGCAATCCACCTGCCTCAGCCTCCCAAAGTTCTGGAATCACAGGTGTGTACCATAGTGCCTGGCCTGACTTCACCTTTTTTGGAGCAATTGCTACTTCTCTTTAGCAAAAATTACTCTAGTCCAGGCTGGGCGTGATGGCTTACACCGGTAATCTCAGCACTTTGGGAGGCCAAGGTGGGCTGATCACTTGAACCCGGGAGATGGAGGTTGTAGCGAGTCGAGATCGTGCCACTGCAATCCAGCCTGGGTGACAGAATGAGACTCCATCTCAAAAAAAAAAAAAAAAAAAAAGATACCCAGTTTCTGAACTGCCCCTGTTTCTTGACAGTATTCAATCCTGAACCAGTTCCATATCCCTAATTCCTCCATAGAACTACGGGAACACGGCTGGGCGCGGTGGCTCAAGCCTGTAATCCCAGCACTTTGGGAGGCTGAGACGGGCGGATCACGAGGTCAGGAGATCAAGACCATCCTGGCTAACACGGTGAAACCCCGTCTCTACTAAAAAAAATACAAAAATCTAGCCGGGCGAGGTGGCGGGCGCCTGTAGTCCCAGCTACTCCGGAGGCTGAGGCAGGAGAATGGCGTAAACCCGGGAGGCGGAGCTTGCAGTGAGCTGAGATCCGGCCACTGCACTCCAGCCCGGGCGACAGAGCGAGACTCCGTCTCAGAAAAAAAAAAAAAAAAAGAAGTACGGGAACAAGGCCAAATTTAAGGAGTTTCCTGAGGGCACCCTGAGGGTATCCCTGGGATGTATTCTCCTTCACTGCAGCAAATTAAACCTAATTTTGGTTACAGGTGTGTTCCTGGTGGTCGTTGGTCACAGGGCTTTGACAACCCCAACCAATTTATTTTGCCTACATTTTCATTTTTATGTATATGAAGAGTGATATATCATGAAAACCTATGTTAAAGTATCAACAAATCTAGGGCCAGGTGCAGTGGCTCACACCTCTAATCCCAGCACTTTTGGAGGCCAAGGCGGGTGGGTCACTTGAAGCCAGGAGTTCGCAGCCAGCCTGGCTAACATGTCCAAACCCAGTTGCTACAAAAATTACAAAAATTAGCTGGGTGGCCGCGCGTGGTGGCACACGCCTGTAATCCCAGCACTTTGGGAAGCCAATTCGGTTGGATCACCTGAGTTTAGGAGTTCAAGACCAGTGTGGCCAACATGGTGAAACCCTGTCTCTACTAAAAATGCAAACAATTAGTCGGGTGTGGTGGTGGGCACCTGTAATCCTAGCTACTCAGGAGGCTGAGGCAGGAGAATCGCCTGAACCCAGGAGGCGGAGGTTGCAGTGAGCTGAGATTATGCAACATTGTACTCCAGCCTGGGCAACAAGAGGAAAACTCCATCTCAAAAAATAAAAAAATAAAAAAAAAAATAAAAAATTGCCGGGCACAGTGGCTCACGCCTCTAATCCCAGCACTTTGGGAGGCTGAAGCAGGGGAATCACCTGAGGTCAGGAGTTCGAGACCATCCTGGCTAACATGGTGAAACCCCATCTCTTAAAAGTACAAAAAATTAGTCAGGTCTGGTGGCGGGCGCCTGTAATCCCAGCTACTCAGGAGGCTGAGGCAAGAGAATCGCTTGAACCCAGGAGGTGGAGCTTGCAGTGAGCTGAGATTGGGCCATTGTGCTCCAGCCTGGGCAACAAGAGCAAAACTCCGTTTCAAAAAAAAAAAAAAAGGCCGGGCGCGGTGACTCACGCCTGTAATCCCAGCACTTTGGGAGGCCGAGGCAGGCGGATCACAAGGTCAGGAGATCAAGACCATCCTGGCTAACACGGTGAAACCCCGTCTCTACTAAAAATACAAAATATTAGCCGGGCGTGGTGGCGGGCACCTGTAGTTCCAGCTACTCAGGAGGCTGAGGCAGGAGAATGGCATGAACCTGGGAGGTGGAGCTTGCAGTGAGCCGAGATCGCACCATTGCACTCCAGCCTGGGCGACAGAGTGAGACTGTCTCAAAAAAAAAAAAAAAAAATTAGCTGGGTGTGGTGGCGCGCCCTTGTAATCCCAGCTACTCTGATGACTGAGGGATGAGAATCGCTTGAATCTGGGAGTTGAAGGTTGCAGTGATCTGTGATTGTGCTACTGCACTCCTGCCTCCGGTGACAGGGCAAGACTCAAAAAAAAAAGGAAAAAGAATCTGCAAGTCTAAAAGAGCTCTTTTTTGTTGTTGTTGTTGAGACAGAGTCTTACTCTGTCTCCTAGGCCGGAGTATAGTGGCATGATTTCGGCTTACTGCAACCTCTGCCTCCCAGGTTTCAGTGATTCTCCCACCTCAGCATCCCGAGTACCTGGGATTACAGGCATCTGCCATCACATCTGGCTAATTTTTGTAGTTTTAGTAGAGATGGGGTTTCACCATGTTGGCCAGGCTGATCTCGAACTCCTGATCTCAAGTGATCTGCCTGCCTCGGCCTCCCAAAGTGCTAGGATTACAAGCGTGAGCCACCACACCCGACCAATTGTTCGTATTTTTAGTAGAGATTAGGTTTCACTATGTTGGCCAGGTTGGTCTGGAACTCCTGACCTCGTGATCCGTCCGCCTCAGCCTCCCAAAGTGCTGGGATTACAGGCATGAGCCAATGTGCCTGGCCCCATTTTGTATTTTTATAGAGACAGGGTTTCCCTATGTTGCCCAGGCTAGACTCAAACTCCTGGGCTTAAATAATCCTCTCACCTCAGCCCCGCAAAGTGCTGGAATTGTAGGCGTGAGCTACTGCGCTCAGCCAGGAATCTTAATTGTTGAGACAGCTCCCTGTGGGGGAGAGAGGGTAGACCCTTACTAATCTAAGTTGTCTGTCACTCATCTTTTGACTTAGTGAATTTGGCCTTGAGACATGAGATTCCTAGGACCAGGCAGGACAGACTGGAAACAGGAAGAGTGGAGAACCAATGACTTCTGTCCCAGCGAATAGTTGCTCCAGGTGTCCCCTAGGGTAGAGCCCCAAGCTGGAGGAAGCATTTCCTTTTGGCACAGCTTTTATTGTTGGTAGCGTTTTAGGACCCCAGTGACAAGCTGAGACAGTGAGTGGACTGCCTCAAGTGGGGATAGTTGTGGGGCCGGGCACGGTGGCTCATGCCTATAATCCCAGCACTTTGGGAGTCTGAGGCAGACGGATCACGAGGTCAGGAGTTTGAGAGCAGCCTGGCCAATTTGGTGAAATCTCATCTCTACTAAAAATACAAAAATTAGCCAGGCCAGGCGTGGTGACACGCGGTTATAGTTCCAGCTACTCGGGAGGCTGAGACAGGAGAATCACTGGAACCCAGGAGGCAGAGGTTGCAGTGAGTCAAGATCGCACCATTGCACTCCAGCCTGGACAACAAAGCGAGGCTCTGTCTCAAAAAAAAAAAAAAAAAAAAAGGAAAAGAAATATGGGTGAGCTGCTGTAGCAAGTGGACTAGACCCAGCTCCAAGTGAGGAGAGGGCTGTCTGAAGTCTAGGTAAGAGCAGGGGGGCTTCACTCTGAACTGGCTTGGCATCTAGTAGTGGTCTTCAGCAAAAACCATAATAAATATATAGCCATGCTCTTCAGCTCAGTAATCCTGTTGCCAACTTACCCTAAAGTTATCCAAAAGAAGAAAAATAAGGACCTAACAACAATGTTGATATCAGTTCAGTCCCTAAAACTTAGCACTCCTCGGTGAAATTTTATTCAGTTGTTGCGTGTGGTCAGAAGTCCACCTCTTGGCCCCACATCCGTTGGAACACCACTATTATGAAACTTGGCATGTCATGCTGTAATTATTTGTTTGCAGGCCCAGGTTTTGTCCATCTTTATAGTTTCAGCATCAGCCCAGAAACTGGAGTGTTAGCACCAGCTCAGTGGCCACACTTTAGGGTGCTTGTTGCAGAACTCTCAATCTAAACTAGCTCAAGGTCGGGTGTGGTGGCTCATGCCTGTAATCCCAGCAGTTTGGGAGGCTGAGGCGGGTGGATCACCTGAGGTCAGGAGTTCCAGATCAGCCTGGACAACAAGACAAAACCTCATCTCTATTAAAAATACAAAAATTGGCCGGGCGCGGTGGCTCATGCCTGTAACCCCAGCACTTTGGGAAGCCAAGGTGGGCAGATCACAAGGTCAGGAGTTTGGGACCATCCTGGCTAACACGGTGAAACCCCGTTTCTACTGAAAGTACAAAAATTAGCTGGGTGTGGTGACAGGCGCCTGTAGTCCCAGATACTCGGGAGGCTAAGGCAGGAGAATCGCTTGAATCCGGGAGGCGGAGGTTGCCGTGAGCCGAGATCGTGCCACTGCACTCCAGCCTGGGCGACTCTGTCTCAACAAATAAATAAATAAATAAATATACTAGCTTGGACAAAATGGGCGATTTATTGGCTCATAGAACTCAAGGAAGGGCTGAATGCCCAATTGTGGGAAGGGCAGGGATAACAGGCCAACTTTAGGAATAACCGGACCCAGGACGTAAATGCTACTAGGACGTTCTTTCCACCCCCAGTCTCTACCTCTGTTTGTGTACATCAGCCATGCGCTCTTTCCTGCAGCCTGTCTTTTTCCATATGGCAGGAGATGGGCCACTAATTCCCACAGACTAGCTTCTAGCTCTGAACATTTCAAACCTTATTCCTCCTCCTCTGCCCATGTGTGTGTTCAGTGCTAGGCACTGTGGACATCCTCGTATCGTCAAATGACTTTCTGCTCTGGACGTTGGTGTAATAAAATAAGGCGAGTCAGCTTGGTGGGCATAAGAATTCCTGGAAGCTGTTCCTACTTTTTTGTTAAAGTACCCTGTATCGTCTGATATTTTTGCTTGTATAATCAGAATTTAAAATGTCATTTCTACTTTTTAAGAAAAGACCCAGCCGGGCATGATCCAGCACTTTGAGAGGCCAAGGCGGGTGGATCACTTGAGGTCAGGAGTTTGAGACCAGCGTGGCCAATATGGTGAAACCCCCATCTCTACTAAAAATACAAAAATTAACTGGGTATTGTGGTGGGTGTCTGTAATCCCAGCTACTTGGGAGGCTGGGTCAGGAGAATCGCTTGAACCCGGGAGGTGGAGGTTGCAGCTAGCCAAGATTGTGCCACTGCATTCCAACCTGGGCAACAAAGTGAGACTCCGTCTTAAAAAAAAAAAAAAAAAGACCCCATCACACCTATAATCCCTGCACTTTGGGAGGCCAAGACGGGTGGATCACCTGAGGTCAGGAGTTTGAGACCAGCCTGGCCAACATGGTGAAACCCCGTCTCTACTAAAAATACAAATAATTGCTGGGCATGGTGGCGTGTGCCTATAATCCCAGCTACTCAGAAGGCTGAGGCAGGAGAATCGCTTCAGCCCAGGAGGCGGAGGTTGCGGTGAGCCGAGATCGCGCCACTGCACTCCAGCCTGGGCAACAAGAGCAAAACTCCATCTCAAAACCCCCAAAAAACAAAAAAACACAAGATGCTAATGCAGCAGAATTAGACAAAATAGATTCTCATCTTTTTATGTGTGTTTATCTCAGTCTGTCACTCAGGCTGGAGTACAGTGGCACGAACATGGCTCACTGCAGCCTCAACCTCCTGGGCTCAAGCACTTCTCCCACCTCAGCCCCTTTAGTAGCTGGGACTACAGGCACATCTTACCACATCCAGCTAATTTTTGTATTTTTTTTGTAGAGACAGGGTTCTGCCACGTTCTGCCACTTGAACTGCTGAGCTCAAGTGATCCTCCCACCTCGGCTTCCCAAAGTGCTAGGATTACAAGTGTGAGTCACCGCGCCTGGCCTGATGGATCCTTCCTGACCTGTTCCCTAAAGGTCTCATAGAGCAAGAATGGCAAGCATTTGTTCTGGGTTGGTTGGCTTATTATTTCCAACTATCCCACCCCCTCCTATAATTAGATTATATGTCCAGACCCATTACCTTGCTTTTCAGTGCCTCAAATGAGACAGTATTTCCCCACCCTCGTGACTGTGGGCGTGGCCATGTGACTTGCCTTGGCCAATGGGGCATGAACAGACATGAAGTAAGAGGTATCTAGCTGAGGCATTGGAGTAATTGTATGGTATGGGCTTGGTTTCTAGTGCTTGTGCTATCCATCCAAGAAGAGCATGTCCTAGGGAAATGCTGCTGCTTCAGCTTGGGTCCTGGAATGAGAGACACCTGGAATAAACTGGCATCTAACTCACAGTCTGGAGCCAAGTACAGGTGAGCCCAGCTAGCCTAGTACAGCCAACAGTTGACCCACAGACCTGTAAGCAAGAAATGTTTGCTGCCATAAATGACTAAGTTCCAAGGCTGTTCGTTACACAGCATTGCCACAGCAAAAAGCTGACTAATACTCCAGACACTGCATTTTCTCCCCAAATCCCACTCCCTTTTTTAAAATTTTATGGGCCTGGTAGGCTGGGTGCAGTGGCTCACACCTGCAATTCTAGCACTTTGGGAGGCCGAGGTGGGTGGATCACCTGAGGTCAGGAGTTCAACACCAGCCTGGCCAACATGGTGAAACCCCATCTCTACTAAAAATACAAAAATTAGCCAGGCATGGTGGCGAGCACCTGTAATCCCAGCTACTCAGGAGGCTGAGGCAAAGAGAAATGCTTAAAACTCAGAAGGCAGAAGTTGCAGTGAGCTGAGATCACGCCACTGAACTCCAGCCTGGGCGATAGCGCCAGACTCCATGTAAAAAAAAAAAAAAAAGCATGGACCTGGTGTGGTGGCTCACGCCCGTAATCCCAGCACTTTGGGAGGCCAAGGTGGGCGGATCACCTGAGGTCAGAAGTTTGAGACCAGCCTGTCCAACATGGTGAAACCCCGTCTTTACTAAAAGTAAAATAAATTAGCTGGGCATGGTGGTGGGCACTTGTAATTCCAGCTACTCGGGAGGCTGAGGCAGGAGAGTCACTACTTGAACCCAGAAGGTGGAGGTTGCAGAAAGCTGAGATCAAGACACTGCACTCCAGCCTGGGCGGCAGAGAGAGACTCCGTCTCAAAAATTAAATAAATAAATAAATAGATAAATTGTATGGAGATAAGAGTGGTACCAGGGAGACCTCCCAGTATGCCCAGCATTGAGAGGTTTCCCAGAACGTGAGACTTTCAGGTTTTAAAAAACAGCTTTATTGAGATATAATTTACATCCCCATACACCTCGTTCACTTAATGTGCATATCAGTGTTTTTTAGTATACTCACAGGGTTGTGAAATTATCACGGCAATCTTATTTTAGAATATTTTCCTCCCTCTTAAAACGAACCTCATACCCGTTAGCGGTCACTCCCCGCTCTTCTCCCTCTACCCCAATCCCTAAGCAACTACTAACCTACTTTCTGTCTCTAAAAATGTGTGTATTCTGGACATTCTGTATATATGGGATCATATAATATGTGGGCATTTTGTGACTGGCTTTTTAAAATTAGCATAATATTTTCTAGGTCTATCTATGTTGTAACACGTATCAGTTCTTCCCTTCCTTCCCTCCTTCCCAACCTCGCTCCCACCTTCCTTCCCTCCTTCATTTCCTTCCTTCCTTCCTTCCTATTCTTTCCTTCTTTCCTTCCTTCTCTCCTTCCCAACCTCCCACCTTCCTTTCTTTCCCTCCCTCCCTCCCTCCCTCCCTCCTCCCTCCTTCCTCCTTCCCTCCCTTCCTTCCTTTCTTTCTTTCTTCTTTTTTTTTTTTTTTTTGACAGAGTTTCGCTCTTGTTCCCCAGGCTGGAGTGCAATGGCGCAATCGCGACTCACTGCAACCTCCACCTCCCGGAGTCAAGCAATTCTCCTGCCTCAGCCTCCCGAGTAGCTGGAATTACAGGCCCCCACCATCATGCCCAGCTAATTTTTGTATTTTTAGTAGAGTCAGGGTTTCACCATATTGACCAGGCTTGTCTCCAACTCCTGACCTCAGATGATCCGCCCACCTCAGCCTCCCAAAGTGTTGGGATTACAGGCGTGAGCCACCCTGCCCGGCCCCTTTCTTTCTTTTCCTTTTCCTCTTCCTCTAACTCTTTCTCTTTTCTTCTCTTCTCTTCATTTCCTCCCCCTTCCCTTCCCTTCCCTTCCTTCCCCTCCCCTCCCCTCTCCTTCCTTCTTTTTCCTTTTCTTTCTCTTTTTTTTTTGAGACAGAGACTCACTCTGTTGCTCAGGCTGGAGGTACAGTGGTGTGATCACAGATCACTACAGCCTTGACTTCCTTGGCACAGGTGATCCTCCTACCTCAGCCTCCTTCCTGGGTAGCTAGGACTACAAGTGCACACCGCCATGCCCGGTTAATTTTTAAAATTTTTTTGTAGCATGGGCTCTCACTATGTTGCTCAGGCTAGTCCCAAATTCCCATGTTCAAGCAATCCTCCTGCCTCAGCCACCCAAAGTATTGGGATTATAGGCGTGAGCCACTGTGCCTGGCTTCATTTCTTTTTATTTCTGGATAATATTCAATAGTATGTGTATATAGTCTTTTACTTCCATTCACCAGTGATGGGCATCAGGTTGTTTCCACTTTTTGGCTGTTGTGAATAGAGCTGCTATGAACATTTATGTACAAGTTTTTGTTTGAACATCTATTTTTTCAATTATTCTGGGTATATGCCTGCGAGTGGGATTGCTGAGTGATAAGGTAATTCCGTTTAACTTATTGGAGAACTGCCAAACTCTTTTCCACAGCTGCTGCATCATACACTGCCACCAGCAGTGTAAGAGAAATCCGATTTCTCCACATCCTTGTCAACACTTGTTATTGTCCGTCGTTTATATTACAGCCATCCTGGGGGGTGCACAGAGATACCTCACCGTGGTTTTGATTTGCATTTCCCTGTTGACTAATGACATCAGACACCTTTCATGTGCTTTTTTTTGGTCATTTTTATATCTTTAGAGAAACATCTGTTGAAATCCTTTGCCCATTAAAAAAATTAGATTATTAGTCTTTATATTATCAAGTTGTAAGAGTTCTTTATATATTCTGGATATTAGACCCTTATCAGATACATGACATGGAAATGTTTTCTCCCATCCTGTGGGTTGTCTTTTCACTCTCTATGATTTGCAGCACAAAGTTTTTAATTTTGATGTCCA
The DNA here is from genome assembly GCF_007565055.1 of Rhinopithecus roxellana. Taxonomy (NCBI): domain Eukaryota; kingdom Metazoa; phylum Chordata; class Mammalia; order Primates; family Cercopithecidae; genus Rhinopithecus; species Rhinopithecus roxellana. The sequence continues at coordinate 11,006,195 of NC_044563.1, read as the reverse complement.
ATTTCCAGTGTATCTAGTTTTGTTTTGTTTTGTTTTTTTGAGTCGGAGTTTCGCTGTTTCACCCAGGCTCAAGTTAAGTGGCATGATCTTGGCTCACAGCAACCTCCACCTCCCAGGTTCAAGTGATTCTCCTGCCTCAGCCTCCTGAGTAGCTGGGATTACAGGCGCCCACCACCATGCCCGGCTAATTTTTGTATTTTTAGCAGAGACAGAGTTTCACTGTGTTGGCCAGGCTGGTCTCAAACTCCTGACCTCAGGTGATCCGCCGGGTCAGCCTCCCAAAATGCTGGGATTACAGTCGTGAGCCACCGCACCCAGTCTGGTTTTTCTTTTGTTCCTCGTTCTCTTGGTGTTGTATCTACCAATTCCTTTGCTCACAGGAGACACCTCTAATCAGTTATTATATTCTTTCTCACTGAACCCAGATGCCCCTTACCTTGAAATTTTTCTTAGCACTGCGTGGTTAAAAGCCCCAATTTTAGTCGGTCGCGGTGGCTCACGCCTGTAATCCCAGCACTTTGGGAGGCCGAGGCAGGTGGATCACGAGGTCACGAGTTCAAGACCAGCCTGGGCAAGATGGTGAAACCCTGTCTCTACTAAAAATACAAAAAATTAGCCGGGCATGTTGACACGCACCTGTAATTCCAGCTACTCCGGAGGCTGAGGCAGATAATTGCTTAAACCTGGAGGGGCGGAGATTGCAGTGAGCTGAGATCGCGCCACTGCACTCCAGCCTGGGCAACAGAGCGAGACTCCGTCTCAAAAAAAAAAAAAAAGCTCCAATTCTAGGCTAGGCATGGTAGCTCACGTCTGTAATCTCAGCACTTTGGGAGGCCGAGGCAGGTAGATTGCCTGAGGTCGGGAGTTTCAAACCATCCTGGCTAACATGGTGAAACCCTGTCTGTACTAAAAATATAAAAGTTAGCCAGGCATGGTGGCAGGCACCTGTAATCCCTGCTACTTGGGAGGCTGAGGCAGGAGAATCGCTTGAACCCAGGAGGCGGAGGTTGCAGTGAGCCAAGATCCTGCTATTGCACTCCAGCAACAGAGCAAGGCTCCGTCTCAAAAACAAACAAAAAAACACCCAAACAAATTCTAGAGAAGAACTGAGCAGGTGCAAATCCCCACTAGTGCCACCACTTAATGGTAGTGGGTTTTTTTTTTTTTTTTTTAACCTCTGGGTCACTTTACCCATTAAACAAAATGCTGGGTGTAGGTGAGAGAGATTGAGAAGGGGGATAGAGGAGGAAGGTAATGAATATAGCTGGTCTTGCAAATCTTCTTGTGATGGGTTGGTCTTAAGAAGTGGAATATATGGGAAATCTCTTGTGCATTACTTCAGATCCTCTTGGTCATACCTCTTTGTGTGTGTGTGTGTGTGTCTGTGTGTGTGTGTCTGTGTGTGTGTGTATGTATGAGATATGAGACAGAGTTTCGTTCTCGTTGCCCAGGCTGGAGTGCAATGGTGCAATCTTACCTCACTGCAACCTCCGCCTTCTGGGTTCAAGTGATTCTCCTGCCTCAGCCTCCCGAGTAGCTGGGATTACAGGCGCGAACAACCACGCTTGGCTAATTTTTTTTGTATTTTTAATAGAGATGGGATTTTCTCCAACTCTTGACCTCAGGTGATCTGCCCGCCTTGGCCTCCCAAAGTGCTGGGATTACAGGCGTGAGCCACAGCGACCAGCCATGCTTCTTTTTCAAGCCACAGCTGCTACCGCCAGTTCTATGCAGGTTCTGCTGCCTTGGCATGGGTGCAATGTGATTGCACCTGGCCCACATCTGGTGCCTCTTGCTTTTTGCCCAGGAGCTTCTCTGATACCTCAGTGTGGGACTCTTGCCTGCTCAGCGCTAGCACACATGCATCCTAGAAGTGGCAGAATCGATGCCTTCGGGTCACCACTGACTGATGGGGACGGGAGCTAATGAATAAGTCCTTATGGATTTTGTCCTCGGTCTGTTTCCCAGAAGTATTCCAAAAGAGAGGGTGAAAGATGCTGAACAGGATAAACCACAGCTGTCTGCCTTTTCTACTAATTCAGACTCTACAGAAGGATTCTAGGAATCATATTTAGAACAAATAGAGGTCAGGGATCCCCAGACCCAGGGCTGCAGACCAGTGTGGGTCCGTCACCTGTTAGGAACTGGGCACACAGCAGGTGATTGGGGGGGTGAGCCATTACCACCTAAACTTCGCCTCCTTTCAGATCAGCAGTAGCAGTAGATTCTCATAGGGGCGTGAAACCTATTGTAACTGTGCATTTGAGGGATCTAGGTTGCGTGTTCCTTATGAGACTCTAATGCCTGATGATCTGAGGTGGAAGAGTTTCACCTCGAAGCCATTGTTCCCCCGACCGTACGTCCCCCCAACGCTGTCTGTGGAAAAATTGTCTTCCGTGAAGCCAGACCCTGGTGCCAAAAAGTTTGGGGACCACTGCTATAGGTGATTCCCATGAACACTAATGTTTGGAAAACAGGGAATGATGGCATTTCAGAAGGAATTTACATTATAAAAGGAGCAGAAATTACAATTCAGGCTCACTTAGCCATTCATTCCCTTGTAGCATGCAGGAAAGCAGTACATCTCTTGATCTTCTCAAGGATGGCACCTTCATGGATTCTTCTCCTCTTCTGGTCCTCAGGTTCACCCTGCATGTGTCCATGAACTTCCTTCCTAGTCTCTAAGGAAGGCAACTTCTGTCTTCCTAAGGAAGACTCCACCCCTTTCCACAGGAGGAGGTTTTGCTTCTGGGTTCCTTCCTATATCCTGTTGTCTATAGCTGTGTCCTGGGCTGCAGCCAACAAGGCACTGATGTTCACTTCCTGCCAGCCCAGCAAGCTCCAGGTGATGACAGGCATCAAGAACTCAGAGCAGTGGCTCATGCCTCTAATCCCAGCACTTTGGGAGGCTGAAGCAGGTGGATCACTTGAGGTCAGGAGTTCAAGACCAGCCTGGCCAAGATGGCAAAACACCGTGTCTACTAAAAATTCAAAAATTATCTGGGCGTGGTGGTGCGCACTTGTAATCCCAGCTACTAGAGAGGCTGAGGCGGGAAAATTGCTTCAGCCGGGAGGTGGAGGTTGCAGTGAGTAGAAATGGTGCCACTGCACTCCAGCCTGGGTGACAGAATGAGATTCTGTCTCAAAAAAAAAAAAAGCTGGGCACGGTGGCTCATGCCTGTAATCCTAGCACTTTGGGAGGCTGAGGTGGATGGATCACCTGAGGTCAGGAGTTCAAGACCAGCCTGGCTGACATGGTGAAACCCCATCTCTACTAAAAATACAAAAAACATTAGCTGGGCATGGTGGTGGGCACCTGTAATCCCAGCTACTCAGGAGGCCGAGGCAGGAGAATCGCTTGAACCCAGTAGGCAGAAGTTGCAGTGAGCTGAGATCGTGCTATTGCACTCCAGCCTGAGCAACAAGAGCAAAACACTGTCTCAAAAAAAAAAAAAAAAAAGCAGGTATGGATTTATGGTACCTCCAAGGCCCAGGAAGTACAGGTAGAAATAATAACTATTAGAAAAGATAAGTCCAGGCTGGGCACAGTGGCTCACACCTGTAATCCCAGCACTTTGGGAGGTTGAGGCGGGTAGATCACGAGGTCAGGAGTTTGAGACCAGCCTGGCCAAGATGGTGAAACCCCGTCTCTACTAAAAATACAAAAAATTTGCCAGGCATGGTGGCAGGCACCTGTAATCCCAGCTATTCAGGAGGCTGAGATAAAGAATTGCTTGAACCTGGGAGGCAGAGGTTGCAGTGAGCTGAGATCACGCCACTGCACTCCAGCTCTGGGTGACAGAGCAAGACTCCGTCTCAAAAAAAAAAAAAAAAAAAAAGAAATCACCAAATTTACCAGCCTGGCCAACATGCTGAAACTCCATCTTTACTAAAAATACAAAAATTAGTCAGGCATAGTGACAGGCACCTGTAATCCCAGCTACTTATGGGGTGAGGCATGAGAATCACTTGAACCAGGGAGGCGGAGGTTGCAGTGAGCCAAGATCACACCACTGCACTCCAACATGGGTGACAGAATGAGACTATCAAAAAAAAAAAAAAGGAAGGAAAGAATGAACCACCTAATTGGCCAGGCGTGGTGGCTTATGCCCATAACCTCAACACTTTGGGCAGTGGAGGTGGGCAGATCACTTGAGGTCAGGAGTTCGAGACCAGCCTGGTCAACACGGTGAAATGCTGTCCCTACTAAAAGTACAAAAATTAGCCTGGTGTGGTGGTGCACACCTGTAATCCCAGCTACTTGGAAGGGTAGACAGGAGAATCGCTTGACCCTGGGAGGGTTTTAATTTGCATTTACCTAATGTCTAATGATATTGAGCATCTTTTCACGTACTTAATTGCCATTTGTATATCTTCTTTAGAGAAATGTCTATTTGGCCGGGCGCAGTGGCTCAAGCCTGTAATCCCAGCATTTTGGGAGGCCGAGACGGGCGGATCACGAGGTCAGGAGATCGAGACCATCCTGGCTAACACAGTGAAACCCCGTCTCTACTAAAAAATACAAAAAACTAGCCGGGCGAGGTGGCAGGCGCCTGTAGTCCCAGCTACTTGGGAGGCTGAGGCAGGAGAATGGTGTAAACCCAGGAGGCGGAACTTGCAGTGAGCTGAGATCCGGCCACTGCACTCCAGCCTGGGCGACAGAGCGAGACTCTGTATCAAAAAAAAAAAAAAAAAAGAGAGAGAGAAATGTCTATTCAAGTCCTTTGCTATTTTTTTTTTTTTTTTTTTTTTTTGTGGAGGGTGAGTAGAGACAGGGTCTCTCTATATTGCCCAGGCTGGTCTTTAACTCAGCCTCGAGCAATCCTCCCACCTTGGCCTCCCAAAGTGGTATTACAATGGTGAGCCACTGTGCCTGGCCCTTTTGCATCATCTTTTTTTGGTGAGGGGGGGTTGTTTTTTGTTTTTTTGAGATGGTGTCTCACTCTGTTGCTCAGGCTGGAGTGCAGTGGCGGAATCTCCGTTTACTGCAACCTCCGCCTCCTGGATTCAAACGATTCTTGTGCTTCAGCCTCCTGAGTAGCTTGGACTACAGGCACCCACCACCAAGCCCAGCTGATTTTTGTACTTTACTAGCTAGTTTCACCCTATTGGCCAGGCTGGTCTCAAACTCCTTAACTCAAGTGATCCACCCGCCTCGGCCTTCCAAAGTGCTGGGATTACAGATGTGAGCCACCACGCTAGGCTCTCTCTTGCCTATTTTTTTTTTTTTTTTTGAGATGGAGTCTAGCTCTGCCGCCCAGGCTGGAGTGCAGTGGCGCGATCTTGGCTCACTGCAGGCTCCGCCTCCCGGGTTCACGCCGTTCTCCTGCCTCAGCCTCCCAAGTAGCTGGGACTACAGGCGCCCGCCACTATGTGCAGGTAATTCTTTTGTATTTTTAGTAGAGACGGGGTTTCACCGTGTTAGCCAGGATGGTCTTGATCTCCTGACCTCGTGATCCACCCGTCTCCCTCCCGAAGTGCTGGGATGACAGGCGTGAGCCACCGCGCCCAGCCTCCCTTGCCTATTCTTAATTCTCTTTTTGTTGAGTTGTACGAATTATTATGATTTTTTTTTTTTTTTTTTTAAGACAGAGTCTGCTTTGTTGCCCAGGCTGGAGTGCAGTGGTGCAGTCTTGGCTCACTGCAACCTCCGCCTCCCAGGTTCAAGCCATTCTCCTGCCTCAGCCTCCCGAGTAGCTGGGACCACAGGCATACACCACCATGCCCAGCTAATTTTTGTATTTTCAGTAGAGACGAGGTTTCACCATGTTGGCCAGGCTGATCTCGAAGTCCTGACCTCAGGTGATCCACCCGCCTCGGCCTCCTAAAGTGCTGGGATTATAGGCATGAGCCACCTCGCCTGGCCATTTATTTTTATTTTTATTGTTGTTGTTGTTTTAGAGGCAGGTCTTGCTTCGTTGCCCAGGCTGGAGTGCAGTGTGGCAATCATAGTGCACTGCAGCCTCATAGCTCACTGCAGACTTCAACTGCAGGGTTCAAGGGATCCTCTCACCTCAGCCTTCTGAATTGGTGGGATTATAGGCACACACCACCATGCCTGGCTAATTTTTACTTTTAGTAGAGATAGGGTCTCCCTGTATTGCCCAGGCTGGTCTCAAACTCCTGGCCTCAAGTGTTCTTCCTGCCTCAGCCTCCCAAAGTGTTGGGATTACACACGTGAGCCATGATGCCCAATCATATTATATACTTTAATGCTCCATTTTTTCTAGATTAGGCCAATGAAAACCCCTTTGAGCTGGTTTCTGTATTCTTCTGACATTTCACAATTCTTCTATGCACACATCCTTACTTTTTGGTAGAAGTAATAGACACCTATGTCTATGTATATAAAAAAACACAATCACAGCCAATACTCCAATTCCAGTCCAACCCTGCAGGGTTTATTCCAGCCTTCCCTCTTTCCATGTGTAACATATTACAGTGGCAAGTCTGACTCTCTTCATCCTTAATGCTTACTCACTTCCCCAATCCCACTCCTTCCCTGTCTCCTAGTCACACAGGTTGACTGGAACATATTGGGCCTCCTCCTTCTGCTTTATGGGCCGGTGGAAAGCTCAGCCCTAACAAAGGGGAAGGAGAAAAGAAGGAGAAAAAAGGAAGGAGGAAATGACATCTTTTTCTGTTTTTTTCTAGGGAAATTTTCTCTACTCCAATGTTTTAAAAATATTCATCTGTCCTTTTTAATAAATTTTAAAGTTTTGTTTTAATATTTATACCCTGGCCAGGTGCGGTAGCTCATGCCTGTAATCCCAGCACTTTGGAAGGCCAAGGTGGGTGGATCACTTGAGGTCAGGAGTTCGAGACCAACCTGGCCAACATGGTGAAATCCTGTCTCTACTAAAAATACAAAACTTACCCAGGTGTAAGTTTTGTAGTCTCAGCCTGTAGTCTCAGCTTCTCAGGAAGCTGAGTCTGGAGGATTGCTTGAACCTGGGAGGCGGAGGTTACCGTGAGCCAAGATTGGGACACTGCACTCCGGAGACAGAAAGAGACAGAGCTTCTCTCTCTATATATTTACACCCTTATCCATGTGTAGTTGCTATTGTAATGTGATGTAAGGGAGCGATCCATTTTAACTTTCGTTTATAAGGGTAGCTAAGTTTTCCATCCATTTTTGAACAATACCTCCTTTCTCCAGTGACCTAACAAAACATGTCTGTCATACATCAACGTTTCATACAAAGCATGGGTCTCTGGGTTATTTAATCTGTCTTCTCTTGCCCCAATACCTCATGTTATTAAGTACCATGGCTTCCTAGTAAATTTTGATCCCTAGTTGGACAAATCTTCCTTTCTGCTTTTTTTATTCAGAAGAGTCTTGACTATCATTGGTTATTACACTTCCTTATAAGTTTTGGAATAATCATAAAAGGTTCCATGAAAAGTTATATTGGTCAGCACCATAAGACAAAGTGAAGGCTGGGCGTGATTGCTTATACCTGTAATCCCAGCACTTTGGGAGGCTAAGGTGGGTGGATCATCTGAGGTCAGGAGTTTGAGACTAGCCTGGCCAACATGGTGAAACCCCATTTCTACTAAAAGTACAAAAATTAGCCCAGAGTAGTGGCACATGCCTGTAGTCCCAGTTACTAGGGAGGCTGAGGCCGGAGAATCGCTTGAACCTGGGAGGAGGAGGTTGCAGTGAGCCAAGATCCCATCACTACACTCCAGCCTAGGTGACAAAGGGGGACTCTGTCTCAAAAAAAAAAAAAAAAAGTGAGAAAAACAAAAAGTAATTATAATATTATGTGTAAAATGTTTATTTAGAAACAGAATTCTTGTTCGTCAGTACTGCAAGGAAAAATCTGCATTCCGACAAAAAGTTTTCTCAGCATGGCAATTTTAATTTCTGCAGAAAGGGTGCTCGTTGCAGATGGAATAATGGTGAGAGCACACCTGAACAAAGGAGGGAAACAATTTTTATTCCTTATGCAGTTTGTCCCTGCTACTGTGTCCGGTCTCCATCAGTTGGGGCCAGACCACATGATCTAAACTAAAACCCAACTGGCTAATAATTTAAAAATTTTTTTAAATCTGTAAAAGCAATGGAGAACAGAAGAAAAGAGGAAGTTGCTTATGAAAGGACTTAGAAAAGTAATAACATTCTCAAATAAGGAAGGGGCATAGGCTGTGAGCTGGGGCATGCCTGAGCATGTCCAGAACAAATACCTTGGTTAAAGTACAAGGACATAGAATGTACTTATTCCCTTACGTCTAACAGCTACATAGGATAGGGCTTAACAAAGTTATTAGCACAAAGCAAGGAGGCTTGAAGGAAGTTAGTCTTTACAAGAAACAATTATTTCTTTTTTTTTTTTTTAGACAGAGTGTTGCTCTGTCATCCAAGCTAGAGTGCAGTGGCGCAGTCTCAGCTCATTGCAACCTCCGGCTCTCGGGTTCAAGCAATTCTCTGCCTCAGCTTCCTGAGTAGCTGGGATTACAGGCACCTGCCACCATGCCTGGCTAATTTTTATATTTTTAGTATAGATGGGGTTTCACCATGTTAGCCAGGCTGGTCTTGAACTCCTGACCTCGTGATCCACCTGCCTTGGCCTCTCAAAGTTCTGGCATTACAGGCATGAGCCACCATACGGCCTCCTTTTTTCATTTCCGATATTAGTAATTTGTGTCCTCTGTATTTTTTTTCTTAGTTAGCCTGGCTAGATGCCTATTGATTTTATTTAGTTTTTCAAAGAGCTTTTGGTTTTGTTGACTTTCTCTATTGACATAGTTTCCTAAGTTGGAAGCCTAAGTTGCTTTTATTAGGTATTTTCTTCTTTTATCTCTTTTTTTTTTTTTTTGAGACAGGGTCTGGCTCTGTCACCCAGGCTGGAGTGGAGTGGCCCGATCTTGTCTCACTTCAACTTCCGCCTCCCAGTCTCAGGTGATCTTCCCGCCTCTGCCTCCCAAGTAGCTGGGAGTACAGGCATGCACCACCATGCCTGGCTAGTTTTTGTTGTTGTTGTTGTTGTTGTTTTTTTTTTTTTTTTTTTTTTTTTTTTTTTTTTTTTTTTTTTTTTTTTTTTTGAGACGGAGTCTTGCTCTGCCGCCCAGGCTGGAGTGCAGTGGCCGGCTCTCAGCTCACTGCAAGCTCCGCCTCCTGGGTTCACGCCATTCTCCTGTCTCAGCCTCCCGAGTAGCTGGGACTACAGGCGCCCGCCTCGTCGCCCGGCTAGTTTTTTGTATTTTTTAGTAGAGACGGGGTTTCACCGTATTAGCCAGGATGGTCTCGATCTCCTGACCTCGTGATCCGCCCGTCTCGGCCTCCCAAAGTGCTGGGATTACAGGCTTGAGCCACCGCGCCCGGCTGTTGTTGTTGTTTGAGACGAAGTCTTGCTCTGTCACCCAGGCTGGAGTGCAGTGGCTTGATCTTGGCTCACTGCAACCTCTGACACCCAGGTTTAAGCGATTTTCCTGCCTCAGCCTCCGAAGTAGATGGGATTACAGGCGCGTGCCACCACACCCGGATAATTTTTTGTATATTTAGTAGAGATGAGGTTTCAGCATCTTGGTCAGACTGGTCTTGAACTCCTGACCTCGTGGTCCACTGGCCTTGGCCTCCCAAAGTGCTGGGATTACAGGCGTGAGCCACTGCGCCCGGCCTAATTTTTGTATTTTTTGTAGAGATGGGGGTTTCACTATGTTGCCCAGGCTGGTCTTGAATTCCTGTACACAAGTGAGTTGGCCTTGGCCTCCCAAAGTGCTGAGATTCAGGTGTGAGCTACCACAACTGGCCTCTTTCTTCTTTTCTAGTATGTGCATACAATGCTATAAATTTTCTCTAATCACTGCTTTTGTTGCATTCCACAAATTTTGATAAGTTTTGGGTTTTTTCTTTTGTTTTTCTTTTTTTTGAGACAGAGTGTTGCTGTGTCCCCCAGGCTGGAGTGCAGTGGCGTGATCACGGCTCACTGCAAGCTCTGACTCCTGGGTTCACGCCATTCTCCTGCCTCAGCCTCCCGAGTAGCTAGGACTACAGGCACCTGCCACCATGCCGGGCTAATTTTTTTAAAAATTTTATTTATTTATTTTTTATTTTTATTTTTAGTAGAGACGGGGTTTCACCATGTTAGCCAGGATGGTCTTGATCTCCACACCTCGTGATCTGCCCACCTTGGCTTCTCAAAGTACTGGGATTACAGGCGTGAGCCGCCGCACCTGGCCGAAACGCATCTTGATAATTTTTTTTTTTTTTGATAGTCTCCCTCTGTCACCCAGGCTGGAGTGCAGTGGCGCAATCTCAGCTCCTTGCCTCAGCTTCCCAAAGTGCTAGGATTACAGGCTTGAGCCACCGCGCCCAGCCTATGTGTTCTATCTTGATTAATGTTCCATATGAACTTGAGAAGAGTGTGTACTCTGCTGTTGTTGAATCATGTCATCTATAGATGTCAATTTTAGACAGTTGATTGATAGGGTTGTTGAGTCCCACTGTGTGCTTACTGATTTTCTGCCTGCTGGATCTGCCCATTTCTTTATATATTTATTTGTTTGTTTATTTATTTATTTATTTACAATAGGGTCTTGCTCTGTCACCCAGGCTGGATCACAGCTTACTGCAGCCTTGACCTCCTGGGCTCAAGTGATTCTCCCACCTCATCCTCCCAGGTAGCTGGGACTATTGGCATGCACCACCATGCTTGGGCAATTTTTAAATTTTTTATAGAGACAGGGTTTCCTTATGTTGCTCAGGCTGGTCTTGAATTTCTGGGCTCAAGTAATCCTCCTACCTCAGCCTCCCCTCCCAGAGTGCTGAAATTACAGGCATGAGCTACTATGACTAGCCTGCCCATTTCTCTCTCTCTCTCTCTCTCTTTTTTTTTTTTTTAAGATGGAGTCTCGCTCTGTCGCCCAGGCTGGAGTGCAGTGGTGCAATCTCGGCTCACTGCAACGTCTGCCTCCCGGGTTCAAGCAATTCTCCTGCCTCAGCCTCCTGAGTAACTGGGACTACAGGCACACACCACCTATGTCCAGTTAATTTTTTGTATTTTAGTAGAGACGGGATTTCACTGTGTTGCACAGCCTGGTCTTGAACTCCTGGGCTTGGGCAAGCCACCCTCCTTAGCCTCCCAAAGTGCTGGGATTACAGGTGTGAGCCACTGCGTCCGGCCCCATTTCTCTCTTGTTTTTTCTTGCTTTTTGTTTTAGTCTGCCCATTTCTAATAAAGGGGTATTGGAGTCTCCAACTGTAATAGTGGGATCTTCTGTTTGTCCTTGCAGTTGTACCAGTTTTTGCCATTGATCACAGTTATTAGGTGCATACGCATTAAGAATTGGAGTCCAAGAGTTTGCAGGAGTTTAGAGTCTAAGAGTCTGAGACCGGCCTGGGCAAATATTGTGAGACCTCGTCTCTACCAAAAATTTTAATAAAACAGAATAGTTAGCCAAACATGGTGGTGTGTGCTTGTGGTCCTAGCTACTCAGGAGGCTGAGGTGGGAGGATCATTTGAGCCTAGGAAGTGGAGGCTGCAGTAATCCCAGATTGTGCCACTGCACTCCAGTCTAGGCGACAGAGTACTTCATAGTTAATGTGAGTACCTTATGATAACAAAATAATCCCAGTTCTTCTCTCTCATTCCTGTATTATTGCCATCATTCATTTCACATCAATATATATAAATATATGTCTGTACATAATAAATGCATACATAACCAAGTACATCATTATTATTAGTTTAAACCAACTGTTATCTGTTAGATCAATTAAGGATAAGAAAAGTAAAAGTTTTTGTTTTACTTTTACTTGGTCCTTGTTCAGTGCTCTCTCTTTTTTTTTTTTGGAGACGGAGTCTCCCTCTGTTGCCCAGGCTGGAGTGCAGTGGCGCGATCTCGGCTCACTGCAACTTTCATCTCCTGGGTTCAAGCAATTTTCCTACCTCAGCTTACAGGGTAGCTGGGATTACAGGCGCCCGCCACCACACTCAGCTAATTTTTTGCATTTTTAGTAGAGACAGGGTTTCACCATGTTGGCCAGGCTGGTCTTGAACTCCTGACCTCAGGTGATCCGCCCACCTCAGCCTCCCAAAGTGCTAGGATTACAGAAGTGAGCCACCGTGCCTGGCCGCTCTTTCTGTCTTTATGTAGATTTAAATTTCTGACCTATACCATTGTCTTTCTCTTCAAAGAATGTCTTTTTACCATTTCTTGCAAGGTAGGACCACTGGCAACAAATTCCCTCAATTTCCGTTTGCCTAAGAAAATATTTCACTCCACTCTTTTACTGTTTGCATGGTTTCTGAGAAGTTTGATGTGATTCTTATCTTTGCTCTTCTATAGGTAATGTATTTTTCTTCTCCTCTGGCTTCTTTCTGGACCCCCTTTCCCTTCCCTCCCTTTCCCTTTCCCTCTCTTTCCTTTTCCTTTCTCCTTCCCTCCCTCCCTCCCTCCCTCGCTCCCTCCCTCCTTCCTTCCTTCCTTCCTTCCTTCCTTCTTTCTCCTTCCTTCCTTCCTTCCTTCCTTCCTTCCTTCCTTCCTTCCTTCCTTCCTTCCTTCCTTCCTTCCTTCCTTCTTTCCTCTCTTTCTCTCTCTCTCTTTCTTTCTTTTCTTTCCTTTCTTTGGGGTCTTGCTCTGTCACCCAGGCTGGAGTGCAGTGTGATCATAACTCACTGTAGCCTCAACCTCCTGTGCTCAAGGGATCTTCCTGCCTCAGCCTTGTGAGTAGCTGGGACTACAGGTACATGCCACTGCCCTCAGATAATTTTTATTTTTATTTTTTAATTTTATTTATTTTATTTTTAGTTTTTAATTTTTTTGTAGAGGGAGTCTCCCTGTGTTACCCAGGCTGATCTCGAGCTCCTGGGTTCAAGTGATCCTCCCACCTTGGCCTCCCAAAATGCTGAGGTTACAGGTGTGAACCACTGTACCAACCTTTTTTTTTTTTTTTTTTTTGAGATGGAGTCTCGCTCTGTCGCCCAGGCTGGAGTGCAGTGGCACGATCTCGGCTCACTGCAAGCTCCGCCTCCCGGGTTCACACCATTCTTCTGCCTCACCCTCCGGAGTAGCTGGGACTACAGGTGCCTGCCACCGCGCCCGGCTAAGTTTTTGTAATTTTAGTAGAGACAGGGTTTCACCATGTTAGTCAGGATGTTCTCGATCTCCTGACCTTGTGATCCGCCTGCCTCAGCCTCTCAAAGTGCTGGGATTATTACAGGCAGGAGCCACTGCACCCGGCCCTTTTTTTTTTTTTTTTTTTTTTTTTTTTTTTAAACAGATGGGATCTTGCTTTGACGCCCAGGTTGGGGTAGCACAATCATGGCTCACTGTAGCCTTGACCTCTGGGGCTCAAGCGATCCTTCCACCTCAGCTTCCCCTGTAGCTGAGACCACAGGCAGGTGCCACCACACCCAGAGAATTTTTTAAATTTTTTTTTTTGTAGAGATAGGGTCTCTCCGTTGCCCGGGTTGTTCTTGAACTCCTGGTCTCAAGTGATCCTCCTGCCTCAGCCTCCCAAAGTGCTGGGATTACAGGCATGAGCCACTGTGCCCGGCTAGGTGTCGTTTTGGCATTTATACGGCTTGATGTTTTCTGACCTTTCTAAATATGTGGTTTGGTGTCTGACATTAATTTTGAAAAATTATTATTCATTGTTGTTTCCAATATGTCTTTTCTTTTGTTACTTTCTCTTTTTCTTTTCCTTCTGCTATTCTCAGTACACGTCGTTACAGCTTTCATAATTTCCCACAGTTATTGATGTTCTGTTTTTGTGGGGGATTTTTTTTGTCTCTTTTCTCTTTGCTTTTTAGTTTTATAGGTTTCTATTGAAATATCCTCAAGCGCAGAGATTCTTTCCTCGCTGTGTTCAGTAATCCACTGAACATATTCTTCATTTCTGTCCTAGTGTTTTCCATCTCTAGTATTTCGTTTTGGTTCTTTCGTAGAATTTCCACCTGTCTTACACTGCCCATCTGTTCTTGCATGCTGTTGACTTTATCCATGAGAGCCATCGTGTTATGCATCGTTGTTTTAAATTCATGGTCTAATAATTCTGAGTATCTCCCATATCCGAGTCTGCTTATGATGCTTGTTCTGTCTATTCAAACTCTGTTTTTTGTCTTTTTAGCATGCCTTGTAATTTTCTCTTGCTAGCTGGACATAATGTACTGGGTAAAAGAATCTGCTGACAGCAGGCCTTTGTAAAGTGGTGGTAAGGTGTGGGGGGAGTGTGGTAAGGGATATTGTTGTCCTGTGAATAGGTCGCAGTCTTTTAGTAAGTCTGTGCCTCTAGACTGTGGACTTCACACATGGTGCTAGTCTCCCTGCCACCTTTAGGTGGGTCTGGATGTGTACAGTAGGCTGGATTGGGGTATTTTCCTCTCCTACGGAGAAGGTTAGAGGGGTCTGGAGTTGGGTACTTCCCTTCTCCCAGCTGAATTAAGCCCTGATAAAACCCGGAAGCTTAGGCCCTGATTTCTCCTGAGGGCAGACTTTGTTGAGAACAGAATGCTCTGGTGTATTTCAAAATGGTTCCTTTTCCCCTCCCACTGCTGGAAGCATGAGGGAATTTTTCTCCAATATTTGCTGTGAAAACCAGGTCAAACTCCTGGAGGTAAAACTCACAAAGGTGTGGGGGCCTGCCTGTGACTGGGTCACCCAGGAGTTTTTAACTTTCAGGCTTGTCCACACTGAACCGTCTGCATTTTGTCAGTTGTAGTTAATGGTTTCCTCTCCAGCACTGATTCCCCCGGAGGTTTCTTGGTCCCCTCCCTCCCCTTCCCCTCCCCTTCCCTTCCCCTCCCCTTCCCTTCCCCTCTCCTTCCCTTCCCCTCCCCTCCCCTTCCCATCTCACTCTGTCGCCCAGGCTGGAGTGCAGTGGCAAGATCTCAACTCACTGCAACCTCTGCTTCCCGGGTTCAAGTGATTCTCATTCCTTAGCCTCCCAAGTGGCTGGGATTACAGGATTACACCACCACACCTGGCTAATTTTTGTATTTTTAGTAGAGACAGGGTTTTGCCATATTGGCCAGGCTGGTCTCGAACTCCCGGACTTAA
Source organism: Rhinopithecus roxellana (assembly GCF_007565055.1). Classification (NCBI taxonomy): domain Eukaryota; kingdom Metazoa; phylum Chordata; class Mammalia; order Primates; family Cercopithecidae; genus Rhinopithecus; species Rhinopithecus roxellana. Next base: position 10,991,189 of record NC_044563.1, on the reverse strand, counting down.
GTGATCAGCCCACCTTGGCCTCCCAAAGTGCTAGGATCATAGGCATGAGCCACTGTGCCTGGCCCCCTCAGAGGCTTCTGCTTGGGTAAATGGTGATTCTCTGTATTCCCCTCTCTGTGTCTCCAATTTTGAGGACAGTCGTTTGCCCTGTGACTCCACTTCTCTTATGGCTCTAAGAAGAGTTGTTGATTTTTCAGCTTGTTTAGATTTTTACTTATTAACAGGATGGAGTGACAACTTCCAAGCTTCTTACACGCCTGATCCAAAGAGCCATTGTATTTCATACAGAAGATTTTATCTTCCACTGGAGAGTGTTCCATTTTTACTCTTTTAGGTTAATAAAGTTAGAAATTAATCACCTCAATACAGTCAGGAACTGAGCTGGATTTAGGATGAGTCTGGCTACCTCTGTTTTATCCCTGTTCCACAGCCATGATCCTCCTGAGTTTTTGAAGGGGAGCCTGGAAGGTGTCTGTCTCCTCAGCTTATAAGCTGTGGGAGATTTTGTTCTGCTGTTTATTTATTTATATTTATTTATTTATTTTTGAGACAGAGTCTCCCTCTGAGTCCCAGGCTGGAGTGCAGTACCACGATCTCGGCTCACTACAACCTCCACCTCCCAGGTTCAAGCGATTCTCCTGTATTAGCCTCCTATTTTATTTATTAGAGACAAAGTGTGGTGCTGTGACCCAGGCTGAAGTGCAGTAGTGAGAACATAGCTTACTGCAATCTCGAACTCCTGGGCCCAGTTGATCCTCACACCTCAGCCTCCCGAGTAGCTGGGGCTATAGGCGTACACCACCATGCCCAGATAATTTTTAAATATTGTTTTGTACAGATGGGGTCTTGCTATGCTGCCCAGGATGGTCTCAAACTCTGGCTTCAAGTGGTTCTCCTGCTTCAGCGTTCCCAGGTGCTGAGGTTGCAGGTGTGAGTCACCTCACCCAGTCTCTGCCTTTTAGAGGTTTTGAGCCTCAATCTTTTGCCTCTGGACCATTGTATCTTCAAAATCTGGCAAATGTGCTATGTCTGGGACTTTGTCTGCTGAACACTACGAGGCTGCAGAAGATTTCATTCTGCCTTTGAGGAGCTTTTAGGAGCTTCCAGTGCCTCATGACCACCAAAAGCTCTGCTGGTTTCTCTTCTCACCAGGAGAGTCCCTTTGGCTGGACTAAGCTTTTATGCCCAGAATGGGGGAATTGCCTCCAGGGAAAAAATTTGACCAATGATGGTCAACTCATTCAAGAAAAGTTTTTCCCTCTGGATTTTTTTTTTTTTTTTGAAGGGATTAAAAAAAACATTTTAAAGGTCAGGCACAGTGGCTCACGCCTATAGTCCCAGCACTTTGGAAGGCCGAGTTGGGTGGATCACCTGAGGTCAGGAGTTTGATACCAGCCTGGCCAACGTGGCGAAACCCCATCTCTACTAAAAATATAAAAATTAGCCAGGCGTGGTGGCATGTGCCTGTAATCCCAGCTGCTAGGGAGGCTGAGGCAGGAGAATCGCTTGAACCTGGGAGACGGAGGTTGCAGTGAGCCAAGATCACACCACTGCATCCCAGCCTGGGTGACAGAGCGAGACTCCATCTCAAAAAAATTTTAAAAAAATTTTAAATTCATTTCATTCTCATTGTATTCACAGCCCTCTGCTGTCTTTTAAAAAGATGATTTTCTGTGGCCAGGTGCAGTGGCTCACACCTGTAATCCCAGCACTTTGGGAAGCCGAGGCATGTGGATCATGAGGTCAGGCATTTGAGACCAGCCTGGCCAACATAGTGAAACCCTGTTTCTACTAAAAATACAAAAAATTAGCCGGGCATGGTGGCGGGCGCCTGTAATCCCAGCTACTCAGGAGGCTGAGGTACAAGAATCGCTTAAACCTGGGAGGTGGAGGTTGCAGTGAGCCTAGATCATGCCACTGCACTCCAGCCTGGGCAACAGTGCAAGACTCCGTTTCAAAAAAAAAAGAGATGATTTTTGCAATTAAAATTTTTTTGTTTTGCAGTGGGATCATTGGCCTGATAAAGACTTCTATATCCTCAAAGGAAACAGAAGTCTTTTTGATCTTTTCCTAAATTGTAATACATATTATTTTTATTATTTCTTCAAAAAAATTTTTTTGAGACAGAGTTTCACTCTTGATGCCCAGGCTGGAGTGCAATGAATGGTGTGATCTCGGCTCACTGCAACCTCCACCTCCTGGGTTCAAGCGATTCTCCTGCCTCAGCCTCCTGGGTAACTAGAATTACAGGCAAGCACCACCAGGCCCGGCCAATTTTCTTATTTTTAGAAGAGACAGGGTTTCACCACTTTGGCCAGGCTTGTCTCTAACTGCTGACCTCAGGTGATCCACCTGCCTCTGCCTCCCAAACTGCTGGGATTACAGGTGTGAGCCACCATGCCCAGTCATGTTATTTCTTCAAATATTTTTATGTTTTTTGTTTGTTTGTTTATTTTTTGGGACAGAGTCTTGCTCTGTCACCCAGGCTAGAGTGCAGTAATACAATCTCGGCTCACTGCAACCTCCGCCTCCCCAGTTCAAGTGATTATCCTGCCTCAGCTTCCCAAGTAGCTGGGATTACAGGTGCCCGCCGCTACGCCCAGCTAATTTTTTTGTATTTTTAGTAGAGACGGGGTTTCGCCATGTTGGCCAGACTGGTCTCAAACTGCTGACCTCAGATGATCCACCCACCTTGGCCTCCCAAAATGCTGGGATTACAGGCATGAACCATCACGCTCGGCCTTTCTGTCCATTTTTATGTGTCTCTTTCTGAAATCTTATTATCTGGGTATTTTTACTTCTACTTGTATCCTCTGCATCTTATAGTTTTTATTTCTTATTTTCCTATATTTTGTATTTTGCTTCTTTCTAGGAAAGTTACTCAAGTTGGTCTTCCAGTTCACTAATGATTTCCTGAGCTGTATTCATTCTATTTATCTCATCTACCTGGACTTGTCAGCACTTCTGGCTGGGTGTTTTGTTTTGTTTTGTTTTGTTTTTTTGAGACCGAGTCTTGCTCTGTCACCCAGGCTAAAGTAGAGTGGTGCGATCTCGGCTCACTTCAATATTCGCCTCCCAGGTTCAAGTGATTCTCCTGCCTCAGCCTCCCAAGTAGCTGGGACTACAGGCGCATGCCACCACGCCCAGATAATTGTTATATTTTTAGTAGAGACAGGGTTTCACTATGTTGTCCAGGCTGGTCTCAAACTCCTGACCTCAAATGATCCACCTGCCTCGGCCTCCCAAAGTGCTGGGATTACAGGTGTGAGCCACCGTGCCTAGCCAGCACTTCTGGTTTTAAAGGGCTACTAAAGAATAATCAGACTGTTGTATTCATTTGTTTATGCCTTCATTCATTTATTCATCAGATATTCAATGAAGACCCATCTTTTGTTCTTGCATGGGGAATTCAATTTCCATCTATACAAAGGAGAGTTACCAACTTAAACCCCTAGATCAGACCCATATTTGCATCGGCCAACCTGATATCTCCATTCTGAGATATCTCAAACTTACTGTGTGTAAAATTGAACCTGGGATCTTCCCTAATCAGGACTATCTTGGTGGCAAGTGCCAGAACCCCAACCAAAACTGGCTTAAGCCATAATGGAAAATTATTGGCTTAATTAACCAATAAGTCCAGGGTTAGGGTGACTTCAGGGTAAAATGATATTGAGAAGACTCGATGTCTGTCTTTCCATCTCTTGCTTCTGGTTTTCTCTCTTCTGACTTCACTCTTAGGCCTACCTTCCTCTCACAGGGGTGAGATGTCCACCAGCAGCTTCAGGCTTACATTCCTCAAGCTCAGTAACTCCCATGGACAGAGATTTCTCCTGCCTAGTAATTCCATCATTAGCTCCATGCTCAAGTCTTGCTGACTTGGCTTGGGTTGGGTTATATGCCCAGCTATCAGTGAAACATTGTAATTGGGGAATATAGTATTCTGATGGGCCAGATTTGGGTCATGGGTCCATCTCTGCAGCTGATCGTATGTTCTGCTAGCTTTGCAACCCCAGTATAATGAGACAATCTCTTTCCAGAGAACTCCAGCAGATGTCCAAAGGATGACTCTCTTCAGCCTACCTTAGGACTCATGGCGTTTTCCAAATCAATCTAGTGTCCTATTATTAGGCCTGGATGTGAAGTTGCCAGATTTAGCACATAAAAATACAAGACATTTGAATTTCAGATATACAATGAATAAATTTTTTTGAATTAGTATTCCCAAGTATGCATCCTGTGTTTTATCTGGCAACCCTACGTGGGTCATATGTCAACTCAATGTGGGGGGTGAGATCAGCTATACCCAAACCACTTAGTTTGAGTGTGAGAAGAGGTATCATTCCAGAAGGAAAAATGAAGCTGGTGTTTCCAGAAAGAAATGGAGATGATATGCACAAATGATAGTGTACCTGTGTATGCTCAGTTCATTGTGACCCACCCTCCCTTCCCAGCTTCTGTATCCTGCCAATATATCTCTGCTTGGTACAGGAAGTAGGTGGAAATCCCTTGATATTTAGGAATACAGACTGCCCCCGCAACCCCAGGGGATGAATTATGGTTAAACTACCAATGATAATTGCTTTTCCTATTGTCAAATGCTGAAAACAAATATTCCTAGCTTCCTTTGTAGCCAGAGATGACTATGCAACCAGTTCTGGCCAATGAGAGGTAAGGGAAAATTTCCTGGGGAGTTTCTAGGGAAGATTTTGATTCCCAGATAAAAGACAGAGCCTCTGGAGGAAAGAACTTTTGCCCTTGTCTCTTTCTTCTTCCTTGGAATGCTGGTATGAGCACATATTTGGAGCTGTGGTATACAGCTTTTGATCGTGAGATAACAAACACAAGAGTTAAAAGCCAGCTAAAAATGATGGAGCTGAAGAGTAGGAAGAATTTGAACTAAGTCTGGAAACTCCAACCCCTGGACTTCTTACATAAACAATAAAGAGCTTTATATTTTAGCCTCTGTCCTCTGTTACTTGCAGCCAAATGTAACACATACACCCCATCTATTACTCAAGCTGATACACCCCTTCCTCCAAGCCCACTTCTCTTCTAATGTCCCTCAGTTCAGGGAGTAGCAACACTATCTTTCTTTTCGTGCAAACTCAAAACTTCATTTTCATGATTGGAACCCCCTTTTCTCCCCTAGTCCATCCCCTATTCTGTTAAACTTCCTCAGTAACTGAAATCTGCTCCTTTCTGCATTTCCTTCTCCACTGTCTATTCCTGGCAGCTTCTCTTTCTCTGCTAGTCCAATTCGATAGCCTTCTAATCAGTCTTCCTGCCTTTACTCTTTGTCCCCCTGAAATATATTTTCACAGTTATTCTATCAAATAAAAATCCAGTAATGTCATTTCTACACACACACACACACACACACACACACACACACACACACACACACACACACACACACACACACACTCTCTTCAGTTACCTCCCATTGCTCTTAGTATAAAGACCAAAGCCTTTTTAAAAAGCCCTGAATGCTTGGCCTTGTCTAAGCCATACCTTATCTGTGCCGTTTTCCTGTTAGTGTCAATCTGTTCCCTTCCATCACAGGCCCTTTCCGCATGCTGGAATGACCTCTCCCCTACCCTCAAATCACTTGGTTCAACTCTGTCCTGCCTTCAATTCTCTTTATTACCCTGGATTTCTTAGGGGAGTCTTTCCTGACACCCAGATCCACTGTTAAACTTTTTCAGAGCTTGACAAACTTAACCTTGAGTAAAATCCAGAGAGAACCTTCCCATTGCTCTCAAGACCTAGGAGGTGTCCATAGTCATCTCTTCTCATCTCCCCTAGAATCTTGCCAGTTCTTTCAGGTCCTGAGATCCTTCTTCCCTGGAAACAATCAGGCTACTTTGTTGTTGTTGTTAAGACAGGGTCTCACTGTCACCCAGGCATGAGCTCGGCAGCAAGATCACGGCCCACAGCAGCCTCAACTTCCTAGGCTCGAGCAATGCTCCCACATCAGCCTCCCAAGTAGCTGGGACTACAGGCATGTGCCACCACAACCCAGCTACTTTTTGTGTGTTTTATAAAGATGGGATTTCAGGCCGGGCGCGGTGGCTCAAGCCTGTAATCCCAGCACTTTGGGAGGCCGAGGCGGGTGGATCATGAGGTCAGGAGATCGAGACCATCCTGGTGAACACGGTGAAACCCCGTCTCTACTAAAAATACAAAAAAATTAGCCAGGTGTGGCGGCGGGTGCCTGTAGTCCCAGCTACTAGGGAGGCTGAAGCAGGAGAATGGCGTGAACCTGGGAGGCGGAGGTTGCAGTGAGCCGAGATTGCGCCACTGCACTCCAGCCTGGGGGATACAGCAAGACTCTGTCTCAAAAAAAAAAAACAACAAAAAAAAAAGATGGGATTTCATCATGTTGCCCAGGGTGGTCTCAAACTCCTGGGCTCAAGCAATCCACCTGCCTCAGCCTCCCAAAGTGCTGGGATTGCAGGCGTGAGCCACTGTACCCAGCCATGCTACTTTACATCTATTAACCCAGGCTTTCAAAGTCGAAGGGCTGCTGATGTGTTCACCGCAGACAAAACAAGAAAACGAATTAACATTCTAGTAGACTCTTTTGACATACAAAAATTAAGGCAATTACATTCTTGTATTTTTCTAACTGGGTTTTATGAGGAACCACTGAACCCAGATCTGGAATGGCCTTGAAATGGCCAAAGGAAACTTCAAAGATGACAAGGCTTGGGCCAAGAGCAGAGGGAGCTGTGTGTGCAAAACTGCCCCCTTGAGAGGGGCTGAAGTATTGGTGGGAGATGAGGCTGAAGGGGTAAGTTGGGCTATAAAGGAACAGCCCTTTCTGATTCTGAGAGCAACAGGAAGGTGGTGGCAGCTTTAAGTAGGGGAGGGATGAGATCAGATTTACTTTAGAAAGATCATTCTAGGGGCCAGGTGTGGTGGCTCACGCCTGTAATCCCAACACTTTGGGAAGCCAAGGTGGGAGGATCACGAGGTCAGGAGTTCGAGACCAGCCTGGCAAACACAGTGAAGCCCCATCTCTACTAAAATTACAAAAAAATTAGCTGGGTGTGGTGGCATGCACCTGTTTAGTCCCAGCTACTTGAGAGGCTGAGGCAGGAGAATCACTTGAACCTGAGAGGTGGAGGCTGCAGTGAGCCAAGATCGCACCACTGCACTCCAGCCCAGGTGACAGTGCAAGACTCCATCTCCAAAAAAAAAAAAAAGAAAAATAATAAAGACATCATTCTAGTTGCTTTATGGAGAATGGATTGCAGGAAAGAAGAATGGAATGGGGAGATACAGGAGAAGGCTGATGAACTGGAGTGGGGAGATACAGGAGAAGGCTGATGAAATGGAGTGGGGAGCAATGACTGGCTCTGGAAGTGCAACCAGCAGAGAAGATGTGCAGGTTAGGAGTTAGAATCTAGAGGCATCTGTGGTTGATTTGACATGGGATGATTCACATTCTCCGGCAGTTATAAAGTCAATACAACCCCAAAGAGGACGTAAATGTCCCAGCAGCTTAGGTTGTGAGTTTTCCATGTCCCCTGTGCTGCTGCCAGCTTTGAACATTGGGCAAACCTTTGACTACTGAGAACTTGACATTAGAAGTCTGGTGTCCTTTCAAAGAACTTCCTGAAGGCCACATACAAGTGCCAAGCAATTGGACATAGATTGTGTAAGTGGGGAAATAAACATTTATTTTTATCAGAAAAATGTCTGTTTTTCCCTAAGAATTGGCCAAATATATGCTAATGAAATACAGTGACACAGTGACATTTTTTTTTTTTTTTTTTTTTTTTTTTTTTTTTTTTTTTTTTTTTTTTAAGAAAGGATCTTGCTCTGTTGCTCAGGCTGGAGTACAGTGGCATGATCATGGCTCATTGCAGCCTCAACCTCCTGGGATCAAGTGATCCTCACAACTTGGCTTCCCAAGTAGCTGGGATTACAGGTGCATGCTACAGTGTCTGGCTAGTTTTTAATTTTTTTTTTTTTGAGATGGAGTTTTGCTCTTGTTGTCCAGGCTGGAGTGTAATGGTATTATCTCAACTCACTGCAACCTCCATCTCCCAGGTTCAAGCGATTCTCCTGCCTCAGCCTCCCAAGTAACTGAGATTACAGGCATGTGCCACCACGCTAGGCTAATTTTTGTATTTTTAGTAGAGACAAGGTTTCACCATAGTGGTCAGGCTGGTCTTGAACTCCTGACTTCAGGTGATCCACCCACCCTGGCCTCCCAAAGTGCTGGGATTACAGGCATGAGCCACAGCACCCAGCCAATTTTTAATTTTTTAAAAATGGAGACATGGTATCACTATGTTGCCCAGGCTAGTCTGGAATGCCTGGACTCAGAGGATCCTCCCTCCTTGGACTCCTAAAGTCCTGGGATTACAGGCATGAGTCACTGTTCCTGGCCTCTACTTATTTTTTTTTACTGCCACATAGTATTTATAGAATAAATATACCCTGGTTTATTCAGCTTTTCCCCTACTGAAGAACAGTTAGGTAATTCCCAGGTTGTCACTAGTACGTACCATGCTGCAGGGAACACCCTTGTCCATGAGTCCTTGTGCATGTGTTTTTCTCTAGGGTAGGGTTGCTGGATGATAGGGTATGTGCATTTTGTAAATAAACTTTTAAATTTGGGAATAATTAAATTTATAGAAAAGTTACAGAAATAAGAGGCTGGGCATGGTGGCTCATGCCTATAATCCCAGCACTTTGGGAGGCTGAGGTGGATGGATCACCTGAGGTCAGGAGTTCAAGACAAGCCTGGCTAACATGGTGAAACCCCATCTCTACTAAAAATACAAAAATTAGCTGGGTGTGGTGGTGGGCACCTGTAATCCCAGCTACTCAAGAGGCTGAGGCAGGAGAATTGCTTGAACCTGGGAGGTGGAGGTTGCAGTGAGCAGAGACTGTGCCACTGCACTCCAGCCTGGATGACAGAGTAAGACTCTATGTCAAAAAAAAAAAAAAAAAAAAAAAAAGAGAGCAGTTACAAAGATAGTACAAAGAATTCTCATATACCCCTTACCCACTCTTCCCTAATGTTATAATCTTACATAATCATGGTGTATTTATCAAGACTAAGAAAGCAACATTTTTATATTACTACAGGTTGAGCAACCCTAATCCAAAATCTGAAATGTTCCAGAATCTGAAACTTTTTGAGCACCAACGTGACACCACAAGTGAAAAATTCCATACTTGACCTTATGTGATGGGTTGCAATCAAGACACAGACACACAATACACAGTTTATTCAGCGTTTCCAAGGGAAAAATAAAATTACCTTCAGACTATGTGTATAAGGTGTATTTGAAACACAGATGAATTTCCTTTTTTTTTTTTTTTTTTTTTTTTGAGACGGAGTCTCACTCTGTCGCCCAGTCTGGAGTGCAGTGGCATGATCTCGGCTCACTGCAACCTCTGCCTCCCAGGTTCAAGTGATTCTCCTGCCTCAGCCTCCCGAGTAGCTGGGATCACAGGTGTGTGCCACCACATCTGGCTAATTTTTGTATTTTTAGTAGAGATGGGGTTTTGCCAGGTTGGCCAGGCTGATCTCGAACTCCTGACCTCAGACCTCAGGTGATCCTCCTGCCTTGGCCTTCCAAAGTGCTGGGATTACAGGCATAAGCCACCACACCTGGCCTTAGATGAATTTTATGTTTAGACTTCAGTGGGTTCCATCCTCAAGATATCTCATTATGTATATCCGATTGTCCCAAAATCTAAAAAAATCTGAACTCCAAAGTACTTCTGGTCCCAAGCATTTCAGATAAGGGATACTTAACCTGTAGTAGCAGAATCCCAGACTTTATTTGCATTCCACTCGTTATACTAGTCTTCTCAGGCTGCTATTACAGGATACCACAGACTGGTTGGCTTAAACAACAGAAATGCATTTTCTCATGTGTATTTTGTACATATACAAACATACATACACATTTCTCACATGTATCCAAAATGCATTTTGGAGGCTGAAAGTCTAAGAACAAGGTGTCATCAGGGTTTATTTCTGGTGTGGCCTTCCTTGCTGGCTTGCAGATGGCCACCTTCTGGCTGTATCCTCTCATGGCTTTTCTTCTGTGCTGGAGGGGAGAGAGGTATCTGTTGTCTTTTCCCATTCTTTTTTCTTTTTTTTCTTTTTTTTTTTTTTTTGAGATGGAGTCTCGCTCTATTGCCCAGGCTGGAGTGCAGTGGTACGATCTCAGCTCACTGCAAGCTCCACCTCCCGGGCTGATGCCATTCTCCTGCCTCAGCCCCCCGAGTAGGTAGGACTACAGGCATCTGCCACCACACCCGGCTAATTTTTTGTATTTTTAGTAGAGACAGAGTTTCACCGTGTTAGCCAGGATGGTCTCGAACTCCTGACCTCGTGATCCGCCCGCCTTGGCCTCCCAAAGTGCTGGGATTACAGGCGTGAGCCACCGCACCTGGTCGTCTCTTCTCATTCTTGTAAGGACACGAGTCCTGTTGGATTAAAGCTCCACTCTTTTTTTTTTTTTTTTTTTTTGAGGCAGAGTCTCACTCAGGCTGGAGTGCAGTGGCATGATCTCAGCTCACTGCAACCTCCACCTCTAGAGTTCAAGCGATTCTCCTGCCTCAGCCTCCACAGTAGTTGGGATTACAGGCACACACCACCACGCCCAGTTAATTTTTTTGTATTTTTAGTAGAGATAGGGTTTCACCACGTTGGCCAGGCTGGTCTCAAAGTCCTGACCTCAGGTGATCCACCCGCCTTGGCATCCCAAAGTGCTGGGATTACAGGCGTGAGCCACTGCGCCTGGCCGGGCTCCAATGTTATGACCTCATTTAACTTTAATTACTTCCATGAATGTCCTATCTCTAAATACAGTTGCATTGGGAGTTAGGGCTTCAACATATGAATTTTCTGGGACACAATTTATTTTCATAACACTCCTCTTTTCATTAATGTTGTTTTCTGTTCCAAGATCAATCCAGGATATCACAATGCATTTAGGAGTAGGTGCATTTTCAGATTTAAACAGAATTGGCCAAGTTGCCTTCCACTGTGGCCCTACTAGACATATTCCCAGCTGTGTGTTCCCCTATCCGCATACCTTCCTTGATCATATCAACCTTTTAAATCTTTGCCAATCAGATGGATGATTAACTATATCTTGCAGTGGCAGTTCCTTGAATGCAAGTAAAGTTGAGCTTTTATTTGCCAGCCACATGTTTTTCCTGAAGTGTGAATTGCTTCTTGCTAGCTCTTGATTTTTTTTTTTTTTTGAGATGGAGTCTCGCTCTGTCACCCAGGCTGGAGTGCAGTGGCATATCTCGGCTTACTGCAAGCTCCGCCTCCCGGGTTCATGGCATTCTCTTGCCTCAGCCTCCCAAGTAGCTGGTACTACAGGTGCCTGCCACCACGCCTGGCTAATTTTTTGTATTTTTAGTAGAGATGGGGTTTTACCGTGTTAGCCAGGATGGTCTTGATCTCCTTACCTTGTGATCCGCCTGCCTTGGCCTCCCAAAGTGCTGGGATTACAGGCATGAGCCACCGCACCCGGTCTAGTTTTTTTTTTTTTTTTTTTTTTTTGAGATGGAGTCTCATTCTGTTTCCCAGGCTGGAGTGCAGTGGCACGATCTTGGCTCACTGTAACTTCTGCCTCCCGGGTTCAAGCGATTCTCCTGCCTCAGCTTCCTGAGTAGCTGGGACTACAGGCGTGTGCCACCATGCCTGGCTAATTTTTGTATTTTTAGTAGAGACAGGGGTTTCACCATGTTGTTCAGGCTCATCTCAAACTCCTGATCTCAGGTGATCCAACCTTTTTGGCCTTCCAAAGTGCTGGGATTATGAGCGTGATCCACGGTGCCCAGTCAATGAGCATAAAGTTTTAGTTAAACAAGATGAATAGGCTCTGGAGATCTGCTGTAGAACCTAGTGCCTATGGTCAACAATAGTGCACTGTACATTTAAAAGCTTGTTTAGAGGATAGATCTCATGTTAAGTGTTCTTACCACAATTTTAAAAAGAGAGAAGCCTGGCGTAGTGGCTCAAGCTTGTAATCCCAGAACTTTGGGAGGTTGAGGTGGGAGGATCACCTGAGTTCAGGACTTTGAGACCAGCATGGGCAACACAGTGAAACCTCGTGTCTACAAAAATATAAACATTAGGCCAGGTGTGGTGGCTCATGCCTGTAATCCCAGCACTTTGGGAGGCCAAGGCAGGTGGATCACAAAATCAGGAATTCAAGATCAGCCTGGCCAAGATGGTGAAACTCCATCTCTATTAAAAATAGAAAAATTAGCCGGGCGTGGTGGTGGGTGCCTGTAATCCCACCTACTTGGGAGGCCAAGGCAGAGAATTGCTTGAACCCGGGAGGTGGAGGTTGCAGTGAGCAGAGATCGTGCCACTACATTCCAGCCTGGGAGACACAGCCAGACTCTGTCTCAAAACAAACAAACAAACAAACAAACAAAAAACAGCTGGGCATGGTGGTACGTGCCTGTATTCTCAACTACTAAGGAGGCTGAGGGGTGAGGATCGCTTTCTTCCAGGAGGCTGAGGCTGTAGTGAGCCATGATTGTGCCACTGTACTCCAGCCTGGGTAACAGAGAAAGACCTTGTCTCAAAAAAAGAAAACAATACAAAAATTAAAAGAAAGGAAGGAAGAATTCTTCATCAGACAGAGAAGCTCTTCAAGGGGAAGGAGGGAATCTGAAATCAGAGTGGGAGAGCTAGAGTTTTTCCCTGTGAGTCTACCTTGGTGGCAATATCTACAACAGGTGTTCATTAAGCAACAGTTGGATAAAAGAATGAATGAATAAATGAACTTGCTTGAGAATACACTGTGTGGTATGGGGGAAGTGAGGAAAGTTCCAGATTTATAAGTATGGAGTGATACCATTTACTTAAAGCTTAAAAACATGAGTCTGGGCACAGTGGCTCACTCCTGTAATCCCAGCACTTTGGGAGGCTGAGGCGGGTGGATCACCTGAGGTCAGGAGTTCAAGACCAGCCTGGCCAACGTGGTAAAACCCTGTCTCTAGTAAAAATACAAAAATTAGCCGGGTGTGGTAGTGGGCGCCTGTAATCCCAGCTACTCAGGCGGCTGAGGCAGGAAAATTGCTTGTACCCTGGAGGCAAAGGTTGCAGTGAGCCAAGATCATGCCACTGCACTCCAGCCTGGGTAACAAGAGTGAAACTCAGTCTCTAAAACCAAAACACAAACAAACAAAAACACACGAGTCATTGATTTATATTGTTTCTGGATATGCGGACAGTGAAAGTGTCAGAGCCTGGATGGCAATGATAAGCAGTGGTTTCAGGAAGGGTTAACTTGGGGAACAAGCACCATGACAGCATGGGGAGGGGGCTTGCACCATCTCCTTAATATTTTATTTCTCAAGAAGTGTTAGGCAGCAAACATGTCAAAATGGATACTGTATAACATATTTTTAAATGTAGGTTTGAAACAGTTTATCATTTTAAAAACTTTTGAAGTGTCAGGGATTTGGAGATGGGCTCTGGGTTAACTCTTCTCTTCACCAGTTGCTAGCTGTGTTTTGGACAAGTTGCTTTCTTTCTCATCTGTGACTGGTCGTCTGGGATATCACATCCTAGTCACCTGTACTGAACACTCAAGTTAACACTGGGAAACATTGCCAGGTTTCTCTTTTCCCAAAACAAAAACTTTATTGGCTGCTTTATTTTCAAATTTAAGCATCTGGGGGTTAAAATTCCACACCCGGCCGAGCGCGATGGCTCACGCCTGTAATCCCAGCACTTTGGGAGGCTGAGGCAGGCAGATCACCTGAAGTCAGGAGTTCGAGACCAGCCTGGCCAACATAGTGAAACCCTGTCTCTACTAAAAATACAAAAATTAGCTGGGTGTGGTAGCGGGCGCCTGTAATCCCAGCTACTCGGGAAGCTGAGGCAGGAGAATCACTTGAACCCGGGATGTGGAGGTTGCAGTGAACTATTGCACTCCAGCCTGGGTGACGAGCAAAACTCCATCTCAAATAAATAAATAAATAAAATAAAATTCCACACCCTCTTCCCTCAACACACATTCAAAGCTCAAGGTTTTGGCTTAGACCTGGATATAATCTTTTTTTTTTTTTTTGAGACAGAGTCGCGCTCTGTCGCCCAGGCTGGAGTGCAGTGGCCGGATCTCGGCTCACTGCAAGCTCCGCCTCCCGGGTTCACGCCATTCTCCTGCCTCAGCCTCCAGAGTAGCTGGGACTACAGGCGCCCGCCACCTCGCCCGGCTAGATTTTTGTATTTTTTTGGTAGAGACTGGGTTTCACCGTGCTAGCCTGGATGGTCTCGATCTCCTGACCTCGTGATCCGCCCGTTTCGGCCTCCCAAAGTGCTGGGATTACAGGCTTGAGCCACCGCGCCCGGCCTAATTTTTTGTATTTTTAGTAGAGACGGGGTTTCACCGAGTTAGCCAGGATGGTCTCGATCTCCTGACCGTGTGATCCGTCCACCTCAGCCTCCCAAAGTTCTGGGATTACAGGTGTGAGCCACTGTGCGCTGCCAGATATAATCTTTAAGTTTGAAATTCCTTTGGGATTTTACAAGGGATGATTTAATTTACAATCTACATAGAAAGTTCCTTTAACATTACAGCCTATATGACTGATCTTAGTTTTTTGAAAGAGTTTGGGTCTGCTCTCTGGAGAATGTTGAAGGCTACTTTTAGAACCAGCATTTGTTTTTTTAGTTCTGAGACATCCTGAAAAGTAGAATCCAGAATTTGTCACAAATTTGGGTCTAGGGAGGTTAATGTTTTACCTCCTTAAAAACCATCCTTGGCCGGGCGCGGTGGCTCAAGCCTGTAATCCCAGCACTTTGGGAGGCCGAGACAAGAGGATCACGAGGTCAGGAGATCGAGACCATCCTGGCTAACACGGTGAAACCCCGTCTCTACTAAAAAATACAAAAAAACTAGCCGGGCGAGGTGGCGGGCGCCTGTAGTCCCAGCTACTCTGGAGGCTGAGGCAGGAGAATGGCGTAAACCCAGGAGGCGGAGCTTGCAGTGAGTTGAGATCCGGCCACCGCACTCCAGCCCGGGCGACAGAGGGAGACTCCGTCTCAAAAAAACAAAACAAAACAAAAACAGAAACCACCCTTTCGCCACACAATTCACAGTCCTCCGTTTTTGTTGTCAATGGCTCTTCCTTTAATGGGACCTGCCCAAGGAGCCACTGAAGCACTAGGAGAAGGTTGCGCCTCCGGGAGACACTGGCGCTTGCAGGCTGGGACCAACAACCTCAGAAGTCCTAGGGCTGGCCGGAGACAGCAGACAGGGGACTAAGTAGAATCTGAGTTAGACAATGGAAGAGGGAAGGTGTAAAAATCAGGAGTTCTGGGTTTGAAATGGGCTCCAAAGTTCTCAGGTTGTGACCTCATTTTCTTTTCTTTCTCTCTTTTTTTTTTTCTTTTGAGATGGCGTTTCACTCTTGTTGCCCAGGTTGGAGTGCAATGGCACAATCACAGCTCACTGCAACCTCTACCTCCTGGGCTCCAGCGATTCTCCTGCCTCAGCCTCCTGAGGAGCTGGGATTACAGGCATGCACCACCACGCCCAGCTAATTTTTGTATTTTTAGTAGAGATGGGGTTTCACCATGTTGGTCAAGCTGGTCTCGAACTCCCAACCTCAGGTGATCCACCCACCTCAGCCTCCCAAAGTGCTGTAATAGGCGTGAGCCACCTCGCCTGGCCTGTAACCTCATTTTCTACCTCCAAATCTATTTTTCTTTTTATAGCCCCGTCCTCTCAATCCAGTTACTTGAGAGTTAGCAGGCCCTTTCCCAGATCATCACATTCAAGCAGGCTCATGTCCTGTAATTCTATCTTCTTGATATGCTCAAGCTAGAACCACTACTGCGCCTCAACATTCCCCGACCCCTGCCCCGGGCATAAGCAACTTTTAGGTATATCACTTAGGTAAGAAATAGCCCCTTGGTGAGAAGAGGTATCCTTTTTCCTGGCTCTGCTGGTATTCCTCCTCCAGTTGCCTCCCCTTCCTCCTCCTCCTTCCCCTCCTCCTGCTCCTTTCCCTCCTCTTCCTCCTCCTCACTCAGCTGGTATTCATCCTCCAGTTGCCACCGCCTCCTCTTCCTCTTCAATGCAGTGAAGTTTACAACATGATGTGGTATGGCCCTGCTCAAATCTTTTGCCTCCTCTTCATCGGCCCTGGGGCTGCTGCCCTGACATGGGTCTTTGTCGCTGTCCGTCTCCGCAGCGTTCTCCCAGCTGCCTCCATAATTGTCCACAATTCTGAGCATTGCCAGTGCCTTCAGGACAAACTCAGACTCTCCACATGGCACCTAAGGCTCTAGTCCCTGCCAGTTTCTATTTCCTCTTCTGCCTCTCCCACCTGAAACCCTCCTTCACCCAGAGTTTCCCCAGCCTCTGCCAGGAAATCCTTGTTCCCTTTCTCCTCCTGGCAATACCTCCTGGTCTTTCTAGTCTTGGTTTTGCCCTCCTTAGGAAGTCTGACCCGGTTGGGTGACCCTTCCCGGGGCTTCCCTCTCCCTTGGTGCTTATCACCCTCCACTGCAGTCAGGGCTGGGGACCCAGGGCACCGGAGGCACTGGTGCCTAGAGTGCAAGGTACTTTTAGGGGCTCCTGAAAATGTTTTATTTTAAAGTTAGATAAAAAAAAATGTAAGGGTCAAAGAAAATGTGTTTTTTTCTCAATCCAAAAAATAAATGTGTAGGGTCCATGAAAATCTACTGAATTATTTAAATTTTTTTTTTAAATAGAGGAAGATACTTCATGAAGACAAAAGCATCTAAGGCCTGAGAAAGTGAGAATGTGACCCTGATTGACTGCCATTGGTTTCCCCTTCCCCCAGTGGGGTTGGGGGGTACCCCCTGCATTATGTGATTAAGTCTCTGCACCCCTAGCCTCGTTTGCATCACTTAGGACTGCTTTCTGAACAAGAAGTGCATAAATAAATGAATGGCCTTGCGCAAGGCTCTTGACTCTGTGCGGCTCGATTTCTTCATCCTGACAACAAAGTTCCAGCTTCACGGGGCCGCTGCGGGGTTCAAGTAGTGAGTGGGAAACTTTCAGAATTGCCGAGTGTGCAGCCATTCCTGAGGTGCAGAATGTGGGTGGGAAGGGGAGGGCGGAGGTTGTTGAAGGTGGCTTTGATACCTTTCTTTTGGTAAGAAAATTACCCTCTTTATACACGCAGAGCACTGGAAGGACAGACACCAGAGTCTCACCGGAGCTGGCCCTCAGCATTGGTTCCCTGTGGGGCGAGCAACTAAACTAGAATAAAGCACAGGGCCCTCGGCCCCAGAAGAACAGGCTTCTTTCATTTTAGGACATGAGGCTCTTTTAGCTTCTTTTCCTTTCTTTCCTTTTTTTTTTTTTTTTAAACCATACTACCTAGAAGAGTGTGAAGCCCAGGTCTCTGTCTCACTTTCTGTTTGTGTTCCCGGGCCTGGCACAGGTGAGGGACACAATGAATTAAGTAATCCCCCATCTCAGGGTCCTGCGTGGCACCCATCAGCATCAGGGCCTCTGACCCCAAGTGGGTGAGAGTAAGTGCAACCCCCCCCCGCCCCCGCCTGCCTGAGCGCAGGGCCTGCTGCGAAGAGAGCAGAGTTGTGTAACGGAGACTCAGTTTACCCAAAGTAGAGTCTCAAGCACGTCAACATGGGGGCTGAGGAAGAGATGGGACATTTCCGCGGCGACAGAGCCCAGAGGCACTTAAGAAATCTTAGTTTTGTCCCCTCCTCAGAAACACATCGGGGACAAGTTTCCTGTGTTCCAAGTAATTTAATTCCCATGGCTCCCGAAAGGCTGGAGCGGTTTCCTTTTCAGAGGCTGTGGGTGCCTCTGAAAAGGAGAGTCACAGGCAGTATCAGTCTTGCCCATCTTCTTCACTGCTGTGTGTCCAGCGTCTGAAAGCATGAGGGCACACAGTAGGCGGTGAGGAGCGGACGAACTGCCATCGGCGACCGCTGGGTACCTCCCCAGTGCAGGGAACAAAACCCGCCTCCAGACAAGAAGACCCTGCAGGCCTCCCGCACCCTGTAATTTGGATGTCCAGGAATCGCCTTTGTTGTGGGCGCCCAACCTCAGGCAAAGCGAGCACCTGCTCCTCCCGCCGGTCCTCGCAGGAGGACCCCAGGCTGCTGCGCTCCGGCTGCCTCTCACGGTCCCTGCGCTCCGCTTCTCGGGAGCCGGGAGCCCGGGGGCGCCCGGGGACCTGCAGCCAGGGTCCGCCCAGCGCTTCCCAGCCGTGGTAACGCGCCTCCCCAGATGCCCGACACCCCTCCCGGGGCCAGCATTCTTCGCTTCCTAGGGCCGGGACAGGGGTCTGGGGCTGCGTCAGGGGCTCGTCAGGCACCCCCAGGCCTGCGGGGGCAGGATCCTGAGTCACCGCCGCGCACGCCCTCTCCTCCCGGCTTCTATCCTGGGGCCACCTCCGCCCCGCAGGGTCGGGACCCGGCGCAGCCGGCTCTCCGCGGGTATGCTGTGCGCCCCTCTCCCCAGCCCGAGTCACTGCGGAAGCCGCCCCCACCCCTCGCTGGCTTGGGGGAGCCTCGCCTGTCCGCCCCTCCCATGAGAAGCTCGAGCTCTCAGCGCTCCCGGGCGGCTCCCGCGGGAGGGGGCGCGGCCGCCCCCACGGCTCCACCCTCTCGGCGGGGCCGCAGCCATCTGGGGCCCCTGCCAGTAGCGGCCGCTCCGGGGCCCGCACCGAGCTCGCGACCCGCTTGCGTGGCGGGAGGCAGCCCCGGGCAGGGACCCCGGCCTCCCCAGCGGGCGCTCCCGGCGCTGAGATACCCCGAGGGGGCGGTGGCCGCGAGCCGAGCCCGGGTGGAAGCGCGTCGCAGGGGACGCGGGCACCCCTCGCCACCTCGGTGACCCTTCGGGAGCCGGGACCGGAGCCCCGGAGGCGGCGGTGCGGGCCCGCGGGGGCGGCGAGGTCCGTGCCCCTAGCGTCCGAACCGGGCGCAGGCTGCTGAGCCTCGGCTGGGCTCGTCGCCTCCCGCCTTTCCCCCCAGCCCCCCGCGAGCTGGCAGGAGGAAATAGCGCGCGGCCCCTTTAAATTTACCCAGGAGCCCTTAAAGGAGCCCCAGGGGCCCCAGACAGGAATCCCCACCCCGGTCCAGCCCGCGCCGCCGAGCGAGCAGCCTGCCGTCCGTGCGGCCGGCCGCCCCGTGCATGCGCCCCGCGCCCCGGGGCCCCGCGCAGCGAGCGCTCCGCGCGGGCTGCCGCCAGCCCCGCGGCCCCGCGCCCCGCCGCCCCGGGGCCCCGCTCCGCAGCGCAGCGCATGGAGCCCGGCGGGGACCACCGGAGCCGGAGCAGCGGCGGCAGGGGCGGCCCCGGGCCAGCAGTGGCCTCGGCACGGGGCCGACGGCTGCCGCCCGCCGGATCGAGCGGCAGCGCGGAGCCGGAGGAAGACGAAGGCGGTAAGAGCTGGGGCCGGCGGCCCGGGCGGGGGCCCCGGCGTGGGGGAGGGGAGGGCTGCGGCTCGGGGCCCCTCTCCGCCGCCGAACAAAGCGGGGGACGCGGGCAGGGCGGCCGGGGGCGCCACCTGGTGGGCGCGGAGCGCGGCTGCAGGGCTGGCGGGGGAGCCCCCCGCCCAGCTACCGGGGTCGGCCCGCGGGGCTTGGGCGGCTCGCCTCCCCCTTAAAGGGCCCCGCGGCCGCCCGCAGCGCCCCGCCTTGGGGGCCAGGCCCGAGGGGCCCCACGGGGCAGGGCGCCACGGAGCGAGGCTGGTGGACTTGCCGCGGCCCCCGCCCCTTTCTCTTTCAGACTCCCAGGTTGTCTCCCTAATCGGGCTGTCTCTTAAAAGTCCGTCCAGACCCTGGGTCCCCTTCGGGGGCTTTTCCCCAGCGGAGCTGAGCTCAGCTCCTAACTCTGCTGTTGTAAATCGGGCTGCTCCTCTCGTCTCGTGGCCTTGTGAGAGACATGCACCCTTTTTCTTTTCTCCCACGTTCTCCCTAGGAAAGTGCATCGCTTGCGCCCAGGGGGCTCACACCATCTTTTCCCACCGCGGGCAGTTTTTAAAGCGATGGGTGCGCCCACAAAGGCAGATACCCCTCCTGCCCGTGCATTCTCCCTTCCCTTCTTTTCAGAATTTTTTTTGCCCTAATTTGTCAGCTGTAGCGGAACCAGCCAGTCTTCCTCGTTCGCTCTCAGAGGAGACTGTTTACTCATTTCCCGGCTGCAGGGTCACGCCTTAAGACCCTTGAAGGTTTCCTTCAGGCCAGGGAGACTCAGCCCGAATCTCCAGGCTCCCCTCCCGGTCTCTCCCCTCCCAGAAACGCCCCATCCCCTTTTGTTTTTAAAGAACCTCGGCTCCTCCCCCTTTTTCGGCTCTTAAAGGGCCAATCCACCTTAGGCTAGCCTGGATCCAGCGCTGGAAGGATGCTTAGAGACCAGCCAGCTAGCCAGTGTCTTTGCAGACAAAGAAGCCCAGGCCCAGAGGGTGGACATGACCTATCAAAGGTCACAGAGCAAGTTACCAGTGAAGCCAGGACTTGAACCCAAGCCTATGACTCCGAAGCCAGTAGATTCTATGGATCTACTTAAATGAAAACTGAAACAAAAAAAACTTCCACAAGGGTGACAGGAGCCCTTTCTGATCCTGTCTTTTGTTTTCCCAACCCTGTGATTCTCCACTGGGAGAATGACCAGAACCTGCCTGTGTGCCCAGGAGACCATTTTTCTAAATCAAGAGGGGTGGGGACTGTAGGGAGGGTAGGGTACTGCTCTGGGTGGGTGTCTGACACAGGGAACACCATTGGGTTAGTGGGGCCTCTCCAGTGCCCGCCCTTCTGACTGCTGGGCAGTGGCCAGCCCCCTGCCAGAGCAGCAAATAAAGCCCCAGAAAGACTTAATGGGCTTCAGTGGATGGTGGCCACTCCCTGCCGCAGTGTCATTAGTTGCCACTCTGGTGGCCCTCCTCCCATCCCTTTTCAGGGTCATTGGCTCCTCCAGAATCTGGAGAAGTTTTGGTCTCAGAAACTCCTTTCCCTGGAGATGTTGGCAGCTTTGTCTTGGGGATCCCTCCCATCTGGGGGCCTAGATTTGGGGAACTGACAATGCCTAGCCCATCCCCAAAATGGGACTCTCAGGAGGCTGTATTTGAAGCATTACTGGAAAAAGGGAGAAGACTTGTGGGTGGGGCCCTCCTGGCGGGGGCCCCAGGCGGGTGGGTCCTGTATGCAGCCCTGGCTGCAGACAGATGCCCCCTTTGTTTGTCTGGCCCCACTGCCTGCTCTGCTCCGGCTGGAACCGCCCTGGCCTGCTGCTCTCCCAGCTTTCTCCCTACAGCTCTTGTCCAGAAAGGGCACCTTACAGAGCTGGCTGGCTCCTTGGCCCTCACCTTGTTTTTTAAAAAGTCAGAGCTAGTTCCATAGTGCCCTGCGTCCTTTTGTTCTTGATCTCCTCTTAAAGGGTCCTTGCCCTTTGTAAAGGGCTAATGTTTTGGCTCCCCGCTTCTCCTACATCCCTTGTATTGCTGTTGCCATCCCTTTCCTGCCCCGGAACACCCCCTCCCCCAGCTCCCTTTCTCAGGGCTCACCATTGAAGCCCTCGCTTCTTTCCCTGGAAATCAGAGATTGAAAAACTCTCTCCCTTTCCCCTTCAGGGCAAGATCTTCAGCTGGAAGGGGGTGCCTTGGGGTCCTGGGGGAGTGCCCCCCTGCCCTCCTCCAGGGCCCGGGGACCAACATCTTCAGGCAGGAAATACTCAGACCACTGTGAGGCCCGGGCTTCAAGGCCTGGAAAGAGCCGAATCCCTGGCCGTGACCACCGGCGCTACTACCACGACCACTGGCGGCTGGAGTACCTGATGGACTTCAACCCTGCCCGGCATGGCATGGTGTGCATGGTGTGCGGCAGCTCCCTGGCCACCCTCAAGCTCAGCACCATCAAGCGCCACATCCGCCAAAAGCACCCCTACTCCTTGCACTGGAGTCCCCGGGAGAAGGAAGTCATCAGCAACAGCTGGGATGCACACCTGGGGCTGGGGGCCTGCGGAGAGGCCGAGGGCCTGGGGGTCCAGGGGGCTGAGGAGGAGGAGGAGGAGGAAGAAGAGGACGAGGAGGAGGGGGCTGGCGTCCCCGCTTGCCCACCCAAGGGTCCAGGTAACGCAAATGCAGATTCTGTAGAGGCGGGGGTCTGGGTGGCCAGTGGGGTGCAGTGGGTCAGCTGCTCTGCCAAGGAGCTGGTGTTCTTGAGCAAGTCACTGCTCCTTCTCTGGGTGGGGTCTGTTTATCGCCCTTATCATACAAAGGCGGGGGAAGGACAGTGGGGTGAGAGGGCCTCCGATGTCCATGGCAGCTTGGACGTTCTGTGGTCTTGAAGTATCAAGGAGAGAGGTTGGGCGACGGGCCTTTGAAAGGCTTGGAGCGGGGAGGCCTGGCTGGGGTGGGTGAGGGAAGGGGGGTGCTGGAGAGGTGTGGCTGACGGTGAAAGCCAGGGACAGGGCTAAATTCCACTCTGGGGGAAGTGTGGGTGGTGCTTGAAGTGTGAGCAGATGTGAGCAGAGGAGGGTTTAGGGAGGTGGAGTTAGGAGTTCAGGGGAGAGGAAGAGAAGGGCAAAGGTTAGGCCTGGGGCCCAAGTGAGAGAGTGGCTGTAGTGGGGTGCTCTGTGGGGCCAGCGTCTCAGTTCCTTCCCTCCAACCCTTTCAGGCAAAGCCCCAGCTGGTGGGGGCTGCCGGCGCCAGCGGCGAGGGG
This sequence comes from Rhinopithecus roxellana, assembly GCF_007565055.1. NCBI lineage: Eukaryota > Metazoa > Chordata > Mammalia > Primates > Cercopithecidae > Rhinopithecus > Rhinopithecus roxellana. The sequence continues at coordinate 10,968,511 of NC_044563.1, read as the reverse complement.
GCCCAGTGGCACCCCGGGCTCGGCGTCTACGCCTCTCAGCCTCCCGGAGGGCCGGGGGCAGCAGGGGGCTAGGGGCCCGGCGCCTGGAGAGGAGGCTGAAGGAGTCCCTGCAGAACTGGTTCCGGGCCGAGTGTCTCATGGACTATGACCCGCGGGGGAACCGGCTGGTGTGCATGGCCTGTGGTCGGGCACTGCCCAGCCTGCACCTGGACGACATCCGTGCCCACGTGCTGGAGGTGCACCCCGGCTCCCTGGGGCTCAGCGGCCCCCAGCGCAGTGCCCTGCTGCAGGCCTGGGGGGGCCAGCCTGAGGCGCTGTCTGAGCTCACCCAGTCCCCACCAGGTGCGAGGCCCATCCCAGGCTAAGACCCCCTCATATTGGGGCTCTGAAGTGGGGTCTGGCCAAAACTGGGAGGCAGGGACTTAGGGCTGAGGGCTGAAGGCCAGGAGCTGGCGCTCAACACACATACACTCACTCCGCCCCCAGATACAGACAAACTGGGGCCTTTAGCTTGGGGCTGGGGTGAGGAGCCAGGATGGACCCCTCTGCGTGAGCAAGGGCAACCCAGCCAGCAGGCTGAGCCCCTCTCCCTCACCCCTTCCCCAACAGGCGATGACCTCGCCCCCCAGGACCTGACCGGAAAGAGCTGGGACTCGGCCTCCGCTGCTGGAGCCCCCACCTCTCAGGATCTCAGCCCCCCAGACGTAAAGGAAGAGGCTGGCTGGGTCCCTGAGAGGCCCGGGCCCGCAGAGGAGGAGGAGGAGCTGGAGGAGGGCGAGGGCGAGAGGGCGGGGGTCCCGGGCCGGTCGCCGCGGGGCCGCGCCCACCGCCGCCACCCCCAGGAGCGCTGGCGGCTGGAGTACCTCATGGAGCTGGACGGCGGCCGGCGCGGCCTGGTGTGCGGGGTGTGCGGGGGCGCGCTGGCCTCGCTCAAGATGAGCACCATCGAGCGCCACATCCGCCGGCGCCACCCGGGCTCCACGCGCCTCGGCGGGCCCGTCCAGGCCCTCATCGCCCGGGAGTGGAGCGAGAAGGCCGCCCACCTGCTGGCCCTGGGGCTGCCCCGCCCCGAGTCCCCCCGGGGCCCCGCCGCCCCCGACACAGCCGCAGTCTCCGAGGAGGGGGGAGGGGACGAGGAGGAGGAGCCAGAGGAGGAGGAGGAGTGGGGTGAGCGGTGGGGCCAGAGCAGGCGGAGAGGGAGAGCCGGACAGGGCCCCGGGCAGGCAGGGAGCGAGGGTCGCGCGCTGTTGGGGAATAAGGGACTAGAGGATGGGACAGAAGGGCAAAGGCGGGGTGACCGGAGATGAGACGCGGGGCCCGGCCTGTTGTCCCCCGCCGTCGCCAATGCAGCCCTTTGTCCCTCCCTAGGCGACGTTCCGCTGTCTCCTGGGGCTCCCTTGGAACGGCCCGCCGAAGAAGAGGAGGACGAAGAGGACGGCCAGGAGCCCGGGGGACTCGCCTTGCCGCCGCCGCCGCCTCCCCCGCCGCCGCCCCCGCCCCGCAGCCGGGAGCAGCGGCGGAACTACCAGCCGCGCTGGCGGGGCGAGTACCTGATGGACTACGACGGCAGCCGGCGCGGCCTGGTGTGCATGGTGTGCGGGGGCGCGCTGGCCACGCTCAAGGTGAGCACCATCAAGCGCCACATCCTGCAGGTGCACCCCTTCTCCATGGACTTCACGCCCGAGGAGCGCCAGACCATCCTGGAGGCCTACGAGGAGGCGGCGCTGCGCTGCTACGGCCACGAGGGCTTCGGGCCGCCCGCCCCGGCGCCGCGCGACGGCGGCGCAGACCTCAAGTCTGGCGCCGTGTGTCGGGCGTAGCGGCCTAGCGGGCTCACGGGTCGGGTCGGGTCGGGTCGGGTCGGATCGGTCCCTCCTCGCCCTGTGCTCGCCCGGCACTCCCACTTGGCGGATCCTCGCGCCAGGTGTTAGAGCTTCCCGCGGCCGCGCCCCCCGCTGGCCGGGCCGGGCGGAGACTGGGGATCGGGTGGGGCCACCGGCGTTCGCGCGGTGCCGCTTGGGTCCCTGAGCCAGTCGGTAAAGCTGCGGGAATGCGCACTCTCCCATCGGCCCGGAGCCCTGCCCTCCCCGCGCAGGGCCCACGTTTTCCGAGAATCCAAAGCGGTCTCCAGGTGTTAGAACCGAGCGCTCCCAGCCGCACCCCGCGAGGGAATCCTCCGCAGGCCGAGACTGGGGGCGCCGTCAGTCAGTATTGGGGCTGCGCAGGCTCTGGCCCTGGCCCTGGCCCTGGCCCTGGCCCTGGTCCTGGTCCTGGCCCTGGCCTTGGCCGGGGGCCCAGTTCCCTGCAGCCTTGCACGCCGGCAGGCACGGCTCCCGGCTCGGGGTCTGCTGGCTGCCCTTCCCTAATTGGGATTCTCGGCCTCTCGGAGGCCCCGGCTGCGCACTGGGGCTTCCAGCGAGAGGCTGGGCCGCGGGGCTCGGGATCCTTCCCGGGCTGGCAAGGCGCATTGGACCGAGGGCGGGGCGATGCGCCCGGGGCCCGGGTCGGACCAGCTGCGCCTACTTCCCGGGCAGGCTCAGTGGGAACCGTGCGCCTGGCGGCTCCACCCTTCTTCCAGGGTGCTGCCACGCCCTCCAGGACATCTTGTAAAGGGCTTAGCACTTTTTTCCTTTGCTCCTCTTGCCCCGAGGGCCCCTGCTTACCCCTAAACTCAGAGTCGGGCGCCACCAGGTTCGGGGGAGCCCGGGGCACAGGCGGTCCCGGCAGTCAGCCTTCGATTCCCGCCCCATCCCCATCCCCCTTTGTCCGCGGTGGATGCGGCGACCATTCTCAACCCGCAGGGCCTGGGGCCGGGCCTCGGCCTCTTTTCCCCGTGGCAGCCTCAGGCCCTGTGGGGCAGGGAAGGGGCCCCGCGATCTCCCAGGCAGGTCCGAGAGGGATATGTAGATTCATTCTCCTGTGGAGAACAGGTGGCCCCGAGATCAGGCCCTTTTTTGCTCTTTGTATTTTATTTTGAAACTGTATTTAATGCTTTTATATGAAAGGGGGAGGGGCAGGGACAGAGGACCCAGTCACCCTTATGTGCAAATGTCTTATTTATTATGCGTGTATCAGAGATAAGCTGTGAGAGGCGGTGGAGGGAGGACCTGAAGGAAGGAGGAGCGAGGGCAGAGGCGGGGACGGGAGGACCCCAACTAGCTGTGCTGATGTTACTCTTGCTGGGAGACTCCGGGCCCTACTGTCTGCTCTTCACAAAGCCGGGCTGCTGCAGGGACAGTTCCCTCGGTCCTAAAGCCGGGGCGGGGAGGCTAGTGGGTGGAACTTGAGGGTTAGGTCTGGAGGAAGAGATGCCCTGGCACCGGGGGCCAGCCCCTGCCTGGGGGTGGGAAAGCAAAGGGCAAAGAGGAGGCCCCTCCTCTCACCCCTGACCCCCCAGGCCAGAACCCAAGGTTCAAGTGCCTCAGGCCCAGTCCCCTTGACTCTTCCTGTTTTGGAGTTGGATTTTATACCACGGATTTTATAGCATTTTTATATAATTCAAGATTGTCAGAATTGGAAAGGGCCCTGGAGATCACTAGTACCACCCTCCTCCCCTTCACAGATAGGTAAATTGGAGCCCAGGAACCCAGATGATCACACAGCCAGGTGGGGACAGTAGAAGAACTAGAATGAAAATTCTAGCTCCCGACTCAGTGTTCTTTACACAATACCAGGCTGCTTCCCAATTCACTGGTTATTAAAATTTGTCAGGCCTGCCGAAGGATTGACATGCTGGGCTGCAGGCCACCACAGTGGATATGTGACTCCTGAAGGTGGCAAAGCCCTGCACACTGTTTGGGGATGAGCACGCTGAGCTTTGCAGGGCCTCAGCTGGAAGGCGCCGTGGGCTCAGCCTTCCTCTCCCCAGCAGAACTGGAGGTGGGACGGCTGCCACCGGGCCCAAGGCCTCCTCGGCAGGGGGCTTTGTGCTCTTTGTTGTGGAGGCCACCAGGGATTCAGGAAGATCTTGAATGGGTTGTCAGTTGACTGAAAAGTAAATTCCCAGTGAGTTTGAACCTCCAGGGTTTTTGGGACAGTATTAAAAGCTTGAGAACGGAGATTATGGATGGCACCAGGCTGTGCACTGCCATTCTTTTACTTTCCTTCATGTATTTTTTCGGATCCAGAGTATTAACACCCTCAATATTACTCTGCCTGCTCAAAAACAGTAGGTAAATTGGGGCAACCAATTTATAATCACTCAAGCCCACTGCCAAAGTTCAGATAAGCCAGGGCGGAGGAGTTAGAGGTTTTCCCTCCTCCATAGGCAGGGAGAGGCCTCAGGAGGAGAGTGGACATGTTTACTGAGACAGCCCCAAACACACCAGCTCAAAGTGTCTCTCTCAGAGCAGCAGCATCACCTTAGGAATCTGCTAGAAATAAAAATTCTTGGGCCATACCCTAGGGTTACTGAATCAGAAACTTGGTTGGGGCCTAGCAGTCTGTTTTCATGAGCCCTTCACTGATCTTAATGCAGCTGAAGTGCTGGGCACCCGTGATGGGGAAGGGCTGTGGTCGTGATTCCGGTGATTTCTGCTTTGATGGAAGTTACGGCCTCACAGGTTAGAGGCTGCAAGTTGAGTTGGCCTCCTTGCCTTGGGATTCTGACATGAACAGGTGAAGTCTCCATGATTTTTTTTTTTTTTTTTTTGGTTAATGGTATGCTTGCTATTATGGCCAATATGTAAATGTTACTCTGAATACATATTTATATACCATGTTACTTAGTGACATTATTCAGACATTTGTATGCGTATTTGTGAAGTTGTTTGCATCAGTCATTTAAAGAATATTTCAGCCTAAGTTTTCTAAGAGGTATGTTGAATACATTTTTAAAAGCCAGCTTAAGGGTCACAGCAGCCTTAGTTTAGGAGAAGAGCTAATCACAGGTGACCACTCAAGTTCTTTCAATGAAGACCTGATGATGTATTTAGTTCCCATTTTCCATGGTGATTGACTCAATTTAAGTGCATTGTGGCTATATATAATTTACAGGCTGCTTTACGTTGCAGGTGGGGAAATCTCCCAGGCTGGTGTGAGGCCGATCTGGGATAAAAGACCCCCTGACCCCTCCTCATTCTTCTAAGGTCACCACCTCTTAGAGGGTCTCTTATTTTCTTTCAGAGATCAAATGCACAGTTACTCTCTACAACTAAATTCTGCAGTCTTGGGAATCCTTACGATTATCAACTATTAGTCACTTTTTAAAGCCCCCAAAGTGGAGTGAGGATAGGGGGAGTGGAAACAGTGTTTGGTTCTTACTTTACCCAAACTGTGTATAAAGAATAAAGTTAGCAGAATGATGCCACAGTCATTGTGATTTTTTTTTATTAATACCACATCAATTTGCAATTTTACAGGAACCAAGATTCAAGCTCCTTAGGTGCTACTGTATTTATGTTGCACGCACAGACACGTACACAGGGTTTCATTAGTAATTTTTCATCTATAGGTTTTTCTTAAAAAAAAAAAAAAAAAATCCTGTGTGGCACAAAGATCTCTTCAATTATCTAAACACAGCAGCAACAAAAGAAAAACTGGATGTGGCGCTTCCACTGCAGAAGGTCTTTTGGAGGGGAAGCCCAAAAAGACAATCACTGACTTCCTGGGAGGGCAGAGGATGAGGATGGAGAATGCACCTCCTACTAGGACATGAAACCAGTTAAAAGGGGGCTAAGAAAATAAGACAGAGTAAGGCAAGGGTACCTTTTACCCATCCAAATTCCTAACTAATTTTTCCAAAACGTGGAAAGACAATTTCCTTCCACTACTTTTTGCAGCTGCCATACTTTGGGACTATCAAATATCATAGTCCTTTAAACTCACCAGTGCATATTCCCTCTGAACGATCATGGCTATGAGTGAGAACCTGAAGGAACTCACAGATGATTTTTCTTTCAAGTTCGCTGAATTTTCATGTTGAAGGTGAAGAAAAAAACTCTCAAATGGGAATCGGAAATTTGAATCTCGGGAAAAGATCAAGAGAAGAATTGGGAAAAGATCAAGAAAAAAAGGCTTTCTGTATTTCACCTCTTGAGAATGTTCCCCCCACATACTGAGATAGGATCACAATAACTCAATAACTGAGGAGCCCACATGCAGGTTATTTTTTTCTCTAACAAGTTTACAGCAGTGTACAGCAGTTACAGACATTTATTTTATCATAAGAAAAGTACAACCATATTTATTAAACTTAAGGTGAGGTGGGCAGGGGAGAGGGAGGAAAGCACATTCAGGAATGAGTTCTCAAACTAATGCTCAGAACTGGTGTCCAGTGACATAGAAACCACTTTCCCAAATGGCAGAGTCTTTCCTTCCCTGGGGATAGTGGCAGAGGGAGTGGCGGCCACCGCAGCATTCCCGTTGACTCCCTCTCAGTCCCACTTTCCATTTCTATTCTTTTTTATCAGATGGCATTCTCGGAATCAGGAATTATCACTATCACCTATAAGTTATTCATCAAGTTGAAAGTTAAATCATTAAAGAAAAGGAATACCAGGAGTAGCTGCTCACATTGTGGGGCAGGAAGATAGGATTTGAGAGCTGCAAAAAATAAAAATAAAAAAACCAAGGAAGATATTACACTCCTGTCCCCAAATAATTTTTTCATAAGTTAATCATACTTCTTAAGGGTAAAACTATAATGGATAGCTGAGTAAGACTAGTGCTGAAAACTGGTTAGAAGGATCCAGAGGTGTTCTATCTTTCATTTTCTCTTTTACGTCCAATCTTCCCCTTTCAAGCTACAGATAAAGGCTCCACCACCATTAAGGTATTGACTTATCCTATGAATTTGATTCTTTCTTTATTCTTCTGAGTTCTAAGATAGTTCTTTTTCAGTCCATCAATTTTTGTGCTTGATATTGAGGGTTAAAGGGAAAGGATGGGAGAAAACACCAAATTAAAAAAAAAAGCTTGGAATGCAGGCTCAAGCTGACACTGAGTATGTTCCTTCATAGTACAAGTAACGACATTATAACTATTAAATGGTGTTTTAGTAACTGTTGCATTTCTGGTTTCCATGTAGTTATTCTGCCTTTTTTTTGGCGATTCCAGGGAGTTTTGCTTGGATCCTATTGAGAAAAAGAGGGGAAAAAGAAAGTGAAAACATAAGCATTTGATCTAGGTTTTTATTTTAACTGTGATGCTAGAGGACAGTCCTGGACTTGCATAAGCAATGTGAAACGCATTCTCCCGGCTGGGCGCAGTGGCTCACGCCTGTAATCCTAGCACTTTGGGAGGCTGAGGCGGGCAGATCACGAGGTCAGAAGTTGAAGACTAGCCTGGCCAATATGGCGAAACCCCGTCTCTACTAAAAAATGCAAAAATTAGCTGGCCGCATTGGTGCGTACCTGTAATCCCAGCTACTCCAGAGGCTGAGGCAGGTGAATCCAGGAGAATTGCTTGAACCCAGGAGGCAGAGGTTGCAGTGAGCAGAGATCGTGCCACTGCACTCCAGCCTGCGTGACAGCGAGACTCCGTCTCAAAAAAAAAAAAAAAAAAAAAAAGGCCAGGGGTGGTGGCTGGCTCACGCCTGTAATCCCAGCACTTTGGGAGGCCGAGGCAGGCAGATCACGAGGTCAGGAGATCGAGAACATCCTGGCTAACACAGTGAAACCCCGTCTCTACTAAAAATACAAAAAGATAGCTGGGCGTGGTGGCGGGCACCTGTAGTCCCAGCTACTTGGGAGGCTGAGGCAGGAGAATGGCATGAACCCAGAAGGTGGAGCTTGCAGTGAGCCAAGATTGTGCCACTACACTCCAGCCTGGGCAACAGAGTGAGACTCCGTCTCAAAAAAAAAAAAAAAAGAAAAAGAAAAGTGTTCACAAATTCAAAGTGCTGGGTTCACAGTATTTTCTGTGAATAATTCAAAATAAAAGCAGGGCTCATGCCTGTAATCTCAGCACTTTGTGAGGCCAAGGTGGGAGGATCACTTGAGGCCAGAAGTTTAAGCCTGGCCTGGCCCAGCATAGTGGGACCCCCATCTCTATAAAAAATAAAAAATTAGCCAGGGCATGGCACATACCTGTAATGTCGGCTACTCAGGAGGCTGGGGTGGGAGGATCACTTGGGCAAGGGAGCTCAAAGCTGCAGTGAGCTTTCAGCTTGTGCCACTGCACTCCAACCTGGGTGACAGAGTGAGACCCTGTTTCTAAAAAGCTAAAGAAAAAAGGCCGGGCACGGTGGCTCAAGCCTGTAATCCCGGCACTTTGGGAGGCTGAGACAGGCGGATCACGAGGTCAGGAGTTCAAGACCATCCTGGCTAACACGGTAAAACCCCGTCTCTACTAAAAAATACAAAAAGCTACCCGGGCGAGGTGGCTGGTACCTGTAGTCCCAGCTACTTGGGAGGCTGAGGCAGGAGAATGGCGTAAACCTGGGAGGCGGAGATTGCAGTGAGCTGAGATCCGGCCACTGCACTCCAGCCCTGGCAACAGAGCGAGACTCCGTCTCAAAAAAAAACAAAAAAGAAAAAAAAACATATTGTCCTTTAGGTATGGGGAAAAACAAAGTACAAAGAAAACTATTTGATACAGGGAGTCATAAAGATGTTTTTTATCTTTATTTTATTTCCTGATTTAATTATTAATTGGTTTTAAAAAAATGGGAACAGAGTTTGGCAATCTTAGAAAAGAAAACTTTGATCCTTAAGTTACTTATTTACTAGAACTTTTGTTTCTGAGAGGGATGTGTTTGGCTTAAATGAATACATGTGAAAATAAATGAAGGTGGGGAAGCAACCAGTAACTGTTTTTTTTGAGACGGAGTCTCACTGTCGCCCAGGCTGGAGTGCAATGGCATGGTCTCAGCTCACTGCAACCTCGCCTCCCGGTTTCAAGCGATTCTCCCGCCTCAGCCTGCCGAGTCGCCCAGGCTGGAGTGCAATGGCATGGTCTCAGCTCACTGCAACCTCGCCTCCCAGTTTCAAGCGATTCTCCTGCCTCAGCCTGCCGAGTAGCTGGGACTAGAGTTGCGCGCCACCACATCTGGCTCTGGCCTTGAACTCCTGATCTCGTGATCCACCCACCTCAGCCTCCCAGTGTTGAGATTATAGGTGTGAGCCACCACGCCCAGCCTGCAACCAAGAAAGTTTAAAAGCCAGTTCAAAAAGGTAGAGTAGCCTATGGTCTTTGCTACTGGAGAAGCTGAGGTGGGAGGATCACCTGAGCCCAGGAGGTCGAGGCTGTACCTCAGCCTGGGTGACAGAATGAGCCCCGTCTCCAAAAAATTCCACTGATCTTTTTTTTCCATTGATCCTCTTGTCTCAGCCTCTCCAGTAGCTAGGACTAAAGGTGTGTGCTACTATGCAGAGCTAATTTTTTATTCTTAGTAGAGACAAGGCTCTATTACGTTGCCCAGGCTGGTCTTCAACTCTTGGGCTCAAACAATCCTCCTGTCTCGGCCTCCCAAAGCACTGGCATTACAGGTGTGAGTCAAAATGCCTGGTCTGTTGATAATTTTTAATCTAAGATACAAAGGTCCAGAAGGCAGGGCCAAAAAATATATAAAGGATTTTTTTTTCCTTTTTACAGAAGCAGCTATAATAATTTCTAGTAAAATGAAACTATTAACCAAGGTTTTTATCAAAATGAAAATTACTTTCCTTGGCATCAGCATTTTGTACAAGGGACTACAGATAATTGGGGGAAAGGAAGCATACTTCATGATGATGTGGTCTTTAAATGTACTTACTTTTCAACAATTGACTTGGTCTGATCTCGGGCGATGCCAACATAGTGATCAATCTGGGTCTTTAAGGAAGGAAAACAGATTCAGTTGTGGTAACATACAGATCACCAATTTTCCTGAAGGCACTGCTGTTTTGTCTAGTTTAATCATTTTTTAAACACTACTGAGTAGTCTAGAAAATGAAAATACCCAGTTTTTAAAAGTTTTTTTTTCTGAGACAGAGTCTTGCTCTCACCCAGGCTGGAGTGCAGTGGCACTATCTTGGCTCACGGCAAGCTCCACCTCCCGGGTTCACGCCATTCTCCTGCCTCAGGCTCCCAAGTAGCTGGGACTACAAGCGCCCGGCACCACTTTTTGTATTTTGGTAGAGACGGGGTTTCACCATGTTAGCCAGGATGGTCTCCATCTCTGACCTCGTGATCCACACCTGCCTCGGCCTCCCAAAGTGCTGGGATTACAGGCATCTGGGATTACAGGCATAAGCCACTGTGCCTGGCCTTCTTTTTTTTTTTTAGATGGAGTTTTGCTCTTGTTGCCCAGGCTGGAGTGCAAGGGTGCAATCCCAGCTCACCGAAACCTCCACCTCCCGGGTTTAAGCAATTCTCCTGCCTCAGCCTCCCAAGTAGCTGGGATTACAGGCATGCGCCACCACGCCTGGCTAATTTATTTTTAGTAGAGACAGGGTTTCTTCATGTTGGTCAGGCTGGTCTTGAACTCCCGACCTCAGGTGATCCACCCGCCTCGGCCTCCCAAAGTGCTGGGATTACATACATGAGCCACCGCACCCAGCCTTAAAAGTATTTTTAAAACCTCTGGTTTTAGAATCCAAATTACACCATAAACATCCCACACTTTGTTCAAGTTAAAAAAAAAAAAATCACTCATCTTTTGCAGAGGTTAAGTCTTTGTAAGTATTTTCTTTAGAGACACTGGAGTATATAACAGTTTCCAATTACTAGAAACTGTGTGTCTAATCTATTTTCTGTGATCATAAATACATTATGGCTCTTGTGTAACACCAATGCACTTAATACCAAAAAGCCAAAAAGACACTTGATGGATGACTTAATCCATAAAGAATAATCTCAGAGCATCTAGTATACTTGGTACACATGATCCAACAATGCAAGCACCCACCTCTTCACACTGATGGATTACCTTAATAACCTAGAGTTTAAAGTTTCCTTTTAGACATTTGGCTTTTATTCATTTAAGCGTTTTTTTTTTTTTTGAGATGGAGTCTTGCTCTGTCACCCAGGTTGGAGTGCAGTGGCGCAATCTCGGTTTACTGCAACCTCCGCCTCCCAGGTTCAAGCAATTCTCCTGCCTCAGCCTCACAAGTAACTGGGACTACAGGCGTGTGCCACCACACTAGGCTAATTTTTATTTCATTTTTTTTGAGATGGAGTCTCGCTGTGTTGTCCAGGCTGGAGTGCAGTGGCGCAATCTTGGCTCAATGCAAACTCTGCCTCCTGAGTTCACGCCATTCCCCTGCCTCAGCCCTCCAGGCAGCCGGGACCACAGGCACCGGCCACCACGCCTGGCTAATTTTTTGTATTTTTAGTAGAGACGGGGTTTCACTTTGTTAGCCAGGATGGTTTTAATCTCCTGACCTCACGACCCGCCCGCCTTGGCCTCTCAAAGTGCTGGTATTACCGGTGTGAGCCACCGCGCCCGGCCCCACACTGGACTAATTTTTGTATTTTTAGTAGAGATGGGGTTTTACCATGTTGACCAGGCTGGTCTCGAACTCCTGACCTCAAGTGATCTGCCCACCTTGGCCCCCCAAAGTGTTAGGATTACAGGCGTGAGCCACTGCTCCTGGCCTTTTTGAGACAGGGTTTCACTCCCAACACCCAGACTGGAGTGCAATGGCACGATCTCGGATCACTGCAACCTCTGCCTCCCAGGCTCAAGTAGATTCTCCTACCTTAGACTACAGGTGCAGGCCACTGCATCCGGCTACTATTTTTTGTAGAGACAAGGTTTTGCCAGGTTGCCCAGGCTGGTCTTGAATTCCTGGGCTCAAGGAATTGTCCTGCTTCGGCATCCCAAAGTGCTGGGATTACAGGCAAGAGCCACCACCCCTGGCCTAAGCATTTTTTCAACTTATTACTTTTGCATAGAAAATACATCCAGGCCGGGCGCGGTGGCTCAAGCCTGTAATCCCAGCACTTTGGGAGGCCGAGACGGGCGGATCACGAGGTCAGGAGATCGAGACCATCCTGGCTAACACGGTGAAACCCCGTCTCTACTAAAAAATACAAAAAGCTAGCCGGGCGAGGTGGCGGGCGTCTGTAGTCCCAGCTACTCGGGAGGCTGAGGCAGGAGAATGGCGTAAACCCGGGAGGCGGAGCTTGCAGTGAGCGGAGATCCGGCCACTGCACTCCAGCCCGGGCAACAGAGTGAGACTCTGTCTCAAAAAAAAAAAAAAAAAAAAAAAAAAAAAAAAAAAAAAAGAAAATACATCCACATGATTAAAAACTCAAAAGCACACAGGTATAAAAAGGAAGTTTCTCTTTACTAATCATCTCTCTCCTAAATATCCAGTTTCTCTCCTTGGAGGAAACTACTGTCACCAGTTTCTTATAGGCACTTGACTGACAAAATTAGATTGTAGAAATAGTTATAAAAAGACTGGTCTGAACATTCAGTGTCTCAAAAATGAATTAAAACTAGTCATACATCAACTGGCACATTTGATTTGGAACAGACAGATGCTTACCTTGTACTTCTCATAGACAATTGGGACACTGAAAACGAGCAGTTCAGCTGTAAGACAGAATCATGGGACATGGCAAGTGTATATGAGAGACAGTCACATCTTAAGACTCAGAGTAATATATACATTTTTCCTCACAAAATACAGGAAAACACAGGTATTCCTCAAAATGAGAAATCCTGGTTAGAGCTCCCAATTAGGACAGCTAATTTAAGGCAGTGTTAAAACAAAACAAAAAACAAAACAAAAAAAACCCCTCCAGGTGTATAGGCTACCTTCTTTGTACCACAAATAACAATTTCCAAATTACCAAAATGGTTTCTGTAAATAAGATCCCATATTTAAACTACATCTAGACAACTGTCCTTTACTTCCAGCTGTTTTGGTATTTCTTAATTTATAACTGAGACCATTTCATAAACCTGTGACCACAAAGGCTGGTTCCTTCAGTGCCTACTCCCAGGTCTCTATGGGTCAAGACTGGGAAATGAAGAATGAGTAGAGCCATGTTGGGCATTCTCTTCACTCTTATTCTTACAAACTACTCCAAAGAGCGTGGGCACATTCTCCTTGCCACCTTACCAAGAATTAGAAGGGTGATTCCGTTAAAAACAGCACCAACATAGGTCATCAGCCACATGAAGACAGCCAGCTGGGAAGGCCAATGTCAAAAGTTAAGCAGGAATAACCATAAGGCAAAATTCACATTAACTGATGTCATTCTCCTCCAGCTAATTAAGTCTGCATTAATTTAGTGATGTGTGACATGGATCATTTCCAAATGAAGGTTCCCTACTTGTGTTATACATTTGAAGGTATGTGAGTGAAGTCTGTAGTTCTCTGAGGTCCAAAGACTGAAACTGCACTGCTGCCAATTACATCACCTCTCTTCTGATGTTTGTTCCCCAGCAGACTATACTTTTCTCTAGTGACTCCTATCCCATTATAGAATAACTGAGCTAAGCATATGTTCATTTTTGCCTGATAAAATCCTATGTACTGTTTTTCCTCCGAATTATAACCCCGTCCCTGCTTTTTCTGTTTCACCACCAAGAGCTGCAGAAACAACTAACCTTCAAGGAGTCAACCAGATCTTCTACCAGAAAGAGACGAATAATGAGTTTCAGGGCCCTGTTGATGTGCACCATGGCAGCATTCATGTAATTATGGAAAGCTTCCGAGGACAGAGTAATGTCTACATCCAGGTAGGCTCTTTCAGAAGAAGAAACAACAGTCATACATTTGACATGGAAGAAGATTTTGTTAGCATAGTAGTTACTGAGAATGTAAAATTGGTCCCCAGGGTGCATTTTAGAATCTGTAGGAGCATTTTTTTGTTGTCATCAGGTGAGGTAGAGACACACTGTCATTTAGTGGGCAGAGGCAAATATGCCAGATGTCTGCAAAGCATGACATGGTCATGCACAGTGAAGAGCTATGTTCTGTGTAACTTTTACTGCCTCACTGGATATTCATGAAGGTGAATCCATTTATAAATAAGAGCCCAGAACACATAAAAACAAGGTACTTTTTTTTTTTTTTTAGCAGATTTAACATATCCTGAAGTTTCTAAAACTGTATTTTGTTTATGCTAAAATTTTATTATTATTATTTTTTAAACATTTTGGAAAACCACATGTGTATTTGCAATTAAGAGCCCAGAACACATAAAAACAAGGTACTGTTTTTTTTAAGCAGTCTTTTTCTGAGACGGTGTTTCGCTTAGTTGTCCAGGCTGGAGTGCAATAGCACAATCTTGGCTCACTGCAAACTCCGCCTCCCGGGTTCAAGATATTCTCCCACCTCAGCCTCCCGAGTAGCTGGGATTACAGGCGCCTGCCACCTCGCCTGGCTAATTTTCATATTTTTAGTAAAGCTGAGGTTTCACCATGTTGGCTGGCTGGTCTTGAACCCCCGACCTCAGGTGATCCACCCACCTCAGCCTCCCAAACTGCTGGCATTACAGATGTGAGCCACCACGCCCAGTCTAGCAGTTTTAAATATCCTAAAGATTCCAAAACTTATTTTGTTTATGCTAAAACTTTACTGTTTTATTTTTTAAAAAACATTTTGGGAAATCACATTTGTATCGGTGATTATACAGGCAGGTGCAAGTATCTGATTTTTTCTTTTTTTTATCTTTTTTTTTTGAGATGGAGTCTCGCTCTGTCACGCAGGCTGGAGTGCAGTGGCGCGATCTCGGCTCACTGCAAGCTCCACCTCCCGGGTTCACGCCATTCTCCTACCTCAGCCTCCAGAGTAGCTGGGACTAAAGGTGCCCGCCACCACGCCCAGCTAATTTTTTGTATTTTTTAGTAGAGACGGGGTTTCACCGTGTTGGCCAGGATGGTCTCGATCTCCTGACCTTGTGATCCGCCGCCTCCGCCTCCCAAAGTGCTGGGATTACCAGCGTGAGTCACTGTGCCCAGCCAAGTATCTGACATCTTATGTTTCTTTGGTGTAGTCATGTCTGAGCAATTAAATGCTGAGAGACATATTCTTTTATTATAAATGGCTATTTTATCACACCTTTATATCACAATTAGAATCTTTTTTTTTTTTTTTTTTTGAGACAGAGTCTTGCTCTGTTGCCAGGCTGCAGTGCAGTGGCACGATCTTGGCTCACTGCAACCTCCACCTCCTGGGTTCAAGCGATTCTCCTGCCTCAGCCTCCCAAGTAGCTGGGACTACAGGCATGTGCCATCACGCCCAGCTAATTTTTGTACTTTTAGTAGAGACAGGGTTTCATCATGTTGGCCAGGGTGGTCTCGATCTTTTGACCTCGTGATCCACCCACCTCGGCCTCCCAAAGTGCAGGGATTACAGATGTTAGCCACTGCACCCAGACGGAATCTATTTTTAAAAATTAAAAGAAATTACATGCCACTGCACTCCAACGTGGGCAACAGAGCAAGAGTCCATGTTAAAATAAATAAATAAATAAATCAAAAACAGTTTTTGGGCTGGGCATGGTGGTTCACACCTGTAATCCCAAAACTTTGGGAGGCTGAGGTGGACAGGTCACCTAAGGTCAGGAGTTCAAGACCAGCCTGGCCAACATGGTGAAACCCTGTCTCTACAAAAATACAAAAGTTAGCCGGGCATGATGGGAGGTGCCTGTAACCCCAGCTACTTGGGAGCCTGAGGCAGGAGAATTGCTTGAACCTGGGAGGCAGAGGTTGCAGTGAGCAGAGATCATGCCACTGCACTCCAGCCTGGGTGACAGAACAAGGCTCCGTCTCAAAAAAAGAAAAATATTTTTATAGAGATGGGGTCTTTTGATGTTGCCAAGGCTGGTCTCCCACTTCTGGCCTCAAACAATCCTCCTGCTTTGTCCTCCCAAAGTGGTAGGATTACAGGCATGAACTACCATCCTTGGCAAACAAAACACTATAAATCTACAACAGTATCAAGCAAAAGAAGGGGGTAAAAAAAGAAAAAAAAAACTACTAAGACACCAGAGCTTGTTGCAAAATAGTAACATTTATCTGCTCATTCAACAATATTGACTTGTTAAAACTAATTTGCAGCTCACGCCTGTACTCCCCAGTACTTTGGGGGGCTGAGGCAGGAGGATCGTTGAGCCCAGAGTTTGAGACCAGCCTGGGTGACATAGTGAAACTCTATCGTTAATAAAAAATTAAAAAAAAATAGCTTGGTGTGGTGGCACATGCCTGTAGTCCCAACTACCTGGGGTGGGGTGGTGGGCTGAGGCAGGAGGATCATCTGAGTCTGGAAGTTCAAGGCTGCAGTGAGCCGTGATCACGCCACTGCACTACAGCCTGGGTGACAGAGCAAGACCTTTACTTAAAAAAGAAAAAACGGCCGGGCGCGGTGGCTCAAGCCTGTAATCCCAGCACTTTGGGAGGCCGAAACGGGTGGATCACGAGGTCAGGAGATCGAGACCATCCTGGCTAACACGGTGAAACCCCGTCTCTACTAAAAAAATACAAAAAAAAACTAGCCGGGCGAGATGGCGGGCGCCTGTAGTCCCAGCTACTTGGGAGGCTGAGGCAGGAGAATGGCGTGAACCCGGGAGGCGGAGGTTGCAGTGAGCTGAGATCTGGCCACTGCACTCCAGCCTGGGCCACAGAGCGACACTCCGTCTCAAAAAAAAAAAAAAAAAAAAAAAAAGAAAGAAAGAAAGAAAAAACGGCTGGGTACGGTGGCTCAAGCCTGTAATCCCAGCACTTTGGGAGGCTGAGACGGGCGGATAGCGAGGTCGGGAGATCGAGACCATCCTGGCTAATATGGTGAAACCTCGTCTCTACTAAAAAATACAAAAAACTAGCTGGGCGAGGTGGCTGGTGCCTGTAGTCCCAGCTACTCAGGAGGCTGAGGCAGGAGAATGGCATGAACCTGGGAGGCGGAGCTTGCAGTGAGCTGAGATCCGGCCATTGCACTCCAGGCTGGGCGATGGAGCAAGACTCCGTCTCAAAAAAAAAAAAGAAAAATAAAAAGAAAAAACATGGCCAGGTGCTATGGCTCACGCCTGTAATCCCAGCACTTTGGGAGGCCGAGGTGGGCGGATCACTTGAGGTCAGGGGGTTTGAGACCAGCCTGACCAACATGGTGAAACCCTGTCTCTACTAAATATGCAAAAATTAGCCAAGTGTGGTGGCAGGCACCTGTAATCCCAGCTACTAGGGAGGTTGAGGCAGAAGGCTGAGGCTGAACCATGAGTTGGAGGTAGTAGTGAGCCAAGATCGTGCCATTGCACTCCAGGCTGGGCAACAAGAATGAAACTCTGTCTCGGGGGAAAAAAAAAGAAAAAAGAAAAAACATGCCAGTGCAGTGGTTCATGCCTGTAATCCCAGCACTTTGGGAGGCTGAAATGTAAGGATTGCTTGAGCCCAGGAGCTGGTGACCAGCCCAGGCAACACAGCAAGATACTGTCTCAAAATAAATAAATAAATAAAACACAATAAAATAAAGTAAAATAAAAAGAAAAAAACAAAAAACATAACTTGCAATTATTATTATACTTTTGACAGAGTCTCACTCTGTCACCTAGGCTAGAGTGCAATGGCGGGATCTCCGTTCACTGCAACCTCTGCCTCTGGGTTCAAGCGATTCTCCTGTCTCAGCCTCCTGAGTAGATGGGATTACAAGCGCCTGCAACCATGTCTGGCTCATTTTTGTATTTTCAGTAGAGACGAGGTTTCACCATGTTGGCCAGGCTGGTCTTGAACTCCTGACCTCAAGTAATCTGCCTGCCTCCGCCTCCCAAAGTGCTGGGATTACAGGTGTAAGTCACCGTGGCTGAACTGCAATAAATGTTTTAATGCCACATATAGTTGTAAGCTATTCCTTCTATTTTCACCAAGAGAAAATACAATGAGCATAGGTGCGGCCAGAAACCTATTCTGTTGTAGTCCTGAGAGATCACAGCAGGGTCTCCTTCTCTATGAAAAAAGAGCTTTCAAAAAACTGTCATTTGCTCATGTTAAAGTCAACATTGTTTATGGTGTTAAGATTTTCAAGAGGAAAGTGTGAAGAAAACATTTGTTAAAGTTACAGCACAATCCGAAAAGCTAGAAACTGTATACTAGAAATGTAGTCAGAAGATCTACTGACTTCATTAAGACTCTAGTGTTAAGAAAACTAGTAAGAGATAAGGAGGAAATCAGTAATAAACCAAGAATAAAAACACTGAGTTCTGATATTACCAACAGCACACACTCAATAAGATTTGAAAGTCATTTCAAGTCTTACCCATGTGGGGGTTTAAACATGCACTCAGAACCCCATCTAACTGAGCACTGCTCTAGGTGCTCTGCTTTCCCTGCCCTGCTCAAGAATTTAGAGTTGCCAGGCGCAGTGGCTCACGCCTGTAATCCCAGCACTTTGGGAGGCCGAGGCGGGCAGATCACGATGTCAGAAGTTCGAGACCAGCCTGACCAACATGGTGAAACCCTGTCTCTACTAAAACTACAAAAATTAGCCAGGCTTGGTGACGTGTGCCTGTAATCCCAGCTCAGGAGGCCGAGGCAGGAGAATTGCTTGAACCAGGACGGCGGAGCTTGCTGTGATCCGAGATCGCACCACTGCACTCCAGCCTGGGTAACAAAGGGAGACTGTCTCAAAAACAAAACAAAACAAAAACACAAAAAAACAGCACTTTGGGAGGCCGAGGCAGGCGGAAGTTCGAGGTCAGAAGTTCAAAACCAGCCTGACCAACATGGAGAAACCCCATCTCTACTAAAAATACAAAATTAACTGGGCATAGTGGCACATGCCTGTAATCCCAGCTACTCAGGAGGCTGAGGCAGGAGAATTGCTTGAACCTGGGAGGCAGAGGTTGTAGTAAGCTGATATCGCGCCATTGTACTCCAGTCTGGGCAACAAAAGCAATATCCGTCTCAAAAAAAAAAAGAATTCAGAGTCTTCTTTGAAGGACTCCCTTCAAGGACTCCCTCTTTGAACTTCAAGTATGAGCCTCTAATTTGTCAAAAAGTTCTTGGCTCCTAACTTGGCCACTTCTTAAGGTGATTTCAAGGTCTCTTGGGGATGCTTCATGCCACCCACCAGCTGCATCAGGACCCATAATTCTTGCTTTTTAGTCAGGTCTGAGTTTTAGACCTATCAGCTTCAGTGAACCCTTCCACTAAAATGTGCTTAAAAGCAGAATGTCGCTTTTAAGGCTTCAACTCACTTGAATGGATGGCCTTCTTCTGACTTCTGTACAGCTTGGATGACGGACTTGTAGATCCTGAAGCTGATGGTGACAGAGAGAAGAGCCAGGATGAGGTAAGAAACCACACTGATGACACTGAAAGCTGCCAGGGAAAGCAGCATGATCAGCGTGGTGCCAAAGACAAACCCAGTCTTCTTCACATCTCTCCAGAAAATCAGATCGTGCACTGACAAAAGAAAAGGGAATATAAATTATAGGAAATGCCCACAGCTACTATGTCTTGCATACCTGTGCAGCCTCACATTAGCACACAAATACAGGTATGCCCCACTTTAAGATATCTGGCTTTGTTTTTGGGCTGGCCTGGAACTCTGGGCTCAAGTGATCCTCCTGCCTTCACCTCCTGAGTAGCTGGAGCTACAGGTGTGTGCTACTGTACTTGGTTCTAAGAGAACCTTATAAATGAAAATCAAATTATGTCAGGGGTGATAACTCACAAGGCAAAAGGTTCTTCTGCTACACTGATTAGGTTTCAGGATAGGATTATAAAAATTTAAGAGCTTATTTCAGCTATGGAAATACACTGGGGTAAAGTACCATTTACCTTAAATATTTTGGCAGAAAGGATGATAAAGCAGGTGTGGCAAAATCTTGCTGTTAACTAAATTATGCAAACCAGACCTATAAATTAGTTGGGCGAACAGACTATAAAACCAAAGCTAATTTTGCCCCAGTGTATAAATTGGGGCGGGGCAAAGAAAGTGGTAAATAAAAATAGACCAAGCACTATTAGTGCTAGTTACAAAGAAACACCAATCTCGATGTTAATCTGAAAAGAATTCAAGAAGGATTACGTATAGGGGACCATATAATTATCTAACCCACAATATGCCCTCCTCCTTTTTTTGAGACAGCGTCTCACTCTGTCACCCAGACTGGAGAGCAGTGACACTATCATTTCTCAGTGCAGCCTTTAACTCTTGGGTTCAAGCAAATCTCCTACCTCAGCCTCTGAGCAGCTAGGACTACAGGTATATGCCACCATGTCCAGGTATATTTTATCTTTTTTGTAGAGACAGGGTCTCAATATGTTGCCCAGGCTAGTCTCGAACTCCTGGCTTCAAGCAATCCTCCTGCTGTGGCCTCCCACAGTGCTGTGATTATAGGCATGAGCCACCATGCCTGGCCAAGCTGCAGTACTCTTAAAAAAAAGTGAGTGGGGGCCAGGCATGGTGGCTCAGGCCTGTAATTCTAGCACTTTGGGAGGCCAAGGCGGGCAGATCACCTGAGGTCAGGAGTTCAAGACCAACCTGGCCAACGTGGCGAAAAGCCAGTCTCTACTAAAAATATAAAAATTAGCTGAGAGTGGTGGCGCGTGCCTGTAGTCCCAGCTACTTGGGAGGCTGAGGTGGGAGAATCGCTTGAACCCAGGAAGCGGAGGCTGCAGTACGCCGACATCACGCCATTGCATTCCAGCCTAGGTGACACAGTAAAACTCTGTTTCCAAAAAAAAAAAAAAAAGAAAAAACGTGAGTGGGGCTGGCAGGGTGCAGTGGTTCACACCTGTAATCCCAGCACTTTGGGAGGCCGAGGCAAGCAGATCACTTGAGGCCAGGAGTTCAAGACCAGACTGGCCAACATGGTGAGACTAAAAATACAAAAAAATACCTGGGCGTAGTGGTGCATGCTTGTAATCTCAGCTACTTGGGAGGCTGAGGCACGAGAAATTACTTGAACCTGGGAGGTGGAGGTTGCAGTGAGCCAACATCATGCCACTGTACTCCAGCCTGGGTGACAGAATGAGACTCTCTCAAAAAAAAAAAAAAAAAAAAGTGAGTGGGGCACTATTAATAATTATGTCAGGAAATGAGTTTAAGTAGAAGTATTTTGATTTTCCCAGTTTGGAAGTCCCCAACTGTAAGATCCAGTTGCCCAGGATGGTCCTGGTTTAAAGACACCTGTAAATCTCTGAGTGGCAGCTGCTAGCAATCACCTCCAATCTAGCAGTGACATTACTTTTATTTATTTTTTTTTTTGAGACAGTCAGGGTTTCACCATATTGGCCAGGCTGGTCTCGAACTCCCGACTTCTAGTGATCTGCCCGCCTCGGCATCCCAAAGTGTTGGGATTATAGGCATGAGCCTCTGCATGTGGCCGCCATTACCTTTTGCATTATCGGTCTATGAAGGCTAATTTCACCATGAATAGCTAGAGGACTTTCCTCCCAGCCACTATCTGCTCTCAAAAAAGAGCAAGGGCTTTGGAGTTGGAGTGACATGAGTTTGAGTCCTGGTAATTTCTCACTATATTATTTTAACCTTTCCAAGCCTCCATTTCCTCATCTGAAAAATGAAGAAAATGAAATCTATTTCCTAGAGTTTAAGGAATAAAGAAGGCTAAGACACTGTAAATGACAAGCAGTAAATACTTTAACCATAATCCAAATAAGGTTAGCTGAAAAGACTGATTTGGGATAAAATGAACCTGGGTGTGATTCAAGTTGTCTTGAGGGTACCTATTTCTTCCCCACATTCAGCGACATAGCTCTCTTCTGAACCCGTTTCTTTGAAGACTAACCTTCCTAGAGCCAAAGAACCTTAACTTGAAACCAATAAAACACTAAAAATATGCTGATTGTATATAAGAAGTAATCACTGGTTCAAAGAGTCTGGCTAAGGGATGCAACGTACTAGGAGAAAGAGAAGGTATTATGACTCCTGACGGAACATGAGAGGCCCAGATAGTGATGCTGCAAAGGAGAGAAAGAATTGGGAGGCAACTCAAGCTCACTTGATTGAACTAAGAGATTGAACAGAAGAACTTAATAGAATGCTGCCTACTTAAAAGTGAATTCCTATAAGCCGGAGAATTCCTATAGTCAGAGTTCAAGTATATACATGTTAGAGTTCATATAACTACAGGAACAGTTTCAACATAGAAGGCTTAGAGGGCCAACGTCATCAGTAGTAGAACAAACCGATACCATATGCCTCCGGACATAGTACATGCACTGAGAAAGACACAACATCACTTCTATGGTATTCCCGCCCAAAATACGTAATCTGCATCTAATGAGAAAACACCAGACAAACCCAGATTGAGAAATATTCTACAAAACTGGCACGTAGTCTTCAAAAATGTCAATGGTGTGAAAGACAGAGAAAGACTGAGGAACTTCTTTTAATCTTAATTCTCAGATTAAAGGAGAGTAACGAGATGGGATGAGGCACAAAGTGTGATCCTAGACTGGACTCTGGAAAAGGGGTAAACACAGCTATAAAGACATCATTGGTACAACTGACAAAATTTAAATGTGGACTATGTAATTGATAAAAGTACTGTTATCAATGTTTAATTTCCTAATTACTGTTAAATTTCCTTAATAACTTCCGTTGATTATGTAAAACAAAGATGTTTTGTTCAAAGGAAACATACTCCAAAGCAGGGGTAAAGAGGCAGAACGTTTGCAATCAGCTCTCAAATGGTTCAGGAAAAAAACATCTATCTATGCTGAGAGGGAGGGGGTGATAACGCACATGTGGCCAAATGTTAACAATTGGTGAACTAGAGTGAAAATTATACAGGATTTCCTTGTAGCACAATTGTAATTCTTCTACACATTCAAAATATTTGAAAGACAGGAAGAGAAAGCTTAGAGAATAAGGCTGGGACCCAGAGAGAAAAGGATGTATCAGAGAAGGAAAAGGGATAAAGACGACACATGCCTAGATGCAAATCAGAAGTGTCTACCTTTAGGCCGGGTGCGGTGGGTCATGCCTGTAAACCCAGCACTTTGGGAGGCCAAGGTGGGTGGATCATTTGCAGTTAGGAATTCGAAACTAGCCTGGCCAACGTGGCGAAAGCCCATCTCTACTAAAAATACAAAAATTAGCCAGGCGTCGTGGCGCGTGCCTGTACTCCCAGCTACTCAGAAGGTTGAGGCAGGACAATCGCTTGAACCTGGAAGGCAGAGGTTGCAGTGAGTTGAGATCGCACCACTGCATTCCAGCCTGGGTGAAAGAGTGAGACTGTGTCTCAAAAAAAAACCTTTGTGCAAATTAGAAAAAGTCACTCTGTCCTCATGCATGTTACTGCCATCTGCTGGAAAACTCATAAGAAATATTCAAACCTACAAAGATAACAAAGGTAAATAGTGCCCCTAGATGTGTGCAGTAAACAACCTGTATAATAGTATAGGCCCTGGGCTCAGTCTTAAGATAAATGGTGGAATTATGGTCTGGGATAGAAAGGGGACATAGTGACTGAAGAGAGGATAACAGAGGAAGAGTTTGGAAAAGATGGTTCAACACATTAAGCCTATCTGGAATGCTCTTCCCCAACTCCCCATGACTTGCTTCTTTACTTTTCAGGTCTTAGTGCAGGGCTGCTTCCTCAGACACTGCCCAGCCTAACAACCACTTGATTTGTAGCAGGCTCTTCACAGTTGTTACTGAATGCTTAAACATGGGGCCAAGCTAATGACCAAAAGACAACAAAACCATTTATTTCCTAATAATTCCCCTTAAACTAGTCAAGTTTTTGCACATGACTCTATTGACCACAGAAGACTAAGGATTCCAAGTATAGAACACCAAAGGAAGGAAACTGGCATGGTTTTTGGAAACGTTTCCCTCTATAATACCTTGGGAGAGAGGAAGATGAGAAATACGAAAAAAGTGAGAAGTGAGGCAGTTGCTAATAGTTTAAAATATGAAGCCACTAGACTTACACTAGTTCTAGTGTGTATTTCATAACCAGCAAGAGGCTGCATGGCTTGCGTCCATGAAATTTTCTTTTCTTTTTTTAGACAAGGTCTGGCTGTATCGCCCAGGCTGGAGAGAAGTGGCACAATCTTGGCCCATTGCAACTTCTGCCTCCTGAACTCAAGCTATCCTCCCATCTCAGCCTCCCAAGTAGCTAGGACTATAGGCATGCACCACCATGCCCAGTTGATTTTTCTGTTTTTTGTAGAGACGGGGTTTTGTCATGTTGCCCATGTTGGTCTCAAACTCATGGACTAAAGCAATCCACTGGCCTTGGCCTCCCAAAGTGCTGGGATTACAGGCGTGAGCCACAGCGACTGGCAGAAACTTTCTTTTCATTCTCTTTCATTTTCTTTTTTTTTTTTTTTTTTTGAGACGGAGTCTCACTCTGTCGCCCGGGCTGGAGTGCAGTGGCGCGATCTCTACTCACTGCAAGCTCCGCCTCCTAGGTTCACGCCATTCTCCTGCCTCAGCCTCCTGAGTAGCTGGGACTAAAGTAGCTGGGACTACAGGCGCCCGCCACCTCGCCCGGCTAGTTTTTTTGTATTTTTTAGTAGAGACGGGGTTTCACTTTCACTGTGTTAGCCAGGATGGTCTCAATCTCCCGACCTCGCGATCCACCCATCTCGGCCTCCCAAAGTGCTGGGATTACAGGCTTGAGCCACCGTGCCTGGCCCATAACTACTTTTTAAAACAGGAAATTATTTATCTTTTAATGTGTTATCTTTCCTTCCTTTCCCAACTTTTTTTTTTTTTTTTTGAGACAGAGTCTCACCTTGTCGCCAGGCTGGAGTGCAATGGCGTGGTCTCGGCTCACCGCAACCTCCACCTCCTGGGTTCAAGCGATTCTCCTGCCTCAGCCTTTGACTGGCTGACATTACAGGCGCCTGCCTCCACACCCAGCTAATTTTTTGTATTTTTATTAGAGACAGGGTTTCACCATGTTGGCCAGGCTGCTCTCGAACTCCTGACCTTGTGATCCGCCTGCCTTGGCCACCCAAAGCACTGGAATTACAGGCATGAGCCACCGTACCCGGCCCCTTTCCCAGCTTTATCTTCCTTCATCAAGTTTTTGTTTGTTTTTTGAGACAGAGTCTCAGTCTGTTGCCCAGGCTGGAGTGCAATGGCGAGATCTCGGCTCACTACAACCTCCACCTCCTGAGTTCAAGTAATTCTCCTGCCTCAGCTTCCCGAGTAGCTGGGATTACAGACGTGCACCACCACGCCCAGCTAATTTTTTGTATTTTTAGTAGAGATGGGGTTTCACCATGTTGGCCAGGCTGGTCTCCAACTCCTGACCTCAGATGATCTGCCTGCCTCAGCCTCCCAAAGTGCTGGGATTGTAGGCACGAGCCACTTGACATTTGTGTCCAGCTTGCAAAAATTCTTAACAAAAATTTAGCAAACCAAACACAACAATAAACACAATACTACTACATCATGACTGAGGTGTTTCTTTTGAAAAAATACAGGATTCGCTTAACATTCAATAATCAAAATATTCTCCATTTTAAAGAATTCCACCAAGGAAGAATTCCGTAATTTGCCATATTAACAACTAAAAAAGAAAAAACCATATGATCATCTCAAAAGATACAGAAAAAAAGCATTTGAGAAAATCCAACATTCATTGCTGATTTTAAAATCTCAGGAAACTAGGGAAGGGAAATCCCTCAACTTGAAAAAGGGAATCTACCAGTAACTTACAGCAAACATCACGCTCACTGAAAGAAGGCAAGAAGTTCTCTCTGCCACTACTCCTGTTTAACACTGTATTAAAGGTTCTAGCCAGTTCAGTAAGTCAAGAAAAACAGCCTGGGCGTGGCGGCTCACGCCTGTAATCCTAGCATTTTGGGAGGCCGAGGCAGGTGGATCACCTGAGGTCAGGGGTTCAAGACCAGCCTGACCAACATGGTGAAACCCTGTGTCTACTAAAAATACAGAAAAAAAAAAAAAATTAGCTGGGTGTAGGGCCAGGCGCGGTGGCTTACGACTGCAATCCTAGCACTCTGGGAGGCCGAGGTGGGTGGATCACCTTAGGTCAGGATTCAAGACCTGCCTGGCCAACATGGTGAAACACTGTCTCTACTGAATACACAAAACAAAGGCCAGGTGTGGTGGCTCACGCTGGTAATCCCAGCACTTTGGGAGGCTGAGGTGAGTGGATCACCTGAGGTCAGGAGTTCAAGAACAGCCTGGCCAACATGGCGAATCCCTGTCTCTACTAAAAATATAAAAATTAGCTGGGCATGGTGGCATGTGCCTGTAATCCCAGCTACTAGCGGGGCTGAGGCAGGAGGATCACTTGAACCTGGGAGGTGAAGGTTGCAGTGAGCCAAGATCGTGCCACAACACTCCAGCCTGAGCAACAGAGCAAGACTCCATCTAAAAACAAACAAACAAAAAAACATTGCCGGGCGTGGTGCCGGGTGCCTGTAATCCCAGCTACTCAGGAGGCTGAGGCAGGAGCATCACTTGAACCCAGAAGGCGTGGCTGCAGTGAGCTGAGATCACGCCACTGCACTCCAACCTGGACGACAGAGTAAGACTCCATCTCAGGGGAAAAAAAGAAAATTAGCTGGGCGTCATGGCATGCTACTGTAATCCCAGCTGCTAGGGAGCCTGAGGCAGGAGAATTGCTTCAAACCAGGAGGCAGAGGTTGCAGTGAGCTGAGGTCATGCCACTTCACTCCAGCCTGGGCAAAAGAGCGAAACTCTGTCAATAAATAAATAAATAAATAAAAAACAAATAGGCATTCAGATAGGAAAGTAGTAAAACTGTCCTTATTCACGAATGGCATGATTGCCTATACGGAAAATCTGATGGAATCCATTAAAAAAAAAGCTACTAGGGCCAGGCGCGGTGGCTCATGACCCTAATCCCAGCACTTTGGGAGGCCGAGGCAGGCGGATCACGAGGTCAGGAGATCAAGACCATCCTGGCTAACACGGTGAAACCCCATCTCTACTAAAAATACAAAACAAAATTAGCCGGGTGTGGTGACGGGCACCTGTAGTTCCAGCTACTCGGGAGACTGAGATGGGAGAATGGCGTGAACCCAGGAGGCAGAGCTTGCAGTGAGCCGAGATCCTGCCACTACACTCCAGCCCAGGCGACAGAGTGAGACTCCGTCTCAAAACAAACAAACAAACAAAAAACTACTAGAACTAATAAATGAGTTTAGGAAGATTGCATAATACAAAGCTAACATACAAAATCAATCTTATTTCCATATATTAGTATTAACCAGTTAGAAACTGAATTTAAAAATAACATTTAAAATAGTGTAAAAAACAAACTAAATAGTATAAAAATATAAAATACTGGCCGGGTGCGGTGGCTCACGCCTGTAATCCCAACACTTTGGGAGGCTGAGGCAGGTGGATCATGAGGTCAGATCGAGACCATCCTGGCTAACACAGTGAAACCCCGTCTTTACTAAAAATACAAAAAATTAGCCGGGTGTGGTGGTGGGCACCTGTAGTCCCAGCTACTTGGGAGGCTGAGGCAGGAGAATGGCGTGAACCTGGGAGGCGGAGCTTGCAGTGAGCTGAGATACACCACTGCGCTCCAGCCTGGGCGACAGAGCAAGACTCCGTCTAAAAAAAAAAAAACCAAAAACCTAGAAGAGCCAAAACAACTTTGAAAAATAAAGTTGGAAGATTCACACAACCTGATTTTAAATATAAAGCTACCGGCCGGGTGCGGTGGCTCAAGGCTGTAATCCCAGCACTTTGGGAGGCCGAGACAGGCCGATCACAAGGTCACAAGATCAAGACCATTCTGGCTAACACGGTGAAACCCCGTTTCTACTAAAAAATACAAAAAACTAGCCGGGCGAGGTGGTGGGCGCCTGTAGTCCCAGCTACTTGGGAGGCTGAGGCAGGAGAATGGCGTGAATCCGGCAGGCGGAGCTTGCAGTGAGCTGAGATCCGGCCACTGCACTCCAGCCTGGAAGACAGAGCGAGACTCCATCTCAAAATAAATAAATAAATAAAATAAAAAAAAATAAATAAATATAAAGCTACCATTATCAAGATGCTGTAGTACTGGCCAAAAGATAATAGATCAACAGAATGGTACAGAAAATCCAGAAACAGACAATTGTGCATTAAGAGATGTTTAAAGATTATTTCAGGCCGGGTGCAGTGGCTCATGCCTGTAATCCCAGCACTTTGGGAGGTTGAGGCAGGAAGATCACCTGAGGTCACAAGTTCGAGACCAGCCTGGCCAACACAGCAAAACCCCATCTCCACTAAAAATACAAAAGTTAGCTGGGCATGGTGGTGTATACCTGTAGTTTTAGCTACTGGGGAGGCTGAGGCAGTAGAATCACTTGAACCCGGGAGGCGGAGGTTGCAGTGAGCCGAGATCATGCCACTGCATTCCAGCCTGGGCAACAGAACGAGACGCTGTTTCAAAAAAAATAAATAAATGCTGGGCATGGTGGCTCACGCCTGTAATTCCAGCACTTTGGGAAGCTGGGGCAGGTGGATCACTTAAGGTCAGGAATTTGGGACCAGCCTGGCTAACATGATGAAACCCCCTCTCTACTAAAAATACAAAATTAGCCAGGCATGGTGGCACAGGCCTGTAGCCCCAGCTACTCAGGAGGCTGAGGCACGAAAATCGATTGAACCCAGGAGGCGGAGGTTGCAGTGAGCCGAGATCAAGCCACCGCAGTGCAGCCTGGGTGACAAGAGCGAAACTCTATCTCAAAAATAATAATACTAATAAATAAATAAAAATAAAATAAAATATAATAAAGATTATTTCACCCCTTAATGCTTCCTAGTTTCCACTTGGCCATGGATCCCTATTTAGTAAAACACTTTATCCCTAGCTTTAGAGTTAGTACAGCACAGAAATGACTCTGGCTCTAGAACACCTGGGTTTGTATCCTCTTCCATTTGCTAGCTCTGTGATTTTGGACAAGATACTCAATCTCGGGTTCCTCATTTGTAAAATAGGATAATACAATATCAACTTCATAGGGATGTTGCCAGGATTAAGTGGATTAATGTGTAGAAGTGCTCAGAATACTGTTGATTAGATAGTAACACAATGTTAGCTATTATTATTCATCTGACTGCCAACCTCTGCTACAATTGTAACAGAAAATTTAAGAATTGAAGTTAAAGTCAGTTACAGAGCAACAAGATTTTTTCCTTTCCTCTTTGTTGCCAGTAAGATACAAAGAAATTAAAGGTGGCTCATGACTGTAATCCCAGCACTTTGGGAAGTGGAGGTTGGAAGATCGCTTGAATTCCAAGAGTTTGAGACCAGCCTGGGCAACATAGTGAGACCCTATCTCTATTAAAAGAAAAAAAAAAAAAAGGCCAGGTGCGGTGGCTCATGTCTGTTATCCTAGCACTTTAGGAAGCCGAGGTGGATGGATCACGAGGTTAGGAGTTTGAGACCAGCCAGGCCAACATAGTGAAACCCCGTCTCTACTAAAAATACAAAAAAAAAAAAAAAAAAAAAAAATTAGCCGGGCATGGTGGCGGGCACCTTAGTCCCAGCGACTTGGGAGGCTGAGGCAGGAGAATCACTTGAACCTGGGGAGTGGAGGTTGCAGTGAGCCGAGATTACGCTGCTGCACTCTAGCCTGGGTGACAGAGTGAGACTCTGTCTCAAAAAAAAAAAAAAAAAAAAAAAAGAAAAGAAAAAGAAAAAAAAAAGAAACTAAGATGGGGAGGTTATAAGGGGCCTTATTAGCCAAATCTATTGTATGTATCAAATTTCCATATAAACCTTTCTATGAAAAAGTGCTGCACTATCAGAACTATGATTAAATAGAGTGGTGAGTAAATGATATACAGAGACAGAGAACCAGGAGATAAAGGCAGTATAATACATCACCTATGGGGCAGACCAGACCAACATAGAGTATAGATTTGTAGGTGGTAATTTGAAGCTACAGAAAAAGAAGAGATCACTTTGAGGCATCTCAACCCCTCAAATTCCACATATCAAAGAAAACATCATTTTTGACTGACACTCTTCCCTGATCAGAAAATAGTTCTACCATCCACCCAGAAACCCAAGACAAATACAGAAATAGGGTTCACTCTTCCTTCTCCCTCATCAACTACACTCAAACATCAGGACGGGTTGCAGTCTACCTTTTTGAATCTATCAGAAAAAAAATAAAATCTTTTGATTAAGTGAAGAGTCTTAAACATTTTTATGTCTTAAATTTACCTTCTATGAGCAGACTCCAGAGAAGACTGTCCAAGTCAGTGACTCTCAGCTGCGTGTGAGATGGGACAAAGGTTGTGGGATGGGGAGTAGATCCTGACTCCTGATGGCGCATCTCACTTTTTCAAGGTATGGACAAATTATTGCTTGATTCTGATATGTGTCAGGTAGAGAATCACTACTGGAGAGAGCCACTGACACAGACAGGGAATGTCCTTTTCTTTGGGTGTGCTATGTGTATCTTGGGTGTTCTAAAACAGAAGAGAATTGTGAGGCAATGGGCTAACGAACTGCTACACTAGTACGCAACCTTATAGAGACAGATTGAAGCCTTGGCTAGTCTCTTCCTAAAGTCCTACAGGGAAGTGACCCAAGCTAGTTCAAAAGGTACTGGAAAAATAAAAAGCCAAAAGTTCTCAAAAGAATGAAGTCAATGTTCCCTTACTTTTCAGGTTATAACTTTATCTTTAATATCATACCACTTAATTTCTTTTTTCATTTAAAGGACCTTACTTTCTTCTCTTTTCGTGATTCTTTTTTTTTTTTTTTTTTTGAGACGGAGTCTTGCTCTGCCACCCAGGCTGGAGTGCAGTGGCCGGATCTCAGCTCACTGCAAGCTCCGCCTCCCGGGTTTACGCCATTCTCCTGCCTCAGCCTCCCAAGTAGCTGGGACTACAGGCGCCCGCCTCGTCGCCTGGCTAGTTTTTTGTATTTTTAAGTAGAGACAGGGTTTCACCGTATTAGCCAGGATGGTCTCGATCTCCTGACCTCGTGATCCGCCCGTCTCGGCCTCCCAAAGTGCTGGGATTACAGGCTTGAGCCACCGCGCCCGGCCCGTGATTCTTTACATAAGTAAAATCACTAATTTCTCAGTTATATTATTTTGCTAATGACAGATGAAACATCTGACAAGGAATGTCTGTACAAAGAGTGTTTATATTGCTGGTGGAATTACGAGTGATTCCTTCTTTTTATTTTCCAAATCTTTTGTAATGTGGCCATATTACTTTTATTTTAAAAACTTTAAAATAAGGTATCTTAAAGTTTTATTTTATTCAAGTATTTCTTGCCCATGTTATTTAAGGACGCTGGCTGCAGTACCCATGTTACACCTGAAGAGGGCACTAACACATCCAATGGTAATCTCAGGCTAAGGAAAAAGGAAATCAGTCTTGCACCATTTCCAGCAGGAACAGCAGTAAACCTTACTGATTCCCAATCCGTTAATTTTATTACCGAATTTGGGGAACGCTCTTGTTTTGATTCTAAATAGCCATTTCCAAAAGTCAATTGACTTTACTCTCCCAAGTATACACCTCAAAGGTAGAAAAGAAGAGCTGTTCAAACACTTATTCTGAAAAGGAACAAATGTGAAAGAAATTTCAAGGTTTAGTAGTCTGTTAGCTTTACTTTCTTCTTCTTCTTCTTCTTTCTTTTTTTTTTTTTTTTTTTTGAGACGGAGTCTCGCTCTGTCTCCCGGGCTGAGTGCAGTGGCCGGATCTCAGCTCACTGCAAGCTCCGCCTCCCGGGTTTACGCCATTCTCCTGCCTCAGCCTCCCGAGTAGCTGGGACTACAGGCGCCCGCCACCTCGCCCGGCTAGTTTTTTGTATTTTTTAGTAGAGACGGGGTTTCACCGGGTTAGCCAGGATGGTCTTGATCTCCTGACCTCGTGATCCGCCCGTCTCGGCCTCCCAAAGTGCTGGGATTACAGGCTTGAGCCACCGCGCCCGGCCCTTTCTTCTTCTTCTTCTTCTTCTTCTTCCTTCTTTCTTCTTCTTCTTCTTCTTCTTTCCTCCTCCTCCTCCTCCTCCTCCTCCTCCTCCTCCTCCTCCCCCTCCTCCTCCTCCTCCTCCTCCTCCTCCTCCTCCTCCTCCTCCTCACTCCTCCTCCTCCTCCTCCTCTCCTCCTCCTCCTCCTCCTCCTCTTCTTCTTCTTCTTCTTCTTCTTCTTCTTCTTCTTCTTCTTCTTTTTTTTAAAGACAGGGTCTCACTCTGTCACCCAGGCTGGAGTGCAGTGGTGTGACTACAGCTCACTGTAGCCTCGACTTCTGAGCTCAGGTGATCCTCTTGCCTCAGCCTCCCAAGGCTACAGGTGCATGCCAGCATGCCTGGCTAAATTTTTTAATTTTTTTGTACAGATGGGGGTCTCAGTTTGTTGCCCACTCTGGTCTTAAATTCTTGAGCTCAAGTGATCTGCCCTCCTTGGCCTCCCAAAGTGCTGGAATTACAGGCGTGAATCATTGCACCTAGCTACTTCACTTTTTAAGAACAAATAAATCTCCAATTCATTTCACCTTCCTTGCAAAAGTTGCTTAAAATCTGTCTATAACACATCTCTAAGAACACTCAAACATGCCTAAAACAACTAAAAGGAAAAAAAAAGGCCATGTTTTATAACCTCAAAAAGGAAACTGTTAATAAAGGGGAAACAGTTAAGCTTTTTAATATGAACAATTTATGTAAAGACAGATCCAGACATTTTTACATAGATTATTTCTTTTCTTTGGTTACTTTCACATTAATAGTTATAATAAATGAAGCCACTTTTAAGTTGCAAAAGAGACATCAGGTGATGTGTTTGTAAACTCAGGCCCAAATTCTGTGGCTGCTGAAATGGGTTAACAGTCTGCTCTGCTACAGATTTATCCTTAACCAAAGAAATCCACCCCCTCAAAAGGCACAGAAAGATCACTGACAGAATACAAAGCTGACACTGTCAAAGACAGACACACATACTTTTGGCCACAGATAAGTCTGGCAGTAGGCCAGAGAAGTATGTAGGAACGCCTTTCAAACTTACGTTCATCTCACACTCTCAGAAAAAATAGTTGTTTGTTCATTAAAATAACCTACCATCCCCTTTGCCCTCAATTTCAGATTTATAAAACAGAAAACAAAATGGCATTGTCTACCCCTGCCCAGGTGAACAGTATGGATCTAAAACTGTGAACTTTTGACCTTAGTCACCTAAAGAGTATTTTTCTTTTTTTCTTTCTTTCTTTTTTTTTTTTGGAGACAGAGTCTCATTCTGTTGAGCAGGCTGGAGTGCAGTAGCATGATCGCGACTCACTGCAACCTCCGCCTCCTGGGTTCAAGTGATTTTCTTGCTTCAGTCTCCTTAGCAGCTGGGGCTACGGGCACCCGTCACCAAACCTGGCTAATTTTTCTATTTTTAGTAGAGGTGGGGTTTGACCATGTTGGCCAGGGTCATCTCAATCTCCCAGCCACAACTGATCCACCCACCTCAACCTCCCAAAGTGCTGGGATTACAGGCATGAGCCACTGTGCCTGGCCATCCATCTTTAATTTTATGGTTAGTGCATTTTACCTAAGAAATCTTTGCCTACCCTATGTCATGAAAATATTTTCCTATGCATTCCTGGAAAAAAATTTTGGTTTTAGTTTTTACGTTCAGAGTTCTAATTCATTTTAATTTTTGCATGTCATGTGAAGTTAGAATTGTGGCAGGTGGCATTCTAAGATGGAGCTGGGCATGGTAGCATATACCCCTAGTCCCAGTTACTCGGGAGGCTGAGGTGGGAGGATCCCTTGAGCCCAGGAGGCAGCAGTGAGCTAGGACTGCAACACTGCACTCTGGCCTGGGCAACAGACCAAGACCCTATCGCAGGAAGGAAAAAAAAAAAAAAGGATTCTATGATGGCTTCCAAGACTCTTGCCCCTTGTTGTATATGCCTTGTATAACACTTTCCCCTGCCCCTAAATGTGGGCAGAACCTGTAAATATGATGGAATAGTCATTCTAGTTTTTGCATTTGAGTTTTTGCTATTAATATAAAACAACAAAATTGAGTTTTGTGTATTAATCTAATATCTATCCTGCAATCCTGCTAAGTTCACTTATTAATCCTAATAGTTGTTTTTGTGGATTTCTTAGGATTTTCTATGTAAACAATCATGTCATCTGTAAATGAAGAAAGTTTAACTTCTTCCTTTCCAATCCTGATTTCTTGTATTTCCACTTATTGCTGTAATTCAGTGGCTAGGACCTCCAGTATGATGTGTGTGTGTGTGTGTGTGTTTTTTTAGACAGAGTCTCCCTCTTATCACCCAGGCTGGAGTGCAGTAGTGTGAACTTGGTTAATTGCAATCTCTGCCTCTTGGGTTTAAGCGATTCTCCTGCCTCAGCCTCCTGAGTAACTGGGATTACAGGCGTGCACCACCATGCCCAGTTAATTTTTGTATTTTTAGTAGAAGTTTCACCATGTTGCCCAGGCTGGCCTTGAACTCTTGGGCTCGAGTGATCCACCTGCTTCAGTCTCCTGAAGTGCTAGGATTACAGGCATGAGCCACTGTGCCCGGCCTTCAAACTACAAACTGAGTTCACTTTTTTTTTTTTTTTTTTTTTTTGAGACGGAGTCTCACTCTGTCACCCAGGCTGTAGTGCAATGGCACAATCTTGACTCACTGAAACCTCCATCCCCCGGGTTCAAGCGATTCTCCTGCCTTAGCCACCTGAGTAGGTGGGATTATAGGTGCCTGCCACCGTGCCCGGCTAATTTTTGTATTTTTAGTAGAGACGGGGTTTCACCAGCTTGGCCAGGCTGGTCTTGAACTCGTGATTCACCTGCCACGGCCTCCCAAAGTGCTGGGAGTATAGGCATGGGCCATCGTGCCCGGTCCAGTTCACTTCTTTCATCTCTAGTTGTGCTGCTTATAATCCTTTGTGCGTAAGTGTGGTTCACGATTAAACAGAGGCTTAAATACAGTTTATCTACAGAATTTTAGGTTGTCATTCTCTGGATCTCTCCTTTCCAAGATTCCTCCTCCCCTTACATTCCACTGACTCAATGGTTGTGGCTGACCCAAATTCTGTCCACTGCTTAGGTTTTCTATGAAGGTTTGAGCCAACCTGCCAGGTACCCACTTCAGCCTGTCCTCTAGCTAAAAGCAGTAAAAATAAAAAACTAATTTCATGCTGTCTCTTCTTACATGTATCAACTCTCTTTCAGAATCTGACTGCTCCCATTCATTCTCCAGTGCCTTCAGGTCTTTGTTTTTTAAAAATTTTGTCCAGTTATATGCAGGAAGGTCAGGTCCAATAAAAACCTACTTGGCCATAAGAAAAGAAAACCAATCTGACGTTGCTTTTAAGAATTACTTCAGATTCCTTATATATGTAGGTATATAGGTTCATTTTTTTTTCTTATGGAATCTTTCCAGCCATAGATTCACTTTAAATGATACCAAGATAGGAATTACTTTGTATCCCTTGTTTTGTAACTCTTTTCATTCCACTTTAGCACACACCATCTGCTGGGTGCTCAACAATGTAGTTTTTACTAATAAATTACAAACATTTTTACATACCAGAAGACACTAATTTTGACAATAACTAGAAAAATAATGCACAGAGCTGGAAGTGAAAATGATAAGCAGTAGCACCCTAACACTGGGGAAATATTCACATATGTGTAAAAACAGACAAGTATAAGAATATTAACTTCAGGCCGGGCACGGTGGCTTATGCCTGTAATCCCAGCACTTTGGGAGGCCAAGGTGGCGGATCACACGGTCAGGAGATCGAGACCATCCTGGCTAACATGGTGAAATCCCGACTCTACTAAAAATACAAAAATAAAATTAGCCGGGCGTGGTGACGGGTGCCTGTAGTCCCAGCTACTCAGGAGGCTGAGGCAGGAGAATGGCATGAACCTGGGAGGCAGAGCTTGCAGTGAACGGAGACTGCACCACTGCACTCCAGCCTGGGTGACAGAGCGAGACTCCATCTCAAAGAAGAAGGAAAAAAAAAAAAAAAAGAATGTCAACTTCAGCACTGTGTATAATAGTAAAAAACAGAAAAGAATCTAAACCCTTATCAAAAGAAAATAATATATTCATACAATGGATTACTTTATAGCTGTTAAAAAGAATAAATTATATATATTCCAACATGAAGGAAGTTTAAAAACCTAATGTTGAATGGAAAAAGTTATACAACAAACATGATAATATGAATGAATGGTTAAAAAGCATAAAACAATACAAACACATTTATTTAAAATAAACTGGAAGGATGTACCAGGTCCCTGATGGTGTTACATCTGGGGAAGGGGAGTGGCCAGGTGGTAATCAAAGAATCCTTTAGTTTGGAAGCAAATATGACTACCAATGCTAACAATTAATATAAGTTAATTCTACATATAGAGAAGATATGGGTGTATGCTGCCTTTGTACTTTTCTATATTTTTCCATTTCTTAAAAAAAAAAACTTTAACAACTTCAATGACCGTGTAATATTCGATTGCACAACTATACCATAATATACTCAACCAATCTCTAATTGTGAAGACACTGAGATATCTGCCACTATCATAAACAGTGCTACTATGAACATCTGTGTAGTTATTCTTGCACATTTTAAAAAAAGGATAAATTCCGGCTGGGCGCTGTGACTCACGCCTGTAATCTCAGCACTTTGGGAAGCTGGGGCGGGCGGATCATGAGGTCAGGAGTTCAAGACCAGCTGGCCAACATGGTGAAACCTGAGCTTTACTAAAAATATGAAAATTAGCCAGGCGAGGTGGCAGGTGCCTGTCATCCCAGCTACTTGGGAGGCTGAGGTGGGAGAATATCTTGAACCCGGGAAGCGGAGTTTGCAGTGACCTGAGATCGTGCCATTGCACTTCAGCCTGGGCTTTTTTTTTTTTTAAAGGATAAATTGCTAAAAACATGATTGCTAGGGCAATTCTAGGTCTGTTACATATTGCCAACCGCCTTCCAGAAAGGCTATAACAATTTACATGTACTCACCAAACTATATGCTATTTCCTTGCACCTTGCCAATCTGGATACTAAAACACAAAAAACTTTCTTCACTACACTAGGTATGTGAGAGGCAGGGATCTGATTTTCTTCCCCAAACTATGAGAGTCTATCATAACGTAATTACTGAGCAACCAACTATAATATCATAAAGGCTTCATTACAAACTGTTATGTAATATAACATAAAATAGCAAAAACAAACAGAAAACAAACCATTAATTCTTTCATTGTTTCTTTTGCCTATTTTCCCAAACAACTTTAGGCAGAATTAAAGCACAGTTTTTATCTTAGAAAGGAAGAATATGCAGATACACGTATTTAAAACTAGACAACTGGTTGCGTGTGGTGGCTCAGGCCTGTAAATCCCAGCACTTTGGGAGGCCAAGGCAGACGGATCACTTGAGGCCAGGAGTTTGAGAGACCAGCCTGGCCAACACGGTGAAACCCCATCTCTGGTAAAAATACAAAAAATTAGCTGGGCGTGGTGGCACACACCTGTAATCCCAGCTACTCAGGAGGCTGAGGCAGGAGAGTTGCTTGAACCCTGGAGGCGGAGGTTGCAGTGAGCCGAGATTGTGCCACTGCACTCCAGCCTGGGCAACAGAGGGAGACTCTGTCTCAAAAAAAAATTAAAAAAAAAAAAAAAGATAAATAAAACTAGACACTGATGCATTTTATTGAAATGGTTGATATTTTAATTTAATTTATGTATTTATTTAGACAGAGTCTTGCTCTGTCACCCAGAGTGGAGTGCAGTGGTGCAATCTTGGTTCACTGCAATGAAATGGATTATATTTTTAAAGATTTAGTCATAAATAAGACAATTTTAAAAGGTTTTCACTTTTGAAAGCTGCAAGAAAGACCTTTAAACTTCTTGGTCTAACTATACCAGTCTTCTTTAATTATCATCTAAAAATATACACTAATCACAGAATTTGGTCAGTGACAAATATTCTGAACTTCCACAGCCCTTTTCATCTCTCACGCTAGATTAAATAATTCAGTTGAGAATTACTAATAATTAGCATTTACACAGCACTTTATTTACTGCAACATACAAAGCAGGGCAAAATAATGATCACATTAACAAAGGAAGATGCTGAACCAATTAGACTAGTCATCTAAGGTCACGCTAAAACAAGAATTTGCCAGAATTAGACACTGGAGTTTTTGTAGCATAATTCCTATGTGCCTTAATACTCAAAAGTTACTACCTATAAGAATTATGACAACTCAGGAAGAAATCTAGAATGTACCAGAGCCAGAGAATCATATTATTGAAATGATAATTGAAGACCATCTACTTCACTTTACATCCTCACTTTACAGATAAGAAATCTGAGGCCCCCGAAAGGTTATGTAAGTTAATTGTTCAAAATCATACTTCTAGGCACAGCACACCAAGAATTAGAACCCAGCACTCTTTAATCCAAATTCAGTGAGCTTCAAATACTAGAGTATAAGAGCTACCCTTAATCTGTAACTCAAAATTTTTGGTTTATCAAAAAGCCTCAATGTCTTCACTGATAATTGTTAGTGAAATAATTCATATCATTCATTCAACAAATAATTTTCCAGTACTTATTATGTAGCAGGCCCTGTATTTGGTGCTAAATCTGACCGAATATTTACTATGTGCTAGGCACTGCATTACCTGCATTTTCATATTTAATCCTCACAATACCATTACAAGGTTAAGTACAATTTATCTATTTTAAATATTAAAACTTAAGAAGATAAATCTACCTACAGTCTCCAGTAAGGAAATGCCCTTATAAAAAGTAAATAGTATAATCAAACACAAAATACATTTAGCCTAACAAAAATCTAATTTTCTTATAAATACTACAACTCTGTGTATGATTTCATTTGAAAAAAGATCTATAATCAAATAGTTTAAAAACCACAGACCTCTACATAGCACCTAACACTGACCATATAGTAGATGTAAAACTTGGTATTACATTAAAGGATGGGGGTCCCTTGTAGAGGGGCTTGAAAGATCCTTTTTTTTTTCTTGTACTTTCCAAGACCCCAGAACAGACAGCATTTGCAGTAATCTAACTGAAAGCCACTTGATAGAAAAGTGATCATTTGAAATAAATAAAAGACAAGAGAAGGGGTTTCTAGTACCATCTAATAATGAGTTTTGGCCTGAAGAATATTAAACAAGATAGAAAGTAGAAGAACGCATGAGTTCTCCTAAGTATTACTCACAAAATAGTACTACAATACTGGCTACCTACTTTCAGGGCATAAAATCTCTATAGTATATGATCACATTAATTAAAAGTTTCATTTACTATCTTTCCCAGCAGGAATTCCTTTATCTTTGATTGCTAAGATTCCACAAGACACATATCAAAAAACTCAAGTGCTACAAAGTGTGACTATTGTGGAGATTTAAAAATAAGCTTTGTATATAAGAACCTGATGATATTGGCCCTAATACCACCCTAGGGCCAATCTACAAGAAAAGAAGTAGACCGGGAGCGGTGGCTCACGCCTGTAATCCCAACACTTTGGGAGGCCGAGGCGGGCGGATCACAAGGTCAGGAGATCGAGACCACGGTGAAACCCCGTCTCTACTAAAAATACAAAAAATTAGCCGGGCGTGGTAGTGGGGGCCTGTAGTCCAAGCTACTCAGGAGGCTGAGGCAGGAGAATGGCATGAACCCGGGAGGCGTGGCTTGCAGTGAGCCGAGATCACGCCACTGCACTCCAGCCTGGGGGACGCAGTGAGACTCCGTCTCAAAAAAAAAAAAAAAGAAGAAAAAGAAAAGAAGTAACTGGCCAGACGCAGTGGCTCACGCCTGTAATCCCAGCACTTTGGGAGGCCAAGTGGGCAGATCACAAGGTCAGGAGTTCGAGACCAGCCTGGCCAATATGGTGAAACCCTGTCTCTATTAAAAATACAAAATTCAGCCTGGCATGGTGGCTGACACCTGTAGTCCCAGTTACTCGGGAGGCTAAAGCAGGAGAATTGCTTGAACCCGGGAGGTGGAGGTTGCGGTGAGCCAAGATCTCGCCACTACATTCCAGCCTGGGTGACAGAGCAAGACTCTGTCTCAAAAAAAAAAAAAAAAAAAAAAGAAAGAAAGAAAAGAAAAGTACCTTGAAATATAACCGGAGCATAGAAAAAAGTTTTAGGGGAAGACTAATGTTACAAAGTGGTCTACTGCTTTGGGAAATATTGGTATTAAGGAAACCAAATCAAGCAATCATTTAAAAAAAGACGAGAGAAGAATCTGCCTTTCCCATCATACAGTATATTTGTATTCTAGCCATAATTTTGTAGGTATAAATCAGACTAACATAAATGGCACGCTGATAAGTAATCAATCACAGAATTAACCACATGCAGTATTCTAATATAAATGGTTACCTGAGAAGTCTGTCAGAAGTCTTGCTAGGACATGCTTTTTTACCAATTCAGTCTTGCTAAGGCTGGAAACAGCATCTACCCTAGAAGTTTCTCTGATAGTAGTGGGTTTTTGGGAAATCCCAAGATCGGATCCATTCTTGACATTATGTTCTAGGATGTCATATGATCTCTGTGGCCAAGATTCTGGGGCAAATGTGAAAGTTTGCTTCAGTACTTCTTCAGAAGGCAATTCTGCGTTATGCTGTGCAGAAGCTGACTTCTCAACCTGTCTTTCACCTAATTCTTTAAGAGCCTTAATTGTGAGCTGTTCTTGTTCTAAGTCAAGAGATGCTACTGGAGTACCCTGGGTAGGGAAAACACCTAGAGGCTCACTTCCATTTGTTTCTTTGCTTTGTTCGCTGTATTTGCTTCCAATGCCTTTAATTTCAGAACCACTGGACTCACTTTCATGTAAGACTTCTACAGGAGGAGTTGTTTTAAAGTCTGTCATCTTCTCTGATATTGCTTTAAAGGCATTTCCTTCACTATCTACTATTCCTTTATCTCTGGTTTCTGTAAAGGCTGCTATCAGGTCCTCTGGGGAGGAATCATCTATATGTTTAACATTTTTCCCATGTAATGACTCCAAGTAGGCAGATGTTGTCACATTTAATGAGAATTCTGTCTCATTAAAAACATTTGGAGACACTGTTGAAGGAAGTTTGGGGTTCTCAGTAGTAACAGGCTTTTCAGGAGCAACTTCACTCACATCTTCTAAGCCGACATTTATTTTGGGTACTTTTGCTGCCTCACTAGCTGGACTCCTTCCAAGAATATCAGGTTGCTCTTGATGCAGCTCAGAGTCACTGACCAACTCTTGAAAGTTTTTAGATGTTTTTTCTTCTCTCTTATAACTGGGAATCTCTTTGATTTCTCTTTCACCTGTTTTTACAACAGCACTTGGAATGGAAACAGGTTTTTCAGCTTGAATTTTCTTATTTTCAAATGATAGATCTGTTGTGATGTCCTCTATTACTGTGTCATCAGACTCACCAGAACTATCAGCTTCTGTGATTTCTCCCAATGCAGAGCTCTGCCATTTCATTTCATCTTTCAGGTGGTCGTCAGGTAAAACCACTTTCATTGTGGCCACTCCAGAACCCAAAAAGTCACATTTCTCAGGTGGAGATCCAGGTAATTCTGCAAGTGTTTCACCCTGTTTCTGCATATTGCCTTGCACACCTTTGATACTGAATTCTTTTGTGGAATTGAAAGAGTCGGGTATAGGTTTTCCAGTGATAGCATTTTCTTGCAGGAGAGATGCTTCTGTCCAATCACCTGTTGATTTAGTGATGGGAGTGCTCCCATTAATAGAACATACAGGAATTTTCTGATGAGTGTTAACTTTAAGATTTACAACTGGAATTTCTGAATTATATTCACTCATGTCAAGTCCTGTAGTTTTTGTGATGCAGTCAGAAGATTTATCAGTCTGTTGTTTCACTTGGGGAACCAGATCCCAAGTCAGTATTTCGTTAGTAAAGTTATGCATGTCATTCACGCATCTAGACACCTCTTCCAGTGCTGCATTTGTGTGTGAAAACTGCCTACTGAGCAATGCAGACATTTGATAACGTCCTGCCTCTTTATTTCTCAGTGGAAAAAGCTTGTCATTAGTCTCTGAAATGTCTTCGGATGATTCTCTATCAGTGTGCATAGACCAGCTACCAAAATCATCTGTGCTCTCCTTATACGAGTCTTTAAATTCTTTGTCAAATGCTGCTTTGTCAATAATTACTTCAAATGGTGATTCAGGGGAATCCTTTTCAATAACACCATCTCCTGAAACTTTGGATGGGGACAAAGAGTATGTATATATGCCTTCTATCTTAGAGTTTTCAGTAGGTGGTTTCTGGGCTGTTAGCAGGGTGAATCTGTCATCAGCATCCAATGCAGTTTTAGCTTCCCTACTTGATACCTCATTTGGGTTCTTGGTCTCTTTATCTATTTGCTCTTCCACTTGACCAATTTTCTTTGAAAGCAAGGCAGGATGCTCTGGGAAACTGGCTGGAATAGAAGGACGGTCACAATGAACTTCTGCTGCAAGAGAAATTGGAGAGTCTGATATGTTGTTGCTGATCCCCTGAGGCTTTTCCACCTTTTTCATATCCAGAAGATCCAAGTGGTCTTTTCCTTCTTTGGCTAAAATAGGCTGGCTCCCTACCACATTGCTTTTTTCTCCATGTAGTATTGTAAGGCCATTGTTATGTATTTCAGAAGATGAAAGAAAGGAAGAAGTCATAATTTCTGAAGATGGCTCATCAGAACAAAGAGAGCTCAATCCCTCTATGATCAGAATTTCAAAGAAAATAATTGTTTACCAGGCACAATTACACATTAGCTAGCCAAGCCAAGCAGCATGCTTTTTACTTTTTAAATTACATAAATATATATATATACACACACACACAGGATGTATATATACACACATAAATATGTAACAAAACGATCAAGTTATCCTACAGGACATGCATAAAGCTGCCAACAGTGAAACAGAAAAGCCATATCATGCCACGAACTGCAAATAACAAAAAAATTTCCTAACAAATACTTTTTGGACTACTTTTCCATTGTAAAGAGAAAGCATAAAGAAGGGCAGAAAGATTGAGAAATCTTGGGAGGTTTTTTATTATTTTGGTAGAGCTAATCAACAAAAGCAAAATAATTTATACAAAATAAATAACCTGATACTATAAAGAGTTGATAGACTTCAATCTGTAAGCTGAACAATTCAGAGCGCAGACTGCCTCTATAAATCCACTATTATAGTCTCACAATCTGAGAAGGAAAAAAACAAGTGGCCAGACTTGTTTTTGATTTTTAGGAGATGCAGTAGACCCTCCCTGAACCTGAAAATGAGACTAGAATTATTCTATTCTATCCACAGGAAGAATCTGTCCCATGTACAAATAAATAGCTGGGATGTTCTAAACTAAAGGGTACTGAAAAAGGTGGACCCCCTCCAAAATCTTTTTTTTTTTTTTTTTTTTAATACAGAGTCTTTTTCTTGTTGCCCAGGCTGGAGTGCAATCACATAATCTCAGCTCACTGCAACCTCCACCTCCCAGGTTCAAGTGATTCTCCTGCCTCAGTCTCTCAAGTAGCTGGGATTACAGGCAGGCACCATCAAGCCTGGCTAATTTTTGTATTTTTAGAAGAGACGGTGTTTCACCATGTTGGCCAGGCTGGTTTCAAACTCCCAACCACGAGTGATCCACCCGCCTTGGCCTCCCTAAGTGCTGGGATTACAGGTGTGAGCTGCCACGCATGGCCCCTCCAAAATCTCTTGTACTAACTTGTCATTGAAATCAATATTGTACTGTGCAAATAGATTTCTTTGGTTAAGACAGAGTTAACTGGGCCGGGTGCAGTGGCTCACCTGAGGTCAGGAGTTCGAGACCAGCCTGGCCAAAATGGTGAAACTTCGTCTCTACTAAAAATATAAAAAAATTAGCCAGGCGTAGTGGCAGGCACCTGTAATCCCACCTACTCAGGAGGCTGAGGCAGGAGAATCCCCTGAACCTGGGAGGCGGACACTGCAGTGAGCTGAGGTCATGCCATTGCACCCCAGCCTGAGTAACAAGAGTGAAACTCCATCTCAAAAAAAAAAAAAAAAAAAAAGAGTTAACTCCAGAATTACTTTTAAAATAGAAAATATCCTTCTCAAAGTAATATGTTGTCTTATCAGTTAATAAGCCATCAATCTACCACACTGTTTTCTAACTTCCTACTCTAACAAGTTTTTATGGGGAAAAGGATCAAAACAAATATCCCAAGGGCTGGTGCTTTCTTACTTCACTTATTTGTTTGTATTTGAGACAGGGTCTTCCTCTGTCCTCCAGGCCAGAGTGCAAGTGGTGCAATTGTGGCTCATTGCAGCCTTGACCTCCTGGCCTCAAGCTATCCTCCCACCTCAGCCTCCCAAGTAGCTGGGACCACAGGCACATGCCACCACACCTGGCTAATTTTTAAACTTTCTACAGACATGGTGCCTCGCTACATTGCCAGGTTGGTCTCAAACTACTGGGCTCAAGCAACCTGCCCACCTTGGCCTCCCAAAGCGCTCGATTATAGGCATGAGCCACCAAGCCCAGCCCTGGGTGCTGTCTTTCTTGCATACTCTTGTATCTTTGGAGGTGGAACAAAGTGGGTCTTAAATAGCCCCAAATAAGTGAATCAAAGATTCAGCTTGGTCAGCTGAGACCTAAGTAGGCTCAGGACAGCAATGCCTTGAGCATGAATAACTGGGAAAACGTGACAGAGAAGTTCTTTTAGGATTATCTTTATTCAGCCTATGTTCCCTTTCTCATGTAAACATCCGAATACCAGATAAAAGCAAAATTATGACATCATTCAAAATTATTTTATTAAAGACAAAAATATTTTACAATAAATAAAATTCCACTATTATAAAAATGTTTTGAAATGCCATATAAAGTTCCCCTACTTCAACACATCATGAAATTTGATGTAATAAGAGCTGAGCTTTAGAAATAGTATAACTGAAACCTGGTTATTAGAATAAAAAGTCTTTGTACATTAAGGAAAACGGTTAAAGC
Organism: Rhinopithecus roxellana; assembly: GCF_007565055.1. Classification (NCBI taxonomy): domain Eukaryota; kingdom Metazoa; phylum Chordata; class Mammalia; order Primates; family Cercopithecidae; genus Rhinopithecus; species Rhinopithecus roxellana. The sequence continues at coordinate 10,923,729 of NC_044563.1, read as the reverse complement.
TTGGTGGCAAAGCTGTATTACCAAAACAAAACACTTGAAGTAAACTATAACTCATATGTAGTTCTAATTTAGTAAAATATGGTTTGCATCTGCCATCATATAGTATGGATATTCAGCATGACTAGATTAGGGCATAACAGAAATGAAGCCCAGCACTGTAGGTTAAAAGGTTCAAATATCTGAAGTGTAAAGTACTACAGATCACATTTAAATCAGAAATATTCCACAGTCTGAGCCATGCATTGTTACTGAAGCTACCAGTGTTTCTACCAGAAAGCATTCAGTGAACTACAGTTATTGTAAAACTGTTTGGAAACCTCTCTCTTCAAACAACTCTGAGTTAAGTCAAACTGACTCCACCCCACAGGGAAGGTTCAGCTTATATGTTTTTTTATGTGTTTTTTGTGTGCTTTTTTAAGACAGAGTCTAGTTCTGTCGCCCAGGCTGGAGTGCAATGTTGTAATCTCGCCTCATTGTAACCTCCGTCTCCTAGATTCAAGCAATTTTCCTGCCTCAGCCTCCCGAGTAGCTGCGATTACAGGCGTGCATCACCACACCTGGCTAATTTTTTGTATTTTTAGTAGAGACGTGGTTTTACTACACTGCCCAGGCTGGTCTCGAACACCTGAGCTCAAGCAGTCTGCTCGTCTCAGCCTTCCAAAGTACTAGGATTACAGGCATGAGCCACTGCGCCCAGCCAGCTTATGGAGATGGAGATTTCAGATGATTCAGATCTGTCATCTTACAGATGAAAGTCTACAAAATGAATTAGTAATAATTCAACAAGTATTTATTGAGTGCCTACCACGTGCCAGACATTGTTTTAGAAACTGGGCTTAAAGCAGTGAATAAAATAGAAAAAATTTCTTGCCTTTATGGAGCTTACAACACAGAGGGGAAGGCAGACAATAGGCAAAATCAGTAAGTAAAATGATGATGACAATGATATAGTGGTGATGGTGCTTGATTAAACTAAAAAGAAAGCAACCAAATTGAATGCTAACCAAAGAATATTCACATCACTGGGAAGAGCACAGTAAAACTGTCTATGCTTTAGGAGGACACAAACTGCTCAGTTTATCAGCTTTGCTTTTCTCTTAACTTCCTTGAACTTTTAGTACTCCAAAACTTTCAAGTTAGGTGTAGAATAATCTTAGGTAAAACTAAAGATAAAGTTAGAAGTCCTATTTTCAGAATACTAAGAAGTCCTCTACTGAGCACCATAATGGCCTGACAGACTTCAAACATTAAAGATTATTTAGGCTGGGTGTGGTGGCTCATGCCTGTATCTCAGAACTTTGGGAGGCAGAGGAGGGAAGACTGCTTGAGTCCAAGAGGTCAAGATCAGCCCGGGCAACATGGTGAGACCCTGCCCCTAAAAAAATAGAAAAATTAGCTGTGCATGGTGGCACGTGCCTGTAGTCCCAGTCACTTGGGAGGCTGGAGTGGGAGGATTGCTTGAGTTTGGGAGGTCAAGGCTGCAGTGAGCCACGGTCATGCCACTGCACTCCAGCTTGGGTGACAGAGTGGAGAAAAAAAGAAAAGAAAAAAAGAAAAAGAAAAGGAAAAAAAAAGTAAAGAAAAGGAAAAAAGAAAAAGAAAAAAGATTACTTAATATGACATGGTTACTAGATATATTTTAAAAAACCTCTAATAATGTTCCCTAATAAAAATGTTATAACTTACTATTTAGGGTGTATATTATTTTTGGGGGCAAGCTCAGACGGTAAACAGAGCTCAGTGCTGCCTTCATTTCTCAGTGATTGTGAGATGCAGGCGCTAATCATTATTGTCAGTCAAGCCTTCCCACGTGTAGAAAAATAAGGTAGCATCATCATCTGAGCTTTAACTTTCATTATTTTGTTTAGAATTTCAGCAAATGACAAGACCATTTTTGGCTAGCTGAAACCCTAACAAATTTGGACAGAGCTGACCTGTACCAAGACAATGGGAAAAACTGGGCTGGAAGTAAAAAGTGTATAAAGGCATGAAAACATTAAATAGAATGAAGACCAAAAACTAATAAGCCTTTTAGAACAGCTCCGATAAGCAAAGACTCTTCCAATTGGTCAGTATGGCACTTGTAGTCACTAGTGTTGCACAAGTCAGTACGTGGCAAAAGGACAGAAAAGTCTAGTGAATCTGAAGGCAGTTAGCTCCTAAAACACTAAATACTGTAAAACTGTCTGGTGGAATAAATCTGGATTATTTTATGTCTCAGAAAATGTCTACCACTTTTCTTTTTTCAAAGATTCATCCCTTCACATGCACTCCAAGAGCCTTTCAACATTACTGAAAACAAATTGCCATCAAAACTCTCATTATGAACACTTTCTAAATTAGTTCTTTGCTATAATGGAATTTAATGTGGATATTCATTTTCAAGAGTTCTAATCACTTAAAAACATGGTGCTACTCTAATTATTAACAAATAAGGTCATAGATCTAGTAGATTTACTAAAAAGGTAACCAGCTGGGTGTGGTGGCTCATGCCTGTAATCTGAGAAGCCAAGGTAGGGAGATGGCTTGAGCCTAGGAGTTTGAGACCCACCTGGGCAACACAGTGCGACCCCATCTCTACAAAAAAATTAAACAATTAGCCAGGTATGGTGGCATGCACCTGTGGTCCTGACTACTTGGGAGGCTGAAGTGGGAGGACTGCTTGAGCCCAGGAGGTCGAGGCTGCAGTGAGCCATGCACTCCACCCTGGGTGACAGAGCAAGACCTTATCTCAAAAAAAGGGGGGTGGGTGAGAATCAATATATGGTAAGAGGTAAAAAATGTCATATCCCCACAATGATCATGAACATGTTCTCAAACTTATCAAGTACTCAGCTCCATGATTACTCATCTTCTTAAACTCTAAATACTCCACTGAGATATATTATCTGAAACAAAGACTAGGAAATTAGTTGGTAGTCATATTTTAAATTCTAAATTTTTAGACCCAAATAAATTTTTTTTTTTTTTTTTTTGAGATGGAATTTCACTGTTTTAGCCCAGGCTGGAGTGCAATGGTGTGATCTCGGCTCACCGCAACCTCCGCCTCCTGTGTTCAAGCGATTCTCCTGCTTCAGCCTCTGGAGTAGCTGGGATTACAGGCATGCGCCACCATGCCCAGCTAATTTTGTATTTTTAGTAGAAACGGGGTTTCTCCATGTTGGTCAGGCTGGTTCGGAACTCCCGACCTCAGGTGATCTGCCCACCTTGGCCTCTCAAAGTTCTGGGATTACAGGCGTAAGCCACCATGCCCGGCCAAAAAATTCTTATTAAAAAATTCGAAGTCGGCCAGGTACGGTGGCTCACGCCTGTAATCCCAGCACTTTGGGGGCCGAGCTGGGCAGATCACGAGGTCAGGAGTTCGAGACCAGCCTGACCAACATAGAGAACCCTGTCTCTACTAAAAATAGAAAAAATTAGCAGAGTGTGGTGGCGCATGCCTATAATCCCAGCTACTCAGGAGGCTGAGGAAGGAGAATCGCTTGAACCCAGGAGGTGGAGGTTGCAGTGAGCCAAGATCACGCCATTGCATTCCAGCCCAGGCAACAGTGTGAGACTCCATCTCAAAAAAAAAAAAAAAAAAAAAAAATCGAAGTCCTCTCATCCCAATTACTAATTGTGTGTCCCTGAGTAAACTGCTTAATCCCATCTCATCAAAATCTCATCAAAATGGGAAAATTAAAGCACCTAACTTTAGAACTGCTATGAGGATTAAATGAGTTAATACATGTTCACAGCAGTATCTGCCACTTAGTAAATCCCCAATAAATGTCCCCAAACACCACATTCTCAAAAAACTCTCTTGACATAGAGACTCCAGGTGAGAGAAAAGGCATATTGGCAAATTGTAACCACCTTCATCTGGTATAATATAATACAGAAAATCCTCATGTAGAGCTTTAGACACTTTCCCTTCTACCATTCACATATTAAGGGAAATAATTCAAAGAGCTTTTATTTACTTTTATTTACTTCAAAATCTTGGGTGATGCAACGTCTGAATATGTTGGTACAAACCAAACGCCTATGGCATCCCAAGAATTATGCTAGGTTCTATGCAGATAAAGATGTTTGAGAGCCCAGCCTGGCATGGCGGCTCATGCCTATAATCTCAACACTTTGGGAGGCTCAGGTGGGAGGATGGCTTGAGCCCAGAAGTTAGATGAGCCTGGGCAAAATGATGAGACAGACCCCTTCTCTATAGAAAATTTTAGGGCCTGGTGCGGTGGCTCACGACTGTAATCCCAGCACTTTGGGAGGCTGAGGCGGGCAGATGACCCGAGGTTGAGAGCTTGAGACCAGCCTGACCAACATGGAGAAACCCCATCTCTACTAAAAATACAAAATTAGCCGGGAATGGTCGCACATGCCTATAATTCCAGCTACTCAGGAGGCTGAGGCAGGAGAATCACTTGAACCTGGGTGTGAGCCGAGATTGGGCCATCACACTCCAGCCTGGGCAACAAGAACGAAAACTCTGTCTCAAAAAAAAAAAAAAAAAAAATTTTTTTTTTTTTAATTAGCTTGGTGTGGTGGCACATGCCTGTGGTTCCAGCTACTCAGGAAGGTAGGTGAGCCTGGGAAGTCGAGACTGCAGTGAGCCCTAATTGACCCACAGAGTTCAGCCTGGGCAACAGAGTGAGACCCCGTCTCAAAAAAAAAAAAAAAAAAAAAAACCCAAAAAACAAAACCAAAAACCCCACAAGAGAACTCAACAAATAAGAAATTCTAAGCCAACATTGAAAGATAACTAACTTTTCCTTTTTTTGAAACAGTCTCAGTCTCACTCTGTCAACCAGGCTGGAGTGCAGTGGCCTGAACTCAGCTCACTGCAACCTCTACCTCCCCAGTTCAAGGGATTCCCCTGCCCCAGGCTCCCGAGTAGCTGGGACTACAGGCACACACCACCATGCCCGGGTAATTTTTGTATTTTTAGTGGAGATGGGTTTTGCCATGTCATCCAGGCTTGTCTCAAACTCCTGACCTCAAGGGATCCACCACACCCAGCCAGTAAATTTTCCTGAACAAAATGTTTCGCAAATGATCTTTACCACCAACAGGGTCAAAGTATATTTTAGTTCAATGTACAACCAGTTGAACAATTTAATAACCAAGCACAGAGACAGCCTTTGGCACAATTTTTCACAATCCCTCTCAAATTTAAGAGTAACTACTAGTTCTCCACGGGGTTTATCTCTGATTTACTGCCTCTGTCCTTCCTAAAGAGGACAGAGCTCAGGAATCTGTATTACAAGGTTCCCAGGCAACAAACTTGGTTTCAGAATCACAGCCTTAATATATCTGGTATGTGTTGGAAGGGCAGAAAGATAACGGCCATACTTCAGAGCTCTGGTCCCATAAAATCCCACAGGAGGAGCCACTCTCATGGCTTCTCCTCACACAGATGGGCTTGAACTCGGCACAACTTAAGAGTAGCAAGGCATGCAGCAGGAGTGGTCTTCCCTTGCCTAAACACTTCCATATACTAATTCTAAAGTATAGTAATTCTGCATTTTTATTGGAATAAGGAAAAAACCACATCTGACTAGAAAATCTGGTATGAGAATTGAGGCAGCAATTTCTCTCTTTTATGCCCAGAGTATTTTATCCTTCAGAGCAAGATGGGGAGTTTAAAACAACATGATCAAAAAAAAAAAAAAAAAACTACAATGTCTAAGACTGGGCACAGTGGTGGCCGCCTGTAGTCCCAGCAACTCAGGAGGCTGAGGTGGGAAGATTGCTTGAGTCCAGGAGTTTGACCCCATCCTGGGAAACACAGTGAGACCACATCTCTTAAAAAACAAACAAACAAACAACCAACAAAAAGTACTTATGAGTAAATACATTTGAATTGAAAATCCTTCATATACTATTTATTCTGCTTCTTTTTCCTCAAAGTGTCTCTTAGATAAAGATTTAGTACTCATCTACTCAAGTACTTACAACTTCATTACTAAAAACAAAATGTGATCTATAATTAAGGAATAAGGAATGTTATATACTATATCAAAGAGTTCTTCCTAAAAAGAGTAAATAGTTTAAAATCAGGTTATAGTTACCATGTTGTTAATTACCCGCTCACCTAAGAAATTCATTACTTTTTACTAAAAGGATATGTATAACATGGAATCACTGTATACATCAGTGAACAATGGGTGCCAGCCTGTAGTAGCCACTAACTTACTTTTTCACATCCATACTATGCATATTCATTTGAGGGAGGTTTGAAATATTCAGGTATAGGTTTTCCTACACTTGAATTTTCTCATGTTCACAAAACAAGACAAATTCGTGCAAAACAGTATCAACAACTTTCAGCCACAGCATCAAAATAGGAAGTTAGCCAGCAGACACTCTGCAGCCAAGCTAGATTCTAAACAAAAAGTCTCTTTTACACAAAGAAAAATGTTTTTCTTTTGTTTTGTTTTTGTTCTGTTTTTTTTTAAAAAAGGCTGTAACTGGCAAATTTATTTTTTTCCTCAATGCTTGCCCCCAAGTTCAGGGTTGTAACTTCCTATTCCAGATGCCTACTGCATTAGTCAAATTGAATGCAAGCGTTCATTAATGCAAATGTGCTTCCAATGCGGCATGGTGGATGGATCCTCTCTTTCCAATCTCATTTTCACCTACTTTTCTTCCAATGCTTTCTAAAGAAACAGTATTTTCCAGCTTCCACTCTTATCAAAGGTTTTGAAAAGTCAAACAAAATTTCAGTCTGATTTTGTTTTTGTTGGAGGAAGCATATACCCCAGATGATACTAAATTATATCACTAATAGCGTTAATATGGTCAAAACAATAGTATCTACCTCTTCTGCTGTCATGATTTTAATATTAACTTCAAAACGCCATCTCTAAAAAGAAGTCAAACCCTAAAATATAGCTAGTTTATCTGATCATCTTTATTACAGGTACAGCAGTTATGACCATGGCTTTGGCATCCTCCATCTGTCACTTACTTGCTGTGTTACCTTGAGCAAGTGATTTCACCATTTTCAAGTCATTTCAATTGGTAAAAGAGCCAGTCCCTTTCCTTCATAGAACTGCTTATGAAGATTAAATGAGATGATTCATTTAAAGTTTACTGGGCATAGTAAAAGTTCAATAAAAATTAGCCACATACTACATCTATACTTCTGTCAATATCTTCATATGTTTTTATGAAGTACAGGAAAACATTAAAATGTAATCCACTATTTTGAAACTCTCAGGGATTAGGCTGAAATATAATGTTGCTTCATGGAAAAAGGAAGCCATAAGCAAAAGACTGCAAGGACTACTCAGGGGTACTCTATTGACATTCTAATTAGAAATCTATTCATATCAAAAGTTTAACTTCCTAGCTTATGTAGCTATATTCTCAAAGCACTACAATTTAGTAAATATCACAAAATTTACTTTAAAAAACTTTAACTGCCTTTTACTCAGTCTGAACAGGATAAAAAAAATCATGTCATTCTTAAATCTTAAAAAGTCCTATTTAGCTCAGGTATGGTGGCTCATGCCTGTAATCCCAGCACTTTGGGAAGCTGAGGTGGGAGGGCCGCTTGTGCTCAGGAGTTCAGCCTGGGCAACCTAGTGAGACCTTGTCTCTGTTTTTTTTTTTTTTTTGAAGTCCTATTATTACTACATATTGCTTAACATGATTGGAGTATATAAAAATAGCCACAATTTCCCTAAGGCTAGATAGCTAAGGTATATGAAGCCAAAGAAATTAGTTGGGTTAGTGTCAGTGACGGACTCAAGGTGCATGCTGGTGGCAGTAGTCACTTTCAGAGGCCCATGTGGAAGTGGACTGTTCCCAGAGCCCTCATCTCCCTCCCAGGGTTTTAATATAGTTAACCAACTATATCAACAGCTTCCTCTTCCCTTATTTTCACTAAGGCAGACTGGAAGCTACCAGTCTTGGCTACCCTAGAAAACACCTAATCATCTGCCAAGGTGTTCCCTCAAACAACTGAACAGACTAACCTCTAGACCACCAATGGCGTAGGGTCCCACTGGGCTACTTTTCCATCATGTGTTTTGTTTATTTGTTTGTTGCAGGAGAAAATGCGACTAATAGAGGTTAAATGAAACCCATTCGAGAATAGGGCATTCTTTTTGTTTTGTATTGTTTTTCAGATGGAGTTTCGCTCTTTCGTCCAGGCTGGAGTGCAATGGCGTGATCTTGGATCATTGCAACCTTTGTCTCCCAGGTTCAAGTGATTCTCCTGCCTCAGCCTCCCGAGTAGCTAGTATTATAGGTGCCTGCCACCACACCTGGCTAATTTTTGTATTTTCAGTAGAGACGGGGTTTCACCACGTTGGCCAGGCTGGCCTTGAACTCCTGACGTCAGGTGACCCGCCTGCCTTGGCCTCCTGAAGTGCTAGGATTACAGGTGTGAGCCACTGCGACCAGCCGGATAGGGCATTCTTAATTACCTTTTTACAATAACGCTATTCTCAATCTACACCGGTCAAAAAAAATTTTTTGTAAGCAAAAACGAAGAGTAAGTATATGCTATCTTACAAATTCTAATACACACTGTGAAACTGAAGCCTATTTAAACATTCATTTTTAATTTAAATCCTTTTTATTTACCTTCCTTCTACTTGAGTGCACATGTAATTTCTGTTAACCAGGGATTAAAATAATTTTTAAAGCTATGACAGTTATCTTTTCAACACGTCATACATTAGGTATGTTAGCCATGGGTTACATGGGGTTACACTGTTACACCGTTTAGAGTATCAACTATCCCTTTTCTTTTTATTTATTTATTTATTTATTTAGACAGAGTCTCGCTCTGTCGCCCAGGCTGGAGTGCAGTGGCGTGATCTTGGCTCACTGCAAGCTCCGCCTTCCGGGTTCACACCATTCTCCTGCCTCAGCCTCCTGAGTAGCTGGGACTACAGGCGCCCGCCACCACGCCCGGCTAATTTTTTTTTTTTTTTGTAGTTTAGTAGAGATGGGGTTTCACCGTGTTAGCCAGGATGGTCTCGATCTCCTGACCTCATGATCCGCCCGTCTTGGTCTCCCAAAGTACTGGGATTACAGGCGTGAGCCACTGCGCCCGGCCTAACTATCCCTTTTCTATATGAAAAAAGTGACTTGGCCTGGCGACATGACCCATGCCTGTAATGCCAGCACTTTGGGAGGCCAAGACAGGCGAATCACTTGAGGTCAGGAGTTTGAGACCAGCCTGGTCAACACGATGAAACCCCGTTTCTACTAAAAATACAAAAATTAGCTGGATGTGGTGGTGCATGCCTGTAATCCCAGCTACTCAGGAGGCTGAGGTGAGAGAATCGCTTGAACCTGGTGGGTGGAGGTTGCAGTGAGCTGAGATCACACCATTGCACTCCAGCCTGGGCGAAAGAGTAAGACTCCATCTCAAAAAAAAAAGAAAAAAGAAAAGAAAAAAAAATAGTGACTTAAGATTAGAATGTATTCTTAAATATCTGAAATACAGGAGAGGAAATAATTATTTGTTCTATTTATACTATATTTTTCTTCCACAGTAGAATAAATTTAATACCTATTTGCTTAAATTATTTTCTCCTAAGGAAAAAAAAAACCCTTAAAAATATAAATATGGTCAAGTTCCAAATGTCAAGAACAACTTAACTACTTAATATGTTCGAGTTACTTTCTAACATTAACAAAATTTCTATCTTTTAATGTAAACATGTTAATTTCAGAGGTCATTATTTGGCTCACAAGATATCCAAATTCACATAATAAGGCACATTATAAAGGAATTGGGGTTCTAATGTCATCAGTTTAAATTAAAATAAACAAATTATTGGTCAAGTGTGGTGGTGGCTCATGCTTATAATCCCAGCACTTTGGAGGGCTGAGGTGGAAGGACTGGTTGAGCTCAGGAGTTCCAGACCAGCCTGGGCAACATAGCAAAACGTTTCTACAAAATAAAAATTAAAAAATTAGCAGGGCATGGTGGCATGTGCCTGTATACAGTCCCAGCTACTCAGGAAGCTGAGGTGGGGGGATCACTTGAACCCAGGAGATTGAGGCTGCAGTGAACTATGAATGTGCCATTGCACTTCAGCCAGGGTGACAGAGTGAGACCCTGTCTCAAAAAAAAAAAAAAAATTCCCTACCACGTTTCCTAAGGAGCAGGTTTAACCAGGCAAAAGTTTCACTAATTTTTTTTAAAATCCCATTATGTTTGTATTCTTATAAGGTAAAAGTCTTTTGCAGCTACAGAACTCCACAATCTATCTAGTGATTTTAATTACTTTTTCCTTTTTTAAAATAAAGGTTCTCAATTGACCTGTATTTGGGTCTAGTACAGCAGCACAAATGAAGTAATACTTTATTATTAGTATAAATTGATGAAGCACATAGTACCCTCTCTTTCAGCTTCTTGGCAATGTTACCTCCACAAACTGATTCCCTTCCCTACAGATTGACAGATTAAAAACAAAACAAAACAAAGCCACAACTCAATCTCTAGGACAAGAAGCCCTGGTTGCCAAAAGTCACATAACTGACTTGTTCAATGTTCCTAGGCAATTTGGAACTAGCCTAACTTTTATGACGTATCTCAGATAAATTCACATTAAAATACCCTAGCTAGGTTGGTATTTTTCTGGTTCAGTGGAAGCACACTTTTATACTGTTTTTCCAAAACTGCTACCTCTCTAAACCAGTTTCATAGCTGCAAATCAATACATTAAATGCATTCTAGGGGTTGGGTGTTTTCTGAGCCACAATTTTGTTGCTGTTGGTGGTGGTGGTGGTGACACACGGTCTTGCTCTGTCACCCAAGCGGGAGTGCAGTGGCACGATCATCGCTCACTGCAACCTCTAACTCCTGGGCTTAAGCAATCCTCCCACCTCAGCCTCCTGAGCAGCTGGGACTATAGGCATGCACCACCAATGCCTGCATTTTTTTTTTTTTTTTTTTTTTGAGACGGAGTCTCGCTCTGTCGCCCAGGCTGGAGTGCAGTGGCTCGATCTCAGCTCACTGCAAGCTCCGCCTCCCGGGTTCCCGCCATTCTCCCGCCTCAGCCTCCGAGTAGCTGGGACTACAGGCGCCCGCCACCGCGCCCGGCTAGTTTTTTGTATTTTTAGTAGAGACGGGGTTTCACCGTGTTAGCCAGGAGGGTCTCGATCTCCTGACCTCGTGATCCACCCGCCTCGGCCTCCCAAAGTGCTGGGATTACAGGCTTGAGCCACCGCGCCCGGCCATGCCTGCATTTTTTTTGTAGACACAGGGTTTCACCATGTTGTCCAGGCTGGTCTCAAACTCGTGAGTTCAAGTGATCTGCCCGCCTTTGCCTCCTGAAGTGCTGAGATTACAGGTGTGAGCAACTGCACCTCGCCTCTGAGCCACAATTCTATCTGCTCCAAATTCTGGTGGGCAAGTTTTTAATTTTAAAGAAATACTCAAAACTACACCTGAAGTTTATGCTATGTTACAGAGTCCACCCAGCCTCATTTTATTTTATTAACCATTACAGGAAACCCACTGGAAACTGATAAATAGAAAGAATCAGCTTGTAATTAGTTTTTATTTTAGGGGATTTGGGTGCAATAGAAGACTTGTGCCTCATATCCCCAGTTACAGCCTCTTTCTCAACATTTTTCTTTTACCAATGCACACAAAAAAATTACAGACTTGCCTTGTGAGGTCGAAAATAGAGATACAGGCTGAGAGGAAGAGGAAGAAACAAAGGAATCTGAAAGAAAATATACAGCATGAGAATGTGACAACCTCACACAGGAATTTTAACTTTAACTTTCTTTTTGATGGGGAGGAAGAGTCAAGCATCATAATTTCATTGGGTTTAACAGGAAGGAAAACTCAAATCTTTATTTCCAATTATTGCTTTCACTCACCTGATAGCAAAATCTTATTTTATTTTCAAGATGCATTTCTAAAAGTTAATCCATTCAATTTTTTTTTAGTCAAACATTCTCACCTTCAAAAAAAGAAAAGAGGAATCCCTAGCATTTTACATTAAGCACAACCTCAAGAACAGATGCTGCTGCTCTTTTACTCTGTAGAAAAGGGAAAATAAGTATCTGAGTACTAATTAATATTTGCTTTTAACCATTCCTGAATGCATTTTGAGGAGTTAAGTCACTAATAAAAGCATTTAAAAATATCTAATTGGCAAATATGCAAAGATGACCCTAAATTGTTTTTAAAACTCACAATTAATCCATGGGGAAAACAGGACTATATGAGAAATCTATCTTCTAAAATTATAATCCTCTAGACTGGGTGCAGTGGCTCACATCTGTAATACCAGCACTTTGGGAAGCTGAGGCAGGTTGATCAACTGAGGTCAGGAGTTCAAAACCAGCCTGGCCAACATGGTGAAACCCCGTCTCTACTAAAAATACAAAAATTAGCCAGGCGTGGCAGCGCACGCCTGTAATCCCAGCTACTCAGGAAGCTGAGGCAGGAGAATCGCTTGAACCCAGGAGGCAGAGGTTGCAGTGAGTCGAGATCGCGCCACTGCACTCCAGCCTGGGCAACAGAGTGAGATTCCTTCTCAAAAAAAAAAAAAGAAAGAAAGAAAGAAAATTATACTCCTCTAAATTCAGCAACATGTATCAAAATTTAAAAAGCACATATTCTCCTCCCAGTCCCCCTGCACACTACTCTCTAACTCTACAGTTACACTTCTAAGAATTTATCCTACAGACATATTTGCATACATGCACAAAGATATGTGTATAAGGATATTCATAAAAGCTCTGGTTATAAATATTAGGAATACTCTAAATGACCATCAACAGAAGACTAAAGTTACACCTATCACTTGCTTTGGCAACACATATACTAAAACTGGAAGGATACACAGACTAGCATGGCCCCTAAAGTTATTTTTTTTTAAGTTACTGTGACATACTTGCTGCCATGAAAAAGAATGAGGTACAGCTATACTTTGGTATCTGAGAGGGATTGGTTCTAGAACCACCCCCTGGCCCCCCAAAATCTGAAGATGCTCAAGTCCTATGTATAAAATGGCATAGTATTTGCATATAACCTACACACATCGTCCCTTATACTTTATTCTTTAGACACCTAATACAACGTAAATGCTATGTAAATAGTTGTTACACTGTATTGTTTTAAAAATTTGTGTTTATTGTTGTTTTTTAAAAATATGTTTTTGGTCCACAATTAGTTGAATCCACAGATGTAGAACCTGAGATAAGGTGGGCTAAGTGTATATGTAGATATAGTCCATATATGAATTAAAAAGCAAAGTGCAGGCCGGGCACGGAGGCTCACGCCTGTAATCCCAGCACTTTGGGAGGCTGAGGCAGGCGGATCACGAGGTCAGGAGATCGAGACCATCCTGGCTAACACGGTGAAACCCCGTCTCTACTAAAAATAGAAAAAAATTAGCCGGGCGTGGTGGCGGGTGCCTGTAGTCCCAGCTACTCGGGACGCTGAGGCAGGAGGATGGTGTGAAACCGGGAGGCAGAGCTTGCAGTAAGCCAAGATCGTGCCACTGCATTCCAGCCTGGGTGACAGAGTAAGACTCCGTCTCAAAAAGAAAAAAAAAGTGGCCGGGCGTGGTGGCTCAAGCCTGTAATCCCAGCACTTTGGGAGGCCGAGACGGGCGGATCACGAGGTCAGGAGATCGAGACCATCCTGGCTAACACGGGTGAAACGCCGTCTCTAATAAAAAATACAAAAAACTAGCCGGGCGAGGTGGCGGGCGCCTGTAGTCCCAGCTACTCAGGAGGCTGAGACAGGAGAATGGCGGGAACCCAGGAGGCAGAGCTTGCAGTGAGCTGAGATCCGGCCACTGCACTCCAGCCTGGGCAACAGAGCAAGACTCTGTCTCAAAAAAAAAAAAAAAAGTAACAAATTTCAATTAATCCTTTACTTCTCACGAGGCTGAGGTGGAAGGACCATTTGAGCCTAGGAGAGGGCGGCTGCAGTGAGCTGAGATCATGCCACTGCCCTCTAGCCTGGGTGACAAAGTGAGACCCCGTCTCAAAAAAAAAAAAAAAAAAGGATGGGGGTGGGGAAACAGGCCAGGCGAGGTGGCTCACAACTGTAATCCCGGCACTTTGAGAGGCTGAGGCCGGTGGACTGCTTGCGCCCAGGAGATCAAGACCAGCCTGGGCAACAGAGTGAGATTCTGTCTCCACAAAAGTAAAAAAAAAAAAAAAAAATTTGCTGGGTGTGGTGGCATGTGCCTGTAGTCCCAGCTATTTGGAAGGCTGAGGTGAGAGAATTATTTGAGGCCAGGAAGCTGAGGCTACAGTGAACCGTGATCACACCACTGTACTCCAGCCTGGGCAACAGAGTGAGATCTTACCTCAAAAAAAAAAAAAGAAAAAGAAGCATGTTTTCCTATCTCTATGTTTCCAGATGGATCCATGTCTACATGCATTTACTATCAACATTAAATCTCTGCCAGTGATGAGTTTAAATCCCAACAAACCTGAAAAACCAAATGCTTCAAGCCCAATGCCAAAAAAGATCTATGAACACGTCAGCTGTTTGCCTTTTCACCTTCACCTAACAAACACTCCCTCCTAATGGAAAATTTCAACATGCAAATTATTATGCAGATGCAGAACACAGATAACTGGTAATGGTTGGAACAATATTCCATGAGGTTTCTAACTTAAAAAACCACATTGTATTCATACTCTGTATTTGTGTCACAGGGAACTGAACCCCAGAATGATCCTAATCCTCAAATGCCATTAATGAAATCATTTTCATTAAGTAGCTAAGTCCAGGACCTGTGTTAGTATTGGTAATATGGTGCCCACAAGTAGCTGAAAAGCAAATATGCACCAGTAAACCTGTATGAGTTGTGGGAATGCAGCAGAGACAGCCACTATGGTAAATTAAGACTGTTTCAGAAGAGGTGGTAAGCTTGGTCTTAAAGATTTAAGTTCAGGAGGTGCACAAGGAAGGGAAAGACATTCTGGGGAGAAGGAACAATTGGCCAGATTCCAAATGGCTTTAAATGCCATGTAATCTGGATTATATCCTTTGTGTAATAAGGAATCACTAAAGGTTTTTAGGTAAGGGTGTGACAATATCACGTGTTTTAGAAAGAACTCCGGCAGCAGGGTAGAGCATGGACTGAACTGAAAAGCTACTGCATAATCTTGGCAAGAGATGAGGGCTCGCACTAAGGCAGTGAGGATGGGAATGAGAGGACTGCTGACAAGACAGAACACAGGTCTTGAGACCATCTGCCTGGATGTTGAAGACTGGAGAAGTAAAAGATCACTGAGGGACTAAATGAAATGCCATGGTTGGGAACACAGAAGGAATCTTCTTCCTTTTTTTTTTTTTTGACAAAGAGTCTCAGCTCTGTCGCCTAGGCTGGAGTACAGTGGTATGATTTTGGCTCACTGCAACCTCTGCCTCCCAGATTCAAGTGATTCTCATGCCTCAGCCTCCCAAGTAGCTGGGATTACAGGCGCACGCCACCCCACACGTCTAATTTTTGTATTTTTAGTAGAGACGGGGTTTCACCAGGTTGGCCAGGCTGGTCTCAAACTCCTGACCTAAAGTGACCTGCCTGCCTCGGCCTCCCAAAGTGTTCGGATTACAGGCGTGAGCCACTGCACCCGGCCAGCAATCCCTTATATTATTAACTTTCAATATGAAAAAAATTTGCCTAAGGCATATGTAAGTGTCAACTGTTGAACAGGCAGTTCAATAACAGGGACAGACTCAGGAGAGAGGTAAATGCTGTAGACAAATATCTGGGATTAACATTTGGGTGAGAACTGACACCACTGCAGTTAATACCTCCATCCGGGAAGAAATACAGAAGTTTTACAAAAGAATCTTGAGCTATCTCAATATTTAAAGGGGCCAACGGTAGGAGCTTGGAAGCAGGTGCTGGCAGTCAGTCGGAACAACCTCTCCCAGCCTTGCCTCAGGTACAAGACAGTATCTGGAGTCAATGGTCCCCCAGTGATCTTAGATCATGTTAAGTTTCCCAGGAATGCTGAGATTGTCCACTTGACCTTACCAGATGGCATGAAGAGAAATTTTAAAATATGTATATTGAAAGGGGATTAAGAAAGAAGGACCAGTGAAGAAAACAGAAAGGAGTCAATAAAGGAAAAAATGGTGCCATTTGGAGAATGCTTTAGAGAAAGATCAAGAATCAAAGCCACTGAATGGCTAAGACGATGAAAAACGATCAGGTACAGTAGCTGATGCCTGTAATCCCAGCACTTTGGGAGGAGGCCGAAGCAGGTGGATGGCTTGACCTCAGGAGTTTGAGATCAGCCTGGGCAACATGGTGAAATCCCATCTCTACAAAAATTACAAAAATTAACCAGGCATGCTGGCTTGCTCCTGCCGTCCCAGCTACTTGGGGGACTGAGCTGAAAGGATCACTTGAGCCCAGGAGGTGGAGACTGCAGTGAACTGAGATTGAGCCACGGCACCTGGGAAACAGAGTGAGATACTGTCTTAAAGAAAAAAAAAAAGACTATGAAAAGGGTCACAGAAATTAATTTGGCATTGATGAGTAAAATGAGAGTGGTAGGGGGGAAGGGACAGACAATGAAGATTGAGGAGTGAAGGTAAGTTTTAAAAACACTGAAAACAAAAAGTATGGGAAATATGGCTGATAAAGGGAAGAACTAAAAACTGGGCAGCAGCTAGAGGGAGAGGCAATGTTGAGGGAAAGTTTTTTAGAAATGAAAATGACAAGTGTATTTACAGAGAGACAGAAAGGAGCCAACAGAAGAAAAAAATCTGAAAATACATAAAAAAGTAACAATTTTTTTCTGGAATAAAGTCCACAAAATTGCTAGAAGATACGGGATTGAAAAACCACAAGTGGGCCAGTGTGGCGGCTCTCACCTGTGATCCCAGCACTGTGGAAGGCTGAGGCAGGCGGATCACCTGAGGTAAGGAGTTCAAGAACAGCCTGGCCAACATGGTGAAACCCTGTCTCCACTAAAAATACAAAAATTAGCCGGGCATGGTGGCAGGTGCCTATAATCCCAGCTACTTGGGGCCAAGGCAGGAGAATCGCTTGAATCTGGGAGGCAGACGTCGCAGTGAGCCGAGATCGCACCATCGCACTCTAGCCTGGGGGATAAGAATAAGACTTTGTCTCAAAAAAAAAAAAAAAAAATTAATAATAATTAGCCGGGCATGGTGGCACGCATCCCAGCTACTTGACTTGGGAGGCTGAGGCAAGAGAATTGCTTGAATCCAGGAGGTGGAGGTTGCAGCAAGCTGAGATGGAACCACTGCACCCCAGCCTGGGCGACAGAGGGAGACACTATCTCAAAAAAAAAAAAAAAGGTAGCGTAAGTGGACCTGCTGAAAATCTAATTTCAATAAATAACCAGTCATTTGTGCAAATATGTGGCCATAAGATTATTCACCATAATATTATTTTTATTTATTTATTTTTATTATTATTATTTTTTGAGATGGAGTCTCCCCAGTCGCCCAGGCTGGAGTGCAGTGGCACAATCTCGGCTCACTGCAACCTCCACCTCCTGGGTTCACGCCATCCTCATGCCTCAGCCTCCCGAGTAGCTGGGACTACAGGCACCCGCCACCACACCCTGCTAATTTTTTGTATTTTTATAGAGATGAAGTTTCACCATGTTAGCCAGGATGATCTCGATCTCCTGACCTTGTGATCCACCTGCCTCGGCCTCCCAAAGCGCTGGGAATACAGGCGTGAGCCACCGGACTTGGCCGTATTTTTAAAATTTTCTTAAAAATAGCAACAGGGGGCCGGGTGTGGTGGCTCACACCTGTAATCCCAGCACTTTGGGAGACCGAGGCGGGCGGATCACGAAGTCAAGAGATCGAAACCATCCTGGCTAACACGGTGAAACCCCGTCTCTACTAAAAATACAAAAAATTAGCCAGGCGTGGTGGCGGGCGCCTGCAGTCCCAGCTACTCGGGAGGCTGAGGCAGGAGAATGGCGTGAACCCGGAAGGTGGAGCTTGCAGTGAGCCAAAGATTGCACCACTGTACTCCAGCCTGGGTGACAGAGCGAGATTCTGTCTCAAAAAAAAAAAAAAAAAAAAAAAAAAAAAGCAACAGGGGCCAGGCACGGTGGCTCAAGCCTGTAATCCTAGCACTTTGGGAAGCCAAGGAGGCTGGATCATCTGAGTTCGAGACCAGCCTGGCCAACATGGTGAAACCCTGTCACTACTAAAAATACAAAATTAGATGGGTGTGGAGGCAGGCACCTGTAATCCCAGCTACTCGGGAGGCTGAGGCAGGAGAACTGCTTGAACCCAGGAGGTGGAGGTTGCAGTAAGCCAAGATTGCACCACTGTACTCCAACCTGGGTGACAGAGCTAGACTCTATCTCAAAAAAAAAAAAAAAAAAAAAATAGTGACAGGGTCCCACTATGTTGTCCAAACTGGTCTTGAACTCCTGGGCTCAAGCCATCCTCCTACCTTAGCCTCCCAAGTGCTGGGATTACAGGCATGAGCTACCACACCTGGCTTCATCACAATATTCTTTTTTTTTTTTTCTTTTGAGACAGTGTCTTGTTCTGTCGCCCAGGGTGGAGTGCAGTGACGTGATCTCGGCTCACTGCAACCTCCACCTCCCAGGTTCAAGTGATTCTCCTGCCTCAGCCTCCTGAGTAGCTGGGATTACAGGCGTGCGCTACCACACCCAGCTAATTTTTGTATTTTTAGTAGAGATGGGGTTTCACCATGTTGCTCCTGACCTCGAGATCTGTCCACCTAAGCCTCCCAAAGTGCTAGGATTACAGGCTTGAGCCACCGAGCCCGGCCTCATCACAATATTCTTTAAAATAGGTTTTCTTTTTTTTTTTTTAAAGGAAGCTTAACAAAGGTCTAATAAGTAGACTGATTAAGTTTGGTATATCCAAACAATGGGATAATAGTCATTAACAATTCGGTTGTAGATGAGAATTTATTGACACTAAGAGATGTTCACTGTATTCTAATAAAAAAGAATATTACAAAGGTAATTTTTATTTATTATTTTTTAGAGAAGGAAGGTCTCACTCTGTCCTTCTTTCTTGATCCCCTTTAATTTTTCCCTAACGCCCCTTTTCTCTTCCCAAGATCCTATCCAGGATACCATATCACATTTTGTCATCATGTTTCCTTAACCTCTTCTGGACTCTCAGCTTCACAGACTTCTCTTGACAGTTTAATAGTACTCTGGTCAAGATATTTTACAGAATGTCCCTCAATTTGAGTTTGTCAGATGTTTTTCTCATGGTTAGACTGGAGTGATGGCTTCTGGGGAAGATTACCAAGGACCATGCTCATCACATCATATCAAGAGTACAGACTATCAACATGACTTATCAACTGATGATGTTAACCTGATCGCTGGCTGAGGTAGTGCTTGCCAGGATTCTCCACCTGGGTGGAGGAAGCAGTACTTCTCTCCACCCTTCCACACTGCACTCTGTGGAAACAAGTCTTAAGCTCACCATCTACCCTGAAGAGGTGAAGGGGTTAAGCTCCACCTCCTCGAGGGGGGAGAATCTACATAAACTGGCAGGTTGATTTTTATTTATTTTTTTATAGCTAACATAACTACTATAAAAACAGACCAACTAGTTAAAGCTCAGGAATTTCAGGGGAAAAAAAGAAAAAAAAAGAAATCAATTATTAAAGTCTTAGTTCTCAGAATATCTAATGAAATAAATTCAATTTATTTATTGTTGGAAAATAATTACAACCGGATTGGAAGCACCTAAGGGTTAAAGACCTCTTACATATCTTTGTATCTTTCAGGTTGACCAGCATATAGCAGAAGTCATGGAATATAGAGGCTTAAACATTACAGGAGCTTCATAAATGTTTGCTGAAAACCAATATAAGAGATTTTTAGATTTAGCTTGTTATTTCAAAACTAGACTGAGTAGTAAGTAGTAACTGGACATTCATCTTATTAATGTAGTAGTTACTAAGGCAGCAGTTCCCTCTCATATAAGTCAAAACAGTGCTAATTTCCAAGATGCCCACTCTTCTGTTGTATCACTAAAAAGAGTTGGAAAGTTTTCTTTGTACTATTTATTAGAGTAAATGTATATGCAATCCAACACGAAGAACAAAGCAGAACTCTTGTTGCAAAAGAAAATTAGAAAGCCTGACAGAAACAAAATGGACTATGTAGATATGAAATTGGTTACAGGTTGGGTGCGGTGGCTCACTCCTGTGATCCCAGCATGTTGGGAGGCTGAGGTGGGTGGATCACTTGAGCTTATGAGGTCAAGATCAGCCTGGGCAAAGTGGTGAAACCTCGTCTCTACAAAAATACAAAAAATAGCCATGCCTATAGTCCCAGCTGCTTGGTAGGCTGAGGTGGGAGGACGGCTTGAGCCCAGGACATGGATGTTGTAGTGAGTCGAGATCATGCCACTGCACTCCAGCCTGGGTGATAAGAGTCAGGCCTTGTCTTAAAAATAAATTAATAGGCTGGGCACGGTGGTTCACGCCTATAATCCCAGCACTTTGGGAGGCCAAGGCAGGAGGATCACCTGAGGTCGGGAGTTCAAGACCAGCCTGACCAACATGGAGAAACCCCATCTCTGCTAAAAATACAAAATTAGCCAGACGTGGTGGCACATGCCTGTAATCCCAGCTACCTGGGAGGCTGAGGCAGAATCACTTGAACCCGGGAGGCAGAGGCTGTGGTGAGCTGAGATCATGCTATTGCACTCCAGTCTGGGCAACAAGAGCAAAACTCCGCCTCAAAAAAAAAAAAAAAAAAAAAAAAAAAAAAAAAAAAAACCACAAAACAAAACATAATTAATAAACTGGTTACAAATATCTTAATACCCCAGCCTTCTTTTTTTTTTTTTTTTTTTTGAGACAGGGTCTTCTGTCTTCTGTTGCCCAGGATGGAGTGCAGTGGTAATGCAATCACTGCAGCCTCGACCTTGAGGGCCAAAGTGATACTCCCCCCTCAGCCTCCTAAGGACCTGGGACTACAGGCACGTACCACCACACCCAGATTATTTTTAATTTTTGTAGAGATGGGATTTCACTATGTTGTGCAGGCTTGTTTCAAACTCCTGGGCTAAAGCAAACCTCTCATCTTGGCCTCCAAAGGGCTAAGATTACAGGCATGAGCCACTGTGCTCAGAGTCTCTTTCTAATATGCCAGAATGTGGCATTCAAGTGGTTATGAAAAGATGTTTTTCTGGATTCAAGTCATTGGTAGAAAATACCTACAGTCCAGAAGAAACAAGAGAGGCTAACCTTAAATATATTTCTATTACAGATAGTTTTATAGGCTTACAAGAAAACTCTCTCCTCAGCACTTAAATGGATACACCCATTTCCATAGAGATCTTATAGAAATTATGAATTATAAGCAGGTAACAACGTTTACAATTTGACTTTCAAAAACCAAATGTTCTTAACCTGAAGTTTATGAATGAATTTCACAGCAGTTCATGAATCCTGTGAAAACTATGCAATACTTTTTTTTTTTTTGAGACGGAGTTTTGCTCTTATTGCCCAGGCTGGAGTGCAATGGCGCGATCTCAGCTCGCCGCAACCTCCACCTCCCAGGTTCAAGCGATTCTCCTGCCTCAGCCTTCCCGAGTAGCTGGGATGAGAGGCATGTGCCACCACGCCCCACTAATTTTATATTTTTAGTACAGACGGGGTTTCTCCATGTTGGTCAGGTTGGTCTCGAACTCCTGACCTCAGGTGATCCACCCGCCTCGGCCTCCCGAAGTGCTGGGATTACAGGCCTCAGCCACTGCATCTGGCCACAATACTTTGCTAATATGCATGTTTTTCTGGGAAGAGTTTCTCCACTCATTCTTCCCATAAATATTTATTGAACACCTCTTATGAGCCAAGGGCTTGTTTTAGTTGCTGGACAAAACCCATATGGAAGCTGGGCATGGTGGCTTATGCCTGTAATCCCAGCACTTCGAGAGGCCAAGGAAGGAGGATCTCCTGAGCTCAGGAGTTCAATCAAGACCAGCATGGGCAATATGGTGAGACCCCATCTCTTTTTTTTTTTCTTTTTCATTGAACTGTTTTAATGGGTCTCAAAATTCTGTGACAAATTTTTGGTCAAGTTGTTCCCATTAAAAGGTACTGATTTTAAAAACTAAAAACTGCCACATGCAAAAAAGAAAACCAAAGTGGTCTACAAAACATTCCTCTCTTTTGAAGGTTTTTTTTTTTTTTTTTTGAGACGGAGTCTCGCTCTGTCACCCAGGCTGGAGTGCAGTGGCACGATCTTGGCTGACTGCAACCTCCACCTTCCGGGTTCAAGCAATTCTCCTGCCTCAGTCTCCCAAGTAGCTGGAACTACAGGCACATGCCACCATGCCCGGCTAATTTTTTTTGTATTTTTAGTAGAGATGGAGTTTCACCATGTTAGCCAGGATGGTCTCCATCTCCTGACCTCGTGATCCGCCTGCCTCAGCCTCCCAAAATGCTGGGATTACAGGCATGAGCCACCGTGCCCGGCCAGGGGGTTAAGTTTTAACATATGATTTGGCTGGGTTGCAGGGGTGGGTACATAAACATTGAGTCTACTGCAATGGGAGAAGAGCATTCTAGGCAGAGTGAACAGCAAATAAAACCATGAGATAGAGGGTTATTTCTGGTGTAAAGAACAAGGAAGGCCGGGCACAGTGGCTCATGCCTGTAATCCCAGCACTTTTGGAGGCCGAGGTGGGTGGATGACTTGAGGTCAGGAGTTCAAAACCAGTCTGATCAACATGATGAAATCTCTTCTCTACTAAAAATACAAAAATCAGCTGGCATGGAGGTGCGCGCCTGTAATCCCAGCCACTTGGGAGGCTGAGGTGAGAGGACTGCTTGAACCTGGGAGGCAGAGGTTGCAGTGAGCCAAGATCGCGTCACTGCACTCCAGCCTGGGCGACAGAGAGAGACAAGGAGGCCAGTATGGTTGAAGCCAGGTGAGAAATGGGGAGGTTGGAGCCAGATATTACTGGGTATTTATTAATAAGTCTTCTGAGGATATCGGCATTTACTGAGTGTAACAGGAAGCCACTGTAGCACTTTGCCCATGAGTGACATGATCCAACTTGCATTTTCACAGGCTTACACCAGCTGCTGTGTGGAAAATGGACTGAAGAGAGGCAAGGAAGAAAGCAGGGAGACCAGATAGGAGGCATCTACAATAATCCAGGAGAGCTAGCCTGGACCAAGATGGTAGCAATGGAGGTTGACAGAATTGGTCAGATTTTGGATATATTTTTGAAGGTAGAATCAAGAGCATTTGTTGACGGCTTGTATGAGGGATAGAAAGGAATCAAGGATAACTCCAAGGTTTTTGATTTTAACAGAAGAAGGAAAGAACAGAATGGCCATTTATTGAGATTGAGAAGACTGTGAGAACAAACTTAAAAGGAAACATCAGGACAGGCACTGTGGCTCATGTTGGTAATCCCAGCACTTTGAGAGGCCAAGGCAGGAGGATCGCTTGAGCCCAGGAGTTCAATACCAGCCTAGGCAATATAGTGAGACCCTGTCTCTACAAAAATAAAAATAATTAGGTTGGACATGGTGGCTCACACCTGTAGTCCCAGCACTTCAGGAGGCCAAGGAGGGTGGATCTCCTGAGATCAGGAGTTCGAGACCAGCCTGACCAACATGGTGAAACCCTGTCTCTACTAAAAATACAAAAATTAGGTGGGCATGGTGGCACATGCCTATAATCCCAGCTACTTGGGAGGCTGAGGCAGGAGAACCGCTTGAACCCAGGAGGCGGATGTTACAGTGAGCAGAGATTGCGCCACCGCACTCCAGCCTGGGTGACAGAGTGAGACTCCATCTCAAAAAAAAAAAAAAAAGAAATATTAAATCTCAAGAATAAGGAAATCCACAGAGTCAGAAAGTAGATTAATAGTTGCCAGAGAATTGCGGGGAGGGAAGAACGGTGAATGACTACTAACAGATATGGGGTTTCTCTTTGGGGTAATAAAAATGTTCTGGAATTAGATAGTGGACATAGCTGTACAACTCTGTACAACTCTGTGCATACACTCAAAAACACCTTAAAATGGTGAATTTTATGGAGCCAGAGGATGAACAGTCAGTGAGAGTATGTGGTGTCATAGAAGACAAATTTAAAAAGCATTTCAAGGAGAGAGTAATCAGTTATGTCAAAAGCTGTTATGAAAGCACGTTAAGAGGAGAATGGAGAAGAGACCACTGAATTTAACAATGTGGAAAATATCTGGTGAACTTGACTAGAAAAGTTTCTGTAGAGCAGTGAAATAAAAAGGCACCTGGCTTAAGAACCATGGAGCCAGAAATTAAGGCTTTTAAGTTAAACCGATCACTGAATTCAAAAGGGTGACTGAGCCACTTTTACCACATGTCACTTCAAATTTTAAAGCGTAGGCATTAAACTCTCTGTGCCTGAGTCCCCACCTGTAAGAACGGGGTTATATTGTTACCTGTCTACCTCACAGATAAACATAATACAAGTCTTTCCTCTACTGAATATGGCCTGTAGAGGAATGATCTGTATTTTATTTACCTTTCTATCTTCCATAACACCTGGCAAAGAGCTTTCAGTTGTTGAATTAAGGTAACATATAGGCACAACTTAAATCATAAAGCAGTACACAAATGTAAGATATCATGAAAATCAAGTATTTCGATCTCATACATAAAATAAAGACAATGCCCTCTGTTGAAATATGTTCAAATAACAGGACAAAATTTTTGTAACAAAAGGTTTTCCAGAATGTCCTTCCATATAGCTTGAAGGGCAACCTACCGATGAGGAACACGTCAAAAAGCTCACTGTCTGTCCCCTCTGGTTAGGTTACGATGATATGGTTACAGGAGATAATAAATCAGTTGATTGGAGAAAACAGGTAAGAATAGTTCTTTGAGGCCGGGCGTGGTGGCTCACGCCTGTAACCCCAGCACTGTGGGAGGCCGAGGGGGGCAGCTCACCTGCCCCCCTCAGGAGTTCAGGACCAGCCTGACCAACATGGCGAAACCTCATCTCTACTAAAAATACAAAAATTAGCTGGGCATGGTGGCACATGCCTGTAATCCCAGCTACTCAGGAGGCTGAGGCAGGAGAATGGCTTGAACCAAGGAGGCGGAGCCGAGATCCCACCACTGCACTCCAGTCTGAGCGATAGAGGGGCACTCTGTCTCAAAAAAATATATAGTTCTTCGAAATTAAAAAAAACAAAAATTCACAAGAGTGGGCCACTTCCTGATAAGCTCACTGTCTCCTCTGGTTAGGTTACGATGATATGGTTACAGGCGATAATAAATCAGTTGATTGGAGAAAACAGGTAAGAATAGTTCTTTGAAATTTAAAAAATAAATCACAAAATAACAAGAGCAGGCCACGTGCTGATAACCTCCTCCCATAGGTAAAATGAAAATGCAAACCCTGTTACAGTATTTAAAGAGATTCTCTCTGAGGTTGCAATATCACAGAGGAACATGTCTTGCAAAACTCATAGATGCACAGAAGACTTCAATGATGCAATCACAAGCAATACTGATTACAGCTAAACTTATTTAACACACACACTTCTTTCAAAACATCTACACCATACCCTATGATCCAAAATAACTCTAAAACTAGTAGCTGTCATAAATGAATGGAACAGAAGGTTAACTCAGTTTTCTGGGCAACTTCTGAATAAGTTAATTATACAAACAAAATATTGACTTGCTAATTTTTAGCTAAAAAGTTTTACTATGAGTGCTTACTTCAGCAGCACATATACCAAAATTAGAACTATACAGAGAGGATTAGCTAAATTAAGAGAAAAAGTTGTATTACAAAATTGATGAATTTTTCACAAGTCTGTATACTTAAGAGGCTAAATTCATCATCAACAATAAAGTTAACGCAAACTATAAGCTAAGTGCATACAACAAATATGCACATTTATATTAGAAAACCTACTTATTTAATGGAGCTGTTGTAATCCTGTTCAGAATTACAAAAATGGTAAATTCTAGGATTATGGGTAAAGAGAAGTGTCTTTCTGCAAAACATACTCTTGGCTCAAACAAAATTGGAAAGCTCAACTTTCCCTTTTCCCTTCAACAACACGTCACCAATTCCTTTATTACCAAACTTCATTTTACAAAGCTTGAAACATGCACAGGACTAGACAGGTAACTCCTATATCAGGATAGATATATGATTTCCTCACAGGAGAATTTGATAAAAGCAGTAATACTGGTTTTATTTTATTTTCAGACCATCTTTAAAACACCAAGAATAAAAACACTGAGGTTCTTACCAGTCACTTAATAAACAACCCCTTAGAAATGACAATTTAGGGTAAAGGTGCACCTACTAAATGTATGTAGACTGGTTGTTTAATTTGATCAGAGTGGTTCCATTACTTGTGAATTTGACAATAAACAAAAACAGCATTAAAAAAAACTTCTTACTCTTGGAGAATAAAAACAATCCAAGTCAGCAGGCATTTGCAGGCCATATTGACACGACCACTCTTGCTGTCTCCTGTATGCTTGCTTCCACACTGAAAGGGGTTTCCTAATGTATCATAACATTTATTATAGTCAGAATCTGCAGAAGTATTTAAGCATATTGATTCATGCCAAGCCTTCCGGGAAACATCTTGGCTCCTCCCTCTACCTCTTTAAGAGACCACCTTAGTGGAAGGGGGTGGCAGCTTTATGACATTAATGTGAAGGGCCACAAACTGAAACAACTGACTCACATGTGGGAAAGGAAAAAAGGCGTAACAATAGTCTTTGATTGTGAGGAAGACAGCTTTCTCATTTGTACTTGAACTGCTATGTTGTATCTATTAATACGTGCAAGTAGTTTGTAACCTACAAATGGATTTATCAAATATTATATATTGTTATTTAATAAAGGTCAGGATTTAAGGGTACAATGCAAATGTGTCTACGTCACATTGTTGATCTATATTTCATTTCTTCACATTAATGGTACAATTATTTACTACGGGCAAGACACTGTGTTAAGCCCTATAAATGTGTTTACCCTTTTTTTTTTTAAGACAAAGAGTCTCACCCTGTTGCTCAGGCTGGAGTGCAATGGCGCTATCTTGGCTCACCGCAACCTACGCCTCCCAGGTTCAAGCGATTCTCCTGCCTCAGCCTCCCGAGTAGCTGGGATTACAGGTGCGCACTACCATACCCAACTAATTTTTTTGTATCTTTAATAGACGTGCCGTTTCACCATGTTGGCCAGGCTGGTCTCGAACTCCTGACCTCAGGTGATCTGCCCGCCTTGGCATCCCAAAGTGCTGGGATTACAGGCGTGGGCCACCGCATCCAGCCAAATTGTGCTTAATTTTCATACCAACTCCAAGGTAGACACTATTATCCCAATTTTCAAGTTAAGGAAACCGAGGCTCAATACTTGCACAAGAACACATAATTATTGAGAGACAGGGCCAGAATTGAAATCCAGGCACTCCTGGAGCTCAAGTCTGTGTTTTAACACATTACACTGCCACTGATAATCTGACACGAATATAACACTCAGATGATGTCAGTGTTGGACAAG
This sequence comes from Rhinopithecus roxellana, assembly GCF_007565055.1. Classification (NCBI taxonomy): domain Eukaryota; kingdom Metazoa; phylum Chordata; class Mammalia; order Primates; family Cercopithecidae; genus Rhinopithecus; species Rhinopithecus roxellana. Next base: position 10,896,243 of record NC_044563.1, on the reverse strand, counting down.
GGGCCACATTCCTTTTTATTTAAGGGTTAACTCAAAACACAAATTACATACTCACATTTGATTAATATGTTAGAACAAAGTGTGGAAATGAAGCCATAAAAACTACACAGAACAACTAAGTTTCATGAGTGAGGAAATAAATATTTAAAGCAAAAACCTTTTTCAAAAAATTGCCCAAGCTGTTTTTGCTTTGAGCTAATTTCTATGAACAAACATATAAAATGTAGTTTTATTTTGGCATCATGATTTTCTGTTTTTCTTTTCTTTTTTTAAGACAAGGTCTGGCTCTGTCACCCAGGCTGGAGTGCAATGGCACAATCTCAGCTCCCTGCAACCTCTGCCCCCAGCTCAAGCCATCCTCTCACCCCAGTCTCCTAAATGGCTGGGACCACAGGTGCATATCACCATGCCCAGCTAATTCTTGCTTTTTTGTTTTTTTGTAGAGAGGGGGTTTCACCATTATTGTCCAGGCTGGTCTCAAGCTCGTGAGCTCAAGCAATCCACCCGCCTCAGCCTCCCAAAGTGCTGGGATTACAGGTATGAGCCACCATACTCAGTCAATTTTCATAACAACAATAAAAAGCAGTCTCTAGCAAGTTGTAGATTTTTTTTTTTTTTTTTTTGAGACAGAGTCTCGCTCTGTCCCCCAGGCTGGAGTGCAGTGGCGCGATCCGGGCTCACTGCAAGCTCTGCCTCCCAGGTTCATGCCATTCTCCTGCCTCAGCCTCCCAAGTAGCTGGGACTACAGGCGCCTGCCACCACACCCGGCTAATTTTTTGTATTTTTAGTAGAGACAGGGTTTCACTGTGTTAGCCAGGATGGTCTCTATCTCCAGACCTCATGATCCGCCCGCCTCAGCCTCCCAAAGTGCTGGGATTACAGGCATGAGCCACCACGCTGGGCCAAGTTACAGAATTTCAACATCATGTCATCGGTAAACTATTAAAGTACTTTTTTTTTTTTTTTTGATACGGAGTCTCACTCTGTCGCCGGGGCTGGACTGCAGTGGCTGGATCTCAGCTCACTGCAAGCTCAGCCTCCCGAGTAGCTGGGACTACAGGCGCCTGCCACCTCGCCCAGCTAGTTTTTTTTTGTATTTTTTAGTAGAGACGGGGTTTCACAGTGTTAGCCAGGATGGTCTCGATCTCCTGACCTCGTGATCCGCCCGTCTCGGCCTCCCAAAGTGCTGGGATTACAGGCTTGAGCCACCGCGCCCGGCTAAAGTACTTTTAAAGTTCAGATGATAGACGTGTCTCTATACTTGAAGTCTAATAAAGGCAACTCTTGCTTTGAAATGAACATGAAATATTTCAGTCTCTTTTACCTCAACCTCAAATTTCTGCCTCTGAAATCTTCAGTTTCCTTCAAAGGCAGAAATATGGGAAGCCATCCTGACCCCTGATCCCCATCTCTAAGCATACTACATTGCTGGCCGCACTAGAACTGAAGGCACTAAAGTACAGAGTGCCATCACCCATTCTCTACCTGTATGTAGTAACTAATACTTCTAAAATTCATTACTGGACAGGTCGGTCAAGACAAAATTGTTTTCTGCAGGACACCAAGTAATCACTTACTTTTCTTTAACTAAAACCAAGATGAGTCTCCAAAACCAAGGGGAGCTTGGTGAAAGAACATGAAACTGGACGATGACAGCAATATGTGCAGATTTTTTTTTTTTAACAATTAAGGTAATTTTTTAGCATCTACATTTTAAGTAAGTTAAATTTTGGAATAACAAACTTCATCTTATTTTCAGGGTACAAAAGCCTGAGACACTTCCTCTGTGACATGGAGAAAACATCCTGCAAGGAGGAAAAGCTTCGGCAATAAAAATGATTACTACACATTGCGGTATCTTTTTTCTTTTTTTTGAGACGGAGTCTTGCTCTGTCGCCTAGACTGGAGTGCAGTGGCGTGATCTCAGCTCTCTGCAACCTCTGTCTCCCGGGTTCAAGCGATTTTCCTGCCTCAGCCTCCCAAGTAGCTGAGACTACAGGTGCACACCACTGTGTCTGGCGAATTTTTGTAGTTTTTAGTAGAGACAGGGTTTCGCCATGTTTGTCAGGCTGGTTTCTAACTCCTGACCTCAGGTGATTCACCCACCTCAGCCTCCCAAAGTGCTGGGATGACAGGTGTGAGCCACCGCGCCCAGCCCCACATTGCAAGGTAAACTTTTATGTTTAGGTAATGACTCGACAAATGAGGATCTTGCACTGGGCCCAACAAAACTATATTAGTGCTTTTTAGACAATATGAATGCACATTTGCAATGGATAAGCATTTAAGATAAGAGTCTCTCGGCCAGGCTCAGTGGTTCATGCCTGTAATCCCAACACCTTGGGAGGCCGAGGTGGACGGATCACTTGAGGTCAGGAGTTCAAGACCAGCCTGGCCAACATGGCAAAACTCCATATCTACCAAAAGTACAAAAATTATCTGGGCGTGGCGGTGCCTGTCTGTAATCCCACCTACTCAGGAGGCTAAGGTGGGAGAATGGCTTGAGCCCAGCAGACAGAGGTTGCGGTGAGCCAAGATCACACCACTGCACTCCAGCCTGGGCTACAGAGCGAGACTCCGAAAAGAGTCTCTCTTTAGTTTATTTCTCAAGTGTGCCTTTCTAGATAGTAAATTTGATAATTTATTCAACAAATACTAAGTACTACTATATGTCACTGTTTTAAGTGCTAATAGTGATAAATGTCTACAGCACATCTAAGAAATACAAATTCTGTAATAAAATTTTACTAAGAAATAATGGGCAAAGCTGGTCACAGTGGCTCACACCTGTAATCCCAGCACTTTGGAAGGCCGAGGAGGACGGATCACATGAGGCCAGGAGTTTGAGACCGGCCTGGCCAACATGGCAAAACCCCATCTCTACCAAAAATATAAAAATTAACCAGGTGTGGGCCAGGTGTGGTGGCTCACACCTGTAATCCCAGCACTTTGGGAGGCCAAGGCGGGCGGATCATGAGGTCAGGAGATCGAGACGATCCTGGCTAACACTGTGAAACCCCATCTCTAATAAAAACACAAAAAATCAGCCGGGTGTGGTGGCGAGCACCTGTAGTACCAGCTACCGGAAGGCTGAGGCAGGAGAATGGCATGAACCTGGGAGGTAGAGGTTCCAGTGAGCTGAGATTGCGCCACTGCACTCCAGCCTGGGAGACAGAGGGAGACTCCGTCTCAAACAAGCAAAAAAAAAAAAAGATTAACCTGGTGTGGTGGCGCATGCCTGTAATCCCAGCTACTCGGGTGGCTGAAGCATGAGAATCATTTGAACCCTGGAGGCGGAGGCTGCAGTGAGCCAAGATGGCTCCACTGTGCTCCAGTGTGTGACAGAGCAAGACCTTGTCTCAAAAACAAAAAAAAAAAAAAAAAAAAGAAAAGAGAAAGAAATAACGAGTGAAAACTGCAGCATTTAATATTATTAGGAAAATGTAATGCAAACTCATGTACTTGGAACAGCACTTTAGAATATAAATTCTACTACTTTCAGCAAAACACGTAATTTCAGCAGCTTTTCCACTATCATAAAGAAGAATGTAAAAAATACACAATAAATAGATACAATAAATAGATAAAAATTGTGACAAGGGTAGATTACATGAAAAAAGATAAGCCAAACAGAAATATGTTATGTCATTGAATTCGTATTGCCAATTTAGGTGCCAATTAGGTTGTGGTATGCCTGTGTGTCTATGAACAAAATACTCTTATTTCATTGGCCTACTAGACCAGTTCTTCCATAAGTGCATGAAAGGAAATGAAAAAGATGAATCTCAAATGATTTCACCACTTAGTTATAAATAAACTAGGACTAAATTTTCAAATCTGCTAACTAGAATGACTTTTCAACACTTAATATCTGTCTCATCTGGAGCTTACAGAGCCAAATTTCTAAAACTTAGGTCTGAATCAAAAATGAAAAATCAAGAAAACCCAAAAGATATGCACAAAAGGGCCTACCGAACAGTAAGCAATGACAAGTGATTAAAGCAAAAAGATCAAGTTGCTAAGTTATAAGGAAGTCGCTGTTCATCTGGACCTTAGCCCAGAACACAAAAATTTGGAGGAGAAATGGCTGGTGGTTTAAAGGGGACAGGGTTCTAAATTTGCTGCCTCATTCTTTTATCTGCAAAAGCTTCCTGATACTGAAATGGCCATAACCACAATGAAAAATCCAACAAGGCTCCAAAGCTCTCAGACAGGTGAAAATTCACTGTTAGAAAAACATGTAGAAAATAATACATTTAAGGATAAGATCAGAAATTTTTTCTTTAGAACCCAAGATTCTGCCAAAGGAGACAACGAAGCATTAAAAACAATTCTCAAAAAACCTTTAACATAACTAAATAGAGAGCAAAATTATCTCTACTCTCCCGAATTTACGGACCTTCCTTTGACAAAACGCATTTTTTTTTTCCTTCGAAGACTCAGTTCCTTTAAGAACCACCACCTGCCCATGGTGGGTTTTTTTTTTTCCCTCTTAAGAAGGCATCTGCACTGCAGATTTCTGCATAAGGGGAGCTTTCCAGCCAGCTCCCACCAGCAGGCAGACGCGTATACAATGGAAACTAAAGGAGGTCTGCAGCTTCGCTCTTAGTCTTTCACAGAGATGGGAGAAGGGGACTCAACCAGCCCTCGCTTTGTCTGAATGTTCTCCCCCTCCCCCTTTCTGCAGTAAACACCCCCCTTTGTTATACTTCGATCAATAGTAGCCCACAGAAAACATGAAATCAAAACATGTTGATAGCTTAGCATGACTCTATTTTCTAGAATATAAGCGACTGATTGCGTGTCCCCACCCCCACGCAGCGCCAGGGAAGAGCAGGCTGTTGCAGATGCAGCCACGGATCCATCTTGGACCATCAGCAGCTCCCTCCCAAATCTTCCCTGAGCTATTCTCATCACGCCTCCTTCTACCTCGGAGCCTCAGAAAAATCCGGCATTCATGGAGTCTAGCCGAAAACAGTAAAAACAAAACAGACAAAAAAAATGGGCTACAATGCTTCCATTAAACTTCCTCATCTTCCCCATGGGCAGCCAAAAATATTTTGGAGGACTATCACGAATGCTTGATTATGTCAACACCTGTCTGCAAACCTGCAATGCAACCCTTTCACCATCCCCTCAAAAATCTAACAAATTGTTTCTCCCACCACCCACCTGCCCCTATCTAATCCTCCACTAAATCACCCCAGTTCACCATATGCATCAAGCAACTCTCCATTTTATCCCACGAGCTGGTATTTTTCCCCACCTGCCCAGTCTTGGCGTTAACGCCCACTGGACTGTCTCCCCGCCCCCAACCTGTTTTCCTCACACCCCGTTATTTCCTCATCGCCTGCACAACCTTACTTACGTTCCCCTTCCCCTTTGCCCATTTTCCAAACGCTCGTCCCTGCGGGGCCGAAGCCGTCAGCAGTCGAGGGTAATTCTCCCTCCTCCCGCCTCGCCTCCTAATCCCCCCAGCCCTCAGGCCCCCGCTCGCCCTCTTTCCCAAGGCGGGGGCTCCCCGCGCGCCTCACCCGCACAGGAGGAGCTGCAGCTCTTCGTCCCCAGGGCGGGGCAGGCTCCTGGGCTCCCGCTGCCGCCGGGCGCGGACGGCTCGGCTCCGGAGGACGACGAGGAGATGGAAGGGGACTGAGTGGCCGCCGATGGCTCCGCCATAGCTACGCGAGCGAGGGTGGGAGAAGGGTGAAGAGAGATACGGGGCGGGAGAGAGGGAGGGGAAATAGAATAATCCGGCAACTGGCTCGCGCAAGTCCCTTTACTCCGCCTGCTCCGAGGACAGACTCCGACTGACTGACTGACTCAGCCGAGCGCAGGGACAGGGCGGGAGCGCGAGCGCGCATGCGCACAAAGGGCCCCGAGCTGGTGCCTAAGCGCGCAGCGGCGCAGGGCGCAGGCGCAAGAACCGTTGATCGTCGCTCTTGCCGGGAAGGAGGGGCAAAGCCGGCCTCACGCGGCACCTCGCGCGCCGCCGGGTGGGGAGCGTCCCTTGGGGACCAGACGCAAGGGGCGTACCCAAGCCCCAATCCCCGCCCACAACTGCGGCCGAATCCGGGAGCTGCGGGGTAGTATTACCTCCTGCCTCTTTATGTGAACGTTTTAGGGTCGGCAGATTATGTATTTTAATGATAGAAATTTATCTGGGCTTCCATTATCTGGAAACTCTTTCCCCTACATTCCAGTCTGTATCTTTTGTATGATGCAGTCCCACCTGTGACTCCAATAAAAAGTGAAAACCAGAGTATAGACTAGGCCCACTCTGCAAGGTGCTTTGTGAATCTCTCTGGCTGTGTCGTAATATCTCCTCACCGAGAGGCAGAGATGGCACGGCCCCCCATTTGGTAGGTGGAGAAAGATGCTATACAGAATGAAAAACGATTACTCATTCCAATCACATTGCAATGCAGTCGCAGAACCTGCTTCGTATTCTTATCTCGTTACTGTTGCCAGAGAAGGATCCACCTTGGGTCTTAAGGTTTTCTTTTCCTCCGAATAGACTGTCAGATAGAGACGACATATTTTAGAGGGGGAAAAAAAAAGCTGAGCTGATGAAGAAGAGCCAGGAGATAAGAACATGTTGGCTGTGATTATGGGGGATGATAAAATTAGATATTAAAAATTCAGAATAAGCCCGCAGTCAGTGGCAGAGGCCCGTAGTCTCAGCTACGGCAGAGAAGGAAGGATCCCTTGAGTCCAGGAGTTGGAGTCCAGCCTGAGCCACACAGCGAGAACCTTCCTGCCTTTAAAAAAAAACAAAAAAATAAAAATAAAAATTTCAGAATAAGGCACAAAATACACATAATTGAATTTTATTCATAGACTAAAAGGGGTCCTTAGCAGAATGTGTATTTAAAACCAGATTTCTAGCCTATATTGGATTTTGTTCATTTTTTGCTTTTCCTGGGCTGGACTGCCAAATTCAAAGCCTTCTCCCTACATTTGGTCAAAATATTGGAAAGGTGCATAGTCCTTGTTAAAGGAGGACTGTTGGCCGGGCGCGGTGGCTCAAGCCTGTAATCCCAGCACTTTGGGAGGCGGAGGCAGGTGCATCACCTGAAGTCAGGAGTTCAAGAACAGCCTGGCCAACGTGGTGAAACCTTGTCTCTACTAAAAATACAAAAAGTAGCTGAGCGTGGTGGTGGGCGCCTGTAATCCCAGCTACTCCGGAGGCTGAGGCAGGAGAATTGCCTGAACCCGGGAGGCAGAGGTTGCAGTGAGCCGAGATCGCGCCATTGCACTCCAGCGTGGGAGAAAGAGCAAAACTCTGTCAAAAAAAAAAAAAAAAAAAAAGAAAGAAAGAAAGAAAAAAGAAAGAAAGAAAGAAAAAAGAAAAAAAGAGAAAAGAGGACTGTATCCTGGAAATAATAAAAATCAAGGCTGTCGACTCTTATTGCTAAAGCAGCAATCAATGACCCAAAGTACAACTGCAGGATCAGCAGATCCTGTAAAGATGCAATCTCATGAAGCGGGAGGTGGTCAGTCAAGCTGCCGCTGAGGGGAAAGGCGATCTGATCAGTGGAAATCTTCTAGAACAAGCTGTGTACTACATCTGCCCTTGAGGTTTTTAAGGTCAGGTAAAGCCCTAGAAGGTGGAAGGATGCTGGCCTTTGCAATGCTCTGAAAAAGGCATAGAAAAATATTTCCCAAAATAACTCTGTAGCTATTATCCTACCCTGGCACTTACAGCATCAGCTGATAATGCAGCAAACTGTCTCTTGGATGGCAAAGGGAAATAATAGCCGATCTGATAACCAAGCCAGTTATCTACCCATTCTGATACATGCGTGCGTTTTTTAAAAAATGTACATTATTAGGGGAGCTGTTTTCTTCTTCTTTTTTTTTTTTTTTTTTGAGGCAGAGTCTTGCTCAGTCACCCAGGCTGGAGTGCAGTGGCGCGATCTCGGCTCACTGCAAGCTCTGCCTCCTGGGTTCACGCCATTCTCCCGCCTCAGCCTCTGGAGTAGCTGGGACTACAGTCGCCCGCCACCACGCCTGGATAATTTTTTTGTATTTTTAGTAGAGACGGGGTTTCACTGTGTTAGCCAGGATGGTCTCAATCTGCTGACCTCGTGATCCACCCGCCTCGGCCTCCCAAAGTGCTGGGATTACAGGCATGAGCCACCGCGCCAGGCTCTTCTTCCTTCCTTTTTTTCTTGCCTATTAAACGCTCCACTCCTTAAAACAAAACAAACAAAAAAAAATATACATTATTAGGTGCTAGATAAGGAAATAAATGATGCTGGTACCTAATTCTGACAGCACTTGCTACAATCTGGAGAATCCAACTGGAAGGAAGTCCATTTTCCTAATATCCAGCAGCAGAGAAGTTAAAAAGCCAAATATGCACGAGGTTTTACTGGTCTTTTCAGACCCCTTGGAAATTTTTTTTTTTTTTTGAGATGGAGTCTTGTTCTATTGCCCAGGCTGGAGTACAGTAGCGCGATCTTGGCTCACTGCAACCTGCGCCTCCCAGGTTCAAGCAGTTCTCCTGGCTCAGCCTCCCGAGTAGCTGGGATTACAGCATGTGCCTCCGTGTCTGGCTAATTTTTGTATTTTTAGTAGAGGTGGGGTTTCACCATGTTGGCCAGGGTGGTCTTGAACTCCTGACCTAGGGTGATCCTCCTGCCTCAGTCTCCCATGCCTGGGATTATAGGCATGAGCCACTGTGCCCGGCCAGTTCTATGAATGTGTATTGATCTTGTGCTGTGTGTATAACACAATCCTGGGAACTTTGAAGAGACCTCCAAAATATGTTTGTCTTGTCTTCAATGAGCTTACAAGCTAGTTAGCACAAAAAAAATACATAAATAATATAAATTAAATAGCAACTAAAAACAACCCCAAACACCATAAAACTATAGTGCTTTGATTAGATGGCAAGTAAATTAAATGAATTTAAAAGAGGGGGGCCAGGTGCAGTGGCTCATGCCTGTAATCCCAGCACTTTGGGAGGCCGAGCTGAGTGGATCACCTGAGGTCGGGAGTTCGAGACCAGCCTGACTAACACGGAAAAATCCTGTCTCTACTAAAAATACAAAAAATAGCCAGTCGTGGTGGTGCATGCCTGTAATCCCAGTTACTCGGGAGGCTGAGGCAGCAGAATCGCTTGAACTCGGGAGGCAGAGGTTGCGGTGAGCCGAGATCGCGCCATTGCACTCCAGCCTGGGCAACAAGAGTGAGACTCTGTCTCAAAAAAAAAAAAAACCAAAAAGGGAAAGGGCCTGTAATCCCAGCACTTTGGGAGGGCAAGGTAGGCGGATCACCTGAGGTCAGAAGTTTGAGACTAGCCTGGCCAACATGGAGAAACCCCATTTCTACTGAAAATACAAAATTACCCAAGCATGGTGGCGTGCACCTGTAATCCCAGCTACTCGGGAGGCTGAGGCACGAGAATCACTGAACCTGGGAGGCAGAGGCTGCAATGAACCGAGATCATGCCACTGCACTCCCGCCTGAGCAATGGAGTGAGACTCCACCTCAAAAATAAACAAACAAACAAACAAAAAACGAGGGGAAGGATTTACTATGAAGTTATAGTGGCTTAGGGAGTTTTTTTTTTTTTTCTGTCACCCAGGCCGTAGTGCAGTGGTGCGATCTCAGTTTATTACTGCAACCTCTTCCTCCCAGGTTTAAGTGATTCTCCTGCCTCAGCCTCCTGAGTAGCTGGGACTAAAGGCATATGCCACCATGCCCGGCTAATATTTTTTTTTTTTTTTTTTTTTTTTTTTTGAGACGGAGTCTCGCTCTGTCGCCCGGGCTGGGGTGCAGTGGCCGGATCTCAGCTCATTGCAAGCTCCGCCTCCCGGGTTCACGCCATTCTCCTGCCTCAGCCTCCCGAGTAGCTGGGACTACAGGCGCCCGCCACCTCGCCCGGCTTGTTTTTTGTATTTTTTAGTAGAGACGGGGTTTCACCATGTTAGCCAGGATAGTCTCGATCTCCTGACCTCGTGATCCGCCCGTCTCGGCCTCCCAAAGTGCTGGGATTACAGGCTTGAGCCACCGCGCCCGGCCTGCCCGGCTAATATTTATATTTTTAGTAGAGACGAGGTTTCGCCATATTGGCCAGGCTGGTCTTGAACTCCTGACCTCATGATCTGCCCGCCTCCGCCTCCCAAAGTGCTGGGATTACAGGCGTGAGCCACCGTGCCCAGCCCAAAATGGAATTTTTAAAGTGCTTCCTGGCTGGCACAGTGGCTCACCTCCGTAATCCCTGCATTTTGAGAGGCCAAAGCAGGAGGATGGCTTGAGCCCAGGAGTTCAAGACCAGCCTGGACAACATAGCAAGACCTCATCCTGAAAAATAAAGTAAAGAGCACACTGGAGTATGGCCATTTCTCTGAAGTTTCCTTGAACACCTGAGGCACTGTGCTAGGTCTCTTATTCTTTGGCCTTGTCTTTGTAGGACTGGTATTTTTTGTGTGCGTGTGTGAGTACATAGTAAGGACTGTTTTTTTTTTTTTTTTTTTTTTTTTTTTGAGATGGAGTTTTGCTCTTGTTGTCCAGGCTGGAGTGCAATGGTATGATCTCGGCTCACAGCAACCTCTGCCTCCCAGGTTCAAGCGATTCTCCTGCCTCAGCCTCCAGAGTAGCTGGGACTACAGGCATGCGCCACCACACCTGGCTAATTTTGTATTTTTAGTAGAGACAGGGTTTCTCCATGTTGGTCAGGCTGGTCTCGAACTCCTGACCTCAGGTGATCCACCCGCCTCGGCCTCCCAAAGTGCTGAGATTATAGGCATGAGCCACCGCACCTGGCCAGGACTGGTATTTTACACAGATAATTTCTTTATTTTTGAGATGGAGTTTTGTTCTTGTCGCCCACGCTGGAGTGCAATGGCATGATCTCAGGTCTCTGCAACCTCTGCCTCCTGACTTCAAGTGATTCTCCTGCGTCAGCCTCCTCACTGGCTAGGATTACAGGTGCATGCTATCAAACCCAGCTAATTTTTGTATTTTTAGTAGAGACAGGGTTTCACCACATTGGCCAGGTTGGTCTTAAACTCCCGACCTCTGGTGATTGACCCACCTCAACCTCCCAAAGTGCTGGGATTACAGGCATGAGCCACTGCGCTCGGCCTATACAGATAATTTCCCAGTTTAACTTCTAAGTTCTATATTTCTAATTCTATAATTTCTATATAAAATATAGAAATTCTATATAAAATATAGAATTATATATTTCTAAGTTCTATAGTTCTAACTTCTAATTACCCTATATTTTCTTGACTTTTAGAAGCAATTATGTATTTTATTTTCAAATTTTTTAAATTAAATATTTTAATTTAAAATATCTGAAAGCCGGGCACAGTGGCTCACACCTGTAATCCCAGCACTTTGGGAGGCCGAGGTAGGCAGATTGCCTGAGGTCAGGAGTTGGAGACCAGCCTGCCTAACATGGTGAAACCCTGTCTCTACTAAAAATACAAAAAAATTAGCTGGGCGTGGTGACACATGCCTGTTGTCCCAGCTACTCAGAAGGCTGAGGCAGGAGACTCACTTCAACCCGGGAGGCAGAAGCTGCAGTGAGCCAAGATTGTGCCACTGTACTCCAGCCTGGGCGACAGAGCGAAACTCTCTTGAAAAAAAAAATTAATATATAGTCACAGATCATTCATATATATGTACACAAATATTCAGGAATATATATACTGTAAAGTTTTATCACTAACTCCCTCCACTCCTGTACACACGTGTAGGTAGCTACTATTAGGATTTTCTTTCTTTTTTTGAGACAGAGTCTTGCTCTGTAGCCCAGGCTGGAGTGCAATGGCGTGATCTCAGCTCACTGCAAGCTCCGCCTCCCGGGTTCATGCCATTCTCCTGCTTCAGCCTCCCCAGTAGCTGGGACTACCGGTGCCCGCCACCACGCCCGGCTAATTTTTTGTATTTTTAGTAGAGACGGGGTTTCACCGTGTTAGCCAGGATGGTCTCGATCTCCTGACCTCGTGATCTGCCTGCCTTGGCCTCCCAAAGTGCTGGGATTATAGGCATGAGCCACCGAGCCCGGCCACTATTAGGATTTTCTTGTGGCAAACGTAAGCACAGGTGAATATAGCAAATCTGTATCCTCATTCCCACCACCTTTTTTTTTTTTTTTTAATGGAGTTGCTCTGTCACCCAGGCTGGAATGCAGTGGTGGCATGATCTCGGCTCACTGCAACCTCTGCCTCTTGGGTTCAAGCCATCCTCCTGCCTCAGTCTTCCAAGTTGCTGGGATTACAAGCATATGCCACCATGCCTGGCTAATTTTTGTATTTTTAGTAGATACAGTGTTTCACTATGTTGGCCAGGCTGGTCTTGAACTTGTGACCTTAAGTGATCCGCCTTAGACTCCCAAAGTGCTGGGATTACAGGCATGAGCCATTGTGTGCTGTCCCCCACCCCCCACCTACTTATGTTCGTTCGTTCTTTCTTTCTTTCTTTCTTTCGTTCTTTCTTTCTTTTTTTTTTTTTTGGAGGTAGGGTTTGCTCTGTTGCTCAGGCTGGAATGCAGTGCTACAATCACGACTCACTGCATCCTCTACCTCCTGGGCTCAAGCAATCCTCCCACCTCAGCCTCCCAACCAAGTAGCTGGGACCACAGGCACCCCACCATATCCGGCTAATTTATTTGTTTATTTTTGGTAGACATGGGATCTCCCTATGTTGCCCAGACTGTTTTCTTTGTTTGTTTGAGACAGAATTTCTCTCTTATTGCCCAGGCTGAATGCAATAGTGTGATATCAGCTTACTGTAACCACTGCCTCCCGGGTTCAAGAGATTCTCCTGCCTCAGCCTCTGGAGTAGCTGGGATTACAGGTGCCTGCCACCATGATTGGCTAATTTTTTGTATTTTTAGTACATACGAGATTTCACCATGTTGGCCAGGCTGATCTGCAACTCCTGACCTCAGGTGATCCACCTGCCTCGGCCTCCCAAAGTGTTGGGATTACAGGTATGAGCCACCGCTCCTGGTCTCCAGACTGGTCTTGAACTCCTGGGCTCAAGAGATCCTCCCAGTTAGACTGCTGTGCTGTTGCCTGAAATACCAATAATGAAGTAGCTGACAAGGTCTTAAGCTTTCAGTTGAGGACCTAATGTTCAACTTTATAAGACCCTATCAAGTGGGGTTGGCTATTTTCTTTTTACAAATGAAGATGTCAAATCATTACCCCATTTTACACGCACGCAAAATAAGGTATGGAAATTTAAATGATGCCCAGGGATGTAATATTTCAACTTGTCCCTTCTGAGTTGCTTAAATACTGATCCTGCACATAGATGATAGAAGGCTGAACTGTGTCCCAGTACAGTCACAGTGAATGATATTTCCTCAGCTGTTTATCCCATAGGACTGCGAGTCTCTGGAGGATAGGAATGTGTCTTATGCAGCATTACGGCCTATCATGGTACCTGGCATATAACAAATGCCCTATTTTTGGAAAGCTTTGGAACCTGAGTCATGGTGGATGTCATTGCAGGAAACAATTTTGCTATTTTTATGTTTCATAAACCACTTGAGTATCTTGAATATTTATGACTTTGTTTAGCTTTTCCAGAATGAATATGCTGATTACTAATTTTGATCACTCACCACACAATCATCATTCCCAAACACACAGCTCACTTAGCCTAGAACAACTCTGTGGGTCTTTAAATCATTTTGCAGATGATGAAATGGGTTCAGAGAGGTTAAGTAACTCACCCAAGGTCGCATAACTAGTGAACATCAGAGCCAAAACTCAGAGTCAGGTGAGTCTGACCCCAAAGCCAGGGGTCTTAACCACTGAAATATGTCTACATGTCACCTACTTCTGGAAAACCTCAAGGAAAGCTCTACCTCTGAGCATAGCACATGACTCAATTCAGAGTGAGATGGCTGAAGGCAGGCTGTAATCAGCATCGTCAATATTTGGCACTTTCAGTGTCCACTGTTTTGATGACCCTGGATATTTGAGAAGGAAATAACAACAAAATGTGTTTCTCATTTACAGTGGTTGCTTTCTAAGTTGTGACTAATCCTTAAGTCCACCTATAATTTGTACTGTTTTATTCCAAATGTCAAAAGCTGCTACAAGGTATGGGGAAGGCTGATGTGCTAACATTGACCTTGATACCTTGATGATGTAATATTGAGACATATATCAGTATTTGCTGTTCACTTCCTGAGAAGTTGGATTTCAGTGAGTGTCTGGGAAGTCCTTAAAATAAACTAGAGTATTTTGTTCAATAGTAAAAATTACGTATTTAATATTAAAGGAACCAGAAAGTGAGTGAGCAGTGTTAGATGTAACATATATCTTCTTCATCCATTAATTCAATGGATATTTCAGTCTCTATTATCTGCCAGCAGTATTTAGGGACTGGGGATATACTAGTGAACAAAATAGACAAAAATTCCTATCTGTTTGGAACTTACATTCTAGTGGGAAGAGACAAACACAATGAAAGGTAAAACATAAGTCAGATAGTAGTATGAAGTCTTTCTTTTTTTGAGATGGAGTCTTACTCTTTCTCCCAGGCTGTAGTGCAGTGGTGCTATCTCCACTCAATGCAACCTCTCCTGCCTCAGTCTCCTGAGTAGCTGGGATTACAGGCGTCTGCCACCATGCCTAGCTAATTTTTTGTATTTTTAGAAGAGATGCGGTTTCACAATGTTAGCGTGGCTGGTCTCAAACTCCTGACCTCAGGTAATCCACCCGCCTTGGCCTCCCAAAGTGCTGGGATTACAGGCGTGAGCCACCACGCCTGGCCAAGTAGTATGAAGTCTTTTGGAGAAAAGGAATTCAGGGAAAAGGAGCAGAGAATGCTGGGATGTGTGTGCAATTTTTTTTTTTTTTAAGATGGAGTTTTGCTCTTGTTGCCCAGGCTGGAGTGCAATGGTGCCGTCTCGGTTCACTGCAACCTCCACCTCCTGGGTTCAAGCAATTCTCCTGCTCAGCCACTGGAGTAACTGGGATTACAGGCATGCGCCACTCCGCCTGGCTAATTTTGTATCTTTAGTAGAGATGGGGTTTCTCCATGTTGGTCAGGCTGGTCTCGAACGCCCACGACCTCAAGTGATCCACCCGCCTCGGCCTTCCAAAATGCTGGGATTACAGGCCTGTGTGTGCAATTTTAAATTCTCACACAGTGTGCTGCAATTGTGACAAGACATTGATTTTTGGCCCCTCCTTTCCTTCTGGGCATGTCACATCCTGTAGGTCCCGCCTTCTGCACATCCAGTGTGAAACTTCAGTAAACACTTGCCCTGATATTCACTTCTTGTCTCTTGCTGGCCCAAGTTGGCCTAGATCTAACTTAGATTACATTTAAAGCATGGAAGAGGGTATATTCAACAATGTTGAGAATTTGGGGAGAATTAGAAGTGGCAGGAGAAAGGATATCAAACAGGACCTCTTTAGGTAGAATCATCTTGACCTCTTCACCTTTGGCCTAATCACTCTGCAAACAGAAAGTAGCTCAATGGGCTTGGCAGGGTCTAGAAGTAGCAGGAAGGAGGTTCTGGGTAGGTTACAATGATTAAGGCAGAGACAGAAATAAGAAAGTGGAATAATTTGTTGACTGTATGAAGCAATGGTGACGTTAAGAGTTGGCGGTTGGGGGTCGGGGTTGAGGGATAGATGCTTTAGCTTCCTGTAAGCTCCACCAGCAACTTATCTCCAAGACAACCACTTCTACTTCCAACAAATCCAGAGACCAATATTCTTCAATTGTGGCAAACGACATTTTCTCAATTACATGTTAAGTGTGAATAACAGTATTTTCAGAGTATCTTCTTTTGTATCAATCTACCCACACAGTTTAAGGAAAAGTGTGCTTGGAAAGGCAGTTTCAAAACAAGCTCCTGTAACCTGAGGTTTACAAAAGATGGTCATGGCTTAGGCTGGATAAAGCCAGTAGAAGAGGTCTCACCAGACTTTATTTTTTTAAGACAGTCTCGTTCTGTCGCCCAGGTTGGAGTGCACTGGCGCGATCTCGGCTCACAGCAACCTCCGCCTCCTGGGTTCAAGTGGTTCTTGATCCTCGTGCCTTAGCCTTAGTAGCCGGGATTACAAGCTTGCGCCACCAAGCCCAGCTAATTAGCTGTATACTTTGTAGAGACGAGGTTTCACCACGAACTAGCCGAGGTTGGTCTCGAACTCCAGAGCCCAAGCAATCCTCCCACCTCGACCTCCCAAAGTGCGGGGATTACAGGCGTGAGGCACCGCGCCCGACCGGACTTCTCACATTAGCTATCAGAGCGGTGATGGTGCGCATCTGCCATGGCCAGGGACAGGAACATAGGGAGATGACAGTAAAGGTGGTAATGAAGTCACGGCCACCTGCTCTTATGAAGTCAAAATCATTAAAGACCCAGTGACGTTGATGCCATCCAGGATTGAGACCTCTCTTCTGCCCATCTGTGGTCACGGGCCTAGTTAAACACCCAAGCCGTCACCCACACTGGGGGTTCCAGGAAAAAGCCTCGGCCTGGGGCCTGGTCTGCACGCTAGGCGCGGGCCGCGGCTCGCTAGAGGAGTCGAGCCAGCCCGCCCCTTCTCGCACGGCCTGCTGGGAGTTGTAGTTCAGTCGTCGGAGAACCGCGCCAAGTCCCGCCCCAGATGAGTGCGCAGTATGGGGACCGCCGGCCGGGACCCAGTGAGCGCGGGACTACAATTCCCAAAGGAGCGTAGCAGCCGACGCCCCGCCAAAAGGTAGCCGGCGGCTCGCTTCGCGCACACACGCGGCGGGCGGTGGCGGGATTCTGCCGCGTGCGCTTTCCCGCCCCGCCTCGCCTCGCCTCGCCTCGCCTCGTCCTGCGTTCGTCACGCCTCTGTCTGTCCGTTGGGCCACGCCGACCGCCCTACGCTCGCTCCGTCGCGGCTCCGCGCGCCCCACCTTCTCGCTAGTTTTTTCTAGAGCACAGGCTCCGCCCGTTTCCCGCTTCCAGGGCCCGGTTCTTTCCCGCCCCCACCCGTCTTTCTCCTCTGCACCCCTACTGCTTCTGCTTTGAAGGCGGAGGCTCCATGTTGTCCCCTCAGCGAGTGGCAGCAGCTGCCTCGAGAGGAGCAGGTGAGGCGCCGATTTTCCCCGGATCGCCCCGCGGTCACCCCCTCCGCCCTCCCAGCTGTAGCTCTGAGAAGAACCCCCGCCCGCGCCGCCGCCCTTCCTCGTCCCGGGGCTCGGACCGCGCGTCCCTCGCCGGGGTCCCTTGGCTTCCCAGTTTGTTGCCGGGGGCTCCTCTTCGGGCCCGGCTGGTCAAGCGAGGGCGGCGCCTTCCTTAGCTTTCGGCTGGGGGGGGCCGCCGTCAGGGCTCGGGCCGGGGCGCCTCCTGGGGCTTTTCCAGCTCCTCCTCTGGGCTGCAGCTGCCCCTGGGCGGCCCGAGGGCCGGTGGTCCCCGTGGGCGGTGTCCGGAGCTTTCGGCTCCGCAGAGCCCCGCCCTGGGCAGAGCCGGGCGCCCCGGGGCGCTGCCCCTCCGTGCCTGGGCACTCAGCGCCCTCTCGGGTCGGGAAGTCGGGGCCCGGATGGAGCGGGAAGGTGGATGCTGGTTTATTTGGCCTTTCTGGAAGTGCAGGAAGGCTGCGAAGTGTCTTGGAAGCTTTATGTTTAGCCTAACGACCTTGAGGCACTCACCACAAGTATTAGGAAAGTTGGTTTTCAACCCACACTTAACGCTGTAAAGAATTGGCCTAAATTGGTTTTTAGTAAGTTAGTGCATTTGGCACGGTACGTTGTTCTTTTCCTTTCCTGAATACATGAAATGTAGTGAAAGTATTAAGTAAAAACCAAATAAGGAGTCACCGTGTATTCATGGATCTGATTTAGTCTGTCATTTTACTTGGCTTTATTCTAGTGTAATGTGTGTGCTGTTGAAATGACCGTTTCACTTGCGAAATCGAAGGGCAAAAAGGAAAAGAACAGTGAAGAATTTTTAAATAAGTCTCAGTTCTCAAATTCAAATATGAGGCAATGCAACGTTTTGTGAAAGTCTTAGAATTACGGACCAAAAATGTACGATTTCACATATTGGCTTACTTTTGGAGATTTAAGAAGCATAACCTACGAAGTACTAATCCCTGTAAAGAATTTAGCATTGCAACATAGGTACTGAAATTCAAATTACTGCCTTTTCTTCCCCCGGTTCCCACAGAGATTAGCTTGTACTCCAGAAATTCCTGTTGCCACTTTAACACCTGAGAACAATTTGTTGAGAAGGATCTCAGTATTGCAGTAGTCCAGCACATTATTTTATTTTATTATTGTTTTTTGAGACAGAGTTTCGCTCTTGTCACCCAGGCTGGAGTGCAATGGCGCGATCTCGGCCGACTGCAGCCTCTACTTCCTGGGTTCAAGCAATTCTCCTGCCTCAGCCTCCCGAGTAGCTGGGATTACAGGCGTCCTCCACCGTGCGCGGCTATGTTTTTTTTTTTTTTTTGAGACGGAGTTTCGTTTTTGCTACCTAGGCTGGAGTGCAGTGGCACAGTCTTGGCTCACTGCACCCTTCGCCTCCTGGGTTCAAGCAATTCTCCTGCGTCAGCCTCCCCACTAGTGGGATTATAGACATCCGGCACCAGGCCCGGCTAATTTTTTGTATTTTTAATAGAGACGGGGTTTCACCATGTTGGCCAGGCTGGTCTTGAACTCCTGACCTCAGGTGATCCACCCGCCTCGGCCTCCCAAAGTGCTGGGATTACAGGCGTGAGCCACTGTGCCCGACCCATTATTTTGTTAGCCACAGTTTACTACCTCATTGTAGTAGAATTCATGAAATAGGAGAAATAACAAGAGGATAGATGTGGTGATGTGACTAGCTTAATTTTCTTTTTCCTTTTCTTGTTTTTGGTTAGACGGAGTTTTGCTCTTTTGCCTAGGCTGGAGTGCAATGGCGCGATATCTGCTCATTGTAACCTCCGCCTCCCAGGTTCAAGCGATTCTCCTGCCTCAGCCTCCCAGGTAGCTGGGATTACAAGCGCCCACCATCGTGCCCGGGTAATTTTTGTATTTTTAGTAGGGAGGGTTTCACCATGTTGGCCAGGCTGGTCTTGAACTCCTGACCTCAGGTGATCCGTCCAGCTCGGCCTCCCAAAGTGCTGGGATTGCAGGTGTGAGCCACCGCGCCTGGCCCAGTTGCGTGGTATTTCGACTGTTAGAACACGTTAGATATATTTCACAGTTGAATTATGTTAACAGATGAGAAGATAGGCTTTCCTGGTATAGTAGGTGCTAATTAGGAAATCCTTACTTGGGCGGGAGCTGTGGCTTACTCCTGTAATCCCAGCATTTTGGGAGCTGAGGCAGGTGAATAACCTGAGGTCAGGAGTTCAAGACCAGCCTGGCCAACATGATGAGACCGGCCCTCCTCCCCCCTCCCCCCAGTGAAAAAGTTAAAAAAGAGTTAGCCAAGGTGGTGTTGCAGGCCTGTAGTTCTGGCTACTCAGGAGGCTGAGGTGAGAGGATGGAGTGAGCCTAGGAAGCTGGCTGCAGTGAGCCTTCTTTTTTGTTTTTTGTTTTTTTTGCGGTGAGCCTTGTTCTTGCCACTGCACTCCAGCCTAGGCAACAGACTGAGACCTTGTCTCAAAAAAAAAAAAAAAAAAAAAAAAGGAACACAGCTAATTAAAACCTTTGGTGGCATTCTTATGCTTAGGAAAGAGATACAAAATTGTTGTTGAGCTCATTCTATTAGAAAGATTGTTTTTCCTCCGCTTGTGGTATAGCCTGGCATCATTTTCAGATTCAGCCCTCTCCTTGGATTTTCTGAATCTTCAGTACCGTTTAGTCATAGATAATTTTTGTAAATGTATGAAGCATTACACAATCCTTAGTCAACAAAAAAAAATATGGTTTTGTTCAGCCTTCGGTGCTAAGGCGAAAAGATTTTCTACAACAGACAAATATAAAATTTGCCCAGTATTCTGGTTAATTGGATTTAAATAGTACTTTCACCGAAACAGCCTTAAGCATATTGCAGTGTATCTACTGGTGCAATCACTGCCTTAAGACAAAACGGTATGTAGAAGCTCCCACCCCTCCACCACCCAGAAGGAGCCACACCCAGCAGTTCTGGAGTTGGCTAAGGTGTTAGTATACTTATCTTGCCTGTGATGATGTTTTCTCTGGTTTTGTCTGTTGGTTAGAAACCTTAAAGACTGGCAGCAAGAACAAGGCATGAAAATGGTATGTCTCTGTTTTGGGTGTGTTGCTCTTGCCCTTTAGAGAATATGATATTTTATAAGGAGACTAGAAAACTCAGATCATAACTTTACCCTGAGTCATACATGAATCTACTCAGCAAAGTGTTTCTGTGACTGGTTACTTTGTTTTCAGAACTCTTTGAATGGTAAGGATGAGTGCCAAGACTGGCTCTACTCAGTGGTTCTTAACCTACGGTAATATTGCCTCTTCCTGCCCCTGGAGCATTTGGCAATGGCTGGAGACATTTTTTGGGTGTTAGAACCTGTTGTGGGGAATGTTACTGGTATCTAGTAGGTAGAGTCGAGGTATGCTGCTCAATAGCCTGTAGTGCGTAGGATAGTCCCCCACAACAGTTGTGCAGCCCTGGTGTCAATATGTCGGTAGTGCCGAGGTTGAGAAACCCTAGTCTACACTGTCAGTTTTTTGTTTGTTTGTTTTTTTTTTTGAGGCAGAGTCTCGCTCTGTCACCCAGGCTGGAGTGCAATGGTACGATCTCGGCTCACTGCAACCTCCGTCTCCCAAGTTCAAGCGATTCTCCTGTTTCAACCTCCGGAACAGCTGGGACTACAGTCATGCACCACCACTCTTGGCCAGTTTTTTTGTATTTTTAGTAGAGACAGGGTCCACCATATCGGTCAGGCTGGTCTCAAACTCCTGGCCGCAAATGATCCATCTGCCTTGGCCTCCAAAGTGGTGGGTTTACAGGTGTGAGCCACTGCACCCGGCCCACTTCTCAGGAATCCTAAACTCTTGGGAGGCTGAGGTGGGAGAATCACTTGAACCTGGGAGATGGAGGTTGCAGTGAGCAGGGATGATGCCACTGCTCACCAGCCTGGGCAACAGAGCAAGAATCTGTCTCCAAAAAAAAAAAAAAAAAACCTTCTAATTATTATACAAAGATTTTCAACATTTTCTACATACTTGAATTGATGACTGATAGAATATTATCATGAACTGTTTACAACAATGGAGTAGTGCCCATTATCTGAGGGGAATACATTGTAAGGCCCCCAGTGGATGCCTGAAACTGCTGATGGCACTGAGCCCTGTATATACTATGTTGATGGATGAGAAGGCTACTAAGTAACTAATGGGCATGGTAGTGTATAAAGTGTGGACATTTTGGAAAAAGGAATGATTCATGTCCCAGGCAGGATAGCACAAGATTTCATCATGGTACTTAGAACTGCATTGCAATCTTAAGACTTATGAATTGTTTATTTCTGGAATTTTAAACATAGGTTGTAAAGTCACATAAATACATATGAATGACAGATGTGACTGTGGTCCAGCTGCAGCTTTGTGTCTGTGCAAAAATACCGCATGTTATCCATATTCATGCAATGTGATATAGCATTAACTGTTGTTGCAGTGTGCAGAATTAGACCTTGGAAAATAATTGCTTCTCTAAAGGGACAAGGCATGTAAGGTTGCCACGTACAGCTATTTTTAGTACCCTCCCGGCAGACTAGATCTCCAGAGTTTAAGATTTCTGACAAGTGGACTGGGCACGGTGGCTCACACCTATAATCCCAGCACTTTGAGAGTCTGAGGTGGGAAGATTACCTGATTACACAGTGCACGATCCATCCCCTTCAGCCTCCCAAAGTGCTGGGATTACAGGCATGAGCCACCGCACCTGGCTAGCACTTGACTCATTTTACTGATGAAACTGAAAACTAGACATGTCCAGGATCACACAGGTTGTTAGTGGTAGAGCTAGAACAGGAACTTGTGTTTTGAGTCCTAAATTCATTTATTTCCACAGGTTAATTCTGAGAGTAAGCAGGTGAATCTATCCCTTAGGCAGTTGTACATTTAGACTAAATGCAGGTTAGAGATCTGTGAAGTTGTATCATCCAAGTAGAGGGTAGGCCGGGCACGGTGGCTCACGCCTGTAATCCAGCACTTTGGGAGGCTGAGGCGGGTGGATCACCTGAGGTCAGGAGTTCGAGGCCAGCCTGGCCAAGGTGGTGAAACGCCACCTCTACTAAAAATAAATCAGGTATGGTGGCGGGTGCCTGTAATCCCAGCTACTCAGGAGGCTGAGGCAGGAGAATCGCTTGAACCCAGGAGGCAGAGGTTGCAGTGAGATGATATTGGGAGGCTGAGGTGGGAGGATTGCCTGAGCCCCGTAGGTCCAGGCTGCAGTGAACCATGATTGTACCACTGCTCCTTTAGCCTGTGCAACAGAGTGAGACCCAGCCTTAAAAAAGGTGTAATATATAAGCAGTTCCGTTTAACTTGCATTATTGGTGGTGTGTACAGCTCAAAATAATTCTTCCTTTTTTTTTTTTTTTGAGACGGAGTCTTGCTCTGTTGCCCAGGCTGGAGTGCAGTGGCCGGATCTCAGCTCACTGCAAGCTCCGCCTCCCGGGTTCACGCTATTCTCCTGCCTCAGCCTCTGGAGTAGCTGGGACTACAGGCGTCCGCCACCTTGCCCTGCTAGTTTTTTTGTATTTTTTAGTAGAGACGGGGTTTCACCATGTTAGCCAGGATGGGCTTGATCTCCTGACCTCGTGATCTGCCCGTCTCGGCCTCCCAAAGTGCTGGGATCACAGGCTTGAGCCACCACGCCCGGCAATTCTTCCTTATATAGGCCCAAATCCAAGGAGCACTGTCAGTGAACAACATCTTTTTTTTTTTTTTTTTTTTTTTTTTTTTTGAGACAGGGTCTTGCTCTGTTCCCCTGATTGGAGTGCAGTGGTTGACTCACTGCAACCTCTGCCTCCCAGATTCAAGTGATACCAAGTAGCTGGGATTACAGGCGCTTTACCCCATGCCTGGTTATTTTTTGTATTTTTAGTAGAGATGGGGTTTCTCCCTGTTGCCCAGGCTGGCCTCGAACTCCTGTTCTCAGGTGATCCGCCTGTCTTGGCCTCCCAAAAGTGCTAGGATTATAGGCGGGACTTCCCATGCCTGGCCAACAAGATCTTTTTAATCTGGTGGATGTTGATAATCATGCTTTTATTACTGGTTTGAAGAGAAATGCAGAATCACCCCAGCTTTTCCAACTAAACAGAGCCTGGTTCCCTTCCTTTATTCTTGGGTACTGTGCTACAGGGAGAGGAAGAGATGAGTGAGGGCTTTTCCCCCACCAGCTGTCCTCAGTAGTCTTCAGCTTCTCTTGAATTGCAGTTCACCGTACACAACTGTATACATTCTTCTTTTTTTTTTTTTTTTGAGATGGAGTCTCAGTCTTTCACCTAGACTGGAGTACAATGGTACAATCTCGGCTCACCGCAACCTCCGCCTCCCGGGGTTCAAGCGATTTTCTTGCCTCAGCCTCCTGAGTAGCTGGGATTACAGGCATGTGCCACCACACCCAGCTAATTTTGTATTTTTAGTAGAGACGGGGTTTCTCCATGTTGGTCAGGGTGGTCTCGAGCTCCTGACCTCAGGTGATCTGCCCGCCTCAGCCTTCCAGTGTTGGGATTTACAGGCGTGAGCCACCGTGCCCAGCCTCAACTGTATACATTCTTATCATTGGATTATCCCATCTTGTAACCACATAATTTTTACCTTCCGTGTCTACTGCTCTACCAATGCCACTTGCATACTTTGGGTTGTAACCTTCCACTGCATCATGGTACATGTCATTCATTCATTTTACAGTAGTTTGTTGGCCGGGAGCAGTGGCTCACGCCTGTAATCCCAGCACTTTGGGAGGCTGAGGCAGGCGGATCGCAAGGTCAGGAGTTTTAGACCAGCCTGGCCAATATGGCGAAACCCTGTCTCTACTAAAAATACAAAAATTAGCCAAGCGTGGAGGCGCATGCCTGTGGTCCTAGCTGCTCAGGAGGCTGAGGCAGAGGAGTCGCTTGAACCCGGGAGGCGGAGGTTGTGGTAACCTGAGATTGCACCACTGCACTCCAGCCTGGGCAACAGCGAGACTCCGTTTCAAAAAAAAAAAAAAATACAATAGTTTATTGTATGTGCTGTGTGTCATTACATTCACATTGCTCAGTACACTTTTTTTTTTTTTTGAGACAGTTTCGCTCTGTCGCCCAGGCTGGAGTGCAATGGCACAATCTTGGCTCACAGCAACCTCTGCCTCCTGGGTTCAAGCTATTCTCCTGCCTCAGCCTGCCGAGTAGCTGGGATTACAGGCGCCTACCACCACGCCCAGCTAATTTTTTATATTTTTGGTAGAGACAGGGTTTCACCGTGTTGTCCAGGGTGGTCTTGAACTCCTGACCTCAAGTGACCCACCTGCCTCGGCCGCCCAAAGTGCTGGGATTACAGGCGTGAGCCACCGTGGCTGGCCTTGCTCAGTAAACTTTTAGTAGTGACATAGATAAAGCAAAACTGGTATGATGAACTTAATTGTAAAGTCCTAGAAGACTGTTGTGTCGGCTACTAGGCTTGGCTGTATTTGGCAGAGCCTCCAAATAAGTGATTTAAGCAAGGTAGGCATTTATTTTTCTTTCACATAGAAGTGAACCAGTATGGCAGTTCTGCTACTTGAAATCTGACCTCTCTTGTTTCTCCAGCATTCCTGGGGTGTTGCCCTCGTATGCCTGGCGCAAGGTGATTCACTCCCACTTTTACATCCAGCCAGCAAGCAGGGGGAAAACGCCTGATCTGGAAGTTGTGTGCGTCTGTCATTTCCAGTCACTTCCCATTGGTCAGAATTTAGTCACCTGGTCATATCCTAGCTATAAATTTGGGTTGGAAATGTCTTTCTTCTGGGTAGTTGTATGTCCAGCTAAAAATCTATTATATAGCAGGAGGGAGAAATTAATATTGGGGGAACAACCAGACATCTCTGTCACAATCGAGACTTTGTTTTGTCTTTCTTTGAGTGCTACACAGTACTTAACACTGTGGCTTTATCCCTGAAGTCTGAGTAAATTCTTCTCATTAGTTCTTTGTGTGAAAGACTGAAGGTCTTTGGATCTTGGATTTACCTGCTGCTGGGACAATAACCCCAAGAGATTATTCCCAGAAATGTTTCCTTTTTAATCCAGGCAATAACAGGATAGAAAAGTATTAGTATACATTGATTACAATGATAGCATGACATTTAACCTATATTTATAACTTGTTTCCTAATAGTCTGTAAAAACTTAAAAAGGAGGAAGAAGCCAGGCACAGTGGCTATCATTGACATCCACGGTGGCCTATCATCCCAGCATTCTGGGAGGCTGAGGTGAGAGGATCACTAGAGCCCAGGAGTTTGAGACTAATGTGGGCCACATGAGACCCCCGTCTCTACAAAAAAATTAAAAAATTAGCCAGTGATGGTGGCATACACCTATAGTCCCAGCTACTCTGGCGGCTGAGGTGGGAGAATCACTTGAACCCAGGAGTTTGAGACTGCAGTAGGGCAGGATTGTACCACTGCATTCCAGCCTGGGTGCCGGAGCAAGATACTGTCTCAAAAAAAAAAAAAAAAAGTGCGAAGAACCCTTTTGTTGCTATCTGATACTATAAATGTAAAAAGTGAGCAGCAATTCCAGTGGCTTAAAGGGGAGAGAGTCTTGCAGTCAAACCGTTTTGTCTTCTTTGCCTGCCATGATCATGTAGCTCTCAGTGCTGGTTAGACAAAGTCATTTTGGAACCATCTTTGTGATTTTGGCCATGTCTGCTTGTCAGTACTAAGCTTTACTTAATATGTCTCCTTAGGTCTACTTTAAATTCACTTCTTGGCCGGGTAAGGTGTCACTGTGATTTTGGCCATGTCTGCCTGTCAGTACTAAGCTTTACTTTCTCCTCAAGTCTACTTTAGATGACTTTTGACTGAGTATGGTGTAGCTGTAATCCCAGCACTTTGGGAGGTTGAGACAGGTGGATTAAGCTCAGGAGTTCAAGATGGTCCTGGGCAACATGGTGAAACCCCATCTCTCCAAAAATAACAAAAATTAGCTGGGTATGGTGATGAATGCCTGTAGTCCCAGCTACTTGGGAGGCTGAGGTGGGAGGATGACTTGAACCGGAGAGGCGGAGGGTGCAATGAGCCGAGATCATGCCACTGCGCTCCATCCTGGGTGATAGAGCCAGACCTTGTCTTAAATAAATAAACAGACTTGTTAAATTTAGCATCTTTCTAAAGAATAATTTATTAAAATACAGATTTGTTGTTTTAAACTATACATTAAAATGCATAATTATTAAAATTACTATGTCCTTTTAACTACCTAAAAACATCTTTAATAGCAGTGACACATATTCACACTTAGGGAAATAGTTCTTTATTCATTCCTTAGGGGCCCCACTGGTAGTTCTTTGTAAACTTCCCGTAAGTCTACAGCTACTGAGTGGCTCTGAATTTCTTTCTTTCTTTCTTCTTTTTTTTTTTTTGAGATGGAGTCTCGCTCTGAAATCTAGGCTGGAGTGCAGTGGCATGATCTTGGCTCACTGCAACCTCCACCATGCAGGTTCAGGCAGTTCTCCTGCTTCAGCCTCTGGAGTAGCTGGGATTACAGGCACCCCCCACCACCCCTGGCTAATTTTTAGTAGAGACAGAGTTTCACCATTGTTGGACCAGATTGGTCTTGAATTCTTGACCTCAGGTGACCTACCCGCCTTGGCCCCCAAAGTGCTGGGATTACAGGCGTGAGCCACCACGCATGGCCTGAATGAATTTCTTTTTTGCTTTCTTTTCTTTTCTTTTCTTTTTTTTTTTTTCTTTTTTTGAGACGGAGTCTCACTCTTTCTCCCAGGCTGGAGTGCAGTGGTGCAATCTCGGCTCACCACAACCTCCACCTCCTGGGTTCAAAGGATTCTCCTGCCTCAGCCTCCTGAGTAGCTGGGATTACAAGCGTGCACCACCACGCCTGGCTAATTTTGTATTTTTAGTAGAGACGAGGTTTCTCCATGTTGGTCAGGCTGGTCTGGAACTCACGACCTCAGGTGATCTGCCCGCCTCGGCCTCCCAAAGTGCTGGGATTGCACAGGTGAGCCACCGCGTCCGGCCCCTTGCCTTCCCTTCCCTTCCCTCCCCTCTTCCCTTCGCTCTTCCCTTCTCAAGACAGTCTCTCGCTATATTGGCCAAGTTGGTCTTGAACTTCTGGCCTCAAGCAGTCCTCCCATCTCAGCTTCTCTAAGTGCTAGGATTACAGGCGTGGACGCTGTGGCTGACCTGAATTTCAAATTAATTATCTTTGTGCTTTGGTAGGGAAACTCTGGTAAGGAAAGTATAATACTAGTTAGTGCTTATTTTTGAACTACAGAATTAATTACTTCTAAAACTTTTTGAGTTATTACTAGTGATATGCAAAACACAACCACCTAAAGATCTTTTTGAGCTTATTTCTAGGAACTGTTGGGCAATATGCTGAACCTTCATAAGCCTTCATTTCCTTTTTTTTTTTTTTTTGAGACCTCTCTGTCACCTAGGCTGGAGTGCAGTGGCGCGATCACGGCTCACTGCAGCTTCTGCCTCCCAGTTCAAGCAATTCTCCTCCCTCAGCCTCTTGAGTAGCTGGGACCACAGGCGTGTGTCACCATGCCTGGCTAATTTTTTTTTTTTTTTTTTTTTTTGTATTTTTAGTAGAGACAGGGCTTTACGATGTTGGCCAGGCTGGTTTTGGACTCCTGACCTCAAGTGATCAGCCTGCCTTGGCCTCCCAAAGTGCTGGGATTGTAAGTGTGAACCACTGAGCCTGGCCATTTCCTTCTTTTTAAAATGGAGCAATATTATTTACATCAGAGTTGTTCTGAGGATTAAATATATAGAAAGCTTAGCAGTGGTAAACACACTATTATTGATAGACATTGTTTTATTTCCACTTTTGGACTGTTTTGAATAAAGCTGATAGGAACTTTCTGTTTTTTTTTTTTTTTTTTTTTTTTTTTTTGAGACAGAGTCTCGGTCTGTCGCCCGGGCTGGAGTGCAGTGGCCGGATCTCAGCTCACTGCAAGCTCCGCCTCCCGGGTTTACGCCATTCTCCTGCCTCAGCCTCCCGAGGAGCTGGGACTACAGGCGCCCGCCACCTCGCCCGGCTAGCTTTTTGTATTTTTTAGTAGAGACGGGGTTTCACCGTGTTAGCCAGGATGGTCTCGATCTCCTGACCTCGTGATCCGCCCGTCTCGGCCTCCCAAAGTGCTGGGATTACAGGCTTGAGCCACCGCGCCCGGCCCGGAACTTTCTGTTTTTGAGACAGAGTCTTGCAATATTGTCCAGGTTGGTCTTGAACTCCTGGGCCCAAGTAATCCTCCTGCCTCAGCTCTCCAAGTAGCTGGGATTACATGTGCGATCCACCACGCCCAGCTCAACATTCTTGTATATGTGTTTTTTGGTGGACGTAGGCATTCATTTCTCTTAGGTGTATAACTTGGTGTATTCCTTGGAGTAGAATTGCTGGATCACAGATACATTTAATTTTTGTGGATAGTGCCAAACAGTTTTTTGAAGTGGCCTTAGTATTTTGTGCTCCTATCAGAATGTGTGAGAATTCCAGTTGCTTCATACCCTGTCCCACAGTTGATATTGTCAGTCTTTTAAATTTTAGCCATTCTGATGGGCAGGTAGTGGTATCTTATTGTGGTTTTAATTTACATTTCCCTGTTAAGTTATGATATGGAAGTACCTTTTAATAGGATTTGTATATCTTTTCCTTGCAAAGTGCCTGTTATTTTTTCTTATGGATTGCTATGTTGATGCTGGATGTGGGTCCTTTGGAAATAGATATTATGAATATTCTTCCCTAGCCTGTGACTTGCATTTTTACTTATTGAAGTCTTTAAATGAACATAATTTTTAATTTTAATGAAGTCTGTGTTGTCATTTTATTTTCTTTTATGGCTAGTACTTTTTTTCTTTGAGACAGGGTCTTATCTGTTGCCCAGGTGGGAGTGCATTGGTATGATCTCAGCTCACTGCAACCTCTGCGTCCCAGGTTCAAGTTATTCTCATGCCTCTGCCTCCTGAGTAGCTAGGACTTACAGGTGTGTGCCACACACCTGGCTGATTTTTGTATTTGTTGGTAGAGATGGGGTTTCGTCATGTTGGCCAGGCTGGTCTTGAACTCCTGACCTCAAGTGATCCACCCACCTCGACTTCCCAAAGTGCTGAGATTACAGGGGCGAACCACCGTGCCCTGCCCTTTTATGGTTAGTACTTTTGTGTCTGTTTTTTATTTCTTTTAGTTTTGTCACCCAGGTTGGAGTACAGTGGTGTGATCATAGCTCATTGCAACCTCAAACCCCTGGGCTCAAGCAGTCTTCCTGCCTCAGCCTCTGAATAGCTAGGACCACAGGTGTACACCACACCTGGCTAATTTTTTAAGTTTCATAGCGCTGGGTTTCACTGTTTCCCAGGCTCCTCTCAAACTCCTGGCCTCAAGTAATCTTTCTGCTTTGGTTTCCCAAAGTGCTGTGATTATAGGCATGAGCCACTGAGCCTGACCCTGTCCCCTGTTTAAGAAGTTTTTGTTTTCCCCATATTCAAAAACGTTTTAAATATTTGACACTAATTTTTTTTTCTCTACATGAACATAGGTGATGCCATGGAGAGCAGCAAGCCTGGTCCAGTGCAGGTGGTTTTGGTTCAGAAAGATCAACATTCCTTTGAGCTAGATGAGAAGGCCTTGGCCAGCATCCTCTTGCAGGACCACATCCGAGATCTTGATGTGGTGGTGGTTTCAGTGGCTGGTGCCTTCCGAAAGGGCAAGTCCTTCATTCTGGATTTTATGCTACGATACTTATATTCTCAGGTAAGATAGAATTATTTTATTTCAAGTAAAAAGTGAGACTTTTAATGTCCAGTAAAGCAAAATAAGCTCATAGATTATCCTTGGTGCAGAAAATTTTTAATTTAAGATTTAATGGAGATTTCTTACTTCTGTAGAAGGAAAGTGGCCATTCAAATTGGTTGGGTGACCCAGAAGAACCGTTAACAGGATTTTCATGGAGAGGGGGATCTGATCCGGAAACCACTGGGATTCAGATCTGGAGTGAAGTTTTCACTGTGGAGAAGCCAGGTGGGAAGAAGGTAAGGATGAAAATGACCTTACAGATTAACAACAGCAGCGACAACAAAATATGAACTTCAGCATGTACTGTGTTAACCCAATTAAAAACCTTTTATCAAAGAATTTAAAATGGGTAAAGTAAGAAAAGTTAAAAAGTCCCTGTTTTGTCCTGAAATTTTAGTCTATTGTGGATAAATAGGATTTTCTGACACAGATATGAGAAGTTGTAGCTCTGATATCTAGCTGTAGTCTCCTTGGTCTGCTGATTGCTTTATTTTAATTTTCTTTTCTGGAAAAACATTTTTACTAAAAGCTATACAGACTTTCTCCTTTGCACCTAGCAGTACTTTATGTAGTATTGCTTAGGGCCATGTAGCATTTTAAGATGCAATTTAAAAATATTAATCTGTTGTTGACTCTGTTAATTCCTATTTCAACATGTGCTTCCTTGAACAATTCAGGATACAACTTATTGTGTATGACAACTTTCCTTCACACACTATTTTTGTGGGTGTGTGTATATCTGACTTGGGGAGAATTTAAAAAACACATAGCATTTTAATTTGTTTGAAACAGACCTTCTGCCTGTTACATTTTGTGCTCTTAGCCAATTAAAGAAGCCAATGGCGGCCGGGTGCGGTGGTTCACATGCCTGTAATCCCAGCACTTTGGGAGGCCAAGGTGGGCAGATCACAAGGTTAGGAGTTTGAGACCAGCCTGGCCATCATAGTGAAACCCTGTCTCTACTAAAAATACAAAAAATTAGCTGGGTGGGTGGGCGCCTTTTCAATAAAAGGAAGGAAGACGTGAAAACAACTTTTTATTAAAGCGAATGATTTAAATTAATACATATTGATTGTTTTTAAGATTCTTAAATAAAATGCATGAATATAGTTTAAAAGGTCAAATACTACTGTAAGGCTTCTAACAGAAAGCAACTGTCATGTGTGTTATTCTCCTCTCTGCCCAGTTTTCACTTCTCAGAGGCTGATGCTCTTATGTGTTACCACTTCTGTTCTTTATTTCCTTACTCCTGTATGGGTGGCACAGACCTGGCCGTTGTTGTTCTGGGAGTTGAGCAGGGAAATGGCATTGGGGATCTCACTGTTCAGAAGGTGGGCATTCACTATCCCCCAGCTGTCAGTAGGGCTTCTTACCCACAGTCTCATCCATGCCTTATAAGCTATGGGCATAGAGCCTCTCCACAGATTTCTTTGTAAGGATTGGGAGGGGTAAGTCATGTGTTTCTTTTTTTTCTTATTTTTTTTTTTTTAGAGACGGAGTCTCGCTCTGTCGCCCAGGCTGGAGTACAGTGGCCGGATCTCAGCTCACTGCAAGCTCCGCCTCCCGGGTTTACGCCATTCTCCTGCCTCAGGCTCCCGAGTAGCTGGGACTACAGGCGCCCGTTACCTCGCCCGGCTAGCTTTTTGTATTTTTTAGTAGAGACGGGGTTTCACCATGTTAGCCAGGATGGTCTCGATCTCCTGACCTCGTGATCCGCCCGTCTCGGCCTCCCAAAGTGCTGGGATTACAGGCTTGAGCCACCGCGCCCGGCCAGTCATGTGTTTCTTATACAGACTTTCATCCATCACTTCTGTTTTTAGCCCAGTCCTATAAGCATGCCCTCATGCCTGTTTGTGCTTTTTTTTTTTTTTTTTTTTTTTTTTTTGAGACGTAGTCCCACTCTGTTGCTCAGGCTGGAGTGCAGTGGCACCATATTGGTCACTACAATCGCTGCCTCTCAGGTTCAAACAATTCTCCTGCCTCAGCCTCCTGAGTAGCTGGGACTACAGGCGCACACCATCATGCCTGGCTAATTTTTGTATTTTTAGTAGAGACAGAGTTTCACAATGTTGGCCAGGCTGGTCTGGAACTCCTGACCTTGTGATCTGCCTGTGTCGGCCTACCAAAGTGCTGGGATTATAGGGGTGAGCCACCACGCCAGGCCACCTTTGATATTTTGAAGCGCTGGTCTGTTGGTACTGAATTCTTTTAGCTTTCATACATCTGAAAAATCTTTATTTTGCCTTTGTTTTGGAAAACATTTACTCTTAGTATAGAGTTCTAGGCCAAAGTATTTTTCTCAGTACTTCAAAAGTATTCCCCCTTTGCCTTTTCGCTAACATTGTTTCTTTTCTTTTTTGTGTTTTGAGAGGGAATCTTGCTCTGTTGCCCAGGCTAGAGTGCAGTGGTGGGATCTTGGCTCACTGCAACTTCCGCCTCCCAGATTCAAGCAATTCTTCTGTCTCAGCCTTCCGAGTAGCTGGGACTACAGGCGTGCACCACCACGCCCGGCTAATTTTTGTATTTTTAGTAGAGATAGGGTTTCACCATATTGGTCAGGCTGATCTTGAACTCCTGACCCCAGGTTATTTACCTGCCTGTGCTTCCCAAAGTGCTGGGATTACAAGCATGAGCCACTGTACCCAGCCTGCTGACATTGTTTCTGACAAGAAATACACTGTTATTCTTATTTTTGTTCTTTTGTACCTAATAAGACTTTTTTGTCTGGTTGCTTTTTTTCTTTAAATTAAAAAAAGTTTTTTTTCGTGGGTACATAGGTATATATATTTATGGGGTATGTCTGGTTGCTTTTAAGATTTTATCACTGTTTTTGAGCAAATTATGATGTGTTTTGATGTAGTTCATGTTTTTCGTATATGGGTTTTATTGAGCTTCTTGAATCTGCAGATTTATAATTTTTATCAAATTTGGACATTTTAAGGTTATTACGTCTTCAAATTTTTTTGGTCTTATTCCCTTTGGCGACTGCTATTACATGTGCCTCTTGCTGCTTGAAGTTGTTCCACAGCTGACTGACGCTTTGTTCATTTAAAATTCTTCAGGCCGGACGCGGTGGCTCACGCCTGTAATCCCAGCACTTTGGGAGGCCGAGGAGGGCAGATCACAAGGTCAGGAGATCGAGACCATCCTGGCTAACACGGTGAAACCCTGTCTCTACTAAAAGTACAAAAAATTAGCTGGGCAGGGTGGCGGGCGCCTGTAGTCCCAGCTACTCGGGAGGCTGAAGCAGGAGAATGGCATGAACCCAAGAGGCTGAGCTTGCAGTGAGCTGAGATCACGCCACTGAACTCCAGCCTGGGCAACAGTGCAAGACTCTGTCTCAAAAAAAAAAAAATAAATAAAATAAAATTCTTTGGCCAAGCGCGGTGGCACACATCTGTAATCCCACACTTTGGGAGACCGAGGTGGGTGGATCACCTGAGGTCAGAGGTTTGACACCAGCCTGACCAACTGAAAACCCGTCTCTACTAAATACAAAAAATTAGCTGGGTATGGTGGGTCATGCCTGTAATCCCAGCTACTTGGGAGGCTGAGGCAGGAGAATCGCTTGAACCCTGGAGGTGGAGGTTGCAGTGAGCCGAGATCACGCCATTGTACTCCCACCCGGGCAACAAGAGCTAAACTCCATGTGAAAAAAAAAAAAAAAAGGCCAGGCACGGTGGCTCATGCCTGTATTCCTAACACTTTGGGAGGCTGAGGTGAGCAGATCACCTCAGGTCAGGAGTTTGGGACCAGCCTGGCCAACATAGTGAAACCCTGTCTCTACTAAAAATACAAACATTAGCTGGGCGTGGTGGTGCCCACCTGTAATCACAGCTACTTGGGAGGCTAAGGCAGGAGAATTGCTGGAACCTGGGTGGCGGAGATTGCAGTGAGCCAAGATTGTGGCACTGCACACTTAGCCTGGGCAACAGAGCGAGACTCCATCTCAAAAAAAAAAAAAAAGAAAACAGAGTTTTTTTGTTTTTTTTGTTTTGAGATGGAGTCTCGCTCTGTTGCCCAGGCTGGGAGTACAATGGCGTGATCTTGGCTCACTGCAACCTCTGCCCGCCAGGTTCTCATGTCTCAGCTTCCCGAGTAGCTGGGATTACAGGTGTGCACCACCCTGCCCGGCTAATATTTGTATTTTTAGTGGAGACGGCATTTTACCAAGTTGACCAGGCTGGTCTCAAACTCCTGACCTCAGGTGATCCTTCCCCCTTGGCCTCCCAAAATGTTGGGATTACAGGCATGAGCCACCGTGCCTGGCCTTTTTCTCTGTTTTCTTGTGGAGCATTTCTAGGTCTTCAAGTTCACTAATCTTTTAGAACCTGCTATTAATCAGGTCCAGTGTATTTTTCATTTCAGACATTGTAATTTTCATCTCTAGCAGTTAAATTTAGGACTTTTTAGTATTTTTTTTTCGTTTACTTGATTCAGTTTCTGCATCCACTTTTAGTATCTTTTATGTCACCACTTTTTGAATATATGAAGTAAAGTTATACAGAGTACTGTTTTTTTTTTTTTTTTTTTTTGAGACAGAGTCTTGCTCTCTAACCCAGGCTGGAGTGCAGTAGTGCCATCTCGGCTCGCTGCAACCTCTGCCTCCTGGGTTCAAGCGATTCTCCTGCCTCAGCCTCCCGAGTAGCTGGGATTACAGGCATGTGCCATCATACCCGGCTATTTTTTGTATTTTTAGTAGAGACGGGGCTTCACCATGTTAGCCAGGCTAGTCTTGAACTCCTGGCCATAGGCAATCCACCTACCTCAGCCTCCCAAAGTGCTGGGATTACAGGTGTGAGCCACCATGCCCAGCCCTGAATATTGTTTTAAAGTTGTTTTTGGCCAGGCCAGCTACAAAAATTAGCTGGGCGTGGTGGTGGGCTTCTGTAGTCCCAGCTACTCGAGAGGCTGAGGAAAGAGAATTGCTTGAACCCGAGAGGTGGAGGTTGTGGTGAGCTGATATCGCTCCACTGCACTCCAGTCTGGGCGACAGAGCAAGACTGTCTCAAAAAAAAAAAAGTTGTTTTCTGTTAATTTTAATATCTATGTTAGTTCTGAGTCAGTTTTGGTTGATTTTTCCCTTCATTTGGGTTATATTTTTCTGCTTCTTGTATGTCTGCAAATTTTTGATAGGATGTAGGCTTGTGGATTTTCCCTTGTTGGGTGCTGGTTATTTTTGCATTCCTATAAAATATCTAGCTGTATTCTGAGAGGTAGTTAAGTAATTTGGAAACTTGTTTTTTTCTGTTCTTGCTGTTTAGATTTGTTAAATGGAACCAGAGAGTGTTGGTAGTTATTCCTCATTACTGAGGCAAGACTCTGAGTACTTTTCCTAATTCCGCTTGAATTATGAGGTTTTTGTAGTCTGGCTGGAGGGAACAGGCATTATTCCTGAACTTGTGTGAGCACTGGAGATGGTTCACTCTCAGTCTTTTCAGTGGCTCCCTGTTCAGCCTCAGGCAGTTTTCCTTATACACATGCACTGATCAGTAGTTAGCTGAACACTTGTTGGGGAACCCTCTGCAGATCCCTGGGGTTCTTTATCTCTGTTACTTTTTCCTCTTAGGTACTTTGTGAATTCTAGTAGCTTTGGTCTCCCTGACTCTCCTGCTTTGTCTCTTCAACTCAGGGTTGTCTGGTTCTGCTTCGGTTCCCCCTCCCTGTGCCTTGACCAGTGAGCTGGGGCAATTCTGGACCTTACCTCATCTGTTTCTCTTCCTTCGGGGATCATTATTCTTCACTACTTAATGTCCAGTGCCTGGTAGACTGTTGTTTCATAAGTTTTGTCTGTTCCGTTTTGGCTTCAGGTGGGAGGGTACATTCTGTCTCTCTTACTCCGTTTTGACTGGAAGTGGAAGGTCCAACCTTTTCATTTTAGAGATGCTGTGCTAAAAAGACCCAGTGAAGTTAAGCTAGTTACTGTTAGTATTGGCATTCTAAGGTTCTATGACTTTAAATTCAGTGTTAGTTTTCGTCTCATGCCTTCTTTCTACATTTTTTGTAACGTGTGGTAGATGTTAATATTTTTTTTTTTGGAGACAGGGTCTTGCTCTGTCACCCAGGCTGGAGTGCAGTGGTGGGATCTCTGTTCACTGCAACCTCCACCTCCCAGGTTCAAGTGATTCTCATGCCTCAGTCTCCTGAGTTGTTGGGACTACAGGTGCGTTCCACACCTGGCTGATTTTTGTATTTTTGTAGAGATGGGGTCTCACCATGTTGGCTAGGCTGGTCTCGAACTCCTGACCTCAGGCAATATGCCTGCTTTGGCCTCCCAAAATGCTGAGATAACAGGTGTGAGCCACGGTGCCCAGCCTTATAATTTTTTTTTTTTTTTTGAGACGGAGTCTCGCTCTGTCGCCCAGGCTGGAGTGCAGTGGCCGGATCGCAGCTCACTGCAAGCTCTGCCTTCCGGGTTTACGCCATTCTTCTGCCTCAGCCTCCCGAGTAGCTGGGACTACAGGCGCCCGCCACCTTGCCCGGCTAGTTTTTTGTACTTTTTTTAGTGGAGATGGGGTTTCACCGTGTTAGCCAGGAGGGTCTCGATCTCCTGACCTCGTGATCCGCCCGTCTCGGCCTCCCAAAGTGCTGGGATTACAGACTTGAGACACCGCGCCCGGCCGTACCTAAATAGTTGTACAGAACCTACAAGCGGGTGCTTAAGGGTCACGTAAATATTACCTGTACTTTTCCATTTCTCCTTTACATTTTCCTCCTTCTTAGTTTAATCTCTTTTGTTTGTATTTTCCTTTTTTTTAGGTTGCAGTTGTTCTGATGGATACCCAGGGGGCATTTGACAGCCAGTCAACTGTGAAAGACTGTGCTACCATCTTTGCTCTAAGCACTATGACTAGTTCTGTTCAGGTAAAAACCACTTGACTCGGAAAAAAGCTTGCAAAGGAAATAAGATAAAGGGAGGAAATACAGTTTTGATTATTCTGTTAACAGAATTTCTGTGATGATATGTAAATATTTTTAAACTGTAGATTCAGTTAAACTCTTAAAAGTTTGAGAAGGAGCCAAAGAATTTTTCCTCTTTGGTCATAATTATATATAATGTGTTCCAAGAAAAGTCCAAAAAATGGAAATTTATATCTATTACATCATATAGGAAGTATAGATTTGATAAGAACTTAGGAAAACTATATTTTAAACTGTAAAGGAAGAATTTTTGATTTCAACCTTATGTGCATAGTTTTCCAAAAGACAGATCATATTACTGTTTGAACAGTCCTCATGTTCTTATATGCAAGTCTTTTAATTGTTCAAAGCTTCTGTCAGCCCTTTAGGCTTATTTGGGATTTGTTTGAAGTAAGCCAGAATAGTATCAATCTGGATTTTTGTTTTCTAGATTTATAATTTATCCCAGAACATTCAAGAAGATGATCTTCAACAGCTGCAGGTATATGTTTCTCATAACAATTTTAACAACATATTATTTAAAAGTTTAAAGATAAAGAAAAATTTTACGACTGAGTAGTTTTTAGCAAAAGATTGAAATGTAGAGGAAGGTTTTTGGTTCATAGTAATTCTATACTATGTATATCCATTGGTGGGGTGGAGCAGGGGCAGTTCGGGAAGGCCTTAATGATTTGAGCAGAGAATGAAAGAAAGTGGGCAAGTGAGTCCTTCAGATCCATTTGGGTGGAAAACTGTTACAGCAGAGGAGCAGCTGCTGGAAGACAGACCCTGCGGGGAGTGTGCTTGGCAAGATCAAGGAATGGCAAGGAGGCCCGTGGGTAGGATTGGAGAGTGTGACAGGAAGGGGCTAAGTGATGAAGTCAGAGAGGCAGTGAGGTCCCACTCATGCTGGGTCTTTTCTCTGGGGAAGGTGGGAGCCATGGGAGGGTCATCAGCAATGATGTTATCTGACATGTTGTAAAGGGATCATTCTGGCTGCCATGTTCAGAATAGATTTTTTTTTTGAGACGAAGTCTTGCTCTTGTCCCCAGGCTGGAGTGCAATGGTGCAATCTTGGCTCACTACAAGCTGGGGTTACAGACAGGTGTGTGCCACCACACCTGGCTGATTTTTGTAATAGAGACGGGATTTCACCATGTCAGTCAGCCTGGTCTCAAACTGTTGACCTCGTGATCCGCCAGCCTCGGTCTCCCAAAGTGCTGGGATTACAGGCGTGAGCCACCGCGCCTGGCCTATTTTTTTCTCCTTTTTTATAGCCGCAGTTCTTACCTGTTTTTCCCACAAAATGCTCTTTCATGAGTATTTGAAATTGCATCCAGGGTTGGATGCAATTCCTGGTATATTGCTCTAATGCTACTTCTCCCACTGACATTCGAGAAAGCATCAGAATGTGAGTGAGTAAGGGTGTCATTATTATAGGGATTACCTTGAATTAGTTCTATTTTATATTTATTTAAAAAAACAAGGAAATTTCCTCCTAAACCTCGGTCCTTAATGTTGCTTATGGCAATTGCCTGTACTTCATAATTGGTAGTTCTATACCAGTGCCATGGCTCAGTGGTTGAGAGCTGTTGCTCTGTAAAACTTCCATCACAACTTGAGTTGGTCACCCTTTCACCTGAAATTTATTCCTTTCTAAGCTCCTTCCTTTCAAACATTTTTCTTTTTTTTTTTTTTTTTTTTTTTTTTTTTTGAGACGGAGTCTTGCTCTGTCGCCCAGGCTGGAGTGCAATGGCTGGATCTCAGCTCACTGCAAGCTCCGCCTCCCGGGTTTACGCCATTCTCCTGCCTCAGCCTCCCGAGTAGCTGGGGCTACAGGCGCCCGCCACCTCGCCCGGCTAGTTTTTTGTATTTTTTAGTAGAGACGGGGTTTCACCGTGTTAGCCAGGAGGGTCTCGATCTCCTGACCTCGTGATCCGCCCGTCTTGGCCTCCCAAAGTGCTGGGATTACAGGCTTGAGCCACCGCACCCGGCCTCAACCATTTTTCGAATGCTTACCTTGTATGAGGTAGAGGGCCAAGTGCTATAGATGCAAGGTCAAATTCACAGGTACCAGGTGCTAGGACTTTAGCATGTTTTTCTTAGAGACACAATTCAACCCATAAGAGGTAGTAAGTAGATTATGATGCAGTTATGTAATTCACCTTGTTTCACATGACAAGGCTGTTGGTGGACTCAACAACTGTGTAATATAAATGTTACAGAGGAGAAAATAATATGTTTATGTGCCTGGAAATCCATAAGAATCAACTAGAAAATTATTGGGAGCTTAAAAAATAATTAAGGTCTCCATCACAAAATACAGATACAAAATCATTAGGTTTTCCTCTCTACTAACAATAACCAATTAAAAAATATAATGGAAAAAATTGACTATAGCAACAAAATAATGAAAACAGAATAAACTTAAAAAAGATCTATATGGCACACTTGAGAATTGTATGAGGCATATAAAATATTTAACATGCAGAAATATGCCTTGTTTCTTCTATATGGGGATGATAATAGCCAACATATATTTATTGCTTTTACTCTGTACTATTACAGACACTGCAGTGTGTTATAAACATCTCATTTTAGACTGAGAATTATAAAATTGTCAGTTCTTCCCCACTAAACAAAATCATAAAGGCGTTATTTTGGGAACTTGACAGAATTGTTGTGAAATTCATTTGGAAAGTTGAATTGTATAACAGCCAAGAAAATTACAGGGGAAATATGAGGTAATTGACTTAGTACATATTATAAATCTGTAATTACAAAAACATGGCATTGGTTCAGGAAAAAATAGATCAATGCATTATACTTATGATATGCTACATTTTCATGTATTTTATTCTACTAAAGAATATATACACATATACCATAAAGGATAGATCAGTCAATAAATGGTATTAGGACAGTTGGCTATGTATTTAGATAAATTAGAAATTATATTCCTCTTTGGAATGCTGAGGCAGGCTGATCACCTGAGTTTGGGTGTTCGAGACCAGCTTGGCCAACATGGTGAAACCCTGTCTCTACTAAAAGTACCAAAAAAAAAAAAAAAAAAAATTAGCTGGGCGTGGTGGTGCAAGCCTGTAATCCCAGCTACTTGGGAGGCTGAGGCCTGAGAATCACTTGAACCTGGGAGGCAAATGTTGAAGTGAGCCGAGAGTACGCCACTGCACTCCAGTCTGGGTGACAGAGTGAGACTCTGTCTCAAAAAAAAAAAAAAAAGAAAATATATTTCTACCTTGTACTATATACAAAAATTCCAGATAGACCAGATAGATTAAATATTTTGATTTAAAGAAAGAAATCACAGCAGGGTGTGGTGGCTCATGCCTGTAATCCCAGCACTTTGGGAGGCAGAGGCGGGTTAATCGTGAGGTCAGGAGTTCAAGACCAACCTGGCAAACATGGAGAAATCCCATCTCTACTAAAAATACAAAAATTAGCTGGGTGTTGATGTTCATGAAGAACCTTCTGATTAAACACATTAATATTTCTTCAGTGAAATATATGACCAATAAAATGGGGGTAAATAAGCCTATAAAAAACTTCGTGTCAGTTGAAGGCAGGTTTTTCTTCCAAATAAGTTTCCCACCTAACCTGGATTTTTAGTACTTTTTTTTTTTTTTTTTTTTTTTTTTAAGAGATGGAGTCTCCCTCAGTTGCCCAGGCTGGAGTGCAGTGGCACAATCTTGGCTCACTGCAACCTCTGCCTCCCAAGTTCAAGCGACTCTGCTGCCTTAGCCTCCCGAGTAGCTGGGACTACAGGTGTGTGCCACCACGCCTGGCTAATTTTTTTGTACTTTTAGTCGAGACAGGGTTTCACTATGTTGGTCAGACTGACCTTGAACCCCTAACCTGAAATGATCCACCTGCCTTATCCTCCCAAAGTACCAGGATTACAGGTGTGAGCCACATGCCTGGCCTTTTTATTTTTTTGCTTTTTTTTTTAGAGACAGCATCTCACTCTGCTGCCTAGGCTGGAGTGCAGTGGTGTGATCTTGGCTCACTGTAGCCTCCACCTCCTGGGCTCAAGCGATTCTCCTTCCTCAGCCTCCTGAGAAGCTGGGATTACAGGCATGTCCCACCATGCCCAGTTAATTTTTGTATTTTTAGTAGAGACAGGGTTTCGCCATGTTGGCGAGGCTAGTCTCGAACTCCTGACCTCAAGTGATCCGCCCGCCTTGGCCTCCCAAAGTGCTGGGATTACAGGCGTGAATCACAGCGGCCAGACCTGCCGAGAGGCTTTTCTCAAATATCTAACTGGTGGTCCTTGACTACCTATTTAAGAGAGAGCCACTAACAATCCAACTGGGAGCTTCGATAAGAGGGTAGGCCTTAGGTACTGGTTTGGATCACAATGAGGTAGGTGGTTGAGCAAGGTTATCTAGCTATTTTGTTGCCAACTCCTAAATATCTGTTTTTTGCAGATATTTATTCTTGGGTTGTCAGTTTCCCTGGAGAAAATTTCTTTAAATTCCTCCCTTGGTGGGTAGAAGCTTGTTGTGGCAACCAGTAGGGTGAGAGGGCTAAGGAGTCCCACTGCTCACTATGTGGACTTTGATTTAAGTACCTGTTTCCAGGAAGGTAGGAGAGTTACTCCTAACCTCAGCTGAGTATGGTATTTAAGTCTAGATTTTTTTGTTGTTGATTTATCTTCTCCAAATAGTACACTTCCCATCTTCTATGGAGGCAGGAAAAATATGGGGGTTAGAGAGGGGTACCTGGGAATGTAGATACTTTCTCCTAAGACTCACATATTTCCTAGTTTTCAGCCGCACTCCTACACCTCCTCCTGTAAGGTAACTGCATGCTTATAATTTCTGGGCATTTCAGGGATTCTACTGAGATAATTTGCTTCTTCCTTGTTGGCCCCTGTCTCTTCCAGATTTCTTAGCAGAACAGAGAAAGCCAAAACTTGAGACAGTTCTCATTTGTCTATTTTCCATCCAGAATGTTTTTGACAGGTCTTTTCTGCTGACTGTTTTGTCCTATTTATTTACTTTTTTTTTTTTTTTTTTTGAGACGGAGTCTCGCTCTGTCGCCCAGGCTGGAGTGCAGTGGCCAGATCTCAGCTCACTGCAAGCTCCGCCTCCCGGGTTTATGCCATTCTCCTGCCTCAGCCTCCCGAGTAGCTGGGACTACAGGCGCCCGCCACCTTGCCCGGCTAGTTTTTTGTATTTTTTAGTAGAGACGGGGTTTCACCGTGTTAGCCAGGATGGTCTCAATCTCTTGACCTCGTGATCCGCCCGTCTCGGCCTCCCAAAGTGCTGGGATTACAGGCTTGAGCCACCGCGCCCGGCCATTTACTTTTAAACTTTGTTTTGTTATGATTTTAGTGAGGCTTCTTGAAGAAATAGAGGTAAATATACATGTAAACCTTAACCTTAAAGAATTTAGTCATTTGAATGGTATAAATATTATAGACCTAATACTTTTCTTGCTGCTGGAAATCCAGTAGTGCACAAAACAGAGAAATATTCCTGCCCTCATGGAGTTTAAATGCTAGTAGAAAGACAGATGCAAATCAAGACAAGAAGAGGTATAGTACATTAGATAATGATAAATGTTAAGAAAAAAATTTTTAAGGCCGGGCGTGGTGGCTCATGCCTGTAATCTCAGCACTTTGAGAGGCCAAGGCGGGTGGATCACCTGGGGTCAGGAGTTCGAGACCAGCCTGACCAGCATGGAGAAACCCCTTCTCTACTAAAAATACAAAATTAGCTGGGCGTGGTGGCACATGCCTGTAATCCCAGCTACTCAGGAGGCTGAGTCAGGAGAATAGCTTGAACCCAGGAGGCGGAGATTGCGGTGAGCCACGCGCCATCACACTCCAGCCTGGGCAACAAGAGCACAGAGCACAACTCTGTCTCAAAAAAAAAAAAAAAAAAAGTTTTTTAAAGACACGAAGTAGGAAATATTATTGGCAAACTTGTAATCTTTTTAGGTAGATGGCCATGGAAGGCGTCACTGAGAAGGAGCCATTTGAAAGACCTTAAGAAGTGAGGGAGCAGATCATGAGGATATTTGGGAGAAGAACTTACAGTTAGTGGGAGGAGCCAGTATGAAGGTCCTAAGGCAGCAGTGTGTCCTGTATGTTTGAATAACAGGAAGGAGGGCCAGTGTGGCAGCATCACACTGTAAGGACTGGCTTTAATACTGAATGAAGTTGTAGGGTTTTGAGCAAAGCCATGATATGATCTGACTAACCATATTATAACAGAGTCAATGTGGTTGCTGTATTGAGAATAACCCATAGGGAGTCACGAGCTGAGGCAGTTAGGAGGCTATTGCAGTATTCCAAGCCACATGGAAATAGTGAGTGGCTGGATTCTGGATTTGCTGATGATGTGGGATGTGGGATGTGGGATGTGAGCAGGGAATAACCAAGATGATTTTAAGGTTCATGACTCCTGTGGGCTTTTGAAACTGTAGAACCCTGGTATCAATATAAATATAATGAATACTTTACTAAAAAAAGCCATAGAACTATTTTAAGTAATTTTGCTTTACAAACCATAATGCTTCTTTTTTAAAGCTCTTCACAGAATACGGTCGTCTGGCAATGGATGAAATTTTCCAAAAGCCTTTCCAGGTTAGAATATTTATTTTAAATATAATTCATATATTTGTTTTTGTTCATAGATCAGCAAACTACAGCTCATAGGCCAAATCTAGCCTGCCACCTGTTTTTATGACTGTGAGCTAAGAATGGTTTTTACATTTTTAAATGGTTGAAAAAAATGAGCAATACTATTTTATGACATGGAAATTATCTGAAATTCAAATGTCAGTGTCTATAGATAAAATTTTAGTGGAACACAGCCATGCTCATTTGTCTTTGTACTGTCCGTGACTGCTTTCCTGCTACAATGGCAGAGTTGAGTAATTACTTAAAAAATAAACTCTCTGGGTTGGGCATTTTGGCTTACGCCTGTAATCCCAGCACTTTGAGAGGCCAAGGCAGGCAGATCACCTAAGGTCAAGAGTTCGAGACCAACTTGGCCAACATGGAATCTGTCTCTACTAAAAATACAAAAATTAGCTGGCGTGGTGGTGGCGGGTGCCTGTAATCTCAGCTACTCAGGAGGCTAAGGCGGGAGAGTTGCTTGAGCCTGGTAGGCCCAACCTCTTAAAAAAAAAAGAAAGAAAAAAAGTAAATCCTTCAGTACATATCTTTACCCCCTTTTTAGAAGCTGGCATTATGCAAAGACGTATTGCAGTTGTTCTCTTGAAAATGTGTTTATGCATGTTAAAATATGTTCTGCTCGTTCCTTAAATAGACACTGATGTTTTTGGTTAGAGATTGGAGTTTCCCTTATGAATACAGCTACGGACTCCAAGGAGGAATGGCATTTTTGGATAAGCGTTTACAGGTAAGTGGGACTATAATCTTCTGAGGAATTATCTCAAAGTGGTGATAGCTTTCTCATTTGCCTTTGGCTATTGTGTTTAAAGCAATTATTGAAAATGATATTGA
The DNA here is from genome assembly GCF_007565055.1 of Rhinopithecus roxellana. Lineage (NCBI taxonomy): Eukaryota > Metazoa > Chordata > Mammalia > Primates > Cercopithecidae > Rhinopithecus > Rhinopithecus roxellana. The sequence continues at coordinate 10,851,975 of NC_044563.1, read as the reverse complement.
ATACATTAACTATATATGAATCTTAATGCAAGCTAATATTTATTCCTGATAAGATTAAAGAACCTGTATATACAATGCACAGGAACTGTAGAAGAAAACTCTGGGCCAGTGCCCAAGCTTTGATTATAATTTCCATTTTACATTTTAAACCAAGTTCTATATGTGTCTCTAGAAGTCACACTCAGAATCTTAGTTATGTTATTCTTATTCAAAGTTTTTACTTACTTTGGGATAAACAGGCCTAAGCTGTTCCCCCAAACCAAAACACAGGAATCCTTTGTCTGTCACTACTAATTGGTTAGATCCTTCTTCATCTGCACAAACTATCCCTTATGTAATACTCTTTTTAAAGAAATTCTTCCGCACCTGATTTGTTAGCTATAGGAGTCAAGCCATGGGTAATCAGATTTGTGTGTTTGTTTCTTAGGGTTCTGAGTTTTCTCATTTGGCCACTATGATCCATCAGAGTGGAGGAGTCTTCTTACCTTTATCCTTATACTAGTTGTCCCTAGTAAAGAAAACCAAAGGACTTTTGGTTGGTAAATTGTTGGTCTTCATTGGCAGGTGAAGGAACATCAACATGAAGAAATTCAGAATGTTCGAAATCACATTCACTCATGTTTCTCGGATGTCACCTGCTTTCTCTTACCACATCCAGGACTCCAGGTGGCCACAAGCCCTGACTTTGACGGGAAATTAAAAGGTGTGTTCCAAGTGTTACTTTAAATATGTGATTTGATCTTTGGAATTAAAAATAATGAATCACTTACAAATCAAGTGAATGCTTAAGAAAAATGGTGTGCTGTCTTAGAGTAGTATTTAAAGTCTAGTTCAGATTTTGCTCCTGACTTAATGCACCCATCAGAATTAGTTTGCCTTGACTTCTCCACCTGTAATGGTGGTGTTCATATCCATTAGTAGTCTTTCTAAGAGACTCGTTATGGTTCTTGGTTTATAAGAGATACAAATATTAAATAAAGGAAGACTAAACATTAGTCAGCTAATATTAAGTAAAATTAACTTCCCAAGGGAAGGCAGCGTGATGCATGGCAGAGCCATTATTTTCATCTTATTTGTGATTATAGCAAAACCTGATGCTGGGTCATGTGCTAATGTCAGGAAGTGCTAACTAAGTGGTAGGTGAGAGGAATTGTAGTTGGGACTCTTGGGCTCCATTATCTTATTTTTGTTCCTTTTTCATTAAGGCCTTGAGTCATTGAATGGCTGGCCCTTGATTTACACATGTGTTAAACTGAGCACTTGTTTTTTTTTTTTTTTTTTGAGACGGAGTCTCGCTCTGTCACCTGGGCTGTAGTGCAGTGGCCGGATCTCAGCTCACTGCAAGCTCCGCCTCCCGAGTTTACGCCATTCTCCTGCCTCAGCCTCCCGAGTAGCTGGGACTACAGGCGTCCACCACCTCGCCCGGCTAGTTTTTTTGTATTTTTTTAGTAGAGACGGGGTTTCACCATGTTAGCCAGGATGGTCTCGATCTCCTGACCTCGTGATCTGCTCGTCTCGGCCTCCCAAAGTGCTGGGATTACAGGCTTGAGCCACCGCGCCCGGCCTGAGCACTTGTTAATAAGCTTATCCGAGTCTCTCAGATTGCTGGTAATGTTTGCAACACTATGCTAGGTAGTTTGATACTTATGCTCCCAGTAATTCCATGAAGTTGATGTAATTTCCTTTATCTTATACGTGAGGAAAATGGCAAAAATAGTTAAGGAAAAGGAGGAAAGTTAAGTAACTTGCTCAAATTGCTCTGCTAGTAAGTAAGTGGTAAGGCGCAGATCTGCATCCAAGTTCTTGTTGCTCCAAACCCATACTGGGCTAAAATAGGGGTTCTTCTGTTATATGGAAGAAATCATTTAGAGGATATGTACTGTTTAGTTACTACTAAAAGGTTTTAAAGTGAATGGTTTTCATAGCCTTATATTAAATATAAAGTGCATCATTTTCAACCTATTTGATTTAGTTGATCCAAGAAAATGAATGTTCAGCTCAAGATTTTCATTCCAGCTGGTCTTAATATTGCAAAGAAACTGAGTTAAAAGAGACTTAACCTTTACCTTTTATTTGTCACTTCTCTGATATTTTTACATGGTTGGCAGCTTTCCTGAGGAGGAGACTTCCCTGGCCTGTTTCATGGCAATTGAAAGATCTAAGATTATTGCTTTGGGAGAGAAATCTGCTTGGCAAGCACTGGACCTAGAATCTTTTATCTGAAAAGCAGTTTCAAGGGAGTTTTTAGAGCTGAGTAGGGAGAGAAAGTTGAGTGTGTGTGTGTTTGTGTGTGTGTGTGTGTGTCTAGGTAATATATTGTTTAGGATTATAATGCTCCATTATTAGTTGTACTTTTACCAACCTGAACTCGGATTTGTTCATCACTGATGGGAATGTGTCCAGTGGAATTCTTAAATGGAGGTGTTAGGAGAGGGTGAATTAGAGTGACTCCTAGTGATTATCCAGTATAAACACACACAAATGGCATTCTTCCATAGTTTCAGTTTTAATATTCCAATGCATTGCTTTAAAGTTTGTTTTCATTTTTATCATGTTATTCAGGGAGTAGGCAGAGTTTTTTAAAAGTTCAGTAACCCTGGCTTTTTTAGCATCACTATGCCTGGCTAATTTTTTTATTTTTTGTAGAGATAGGGTCTCCCTATGTTGCCCAGGCTGGTCTCGAACTCCTGACCTCAAGTGATCCTCCCACCTCCCACTTCAACTTCTTAAAGTGTTGGGATTACTGGCATGAGCCACCACGCCCAGCCAGTACTTTTTTAAATGGAAAGATTTGAAAAATAAAAATTTGCTTCTTTGCCTAACTTTAAAATGTTAAAAATATGTTAAAAGCCTGCCCTCTGTGTTTATTTAAGGAACTACAATTATTATGAGGATTGTTCATGAAGAATTCTTACTAGCTCTGCAAAGGTTTATGTACATTTTAGATTTGGAATTTTAGGGAACCTCTTAACCGAGATATTGAAAGGTTTTGAGTGAAGAGTAAATTGGATGCTAAATTGCAAGTAGCAGGTGATTTGTATTTGGCAAGTGCTAGCTTGAGAACCACACACATTTTATTGTAGGAGACCTGTTAGTAGGACTAATGTAGTTTTCAGAATTAAAAGATAGACATTATATTTTCTCTAGTATATACTTGTGCAGTTCCATGGTTGAGATTCTGCAGTCCTGTTCCATGTAACTTGGAAAATAGACAACATTAGCCTGAGGTTGTTAGGGCTAATCCATAAAAAGAACTTAAAATGTAATTTTTGTAGAACATTTAAATTTCAAAAGAACTACATTCTGAAACTATTTCTGCAAATGTTCCCCCAGATACTTTAGGAATTATTCCAGTGGTTTTATTTTAGTTTTAAAGATCAACCGCTTATTTAGAGGTAGATGCCTGCCAAACATGATCTTAGTTTTGGTATAACTGATACTGAGCTGCTGTTTCTTGCAGTAATTAGCATAGCTGCTGAGTTTTTGTTGTTGTTGTTTTTTGTTTGTTTGTTTTTTGAGACAGAGTCTTGTCTGCACTCTGTTGCCCAGGCTGGAGTGCAGTGGTGCAATCTCAGCTCACTGCCACCTCCGCCTCCCGGGCTCAAGCGATTCTTGTGCCACATTCTCCCGAGTAACTGGGATTGCAGGAGTGCACTGCCACACCTGGATAATTTTTGTATTTTTAGTAGAAACGGGATTTCACCATGTTGGCCAGGCTGGTCTTGAACTCCTGGCCTCAAGCAATCTGCCCCCCTTGGCCTCTCAAGGTGCTGGGATTACAGGTGCGAGCCACCACGCTAGGCCTAGAATAGCTGCTCTTTGAGAATACTTTTCATCAGATGCAGGATGACTGTGTTGTCAGCATAAAGAAAATTGTCATCTTGCTATTTACTGTCACAGGGAGACCTAATACAGTAACTACTGAGTTGTGTAGTTAGAAATTACACAGGAGGGTTTATAGGGCACAGTCTTCTTTGACACCATTGAAGATTGAGATTGTTTCTGTTATGAGACAGTTCTTGTCTATTCTGATTTCAAAACTGTTATTTTGGTGTAGGCTTCATAGAAACATGAGTGGCATATAGGGTCTGTACAGCTTGTTAAAGTGGCAAGTGTAGCATCTGGATCCTGCTACTACTTCTTGTGTGAGGTATTTTTGAAACACTCAGTCTTTCAGTGTGATGGAAATTGAAACCATACAAAAAGGTTTTTTGAATATATAATACATTCACATGTTTAAAATGTTATAAAGGATTAAAAAGTACTCAGTGAAAAGTCTCTCTTCCATTTTTGTAGGCTTTCAGAGTTTCTTTAGTATATGAAAGCAAATGTGAACGTGTACAGAAATGGCCTATTATGTATACTTTTATACTTTTTCACTACAAGGTTATAAAGTACTTTTCCCATGCTTTTCTTGAAATTTTAGTTTCATTTTTCATGTTATAGTCTGTTGGTGGAGTATTGAAGAGTTCTTATTTGATGTGGGCTCCTACCTGCTTTTTTTTTTCAGTGTATAGCTGGGAACCCAAGAAGATGTTAGAAGATGATGTAAATCAGCTTTTCTGTATTTTAATTCTCCTATGTCTTTGTAGTTGGACCAGCCAATAATTCTTACCTTGAGGAAAGAGCTCTATTTAATGGCTCTCCTGATCCCTCTGTGGGAACCTTGTAGAAACTGCAGAGAATTTGTCACCTTTCTTGAGTTAGTGGTCTTTTCATTTTGGGGTGGTTCCAAGGGTCTCTGAGGAGATAATAGAAAATAAATATAGGCCGGGCGCGGTGGCTCAAGCCTGTAATCCCAGCACTTTGGGAGGCCGAGACGGGCGGATCACGAGGTCAGGAGTTCGAGACCATCCTGGCTAACACGGTGAAACCCCGTCTCTACTAAAAAATACAAAAAACTAGCCGGGCGAGGTGGCTGGTGCCTGTAGTCCCAGCTACTCGGGAGGCTGAGGCAGGAGAATGGCGTGAACCCAGGAGGCGGAGCTTGCAGTGAGCTGAGATCCGGCCACTGCACTCCAGCCTGGGCGACAGAGCGAGACTCCGTCTCAAAAAAAAAAAAAAAAAAAAAAAAAAAAGAAAATAAATATAATGAGGGACAGGTACTTCTTCTTCTTTTAACATTAAAAATATTAACAAGAATAAATCAAATAGATGACCAGTGATTTCTAATTGATTTAAAGGAGTAGTGTGAGGGCGTGGCAAAGGCCTGAGACAACTTGAGAGGTTGAAAATTGACTTGTTGAAGACCTTGTTATTGAAATTCTTTTTTTTTTTTTTTTTTCTGAGATGGAGTTTCACTCTGTTGCCCAGGCTGGAGTGCAGTGGTACGATCTTGACTCACTGCAACCTCTGTCTCCCGGGTTCAAGCTATTCTCTGCCTCAGCCTCCCAAGTAGCTGGGATTACAGGCGCCTGCCACCACCTCCGGCTGATTTTTGCATTTTTAGTAGAGACGGGGTTTCACCATCTTGGCCAGACTGGTCTTGAACTCCTGATCCACCTGCCTTGACCTCCCAAAGTGCTGGGATTACAGGCATGAGTCACTGTGCACGGCCATCAAATTACTAAAAAGTGAAATTTCTTGAAAGGCTAGGGAGTAGACCAGATATCCCAGAGTGAGAACCAAGGTAAGGATGTTCTGCATACATAGTATTCTATTTTGAACTAGAGAAGACTTTCTACTACAGTGGGGAAGGAAAAAAATGAAGGTACATTGGGACAGAGATCTATCAGCAACTTGATCATAGCCAGAAAGTGTCAAAACATAGTCTCAGACCCCTTCTTCTCTCCCACGTTTTTTTTTTTTTTCTTGAGATGGAGTTTCACTCTTGTTGCCCAGGCTGGAGTGCAATGGTACAATCTCGGCCCACTGCAACCTCCTCCTCCTGGGTTCAAATGATTCTCCTGTCTCACCCTCCTGAGTAGCTGGGATTACAGACACCCACCACCATGCCCGGTTAGTTTTTCTATTTTTAGTAGAGATGGGGTTTCACTATGTTGGTCAGGCTGGTCTCCTGACCTTAGGCGATCCACCTGCCTTGGCCTTCCAAAGTGCTGGGATTATAGGCAGGAGCCACCAGGCCGGCTTCTCTCCCACTTTCAACAACCAATGTTAAAAAGCACTAGACTGGGAAGATTGCATTTTATGTTCACTTTGGTTGAATAAGGCTGTTTGGCTTATTTTTTCCTTCTTTGTGGTCCTGTGAACAGATATTGCTGGTGAATTCAAAGAGCAGTTACAGGTACTGATACCATATGTATTAAACCCATCTAAGTTAATGGAAAAGGAGATCAATGGCTCAAAGGTCACCTGTCGGGGACTATTGGAGTATTTTAAGGTAAATATGGATTTTAATTATTAAAATTTTTGATTTTTGGTAAAGCTGATCTAACTTGTAAATCAACTTGAATTTAAATATTTTGAAACTTAAAATTTTCTGGGGGAGATGGTGAAAGGCATTTTCAGAGACCTTGGTGTCCTTCCAGGAGTGGGCCATTGGGTGGCAGTATTGGTCTAAGAACCAAATGGATGTTCTTTGCACTCTCTTAGAGGAGCAATTAGCTGTGACTAAAGGAAGATTGTTCCTCAAGGAAGATGGTGTGGACAGGAGGTGGTTAGGAAGTTGCTGTGAGTAGGAGGAGACGGCACCTAGATGTGACACGACTACCTCAAGGCGGATGGTCACTCTGCCCACAGGTAGTGGTGAGGCCAGCGTGCATGGGGAGCTGGATGGGAATCCTAGCCTCTGTAGGTTTGTGCTGCTTGAGAACATTTTTAGTTAACTAAAAATGCTAACATGCACTCAAAGGTGTGTGGTGTGTTTTTGCTAATTCCTGGTTGTTGATCTAAGTGTTTAGGAAAATGCAGTTGTATGGTCACTTTCTAAAAATTAATTATGAGTAAGATATGGCTGAATAACATTTTATAGCAGTTTTTATGTTTATATTTTAAGGCATATATTAAAATTTATCAAGGAGAAGATCTGCCTCACCCCAAGTCCATGCTTCAGGTAAACAATGATTTGACATCCTAAATGCTACCCTTCAATTACCTGAGTTGACCTGTATACAATAAGCAGAGTTCTTCAGGAAGAGAATGTGCTTTTTCTCCTTTTTCATTATGCTGAGGTCTGTTAATTTTTTTTTAGCACATTTTGCAGTAGTGTGGCCTCCTAGTTCACTTTGCAGTAATGTGACCTTCTGGTTCACTTGTTTGTATTCATGGTTGTACAGTTGAAATGGCTTCTCCTCACTGGGCCTAGTCTTTTCACCAAACACATTTCGGGAAGCACAGTTTATTATACTTGGGTGAAACATACCCACCATGCTAGACAAGCAATTTCCTGTCATCTGTTGTTTATTTTTTAAATTTTTATATAATTTATAATTTTTTGAGACAGAGTCTCACTCTTGAGAAAGCTGGAGTGCAGTGGCATGATCTCAGCTCACCACAACCTCTACCTCCTGGGTTCAAGTGATTCTCGTGCCTCAGCCTCCCGAGTAGCTGGGATTATAGGCGTATACCACCATGCCTGGCTAATTTTTGTGTTTTTAATAGAGATCGGTTTAGCCATGTTGCCCAGGCTGGTCTCGAACTCCTGGACTCAAGCAATCCGACCGTCTTGGCCTCCCGAAGTGCTGGGATTATAGGGGTGAGCCTCTGTGCCTGGCCATAATTTTTTTAATTCAAAAAAAAAAAAAAAAAAAAATAGGGATGTGGTCTTGCTGTGTTGCTCAGGCTGGTCTTAAACTTGGCTCAAGCGATGTGCCTGCCTCAGCCTCCCAAAGTGCTAAGATTATAGGTGTAAGCCACCATGCCTGACCTATTGTTTACTTTAGTGGAACATGTCCTGACATACCTGTTTACTATTCACTAATCAGGTTTTTAATTTGCAACTAGAATATCATTTGGTTAAAACATAATTTTTACTTTCATGTGCTGAACATAAGGGGATTTATTGCCAAGTGTTGATTTCTTTTGTAGCAGAAAATGTTCATAAAGGGAGCTAGAGCCTGGGATTGACATTGCAAATAATTTTTTCCTTTTTTTTTTTTGAGACGGAGTCTCTCTCTGTTGCCCAGTCTGGAGTGCAGTGGCGCGAGCTCGGCTCACTGCAAGCTCCGCCTCCTGGGTTCATGCCATTCTCCTGCCTCAGCCTCCCAAGTAGCTGGGACTACAGGCGCCCGCCACCATGCCTGGCTAATTTTTTTTGTATTTTTAGTAGAGACGGGGTTTCACAGTGTTAGCCAGGATGATCTCTATCTCCTGACCTTGTGATCCACCCACCTCAGCCTCCCAAAGTGCTGGGATTACAGGCATGAGCCACCGCACCCGGCACCTCCCCCCTCCTTTTTTTTTTTCTTTTTTAAAATAGAAACAGGATCTAGCTGTGTTGAGCAGGCTGGTGTTGAATTCTTGGGCTCAAGTGATCCTCCCACCTCAGCCTCTCAAAGTGCTGGGATTACAAGCATGAGCCCTCCCAGCTTTTTCCTTTTTTTTTTTTTTTTTTTTTGAGACAGAGTCTTGCTGTATCACTTAGGCTGGAGTGCGGTGGCGTTATCTCGGCTTACTGCAACCTCTACCTCCTGGGTTCAAGCAGTTCTCCTGCCTCAGCCTCCTGAGTAGCTGGGACTATAGGCGTGCACCACCATGCTCAGCTAATTTTTTTGTATTTTTAGTAGAGATGGGGTTTCACCATGTTGGCCAGGCTGGTCTTGAACTCCTGACCTTGTGATCTGCCAGCCTTGGCCTCCCAGAGTGCCAAAGTGCTGGGATTACAGGCATGAGCCACCGCACCCAACCTTTCCTTCTTTTTTTTTCTTTTTTTTTGACTCACATCTATTTTTTTCAAGTTGAAGCAATGGAGCCAGGTGTGGTGGCTTACACCTGTAATCCCAGCACTTTGAGAGGCTGAGGTGGGTGGATCACTTGAGCCTGGGTGTTCAAGATCAGCTTGGGCAATATAGGGAGACTCTAGCTGTGCAAAACAAAAACTTCAAAAGTTAGCCAAGCATGGTGGCACGCACTGGCGGGAGGATGGCTTGCATTCAGGAGATAAAGGTTGCCGTGTGCTGAGATCACCAGTGAACTCCAGCCTGGGTGACAGAGTGAGACTCTGTCTCAAAAAAATAAAATTTAAACAATTAAAAAATAAATTAATGCAATGGAAATAGTATTTTCCTTGAATTTTGGATATTTAATTTTTGCTAAAGATTCTTATGTATAAGAATACATATTTCTATGTATATGAACTTCTACCATTTTTTTGGGTAGAAAATTTGGCAGAGAAAGTGTATTTTATGTCATCAGTTGAACTATATGGAAATCTAGAAAAATAGGAAGAATGGGGATTAGAGAAGATTTTTTATTAGGTTATTTGTGGAGGAATGTTAAAAGAGGAAGGATTTATAGTTCATGTTTTTCTCTCTTAAAAGGCCACTGCTGAAGCCAACAACTTAGCAGCTGCAGCCTCTGCCAAGGATATTTATTATAACAACATGGAAGAGGTACGTGGGACATACGCCTTATTCTGAAATATCTGTAACCTGTCTAGGCATTGTTGTGGACTTCAAAAGCCCAACTTGATCCTACTTAATGTATCTTTAAGTGATGAGGCAACAAAGGTATATTCAGGTTGTCCTGGTAATGGGGGCCTTCTAATTATTACCATTTCTTTTTTTGTTTGTTTGTTTTTGTTTTGTTTTGTTTGAATAGCAAATAGTTTATTGGTAAGTATGTGGTTTCAGTGGGAGTAATACATTCACACGAACAGGAGATAATAATCAAGTCAAAAGAATAAATGCTTACTAATCATCAGAAAATCTGTGGCCATTAAGGCTGGCACATAAAAATCCAAAATCACTCAGAGGCCAAATAAGAAGATTCGTGCTCTTATTAGTTCACGTGGAGTAGGTCCATAGTACCTGGAATCTATAGAATTCTGTAGATTATCACCTTCTGACCAGACATGACCCACTGGGGCATAACTGTGGCTTTTAAGGAAATCTGATGGACTAGAGGTGAGGATTTTTTCTCCTTCCAAACCAGTTACTCTTTTACAAATATTTGATTTTGGATCACTTGGGCTTTTTGCAGTCACTTCTTTGGATACTATAAAAATGTCGACTAAAATTTTCTTCAAAGACAATATCTGAGTTTTGAATTGTAGGCTCCACTGATGGTCCAGAACACATGACAACACCACCAACGTATTCAAAAGCACAGTGAGCTATACAGCCATACTGAATAGTATAGCCAGCAAGTCGAAAGGTTTCCCCAGAACACCATGAAGCATAGTTCTGTGTAGACTCTGCCACCATTGGTCATAGGTCTGTTCTATAATTCATTCAATTTTTAGGGAAGTCGCAGGGCTTCCAGAAAAAAAAAAAAAAGCATGTCTCAAAGCGTATGTGGGTGATCCATGATTTCAGGAATCCTTGGGTCCCAAAGAACCCTGAAGACCCTCAACCAGGACACAGGTGGGCCTTTCTCACCTGGGCCCCCCAGAAGTCAACCGTTTGATTTTGTTTTTTTGAGACGGAGTCTCACTCTGTCACCCAGGCTGGAGTGCAGTGATACGATCTCGGCTCACTGCAGCCTCTGCCTCCCGGGTTCAGACGGCTCTCCTGCCTCAGCCTTCTGAGTAGCTGGGATTACAGGTGCCTGCCATCACGCCCGGCTAATGCTTTTTGTATTTTTAGTAGAGACGGAGTTTCACCGTGTTGGCCAGACTGATTTCGAACTCCTGACTTCAAGTGATCTGCCTGCCCCGGCCTCTCAAAGTGATGGGATTACAGGCGTGAGCCACCGTGCCCGGCCCAGTGTCACTGCTCTTTCCAATTAACATTATCACCCTGGTTTTTTAAGTGTATTTTTCAGAGGAAGTGAAACTAGACTTTATTGGTCTTAGTCATCTTTTAAAAGTTAACTTATTAATATATTGTTAACATCTTAAAACATTCTAATCCTTTCATTATTTTTTTGTGTTTTATTTGGCAGTTGTTTCTGAAGAGATCTTTTAACATATTGTGTCTTTGTTCTTTTTAGGTTTGTGGGGGAGAGAAACCTTATTTGTCTCCAGACATTCTAGAGGAGAAGCACTGTGAATTCAAACAACTTGCTCTGGACCATTTTAAGAAGACCAAGAAGATGGGTGGGAAGGATTTCAGCTTTCGTTACCAGCAGGAGCTGGAGGAGGAAATCAAGGAATTATATGAGAACTTCTGCAAGCACAATGGTAGCAAGAACGTCTTCAGCACCTTCCGAACCCCTGCAGTGCTGTTCACGGGCATTGTAGCTTTGTACATAGCCTCAGGCCTCACTGGCTTCATAGGTCTTGAGGTTGTAGCCCAGTTGTTCAACTGTATGGTTGGACTACTGTTAATAGCGCTCCTCACCTGGGGCTACATCAGGTATTCTGGTCAATATCGTGAGCTGGGCGGAGCTATTGATTTTGGTGCCGCATATGTGTTGGAGCAGGTAAGTAGTGCTGCTGAAGAGCCTGAGGGTTGATAATGGGCAGATATTTGTGCTTCTGTTGTGAAATATCTTAGTTTGGAAGAGTTTCATAGCAAAGACATGAGACAATGGCCACTCCCTTGGCCTTTGTTTTCTGATAGACTTTATGTTTTATTATCCTTTAGGATATTAATATTTATTCTTAATATTTTGTTTCCATGCCTAAAAAGGCGCCCCCCCACCTTCTCCTTTTTTTTTTTCTGAGGCAAAGTCTCGCTCTGTTCTCTTGCCCAGGCTGGAGTCCAGTGGCATGATCTTGGCTCACTGCAATGTCAGCCTCCCAGGTTCAAGCGATTCTCTTGCCTCAGCCTCCCAAGTAGCTGAGACTACAGGTGTGTGCCACCACGGCCCGCTAGTTTTTGTATTTTTAATAGAGACGGGGTTTCACCATGTTGACCAGGCTGGTCTCGAACTCCTGACCTCATGATCCGCCTGCCTCGGCCTCCCAAAGTGCTGGGATTACAGGTGTGAGCCACTGCGCCCGGCCCAGAAACAGCCCTTTAATGCAAAAACATTGCAACTTAGACATACTGATTGTGTTTCCCTTTGGCAACTTTTTTTTTTTTCCCCTGAGACAGAGTTTTACACTTTTGCCCAGGCTGGAGTGAAATGGTGTGATCATGGCTCACTGCAACCTCTGCCCACTGGGTTCAAGAGATTCTCTTGCCTCAGCCTCCAAAGAGTAACTGGGATTATAGGTGCCCGACACCACACCCAGCTAATTTTTATGTATTTTTTAGTAGAGATAGCATTTTGCCGTGTTGGCTAGGCTGGTATTGAACTCCTGACCTCAGGTGATCCACCCTCCTCGGCCTCCCAAAGTGCTAGGATTATAGGCATGAGCTATCGCACCTGGCTGGCAACTTCTAATTACATACTCTTCAGACATAATTTTTATGTGATTCTCCCTTCTCACCCGCCCCCAGATGAATTTCACTGAAAATCAAGAGCTTTGAAAAAATTACGAACTTAACGAAAAATGTTCGGTTTTGAGTCCTACTGGATTAGGGAAGGGATGGTATCTCTTTTACCAGTGACTTGCTTATTTACTTACTGGGTTGCTTATTTATTTATTTATAAAATTTTTTTTAGAGACGAGGTCTTCCTCTGTCACCAGGCTGGTATCTTAGCTCACTGTAACTTAAAACTCCTGGGCTCAAGTGATCCTCCTGCCTCAAGTGAGCCTCCCAAGCAGCTGGTGTTACAGGCGAGTGCCACCACACCCGACTAACCCAGTAGCTCTTGGACATTGACATGGTCACAAGTTTTGTACATCTTTGAGATGATACATTTGTTTTTCTGAGCAACATGAACAGATTAGTTGGGTTAGCAGCTTGTGAAGCCACAGGAGCTGCCTATCCTACCCCAGCCACAGAGCAAATGTTCCCCTGGCTCTCTTGGGAGTTAGTTCCTGCCACAGCTTTCCTGTATCCCTGCATTTTCATTATAGTGCTTTCTGTAACATGCTGATGATGGAGACAGGTTTTTGAAAGTTTAAGGACTTACTTTCTTGTTGCTGTGTTGTATTTTATTAACTTACATGTTGAATAAATGGACTTTTGCAGGCTTCTTCTCATATCGGTAATTCCACTCAGGCCACCATGAGGGATGCAGTTGTTGGAAGACCACCCCTGGTTAAAAAAGCCCAATAGCATCTTAACATGAAGATCAAACAAAAAAACAACCAACCCCTACTGATTTCTGGGTTTCTGCCACGGCCACAGGTTCATATCTAGAGGAATGGCAGATCTGAGACCATCCAGGAAGAGCTAAAACATGGCCCTGTAATAAATGAGCAGACCTCTCCTGTGGTTTCTGATTATTAAACACACTTCCATTTCTCTTGGAAGCATTTCTTTTCCTTGCTGTTATAGATGCAAGCCTGTGTCTATTTTCATATTACTCTGCTTTGTGCACTTTATGGAGGAGGAAACTAGAGGAAAAATGGAAATGCAGCTTTTAAGTTGTTTATGTGCCACTTAGTGCCTTTTAAGATTGATTCCCTGATTTTGCAGACACGATGGGGAGGGGTTGGAGGATAACCTCATGAAAGATGCCATTTTTGGGGTGAAACTTGTCATTTCTTTTATACTTTACTCTTTTGAGAAGGATTCCTTTTTTCTTTTTTTTCTTGAGTTGGAGTCTCACTCTTTCACCAGGCTTGAGTGCAGTGGTGCAGTCTTGGCTCACTGCAACCTCCACCTGCCGGGTTCAAGCAATTCTCCTGCCTCAGCCTCCCAAGTAGCTGGGACTACAGGTGTATGCCTCTACGCCCAGCTAATTTTTTTGTATTTTTAGTAGAGACGGGGTTTCACCATGTTGGCCAGGGTGGTCTCCATCTCTTGACCTTGTGATCCGCCCGCCTTGGCCTCCCAAAGTGCTGGAATTACAGGCGTGAGCCACCGTGCCCAGTCAAGAAGGATTCCTTTTTTAAAAGTTTACAAAACTTGGAGAAACTTCAGAACTAAAGAATAACTGAAAATGATGTCATTACACTTTAAAAAAATTTACAATAGGGAATCCTGTTGCCTACTGTGGAAAAATCATGTCATATTTAAATATACCATACTCTGAAATGCGAGGTTTTTACCCAGTAGACTGACAGTTTTGTTGCAATTTGCTCTATTTTTATTTTGGTCCTTATAGCTTCTTTCTAGAAAAAGAGGCAAACGTGCCTTGAAAAGCTAGGGTGGCTCATAATAAAAGGAATGAGAATAGATACTTTAAGAAAAAAGCTAAGTTTAAATGAACCATGTGACCTCTGATAAGTCACTTGAACTTGTGCCTTGGTCAGGTTCACTGTAGGTTTACATATGTATGTATGTTATACACAAGTCTTGTAATTGTCATTTGAGGGGATTTGTTTTTGAGAGTTTTGCATAAGAACAGAACTTTATTAAAGATTAGAGGGAAGCTATTACCAAATATTACTGCCTTTAATTGATGTCTAATTTCATAATTCATGTGGCTTAGCAGCAATTAATAAATAACCTGATTTAAGGGCTTTACTCAGAATGTTAATTTGCATTCTCTGCCCTGTCTGATGTTCTTAATGAAGCTAGAATTAACCCATTTTATTTAGTGAATTATCTATTTAATTTTACTTTGGCTAGTCTGGTAGCTTTAAGATAGCGTTGGCTTAGCAAAGAGCAAAGTCCTACCCAAATATAAACAATATCTAGAAGTATCTAAGAGTTCTTTTTTCCTGTTTACCTTGATTAGGAGATAAAGTTTTATCTATTAGTTGCTTTTCCTTTTGGAATTATTGTGGATTTTAAAACTTAAAACTTGCCTGCAAGTATTTATATAAACATTCAGGTATATAAGCCTTAATTTCTGAGATAATTTAATTTTTGTTATGGGAGGGAGGTAAAAGTGTAAATTTTATATACGTGAAGGTAAGATCTGAGTGTAAACTTTATATACATTAAGTATGAATGGAAGGTAGAAAAAAAGTCCCTTTTCGCATGTAATTTCTTTATCAAATAATTTTCTTTTGACATTTTACCACTGAAGTATTTCTATAAGTCCTAAATTCCCAGCATACTATGTCTCATATTTATATGCCATCTTGCAAATAGTTCTTGCTATTTTATTCACTTGCTGTTACACTTTAGAAAAATTCCAGCTTGTTTACTTGCATTTATCAGTGATGCCAAGCTTTGACTGTTAACTTGAAAGCTTGCTTCTGAAATGTTGGTGCATTTTCAGGTGACCTCTTATCTCTCTGAAAGTTCATACCTATTAGCAGACTCTGTAAATATTGAGATACTTAGCTTGTAATACATTCTATAAGTAAATTTATAGATTTCCGAATAACTGTCAAAAAATTTAATGGTAAGAAGGGGTGATGTGTCGAAAACTCTAGTATTACGTCACTTTTAAAAAAGTGATAATGTGTGATTTAATGAAATCTTAAGATCAGTTACCATTTAAATTCACCATTTCTGTTCTGGTCTTACAAAGAAACCTTGGTTTAATTATCCAGATGAAGTCCCCCTCACCTTTTTTTTTTTTTTTTCTTCTGCTTCTGGAAATTGTTTATAAAGTTTTCTCAGTGAGGGTTCTTAAGAGTTTTCTTTGGCCTCTTTTCTCTCGACAGTAAATTGATGATTTTATATCAGCTTTTTCAATGAAAGATGCATTATCAATGCTGGCTATAGATCATCCTGGGGAGATTTATAACCAGGTTACAAATAATGTCTTTTACTTCTTTCACCTTTTACTTGTGGTTCAGATGCTCAGACTGTGTGTTTGTTTCGTGTCTGTTGCTCTGCCACTTTCCATGCAGGCATTTTTAATTTTACACAATTGTAACAATATATGGAACTCATTTCTATGAATATATAAAAGGAGGCTTCCGAAATTTTCTATTAAAATATTTCAGGATAAATTAAATATTGATAATTTGAAAAAATAATTTCAATGAGCTGCTTATAGTACAAATGGTAGAATCAGAGTTTTCATTCTTTCACTGAGAAATCTTTCTGTAAGATTGGCCCGTAGATAAAATGAAACTACTGTGTACGATAAAACACTTTCAGAGTCATGCTTTATTTTATTTTATCTTATTTCATGCTCTGTCGCCCAGGTTGGAATGCAGTGGTGCAGTCTCGCCTCACTGCAACCTCCACCTCCTGGGTTCAAGCGATTCTGCTGTCTCAGCTTCCTGAGTAGCTGGGACCACAGATGTACGCCACCACGCCTGGCTAATTTTTGTATTTTTACTAGAGGTGGGGTTTTGCCATGTTGATCAGGCTGGTCTCAAACTCCTGACCTCAGGTGATCCACCCCACTCAGCCTCCCAAAGTGTTGAGATTACAGGAGTGAGCCACCCTGCCCAGCTGAGTCATGCCTTATTTTGATAGTATACCAAGAAATGTTCTGTGGAAGTTTATGTTTTAATACGTCTTTTATATTTGGTAAAATTGCCTGTGTTTCGCTTTATTTATTTTACTTTTTTTTTTGAGATGGACCCTTGTACTGTCGCCCAGGCTGAAGTGCAATGGTGTGGTCTTGTCTCACTACAACCTCCGCCTCCTGGGTTCAAGTGATTCTTCTGCCTCAGCCTCCCAAGTAGCTGGGGTTACAGGCATGTGCCACCACATCCGGCTTATTTTCGTATTTTTAGTAGAGACAGGGCTTCACCATGTTGACCAGGCTGGTCTCAACTCCTCGGGTAATCTGCCTGCCTTGGCCTTCCAAAGTGCTGGGATTACAGGCGTGAGCCACTGGAACCTGGGCTTGTTTTGCTTTATTTTTTCTCTTACATGAAGTAAAGCGCTTTGGTCAAACAGACACACTTATACTGCCTTGTACTGGTGATCAGTTTCATTAGTGGATCACACACAGTGTTCTACTTGGCTTGTAAAATGGTGCCTTGGATAGGGTGAGTTTGGATAAGTATGTATGAGTTATAGCAAAATTAAGTAGGTTGAGTCAAGTCCATGCAAAAGCAATAAAACCGTTTTTTTTCCCCAGGTTCTTTTAAAAAATGATGTAACTTACATGGAAGTCTTCATAGAACTTTTTTCTTTCCTAGAACTATTGAAATGTAATTTAGGATGATTTGATGTTCCATCTCAAGTTGTCAACATGGCTGTGTCATTCTGGCTTACACATTTTTGATCTAACAATTCTAGTCAAGGGGTAAGGGAATAATGAAGACAAGCTTCAGTTATGAAAGTACAAACTATTTGTGTGATTAATTTTTAAAAATGACAAGAAGCCCATTGTAAAAGAATATTTGCAGTCAAATCATTTTTCTTATGTTGTAAGTCCTGTTGTAGCTATGTTTTGGGTAGTGGTTCTCATCTACCTTGGAGTGCATAAGACTTACCTAGCAGGCTTGTTTAAAAAGTTCAGATTCCCAGCTTCGTACTCAGGGATTGCCTCAGGTGGTATGGGCTGTGGTCCTGGAGTCATCACTTTTATAAATAATGGTTCAGAGCCCACAGAGAGAGACTGCTTCATCGAATGGGAAGTACCAAGGAGAAAGTACAATTCTGTATTGTCGGGAGGCAAGTGGACACTTTGTACCTGAAGTTTAGAATAGGTGGTCTCTTGCCAGTACAGTCCGAGGCGTTTTATGTGTTCAGAAGTAGTAAGGATGCCTTTAATTCAGAGGATTAAGCTCCTTAAAGCTGTTTTTCTCCATTGTCATAGTGCCTTCTCTGAAAAACGAATGTACAATTATCCTATTTTCTAACAGATATAACTAGGATTTTTTTAAAAGCAATTTTTCATAGTTTTTCTTTTAAAAAGTAAAATTCAGCACTGTGACTTCAACCCCCAAATCTTTCACAACAGGTGAAACATTAAGCCACAAATAAAAATAATGAACAAGAAGGAAGACAAGTTCCTAATTTCTGTCATTAGCGACCTAAGTACCCCATATCAGAAGCTTTGCAAAACAGATCTAGGGACAGAAGCGTTTTTTGAAAGACATTTTTCTTTGGGGGGGAATTTTGTGTGCCAGGACTAAAGTTTAAATATAGTGTTTTTATGAGCAAGGGAAGGTAGCATTGATTCCCAAAGCTTTCTAATTAGATACATGCTGTCATGGATGTAAGCCTTAAAGGAGTTAATACTAATCTTGTACATAAATTTTCCTCAGGTTTCTTTTTTATTTTAAAAAATGATTTGTTAAAAGTACTTTCTGCTAGACCCTTGCCTTTGAGTGGCTTTGAAATTTAATATAGTTTTTAAAAAGTGCAATGAGATGAGATTATGCTATTAGTATATTAAAAGCATGTTTCTGTTTTACTCCAATTTGTAAGATCATTTAATGGAATAAAGATCACAACACCATGTTATCTGTGTTTTCTTTCTCTTTTTTTTTTTTTAATATAGGAGGTTCTGTGAAATAGAGTTTGGCTTGGCAAAGTGAATAAGACTTCTGACGGGATAGTGGCAATGTGGTTTGAGTAAGCTTTTTCTGTCCTACAAAATGATACTGAACTAGTATCTTACTAGCATAGTCCTGGAGAAGGCTCTATTGTTGGTGGGGTTGCTTAAAAGTGAGCACAAGGGCCAGGTGTGGTGGCTAACTCCTATAATCATAGCACTTTGGGAGGCTGAGGTGGGAGAAATGCTTGAGCCTAGGAAATTGAAACCAACTTGGGCAATATATGGAGACACTTTCCACCTCTGTCCCTACAAAATAGATTAGCCAGGCATAGTGGCGCCCACCTGTAGTCCTAGCTTCTCTGGAGGCTGAGGCAGGATGATCACTTGAGCCCAAGAGTTTGAGACCAACTTGGGCAACATATGGAGACACCTTCCACCCCTGTCTCTGAAGGAAAAAAAAAAAAAAAAGCCAGGCATGATGGTGCGCACCTGTAGTCATAGCTACTCTGGAGGCTGAGGCAGGATAATCACTTGAGCCCAGGAGTTCGAGGCTGAACTGCAGCCTGGGCAACAGCAAGACCCTGTCTCTCAAAAAATAAGTGCAAATTTTATTTACAGTAACATGGACTTGTGAAGACCTCTGAATTTGTAGCACTTTCATTTAGTTGCCCCATCTGGAGCCAGCTGATTAAATAGTTTCTCTTTGGGGGTGGGGCCAGGGAACGTAAATCTCTGCTGAAAGCTTTCTCTTTCACTGATGACCTTGGACACTGGGGAGATTGAATTGAATTTCTCAAATACGACAAAAGCTAGACGTACCCCATTTAGCCCTACGGTAAAAAGATTTCTTCCCTAGTTGGAAACGGTGGGATCAGCAGCCTTTCTCCATCCAACCACCCCATCCATCCCTGGTTGTTACCGTATGTCAGGTGCTGCCCTTGAGTTCATCACAGTTTAGCAGGGAAGGGGCAAACTCAGGCTGATGATGTGAAGAGTATGATGAAAACAAAAGATTCAGGACTTGGGTGCCACCATCAGGGTAGACGCTCTCATCAGCATAAACTAGGGAGAAGGAAAGACCAGGGGGAGGAATGCAGTCCTGTATGGATGGGGAGCAGCTAAGCAAGCTGGCTTGTCTTTGGCGCATTGACATTCTTGCTTTTGATTATTGTATATCACTTTGCAAAAGACAAGTCCAACTCTAATTAGCTTAATCAAAGAAGGAAAAAATTGTTAACTGGGAAAAAGTTTCTTGTAATTGAACATATGGGGTAAAACTGACATCAGGCACTGGAGGAACTCAAATGTCAACAAGGCTCTTATTTCAGTGTTCAGTGACCTATTTTTTTCTTTTTATTATTATACTTTAAATTCTAGGGTACATGTGCACAAAGTGCAGGTTTGTTACATATGTATACATGTGCCATGTTGGTGTGCTGCACCCATTAACTCGTCATTTACATTAGGTATATCTCCTAATGCTATCACCCCCCCCCCACACCAATAGGCCCCAGTGTGTGATGTTCCCCTTCCTGTGTCCAAGTGATCTCATTGTTCAATTCCCACCTATGAGTGAGAACATGCGGTGTTTGGTTTTCTGTTCTTGCCATAGTTTGCTGAGAATGATGGTTTCCAGCTGCATCCATGTCCCTACAAAAGACATGAACTCATCCTTTTTTATGGCTGCATAGTATTCCATGGTGTATATGTGCCATGTTTTCTTAATCCAGTCTGTCATCAGTGACCTATTTATCTGCTGTTGCAGATAGGTTTCCTCCATGCTCCAGGGGAGGACAGGCACCAATGGTTCCAGTCTTATGTCATCCCACTTTAATGTACCCTGAGGAAAGAGGCCTTTTTTTTTTTTTTTTTTGAGCTACCTATGAAAAAATATGTGTGTATATCTCCATCCTGGAGAAGGCTTCTGATTTGTTTGGCTTGAGCCATGCTCTTTCCATGGTCAGCACTGTAGCTCGGGGGCTGAGGCATCATAACCAGCCAGACCTAAGTTGCAGGTGTCTATTGTCAGAGTGATGCAGGGGCCATTGAAAACAATATGCTAAGAAGGCTAAGGCTCAAGGCTCAAGGACAGTATCTCTAGCTAGTTGCACTTTTAATGAACTCCAGTAGTCAAGGACAGTATCTCTAGTTGAACTTTTAATGAACTCTAGTAGGCGCCAAGAAGGCAGACAAATAAGAAAGAGCTTAGAGACAAGGAACTAAGCAGAAGGTTACATCTGGGTGCAGAAAGTTTGTTTTGCATTGTGTTAGTTTTGCTGACGTGGGATTTATGGAGTATAAATAAAGTGAGGCGGAGGCTCTAGGCGCGGCCGCCATGTTCTCTGTTTGTCTTTGTCTCTTGTGTCTGTTCATTCACCACCACCACCACCGCGGTCCTCAATAGAGTGATGACCACGTACTATGACTGACAGCTCCACCAGAACCACACAGAGTCACCAAATGAGACTGCTGGGCAGACCAAAACAAATAATCCACTACAGATAACCAATTCCAGTTAACAATGGCCATTGAACAATGAGAGACACAAAACCTGGACATTTCCCAGGTTAAAGGTTCTGGAATTTTTTTTTTTTTTTTTTTCTGAGACGGAGTCTTGCTCTGTTGCCTAGGCTGGAGTGCAGTGGTGCAATCTCGGCTCATTGCAGCCTCTGCCTCCCGGGTCAAGTGATTCTCCTGCCTCAGCCTCCCGAGTAGCTAGGATTACAGGTGCCCACTGCCACGCCCAGCTAGTTTATTTTACTTTTAGTAGAGATGGGGTTTCACCGTGTTGGCCAGTCTGGTCTCGAGCTCCTGACCTCATGTGATCCACCCGCCTCAGCCTCCCAAAGTGCTGGGATTACAGGCGTGAGCCACTGTGCCCGGCCTCTGGAATGTTTTTTAATGAGAAGGTAGAGATGGTTATGCTGCACATTTAGGCAGTGGAAGCTCTTCAGGGCATTTCAATAGGGATTTGTTCTCTTTCCTCTTCAGTGGGACTTGGGTTTCAAAGGGAATTCAGAGGGAGGTTATACTTTACTTTCGATTTCTTTCATAAAAGCCTAATTTTTCTGGTCGGAGCAAACTATCAAAATTGGCATAGCCACATGTTTTACACCTGTGAAAACCCTGCCTTCAGCTGGCTGGTAGAGCACTTGAGACACACTCCCATTTTGAATGTTGTCATGTTGTGAAATTTGTGGATTCTGTTCTTTGTTATGAAATGTGTGGATTCTGTTCCTTGTGTGCAAAGAAGCATTGCAAACAGCTTCCCTTTAAATGCAGTTTCCCTAAAAGAAAAAAAAAATGCAGTTTCCTTGATCACTTTCTCTCATCACCCTTGCACCCTTTCTTTCTTCTGCCCTGGCCTTCCTGTGTGTCACCCCACTTGCTCAGATTCCGCATTGGGACTATTAGGCCTGCACAGCAAATTAGCCTGTGCCATTTTCTCCCATCTGCTCAGCTATTCCTCCTCAGAGAGTCAGCAAAACAATGGATTCTGGAGGATCCATCTATCCTCCTTAGAAGGCAGAGAATGGAGAGATTACAAATACTTAAAAACTGGCCAGGCGTGGTGACTCATGCCTGTAATCACAGCACTTTGGGAGGCTGAGGCGGGTGGATCACCTGAGGTCAGGAGTTCGAGACCAGCCTGGCCAACATGATAAAACCCTGTCTCTACTAAAAATGCAAAAATTAGTCAGTTGTGGTAGTGTGGGCCTGTAATCCCAGCTACTTAGGAGACTGAGGCAGGAGAATCGCTTGAACCCAGGAGGCGGAGTTTGCAGTAAGCGGAGATCTTGCAGTTAGGATGCCTGGACCAAATCCTGACCCTTTTACTTATTATAATAGTTGTAGGGCCCAGGCCATGGTTCCTTCCCTGAACCTGTTTGTCTGTAAAATGGGGCCTTGGTGATATTGTATAAGAATACATTTCCCAGCTGGGCGTGGTGGGTCACGCCTGTAATCCCAGCACTTTGGGAGGCTGAGGCGGGTGGATCATGAGGTCCGCCCTCATGTGCCACTGCATTCCAACACTTTAGCCTGGGAGACAGAGCAAGACTCTGTCTCAAAATAAATAAATAAATAAAAAATAAACAAATAAATAAATAATAGATTCCTCCTTGTCACAAGAGGAATGGGGCTTCATAGCCGTGCTATGCAGAAAAGCCTGGAAGCTGTGGAGTTGGACACTAGTTGGATCCTGGCATCACAGTCCACCTGTTCGCCTGCTCTGTGTGGGGGGTAAGGACCGTCTTGTTGGTGATGGCTTGGCATCATGGGGTAGTTTCTTAGTAAGTCCCGGGGCTTTTCTTAGAGAGCTCCTCTTTTGAGAATTGTGTGAGAAGTGAAAATACATAGCCCTCAGTACTGCTCCCCCTTCCCAGTATGATTTTTTGTTTCGTTTTGCTTTTTTTCTGGCACAGTGACAGGAAAAGAAAAGATAAGGGAGGTGACATCTGGGTGCTTCTGGAAGCAGAGGGTGAGGAAAGGCAGAAGTCAGCTTGGCTGCCTCAAAACCGAACCTGTCCATCCTGGGTTTGGATGATCTTACAGTTAGTCTCTGGCTCAGCATGCTCCGTAATTTGTTTGATGAGTGATAAGGCACATAAAACTCTGGTATTTATATTGCCTCTGACTGTCCTTGTCAGAAAGCTAGTGAAGATCATGTGATGCTGATGGGCACTTACCTATTCTCATGTTAATAACAGCCACCATGTGTTGTGCGAGGATTTACCACGTGCCAGACGTCGGGCTCAGCACTTTATTTTTATTTTATTTTATATATTTTTTGGGACGAAGTCTCCCTCTGTCGCCCAGGCTGGAGTGCAGTGGCACAATCTCGGCTCACTGCAAGCTCCGCCTCCCGGGTTCACGCCATTCTCCTACCTCAGCCCCCCGAGTAGCTGGGACTACAGGTGCCCGCCACCACGCCCGGCTAATTTTTTGTATTTTTAGTAGAGACGGGGTTTCACCGTGTTAGCCAGGACGGTCTCGATTGCCTGACAACATGATCTGAGGGCTCAGCGGTTTATAAGCATCATTTCATTTGTTGCTCTCTCTTTGGGGAATGTATTTTTTTTTTAAATTTTTTAATTTTGAGACAAAGTCTCACTCTGTTGCCTAGGCTGAAGTGCAGTGGCATACCTTGGCTCACTGCAACCTCCATCTCCCGGGTTCAAGCGATTCTCCTGCCTCAGCCTCCCGAGTAGCTGGGACTACAGGTGTGTGCCACCACACCCGGCTAATTTCTTATTTTTGGTAGAGATGGGGTTTCACCATGTTGGCCAGGATGGTCGCAATCTCTGGACCTCATGATCCGCCCGCCTCAGCCTCCCAAAGTGCTGGGATTACAGGCGTGAGCCACCGCGCCCGGCTGGGAAATGTATTCTTATACAATATCACCAAGGCCTCATTTTACAGACAAACAGGTTCAGGGAAGGAACCACGGCCTGGGCCCTACAACTAGTATAATAAGTAAAAGGGTCAGGATTTGGTCCAGGCATCCTAACTGCAAGACTCAGTACTGGCACTGGAGTGGTAGGAATACAGAGATGAACAAGAGCTGGTTCTACTAGTATGAAGTCATATCCCAGTGCAGAGAAAGAGCCTGCATTGGTCATTCATTCTTCATTCATGCATTCATTCATGGAATGCCTATGGTGTGCTAGGTTTTTTTTTTTTTTGAGTTGGAGTCTGGCTGTATGGCCCAGGCTGGAGTGCAGTGGTGCAATCTCAGCTCACTGCGACCTCTGCCTCCCAAGTTCAAATGATTCTCCTGCCTCAGCTTCCTGAGTAGTGGGGATGAGATTACAGGCACCCAGCACCATGTGTGGCTAATTTTTGTATTTTTAGTAGAGACATGGTTTCACTATGTTGGCCAGGCTGGTCTCGAACTCCTGAGCTCAAGTGATCTGCCTGCCTCGGCTTCCCAAAGTGTTGGGATTCCGGGTGTGAGCTACGATGGCCAGCCGATGTGCTAGGTTTTGTGCAAGGATTTGGGGATATGTGATGGCATTAAGACCCAATAGTTAAAAGCACTTTCTGCTAGATCCTTGCCTTTGAATGGCTTTACATTTAATACGGTTTTGTGAGTCCCACCTCCATCCTCTTAGGGTCTCAGCTGGGCCTAAGGACTAAACTGACACAAGATAGATCAACAGGGCCAGGTGTGGTGGTTCACACCTGGAATCCCAGCACTTTGGGAGGCTGGGGTGGGACGATTACTTGACCCCAGAGTTGCAGACCAGGCTGGGTTACATAGTAAAACTCTGTTTCTTAAATAAAAAAAGAAATTAGCCAGGTGTGCAGTGGGCATCTGTCATCCTAGCTACTCGGGAGGAGGTCAAGGCCATAGTGTTGAGCTATGATCTCACCACTGACTTCCCCCTGGGTGACAGAGCGAGACACTGTGTTATTGCACTGGTACAAATAAATACCTGAGACGGCCTGGCACGGTGGCTCAAGCCTGTAATCCCAGCACTTTGGGAGGCCGAGACGGGTGGATCACGAGGTCAGGAGATCGAGACCATCCTGGCTAACGTGGTGAAACCCCGTCTCTACTAAAAAATACAAAAATCTAGCCGGGCGAGGTGGCGGGCGCCTGTAGTCCCAGCTACTCGGGAGGCTGAGGCAGGAGAATGGCATAAACCCGGGAGGCGGAGCTTGCAGTGAGTTGAGATCCGGCCACTGCACTCCAGCCCGGGCAACCGAGCGAGACTCCGTCTCAAAATAAATAAATAAATAAATAAATACATACATACATACATACATACATACATACATACATACATACCTGAGACTGGGTAGTTTAAAATGAAAAGAGGTTTAGTTGGTTGCAGTGGTTCATGCCTGTAATTCCAGCACTTTGGGAGGCCAAAGTGGGCAGATCACCTGACTTCAGGAGTTCAAGATCAGCCTGGTCAACATGGCAAAACCCTGTCTCTACTAAAGATAGAAAAATTAGCTGGGCATGGTGGCACATGCCTATAGTCCCAGCTACTTGGGAAGCTGAGGCAGGAGAATTGCTTGAACCCGGGAGGCAGATGTTGCAATTAGCTGAGATTGTGCCACTGCACTCCAGCCTGGGTGACCGAGGAAACTCCCTCTCAAAAAAGAAAAGAAAAGAAAAAAAAAGAGGTTTAATTGGCTCATGGTTCTGCAGGCTGTACAGGAAGCATGGGGGAGGCTTCAGGAGATTTCAATCATGGCAGAAGGAAAAGGGGGAATGAGGACCTCACATAGCTGGAGCAAGAGAAAGGGAGAAAGGGGAGAGGTGCTACATGCTTTTAAACAACCAGATTTCCCGAGCATTCACTCACTGTCAGAGAGCTGCACCAAGGGGGAAATTCACCCCTCTGATCCGGTCACCTCCCACTAGGCCCCACCTCCAACTTTGGGGATTACAATTCGACAGCAGATTTGGGTGGGGACACAGATCCAAACCATATCACTCTGTCTCAAAAAAATAAAAAAAGATTAACAGGAGAAAAACATACACATTTCTTTAATACTAGTTTTACTGGCGCAGGTGAGGCAGAAATTTAAAAATAATAATAATAATAAGTACTGCATTCATTCACTCCAAGAAAAGTAAAAGCCAAAGCCCAGAATGTGGCAAGGCAATGGTTAAAAAGAAAAGAAGAGCAAGTTTTCCTCTGCCTAGCGAGCTCACTTCAAGGACAGTTATAAGATAATGCTGTTTGAGAAGTCAAAACCAAACAAATAGGCTCCAGATGCCCCACCTCCGGAGCAAAGGGGAAAGGGGGAAAAAACAGGACAAATGTCTGTATTTAGCCAGTTCTTGTTTTTTCTTTCAACGCAGCTACAAGGCCACCAGCTATGCAAGGCCACAAGTTATGCCAGGTCATCAGTTATGCTATAGATGATGTGACCTGTCATTATATGGTTAACTGCCTTTGTTTTACTTCTGTAAGTTTGCTTATAAAAATCCTGCTTGGTCTTTGTTCAAGGCTCAGTTTTTTTGGATGTGAATCCACTGAGCCGGTGCGCACCTTAAAATAAATATCCTCCTGTATTCACCCATACTGGTCTCTGTAGTCCTCTGCGTCCTGCAACACAGGAGCCCTCATAAGGAAATGAAGACCCAAAGAAGCAGCTGGTGTCAGTTACTTCTGTACCTAATTGGACAAAGAATAGTAAGTGCAAGGAAGCAACTAAGAGCGAGGCCGGTAGCTCACTCCTGTAATCTCAGCACTTTGGGAGGCCGAGGAGGGAGGATCACTTGAGTCCAGGAGTTTGAGACCTTGTCTCCATTTAAATTAAAATTAAAATTAAAAAGAAGCAACTAAATTATGTGGGGGAGGCTTACCAGATAAGAGTTATTTTCCTGGAGAACATTATGTTCAGTGAAATAAGCCAGGCACAGAAAGACAAATACTTCATGATCTTACTTATATATGGAATCTAAAAAAATGGAACCCACAAGTAGGGAGTAGAATGGTAGTTATGGCTGTTGGGGGGAATAGAGGGGTGTGGAGAAGATGTTGGCCAAAGGATACAAAATTTCTGTTAGGAGGAATAGAGTATTAGTTCACCAGATCTATTGCACGACATGGTGATTATGGTAAACAACAATGTAATATCTTCTTGAAAATTACAGAGAGGTTTTGTGTTCTCACCACAAAAGAAGTATGTGAGGTACTGCATATGTTAATTAGCTCAATTTAGTTATTCCAAAATGTATACATTATTTCAAAACAACATGTTGTACATGACAAATACATGGCAATTTTTGTGAATTAAAAAGTAAAAAATGGGCTGAGTGGTGGCTCATGCCTGCAATCCCAGCCCTTTCAGAGGCTGAGGCAGGTGGGTCACTTGGGGCCAGGAGTTCGTGACCAGCCTGGTCGACATGGTGAAATACAAAAATAAAAAATACAAAAATTAGCTGGGCATGGTGGCGTATGCCTGTAATCCCAGCTATACGGGAGGCTGAGGCAGGAGAATCACCTGCCGGGGAGGCAGAAGTTGCAGTGAGCTGAGATCAAGCCACTGCACTCCAACCTGGGTGACAGAGTAAGACTGTCTCAAAACAAACAAACAAAAACCCAAAAAAGTAAAAAATGAAAAAATTATTTCAACAAGGTCTGTACTGAATTCTTTCCGTCTCAATGCCTCCTCTTTGAGGATAAGGATGTTGCTTTTTCTTCTAGTATAAGGAAGGTGTCCTTCAACATGGGAATTTCATCTGCTTTTAAGAAACAGAATGGCCGGGCGCGGTGGCTCAAGCCTGTAATCCCAGCACTTTGGGAGGCCGAGACGGGCGGATCACGAGGTCAGGAGATCAAGACCATCCTGGCTAACACGGTGAAACCCCCGTCTCTACTAAAAAATACAAAAAAACTAGCCGGGCGAGGTGGCAGGCGCCTGTAGTCCCAGCTACTCGGGAGGCTGAGGCAGGAGAATGGCATAAACCCGGGAGGCGGAGCTTGCAGTAAGCTGAGATCCGGCCACTGCACTCCAGCCTGGGCAACAGAGCGAGACTGTCTCAAAAAAAAAAAAAAAGAAAAGAAAAGAAAAAAAGAAACAGAAAAGGGGTCTTCTTGCACCTGCTGATTTTTAAATGGCTTTAATTCAAAACAGCCAACATGCCATGGTGGTATTTACTCTGTCACGCAGGCTGGCGTGCAGGGGCGCGATCTCGGCTCACTGCAACCTCCGCCTCCCGGGCTCAAGTGATTGTCCTGCCTCAGCCTCCGGAGTAGCTGGGACTACAGGAGCACGCCTCCACGCCCGGCTACTTCTTTATATTTTTAGTAGAGACGGGGTTTCATCGTGTTAGCCAGCATGGTCTCCATCTCTTGACTTCGTGATCTGCCCGCCTCGGCCTCCCAAAGTGCTGAGATTACAGGCGTGAGCCGCCGCGCTGGGCCCATGGTGGTATATTTTTAACTCCTTCAGTTTTTAAACTATAAGCCCATTCTTGACTGAAGGCGAAAGTAAACTGATCATGGCCCTGCAGTGTGATGCGTGTGCAGAGGTCGAGTGTGTGCGACTCCTGGATGCTGGGCGCGGAGGGCACGGGTGAGGCGGGAAGAGGCGGTGCCAGGGACGCGGGCGTCCTGCAGTCCCCGGGGCTGGGGCCGGGCGCTCTGCGAGGCTCTCATTAGCCGGCGGCGCGGGGAGGGGCCGGGTGACCTTACGCTGGCCCGGCCACTGCGGCCATTAGACCCGGTCCAATTGCTGAGGCGGCAGCGCTGCCTCGGAGTCCGCGAGGTGGGTGGACAGGGTCTTCCTGGAAGGGTGCGATAAGGCCGGGCGAAGTGCCTGGGATGCTTCTCCCCGTCCGCGAGGAAGAGATGAAATTGGGTGGGGCGGGTGCAGACGAGCCTGCCGAGCCGCCCTTTGGCAGCTGCAGCCTCCTGGGCGCCCGCTGGGCCCCGGTGAGAAAGTTGTTAAAGGGAGCGAGGTGGTTGTTCCCGGGTTCCGAGGCGCGCCTCGAACGCTCTCCCCAAGAGAGGCCGCCGTCCCCTGGGGTCTGGGGATGCAGTTTCCTGTTAATGACAATAAATCCCTGCTCCCCCTGCCTCAGACATCTACGAAGCGAAATCGAGCCTGGCCTTGAGGGTCCACACCGCGAGAGAAGATGCGTGCGCTCATGGTAAGTGCGGGGCGCGGCTGGGCAGGCGTGGGAGCCCCTTGTGAGTGGGGACTCGTTGTCTCGGAGCCTGAATTACTGCTTCCGAGAGAGGAACCTGGAGGATGTGGGGCCCACACCTCTGTCAGCTGCGGGGCATTGGTGTCAGCTGCGGGTCGGCGCGCACCTGTTGGAGTTGTCTCGGCGCATCCTTCCGGGGGCCGGTGTGGGGGCGCCCTGCCTGAAACGCGCCCAGCGGAAGGCGGAACCCTCAGGAGGGAGGTGGCCAGGGGGGCAGGTCTGTCCGCAGAAGTCCGGCGCTGCCCTCCGGAGCCACACCCGGACACCGGGACAGGCCTTGGGGGCTGTGTCAGCTGACTCATCCCATGACCAGCCCTGCCAGCGGACTCCCAGCGTAACTGTGCCGGGCGACTGCCCCCCTTCCCCTGGCCGGACCGCAGCAGAGGGATTCAGAGGACAGGATTTGGAGGTGGACCCACCTAGTGCTGAGCATCTGGCTGTGAGACTCCGATGAAGTTCAAATCCACTGTTTCCCAGAGTGAAGGTTTTGTTTTGTTTTGTTTTGAGATGGAGTCTCACTTTGGCACCCAGGCTGGAGTGCAGTGGCGCGATCTCGGCTCACTGCGACCTCCGCCTCTCGGGTTCAAGCGGTTCTCCTCTTCAGCCTACCGAGTAGCTGGGAGTACATGGGCGTGCCACAACGCCTGGCTAATTTTTTGTATTTTTAGTGGAGACGGGGTTTTACCGTGTTAGCCAGGATGGTCTCGACTTCCTGACCTCGTGATCCGCCCGCCTCGGTCTTGCAAAGTGCTGGGATTACAGGGTGAGCCACCGAGCCTGCTGCAGAGTGAAGATTATATGACTTAACACTCACGAAGTGCCCAGAACAATGCCTAGCATACATTTTGAGTGCTCAACCATAGTTCACTGTTGTTATTATCTCAGTCCATATAAAGAGTTTTGCCTGGCGTCAGGGTGTATCTGGCATGTTTGACACCTGGAGTGGTCACTTTTTAATATCCTTCTCTATCTGACAACATTATTTTTAGCAATAATCATGCAATGAATAGTAATAATGTCCAGAAAGAAACACAGTGAACATTTTCTTTTATTGAACCTTCTATATGTAATCATGACAGTTAAAACCTCATATATGTAAGCATGAGAGTAAAAAAATGAAAAATGAAAAATAAAGTAAATGTGATAGTGCAAAAACAGGAGAAAGTAATGGATTAGTAGGTTTGAATCACATTAATGTATTTTTGAAAAAAGGAAAAACTTATTCTTAGGTGTAGGCTGGTATCAGTGATGAATAATAATAACATTACAATTTCTGTTTTGGAAATTTCTGAAGAGTTGTCCATGACATTGTCAAAATCAATCTTCTTTGCATATTCATGGTTAGTATTCAGGGGAGCTATATCTACTGGTCCATCTTTGCTCACAGTTGATTGAAGAACTTTTTTATTAATTTTAATTTCAAAAGCTGCTTTCATATAAAACTCGAGAGACAAAGGAAAAGCCTTAACCATCAGGATTAGTTTGGCAGAGATTTATAAAAATCCCATTTCATAATAAATTCCAGACATTGCAATACTGCCCAAGTCATTTTTCTTTAATCATTTCTAGCAGCCTAAATATCTCCTTTTTAGAGACATTTTCACTAAGACAGGCTGGGTGCAGTGGTTCATTACTGTAATTCCAGCACTTGGGGAGGCCAAGGTGGGAGGATCACTTGAGCTTAGGAGTTTGAAACTACCCTGGGTAATATAGCAAGACCCCATCTCTAAAAACAAAAACAACAACAACAAAATCTTCACCAGACAGTTCCTCATACTTTTTTTTTTTTTTTTTTTTTTTTCTTGAGACGGAGCCTCGCTCTGTTGCCAGGGCTGGAGTGCAGTGGCCGGATCTCGGCTCACTGCAAGCTCCGCCTCCTGGGTTCACGCCATTCTCCTGCCTCAGCCTCCCAAGTAGCTGGGACTACAGGCGCCCGCCACCTCGCCCGGCTAGTTTTTTTGTATTTCTTAGTAGAGACGGGGTTTCACCGTGTTAGCCAGGATGGCATACATTTTTTTTTTTTTTTTGAGATGGAGTTTCACTCTTGTTGTCCAGGCTGGAGTGCAATGGTAAGATCTCGGCTCACTGCAACCTTCATCTCCTGGGTCCAAGCAATTCTCCTGCCTCAGCCTCCCAAGTAGCTGGGATTACAGGCATGCGCCACCGTGCCTGGCTAATTTTGTATTTTTAGTAGAGACGGAGTTTCTCCATGTTGGTTAGGCTGGTCTCGAACTCCCCACCTCAGGTGATCTGCCCGCTTCGGCATCCCAAAGTGCTGGGATTACAGGCGTGAGCCACCGCGTCCGGCGCATCATACATTTTAATTATATTTGGCAAAATCCCCCAAGTTTTTCTTCTGTAAAAATCAGAGAAAATGACTGAGTGATAGTGAACCTTGACATTTATTTAATCCATTGCTTTAGAAATGATGAAAATCACCTAGGCTTTCAAACATCATTCTTTTTGTTTCTTTTGGCACTGGGAGACAGGCTGTTTTATGTTTAAACACAGGAAAATGCAGGACCACAGAGACTGGCTACATAAACTGTATAAATGGAGTTCAAATTATTCTGAGCCTTTAGGAACTGATCACTGAAACAGAAATTGTTGCTGAGTCTGTGTTTCAGGAACTGACTGTAACTTTGTGTTCTCCGATTTAACTTGTAGAAGACAAAAGTTTTAGAAGGATAAGAAATAAAAATGTGCTAACTGGAGGCTCACATGTATATGATTAAATCTCAATGGTAACTGCAGCAATTAGAATTTAGGCAAATAAGACATTTTTTGGGGCAGTGGTATTTTATCACTGACATTGTTTAAAGTGGCCAGCACACGGTAGTAATAAAAGGCAGACCGAATTTTTTTTTTTTTTTTTTTTCAGACTGGAGTGCAGTGGCGGATCTCCGCTCACTGCAAGCTCCGCCTCCCGGGTTCACGCTATTCTCCTGCCTCAGCCTCCCGAGTAGCTGGGACCACAGGCGCCCACCACCATGCCTGGCTAATTTTTTGTATTTTTAGTAGAGATGGGGTTTCACTATGTTAGCCAGGATGGTCTCGATCTCCTGACCTCGTGATCTGCCCTCCTCGGCCTCCCAAAGTGCTGGGATTACAGGTGTGAGCCACCGTGCCCGGCTGGCAGACCGACTTTTGATAGGTTTTATTTTTGTTTTAAAATTCCCTTTGGGCCAGATGGGATGGTTCGTGCTTGTAATTGCAGCACTTTGAGAGGCCAAGGTGGGTAGATCACTTGAGCCAGGGAGGTCGAGGCTGCAGTAAGCCGTGATTGCAGCACTGCACTCCAGCCTGGGTGACAGAGCGAGACCCTGCAGAAACAAAACAAAACAAAACAAAACAAAAAACTCCAAACAAAACTATCCTCTACAGAAATCTTGCTCATATTTGTCTACAGTGGGGAAGGACAGCTCCTGCCTCCCCACTGTGGGCCTTTATGGCTTTTATGTTAGTTGTTGTTGAAGCAGCTCCCAGGAGCCTCCTGGGGGATGGAAGAGGCTGTGTCCACAGTTTCCTGAGCCTTTTAGTTCAGCCTGTGATGCCTCCTGCTGTGATTATTTCTTTCCTCTCTGTGTTCCAAATTTGCTAGAATGAGTGGGCGGGGAGCCTTTCCCTTCCCTCCTCCACCTGCCCCATCCCTGAATCTGTGGCTTGTTGAGCAGCTGCTGCCAAGGAAATGAAACCCCAAAGTGAAAGTGAGGCTCCATAATATGAGGAAATTGATAGGCCTTCCCTGTTCTCTGAGTCTAGACTCCGTCACTGACTGCTCTGTAACCTAAGTTTGCTTGATGTTCTGATGGATCTCTGTGGAATTAGTTAAGGTGCAAAAGGGAGGGGAGAGAAGAAGAAAAGAGGACCCTTCTTAAATAGCAGTTGGGGCTTCAGGCCTTGCAGGGTTTCATCCTTATTCAGCCACAGGCTGAGAGGGGCTTGAGGAGGAAGCCGTGCATCCCTCTGCCATATACCTCTGCTGAGAACATTGTCAGTGCCAGGCTGGATAATGGTGAATGAGATGGAATCCTGGCCCTTGGAATGCTGGCAGGCTGGGCAAGGAAATTGATCACTTCTTCCCACAGGCTAGGCTTAACAATGAGTCATCCAATAATAGGGCTATGGCTTGGCTCTGGTGGCAGCAGCAACTCGCTTTGCTGAGGCATCAGGGGATGCATTGAGGAGTGGACATGTTGAACCCGTCTGGAGGGATGAGTAGGACTCTTCCAGGTGAACGGCAAAAGGGCATTTCAGGCCGAGAGTGCGGTGAGGCAGAGGCCAGTTTTGCCATGGGAGCACAGTTGTTGAATGTCAGTACCTTGGTGTGAATTACTTGGTGTGGTGGGAAGAACCTCACCTTGAAGCTCAGGCAGGTCTGCTGCGGAATCCTGGTGCTGCTTTATGGGGAGCTCCGAGACCTTAGGGAAGTTAATTCCCATCTCTGAGCTCCGTTTCCCGACTGGTAACATGGGGCTCTTATAAGGATTCCAGGTAACAGGTGAAAACCCCCAGCAGTGCTTGCTGGTAGTAGTGGGGGTGAGTAGAGGGGCAGTTCTGACTCAGCAGAAGGTGAGGTTTGCCCTGTAGGAGAATAGGCCCGGGCCTGGTGGTCAAAGCCTGGGAGGGTGGATGAGCTTTGCTTCCTTTTGCAGGATGTTTATGACCTTTGGGCAGCTGAGGCTGGGCCTGATGCCTGCCAGAGCTGCCACTATCTTTCCCCCATTTGCTAAGAGGCCTGGGCACAGGGTGGCAATAAGGGAAAGTGTAATGTGTCAGGCCAGCTGCTGTTCATCCCTCCTCCTCCTTCTCTGTGTGCCCGAGGCTGGGAATCTGGGGAGCCAGGCCTCCTCCTTCTCCTACCTGTCCTCAACCCAGCCTGTGGCATGGGGTCTCAACCCTCTCATAGGCATAAGTGCTTTTACAACTTTCACTTCCATTATTTCAATGATTCCTTACACAAACCCTGACAGATGGGTCTTAGCCCTGTTTACCAGAGAAACTCAGAGAGGTGAAGTGATCCCTGGAGATCACACAGCAATAGAGTACAGAGGGGCTCAGTTGAGGCCCCCGGGGGTGAGCTGGGCCCTGTTTCTGGGAATGCAGCCTCAGAAAATAGACACCTTGCTCCTCATGAGTTTTTTCTTTTCCTAAAACCTTGCCACCAAAACTCCCAACTGGGAAACCATTTCTCAGTACCCACCTTGGACTTTAGCCTTTCCTTGTATCACAAGCTTTTCTCCCAGGGCGTCAGAAGTGAAGGGGGTGAGTTTAGGGGTTTCCACACTCACCACAGAATGTGATTTTGCGAACATGGAGAATTGGTTTCATTCTGGGTTTCACAGCCTCCACCGTGTCTCCAGCTGGTCCCAGAGCTATCTGTGACCTTTCCAAATCAAAAATAATGACAACATCCTGGGGAACGGTGGCAGTAAAAGCTGCCAGTTAGTGAATGACTCCTATGTTATCAAGCCCTATTTACTGAGTGTCTTTTAGGTATTAACTCCATTGATCCTCAGGATAATCCCACAAATCAGGTGCTATACCTATCCCCATTTTACAGCTGAGGAAACTGAGGCTAGGAGTAATTAGGTAACTTGGCCAAGACTATATAGTTAGTAAGTAGTAGAGCTCAGATTTGAACTCAGAGCCCCAAGTGTGTAATGCTGTTTCTGAAAATTAAATCCATCTTGATTTAAAAGTAGAGCACTCATGCTCTTTGTCCCACTTTCTGTATTTTTTTTTAGTCCGGAAATATGTCATAAACAACCCCAAACCTTCAAACTCTGATGAGACAAATGACACGTAGGTGGAGTGGAATGCTTCCTGCATAGCCTTGAGTGAAAGAAAAACATTCTTTTTGTTTTGTTTCAACCCTTGGGTTAAAAAGTATTCTGAAAGCATCCTCACTGTCCTCCCTGGTCCTGCACAGTGGCAGAGCCGGGGGTCTGGGACTGAGTCAGAGTTGCATGGATGCATCTGGAGGGACCTTGATTGGAGAGAGGTAAAGTCCGCTGTAGGGCAGGGCTGTCTTCTTTCTCTTTGCAGGGGCAAGGAAGAGGCTGGTTGCCACTTTCAGGTTGCCGTGGGCAGGTGACATCACCTCCCTTAGCTACAGTTTCCCCATCTGTGAAATGAGGCATGACTGCCTATCTCAACCCAGCTCTTCAGTCTTCCCCCACTTTCCCCTTTAGACAATGCATCTCCTGTGGTCTCGCTCCAGGCTACACAGTAGAATCACCTGGGAACTTTATTTTATTTATTTATTTATTTGAGACGGAGCCTTGCTCTGTTGCCCAGGCTGGAGTGCAGTGGCACGATCTCGGCTCACTGCGACCTCTGCCTCCTGGGTTCAAGCGATTCTCTTGCCTCAGCCTCCTGAATAGCTGGGACTACAGGCACATGCCACTACACCTGACTAATTTTTTGTGTTTTTAGTAGAGACGGGATTTCACCGTGTTAGCCAGGATGGTCTTGATCTCCTGACCTCTTGATACTCCCGCCTCAGCCTCCCAAAGTGCTGAGATTATAGGCATGAGCCACTGTGCCCAGCCCACCTGGGAACTTGAAAAAAATACCA
The DNA here is from genome assembly GCF_007565055.1 of Rhinopithecus roxellana. Taxonomy (NCBI): domain Eukaryota; kingdom Metazoa; phylum Chordata; class Mammalia; order Primates; family Cercopithecidae; genus Rhinopithecus; species Rhinopithecus roxellana. Next base: position 10,816,348 of record NC_044563.1, on the reverse strand, counting down.
GGCTTGGGCTCCACCCCGGGGACCCTGCTTCTGACCAAACCCCAAGAGCACCTTGAGATTCCCACTCACCACAGTGGAAGCCCCTGCCCTGCCTGCCTCTCCTCCCGTCTCCTTATCTCCTGCTTGCCTGTCTCCATACATCTCCTTAAAGGCCACTTCCTCCCCACCAGCTTCTATGATTGCAGTATGGTGTGTAGGATTTGGATGTCCTTAGATCTGGGTTAAAATTATGTCTCTACCACATACAAGTTTCCTTCATCTTTCAAGACCAAAACAAAAATTTCAGGTGCTCAGGTGTTCTCTTTGACATCACCTCCAGTTCATCTTCTCCCATTCTCTCCCTTTATTTTCTTTATTATTATTATTACATTTTAGAGATGGGGGTCTCATATGTTTCCCATGCTGGCCTTGAACTCCTGGCTCAAGTGATCCTTCAGCCTCAGCCTCCTGAGTAGCTGGGACTACAGGCACATGCCACTGTGTCCCCATTCTCTCAAACACATTTCAGCCAGGCGTTTGCCTCCAACTCTCAGTAGGAGCTGCTCTCATAAGGATCACAGATGATCCTCATTCTAAACCATGATCCATCTGATGTGTGCGCTGTGTCCCTGCCTCTGGTTGGGATACCTGCTGCCCAGTGTGAGGGCCCGGTTCTTCCCCAGCCTACTCTGTCTCTAAACAGCCCCATCCCAGCCTCCCAGTTGCTCTGTCCAGACACCTTGGGGTCATCTGACTCCTCTTTCCTTCACATCCTACCTCATTCTGTCAGCACAGTCGGTGGGCTGCAGCTTCAAGGGAGATCCAGCATCCATTACTATTCATGCCCGGATCCCCGCTCTCCGCAGTTTGCCTCCCAATAGGTTCCCGCTTCCTCCTTGCACCCTACATCTCATCTCTTCTCAACACAGCAGCCAGAGGGACCCTTTTAAAACCCAAGTTGGATCCTGAATCTCCTGGGTTCTAAACTTGGCAGTGGCTCCTGCCAGTGACAGTCAGAGGCAAGGGTGTAGCGCTGTCAGGCGCTGCGTTGCCTGCCGGCCCGGCTGCTCTTCTTCGACCCTCCGTTCCATTCCCGCTTCCCACCCTCTGCCCTCCTGGCACCCCTACTCCAGCCTCGCTGGCCTCCTTGTTGTTGCTCAGACATGCGCCCGCTGGGGCCTTTGCTCGGGCTTCTCCTCTTGCCGGAAGTGTTAGCCACCTGCAAGGCTCATCCCCGGCCTTTCTGTTGGTTTGGAATCTCTTCTCCTATTCTAGATTATTTATTTATTTACTAAATTATTTATTTAAAAAAATTTTTTTTCTTAGAGACGGGGTTTTGCCATGTTGGCCAGGCTAGTCTTGAACTCCTGACCTCAGGTGATCCACCCACTTCAGCCTCCCAAAGTGCTGGGATTACAGGTGTGACCCACCGTGCCAGCCTAAGGTATTTTAAAAAACTTTTTGTCTCCTGCTACTGAGCAAAAGCTCCACACTCTGGTCACAGACAGAGCCCAGGTGCCTAGATTGGTGCTGGGCGCACAGCTCACCCAGTATATGGGTTTCTTGGCCCTCCAAAGCAGAGGTGGGCATCCTCCCAAGGTGAAGGGATTCTCCAGGGTGTCATTGACTGCTTACACCATGCCCTTGACGGGGGAGGAGGGGAACTGCCAAAAAGCTATGGTGACCCTCTGTGTCAGCAACCCCCTCTTCTGTAATTCGTGCAGGCTCAGGTCTGAGAACCACAGCTGCGGATCAAGGCCGCAGGCTTGGAGTCAGGAACCCCGTGAACTAGAGCACAGAGTGCGGGTCGGCTGTGTTGTCATTGCCCTGACATCGCCTTGGACTCCCTCAGTGCCTTGGTTCTTAAATTAAAAAAAAAAAAAAAAGGGGAGGGGGCCGGGTGCGGTGGCTCATGCCTGTAATCCCAGCACTTTGGGAGACCGAGGCAGGTAGCTCACAAGGTCAGGAGATGGAGACCATCCTGGCTAACACGGTGAAACCTCGTCTCTACTAAAAATACAAAAATTAGCCGGGCCTGGTATGGGCGCCTCTAGTCCCAGCTACTCGGGAGGCTGAGGCAGGAGAATGGTGTGAACCTGGGAGGTGGAGCTTGCAGTGAGCCGAGATTGCCCCACTGCACTCCAACCTGGGCGACAGAGCAACACTCTGTCTCAAAAAAAAAAAAAAAAAAAAAAAAGAGACACTGGATAGAGGGAATAAATAGATAAACATATTTGTGATGAAGCAAATACAGTCATATAATCTCACAATCTGTGTGGCAGGTATACAGAGGTTCATTAAAAAGCTTCCTTTAACTTTGTTTTGTTTTGTTTTTTGAGTCTCGCTCTTGTCACCCAGGCTGGAGTGCAATGGCGCGATCTTGGCTTACCGCAACCTCTGCCTCCCGGGTTTAAGTGATTCTCCTGCCTCAGCCTCCCAAGTAGCTGGGATTACAGGCGCCCGCCACCATGCCAAGCTAATTTTTTTTGTATTTTTAATAGAGATGGGATTTCACCATGTTGGCCAGACTGGTCTCGCACTCCTGACCTTGGGTGATCCACCCGCCTTGGCTTCCCAAAGTGCTAGGATTACAAGGCGTGAGCCACCATGCCTGGCCTCAATTTTGAACGTTTGAAAATTTTTCACGATAAAATGTTGAGAGACATGCTGTAAACTTAAAGATGCTCATTGCAGAAGACCTGCAATATATAGAAAAATAGAAGGAAGCAAAAATTATCACAAAAACCACGCTTAGGCCCAGTGCCCAGCACCCAGAAGGAATGTCCATTAGGATATTGCTATAGACATTTCTAGTCTTTTTGCTTGTGTCGCTTTTGCTATTTCTACATGATAGTGATTGTATGGATTACCACTGATTTTGTCAAGTCTTAATTTCTGATTCAAAAATGAACACATGCTTATTTAAACATTTTGGAAAGCTAGAAAATACTTTTTTTTTTTTTTGAGACAGTCTCACTCTGTCTCCCAGATAGGAGGGCAATGGCACCATCTGGGCTCACTGCAAGCTCCACCTCTTAGGTTCAAGCCATTCTCCAGCCTCAGCCTCCTAAGTAGCTGGGACCACAGGCATGTACCACCTCGCCTGGCTAATTTTTGTATTTTTTGTAGAGATAGGGTTTCACCATGTTGGCCAGGCTGGTCTCAAACTCCTGACTTCAAGTGATCCACCTTCCTTGGCCTCCCAAAGTGCTGGGATTACAGGTGTGAGCCACCACGCCCGGCCTAGAAAATAATTAAAAAGAAAATTAATACCTTCAATTGAGAGGGAAGTTTCATGAGTTTTGGGAACAGACAATATCCACATTTCCCAACTTAAAAACTGCAAGTCCATCAACAATGAGTATTTTTTCCCCTTTAAATACTTTTTAACATTTTTATTGTCAAAGTAATTCATATTAATGAAAATTCAAACAATAAAATAACATGAAATATAAAAGTTCCTGAATCCCAACCCCCCACTGTTGTGTATGTAATATACAACAGCTTGGTTATTTTCCTTAGCTCATATGTAGTGTATAATACGTTTTATACATACATGTATAAAAAAGTATATATATATATTTTATTGAGGCAGTCTAAGTGCAGTGGCATGTTCTCAACTCACTGCAATCTTCACTTCCCAGGATCAAGTAATTCTCTTGCCTCAGCTTCTCAAGTAGCTGGGACTACGGGCATGTGCCACTATGCCCGGCTAATTTTTGTATTTTCAGTAGAGACAGGGTTTTGCCATGTTGGCCAGGCTGGTCTCAAACTCCTAACCCCAAGTGATCCACCCACCTCAGCCCCCCAAAGTGCTGGGATTACAGGCGTGAACCACTGCGCCTGGCCTAAAAATATATTTTAAGCAACAGTGGAATAATAATGTCTTTCAACTTGCTTTTCTCAATTAATATTTCCATGCCTGCTCATGTAAATTCACCGAGCTCTCTCTAATGTCTGTGTGTGTGGATGTAGGATAATTTACTTAACTAGTCCTTATTGATGGTTGTTAGGGTTGTTTTTTTCTTTTCTTTTTTTTCCTTCAACTTTTATTTTAAGTTCCAGCATACATGTGCAGGATGTACAGGTTTGTTACAAAGGTAAAACTGTGCCGTGGTGGTTTGCTGCACAGATCAACCCCATTACTTGGGTATTAAGCCCGGCATTCAGGTTGTTTTTTTCAATATGAATTTCGGAGACCAGAAATTGCTCCTCAGTTTGCTTGCTAAGGAAAATGGTTGCTATGCAGCTCTTGGTGACACTGCTTTTGTGCAGAGATAAAGGCTTTTTGTTCTGAAATCCCGTGGGTGCAGAGTCTCAGCTCTGCCAGTCGCTTTGTGAGCTGTATGGGAGAGCCTTGGTCACTGTGTGGGCTGGGGTTCCCCTGAACTTTGCCATGGAGGAGGCAGTTCTCTTCCCAGGCACTCTGCTGGCCCTGAGCTTGATGCTGGAGCAGAGAACTACCTGACGACGCAGTGCAGTGGCATTCCTGGAATCACTGTAGGTTTTTACAATAGGGGCTGGCAAACTTTTCCTGTAAAGGGGCAGATAGTAAACATTGTATTATTTTATTTTATTTATTTTTTGAGATAGAGTCTTGCTCTGTTGCCCAGGCTGGAGTGCAATGGCGCGATCTCAGCTCACTGCAACCTTCCGCCTCCGGGTTCAAGTGATTCTCCCTGCCTCAGCCTCCTGAGTAGCTGGGACTACAGGTACCCACCACCACTTGTGGCTAATTTTTATATTTTTAATAGGGTTTCACCAACTTGGCCAGGCTGATCTTAAACTCCTGACCTCAAGTGATCTGCCTGCCTTGGCCTCCCAAAGTGCTGGGATTACAGGCATGAGCCACTGCGCCTGGCCATGATAGTAAACATTTTAGATCTTTGTATAATTTTCATCTGTCACTAAATACTATTCCTCCTTTGAATTTTCCCCCAAACATTAAAAAAAAAAATGTACAAACCATTCTTAGCTTGTAGGCGGGCCATATGAAAACAGGCAGAGGTCCAAATTTGGCCCATGAACTGCAGTTTTCATACTTCTAAATTTAGAACATGAGTTTTTGGATTCTTAGTTTTGATTCAGCTGAGATGGGTGATGTGTATAATGATAAGTACTTGCTTTTCTAGGCGGATCTTAGCCATAGAGGTGAATTATTCATATCCTCAGTTCATAGCACCCTGTCCTTGCTGGTCCCTACAAGACCTCCCTCTCTTGTGTGTTTGTTTTTTTATTTGTTCCCTTTAATCATCATTCTTTTTTTTTTTTTTTTTTGAGACAGAGTCTCTGTCACCCAGGCTGGAGGGCAGTGGCACGATCTCGGCTCACTGCAACCTCTGCCCCCTGGGTTCAAGTGATTCTCCTGCCTCAGCCTCCCATGTAGCTGTGCACCACCATGCCTGGCTAATTTTTGTATTTTTAGTAGAGATGGGGGGGGGGGGTTTCACCATATTGGCCAGGCTGGTCTCAAACTTCTGACTTCAAGTGATCTGCCTGCCTCGGCCTCCCAAAGGGCTGGAATTACAGGCATGAGCCACTGCGCCTGATCCCCTTTTGTTTGAGACAGAGTTTCACTCTGTTGCCCAGGCTGGAGTGTGATGGTGTGATCTCTGCTCGCTGCAACCCCCACCTCCTGGGTTCAAGAGATTCTCCAGCCTCAGCCTCTCGAGTAGCTGGGATTACTGGTGCACGCCACCATGTCTGGCTAATTTTTATATTTTTGGTGGAGGCGGGGCTTCATCATGTTGGCCAGGCTGATCTTGAACTCCTGACCTCAGGTGATCCACCCGCCTTGGCCTCCCAAAGTGCTGGGATTACAGGTGGAAGCCATTGTGCCTGGCTGTGTATCTTTAATTTATACAAGTGGCATTATGTTACAGAGCTCATCCCCATTTTCCCACTCAGCTGTGTCTTTTAAAGATATCCAAGTTGCCAAGTGAACAGTAACTAGTGTGTAGGGCTCCATAGGTGGGTCCACTGTCTTTTACTTCATTTTCAAAACAAAGTTGTCTTGAGTGAAATTATGTGTTGAGCTTGAGCATAATTATGTGTTGAATGTGGGAATATGTCTCTCTTGCCCTTACAAAGAATAGGTAACTTGGCTGAGTGTCAAAAAAAAAAAAAAAAAAAAAAAAAAAATACAGCTTTTTTCCTTCCAAACTGTAAATACATATTTAAAAATTATTTAATTTTTTTTGTTTTACTTTGGCCAGGCGCGTTGGTTCACGTCTGTAATCCCAGCACTTTGGGAGGCCGAGGCGGGCAGATCATGAGATCAGGAGTTCGAGATCATCCTGGCTAACATGGTGAAACCCCGTCTCTACTAAAAATACAAAAACAAAATTAGCCGGGCATGGTGGTGGGTGTCTGTAGTCCCAGCTACTCCAGGGGCTGAGGCAGAGGAATGGTGTGAACCCGGGAGGCGGAGCTTGCAGTGAGCCAAGATCGCACCACTGCACTCCAGCCTGGGCAAAAGAGCCAGACTCTGTCTCAAAAAAAAAAAAAAATTTTTTTGTTTAATTTTTCTTTATTTTTAACATTTACTTTCTTAAAAAAATTAAGTTATAATTTACCCTTTCAGTGTTTACTTCTGTGTCTTAACGAACACTTGTAATTGCAGAATGGTTGCCACAATCAGGATGTAGAAGAGTAGGCTGGGCGTGGTGGCTCACGCCTATAATCCCAGAACTTTGGGAGGTTGAGGTGGGTGGATCACCTGAGGCTGGGAGTTCAAGACCAGCCTGGCCAACATGGTAAAACCCCATCTGTACTAAAAATACAAAATATTAGCCAGGCGTGGTGGTGCATGCCTGTAGTCCCAGCTACTTGGAAGGCTGAGGCAGGAGAATCGCTTGAAGCCGGGAGGCGGAGGTTGCAGTAAGCCGAGATCGTGCCACTGCACTCCAGCCTGGGTGACAGAGGGAGACTGTCTCAAACAAAACAAAAAACAAACAAACAAACAAAAACAAAAATGTAGAAGAGTATAGAAATTTTACCCCTGAAATTCCCTCATGCCTCTTGCTAGTCAGTCCCTCTCCTCAACCCCTGTGACAATCATGGATCACTTTTCTGTGCAATAGTTATGTCTGTTCTAGAATGACATATAGATGGAATCATACAGCATGTGGCTTTTTGGGTATGACTTTTTTGCTCTTCCTTTGTGGATAACGGAATACTTTTTTTGCCTGAACCATTATAATATTTTAAATTATTTTTTGTCATTGTAATAACTTCTGTTTTAAAATGTGCAGCATGAGGCCGGGTGTGATGGCACATGCCTATAATCCCAGCACTTTGGGAGGCCGAGGTGGGAGGATCCCTTGAGCCAGGAGTTTGAGACCAGCCTGGGCAACAAGGCAAAACCCTATCTCTACTAAAAATATGTAAAAATTAGCCAGGCATGGTGGTGTGCACCTGTGCTCCCAACTATTTGGGAGGCTGAGGTGGGAAGATGACCTGAGCCTGGGGAAGTTGAGGCTGCAGTGAGCCATGATCATGCCACTGCACCCCAGCCTGAGCAACAGAGTGAGATCCTGTCTCAAAAAGGAAAAAAAAAAAAAGGCAGCATGTTCTATGTGAGGGCTCCTCTCATTAGTACTTATATGGAGCAGGTGAGCTCTTTGGCGCTGCGCACCACCGGCTGCTCATTACTCAACATGGTCTTACTGATGTCCACACCATCTCCTTTTCCAACCTGCACGCTCCCTCGAGGATGGGAACCCACCCAGTCTTCATGTCCTTTTCTGTTTGAGGAGATTCCTGTTTAAATTTCTTTTCGGGGATTCTTGAATCCCCAAACTCTGACCAAACAATCAATACTCTTTTTTTCCCCCTGGAAAACAATAGGATTCATAAATCATGACCATTGTCCATTGTTCTGAAATAGGTTCTCAGTAAGAACTGGGTGCCTTCTGTTTTGGAAAAGAAATTATATTTACTGCAACAAAAGAACATGATTTATCTGTAAAATTCCCTGCCACACATGCTACCGTTTGTAGTTTTAACGTTTCTGTGAAATAATAAGCAAACTGGCCCTTGACCCTCCTTCACAGGCATTGTAGAGTTGTGATTGGCTATTACCCACAGATTGGCTATTATCTGTGCCCAGGGGAGGTCATCCAAGGATGAGCCCTCCCCATCCTTCATCCTTGATGGAATGTCTCTGGTAGGCCCACCGAGCTTGGTGGTGAGATATGGGCAGACCCCTATGGATCTACCCCTATGTGCAAGCAAGCCAGAGCCCCTACCCCATATCTTCACTGTACTGAGGGCAGTTTAGCCCTGACTGTGGCTGAAGACTCCAGCAAAGGATGAGGGGCCAGAACCAGCCTCTGATGGGCTCTGTCTCTAGGTGTTCTAAAAGGTTGATTTCTTTGCTTATTAAAGGGTTTTATTTTTTATTTTTTATTTTGAGATGGAGTCTCGCTCTGTCACCCAGGCTGGAGTGCAGTGGCACTATCTCGGCTCACGGCAAGCTCTGCCTCCCGGGTTCACGCCATTCTCCTGTCTCAGCCTTCCAAGTAGCTGGGACTACAGGTGCCCGCCACCACCCCCGGCTAATTGTTTTTGTATTTTTAGTAGAGACAGGGTTTCACCGTGTTAGCCAGGATGGTCTCGATCTCCTGAGCTCGTGATCCGCCCTCCTCAGCCTCCCAAAATGCTGGGATTACAGGCGTGAGCCACCGTGCCTGGCTCATTAGAGGAGTTTAAAGGTTGGCCTGGACCAGAGAAGGTCGTTACCCCGATTCTGGTGAGAATCGGAACTCCCCCTCCCCCAGCACTTAGTGCAGGGTCTGATGCTGGGACTGGATAATGTTGAATGGATGTGATCTTGAACCTCTCTGAAGTTTTCTCAAACTCTGCTCCATGCTCCCCTAACAGGGTGAGAGCGTTTACTGCACCCTCCCTACCTTCCTCTTCTCACATATGCACACTCACACTCACACGTAGTCTCACACTCACGCATCTACCCTCACACACATACTCGTTTAATGTGCACGCACACACCTTAGCATCAGGCTGAGCAGCCAGGGGACATTACTGCCGGAGACTGACACCAATTCTCCATTAGGCCCAGGCCAGGTGTTGGGGAGTGTCTGTGGGATGCCCTCCAGATCCCTCAGCCTCTGGCACGGACCCCAGGTGGGCAGCTCTAGTCACATAACTGGTAGTGTTTCCCGAACGGTCAAACTGGGCTGAGAATCAGCCAGCTGGGCGTTGAGTCCTGGCCAAGTCACTCATGAGCTGTGTGTCTTTGCACAAATTCTTTTGCATTTCTAGGCCTTGATTTTCCTCATCCATAAAATGGGGTTCATCATTGGATGGTTGTGTGGATTTATTGAGCCATCTTGTAAAACACGGAGTGCAGTGCTTGGCTTAGAGTGAGAGTTCAATACATAATATTCCTAGAAATCATAAGGCAGAGACTCCAGCTCATGAAGAAACCTTTTAGGTTTGCACTTGGCAATTTGTATTGACAGAAGAGCAGGCCCATGGTGCCTGCAGGTCTGGGTCACAAGCTTGTGAAGTTGGACTGGCATTGGACCTGGCAGAGCAGGGCTCAGGACATACGTTCTGCTGAGCTGATATCTGGGGACTACTCAGCTGCACCTTCCTCACTGAGCCCTGCCTGGGTTCCATGATCTCACACTGCCTCTAACAGCCCTGTTCTTGGTTTTACAGCCGGAGCCTAAGCCTGGAGACCTGATCGAGATTTTTCGCCCTTTCTACAGACACTGGGCCATCTATGTTGGCGATGGATATGTGGTTCACCTGGCCCCTCCAAGTAAGAACACACAGGACCTCCACTGTGATGGGCCCCAGGGACTGGGAAGAGAGGGGATGGGGAACTGTGGGTAACAAATGACCCCAACATTCTTCTTGTTTCCCAACTGGCAGCTGTCTCTGAGTGTTACAAGAAGTTTGATGTGGGGCAGTTTGGTGTGGGGCACTGGTTTTCAAGGTCTGCTCCTTGGAACCTCAGGGGGTTCTTTAGAGCAGGGGTCCCCAACCTCCAGGCCACGGACTGGTACTGGTTAGGAACTGGGCTGCAGAGCAGGAGGTGAGTGGCGGGCAAGCGAGCGAAACTTCATCTGTATTTACAGCTGCTCCTCATCGCTTGCATTACCGCCTGAGCTCCGCCTCCTGTCAGATCAGCAGCGGCATTAGATTCCCATAGGATCATGAACCCTACTATGAACTGCACACGCAAGGGATCTAGGTTGCACACTCCTTGTATTAGTCTGTTTTCATACTGCTATAAAGAACTACCTGAGAGTGGGTAATTTAGAAAGAAAGGAGGTTTAATTGACTCACAGTTCTGCATGGTTGGGGAGGCCTTGGGAAACTTACCATTATGGCAGAAGGTAAAGGGGAAGCAAGGCAGGTCTTATACAGTGTCAGGAGGCAGGGGAGTACCACACTTTTTTTTTTTTTTCGATAGAGTTTCGCTCTTGTTGCCTAGGCTGAAGTGCAATGGCACAATCTCGGCTCACTGCAAACTCCACCTCCCGGGTTCAAGTGATTCTCCTGTCTCAGCCTCCCGAGTAGCTGGGATTACAGGCACCTGCCACCACACCCAACTAATTTTTCTATTTTTAGTAGAGATGGATTTTCATCATATTTGTCAGGCTGGTCTTGAACTCTGGACCTCAGGAGATCCACCTGCTTCAGCCTCCCAAAGTGCTGGGATGACAGGCATGAGCCACCACGTCCGGAGTGCCACAATTTTAAACCATCAGATCTTGTGAGAACTCACTCATTATCATGAGAACAACATGAGGGAAATCTCGCTCGTGATTCAATCACCTCCCACATAGTCCCTCCCCTGACACGTGGGGATTACAGTTCAACATGAGATTTGGGTGGGGATACAGAGCCAAACCAAATCACTCCTTATGAGAATCTAATGCCTGATGATCTGTCACTGTCACACATCACCCCAGAAGGGACTGTCTAGTTGCAGGAAAACAAGCTCAGGGCTCCTACTGATTCTGCATTATGGTGAGTTGTATGATTATTTCATTATATATTACAATGTAATAATAATAGAAATCAAGTGCACAATAAACGTCATGTGCTTGAATCATCCCAAAACCATCCCTCCCCCCTGCCTAGTCCATGGAAAAATTGTCTTCAACGAAACCTGTCCCTGATGCTAAAAAGGTTGGGGACCGCTGCTTTAGAGGGACCGAGGTGGCATCTGAGGGGGAAGCTCTGCTTTGATTTTTTTTATGCTGTGACTTTGTATGCAACACACTCAAAAAAAATTTTTTTTTTTGACAGAGTCTCACTCTGTTGCCCAGGCTGGAGTGCAGTGGCGTGATCTCAGCTCACTGCAAATTCTGCCTCCCGAGTTCACACCATTCTCCTGCCTCAGCCTCCTGAGTAGCTGGGACTACAGGTGCCTGGCACCATACCAGACTAATTTTTTGTATTTTTAGTAGAGATGGGGTTTCACTGTGTTAGGCAGGATGGTCTCGATCTCCTGACCTTGTGATCCACCCACCTTGGCCTCCCAAAGTGCTGGGATTACAGGCATCAGCCACCGCGCCTGGCCGCAGCACACTCAACTCTTAAGCATAAAGCTTCTGGGAAGAGTGCAGGTGTTTGGGCAGACAGATTGGTTATGAATCCAGTTTCCATTCTTCAGCCTTGGTTTCCTTTTTTGCAAACTGAGGATATGAATACTTAACTTGGAGAACTCTCGTGAGAATTCCTCACCCTTCTCTTAAGCCTTTAACTTAAACTGGGGTATAACATAAATATTGTAAAATGTACAAGCATAGTAAAGTATACAGTCAGTGAATTTAAAAAAAATCCATCTATGTAACAATGTCCCAGATCAACATCTAGAACATTCGCACTGTGCCACTTACCCTGAAAGGCTCTCTCATGCTTCTGCAATATCCCCTCTGCACCCCTCGCCCAGGCAACCATCATTCTAGCTTTTCCTGCCATAGATGAGGTTTGCCTGTTCTAGAACTTCATGGAAGAGGTATCACATGGCCTACACTCTTTTGTGTCTGGCTTCTTTTAGCAAACATCATGCCCATGTGAGTCATCCATGCTGCTGTGAGTAGTAGGAGATCTTTTTCACTGCTGTGTATTTTCCGTTATATGAATATGCCACAATTTAGCGTCCATTTTTCTGACATCAGACTCATTGCAAGTTTGGACTGCTATGAATAGAACTGTTATAGACCCTCTTTTTTTTTTCTGAGGCGGAGTCTTGCTCTGTGGCCCAGGCTGGAGTGCAGTGGCATGATCTTGGCTCACTGCAACTTCTGCCTCCCGTTTTTAAGCGAGTCTCCTGCCTCAGCCTCTGGAGTAGCTGGGATTACAGGCGCGCGCCACCATGCCCAGCTAAGTTTTGTATTTTTAGTAGAGATGGTATTTCACCATGTTGGCCGGGCTGATCTCGAACTCCTGACCTCAAGTGATCTGCCCGCCTTGGCCTCCCAAAGTGCTGTGATTACAGGCGTGAGCCACCGCACCTGGCCTTCTGGAATGTTTTATTTTTATCTTTATTTTTTTTTGAGACAGAGTCTTGCTCTGTTGCCTAGGCTGGAGTGCAGTGGTGCAATCTCGACTCACTGCAACCTACACTTCCCAGGTTCAAGCGATTCTCTTGCCTCAGCCTCCTGAGTAGCTGGGATTACGGGCACACACCTTCCCCCAAGGCCCACAGCCACGCGTCTGACCCTTCCACATGTTGCTTATCCTATGTGGATGGAGCCAAGGGCAGATACCCTGCTGGGGGCCAGCTCTGAGCCTCTGTGGCCTTTCCCAGAACCAATCTGTCTCCTCTTTGTGGATCTGCAGGTGAGGTTGCAGGAGCAGGTGCAGCCAGCGTCATGTCTGCCCTGACTGACAAGGCCATCGTGAAGAAGGAATTACTGTATGATGTGGCCGGGAGTGACAAGTACCAGGTCAACAACAAACATGATGACAAGTACTCACCGCTGCCCTATAGCAAAATCATTCAGCGGGCGGAGGAGCTGGTGGGGCAGGAGGTGCTCTACAAGCTGACCAGCGAGAACTGCGAGCACTTTGTGAACGAGCTGCGCTATGGAGTCCCCCGCAGTGACCAGGTGCGTCCTCCACCCATGTTGCCTTCCCCAGGAACAAGACCATTCCCTCAGCTGATGGAGGCTGGAGATGGCTATGGAAGCATGAACAAGACAAAGTAGCAGAGACAGAATTACTGCCCTTAAGGATGTCACAGCTGGAGTAGGGACAAGGGTGGGGAAAGAGGCAAGTTGGCAGATCAGTGTAGTCGGGGGTGGGGGTGGGTGGCCAAGGAAGGGAGTCACAGACATGGTATTCATTCCTGTTACCAAGCCCTCCCTAGCCACCTATCCCTGAGATGGCCCTCCCAGCCCTAAAGGCAGGTTTGAGGACCCACTACCTTACAGATTGGGAAACTGAGCTTAAGTAACTTGTCTACAGCCATTCATTTCATCAAAATAATCTTTGTTGGGTCTCCAGACCTGGTACCTGTCTTTTCCTGTGCAGATAATTCGCAGAGTTGGGATTTGAAGCCCAGGTCTGTGTGGCATAGCCCGATCATGCTTATAAACAGCACTGTCTTCAGCTTGGCTGAACCCTAAGGGTAAATCTGGGAGACCCTAGGGGATGCAGTTTTGTTCATTTACTTGATTTTATTTTTGTCATTCCTCTCCTTTCAGTCTCGTTTTCTCCTCCCATTTTCTTGCACTTCTTCCCCCTCCCTTTCAGCCATTTCCATCTTTTTTTTTTTTTTTTTTTTGCATAGGTGAAAAGAACATTGGGAAGGTTCTTACATAGCTGTTGAAACAAAAGGACATATTTTTTTTCAGTGAATGATTAGGTTAAGATCCATCAGGCTGTTCACTTTTATTATTATTATTTTTGAGATCAATTTCTTCTTCCCTGGTCAGTGTGGTGGTTAAGAGCATGGGCTCAAAAAAAAAAAAAAAAAAAAAAAGAGCATGGGCTCCTGGAGTCAGGCCAACGTGGGCTGGACCTGGTCTCTGCCTTTTGCCGGCTGTCTGACCTCAGGAGAGTTAGTCCAGCTCCCTACACTTTGGTAAAGTACGAATGATAATACTCATCTTGGAGGATTACCATGTGAATTAAATAAGAGCATGTTTATTCTTAGCACAGTGCTGACTCAAAAAATTCACTGAATACATTGTAGTAGTAAAAATAGTCATAATTATCCTCTTTTTTTTTTTTGCTTGGTTCATCCAGTGCCTGGTCCACTGGCCTCTGTGGGCCACAGTGACTTGAATGGGAAGACATTGACTAACACCACTTGTAGGAATCACTGTTACTCTCTTCACACTGCTGATAACCAGCTGTGCTTACTACACCAACCCTCATGTTTGTTAGGTGGTTCCTACACCTGTCTACAGTGAGATATTAGTTACCTTTAAACGGGTATCCTCTTACCTTTTTTCAATCAGTTGGGTTATTAATATTCAACAACTAGTTATCTATGAATGTTAAAGGTGATCAACTTAGAAATTGAGTAGGTGGTACATAGCTAACTAGGTAAAGAAAGGGCAGTATTGCCAATGTTTGTGAAGACTGCAGTCTGTCGGTCATGGTCTGGCTTCAACTTCCCCGAGAGTTGATAAGAGCTTTCTTCTGGGGAATCAGTGGGCAGGGCCATGAGAAGTTTGTTAGTGCCCGAATATTGGCAGGTTTCAAAAGGTGATGCAATGAAAGCAGGAGACCAGGGGATAGTGGCACTTACCACATCTATCTCTTGGGGATAACAGCCTTCAAAACATTTGTCTCTTGTTTTTCTTTTCTTAAAACAATTTTACTTTAGGCTTGGCACAGTGGCTCACGTCTGTAATCCCAGCACTTTGGGAGACTGAAGCAGGCAGACCACTTGAGGTCAGGAGTTTGAGACCAGCCTGGCAAACATGGTGAAACCCCGTCTCCACTAAAAATACAAAGGCCGGGTGCGGTGGCTCACGCCTGTAATCCCAGCACTTTGGGAGGCCAAGGTGGGTGGATCATGAGGTCAGGAGATCGCAACCATCCTGGCTAACATGGTGAAACCCCGTCTCTACTAAAAATACAAAAACTTAGCCAGACTTGGTGGTGGGTACCTGTGGTCCCAGCTACTTGGGAGGCTGAGGCAGGAGAATGGTGTGAACCCAGGAGGCAGAGCTTGTAGTGAGCCGAGATGGCACCACTGCACTCCAGCCTGGGCAATGGAGCGAGACTCCATCCCCCCCCGCAAAAAAAAAAAAAAATGGCTGGGCGTGGTGGTGAGCATCTGTAATCCCAACTACTTGGGAGACTGAGGCAAGATAATCACTTGAACCCGGGAGGCGGAGGTTGCAGTGAGCCCAGATCACACCATTGCACTCCAGCCTAGGCAACAGAGCGAGACCCAGTCTCCAAAAAAAATAGAGATGAGGTCTCATTCTGTTACCAAGGCTGGTCTTGAACTCCTGAGCTCAAATTATCCTAATGCCTCAGCCTCCCAAAGTGCTAGGATTATAGACATAAGCCACTGTGCCCAGCTACATTTGTCTCTTGAGTCACACTTGATGAGGCATGGCTGTCATCTTGGTATCTCTCTTTACTAGCATCCTAGAAATTCCTTTCTGTTCCCTGCTGTATTAATGCTTTTATCCTCTGTAGTTCACATCTTTCTCTTTTTTGGTTTATGCCCTTGTTTTGGTAGACTACTTCCCCTAATAGTTTACTGAGAAATGGTACATTTATAAAAGGTCCCTAGGCAGGCATGGTGGCATGTGCCTGTAATCCCAGCTACTCAAGAGGCTGAGGCACAAGAATTGCTTGAACTCAGGAGGCGGAGGTTGTTGCAGTGAGCTGAGATCACACCACTGTACTCCAGCCTGGGTGACAGAGTGAGACTTGGTCTAAACAAAACAAAACAAAAAAACCAAGAAACAAACAAACAAACAAAACAAGATCTTGCAATGCCTGAAAATATCTTCATTTTATCATCACATTTGATTAAGGCTGGGTATTGAATTCTAGGTTAGAAACAGTATTTTTTTTTCAGAATTTTGAAGGCATTGGTTTATTGTCATCTAGTTTTTGCTACTGTGGTAGAGAAGTCTGAAGCTGTTCTGGTTTTTGATCCTTTGTATGTGATCGATTCTTTCTTTTCAGAACCGTATAGAATCTTCTCTTCATCCTCAGTGTTCTGAAATTTTATTACCTTGCACGGGTCTCTTTTCAGTATTGTGCCAGGTACTCAATGACTCCTGTCAGTTTGGAAACTCAGTTTCTTTAGTTCTGGGAAATGTTCCGTTTTGTGTTCTCTGGCACTCCTATTATTAGACTGTTGGACCCCCTAGACTGCTCTGCTGATTTTCTTATCTTCTCTCTCTTGTTTTCCATTTATGTATCTTTTTATTTATTTATTAAGACAGAGTCTCGTTTTGTCGCCCAGGCTAGAGCACAGTGGTGTGATGTTGGCTCACTGTAGCCTACACCTTCTGGGTTCAAGTGGTTCTCCTGTCTCAGCCTCCAGAGCGGCTGGGGCTACAGGCATGTGCCACCACAGCTGGGTAATTTTTGTATTTTTATTAGAGATGGGGTTTCCCCATATTGGCCAGGCTGGTGGGATTTCCCCATATTGGCCAGGCTGGTCTGGAATTCCTGACCTTAAGTGATCTGCCTGTTTCCGCCTCCCAAAGTGCTGAGATTACAGGTGTGAGCCACTGTGCCTGGCCCATTTATGTATCTTTTTAAATTTGAAAGTGAACATTGATTGACAGATTTAGGTATAATAGAAGTTTTTGTTTGTTTGCTTGCTTTTTAAGTAGCAGTGACAATATTAGCATAAGAAAGGGAAACATGATAAAAAATTGAGTTGCATCATTAGTGATCTTGCATTATGAGGTTTTTACTTACTCATGGTAAAACTCATGCTCCTATGCAGCAAGAAACTCCAAATACAGAGTATAAGACAACCCTGGGAATCAATAAGACACTTTCTGAAATTCAGAGTGCTACATTAAGAATATTTGGTAGGTTTCCAAAATATATCCTAATTATCTCATTTAGTTATTCTTTCAGCAGTTGTTAATAGAATAAACAATGGGTCTGACCAGGCGTGGTGGCTCACACTTGTAATCCCAGCACTTTGGGAGGCCAAGGCGGGTAGATCACCTAAGGTCAGGAGTTCGAGACCACAGTGGCCAAGATGGTGAAACCTCATCTCTACTAAAAATACAAAAATTAGCTGGCCGTGATGGCGGGCACCTGTAATCCCAGCTACTACGGAGGCTAAGGCAGGAGAATCACTTGAACTAGGGAGGCAGAGGTTGCAGTGGACTGAGATTGCGCCACTGCACAACAGAGCAAGATTCCATCTCAAAAAAAAAAAAAAAAAAAAAAAGAGGTCCACAAGTTTATATAAGTGGAGGATTTTTTGTCAACACAAAATTGTTACATAATTAGTAAACTACATTGTCATTAGGAACAAATGCTATTTTTAATTTTAATTTTTTTAGAGAATGGTCTTTCTCTGTTGCCCAGGCTGGAGTGCAGTGCCACAACCTCAGCTCACTACTGCCTCAACCTCCCAGGTTCAAGTGATCCTCCCACCTCAGCTTCCCAAGCAGCTAGGACTAGGCCAGGTGCAGTGGCTCATGCCTGTAATCCCAGCACTTTGTGAGCCTGAGGTGGGCAGATCACTTGAGGCCAGAAGTTCGAGACCAGCCTGGCCAACATGGTGAAACCCCGTCTCTACTAAAAATACAAAAATTAGCCGGGCGTGATCGCAGGCACCTGTAATCCCAACTACTCAGGAGGCTGAGGCAGGAGAATCGCTTGAACTCTGGAGGTGGAGGTTGTAGTGAGCCAAGATTGCACCACTGCACTCTAGCCTGGGCAACAGAGCGAGACTCTGTCTCAAACACACACACACACACAATAGCTGGGACTGGGGGTGCACATCACCATGCCCGGCTGATTTTTGTATTTTTTGTAGACATAGGGTCTCACTTTGTTGTCTCGGCTGGTCTTAAACTCCTAGGCTCTAGCAACCCTCCTGCCTCAGCCTCCCAAAGTGCTAGAATTATAGGCGTGAGCCACTGCGCCTGGCCACAAATGCTATTGAGAGTAATTAAATAAAATTCCAAATCTTGAAATAGTAAAATAAGAAATGTTTTATACCATTATTCTTTTTGTTAACAATAATTTAACCCTTGCAAAATGAAACAATACAAATTGAACACATCACACTTTTCTTCCTGTGACTTTGGCCCTACCCATCTACCCATTCACTTGAAAGAGGCAAAACAATGATAACCAACAATGAAACAGCATGAACAATTCTACTTGATCCCATCACAGAAAATGAAGCCAGAACATTCTACAACACAAACAGAGGTGCCATCTCTACTGCTTCTAAAGATTTCCTCTTTCATTTCTTGGTCTAGAATGGGGGTTTCTCAGCCTCAGCACTAGTGACATTATGGGCCAGATAATTCTTCATTGTCGTGTCCTGTCCTGTGCACTATAGGATGTTTAGCAGCATCCCTGGTCTCTACACACTATATACCAGTAGCATCCCACAGCCAGATGTAAGAACCAAAAATGTCTGTAGACATTGCCAAATTCCCCCCACAGGGAAAAGCCGTCTCCAGTTGAGAACTAGTAACTTAGGTGAGTAATGATCACTGACACATGCTGCGAGTCAAATTAACATAGAACTTCTGGCTGGGCGCAGTGGCTCACGCCTGTAATCCCAAGACTTTGAGAGGCCGAGGCAGGTGGATTACGAGGTCAAGAGATCGAGACCATCCTGGCCAACATGGTGAAACCCCATTTCTACTAAAAATACAAAAATTAGCTGGGCGTGGTGGTGCGCACCTGTAGTATTAGCTACTCGGGAGGCTGAGGCAGGAGAATCACTTGAACCCAGGAGGTGGAGGTTGCAGCGAGCCGAGATTGCGCCATTGCACTCCAGGTGGGCAACAAGAGCAAAACTCTGTCTCAAAGAAAAAAGAGACCTTTGATGCATGCCCCATCTTGCTAGAGATGATAGATTTAGTACAAACTGGAAAATGTCCACCAGTATTTTTCTTTGTAAGCACTGTCAGTGAAGTGACTTTCCTTTTCATTTAACTCATGAGGATAATTTTTTTTTTTTGAGACGGAGTCTCGCGCCGTCGCCCAGGCTGGAGTGCAGTGGCACGATCAACGCTCACTGCAAGCTCCGCCACCTCCCGGGTTCATGCCATTCTCCTGCCTCAGCCTCCCTAGAAGCTGGGACTACAGATGCCCGCCACCGCGCCCGGCTAATTTTTTTGTATTTTCAGTAGAGACGGGGTTTCACCGTGTCAGCCAGGATGGTCTCGATTTCCTGACCTCGTGATCTGCACGCCTCGGCCTCCCAAAGTGCTGGGATTACAGGCGTGAGCCACTGCGCCCGGCCAACGATATTTTTGTTTTAAAGAGTCTGATCAATCATTATGTTTATTTGTGCTGAGCTCTTTGAAGCAGACTAGATTTTCCTTCAAAAGAATATTTATGATCAATCAAATTTCCCGAGAAGAAAGGGAAACAATGAATTTAAACTAAAATGTAATTTGTGCTTTATATGCCTAAGAATATTCTAAAAAAAGATTCTCCTACTTTCCACCTACCTAAAAATATTTACGTTTCAAAAAAGGTATATTTTAGTAGAATCTTGTAAAGAAGCTTTCATACTGAATAGCACTTAAAAAAAAAAAAGCAACCAGAAGCTATACTCACAATGAAGTCTAGTCTGAGTGAGAGAAAATATTAAGGTAAAAAGAAATTGAAGATGTGTCTGGTGGCAATATATACACACACACACACACACACATATATATATACACACACACACACATATATATATACACACACACACATATATATACACACACACACATATATATACACACACACACATATATACACACACACATATATACACACACACATATATATACACACACACACATATATATACACACACACACACACATATATACACACACACATATATATACACACATATGTATACACACACATATATAACATAAATCTGGATAAATTGTGGGGTATTATTTTGAAATTACTGTAAATGAAACTGAATTTCTATACAAATATTTTATTTCTTTTAAAATGATTTATTTATTATTTTTTGTATACTTGATCACTGTTGGAAAATATACAACTATTTCATAACCATTCTTATATTGTGACCTCTAACAGTCTAAATTCCATTGCTTTCGGAATAATGCTACACTCGCCACTTCTTCTTTAATCCACCCTATAACGTTGTTGAAAGTGAAGGCAGCACATTAGCACTTTCTTTTTTCCAGAAATGATTCAGATTTCCCTAAATCAGGGCTTAAATCAGAAGAACTTTGTAGTATAAATGTATACATGTCTGTAGTCTGGTAGAATTTGTTTGCCCACTTAAAAAAAAAAAACAAAACAGTCTTCTTACTATTTCTAATGAGAGACAGCTTTTCTCTTTCACAATATCCTGATTTAAGACCTGTGACACACACCAGGTAGCCCATTTTCATGATCACAAATCCTGTAATAATAACACAGCAGCTGGACTTTCAGTCTGCAGCATGAAAATGATCAATGGCATCTGAAGGTAGCACTGACTCTTGGAGAGAGAGGTTTTCCCATAAAGTTTGCGCTATTAAGACTAACTAGCTTCCAACAGTCTTGGGTTTAATCATACTCTTTGACTATGTACAAAGCATGACTACAAACAATGAGGTTGTTGTTGTTTTCCTTGACAAAGTATCTTTTGTATGAACCAGTTGCATCAGCATTTGTTTTCACATCTTGAGATTCTATAAAGAACTAGGGACATATTATTCCTCCTCCATTATCTGCAAACTATTTCTCCCACCCTGACACAGAGCTTAGCCAGGAAAATGCTGGATACAAGTGATTTTATGCAGGCTCCCTAGCAAGTTAACCCAACAGAACCATGGGTGCCACAAAACCATGCCTAATTATCTTTTAGAGGAACATTTAAAGACTTATCAGCAGTCAAACCTCAGGTTGGTAGCTCCATCCAAACTTTGGTCATCTGGTCATCATGAATTCTGTCTGTTAAAACTACTTTTTTTTTTTTTTTTTTGAGATGGAGTCTCACTCTGTCGCCCAGGCTGGAGTGCAGTGGCATGATCTCGGCTCACTGCAACCACTGTCTCCTGGGTTCAAGCGATTCTCCTGCCTCAGCCTCCTGAGTAGCTGGGATTACAGGTGCCTGCCACCACGCCCAGCTGATTTTTGTATGTTTAGTAGAGACGAGGTTTCACCATGTTGATCAGGCTGGTCTCGAACTCCTGACCTCATCATCCGCGTGCCTCGGCCTCCCAAAGTGCTGGGATTAGAAGCATGAGCTGCTGTGCCTGGCCATCTGTTGAAACTTATATGTGACCAATGTTGAGAAGAGTTTGGAGATCTTCAGTGGTTAAAAATATATATGTATCTTGATGCTACCGAGACTTATCTGGGCCATAAATGTGTTTAATGTCAGGAAACACATAGCTGTGGTTAACCTCAGGAAACATAGCAGTGTAATTAACCCAAGGTGCCCAGAACTGATCTCTCAGCAGCCAGAACTCATGATGGCAAAACTCACAGCCGAGTGTTGTGGTATATTGTGATAGTTTCCTTTCTGTTTTGGGAGGGAGGTGGAGGGAGTTCTTTTTTCTTGATGATAATTATTACTTCCTTTCATTACTGAGTTTTCTTTGTATCTATTGTCAATTCTTCCCACACGATCCAATTAACTCTCAGTACAGTTCTCCACAAGGGAAATCACATCAAGTAATCTACCAGTTCTTGTTTATTTTGCTTGGACACATCTATCCCAGGGATGGCCCTTCTTCCCTCTGTGCTGGTTGCTCCTTGGCCAATTGCATGGCTGTCATCCTGGACTCCCCTTTGCTGTCATCCTTGGGATTTCCTTTCCTTCTCTTGGATCGCGTTCTCTGATTCTATGATCTCTTAGTTTTCTGGTTCTTTGCTCTTTCTCTTATTTAGGTAGATCACATCCTCCGGAAGTTGCTTTAGGTTAGAAACACAGTACAATGGGAGAGGATGATGGTTATGGCAGTCCTCAACATGCTGGGCTCTGAAGTCACAATGCTCCAATCTGGATTGATAAGTGCATTCTTTTCCTATTGCTGCTGTAACAAATTACTACAAAGTTAGCGGCTTAAGACTCCACAATTTATTAGCAACAGTTCTGTGGGCCAGAAGTCTAAAATGAGTTTCACTGGGCTAAAATCAAAGCATTGACATTCTTTTCTGGTGTCTGTAGGAGAGAATCAATTTTCTTGCCTTTTCCAACTTCTAGAGGTTACTAGCATTCCTTGGCGTATAGTCCCCATCTATCTTCAAAGTTAGAGCAATGGCTGGTTGAGTCTTATATTGCATCACTGTGACACTGACTCTTCGGTCTGTCTTCTACATTTTAAGGAACTTTGTAATTACATTGGGCCCACCTGAATAATCTAGGATAATTTCCTCTTTTTTTTTGTTTTTATTTTTTTGAGACAGAGTCTTGCTCTGTTGCCCAGGCTGGAGTGCAGTGGCATGATTTCAGCTCACTGCAACCTCTGCCTCCTGGGTTCAAGTGATTCTCCTGCCTCAGCCTCCCGAGTAGCTGGGATTACACACACCCGCCACCACGCCTGGCTAATTTTTGTATTTTTAGTAGAGACGGGGTTTCACCATATTGGCCAGGCTGGTCTTGAACTAACCTCGTGATCCACCTTCCTCGGCCTCCCAAAGTGCTGGGATTACAGGCGTGAGCCACCGCACCTGGCCCGATTGTTTGGTTGTTGTTTTTTACTTTGGTTTCTATTTCTTTATTTTTCTGCTATTCCTTTTGAGAGATTTCCTTAACCTTTCTATTGAGTTTGTTATTTCTGTCATATTTTTATTTTCTATGAAAGATTTTTATTCTCTCAATATTCCATTATTTTTTATAGTACCATGTTCTTATTTATTGGATGCAATATGCTCTTATTCTCCAATGATAATTTTTACACTCGATCTTAGCCAAAAGGCTGAGAAGCGATCTAATGATAGTTTTTAAAAGGGCGGTTTCTTTTCTAGATATGGTTTCTGTTTCTCCAGATTGCTATTTGTTTTTGTCTTCAATTTTAGAGGCCTTCTTCAGATGTTTGGTATGTTGGTTGTATGCTCATGATTAAAGGTACGCTTGCTGGATGGGGCGCGGTGGCTCACGCCTGTAATCCCAACACTTTGGGAGGCCGAGGCGGGTGAATCACAAGGTCAGGAGTTCGAGAGCAGTCTGGCCAACATGGTAAAACCCCGTCTGTACTAAAAATACAAAAATTAGCCAGGTGTGGTGGCGGGCACCTGTAATCCCAGCTACTTGGGAGGCCGAGGCAGGAGAATCGCTGGAAACCGGAAGGCGGAGCTTGCTGTGAGCTGAGATTGTGCCACTGCACTCCAGCCTGGGCAACAAGAGCAAAACTCAGTCTCAAAAAAAAAAAAAAAAAAAAAAAAGTGCACTTGCAACCATCATGTTCAGTTGAATTCAAAGAAAACCAATTCATATTACGTAGTGTAAACTAAAATAGTTAACAAATTATATCCTAAAAACAAGGTCTGTTGGTTAAATGTTGTGTGCCCTAGGTTTTAAAATGACAACATCTAAATACAATTTCTGCTTTTAAATTTGTTAAGCTAAATATGTATTGGTTCTTTTTATTTTAGAATCCTTAACGCATCTTAAACAGTTCTTTTTTTCCAAGAGAAATTACAAATAACATTTCTGTCAAGTGGTACTAGTGTAAAGCCACCTTTCTTATATTTATGGTTTTGGTTTTTCAGTTTTACACACAATAATACTCACTGTCTTACTATCAGAAAATTATTTTGACCAAGATTTATTATTCAACTTCATAGGTTAGGAAAGAGATGCTAATTCTTTCTCCCTATGTTTTCTTTGTTATTATTCTCTTGCCCTCTATATATACTGGCCTCTAATGTATACTGTAAAATCATTATGTTGTTGAGATCACTTCATTATGATTTATGTAACAGAGTATCTCACCTCTTTCTTGCTGTATTGCCCAGGATGGAGTCCAATGGTGCGATCTTCACTCACTGCAAATTCCACTTCCTGGGTTCAAGTGATTTTCCTGCCTCAGCCTCCTGAGTACCTGGGACTATAGGCACATGCCCACCAGGCCTGGCTAATTTTTGTATTTTTTGTAGAGACAGGGTTTTGCCACGTTGGCTGGGTTTGTCTGGAACTCCTGGCCTCAAGTGATCCACCTGTCTCGGCCTCCCAAAGTGCTGGGATTACAGGCGTGAGCCACTGCACCCAGCTGAGCATCTCACCTCTTTCATACTGTTTGCTGAACAGTTTTCAGTTTGTCAAAAAAAAAGTGGGAGTTTGCTACTGGATGGAGCTCTGAGTGAGTGGAGGTGGGCATAGGGGCAGTAGCTTGCCAACTTTGAGTTTCACTGCAGGATGATCTGGGTGGGCTGTTTGGGAATTCCCAGTTTTGGTATCTTTTGTTATTTGCATTTGGGCCAGATTCCCCAGAAAAGTCTTCTGGACTCCTGTGTGGAGGGTAAATTTCTGGGAACAGAGAGGGGTAGGAGGTCTGGGAGTCTCACATTTAGCATCTTTACAGTCTCAATCTCTTGTTTGTGGTATGATACCCACATTCTCACATGTGCTTCTAGGTTTCTAGGCCCCTAAGCCTTCTGTTGTACCCTCTGCAGAGAATAAACTTTCAGACTTCTGTTGGGGGTCAGGGAGGAGGTTCAGGGACCAGCTAAAGCTCTCTTTCATTCTTTCCCACTTCCAGAGGCACCTGGGTTTAATATGTGATCCTTTTGGAGTATTCTTTTGTATAGTTAGGGTTTATCCTCAGTTTTTTCCACTGCTGCCTTAGGATTTAGTGTTTTCTGAATTCTTGTGGAATTATGCCTTAAACAAATGCCTTAGTTTACTTTTAGTTGAGTTTCAGGAGGCAGTATAATTGGATATATATTCAATTTTTACCCGGGAATTTACTTTTACTTTTGAAACACTTTTTTTTCCTAATACAAACAAGTCAGATATCCTAATAATTCTAAGTATAACATCACTACTATTTATAGTTGAGTCATTTATTTAAGAACATGTGAAGAGTACCTCCATCCTCCATGCCTGGCAGGACCAAGCACTGGGGATAGAGTGATAAACAAGACAGCCGAGTTCCTTGCTCTTATGGAGGTCATAGGTTACTGACTATTCAATAACAATTCCTCCCTGACTCCACCTTTGCTTCTAGAGCTCCCCATTGGCCAGCCAAGATCTTGACCATCCTTGCATCAGCTCCCTATCCTTTCCACAGCCACGCTCTGAGGATTTATATGCTTTAAATACCCACATGGTGAATCCAGTTTTCCATCTTTGGTTCCATGTAAATCTCAGGCCAGCTGGCTCTAGTCAGGAATTCTTTCCCCATCCAGCTCTCTCCTCCCCTCTTCCCTACCAATGTTTGTTGACTCCTTAGTTTGGCCAGGGAGGCCAAGGGGCATGTGAGGTACCCCAAGCTGAACGTTCCTGCTGAATATGCAGCCTGTACTCTGAATCCTGACGCAGAGTCTGACCCACCCTCCTCTTTGTTGCAGGTCAGAGATGTTGTCATCGCTGCAAGTGTTGCAGGAATGGGCTTGGCAGCCATGGGCCTTATTGGAGTCATGTTCTCAAGAAATAAGCGACAAAAGCAGTAACTGAAAAAGACTGTCCTGTCAGCGATGACTTTATACATCAAGGGGATCTTGTTTTGCTAGCGTTTGGGGTTTGGTTTGTGGATTTCATTGTGATTTATAATAAGGCTTATTTTCACAGAATAAAATAAAGTACAACGAGGGAGGATTTTATTGGGGGAAATGCAGCAAGAACTGCCTGGTGTGAATTCTGTTCAGGGAACAGCGGGCTCTCTTCCTGGCCAGGGTTTTCTTTCATTTTCTTTTTGCGTGCTGTGTTCTTTGCATTGCAGCAAGCAGGGTCCAGCTCCAGTTATCGCAACTAGAGGGCGTTTCTGGTAGTCAGAATACATGTGGGGCGGAAGGGAGACAGACAGACGTAATACACAAGAATAGAAACCAGCAGACAGCTGGGACTCTTGGCCTGGAACTAGATCTGAGATGGCCTCTGAGACTCAGCAGCTGGAGTCCGTAGATGCTCAGCCGAGTTGAAAAAAAAAAGTCCTTGGCTATCAGGAAATTTCGTATAGGTGCTTGCCAATCTTACTAAAATTTCCGTTATTTTCCTCTGCTCCACACGTCTTCCCTCCGCCTTGTTGCTTCCATCTCCTTAGCACTCCTGCTTCCTCACCGCTTCTGCTTGCCATGATCCCCAAGTCTCTGACCCACATTCCTGCCTGCTCTTCTCCCACATCTGCTCAGATTCTTTCCCTGCGGTCTGTCTGCGGGTCCACGCTCCCAGTGCCACCCCCAGGAGATAATCTGATAGGCTCAGTTCGCCGGCTAACTCGACTTTCCCATTGGCTACCTTTGGGTCAGGTGATCTCCACTAGATGTATCACCTATGCCTGATGGTGGGTCACAGGGTGCAAATGTTGCTTGAGAGCTTAGTGGGTTAGGGATGTGGCTGGGCTCATGGCTGACATCCCTGCTGCTGACTCCTTACGGGTCAGGCTGGGAGAAGGTGCCATGTTGTGTGGATGGTCATTTGAGGTCTTGCAGCTGTTGCTCGCTGGGCTTGGCAGGTGTTCAAAGTGACCATTTTTCTGAAGTGCTTTTTTTCGAGTATTCCTCAGACGTACTCCCCTGGGGCCGACGGTCCTTCCTTCCACAGGGTGATGCTTCCCTACTTGCTTGTGAATGTTTCCTTCATCTCCGGGTTGTCTGGGGACGGTTCTGTCTGTTGGAGGCCTGGGCAGGATTTACAAAGGGCTCCATGCCAGCTCCTTCCTGCTGGGTCCACATCTGGTGTAGGGTAAACACCTGCCCATTTAGTCCTAGTGTTGGTAGAAGAATCATTTTCTTTCAGTACAGTCTCCTTTTTTTTTTTTTTTTTTGTCCCAGCTCTTTAGATGTAGCACTTAATGCCAGTTCTCAAGCTCCCCAAACTTAAGGGACACAGGTCAATAAGCAGTGGGTCTTTGGAAGCTCGCTGTCTCACATGGTATAAGGTGAGGGGGACACAAAGAATGTAAACCTCCAAATTAAGTATGGGGGAAAAAAGAATGAGAAAAACAAACACAAAAAGGCGAAACAGAAACACCTGGTTCAGTTAAAAACAACAACAAAACAAAACAAAAAAACCCAAAACCAAACCACACAATAAATGAGAAAAAAATTACATAAAACAGATGACATGTATAGAAATAAAAAAATAGAATGGAGGAACTAATTCCAAATTTATAAGTAAACCTAAGTGGGCTAAATTTGCAAAGTAAAAGACAAACATTACACTGGATTAAAAAACAAATCCAGGGAATACAGTTTACAGCTGATATATTCAAAACATAAAAACACAGATAAAATATAAATAAAATCGGTACGGTGGTGTCTACCTGTAATCCCAGCTAGTTGGGAGGCTGAGGTAGGAAGATCCCTTGAGTCTAGAGTTAGAGAACAGCTTGTGCAACATAACGAGGCTGCCTAAAAAAAATATATATATATAATACCCATATATGTATATATATATGTGTGTATATATACATATATGTATACACACACACACACACACACACAAAGACTGAAATGGAAATGATAGACATTTTGCGTGTCAACTAGTCTGATGTGTTAAAAAGTTATCCAGGAGAAAAATCGGGGGTATGTGAAAGCTGCCCTAGATAGAAATGTTACATGCAAAACAAGTAAATGTGAAAACTATAAGAGCTATCTGGGATAATTGGAACATTTTAAATAGAGACTGGATATTAAAGAATATTAAGGAATTATTTACTTTATTAAGTGTGATAATGGCATTAGGCTTATGCAAACACATGCCCTAATTAAAAAAAAATGCAGATAAAGCAAATGTGGCAAAGTAATAAGTTTTTAATTGCGACAGTGGGTACATGGTAGGTGGGTAGTTATTGCACTATACTAGATTTTCCGGTACTTTTTGTGTGCCAAAAAACTTAACAAACATCTTTAATAATATCTGAAATTGTCGGGCACTGTGGCTCACGCTTGTAATTCCAGCACTTTGGGAGGCCGAGGCAGGCAGATTACCTGAGGTCGGGAGTTTGAGACCAGCCTGACCAACATGGAGAAACCCTATCTCTACTAAAAATGCAAAATTAGCCGGGCATGATGGCGCACACCTGTGATCCCAGCTACTCAGGAGGCTCAGGCAGGAGAATCACTTGAACCCAGAAGGCGGAGGTTGCAGTGAGCTGAGATGGCGCCATTGCCCTCCAGCCTGGACAACAAGAGCAAGATTCCGTCTAAAAAAAAAAAATCTGAAATTTGAACTTGAGATTTGAAATAAGACTTCTAAACCAACTTTAATAAATCATTTAATTTAAAAATTAGAAGAATAAAAACGGTATGCCAGGTAAATACAAAGAACTGGTGTACTAACTAAAAGTTGGTGTAGTTGTGTTGATATCAGAAAATATAGGCTTTAAAGCAAGTTATTAGTAGACAGAGGACAAAAAGGTTCTGATAAAAGTTTTAATTCACTAGAAATATGTAACTTGCTTGCATTTAATAAACCTCAAAATAATGAAATTTTTGACTGATTGCAAAGAGGAATTCATCATCTGCTGTTTAAAACAGAATACCTAAAAGTGGGTAATTAATAAGAAATGATTTGACTTCTTATAGTTCTGGAGGCTGAGAAGTCCAAGGTTAAGGGGGTGCATCTGGTGAGGGCCTTCTTGTTGGTAGAGACTCTCTACAGAGTCTGGAGGCAGCACAGGGCATCACATAGTGAGGAGGCTGAGTGTGCTAGCTCAGGTCTCTCTTCCTCTTTTTATAAAACCACCAGTCCCATTCCTGTGATAAACCACTAGTGATAAACCACTAATTCATTAACTCATTAATCCACGAATGGGTTAATCCATTCATGAGGGCAGAGCCTTTATGATCCCACCACCAATTAGAGGCTCTCCTCTCCTCTCCTCTCCTCTCCTCTCCTCTCCTCTCCTCTCCTCTCCTCCCCTCCCCTCCCCTCTCCTCTCTTCTCCCTCTCTCTTTCCCTTCCTTCCTCTCTTTCTCTTTCTTCCCTTTCTTTCTTTCTTCTTCTCTCTTTCTTTGTCTCTTTCTTTCTCCCTCCCTTCCTTCCTCTCTCTCTCTCTCTCTCTTTCTTTCTTTTTTTCCCCTCTCCTCCTCTCCTCTCCCCTCCCCTCTCCTCTCCTTTCCTTCCTTTCCTTTCTTCCTTTTTTTTTTTGAGATAGAATCTCACTCTGTCCTTTCCGGCAGTGACGACCTACCCACACGAGAACATGCCTCTCGCAAAGGATCTCCTTCATCCCTCCCCAGAAGAGGAGAAGAGGAAACACAAGAAGAAACGCCTGGTGCAGAGCCCCAATTCCTACTTCATGGATGTGAAATGCCCAGGATGCTATAAAATCACCACGGTCTTTAGCCATGCACAAACGGTAGTTTTGTGTGTTGGCTGCTCCACTGTCCTCTGCCAGCCTACAGGAGGAAAAGCAAGGCTTACAGAAGGATGTTCCTTTAGGAGGAAGCAGCACTAAAGGCACTCTGAATCAAGATGAGTGGGAAACCATCTCAATTAACACATTTTGGATTAAAAAAAAAAAGAAAAAAAAGAATCTCACTCTGTCACCGAGGCTGGAGTATAGTGGTGGGATCTCAGCTTACTGCAACCTCCGCTTCCTGGGTTCAAGCAATTCTCCTGTCTCAGCCTCCTGAAAAGGTGGGATTATGGGCATATGCCACCACGCTCTGCTAATTTTTCTATTTTTGGTAGAGATGGGGTTTTATCATGTTGGCCAGGCTGATCTTGAACTCCTGACCTCAGGTGATTTGCCCACCTCGGCCTCCCAAAGTGTTGGGATTACAGGCATAAGCCGCCACATCCTGCCAAAAGCCCCATCTTTCAATACTGCCACATTTGGGATTAAGTTTCAACATGAATTTTGGAGAGGACAAACAACATCATAGTGGGAGATCTAAATACACCTTTCTAAGGAACTGATGAATGAAGGAAACAAAAGTCTATAAAGACATAGAAAATTTACCAACAAACTTACTTAATGACCATATATAATATAATTGTGGAATACAGATTCTTTTCAATTGCACACCATGGAATATTTATGAGAGCTGAGCATAGCTTGGGTCTTAAAGTAAGACAACAAATTTTAGATTAGTAACATAGAAATAATCTTCTTTAACGGTAAAGCCATTAAATCAGGAATCAATAGCAAGAGATAACAAGAAAACCCTATACTTTCAGGAATGCTGGATACATTATGAGTCAAAAAAAAGAAAACGAATGGGAGTTAGATAATATTTAGGGCTGAATGATAACAAAAATACTAGATATCAATATTTGGACCATGCAGCTAAAGGGGTGCTTAGAAAAAACTTTGTAGTGTAAATCCTTACCTTAAGAAAGAAAGAGGTGACTGGGCATGGTGGCTTATGCCTGTAATCCCAGCACTTTGCGAGGCTGAGGTAGGAGGATCGCTTGAGGCTGGGAGTTCAACCTAGCCTGGAGAAAAGAAAAGAAAAAGAGAAAGAAAGCAAAAGAAAGAAGAGAAAGAAAGCAAAAGAAAGAAGAGAAAGAAAGAAAGGAGAAGTGCAAGTTAAGAAGTTAATTATCCAATTTAAGAAGACAGAAAAAGGGGAAGACAGTACAAAGATATGAGCAAAAAGAAATGAAGAAAAACAAGCATATAAAAGAGAGAAGCCACAGCAAATGATTTAGGAGTAAAAAAAGAGAACATAACTCTAAATGCTACAGAGATTAAACCAGCAAAAACAAATATTGATAAATAATTACAAAAAATTGGAAAATTTTGATGGAATTGATACATTCCAAGAAAAGTGTCATCAAAATTGAACCAAGAATAAATTTAAAAATCTAAGCAGTACTTTACTCATTAAAGGATAAATCAGTAGTTAACACTTTTCCCACAAAGAAATGGTGTGCCTGGATGGTTGTATAGGTGAGTTTTACCAGGGATTATGGTAACAAATGAGTGAGACCTCTTTGGAGAAAATATTGAGGGACATTAAAGAAGACCTCATAAATGGAGAGAGATATATCATTCATGGATAGGAAGCCTCAACAGCATAAGTAGGTCAGTTTCTTTCAAAATTCACCTATAGATTCAATGTGGTTCCAAACCAAATCCCAACAAGGTCTTTCCTGGAATTGGAAGCCAGATTCAGAAATGTATTTGGAAAAGTAAAGAGGCAGGGTCAGCTATTTCATTAACAACAAAGGAATATCAGCAGGGAGACTTGTGTTATTATTAAGGCTTATTATAAATTATTATTGTGATCAAGATAGTGTATTTTTGGTGCAGAGATAGTTCAGTTGGCCAATGGATTGAGCCAAATTTCCAAAACAGACTCACAAATAAATGAAACCGTAATTTACAACAGAGACTGTATTGCAGATCATGGGGGGAAAGGATGAACTATTCAGGGATTGGCAAACTTTTTTGGTAAGGGCTAGACAGTAAGTGTTTTAGGCTTTATGTGGTCTTTACAGTGTCTGTTGTAACTGGTCACCTCTGCTGTGGTAATGTAAGAGCAGCTATAGAAAATACTGTATATGAACAAATGATCATGGATATGTTCTAATAAAACTTTATGTGCATTGAGATTTAAATTTCATATACTTTTCATGGGTCATGAGTTATTAGCGTTCTTCTGATTTTTCTCATCCATTTAAAATGCAGAAAACATTATTAGCTACTGGGCTGTACAAAAACGGGTGAAGGAGACCAGGCATGGTGGTTCACACCTGTAATCCGAGCACTTTGGGAAGCTGAGGCAGGAGGATCATTTGAGCTGGGCAACATAGCGAGACCCAGTGTCTATTATAAACAAACAAACAAACAAAAAAAAAAACAGGTGAAGGGCTGCATTTGCCTGTGGGCTATAGTTTGTTGATCCCTAACTAGTAAATGGTATTCACATATAACCACATGGACTTTGCACTGCACAGAATAAGTCAGTTTGGGGAGAATTTCAGACTTATGTGTGAAAGACAAATGTCAATTTTTATTTTTATTTTTATTTTATTTTTGAGACAGAGTCTCGCTCTGTTGCCTAGGCTGGAGTGCAGTGGCATGATCTCAGCTCACTGCAACCTCTGCCCCTTGGGTTCAAACGATTCTTATGTCTCAGCCTCCTGAGTAGCTGGGATTACAGGTGTGCACCACCATGCCCAGCTAATTTTTGTACTTTTAGTAGAGATGGGTTTCACCATGTTGGCCAGGCTGGTCTCGAACTCTTGACCTCAGGTAATCCACCAACCTCGTCCTCCCAAAGTGCTGGGATTACAGGTGTGAGCCACTGTGCCTGGCCAAATGTCAATTTTTAGAAGCAAACACAGGAGAACATCTTTATGACCTTACTGTAGTTCATAAGCACAAAAAATAAAGACAAAAAGTAAGGTACAAAGAGATAAATTTGATTATATCAGATAAGAACATCTGTGTATCAAAACACACCATTAAGCCAATGAAAAGGCAAGCCAACTCTGGGACAAGATATAATAGTTGTAATCCAACTGACAAAGGATTAATATCTGGTATACATAAAGAACTTGGCTGGGCTCAGTGGCTCACGACTATAATCCCAGCACTTTGGGAGGCCAAGGTCGGAGGATCACCTGAGTTCAGGAGTTCGAGACCAGCCTGGCCAACATGGTGAAACCCCTATCTCTACTAAAAATGCAAAAATTAGCCTAGCTTGGTGGCATGTACCTGTCATCCCAGCTACTTGGGAGGCTGAGGCAGGAGAATTGCTTGAACCTGGGAGGCGGAGGTTGCAGTGAGCCAAGATTGTGCCACTGCACTCCATCCTGGGTGACAGAGAGAGATTCTGTCTCAAAGGAAAACACAAAACAAAACAAAATGAAACAAAAAACTCATACAAATCAATAAAAAAACCCAACAGAAAAATGGACAAATATATGAATGGGCCCCTCACAGGAAGAGTAAATACACAGGTCCAATACACCTGTGACAAAGCGGAGCCCTTCAGAAGCATTAAAATCTGGTAAGAGCCTATGTGATAGCTGCAGTGTTGACAAATATTCAAAAAGTTGTTGAGCAATCGCAACTCTCGTATACTGCTGGTGGGAAGCTTCATTTTGCCTTCTTTTTCTTTTCTTTTCTTTTTTTTTATTATACTTTAAGTTCTAGGGTACATGTGCACAACGTGCAGGTTTGTTACATATGTATACATGTGCCATGTTGGTGTGCTGCACCCATTAACTCGTTATTTACATTAGGTATATCTCCTAATGCTATCCCTCCCCTCTCCCCCCTCCCCACAATAGGCCCCAGTGTGTGATGTTCCCCTTCCCAAGTCCAAGTGATCTCATTGTTCAGTTCCCACGTATGAGTGAGAACATGCGGTATTTAGTTTTCTGTTCTTGCGATAGTTTGCTGAGAATGATGGTTTCCAGCTTCATCCATGTCCCTACAAAGGACACGAACTCATCCTTTTTTATGGCTGCATAGTATTCCATGGTGTATATGTGCCACATTTTCTTAATCCATGGTGTATATGTGCCACATTTCCTGTCAACAATCACTGGGTTTGTATATAGTCCATTCTCACACTGCTATGAAGGAATACCCAAGACTGGGTAATTTATAAAGGAAAGAGGTTTTATTGACCCACAGTTCTGCATTGCTGGGGGAGGCCTCAGGAAACTTACAATCATGGCAGAAGGCAAAGGAGAAGCAGGCACCTTCTTCACAGGGCAGCAGGATGGAGTGAGTGCAAGCAGGGGAAATGCCAGATTTGTATAAAACCACCAGATTGGCCAGGCACGGTGGCTCATGCCTGTAATCCCAGCACTTTGGGAGGCTGAGGCAGGTAGATCACGAGGTCAAGAGATCAAGACCATCCTGACTGACATAGTGAAAGCCCATCTCTACTAAAAATACAAAAATTGGCTGGGTTTGGTGGCACATGCCTGTATTCCCAGCTACTCAGGAGGCTGAATCATGAGAATCGCTTGAACCTGGGAGGTGGAGGTTGCAGTGAGCCAAGATTGCGCCACTGCACTCTAGCCTGGTGACAAGGCAAGACTCCATCCATCTCCAAAAAAAAAAAAACAGATCTCACGAGATTCACATACCATCGTTAGAACAGCATGGGGGAAACCGCCCCCATGATCCCATTACCTCCACCTAGTCCCGTTCTTGACATGTGCGGATTACAATTCAAGATAAGATTTTGGGTGGGGACACCGCCAAACCATATCGGGGTGTTCCCAGTGTGTCACCATTACTGAGCACGCTACCGTTAATACTCTCCACAAGCCTCCTGGCATACACGTGCCAGCTTTTCTCTCAGCAGAGGCCTTCGAACTTTTTTGACTAACACCAACAGTAAGAAATACATCTTACTCTGGATGTTTATATGTATATAAATAGAGCAAAAGTTTTACCAAAAAAAAAAAACTTATCCTTACTACGTGAGATACACTCTGATAAATTCTATTCTCTTTCATTCCATTTCATTCGTTCTTTTCTTTTCTTTTTTTTTTTTTTTTTTGAAGATGGGTTCTCACTCTGTCACCCAGGCTGGAGTGCACTGGCATGATCATAGCTTACTATATCCTCGAACTCCTAACTCCTGGGCTCAAACAACTCTCCTGCCTCAGCCTCCCAAAGCACTTGAATGACAGGCATGAGCCAGCTCCCCTGGCCCTTCATGTTTTTTATATTTTGATGGTGACTCACTAAATTAAAGTTAACACTCACTAGAGGGTCACAAGCCAGAGGTGACAGATTGTAGGGTATGACTTTCTTCAGCTTTATTAGAAAAAGAAAAAAAAAAACCCATCGAAAAGTGGGCAAAGGATATGAACAGACACTTCTCAAAAGAAGACATTTATACAGCCAACAAACACATGAAAAAATGCTCATCATCACTCACCATCAGAGAAATGCAAATCAAAACCACAATGAGATACCATCTCACACCAGTTAGAATGGCAAGCATTAAAAAGTCAGGAAACAACAGGTGCTGGAGAGGATGTGGAGAAATAGGAACACTTTTACACTGTTGGTGGGATCGTAAACTGTTCAACCATTGTGGAAAACAGTGTGGCGATTCCTCAAGGATCTAGAACTAGAAATACCATTTGACCCAGCCATCCCATTACTAGGGATATACCCAAAGGATTATAAATCATGCTGCTATAAAGACACATGCACATGTATATTTATTACGGCACTATTCAC
This sequence comes from Rhinopithecus roxellana, assembly GCF_007565055.1. Taxonomy (NCBI): domain Eukaryota; kingdom Metazoa; phylum Chordata; class Mammalia; order Primates; family Cercopithecidae; genus Rhinopithecus; species Rhinopithecus roxellana. The sequence goes on along the minus strand of NC_044563.1, from coordinate 10,780,946 downwards.
AATAGCAAAGACTTGGAATCAACCCAAATGTCAATCAGTGACATAATTTTAACAAGAGACACAGCCATAGAGGAACAACAGAAAGCAATGTATTGCAAAAGAGAAAGAACACTCTGAAAGCTAAGTGTAAAAAGAAACAGCCGAAAGTAACTTAGTGCAAAGGTAAAACTCTGAAAGGTACACTCTGAAAGGTACACTCTGAAAGATAAGTCAGAGTGGGCTGATCGGGAGTGAGTCAGCAAAGACTGGCTCTGAGGGGACTCCCTTTATGAGAGTCTTACATGATTATTCATAGGGGTGGGAAGAGGTGTGTTCCCAGTAAGCATGTTCTGGGTGGTCCTCTGGGTGCACGTGAGCAGTTGCTGTACATGCTTGTTCCTGCATCGCATGTCTCATTACCATCTTAAATCTCTACCCAGGGGTGTGTTTTTACTATTATAATGAGCAAAGGGTCATTCTGAGGACAAGCAAAGTTCAAATGCACATGCTCTCTACAGGGGAAAGTCCCCACTCGAGGTAGTTCTGCTTGGATGAGCTTGATGACAATGTGAGTGCTGAGGTTTGTTGTGTTGTTGGTGCGGTCGCTGTGTCCCAGTGAACACGGTTACAGGGCTCATTGTGCTGTTGACAGGGTGGTTGCCATGTCCCAAGTACATGGTCATCTCCTTGATTATCTGTCCTGCCTCAATACCACATAGTTTACTTACTAAATTGTATAATTCAATACCCTTTAGCATATTCACAGAGTTATGAAACTAATACCACAATCAACTTTAAAACCTTCTCATCACCTAAAAAGAAACACTGAACCTGAGTCCCCTGGCCCTTCCATCCCTAAATAATCATTACAATCATGAATTTACTTTGTGTCTCTGTGTGTTTTCCCATTCTTGACAGTTCATATAAATGGAATCATATACTATATGGTTTTTGTGACCAGCTTCCTTCATTTATCATGTTTTCAAGCTTCCTCCATATTTTAGCATGTATCAGTACTTCCTTTTTATGGCTGAATAATATTACATCATACGACTATACTACATTTTGTTATCCGTGAGTTGATGAACATTTGGGTGTGTCACCTTTTGGCAATTATGAATAATGCTGAGTATTAGTCAGGGTTATTAGTCAGGGTTCTTCAGAGAGCCAGAACCAATAGGAGGTTATCTGTCCACCAAGATTTCTTACAAAAAATTAGCTCATGCAGCAGTCACAGAGGCTGAGAAGTCCCACCATTTGCTGTTTGCAGGCTAGGGACCCCGGAGACTCAGGAAAGGCAGTGCTATCATTCTGTCTGCATCAAAAGACCTGGGAACCCAGGGAGCCGATAGTGTAAATCCCAGTCTGAGGGCAGGAGAAGATGAGGTGAGCTGTCTCAACACAAGCAGTGAGGCAGACAAAAAGGGGACGAATTCCTTATTCCTCTGCCTTTGTTCTATTCAAGCACTCAACAGATCGATGCTTCCCACCCACGTAAGGGAGGGTCATCTGCTTTACCCATTCCACCAATTCAAATGCTGATCTCATCTGGAAGCACCTCACAGACATGCCCAGAAATCACACAGCATCTAGGCACCCCATGGCCCTGTCAGATTGACACATCAAATTAACCACCACTGATATGAACCGTGTGGACAGGTTTTTGTGGGACACAGGGCTTATTTAAGAAACTGGTTATTTCCGGCCGGGCGCGGTGACTCAAGCCTGTAATCCCAGCACTTTGGGAGGCCGAGACGGGCGGATCATGAGGTCAGGAGATCGAGACCATCCTGGCGAACACAGTGAAACCCCGTCTCTACTAAAAAAAAAAAAATACAAAAAACTAGCCGGGCGAGGTGGTGGGCGCCTGTAGTCCCAGCTACTTGGGAGGCTGAGGCAGGAGAATGGCGGGAACCTGGGAGGCGGAGCTTGCAGTGAGCTGAGATCCGGCCACAGCACTCCAGCCTGGGCGACAGAGCGAGACTCCGTCTCAAAAAAAAAAAAAAAAAAAAAAAAAGAAACTGGTTATTTCCTATTTCTTCAACTAGGTTTACTGATATCTGAGTGTTTTGTTACTATTTCTAGTGTTTTACACTTACGTTGCAAGTATTCTTCTATACGGATATAAGATTCAATAAAACCCTTATTTATTTATTTATTTATTTATTTATTTATTTATTTATTTATTTATTTATTCTGGGACATAGTCTCGCTCTGTCACCCAGGCTGGAGTGCAGTGGCATGATCTCGAGTCACTGCACCCTCCACCTTCCAGGTTCAAGCGATTCTCGTGCCTCAGCCTCCCAAGCAGCTGGGACTACAGGCACACGCCACCAGGCCCAGCTAATTTTTGTATTTTTAGTAGAGATGGGGTTTCACCATGTTGGCCAGGCTGGTCTCCAACTTCTGACCTCAAGTGATTCACCCGCCTTGGCCTCCCAAAGTGCTGGGATTACGGGCATCAGCCACTGTGCCTGGCCAAAGCCCATTAAAATTATATGTAGCCCAAGATATTCCTGGCATATACACAGAAAGATAACATTGCCTCTAGAAAGGGGAGCTGGGTTGCTGGAGGCTGGAGGTGGGGAGAATGAAGGCTTATCTTTCCTTTTATAGCTTTTTATACAATTAAACAAATATAGAGAGTGTATATGTGAACAAAAATGTAAGTGTTCCAAGCTTCTGTAGGCCTAGAGCTCACCATCTGGCTGGGTGTGACCTGCCCTACCCCGTTCTCTGTTAGTAGAACTTTGACACCTTTCCTGCTCATCATAAACAGTAGGGAGACAGCGAATTCTCAGTCCACCGGCCCTTGATTTGCAGACTCTCCTTTCCTATGGCTCCTGGCCATAATTTCCTGACACTCTGAACAGCTTGGATTTGGTGAAAAGCCACAAGCGCCAGCATGAGTCCAGTGATGTTCCTTCCCAACTCCACCCTGCACGGTCTGGTTGGTCATTGTGCCAACCCTCCTGAGATCCCTTCAGCGGACCGCATGTGGAAGTCCTCCTGCCCAGGGAAACAGGGGTGTGATGTGGTTGCAAGGGGAGGGCAGGCATAGGATGAACTGAGATTGCCGGACTGGAGGTCCACCCCTAAAAAGATGATGAACAAGCCCAAGTGGGACCGGCCCAGAGGGCTCTGGACAATGGTGCAGGAGATAGTTAGCCAAGCCAACCCCACTGTCTCCCTCAGAAGGAATACTTTGAAGATTGTCCCACTGCAACCCAGAGGAGAATGGAGTGGAGGTGCTGAGAGAAGCCGTCTCCACGGGAGCAAGACCGTGTGGGCTGAGGGAGTAGCTGGTCATGCAGAGCTGCTGTGGCTCTCAAAGAGGTTTCCAGTTCTGGCTCCAGTCCATCTGCATCCCCACAGTAAAGCTCTTTGTTTGTTTGTTTATAGCCTGAAGAAAGTAACTTAATGGTCCTTGCCCCCATGCCCCTCAGTGAGGATGCTCAGCTCCCCCCAGCCCCACCCACCCCTTCCTGTCCAGTTTGCTCAGGACCGGACAACTATATGCAGGTGTCAGAAGAGATACTTATTTGGAGCTTGGGTAGCATAAGCATGCAGGTGCCTCAAAGCAGCAACCTCTACACACCCAGTAATGGGTTTTGTTTCCATTTGGTGCGGAATGAGTGTTTCTGAACTGTGGGTGAGAGGCAGAAAGAGGAGTGGTTTCCAAACTGCTGTCCTAGCAGCCTCACTCTGTTTCCAGGGTAGAGGAATGTGCCTCCAATAACATGATTTGTCTAGGGCCATGGGGTTTGAGGTTGGTGGAAATGTCCGCCTCTCCTAGCAACCATCATTCCCAATTCGGAGGCCTGAGTCTCAGTCTCTCTGGGGCTCCTCTCTCCTTTTTGAAAATTTCCCCCATGGTCTCTGTCTCTACATCCTGCCTTGCCCCACAACCACTGGATCTTGCTTGTTCCACCTGAAACCTGGTGATTGTCAGCTCTGCCCCTGACCACACTGCCACTAAGTCCTTCTCAATCTATACCCTGAGCTCTGATTCCTCTTTTCTCTGACTGATTTTCATGCTCCCTTGCCTACTTGATATGTGCTCTGCCCCGTTTGAAGACGGAAAATTTTACATGAACCTTGGTCTATGTTCTGAAGTAGTTGTATATGGGCTGGGTCACAGGGAAAACGAAACTCAGAGCTAATTTAAAGCTGGACACAGAGTCAGCAACACACAAGACACCATCTTGAAGGAAGGATGGCTTTGGTAAGTTCCCAGAAAGGGTTTTAAAGCTTTGATTTGAGGAACAACCACCCTGTTAGTGGTGACTATGTGTGTTCTCCTTGTTGGTCTACAGCTCTGGCATGGAGGGCACATGGGCACACGCTGAGGTCTGGGGGTCTGGCTCTTTCAGACACCGTGGGAAGGAACCATGGCACTGGGTTATGAGCCCGGAGGGTCCCCAGCCTCAGTTACTGCATGGGGTCTGGTTCTACTGAGCCAAATTTGGATTTATGCTTTTCCAAGCCCTCCTCTGGCCACACTCCCAGTGGCTCCGCTAAGCCTCCTGAAGGCAGGAATGGTGGGCTCAGGGAGAGCAACCCTTGGTTCACCACACAGGCCACCTCCTCCGTCACCCCATTCTCAGTGGGTGGGATAAGCTGGGGAGGGAGGGTCCAGGGAAAGGGCTCCATCTGTGTGGGTGGTGATGGGGGCTGTCAGAAAGGGCTCTGTCTCCCTTGCCTCCAGGCAGGGCCAGTTCCTCTACATTCCCTCCTTCCCTCCAATCCCTTCTTAGGTTCCTTCTTCCTTCAGGCCCAATAGCAGCCACATTTCCCGAGTGCTCAGGGTCCAGATACCACGCTAAACACTTATTTAATCCACACCAGGTAGTTAATAAGCAATCCTATGAAGTAGGCATAATACTGCCAACTTCACAGATGGGGGGAATGATATTCTGGTAAGTATTAGAGAGGGGGCTGCCCAAAAGGCAGAGAGGGAATTTGAACTTATGAGGGTCTGACTCTAAAGCTTCAACTTAAAAAAGAACGAATGTATTTTATTTCAGGAGGAATATGTGAACACATTCACCTTATTTGAAAAACCAAAACTTTAGCCTGGGCAGCATAGTGAGATCCCATCTCTACAGAAAATATTAAAATTAGCCAGGGATAACGGTACGTGCTTATAGTCCTAGCTACTTGGGAGGCTGAGGTGGGAGGATCGCTTGAGCTGGGAAGGTTGAGGCTTCCTGCAGTGAGCTGTGATAGTGTCACTGCATTCTAGCCTGGGTGACAAAGTGAGATCACGTGTCAAAAAAAGCCAAAAGCCAAAACCAAAAATGATTAGTATAAAAGCTACTGTCCACTTTGACCATCTTTCCCATCTGTACAGCCTTTCCCCTTGGTACAGCTTGGTGTGTATTCTTTCAAATATTTTTCTATGTTTTTGCATACATATATGGCTACCTTACAAATATTGGTTTGTAGCTTTGGGGTTTGTTGTAGTTTTGAATTGCATTCCCTGAGGACAATTCAGTTAGGAAATGCTTGAATCTTTTCCTTTATTTACCAGCTATTGGAATAATACGGTGATTCTTTTCTGTCCTCCAAAGATGCCTACTGTTTTTAAAATATATTCTTATGAACACATGGGTTTTAACATATTTGATGTGTTTCAGTCTGTGTACAGTTATTATTATTATTATTTTTGATGCTCAAATTGTCCCTTATTTGGTCAAGTTGACTCTTGACCCCTCTAGTCAAAGGCTTTACTTTTTTTTTTAATTTCAAGATTTTTTGGGGGGAATATGTGGTATTTGGTTACATAAATGAGTACTTTAGTGGTGATTTCTGAGATTTTGGTGTACCCATTATCTGACCAATGTGTAGTCTTTGTTTTGTTTTGTTTTTTTTTTTTTTTTGAGATGGAGTTTCACTCTGTCGCCCAGGCTGGAGTGCAGGGGCACGATCTCTGCTCACTGCAACTCCTGCCTCCCGGGTTCAAGCAATTCTCGTGCCTCAGCCTCCCAAGTAGGTGGGACTACAGGTGCCTGCCACTATACCTAGCTAATTTTAGTATTTTTAGTAGAGATGGGGTTTCACCATGTTGGCCAGGCTGGTCTCGAACTTCTGACCTCAGGCAATCCGCCCACTTTGGCCTCTCAAAGTGCTGGGATTACAGGCGTGAGCCCCAGTGTGTAGTCTTTTATTCCTCACCCACTCCCACCCTTTTCCCTGAGTCCCCAGAGTCTGTTGTATGATTATTATGCCTTTGCGTCCTCATAGCTTAGCTCCTACTCATGAGTGAGAACATACGATGTTTGGTTTTCCATTCCTGAGTTCCAGTTCCATCCAAGTTGCTTCAAATGAAAGGCTTTACTTTTAACTCTAGCTCCCCACCAGATTCTGAGTTGACTGGCACTCTCGCCGCCCTCAGCAGCAGTTCAATTCCTTTGTGGCCTGGCTCAACTGAGTTAGGGGGAGGAGGGGTGCTGGCTGGCACCATAGCATACTGGAAACAGAACTCTTGTGGCAAGGGCTGTCTGCCAGCTGCCATTCTGGGTGTGGCCAGGGCAACATTCCTCCCACCCATGCACCCTCCAGAGGGGCACTGCCCTACCACCAACTCCAACCACACCCTGCCATCCCTTGCTTTAATTTTAGCCTGAGCTCAGACTTCAGCTGCCCTGGGCTTGCCTAGGACATTCTGGGATGGTTAAAGGCATTAATGTTGGAAACTTTCAGCCCTACCCTTCATTGCTGCTCTTCTACTTACTGGGCAAGTTACCTAACCTTCCTGAGACTCCATGTGCTCATTGTCAAGTGGGGGTAGTGATAGTTTTCACCCAAAGGAGCGGTGTGTCATGTGGGTCAAGTGTCCGCCTGCCTCTGACATGTTGGGCGTTGCAAGTCAGAGCTCTAGAACTCGTAGGAATCACTTGGGCTCAGGCTCATGGCAGGTGGCCCTTAAAGAGGCATTTTAGGCTTCCTTGGGAATCATGCAGTCACTTGCTGACAAAAACATACTCTGTGCGTAAAATGCACTCACATTCAGCCTGGGCACATTACTCCATCCTGTGCTGCACATTCATGAAAATCTCCCTTTTTTTCTTTTTTTTTTTTTTTTTGAGACGGAGTCTTGCTCTGCCACCCAGGCTGGAGTGCAGTGGCCGGCTCTCAGCTCACTGCAAGCTCCGCCTCCCGGGTTCACGCCATTCTCCTGTCTCAGCCTCCCGAGTAGCTGGGACTACAGGCGCCCGCCTCGTCGCCCGGCTAGTTTTTTTGTATTTTTTAGTAGAGACAGGGTTTCACCGTATTAGCCAGGATGGTCTCGATCTCCTGACCTCATGATCCGCCCGTCTCGGCCTCCCAAAGTGCTGGGATTACAGGCTTGAGCCACCGCGCCCGGCCGAAAATCTCCCTTAAAGATACTCTCTTCATCTCCTCCTTGTCCCCTGAAGAGCACTTTTTCAGTCCTGCAACCCCAGTAAATGAAGGTGCTTCCTACACATGTGAGCAGTGCTCCTTCCCTCCTGTTTCCTGCAGGTGATGAGCAGAGGGAATCTGCAGGCTGGGCTGGGGCTCCTTGCAGGTCAGGCCCTAGAATGTTTCCTGCAGATGACTTACCTCTGCCTGTTTCTGGTTTTTCTGTTGCAGCCTAGACCAAGACGAACACTGAGACCTGGAGACCTGATTGAGATTTCTCGCTTTGGCTATGAGCACTGGGCCATCTACGTGGGACATGGCTTTGTGGTCCATCTGGCTCCCCCCAGTAAGGATGGGTTCTCTTTTTAAGCACAAGGGTTGAGATCAAGAATGTGAAGAGATGCACAATTATGTGCTTGTCCTCACTTCAGGGTCTAGCAGAGTAGGCACTCAATACATAATGCTGAATGAATTGTGCTTTTTCCTGCTAGATGTAACAACTGCTATTCTTCTTTCGCAGTAAGTTGGTGGAGAGACTATTGACCTTTATTCCATTATAGAGTGGGGTTCAGTCTGACCAACTCATTGTGCTTGGTGAGCATCCCTCCATGGGATCTCCTATGTATTTGTTGTTCTGGAGGTACAAGCCAGGGTAAGAAGCAGTTACTTCCTTCAGACAGCTTACAACTGAGCGCATCGTACAAAGGAAGGAGCGCGTAGGCCTCCCAGCCCAACAGAACCAGTTTGGAATTGTGACTCCTCTGCTTACAGACTGTGTGCCTTGAGCATGCGTATTCACATCACTAAGTTCAGCTCCACCTTCTACAGAGCAGGGATGAGAATCCCTATGTCCCACCTCATGGAGGGATGAAATGAAGGAAGGTACAGGAAAACACTGGTGCAGGGCCTGGCCAGGGGCTAAAGCAACCTCCCTTTCCATCTGAAGCATCGTGGCATCAAAGAAAATGCCAAAATACTGGAAACTACTCAAGTGCAAGACATCAGGGGATTGGTCAAGTAAAATAGATATACCTGCGTATAATGGAATGCTATGCAGCCATTAAAATAGTTGTAGAGCAGGTGTATATATACACATTATACACATCTATATATACACACATAGATGTATATATATCTACATATATAGATGCTCTGAGTTTCACTTTCCCTGTGACCCAGCCCAAGTTTCTATGTGTATATGTACACATACAGATTTAACTCTTTTTTTTTTTTTTTTTTTTTTTGAGACGGAGTCTCGCTCTGTCACCAGGCTAGAGTGCAGTGGCGCAATCTCAGTTCACTGCAACCTCTGCCTCCCGGGTTCAAGTGATTCTCCTGCCTCAGCCTCCCAAGTAGCTGGGACTACAGGTACCTGCCACCATGCCTAGCTAATTTTTTGTATTTTTAGTAGAGATGAGGTTTCACCATTTCGGCTAGGATGGTCTCAATCTCTTGACTTCGTGATCCACCCACCTTAACCTCCCAAAGTGTTGGGATTACAGGCGTGAACCACCACGCCCGGCCCAGACTTAATTCTTACAGAGATTGTCATGATGAGTCAGTGACTGCTGACAAATATTTAAGACTTTTGAGAGAATACAGTGCATAACACGTATTATCAATATGACTAATAGGAAGATATGTATATATACACATACAGACTTGGACTGGGTCACCAAGGAAGTGAAACGCAGAACATCTATATATGTAGATATATATGCAACTCTTTTCAAGAGTTATAGAAATATTGATACTTATATATGTATATATACACATATATGTCTATATATAGACGTGTATATAAATGAAATCAAATCAAGTTAGAGAAATTTAAAAGGCTTGTTGCACATACAAAAGAACAGTTTTTGAATCCAGAGGCTTTTTTTTTTTTTTTTTTGAGACGGAGTCTCGCTCTGTCGCCCAGGCTGGAGTGCAGTGGCTGGATCTCAGCTCACTGCAAGCCCGCCTCCCGGGTTTACACCATTCTCCTGCCTCAGCCTCCCGAGTAGCTGGGACTACAGGCACCTGCCACTGCGCCCGGCTAGATTTTTGTATTTTTTAGTAGAGATGGGGTTTCACCATGTTAGCCAGGATGGTCTTGATCTTGTGACCTCGTGATCCCCCCGTCTCAGCCTCCCAAAGTGCTGGGATTACAGGCTTGAGCCACCGCGCCCGGTCGAATCCAGAGACTTTGAACTAAAATGACAAGAAGCTTGGTTCACAGCAATTATAGCTCAGTTTACAAAGTTACATAAATGAAGAAGTACATTGTTTTCTGTTGTGATTGACTACAGACTTACATCCTTTTAAGGTAGCAGTGCTGCATAAACTTACTTATTTGTATCTGAGTGGCGAAACTGTGAGGTCATGTTGACATGTGACTTTAAACAATTTGGATGTGCCCTGGTTACTAGGTCCAATTACAGGCTATAATAGGCTATAGGTCTACTTCTTCCTTGACGTTTTTGGGTGAGAAAAGCCTGATTGTTGCATTCACAAACAAACATGTAGAGGGCTCAGAATAGTTGGGTAGTCCTAGTGTGAAAGGATTCTGTAAAGTCTGTTTAAGTTCAGTAAAGGTTTTCTCATGTTTTATTTACCATGGAAGAAGTTCCTTAGTGCTATTTTTGGTTAGTTAATAGAGTGGAGATGGCTGGGCACAGCGGTTCACGCCTATAATCTCAGCACTTTGGGAGACCGAGGTGGGTGAATCACTTGTGGTCAGGAGTTCAGGACCAGCCTGGCCAACATGGCAAAACCCCATCTCTACTAAAAAAAAATTCAAAACTTAGCTGAGTGTGGTGGTACATGCCTGTAGTCCCAGCTACTTGGGAGGCTGAGTCATGAGAATCACTTGAACCCGGGAGGCAGAGGTTTCAGTAAGCCAAGATTGCACCATTGCACTCCAGTCTGGGTGACAGAGCGAGACTCTTTTCTCAAACAAAACAAAACAAAACAAACCATCAGATCTCATGAGATTCACTTACTATCATTAGAACAGCATGAGGGAAACCGCCCCCATGATCCCATTACCTCTACCTGGTCCCGCCGTTGACATGTGGGGATTACAATTCAAGATGAGATTTTGGGTAGGGACACAGCCAAACTATATCAGGCATGTTCCCAGTGTGTCACTATTCTAAACAGGCTACTGTTAATACTCTCCACAAGCCTTCTGGCATACACAAAAAAAAGAGTGGAGAGGCCAATAAAGAATAACTTGGGTTCCAGGACTTGCAATATCCTGCAAGCCTGAGGAGTCCTCTGAGTTGTCTTTCAGTTACAGATCAAGGAAAATTTGGATATTATTTATTCTTTCTGGGCACAGAAATATTCCTTTTTTAGATAAATTATGACCTAGATAACAAACCATCTCTTATGAAAGTTGAAGCTTATCTTGAGAGGTCTTATACCCCTTATAGGCTAGTTGTTATAAGAGATATGTTGCCGGGCGCGGTGGCTCAAGCCTGTAATCCCAGCACTTTGGGAGGCCGAGACGGGCGGATCACAAGGTCAGGAGATGGAGACCATCCTGGCTAACCCGGTGAAACCCCGTCTCTACTAAAAAATACAAAAAACTAGCTGGGCGAGGTGGCAGGCGCCTGTAGTCCCAGCTACTCAGGAGGCTGAGGCAGGAGAATGGCGTAAACCCAGGAGGCGGAGCTTGCAGTGAGCTGAGATCCGGCCACTGCACTCCAGCCTGGGCGACAGAGCGAGACTCCGCCTCAAAAAAAAAAAAAAAAAAGAGATATGTTGAGTAAATTTCTGAGTCCTCTTTAGATGAGGAACACAGAAACAAATCATCTACATACTGCATTTCTGGGAAATTTCAGGGGTTTTAAATTTTTATGTAAAACTTGTGAAAAGTATAAGGGAGCCTCAATAATACTATCCAAGTATACTGTTGACTTCTCCAAGTAAAATTAAAAAAATATTGACTTTCTCTGTCTATTGGGCTCCTAAAGAAAGCAGAGCATAAGTCCACAATGTTGACATGAGGATAGCTTAAGTTTTATTTATGGTTACAGCTAGCATTTTGGGGCAATCAGAAGAATTTTAAGTTTTTCGTTACATGATTATGAGTGGTCTAGGACTATTCAAACTATGGCCTCCATTTTAGTTTCTCTTTAGGTGTGTGCATGTGTTTAGTTTTTAAAAAATTAGACTTATTTAAGAATAAGTTACAAATAGTAAAATTTATCCTTTTTAGTATGCAATTCTATGAGTTTTGACAAATGCATATGACTATGTAACCATTACCATAATCTAGTTATAAAATAATTCCCTAATGTTCTCTGTTCAGCTGAACCCATGGAGTGGCCCGAAAAGTGGTGTCAGGGGAGTTTCTTCAGGGGACTGCCCCCAAAAATCCTGAGATGGGGCCATTCCAAAGAAAGAAGCACTAAATGCCAGGCTGATCAGTCCAAAGCATTTATTAGGCGAACTTATGTGCAGAGGGCTGAAGTGTCCTCTAATTGGACAGCAGGACAGTAGATGTTCTTCCCAGGAATGTCCAGAACAAGGGGGTTGGGTTATGAGGTTCACAAAAGGGTTTCAATAATTTGGTTCAAAGCTGGGATTAGTTTCTACGTGCTTAGCAACACATTGCTCTTTCAGCGTTTCATGCAACAACCTAAACCACTTTATCCACGCCAGGGAATGAATGTTAGAGGCTCCAGCTTGGGTTCAAGCCTGCAGAGGGCAACACGTAGCTAGTCGGGTCACAGAGTGTCAAGGCATTCTGTGTTAGTCAGGACAAAGAAAGAAAGTGGGGGAAAACTGGGGAACACTACACCTCATCCCGCGAAAATTCTCCCATGCCCTTTGTTGTCAACACCCATATATATGCTCACACCTCCAGTTCCTGGCAAGCTATGATCTTTTCTCTGTCCCTGTAGTTTTGCTTTTTCCAGAATGTCACATAACTGAAACCATACAGAATGGAGCCTTTTGTGTCCAATTACTTTAACTTAATGCATTTAAGATTGATGTATGTTGTAGCATGTGTTAGTACTTTGTTCCTTTTTATTGCTGAATAGTATTCCATTGTATGGATATACCACCATTTATTTATTCATTCACCAGCTGAATGACACTTGGGTGATTTTCAGTTTTTGACAATAATCATTAGAGCCACTATAAATATTCCCATGCATGTGTTTTTTTTTGTATGTGTGAACACAGATTTTTATTTCTTCTGGATATGTACCTAGGAGTGGGATTGTAGGGTCATATGGTAAGTGAATATTTAGTTTAATAAGAAACTGGCAAACTGTTGTCCAAAGTACCTCACCAGCAATACAGGAAAGGGTGCTATCTATTGGGGAGAAGGAAGAACCGCATCCCAGAACTGAGAGACTGAGGGGCAGGAATGGGAGAGTGAGAGGAAGAGGGGGAAGAGAGGGGCATGGGGGAGACTGACAGGTGGAAATAGGGGGTGAGATGTTGGAAGACTAGGGGCAGAGATAGGAAAACTATGGGGCAGAAAACAGAATCTTAGAAGCCAAGAAGGCAAGACATTGGCTTAGGGGATATAAAGGGGTAGAGATGGAGGAGACAGTGTATTTTTCTCATGAAAATGAATAAATTATTGGTGACATATTTTTATACCTGTATTAATCTTGTTCCCTCCAGCTCCCCTTCTTTTTAGGATCTGCAGTCCGTCCAGGAAAGACTGGGTGCTGACTCGTCTGTTTCTCTCCTTGGCAGAGGGTCTTTCTGGCCCCTATTCCTGCTCCTGTAGCTGGAGTGAGCTGGGACCAAGACATTTGTTTAAATGTCATTTTGAAAAGAAAATAAAAATCAGTAAAGGAAAGTGTGAATACACACCTAAGTTTAGAAGCTAGTCGTTAGATAAACTGGCTGTTCAGAAACTGACATGACAACAGGCTTTCTTTTAAGCTGGGCTGCTTCTAGCAGGGTCCATTGTAGACCCCTGGGTCCATCGGGCCCTCCCTGAGGGTTCCGGGTGCTGTCACTTTGCCTCTGTTTCATTTCAGCTTCCCAGGAGGCTGGGGTCCCTTTTAGAGGCCAATTGGAGAATTTAAAGCTGGAGGGCATGGACATCCCCTGGCCTAGTTCTTCTAATTTGAAAATGATGAAACCAGGGTCCCAAGATGAGAAGGGCTTTTTCTGAAGACACACAGTAAGAGAGCCAGGGCCAGAACCTGGGGGCCCTGGATGCCCGGGACAGGCTTCTGTCTTGTTCAGCTGTTTCCTTTCCTGTTGTTTCAAAATGCCACCCTCACCTACTGGAGCTCCCACAGCACCGTCTCAGGGCAATGGAGTGACATTTTCTTTTCTCTACCTTTTTGGAGACAAGATGTCACTCTGCTGCCCAGGCTGGAGCGTAGTGGCACAATCACAGCTCACTGCAGCCTGTAATTTCTGCGCTAAAGCAATCCTCCAGCCTTGCCTCTGGAGTAGCTAGAATTACAGGTATGTGCTGCCATGACCAGCTAATTTTTAAAATTTTATTTTTAGAGACAGGAGTTTTAGTATACGGTGCAGGCTGGTCTCCAACTCCTGGCCTCAAGTGTTCCTCCTGCCTTAGCCTTCCAAAGTACTGAGATTACAGGCACCTGGCCTGGAGTGACTTTTTCTAAGCCACAAGCTAGTGAGAGGCAGTTGGGACTATGGCCTGGCGCTCTTTTGCCTGCTCTGTTTGCCCTGTACCACTCTGCCTTGACTGTTGACTCTTTCAGGTGTATCTGAACTCACATGGTCCTTTAGAGCTCAGGTTATTTACTTTAGAAATGAGGAAACTAGAGCCTAGGGACCCATGGTGACTTCTCCCAAGTCACCCAGGCTTGGGTCTTCCCTGTTTTCAAGTTTGAGGCCAGGCAGGATGGACAGGTCCTTCCACAGCTCCTCCTTCTTTTTATTTTTATTTTTATTTTTATTATACTTTAAGTTCCAGGGTTCATGTGCATAATGTGCAGGTTTGTTACATATGTATACTTGTGCCATGTTGGTGTGCTGCACCCATCAACTCGTCAGCACCCATCAACTCGTCATTTACATCAGGTATAACTCCCAATGCAATCCCTCTCCCCTCCCCCCAGCTCCTCCTTCTTGATGGTGCTCGGGGCACCGAGCTGGCTTGGAGCACTGCTGGCTCCACCGAGCTTGGAGCCAGCCCTGAGCCCCCCAGGCCCTGCCCAGGACTGAACTCACTGTTTGCACAGGTGAAATTGCTGGAGCTGGTGCGGCCAGTGTCCTGTCTGCCCTGACCAACAAAGCCATAGTGAAGAAGGAACTGCTGTCTGCCGTGGCTGGGAGAGACAACTACAGGGTCAATAACAAACACGATGACAGATACAGGCCACTGCCTTCCAACAAAATCGTCAAGCGGGCAGAGGAGTTGGTGGGGCAGGAGTTGCCTTATTCGCTGACCAGTGACAACTGCGAGCACTTCGTGAACCAGCTGCGCTATGGGGTCTCCCGCAGTGACCAGGTGCATCTTCAGCCTGCGTCCCCTTCCCAGGAGCCAGGCCACTCCCTCAGCTGCCAGAGGCTGGGTCCCTGCTGGGGCCAGGGCGGGATGGAAATAGACATGAGCAAGACAAAATAGCAGATATGAAACCCCTACCCTCGAGGGTGTCACATTTGGGGTGGGGACAAGGGTGGGGAGATAGGCAAGTTGGCAATGTAGACCAGTGCAGTGGGTTGGGGGGGTGGCCACAGAAGGGAGTCACAGCCTGAAACAGCCCTCCACAGCCCTAGAGGCAGGCTTTATGATTCCCACTTTACAGATGGGGAAACTGAGGCTCACCATGCTTAAGTAACTTGTCCAAATTCATTGAACTCCTAGTTATTGAGTCTCTAGTCCATGTCAGCCATGGTGAAGAGGGGGGAGTTAAACCTACATGTGTTCTCTCCAAGGGCCCAGATCAAGGAAGGCTTTGTAGAAGAGGTAACAGCCGAGCCCAGCCTGATTTAATTATGTTGATTAATCTGAAAGAAAATGAGCTGGAGATTACCAGGGAATGGGAGCAATAAGGAGTGTAGGCAGAGGGAACAGCGTGAGCCAGGAAGGGGAAAAGCCCAGGTCATATTGGATAATTTTTTTCTGTAAAGGGCCAGATAGTAAATATCTTAGATTTTGTGGGCCAGGTGGTGTCTCTCTTATTACCCTGCTGCCGTAGCTTTGCAGCACAAAAGCAGCCACAGACAACATATAAACGAACAGGCAAGGCTGTCTTCCAACAAGTGTATTATTTATTTTTTACAAAAATAGTTCACAGGTTGGATTTGACCCATGGGGCATAGTTGGCCAACTTTTGGATACAGGCTCTCACAAACTTTTTTTTTTTAATATGGGGTCTCACTCTGTCACCCAAGCTGCAGTACATCACGTGGAGTTCAATCATGGCTCACTGCAGCCTCGACCTCCCGGGCTCAAGCAATCCTCCCACCTCAGTCTCCTGAGTGGCTGGAATGACAGGAATGTGCCACCATGCCTGGCTAATTTTTGTATTTTTCTGTAGAGATGAGATTTTTGCCATGTCGTCCAGGCTGGTCTTGAACTCCTGGGCTCAAGCAATCCGCTTGACTCGGCCTCCCTTGGGATTACATGAGTGCGCCACCACACTCAGTCCAAGACAACTTAAAAAACCACATATCCATCCCTTCATACATTCTTAGATGACATCAAACACTTAAAAAAATAATAAATGTAAAACATTTGTAAAGGGTGGATTTTGGTATATTGCATATTACATATTTGTGTACGTATTTTCTTCACAATCTTGGAGTTGCACATTTAGCTCCTTCAGTTAGGGAAAAATGTCTTCCGTGTAGTTTAAACAGTCAAGCCAGGTGTTATTTTCAAACCAATCAGCCTAATCAGGCTTATTTTGACATTCAGAAAAAAATTGACAATTTTTCAATTCAAATGAGTGTGTCAATGCATAGTTCCATGACAACCATCTCACTTTATAATTCTCATTCTAAAGCAGCAGACAGATGAGGCAGGAGCCTCGACGTGGTTGCACATTCCTTTCTGAAGCCTTCTCTGTTTACGAGCAATGCATTCTTGAATCCTCCCTTACTGGTGTCTAGGAGTGTTTACACCTTAGCCTGTGCACCACAGATTCAGGGCGTGGAAGGATTTAACTCTTAGGAGAAGGAGAGGTGATAAAAAGGGGAGATGGGCAAGGAAAATCCACACCTTCTGGAAACAAGTACCCCAGGAGGGAGGCCAGGCTATTAACTGAGAGCGTGCCAGGCCATGCTGGGCACTGGGGCATGGTGGGACATGCTCTGGTACTCAGTGGGAACCGTGCTGACAGGGTCTCCCCTCTGTTGAGCTGAGGAGGATGGACCTATCTCTGGATGGGAGGGGTGTCGAAAAGGGATTGGGGATGGGCTGCCTTATCATGCATCTAAAAGCTCTTCTATAGGCCATGCGGAAGCCACGAAATCAATCTGGAAGACCCCAATTTTAGGAAGTGGTTGGCCCTCTGCTGTGCTTCTGAGGGGGTCAGAACTCAAGCTGACGGGGAAGACTCAAGGGAGGCAGTTTTCTTTGATTTAGTTTGTCCCTTGTCCTTGAGCCTCTCTTGTTGAACTTCATCTGCTGCAGGTCACCCGTTAACTTGCCTTTCTTTCTTCCTCTCCCTCCTTCCTTCTCATCTGACTCTGTGTGTCTGGAAAGACCCTCCTCTGTCTGTCTCTAGTTCTCGCTCTGTAAGAAAGTGGACTTGTGAGAACTGCAGGACTCTTGGCACACAACGCCACCCAGCCCCTGCTCTAATAGATGACCAAGCTCTAGCACTGCTTCTAGCAAAATAAGACTGTGTCCATAGGATGACCCCAGCCCCATGATAAACGCCTGCCTAAGAAAGCTCTCTGTTGCCAGGAGAACTTACTGTTTGTTCTAACCAACACTGGACAGAGGCGCTGGCCCTTTCTTAGAGTGTTTATTTTTTATTTATTTATTTTATTTATTTTATTTTATTTTTTTTTGAGACGGAGTCTCGCTCTGTCGCCCAGGCTGGAGTGCAGTGGCCAGATCTCAGCTCACTGCAAGCTCCGCCTCCCGGGTTTACGCCATTCTCCTGCCTCAGCCTCCCAAGTAGCTGGGACTACAGGCGCCCGCCACCACGCCCGGCTAGTTTTTTGTATTTTTTAGTAGAGACGGGGTTTCACTGTGTTAGCCAGGATGGTCTCGATCTCCAGACCTCGTGATCCGCCCATCTCGGCCTCCCAAAGTGCTGAGATTACAGGCTTGAGCCACCGCGCCCGGCCTAGAGTGTTTATTAAAAAGGACTTATAATTATGAATCCTTCCTCTGTCGCTTTGAAACATACATACAGTCATCTCTTGGTATCCATGGGTGGGGGAGGGATTGATTCCAGGATCCCCTGAGGACACCAAAATCCATGGATGCTCAAGTCCCTTGTATAAAATGGTGTGATATTTGCATATAACCTGTGCACATCCTCTCATGTACTTATTTTATTTTAGAGACAGCATCTCACTCTGTCACCCAGGCTGGAGTGCAGAGGTGCTCCACTGATATGTGACCTCAGCTCATTGCAGCCTCGACCTTCCTGGGCTCAGGGTATCCTCCCACCTCAGCCTCCTGAGTAGATGGGACTACAGGCACACGCCACCACACCCGGCTAATTTTTGTATTTCTTTTTTGTAGCAATGGGGTTTCACCACATTGCCCAGACTGGTCTCAAACTCCTGGGCTCAAGTGATCCACCTGCCTTGGCCTCTCAAACTGCTTAGGATTACAGGCATGAGCCACTCATAATTACTCATAATACTCAGTGCAATGTAAATGCTATGTAAATAGTTATATTGTATTTTTAAAATGTGTATTATTTTTTATTGTTCTTTAAAAAACTTTTTTTCTAAATGTTTTCAATCCACAATTGATTGGATCCATGAATGTGGAATCCATGGATATGGAGGGCTGACTGTATATCTCTTACAACTCTGAAGCGTCTTTCTCAAGGACCTGAGATCCAGTCCTTTGAAATATAATCATCAGGAAGGATAGAGCCTTTGTCCCCATCTCTGTGGGAGGGTAGAATCCTAACTTTGATCATTGCCAGCTAGCAGACACAGCTGGCCTCGTCGTGTATTCAGGGACTAACCCTTTGTAATATTTCATCTCCCTGACTCTACTGAGCCCTTGCTCACCTGTCTCCCTACTCCTCCATCTCCTTTTAAAATGTCAGTCACCTCTGCACAAACTGGAATGGAGCTCAGCTCTTTCCCTGCTGTCAGTGAGACTGAATCAAATCTGTTTTAAGTTATGTCTGGCTTTGTTTATCTTTGACACTTGGAAATGATTCTGAGTGTACTTGAATAAAATGGTTCTTTTTTCCCCTTTCTTTTCCCCAGTCACTCACATGCTTTAAATTCATTGATACTCCACAGAAATCTGCTGTTTGGTTGCTGGTTTAAATATTTGCCTCCCTGTCTGTGAAGGGCTTAAGTGCCCCTGTTGGGAAGTCAGGCAGATCTGAGCCTTGTCACTCACTTGTCAGCTGTGTGGCTTTGCGTGAGTTTTTTTTTTTTTTTGCTTTTCTTTCTTTTTTTTTTTTTTTTTTTTGAGATGTAGTCTCACTCTGTCACCAAGGCTGGAGTGCAGTGGCGTGATCTTGGCTCACTGCAACCTCTGCCTCCTGGGTCCAAGCAATTCTCCTGCCTCAGCCTCCCAGGTAGCTATGATTATAGGCACCATGCCTGGCTAATTTTTGTTTTTTTTTTTTTTTTAGAAGAGACGGGGGGGGGGGTCTCACTATGTTGGCCAGGCTGGTCTCGAACTCTTGACCTCAGATGATCTGCCCACCTCAGCCTCCCAAAGTGCTGGGATTGCAGGCGTGAGCCACTGCGCCTGGCCTTTGCATGAGTTCTTTACACTGTCCATCCTCAGTCTCCTCTGGAAAGTGGGAATTAGAATCACTACCTCCTAGGGTTGTCAGGTAGATTAAAAAAATACTGGGCCTGGAGAGTTCCCAGCACAGTGCTGATATCTAGAAAGCAGCCATTCTCACAGTCTTCACCCCTACCCCCCACCCCATGTTGTTTCCCCCAGTCGCTCCAGTGCTGCTCTCTCAGAGACAGTGGTGCAGGCAGGGGCGGACCCACAGGATCGCAGCAGGCTGTCTTGGCTAGCTCCCAAAAGCTGTGCCAAGCACACCGACCCTCAGGGGTCAGCCTCACATCTCTACGGTTGTTTCAGCGTATCCTCTTCCTTCTGCAGAACCATCTCCTGCCAGCACATAAGTGAGGCAATCTTATTTATTACAGCACACCCTCAGCGCTCCTCACAGTCCAGCATTCATTCAGCAGATGAATTATGAGTGTTGACTCTGTGCCTGGCAGTGGGATCAGCACCTGGGACATTGAGACCCATCCAGGCGAGGTCCCTGCCCTCAAGCCTTGGGTAGTGAGAGTTCCCAGGGGTGATTTCCCAATTTTACATCTGCCTCAAGGGCCCCAGTTGGCCAGCCCTGACCTAGAACATCTGGGCACTGCCCCTCTGTCCTTGCCACAGCCACACTCTGGGGGTTTATTATGCTTTTTCCTTGAATTATTATTATTATTTTTTAAGACAGGGACTCACTCTGTCACCCAAGCTGGAATGCAGTTGTGTAATCTTGGTTCACTGCAACCTCCGCCTCCTGGGTTCAAGTGATCTTCCTGCCTCAGCCTCCTGAGTAACTGGGACTACAGGTGTGCACCACCACTCTCAGCCTTTTTTTTTTTTTTTGTATTTTTTTGTAGAGATGGGGTCTCACCATGTTGCCTAGGCTGGTCTGGAACTCCTGGGCTCAAGCGATCGGCCCATCTCGGCCTCCCAAGGTGTTTGGATTGCAGGTGTGAGCCACGGCGCCCGGTCTCTTATGCTTTTAATACCCACAGGGTGTATCTGGTTTTCCTTCTTTGACTCTGTGTATATGACACCTATGGCTTTGTTCTTCCATTCGTTCTGTGCCCAGCAGACATCTCCACTCCTCTTTCCTGGGTGGCCTGACCTCTTGGCATCCCCTCTCCCAGCCAATATTTGTTCCCTCTGTGATTCAAATGAAGAGGACTGGGCCAGACCAGTCTTTCCTGAGCTGTAGTTTCCTGGTGTATGTATCGTGGTCCTGCCCTGATGCTGAGTGTGCTCTGCCTTCTCTTCTGCTGCAGGTCACTGATGCAGTCACGACAGTAAGTGTGGCAGCAGGCGTGCTGGCTGCTGCAGGCCTTGTGGGGTTGCTGCTGGCCAGAAGCAAGCGGGAAAGGCAATAAATCCAAGAAATTGTCCCAACAACAACCAATTCTTATGGAGGAATATTATTTAGCCAGCAGGAGTGGAGTTTGGCTTACTGATTTTACTGTTTTGTGTTCATGAATCTTTATTTTAATGGAGTCAAAAGCATAGGAAAATTTATTTGGAAATGCAGCTTAGTATGAATTCTATTAAAGACATAATTGGGCTCTGCTATGGACTGAATGCTTGTGTTCCTCTCACATCCAGATTCATATGTTGAACTCTAACCCACCTGTGGGATGGTGTTGGAGGTGGGGTCACTGGGAGGTAATTCGGTTGTGAGGGTAGAGCCTCTAGGATGGAATTACTGTTCTTTTTTTTTTTGAGACGGAGTCTCGCTCTGTCGCCCAGGCTGGAGTGCAGTGGCCGGATCTCAGCTCACGGCAAGCTCCGCCTCCCGGGTTTACGCCATTCTCCTGCCTCAGCCTCCCGAGTAGCTGGGACTACAGGCGCCGCCACCTCGCCCGGCTAGCTTTTTTTTTTTTGTATTTTTTAGTAGAGACAGGGTTTCACCGTGTTAGCCAGGATGGTCTCGAACTCCGGACCTCGTGATCCGCCCGTCTCGGCCTCCCAAAGTGCTGGGATTACAGGCTTGAGCCACCGCGCCCGGCCGGAATTACTGTTCTTATGCGAAAAGGAAGAGTCCAGACTGGGCACAGTGGCTCATGCCTGTAATCCCAGAACTTTGGGAGGCCAAGGCGGGAGGATCACCTGAGGTCAGGAGTTCAAGACCAGCCTGGCCAACATGGTGAAACCCCATCTCTACTAAAAATACAAAAATTAGCCAGGTGTGGAGGCAGGTGCCAGTAATCCCAGCTACTCGGGAGGCTAAGGTATGAGAATTGCTTTAACCCGGGAAGCGGAGGTTGCAGTGAGCCAGGATCATGCCATTGTACTCCAGCCTGGGCGACAGAATGAGACTCTGTCTCAGAAAAAAAGAAAAGGAAGAGACCAGAGCTCACGCTCTCTCCACCACATGAGGACCTAGTGAGAAGGTGACTGCAAGCCAGGAAGATTCTCCAGGTGCTCTCAGCATAACTGTCACCCTGACAAGTGGCTGCCGTGAACACTTACTCCCTCCCTCCCTCCACCGCCCCAGGGAAGCACAGGTCTCCCCCTGGAGAATGCTTGTGGGGTGCATCCGCCATCTTTGGTTGCACCAATTTCTTCATAGGAAGTGAGAGAATGGGGGGCTGAGCAGCTCCTGACCTATCTGCCCACAGCTTCAAGCTTGCACTGAGTGATGCTGCTCCAAGGCCTGAGCCTGCGAAATCTGCAGTGGGCAGACAGGAGCTATCCTGGGACATCAAGCAAAGCAGCGGGTGAGACTGCCCATGCAAGTCTCATCAGAGAACATTCCAGTGGCCTGGCCCAAAGAACTGACTTTTGGGTCAAATTGACTTGAAGGGAATCCAGAACCTTCGCTTAGTGACTGTGTGACCTTGGGTCACTGGCTTAGACTCTGAGTCTAGTTTCCCTTTCTGTCCACACAGTATTAAAACTGCTCACCTCCCGGGAACTATGGAGAGCATGTAGCCTGAGGATGTGGCTAGTGATTTTGACTTCAGAGTGTGTAAACACAGAACAGCTGTTGTGGTCAATTTGGGCACGTTGGCCAAAACAGAGATGGCAGGAGAAGCTGTGTTTAATATCCCTTTCTTTGATAAGCTGGAGCCAGAGCCCAGGGCCCTATCCCTGGTCCTTGTCCTTCCACATTGCACTTTCATGACGGCTTCCTTCTTCTCCTATGTCTTGAGTGCCAAGGGTCAGGGCTCTGCAGGAGAGGCCAGGTCCAACCATAGGACTTCCTGATGGTTTGAGGAGATCTTTGCAGGAACTAAGACCCTCCCTACTCATGTCTTAAATTAGTTTCTCTTACCCCAAAATGAGACTTTAAGCCGCCCAGGAAAGAGGATAATAGGGCAGGCAGCACTGGGAGCTCCCCTGCTCCTCCTGCTCCTCCTATGTCCTGGTTGTCTCAGATCCCAACCACCTTCAGAGCACTTTCTGGTGGATGCACATAAGCAAAACATTTCATTGTCCATGAGGCAAGGAGGGCAGCACTAGGGCCTCTCTGTGTCCTGCCAGCTGTCCCGTCACTCCTGGGTGGGGAGAGGGATGCTGTCTTCGAGAGTGACACAAACAACAAAGGACAATCCAGTCCTACCACACACAGCCCAGGATTCCTGTTTCTCCAGCACCAATCAGTTTCTTAAAACTTTCTTGAGCTGAAAAACAGCTTGTGGAAGGAGTATATGCATGCTCTCTTCAGCCACTTTTATTTATTTATTTATTTTTTGAGACAGGGTCTCTCTCTGTTGTCCAGGCTGGAGTGCCGTGGTGCGATCTTGGCTCACTGCAACCTCCGTCACTGGGTACAAGTAATTCTTGTGTCTCAATCTCCTGAGTAGCTGGGACTACAGGCACCTGCCACCATGTCTGGCTAATTTTTGTGTTTTTAGTAGAGATGGGGTTTTGCCACGTTGGTCAGGGTGGTCTCGAACTCCTGACCTCAGGTTATCCACCTGCCTTGGCTTCCCAAAGTGCTGATATGACAAGTGTGAGCCACCGCACCTGGCCTTCAGCTACTTTTAATCTTAGCAAAAAGATTTGCTGGCCGGGCGCGGTGGCTCAAGCCTGTAATCCCAGCACTTTGGGAGGCCGAGACGGGTGGATCGCGAGGTCAGGAGATCGAGACCATCCTGGCTAACACGGCGAAACCCCGTCTCTACTAAAAAATACAAAAAACTAGCCGGGCGAGTTGGCGGGTGCCTGTAGTCCCAGCTACTTGGGAGGCTGAGGCAGGAGAATGGCGTAAACCCGGGAGGCGGAGCTTGCAGTGAGCTGAGATCCGGCCACTGCACTCCAGCCTGGGCGACAGAGCGAGACTCCGTCTCAAAAAAAAAAAAAAAAAAAAAAAAAAAAAAGATTTGCTGAGACCAAGGACTGTCCAGAGGTGGTACAACCATTTAATGAACTTATGAAAAAATGAAGTATGCTTTTGTTACATATATATGTATATTATATATAAAATATGTAGTATATATGAGTGTGTGTGTGTGTGTATATATATATATATATATTCCACATTTAGTGAAATCTAGTTCATGGAAGTCAGTCCAGAGAGGTCTGGAACTGGTTCAGTGTATTTCTCAACTTCACAGCAACACAATCCCGGTGTGCATTAACTTTCGGTGGCCACAACATTTTTTTGAGAAGAGTGGTCATGGTTTATATTTTTATTTTTTTGAGAAGAGTGGTCATGGTTTATATTTTTATTTTTTACTTGTACTGTTTTTGATCATAGCTCACTGCAGACTTGAACTCCTAGGCTCAAATGATCCTCCCGCCTCAGTCTCCTGAGTAGCTGGGACTACAGGCACACACCATAAGTGTTAAAGAAAGAGGAAAGAAACACAAAAAGGGGCTCAACCGTCAAGACAGGTTTATTTAGAGAATAAACCTGAGAGGAGCTTCTGGTTGATTTTGGTCATGAGTGTTCTAACGGACTAAGGATATTTAAGAGTTTAGGAAGTGGGAGGATCATTGTAGGTTTGGAATGTTTCTATGTGAGGGAAAGTTTACTGTAGGGTTAGAATGTCTCTGGTCAGAGGGGAGGCTATCTTGGTGTTGGCATGTTTCTGGTTGGAAAGGGTTTTATCTCAGGGTTGGAACGTTCCTGGTTATCCTGGGAGTTGGTTTCCCAGCATAGGAAATGTCCTGGAGATGATGTTCTGGGGCTGGATTTAGGCAGTTTTTTTTTTTGTTTGTTTGTTTGTTTGTTTGTTTGTTTTTAGATGGAGTCTCGCTCTGTCGCCCAGGCTGGAGTGCAGTGGCCGGATCTCAGCTCACTGCAAGCTCCGCCTCCCAGGTTCACGCCATTCTCCTGCCTCAGCCTCCCGAGTAGCTGGGACTACAGGCGCCCGCCACCTCGCCCGGCTAGTTTTCTGTATTTTTTAGTACAGACGGGGTTTCACCGTGTTAGCCAGGATGGTCTCGATCTGCTGACCTCGTGATCCGCCCGTCTCGGCCTCCCAAAGTGCTGGGATTACAGGCTTGAGCCACCGCGCCCGGCCTAGGCAGTTTTTTAATTAACGGCAACATAGAATGTTGATGTTTGTCCAAGATGGTGATGCTCCTGCTGTCATGCACCACCACACCTGGCTAATCTTTTTTTATTTTTAATTTTTATTTTTTTGTAGAGACAAGGTCTTACTATGTTGCCTAGGCTGGTCTTGAACTCCTGGGCTCAAGAGATCCTCCTTTGGTCTCCCAAAGTACTGGGATTACAGGTGTGTGCCCCTGTGCCCGGCCCTGTTTTCCTACATATTAGTTAATAAATTTGTTAATTAAATAAACCACTATCTTTTTTTCCTTTTTGAGAGATGGGGTTTCACTATGTTGCCCAAGCTGATCTCGAACTCCTGGGCTCCAGTAATCCTGCCACAGCCTCCCAAGTAGCTGGGATTACAGGTGCATGCTACTGTGCTTGGCTTGTAATCCATCGTCTATCAAGCGGTTATAGAAAGTTAAGCATTGTACTTGATGCTGGGGTCCCAGTGGTACCAAACTTGGACTGTTCCAAAAATACTGGCAGGGAAAGGCACATTAGTAAAATAACCACATGGATCAGTGTTCACTGCAACTGTGAGAATCACATGAAGTGCAGACACATGGACATCTGAGACTCCTAACGGGGATCTGACCTAGTCATGGAGGTCAAGCACACCTTGGAAGGGCCTGGATGTTCCCATTGTCCAGCATACTGGAACGATTGATCCTAGACAGGCACTGAAATCTGGGGAGGTGAGCCTTAGATCACAAGAAGTGAGAAAGCCTTCTCTTGCTGTGCCTTCTGGTTTTTAGACCTGGACTCTGGGTAGAGCAGCTGGGCCCTCTGATGTGGAGGTAGCCCTGGAGCAAGGCAGGCGTGGATGCTTCTGCAATCCCCAAATGGAGCCTGGTATTTCAGCCAGGAATCTAAGCAGAGCCCCCTCTAATTGTAGCAATGATAAGTTATTCTCTTTGTTCTTCAACCTTCCAATAGTCCTGAGCTTCCAGGGGAGTCTCGTTAATCATTACAGCCTGGTCTCCACTGTGTTGGTGAATTAAGGGACCAACCAGCTCGCTCACGCATGAAAAAGTACAACCCAGGGGAGGGTGATGTCCTCAGTCCTGAAGGCAGAGTGGTGGTGGCTGCAGTGACCACCATGGAAGCGGCCACTGAGTAGGGTCACTGGTGGTACAGGCTGGAGTGAGGAAGCACAGAAACATGAGGAGCTGGGCACTTCCAGAGCCACACCCAGGACATGCTGGAAGTAGTGGAGGGAGATTTAGAGGTAGCTAATTCTCAGCATTCCACCCAGGACCAGCTTGAGCCATGGCAATTTGGGCCTGGAAAGAATATTACTCCATCTAGTAGTCACAGGTGGGTGAGAACTCAGACCTTTGAGCTAAAGAAAAAAACAAAAAACTTTCTAAAAAGAGGCCCAGCTGAGGAAGGGAACTGGGAAGATGCTGGTAGATGCGTAGGTGTTGTGAGTGGATTTAAGCACCACATGAGACTATACCGGGAGGTAATTAAGTTTTTTTTTCCTCCCTGAGAGTAAAATTAATGACATGCAATTACGTCAATGTTATGTCTGTGTAGAATGATGAAGACAATTCACTGAACATCTGTTTCATACCACACATGAGGCTGGGTGTCGTGTATGCATTATCTTAGGTGATCCTCCTGACATCACCTGACATGGAAGAACTGAGTTTCAGAGAATCAAGAGTCTTCTTCAAAGTCACCCAGCTGGAAATTGCTGGAACTATCCAGTGGGTGTTCACTCAATGTTACTTTCCTCCTGTGTGATTCAGAAGTCTATAAAAACATGGTAGGATTCCTTTCTGAAGGGGCAGATGGCTGTTTATTGATCTTTCAATCTTGTTTCAATTAGATCATACTTTCACAAGCGAGAGAAGGAAATAGAGGAAAGGATCTAGAGAGAGCCTGAGACAGAGCACGAGGGTCAGGCTGCTGGAGGTGTGGGGGAGGCCTGGGACCCCCACATCTCCACTGGGACCCCCATATCTGCTTCTAACACAGGATTTTGTGGCTGCTTCAGGCTGTCACTTTTAGCATTTCATGATCGCAAAAGAGCACCAGCAACAGCCATTCCAATCATCGCCGCCGCACCGACTTTAGCCACCGTACCGATGTCAACCATGGCATTTTCCACCTGCAAAGCAAGCAGCTTTTGTTGAGCGTTCGCAGCAAGCCAGGCTGGCACTTTCTCCCTCCCAAGGGCCTGGAACTCCTCCCCCTCTCCCCTCTCTCCTGCCTCCCCTACGGCCTGGCATCTCCTCTCTTCTCTCCCAGCTGACTGGCTCAGAATCCTCTCCCAGAGAAGCCGTTGACTGTATCCCCAGGGACTCCATTTTCTGGGCTGTGACCACTTCTTGGTGTTGGGTTTATCTGGGCTTGTCCTTAGAATGTGCCCATGAGATCCTTTTGAGAGAGCTTCCAGGTGAGGACATTTGTTTGGATTTGGGGCGAGGAAGAAGGTGTGTGCCTCACTTTCTAGGACCAGAGCTCCAGGGACCAGACTGGGGACTGTTTTGCAGTCTGAGTCCTCCTTGAGCTACACCGTTGCACAGGGAGGGCTATGGCAGAAGCTGAGGGGAGACTTAGGGAGGCCATGGCCATATGTGTGCCCTGGGGTCACTGTGTACTATTCCCAACTGCAGCCATCTCCAGCTCTACTTCAGCCTAAACTCCAACTCCATGCCTTATCTCCACCTGGGCTTCTAATGGTACCTCAGACATCACATGCCATGCCAGACTCTCGATTTCCCTCCCCAAAGCCTCTCCTCCTGCCATCATCCCCCTCTCATCAAGGACGTGCATCCATTCAGTCCCGCAGGCCAGGGGCCCTGAGCTGCTACACGGTAGGCATCACAGGCAGAGACTCTAGAAAGGACAGCTGGGGTTTCAATCCTGGTTCTGCCACTTATTAGTTGTGTGTTTTGGGGCAACAAATGTGAAAGACTATGAAGAGGCAAGGGATGGAGGCTGCAGATCTTACACACAAATGTCCTTGAGCTCTTACATAGGTCCATGGACCCTGAGCGTCCCTTGCCTAAGTGCTCTTTGGGGGGTTGCGGGACCTGTCACGGTCCTGGGTTGGCCCAGATTCTCCTGATGACCCCCAGAACTTCAGGAGTCATTTTCAGGATAGGGTTTAGAGGGGAAGGATCCTCAGAGGTCCTCCATCCACCCACTCTGCACATGGAGAGGCCTGGAGGGGAAGGGACCTGTCCAAAGACCCTCTGTGGATTAGAAGCAGATCTGGCATTGGAGCTCAGAGGTCCTGACTGTTAGTCAGTGGGTCTCCAAGAGGCTGCGTTTGCATCATTCACGGTGATCGCCTGGTTGCATAGCCCAGTGAGTCCAGCCCCAAGCAGACCTCCGCAGGGGAGATGGATTATCCAGAGAGGTCCTTACCTGTTGACAGTGGGACCTGCCATATCTCAGCTTGGTGACAAAGTGCTCACAGTTCCTGCTCACAATACTGTACTTCATCTTCTGACCAACCAACTCCTTGGCAGAACTGATGATCACGTCCACGGGCAGTGGTTCGTACTTATGGTCCAAGCTGTTGTTGACCCAATAGTGACAGCCTCCTGTCACATCTGTCAGGAGCTCCTGTTTCACCACGGCAATGCTGCCCAGGACTGATAAGGCACTGGAGGAGCTAGCCACGGGGTACCCATCTGCAATCAGAGGCACTATCACTGGCAGGGGAAGGTGAAGTAGGGAGAGAAGGGCTTGAAATCTCCACTAGGGAACTACTGCTGTTTATCCTTTCACAAATGTGATTGGAGGATTCACAGATTTTGCTTTTTTTTTTTTTTTTTGACGGAGTCTTGCTCTGTCGCCCAGGCTGGAGTGCAGTGGCGCCGTCTCGGCTCACTGCAAGCTCCACCTCCCGGGTTCATGCCATTCTCCTGCCTCAGCCTCCCGAGTAGTGGGACTACAGGAGCCGGCCACCACGCCCAGCTAATAGATTTTGCTCTCTCTTTTTTAATCAAATAAGGTGTGAATATTTGTTCAAGTCAGTGAATGTCATGATTGCCAGTGGCTGCTACCATATTCCATGCTATGCATGTGCATCACCTCTGTGGCCAATCCCCTGTTATCAGTCATTTAGGTATTGGAAAAATTTTCATCATTATAAGCAATGATGGTAAAGCATATTTATTACCTGTTCAGCTTTGTACACTCGTGTTTCGGAAAAAGAGCCACTTCGTTTAGTACCCACTGTTTCAGTTACCATGCTGTGCTGTTACACATACTTCCTAATTTAATTTCCTTTTTAACTTTTAAGGAAAATACTATCACCTCAATTTAAAAACCAGTATCGGGCTGAGAGAGATATCATGAGACTTTTCCATGCTATGAAAAGTCCTAGGCCGGGTGCGGTGGCTCAAGCCTGTAATCCCAGAACTTTGGGAGGCCGAGACGGGCAGATCACGAGCTCAGGAGATCGAGACTATCCTGGCTAACACGGTGAAACCCCGTCTCTACTAAAAAATACAAAAAACTAGCCAGATGAGGTGGCGGGCGCCTGTAGTCCCAGCTATTCAGGAGGCTGAGGCAGGAGAATGGTGTAAACCTGGGAGGCGGAGCTTGCAGTGAGCTGAGATCCGGCCACTGCACTCCAGCCTGGGCAGCAGAGCGAGACTCCGTCTCAAAAAAAAAAAAAAAGAAAAAGAAAAGTCCTAGAATCAGGATGTGAAACTGCTTCTCTTAAGCCCCAAAGGGCATGTTCCTTCCACTGCACTGAGCTGACGTTGAGGGAATCCTTTGTAAAGTGTCTTCTGTCCTACAATCTGGCACGGTTCTAGGCACATAGAGAGGTACACAGAAGAGCTGTCAACCAATGGAACCCCAATTGCATTAGATAGTGACTCCGGGTGTTATTTTTATTAAAATGGATAGTACCTAATGCACACAATAATTAGGTGTGTTACTTCTCTTGCCCCATTTCTAATCTCAAGGCTGATGTTTGCACTTAGAACCCACTTAAGAAAATCCTGTTGGCTGGGCACAGTGGCTCATGCCTGTAATCCCAGCACTTTGGGAGGCCTAAACAGGTGGACCACTTGAGCTCAGGAGTTCGAGACCAGCCTGGACAACATGACGAGACCTGTCCCTACAAAAAACACAAAAATTAGCTGCGCGTGGTGGCGCATGCCTGTCGTCTCAGCTATTCAGAAGGCTGATGTGGGAGGATCACCTGGCCTGAGCTCAGGGAGGTCAAGGCTGCAGTGAGCCGTAATCACATCACTGCACACCAGCCTAGGAGACAGAGTAAGACCCTGTCTCAAAGGAAAAAAAAAAAGAAAGAAAGAAAAATTGTCTTAAAAAAGCCTGTTTATGGCTGAGCGTGTTAGCTCATGCTTGTAATCCCAGCACTGTGGGAGGCCAAGGCAGGTGGATCACGAGGTCAGGAGATCGAGACTATTCTGGCCAACGTGGTGAAACCCATCTCTACTAAAATACAAAAAATTAACTGGGTGTGGTGGCGTGTGCCTGTAGTCCCAGCCACTCGGGAGGCTGAGGCAGGGGAATCGCTTGAACCTGGGAGGTGGAGGTTGCAGTGAGCTGAGATTGCGCCACTGCACTCCATCCTGGTGACAGAGCAAGACTGTGCCACAAAAAAAAAAAAAAAAAAAAAAAAAAAGTCTCTTTACATCTTGCAGGTTAGACACAAAAAGGACCATGTGTCTTCATTGCCATGTTTTGTCTTACAAGGTCCCTGAAGGTCATCTGGATTAAGTGGGCTTGATTTACTATTTTCCTCAATTCAGACATTTTTACAACCCTGCCTGGGAGATGATAGGTTGGAGAAAACTGATAAGATGCAAATGTCTTGCTCTGATAGTGATGGGAATGGTTTTTGTCCAGTGACAGTGTAAATGCTTGGTGAAAAGAGAACATCAAGAGTTATGTAGTGGCATTGCCTTAGAGAATGTGAACTTGCCTGCACCTACCTAATTTGGCAGTCTCATTGTCTCATTTCTGCATTTTTGTTGTTATTGTTTTTTGAAACAATGTCTTGCTCTGTCACTTAGGCTAGAGTGCAGTGGCACCATCTCAGGATCTTGGCTCACTGCAACCTCCATCTCCTGGGTTCAAGCAATTCTCCTGCCTCAGCCTCCTAAGTAGCTGGGATTACAGATGCCCGCCACCACCCCCAGCTAATTTTTGTGTTTTTAGTAGAGATGGGATTTCACCATGTTGGCCAGGCTGGTCTTGAACTCCTGACCTCAAGTGATCCGCCAGCCTTGACCTCCCAAAGTGCTGGGATTATAGGAGTGAGCCACTGTGCCTGTCCTCTGCATTCGTTTTTTTCCCCTTTCATTGACTATCCATACATATGTTTCCTTCATGCTGCTTTTAACTGGCTATGTCATCTTGCTGCTTCTGTTATTAATGAGTTAAATAAATCATTGGTATTGCTTACTGTGCATTTGTATGAGGATTTTTTAAAAATGTATAAACCTGTGAGAATTGCTCCCATTAAGGAGCAATTAAGTACGTAATATCAAGACACCTGGTTCTGTGAAAACATATGAGGCAAAGGATCTAGCATGGAGAAACATTGTTCCTTTTGAGAAACTTTCTTCTTTAAGACCTAAGAAACCTGGCTGGTTTAAGTCGTATGAGATTCTGCATGCTAAGTTAACTGACTTTGAGCTAGAGAGATCCCAATGCTGAAGCAGCCCAGCTTTGCTGCGGGAGGCAATGGTCTCTTCTCCTATTCTGCCAGAACCTATGGAAGGCACTGTGTCTACTCCCTGGGACATATGTGTGTACAATCTCATCAGGCATCCTTGAAGAAGAATGTGTCTCCTAACCCAAGTTTCCCTTTCTTAACAGTCTTTCAGTGGCTCTCATTATCTTATTGTTATTATTATTTTAATTTTTTGAGTTGGAGTTTTGCTCTTGTTGCCCAGGCTAGAGTGCAATGGCACGATCTCGGCTCACTGCAACCTCCGCCTCCCAGGATCAAGTGATTCTCCTGCCTCAGCCTTCTGAGTAGCTGGGATTAGAGGCATGTGCCACCACGCCCGGCTAATTTTGTATTTTTAGTAGAGATAGGCTTTCTCCATGTTGGTCAGGCTGGTCTCGAACTCCTGACCTCAGGCGATCAGCCTGCCTCAACCTCCCAAAGTGCTGGGATTACAGGCATGAGCCACCGCACCTGGCCCTCTCATCATCCTTTTAACAAATATTTTGAAAATTATATATTCATCAGTCCTTACCTGGAGGAGCCAGATGGATCACGTAGCCATCTCCTATATACAGGGCCCAGTGCTCATAGCCAATGCGGAAAATCTCAATCAGGTCTCCCGGTTTGAGCTCCTGCTGTGGCTGCAACGGAAAAGCCAGAGATGGAGTATACGGCCTTCTAGGCAAGAGACCCTGGCTGGGGGAGCTGCAGCTCATCCTGGAGACGCCTTGCTGATGTTCATCAGCTTCTAGCCCCCATGAGATCCCCAGCCCTGCTGTCACTTTTAGAGGCTCTCCTCAGTGGGGGCACCGGGGGCTGGAAGTCTGGAGAATTATCTTGTGGGATGGGAGAGAGAAGGACCATCTGGGCGCATGTGTGGCGCGTGTGTGCTGTGTGTGTGCATGCTGAGGATGCGGATGTATGTGCATGGGTGCATTGTACATGTGCCCCTCAGCAGGCCGACTCAAGAGCCTGCATGGACCAGCACCTTCACTGAGGCCAGGAGCAAGGCTGGGAAGGTGAGTCTTGAGCTCTCCACCCTCTGCAGACTGACCCTCAGTTCCTCATCACTCCTCCTTCCCTGTGCCTCTCTATGGCCCCAAGAGCCACCTCCTCCTCAGACCCTACCCCATCCAGCCTCAGGACACCTATCTCTTGGAGATGATGCTCTGGGAGACAGGAGCTCACAGCATCCTGCTGGGACCTGAGTGGGGTCTTATGCGCCCCCCAGCTCCCAGCAGTGAGGGAGCTCTGCACTCACAGAACAGGCCTCTGTGGGAACTTGTCCTACAATAACTGCACCCTCTCCACAGCCCCAGGGGAAGGCATGATCGTCCCGTGACACAGGTGGGGAAACTGAGGATCAGAGAGGTGGAGAGGCTTGCCTGAGAACACTCAGCTGGAAGGAGGCCAAGCTGGGTCTTCCCTGCACACCCCTCATGCTGGTTCCTGTCTCGCCCACCTTCTTCCCCTTCCTCACCTCCTTCCCACTTCTCCATGTCTTGCCCCAGGGCATAGCAGCCTCATCATCGAAGGTTTTTTCCATTTTTGCCCTCTCTATGCCTGTCCTCAGTGGGTGACAGCCTCCTTCTCCCTCATCCCAGGATGTCCCATCATAGACCTGGGGTCTGCTCTCCTTTGTCCTCTTCCTTACGCCAATATTCAGTCACTAAAACCAAACAGTGTGGACTCCAGAAGCTTCTCCTGGTTGGTGTCCTTGTCAATATCCCATCCACAGACTTGGTTCAGGCAGCCCCGTGTCTGCCTCTGTGACCCCCACAGCCCCCTGACCAGCCCCCGCCTCCTGTCCCTGCCACTCCGTATCCAACCCCTCAGAACCCATGGCGGCCTTCCCAAGGGCACATCTGGCCATGACCTTTCTCTGACCTCAGGGCCCAGGACACACCCTGTGGGCAGCTCCCAGGCCCTTCCTGACTGGCCCTTCCTCACCCTCCTCTCCCTCCCTGGGCTCTGCACCCGTAGGCCCACTGAGTGACATTCCAGCCCCTCACTACAGCCCTGGCTCTAGCCTCTGCTGCTCTGCACATTCGGGTCTCCCTGCCTCCGTCACTTTCCTGCAGCCACTCTTCCTCTTTCCCTCCCTCAAACCCCCTCACCTGAGAGGCTGCCCTGATGGTCCCAGCCTGGCTCAGCTGACCCGCCACCCCACTCCCAGGCCCTGGGTCCCTGGGGGCCTCTGCTGCTCCCTGCAGTGGTCAGGTTGAGCTGCAACTCCCTGTGCCTGCCTGTGCCCCTCTGGACTGTGAGCTCCAGGCAGGCAGGATCCTGTGTGCTCCTCCCTCTCTCCCTCCCTCCCTCCCTGCACCTCCAGGATCCAGTGAAGGGCCTGGCATAGAATGGGGCAAAGGAGGCCGGGCGCGGTGGCTCAAGCCTGTAATCCCAGCACTTTGGGAGGCCGAGACGGGCGGATCACGAGGTCAGGAGATCGAGACCATCCTGGCTAACACGGTGAAACCCCGTCTCTACTAAAAAATACAAAAAAACTAGCCGGGCGAGGTGGCGGGCGCCTGTAGTCCCAGCTACTCGGGAGGCTGAGGCAGGAGAATGGCGTAAACCCGGGAGGCGGAGCTTGCAGTGAACTGAGATCCGGCCACTGCACTCCAGCCTGGGCAACAGAGCGAGACTCCGTCTCGGGGGGGAAAAAAAAAAAAAAAACACGAATGGGGCAAAGGAAATAGACAAGGAAGAGGGAGGGGAAAGGAGCAGGGCCAGGACTCCTGCCCAGTTCCTCCTCTGTGCCTCAGGGCACCGCAGGACCCAGAGATGGTCTCCATGTGGGGAGAGAGAGGGGCTTTTAATGGTACTGCTAAATGTCTAAAACCACAGTCAAGGCACTGGCAGCTTCAGCTGGTGGCCGGAAAACATGAGCTTTGGCCTAAATAAGGCAATGGCTCCCTGTGAAAAGCCTGTTTGTGTTGTGGCGCAATAAAGGCCTTCCCCAGAATCAGGTGGCGCTGGTGGGTGGGCTGCCTTCCAGAATTTGCAGGACTCCTTCCTGGAATAGTGGTGTTTCTAGTAATCGCCTGAGCCCTGCTGTTCCTTCTCAGCTGCATACCACTAAGGGCAGCCTGCTCTCCCTAGTAATCGCCTGAGCCCTGCTGTTCCTTCTCAGCTGCATACCACTAAGGGCAGCCTGCTCTCCCTAGTAATCGCCTGAGCCCTGCTGTTCCTTCTCAGCTGCATACCACTAAGGGCAGCCTGCTCTCCCTAGTAATCGCCTGAGCCCTGCTGTTCCTTCTCAGCTGCATACCACTAAGGGCAGCCTGCTCTCCCTAGTAATCGCCTGAGCCCTGCTGTTCCTTCTCAGCTGCATACCACTAAGGGCAGCCTGCTCTCCCTAGGGCTTCTGCCAGTCGGTACATCTGGGCTGATAGGAGGAGAAATTTCAGTGTTCAGAACACTGCTGAGATTAGAATGCACCTTATAAGGCCGGATGATGCCACAGAGGAACGAGGAGAGAGAAAGCATCGTTTGGGGTTGAGAAGGGACTAAGCCCCCGTCGCGGCAGAAGCAGATGAAGTTGGGATTTGCTTGCTTCCCACAACCCAGAGTCCCCCACCTGCCCGCACTCTGGCTTCTCCTCAGGCTGAGGTAGACTTGACATCCGGCACCCCACAACCCTCTACTACATGGGAGTCCTGGGCTCCCCGCACTGTGCCAGGTACACAGAGGAGGTGGATTCTGCCCAGAGGACTCCCTGTCCAGCCAGGCAGATGCACTTTTAAAAGACAAATACAGTTTTCCATGCCAGCCTTCTAAAGACGAGCTCTGGAGCTGTGTGCCCAAGGCCAGGAGCCCGGACTGAGGCCTTTCCTGGGGGGAGCTGCCCAACTGCTGCAGAGTCAGTAATGCAAAGTCCCGGGAAACTTACCGAAGCCATCTCCAAGCCAGGGTGAGGTCTGGCGCTCCGCTGTTTGTGGATCAGCTTTTATGCTGAAGGACAGAATTTCACTTTTACTTTCCTTTTGACACTGTTTCAACCTCATTCAAATACTAAATACTGTTTAAGAGAGACAACTGTTTAAAAGGGAGCTATTTCTCTAGATGAAAGGACTAATCATTTCTTACACAAGTCATGGACTCATTGGTGCTTTAAAGCCACCTTGGGAGCAGCCAGAGTCGAAGGGGAGCCCTGAATTTCTGCTCCTGCTTGAGAAATAAAGGTGTCTTCTTTTTTTTTTTTTTTTTTTTTGAGACAGAGTTTCGCTCTTGTCACCCAGGCTGGAGTGCAATGGTGCGATATGGACTCATTGCAACCTCTGCCTCCTGGTTTCAAGTGATTCTCCTGCCTCAGCCTCCTGGGTAGCTGGGATTACAGGCACCTGCCACCATCCCCAGCTAATTTTTCCATTTTTAGTAGGGATGGGGTTTCGGCATGTTGGCCAGGATGGTCTCAATCTCTTGACCTTGTGATCTGGCCCCCATCGGTCTCCCAAAGTGCTGAGATTACAGGTGTGAGCCAAAATAAAGGTCTCTTCTAACAAGAACTTGGCCAAAATAAAGGTCTCTTCTAACAAGAATTCTGGGCAACTCTTCCTACTCCAGGAAGGGGAGGCATTTGGAGGCAGGGAGATGTCAATCCCCAGTGCACCCTATAGGACATTGTCTTGTAACAACACCCAGAAAATGTTGGACCAGAAGTCTTGGGAGAAGTCTTGGGGAAAGGCCAGAGGGGGTGCTTCATGCCATGGGGATGCCCTGGAGGTGAGGGCTACCTTAGACCATGTGGAGCCCAGGAGCTCATAGCCCCATTAAAATGCATTTGGGTGCAAGAAGCAGAACTAAACCCAAAGGGGCTTCAACAGCCTGGACATCCATTGTCTCAGTAACAGAAAGGTAGGAAGAGGGTGACTCAGGTTGGGTCTAGTGACTCACCAAGATCACCAAGGACTCTGCAGGCTGTCTCCATTGCACTGGTCCTGGGTCTGCACTGTTGCCCTGCAGGGACTCCCATGGTTGTAGCAGCCTTGAGTGGCCTATTTTCACCTGGCTATGCCCAAAAGATGGAGGGAAAGGTGATTCTCATCATTAGTCTTTTTTTCAGGGAGTAAAGTCTTTCCCACAGTCCCCCAGATGACCTGTTCCCTTCTCCACTGGCCAGAACTGGGCCATATTTTCATGCCCAACCAGAGGCCTAGATAGGTGGATCACTTGAGCCCGGGAGTTCAAGACCAGCCTGGCCAATATGGCGAGACCCGTCTCTACTAAAAATATAGAAAAAAAATATCAGTCGGGCATGGTGGCACGTGCCTGTACTCTCAGCTACTTGGGAGGCTGAGATGAGAGGATCGCCTGAGCCCGGGAAGTCGGGCTGCAGTGAGCTGAGATTGCTCCAGTGCAGTCTAGCCTGGGCAACTGGAGTGAGACCCTGTCTCAAAGCAAAACAGAACAGAAAAACGCCATTTCTGTTGTTTAGGTTAACACGCCTCTGGATTTCCCTCAAAACACTGTTGAGGCTGGGCGCGGTGGCTCAAGCCTGTAATCCCAGCACTTTGGGAGGCCGAGATGGGCGGATCACGAGGTCAGGAGTTCGAGACCATCCTGGCTAACACGGTGAAACCCCGTCTCTACTGAAAAATACAAAAAGCTAGCTGGGCGAGGTGGCGGGCGCCTGTAGTCCCAGCTACTCGGGAGGCTGAGGCAGGAGAATGGCGTAAACCCGGGAGGCGGAGCTTGCAGTGAGCTGAGATCCGGCCACTGCACTCCAGCCCGGGCGACAGAGCGAGACTCCGTCTCAAAAAAAAAAAAAAAAAAAAACACTGTTGAGTGAAGTTGCTGTTCTTGGGCAGAGCCTCCAGGGACTGTGGAGATCCTGAGAGGAGGCCTCAGAGCTTTCTTGGCAGCTTTCTTGGGCTTTCTCAGAGCTTTCTCAGAGCTTTCTTGGGCAGAGCTTCTGCAGGTGTCTTGCCATGGTCAGTTTCTTTGCTGTTTTATGGCCCTCTGCAGGAGTGTCCATGGTCATTTCTCAGCCACCTTTTGGTTTCAGTTTCTTGTTAGGTCTTGGGGGTGTCTGGCCACACAGATGTTATCTTATTACCTCAGTCCATCATACCTGTGTTTATCATTTTGAGGGTTCAGCAGTTTCACTGTAGGCTGAGTCACTTGTCATAAGTGACTCCATTTTGAAATATTTAGGATCACAAAACTCTTTACGGCGGGGGGGCCCAACAAGAGTCTGGATTCAACAATCCCAGAGTCTGGGCTTTTGCCTTGTGGCATAATAAAAAATTTTATTTTTAAATAAATTTATGCCTTGTAGCATAATAAAAGTTTATTTATGACTTCTGTGGCATAATAAAAATATGTATTTTTGGTCTTTGACTCCAGTTCCAGACACAGAGGTCCTAAGACCCTTGGAATTTCCTGAGTGATAGGATGTCTTGTTATTCAAAAGGAGTCTCTGTCAAATAAACCTGAGTTTATGCTAAAGAAGGGGCTCTTTGTTAAGGAGGGGGAGCTGGATAACTTCAGGATGGGGACTGATCATCATTATTTAATCAATAATGTCTACATCATGAAGCCTTCATAGAAACCCCTACATGATGGGGTTGGGAGAGCTTTGGGGTGGGTGAACACAGATGTGGTGGGAGACTGGCCTGGCTGGAGAGGTCATGGGGGCAAAGATTCTCTGCGTGACCACATTTTAGTCAGGTTCCCAAACCTCTTCCTAGGCACATCTGTACTTCCTTGTAAAATCTAATTTTAGCAAAGGACCCTGTCAAGTCAGTTTAGCAGGAACTTCCCACCCTCGATATCTGACCGGGTTCATCCTCACTGTTCTCCAGGTGATGTCTGATCACCCTAGCCTGTCTTCGGCAAGAATCCTGTTAGTGTGGTTTAGCCAGAATCCCTCTTGCCCCTGAGGTTTCCTCTTCATAATTTTCCATCCACTGACCTATATGCTTCTCCTTGCCTATAAATTCCCACTTGCCCGTGCTGTGTTCAAGTTTAAGCCTCATCTCTCTCTCTCCTGCTGCAAAATCCCAGTGCAGTGGGTATCAAGCTTGTATCATTAGATAATTTTTTCTTTAACAACGGAAGCCCTGCACAATCATTGCCCCCCCATTAGTTTCTTATTAGTTTCTTCCATGTTGCCGTTCCTGAGTTGTATCCTTTATAATAAACTGACAATCATAAGTAAAGCAGTTTTCTAAATTTTGGAAGTTGTTCTAGGGAATTATCAAATTTAAAGAGGCTTCAGGGGGCCTCCACCATTTGTACTCAGCCACGTAGAAATGTGAGTAGCCAAGGAACTCCATTTGTTGCTGAGCCTGGAGCCTGTACCTGTGGAGGCTGAGCCTAACTCTGGATAGTCAGCATCAGAATTGAGTTGGATTGTTGAACACGCAGTCAGTCAGTGTTGGAGAATTGCAGGACTGATTGATGTGGACAAATGACATGTTTTTAGTTGCTATCAGAAGAAACAATACATGCCTGCTTCTGTTACTCAAAAAAAAACTGGGGATCATTCATCTGGTAACAAACAACTTTTCATGAGAACACAGGTGTTGATCAATAGGAGTTTTATTACTTGGCACAAGTAAGGAGGACACTGGGAGGATTCTCCAAAGCAGTCTTCCCTAGGAAAAGTGACAGGAGGTGTCGCAGGACGAGTCACAGACAAAACTCTTCAGACACCGAAATAAAGAAGGAAGGGGTTTATTCGGCTGGGGGCATCGGCAAGACTTCTG
This sequence comes from Rhinopithecus roxellana, assembly GCF_007565055.1. NCBI lineage: Eukaryota > Metazoa > Chordata > Mammalia > Primates > Cercopithecidae > Rhinopithecus > Rhinopithecus roxellana. The sequence goes on along the minus strand of NC_044563.1, from coordinate 10,741,800 downwards.
TCTCAAGAGCCGAGCTCCCCAAGTGAGCAATTCCTGTCCCTTTCAAGGGCTCACAGCTCTAAGGGGGTACATGTGAGAGGGTCGTGATTGATTGAGCAAGCAGGGGGTATGTGACTGGGGGCTGCACGCACCGATAATTAGACCGGAACAAAATAAGATAGGGATTTTCACAGTGCATTTCTATACAATGTCTGTAATCTATAGATAACAGAACCGATTAGGCCAGGGGTCGATCTTTAACTACCAGGCCCAGGGAGCGGTGCCGGGCTGTCTGCCTGTGGATTTCACTTCTGCCTTTTAGTTTTTATTTCTTCTTTTTTTGGAGGCAGAAATTGGGCATAAGACAATATGGGGGGTGGTCTCCTCCCTTAGAGGGTTTCATGGGTGATGGAGAGGGGAGAGGGTTCATCAGCACATACAGAGGAGGGGGTCGCAGTTGCATAGATGCAGGGAGTCATCATGCCAACACGTAGGTTGCATGTTATGGTAATGAAGCTGTAGCTCCTCCGGGGTGAAGACTTTAGCAGGGTAATGAGGAAAGTTCACTCAGGTTCATCTGTAAGTTGCTGGGATCCATTAGGAGCTGGTTTTAACCAACCACATGACTGCATTCCATGCAAGGTTTAGGAAGAAACAGGCTGCAGGACGGTAGGCTGTAAAAGGCTGATGGCTCCGTTGATTAAATTCCTATAATCCCTGGAAACCCTTCCTGTCTGCTTACACTTCCAGTTCATCACAGCTTGTGCTGAGGTTGAAACAGCTTGTGGTAGATAGTGTCAGGTTTTAGCTTAGAGTCAGTTCCAGGCAGTTGGGGTCTGTGAATTCAGGATTCCAAAACAGCCAGTGGCCTTTCTTCAGCAGCACCAAAGCTTAGATGGGGCAGGAGTGACGGCTGTATTCCGAGTGACAAGCAAGGCTTTCTGAAGCCTGTTCTGCTGTGTCAGACTTGGAGTCCAAACTGACCCACATCAGGTTGGATGATCTGCTCCTAAGGATCAGACATCTAATCCCACCAGGGCTCATTAGCAACCTCAAACCTTCTTTGAAAAATTCTGGAAGCATATCTCTATCTGGAGACTGCCTCTCTTTCTCTATTGCCTCTTTTTTTCCTAGAGGCTCCAATAGGTAACAATAATAGCAGAAATAATCAGTTATGAAGACAGATTTGTTTTTAATACTCAAAGAATCTAAATTCCAACCAGCCCACTGACAGCAAAAATCTAGGAAGTTGTGCCTCACCATCAACACTTTCTTCTTGTAGCTTTCCCCGGTTGGGATGATCCTTCTAGCATTTATGAAATTACAAGCATATGATATTTTACATTAATTTATATTGTATAGCTAGATGCAATAGCTGCTGCAACCAAGAAAATATTTGAGACAGCGCTCAATAAAACATTTAGAGATTTATTTAGCTAAGGTTAAGGACACATCCAGGAAAAAAGGAACAGAAAACATCTGTGGGTTTGTGCTTTTTCCAAAGTGCGTCTGGGGACATCATTATTGAAAGGGAAAAGTGTGGGCATTAGGGGAAAGAGAAGAGGGAGAAAAAGGGAGGGTAGGTAAGAGGCAAGTGGTTGCATTCCTTTGAGTCTTTGATCAGCATTCACTGAATCTGCATTTTACATGTGAAACGAGGGGGTAGAGGAATAGTTAATGATGCATTCATTTCGTGCTTAGTGAATCTGCATTTTTATATAAGCAGTCAAATATGCCTTTGTCTCAGGTGGGATGATGTCTCAGGACGGATGACTTATAGTTCTGTCCTTTGTCCCATACCTGTGATGACAAGCTGTCAATTTACATCATCGGAGTGTCATTCAGCAGAACCGTTTTAGGGTGAAGATCTTGGGGCTCACAAAGAATTCTCTTGTGAGCAAATGGTGAGGGAGTTATATAGCTTTTAATTTTTGTAGCTATCTATTTAGGAACAAAATGGGAGGCAGGTTTGGGTGACCCAGTTCCTAGCTTGAATTTTCCCTTTGGCTTAGTGAGTTTGGGTTCCGAGATTTTGTTTTCCTTCCCTGCAGCAAAATACAAAGCCATTTAGAAATATATTTTTTTCATTGCAAATTTATTTGAAGCCATGGCAGCATTCAATATTTAGATGTTGGGAAAGACTCTGGCTGGAATTTGAGACAAGGAAACGTTCCTCCTCCACTAACTTACTATAGTAGTGAGGTAGGAGGCTGGCAAGACTTGCTTTCTGTTTGCAGCCCTGTTGATCTGTTGATCGGAGCAGGATGTGGTCAGAACAGTATGCAGTGAAGAAGCCAGCCAAAACTAGCAGATGGTGATAGAAGTGACCTCTATTTGTCCTCACTGCTCATTAGCATAAGACACTCCCACCAGTGCCATGACAGTTTACAAATGCCATTGCAACAGGCCATGGTAATGGCCTGGAAGTTACCTTAGATGGTTCTGGAAACTCTCCACCCTTTTCCAGAAAGTTCTGAATAACGCATCTCTTACTTAGCTTGTAATTAAAAGTGAGTATAAATACAGCTGCCAACAGCCCATATGCTGCCAACTCAGCCCACTGTCTATGGGTAAGTCCTGCTCTGCGAGGAGCAGTACTGGTTCAAAAAAGTTGCCCTCTCTCACCACAGGCTCACCCTTGAAACATGGGACACAGATTTGGCGTGGGACACGGATCCAAATCAGTTCAAATGGGGCCCACTGCCTGTCTTACAAGACCCATGAATACAGCTATTCTCATTTATTTTTGTATTGTCTGTGGCTGCTTTTGTGCCACAGTGGCAGATTGTGTGGTCTCCTGGCAGGTGAGGCCTAACATATTTATTACTTGGGTCTCTGCTGACCCCGTGGGCTACAGGTTTATCAATTTTATTGATCTTCTCAAAGAACCAGCTTTAGGTTGATTGATTTTTTCTTTTTCTACTTTATTTATTAGTTCTTTTATCTTTATTACATTTTCTTTCTTTGCTTGTTTCGGTTTTCATATGCTTTCTCCCCCTTCTGAGTTTCTTGACCATGATTAGGGACCGTGATTAGGGAACAAATAGCGTATTTCATTTGAAAAATGGAAACCAAAAAAGAGAAGCAAGTGGAAAATGTAAAACTGAAAAATATAAATCTTAAATGAAAAGTTTACTGGATAATATTAAAAGCAGATTAAACACTCCAGAGGAAAAGTTAAGTGATCTTGAAGAGAAGACAATACAAATCTAGAACCTGAAGCACAGACAGATTAAATGAAGAAAAAGGAGAGCACAGTCTCAGGGATTTGTGAGACAATGTCAAGTGGTCCAACGTATGCGTGACTGGATCTCCAGAAGGAGAGGAGAAAGAAACTGGTACAGAAAAAGCTTAACAAAGCAGTAAGGCGGGCATGGTGCTTACACCTGTAATCCCAGTATTTTCTGGAGGTTGTTATTAGATTTTTTTTTTTTTTTTTTTACATGGTGTCTTGCTCTATCGCCAGGCTGGAGTGCAGTAGTATGATCTCGGCTCGCTGCAGTCTCTGCTTCCCGGGTTCAAGCGATTCTCCTGCCCCAGCCTCACAAGTAGCTGGGACTACAGGCGTGCACCACCATGCTCAGCTAAGTTTTGTATGTTTAGTAGAGACAGGGTTTCACCACGTTGGCCAGGATGGTCTTGATCTCTTGACCTCGTGATCTGCCCACCTTGGCCTCCCAAAGTGTTGGGATTACTGGAGTGAGCCACCGAGCCTGGCCCAGATAATAGAGGGCTATATTGAAGGCTGACACCTCCCTGCCTCTAATGCTGCTTCTTCTTGGGACAGAAAGAGTTGCCCAGGATTCTCACTGGAAGACCCCTTGCTTTTTCTTTTCTTTCTTTTTTTTTTTTTTTGAGACGGAGTCTCGCTCTGTCGCCCAGGCTGGAGTGCAGTGGCCGGTTCTCAGCTCACTGCAAGCTCCGCCTCCCGGGTTTACGCCATTCTCCTGCCTCAGCCTCCGAGTAGCTGGGACTACAGGCGCCCGCCACCTCGCCCGGCTAGTTTTTCTTTTTGTATTTTTTAGTAGAGACGGGGGTTTCACGGTGTTAGCCAGGATGGTCTCGATCTCCTGACCTCGTGATCCGCCCGTCTCGGCCTCCCAAAGTGCTGGGATTACAGGCTTGAGCCACCGCGCCCGGCCGAGACCTTGCTTTTTCAAGCAGGGACAGAAATTCAGGGCTGCCTTCCTACGCTGGGTGTTTCCAAAGTGGCTCTCTGCACTCCTGATTCCAGCTATTGAGGAGAGTCATTATTATTCTGTCCTTTTAGAGGAAATCATTACACTTTCTGTTTAGAGAAATGTTTCCTTTTTTGAACAGTGGTCATTCTGAGCAGTGTCAGCATTTCCTTCTGTTTTTGAAAGTAAAATTTTCCACGTCTGTGTGAAAGCTGATCCACAAGCAGCAGACCACCAGGCTCCGCCTTGGCTTCCAAATGGCTTCAGTAAGTCCCCGGAACTTTGCATTACTGACTCTACAGCAGGTGGGTAGCTCCCTCTGTAACGGCTTCAGCCTGGATTCCTGGCTTTGGGCGCACAGCTGCAGAGCTTGTCTTTAGAAGTGTTAACCCAAAATACCTGAGATAGGTCTCAGTCAATTTAGAAAGTTTATTTTGCTAAGGTTAAGGATGCACCGGTGACACAGCCTCAGGAGGTCCTGACAACACGTGCCCAAGGTCTCAGCGTACAGTTGGCTCTTATACATTTTAGGGAGACATGAGACATCGATCAGTATATGTAAGATTGTTCCCAAACAGAACGAGGTCTGGCTGTTTGTTCTCGTGGTCCAGTAATGAGATGCAGACAGGCTGGGAAAGAAGGGAATTTATCTCTGCAACCGGTTACAGGGAGGTCAGAGTAACTCACCAGACCAACTCCAAATTACAAGTTTTTTCCAAGTGCTTATATACATTCATGTACCTACAAGCCAAAAGCCAGTGTTTCACTCTATCTAATCTTTAACTACAATCCGGGGTCTAGACAGTTACTTTAGAGTCTTGGAAAAATTACTTAATCTAACATGGGTCCTAGTACAAGGTATGCAAGAACATCTCCATTTTTTTTTTACTTTTATTTTTTGACATGGGTCACTTACTTTAATAACAATATATATATATATATATATATATATATATATATATATATACCATAGTATCACCAGTATCACCATGGAATGTAAATTCAGATTAGACAAGAGAATTTCACAAGTGTAACAGCATTCGGTAGTTTATAAAAGTTTGGTTATACTGTGTGGCCAAACCAGCTTGCTCATAAGTTATTAATTGATTCCATTATAGGTAATTTGTTTAGTGTTTACAATTCTTTTTTTTTTTTTTTTTTTGAGGCGGAGTCTCGCTCTGTCACCCGGACTGGAGTGCAGTGGCCGGATCTCAGCTCACTGCAAGCTCCGCCTCCCGGTTTTACACCATTCTCCTGCCTCAGCCTCCCGAGTAGCTGGGACTACAGGCGCCCGCCACCTCGCCCGGCTAGTTTTTTTTTTTTTTGTATTTTTAGTAGAGACGGGGTTTCACCGTGTTAGCCAGGATGGTCTCGATCTCCTGACCTCGTGATCCGCCCGTCTCGGCCTCCCAAAGTGCTGGGATTACAGGCTTGAGCCACCGCGCCCGGCCTAGTGTTTACAATTCTTATGGAAAAAATAAGCAATGCACACATTTAAAAAGTGTTCATTGGCCGGGCACGGTGGCTCATGCCTGTAATCCCAGAACTTTGGGAGGCTGAGGAGGGCAGATCACGAGGTCAGAAGATTGAGACCATCCTGGTTAACACGGTAAAACCCCATCTCTACTAAAAATACGAAAAAAAAAAAAAAATCAGCCAGGCGTGGTGGCATGCACCTGTAGTCCCAGCTACTTGGGAGGCGGAAGCAGGAGAATCGCTTGAACCCAGGAGGCAGAGGTTGCAGTGAGCTGAGATTGCGCCACTGCACTCCAGCCTGGTGACAGAGCGAAACTCTCTTAAAAAAAAAAAAAAAGTGTTCATCTACCTTTGCATGAGTGTTTAAAATATATATTTCTATTTCAAGATGACATTTAAAATTTATTCTAATATAACAGCAGCAAAAATATAATTCACAATTACAAAAGAATTAGAATCCACAAGTTATTCTCATGTTTACAATTGTGATTCTTTAATAAATACCACTACTATGCAGCTCTATTGTAAGCTTTCTAGATTTGGTTTAAATACACACACATAGATACATCAGTTGTGGGAAGCTTTAGAATTTATATGTCATGCACTTTTTGGACAGAGTTCTAAAAGAGCCAGCCAGTCCACAAGACGGGCAGAAAAAAGTTAACTGGGGCAAATAGACCTCTTAGATAACATCCAAAACATGTGAGATCCTGCAGCAAACTGGGAGGACTTCAGGGTTGGCCTGCTATCTCCTTTAGAACTAAGTTCATCTTCACAATTGAAGAAGATGGACATTTCAACACAATCTAGTGCATTTAGGTGACATATTTCTTTTATGCTAACTTGATTTCCTTGAATGACCTAGTTAGTAAACTAGTCACTAGTAATTTGGTCACCAGGCAAATCAAGCCTGCAAGAAAGGAAGCCAATATTCAAAATGCTGTGTTACCATCTAAACCCACTCAAATAGTTCATTTTCCACAATAACACATAACTTCAATAATGAGACGTCTAACTAAAGCAAGCTCCTCCAACAAGACCAAGACAGCATCTCTTCTTCTAAGGCTTAGGTTTTGCCCAGAATTCCCGACACACGGAACAGCCCTTACCAACAGTCGTTGCTCCTACAACAAAGCCTTGGGCGGCCACACACATGTGGATCAGATGAAGGGACATTTGAGTGTTTCCCCTGCTCTTCAATGTGTGTAATCCATATGTAACAAGTGCTGCACAACCTGCTATTCCAACGGGTACGAATAGTGCCTCTTTAGCTTTTCGAATAAGTTTGGATCCCTGATCATCATATGAAGAAAGAGAAACATCTGTGTCTGTTGACATAGCGACCGCTTGAGGAATCTCCCTAGAGCAGAAAACCTCTCACATGTCAACCAGCTTCTGATCCCCGCCTGAGGACTTTCATTATTTTAATTAAACCCTAAGATCTGAGAAAGCCCAGGCGGGATCTTGATAAACTTGTTTTGCTTTCTAGCATTTGTACTAAGGCACTAGCTTCTCTGGTTCCTTAATATTTAACTTATACACTCCTCAGAGTTATAGCAAGGTGTTGGTGAAGGCTGAGTGTGCTGGTTGCTAATGGACACCTGGCCTGCCACAGTCCCCACTGTCGATTTGTACATGATTTCTATCATGTTAGTTACTTTTCCAAGCACTGATTTGTTACGAGATTAGTACAAGAGTACAAACTATGACATGGTGAACTAAGACAAAGTGGGCGATGCATTCTTTCTGGCTACTGCCTGCTGGAGAGGGTCTTCATCGGGGACACTGGAGTGGAAGATATCTATTTGGCGTTGGTAATGTACCCGACTTAGGAAACTCAAAGGCAGTGCCTGTTGCAACATAATCTTATGAGATTGAGGAATGTTTTGGAACAGCATATGACAACAATATAGGCCATAACATAGTGTTATGCCTATGCCCAGGAGGGTGGTTAGGACAACAAGAATTTCTGCCATCAGGAAGGTCCTCCACCAAACCAAGAGGCTATCACTTCGTTGAGGGACAGTGCAGGGTTAGATATGGCCTCAGTCTGTTGGTGCATATCCTTCAAAGCTAAAGAAATGTTTCCCGAGTTATTGGGAATATACATACAATATTCAGTTTTAACTGCAGCTCAAGGAGGAACCTGACATTGCATCATTTAAAGTTTTTTTAATAGGCCATTCTGAATTTTTTTTTTTTTTTTTTTTTTTTTTTTTTAGTTATTCTGGTCATTTGCAATCCTGTCCATTGATTGTTTAAGATTTTCTATAAAGAAACCCAAATTTTCCTTGTTTAGGGGAGGCTCACCAAAGCAGTCACATAGGGCTAGAGAGGAGTAATAGACCACAGATCCAGCAAGAGTCTTGCTGTAAGATATCTGCATAATCTTGTGTCCATGAAAGAAAAAGTTTAGAAACATATTGTAAAAGAATAGCTTGTCATCTTTTGAATGGAAATCAGGCCTTCTAGGGGTTCTGTCTCCCATCTTGTGGCCTGGGTGGCCTTTGTCATGGATGTTTCATCTGGTAGGACACTTTCACCTGTGTGTGGTGGCTCCATGGCGTGATGCCCACCAGTTTCAGTGCCAAATTGGTGGCCAGGAGCACACCTTAGGCCCTTTTCCATTTCTCCTGTGGCTGTTGAGTTGAGCCTGTTTCCCTCCATTCTTTAGCAATATATGATCACTGGGCTGGAAGGAGTGGCATCGTTCTGCCAAGTTCACAATGCTCCTGTCGGAAGCAAGCTTATGCAAACGTTAAGAATTTGTCCTGGTTGGGCGCAGTGGCTCACGCCTATAATGCCAGCACTTTGAGAGGCTGAGGCAGGCGGATCATCTGAGGTTGGGAGTCCGAGTCCAGCCTGACTAACATGGAGAAACCCTGTCTCTACTAAAAATACAAAATTATCTGGATGTGGTGGTGCACGCCTGTAATCCCAGCTACTCAGGAAGGCTGAGGCAGGAGAATCACTTGAACCCAGGAGGTGGAGATTATGGTGAGCCGAGATCACGCCCCTGCTCTCTAGCCTGGGCAACAAGAGCGAAACTCTGTCTCAAAAAAAAAACAAAAAAAAATATTTGTTTCAAGTATTTACCATAGTGTTTAATAGTTGACTTTCTATTAAGGGGTGCCCTAGTAATCTGAGGTGAATTAGCAGCAAAGGGTCTCTGTATTAGTTAGGGTTCTCCAGAGGGACAGAAATAATAGGTTATATGTGTACATGAAAGGGAGTGTATTAAGGAGAATTGATCACACAATCACAAGGTGGAGCCCACGATAGTCCATCTGCAAACGGAGGAGCAAGGAAGGCGGTAGTGGCTCAGTCCAAGTCCCAAAGTCTCAAAAGTAGGGAAGTCGACAGTGTAGACTTCAGTTTGTGGCTGAAGGCCTGAGAGCCCCCTAGCAAACCACTTTGGTATAATTTCATACCACCGTATTTTTTTCTCTCTTTTTTTTTTCATACCACTGTATTTTTACATAAACAATAGGGCAGAGGAAGAAATCAAATATGCATTTGTCTCATGTGAGCCTCAGAGGGATGACTGACCTTGAGATGAGTTCTGTCCTTTGTCCACAAGGAATTTCCTTGTGGGCAGACTGTGAGGGAGGTATGTAGCTTCTTTGCAGCTATTATTTAGGAATAGAATGGGAGGCGGGGTTGCCTGACATACTTCCCAGCTTGACTTTTCCCTTTGGCTTCATGATTTTGGGGTCCCAAGATTTATTTTCCTTTCACAGAAGGCTTTCACGGAAAACCATTTGTCTTTTGAAAGTCCATCTGTCTTGCTGGACAGTGAGGCCTCTGGGCAGAGTTCACCTCCTCTGTGTATCTGGCACAGTGTGGGGAGCCCGGGATCCCCATGTAGTAGAGAGTTGTGGGGTGCCAGGGGCTGAGTCTACCTTAGCCAGAGGAGAAGCCAGAGAGTGGGCAGGTGGGGGACCCTGGGTCGTGGGAAACGAGCAAATCCCAACATCGTCTGCTTCTGCTGCAACAGGGCCTAAGTCCCTTCTCAACCCCAAACAATGCTTTCTCTCTCCTCGTTCCTCTGTGGCATCGTCCTGCCTTATAAGGTGCATTCTAATCTCAGCAGCAGCGTTCTGAATACTGAAATCTTTCCTCCCATCAGCCCAGATGTACCGATTGGCAGAAGCTCCAGGGAGAGCAGGCTGAGCTCAATGGTGTGTGACTGAAAAGGAACAGCAGGGCTCAGGCTCTTAAATCTAGAAAGAAAACAATTCCGGAATGAATCCTGCAGATTCCAGAGGGCAAAGTGAACCCTGAATATCTGAGACAGTTCTCAGTTAATTTAGAAAGTTTATTTTGCCAAAGTTGGGGACACGTGCCCATGACACAGCCTCAGGAGGTCCTGATGACAGGTACCTAAGGGGAGGTTGGGGCACAGCTTGGTTTTATACATTCTAGGGAGACATGAGACATCAATCAATATATGTAAGATGTACATTGGTTCCATCCAGAAAGGCAGGACAACCCCAAAGCAGGGAGGGGGCTTCCAGCTCACAGGTAGGTGAGAAACCAATGGTTACATTCTTTTGAGTTTCTGATTAGCCTTTCCAAAGCAGGCAATCAGATACGCATTTATCTCAGTGAGCAGAGGGATGATTTTGAATAGAATGGGAGACAGTTTTGTCCTAAGCATTTATCAGACTGACTTTTTCCTTTAGTTAGTGATTTGGGGGCCCCAAGATTTATTTTGCTTTCACCACAGTCCACTCCACCAGCACGACCTGATTCTGGGGAAGGACTTTACTGCTGCCACAACAAATCAAGGCTGTTAACAGGGAGCCATTTCCTTATTTAGGCCAAAGCTCATATTTCATTGGCCATCAGCTGCTGCTGCTAGTGCCTTAACTGATTTTAGACATTCAGCAGTACTGTTAAAAGCCTTTCCCTCTCCCCACGTGGAGACCATCTTTGGGTCCTGTGGTTCCCTGACCAATGTGGCTGATGTGGAGGAGGAGCTAGGGAGGAGTCCTGGCTCTGCTCCTCCCCCTTCCCTTTTCCTTGTCTATTTCCTTTGTCCCATTCCATGCCAGGCCTTTCACTGGATCCTGGAGGTGCAGGGATGGAGGGAGGGAGGAAGGAGCACACAGGATCCTGTCTGCGTGGAGCTCACAGCACAGAGGGGCACAGACAGGCACAGGGAATTGAAGCTCAACCCGACCTCTGCAGGGAGCAGCAGAGGCCACGGAGGACCCAGGGCCTGAGAATGGAGTGGTGGGTCAGCTGAGCCAGGCTTGGGCCACCAGGGCCGCCTCTCAGGTGAGAGGGTCTGAGGGAGGGGAAGAGGAAGAGTGGATGTGGGGAGGTGATGGAGGCAGAGAGACCCAGATGTGCAGAGCAGCAGAGGCCAGAGCCAGAGCTGGTTTTTTGTTGCAGTTTTTTGAAAATCCTGAGCCTGGAGATCTGTTTGAGATTTTCCATGTTGGCTAAAAGGATTGGGCCATCTATGTGGGAGATGGTTACATGATCCACCTGGATCCTCCAAGTAAGGACTGTAGAAAATGAAATTTTCAAAGTATTTTGTTAGTGAAATAATGAGAACAAGCTGGTTAACAGGAGAATGAAGGAATGAATAAATGTATCGTCCGAAACAAAACAAAACAAAACAAAACAAAACAAAAAACAAAGCTAGAATGAACCTGCTAAGTTAGAAGCAAGTTGCTTTACGTTCTACAGAGGTGTGGTTTTACAGCCTTTGATGTTCTCTTTTCACCAAGCATTTGTGTTGTCGCCACACCCAAATCATTGTCATCCGTATCAGAGTAACACCTTTGTATCTATACATTATCACTTACCCTGAGAGAGTTGTGCAAATGTAGGAATTGATCACAAACATTAAATCAAGGTCATTTAGTCTTGATGACCCTGAGGGGCCTTGCAAGGCAAAACATGAGGCCAGAGGAAGGTCCAACCCTGGGCAGGGGACAGATTAGGGCAAGCATTTTCTTCATTTCTGAGTTATAGAGGCTCAGAGAAGGCAGATGATTTACCTAAGGTTCATCAGCGTTGCTCCCATCACCATGGGCCCAGTAGGAGACATGGTTCTATTTTGTGCCTAAATTCCAGGGTGTGGGTAGATTTTCTTAAGAGGATAGACTCTCAGTCCAAACATCAGCTTGACATTAGATACAAATAAATAAAATCATGCTTAAGGTTGTGTACATCAGCTATGGTCCTTCTAAATATATAACGCTCATTATAGAATGGAACTGAGAGTTCCTTGGTGGATAGCTCTTCTGTGCATCTGTGTATGTGCCTAGAACTTTGCTGGGTCATAGGACAGAAGACATTTAACGAAGGGTTCCCTCTGGATCAGCTCAGTGCAGTGGAAGGAGCCTGCCCTTTGTGGCTTGAGAGAAGCAGTTTCACATCCTGGTTCTAGGACTTTTCACAGCATAGAAAAGTCAGATATTGTTCCTCTGGGCCCAATATTGGTTCTTGAAAATGAAGATGATAATATTTTCCTTGAAGGGTAGAATAAAAACCAGCCTTGTAGTGCATCCAAGCACCATAGATAGTAATAAAAATGGATTCCCTTCTGAATTTCACAAGTATATTAAAATCAACAAGTATATTCAGGCGTATTTCTAACATCATTGTGTATAATGGCTAAATATTTTGAACAACCTAAATGCCTAATAGTAGTGGACTGGTTAAATTATGTACACACTTATAATGCAACATGATGACGTTGTCATATGGTATAGCCATTGATAATCACATTTATAACATGTAAAATATTCATGACACATCTTGGTAAACACAAAAAGCAAAGTCTATGATTCTGCCAAACTTCTTGGTGAAAGGGTAACACTAAAAGCTCAGTAATTGGTACTTTTCAACCTTCTGTTTTCTTCTCCTGCCTCTGTGTCCTTACCTTACCTGCCTTTTGTCCACTGTCTGTGATTCCCAGGTAAGTATTTCAAGATTGGTTCCTCCAATCCCTTCATGTTTCTGACTGGCGAGGCCGTGGTGACAAAGGAGCCCCTGGAGCATGTGGCATGGGGCTGCCTCTGCTGGGTCCACAACCGTTTGGACCCCAAGTACAGACCTCGGCCTGTGGGTGAGATAATCAGTTCTGCAGAGGAGATGGTTGGTGACCAGAAGATGCATAAAGTTATTTTTAATAACAGTGAATGCTTTGTCACTGATCTGAAATATGGCCAACCCCTTTGCAAGTTGGTAAGGCCCCCTTTGGGGTGAACTCTTCCTTCTGGAGTTCTTGGGGTGAGATTATGTGTGGAGTTTTTCAAAGATGACCAGTGGAGATTGCACTGTATTTCTCACATTGATATTATAGTATTCATACCATAACATTAATAGCGTTCTTTAAAAAAGATTTTTTTGGGGGGAGGCCGAGGAGGGTGGATCACCTGAGGTCAGGAGTTCAAGACCAGCCTGGCCAACATGGTGAAACCCTGTCTCTACTAAAAATACAAAAATTAGCCGGGCGTGGTGGCGTGTGCTTGTAATCTCACCTACTCAGGAGGCTGAGGCAGGAGAATAGCTGGAACCCAGGAAGTGGAGGCTGCAGTGAGCCAAGATTGTGCCACTGTAGTCCAGTTTGGGTGACAGAGTGAGACTATTTCTCAAAAAAAAAAAATAAATAAATAAATAAATAAATAAATAAATAAATAAATAATTTTTTTAAAATACAAAAATTAGCCAGGTGTGGTGGTGGCCACCTGTAATCTCATCTACTTGGGAGGCTGAGGCATGACAATTGCTTGACCCTGGGAGGTGGAGGTTGCAGTGGGCTGAGAGCACGCCACTGCATTCCAGCCTGGGTGACCCAGTGAGACTTTGTCTCAAAAAGAAAAATTTTTTTAAAAAAAGTTTCCATAAGTTATTGGGGAACAGGTGGTGTTTGGTTACAAGAGTAAGTTCTTTACTGGTGATTTGTGAGATTTTGGTGCACCCATCACCTGAGCAGTCTACACTGCACTCTATTTGTAGTCTTTTATCCCTCACCCACTTCCCACCCTCTCCCCTTGAGTCCCCAAAGCCCATTGTTTCCTTCCTGGATTTTGCATCCAAGCTTAGTTCCTTCTTAGATTTTGCATCTTCATAGCTTAGTTCCCACTTATGAGTAAGAACATATGATGATTGGTTCCCCATTCCTGAGTTACTTCACTTAGAATAATAGTCTCCAACCCCATCTGCACTGCTGTGAATGCCATTAATTCATTCCTTTCTATGGCTGAGTAGTATTTCATCATATGTATATGCCACAGTTTCTTTATCCATTTATTGATTGATGGGCATTTGGGTGGTTCCATGTTTTTGCAATTGCGAATTGTGATGCTATAAACATGCGCGTGCAAGTATCTTTTTCATAAAATGACTTTTTTTCCTCTGAGTAGATACCCAGTAGTGGGATTGTTGGATCAAATGTTAGTTCTACTTTTAGTTCTTTAAGGAAGCTTCACTCTGTTTTCCATAGTGGTTGCACTAGTTTACATTCCCACCAACAGCGTACAAGTGTTCCCTGTTCACTGCATCCACGCCAACACCTACTGTTTTTTTTTTTTTTTTTTTTTATGGCCATTCTTGCAGGAGTAAGGTGGTATCACACTGTGGTTTTGATTTGCAGTTCCCTGACCATTAGTGATATTAAGCATTTCTTTTCATAGGTTTATTGGCTGTTTATATATCTTCTTTTGGGAATTGTCTATTCATATCCTTAGCCCACTTTTTGATGGGATTGATTGTTTTTTCCTTGCTGATTTGAGTTTGTTGTAGATTCTGGATATTAGTGTTTTGTCAGATGTATAGATTGTGAAGATTTTCTCCACTCCGTGTGTTGTCTGTTTGCTTTTCTGACTGTTCCTTTTGTCGTGCAAAAGCTCTTGAGTTTAATTAAGTCCCAGCAATTTATCTTTGTTTTTATTGCATTTGCTTTTGGGTTCTTGGTCATGAAATCCTTGCTTAAGCCAATGTCCAGAAGGGCTTTTCCAATGTTATCTTCTAGAATTTTTTTTTTTTTTTTTTTTTGAGACGGAGTCTTACTCTGTCCCAGGCTGGATTGCAGTGGCGCGATCTCGGCTCACCGCAAGCTCCGCCTCCCGGGTTCAAGCCATTCTCCTGCCTCAGCCTCCGGAGTAGCTGGGACTACAGGCGCCCGCCACCTTGCCCGGCTAGTTTTTTGTATTTTTTAGTAGAGACGGGGTTTCACCGTTTTAGCCAGGATGGTCTCGATCTCCTGACCTCGTGATCCGCCCGTCTCGGCCTCCCAAAGTGCTGGGATTACAGGCTTGAGCCACCGCGCCCGGCCCATCTTCTAGAATTTTTATAGTTTCAGGTCTTAGCTTTAAGTCCTTAATCCATGTTGAGTTGATTTTTGTATAAGGTGAGAGATGAGGATCCAGTTTCATTCTCCTACATGTGGCTAGCCAAGTATCCTAGCACCATTTGTTGAAAAGGGTGTCCTTTCCCCACTTTACATTTTTGTTTGCTTTGTCAAAGATCAGCTGGCTGAAAGTATTTGACTTTATTTCTGGGTTCTCTATTCTGTTTCATTGGTAGCCTATATGCTTATTTTTATACCAGTACCATGCTGTTTTGGTGACTATGGCCTTATAGTATAGTTTGAAACCAGGTAATGTGATGCCCCCCAGATTCGTTCTTTTTGCATAGTCTTGCTTTGGCTATGCAGGCTCTTTTTTGGTTCCATATAAATTTTAGGATTGTTTTTTCTAATTCTGTGAAGTATGATGATAGTATTTTGATGGGAGTTGCATTGAATTTGTAGATTGCTTTTGGCAGTATGGTCATTTTGACAATATTGATTCTACCCATCCATGAGCACAGGATGTGTTTCCATTTGTTTGTGTCATCTGTGATTTCTTCCAGCAGTGTTTTGTAGTTATCCTTGTAGAGGTCTTTCACCTCCTTGGTTAAGTATATTCCTAGTATTTTATTTTATTTTTTTGTAGCTATTGTAAAAGGAATTGAGTTCTTGATTTGATTCTCAGCTTGGTCACTGTTAGTGTGTAGAAGAGTTACTGATTTGTGTCCATTAGTTTTGGATCCAGAAACTTTGCTGAATGCTTTTATCAGCTCTAGGAGCTTTCTAGAGGAGTCTTTAGGACGTACTAGGTAAACAGTCATATCATTAGCAAACAGTGACAGTTTGACTTCCTCTTTACCGATTTGGATGTCCTTTATCTTTTTCTCTTGTCTGATTGCTGTGGCTAGGACTCTCAGCACTGTGTTGAAGAAGAGTGGTGAGAGTAGGCATCCTTGTCTTGCTCCAGTTCTCAGAGGGGATGCTGTCAACTTTTCAGCATTATGTTGGCTGTGGGTTTGTCGTAGATGACTTTTATTACATTGAGATATGTCCCTTGTATGCCGATTTTGCTGAGAGTTTTAATCATATAGGAATGCTGGATTTTGTCGACTGCTTTTTCTGCATCTATTAAAATGATCATATGATTTTTGCTTTTAATTCTGTTTACATGGTATATCACATTTATTAACATGTGTATGTTAAACCATCCCTGCATCCCTGGTGTCAAACCCACTTGTTCATGGTGGATTCTCTTTATGATATGTTGTTGGATTCAGTTAGCTAGTATTTTGTTAAGGATTTTAACATCTATGTTCATGAGGGATATAGGTCTGTAGTTCTCTTTTCTAGTTACATCCTTTCCTGGTTTTGGTATTAGGGTGATACTGGTTTCACAGAATGATTTAGGGAGGGTTCCCTCTTTCTCTATCTTGTGGAATAGTGTCAATAGGATTGGTACCAATTCTTCTTTGAATGTCTGGTAGAATTCTGCTGTGAATCCATTGGTCCTGGACTTTTTTGTTGTTTGTAATTTTTAAATTTTTAAATTACCATTTCAGTCTCACTGTTGTTATTGGTCTATTTAGGGTATCCAGTTCTTCCTGATTTAAGGTAAGAAGGTTGTATCTTCCCAGGAATTTATCCATCTCCTCTAGGTTGTCTAGTTTATGTGCATAAAGGTGTTCATAGTAGCCCTGAATGATCTTTGTATTGCTGTGGTATCAGTTTTAATATCTCCCATTTCTTTTCTAATTGAGCTTATTTGGATTTTTTCTCTTCTTTTCTTGATTAATCTTCCTAATGGTCTATCAATTTTATTTGTCTTTTGAAAGAACCAGCTTTTTATTTCATTTATATTTTGTATTTTTTTTGTTTCAACTTCATTTAGTTCTGCTCTGATCTTGGTTATTTCCTGTCTTCTGCTGGGTTTGGGTGTGGTTTCTTCTTGTTTCTCTAGTTTGTTGAGGTGTGACCTTAGATTGCCTGTTTGTGCTCTTTCAGACTTTTTGATGTCAGTGTTTAGGGCTATAAACTTTCCTCTTAATCATCACCTTTGCTGTATCCCAGAGGTTTTAAAAGGTTGTGTCACTACTGTCCTTCAGTTCAAAGAATTTTAAAATTTTCATTTTGATTTCATTGTTGATCCAGTGATCATTCAGGATCAGGTTATTTAATTTCCATGTATTTGCAGTTTTGAAGGTTCCTCTTGGAGTTAATTTCCAGTTTTATTCCACTGTGGTCTGAGAGAGTGCTTTATATAATTTCAATTTTCTTAAATTTATTGAGGCTTGTTTTGTGGCCTCTCGTATGGTCTGTCTTGGAGAAAGTTTCATGCACTGTTGAATAGAATGTATATTCTGTGGTTGTTGGGTGGAATGTTCTCTTATATATCTGTTAAGTTCATTTGTTCCAGGGTATAGTTTAAATCCATTGTTTCTTGACTTTCTGTCTTGATGACCTGTCTAGTGCTGTAGGTGGAGTATTGAAGTCCCCTACTATTTTTGTGTTGCTGTCTATCTCATTTCTTAGGTCTATTAGTAATTGTTTTACAAATTTGGGAGCTCCAGTGATAGGTGCATACATGTTTAGGATTGCGATATTTTCCTGTTGGATAAGGCCTTTTATATAATGTCCCTCTTTGTCTTTTTTAACTGCTGTTGCTTTAAAGTTTGTTTTGTCTGATATAAGAATAGCTACCTCTGTATCGGAGGAACCAGCCCCCAATATTTCAACATAGGTTATTTCTCTTTTCCCTAAGTGTTGGCCGGTCTGAGAAATAAAGAGAAAGAGTACCTTCAAAACCATGCAAATACATGGAAATTAAATAACCTGATCCTGAATGATCACTGGATCAACAATGAAATCAAAATGAAAATTTTAAAATTCTTTGAACTGAAGGACAGTAGTGACACAACCTCTTAAAACCTCTGGGATACAGCAAAGGTGATGATTAAGAGGAAAGTTTATAGCCCTAAACACTGACATCAAAAAGTCTGAAAGAGCACAAACAGGCAATCTAAGGTCACACCTCAACAAACTAGAGAAACAAGAAGAAACCACACCCAAACCCAGCAGAAGACAGGAAATAACCAAGATCAGAGCAGAACTAAATGAAGTTGAAACAAAAAAAATACAAAGAGAGAAATTTACAGCTGGGCCTCTGGGGGTGATACCACATATTGGCAGGTTCCATGACGCCCCTTGAGCCGCAAAACCAGCAATTTTTTATTAGGGATTTCAAAAGGGGATGGGGGTATGAACAGGGAGTAAGTCACAAAGATCACATGCTTGAAAGGGCAAGAAAAGATCACAAGGGCAGAGAGGCAGAGCAAGATCACAAGGCCAGGGCGAAATTAGAATTACTGATGAGGTTCCACATCCTGCTGGGCATGTATTGTCATTGATAAACATCTTAACAGGAAACAGGGTTCAAGAGCAGACAATGGGTCTGACTAGAATTCATCAGGCTGGAATTTCCTAATCCTAGCAAGCCTTAGGGCACTGCAGGAGACCAGGGCATATTTCGTCCCTTATCTTCAACCCCATAAGACAGACACTCCCAGAGTGGCCATTTAGAGACCTCCCCATGGGAATGCATTCCTTTCCCAGGGTTATTCCTTGCTGGGAAAAGAATTCAGCAATATTTCTCCTATTCGCCTTCCGCAAGAAGAGAAATATGACTCTGTTCTGCCCAGCCCAGAAGGCAGTCAGACCTTATGGTTATCTCCCTTGTTCTCTGAAAATCTCTGTTATCCTGTTCCTTTTAAGGATGCCCAGATTTCATATTGTTCAAACATACATGTTTTACAAACAATTTGTGTAGTTAACAGGGTCCTGAGGTGACATACATTCTCAGTTTATGAAGATGATGGGATTAAGAGATTAAAGACGCATAGGAAATTATAAGAGTATTGATTGGGGAAGTGATAAATGTCCGTGAAGTCTTCACAATTTATGTTTAGAGATTGCAGTAAAGACAGGTGCAAGAAATTATAAAAGTATTAGTTTGGGGAACTAATAAATGTCCATGAAATCTTCACAAATTATGTTCTTCTGCCGTGGCTTCAGCCAGTCCCTCCATTCGGGGTCCCTGACTTCCTGTAACACTTCTGGCCAGGTGCTGTGGCTCACATCTGTAATCCCAGCACTCTGGGAGGCCGAGGTGGGTGGATCATGAGGTCAAGAGATTGAGACCATCCTGGCCAACATGGTGAAACCCTGTCTCCACTAAAAATACAAAAATTAGCTGGGTGTGGTGTGACGTGCTTGTAGTCCCAGCTGCTTGGGAGGCTGAGGCAGAAGAATCACCTGAACCTGGGAGGCAGGGTTGCAGTGAGCCAAGATTGTGCCAATGCACTCCAGCCTGGTGACAGAGCAAGACTCCGTCTCAAAACAAAACAAAGCAAAACAAAAAAAACAGCTACTCCTGCTCACTTTTGGTGTCCATTTGGATGAAATGTCTTTTTACCCCCTTCACCCTAAGTTTATGTGAGCCCTTATGTTTTAGGTGAGTCCCTTGAAGACAGCAGGTTGGTGAATTCTTATCCATTCTGCAATTCTGTATCTTTTAAGTGGAGCATTTAGGCCATTTACTTTCAGTGTTAGTATTGAGATGTGAGGTATCATTCCAGTTACCATGCTACTTGTCACCTGTATACCTTGTTTTTTTGTTTTTTCTTTTTCTTTTAAATTGTATTTTTGTTTTATGCGTCCTGTGAGATTTAGGCTTTAAAGAGGTTCCATTTCGATGTGTTTTCAGGATTTGTTTCAAGATTTAGAGTTCCTTTTAGCTATTCTTTTTTTTTTTTTTTTTTTGAGACGGAGTCTCGCTCTGTTGCCTGGGCTGGAGTGCAGTGGATGGTTCTCAGCTCACTGCAAGCTCCGCCTCCTGGGTTTATGCCATTCTCCTGCCTCAGCCTCTGAGTAGCTGGGACTACAGGCGCCCGCCACCTCGCCCGGCTAGTTTTTTGTATTTTTTAGTAGAGACGGGGTTTCACCGTGTTAGCCAGGATGGTCTCGATCTCCTGACCTCATGATCCGCCCGTCTCGGCCTCCCAAAGTGCTGGGATTACAGGCTTGAGCCACCGCGCCCGGCCTAGTTATTCTTGTAGTGGTCGCTTGGTAGTGGTGAATTTTCTCAGCCTTTGTCTGAAAAAGACTGTATTTTCCCTTCATATATGAAGCTTAGTTTTGCTGGATACAAAATTCTTGGCTGATAATTGTTTTGTTTGAGGAGGCTGAAACAAATTGTTTTGTTTGAGGAGGCCCCAGTTCCTTCTAGCTTGTAGAGTTTCTGCTGAGAAATCTGCTTTTAATCTGATAGGTTTCCCTTATAGGTTATCTGGTGCTTTTGCCTCAGAGCTCTTAAGATTCTTTCCTTTGTCTTAACTTTAGATAGCCTGTTGACAATGTGCCTAGGCAATGATGTTTTTGTGATGAATTTCTGTTCTTTGAGCTTCTTGGATTTGGATGTCTAGGTCTCCAGCAAGGCTGGAAAAGTTTTCCTTGATTATTTCCCCAGATATGTTCTCCAAATGTTAGATTTCTCTTCTTCCTCAGGAATGCTGATTATTCTTAGGTTTGGTTGTTTAACATAATCCTAGACTTCTTGGAGGCTTTGTTCATATTTTCTTATTCTCTTTTCTTTGTCTTTGTTGGACTGGGTTAATTGAAAACCTTGTCTTCTAGCTCTGAATTTCTTTCTTCTGCTTATTTGATTCTATTGCTGAGACTTTTCAGAGCATTTTGCATTTCTATAAGTGTGTCCATTGTTTCCTGAAGTTTTGATTGTTTTTTACTTATGCTATCTATTTCACTGAATATTTCTCCCTTCACTTCTTGTATCTTTTTTTTTATTTCTTTAAACTGGGCTTCACCTTTCTCTGGTGCCTCCCTGATTAGCTTAATAACCAACCTTCTGAATTATTTTTCAGGAATAAATCAGGAATTTCTTCTTGGTTTGGATCCATTGCTGGTGAGCTAGTGTGATATTTTGGGGGTGCTAAAGAACCATGTTTTGTCATATTACCAGAGTTGGTTTTCTGGTTCCTTCTCATTTGGGTAGGCTGTGTCAGAGGGAAGGTCTAGAGCTGAAGGCTGTTGTTCAGATTCTTTTGTCCCACAGGATGTTCCCTTGATGTACTACTCTCCCCCTTTTCCTAGGGATGTGGTTTCCTGAGAGCCGAACTGTAGTGATTGTTATCTCTCTTCTGGATCTAGCCACCTAGCAAGTCTACCAGGGTCTGGGCTAGTACTGGGGGTTGTCTGCACAGAGTCCTGTGATGTGAACTGTCTGTAGGTCTCTCAGCCATGGATTACCAGCACCCGTTCTGGTAGAGGCAGCAGGGTGAAATGTACTCTGTGAGGATTCTTAGCTTTGGTGGTTTAATGCACTATTTTTGTGCTGGTTGGCCTCCTGTCAGGAGGTTGCACTTTCCAGAGAGCATCAACTGTGGTAGTATGGAGAGGAACCAGTGGTGGGTGGGGCCCTAGAACTCCCAAGAGTATATGCCCTTTGTCTTCGGTTACCAGGGTGGGTAGGGAAGGTGGCTGGGGGTGTGAGCTTTGTATTGGTTAGTTTTCACTTGAAGAGTGTGTTTATGGGTGAGTTGCATGCCATCTCTAGGAACTGGCTAGCTTTGGGAGGGGCTGACTCTCTAGGGTCAGCAATGCCCCAGATATCAAAAGCATCAGAGTAGAAAATAAAATATATGGTAATACACACCATGGGGCAGCACAAATGTTTCAGGGCCCTGAGGCCCAGTCTAACAAGAAAGTTCAGCAGCCACCATTCTAGTTTTGCCCAGGTTGGGCCAGGTTCTCCAACATAGGTGACATCATGTGCTTATTCAAGTGTGCTGATCTTGCATGCAGGGATATATGCACATTATATATATGTGTATAAATGCAATCATGTGGGTACACCTGAATATACACATAGGCTTTGGAACAGAAACACCAAGAAGAAACTCTGTTCCTACTGTTCCTCACAAGGGACCTCTGAGAGTGACAGCAAAGCTGGTGATCCCATCAGTCATCAGAGTCTCTCATTCCTGGGTAAATATCTGATGCTGCTGGGCAGTGAGCAGTTCTGCAGCTGAGGTGGGGGCTCCCCAAGCCAGGTCTCTGATGTTTCCTAGAAGTTTTCCCACACGCTGTCTGGTTTTTCTGTTGGAGTCATGCCAAAACCCACAACCTGGAGACTTGATTGAGATTTATCACACTCTGTATGAGCACTGGGCCATCTATGTGGGAGATGGTTATGTGGTCCATCTGATCAATTCAGGTAAGAACGAATGATCAGTTTAAACACTAGCTTTGAGTTGAGAAAAGTAAATGAAAGCACAATTCGTTACTGTGCTTATTATCTCTGTTTCCTTTTGAATTTTAGTACCCCAAATTTTCATTCATGAAAGAGTAGAATGTGGACTTCATCTTTTGACAAGCCTATTGTGACCCTTTCCTAAGTTTCCAGAAAGTTCTGTCTTGCCATTGAGTCACCTGCTTGCTACACAGTAGGGTAGAAATTGCCAGGCTTTTGGAGTTGTTTCAAAACTTCACTTCACAACTTTCAGTTCTTGGGCATGTTACTTAACCTTTCTGACACAAGATTGTTCTGTAAAATGGAGATAGGTGTTTTTACTTGGAAGAAATTGTAAGAAAACTGAATGAGACCTACTTCTTTCTGGTAGATACTCAAAAAACTTTAAAACCTGTCTGAGTCAGACACATACCCAAAGATACATAAGAGGTGTTTATAATAATGCCACTGTCTATAGTAGAGAACCAGTTTAAACAATCTAAATACTTAACAGTCAGAGAGTTGTCAAATAAATTAAAGTGCCTCCATATAGTGGAATACCATGGTCGCCATGAAGTAGTTTCACATTTGTTGCAATGGGAGCATAATCTCAACACACTGTTAAGTATTTAGATTACAAATACTTATCAAATATTTGCACTCATGTTAAATCTAACAAGAACAAAAGAGAAGAGTAGGAAGAGATAGTCACACTCAAAGGTCAATAGTGGAACTTTTTGTTCTTCCTTCTCCCCATCCTTTTCCAACATTGCATCCCTGAGCACTGTAGTACCTTAGAGTGTCTGTCTGTATTTTAGGTGGGTCTTCAAAGGATGTGGTGAAATATGAGCCTCTGGGGGATGCGGTCCAGAATAGCACATACCGGGTCAACAGCTACTTGGACAAGTACAGACCATGGCCTGTCCATGAGATCATTCGCTTGGCAAGGGAGAGAATTGACAAAAAGTTTCACTACAACATTCTTTGTTCAAACTGTGAGCACTTTGCCACTCAGATATGACGAGCGCCACAGCAAGCAGGTAAGCCTCCTTCTGGAGTTGTATTGGCAGAGGGATAGATGAAGCTGTTGGCAAACATCAAGGGAGCTCTCCTGACACCTCTTACATAGATACTCAAGGACCAGACATTTAAATGGCATATCTAATTAATACAGGAGTTATTATTACAGGGGTTATTACTCATTGCTCCACAGCTGGGGACACTGAGACCCAGGGATTCCTGGTAACTTGTCCGTGGTGATCAAAGTGAAGAGGACACTTCAGAAATTGAACCCATTTACTTTTTTTTTTTTTTGTGATGGAGTCTCGCTCTGTCGCCCAGGCTGGAGTGCAGTGGTGTGATCTTGGCTTACTGCAAGCTCTGCCTCCTGGGTTCACGCCATTCTCCTGTCTCAGCCTCCCAAGTAGCTGGGACTACAGGTGCCCGCCACTACGCCTGAATAATTTTTAGGATTTTTAGTAGAGATGGGGTTTCACCACGTTAGCCAAGATGGTCTCAATCTCCTGACCTCATGATCTGCCCACCTCGGCCTCCCAAAGTGCTGGGATTACAGGTGTGAGCCACCACGCCTGGCCTGAACCCATCTACTTTGACTCTAGGATCAGTGCTGCATCCACTGAATCCCATGTTTGCTTCGCTTTGAAGAGCATTTTGCAGTGGGGAAATTCTCACGGCTCCTCAGTGCAGTCCAGGTGAGGGATCATGACCCCATACACCAGGAATAACTGGCTCAGGTTCTGGTTCCAGCACTGACCAGCTAGGAGATGTTCCCAAAACCACCTTACTGAGACTTGGTTTCCTCATCCAGAAAATGGGGCAAATGCCTCATGTCTTTTCAGTTCAGAGTAGTCACATGATTTAGCTAAGGCTAAATGTGTTATTCTGGACTACATCCCCCAGAGGCTATTGCTTTGAGGCTGGTTCTTCCACACACTCCTGCCAGCCACGGATGTGCACCAGCATCCTCATTCTCAAATTTGGCAGCATCTCCTCATTCAGCCTTCTGTGCTCTGAGCTGTCTGGATCCCTCCCAAGTTCTGAGCTTCCTATGGCTTGAGAATACCTGAGCTCAAATCACAAATTAGCTTCTATCAGTAAGTGTCTTTGGACAGATTGTTTCCCTATGTGGGCCTCAGTTTCCATGGGTGCAGAATGAGGAGTTGCGTGGGGGACCTGTGTAGGCCTGGCTGGCCCTGACCATATGGGATCCTTTGTTTCTGAGCCCAGCTCTGAAGGCAGCTCGTAAAAGGTCCCATGGGCTGTCAGAATGTGGACTGATCTCAGATCTAGATCAGATTCCTTATCCTCTAGGGGACCTCCAGGGTCAGGGCTGCTGAAGGGATACAGTCAACTTCCTCCTGGGGGAAAGGTCTCTGGGGTGGACAGAAGAATTACTATGTCTTTGTGTGACTTGAGAAAAATAAAGTCTTGGCTTTCTTTTGACTCTGAACAATGCCCTGTTCTACTTTGCAGAGTAAACGTGCAGTGTCTATCATTGTGGCTTGGATAGGAGTGACTTGTATGATTTGAGTAATTCTTGCCCAAAGTTATCACTGCTTGAAGAAGCCATTAAAAATTCCCTAGTTGGAGGCTGCTTCACAGACCAGCTGTTCCTCTGTGTGCCTAATTCTCTCTGTCACTGGCTTTTGGAAGGACCAATTGTAACAAGACTGAACTTCTTGAAGAATCAAATGAAGGAACCTAGTGACCCCTTCATCAGATATTTCCACTACTTGATTATAGATTCATGAATCATTGGAAAGGAAGCAACTATGATTGAGCACTTGTTGAGTACTTCCGACTGCACATCTTTGAAAAAGTCTCCTAAAATCTGAGTTTCCACTGCATTTATATTATGGGGGTAACAAGGACGGTTTCACCATGTTTTGCTGAGATTAAATGAGATGGTGTAAAATGGCTTGGTACAATCCCTACAATCCCATAGCAGATGCTCAATAAAATTGCTCCTTGCATTTACTTCTGACTTGCTCAATTTTATTCTTGGGGTAGGCTAGGCACTAACATTCTTGGGTAACCTCAGCATCTTGTGCATGAGTCCAATAACCCTGATAGGGTAACAACTTCCACCATCCCTCCAGTACCCTCTTTTGGTCAGCCTTCTTTGTTATAGAAGATGTTCATTTGTAACAAAGAGTGTAGGCTTTGTCCATCTGGGTCTACTACATGAAATAATAGTCACTTCTGTGGGTCAAGCTGCCCTTGGATTTCAGGAAGTCCTCAATATGGCTCCTAGCTAGTTCCTGCATGCTTCAGGCATGACTTCAGAAGTGGCATGGACCCTATGGTCTTTCACTCCAGCATCTTCATCCTGCAGGCTGCCATGCTGCTGCCACTGCCCCCAGTAACCTTCCCCAGAGAGTGGCCTCTCCAGGACAGTCATCCTCTAGTGAGGTCACTATGGCACCATTGTTCTGGCCTTGAGAGGAGAGGTGACACCTCTTACTTTACTCATTATCTCAAAGACATGAAATGCTGGTTCCTTAATCCCCACAGCACAACAAATCCAAGCCTTTATCTAATAATAGGAATTTACTGGAAGCCCAGAGGTACCAGAAAAGATGACCAACCAAGGGAATAACTTAGTCCTGCTACTATAATACTGAATGTGCCTATGCTCAGAATCCCAGGCCCAAGTCAGCTCATATATTCAGAGAGTCCTGCTTGGGCCTGCCTGCCTAGCTCCTGTTCTCCCTGCATGTACAAGGGCCCAGCTCGCCTTACATGATGGCAGTGTTCTCCACCATGGCTGCTTCACCAGGGTCCAGCCCAGTGTTGCTTGGGCACATGGAGAGGAGAAGGACCTTCCCTTTTTCAGGATGACTTATTCTCTAGCCTCGTTCCCAGGGCATGTGAATATCTATTTACTTCATTGGAAACCCTGGATCCTTCCTATGAAAATTCTGTCCACTCTCCATGACTAGGTCAGAGCTCTCAGCTCTGCAAGTCCCTTTTTGTGACACTCATCATATTTACAACTGAATTTTGATTATGTGTTTCTCTGATTCACCTCTATTTTCCCTACAAGAATTGTTATTCCCAGGCTGGGTGCAGTGGCTCATGCCTGTAATCCCTGTACTTTGGGAGGCTGAGGTGGGCAGATTACCTGAGGTCAAGAGTTTGAGACTAGCCTGGCCGACATGGTAAAACCCCATCTCTACTAAAAATACAAAAAAAAAAAAAAAAAAAAATTAGCTGGGCATGGTGGCGCACACCTGTAATCTGAGCTACTTGGGAGGTTGAGGCAGGAGAATTGTTTGAATCTGGGAGGTGGAGGTTGCAGTGAGCTGAGATCGCGCCACTGCACTCCATCCTGGGCAATAAGAGCGAAACTCTGTCTCAAAAAGAAAAAAAGAAAAAAAGAAAAAAAGACTTGTTATTCCCTGCAACCAGGCACCGTGACTCCCAGAATCTACTATAATGTCTTATGTATAAAGGTATTCCAAAAACATCTAGAAAGGCTGAACAAATATATATATATATATATATATAACTGAATTTAAAAGAAAAAGAAAAAAGAAAAATCCCAACTGCCAGGAATGAAGAAGTAACTTAAAGTTGAAGTCGTAAACTTATGAACTGATACCTGGGTATGAGGGACAGGTGGAAGTGTGCGTACATTAGTCTAGATCTAGATTCTAAGTGTTTGGAACTAGGATTTTAATGCCTGTGTGGGAAAAAGGGAGCCAGTTGTAGTCCATGAGAGATATGAACTGAGAACTGAGATTTCTATATAAAGTTGAAGTCTGCTTAGAGTTCTGAGTGGAAAAATTTAAAAGCTTCCTGTAAGAAATTTAAACCCAAGGCTTTTATTATTTATTTGTTTAGAACAAAAGCTTATTTTATTTTTGAGACAGAGTCTCACTCTGTCACCCAGGCTGGAGTGCAGTGGAGTGATCTTGGCTCACTGCACCCTCTGCTTCCTGGGTTCAAGCGATCCTCCCACCTTAGCCTTCTGAGTAGCTGGGACTACAGGTGTATTTTGTATTTTTAGTAGAGACAGGGTTTCACCATGTTGGCCAGGTTGGTCTCGAACTCCTGACCTCAAGTGATCCCCCCCACCTTGTCCTCCCAAAGTGCTGGGATTACAGGTGTTAGCCACCATGCCCAGCCAAATGTGCAACAGGCTCCAAGACAACACTCCATTCTAGCTACAGGTGGCAAAAGATGCTACAGCAGGGATACCTACAGATGTTTAAACAGAAATGGAATCAAAGGTCACCATCACCTCAGGAACCAGGAACAGCTTACTTTTTGCCAGACTTCTTAATTCTACCTGTAGCCTGGGGACTCTTCCATGAGAACTTTGCTTTTAGCTCCTACAGTTTCTTCTGTTCCTCTTATTTCTTCTTGAAAGCTTTGTCTCATTCATCTCCTTGGCTTGCTTCTTGGGCTGTTTCAGGGGCTTCTTGCCACTTTTGCAGCTGGACGAAAACCAGACACACTTTATGTGCAGATAGGAAGTCTGTATTTTTGCTACCCACTGGAGGAATTCCTAAGTTAGACTAGTGAAGCCCCTCAAGATTTAGGGCACACTGGACTCTCATACAGAAACAATTATGAATGAAAATTACACTAAGACATTACAAACTACACAAGCTTACAAGCTGTCAGAAAGGGAGACAGTAGACACAATCAGTGGGATAATTGGTTGCTTAAGAATTTGAGAAAACAGAACTTTCTAGTACATGCATTTGGTGGTATAGACACTCATTTCTCTTGAGTGCATGTCTAGCAGTAGAATTTCTGGGTCATGGATTGGGGGAGTGTATACTTAGCTCTAGGTACTAAGCCATCTTCCAAAGTGGTTAAATCAATTTATATTCCCACCTGGAAACTTTGTAAGTTCTAGTTGATTCACTTTCTTAAAAACAACTATCATGGCCATTCTTTTTCATTTAAATCCCTCTGGAGGAAGCCTAGATGTATAAATTTGTGGTTTTCATTTGTATTCACCTGATCAGTAATGATGTTGAATAGTTTTTTCATATCACTTTATACGAAATCATAAAATTCATTTCATACCATGCTTGGGCATTTGAATATCATTCTTTGTAAAATACCTGCTCAAGTCTTTGTACTTTAAAAAGTTGAGTTGGGTATTTCTTGACTTTTTTCCATTAATATTTTTAAAGTTATAAATCACAGAATTTGAAAGTCTTTGTTTGCTTACTGAAGTATCTGGATCATGCCTGAGTCTGCTTCTGTGGATGGATCATTTTATCCCTAGATTATCAGTCACCTTTTCCTTCTTTGCATATCTGGTAACTTTTAAATTTTGTGTTGGACATTGTGGGATAACATTGTAGAGGATCTAGATTGTTATTATTCCAGAAAGAATAGTAAATTTTGATAAGGCACACAGGTAAGTTACTGGTGAATCATGCTGATTCTATGGAAGCTTGGTTTTAGACTTTATTACAGCAGATCTAATTTCAGTTTTCACCCTAGTTCTAAAGCATAGCTGTTATTGCCAGGCACATCTTTTTGGTTTGTTTCAATAGAATTCCTGGTGTGTTAAGCCATTAGCGCCCTAGGAGATGTCTCTGCTGGGCCTCTTGGAATATCTTGTCCTATGTATTTGTTGCCTAAAAGTTGTCCAAGAACCCACAGGACATTTTTATACCATTTTCAGAGCCTTTTTCTCTGAAGCTCCTTGCTCTCTGGTACTCTGTCCAGGTGTGTTAGAGCATTCCTGGACTCTGACTGGCTTCCTCCAGTTAATGAGATTGCTAATCTATGTCAAAG
Organism: Rhinopithecus roxellana; assembly: GCF_007565055.1. Taxonomy (NCBI): domain Eukaryota; kingdom Metazoa; phylum Chordata; class Mammalia; order Primates; family Cercopithecidae; genus Rhinopithecus; species Rhinopithecus roxellana. The sequence continues at coordinate 10,712,768 of NC_044563.1, read as the reverse complement.
GGCCCCTTTGATTCTTTTTTCCTGCACCGTGGCGTGAAAAATATCCTCAGGCAGGCTCACGCCTTTGTGGCTCACGCCTGTAATCCCAGCACTTTGGGAGGCTGAAGCGGGCGGCAACAAGGTCAGGAGATAGAGACCATTCTGGCTAACACGGTGAAACCACGTCTCTACCAAAAATACAAAAAATTAGCCAGGCGTGGTGGCGGGTGCCCGTAGTCCTTAGCTACTTTGGAGCCTGAGGCAGGAGAATGGCGTGAACCTGGGAGGCGGAGCTTTATTTAGAGACAGTCTCTCTTACTCTGTCACCCAGGCTAGAGTGGAGTGGCACAATCTTAGCTCACTGCAACTCCCGCCTTCCCAGTTCAAGTGATTCTCCTGCCTCAGCCTTTCGAGTAGCTGGGATTACAGGCGTGCACCACCATGCCTGGCTAATTTTTGTATTTTTGGTAGAGGTAGGGTTTCACCATGTTACCAAGGCTGGTCTCAAACTCCTGACCTCAGGTGATCCACCCACTTTGGCCTCCCAAAGTGCTGGAATTACAGGCATGAGCCACCATGCCTGGCCCTAATTGAGCTTATTTGGTTCTTCTCTTTTCTTAATTAATTTCACTAATGGCTTATCGATTTTGTTCATTTTTTCAAAGAACCAGTTTTTGTTTCATTTATCTTTTGTATTTCCTTTTTGTTTAAATTTCATTTAGTTCTGCTGTGGTCTTGGTTATTTCTTTTCTTCTGCTGGGTTTGGGTTTGGTTTGTTCTTGTTTCTCTGATTCCTTGAGGTGTGGCCTTAGATTGTCTATTTCTGCTCTTTCAGACTCTTTGATGTAGGCATTTAATACTATGAACTTTCCTCTTAGCACCACTTTTGCTGTATCCCAGAGGTTTTGATAGGCTGTGTCACTATTAATATTCAGTTCATAGAATTTCTTAATTTCCTTCTTAATTTCATTATTGACCCAATGATCATTCAGGAGCAGATTATTTCATTTCCATGTGTTTCCATGGTTTTCAGGGCTCCCTTTGGAGTTGATTCCCAATTTTATTCCACTGTGGTCTGAGAGAGTACTTGATATAATTTCAATTTTCTTAAATTTGTTGAGACTTGTTTTGCGACCTACCATATGGTCTGTCTTGGAGAATGTTCCATGTGGTGATGAATAGAATGTATATTCTGCAGTTGCTGGGTAAAATATTCTGTAAATATGTTAAGTCCATTTGTTCTAGAGTATAGTTTAAGTCCATTATTTATTTGTTGACTTTCTGTCTTGACCTGTCTAGTGTGTCAGTGGAGTATTGAAGTCCCCCACTATTATGTTGCTAGTCTATCTCGTTTCTTAGGTCTAGTAGTAATTGTTTTATAAATTTTGTAAGTTCTAGTGTTAGGTGCATATATATTTATTTAGGATTGTAATATTTTCCTGTTGGACTAGTCCTTTTATTATTATTTAATGTCCCTCTTTGTCCCTTTTTTCTTTTTGCATTTTTTTGTTGATATATTCCACAGAACCTCTTTGTCTTTTTTTTTTAACTGTTGTTGCTTTAAAGTCTTTTTTGTTTTATATAAGAATAGCTGCTCCTGCTCACTTCTGGTGTCCATTTGCATGGAATGTCTTTTTCTACCTCATTACCTTTAGTTTATGTGAGTCCTTATGTGTTAGGTGAATCTCTTGAAGGCAGCAGATACTTGTTTGGTAAATGATTTTCTACTCTGCCATTTCATATAGTTAAATGGAGCCTTATGAGTCCTTATGTGTTAGGTGAGTCTCTTGAAGGCAGCAGATACTTGTTCGGTGATTTCTTATCTACTCTGCTATTTCATATCATTAAACGGAGCATTTCAGCCATTTTCATTGAACAGTTGTATTGAGATGTGAGGTACTACTGTATTGATCATGCTACTTGCTGTCTGAATACCCTTTTTTCCCACTGTGTTGTTGTTTTATAGGCCATGTGGGATTTATGCTTTAAGGAGGTTCTATTTTGGTGTGTTTTGAGGTTTTGTTTCAAGATTTAGAACTCCTTTTATCATTTCTTGTAGTGCTGGCTTAGTTGTGGTAAATTCTGTCAGCATTTGTTTGTGTGAAAAAGACTTCATTTCTCCTTCACTTATGAAACTTAGTTTTGCTGGATACAAAATTCTTGGCTGACCATTATTTTGTTTGAGGAGGTTAAAGCATAGGACCCCAATCCCTTCTGTTTTGTAGGGTTTCTGCCTAGAAATCTACTGTTAATCTAACAGGGTTTCATTTACAGGTTGCTTGATGCTTTTGCCTCATAGCTCATAAGATTATTTCCTTGTTTTGATTTTAGATAACCTGATGACTATGTGCCTGGGTGATGATCTTTTTGTGAAGGATTTCCCAGGTGTTCTTTGAGTTCGAGTGGAAAATATACATTCTTTTCAAGTTCACAGGGACCACATACTAGGCCATAGAACAAGAAACAAATACTAAAAAAGTAATACCACACAAGCGTTCTCTTCTGAACATAGTGTGATTAACTAGAAAGTATGGCCCCAAGCCCATACCGTTGGGATTATGAAGACACGCTTCTAACTAATAAAGACTTTAGGATCAAGATGGTAATAATAGTAATAGAAATGATGAAATATTTAGAAGTAACACAAAATATGACTTTCAAAAACTATTGGTTGTAGCTTGAATAATTATGTAGTAATTTAATTCCTATAGGTCTATATTAGAAAGATTGGCAGTTATTGAGCTAAGTGTTTTATTCAGGAAATTGGAGACACAATGGAAAAATGCTTTTTTCTTTGTTCCTTTTGAAACCAACTAAAACAACAGCAAAAGTATTTAAAAGTCACTACACTCTAAGGACCCAGGGAATGGAAGAGAAGGCAACTGACAAGACATGCTGAAAAAAAAAAAAAAAATCCCAAATTGGTAGAATTTGGAAAACTGGTGGGTATATGGTGGTTGATTCAAGAGACCAGAGAAAGATGAATGTTAAGACTGCAGGGGAGAAAGAGCCTTGAAGAAGAGAATGGAACTTCAGAAATAATCAGAAATTGGAGTTATGTGGTACCCCATACAAACCTAAGGGCTGGTTTGAGGATGGACAAATTGAAGTTTGTTTTTCCAGTAGATTTCGTCATTTTTACAGAGACTACAGTGGGGAAATGAACAAGTATGTAAATGTTAGTTCTTGCACCATAAGCATACTTAAATAGAACACCAGCAGCTTGTCTTAAAAAAGGAGAAAGAGGCCGGCTGCAGTGGCTCACACCTGTAATTCCAGCACTTTGGGAGGCTGAGGTGGGTGGATCACAAGGTCAAGAGTTCGAGACCAGCCTGGCCAATATGGTGAAACCCCGCCTTGACTAAAAATACAAAAATTAGGTATGGTGGTGCGTGCTTGTAGTCCCAGCTACTTGGGAGGCTGAGGTAGAAGAATCACTTGAACCCAGGAGGCAGACGTTGCAGTGAGCTGAGATCATGCCACTGCACTCCAGCCTGGGCGACAGAGCAAGACTGTCAAAAAAAAAAAAAAAAAAAAAGGAAAAAGAAATCTCTTCTTCCACCTGAGCATGAAAGAAAAAAAAAAAAAAAAGACATAAGAAAACGCAGTGTTTTCTGTTAAGAAAACTGCGTTTCTTAACAGAAAATGCAGTGTGGATGTTTCCTTTCATGTGAGCCCAGTCTCATGGTCTTTTCTGTGTCTGTAAGGTGGTTGTCTGTGTCCACAGGTGGGTATCTCAGTCTTTCTGTTGGAGCCATTAGGATGAGGCAAACACTGGACTCACTCAGGAAGCAGAACAACCAGTCCTTGGGGCTTGAGGGAGACAGCTGGGTCTCCAAGTTAAATTCTGGGCTAAAACTGAGCTTCCCTGTGATGTACATGGAACAAAGTAATGCATAGGCTTTAAAAATTGTCATAGAAGAAAGCATCGCTTAATGTGGGGACATCTCCATAAAACAGTGCCTGAGAGCAACCCCTGGTGACTGCTGTCAGCGTGGAAGGAAATGCCTTGGTCAGTCTGTTGTTTCTGCATTCCTTTCTCACCATCTTCTCTCCTCAACATTTATAAGAATAGCTGTACACTAACATTTTGGGGAGGAAGAACACAGAACACTTTTTAAACATTTGGTAACTAAAATAAGTTATGGGCTCTTCATTGTCAACTACTTGAGGGATATATTTAATTCTTAAATTCCCTTTAAAGAAACAATTTTTTTTTTTTTTTTTTTTTTTTTTTTTGAGACGGAGTCTCGCTCTGTAGCCCGGGCTGCAGTGCAGTGGCCGGATCTCAGCTCACTGCAAGCTCCACCTGCCGGGTTTACGCCATTCTCCTGCCTCAGCCTCCGGAGTAGCTGGGACTACAGGCGCCCGCCACCTCGCCCGGCTAGTTTTTTTGTATTTTTTTTTAGTAGAGGCAGGGTTTCACCGTGTTAGCCAGGATGGTCTACGATCTCCTGACCTCGTGATCCACCCGTCTCGGCCTCCCAAAGTGCTGGGATTACAGGCTTGAGCCACCGCGCCCGTCCAAAGAAACAATTTTATAGTTATTTCAGGTTGCAAACATTTGCAGCAAGTTCTCAGTTTTGCCATTTCCTTTACTGTTATGCAATCAACAAACGTTGTGTATGGATTTTGATGTAAAGTATGGATATTACTTTTATGTGTATTTAATCATGCAGTTTAATTTTACACACTTATTTTTAGTGTTTCTTTTAAATAAAAGTGACTAATTTTATTGGGGAAAAAAGCCATTTATTTTCCCAGTCACCCTGTTGAGGGAGAATAAAAGGAAAAATCAGTTAGGCAGACAGCTAAGGCTGGTCCTCAGAGAAGCAGCCTGCCTGAAAAATTACAGCTACAGGCAAAAATAGAGCAGCCTGGGGAGCTCAGGCTGCAGCTGCACAGTTAAGCAGGCTCTCAGCATAGAAGCCTTTTGTACTTTGTGTGATTAGTGGGCTCCCAGGAAAAAGTTTCCTCCCCTTTTCAGACATGTACAAGGGGACACTGTAGGAGCTTTCATGGGGAAGGGAGGGAGACTTACTTAAAACAGACTCACAGTTATACAAACAAGAGATGTTGCGCTTTGGGCTTGCCTGGAGACATACCCACAGCTGCATAGATAAGGGGAATTACAGAGACACCTAAACAGATAAGAGAAGTTACTCAAACAGTTACAGAAATGAGAAGAGTTTCTTATAAGAGCTTTTGCATTCAACTGTAAAATGACATCCCACTCAGGCTCCCCTCTTTGCTATAGAGAGCTTTCTTCTTTTGCTTATTAAAGTTTCACTCCAACCTCACCCTTTGGAGCTATGCTCCTTAATTTTCTTGGTCATGAGACAGTGAACTTGGATAACACTTCAGACAATGAGACTATTGACTATTGACCTATTTGTGCTCCCAAACCTTTTATTTCCTTGTTTCTCCTTTCGTGGAGAAGGGTGTGACTTGAAGGGAATAAGCAATAATTGAGCAATATATTCTCCTGGTTCAAAAACCCAAAGATCGGCCGGGCGCGGTGGCTCAAGCCTGTAATCCCAGCACTTTGGGAGGCCGAGGCGGGCGGATCACGAGGTCAGGAGATCGAGACCATCCTGGCTAACACGGTGAAACCCCATCTCTACTAAAAATACAAAAAACTAGACGGGCGCAGTGGCGGGCGCCTGTAGTCCCAGCTACTCGGGAGGCTGAGGCAGGAGAATGGTGTGAACCTGGGAGGCGGAGCTTGCAGTGAGCTGAGATCCGGCCACTGCACTCCAGCCTGGGCGACAGAGCAAGACTCCGTCTCAAAAAAAAAAAAAAAAAAAAAAAAAAAAAACCCAAAGATCTTGTGACATTAAAACTACTTGAATTTCTCCTTCATAATCGGAGTCAATTACTCCTGGGACTACAGTGATGCCTTGCAAGTTAAGATGGCTTTTGCCTAAAATTAGTCCCATATATGCTGTTGGTAAAGGTCCCCAAATGCCACTGAGAATCTTGGTGGGTTGGTCTCCCCCAGGTAACGTTACCCATTCTCTGACAGGTAGATCTAATCCTGCACTTCCTGGTGTCCCTGGGGTGAGGGAATCAATGTCCCTCTGGGAACCCATCCCTGAAACAGGGTTGAGGGCTGGCCTGGGAACACCCTCATTGTTGTGGGGCCTGGGTCCAGGCCCCCTTCTCATTTCCCAGCATGGGGGTGCCATTCTGATAAAATTTTGAGCAGCACTGATTAGCCCAGTTATTTCCTTTGTTACAGCGAGGACAAAGTCCTGACATTTTTTTTCAGCTGGGTGGGGCACTGCATTGTAAGGTCCTTTCTGTCCTGAGATCTGGTGGCATTCCTTTTTCAAAATGTCCAGTTTTTCCACAATTATAACATTTTCCCATTTTAGGGTCTGACCTTTGGCTCCTTTTAGATTTGCCACCTGCTAAATTAGCCATTACTTGCGCTAACATTGCAGAGCAATGAAGCTCAGTTCCTACATCCTGACAAGCTCAGAGAAAATTTCCCAAGGTTTTTGCATACCTCACTGGTGCCAGTGCATGTTTACAATCTGCATTTGCATTCTCAAAAGCTACAGTTAAGGTTAGCATTTCTGCAGCTGTGGTGTGAGGAATCTGACGCTTCACTGCCTCTTATAATCTTGCAAGAATTTGCACATAGGGCTCCTGTGACCCTTGCATTATATGTAAAAAGGATGGTACTGGGACTTTCTCTTCAGGAATTGTGGCCCAGGTGCATTTAGGGTCCTGTGCACACTGCTGATAAGCAGCGTCTGGGACTGCCAGTTGACGTTCCAGGTCTGAATAAGGGCCATCACCTAACAGCATATCCTCTGTAATGTCTCCATGTCCAGCAACACGGTTCCATCTGCACACGTTTCTTGCAAATTTAAATTCCATGTCAGATGTGCACTAGTGTACAAGCAAGTTCACGCCAAGTGTTTCACATCAAAGGATAAAAGACGCATAGCACCGAACACAGATTCTAGCAATCCTAAAGTGAACGGGCTCTGTTTGCCTTTATTTACCACATTCACTTTTAATTCCTTCAACAACTTACACTCTAGTGGAGTGTGTTCATGAATAACCTGCTGTGGATTATTTGGATCAGGCCTTACAGAAATAGGAAAAGCACAAGATCCTAAGGGCTCTCCGGCTATGGGAGCAAAGCGTAAAATTCTTTGTACTGCGGTCTCTACTTCTGCTACCAAAGGAGACGGTACAGACGTTTCTGCAACTGGAGGAGGCGGTATAGGCCAATTTTTATCCTCCCTCTTCTGTTTTTTTTTTTTTAATTTTCAACTGGAGCTGTGAGTAGGACAACAGATTCTTTCAGATTTTTAGATTCAGCCTGCTGTCCCACAGAAGAAGAAGGAGATAATGGCAGAAGTACAGTTGAAGTAAACTCCAAGCGGAGAAAACAGAAGAATCAACTTTAAGACCTTTTTGATGAGCCCATTTTAGTCCTTCTGCTCTGTCCCAGTTTTCCACATCAAGAGTGCCCGCCTGTGGAAACCATGGGTGATGCGTGATAACCTCCTGCAGCAGCTTAGTTAGTGTCTGACAACTAACCTGAGCACCAGTTTGTTTCAACAACACTTTAAGCAACTGCACATCATGTTTTTCTTCAATAGACAAAGTCTGCCCCATGTTACCCTGATTGCAAAAACTTCCCATTCCCAGTACTTCTTTAAAGCACTGCTCCCAGTACCTCTTTAGGACACGGTCCTTATATCCACTGCCAGCAGACTTGACCCAGGGTCCCTGTTTGCCTTGTCAATTTCAGTTCCTGTGCTCCAGCAGACCTTCTTTGTTCACATCCTTGAAGTCCCTGTGTTCGGAAGCCACTTGTGGAGCGCCCAATTCTGTCACTGTTTGGAGTGTCACTATGTAACCCGCATGGACCTAGGGGGACTGAACAAAGAGGGGACAAATACGGGAATAAGAGACAAGAGACAAAACAGTATATTTGGAAGAAGGGGTCGGGGGCACCTTGCCTCTAGTGGATAAGGGTCCTGAGCTTTACACAGCCCTCTGTATTTATTAGGCAAAAGAGATAGTGAGAAGGGGTGTGGAAGAAGGGGTCAGCTGCTTGGTCCAGAGTAGGATTGCAAGACTGCATTCCCTAGATGTCCCAGTAGACAACCTCAAGAAGCTCGGTGTCAGGAAGCGATTGCCCTCAGCAAACCTTCTGTGGGCAGAAGCAGTCGTGAGTTTGCTCACATCCTGCATTCATGAGAAACAGTTTGCTCTTTGATCACATAGCCTCCAGTGGAGTGCTGAGTTGGTCACGTCCCACGGGCCTTTGGCTCCCCACAATTTATATCATGGAAGAGATAAGAGAAAATATATTCAGGAAACAAGAACAGGAAGCTATAGAAAAGAAATATTTAGCTGGGCATGGTGGTTCATGACTGGAATCCTAGCACTTTGGGAGGCTGAGGCAGGTGGATCACTTGAGGTCAGGAATTTGAGACCAGCCCGGCTAACATAGCGATACCTCATCTCTACTAAAAATACAAAAATTAGCCAGGAGTGGCAGAGCATATGTGTAATTCCAGCCACTCAGGAGGCTGAGGCATAAGAATCGCTTGAACCTGGTAGGTGGAGGCTGCAATGAACTGAGATTGCACTATTGCACTCCAGCCTGGGTGACAGAGTTGAGACTCTCTCAAGAAAATATAAATTAAATTAAATTAAAAAAGGAAACATTTAGAGAATAAGATAGTAGTTTTGGTTTTCTTGCTGAAAAATTGAAACTGAATCTGATCAAAACTCTAGATGAAAAGAAGTACAGGAGACAGTATTTTAAACAATGACCTAGGGATTAATCAGTAGAATTCAGACTCTGGGAAACTATGAGAAAAAGTTATCAGTTTTATCACCAACAATAAAATGTAAGAAAAAAAGAGAGGAAGATGGCATCTATGGATTAAATAAAGACCTAGAGTACATATAAACAACTGATGACCTTGCACAGAAAAGAGACAATCCAGAATCTAAGGCTGAGATAGTATTGATGGATGGATAAGTAAAATTATAAGCCAATTTATGAACTTAATGCAAAACCAGTAATATCAGTAAATGAAATGTGGCAATGTATTCATTAAAAATGCATTTACTCCAGGAATTTAAGGAATTTAAAGATACTTATAGCATGACATTAGAGAGCCTATTCATGTAATTTATCTCATTAACAGATTAGAAAAAATACGATCATATCTGTAAATGCAGAAGACAGACTTGACACTTATGAAAAAAATGAAAAAATCTCTTAACAAACTAAGAAAAAATGAAAATCTCCTTACCCTAAAAATAGTATCTATTCCCAACCTACAACAATCTTCATATTTATTTATTTATTTATTTATTATTTATTTTTTTTTTTTTTTTTGAGACGGAGTCTTGCTCTGCCACCCAGGCTGGAGTGCAGTGGCCGGCTCTCAGCTCACTGCAAGCTCCGCCTCCCGGGTTCACGCCATTCTCCTGTCTCAGCCTCCCGAGTAGCTGGGACTACAGGCGCCTACCTCGTCGCCCGGCTAGTTTTTTGTATTTTTTAGTAGAGACGGGGTTTCACCGTATTAGCCAGGATGGTCTCGATCTCCTGACCTCGTGATCCGCCCGTCTCGGCCTCCCAAAGTGCTGGGATTACAGGCTTGAGCCACCGCGCCCGGCCAATCTTCATATTTAATAGTGAAACCTTAGTTGCATTTCCCTACGGTCAGGAACAGGTCAAAGATGCCTGCTAACCACACTGCTACTCAACAGTGTGCAAGAATTCTTGGCCAATGTGATATAACAAAGGAAAGATGAGGGAGAGAGGAAGGAAGGGAGGGAATATTGTTGGGAGTAGGAGAAGAGTGAGAGAGAGAGGGAGAGGGATATTGGAAAGGAAGAAATCAGAAATCATTATTTTTTGCAAGTGGTAAGATTACCTGTTTATTTATTGAGACGGAGTCTTGCTCTGTCTCCCAGCCTGGAGTACAGTTGTGTGATCTCAGCTCACTGCAACCTCTGCCTCCTGGGTTCAACCGATTCTTGTGCCTCAGCCTCCTGAGTAGCTGGGATTACAGGCGTGTGCCACCATGCCCAGCTAATTTTTTGTGTTTTTAGTAGAGACAGAGTTTCGCCATGTTGGCCAGGCTGGTTTCAAACTCCTGACCTCAAGTTATCCACCTGCCTCGGCCTCCCCAAGTGCTGGGATTACAGGTGTAAACCACTGTGCCAGTGCAAGATTGTCTATTTGAACTAATAAAAGAATTTAGCAAGTTTGCTAGGAATGAGATTAATATACATAAATCAGGTGCATTTTTGTACCAGTATCAAGTAAATACAATTTTTTAAAAAGATAGCATTTACAAATCGCACACAAAGCTATAAAGTGCCTAAGTATAAATCTAACAAAAGTTGTGCAAGGTCCTGGTAAAAACAAACACACACATCTTATGTTACCAGGGCAACCCTGAAGACAACCCTGAGAAAGCTCATTATTTTCTTAAACAGTAGATAACTAAGAAAACTCATTGTTCTTCCTTAAACAGGTTTTTAAATCATTTTATCTACATGTATGTTTGCTTAAGAGAACTTCAGATGGCCCAGGAGGCCGCTGGAGTCTCTGGACTCTTTGGCAATTACTGGAGGAAGATAAGGTCAGAGCAAGATCCCAGCAAACCAGAGCTGGCGACCCCTTGTTACCTTTAGGTCATTAACATATCATTGTAATGCTAAAGTCCTGTATTAGGCCATGCTGCTGATAAAGACATATCTGAGACTAGGCAATTTACAAAATAAAGAGGTTTAATTGGACTAACAGTTCCATGAGGCTGGGGAAGCCTCACAATCACGGTGCAGGGCAAAGAAGAACAAGTCACATCTTACACGGATGGCAGCAGGCAAAGAGATAAGTCACAACTGAAGAAGACAGAAGCACAAGAGAAAAATCCACTGCCTTCCAAAGAAACGATTGAACAGGAGAAGCAAGCTGGTGAATTGTAATGAGGCATGTGCTGCCAATATGCACGGTGCATTCCACAAGCATTGCTTTCTTATTTTACTTATTTTAGCTGTTTAACTTTGTAAGATGCATAGAGGTCGGATCAAGTTTAAGTGACTCTGCTGACCCTTTCACATCAAAGAACTACTGACAATGAAGGCCAAACCTGCCACTCCCATCTGTCTATCTGGCTGGCAGAAAAGGAAAGAACGTGCATGTTGGTGAAGGAAGAAGTGGGTGGAAGAAGTGGGGTGGGACAACAGTAAAATCTAGAGTAAAACCAAGCTGGCCCAAGGTGTCATGCAGGCTGTAATACAGTTTAACCAGAGTGCCATTTTTTGTTGTTGTTGTTCAAATGATTTTAAGTACTGGAATGCACAATTTTAGAAAAATATGCAAACAGAAGTTTAAAAACTTAAAAAAAAAGGGGGGGGGGAACTCCTCTTTTTAAAACCATCAGATCTCAGGAGACTTATTCACTATCATGAGAACAACCTGGGAAAAGCTTGCCCCCATGATTCAATTACCTCCCACCAGGTCCCTCCCACAACATGTGGGAATTCAAGATGAGATTTGGGTGGGGACACAGCCAAACCATATCAAATCCCCACCCCTAGAAGAAAATTGCTGCCATTTTCTGAACATACCTCATATGAAGAAGCATGTTTATGATCTGCAGCTGCACATCTGGAGTCCCTCCCATGCTTACATACATACCTCCTCGCCCCACATCTAATTCCTTAAAGTTCCCTGGCTTCCATCACCTTCAGGAGAAGGGGTTCTTTAGAAAAAGGGCTCACTCCTCCATTCCTGACCAGCAATAAAACCTGCTTACCTTTTTTTTCCAATTGGATATTCTTTCTTGGCCATCAATACAAAGTAAGGAAAGAACTTGGCTTCCCAGTGACAGAAGGAAATAAAGGATGACCAAAATAGATTGAGGGATATACTGTATATATGATTGGGAGGAAGCAGTGTAGAGATGCAGGCTCTCCTGTGCTCCTAAAAATCTATACACGGAATACATTTTACTAAAAAAATCCTATAAAACATATTTGTGGAAATTGAGGCTTATCTTCTTTTAAAACATAATTTCAACTTTTATTTTAGATTCAGAGAGTACCTGTGTATATATTGTGTGAAGCTGAGGTTTGGGGTGTGAATGATCCCATCACTCAGGTAGTGAACATAATACCCAATGGTTTTTCAACCCTTTCTCCCGTTCCCTCTTTCTTTTCTCCCTCCAGTCTAGTAGTCCCCAGAGTCTATTGCCATCTTTCTGTTCTTGACACCCAATGTTTAGCTCCTACTTATAAGTGAGAATACATGGTATTTGGTTTTCTGTTCTTCTGTTAATTCACTAAGGATAATGGCCTCCAGCTGCATCTATGTTGCTGCAAAGGACATGGTTTCATTTTTTTCATTGCTGTATAGTATTCCATCGTGTATATGCACCACATTTTCTTCATCCAATCCACTGTTGACAGGCATCTAGCTTGATTCCATGTCTTTGCTATTGTGAATAGTGCTGCAATGAACATAGAAGTCCAACTGTCTTTTTGGTAGAATGATTTTCTTTTGGATATATACCCAGTAGTGGGATTGCTGGATTGAATGGTAGTTCTAAGTCCTTCGAGAAATCTCCAAACTGCTTTTCACAGTGGCTGAACTAATGTACATTCCCACCAACAGTGCATAAGCATTTCCTTTTCTCTGAAGCCTCACCAGCATCTGTTGTTTTTTGACCTTTTAATCATAACCATCCTGACTGGTATGAGATGATATGCTCTTGTGGTTTTGAGTTGCATTTCTCTGACGATTAGTGATGATGAGCATTTTCTCATGTGTTTATTGGCTGCTTGTATGTCTCCTTTTGTGATGTGTCTGTCATGTCTTTTGTCCACTTTTTGATGGGTTTTTTTTCTTAAGTTCCTTATAGATTCTGGATATTAGACCTTTGTGGGATGCATACTTTGTGAATATAATATTTTTCTCTCATTCTGTGTGGTGTCTGTTTATTCTGTTGATAGTTTATTTTGCTGCCCATAAGCTCTTTAATTAGGTCCCACTTGCCAAGTTTTGTTTTTGCTGCACTTGCTTCTGAGGACTCAGTCACAAATTCTTTTCCAAGATCAGGGTCCAGGATGGTGTTTCCTAGGTTTTCTTCTAGGATTCTTACAGTTCAAGGTCTTACTTTAAATCTTTAATCCATCTTGTGTTAACTTTTGTATATGGTGAATGGTAGGGGTCCAGCTTTGAAATATCTTAGACTGGGTAACTTATAAACAACAAATTTATTGCTGACAGTTTTGGAGGCTGGAAAATTCAAGAGCAAAGCACCGGCAGATTTTGTGTCTGGTGGAGGCCTGCTTCCCGTTTCATAAACGCCTGCTTTCTTGCTGCAATCTCACATGGTGGTAGGGCTGAGGGAGCTCTCTGGAGTCTCTTTTATTTTACTTATACTTTTTTTTTTTTTTTTTTTTTTTGAGACAGAGTCTGGCTCTGTCATGCAGTCTGGAGTACAGCAGCATGATGTTGGTTCACTGCAACCTCTGCCTCCTGGGTTCGAGCGATTCTCCTGCCTTAGCCTCCTGAATAGCTGGGATTACAGGCATGTGCCACCATATGCAGTTAATTTTTTTGTTTTTAGTAGAAACGGGGTTTTGCCATGTTGACCAGGCTGGTCTCGAACTCCTGACTTCAGGTGATCTGCCTGCCTTGGCCTCCCTAAGCGCTGGGATTACAGGCATGAGCCACCACGCCCAGCCTGGAGTCTCTTTTATAAGGGCACTAATCCCATTCATGAGGGCTCCACCTTCATGATCTAATCACCTCCCAAAGGCCCCACCTCCAAATACCATCTCCTTGGGTGCTAGGATTTCAACATATAAATTTTAGCTGGGGGACACAAACATTCAGACCATGGCACATGTATTGCTGTATAATGTATGCTATGCTGTATATATATTTGTATGGTATATATTATATACAGTTATATATAATTCTTAAATTATTTCTCGTTTAATCTTGCTCTTTTCTTGGTGGTGGTCCTTCTTTTCTCTTGTCTGTACTTTTCAATTTGCAGGGTTCTTTGATTCCTCTCAAGCCTCCAGCTCCAATGCGCATCTTTATCTGGAAGCTCTAGTGTGCCTGTGTACACTAGATAATAGTTTATGGTTCAGAGCCACAAACTCTGCAGACAGAATCCCTGGGTTCTAATCCCATGATTTACTCACTGTGTGATCTTGGCAAATTACTTAGCCTTTCTGTGCCTCAGTTTCCTGTGTTATAAAATGAGGATATTAACAGCATCTACTTGTCTCAGAGACTGTGGCTATCCACCAAAATCCATTCTCCCTGTTTTTTTATAGTAATAGAATAAAACTATTTTGCTATTTTGTGACTATTCTATGTGGCCGGTCTCATGGATGTCCCACTAGAGAACATTTCCAGCCTCCCTTGCAGGTAGTGAGACCGAGAGCGAGTGCCTGCAGATAAAATGTGACTGACATCCTGGTGTGTGTCAGACCCAGGCCTGGGGCGTATGAGATCAGGTGGGTCTTGTCCACAGCCACTGTTAGCCTTCTCAGTGGCTGAGACCAAGATAGGGTGGCAGCTGAGTTTCAGCCAAGGAGACAATGATGACGCCCTGGGGGTGGTGGAACAATGGCTAGGACAGACCCTGAATGTCTCTGGGGAGCAGAGCTGCCCCACTAACCTGGACCATTGTCTCTAGAATTGCTAGATGAGAATGAAACAAATAAATAATAAAGAATAAATGATCGCATTCTTTAAGCCATTGTATTTTGGAGTATCTTTGTTAGTCTACAAAACCTGCCTCTGTGAGTGCAGTTCAGGCCCTGAAGGCAGATGGAGCCAAATCCCAGGCTCTTAGTGGAGGAAGGTGCAGAGTCCGAGGAACCTTTGCACCCTTGTGCCTTCCCTCAGGCCCAAAGCTCCTGCAGACTCAAGCCCAGAAGTGAACCAGGCCTGATGTGGTGGTGTCAGGTGGACGGTTTAATGAGGGGAGGAGAGTTGGGCCCTGGGTGTGGGCTGACCTTCCTGTTTTCTGTCAGGGTTTCCCAGGAACCCTCCTCAGGAGTGGACACAGTAGAGCTGGACACTTCCACTGATCCGGAGCTCCCGCAGCTGCTCCAGGGCCTGCTGGTTCACGCTGGTGGCCCCCAGTCCCTGCCCATTGAGCGCCAGCTTCAGCCCTCCCTCCTGGCAC
The DNA here is from genome assembly GCF_007565055.1 of Rhinopithecus roxellana. Classification (NCBI taxonomy): domain Eukaryota; kingdom Metazoa; phylum Chordata; class Mammalia; order Primates; family Cercopithecidae; genus Rhinopithecus; species Rhinopithecus roxellana. The sequence continues at coordinate 10,697,577 of NC_044563.1, read as the reverse complement.
AGGAGCAGCACCTGGGAAAGGAGGAATGAGGAGGTTGCAGCTTCCAGCCAGACTTTCCCTTGTCTGCCTGATGCGCTCCCCAGTGAGACCCTCCTCCTCTCAGAGGACACAAAGATTGGACCCAGGGGGCAGCCAGTACAGTGCTGGAAAAGAACAGGACAAGGGGCCTGGCTTGTCACCAGTCCACTGTGGACTTTGACAAGGATCTTCCCAGCCTTGGGCCTCAGTTTCACCACCTGTAACTGGGGCTGCTTCCTGTAGAGGAGTGGTTTTGCGTGTCGGCATCATTAGGGGAGCTTTTTACTAAAGCTGATGTTGGGTCCCTACCTGCACCAATTGAGTTTCTGGCCATGGGATCCCTGGCATCAGAGTGGAGCATTGAGGACTGCTGTACAGACATTCGCTGTGCTCTGCTGGCTGGGGCCTCCCACCCCATAACATCTGCCCTGTACACCCGCCCCAGAGTCTCCCAGGTCATTATGGGACTTCAGCTCTGTGCTCCAGCCTGAAGGGATGTAACCACTTGGCTCTGACCCACCTCAAAGAATCTCTGGGGGTAAAAGAGGAAGGGGGCTGAGATCAGCTTCTTCTGCCCCCAGGGGGATATCCAGGCCAGAGTTCTGTCTGTGAAGGAAGCCCTGAGTGTCACAGGAGCACGGGAAGCCTGGTCCCTCAGGCTCAGAGTGAAACTGCAGGAAGCAGGAGGAAGGAGAAGGGATCAGCGCCCGTTGCCCACAGGCTGCTGCTCAGCCCCAGGGGAAGGGTGGAGGTGGGGGAGTGGATGGAAGATTGAGCTGCTTCAGCCTCCAGAAACAAGCACTGAGGGCCTATGACAGCCTCACGGCTGGATGCTCAGAACAGTGGAAAGAACACGAGTTCTAGACGAACTTGAGACTGACTTCGGGTTGTCATCTACTGACTACGGGAGGATGGGGGTGGGAGGGAAATGTGTGAAAATTGCCTAGCCCGAGCCTCAGTTTCTCCTTCTCAAAATGGGGGTGATTATGATGATGATAGCCGCAGCTAGCATTTATTGAATGCTTAGTGCCAGGTATTGTCTTAAAAATTGTCTTAAATGTTTTCTAAATAGCATAGTGGTTAGAGTCAGGCAGCCCAGGTTCAACCCTGGCTCTGCTACTTTCTAGTCCTGTGACCTTGGGCAAGACTCTTAATCTCTCTGCCTCAATTTCCACATCCGTAATATGGAGATAACTGCACTGTACCTGCCTGTGGCATTGCCCTAAGAATTAAACGAATACATAAAAAATGCTTATGGAGAACAGCACCTGGTATGTAATAAGCATTCAGATGATACCTACTGTTTACAAATATTACTAAATAGTACAATCTGTACCTCACAGAGCCACAAAAAGCAACAAAGGAGATAATGTATGTGAAAACTAGTGATTCCTAGCACACAGTAGGTGTTTTACAGAAGCTAGTTTGCCTTTCCTTAATCCTCACAAATTCTGTGCTGTGAGTTTGTCAGCCCGTTTAAGTGATGAGAACAAGAAGTTAAACGACTTCTGTTATGAGTAATAGTCGTACAGCCTCAGGTTAGGATGTGAACTAGGATTCATGACCCCAGATTTGGGGTTGGGAGGATCCGGTACCTGCCTCTCAAATAGGGCAACCAGGTTATTATTTTTCTTTTAGTTTTTTTCTTTTTTTTTTTTTTGAGACAGAGTCTCGCTCTGTCGCCCTGGCTGGAGTGCAGTGGCCGGATCTCAGCTCACTGCAAGCTCCGCCTCCCGGGTTTACGCCATTCTTCTGCCTCAGCCTCCCGAGTAGCTGGGACTACAGGCGCCCGCCAACTCGCCCAGCTAGTTTTTTGTATTTTTTAGTAGAGACGGGGTTTCGCCGTGTTAGCTAGGTTGGTCTCGATCTCCTGACCTCGCGATCCACCCGTCTCGGCCTCCCAAAGTGCTGGGATTACAGGCTTGAGCCACCGCGCCCGGCCTATTTTAGTTTTTTGAGACGGAGTCTTGCTCTGTCACCCAGGCTGGAGTGCAGTGGCACAATCTTGGCTCACTGCAACCTCCGCCTCCCGGGTTCAAGTGATTCTCCTGCCTCAGCCTCCCGAGTAGCTGGGATTACAGGTGTGCACCACCACGCCCAGCTAATTTTTGTATTTTTAATAGAGACGGGGTTTCACTATGTTGGCCAGGATGGTCTTGATCTCTTGACCTCATGATCCACCCACCTCAGCCTCCCAAAGTGCTGGGATTACAGGTGTGAGCCACTGTGCCTGGCCCAGATTACTTTTATCTCTTGGGAACTTCCAAAGTCTCCTTCTTTGAAGCACTATGCCAGAGAAGGCTGCATCCCGACAAGATGCAGAGAGCAGGTAAGGTAGGGGAAAAGGCCGCCCTGGACAGGCCTTTCAGGGACTACTGGTAGATCCTCACAGGAGGAGGTCCCGTAAGTTTCCAGCTTTGGGAAGGAGGTGGCCAGGATTCAATTTTGGAAAGAAGCTTGGAAGGCAGGAACCCTGCAGAGTGGACTGCGTGGAGCCTCCAGCCCCACTATGGCTCCCCCTACCCTGTCCTGCCAGACAACGCTTTGTCTTCCCCTGGCCTGCGAACTCTTGGTGAGGAGGCCTCAGTGTCTCCCTACTTCACCTCCATGCAGCTCAGCTCACCAGATCACTGGATAATCATGAATCACTAGATGCCCACTAGATCACTGAATAATCACAAATCACCAGATGCCCAGTGAAGCTCTGTGGAAGCTCTTTGAGGCTGCAGTCATACACTCCCACTCAGTGAGGAGGAAGGAAGGGATGAGGTGGAGAAAGAGGGATAGATTTTCACTGCAGATGAATCCTGCGCCCTCCATCTCTTACTCCCTCTGCCCCATTCAAGCCATCGGTTGCCTTCATAAAATAGCAGCAGCTGCATTCTCTGCAGCCTCGCTAAGTACCAGGTGCTGTGCTAAATCTTCGTGTTGGTGGATCTCAGCTGAACTGGTATATAGGAATGTTTTGTCTGGTCCATAGTATTCTTCAACTTTAATACAATATTCAAAAATTGGGAGAGTTTGTATAAAAGACGGCTTCTATTTTCGCTTTAAAAATAGTCAGAAGATCTGGCGTGACTGGGTGTATGGAAATACTCCTTCCCCTTCACCACCTTCCCAGCTGGGTTCCTCACTATTTATGAGACTTGTCTGGCTTCCTAGGACACATGCATTCATGGCCCTTGGGAAAGGGCAGTTACTTGCTGACTATGTCACTAGTAACCTTGTGACTTTGAGCTACGATATGAACCTGGTCTCATGCCTCCAAGTTTTGTGGGAAGAAGTGTTGGTTCCATCCCTGAGTACTTTTCATTTTCCCTAGCAGGTTGGAGTTATTGTTCGCCTTTTTCTGGCAGGGAAACTCAGACTCAGAGAGGTTCAGTGACTGGCCCACGACTGCACCGTTTATAAGAGACAAAACCAGGAATCCAACTCAGCCGTGCCTGTCTTTGGAGGCTCAGGCCACTGAGTGCTGGGCTTCATGCCTGCCCAGGAATTCACAGGCATGATTGAGAGCGTGCAGGGTAAGGGTTTTTTTTTTGTTGTTGTTGTTTTGAGACGGAGTCTCGCTCTGTCACCCAGGCTGGAATGTAGTGGCTGGATCTCAGCTCACTGCAAGCTCCGCCTGCCGGGTTTATGCCATTCTCCTGCCTCAGCCTCCCGAGTAGCTGGGACTACAGGCGCCCGCCACCTCGCCCGGCTAGTTTTTTGTATTTTTTAGTAGAGACGGGGTTTCACCGTGTTAGCCAGGATGGTCTCGATCCCCTGACCTCGTGATCCACCCGTCTCGGCCTCCCAAAGTGCTGGGATTACAGGCTTCAGCCACCGCGCCCGGCCAGGGTAAGGGTTTAGTGAGGTCAGTGACTTAAAAATAAAAACAAAATTAAGTAAGAAGGCCAGGCACGGTGGCTCCCACCTGTAATCCATGTCATTTCACTCCAGCCTGGGGGACAAGAGCGAGACTGTTTCAAAAAAAAAAAATTGAACTCCTGGCCTCATGATCCGCCCACCTCGGCTTCCCAAAGTACTGGGATTATAGGCATGAGCCACCACGCCCGGTCTATCATCTCCTTGTTACAGACAGGGAAACAGAGGCACGGAGAGGAAAAGTATTTGCCCTAAGGTTGCACAGGTAGTAGGTGTCCTGAGCACATGCCAACCCAGGCATTCGGGCCCAGATGCATTTCCTCGAGGCAGGCTGGCCAGTGGCTCTTGTCTAACTGGATTGCAGCCACAGGTCTGGGTTTGAACCACCATGTAGGAGAAGTAGTGTCCACATAGTCATTGTGTCCCTCCAAGTCCTGGCTTCCAAATACCAGTCCTCTTCTCTGGGGCAGTCTGGCTGTATCTTTTGAACCACACATTGTGTTACCATGGGAAGCTACATGTTTGCTCTGGGCCTCAGCCTGCATCTACAAAGGGCCTTTCCTGGGGCCCCTTTCCTAGGACCTGGGACAAGAGGCTAGGCCTGACTACATGTACCAGCAGGAATGATGCTCCCAGCACTGGGGCTGTTGGTCCCAGTCCCAGCCTGACCTTCACAAGCTCTGCCAAATTGGGCCACTTCTCCTTTCTGCTCCTCTGTTACCTCATCTGTAAAATGGGGATTAAATGGTGGGGCTAGGAGATTAAAAGAGATGATGTTTTATAGAGCACATGACTGTCACAGAGAGGCTGCTCCCTCCACTCCACTTACATGCTGGATACTTACTGCTTTGGCTCTTGCAAGACCAGTGCCCGCACTATGATGACCTGCCCGGGCCAGAGACCCTGGGGAAGAGCCTGTGAGCAGGGCACCTCCTGAAGGAACGAGGGAGGTATTGAGAAGTTGACTCTCGGGGGTGTTGGGGAGAACCACCCACCCCCGGGGGGCAGGGGAGCACCCGGGCAGGCATGTTCTGCCCAGACCTGCAGCCAGGAGGCGCTGCTTATTTGTTTAGCACCTGGCCTCCTGTACGCTGTTCCTGCTGAACATTTTCCCTGGCCCCTCCAGACCGAGCTTGGCCTCTCTCTGTCCCGACCACCATGTCCTTCTCCCTTCACTGCATCCTGAACTGTAATGACCATCTAGTGGTCTGTCCCCCACCAGCTTGTGAGCAACTGGATGGCTGGGACCAGCTTGTTCCTCTATCCTAGAGCCTGGCACTGGGCCTGGCACAGAGAAGTGTCAAGTAACAATGTTCAGAATAAGTGGAGAAAAGGTCAAATGAAGCTGGAGCCTCAGCCTGAAGCTGTCCAGCCCTCCCGCAGCCTGCAGCTTGCTATAAAGGAAGGGGAAATCCTGGGGCTGAGGGCGTCAACTTCCTGGCCTACCCACAGCCTGCAGTTTTCTATAAAGGAAGGGGAAATCCTGGGGCTGGGGATTTCCCACCAGGAGGAGCTCATTAGCTGCTTACCCAGACTCGCCCCCAGCCCTGATGGAGCGGGAGGGAGGTTCACTCACCAGCCTGGGGCTCATCAGCAGGAAAGGCTGTCAGGGAAAGAAGGAGAGAACACAAGGCCATGTGGTGTTTGCTCAGGAAAAGAGAACCTCTTGTTATTCTGACAAATTGGGAATCTTTGGGGCTTGTCTCTCTCACAGTAGCAGGTGAGTTATTGGAGCCCCAGTGGGATCCTCTGGACTTCAGAGGTTCACCACCCCTGGAATAATAGGGAAGAATGGGGTGGAGGATCTGTCATCCACTCCCTGTGTGGCCTTGAGCAGTACATGGGCCTCATCTCCCCTTCTGTCCTGCTAGGCCAACCCCAGCCACCTCGCAGGAGTGGTTTGAGAAATGAGCGTTTCAACTAAGGCCTCTCCTGCTAGGAATATAGGGTCTTGCCCTCTCTGCATGCAGTGCACCCCCATTCATCTTCCCAAGCTGGGCCTGGAGAGGGGCTGGGAGAGGCAAATCCAGGCCCTACAGAGACTGAAGCAGAACCAGCTGTGTCCATGGCAACCGTAGCAGTGAGGGAAGGGGCAGCTGGGCCTTGTGTAATGGGAGCAGCCGTACAGAAGGGCGGATCGGCTGGTGTGGCTGCTCAGACCTTGCTCACAAGAGACTCACGTGTCCAGCTGGGTACTCTCTGCTGCCCTCCACAAATGGCTGTTCAGAAAGACAGAAAAGTATCAGCAGCATTTAGGACCACTGCAGTCCCCCACCTATGCCTGGGAGATGGGCAGAGCCCTGGCTTTGGCCTTTAGAGCTCATGTTCCCATTCAGCTGGTCAGTGGTGGCTTCTTGCTGGCATTTTGAACATCCCAATTCCTAGGCCCCACCTTGTACTTACCAAATCAGAATCTCTCGTGGCAAGCCCCAGAAATCTGGGCTTTGATAAGCCCATCAGGTGGGAATGATAAAGCCAGCTGCCGCCTGTTTCAGCCCCAGTGTGCCAAATCATTCCTGGGCGTTGCTTCTCAGTGTTAACCAGACCCACACTGGGTACAGGCTCCTGCCTGTAGCTCCTGGCCTCTCTTCCTGCCATCACCTTCTCTTCCCCCTCAGCCCACTCACACCTGAAACCTCAGTGGACTCCCTCCACCTTGGCTATTACTGGTACACAGGGCCTCTGCCCTCTCTCAGTCTAGGGTAGAGGAAGGGGTCCCAGGCCTGTCCAGGAGTCAGGGGAAATTAGACACTGCCATTGCCCAGGCCTTGGTCCTAAGGAAACTTACACTGATGTTCAGGAATCCAACAGCCTCTACCAGGATGTCACCAAATATGCCCAGCGTGTCTACATGAGACAGTGGGAGCCGGTAGCGGAAGTGGAGAAAGTGCTGTCCGTTCACACTCACCTGGAGAGACAGACAGAGGCTGGCTTATCAGCAGCTAATGTTCATTGAGTTCATAACAACGTCCCAGGCATTGCCAAGCACTTTTCCCTCAATTTCCCTCACTTAACTTCATACCAACTCTATGAGGTAGGTACATTTTACAGAGCCTTGGGTGGCTTAAGTAATCTTCCAAAGGTTGCAGAGGTGGCCTGGAGATCAAGGCACCTTCAACGCTCCCTCTACCCCACAGAGGCCCCTCACTGTGCTTTCTCAGCAGCCCAAAGAATCATCTTCACTCCATTTACGTGAGGAAACTGAGGCTCAAGAGGCTCCCCTCCCGCGAGCTGCCCTGTCTCCTGGAGAAGTCTGAAGATCCCATCATGTTTCTGGCAGGAGCTCACATTAGAAGTCAAAACCTTGAGGTCAGGTTCTCTCTCCCTCTTCCCTGGCACTGTGGCTGTAAGATGGGGATAATGAAGGTACCTACCTAATGGGGTTATTGTGAGGATTCAATGAGCAGATACCCTTAAAGGGCTTAGAACAGTTCCTGGTATACAGCAGGTGCTCTCTAAGTGCTGGCCATGACTATGACAGCAGTGCCTTCTTTGGAGCCAGGCACTGTAGAGCTTTCTTACTGTCATGTAGGCCCAGGGCAGCCTGGAACTGGGCATGGCAGCTTCTTGGTCCTCTTGGTACTTAACCACTACCAATGACACTCAACACCGCATCGTGGGGAGTCTGGCTAAGGGAAGGAAGGGTACAAGGACACAAATTCTAGACCACCCAATGCCCATCCCTTCCTTCACCTTCACTTCCTCATTCCCAAAGAGAAAGAGGATGAGGAAGCTGGAGCCTTTCTGCAGGGCCAGGTGGGGCCACCGGGCCTCCCTTTGCCAGCGTCCACCATGCAGAGTGTTGCAGATGACGTGGGGCTTGGTGGTATGGAAACGAGGGTTGAAGTGGAAGGCGATATCTGGCCGGGGACACAGGCTGCAGCCACACTGGAAGTCCACCTGAAACCTACTGGGAGGTGAGCCTCTCAAAGTGCAGTTCTGACCAGAGACCCACAGAGATCCCAGAGGCAAGGAGGGGCCCTCCAGCTTGATGCCTCTAGGACTGAGCTCCAGCACCCCCTGGGCCACCTCCCCCACCTTACCTGTGTGCATCTAGAGGGACCACTGCTTGCAGCATGACCATCTTGCCTGCATGCAGGCCTCCAAAAATTGTCGTGACATAAGGAACCACCTGAACAAGAAGAGAAACCCATCCATGCAGGGTTGGAGAAAGGGCTTAGGAACCTCTATGTCAGGGGAGTGGGAGGAAAGGAGCAGAATAAAACTCAACTTTTCCTCCCCAAACAGAAAATTCCTTAGAGGTAAAAATCAGTGTTCACTGAAATATTTTCTTCCACCTAATCCCCTTTCCTGGACCTTCATACAGCAAAGCCACATTACACCAGAGAAGTCAAATTCAGCTCCCTTGCCAAATTCAGCACCAGCCAGCTGCCTTTCCCCAGCTCCTAGGGCACAACAGGCTGCAGTGACCCCAGGGACGCTTGCCATCCACTAGATGCCACCCTGGTCCCCAGAAGCCTGGTACTGGGACTTTCTGAGGACTGTTTAGTGGCTGGAGACTAGGAACTGGGAAGCAAGAAGAATGGACAAGTTAGGAACTGACAGCTAACTCTGAAATGGCCTTCCCAGGCTCACCTTTCCCCAAGTAGAAGTTTCCTGGGCTGGGCTCTGTGGCTTATGCCTGTAATCTCAGCACTCTGGGAGGCTGAGGCAGGCAGATCAACTTGAGATCAGGAGTTCGAGACCAGCCTGGCCAACATGGTGAAACCATCTCTACTAAAAATGCAAAAATTAGCTGGCAGTGGTGGCATGCACCTGTCATCCCAGCTACTCAGGAGGCTGAGGCAGGAGAATTTCTCGAGCCTGGGAGGCAGAGGTTGCAGCGAGCTGAGATCACGCATGCCACTGTACTCCAGGCTGGGCGATAAAGCAAGACTCAGTCTCAAAAAAAAAAAAAAAAAAAAAAAAAGAAGTTACCTGGCCTTCCTAAAATACATTACACACTTTTACAACTTCCTGCCTTTTCTGGGCTGTTCCTCCTGTCTCTTTTCACCCTGACTCTTTTTCCAAGCATCATCTACTTGGGTTCCTGGATTATTCCTTTCTTCCCCAGAGCTCCCAGGGCATTTTGCTCATGTGGCTGGCTTGGCCCTTGGCTTAGAGGGTCTGGTTGGCTGTTTTCCCTAGGAGTTTATAAGCCCTTCAAAACTGAAGCTTTATGTTTCCCTCCTGTAGGCTCAGTGCCTCGCCTGGCGCCATGAGGGCTCTGCATAGATGTGTTGGGAATGAGTGTGAGCAGGACGGCAGGTACATACCAGTGGTATCACAAGATAGGCCTTCCTGTGTTGCTCTCTAACTCCCAGCAACCTTTAGGAACCCAAACCACCTAGAAAAACCTGAAACCCACCAGGATGGCCCTCCAGGTGGGAACTCGCAGCCTCTAAAGCAAGGAGCTGCCGTAACCTGGGCAGCTGCTTCTGCCCATTCCTCAGGCACCTGAGAAGCATGGGAGGGAGGCTTGGGATGCCATCCTGGCAAGCTCAGCTGGTTCAGCAGTTGATCACTTCCCATTCCCAGGCTCCCTCCAGGCTTGTAATTAACTGAGAGGATGCAGCTGTCATGGGAGGGGAGGGCCAAGTAAGAGAAAGTGATAATTAATGCTCATTAGTAGAGGGTGTCTGCTGGGAATTCAGCCTCCTGTAAATCATTGCCTGGCTTCAGAAAACCTCTTGGGCACTGACTGAGCAAGAGGAGGAAGAGAGAAACCCCCCGCAACCCCCATCCCTGAGTGGAAATTCCCACCCGACCCTTCCTTCCAAGCTGGGGATGAGACTCTCCTTACTAAGTAATCAGCATCCCCCCAACAATCCTACCCACACCCTCATCCTCCTAGCATCCTTTACAGTAGGGGCAGAGCACTGCGACTCTAGGCTTCACCACTTTCAAAATGCAGCAACCCTGGAAGCCTAGCAGTCATTTACACCCAAGTGGGAATTAGCAGTCAGCCACTTTGCTTAGCTCAGGAGGGCCTTCCAGAACCCAGGGCAGGTGCTTGGGAGAAGCAGAGCCAAAGACTGAGGTCCTCTCCACCCCACCACCCAGGAGTCTGGGCCCAGTTGGAAGGGAAGAGCCCAGAGAATGAGGAGGTTCCACATTACAGTGACAACTCACTGGGTGGAAGACTGGCGGTTGCAGAATGAAGCTGTCAGGAATTGGGTCCAGTTTTTCTTCAGGTGACATGAGGGTGGGGCAACTCCAACTGTAGATCCTCCTTCCGGGAGCCCTGCCCCCACTGGGCTGACTCACCTGTCCCAGCCAGGTCTTAAATGCCTCGTGCAGCTCTCCCAGCTGTTAGTCTCACCTGCGCCCTGCAGGGTCTTAATGCTGTCTGGAGCAGCCCTGGGAGGGCAGTGGGTGACCTCCAGGCTCCACACCAGCCCCACTCCCAGCGGTATAAGGTAGAGCTCTGACGGAGGGGGGAACGGGGATGGGGGCGGTGGTGGTGGCTGTCGACAGAACTCCGTTTCCGGGGGAGGAGGACTGGCATTAACCAACTAACTACCCACTCCGGGTCTGCAGCATGTGGCCACTGCAGAGGGAAGCCAGACGCTGGCTCCTGTGGGGTCAGCGAGGGTTTGTGGTTTCCAGCTCGAGACCTCATTGGGTCAGAGGAAGGGGAGGTGGTACGTGTGTTTAGGTTCCAGAAGCAGCCCCACCCCCAGCTCCCTGGACAGCCTTGGGTGACTTCCCATTCCTTCCTCCCTTCACCACAAAGGGTTTTATCTCTTCCCCTCAATTTCTTTCTTTCTTTCTTTCTTTTTTTGAGATGGAGTCTTGCTCTGTTGCCAGACTGCAGTGCAGTGGCACAATCTCGGCTCACTGCAACCTCTGCCTCCTGGGTTCAAGCGATTCTCCTACCTCATCCTCCCTGGGACTACAGGTGTGCGCCACCACACCCAGCTAATTTTTGTATTTTTAGTAAAGACTGAGTTTCACCATGTTGGCCAGGATGGTCTCCATCTCCCGACCTCGTGATCTGCCTGCCTCGGCCTCCCAAAGTGCTGGGATTACAGGTGTGAGCCACCGCGCCCGGCCCTCTTCCCCCATTTTCTTGTCCCTTCCTCCACTCTTCTTCCTTTTCCAAGTTTTACAGCCCCCTGAGGCTCCATATCAGCATCAGCCTGAAATGCTGGGGCCCAGCTGGGCTCACAAGAAAGTAGAATGAGGGAAGGAGAAAAAAGCAGAACCCCTTAAGCTCGGAAAGGGCAGCACAAGAAGCACAGAACTGCACAGGAAGGAGACTTGAGACTTGCATTCTTCTTCAGCCTCTCGTCTCATGTGCTGTGTGCCCTTGGAAAAGTCACTTCCCATCTCTGGGCCATCCTTTGTTCATCCGTACATGGAGAAAGCGACCATAGCAGCATGTCCCACAGGGAGGCCTGTGTCTGGGGGTGGGCCCAAATATCTGCATTTTACTAGAGTCCTTCCAGTTCTGGCTCAAATCCCAAAAAGGCTTTCCCTTTAAAAAGAAGCACAACCTCTCAACTTTATCCTGAGTTAGGAGGTTCTGGGATCTGACCCATAGCGTCAGACTTGGCAGCAGGGAATTCCTGGACTGGGCCCAGGCTGGGCAAAGGCTCAAGCACATGGGGTGCTGAGGGCAGAGGACGGAGGGAGAGTGCATGAAGGGTCCTGGGATAAGGTGTCTTAGCCAGTGCTACCTAAGCTGTGGTCTGCAAGCCACCAGCATCAGCCTCACCTGGAAACTTGTTAAAAATGCAAGTTTCGGGTCCCTACCCCAGACCGACTGAGGAGCACTCTCTGGAAGCTGGGCCCAGGAATCTGCATTTTACAAGGCCCGCCAGGTGATTCTGATGCACTTTAGTTTGAGAAGCATTGACGTAGGATGGAACTGGAAGGGCTTTGGGTGCGGAGCTGAGTTTGTTCAGATGTTGCCGAGTAGGTGGAGCTGGGTGACTTAAGGGGCTTATTCGGGGGAAATTCAGTCAGATGTGCTCAGGAAGCGTGCTCTGCATACACAGTGAGAGGAAGCCGGGGCTGGAGGGGCCAGTTTGTGGAAGAAAAGAGTCAAATTCCGAAATAGTTGAAGAGATTCATTCTGAGGCAAATATGAGTGACCAATGGCCTGTGACACAGCCCCAGGAGATCCTGAGAACGTGTGCTCAGGGTTATTGGGCTACATCTTGGTTTTATACATTTTAGGGAGACATGAGACATCAATCAATACATGTAATATGTACATTGGTTTGGTCCAGAAAGGTGGGACAACTCGAAGAGGTGGGCTTCCAGGTCATAGGCGAATTCAAAGACTTCCTGATTGGTTATTGGTTGAAAGAGTTAAGTAAGCACCTACAGACCTGGACTCAATAGAAGAGAGTGTCTGGGTTAAGTTAAGGGGCATGGAGGTTTTATCATGCAGATGAAGCCTCCAGAAAGCAGGCTTCAGAGCTCTTATCAGACCTAAAACGGTGCCTGGATCAGGGAAAAGACTTGGAAAGGGACGGAGATTCTCTGCAGAGTAGATTTTCCCCACAAGAGCAAGGTTTGCAGGGCCATTTCAAAATATGTCAAATAAATATATTAATATTTTGAGGTAAAATACTTTAATTTCTTTCAGGGCCCACTGTCATGTAATGCTATACTAGAGCCAGGTTAGAATTTGGTGTCTTATTGCTACAATGAGTCTGTTTGGTCAGTCTTCAGATCTTTGTTTTAATATTAATGCTAGTCGGGTGTGCCTGAATTCCAAATGGAGGAGACAGCATAATAAGGCATATCCAACCCCCACTTCCCATCACAGTCTGAACTGTTTTTCAGGTTAACTTTGGAATGTCTTTGGCTGAGAGGAGGGGTCCATTCGGTTGGTTGTGGGGCCTAGAATTTTACTTTTGCTTTGCAAGTTGAATGGGTCTGGACATGGGACACTGCACTGGAATCAGATCTGGGTCCTAGTCCCAGCCCCTGGAACCAGTGCAGATCTTGCAGCTTGAGGCCAATGGTGCACGGTCCCCATCCAGCCTCACTTCCTTCCTGGGTAAAATGAGGAAGGAGGATACGTTCGTTTGCTTGGGCTGCTGTGGATGAAAAAAGTCAAACTCTGTAAAATATTTAAAGAGGTTATTCAGAGCCAAATATGAGTGACCAAGGCCCAAGGCACAGTCCCAAGAGGTCCTGAGAATATGTGCCTAAGGTGATTGGGCTGCAGCCAGGTTTTATGCATTGGTTCAGTTTCCAAAGGTGGCACAATTCAAAGAGGCAGTCGGGGTGGGGGTTACAGGTCATAGGGGGACTCCAAGACTTTCTGATTGGCTATTGGTGAAAAGAGTTAAGTTATTATCTAAAGGTCTGGAATCAATAGAAAGGAGTGTCTGGGTCACGATAAGAGGTTGTGGAGACCAGGGTTCTCATTATGTAGATGAAGCCTCATGGGTGGCCACCCTTAGAGACAATAGATGGCAAATGTTTTCTATTCAGACCCCAAAAAAGTGCTAGACTCAATTAATTTCTTCAGGCTTGGGAGGGCCTGGAAGGGGGAAAGGTCTAGTTATGTTAGCAGAGATTTTTTACAAATGCAATTTCCCCCCACAAGAATGGCTCTGCAGGCCATTTTAAAATATGGCAAAGAAACATATTTGGTGGTGAAATATTTGATTTCCTTCTTATCTGTCATGTGATGTTATGCCAGACTCAGTATGGAAAGTGAGCCACATTATATAAGGTTAAGCAAAACCCCTCTGTTGAGATTTTATGGTTTGTAGGTTGTGACTCCCCAGGCCCCTTAAATAGGAATTTAGCAAGAGAAGAAAAACGTCAGAGTTTAGTCCTCACTGCCATAACAAAACCCACAGACCAGGTGGCTTGAACAACAGAAACTTATTTTCTTACTGTTCTGGAGGCCGGAAGTCCAAGATCAATGTGTCAAAGGATTTGGTTTCTTCTGAGGCCTCTCTGTTTGGCTTGCAGATAGCCACCTTCCCCAGGTCTCTGCATTTGTGTCTTAATCTTCTCGTCTTATGAGGACACCAGACATATTGGATTAGGGCCAAACCACATGACCTCCTTTTACCTTAATCACCTCTTTAAATGCCTTGCCTACAGATACAGTCACATTCTAAGTGTCTGGAGCTTCAACACAGGTTTTTTGGAAGGACCCAACTCAGCCCCTAAGAGGAGTAGCTGTAACTGTTATCTTCCTGAAACCCCAAGGCTATTGCCACAGTCTAAGGTGAGGCTGATGAGGCCTGTACTGGGGAGGGAGCAGCAGGAGGAGGATGGCGCATTTCCTTTCTCTTTTTACATAACTGCTTTTTGGTAGCTGGAATGGACTTTACTGGGCTTGTCAAGAGCTTGTGCTTCAGAATAAGAAGGGGCCTCAGTGTCTGTGAGTGTCTGGGGGTGAGGCAGGGCAAATCTCTCTTCCAGAGCCAGAATGAGGGAGAACTTGTGAGAGAAATCCGGGAAAGTGCTGGTGACCTCAGGGGGCCAATGGCCTAGGGTGATCCTGACACTGGCAGGGGAGCATTTATTCCCACCTGTTGATGAAAAGAGTCGAACTCTAAAATATTTGAAGAAATTTATTCTGAGCCAAATATGAGTGACCATGGCCCATGACAGCCCTCAGGAGGTCCTGAGAACATGTGTGCAAGGTGGTTGGGGTGCAGCTTGGTTTTATACATTTTAGAGAGGTATGAGACACCAATCAAATACATTGAAGAAATATATAGGTTTGGGGCCGGGCTTGGAGGCTCACGCCTGTAATCCCAGCACTTTGGGAGGCTGAGGTGGGTGGATCACTTGAGGTCAGGAGTTTGAGACCAGCATGGCCAACGTGGTGAAACCCCCACCTCTACTAAAAACACAAAAAAAATTAGCTGGGCATAGTGGTGCACACCTGTGATCCCAGCTACTCGGAAGGCTGAGGCACAAGAATCACTTGAACCCAAGAGGCAGAAGTTGCAGTAAGCTGAGATCACACCACTGCACTTCAGCCTAGGTGACAGAGCAAGACTCCATCCATCTCAAAAAAAACAAAAACAAAAACAAAAAAAAACATATACATGGGTTGTTTGGTCCAGAAAGGTGGGACAACTCAAAGCAGGAAGGAGGGGGGCAGGGGGCTTCAAGGCTATAGGTAAATTTAAACATTTTCTGGCTGACAATTGGTTGAGTTTGTCTAAAGACCTGGAATTCATAGAAAGGGAAAGTTCAGATTAAGATAAAGATTGTGGAGACCAAAGTTCTTTTGAAGTCTGATGGTGGCTGCCCTTAGAGACAATAGATGACAAATGTTTCCTATTCAGATTTTAGTTAATCTCTTTAGGAGACTGGGAGAGTCTGGAAGAAAAATACCTAGCTATGTTAATAGGGATTCTTTACAGATGCAAGTTTTCCCCCACAAAGAACAACTTTGCAGGACCATTTCAAAATATAGCAAAGAAACATGTTTTGGGGTAAAATATTTTGATTTTCTTCCTTGTCTTCTAATGTTATACCAGAGCTAGGTTGGAAAGTAAGTCACAATATATAGGGTTAAATAAAACCCATCTGATGAGAATTTATGATTTGTAGGCCATGACTCCCCAGACCCCTTAGATAGGAATTTGGGCAAGATAAAAAAATCAGAGTTTAGTCCTCACACCTTTCTCCCCAAACCTGGTATCCCCTATGCCCAGCTTAGCTCCCTACTCCCTCTATTTTTCCCTTACAGCACCTACCAACACTCATCATTATATATTTGAAGAACTGTTTAACGTTTTCTCCCCATTCGCTCTACTCCCTATGTTTCGTGAGGGCAGACTTATTCCTACACCCTCAGTACTGAGCAAAGTGCCTGACACAGAGTGAGTGTTCGAATATATTTATGGAATGAATGAATGTAACGGTAACTGCCCCATGGGTTCATCCTGCCCATTGCACAGACAAAACCAATTCACTGAGACCACAGCATTGCAATAGAGTTTAATTAACATGAGGCCAGCCATGCCATGTGGGAAATGAAGTTATTACTCAAATCAATCTCCCTGAAAAGTTGGAGGCTAGGGTTTTGTAAGGACAGTTTGGCAGGCCAGGGAGTCTGCTTCTGGGTCTATGGCTGGTTGGTGGGGTTGGCAGGTCCAGGTGGAGCCACTGGTTGATTGTCAGAAATGCAAAAACCTGAACATACATCTCAAATGGTCAATCTTAGGTTCTACAACCACCATATTACCTGCAGGAGTAATTGGGGGAGTGGCAAATCTTATGACCTCCAGAATAATGGCTGGTAATTGTTTACCTCTACACCTTAGCAGAATGTAGGCTCCTCCCATCCTCCTAACCTGGTGGCTTTTCATTAGCTTTACAAAGGTGGGTTAGTTTTAGGGAAGGGCTATTATCATTTAAACTATAAACTAAATGTTTGAAATGCTTGTTCCCCAGTACCGTAATGAAATAGCACTTGAAGATAAATTTAATTTTCTCAGCAAGGCCATTTTTATACTTTCTGCAGAAAGGGTACACTCACCAGCAGTTTCGCCATGAGAGTACATGAACAAAGGAGACAGGGTCATTTTAACCTGATGCATTCACCCTACTGCTGTGTCCAGTTTCCACTGGCTGGAACGGGACCTCACATTCTGTATTTGTCTTGATTGGCTAGCAACTTAGAACTTTTTAAAAGAGGCAAAGGCAGAGGAGAACAAAGGAAGGAGGAAGTAACCTGTGGAATGCTGAGAAAGGTAAAAACACCTTTAAATAAGGAGGAGGAACAGGGTATAACCTAATGCTTGCTTGAACCAGTATAAGCCTGCCAGGGCAAATATTTAGGCTAAACTGTGGGAGCTAGGAACATAAAGTACTTTGATTTCCTTATTTCGGCTAGCAGATATTTAAGAATGTTAGCACAGGTCTTTGAATACGTTTTGCTTCTAAGAGAAGTTACAATTGATTCCTAATTAGACGGGGAGGAAAGTCTTTGAAGAGGAACCTCTACTTTTCTTTTTACATACATGTCTCCCAAAGTTAGCTTGGCCTAAGCTCAGGAATGATCAAGGGCAGTTTGGAGGTCAAGAGCAAGAGGGATGTTGGTTGAATCAGATCTCTTTCACTGTCATAATTTTCTCACTGTCATAAATTTGCAAAGGTGGTTTCATAACCCCTGGTGATTTACGGCTCTTGTCCCAGTAGGCCTGGAATTGTGGCCCAAGCACAAACTAGTCCCATACTCTTCTTCCAACTGGCCACAGATTATAATTGGGGCATTTTAATTAGTAAATTATATATATATATATAATTATATATAAATTTACAATTATAATATAAAATTATAATTTACTAATTATAATGCCCCAATTATAATGATTATTAATCAATTATCAATTAACAGCCTAGGAAAAACAATTTGTGGTCAGGGATCTTGAGGTACCCCGCTCTGTCCCCTTCTTTGTTCCAGCAGCTTCTTTCACAATCCCTGCTTCTGAACGGGTGTAACTCTCAGGGCCTAGAGGAGGGACTAATGCTTACATTCACCTACTTTGGTCTATATCTCTGCCTCCCCTTCTATCTGACAGCCTTCTAGAGAAGGGAACTGCTGTACAATGTTGGCAGGGATGTAAATTAGTACAACCACTGTAGAGAATAATTTGGCAGTTTCTAAAAACTAAAAATAGAGCCAACGTATGATCCGGCAATCTCACTGCTAGGTATATGCCCAAAAGAAAGGACGTCAGTATATCAGAGAGATATCTGCATGCCTGTGTTTACTGCAGCACTGTTCACAATAGCCAAGATTCAGAAGCAAAGTAAAGGTCTATCAACAGACGAATGGATAAAGAAAATGTGGTACATATACACAAGGGAGTAATATTCAGCCACAAGAAAGAATGAGATCCTTTCATTGGCAACGACATGGATGGAACTGGAGGTCATTATGCTAAGCGAAATAAGCTGGGCACAGAGAGACAAACATCACATGTTCTCATTTATTTGTGGGATGTAAAAATCAAAACAATTTAACTCATGGAGATAGAGAGTAGAAGGATGGTTACCAGATGCTGGGAAGGGTAGTAGGAAGGTAGGAGGGAGGGGGGGATTGTTAATGCATATAAAAAAAATAGAATGAATAAGACCTAGTATTGATATCACAGTAGGGAGACTATAGTTAATAATTTAATTGTCCATTTAAAAATAACTAAAAGAATACAATTGGATTGTTTGTAACACAAAGGATAAATGCTTGAAGGGATGAATATCCCCCCCAACCAAAAAAAAACAACAACAACAACAACAATGGAGACGCCATGGGTATAATCCAGAGGGTGGCAAGCTATGTGGTTCTCAGTCTGGATCCTGCATAGCAAGCAGCTTTGAAATCATTACTAAGCTTAAGGGGGCAGTGGGACATGACTGCTTCTCATTCCAATGTCTCTCTGAGTCTGATAATTTAAAGGAGGCTTGTATTTCTCAAACAAAATACTTCTTTTCTTTCTCACTTTCATATGTATGTGAAAATGTCCATAGTAAAAAGTAGAAATTCAAAACAAAAGTCATACTTAATTAATGTTAAGCTTTTGATTCCATATCCTATTAGTGGCAGGTGAGATGCACCGCTAAGCGCCTGGAGGTGGGGAGCACGGTTTGCTCCTTTGGGCACCCTCCCTCCCACTGCAGTACCCTGGAATAGAAGGATGGCAGGAGCTACTATGTCCACCTCAAAGACAACACCTCTTCCTCCCTCTGCAGTTGGGAGCAGGGAGAAGGGACAGAGGTGACAGATTCTAGTGTGTCGTGGGACAGTCCATGGACTCCCTCCAGCTCTGTGTAGTTCTAGCTCTTGTGCTGGGGGCCTTTGCAAATGTGGTCTCCATAGAGACAGTGTGCAGGCAAAGTTCTTTCATTCCAACACTCTGCCACTGAGGACTCTCACCCCCTACTGCCAGAGAGGCACCTGGGTCTCCCTTTGGGCCTGTTAAAAGAAAGATAAATTAAATTTAACAGAGTTTAAATGAGCAAAGAACAATTTATGAATCAGGCAACCTGTCGAATCACAGGAGATTCAGAGACACTACAGTGATACTGCATGGTTGAAGATGATTTACGGACAGAAAAAGGAAACTGATATACAGAAACAAGTGAGGTCAGCAACAGCTGGATGGGTTACAGCTTGGCTTGTGCCTTATTTGAACATGATTTGAACAGTTGGCTAAAACTTGGTGGTTGGCACAAGAGTAGATTTTAGTCTGTTTACACATCCAGTTAAGTTACATTTCACTCTGTACAGAGAAACCTTTAGGCTGAATTTAAAATACGTAAGGAGGAGGTTTAGGCTAAGCTTAATTTAACAGGCCCTTCCAGAATTAGAACTCCTTCTGCTTCTCCATGTCAGCTCCTCCACATGTTGTCACAGAAAGCACTGAGGTCCTCATCTCAGCACCATGAGAACCGGAGTTAATGACCAATAGACCTTCACTACAGGACCTTCAAGGCCCATCTGTATTTTGGGAAGAAAGGTGACCTCAGACAGAAGGTTTGTGATGCAAGAAGGAATGATGAGCAAAGGTGGTGGCAAACATATAGGCAAATCTAAATGAATGTCTGCATAATGTAACAATGGTAATAATAATGTGAATTGGGGATAAAAAAGGGGCAGACTAAAACAGCATGGGCAGGAAAGATTAGAGTGAAAGTGTTCCAAGGTCCTTACATTGTTTCAGAGGATTGTTTAGGATATTAATTTTAGACTTAAGCATACATGTTAAAATTTCAAGGACAATAAGTAAAAGAAAACAGTGTAAACTTCCAAATGAGTAGAGGGAAAAATGTAATATACTAAGATTAGATATTTGTGAAGAATATTAGAATTCGTTGAAATATTTTAAAACCTAACAAATACATAGAATACATAATTAACTGAAGGAAACAATTTTTGTAAAGTTGCCAAAATTGCCAAGCTGATTTATTGATTTACTGTAATTCCAGGCAAAACACCATCTCAACTAAAAATACAAAAATACACACACACACAAAAATTAGCTGGGCATGGTGGTGGGCGCCTGTAATCCCAGCCACTTGGGAGGCTGAGGCAGGAGAATGGCGTGAACCTGGGAGGTGGAGCTTGCAGTGAGCTGAGATAGCACCACTGCACTCCAGTCTGGGTGACAGAGCGAGACTCCATCTCAAAAAAAAAAAAAAAAAAAAAAAAATATATATATATATATATATATGTATGTATGTATGTATGTATAAGAATATGAGAACATTTTCTGAATTCAGGGCAAGAAAGACTTCATGAAGAGATAGAGAGCTGACCACAAAAGAAAATACATGAATTCTATTTGTCAAAAGATGTCATGAAGAAAGTGAAAAGACAAGCCATGAGCGGCAAGAAAATGTGTGTAAACAAGTACAATTGACTAAAGATGAGTATCAAGATTATACAAAGAGCTCCTACAAATCAAAAAGAACAGAACGCTGAAGACAAATGGGCAAAGGACATGAACGGGCACTTTTAAAAAGAGGGAATATGATAAATATATGTTAAGGTCTCAACTTTATTAGTGATCAGGGAAATGCAAATTAAAACTCTGGTGAAATACTATCTTTCATTCACCCACCTGGAAGAATCAAGAAGTGTGACAATACTAAGTGTTGGTGAGGATGTAAATTAACAATTCTTACTCATTGCTGGTAGAAGTGAAATTGGGACCACCAGTTGGGGAAACAGTTCTAGTGTTTTATTGTAAAGTTGGATATTTGCATATACTACTAGGTATTACATCTTGTGGGATGTCTGCATGCGTACACCAGGATACAAATTGGGTCCTTTTCAATTGTTTCCAACCCCAAATTGGAAAAAAAAAAAAAAAAAAAAAGAACCAACAAACCACCAAGTGGCTTTATCACCGGATCAATAAATTGTGGTATAGCCACATGGTGGAATATTTTACTGTAGTGAAAATGAATTACAGGACTATACAGCACTGTGTATGTATTACAGAAACAACTTTGAAAGAAGAAAATTGCAGAAGAGAACTTAACAGCATGATACCATTTGTCTTAGTACATTTGGGCTGCTATAACAAAATACCATAGGCTGGGTGGCTCATAAACAACAATTTATTTCTCACAGTTCTGGAGGCTGGAAAGTCCAAGATCAAGGCACCAGCAGATTCCTGTCTTGTGAGGGACTGGTCTCAGTTATTAGATGGATGGCAACTGCTGTGTTCTCACATGGTGGAAGTGGCTAGGTGGCTCTGCAGGACCTCCTTTATAAGGGTTCTTATGAATCCCACTCATGACCAAAGGGCCCATCTCCTGATACTATCACTTTGGGGGTTAGGATTCTTGCACATGAATTTATGGAGTCACAAACACCCAGACCATAACACCATTTTTATAAAGTTACAGAGAAGCAAAACGAAGTGATGTATTAGGGCTACAAAGAAACGATTTAAAAAAACTATTTTAAAAAGTGAGGGTATGAGCTATTGACAGCTTTTCACAATTTTGTATACTCCTATGAACAAAATTTAGATCATATTTGTTTCTCTCTGATTTCTCCAAATTTGGAAACTATTTTTGAGTATTCTGAACTTACGGCAATACAGTTATTTGTGTACGGGGAAAAAAAAAAAGTGAGGGTATGACAGACACAAAGGTCAGGATAGAAGTTGGGCGTGCAGAGGGAGAAGGCATAAGGAAGGAAACCATAGGTGGGAGCATCTGTACTGGGAATGTTTCGTTTCTTAAGTAGGATGGTTTTGTCACGGATAGTAATTATATTATGTTTCCTAACGATGTGTGATGGAGAAGGAAAGAGAAAGTCAGTGCAGAAGACTCACTGCAGAAGCGGCCTGCCTGAAAAGTCACAGCAACAGGCAAAAATAAAACAATCTGGTAAAAAACTCAGGCTGCACCTGCACACAGACAAGCACACAGGGTCCAGCATAGAAGCCCTTTGTTCTTTTATAATTAGCGAGCTCCCAGGAAAGTTTCCTCCCCTTTTCAGGCATATACATGGTGGGAACTTGCCCAGGGAGGAGAGGTGCTTACCTAAAACAAACTCACAGTTATGCAAACAAAAAAGGCGTGCTTTGTGCTTGCATAGATACATACCCACAGCTGCATAAGATAAGACAGCTTTACTGATAAGTTACTCAAACTACAGAGATAAGAGGTTTTCTTGGAAAAGCTTTTGAATTCAGCTGTAACAGGGCAATCCACTTTCATACTCAGCTCACTGTGGAGAGCTTTCTTTCGCTTATTAAACTTTTCACTCCCACCTCACCCTGTGTCCCGTTCCTTAGTTTTCTTGGAGTAGGACAAAGAATCCCAGGTATTAGTCCAAACAAGGAGAAAATGCTACATTAAAGTACATTGGCAAGATGGCAACATGTGTATTCCATGTACTTTTTCGTATGTTATCTATCACGTATGTGTAGATTTCATTTGCTATATTTTTTTAAAACAAAATAACTGAATTGTTTAAGATTTTAACTCCTGATTGTGCCTCCCAAGGCTTCCTAATCTGGTCTCCATTTACCCCTCCATGTCACGCCTCTGTTCCAAACCGTTCAGCTTCTCCAGCCAGTTTCGGCACCACCTCTGAGCCTTTGCTGTTTCCATGACCTTCCCCAAAACGAATAACCTCCTTCGCCCCCTCCCCCTAAAAGACCCACAGATTCTCGGGCCTCTAAGCGCCCCATTTCGCCCCACTCTGTCCTCGGACGCGTCACTGCGCCCGCACCACCGTCGCCGCCCCGCGCGCCTCTGCCGTTTGTCGCCTGCGGCGCTTTCCCCTCCGCCGTTCCTCCCCGAGCCGCTCCCCAGCGCCCACGATTCCGCGGCTCCGCCGACCAGGGGCCCCGCAGACCGGGAACTCGCCAGGCGCGTAGTCCCTTGCAAGGCCTGGGGGCCGGCGAGGCAGCAGAGGCGGGATGGGCCTGAGCCCGGGCGCCCGGGGGAAGTACGCGCTCCGCCTCCCTAGGATTCCCCCACCCCGCCCCAAACCCGCCTCGCGAACCGCCGGTACCGGGCGCAAGGACCAGCAGCCTGCGCCCAGACGTTCAACTGTGCCCCACTCAGGTCAGCCCGGAGAATGGGGGCCCTTTCCGTAATTGTCCTTCAGGTCCCAGCGGGCCGTTACCCTCAAAGCTCCTTTTCTTAGACATTTGGTGATTGTGTTGTCTGTTAGCCATCATGAGCGAACATTTCTGAACGACCGCTTGTTATAAAGCTAATCAAAGCGAGCCGGGCAGCCTCTCCCTCATTCCTGCCGTGTTTTATATGGAGGTGAGGCAGTGGTGGCAGCTCCGGAGGGTGGTGTTAAGACCGGCTCTAGCTCTGCAGAGGTTCCTCCCATCTGGCTTGGGACAGAGGCCAGGCGCCCTTCTTCATCCTCTCCCGATTCCGTCCCCAGGAATTCCAGAGTCTCTCTTTGGCAGAGGAACTGAACCCGCTCCAGCACCTAGTTCCACAACCCTCTCCATTCATCCCAAGATTTCCTGAGGCCTAACCAGGAGCCGGGCACGATGCTGGACTAGAGCTCTGAGCCCACTCTCCGTAGCGGTCAAGGTGCTTGCTCTAACCCTCCTTTCACAGGTCTAAATAGCATTTCTCCCCTTGAATTAGAAGAATCCGTGGGAGCCGCAGCGTTGGTCCAGCTCCCAGCCAAGCAGCCTACGCCGGGCATATTAGAACAGGGCAGAAGCATCCAGCAAGGGTAAGAAGATTGTAAGGATGAGGTCTTTGGGTGGAAGAAGTCTTTTGAAGAACTGACTTGGACTGCAGTTCTGTAAAGCAAATCCAGAGGTGGTTTTTGTGTGAACCAGCCAGCTGCTACCCAGCAAGGGGAAGGCTGGTGTGATCCTGGGTGATAACAGATTGTACTGGGCTTGGGACCTGTTGGCCACAGGCACACCTTGCAGCTGTTTCTAGCCACAAGGCCATTCTCTAGACCCCAGAGAAATGAATGGCTTTAGCAGGAGGCTTACAATATTGTCCTTGGTCTCACTAATCAATGAGCAATGAGTCGGCCTTTGGCAGATTTCCTGAATTCACTTTCATTAACAACATGATGGTTGCTGCTTTAAAAAATTCCGAGGGGCTGAAATTTTGGAGAGGAGCTATACTGAAAATGAGGGGTGTCCCATCTGCCCCATACACTATTTTTTTTCTGGAGAAGAGTTTAAAGCATGGGAAAAGGTAAAGAAAAAGCCATTTCTGAGTTGGTGGTATACCAGATGTTTACATGTGCTGTCTCTTTTCCCTCTCATGACACCTCTGTGAGACATATTTTCATCTCTATTTTAAAGATAATCAAGCTGAGGGTCAGACATTAATTTACTAACTCAATGTGGGACAGCAATCATGAGAGCTAGGATTCAAACCTAGATCTTTTGGCTTTGAAGTATTTTACTCTACTGTATTTTACTCTACTTTACTCTACCTTCATTTAATATGCTTAAACGCCTATTCTTGCCTTTTGTTTCTGTCCCCTCCTGTAACATTTTGTTTCAAGGGAGAAATATACTGATTTCATTCATATTACTTGCAGTTACAGTGTTGTGGCTTATCAAGCTTTCTTAGAAATCTGGAGCTAATTATTGGAAGAAGGAGCTCTAGAGTTCAAGGGGTTTGCCTCTGGGCAGTAGGGCTGGGATGAGAAGGGAAAGAAGGAAGGCTCCTTGCATTTCATTATAAATTCTTATGTACTGGTTCCTTAAAAACAACAACAACAACAACAGCCATGTGCAAGTATCACTCTGAGAAACATTAAAAAGAGATTATTAGCAAATTAAAAAATAATAAAAAACCCCCAAAACTACTTCTTACTCTCATTAGCATTTAAACAATTGTCAGAAAACCAGCCAACAGCAGTTCTTCTGGGTTCACAGAAGCAAGCTTGGGGGGAAATGTTCCCTACAGTCTCCAAACCAAAAGGCATCTTAAAAATCACAAATCTGTAATACAGATTTTCCAATAATTGTGAAATAGTGATATTTGTTAACTATGTGATTACAAAATCATTTAGGGAGAAGCCTGTAGTTAGCTTGGAGACCACACCCAGCCAGAAAGCAGACTGGAGTTCAATTCCCAAGCCTGAGAATGAAGGCAAGTTAATAAAGCAAGCAGCTGAGGTAGGTATAACAAGAATTCTCAAAGTGACTATCTTTAACCTCCTGGCAACTTCTCTACATATTGTATTTTACTTTGTTTCCAGGGGTGTCCAATCTTTTGGCTTCCCTGAGCCACCTTGAAAGAAGAAGAAACATCTTGGGCCACACATAAAATACACTAACACTGACAATAGCTGTTAAGCTTAAAACACACACACACACACACACACACACACACACACAAATGTCATAATGTTTTAACAAAGTTTACGAATTTGTGTTGGGCCACATTCAAAGCTGTCCTGGGCTGTATGTGGCCTGTGGGCTGCAGGTTGGACAAGCTTGGTTTAGACAGTCTAATAAATATCCTGATTTGGGATGTTAGTTATGCTTTGTTTTAAAGCAATTTTATTGAGATGTAATTGACATATAGTAAACTCCACATATCTAAAATATACAATTTGATACATTTGGCATATGTATATGCCAGGGAAGTGTACAATTTGATACATTTTGACATCTATATATATATCCTGTGAAATCTTCACCACAATCAAGATAATGAATAATCTCTATCATTTACAAAAGTTTCTTTGTGCCTTTTGTAATCCCTCTCTCTTCCCACACCACTCCCATCCCCAGGCAACAACTGATATGCTTTTTGTCACCATAGATTTGTTTGCATTTTGAGAGATTTATATGGAATCATACTGTATGTGCACTTTGTCTGTCTCCTTCAGGTAACTATTTTGAATGACATCCATGTTGTTGCTTTTTACCAACAGTTCATTCCTTTTTATTACTGAGCAGAATTTCATTGCATGGATATGCCACTCTTGTTTATCTGTTCATCTGTTGATTGAGCATTTGAGTTGTTTCTCGTTTTTGACTATCACAATCTGCTTGGACATTTATGTACAAGTCTTTGTGCAGACTGTGTGTTTTTTCCTCTTGGGTGAATATGTAGGAATGAAATGGCTAGGTCATGTGGTAGATGTATATTTAACTTACTGTTTTCCTTAAATTTTTTTTTTTCTTTTTTGGGGGTCTCCAAGCCCGCTAGACAAATTCTAAAAGACCTCTAACCTTAACTTACTGTTTTCCACAGTGGTTGTATCATTTTACCTTGCTACCAGCAGTATATAAGAGTTCCAGTTCATCAGCATTTGGCATGGTCAAAATCTTCTACATTTGAGCTATTTTAATAGATGTGTAGGTATCTCATTGTGGTTTTCATTTGCATTTTCCTAATGGCTAATAATGTTAAACATCTTTTCATGCGTATATTTGTCATCCATATATATAATCTTTGGTGAAGTGTTCAAATCTTTTGCCCATTTTTTCCTATTGGTTTGTATGTTTTGAGAGTTCTCCAGAAGTTCTCTATACAAGTACATCATCAGATAAATACTTTATGATATTTTCTCCCCATCTGTAGCTTGTCTCTTCAGAACAGGTTCTTGAATTTTGATGAAGTCCGATGTATCAGCTTTTCCATTTATAAAAAGGAAATGTAATGAAATACTGCTCAGTAATAAACAGGAATGGACTATTGATAAAAAGCAACAACATTGATGTCACTCAAAATAGTTATATGAAGGAGACAAAGAAGTGGACATACAATATGATTTCATATAAATCTCTATTTATGAATAGTGCCTTTCGTGTCGTATCTAAGAAACCTTTGCCCAGGTCACAAAGATTTTCTCCTGTTTTCTTTTAGATATTTTATAGTTTTATTTTTTACATTTACATATTTGATGCATCTTTATTTGTACTTTTATTTCAATAGTTTTGGGGGAACAGGTGGTATTTGGTTGCATGGAAAAGTTCTTTAGTGGTGATTTCTGAGATTTTAGTGCACCCATCACCTGAGCAGTGTACACTATACTCAGTGCGTGGTCTTTTATCCCTCACCCCACTCCTACCCTTCCCTTCTGAGTCCCTAAAGTCGATTACATCATTCTTATGCCTTTGTGCCCTCATAGCTTAGTCCCCACTTATAAGTGAGAACATATGATTTTTTGGTTTTCCATTCCTGAGTTACTTCACTTAGAATAATGGTCTCCAGTTCTATCCAGGTTGCTGTGAATGCCATTGTTTCATTCCTTTTTATGGCTGAGTAGTATTCCATGGTGTGTGTGTGTGTGTGTGTGTGTGTGTGTATGTGTATGCATACCACATTTTCTTTGTCCACCCATTTGTTGATGGTCATTTAGGCTGGTTCCATATTTTTGCAGTTGTGAATTGTGCTGCTATAAACATGGTTGTGCAAGTGTCTTTTTCATACAATGACTTCTTTTCCTCTGGTTAGATACCCCAGTAGTGGGATCAAATTGTTGTTCTACTTTTAGTTCTTAAGGAGTCTTCATAGTGTTTTCCATAGTGATTGTACCAGTTTACATCCCCACCAGCAGTGTAAGTGTTCCCTTTTCACCACATCTATGCCAACACATATTATTTTTTGATTTTTAAGTTATGGCCATTCTTGCAGGAGTAAGGTGGTATTATTGCATTGTGGTTTTGATTTTCATTTCTCTGATAATTAGTGATGTGGAGCAGTTTTTAAAATATGTTTGTTGACCATTTATATATCTTCTTTTGAGAATTGCCTGTTCATGTCCTTTGCCCACTTTTTGATGGGATTGTTTGTTTTTTTCCTTGCTGATTTGCTTGAGTTCCTTGCAGATTCTGGATATTAGTCCTTTGTTGGATGCATAGTTTGTGAATATTCTCTCACACTCTGTGGGTTGTCCATTTACTCTGCTGATTGTTTCTTTTGCTGTGCAGAAGCTTTTTGGTTTAATTAGGTCCCATCTATTTATATTTGTTTACATTGCATTTGCTTTTGGGTTCTTGATTATGAACTCTTTTCCTACACCAATGTCTAGAAGGGTTTTTCTGATGTTATCTTCTAGAATTTTTATGGTTTCATATCTCAGATTTAAATCTCTGATCCATCTTGAGCTGATTTTTGTAGAAGGTGAGAGTTGAGGATCCAGCTTTATTCTTCTACATGTGGCTTGCCAATTATCCCAGCATTTTTTGTTGAATAGGGTGTCCTTTTCTACTTTATGTTTTTGTTTGCTTTGTTGAAGACAGTTGGCTGTATTTTGCTTTATTTCTGGCTTCCCTATTCTGTTACATTGGTCTACATGCCTATTTTTATACCAGTACCATGCTGTTTTGGTAACTATAGCCTTGCAGTATAGTTCAAAGTCAGGTAATGTGACACCTCAAGATTTGTTCTTTTTGCTTAGTCTTGCTTTGGCTATGCGGGTTCTTTTTTGATTCCATACTAATTTTAGGGTTGTTTTATTCTAGTTCTGTGAATAGGTATTTTGATGGGAATTACACTAAATTTGTAGTTTGCTTTTGGCAGTATGGTCATTTTCACAATATTGATTCTACCCATCCATGAGCGCGAGATGTGTTTCCATTTGTTTGTGTCATCTGTGATTTCTTTCAGCAGTGTTTTGTTTTCCTTGTAGAGATCTTTCATGTCTTTGGTTAGGTATATTACTAAGTATTTTTTTTTTTTTTTACAGCTGTTGTAGAAGGGGTTGATTTGATTCTCAGCTTAGTCATTGTTGGTGTACAGCAGGGCTACTGGATTTGTGTACAATAATTTTGTATCCTGAAACTTTGCTAAATTGATTTACCAGTTCTAGGACTTTTTGGATTAGGCTTT
The DNA here is from genome assembly GCF_007565055.1 of Rhinopithecus roxellana. NCBI lineage: Eukaryota > Metazoa > Chordata > Mammalia > Primates > Cercopithecidae > Rhinopithecus > Rhinopithecus roxellana. Next base: position 10,668,930 of record NC_044563.1, on the reverse strand, counting down.
AGGGTTTTCTAGATATATGATCACATCAGCAAACAGCAACAGTTTGACTTCCTTTTTACTGATTTGGATGCCCTTTATTTCTTTCTCTTGTCTGATTGTGCTGGCTAGGACTTCCAGTACTATATCGAATAAATGTGGTGAAAGTGGGCATCCTTGATTGTTCTAGTTATCAGGGGGAATGCTTTCAACTTTTCCCCAATCAGTATAATGTTGGCTGTGGGTTTGTCATAGATGTCTTTTATTGCCTTGAGGTATGTCCCTTTTATGCTGATTTTGTTGAGGTTTTTAATCATAAAGCGATGCTGGATCTTGTCAAATGCTATTTCTGTGGCTGAGATGATTATGTGATTTTTGTTTTTAATGCTGTTTTTGTGATGTATCACATTTATTGACTTGTATATATTAAACCATCCCTGCATTCCTGCTATAAAACCCACTTGATCATGGTGGATTATCTTTTTGATATGCTGTTGATTCCGTTAACTAGTATTTTCTTGAGGATTTTTGCATCCGTGTTCATCAGGGATATTGGTCTGCAGTTTTCTTTTTTTGTTATGTCCTTTCCTGGTTTTGGTATTGAGGTGATGCTGGCTTCATAAACGATATAGGGAGCATTCCCCCTTTCTCTGTCTTTTGGAATAGTTTCAGTAAGATTGGGATCAATGCTTTGAAAGCCTGATAGAATTCAACTGTGAATCTGTCTGGTTCTGGACTTTGTTGTTGTTGTTGTTGTTGGCATTTTAAAAAATTACTGTTTCAATCTTGCTACTTGTTATCATCTGTTCAGAGTTTCTATTTCTTCCTGATTTAATATAGGAGGATTGCATATTTCCAGGAATTTATCCATCTCCTCTAGATTTTCTAGTTTGTGTGTGTGAATGATCTTTTGTATTTCTGTGGTATCAGTTTTAATATCTCGCATGTCTTTTCTAATTGAATTTATTTGGATCTCTTCTCTTTTCTTGGTTAATCTCACTAATGGTCTATCAATTTTGTTTATCTTTTCAAAGAACCAGCTTTTTGTTTCATTTATCTTTGGTGTGTGTTTGTGTGTGTGTGTGTGTGTGTGTGTTGGCTTCAGTTTCATTTAGTTCTGCTCTGATCTTGGTTATTTCTTTTCCTCTGCTGATTTAGGTTTAGTTTATTCTTGTTTCTCTAGTTCCTTGAGGTGTAACCTTAAAGGTTTTTTTTTTTTTTTTTTTTTTTTTTTTTTTTTTTATGTAGGCATTTAATGCTATGAACTTTCCTCTTAGCACCGCTTTTGCTGTGTCACTGAGCTTTTGATAAGTTGTGTCACTATTATTGTTCAGTTCAAAGAATTTTTAAATTTCCATCTTGATTTCATTGTTGACCAAATATCATTGAGGAGTAGATGACTTAATTTCCATGTATTTGTATAGTTTTGAGGGTTCCTTTCAGAGTTAATTTCTAATTTTATTCCACTGTGGTCTGAGAGGGTACTTGATATATTTTTGATTTTCTTAAATTTATTGAAACTTGTTTTGTGGCCTATCAAATGATCTATCTTGGAGAATGTTCCATGTGCTGATGACAAGAATGTATATTTTGCAGTTGTTGGGTGGAATGTTGTAAATATCTGTTAAGCTTATTTGCTCTGGGTATAGTTTAAGTCCGTTGTTTCTTTGTTGACATTCTGTCTTGATGACCTGTCTAGTGCTGTCAGTGGAGTACTGAAGTCTCCCGCTATTACTGTGTTGCCATCTATCTCATTTCTTAGGTGTAGTAATAATTGGTTTACACATTTGGGAGCTCTTGTGTTAGGTGCATATATTTAGGATTGTGATATTTTCCTGTTGGACTGATCTTTTTATTATGACATAATGTCCCTCTTGATCTTTTTAAACTGTTGTTGTTTTAAGGTCTGTTTTGTCTTTTATAAGAATAGTTACTCTAGCTCACTTTTGGTTTCCATTTGCTTGGAATATCTTTTTCCACCCTTTTTATGTGAGTCCTTATGCATTAGGTGAGTCTCTTAGAGATAGCAGATACTTGGTTGGTGGATTTTAATCGACTCTGCCATTCTGTATCCTTTAAGTGGAGCATTTAGGCCATTTACAGTCAATGTTAGTATTGAGATGTGAGGTGCTGTTTTACTCATTGTGCTAGCTGTTGCCCAAATGCCTTTTTTAAAAATTGTGTTATTGTTTTATAGGCTGTGTGAGATTTAAGGAGGTTCTATTTTGGTGTATTTTGAAGTTTTCTTTCAAGATTTAGAACTCCTTTTATCATTTCTTGTAGTGCTGGCTTAGTTGTGGTGAATTCTGTCAGCATTTGTTTGTCTGAAAAAGACTTTATTTCTCCTTCACTTATGAAGCTTAGTTTTGCTGTATACAAAATTCTTGACTGACCATTATTTTGTTTGAAATGGCTAAAGATAGAATCCCAATCCCTTCTGTTTTGTAGGGTTTCTGCTGAGAAATCTGCTGTTAGTCTGTTAGGGTTTCCTTTCTAGGTTACCTGATGCTTTTGCCTCACAGCTCATAAGATTCTTTCCTTTGTCTTGATTTTAGATAACGTGATGACTATGTGTCTGGATGATGATCTTTTTGTGATGAATTTCCCAGGTGTTGATGTCTAGATCTGTGGTAAGGCCAGGGAAGTTTTTCTCAATTATTCCCTCAAATGTGTTTTCCAAACTTTTAGATTCCTCTTCTTCCTCAGGAACATCAATTATTTTTAGTTTTGGTCATTTAAGATAATCCCAAATTTCTAGGAGGCTTTGTTCATTATTTTTTCTTTGTCTTTGTCAAATAGGAGGCCTTACAAAACAGGAGTTTCAAGTGGGTGCCTGTTTCTGGGAGAAGGGCCAGAGCTGGGTTGCCAGCCTGTGCAGATGTACAGGGAGCTTGGAAATGACTGTTTATTCCAAAGGGACAAACAGAATTCAGAAGGTTGATTATTTGAGATGGAGTCTTGCTCTGTCGCCCAGGCTGGAGGGCAATGGCACGCTCTTGACTCACTGCCACCTCCATCTCCCAGGTTCAAGTGATTCTCCTGCTTCAGCCTCCCCAGTTGCTGGGATTACAGGCATGTGCCACCATGTCTCACTAATTTTTGTATTTTTAGTAGAGGAGGGGTTTTGCCATATTGGCCAGGCTGGTCTTGAATGCCTGACCTCAGGTGATCCACCTGCTTTGGCGTCCCACAGTGCTGGGATTATAGGCATGAGCCACCGCACCCAGCCCAGAAGGTTGATTACTAAGCTATTCAAGGAGATACCAGAGAAAGGTGATAACCAACTTAAAGAAAATTTTAGGCCGGGCGCGGTGGCTCAAGCCTGTAATCCCAGCACTTTGGGAGGCCGAGGCGGGCGGATCACAAGGTCAGGAGATCGAGACCCTCCTGGCTAACACGGTGAAACCCCGTCTCTACTAAAAATACAAAAAACTAGCCGGGCGTGGTGGCGGCGCCTGTAGTCCCAGCTACTCGGAGGCTGAGGCGGGAGAATGGCGGGAACCCGGGAGGCGGAGCTTGCAGTGAGCTGAGATCCGGCCACTGCACTCCAGCCTGGGCGACACAGCGAGACTCCGTCTCAAAAAAAAAAAAAAAAAAAAAAGAAAATTTTAAAGACAAGACAGGATATGGATGAAAAATGCTCCAGAAAAAAATGGATATTATAAATAAAAAATAATCACAACTTATGGAAAGACACACTTAGAGAGATACAAAATGCATAGAAAATAGAACTGAACAAGTATTAATGAAAGGAAGAGCTTGAAGACAAGGCTTTCAAATTAACCCAATCACACAAAGACAAACGGCAGCAAAATCTTCACCTGGAATTGAAGGTGGCAGCATCTGCTGGGATTGGAGGCAGCTCTGGAGCATACTGACAGCTACACTGTGGCTCATGAAGTTAGCAGAACTTCATGAAATGCTGGAGAGATGTTCAAGAAAAAGGGAAGGATGGGACTGTAGAAAAGCCCCCAGTATAACTGCAACCTTGGCTACACCTTAAACTCACCAGAGGAGCTTTTAAAACTCTGGCACCTAGGCTATACTCCAGACCAAGCTGAACTTTTTAAAGCTCCACAGGCGATTTCAATTTGTAACCAAGGCTGAGAATCAATACTCAATATAATCGATTTACAGTGGGAGGAAATTTAACAAGAGAGTGGATAAATGTTAAGTCTCTGTGAATCCCATTTAGTTTTATACCTTACTACCCCATCCAGTGGCAAAATTGCAGATGAGAGAGTATTAAAATGCAAAAGAAAATATCTAAAATTCCAAAATTCCCTCCTCTTTCCTTCTCCAGTCCCTGAGCCTTCTGTTTTCTGTGCCACAAAGCTCGTTCGACATCCTTGATGAACAGAACTTGGGTTTTGTGAGCTTTCTTCTAGCTTAGACTGGCCTCACAATGAATTGGGCTCTCTTCTTGCTGTCAGTTTTCCAGGAAACAATAAGGATTTGATTGATTGCTTGTTTGTTGTCATTGGAAATGACCTAGTCATGTTGGGTGGGAAGTAACTGGCTATTTGGTTGATGGGGAAGTGTGTCCAAGGTGGAGGGATGGTGAAGAACAGACTGCGTGTTCCTACGAAGAACAGACGTGACCATCCAACTGGCTTGGCCCACTCTGAGAGCCCTGCCCTCTACTACATACCGTGGATGGTGGGTGAAAGGCATTGGTTAGGACTCTGAGGTATTGGGGTCTGTGCTCTAGTAGACTGAGATGGAGTCAGGGGTTGGTTCAAGAGTAACATAACATGTCAACTGGCTTTCCCTCTGGACTGACTCAGGAAAACCTGTCCCGTAATCTTATTGTTACTGCCATTCCTTTCACCCTGATCAATGCCAGAAATAATAGCCTGAGTTGGATCGATTTAAGCTCTGGCACCTGTTCTTCACTTCTTGTACATCTTTCGTTCATGGGCCTTTCTGTTTTTCTTCCTGACCAGTGTCAGGACTTAGATAGTAATGGTCCTTTGGTTAATGTAACAGTGAGGATGGGCCTATGGGCTTTCCTGTGTCATGTGTGTATAATAGCAGAAATGACCTCAACTTGGCACATATGTTCATATAAAGAAATTAGGCTAAATAGCTTCTGTTCCTCTCTCATTTACCTATGTCTGAAAGGAAAAAATAATCAGACAATCTATGAATCAAAAATCTGTATATGCCTAAATTATAAATTAAAGGCAATTTAACTGCTTACCTGCATCTGCACATGCAAATGTTGAACCTGACTTGATTTTTTAAAAATGAGCATCAAAATATTTAAACTTCAGACTTTCTTATGAACATTTTAAAACATTGTTCTCTGATCCCTTTGCCATTTATGAAGACAGAGGCATCTGCTTAAAGCAATATATTCTTATTGCTATCTGAATCACAAAGAAAATACTATTTGCTATTGTTCCTTTTTAGTCTTCTCCAAAGGATGAGAAAGATCTCTCCTCCACTTTCCCTTTCTTCACTTACTCTCTTGGCTGCTTTCTGCTCCTCTGTATCCGTCTACATCACTCACATGCTGTCTTCCCAACTCTTAGCTCTCAACCTCTTCTGTATACTACCAGCTTCCGGGTTTTATGGTGGGGGATATCCCTATTGCTCTCCCAGGGCTTATGGCAAAAGAAAATGAAGTCCAGTTTGAAGTCTCCTGCAATATCATTCCGCTTTCTGGGTGAGAAGCCTGGTTTGGGGCGCCCTCTAGTGGATATGTGGCTGCCATTACATTTTCCCTTTAAGTAAGGCAGAAGAAAGAGTTGGTTTGTTGGCAGGGGCAAAGGGGTGGTTCTGGTCCTAGCTCCACCATGGACTTGCTGTGGGACTTTAGACAAAGCACTTCCACTCTCTTGGCCTCAGTTCCTTCCATGAAATATTGTAGTGTATACTGTTTGCTTTGTGCCTACAACAACTCATTCCTGCAAGTGGGCAGGACTTGTGGAATGGCTGAGTGCAGATCTCAGCAAATCCTCTTTTCCCAAAACAATTATAAAGTTAGACAAAATTGCCAAAGACAGTCATTTAAAGACTGGAAATTTGACCAAAGGCATACAACAAATTGAGAAGGGTTAATTTAAGAAAGTCCATCCGTGGCCGGGCGTGGGCTCAAGCCTATAATCCTAGCACTTTGGGAGGCCAAGGAAGGCAGGTCAGGAGATTGAGACTATCCTGGCTAACACGGTAAAACCCCACCTCTACTAAAAATATAAGAAATTAGCAGGGTGTGATGGCGCTAGTCTGTAGTCCCAGCTACTTGGGTGGCTGAGGCAGGAGAATCCCTTGAAACCAGAGAGGCAGAGGTTGCAGTGAGCTGAGATCACGCCACTGCACTCCAGCCTGGGTAACAGAGCAAGACACCATCTTAAAAAAAAAAAAAAAGTGTACTGGTTCTCAGAATTTCAGAAAGAACAGTGGAAGTCTGTAGTGTTTTAGCATTGCCCTCTCACCTCCAGCTGTGTGGTTGTGGTAAGGCAGTTCTATCCAGGTGAGTGGGGCTTGTGGGAGGGAATGGCAGTGGCAGCAGAGGGTGGCTGACTTTACTTCCATGCCCAGGGATGTTGAAAACAATAGTTATTTCAGTGACAAACAATCATGGAAAACCAAAATTGCAGCTAGCTTGAGGTTGCAGTACTGGTTAGGACAAGCAATAGGCCAACAGGCCAGCCAAAAATTTAACATGGAAATCCACGTAATGATACAATGAAAGAGGGGTCTTGAAAAGCTACCACATGTATCTGGTGATCTAAAAGGTATGCATAAGGCTGCATACACATTCACATTCAGGAGAGACTGAAGACTTATAAAAATCTGGAACTTTGAATGAATTCTCCAAGCCACACAGAGATCCACTGACAAAAGGTGAAGCCTTCCCGGCACAAGGTGTGGCTCAACCTCTGGCCAGTCACTGGCTGACCATTAAGCTATGCTGATCTAAGCTGGGCTTAAAAACAAGAAACCGGGTACGGTGGCTCACGCCTGTAATCCCAGCACTTTGGGAGGCTGAGGCGGGTGGATCACAAGGTCAGGAGTTCAAGACCAGCCTGGCCAACGTGGTGAAACCCTGTCTCTACTAAAATACAAAAATTAGTTGGGTGTGGTGGCGGGCACCTGTAATCCAAGCTACTCAGGAGGCTGAAGCAGGAGAATCATTTGAACCTGGGAGGTGGAGGTTGCAGTGAGCCAAGATCATGCCATTGCACTCTGGCCTGGGCGATAGCATGAGACTCTGTCTCGGGAGAAAAAAAAAAAAACCTCTAGGCAGATGTCTCAGTGGTTACATGCTGTGACAGAAACAGACATCACGGAACCAGTTCAGGCAGGTCACTAACAAGCAAACAGCAACATCCATCAGCCCTGGTTGGGTGGGGAAGGAGATCAGAACCCACAGTTGCTATATGTTACCTAGAATATCCAGTTTTTCAACAACAAATTATGAGACATGCAAAGAAACAGGATAGAGTGACCCCCCCCCCCACAAAAACAGTCAATAGAGACACTTTCCTAGTGGGCCTACATGTTGAATGTAGCAAATACTTCTCAACAGCTATTATGAGTGTGTTTAAAGAAGTAAATCGGCCGGGCGCGGTGGCTCAAGCCTGTAATCCCAGCACTTTGGGAGGCCAAGACGGGCGGATCACGAGGTCAGGAGGTCGAGACCATCCTGGCTAACACGGTGAAACCTCGTCTCTACTAAAAGAATACAAAAAACTAGCCGGGCGAGGTGGCGGGCGCCTGTAGTCCCAGCTACTCCAGAGGCTGAGGCAGGAGAATGGTGTAAACCCGGGAGGTGGAGCTTGCAGTGAGCTGACATCCAGCCACTGCACTCCAGACTGGGCGACAGAGCGAGACTCCGTCTCAAAAAAAAAAAAAAAAAAAAAAAAAGTTTGAAGAATTAAAGGAAAGTGGAATGACAATGATTGATCAAATATAGAATCTTAATAAAGAGGTAGAAATGATAAAGAAGCACCGAATGAAAATCCTCGGGTTGAAAAATGCAATGGCCAAAATAAAACATTCACTAGAGTGATTTAACAGCAAATTTGAGTTCCTAAAAAGGAAAAAGAATCAGCAAACTCAAAGCTGGATCAACAACAACTATCTAATATGAAGAGTAGGAGGAAAAATAAAAATAAAAATGAACAGAGCCTCAGAGGCCAAGGAGACATCATTGAGCAAACCAGCAAATGTGTAATTGGAGTCCCAGAAAGAGAGAAGATAAAAAGGCAGAAAAAATACTGTATAAAAGATACCTGAACACTTTCCAAATTTGATATAAAACATTTATCTATACACCCAAGAAGCTCTGTGAATATCTAGACATGTCATTCAAACAGATGAAAGCCAAACACGAAGAGAGAATCTTGAAAACAACAAGAGAAAAAAAGACTTTTTCTATACAAGAGGTGCACAATAAAAAACAATAGTCAACTTTTCATCAGAAGCAATGGAGGCCAGAAGGCAGTGGGATGATGTATTAAAAGTGCTGAAAGAAAAAAACCTGTTAACCAATAATTTTATATCCAGTAATATATCTTGCAAAAATGAAGGTGAAATAAAGATAGTCCTAAATGAATGAAGAATGAGAGAATTTTTGCCTAGCACACTTGCCTTAAAAGAAATAGCAAAGAAAAATCTTCCAGTGGAAAGAAAGTCACACCAGATAGCATTCTAAGCCACATGAAATACAAAGCACTAGTAAAGGTAATTATATAGGTGATTATATAGAAGAATATAAATATATGTTTTATCATTTATGCTGACCAATTTGAAAGGTAATTGAATAAAACTAGTTATAAATCCTATTCTTGGTCTTATAACATGCAAATACATAATAAATATAATAGTAATAGCACAAAGGAGGGGGACTGATATGAAGCTATATTAGATCGATGACACCAGACAGTAAGTATCTTAATCAACAGGAAGAAATGGAGAGTGCCAGAAATGGTAAAGTGTAGTTAATATAAATGACCATAAGTATATTTTTTCCTTTTTCTCTTAACTAATTTAAAAGACAAAAGTTTGTATAAAGCAATATTTGTAACACTGTCTTTGGTTTATAACATATATGGATGTAATATATCTGACAATAACATAAAGGAGGGAAGGAATGGAGCTAATTTTAAGTTTCCATATTCTACAGGAATTAAGTTAGTATTAATCTAAAATAGATAGCAATAAGTCAAGATGCATATTGGAATCTTTAGAGCAACCACAAGGAAACAATTAAAAATGTTATTAAAAAGTTAACAGAGGAATGAAAATGATCATTAGAAAATACGTATTTGATACAAAAAAGAAGGCAAAAGAGGAACAGCGGAACAAAAAAGACGGATACAGCGGGAAAAAAGAAGACTGATAACAAATTACAGTCATAAATCCAACTTTATTAATGGTAACATTAAATGTGAATGAATTAAACACACCAAAAAAAGGCAGAGATCATATGACTTAACAAGATCCAGTTAAATGCCATCCACAAGAGACACACTTTAGATCTAAAGTCACAAATAGGTTGATGTAAACAGTGGCTATAGCAGGAGTGGTTGTACTAATATCAGACAAAATAGACTTTAAGAGAAGAGATATTCTTAGAAAAAAGTGGGGTCATTCTATAATGACAAAAGGTTAATTCATCAGGAAGATATAACAATTATAAACATATACATATCCAACAAAATAATCCCAAAAAGTATGAAGCAAAAACTGATAGAAATAAAGGGATAAATTGGGAATTCAGAAATAATAGTTGGGAAACTTCAATACCCCACTCTCAGTAGTGGATAGAACAACTAGACAGAAAATCAGTGAGCAGATAGAAGATGTAAGCAACTCACTGACGTGACTAACTGACGTTCATAAAACATTTCACTCAACAACAGAATACATATTCTTCTCCAGCACACATGAATGTTTTCCAGGATAGACCCTCTTCTAGGCCATAAAGTAAGTCTCAGTAAATTTGAAGGGATTGAAATTCTGCAAAATATTTTATTTGATCACATGAAATTAAATTAGAAATTAATAACAAAGTGATATTTTGGGAAATTCACAAGTATTTGGAAATTAAACAACATACATCTAAATAATGTCAAAAAAGGAACAAGGAAGTTAGAAAATATTTTGAGCTGAGTGAAAATGAAAATAGAACTTATCAATTTTATGAGATGCAGCTGAAGTGCTTAGAGGAAATTTTATAGCTGCAAATTCCTGTATTAGAAAGAAAAAAAAATCTCAAAATCAATAATCTAAGTTCCTACCTTAAGAAACTAGGGAAACAAAGCAAACTAAAACCAAAACAAGCAGAAGTAAGAAAATGATAACTACTGGAATAGAAATCAATGAAATAGAAAACAGAAATCAATAAAACGAATGAAGCCAAAAGATAGTATTTTGGAAAGGCAAAACAGACAAACTTTTAGCTACACTAACCAAGAAAAAAAGAGCACTCAAATTGCCAAAATTGGGAATGTAAGGAGGCTCACTGTCAATCTTATAGACATAAAAGGGAATACTGTGAAAAACTGTAAGCAAACAAATTAGACAACTGAGATGAACTGGGTAAGTCCTAGAAAGACATGAATTATAAAACTGGCCAAGAAAAACTAGAAAATCTAAATTGAATTAGTAAATAAAAATCTTTTCACAAAGAAAATCTCATGCCCAGATGGCTTTGCTCAAGAATTCTACCATGCATTTAAATAAGAAAAATTACCAATCTTTCACAAACTCTTTCTGAAAATAGAGGAAGAAATGCTTCCCAACTCATTCTGTGAGGCCAGTATTACCTTGATACCAAAGCCAAGATATCTCAAAAAAAGAAAACTACAAGACTAATATCTCTTATGAATATACATGTAAAAACCCTCAGAACAATGCTAGCAAGCTGAATCCAGTATGTATATAAAAAGGATTATACACAATGACTTAAGATTTGTCCCAGAAATGCAAGTTTGGTATAATACCCCAAAATCAGTTAATGTAATATAGCAGGGCGGGGCGCTGTGGCGCATGCCTGTAATCCTCGCACTTTGGGAGGTGGAGGCTGGCAGATCACTTGAGGTCAGGAGTTTGAGACCAGCCTAGTCAACAAGGTGAAGCAAACCAAAAAATTACCCGGGAGTGGTGACACATGCCTGTAGTCCCAGCTACTCGGGAGGCTGAGGCACGAGAATCACTTGAACCCAGGAGATGGAGGTTGCAGTGAGCCAAGATTGCGCCACTGCACTCCAGCCTGGGCAACAGAGTGAGACTTCCTCTCAAAAAAAAAAAAAAAAAAAAGTTACATATCATGTTAATAAAGGATAAAAATCATATGTCATATCAATACCTCTGGAAAAAGCATTTGACAAAATCTGCCATTCATGATAAAAAACATTCTCTTGACCTCCGTTAAAGGGAGTTTCCTCAACCTGAAAAGGGCACCTTGGAAAAATTTGTAACTAACATATTTAATGGTAAGAGACTAGATCTAACAAGGCAACGATCCCCACTCTCATCACATGTATTCAATGTATGTAGAAAATCCTAAGGAATCAATCACATACAAGTGTACTTCAGACATATTGTGGGTTTGGTTCTAGACCATCACAATAAAACGAATATTGCAAGAAAGTGAGTCATAACATGAAAGTTATGCTTATATTATTCTGTAGCCTATTAAGTTTGCAATAGCATTACATGTAAAAAAGTACGTGCTTTAATTAAAAATACTGTATTGCTAAAAAAATGCTAGCAAAGCGAGCACATGCTGTTTGAAAAAAGGCACCAATTGACTTACTGATGCATGGTTGTCACAAACCTCTAACCTGTAAAAAATGAAATTATCTGTGAAGCACAATAAAGCAAAGCACAATAAAATGAGACATGCCTGTACTTACAAAACTATTATAATTTTTTTTTTTTTTTTTTTTTTTGAGACAGAGTCTTGCTCTGTCACCCATGCTGGAGTGCAGTGGTGCAGTGGCACCATCTCAGCTCACTTCCACTTCCGCCTTCCAGGTTGAAGCGATTCTCGTGCCTCAGCCTCCCAAGTAACTAAGACTACAGGCGTGCACCACCACTCCTGGCTAATTTTTTTTTTGTATTATTATTATTATTTTTTTATTATTATACTTTAAGTTCTAGGGTACATGGGCACAATGTGCAGGTTTGTTACTTGTGTATACATGTGCCATGTTGGTGTGCTGCACCCATCAACTTGTCCTTTACATTAGATATATCTCCTAATGCTATCCCCACCCCCTCTCCTCCCTGCAATAGGCCCTGGTGTGTGATGTTCCCCTTTCTGTGTCCAAGTGATCTCATTGTTCAATTCCCACCTATGAGTGAGAACATGTGGTGTTTGGTTTTCTGTTCTTGTGATAGTTTGCTGAGAATGATGGTTTCCAGCTGCATCCGTGTCCCTACAAAAGACACAAACTCATCCTTTTTTATGGCTGCATAGTATTCCATGGTGTATATGTGCCACATTTTCTTAATCCAGTGTGTCACTGATGGACATTTGGGTTGATTCCAAGTCTTTGCTATTGTGAATAGTGCTGCAATAAACATGCGTGTGCATGTGTCTTTATAGCAGCATGATTTATAATCCCTTTGGGTATATCCCCAGAAATGGGATGGCTGGGTCAAATGGTATTTCTAGTTCTAGATCCTTGAGGAATCGCCACACTGTTTTCCACAATGGTTGAACTAGTTTACAATCCCACCAACAGTGTAAAAGAGTTCCTATTTCTCCACATCCTCTCCAGCACCTGTTGTTTCATGACTTTTTAATGCTTGCCATTCTAACTGGTGTGAGATGGTATCTCATTGTGGTTTTGATTTGCATTTCTCTGATGGCGAGTGATGATGAGCATTTTTTCATGTGTCTGTTGGCTGTATGAATGTCTTCTTTTGAGAAGTGTCTTTTCATATCCTTTGACCACTTTTTATCAAAAAGTTTTTTTGTTTGTTTTTTTCTTGTAAATTTGATTGAGTTCTTTATAGGTTCTGGATATTAGCCCTTTGTCAGATGAGTAGATTGCAAAAATTTTCTCCCATTCTGTAGGTTGTCTGTTCACTCTGATGGTAGTTGGGGTTTCACTATGTTGCCCACGCTGGTCTTGAATTCCTTGCCTCAAGTGATCCGCCCACCTTGGCCTCCCAAAGTGCTGGGATTACAGGCATGAGCCACTGCGCCTGGGCCACAAAACCATTAGCATTAATAAATATGTTCAGCAAAACTGCAGGATACAAGGCTAATGTTCAAAAATCAATGGAATTTCTGTATATTACAAGTGAACTATCTGAAAATGAAATTAAGAAAATAATTCCATTCATCATAGCATAAAAATACTCAGGAATAACTTTAACAAAAATGTTAGGCTACAAAACATTGGTAAGGGAGATTGAAGATTTAAGTACACAAAACAAATTCCATGTTTGTGGGTTGCAAAATATCTGTAATCTTAAGGTGGCAGTCTTCACCAAATCGATCTACAGATTAAACACAATCCCTGTCAAAATATTTTTTTTGATATCCATTGATGAAGCGATCCTAAAATTTACATGGAAAGACAAAGGACCTGAGATAGCCAAAGTGATATTGAAAAAGAACAATGTTGGTTAGGTAAAATTTGGTGCCTCCATATAATGAATGGAGTAACTGACACATGCTGCAGCAAGCATGAATCTCAGTGGCATTATGCTGCTCATGTAAATTCAGCTTGCTCTCTCTAATGTCTGTGTGTGTGGATGTAGGATTATTTACTTAACTGGTGCTTATTAATGGCTGTTTGGGCTGTTTCTTTCTTTTTTTCTTCAGCTTTTAAGTTCTGGGGTACATGTGCAGGATGTGCAGGTTTGTTACATAGGTAAAATTGTGCTATGGTGGTTTGTGCACAGATCAACCCATCATCTTGGTATTAAGCCCAGCATCATTCACTATTGTTCCTGATGCTTTCCCTCTTCCAACCCTCACCCCAACAGGCCCCACTGTGTGGTGTTCCTCTTCCTGTGTGTCCACGTGTTCTCATCATTCAGCTCTCACTTGTAAGTGAGAACATGCGGTGTTTGGTTTTCTGTTCCTGTGGTAGTTTGCTGAGGATAATGGCTTCCAGCTCCAACCATGTCTCTGCAAAGGACATGCTCTCATCCTTTTTATGGTTGCATAGAATTTCACATTTTCTTTATCCAGCCTATTAATATTTTTTTAAAACAGTTTTGTTTAAAAAATTAAGTTCACCTGTAATCTTAAATCAGAATTTCAAAATGTACTGCATTTAAAATGATTTACTACTAAAATTCAAAATGTTTTTCTCTCACTATCATGTAGAAGAATGTTACTCTGAATACCTACCTCTTGCTTCACTCAAACCATGTTATAAGTCAACCACAAGGAGCCTCTTCACTTAGATTTTCATTGCACACCTTGCATTTCAATGTCCTTACTCTTCCATGGAAAAGGTCATAAATCATGCCCACCTGATGAAAACGAATCTCTCATAGATCTGATGCAACAATCATGGATCACGTACTTTCACATAAACAGTGGGAATGAAGGAACAGCATGAACTAATTTGAGAATTAAATGACATTTGCTTTCAACCAACTATAATTTTTTCAAGGGAAAACGAATACTTTCTAATTATAACTCTTCAAAAAAGTCTTGTTTCTTGTAAAGTTATATACAAAAAAGCCTGACAGTTTTAGCTTTCAATTATTTTCCGTACTCTATACTCTGATTTAGTGTAATGTATGAAGTGTTGGTACCTTAGTTCTTTCCACGTGAATCCTCTGATGTTTACAGAGACTTAATGTTTGATAAAATATGTTTTTCACATTTACTGCATCTGCAAAAGTATCTTTTAGTATGATCTCTCTGGCATTCTCCACGCTGGAGTTTTTAAACAAATGTGTTTCTACATTCATTACGTCTGTAGGGTTTCTTTGCAACATCAATTCTCTGATACTCAACAAGGTTTGAACAACTGCTTTGGTGTTTTCCTCTGGTATAAAATGTGTACAATAAGGTTTGTAATACAAGTAAAGATACTACAATCCTCTTTATATATGTAATGTTTTTCTTCAAAATAAATACTCTTATTCACTTTAAAGGCTTATATTTTCTGAAAGTTTTTTTTTAACAGTAATTACATTTATAATGGTTTCATGAAGTATGAATTCTCTGATTTTGAGTAAGATGTGAGCAGATAGCAATGGCTTTTCCACATTCTTTATATCTGTACAATTTTTCTAAAGTATAAATGCTTTCCTCTGCAATAAGGCATGAACATTAATTAAAAGTTTTACCATGTTATTTATATCTGTAGGGGTTTTCTTCAGTATGAATTATCTTACATACAGTAAGGTGTGACAACCACTTAAAGTCTTTGCCGCGTTCACATTTCGAGGATTTCTCACCAATATCATTTATGTTTAGAAAGGTATGAGGTGTGGTTAAAAGCTTTTCCACATTTTTCAGATTTGTTGAGTGTCTCTCCGGTATCAATTATCTTACATTTGAGGACCGTTAAAATGCTTTGCCATATTCAATCACAGGGTTTCTCTCCAGTATGAATCTCTTACGTATAATAAGAGTTGAAGACTGGTTAAAAGCTTTCCCATATTCTTTGCATTTGGAGGGTTTTTCTCCAGTACGAATTATCTTATGTTTAGTAAGGCTTGAGATGCACTTAAAAGGCTTTGTCACACCCTTTACATTTGCAGGGTTTCTCCCTAGTATGACTTCTCTCATGTTCATTACGGTTTGAAGACCAGTTAAAGGTTTTGGTATATTCTTCACATTTGTAGGGTTTCTCTCCACTACGAATTCTCTCATGTTTAATAAGAGTTGAGTAATGGTTAAAGGCTTTGCCACATTCTTCACATTTGTTGGAGTTCTCTCCAGTGTGAATTATCTTATGTGTAATAAAGGTTAACAACTGGTTGAAGGTTTTGCCACATTCTTCACAATGGTGGGGATTCTCTCCAGTGCAAATTATCTTATGTTTAGTAAGGGCTCAGGACTGGTTAAAGGCTTTGCCACATTCTTCACATCTGTAGGAATTCTGTCTAGTATGACTTCTCTGATGTTGAGTTAGGCGTGAAAGCATGTGAAATAATTTGCCACATTCTTTTTTTTTTTTTTTTTTTTTTTTTGAGATGGAGTCTTGCTCTGTCGCCCAGTCTGGAGTGCAGTGGCGTGATCTCGGCTCACCGCAACTTCCACCTCCCAGGTTCAAGCCATTCTCCTACCTCAGCCTCCTGAATAGCTGGAACTATGGGTGCATGCCACCAAGCCTGGCTAATTTTTTTTGTATTTTTAGTAGAGATGGGGTTTCACCATGCTGGTCAGGCTGGTCTCAAACTCCTGACCTCAGGTGATCCACCCACCTCGCCCTCCCAAAGTGCTAGTATTACGGGTGTGAGCTACGGCACCTGGCCAATTTGCCATATTCTTTACATTTGAAGGGTTTCTCTCCAGTGTGTCATGTCTTATGTCTATTTGAATTCGAAAATTTGCTAGAGACTTTCACATATGTACTGCATTAAAATATTTTGCTCTGAGTAGTCGACAAATTAATGACATTAATGACGTTAATTAAGTCCATTATGACCTTTGTGCACTTTGCACTCACCCACACTTTTATAGCCTTTCCTTAATTGTAAATTTGCATGCTTACATTTTCCATATCTGTTTAGTATCACGTTTGGGAATGAGTCTTTTATACCCTGTTCTGGCCAAGGGTCTTGGGTGAAATGAGAACATGTAACTGGGTGTTTCTCTACCATCTTGTGTCTCTCCATATTCCAGGGCTCTTTTCTTTGCTCCAAGTAGGTGATCAGGTCTGGTTTAGAGACAGCAATACCATTTCTAGGCTTCCAGGGGGTCCTAACATCTTAACTATGGATTTCCAAAGACCTGCAGGTCACAGGGCCCCAGAAGCTGGGCCTCCAGGAGGTGATAACACAGCAGTGAAGGTGAGACCTGGAGCTCTGGCCAGAGATTTCTTAAAAAGATGGATGCTCATCATATTTACAACTCTATGCCTACCTTTTCATGTATATTCTCATTCTGTCTCTACCTGTCACACACACACACACACACAAAATAATAGAGAAGTTTGCAATTGCTGGGCAAGCAGGACTGAAGGGGCTATTAGCAACTGGTGGTGTGGGTGTACAGAGGATGGGGGCACCCTCTGGGCTTCAGGTGGGTCATGTGGGGGCCCTGCAGAGGGAATCAGGGTGCCAGCAGAGGCAGGAGGCCTTGAGGATCCTGGGTCTGAGGTAGAACTCTACTAGATGTCCACACACCACACTACTGACCATCATCCTGCCCACCCCTGGCCAGAAACTGCAGGAGAGCCTCTTGATCTTGCAATGTCCCTCCAGCACCCTCTACTGAGAAGGTTTAACATCTTACTTGCTTTAAGGAAGAAATGCTTAAAGAAGTTTAGTCATCTATCACAGGGTATATATTGGAGGGTACATTCACAGCTGAGAGGCAATACATTGATAACTGGCACAGGTATCCTTGATGGCTTTAGTAATGTGAGTGGTGGTAGGAGAGGAGGGGACTTCTTTGGTCCTCAGTGTGAAGAGAAATGTCTTTAGCTTGGGTTTCTGTGAAGCGATGAACCACACTGAGGGGACCTTTAGGCTGAGCTGTACCTGATCCTAAGACAAGGTCTCTGGAATTCCTTGGGCATGTGCCATGTATCTTTTATTTTTCCATTATAGGGAAAACCAAGACCCAGACCTGGAGACCTGATTGAGATTTTTCGAATTGGCTATGAGCACTGGGCCATCTATGTAGAAGATGATTGCGTGGTCCATCTGGCTCCCCCGAGTAAGAGTGAATAGTATATTGAAATACTGATATTGAAGTTAGCCAAGTAAATAGAAGCACCGTTCATCACTGTGTTCCTCAGTTTTTGCCATTCTTTAGCAACGGGACCCCTTGAAGCATGACTGGACCGTTGTTTACTGTGACAGAGCTTGGTCTCTCTTCACCAAAAACCACCAAGTGTCCAGGCCTAAGAGTGATACAAGTGTGAAGAGCGTGGCCCAAGTTCCCTGACCTCCTGGAGGGCCCTTTGTTGAAAAACACACGTTTTAGAACTTGAACTCCATTTTGTACTGACAAGAGTTGAGCATCTGTCCTCACCTTTCTGAGGATTCCCCAAGGAGGGTGCAGATGCTCACATGTTCTGATCATCATTTGTTTTCTATAGTCCTCAAACACTGCATCTGGCTTCTTGATCACCTTTGGCACCTTTGTCCTCACCTTGTCTCCCTGCCGTTCCAACACGCTCCGTGCTGTTTCACCCTCCATGTAGATAGAGCCCTCTTTTCATCTCTCACAGCTGTCTTAACATATGGCTGAGATTCAATTTGTGTTCATTAAATCTTAGTGGAGATTTGATGGGGGAGGAGGTGATGACAGTAGAGGGAGATTACAGCAAAATGGGAAACAACTGAAAAACTGGGTGTCTAGAACCGCTGGTCACAATGGTTGTCTCAGGAGATGAGGCCTGATGAGGGCTGGGGTGTGGGAGAGGAAGGGGTAGGGGGACCCTGATGAATACCCTTGAATGCCCTTTGAATGCTGTCTCCTGTGCAGGTATTGCCAGTTCAAAGTTGAATTACAGAAGGGCACTATACCAAAGGCCTTTGGTCCCAACTTGTTCTCAGCTGTCATCTCTGTGTCCTGTCCTCTTCCTCTGGCCCCGTCTCTCACCATGCTGGGATGTCCCATGGAGCAGAGACCCTTTCTCATTGCCTCTCTTCTCTGCCCCATCCGCTCGTACCCTTCCCGCTTCTTGTCTCAGAACCTACTCCAAGAATGTGATAATTCATCTCTTCTTTCCAGACTAAGTCCAGGAGTTTCCCTCTTGTGCAACCACAGAGATACTTATCAGTTATATCTTCCCCTACTCCTATCTTGCTCTCTCTGAAAATAAATTCTGCCATTTCTGCTCCTGAATGCTCAATTATCTACTACCAGCTTTTATAAAATCAGCAGATTTTCTTCAAATTTGTAAGAAAAGATCATGGAGCATCTCTTGCCCTTGGACAGCTTATAAAGGGAAGGGTATAGACATTTGCATGTCGACACGGTTGTAGCAGAAAAACAGTACTGGCTTTAAATGACTATCCACCTGGCTTTGGGCAGGTTCCTGACCCTCTTCAAGTCTCTGTCTCGTCTAAGGGCTGAATATGATAATGTAGCAGCTTTCAAACATTTCTCTTTTCAAAGCTGTGGAACCCCGTTTTCAAACATACCCTTAATGGGAATCCCCGTATTTGAGTACAGGTAACAGTCAAGTGGCTGTAGGTGGAAGCTGGCAGGAGCAGTTGCCATTCAGAGCCCTGCTTGGCTGGCTTCCCCTGTGCCCCTGTGGCAGCCCCAGAGGGAGGTGTGTCATGGAACCACCATAATCATGTATGTGATAGTCCTTTACCCAGGAGCTGACACATAGAGAATCCTCTTTACATGTTTGTGACGATTACTGAAGTCTGCTTAGGAAATGAAACTCAAATCCTAGGACTTGGGCAGGTCAGTGCAACACAATCAGGGACCACATGGGAAGGTGCTGCAAGAGTTTAATGACAAAGAGACTCCTGTGCGGGTTGAGAGCAGGGAGTGAGGCGCAGGGCAAAGGGCTTCTCAGGAAAGTTGATTCTCTGCGGTTCTTTGACTCCAACTCCCCCTCTTCTGTCACCCTTCTCCTGATGGTGCCAATGAGACCCCAGGGGAAGCAGCTTACTCAGAGCCTTAGACTGTGCTCTGCTCTGCTCCTCCTTGCACTTCCCAACCTCTGTTTGTCTTTGGTCTCCAGGTGAGGAGTTTGAGGTGGGCAGCATTACTTCTATCTTTAGCAATCGGGCTGTGGTGAAATACAGTCGTCTGGAGGATGTGCTGCATGGCTGCTCCTGGAAGGTCAATAACAAGCTAGATGGGACGTACCTGCCCCTGCCGGTGGACAAGATCATCCAGCGTACAAAAAAGATGGTCAACAAGATCGTGCAGTACAGCCTGATTGAAGGGAACTGTGAGCACTTTGTCAATGGCCTCAGATACGGCGTACCCCGGAGCCAGCAGGTGTGACCCCATTTGCTCTGATGATGGCTTCTTCCAGAGCTTTCTTGGGGTTTGTCATTTCATTAGTGATCAGAATGGTAATCAGTGCTTTCATTGTATTATTCGTTGTACTTGTAGGGCCTTCTATTTCTGCAGGACTTTATGGTTCAGGAGGTATTTTCACCTTTATTAACCCAGGGAGGAGAGAAAAGGCACCGGGCTAATAGTAAGACCACCGGTTGGAGCCCCAGCTCAACTATTAACTAGAGGGGTATCCTTGGTCAAGTCACTATATTTCTGAAAGCTTTTCTTTCTATTCTTTTTTTCCCCCTCTTTCTTTGGAGACAGAGTCTCACTCTGTCACCTAGGCTGGTGTGTAATGGCATAATCATGGCTCATTGCAACCACAACCTCCTGGGCTCAGGCAATCCTCCTGCCTTAGCCTCCTGAATAGCTGAGACTTCAGGCGTGCATCACCGCACCCGGATAATTTTAATTTTTTTATAGAGAGGCGGTTTTGCTATGTTGCCCAGGCTGGTCTTGAACTCCTCTGCTCAAGTGATCCTCCACTTCGGCCTCCCAAAGTGCTGGGATTACATGTGTGAGCCACCGTGCCTGGCCAAAGACCATTTCTTCCTTAACAAAGCAGGGATAAGCAGAAGCAGATACCTTGTTGCTAAAATTGTAAACTAGTACTTTGTGGGCCACATCTTGGATACACACACACACAATTTTTGTTTGAATTACCTACCAATATTAAAAATATAGAAATTTTATATAAAATTTTATATAAAAATATGTAGCTTCTCAGCTTCTCTCTCTCTCTCTCTTTTGAGACAGAGTTTTGCTCTGTCACCCAAGCTGGAGCGCAGTAGTGCAATCTCGGCTCACTGCAACCTCTGCCTCTTGGGTTCAATTCTTATGCCTCAGTCTCCCAAGTAGCTGGGATTACTAGGTGTGCACCACCATGTCCGGCTAATTTTTGTATTTTTAGTAGAGACGGGGTTTCGCCACGTTGGCCAGGCTGGTCTCGAATGCCTGACCTCAGGTGATCCGCCCGCCTCGGCCTCCCAAAGTGCTGGGATTACAGGCTTGAGCCACCGCGCTGGCCCTCGGCTTTTCTTTAACAGACAATTGATCAGGCCACTGGGCTGGCATTCCTACTTGCTGACACTCTGTAGGGACATGCTGTGGCTTTGCAGGGGATAAGCGGTAGGTGTGTCACCCACCTGCCTCACTCACATTACTCCCTGGCCTATACTGCATTTGGCTCTGTCATTTCCTCCCATATAGAGAAGTAATAAATTCATGTAGTTCAGTGCTTGTGAAAGAACTTTGAATCTTAAATATATGTAAAAACTTGAGCTGTTCATATTTTTTTTTTTTTTTTTTTTTTTTTGAGGCGGAGTCTCGCTCTGTCGCCCGGACTGGAGTGCAGTGGCCAGATTTCAGCTCACTGCAAGCTCCGCCTCCCGGGTTTACGCCATTCTCCTGCCTCAGCCTCCCGAGTAGCTGGGACTACAGGCGCCCGCCACCTCGCCCGACTAGTTTTTGTATTTTTAGTAGAGACGGGGTTTCACCGTGTTAGCCAGGATGGTCTCGATCTCCTGACCTCGTGATCCGCCCGTCTCGGCCTCCCAGAGTGCTGGGATTACAGGCTTGAGCCACCGCGCCCGGCCGAGCTGTTCATATTAATAGGTGATCCTTACTAAAACTCCATGAGATGAGCAGAGAAAGTATTTATCACCCCCCCCTCCCGCCCTTTTTTTTTTGAGACAGAGTCTCACTCTGTCACCCAGACTGGAGTGCAGTGGCACGATCTTGGCTCACTGCAACCTCTGCCTCCCAGGTTCAAGCGATTCTCCTGCCTCAGCCTCCCAAGTAGCTGGGACTACAGGTACGCGCCACCACGCCCAGCTAATTTTTGTATTTTTAGTAGAGACGGGGTTTCACCATGTTGGCCAGGATGGTCTCAATCTCTTGACCTCATGATTCACCCACCTCAGTCTCCCAAAGTGCTGGGATTACAGGCGTGAGCCACCACACCCGGCCTATTATCTCCCCCTTTAAAGAGATGAAAAAAATTAAGGATTAGAAGATAACACAATTGTTCTATTTTTGTCTATGTTTCTTCTGTTGTCTAAGCAGATTGGGCTCACATTCCAATGTTGGTCTCTGCTGCTGCCAGCCCATCCTCAGAGCATTGGCAGCCTCCCTGCTGTGCCCTTTACTTTCTGCACCTTCCTCCTCTCTGCTCTGCATCCTTTCCAGGCTGCACTCCATTCTTGTGAGGCTTTGCTCTAGAGTCAGGGGCTTGGTGGGCTCTGGTGTGAGAAACCTCCCATCCCATAAGAATTTGTACAAGAAGATCCCAAGGACTGAAGGCATTACAAGAAGTCCTCTGAAGAAGCTTGGGCCCAGGAGTCATGAGGCCCAAGAACCCAAGAGCTAAGTTTGGACACGAATTCACTGTACGGCTCTGTGCAAGTGAGTTCCGTTCCCTGGCTCTTGGATCCCCTATTTGTAGAATGAGGGCCTCAGTGACTGTGGTGCTGTGAGATCCTTTGCTTCTGAGCTCCACACTGGAAGCAGACCCTGGGCCAAATGGCACAGAGGGAGGAAGGAGTTGTCTCCAACAGTCCTGGCTTTTCTTGGTCTCTTGTCACTCTAGGAGTTTTGAAAATATAAGATAGCATGGACTGCTTCTTCTCTTGGGAATAGACACCAGGCAGGCTGGTTGCTGAATGTATGGTGGGGTAGAGGTAGGGAGGGTGCAAGCCTAGGATTGGTACCGATTGTCCTGTGAACTGATGTGCCTTGCAGGTAGAGCACGCCCTGATGGAAGGAGGAAGGCTGCTGGAGCAGTTATTTCAGCTGTAGTGGATAGCATAAAGCCCAAACCAATAACTGCCTGAAGGTGATGAGAACTCCAACTAGAGGAAGAGTTACTGACACAAGCAAAAAGAACATGCTTCCTTCCCTTGCCTTCTCTCAATGCCTCCGATTAAGAAAACTGTGAACTTCTGGAAGAATCTACAATGTATCCAATTACCCTTCCAGAAATACATCCAATATATACAAGCATAGACCCACAGACTCTCAGGATGGGAAGGATCTGGTATCTAGTGTGTATCTCTTATGCGCCAGGCACTGTGCTAGGCATTTCATATACTGATCTAATTTCACTCTCTTTGTAGGAAGAGACCTTGCTTGTTTCTTAGGCTGATCTTGGTCTCTGATGCTTGAATGCCATCAGAAACATCCCAGAAGCCTCTGCTTGAATATTTCCAGAAACGAAGATGTCTTTTTCCAGATGTTCTTTTTATTGAACTAAAATGCCTCTAGCTTCTTTCTATTTATGATAATCCTGCCCTTTTCAAGCCATAGTGTAGCCTCAGGGGAGGAGGACCTTAAGAAAAACTGTGATTCGCTATTCAGGGCTATTCAGTACCTTAATCTAGAAACACATATCCCAAGAAATATTTTCTTTTTAGAATTATACATCAACTTTATTCCTTATTGTTTAAAAATCATCTATCAAAAGTATCAATAAGACAATTTATCTTGCTTTTCTACCTCATAATTACCCTAAAAGGTGAAGTTTCTAGTCTCACTGATTTCAGATTAATATTTAAAATAATTTGATAAGTTTAATCAATTGAACTCTACTGTGCGAGTGAGGGAGAGAAAGGAGTTATTTTTGTGTTTTGAAGAATGTTGACAGGATGGAAGATCTGAAATTATGGCTGGGGATTGTAGTGACAGCTGGGAGCTGAAACCACCCAAAAAAAAAGCTAGAGAAGGGTTCTCTTTTGCCTCCAGAAATACCTAGAAAATATGAAGAATGTAGAAAAGAGCAAGATGGATCCCTCAAAGTGTTTCAGATAAGGTCCATTGGGATCTCCCATAAGCTTTTCTCCTATTTGGAGAAAATAGACTCCCATTGAAACTCTTCCAATTGTTTTACCCTCCATTCTTTTCTTAGCAATCTACATTCGATGACCTCCTGTTGCCCAGCACCGCAGTCTGGGTGTCTGACTTGGTCTTCCCTCTGCACTCATTTCTGTGAATCAAGACCAGGATGAAGCTGATATCCCTAGTTCCGCTTCCCCATTTCCTCTCACACTCCCCCGCCTGGTAATCCGTTGAGTTCCCAATACCTCTTCCTTCAGTCTCTATTCATTATATGGTCTAGGTTGAGACTTCCTTTGAAGCAGAACCTGAGTACCAGGAACTCATGTTTTATAAAGTGTATTTATTCCTCTTAGCTGCACACTGGCCCAGCCGTGTCTTAGTGAGCGCTTTAATTGGAAGGTGACTTTGAACTCATCGACCATATGAATCTTTCACCGAAACAAACTGGATGCTGTTTGATTAACAAAAAACTCCTCCACACCAAGGAGTGTTTAGTAACTTTTGCACAAAGGACTCATCCATCTCTTGCTTATGTTTGGGACAGAAAGACACTTCTCTGCCTTTTTACTGGTTTGAACCCAATGGGACAGAGACTCCTGGAAAGTTTCAGGGCTCATATTCACTTGTTCGTCCAAAAAATATTTTTGAGAGTCTCCCAAGTGCCAAACCCTGGCTACTCTCACCTTTGCCTGAGCCCATGAGCAGTAGTCTGGGGGCTGGGTGTGAGGAATTCTGAGTCAGCTGGGAAGACATAAGGCACAATGGACATGGGGCAAAGGTCACTTGTTGGACATTGGTCCCTTCCACTTCCAAGCTGTCCATCAGGCTGAGAGATCTGGAATGCTTACCCCACACTTTGAAGATGAGGAGGGGAGAGTTTCTTAAAGTGTGTGTGTTTCTCTTTTAATCTGTAGTGGCTTCTGCATTTTAAGGTAGAAACTGAAATCTCTTCTTTGAGTGGGACCACTCGGGTGAGGCTTCTTAGTCTTGCTGATATAATAAAGCACATGCCCACTCCTGATGGAGTGAAGAGGAGAAAATTCTAAGGCAAAGTAATCTGAATGCAAATGTTTCTGAGATTAGTTAAACGCGAGTCACTCGTTTGTGTGCTTATTTTTCACTTTTTGGGAATGGGTGGGTGATTGGGGCAGTGGCGGTCTTGGTTCACTTGGGCATGTCACATGGAGAATCAGAGAACTTGAAAGTGCTGCGTTCCTTAATGGTAGGGAGGCCCAGTACTAGTGACACATGAGCCAGGAGGGGCTGGCACAATCCAGTTATTTTGCTTAATGATAGAAAGAATGACTTCAGGAAATAAACATCTCTGCAGAGATTTTCACGGCCATAAAGGAATCTGGTTTTGCTGGCTAGGGGTGGAGAACATGTCAGCCAGAGATGCCAACTGAAAAAGGGGGAATGGATCCCACCATGGGGGCAGCAGAGCAGAGGCAGCAGGGAAAAAACAGAAGGGAGCCTTGGGTGACACCGGGAGTAGAAAGAAGCTACTCTCTAGTTCCCAGTTTTAAGTATTGTCTTATGCTCCCCTTTTGTTATCTTCAAGCTTTGTTATTGGCTGCTGTTCTTAGAGAATAAAAGGAGGAGTATGATTTGTGGTACCCAAAAAGTTTGTAGCTATGGAGAGAAGAGGCTCAGGACCAGAGGTGGTCCATAGGAAACAAGCAGACTAGAGAGGCACTATGTTGGTTGAAAATGTAAGCTACCTTTGGTATTCTCCGGAATACTTTGGGAAAGAACTGGATTTCCTGCAGTCATGCAGGAGGGGGACTTTGTCAAAGAAGGAAGATTTTAAAGGGAAGGGTGATTCCTGACTCTGTAGGACTTGGGTCCTTATAACACACATAGACAAGCACAGCACAAGGTGCATAGGGGCTGGATACATAGCATTCTGGTGATCATAGGACATTTTGATCTCCACACTGTTCCTCTAGAAACGTCTTATCACTTTAGGAGAACAATCAATGGTAATCCAAACTCTAAGAAGGCTATCT
The DNA here is from genome assembly GCF_007565055.1 of Rhinopithecus roxellana. Taxonomy (NCBI): domain Eukaryota; kingdom Metazoa; phylum Chordata; class Mammalia; order Primates; family Cercopithecidae; genus Rhinopithecus; species Rhinopithecus roxellana. The sequence continues at coordinate 10,642,968 of NC_044563.1, read as the reverse complement.
GAGCTACTTAAAGTTCTGTTCTCTCAAAGTTTCTGGTCGCATTATTTTCAAAGCTAACTTTCAGCTGGGCAGAATCTTTACTAGGAATCCAACTATTTACGAACCCCATGCTGCTGCTTCTTGGCAGAGAGCAAATGTGTATTTTTTTTTCCAGGAGTATGGTGGTATTTACTTTGTTTTAAAAATATTCTTGTTGGGGGTTCTGGCAAGATGGTCAAATAGGAACAGCTCCAGTCTGCAGCGCCCAGTGAGACCAATGCAGAAGGCGGGTGATTTCTGCATTTCCAACTGAGATACCCTGTTCATCTCATTGCGACTGTTAGGCAGTGGGTGCAGCCCACGGAAGGTGAGCAGAAGCAAGGTGGGGCATCACCTTACCCAGGAAGTGCAAGGAGCGGGGGGGCCTCCCTTTCCCAGCCAAGGGAAGCCATGAGGGACTGTGCTATCCAACCCAGATACTACGCTTTTCCCACAGCTTTTGCAATCCGCAGACCAGGAGATTCCATGGTGAGCCTACACCACCAGGGCCCTGGGTTTCAAGCACAAAACTGGGCGGCTGTTCGGGCAGACACCGAGCCAGCTGCAGGAATTTTTTTTTTCATACCCTGATGGTGCCTGGAACCCCAGTGAGTCAGAACCGTTCATTTATCTGGAAAGGATGCTGAAGCCAGGGAGCCAAGTAGCCTCACTCAGGAGGTCCCACTTCCATGGAGCCCAGCAAGCTATGAATCACTGGCTTGAAATTCCTGCTGCCAGCACAGCAGGAATTGACCTGGGATGTTGCCCTGGGATGATCGAACTAGCAGAAGACAAGAAAAAACTAACATCAGAGTGGAACTGAAGGAGATAGAGACACAAAAATCTCTTCAAATAATCAGTGAATCCAGAGGTGTTTTTTTTTTTAATTAATAGACTGCTAGCTAGACTAATAAAGAAGAGAGAATAATCAAATAGATACAATAAAAAATGATACAGAGGATATCACCACTGGTCCCACAGAAATACGAACTACCATCAGAGAAACTATAAATATCTTTATGCAAATAAACTAGAAAATCTAGAAAAAATTGATAAATTCCTGGACACATACACCCTCCAAAGACTAAACCAAGAAGAAGTTGAGTCCCTGAATAGACTGATAACAAGTTCTGAAATTGAGGCAGTAATTAATAGCCTATCAACCAAAAAAATCTCAGGACCAGATGGATTCACAGCCGAATTCTACCAGAGGTACAAAGAGGAGCTGGTACTATTCCTTCTGAAACTATTCTAAACAATAGAAAAAGAGGGATTCCTCCCTAACTCATTTTACGAGGCCAGCATCATCCTGATTCCAAAATCTGGCAGAGACACAACAAAAAAACATTTCAGGCCAATATCCCTGATGAACATTGATGCAAAAATCCTCAATAAAATACTGGCAAACCGAATCTAGCAGCACATCAAAAATGCTTATTCACCATAATCAAGTCGACTTCATCCCTGGGATGCAAGGCTGGTTCAACGTACACAAATCAATAAACATAATCCATCGTATAAACAGAACCAATTACAAACACCACATGATTATCTCAATAGATGCAGAAAAGGCTTTCGATAAAATTCAACACCGCTTCATGCTAATAACAATAAACCAGATATTGATGGAACATAGCTCAAAATAATAAGACCTATTTATGACAAACCCACAGCCAATATTGTACTGTCTTCTTTATGAGGGTTGGGGTGAGAATTCAGTCCAGGGAGGAAATAGAAAGCTATGGAACCTCAGAAACTCCTTAGTGCTAATCAGTCTTTTGGTACTGATGTAGCACAGAGACTGCCAACCTTGTGGCTGTGGCAGAACCTGCCTGGATAGTGAAACCTATCAGGAGGGCAGCTTTAATGTCTCGGGGAGCCCAGTCTGACACAACTGTAGTGGGAGCAAACTTTACCACCATCTCAGCTGAGGGAAATATATCAAGAAATTTCTGTGTCTTGCTCAAATGCAGATGCCGAGGACTCCGTTCTTCCATACCTCTGTACCCTGTGGAGAGAGGTCCACTGAAGCCCTGAGCACCTTCCGCAAAGTCCTGTCACTTCATGGGGCAACAGGAGAACAGCACTCTGATAATTGCCTGTAGATAATTGATTAAACAGGCTTTTGGAGGCTCACACTTAGGACTACTGCTCTACAAGGCTGGGCTCAGGAAGTGGTGTGGGCAAGGCTCAGCAGGGCTTGTCTGTCAAGAACATACACCCAGACTCTTAACACAAGGAGCCTGGCAGATGTATGATATTAAGAAAAGTAAAAAGAAAAGGGTGTGTGTGGCTTTAGTGATCTGTCCATTTCCAAATACGAGAAATGAACCTGTTAGAGGCTTCATTAGTCTAATCTCTCTAGATATTCCAAGGGCTAACAAGTAGACCTGTGTTAGGACTCTCTTAGTTGCAAGGGACAGCAAACAAAATACCTTAAGCAAAGTGAGGAACTTCCTGGTTTAAGGGCCTATCAAATCCTGGAATAGAAAACAGTACAGCTGGATTTAGGACTTCATGACATAAGCTTCAAAATAATGTGGTTGGTCAGTTCTCCAGAGCTATGTGAACATTGTGGTGAAGGAAGTGAAGGCGCCAGGTGGGTGGAAACAGCACAGGACCACGGTACATCTCACCATCTTAGTTCCTTGCTCTTTCTTCCAACAGGACCCAGAATATGCTCTAATGCACAACAGCTGGTCCTTCTGTCTAGATTCACGGCTGGAATTCCTTAAAGAAGTTTCGTAGCGAGACACGTGGGTAGAACCTGTTAACAGATCTTCCCCTTCTCTATAGAAAATATGTGCTTTGGGGTTTTTACTTTTTATAGTTTCATTTCAGTCCAGCATTATACGGAATCTACTGGTCAGGCTCCCTGTGAAACAGACTGAGTCTGAGGTTTGTGGGCATGAAATTTACTGGGGAAGGTGGAGGAACAGGATTGGGCAGAGGTAGAAGCTAAACTGTGATGCAATTACAGCAAAGGCCAAGCTCTGGGGAGCTCTGGGGCTGAGATGGTTGTTACAAAGTCAGGGTGCCCCTTGGGTTTTGTTTCTTGAAACATGTCCACTTCCTGTTTGTCCTTCTCTGTCATATTAGGACACAGCATGAAAGCCCTTGCCAGAAGCCATGGTAAGACCCTTGAACTTCCTACCCCACCTAACTGGGTGCTAAATAAACTTCTTCTTCTCTTTATAAATTACTTAACCTCACGTATTCTATTATAGCAACACTAAACAGAGTAAGACAATTATTTTCAGGGCCAGACTCAAATGGACTTAAGTCTGGCCCTGCAAACAATTAGATGGAGACATTCTGGAGACTACAACCCCTGTGTACTTTAAGCTTTTAAGGGTAGAAAAGTTGTTATTCACTAGGAACACAGTGTTATTTTTGATTTACTATTTTGAGAGGGAGTGAGATACAGTTTTCTTGTTTCCCCTTGACCTTTTCCACCACGGTGGCTCTTATTCTACAGGTCAAGGACCTGTGGGTGTTCTGCAAGCCATCAAGTATGGTGAATCCCATTATTCAGGAAGGAATGGGGGAATAACTCCTTTGTGATTGTAGATCTGCTGTGAGTCAGGCTTTGCTTGTAATACTCTATTATGTCACTCCCAAAACTCCTGCTTTAAAATGGCAGAATGATGACTCTTTGAGTCCCTGAATATTTATGCCACCATGAACTCTGTGCCCAGCAGTCCTCAAAATGTTTCCAGTGCATGTTCATGCAAGTAAATGACATAGATTCATTTGAGAAGGTCTGCAGGAATCATTTAAATATGCAGTTACTCTGGTGTTTCAGAGGTCTTCCTTCTAGGAATACAACTTCTCCTTCATCCGCTGGTTTTGGGTTCTGAGCGGCTACTCTGATGTGGAAATTAAAAAAGAAACCGTAATATTTTTATCGGGGAATCTGCCCTCCAATTGTTGATTATCCTTCCTAACTTCTTTTGATTGTATATATCAGTAGCACTCTTGCTGGTGGCCCATCTATTTTGCCCAGAGCGTTGCTGTGTTAGCCATTGCCATAGGGTTCTTTGGGTTGGTTCCCTGGGAAAGAGAGTCTGAGGCAGAAATGTACACGCAGGAAGGTTTTGTTTGGCGTCCTCTTAGAACCAACATTTGTAAGCATGTAAGGAACACAGGATTGGGCAAAGGTAGAAGTTGCACAGTGATGCAGTTTGTGGTTTTGAAAAGAAATATAGGCACTTATAGTTTAATAATCCTGTCTTTAAAAATTAGAGCTGAATTCTCTTCTATTTGAGTGTGGGCTGGACATGGTGACTCACTTCTGAGTAACTGAACAAAACAGAAGTTATGGTGTGTGGCTTTGCAGACAGTCATAAGAAGGCATGGTGGCTCTGCCTCTTGGGTTATTTACTCCTAGGCAAGCAAGATGCCATGCCATGAGGACATTCCCTGAGGAGAGGCCTTTTTGTCGAGGAACTGAGGCCTTCCCCCAACAGCAGCTGTAGAGTGAGCCATCTTGGGGCAGATCCTCCAGCACCACTCAGTCCTTTACACAAATTCAACCCCTGCTGACACCTTGACTGCAACATCATAGAAGACCTTGCACCAGAGGTATCTGGCTAAGTTGCTTTAGGATGCTAGACCCTTAGAAACTGTGTGAGGTAAATGTTGTTTAAGTGGCTAGGTATTGGGATGATTTGTTTTGCAGTGATAGGTAATTCATACATCTTTTGATACTGGGAGCAGAGTGCTATCCTAATACTATCTATACATGTGAAAGTGGCTTTGGCAGTGGGCAGTGGTCTGCAACTAGAAAGATTTTGATGAGAAAGTTATATAAAGCTTGAACAGTCTTGAAAATATTTTTAGAAGCTTGTGATTTTTAGGCAGTTGTGAGTAAGACTTAAAGCAATGTGAAAAACATGGAAACCGGAGGAAAGGACTTCTTGTTATGAATGGCAGATGTTTAGCAGTATTCTTCCATATGGTATGTGGAAAGCAGAAAACATGCCTAATGAACTGGGTGGTGTTGATAAGGAGATTTCTGGGTAAAGTGCTAAAAATACAGCCTGGTTTCATATTGCTGCTTAGAGTAAAATACAAGAAAAGAGAGAAAAGCAGCAAATGTCAAACATGAATAAGTTGGGAGTTGAATGTTAAAAAAAATCCATCGTTAAATGGAACTGGAGGTCATCATGCTGAGTGAAATAAGCCGCAGCAAGACAAGCCTCACATGTTCCCACTTGTTTATGAGATCTAAAAATCAAAACAATTGAACTCATGGAGATAGAGAGCAGAAGGATGGTTACCAGAGGCTGGGAAATGTAGTGAGAGGACTGGGGTTAACGGGAGGTAGGGATAGTTAATGAGAACAAAGAATGGAATGAATGAATAAGAGCTAGTATTTGATAGCCCAACAGAATGACTATAGTCAATAATAAGTTAATTGTACATCATAAAATAACTAAAAGAGTATAATTGAATTGCTTGTAACACAAGGGATAAATGCTTGAGGGGATGAATACCTCATTCTCCATGATGTAATTATGATACATTTCATGCCTGTATCAAAACATCTTATGTACCCCATAAATACATACACCTACTATGTACCCACACAAATTTTTTAAAAACCTTTGTTAAATCATCAAAGCTATCTTACATGATGCCCCAGATTATTACTCAGTTCAAAAGGCTCTCTAAATATTTTGATGTTATGACCCACAGATTCTTTCAATAAAAACATCACTTGCAAGAAGCTTAAGGGCATTGTTTCTGATAGAGGCATCATAAGGAGATGGGCTTACTTGGGGAGATTTTTAGATGTCTTTTACTTAATGAGTGGGCCCTCCAATAAGATTCAAAGGAGACCCAGGACATTTTTGATTTTTAATAGAATTATATCAGGAGAAACACAGCCAGTTTGGACAGAAATGGACAGAGACAGTAGACAATGAAAATAGATCACTGGACCCTCAAACATTACTGATAAGAATCAGGCTGAGAAAACTGTATGTCTTCAGCTATATGTCAATTTTAATGAAAATGAAAAGATGACTTAGAAGGCAGAACAAACAGCCTGGAGGATGTAGCCAGGAGTCATATACAACAACTCTTGGGGAAGAAATGGATGGGTCTTAGTCATGGAACCTGCAACATTTGCCCAGCTGGGTTTCAGAACTGTTCTGGATCAATGACTTCTCTGTACTTTGCATTATATCTCTTTGAATAGAAATGTCTGGGTTGGTTATACTATGCTCATCACTCCACTGTCTGAGTAATGTGTAGGGGACAGAAAGCTTATCTGTTTAGTTCACAGGTTTACAGATGGAGAGAAACTGTACTTGAGAGCCATGTTTAAGGAAGTGCATGTGAGCAGTCTCATCTTCACCTGGACCTAGTAACTGTTAATGAAATACCAGTGCCAAATCCAAGGACAAATGTCAGAGAACAAACTTGAGAGGAATAGTGTCAGTAATTGGAGGACTGTAAAAACTGGAGAGGAACAAACCAAAGAAATGTGAATCTCTTGCTAAAAAGGCATCCACTGATTTCCCTTTATAGATTATAATGTGGAAAGTACAAGTCCATTCAGGGGCTCTCTGAATGTGCCTATTGAAGGTCCCTGGTGCCTTCAAATGACATAATTTAGATTGGCAACTAGTTTCTACAACTGCTGCTGTCAAATATGTGACTTGTATTAGATGCTTGAGTTGGTAGTAGTGAAAGTAGGAATCCAGAACCTCTTTCATATGTTTCAGTTCCCAACTCAGATTACAAGATTCACAAATGGAAATGATAGATGAAGGGGTAACACTAGGCAGAATGTATATAACAGGAAGTTATAGGAGATAGACCAGTTCACATGTTTAGAAGCATGCTGATTGGGAATGAGGCTGGATTTTCACAAGAGCAGTTGAAGGAGTACAGTTGGATATCTCTTTCCACAGTGATTTTTATGCCAATTTGTCCTGCAAATCACCTGATGACATATGAATAATTTGTTTCAGGCACCATCTTGGTCTAGGAACCAAGTCCAGGGAACTTAATTCAATAAATTAATTAGGTATTGTTTTATGTAAGATGACTGTCCAAAATTATTGATAGCTATGTTGCTTAGAGGAGGATTTTTGAAAGAGCTTCCTTTCAAGAGGCTATGAGTATGCCTGTCCTGAAGGAACTCTAATACAATTAGGAGACAGGATTTTACATAATTTCCAAATATTTCCCTTCTTATATAAAGTATAATCATCAGTTCTTAGACTGGTTTCTTTTTCTTTTATAAAATTTAATTTGAAAAAATTATTATAATGCACCAGTAAATGAAAAAAAAGTCACTGGCCATCCTAATGCAGAATGATAACCTGAATGAAAGTATTAATTAGGTGCCTGAAGAATGCCTCTACCGCCCACTAGTGACGGAAAGAAAAATGGGCCACCTTCCTCCCCACAATCGAATTTTTCTACTTATGATCATTATACTTCACCACCAAATGGATACTTTACTCTTATTTATTTATTAATTATTTATTTACTTACTTATTTTTTATTATATTTTAAGTTCTAGGGTGCATGTGCAGAACATGCAGGATTGTTACATAGGTATACATGTGCCATGGTGGTTTGCCGCACACATCAACCCGTCATCTACATTAGGTATTTCTCCTAATGTTATCCCTCCCTTTGTACCCCACCCCTTGACAGGCCCTGGTGTGTGATTTTCCCCTCCCTGTGCCTATACGTTCTCATTATTCAGCTCCCACTTATGAGTGAAAACAGGCAGTGCTTGGTTTTCTGTTCCTGTGTTAGTTTGCTGAGAATGATGGTTTCCAGCTTCATCCATGTCCCTGAGAAGGACATGAACTCATTCTTTTTTATGACTGCATGGTATTCCATGGTGTACATATGCCACATTTTCTTTATCCAGTCTATCATTGATGGGCATTTGAGTTGGTTCCAAGTCTTTGCTATTGTGAATAGTGCTGCAATAAACATACATGCACATGTGTCTTTATAGTAGAATGGTTTATAATCCTTTGGGTATATACCCAGTAATGGGATGGCTGGGTCAAATGGTATTTCTAGTTCTAGATCCTTGAGGAATCGCCACACTGTCTTCCATAATGGTTGAACTAGTTTACAATCCCACCAACAGTGTAAAAGCATTCCTGTTTCTCCGCATTCTTGCCAGCATCTGTTGTTTCCTGACATTTTAACGATCACCATTCTAATTGGCATGAGATGGTATCTCACTGTGGTTTTGATTTGCATTTCTCTAATGACTGGTGATGATGAGCTTTTTTTCGTATGTTTGTTGGCCACATAAATGTCTTCTTTTGTGGAGTGCCTGTTCATATCCTTCGCCCACTTTTTGATGAGGTTTTTTTTTTTTTTTCTTGTAAATTTGTTTAAGTTCTTTGTAGATTCTGGATATTAGCCCTTTGTCAGATGGATAGATTGCAAAAATTTTCTCCCATTGTGTAGGTTCCCTGTTCACTCTGATGATCGTTTCTTTTGCTGTGCAAAAGCTCTTAGTTTAATTGGATCCCATTTGTCAATTTTGACTTTTGTTGCAACTGCGTTCGGTGTTTTAGTCATGAAGTCTTTGCCCATGCCTATGTCCTGAATGGTATTGCCTAGGTTTTCTTCTAGGGTTTTTTATGGTTTTAGTTCTTACATTTAAATCTTTAATCCATCTTGAGCTCATTTTTGTATAAGGTGTAAAGAAGGGGTCCAGCTTCTGTTTTCTGCATATGGCTAGACAGTTTTCCCAGCACTATTTATTGAATAGGGAATCATTTCCCCATTGCTTATTTCTGTCAGGTTTGTCAAAGATCAGATGGTTGTAGATCTGTAGTGTTATTTCTGAGGCCTCTGTTCTATTCCGTTGGTCTATATATCTGTTTTGGTACCAGTACCATGTTCAAACAACCACTGTTTGAAGTCAGGTAGCGTGATGCCTCCAGCTTTGTTCTTTTTGTTTAGGATTGTCTTGGCTATATGGGCTCTTTTTTGGTACCATATGAACTTTAAAGTAGTATTTTTCTAATTCTGTGAAAAAAGTCAGCAGTAGCTTGATGGGGATAGCATTGAATATATAGATTACTTTGGGCATTATGGCCATTTTCACAATATTGATTCTTCCTATCCCTGAGCATGGAATGTTTTCTCATTTGTGTCCTCTCTTATTTCCTTGAGCAGTGGTTTGTAGTTCTTCTTGAAGGGGTCCTTCATATCCCTCGTAAGTTGTATTCCTAGGTATTTTATTTTCTTTGTAGCAATTGTGAATGGGAGTTCACTCATGATTTGGTTCTCTGCTTGTCTATTATTGGTGTATAGGGATGCTCATGATTTTTCACATTGATTTTGTATCCTGAGACTTTGCTGAAGTTGTTTTCCAGCTTAAGGAGTTTTTCGGGCTGAGACAATGGGGTTTTCTAAATATAGAATAATGTCATCTGCAAACAGAGACAATCTGACTTCCTCTTTTCCTATTTGAATACCATTTATTTCTTTCTCTTGCCTGATTGCCCTGGCCAGAACTTCCAATACTACGCTGAGTAGGAGTAGTGAGAGAGGGCATACTTGTGCCAGTTTTTAAAGGGAATGCTTCCAGTTTTTGCCCATTCAATATGATATTGGCTGTGGGTTTGTCATAAATAGCTCTTATTATTTTGAGATGTGTTTAATCAATACCAAGTTTATTGAGTGTTTTTAGCATGAAGGGGTGTTGAGTTTTATTGAAGGCCTTTTCCGCATCTATTGAGATAATCATGTGGTTTTTGTCATTGGTTATGTTTATGTGATGGATTACATTTATTGATTTGTGTATGTTGAAGCAGCCTTGCACCCCAGGGATGAAGCCAACTTGATCGTCGTGGATAAGCTTTTTAATGTGCTGCTGGATGCTGTTTCCCAGTATTTTATTGAGGATTTTCACATGGGTGTTCTTCAAGAATATTGGCCTGAAATTATTTTGTGTGTGTGTCTCTGCTAGGTTTTGGCAATCAGGATGATGCTCGCCTCATAAAATGAGTTAAGGAGGATTTTTTCTTTTTCTATTGATTGGAATAGTTTCAGAAGGAATGGTACCAGCTCCTCTTTGTATCTCTGGTGGAATTTGGGTGTGAATCCATCTGGTCCTGGGCTTTTTTTGGTTGGTAGGCTATTAATTACTGCCTCAATTTCAGAATTTGTTATTTGTCTATTCAGGGATTCAACTTCTTCCTGATTTAGTCTTAAGAGGTGCATGAGTCCAGGAATTTATTCATTATTCTACATGAGGTGTTTATAGTATTCTCTGATGGTAGTTTGTATTTCTGTGGGGTCAGTGGTGATCTCCCCTTTATCATTTTTTATTTTGCCTGTTTGATTTTTTCTCTCTTTTCTTCTTTATTAGTTTGGCCAGCAGTCTATCTATTTTGTTAATCTTCTTTTTAAAAAAAAAAAAAAAACAGTTCCCAGATTCATTGATGTTTTAAAGGGGTTTTTGTGTCACTATCTCCTTCTGTTCTTCTCTGATCTTAGTTATTTCTCTTCTGCTAGCTTTTGAATTTGTTTGCTCTTGTTTCTCTCTAGTTCTTCTAATTGTGATATTAGGGTGTTGATTTTAGATCTTTCCTGCTCTCTCCTGTGGGCATTTAGTGCTATAAATTTCCCTCTAAATTTCCCTCTAATACTGCTTTAGCTGTGTCCCAGAGATTCTGGTACGTTGTGTCTTTGTTCTCATTCATTTCAAATAACTTTTTTATTTCTGCCTTACTTTTGATATTTACCCAGTAGTCCTTCAGGAGTAGGTTGTTCAGTTTCCGTGTAGTTGTGTGGTTTTGAGTGAATTTCTTAATCCTGAGTTCTAATTTCATTGCACTGTGGTCTGAGAGACTGTTTGTTACGATTTCTGTTTTTGCATTTGCCGAGGAGTGTTTTATTTCCAATTATGTGGTTGATTTTAGAATGAGTGCTATGTGGTGCTGAGAGGAATGTATATTCTGTTGATTTGAGGTGGAGAGTTCTGTAGATGTCTATTAGGTCTGCCTGGTCCAGAGCTGAGTTCAAGTCCTGAATATCCTTGCTAATTTTCTGTCTCATTGGTCTGTCTAATATTGACAGTGGGGTGTTAAAGTCTCCCACTATTATTGTATGGGAGTCTAAGTCTCTTTGTAGGTCTCTAAGAACTTGCTTTATGAATCTGGCTGCTCGTGTATTGGGTGCGTATATATTTAGGATAGTTAGCTCTTCTTGTTGAATTTATCCCTTTACCATTATGTAATGCACTTGTCTTTTTTGATCTTTGTTGGTTTCAAATCTGTTTTATCAGAGACTAGGATTGTAAACCTTGCTTTTTTCTTTCCATTTGCTTGGTAGATCTTCCTCCATCCCTTTATTTTCAGCCTATGTGTGTCTTCACATGTGAGATGGGTCTCCTGAATACAGCACACTGATGGGTCTTGACTCTATCCAATTTGCCCATCTGTGCCTATTAATTGGGGCATTTAGCCCGCTTACATTTAATGTTAATATTGTTATATGTGAATATGGTCCTGTCATTATGATGCTAGCTGGTTATTTTCCCCATTAGTTGATGTGGTTTCTTCATAGTGTCGATGGTCCTTACATTTTGGTTTGTTTTTTGCAGTGGCTGGTACCAGTTTTTCCTTTCCATATTTAGTGCTTCCTTCAGGAACTCTTTAAGGCATGCCTGATGGTGACAAAATCCCTCAGCATTTGCTTGTCTGGAAAGAGTTTTATTTCTTCTTCACTTATGAAGCTTAGTTTGGCTGGATATGAAATTCTGGGTTGCAAATTCTTTTCTTTAGGAATGCTGAATATTGGCCCCCACTCTCTTCTGGCTTGTAGGGTTTCTGCAGAGAGATCCACTGTTAGTCTGATGGGCTTCCCTTTGTGGGTAACCTGACCTTTCTCTCTGGCTGCCCTTCACATTTTTTCCTTCATTTCAACTTCGGTGAATCTGATGATTATGTGTCTTGGGGTTGCTCTTCTAGAGGAGTGTCTTTGTGGTGTTCTCTGTACTTCCTGAATTTGAATGTTGGCCTGCCTTGCTAGGTTGGGGAAGTTCTCCTGGATAATATCCTGCAGAGTGTTTTCTAACTTGGTTCCATTCTCCCCGTCACTTTCAGGTGCACCAATCAGACATAGATTTGGTCTTTTCACGTAGTCTCATATGTCTTGGAGGCTTTGTTTGTTTCTTTTCACCCTTTTTTCTCTAATCTTCTCACTTGATTTCATTAATTTGATCTTCAATCACTGATATCCTTTCTTCCACTTGATGGACTCGGCTGTTGAAGCTTGTGTATGCTTCAGGAAGGTCTCGTACTGTGATTTTCAGCTCCATCAGGTCATTTAAGCTCTTCTCTACACTGGTTATTCTAATTAGCCATTCGTCTAACCTTTTTTCAAGGTTTAGTTTCCTTGCAATGGGTTAGAACATGCTCCTTTAGCTCAGAGAAGTTTGTTATTACCAACCTTCTGATGCCTATCTCTGTCAACTTGTCAAACTTATTCTCCATCCAGTTTTGTTCCCTTGCTGGCGAGTTGTTGTGTTCCTTTGGAGGAGAAGAGGTGTTCTGGTTTTTGGAATTTTCAGCCTTTCTGCTCTGGTTTCTCCCTATGTTGTGGTTTTATCTATCTTTGGTCTTTGATGTTGGTGATCAATGAATGGGGTTTTGTGTGGACGTCCTTTTTGTTGATGTTGACGCTATTCCTTTCTGTTTGTTAGTTTTCCTTCTAATGGTCAGGCCCCTCAGCTGCAGGTCTGTTGGAGTTTGCTGGAGGCCCACTCCAGACCCTGTTTGCCTGGGTATTACCAGCAGAGGCTGCAGAACAGCAAAGATTGCTGCCTGATCCTTCCTCTGAAAGTTTTGTCCCAGAGGGGCATCCATCTGTATGAGACGTCTGTCGGCCCCTACTGGGAGGTGTCTCCCCATCAGGAATCACAGGGGTCAGGGACCCACGTGAGTAGGCAGTCTGTCTGTTATTGGAGCTCGAACGCTGTGCTGGGAGAACCACTGCTCTCTTCAGAGCTGTCAGGCAGGGAGGTTTAAATCTGCAGAAGCTATCTCTTGCCTTTTGTTCAGCTATGCCCTGCCCCCAGAGGTGGAATATAGAGAGGCAGTAGGCCTTGCTGAGCTGCGGTGGGCTCTGCCCAGTTCGAACTTCCCTGCCGCTTTGTTTACACTGTGAACATAGAACCGTCTACTCAAGCCTCAGCAGTGGCGGATGCCCCTCTCCCCGCCAAGCTCCAGCATCCCAGATTGATCTCAGACTGCTGCACTAGCAGCAAGCAAGGCTCCATGGGCATGGGACCTGCCTAGTCAGGCTCGGGAAGGAATCTCCTGGTCTGCTGGTTGCAATGACCCTGGGAAAAGTGCAGTATTTGGGCAGAAGTGTACTGTTCCTCCAGGTACAGTCACTCACAGCTTCCCTTGACTAGGAAAGGGAAATCCTCCAACCCCTTGCACTTCCCGGGTGAGGTGATGCCCTGCCCTGCTTTGGCTCACCATCTATGGGCTGCACCCACTGTCCAACCAGTCCCAATGAGATGAACCAGGTACCTCAGCTGGAAATGCAGAAATCACCCATCTTCTGCATTGATCTCACTGGGAGCTGTAGACTGAAGCTGTTCCTATTCGGCCATCTTGGAAGTGACTTATCTCAAACTTTTAACCATTTCTTTCCAAAAGAAAAATTTGAAACATTAAGGGAAAACTGCTGGGTAAAAGATCCATCTGCTTTTCGAAACCCTGAATCAATAATTGAGCTAAACTTGGTGCCTGAAGAAGAGAATGAATTATTGCAGCTTAGTTCTTCATATATATTAAAGAATGACTATGAGACCTTAAGTTTATCAGCATTTTGGATTAAGGTAAAGGACGACTTTCCATTGTTAAGTCAAAAGAGTGTCCTGCTATTACTACCACTCACAACAACTAGTTAGTGTGAACTAGGGTTTTCTATCGTAACCCAGTTAAAAACAAAGGAAAGAAATGGGCTGAATGGTGCAGCAGCTATGCAGGTAGAATTATTTTCCTGTGTTCCAGACTGGAATGAACTTATGAACAGGCAAGCAAACCCATCATAATAAATAAAATCTTACCTAAAAAAAGATGTGCAAATGGCTAATAGGTATATGAAAATCTGCTCAACATCACCTATTATAAAGGAAGTGCAAGTCACTTGAATGGGAGAAGCCATTTGCAAAGTGCTCATCCTAAGGGGACTAATATGTATTCTATACAAGAATAACAATTCAACTATAGAAAACCAAACAATCCCACTAAAAATGGACAATATTTTTCAAAGAAGACATACAAATGACCAAGAGTATATGAAAAATGCTCAACACTAATTATCAGGGATTGTAAATCAAAACCACAATGAGATATTATCTCACCACAGAATGTTTATTATTAAAAAGACAGATACACACACACACTCACACAGACACACACACACCCCCAGATGCTGGTGAAGGCGCAGAGAAAAGGGTACTCTTAGACATGGTGGGAATGTAAAATAGTGCAACCATTATGGAAAACAGTATGGATATTTCTCAGAAAAACTAAAACTAGAACTACCACATGATGCAGCAATCCCACTACAGGGTATCTATCCAAAAGAAAAGAAATTATTGTTTCAAAGGGATACCTTTGGCTCACAGGTTTATCACAATGTTATTCCCAATAGCACAGATATGGAATCAACCTAAGCATTCATGAATGGCTGACTGGAAAAGAAAAATGGTGTGTATGTGTGTGTGTGTGTGTGGGGGTGCGCGCACATGCATGCATATGTACATGTTTACACACACTATTTGTTTTCTGGATACAAACCTAAACCCACACCCATACGTACCCACATCCACACACATACCCATACGCATATATACACATACACTATTCAGCCATTAAAAAGAGTGGAATCCTTTTCCAGCAACATGGATGGAACTGGGTGTCATGATAAGTGACATAAGGGAGGCACAAAAAGATAAATGCTACATGTTCTCACTCAAATGTGGGAGCTAAAAACTGGATCTCATGGACATCAAGAATAGGATAGATATCAGGAACTGGGAAAGGGAGGTGAAGAGAGGTTGTTTATGGATACAAGCATGCAGTTAGATTGAAGAAATCATCCTAATGTTTGATAGCGGACTAGGATGACCATATGCAGCAATACTATTATGTATATTGCAAAGTATCTAGAAGAGAAGACTGGAAATGATAACAACACCTACAAATGATAAACATGCATACATGCATGGTGATGGATATCCCAAATTACCCTGGCTTGATTATTACTCATTCCATACATTGTCACGATGTGTCAATAAAAAAACTAAAATGTTGATTTGACACGTAATAAAGCTTACTTGTCAGTGAAAAGATTAAACTCCCATAAAAAATTGTCTTCTGCAAACAAGAGAATTTGACTTCTTCCTTTCCAATTTGGATGCCCTTGATTTGTTTCTCTTGCCTAATTGCTGTGACTGGGACTTTTGATATTATGTTGCATAAACGTGGTAAAAGTGGGCATCCTTGTTTTGTTCAAGATCTGAGAAGAAAGGCTTTCCATTTTTCCCTGTTCAGTATAATGTTAGCTGTGGGTTTGTGACATATGGCCTTTATTACTTTGAGGTATGTTCCTTTTATACTCAGTTTGTTGAGGATATTTATCATAAGAGGATGTTGAATTTTATCAAATATGTTTTCATCATTTATTTAAATCTATTTAATTCTTGGTTCTGTTAACGTGATGTATCATGTTTATTGATTTGCATGTGTTGAACTATCCTTGTATTCCTGGGAGGAATCCCACTTGATCATGGTGAATCACCTTTTAATGTGTTGATGAATTTTGTTTGCTAGTACTTTGTTGAGGATTTTGCATATATGTTAATCAATAATACTGGCCTTTAGTTTTCCTTTTTCATGTGTCCTTGTCTACTTTTGGTGTCAGGGTAATGCTGACATGATAGAATGAGTTTGGAAGTATTCCTTGCTGTTTAATTTTTTGGAAGGATTTGAGTAGAATCAATTCATATTTGTTGTTCTTTTGATGTTTGGTAGAATTCACCAGTGAATCTATCTGGTCCTGGGATTTTCTTTGAAGGGAGAATTTTATTATGATCTTACTCTTGTTACACATTTTTAATTCATTGAGGTTTTATGTGTTTTTTCTTGGTTCAATCTTGGTAGGCTGTATATGTCCAGTAATTTATCCATTACTTTTAGGTTTCCAAATTGTCATATAGTTGTTCATAATAGTCACTAGTGATTCTTTGTATTTCTGTGGTCTCAGTTGTTGTTTCCTTTTTCATTTCTGATTTCGTTTGGGTCTTCTCTATGCTTTTTTTGGTTGGTTGATTAGTGGCCTTAAAATAGTTCTCTTGATTTTCTTGTTACGTGGATTTTATGTCTCCATCTGTTTAGTGCTAATTACTGGTATATTGTTTTGTTTGTTTGGTGACATCATTTTTCTTTGATTGTGTTTGATCCTCATGGTTGTGCATCAGTGTCTATTCATTGAAGAAATAGGTATTTATTTTAGTGTTCACAGTCTGGATTTCTCTGTGATAGTTCTTGTACACGAGGTCTATCCAGCAATTCTGAGCATACTGTCTGTCATGGTCGCTAGATTCGTAAGTGCTTGATCTAGCGCAGCACTAAGGGCCTCTTCATGTCCTCCTGTAGGACAGAGGATGGCAAGCCTGTGCTGGTGTCTTGGACTAGAGCACCTCCCAGCAGTTCGCTGCACAGGTAGGATAGTTTCCAGGCTGCTGCAGAAAAGGGCTGGAACTGAGACTGGGCCTTTTTAGAATCTTCTGTGGAAAAGAGGATGGCAAGCCTCTTCTGGTGGCTCAGATGGGCACATCTCTAAACAGTTCCCTGCACAGGTAGGATAGTTACCTGACTGCAGTGGCAGGGGCTGGAGCTGACATTTGACCCTTTTGGGATCTGCTATGGGATGGAAGCTACAAACTCTGTCCTGTTACTTCAGATAGGTGCATTTCCCAGCAGTTCCCTGCATAGGTGGGATAGTTTTCTGGCCATGGCAGTAAGAGGCTGAAGCTGAGACTGTGCCCCTTCAAGAATTTCTGTGAGGCAGAGTCTAATAAGTCCGTCAGAGAGGCTCAGACGGGGTGGGTTTCCCAGCAGATCCCTGTGCCTTTAGGATAATTTCCTCATTGCAGCAAGAGGGGCTGGGTCTAAGGCTGGGCCCCTTGAGGACCTGCTATAGAACAGATGCTGGCAAGCCTGTCCCAGTTGTTTAGATGGGCATGTCTCCCTGCTGTTCCTTGTACAGGTCAGATAATTCCCTGGCTGTGGCACCAATGGGCTTGAGCTGAGATTGGCTCCTTCAGGCTCTGCAATGAGATGGAACCTAGCCTGTTTTGGAGGCTCAGATGGGTGACTCCCAGTCATTCTCTGCTTGGGCAAGATAATGCCTGGGCTGAAAGATAGAGCCCATTTAGACTCTGCTGTGGGACAGAGGCTTTCAAGCCTGTCCTAGTGTCACATGGGAGAGCTCTTTCTGAGGCCTTGTGCAAGCAGTGTCAAGCTGTGACCACAGTTGAGGGGAACTGTAGCTTTTATAGGGTAACTCTCCAGTCTGCTGCTGAGACCAATGTTGGTGGGCAGTCAAGCCTTTTTGCCAAGACACTATTGTGATTCCTCCTGGAGGCTTTGGCAGATAGTTTTGGTTCCAGGGTCAAGGCCATACAAGGCTACAGCTAAGCCCTTCGGGAAATGAGGCTCTTTCAAACTTTCAGTGTGGGAGCATGATTGGCAGGTCTGTCACCTGGGTGTGGGCCTGCACTCTTAAAATGATCTTTCAAAGTCTTGGGCTCCACTGGGGTTTCACAAACTTCAACCTCAGTCCCCAGCTCCTATAAAGAGGCTTTTCTCTGTTGGTGGGTACAGAATTCTTGCTGTTTTGGCGGGATACAAGTGGATGACTTCTTATTCTGCCACTTTGCTGGCAGCACACTTCTGAGTTTGACGTTTTTAGATTCCACAAGTAAGTTAGATCTTGTGGTCTTTGTGTTCCTCTGGCTGCACTTGTTTTATGTACTGTTCTTTACAAAATTAAGACTGGATTCCATGGTATTACATCCAGCTAATTATTAGAATCATGATTTATAGCACATGACTTTCAAAAAATATCTGTAGCTACATGGCTCAGGAGGGTTTGGATAACGGGCTATGCATATCCATGTCCAGAAAGAAGCTCCTTTGCTACAATTAGGAGCGAGAATTAGCCCTAATTTCCAGCATTTCCCCAATGATTTTAAATGTATTCATTAGGTCTCTGATTTTTTTTTCTTTTTACAAAATTCAATTCAAGAAACACTAGACAACAAAGAGTGAGTTCACTGATAATCCTATTTCAAAACGATAATCACTGCAAAATATTAACTAGGTCTTTGAAGAATGCTTCTGTTACTCCAAGTCAAATGGAAAGGAGGCCTGTTCACTCATCTCACCATAGATTTTTCTACAGTTGTGCTCACATACTTCTCCAATAAAAATATTATCCGTTGGGCCACAAGCACTGGTCTGTAGTTTTAGAGACTCATGAAGACCTGTGGGAAATTCTCTTCCTTGAAACATCCTGTTTTATGAACTGACCACTCTCTTTTGGGGTGATGCACAGAAATAGATGCCATGTAGTCTTCATCATAATGGGCTAGCAAACATTTCATTAGGCACAAGGATAAGACTGGATAAACTCATGATATCCGTTATGGATGATTTCCTGGAATATCCTCTTTCCCACATTCCTGTGAGTTGTCATGTCTTTACTTTTTGATCCCTTGGAAGGTGTTTTGAAGCTGACAAGCAAAAGAAGTCTTAAAGACAAATTTTTTCAAAAGCTAAATTGACAATATAACTAGAGGGTCTGTGCAAGAGCTAAAGAGTTTATCAAAGTAAGTTGAGTATTAGGGAAGGGTGAGGGTGGAGGAGTGTCTGTGGGTCCTGGGGGAACCAGAACCCGGTACTCACCTTTAGAATACCCCATGGAATCAGAGAACTCCTAATAGCGTGGTTGCAAATGGAGGTAAGTGGCCACACCAGAATCCCCATTTCAAAGACTCATTGTGACGGGAATGGTAGAGTTGCAGCACTGAGTGTGTGCAGACTCAGTAGTTACATGATAACCTCTAAGCGGATAACTGATAACCAGTGCAATCTTCCATCATTACTACTTTATTTCTTGACACACTCTGCATGTGCCTGTGGAGTCTAGAGAGCTTTGATGTGAAAGATTTGTGGAAATAATTCCTCAAAATAACTTATTTGCATTTTTTTTTTTTTTTTTTTTTTTGCCGACCCACAGGCAAGGTGGAATTTAAATTGAAATTTTGTTACTGGTAGCAACTAAAATGCGATGTTACATCTATATTTGCAGACAAATACTCATATCTATTAAATCTGTGTGATGTCTTTTTTTCATTTCTTCTGTGCATTCAGAGCTTCTAGCATACTGCTTAGTTGCTATTACATGATGAATAATTTTTTTGATGTTATGAGTTTTCTCTTCTTTTTAAAATAAATTTAATTATGTATATTTAAGGTATACAACATAATGCTATGAGTTATATATATGTGTGTGTGTGTGTATATATATATAAAATTGTTACCATGGTGAAGCAAATTAACATATCTATCAACTCATATAGTTAACTTATTTTTCACTCTGTGGCAAGAACACCTACAATCTAGTCATTTAGCAAAACTTCTGAATTCTATGTTAGCAACTATAGTCTTCATGTTGTACCTTAGCTCTTTAGCCTTGTTTATCCTATATATCTTGTACTTTGTACACTTTGACCTACATCTCCCCATTTCCTCCTTCTCACCTTGTCTCTGGTAACTGCTGTTTTGTTCTCTCTCTCTATTTATTTGACCTTTTTTCCCACATATAAGTGAGGTCATGCAATGTTTTCCTTTTTGTGTCTGGCTTATTTTATTTAGCCTAATGTTTTCCAGGTACATCCATATAGTGGCAAATGGCAGAATCTCCTTTTATTTTTATTTTTCTATTTTTATAATTTCAACTTTTATTTTAGATTTAGGGGGCACATGGGCAGATTTGTTACCTGGATATATTGTGTGATGCTGAGATTTAGGGTGCAACTGAATATCTCCTTTTTAAAGGCTGAATATTACTCATGGGTGTATGTGTGTACACATTACAGTTTCCTTTTTCATTTATCTGTTGATGGACACCTAGATTGTTTCTGTATCTTGGTAATTGTGCATAATGCTTCAATGAACATGGGAGCGCAGATGTTTTTACAAGGTAGTACTTTCATTTCTTT
This sequence comes from Rhinopithecus roxellana, assembly GCF_007565055.1. Taxonomy (NCBI): domain Eukaryota; kingdom Metazoa; phylum Chordata; class Mammalia; order Primates; family Cercopithecidae; genus Rhinopithecus; species Rhinopithecus roxellana. The sequence goes on along the minus strand of NC_044563.1, from coordinate 10,622,636 downwards.
TGGGTACATACCCAGAAGAGGGATTGCTGGATCAAATGGTAGTTCTATCTTTAATTTTGGGGTGGAACCTTTTAACTTTTATTTTAGGTTCGGGGGATACTTGTGAAGTTTTCTTACATGGTACCGTTATAGTGTTTTCCCTAATGGCTGCAGCAATTTACATTCCACCAACAGTGCCTAAGTACACACTCTTTTTTTTTTTTTTTTTTTTTTTTTTTCTTTTTTTTTTTGAGACGGAGTCTCGCTCTGTCACCCAAGCTGGAGTGCTGTGGCCGGATCTCAGCTCACTGCAAGCTCCGCCTCCCGGGTTCACACCATTCTCCTGCCTCAGCCTCCCGAGTAGCTGGGACTACAGTCGCCTGCCACCTCGCCCAGCTAGTTTTTGTATTTTTAGTAGAGACGGGGTTTCACCGTGTTAGCCAGGATGGTGTCGATCTCCTGACCTCGAGATCCGCCCGTCTCGGCCTCCCAAAGTGCTGGGATTACAGGCTTGAGCCACCGCGCCCGGCCGACCTCTTATCAGATCTACAGTTTGCAAGTATTTCCAATCCATAGGTTGCCTTTTCATTTTGTTGTTTCCTTTGCTGTGCAGAAGCATTTTGGCTTAATGTAGTCCCATCTATTTATATTTGTTTTTGTAGCATGACCTTTTAGTGTATTATCCAAGGAATGGAATTGTTGCCAAGGCCAATGTCAAGGAACTGTGTTTTCTTCTTTCTCCTATGTTTTATTCCAAGAGTTTTATGGTCTTACATGTAGGTCTTTTATTCATTTTAAGTTGATTTTTGTGTGTGGTGTAAGGTAAGGATTCAATTTTATTCCTTTACGTGTGGAAATACAGTTTTTTCTAGCACCACTTATTGAAGAGGCTATCCTTTTTCCATTGTGTCTTTCTGGTGTCCCTGTCCAAAATTAGTTGGCTGTATATGCTTGGATTTATTTCTGGACCTTTTATGCTATTCTATTTCCAATGGGTTTACACACATCAATTTATAAACATAAATGTTTAGTCATGTGACTTTAGTCCTTTGAAAATTATATGTTCTTGGCGTTCCCCAATAGTATATTGAATCATGTATTCTTTTTTCATAGGCATAAGAAATCTAAATATGTATGCATTCTAAAATTTATCTTGTATTTTGTAATTTAAAATATAACAATAATTTATAATTTTTTTCTGAGTGGATGTCATCTGAATTTTAAATATATGTACACTTTTTATTTCAATAGCTTTTGGGGTACAAGTGGTTTTTGGTCATATGGATGAATTGTATACTGGTAAAGTTGGAGATTTTAGTGCATCCATCACCTAAGTAGTGTATGTTGTACCCAATATGTAGGTTTTTTCCCCCTCAATCTTCTTCCCCTCCCCTTCTGAGTATCTAATGTCCATTATACCACTCCATATGCTTTTGTATACCTGTAACTTAGCTCCCACTTATAGGTGAGAACGTACAATATTTGATTTTCCATTCCTGAGTTACTTCACTTAGAAATAATGACCTCCAGGCCGGGCGCGGTGGCTCAAGCCTGTAATCCCAGCACTTTGGGAGGCCGAGACGGGCGGATCACGAGGTCAGGAGATCGAGACCATCCTGGCTAACACGGTGAAACCCCGTCTCTACTAAAAAGATACAAAAAACTAGCCAGGTGAGGTGGCGGGCGCCTGTAGTCCCAGCTACTCGGGAGGCTGAGGCAGGAGAATGGCGTAAACCCGGGCGGCGGAACTTGCGGTGAGCAGAGATCCGGCCACTGCACCCCAGCCTGGGCGACAGAGCGAAACTCCGTCTCAAAAAAAAAAAAGAAAAGAAATAATGACCTCCAGCCAATTTAAGTTGCTGCAAAAGACATTATTTTGTTTCTTTTTATGGCCGAGTAGTATTCCATGATGTATACGTACCACATTTTATTTATCCACTGATTGGTGGCTGGGCACTTAGGTTGGTTCCATATTTTTGCAATCGTGAATTGGGCTGCAATAAACATGCATGCAGGTATCTTTTTGATATGACTTCTTTTCCTTTGGTTAGTGATATGGTTTGGCTGTGTCCCCACCCAAAGCTCATCTTGAATTGTAGTTCCCATAATCCCCACGTGTCATGGGAGGAAGCCGGTAGGAGGTAACTGAATCGTGGGGGCAGTTACCCCCATGCTGCGGTTTCCATGATAGTGAGTAAGTTCTCATGAGATCTGATGATTTCATAAGGGGCGTCCTCCTTTGCTCAGCACTCATTCTTCTCCTTCCTGCCATCATGTAAACAAGGAATATTTGGTTCCCCTTCTGCCGTGATTGTAAGTTTCCTGAGGCCTCCCTAGTCATGCAGAACTGTGAGTCAATTAAACCTCTTTCCTTTATAAATTATTCAGTCTCGGGCAGTTATTTATAGCAGTGTGAGAACAGACTAATACAGGTAGATACCCAGCAGGGGGATTGCAGGATTGAATGGTACATCCACTATTTTCTCTACTACTCTTAATTCTTTGAAAAATCTTCATACTGTTTTCCAGAGAGGTTGTACTAATTTGCATTCCCACCAACAGTGTCTAAGCATTCCCTTTTCAACACACACATGCCAACATCTATTCTTTTTTTTTTTTTTTTTTTTGACATTTTAATTATGGCCCTTCTTGCACTTAAGCATTTTTTCATATGTTTTTTGGCTGTTTGTATATCTTCTTTTGAGAATTGTCTGTTCATGTCCTTTACCCACTTTTGGAGGAGATTGTTTTTTTCTTGCTGATTTGAGTTCCTTGTAGATTCTGGATATTAGTCCTTTGTAAGATGCATGATTTGTGAATATTTTCTCCTACACTGTGGATTGTCTGTTTACTCTTCTGATTATTTCTTTTGCTGTGAAGAATCTTTTTTTAAATTTAATTAGATCCTATTTATTTATTTTTGCTTTTGTTGCATTTGCTTTTGGAGTCTCAGACATAAATTCTTTGCCTAGACCAGTGTCCACAAATGTTTTTGCCAGATTTTCTTCTAGAATTTTTAGGACTTAAATTTAAGTCTCTGATCCATCTTGAGTTGATTTTTGTAGATGGCAAGAGATAGGGATTCACTTTAATTCTTCTATATGTGGCTATCCAGTTTTCCCTGCACCATTTATTGACTAGGATGTTCTTTCCCCAATTTATGTTTTTGTGTGCTTTGTTGAAGATAGGTTGGTTGTAAGTATAGGGCTCTATTTCTGGGTTCTCTATTCTGTTCCTTTGGTGTATGTGTCTACTTTTATACCAGTACCATGCTGTTTTGGTTACCATAGCCTTGTGATATAATTTGAAGTTGGATAATGTGATGCCTCCAATTTATTTCTTTTGCTTAATATTGCTTTGGCTATGCAGGCTCTTTTTTTGGTTCCATGTGATTTTTAAAATTGCTTTTCCTAATTCTGTGAAAAAAAAGATATAATTTATAAAATTTTAAGCTGTTGCATATTCCTTGTTTCAACTTAGAATACACTTAAAAAGAAGAAAGTTAAATAACTTTGAGGTCTACTATGAAAATTTAATGTTTTTAATCATTTTGTTGTATATTTTTATAGATTTTTCCCATAATTTCTTGAGTTTTCTTCACAGAAGGCTTAAATGAGTAGTCAAGTATACATATGTTTATTTGGAATTTACTTTCCCATTCAGAACATTTTTTTCCTCTTCGAATTTTGGTAGCCAAGGCTCCTTTGAAAGCATGGTTTATTTGTTCCATTTAACTTATTCTCAGCTATATTGAAGTATGATTGACAAATAAAACTTGCATATATTTGAGATGTACAGTGTGATGATACATGTATGTATACAATGTGAAATGATTGTCATAATCATAATCAATAATTGGCATATTGGTTTAGGAAATGTGATGGTTAATACTGAGTGTCAACTTGATTGGATTGAAGGATGTAAAGTATAGTTCCTGGGTGTGTCTGTGAGGGTGTTGCCAAGGGAGATTAACATTTGAGTCAGTGGACTGGGAGAGAGGCAGACCCACCCTTAGTCTGGGTGGACACCATCTTATCAGCTGCCAGTACAGCTAGAATAAAGCAGGCAGAAGAAAACAGAAAGGGCAGACTTGCTGAGTCTCCTGGCCTTCATCTTTCTCCCATGCTGGATACTTCCTGCCCTCAAACATCCTACTTCAAGCTCTTCAGCTTTTGAACTGTTGGACTTACGCCAGTGATTTGTCAGGGGTTCTCAGGCTTTTGGCCACAGACTGAAGCCTGCATGGTCGGCTTCCCTACTTTTGGGGTTTTGGGACTCGCACTGGCTTCTTGGCTCCTCAGCTTGCAGATGGCCTAGTGTGGGACTTCATCCTGTGATTGTGTGAGTCAATTCTCCTAATAAACTCACTTTCATGTACACATATATCCTATTATTTCTGTTCCTTTAGAGAACCCTGACTAATGCAAGATATAAAGTTGAATTGTGCCGGGCGCGGTGGCTCAAGCCTGTAATCCCAGCACTTTGGGAGGCCGAGACGGGCGGATCACGAGATCAGGAGATCGAGACCATCCTGGCTAACACGGTGAAACCCCGTCTCTACTAAAAAATACAAAAAACTAGCCGGGCGAGGTGGCGGCCGCCTGTAGTCCCAGCTACTCGGGAGGCTGAGGCAGGAGAATGGCGTAAACCCGGGAGGCGGAGCTTGCCGTGAGCTGAGATCCGGCCACCGCACTCCCACCCGGGTGACAGAGCGAGACTCTGTCTCAAAAAAAAAAAAAAAAAAAAAAAAAGTTGAATTGTTAGTCATTTATTTCCGATTCGTGGGCTAATGCTATTTATTCCATAATTTGGTGTTTCCTCTAAGAATGCACAAGGCTGAAATTGTTACACATTAAATGTTATGCATACTAAAGTCTACTTTTGAATTTCTTTGTTTTGTAAATGCATCTGCTAACAATGTTATGAATATTACAGCTTGCGATAAAGCTCGTGTATCTCCCCCACTTACCTGACAGTCACATTTTCACTCCCTGATCTTCCTTTTTCTGAACCAAATGTCTACTATTAATTCCTAGATAAAGTTGAACTTATTTTTCAACTTTTTGTATAAGTATCAGATTTTTCATTGTAATTATCCCACCAGTTACTCTATCAAATAATTGAAGAAGAAACATTGTGTTTAATATTATTCAATCTTCCTATCCAGAAACTTGCTAGGGACTTGCAACTATATAGTCTACTATGATTTATTTTAAAGTGTTATGTAATTTTCTTCAAACTTTTTCTATGATTATTTGTAGATAGCTTATATTTAGTTATTTAGTACCACAATTGTGAAGTGAATCTACTTATTCACTATATCTTGTTATTTATTTTAATTTCTTTCTTTCGTTTTTTTTTTTTTTTTTTTTTTTTTTTTGAGACAGCATCTCGCTGTGTCACTAGGCTGGAGTGCAGTGGCCCGATCTTGGCTCATTGCAATTTCCGCCTCCCGGGTTCAAGTGATTCTCCTGCCTCAGCCTCCCAAGTAGCTGGAATTAAAGGCATGTGCCACTATGCCCAGCTAAGTGTTGTATTTTATTTTAGTAGAGACGGTGTTTCACCATGTTGTCCAGGGTGGTCTCGATCTCCTCACCTTGTGATCTGCCCGCCTTGGCCTCCCAAAGTGCTGGAATTACAGGCGTGAGCCACCGCGCCCGGCCTTGTTATTTATTTTCTAGATTTTGCTAGTGTCTAGGAACAGTCCTGATTGTTCCCTTCGTTTGGCTCATTGATCAGCAGTCAGCTCCTGGAATTCCCTAAAACTGTGTTACTTTCATGCTGGGACCCTCCTGCTTTGGTTCTCTGGAGTCTTTTCTCCTGGAACAAACACAAAGAAACCAACAAACAAAAAATCACAAAAATGAAAAGACATGGACTAAGCGTGTAAGTCCTGCATTCTTTAGGGCATGTTGCTTCTTTGTCCATTAGCTTTGGTAAAAACCATATCTCTGTCCCCAAGGGACTGAGTGAACCTTGTGAAGCAAAAGATGAAGCTCCCAGATTAGGATCTGGGAAGGCAGCTTAGATACCTTCTACTTGTCATCCTTGGACACCTGGTACAAGCTTGTCCAGCCCATGGCCCACAGGCTGCTTGTGGCCCAGGATGGCTTTGAATGTGGCCCAATACAAATTTGTAAACTTTCTTAAAACATTATGAGATATTTTTGTGATTTTTTTTAACTCATCAGATATTATTAGTGTTAGTGTATTTCATGTGTGGCCCAAGACAATTCTTATTCCATTGTAGCCCAGGGAAGCCAAAAGATTGGCTATCCCTGCATCCGCAGACTCTTCAGTGGCCTAGTAGTCAGGCCTGTAAGCACCGGCAGTCTCAGACAGCTTATAGACATCCATTGGCTTGCGGGTTCCCCAGGGATGAAAATCTGGTGTTTGGATCTCTGCATGTTTGTAAAATACCTTCAAGAGTGTGCACATCACACTAGGGCAGGGAGGGAAGAGGAGACCTAATTTTGGTTTCTTCACTACAAACCTTTGACAAGCTGGGCAGAGCTGGTCTGTGTGATCTGGAGAGCCTCAGGGGATGTCTGAGGTCACTGTGGGAAGGCATGAGGCTGTACCTAGACCTAAGGCACTGATTACATGGGCAAATCCTCAGTCTATGCCTTTTGGGAGGACAGTGACCCTAAATGGTATTTTGCTTTCCTCAGCACAGACCTTTAGCACACAGATCCTCTGAGGGGCAACTGGGCTATTTACTCACTCATTTTTCTCATCCTGGATGGTGTCCAACAGAGGCTTGTTCCTGGTTTCAGGAAGGAGGAGGAAAGCAAAGCCAGAGATGAAGGGCAAGACTCCATAGATGATCCAGGGCAGGGGTGGAGAATATACACTTAGGATGATCATGAGGGGAGCCAGGGCTCCTGCAGTATTAGCAAAGGTTGCATTGATTCTCATAGCTCTTGCCCTTTGAGTGGAAACAGCAATACAAGAATATCTGTTAAAAATCCACACAGGCAATTTGGGATTTATCATTTTGCTCTAATTATGAGGAAACATTTAGACACACAGAGGTGATGAAATACTCCTGTGTTTGAAATTTTCACTTTTATTTGCTAGCAATTAAATTTTCAGGTCACAAGTGCATTAGATGCATGTTCATCATTTAGGAAATACTGCTGTCCTTAGCACCAACCTCTCAGGTGGCTCAGAAGGTTGTGTGGGATGCTCTAATACATCAAAGGACTTAACACAGTGGCGAAAAGTCAGCTTGAGATAAAGTTGGTCTATAATTATTTGTGTTTATGACTGTTACAATTTACTTTCTTAACTAACCAGTCTTAGATTTCTTCCCACAAAAAGTGTCAATTATCTGAGAAAGGTCCATTTTGAACCTGACAGGGCATACATAAGGTTTTGTACCTGATTATGGTGGGAATTACTTCATTTCCATGGGCAAAAGCAAGGGTATTGGCAAGAGAAGACGCTCCTAAACCCAGCGTTGCCAAAACCTCACGCAGCATCTGCACTTCTGGAGAAAGGAAGAACACAAGGCCTTAGGAAATTTGAGCTGAAGGAATCAGCATCCCCCAAGCTAGAAGTGAAAAGGACTGTATTGGAGGTGTTTGCAAGGTTAAAATGTACTGCAGGGAAACTGCATAGAGGCAAAGAATGTGCAGTGGCTGATAGCTGAGAAACGTGATTTATCTTCCCCTTGAGGCTTAAACAGTGAATAAAAAGGATCTGAGCTATTACTTCACTTCTCACTATATATCAGAGATACGCCATAGCAAGAGAGAGGCATGTAAGTTGAGCTGAATGTTTTTTCATTTATTCTGTCCAGGGACTCCTCTGCCTACCTGGTAGAACTGTCATGTGTGCAATACTTGGGAGTGTAAGACCCATCCATGTTCTCCTGGCCTTTAAAACCTAGGACATACACAGTATTGACATGGGGCTAGGGTTGCAGAAGAGAGTCATAAAAGATCAGGAGTTCTATGTTAGGAGAGAAGCTAGACATTATCAATGTTTTAAGGATCAGGAATAAGGAACTCGAAAAGAGGAAAAAAAGTCAGACTTTAGAAAGCACTGAAAGGGTGTTTCAGAGTCTTGTTTCTATCCAACTGAAGAAATCCTGTCATAGCCTCATGACACTGGAGGGTTCTGTTGCTTTGTAGCACACTTGGATCATTGCTGGCATTCAAGAAGGGGAGTGGAGCACACCAATCTGGGATCCTGTTAAATACATTACTACACTAAGAGTTAGGTGAAGACTGGTGGCCACCTGGGTTCCCTTACTTATTACATATGATCAGTTAATTTCTTAAAATAGAATCTACAAGAGGCTATTAACTGACAGTTTCTTCATTTCTACTGTACAGTTCTTTACATAAAGATGGGGCACTTTTGTTCCCTTGAAGTCAAGATGCCTCCCCTAAACCAGGATTGTAGTTAAGGTGACCTAATACAAGGCCCACAAGTAGATACATGGGAATTAGGGAGTACTTTGTCACTGAAGCTGTAGGAATAAGAAAGAGCCCAGACAGAGGAAGTAGCAGTATTATGTCCTCATGTTGGGAAACAATGACAAGGCCTATACCTTATACTCATTTAAAGTTTGATCGGCCAAAGAGTAAGTAAGTGATTGTTGTTGTAGAGAAACCATCAGAAATAAATGGCTTCAGTTTCTTAGTATTTCTTGAATATGATGAGGACAACCATATAATAGAGCCAACCTTTACTCATCTGTGACTCGTTTTCCAGCAACTTGTGGCAGAATCTGTCCCAAATCCCCAGATTGTTGTCAGGAAATCCTGAGAACCCCATTCTCCCTTTCCTTCTGGCTTCAGATAGGTGTGACCAGTACAATCCCTGAGAAAAGAGGGAAAGGCATTTTCTTTCTTCCACCTGTGATCTTTTCTCACCTTGTAGCACAAGTACGATGGCCAGAAGGCAGATTGCCAGTAGGAACATGAGAAGCATCTGGCTTGCTCGATGCTTCATGTATTTCAGTGCCCAAGGTACAACACAATTGGCCAAGAGGATGACTGCACCAAAGAGAGTCTGCAACAGGAAAACATTGTTCCCCAGATGCTGGACGTTGAGATTAAGGCCAAAATAGGCCATGAAGTTTGCAAATCTGTGATGATTAAAAAGGAAAGGGACATATTATAATCTGTGTAGCCTACATCCTACAAATGAGAATAATATTGGCCCAGGCAGCTAGGGATTGTTAAAGTATAAAGGATGGGTCTATTTCGTGGAATATTTTCTTGCAATGTGATTTTTAAAAATCTATTAAGTGACAATGATAACATTATGGAACTCTTTGTGAAGAAGTTATTAATACTAGACAAGAGGCTGGAAGTTAGATGCTTAAATATGTTCAGAAAGGGATACAGACTGCGTCTTATGAAGCAGGATAATTTCTGAAGAGTTTTCAAAGGTACCTTTGGTAGCTTCTATTTGATAAAAATGAGACAAAAGTATTATACTACCTACAAAGATGATGACTAAAGGTGTGGGAAGAGAGTTCCATTTGAGAATGCTGCCACCTTCCTCCGCAAAAGCACACCAAGTCTCCAACTCATATTTCAACCACCAAGTTCTGTCTCTCAAAGCTAAAATAAGAGTCAAAGAGAACTGAAGATACCACAATATGTTGATTTTTAAATTACCATAAAATGATGGTAAGATGATGATGGTCATAATTGTCATTAATTTTTTGGAAGACAGCAAGTGTTTTATGGATGATTGATTAAACTATAGGGCCTGGGATTTATTTATTTATTTATTATAACTAATTGCTTTTATTAGTATTCTAAAGCCAATTTGCTCACATGACAACAAAAACCACTGCAAGACAATTCAGTATCCTGAGGGCCATAAAATTAAAAATAAAAATTTACAGATATTAGTCAAACTCCCAGTGAGTACCTCAGGGGCTGAAATGTCCATTTACCTCCATTACAATCAGAAACATCACTAAAATGTACGACTTATTGAGTGACAGATTGTATATCCACAGCATTCACTGTGTAGCTGGTCCTGTGTAGTAAATCCAGAATGGAACAAGGAAACCTATTTTTATATTACTTATGTTTAATGGCATATAACCTCGTGATGGTTTTGCTTATTAGCATAGAAAGGAGTCAATAATTTTTATTATGTATTCAGTATACGTATGTATCTTATTAGAGGGAATTCTTACGATTTTATGTTGTCTCATCATTCATTTTGATTACAAGTTTAACTTTCTCACACCACAGCAGGGCTTAGTCACCCTTGACACAGTTTCTAGTTCTTACACCACTTCCAAATGGCTCAAGCCAGATGCCAGAGATAACTTAGAGGCATCTCTCCTGGCTAGCTGACTGAGTTCCCTGCTTTCCTGTTGCTTCCTTTGAATGAACTATTCAGGCATTTGCCTGCAAACTTTAAGTGACCCACACCTGATTTCCTTATATAAACTGCTAGTTGCCATGTATTCCTTTTATTATTATTATTACTGTTAGTATTTCAATAGCTTTTGGGGAGCAGGTGGTGTTTGGTTACATGGATAAGTTCTTTAGTGGTGATTTCTGAGATTTTGGTCTCTCTGCCAGTTTCTTCATTTCCACCTCATCTGACCCGGGAACAGAACACTGCCCTCCCAATTCATTATTCTCTCCTTTCCCAGGATCTGTAAGTAGACGTCTCTGAATTTGTTTTCTCTTGTGGTGGTATACTGAATTTATGCTTTCTGTCTGAAAACTTAGGGGCTGTTTCAGGCTGGGTTTTCCCTAGGTCTGCAGTGAGAACACAATGTCAGGCAACCAGAGCCAGAGCAATGGTCAGGCAGACATAAACTGGACGTGGGTCAGATAAGAGCCCCAAGGGCATCTGCCAGTATAAACAAGCTTCCTGTGTGAAGGTTCCCCTGGTCACGGGTCTAACAACTAGGCATCAGGCCATCCACTGAAGGAAAAGTGTTGCGTGAACACTGTAAACCCCTACATCCAGCTCCCATTCCTTTCCTTTTTAGGGCAGGGTTTTTAACCACTGTGGTACTGAAATCTGAATTTAGCTGGGGGCTCTCAAAACACTTATTTTTAAAATATTGTGATAAAAATATATAACATTAGATTTACCTACTTAACAGATTTTTAGGTACAGTCCAGTATTCACTGTAAGCATAATGTTGAACAGCAGATTTCCGAGACATTTGCATCTTGCATAACTGATACTTTATGCCCTTAAATGACAACTCCCTATTCCCCTCTGCCCCCATCCCAGCAAACCACCATTCTACTTTCTGCTTCTATGCGTTGGCTTTTTTAGATATCTCATATAAGTGAAATCAGACAGTGTTTGTTCTTCTGTGCTAGCCCAAGGTTCATACCTGTTGGGTATGCCCTTTTTCTTTCTTTTTTGAGGATAATATTCCATTATATGTATATAACATAGTTTGCTTATTCATTCATACGTAAATCAATAGTTAAGTTGCTTCCATATCTTGGCAATTGTGAATAATGCTACAATGAACATATGGGAGTGCAAATATCTCTTCCAAATACTGATTTCAATTCTTTTTTTTTTTTTTTTTTTTTTGAGACGGAGTCTCACTCTGTCGCCCGGGCTGGAGTGCAGTGGCCGGATCTCAGCTCACTGCAAGCTCCGCCTCCCGGGTTTACGCCATTCTCCTGCCTCAGCCTCCCGAGTAGCTGGGACTACAGGCGCCCGCCACCTTGCCCGGCTAGTTTTTTGTATTTTTTAGTAGAGACGGGGTTTCACAGTGTTAGCCAGGATGGTCTTGATCTCCTGACCTCGTGATCCGCCCATCTCAGCCTCCCAAAGTGCTGGGATTACAGGCTTGAGCCACCGCGCCCGGCCATTCAATTCTTTTTTTGAAGAATTGAGATCCCATAAGTGAGAATACTGAATCATATGGTAGTTCTAACCTCCACAGTGTCTTCATGGTGGGCGTAGCATTTTATATGGCCACCAACAGTATACAAGAGTTCCAATTTCCCCACATCCTTTGAACACTTATTTCTTGTTTATTTATTTTTGTTAATGATAATCCTAATAGGTATAAGATACTATTTCATTTTTTATGTGTTTAATCCTCCATAAAACACTTCATATTTTATATCCTTTTCTTATCTTTTTATCTCTTTTTCTTCCCTAATTGCTCTTGTTAGGATTTCAAGTACTATACTGAATAGAAGTGTTGAGAGTAGAATCCTTATCTTGTTCTTGATCTTAAAGGAAGAGTTTTCCGTTTTTTATTGTTGAGTATAATATTAGTACTGGACTTTTCATATTAGTCATTTATCAGTGAGCTTTATACGTTCATAGGCTCTCATGCTGCCCTTTAGTGCCATTTTTTAAAGTTCAAGGTTTCCCTTTGGAAATAATAATAATGGAGGTAGGGTACTGACAGACTCACTTAACTTTTGTTTGTGTGGGAAAGTATTTCTTTTCATTATTGAGGGATGGTGTGCAAGATACATTGATTTTTGTTAGCATTTTATTTTTTCATCTCTCTGAACATATCATCCCACTCTCTGTTGGCCTACAAGGTTTCTGCAGAAATCTGCCATCCCCCAATTGTCTTATGGAGGACGTTCTCTTAGTATGCAACAAGTTACTTTATCTTGCTGCTTTCAAAATTCTCTATTGTCTTTGATAATTTAATTAGAAAATGTATTAATATGGAATTTTTTGCTTTTATATATTTATTTGGTTTTTAGTCTTCTGACAATATTAATTTCATTTAATAGTCTGAAATTCTTAGAATCTGTCCATTTATCCCATTGTCAATTATAAGTCATTGACTTTTTATAACAATCTTTTGTATTGATATATTTTGGAAAGTGTTTTTCTTCTTCTTCTTTTTTTTTTTTTTTTTTTTTTTTTTTTTTTTTTTGAGACAGAGTCTTGCTCTGTCACCCAGGCTGGAGTGCAGTGGCCGGATCTCAGCTCACTGGAAGCTCCGCCTCCCAGGTTCACGCCATTCTCCTGCCTCAGCCTCCTGAGTAGCTGGGACTACAGGCGCCCGCCACCACGCCCGGCTAGTTTTTTGTACTTTTTAGTAGAGACGGGGTTTCACCGTGTTAGCCAGGATGGTCTCGATCTCCTGACCTCATGATCCGCCCATCTTGGCCTCCCAAAGTGCTGGGATTACAGGCTTGAGCCACCGCGCCCGGCCTCTTCTTCTTAAATCTTCCTTCAGGGAAGCTGAAACATAAGTTGATGAGCATGTACATGTGTGAACTTCAAAAAATGGTGAAATGTGAGCAAACATACAAATATTCTAAAAATGTCAGTGTTTATGGGAATTTTAGTGTACTTAATTTCCAAAATAATTACATATTGAGTGAAGACAGTATAGTGTAAAAGGAAAGTAATATGGTATAATGGCTATAAGTGCAAGATTTAATGTCAGATTAGTGTTCAAGTTCTGAATGTACCATTTACTAATTATGTGATCTTTTAAAACATAATTTTATATTTAGTTAAAAAACTTTATTATTATTTTTTTCAACTTTCATTTTAGGTTCAGGGTACACTTGTAGGTTTGTTACATGGGTAAATGTTGCAGTGGAGCCCAAATAGCCAAATCAATCCTAAGCAAAAGGAACAGAGTGAGAGGCATCACACTACCTGATTTCAAACTACACAACAAGGCTACAGTATTGAAAACAGCATGATACTGGCACAACCGCAGATACATAGACCAATGCAACACATTAATTAGATAACCCAGAAATAAAGCCACATACCTACAACTGCCTGATCTTCAACAAAGCTGAAAAAAGTAAGCAATGGGGAAAGACTCCCTATTCAATAAACAGTGCTTGGATAACTGGCTAGCCATATGCAAAATTTTGAAACTAGATCCCTTCCTTTGACCATATACAAAATTCAACTCAAGATGGATTAAAGACTTAAATGTAAGATATAAAAATGTTAAAAACACAGAAGAAAAGAGGAAATACCACGCTGGACATCAGTCCTTGCAAAGATTTTATGATAAAGACTCCAAAAGCAATTGCAACAAAACCAAAAATTGAAAAGCGGGAACTAATTAAACCAAGGAGCGCCTGAACAGCAAAGGAAGCTAACACCAGAGTAAACAGACAACCTACAGAATGGGAAAAAAGATTTGTGGGTTATGCATTTGACAAAGGTCTAATGTTTGGAATCTATAAGGGACTCAAATAAAGCAACAATCAAAAAACAAACAAACGAACAAACAAACCCATTAAAAATGGGCAAAGGACATGAACTGACAGTTCTCCAGAGAAGACATACACATGGCCAACAAGCATATAAAAAAACTTATATCACTAATCATTTGAGAAATACAAACCAAAACAATAATGAGATAGCATCTCACACCAGTCAGAATGGCTGTTATTAAAAAGTCAAAAATTAACAATGCTGTTGAGGTTGTGGAGAAAAGGGAACACTAATAAACTGCTGGTGGGAATGCAAATTAGCTCAGCCACCTCAGCTTTGTTCTTTTTGCTTAGGATTTCTTTGGCTTTATGGGTCTTTTTTGATTTTGTATAAATTTTAGGACTAAAAAAAATTCTGTGAAGAATGTCGTTGGTATTTTGATAGAGATTGCACTGAATCTGTAGATTGCTTTGGGTAATAGGTACATTTTAACAATATTGATTCTTCTAATCCATGCACACAGTATGTCTCTATTTTTCGTATCAGCTTCAATTTGTTTCATCAATGTTTTATTGTTTTCATTGTAGAAATCTTTCATTTCTTTGGTGTAGTTTATTACTAGGTATTTTACTTTTTGTAATGAATTGCAAATGAGATTGCTTTCTTAATGTTTTTCAGATTGTTCTTTATTGAAATATAGTTATGTTAATTATGTTTTATGTTGATTTTGTATCCTGCAACTTTACTGAATTTTTTGTTTATTCAGATAGATTTTTGAGAGAGTCTTTAGGTTTTTGTAAATATAAAATCATATCATATGCAAATGAGGACATTTTGATTTCTTCCTTTCCAATATGGATTCCCTTTATTTTCTTCTCTTGCCTAGTTGCTCTGGGTAGGACTTCCACTACTATATTGAGTAAAAGTGGTGAACATGGGCATACTTGTCTTTTACATGATCTTAGAAGTAGAGCTTTCATTTTTTTCCCAATTCTCTATGATGCTAGCTGTGGGTTTATTACATATGACCTTATTGTTTTGAGGTATTTTCCTTTTATGCTCAGTTTGTTGAGAGCTTTTATCATAAAGAGAATTTGAATTTTATCAGTTGCTTTTGGCATCTGTTGAAATGATTATATAACATTGATTCTACTAACATTATGTTTTATGTTTATGGACTTGCCTATGCAGAACCATTCTTGCATCCCTGGGATGAATCACAGTTGATCGTGATGAATGATCTCTTTAATGTGTTTTAAAATTTTGTTTGCTACTATTTTGTGGAAGATTTTTACACCTATGTTCATCAGTGATGTTTTCTTTTTTGTGTGTGTTTGTTTCTGGTTTTGGCATCAGGGTAATGCTGGCCTTGTGAAATGAGTTTGGAAGTATTCCTCCCTCCTTTATTTTCTCAAATAGTTTGAGTACAATAGGCATGAGTTCTTCAAATGTTTGGTAGAATTCAGTTGTTCTGAAGCTATCAGGTTCTAGATGGTTCTTTGATGGGGGACTTTTTATTACTGCTGGTATCTTGCTGCTGGTTATTGCTCTGTTCATGGTTTGTATTTCTTAATGTGTCAGCTTGGTTCAATCAATGTTCTGTGTGTCAAAAAAATTTATCCACCTCTTCTAGGGTTTTCCATTTATTGGCATAAAATTGCTCATAATAGTCTCTAATGATCCATTGAATTTCTGTTATGTCAGTTGTAATGTCTCTTTTTTATCATCAATTCGATTTATTTTTGTTTTTTCTATTTTTTTCTTAGTTTGCATAAAGGTTTGTTGATGTTGTTTATTTTTCACAAAACAACTTTTGACTTTTGTATTTTTTGTGTCAATTTCATTTATTTCTTGCACTGATCTTTATTATTTCTTTCCTGCTACTAATTTTGGGTTTCACTTGTTTTTGTAGGTCTACTTCTTTAAGATGCATCCTAGGCTATTCGAAGTTTTTCTACTGTTTTGAGGTGGGTGTTTATTTCTATAAACATACCTGTTACTGCTTCTTTTGTCATATCTCAAAGGTTTGGTATATTGTGTTTCCATTTTCATTTGGTTCAAGAAATTTTTAATTTTCTTCTTAATTTCTTGATTGACCCATTTGTCATTTAGGAGCATATTGTTTAATTTTCAGGTATTTGTATATTTTTCAAAGTTCCTTTTGTTATTGTTTTATTCCAATGTGATCAGAAAAGGTAACTTGATATGACTGAAATTTTAAAATTTCCTGGGAAGTTTTTTGTTCTAACGTGGTCTATCTAAAGAATGTTGCACGTGCTGATGAGAAGAATGTACATCCTGTATTTGTTGAGTAAAATGTTCTATAAGTGTTTATTAAGCCCATTTCATCTATCATGAAAATAAAGTCCAATGCTTCATTTTTTATTTTCCATCTAGAGGAACTTATCAATGCAGAATGTTGGTTGTTGAAATTCCCAACTATTTTTGTACTGGGGTCTATCTCTTTCTTTAGTTCTAGTAATATTTACTTTATATATCTAGGTGTTCCCATGTTGATAACACATACATTTGCAATTGTTATATATTCTTACTGAATTGACCCCTTTATCATTATATAATGATCTCCTTTGTCTGTTTTTACAGTATTGATGTGAAATCTATTTTATTTGATATCACCATAGCAGCTCCTGCTCTTTTTTGACCTCTGTTTGCATGGACTATCTTTTTCCAGCCATTCATTTCTAGTGCAGGTGTGATTTTACAGGCGAAGTACATTACTTATAGGAACTTAGAGTTGGGCCTTGTTTTTTAACCCATTTAGCTACTCCATGTCTTTTAATTGGAGAATTTAGTCCATGTACATTCAATGCGATTAATAAGTAAGAATTTATAACTGCCATTTTGTTGTTTGTTTTGTGGTTACTTTGTAAGTCCTCTCTATACCTTCTTCCTTTCTTTTTTGTGTGTAAGTGACTTTGTGTGGTAGTATGTTTTAATTTCTTGCTTTTCATTTTGATGTGTCTATTAGAGATTTTTTGCTTTGTGGTTCATATGAGGCCTGCAAAAATACCTTATGATAAAGTATTTTAAAGTCTAAATTATTTGCCTTAATACGGATGCATGCGCTGAAGTAGAAAGTTTATTTGAAGAAATAATAACACAGAATGAGGAGGAGGAGCAAGATGGCTGAGTAGAAGCCTCTAAGGTCATCTTTCCCACAGGAACAGAAAATTTAACAATTATCTACACACAAAAAGCAGCTTCATAAGAGCCAAAAATAAGGTGGGAGATCACAGTACTTGGTTTTAATTTCATATCACTGAAAGAGGCACTGAAGAGGGTAGGAACGACTGTCTTGAATTGCCAATGCCAACCCTGCCCATCTCCCAGCAGTGGCTGCCTGGTGCAGAGAATCTTTGTGTGCTTAGGGGATAGAGAGCACAGTTATTGTGGGACTTTGCATTGGAACTCAGTGCTGCCCTGTCACAGAGGAAAGCAGCACCAGACAGAACTCAGCCAGCAACCACGGAGGGAGAATTGAGACCAGCTCTAGCCAGAGGAGAATTGCCCATCCCAGTGGTCAGAATCTGGGTTCTGGCAAGCCTCACTGTCATGGACTAAAGGGCTATGGGGTCTTAAATACACTTAAAAGACAGTCTTGGCTACAAGGACTGCTATTCCTAGGCAAACCCTGGTGCTGTGCTGGGCCTGGGGTCAGTGAACTCGGGGGACCTGTGATCTAGTGAGAGCCCAGCAGCTTGCAGCTCCAGGAGAGAATTCCCCTTTGACTTGAGGAGAGGAGAGGGAAGAATAGAGGACTTTGTCTTGCAACATGGAACTATTTCAGCCACAGTAGAACAGGGTCCTGGGGCCTGCATTCCAGGACATAGCTCCCAGATGACATCTCCAGACATCTCCAGGGGCAGAAGGGAACCTACTGCCTTGAAGCGAAGGACCCAGGCCTGAGAGGATTCATCACCTGCTGACTAAAAAACCCTGGGTCCTCAATAATCATCAGTGCTGGTCAGGTAGTTCACTCGATTGGCCTTGGGTGAGACTCTGCATTGTGCTGGCTTCAGGTGTGACCTGGCACATTTCCAGCAGCGCTAATTAAGGGAAGACACTCCTTCTACTTGAGAAAAGAAGAGGCAAGATTAAAGGGGGCTTCGTCTTGCAGCTTAGGTACCAACTCAGTCACAGTAGGATAGAACACCAAGTGGGGTCTTGGGGTCCATAAATCCAAGCCTGGGCTCTTGGATGGCAGTTTTGGACCTGCTCTGGGCCCAGGGGAGCCCATTTCCCTGAAAGGTAATTCTCAGTCCTGGAAGCAGCATTTACCACAAGCTGACTGAAGAACACTTAGACCTTGAGTGCACATCGGCAATAAGGATGTAGTACTTACCATAAACCTGGAGTGGTGGTGGCCATGAGATGACTCCTCTGCTTACGGAAAAGGGTGGGAAGAGTGGAAAAGACTTTCTTTTGTGCCTTGGGTGCCAGGTCAGCCACAGTAGAATAAAACACCAGATAGATTTCAAAGGTTTCTGACTCTAGACCCTGGTTGCTGCATGGCATCTATAGACCCACCTGTGGTTGTGGGGAACTTGTGACCATGAAGGGAATAACATGAACCTAGCCAGCTTTGACACCTGCTGACTGTAGAGCCCTAGGGCCTTGGGCAAACCTAAGCAGTAGCCAGGCAGTGATTACTATGGGCCTTGGGGGATACCCAGTGCTATACTGGCTTCAGGTCTGATGCCGTGCAGTTCCAGTGGTGGTGGCCACAGGGGTGCTTGTGTCACTCCTCCCCCAGCTCCAGGCAGCTCAGTATAGAGACAAAACTCCCATTTATTTCAGAGAAAGTAAGGGAAGAGAACAAAAGTATCTGCCTGGTAATCCAGATAATTCTTCTGGATGTTATCCATGACCATGATGTCGGTATATCTGTGAGTCTGCAAGAACTGCAGCATTACTGGCCTTGGGGTCTCTCCTAATGAATATATGTCTGCAGTGATGAAAAACAGATCAAATCACCAAAGTTCCTTTGCATACATGGAAAAATTTCCCAAGAAATATGTGTACAAACAAACTCAGACTGTGAAGACTACAATGAATACCTAAGTTTTCAGTGCCCAGACACTGATGAACATCCACAAGCATCATCACCATCCAGAAAACATTATCTCACCAAGTAAACTAAATAAGGCACTAGGGACCAATCCTGCAGAGACAGATATGTGACCTTTCACACAGAGAATTAAAAATCGCTCTTTTGAGGAAAATCTATGAAATTAAAGATAACACAGAGAAAACAATCAGAATTTTATCAGATAAACGTAACAAAGAAATTGAAATAATTAAAAATAATGAAGCAGAAATTTTGGAGTTGAAAATGCAATGGGAGATCAGTGTTTGGAGGCTTGTATCATGAATTTTAGCTCCAGAACAACTGCAGGAACAAAACAAATCCTGAGAAGACCCACAGACCCTTTGAAGGAAGCAGACTGCTCCTGCAGGAACCAGGAGATACCCCAAATACTATGAGTGCCCAAACTGCAAAAGTAGAAAAGGGAGATCCTCCACCCCTGAACACACACCCCCACTGGGGAAACTGAAGGTCTAGTTTACAGGTTTCTGACCTTACCTGGAACTGAGTTAATTGAGAGCCAAGAGAAACACAGGGGTAGAGGAAGCAGCAGGAAAGGCCCTGGGAGCTTGCTGGGCCCCCAAGCCAGCCATTCCTGCCTGGCACTACAGGGATCCTTTGCGGGGGGCTGTGGACAGAGGCAGAGAAATGTCACAGGGAGAAGGACATCTCCAGCTGAACTTTGTAATAATTTGAACTGGATGTGAAGCCTTCTGGCCACAACTTGGGAGAGAGTGTGAATTTGGCCTGCAGACTCCACAGGCAGGGGAAGAACTAAAGCCCTTTTCTTTTGAAGCTGGGAGGTGGGCAGCCTGGGGAAAGTTTTAAAGCCCTGCTCTCTCACTGCCTGGAAAACAGACTCGGTGCTGTTAGTGGGGCACAATGGGAGTGAGACTGGCTCTTTAGATTGCGTGGGAGCTTGGCGAGGCCTGTGACTGTCGGTTTCCCCTACTTCCCTAACAACCTCCATTACTCAGCAGAGGCAGCCATAATACTCCTAAATACACAACTCCTTTGACCTGGGAACCTCACTCCTATCCCCAACAGCAGCTGCAGCAAGACCCACCCAAGGAGAGTCTGAGCTCAGACATGCCTAGTCCTACTCCCACCCGATAGCCTTTCCCTACCCAACTTCCGAAGACAAAAGGCATATACTCTTGGGATTTTTAGGGCTCCACTCACTGCTGGTTTCTCTCCACAGTTGATGCTCTCTGGAAAGTTCCACCCCCAGCCAGGAGGCCAACCAGCACAAAAACAGAACATTAAACCACCAAAGCTAAGAACCCGCATAGAGTCAATTTCAACCCCCTGCCAACTCCAGTGGAACAGGTGCTGGTATCCATGGCTAAGAGACCAATAGACAGTTCAAATCACAGGACTCTGTGCAGACAATCCCCAGTACCAGCCCGGAGCCTGGTAGACTTGTTAGATGGCTAGACCCAGAAGTGAGATAACAATCAATCAGCTTCTTAAGCTGATAAGCAACTACAGCAAAGTCTCAGGATACAAAATCAATGTATAGAAATCACAAGCATTTCTATACACAAACAACAGACAAGCAGATAGCCAAATCATGAATAAACTCCCATTCACAATTGCTACAAAGAGAATAAAATACCTAGGAACACAGCTAACAAGGAAAATAAGGACCTCTTCAAGGCTAACTACAAACCACTGCTCAAGGAAATCAGAAAGGACACAAGCAGATGGAAAAACACG
Source organism: Rhinopithecus roxellana (assembly GCF_007565055.1). Taxonomy (NCBI): domain Eukaryota; kingdom Metazoa; phylum Chordata; class Mammalia; order Primates; family Cercopithecidae; genus Rhinopithecus; species Rhinopithecus roxellana. Next base: position 10,601,704 of record NC_044563.1, on the reverse strand, counting down.
CCATGCTCATGGATAGGAAGAATCAATATCGTGAAAATGGCCAGACTGCCCAAAGCAATTCATAGATTCAATACTATTCCCATTAAACTACCAATGACATTCTTCAAAGAATTAGAAAAATCTATTTTAAAATTTATATGGAATGACAAAAGAGCTCATAGAGCTGGGACAATACTAAATCTAGGCAACACTATTCAGGACATAGGGATGGGCAAAGATTTCATGATGAAATCACCAAAAGCAATTGCAACAAAAGCAAAAATTGGTAATGGGATCTAATTAAGCTAAAGAGCTTCTGCACAGCAAAAGAAACTATCATCAGAGTGAACAGGCAAGCTACTGAGTGGGAAAAAAGTTTTTGTAACCTATCCATCTGACAAAGATGTAATTTCCAGTCTACCAGTAACTTAAATTTACAAGGAAACAAACAAACCAACCAACCATTAAAAAGTGGGCAAAGGACATGAACAGACACTTCTCAAAAGAATACGTTCATGTGGCTAACAAACACGTGAAAAAAAGCTCAGCATCACTGATCATTACAGAAATGCAAATCCAAACCACAATAACATACCATCTCACACCAATCCGAATGGCAAATATTAAAAGTCAAGAAATAACATGCTGGCAAGGTTGAGGAGAAATAGGAATGCTTTTATACGTTGATGGGAAGGTAAATCAGTCTGACTGCTATGGAAGATGGTGTGGTGATTTCTCGAAGATCTAGAACCGGAAATACCATTTGACCCAGCAATTCCATTACTGAGTATATATGCAAAGGAATATAAATCATTCTATTACAAAGATACTTGCCCAAATATGTTCATTGCAGCACTATTCATAAGAGCAAAGACATGGAATCAACCCAAATGCCCATCAACGACAGACTGGATAAAGAAAATGTGGTACATATACACCATGGAATACTATGCAGCCGTAAAAAATGAGATCATGTCCTTTGCAGGGACATGGATGAAACTGGAAGCCATTATCCTCAGCAAACTAATGCAGGAACAGAAAACCAAACATTGCATGTTCTCACTTATAAGTGGGAGCTGAACAATGAGAACACATAGACACAGGGAGAGAAACAACACACACTGGGACCTGTTGGGGGTTGGGTGCAGGAAGGGAGAACATTAAGAAAAATAGCTAATGCATACTGGGCTTAATACCTAGGTGATGAGTTGATAGGTGCAGCAAATCACCATGGCACATGTTTACCTATGTAACAAACCTGCACATCCTGTACATCTACCCCAGCACAGTCATTGTCTTCATGTACTCCCTGACTTATTTTGGTCATTTGAAATATTTACAGTATTTCTTTGTTGAATTTCTCACTTTGTTCCTTTTTCTCTTTTTAGATGGAGTCTCGCTCTGTCGCCAGGCTGGAGTGCAGTGACACGATCTCGGTTCACTGCAACTTCTGCCTCCCAGGTTGCAGTGATTCTCCTACCTCAGCCTCCCAAGTAGCTGGGACTACAGGTGTGCGCCACCATGCCCGGCTAATTTTTGTATTTTTAGTATAGACAGGGTTTCATTATGTTGGCCAGAATGATCTCGATCTCTTGACCTTGTGATCCACCTGCCTCGGCCTCCCAAAGTGCTGGGATTACAAGCATGAGCCACCATGCCCGGCCTGTTCATGCATTTTTATCTTGACTTATGTGTGCATTGTTATGGTAGCTATTTCTAATTTGTTATCACGTTATTCATACACCTCTCTTTATGGTCAGTTTCTGGGGATTTTTTTTGTTGTTGTTCCCTTTTGAGTCATGTTTCTCTGTTTCTTCACGTTTTTTGAAGCTTTGCATTGGTGTGTGCACATTTGAAGAAACAGCTCCCTGTCCCTATCTTCCCAGACTGGCTTTTATAGGGAAGACCTTCACCAATCAACCCAAACAGAGATTCTGGGGGCCTGTCAAACCTTCTCTGTAAAGTGTCTTATCTGTATTTGTGTGTGTATATTTCTGATCAGAGAGATCTACTGGTTTCTGTTTTAAAATATCTTGTAATCTCTGGCTCCCTGTGGTGTCTGTCTGCTGTGCTATGAGCTCTTTGATGCAGCAGGATGACAGTCAGATGATTTTTATCTTGTTTTGTTCCTAAGATATCTAGAGTATCTGGAGTCCCACTGGCATCCTGGGTGGGAAAGACAAAAACACATTTCTTGGGCATCTCCCTGAAAAACTGGAATGTTGGACACATACTGCACTCCCTTCCCTCCCTCCTGAGGGAGAAATCTAGAATTGCCCATGTTATTTTTATTGCACTGAGCTGTGCCAGTCACAGATTTTCTTTGTACTCACCTTCTATTCAGTGACCCAAACATCCAAATATGCAAGTTCCATAAGTGCTCTGAGTGAGGTGAGACAAACACCAGTTCCTCACACAGTGTGTCAAAAGGCCCAGATGTGCATGAATGCTCCGCTCCTTCCTTTTCTATGAGGGAGCGGTCATAGGCCAGGGTGTTCTCCCTTGGCACTGAGCTGAAACAGCTTTGGGAAGGGGTTGTCCTGGGTCAGGTGAAATTACTCTTCTTACCCATTTCAGGGCAAGTGTTCTTGGGTTTGTGCTCATCTACAACATCATTTACAACATCTTACCTCTATTTTGGAAATCTCATAGGGGCGTTTGGATCCAATCATTGTTAAATCAGTGTTTCTGTGGGGGATTACCAGGTAGGACTTCCTATTTATGATTTTTCTGTGCTTGTGATCATGTCCTAGTGTTTTAGAAGTTTTTATGTACTTTGATCTGAATTACATATCAAAATATGGAAATATTCATTGAGCTGTATATATTTGTGTACAAAATTCTCTTTGTAATTTACCTCATTAAACTGGAACGAACACATTAAGAAACTTCAAGCCAAAGCGTATACTGTAATTGAAGTTCTCAGCATTGGTGTCCAGTGATGAGCCTGATAGGGTGTTGTGATAAACAAAAACTACTGCATAAATCAATTCTGTGTCAGTCTTTTCACAACTCTTTTACTACATTCAAACATAGCAATTCTCTTTACGGCTTTCTCATCTTTTACGTGCATATCTGTTTCCTCAACATGCTGTACTACTTGAAATGAGAACAAGATTCCTGTCTCCAGTACTGTAACTTACCCTCAAACACTGCATGAAGCTTACCTCGTAAAGGACAGGAGGGAGATCCTTTTACATATGTTGGGCATGTGGAGCAATTCACACGGAGGTTTTTTTTTCTGTGCTGCCTCCAGTTCTTTTTTCATGGTGGATTGCAAAATCTTCAACAACAGCAGCAACAATAAACAGTTGTCAGAAAAGAGTAGGCACTGTAGGGGCACTGGTCAACCCACAGTTGAGAAGTGTGATGACCGCTCGTTCTGTCTGGTGGAAAATATAAGCCTTAAATGCAATGATACGTGTAAAAATGATGTGAAAAGTGAATCAGGACGTTAAAGCAGTCTCCAGGAAATGATGTATCAAGGATATTTTAGGCAAGAGATCCAAGTGGCTGCAGAGCATTGAAAAGGGTATGTATGTTAGAGAACCAGACCGTGATGGGGACTGAATAAAGATTATAGTCCAAATGAAGGCCAAATTGGATTATAGTCCAAAGCTCCATTTGGACCACATGGGCCCCAAAGACATGGACATTGGTTCTCAGCTCACTGCCCTTGGTGAAAAACAGTTTGCCTCAGAAAGGAGAAAAATTTCCTGAGAGAACTCATTTTGGTTCTTGGCTCAGAAATACTGAAGGTTGGGGAAGGAGGGGCTGCTTTCTCCCTAATCTCGTGCTTCCATGAGGAATAACTCTCAAAAGGGACTATCCTGGCCCTTCTGTACATACCCTCAGCTACCCACAAAGAACTGAGTTGTTTGGTTGGTGAGTGTGGGAGAATGCCATAGGCATTCTCCAGTGCCCAGAACACTTTTAGAAAGAGATCAGATTCAGGTCTGCTTTCTGGGCTACACCCTATATTTATCAGGTCAGGTTTTGTACCTGTTCAAAAAACTGGGACAGGTAAGTTCAATTATGAAATGAAGTGTTAGAAATCCTGTTGATGGTGGGTATTGAAAGTCACATTCTCTATTCCAGTTCTCACAGTAGTAAAAAACCTAAATTTTTTGATCTTCATGTTTCTAACCACTTTAAATATCTCTGGGTTATATGTGATCTGGGCAGAGGAGATGTATGTTATTTACTGGGCTCCCAGACCCATAAGACCAGAGTAATTAATGGATTGATATTGATATAATGTGGAGCAGCTTTAGGTTAGAGGGTTGTCTAGAACAGATGCATTAGGAAACCTGTGAGATGGAGGTTAAAACAGGACTAAGACCAGACATTTATGAATAATCATTACAAAATAATAAATTCAAATTTAAGCAACATTAGGTATTCAGCGATGTATAAAATCCGTTTTCCATTACCAAGCTTCAATTGCATCTCATAAGCAATGCTCTCTTTTTTCCCTGGGGAACTGATGGGACCATCAGTTCCCATTTAGTTTAATAATGCATCGTTCCTTTTTGACTCCAATGCTCTTGTATTTGTTTTTTGTTTTTTACTTTCCAACTATTATTTTAGGCTCAGGGGCACATGTGCAGGTTTGTTACGTGGATAAATTGCGTTTCATGGGGGTTTGGTGTATAGATTATTTCATCAGCAAGTTAATAAGCAGAGTACCCAATAGATACTTTTTTGATCTTCACCTCCTTACTTACCTCCTTCCATCTTCCACCCCCAAGTAGGCTCTGGTGTCTATCGTTCTCTTCTTTGTGTGTATATATACAACGCTCCATTTGGACCAATGTTTAGCTCCTACATATAAGTGAGAACATGTGGTATTTGATTTTCCTTTCCTGCATTAATCGGCTTAGGATAATGAACTCCATCTTTATCCATGTTACTGTAAAGGACATGACCTCTTTTTTGGCTGCTTAGTATTCCATGGTGTATATGCATTACATTTCCTTTGTCCAGTCCACTGTTGATGGGCATTTAGGTTGATTCCATGTCTTTGTTATTGTGAAAAGTGTTGTGATGAACCTACGTATGCATATGCCTTTATGATAGAAAGGTTTGTATTTTGGGGGGAATACACTCAGTAATAGATTGCTGGGTCGAATGGGAATTTTATTTCTCAAATAAATCTCCACACTGCTTTCCACAGTGCCTGAACTAATTTACATTTCCATCAAAAGTTTTTAAGTGTTCCCTTTTTTTCTGCAGTTTCACCAGCATCTGTTATTTTTTGACTTTTAAATAATAGCTATTCTGACAGGTGTGAGATGGTATCTTATTGTGGTTTTGATTTGATTTATCTAATGATTACTGAGGTTGAGCATCTTTTTCATATGCTTGTTGGTTGTGTGTATGTCTTTTTTTGAAAAGCGTTTGTTCGGCTGGGCACGAAGACTTACGCTTGTAATCCCAGCACTTTGGGAGGCCAAGGCAGGTGGATCACTTGAAGTCAGGAGTTCGAGAAATGAACTCCTGCATGTTCTCACTTATAAGTGGGAGCTGAACAATGAGAACACATAGACACAGGGAGAGAAACAACACACACTGGGACCTGTTGGGGGTTGGGTGCAGGAAGAGAGAACATTAAGAAAAATAGCTAATGCATACTGGGCTTAATACCTAGGTGATGAGTTGATAGGTACGGCAAATCACCATGGCACATGTTTACCTATGTAACAAACCTGCACATCCTGTACATCTACCCCAGCACAGTCATTGTCTTCATGTCCTCCCTGACTTATTTTGGTCATTTGAAATATTTACAGTATTTCTTTGTTGAATTTCTCACTTTGTTCCTTTTTTTTTTTTTTTTTTTTTAAGATGGAGTCTCGTTCTGTCACCAGGCTGGAGTGCAGTGACACGATCTCGGTTCACTGCAACCTCTGCCTCCCGGGTTGCAGTGATTCTCCTACCTTAGCCTCCCAAGTAGCTGGGACTACAGGCATGCGCCACCACGCCCAGCTAAGTATTTTTAGTAGAGACAGGGTTTCATTATGTTGGCCAGAATGATCTCGATCTCTTGACCTCGTGATCCACCTGCCTCGGCCTCCCAAAGTGCTGGGATTACAGGCTTGAGCCACCGCTCTTAATCCTCTCCTTTTTCAATAAAATGAGAGAAAATGTGTTTTTATTGTCCCCAGTAGCATTATTTTCTGTTATCATTTCCAATATTTGGATTTAAATCTGTCCATTGATATTCTCTGTCATAGCAAAGCTTCATTCAGGCTGTTACCTTGACTTATTCTGTTATTCATGATCTAGTATCATTTGTGCATACCACATTTTAAGATTAATACTTTATATATGTGTATAACATGGATAATATTTAACTTCAAGATCCATGACAACATTTATCTTTAAGATCTGGGGTGGATTAAAATGAGAAAGACTTCTCACAGGCATTTCCACTTAGTCATGCTTTAGGAACTTATAGTAAGTGAGTGAGTATAATGAAACTCCAGACAAACGGATTTGGATTGATATGAGCACTGCAATATTTCCAAGGAAGAATGGAATCTGGCATAGGTAGTGCTTCACTAAATGTATCATGAATGTATGATTGAAAGAACAAATAAGTGAACCTCTTTATGTTCTGTTCTGTTTGCTCACTAACCCTTCCTCTGGCTTTACTACCCTGAAAGAGACCCACAGAATAATAAATGGGAAGGAATGAACTAGTTTTGGTTACTTCCTATTACACCTTAGAATGAGTTCAGTGCAAAATCTTTACAATAGTTAATACTTTGTGACTCTGCCTCCATTGAGGAAAATATCTGTGTCTCATCCTTTCAGCAACAGCATATTCCCCTTCAATGTTAACCCAAACAATACTGAAACCCATTAAAAATGATAATGAGGTGATACAGCCCATAACCATACCTGTGTTCCTTTTTTTTTTCCCTTATGGACACTGCTAAGTATTGATGACAAGTTATGTCTTCCCTACATCCCATGTCTAGCTCCCATCCAGCTCACCTCCAGGGTTAGGGTGTCTCTGGCATTTTTCATTCCACTCCTGTGTGCAGCTTTTCTAAGTTCCTTTAAGCCTTCCTCTGGTTTATTGTTGATAATGAGCCACCGAGCAGACTCCAGCAGCCAACTGACCAAGGAAGAGAACAGAGGGGCAGTCGACTTTCACTTGCTCATTTCTTACATTAGTTTTTTCTGAAGATGTCTTCTCCCTCTAAGCTAATATCCACCACTTGTTTGGTTTTACCAGGAAATGTAAACTCACATTCTCTTGGACCATAACTAGAAAAATATGAGATGACTCCTCCATCCAGTACACGTTCACTGTTGGGAATGCAGACTTGGAGTCATACAGGCTCCCTTCTTACTCGGCAAGTTTACCTTGGACCTCCTGACACTGCAGCATGAAGGACCATCACTTGTACAGATAGATGCCTGCCAAGGTCCTAGTGAGGTCATAGCTTATGTCTATTCTTAATGTGTTCTTTTTCCTAAAATAAATTCCCTCAAATAATTTATGCATGCTTAAGGCCTCATACAGCTAGAATCACTCCTGGTCATATCATCAGGTGATATGAAATTTCAGGTGGGCCGGGCGCGGTGGCTCAAGCCTGTAATCCCAGCACTTTGGGAGGCCGAGACGGGCGGATCACAAGGTCAGGAGATCGAGACCATCCTGGCTAACCCGGTGAAACCCCGTCTCTACTAAAAAATACAAAAAACTAGCCGGGCGAGATGGTGGGCGCCTGTAGTCCCAGCTACTCGGGAGGCTGAGGCAGGAGAATGGCGTAAACCCGGGAGGCGGAGCTTGCAGTGAGCGGAGATCCAGCCACTGCACTCCAGCCTGGGTGACAGAGCAAGACTCCGTCTCAAAAAAAAAAAAAAAAAAAAAAAAAAAAGAAATTTCAGGTGAATGAAATTACAAATAAACAATAAATAACTTTGAGTAAATTATATCTCTTACAATATTTGAGATATAATTTTAGAGAAATATTTGTTGGTTACCTTATATTGAAATTTCATTGATTGTCCTCAGTTTTATCAGGAAACTCTGTGTGTTCTGCTTGTATTGCACATCAAGCACAGATTATGAGAGGATGTGCTCTCAGGTTTACACAAAGAACAAAAAAAAATTCAAGTGTCCTAGTTCCACGTATATTCTCATTCCAGTATCTCATTAAGACAAAAGAAGCGAACTCATACCTTGAGGTCAGAAAGATCACAAAGTGTGGCACAGACACCACCAGCTGGAGGATATGCCAGTCTCGAATGGTAAAAGCCAGGCCTGCCAGGGTCATAAATGCAATACCAGAAGTACACATTCCCAATGTAATTCCCATGGCCTGAAATCTGTGTGTTGCCCACTCGGCTACTGGAAGAAAAAACAGATAAGGCTTTGACTTCAAAGGTGGAGTTTCAGTTTCAAAGTCACAGTTTGGGAAATGTGGATCTAAAGTGTTGACTTACTTAACATAATAGTATTTGTTATGAGGTTCATTGCAGCAATCCCAGACAAGAAGCGTAGTGAACAGTAGATGAGAAAGGTGGGAGCCAAGGCTGCACAGGTGCCAACAATGGCGACCTGGAGGTAACACCATCTGAGCATGAACCTTCTCCCAAACCTGAGAAACAGAAACAGGTTAGATAACGGGAACAATAGCAACAAGTGGAAAAACTTAGCAAAGAGAAGGCACACTTCGAAACTTAAAAGATGTTTAACGAGTGAAACTTTGCATTTGAAGCTTAAAGAATCAATAATCAAGGCAGATCTCAGACAAAATGTTCCCTGTTTCTAAATAGATACTGAGTAGATCAAAACTTATTTTCCAATCTTTTGGCAGTATATTTTCGACACCAATTGAAACCACATAAGACAGGGTGGAATATTGGACATTTTAACATATCAAAAGTCCCTTGTACTAACACACAGTGTACTAATAACATAATGTGTCTCCTATGTACTTTAGCATAGTAGAGAGTCTGAGCAGTGCATAGCCTATAAGGCATCTAAATCTAGATGTAGAAGTCTAGGACAGTGCAGGCTATGGGTATACTGATGTGAAAGGAACATCCATAGAACAATACATCAAAGTTGCTAAAGTGTTGCAGGGGAGAGAAAAAAAAAAAAGAAAGAAAAGAAAAAGGGAATTTAGTGTTTTACTGTTTTCTGGGAAAACAGTTGTCTCTGTAGGCAACTGCAACAATATAGCCTGTGGTGAGGCAGGATTTCAGCTGTCACCAATGTCATTGGCATTGTATCAAAGGTTTTAGCTACTTCCGGAAAGAGATTAAAAGGAAAAAATAGAAAATTAATGATCTGAACTATTCCACCTTGCAGATGATATGATCAAGTTGGGAAATCTTAAGGACTCCATAAATTGCCACTAGAGCTAATAAATTTATCCAGTTGGCAGGATGTAAGTTTACTATGAAAAAGGTAATTATCTTTACATATATGTACATAATTTACATGTAAATTATCTTTACATATGAATTAGAATTAAATTTAATAAAAAATGCATGACTTTTAACATAAACTACAAAATATTGCAAAGGGGAATTAAACAAAAATCTGCCTTAATGAAGAGCAATATTATATTTATAGATCAGAAAATTCAATATTTAAAAAATGTCAGTCTTACCCAAACTGCTATTTAGATTTAATGCAATTCCAATAGAAATCTAAAGAAAATTAGATTTCTCCCTTTTCTCACATCATAATGTAATTCCTTGTTTTTGACTTTTACGTTGGTGGGACACTATAGTATGTAATCTTTTTGTTGTTCTTGTGGTACCTAACCAAATGGTTTTGCTGTTAATTCATCTTATTGCAGATAGTACTTTATTCATTCCCTTTGCTGTAAAAATTCTTTATGTGAATATCTGCTTATTTATTAGCCTATTATTAACGAGGTTATAGATTCTTTCCGATTTTAAGATATCATAAACAGTAGAGTGAGTTATTTCAAAACAATCAGTTTGATCATAGCCTACTCTGCATGTAATCACATAATATTTCCTCTTAAGTTTGTGAGAAATATCAAAATCCTTAGGTTATCTTGTCCTATCATCTTCAGCTGATTCTCCACTGTCATCTCCTGCCTGGCATCTCCTACCCCTTCTTTTACCACCCTGTGATCTATTAAAATTGGTCCATCTGCATTTTCCCAGGACAGTATCACAGAGGACTGGGTGACTAACCATTGGAAATTAACTCTCAGACTCTTAGCTCGCTCTACATTCCATTTCCTGTCATACACTCAAGGTTCCCATTTTCAGGTGAGACACCAGAAGACATGATGTTGGTGGATGGCAAGGGGCACTTCAAGTCCCTCATGACCATCAGAGGAGACGTGGTTGGGTGATCATAATTGTACCCTGCCATGTCAGGAGACAGACAGCAAGGTGAATATCCCAAACTTCTCACACCGCAGACTGTGATAGTGTTATCCTTGGATTACTTACCTCACATGGTTCTAAAAAGCTGTTTTTGCAAAGACAATAATCAAGTTTCTACACATAATTTTTCAACATGCCACCAATGATACCTTCAAATATACCCTACAGGTTTTAGAGGAATGCATGCTCATCACACTTGGAACTATGATGTAATGACCATTCTCTGGGCACAAGCCATCAGCTCACAGTGTCCAGGTGGGACTGGACCTGGTACTCCTCGCCAAGGCTGAATCCTCTGTGATGAAACATCTTCTTTTCTATTCCCTTAGTTAACTCTTTCTCATATTTCTAAATCACATGTTGTGGAACCTTCTCTCTAAACCCTGTCTTGAAACACCCCCAGTTCACATGGAGATATCATTTCTGTGTCCTGCATCCAAAGCTCAGATTTTAAAAATAGCACTCAAAATACTGATTAAAAATTTCCTTTTCTGTTTGGGGATCAAGGCAGCCTCAGGAGAGTGTAATTTGTAGTAAGTAATTCTAGATGAAATAATGTTTCTTACGTTGATAAAAATGTCCTTAAAGAGAGCTGTGATCCATACGCACTCACCTGTCTGATAAATGACCACCTAGGATGCCTCCCACCATCATTCCAGCCATGAATACAAATTTAGCCACTGAAGTCAGTGATTGAGAGTCACATACCAGATCCCACTGGAAAAGAAGGAAGCCAGCACATCCATGCTTATTACCCCTCAGTGTAACTTGATCAAAACTTCTTAGCATGATCTGCAAGTTTCCTAATATTAAGTCTCTAACTTCCTCTCCAACTTCCTTTTTCATATAGCCTAGGTGTGCATTAGACTACACCATATAGGTTTGTGTAAGTACACTCCATGGTGTTCACACAACAAAATCACCTAACAATGCATTTCTCAGAGCATATTCCTGTTGTTTTGTGACGCATGACTGTGAACATTTTATATCAGAGGGTGAATATTTAAGTACCTATCCGTTACTCACTATAAGAACCTTGAAGACCTTATCTTGCACTTATTGTATCCCTGGAATGAGCCTAGAAAAGTTTCTCACAAATGCAATGTGAATAAATCAACAAGCCTAGAAAAACCAGCTTGCCATGCCTTACTCTGCCCTCCTTCACTACCCTGAATTTGCCCTTTCTGAAAAACTTATGTTCGAAATGAGTTTCTGCTGTGATTTGACTTGAAGCAGAGAGTTGTTAAAGGGGAAAGGTTGTACCATGTTTAAATTGCTCTAATTAGTTCACACTAACTCTTTAAGCCAAAATTCAATACTGAACAAGCAAAGCACTGACTTTCAGTACTTTTCACACTTTCATACTTTTCTCAGAAGGGAGTATGCCTTAACCCTAAAGAGGCCTAGAAGAGCCATGGCAAGATGAGGGTATTTATAGCCCTATCTTATCCATATGGACAGGCGCTCCTCATGCGTCCGTTTATAGGCTGTCCACAAGGGTCACATTCCATTCCCAGAGCTATGAACATCTGCTTTTCTGGGATGGGAATCTTGGTGATGTGAAACCTCCCTGACTGCACGTCCGTTCATAGGCTCTCTGCAGGGGGAAGCACATCACGTGCTGTTGGCTCATTCTGGCAGTCCAACCTGGCATTGTCTTTATACAATCCTGCATGCAACTTTGTATTTACAATAATCAGGAGCATTTCATCTTTTATTCCATAACAATAGTGTCAGGGGGTCTCCCTACACCACTGGACTCAAACCTGAGGCCAGAGAAATGTTGTCACTTCGTCCATCCCCCGTGGCAGCTCCTTCACCTGAATGGGTCATTCCTCAACATGAATGAAGCAGACATGGAACGTGCTGTGTGGACAGCAGGGTGTACAACAGAAGCTCCTTCCTCTCCACCATCATGACTGGACAAGAGGCCCCTATTTCCTCCTGCATACACTACCAGAGTGTTTACAAATAACACAAGTAATTAACATGTTACCAGCATTTCGTCACACGTAGGTGCTTATTCTTCATTCTTTCAGCAAATATGAATTGCTTCTCTGTTAAATACGAGACACCTATGCATTTTATAAGTCTAGCGATTTCAAAAGTAGACATGTACCCTGCGATCATAGTGCTTTCATTCTTGGGAAGACCAAAGACCAAAGGCAAGCATTTCATGTATTTTGTTATAAATTGCATGCCAAGTCAGTAAGGCTCAGCCTGTGGTTGCAATTAAAAATACCTGGGAGGTTGATCAAAACCCCTATGCCCAAACTGTACACCCAGAGCAGTCATAGGAGAAGGTCTGCAGTGATAATCATGAATCATTAAATTTTTTAAGGTTCACAAATGATTGCACTCTATGGCAAAATTTGAGAACCACACTTAGTATGGAGCAAAAGCTGTTATTAATATAACCTACAGTTTTAGAGGCAGGTTCCTAGAGAAAGTTATGTTTAAGCTGAGACCTGAATGATAAAGGTCAAATAGTAAAGAAAAGGGAAGCTACAGAGGAAGATAGAGGCCTGCTATAATGAAGCATTCAGGTTATGTTAAGGAGTTTTGACCAGGTTCCTCTGATGGGTTATAAGTTGCTGTAAAACTCTACTATGCTGGTTTTTATTTCTTCTAGTGGGACCTGGTATGTGGATCTCAGTCACTGAATTTAGTGACTAGTCACATTCCTATTCATGGAATGGTGGTGAAAGGCATCCAATATGGCCGTTTATCAGACAGATGAGTGTCTCTGTTTCAGAGATCAGTATACTAGTGAGTATTTCCATCCACTGATGAAATATTTATTCACTAAGAAATATTTATTGCAAATCACACTGTCCTGGGACTACCTTGGTCTTCAGGGATCTAGAAACACAAATGGAGAACTACAATCTGTGTGGTGAGGGCTATCCTGTCAGCACTGAGTGCTGTGTACAAGACACAGAAATGACATCTCCATTAAGCCTGACAGTATTTCAGGCCAGGGTTTGGAAATGTGGTGCCACAACATGTGATTTAGAAATATGAGAACAGGGGGCTGAGCAAGATGGCCGAATAGGAACAGCTCCAATCTCCAGCTCCCAGCGCGAGCGACACAGAAGACGGGTGATTTCTGCATTTTCAACTAAGGTACCGGATTCATCTCACTAGGGAGTGCCGGACAATCGGTGCTGGTCAGCTGCTGCAGCCCGACCAGTGAGAGCTGAAGCAGGGCGAGGCATCGCCTCACCTGGGAAGCGCAAGGGGGAAGGGAATCCCTTTTCCTAGCCAGGGGAACTGAGACACACAACACCTGGAAAATCGGGTAACTCCCACCCCAATACTGCGCTTTACCAAGGGTCTTAGCAAACGGCACACCAGGAGATTATATCCCACACCTGGCCAGGAGGGTCCCACGCCCGCGGAGCCTCCCTCATTGCTAGCACAGCAGTCTGTGATCTAACGGCAAGGCAGCAGTGAGGCTGGGGGAGGGGCGCCCACCATTGCTGAGGCTTAAGTAAGTAAACAAAGCTGCTGGGAAGCTCGAACTGGGTGGAGCCCACAGCAGCTCAAGGAAGCCTGCCTGTCTCTGTAGACTCCACCTCTGGGGACAGGGAACAGCTAAATAAACAAAAAAAAAAAGCAGCAGAAACCTCTGCAGACGCAAACAACCCTGCCTGACAGCTTTGAAGAGCGCAGTGGATCTCCCAACATGGAGGTTGAGATCTGAGAACAGACAGACTGCCTGCTCAAGTGGGTCCCTGACCCCTGAGTAGCCTAACTGGGAGACATCCCCCACTAGGGGCAGACCAACACCCCACACCTCACACGGCGGGGTACACCCCTGAGATGAAGCTTCCAAAGCAAGAATCAGACAGGTACACTAGCTGTTCAGCAATATTCTATCTTCTGCAGCCTCTGCTGCTGATACCCAGGCAAACAGGGTCTGGAGTGGACCTCAAGCAATCTCCAACAGACCTACAGCTGAGGGTCCTGACTGTTAGAAGGAAAACTAACAAACAGGAAGGACACCCACACCAAAACCCCATCAGTACATCACCATCATCAAAGTCCAGAGGCAGATAAAACCACAAAGATGGGGAAAAAGCAGGGCAGAAAAGCTGGAAATTCAAAAAATAAGAGCGCATCTCCCCCTCCAAAGGAACGCAGTTCATCACCAACAACAGATCAAAGCTGGACGGAGAATGACTTTGACGAGTTGAGAGAAAAAGGCTTCAGTCCATCAAACTTCTCAGAGCTAAAGGAGGAATTACATACCCAGCACAAAGAAACTAAAAATCTTGAAAAAAGAATGGAAGAATGAATAACTAGAATAATCAATGCAGAGAAGGCCATAAATGAACTGACAGAGATAAAAACCATGACACGAGAAATATGTGACAAATGCACAAGCTTCAGTAACTGACTCGATCAACTGGAAGAAAGAGTATCAGCGATTGAGGATCAAATGAATGAAATGAAGCGAGAAGAGACGTCTAAAGAAAAAAGAGGAAAAAGAAATGAACAAAGCCTGCAAGAAGTATGGGATTATGTGAAAAGACCAAATCTACGTCTGATTGGGGTGCATGAAAGTGAGGGGGAAAATGGAACCAAGTTGGAAAACACTCTTCAGGATATCGTCCAGGAGAACTTCCCCAACCTAGTAAGGCAGGCCAACATTCAAATTCAGGAAATACAGAGAACGCCACAAAGATACTCCTCGAGAAGAGCAACTTCAAGACACATAATTGTCAGATTCACCAAAGTTGAAATGAAGGAAAAACTATTAAGGGCAGCCAGAGAGAAAGGTCGGGTTACCCACAAAGGGAAGCCCATCAGACTAACAGCAAAGCTCTCGGCAGAAACTCTACAAGCCAGAAGAGAGTGGGGGCCAATATTCAACATTCTTAAAGAAAAGAATTTTCAACCCAGAATTTCATATCCGCAGCTGCTGGCCCAGGTGCTAATTCCCTCACTGCCTGAGACCAGCGGTGCCGGCCGGCCACTCTGAGTGCGGGGCCCGCCGAGCCCACACAGAACTTGTGCTAGCCCACGAATGCCACGTGCAGCCCCAGTTCCCACTCATGCCTCTCCCTCCACACCTCCCTGCAAGCAGAGAAAGCCAGCTCTGACCTTGGCCAGCCCAGAGTGGGGCTCACACAGTGCAGCGGTGGGCTGAAGGGCTCCTCAAGCATGGCCAGAGTGGACACCGAGGCCGAGGAGGCACCAAGAGCGAGTGAGGGCTGTTAGCACATTGTCACTTCTCAATCCCCCCTCTAAATAGGACACCCCAAGTGCTGTTGGGAATTTGGCTGATGACCGCTCTAGCTGCTTCCTGCTGGATATGGGTGATAAAGGGGCCCTGCAGTTGTAGTGTCCTCCAGAAGGGAGCTCTCTAAGCCAGTGAAAGTGCCAGAGGGTTGGTTCAGGGGTCCTCGGTAGAAGTTGTTAGTTGAGCTCATTTGGGGTTCCATTTGTAAGACCATCTGTAGCTTTATGGCCTCAATTCTAGAGGAAATAAATTTAACAAGGAGGTTAAAAATACAGGGTCCAAAGGTGAGTAACAGCAAGATGGCTGCCACGGGACCTAGAAAGGGGAGAAGCCATATTGCCCAACTCCAGAGGTTGGTATAAGAATTTGAAAGGCGTTGTCTGATTTCAGAAGCCTTTTTCCTGTAAACGCCAGGCAGCATCTCATACTATCCCTGACTGGTTAGTGCAAAAACAACACTCTTCCCCTAAGAAGGTGCAGAATCCTCCTTTCTCAGCAGAGGAGGTCTAGGCCTCGGCAGTTTTGGAGAGTCACTGCTGCTAAAGAGTCTATTTGGGATTGCACAGTAAGGATAGATTTCGTTATTTCTTGTAAACTGTTTGAGAAATCCTTTGAGAGTGTGTGGTACTAGGATAATGAAGTAGATAAACCGGCTATTCTGGTTCCTGTAGCAGTGGCCATTCCTGACCCTACAAGTAGGGGTATTACTTGTATGGCTCTGCACTGACGGACTTGAGCTTTGAGGGGTACTGATAAGGTCTTATTTCCTGGGGCAATGTTAATGTTGGGACTTGGAAAGACTAAGGTGCAGGTGCCTGTCCAGTTAGTGGGGAGGTAGATATAGGTCAATGTTCCACATAAGAAGAATATACCTTGGCTGGGTAGACATTTAGAAATTTACCCTGGTTTTTAAAGGAATAGGGTACACTGTTTTTTCTTTACTACTTCTATCTCTCTTTCTCTCTTTAACTTCTTTATCTCTCTCTGAGTGCCTCTGTGTGTCTCTTCCTCTCTCTGTCTCCTTCTCTTTGACTTTCTGTCTTTCTCTTTCTCTTTCTTTCTCTGTCTCTCTGTCTCTTCCTCTCTCTCTGACTTTGTCTCTTTGTCTCTTCCTCTGTCTCCTTCTCTTTCTCTGACTTCCTGTCTCTTTCTCTCTTTCCTTTCTGCTGCCACTGCCAGCTGCCTATGCTGCTGCTCTCCCTTCTCCTTCCCCGTTTTGATGACTTTGGCACTGTAAGACTGACACCTTCTTCGGTTTTTGTGCTGCGTGCAGTAACTCCATGATTTCCTTGTGGTATTTAATAGGGGTTCCCAGAGGTTAGGAACTCCCTTTCTTTCCATATTGCAGCATGGGCATGTAGGATTAGATAAGCATACTTGCCATCTGTATACACATTTATTCTTTTTCCCTTTCACAGTTCTAAGGCTCAGGTAAGTGCCACTAGTTCTGCTAACTGGGCACTGGTCCCTCGGGGAAGCAGCTTACTTTCAAGTATGGTACATCACTAACTATGGCACAACCTGCCCTTCGTATCCCATTCTCCAAAAATGAACTTCCATCAGTATATAGGTTAAGGTCAGGATTAGCTACGGGGACTTCTAAGAGATCATCTCAGGTGGCATAATTCTGGACTACAACCTGTTGGCAGTCATGCTCAATTGGTTCCCCATCCTCTGGGAGAAAAGTGGCAGGGTTGAGGGCCACACACATACGTATTTGAAGCACCAGTCCCTCAAGGAGTAGCGCCTGGTACCTAAGTAGGCAGTTGTCTGATAGCCATAAACTTCCTTTGGCACCTAGTATGCCATTTACACTATGAGTAGTCCAGACAGTGAGATCCTTTCCTTGTATTGTCTTGACAGCCTCTGATACTAAGATGGCCACCACCGCAACTACCCATAAACAGTGAGGCTGGCCTTTTGCTACTACAACAATTTCCTTACTTAGGTATGACAGTGGTTGTGGGGTTGTCCCACAAGTCTGAGTAAGGACTCCAAGAGCTATCTCTGCTCTCTCCGTGACATATAAAGGGAAGTTTTGTCCTGTCAGAAGGCTTAAAGCTGGAGCTTGTACTAGGGCCTGCTTTAAGGTTTTGAAGGCTGTTTCTGCCTCTGGTTCCCATACTACTAGGTGAGTATTTGCCCTCTGGGTTTCCTTGATTAGAGTATCGAGGGGCCTGGCTATCTCGCTGTATCCAGGGATCCGTAGTCAGCAGAAGCCGGTGATTCCAAGGAACTCCCATTACTGTTTTAATGTCTTAGGGTGAGGATAAGCCAGTATAGGCTGTATTTGTTCCTTGCTGAGGGGCCTGGTCCCTCTGGCTAAGATTAGGCCTAGATATTTGACCTACTGTAGGCAAAGCTGGGCCTTCAACCTAGACACCTTGTACCCTTGATTAGCTAGAAAGTTCAAGAGATCTAGAGTAACCGGCTGGCAAGAGGCTTCTGAACTGGTAGCCAAAAGTAAATCATCCACATACTGAAGGACCAGAGTGCCTGGACTTGAGAAGTGGCCTAGATCTTGGGCCAGTGCCTGACCAAACAGGTGAAGGTTATCTCTAAACCCTTGGGGCAAGACTGTCCATGTAAGTTGGGACGTGTGGTCTGTGGGATCCTCAAAGGCAAAGAGAAACTGGGAGTCAGAATGCAGGGGAATACAGAAGGCATCCTTGAGGTCCAGAACAGTGAACCATCCTGTTTCCTGTCATATTTGAGAGAGCATGGTATAGGGGCTTGGTCCAACTGGATATAGAGGAATTACTGCCTCATTGATGAGTCTAAGGTCATGCACTAGTCTCCACTGACCGTTCGGTGTTTGTACTCCTAGAATTGGGGTGTTGCAGGGACTGCTGTGTTTCCTTACTAAGCCTTGAGCTTTTAAATGTTTAGCAATACCCTGTAAACCTTTATGAGCTTCAGGCCTTAAGGGATATTGCCTTTGATAAGGAAAAGTGGTGGGGTCTTTTAGCCTGATTTGGACTGGGTGGGCATTTTTTGCCCTTCCAAATTGTCCTTCCAATGCCCAGACTTCAGGGTTGAGTCCTTCCTCAAGTAGGGGACAACAAATGGGTAACTTGTTCCCCATATTCATGTAGATAACAGCTCCAGCCTTGGCTAATATATCCCTCCCTAATAAGGGTGTGGGACTTTTAGGCATAACAAGGAAGGTGAAAAGAGCAAAGTCTCCCAATTACAACTGAGAAGGTGGGAGAAATGCCTGGTTACAGGCTGTCCCAGGATTCCTCAGATGGTAACGACCTTGAGGACAGTCGTCCAGGACAGGAGATTAACACTGAGAAGGCCGCACCAGTGTCCAGGAGGAAGTCAGTTTCCTGGCCCTCAATGGTGAAATGTAGCTGGGGCACAGTGAGGGTGATGACATGAGTTGGCACTTGCCCCCGGCACCCTCAGTCCTGTTGTTGGATCATCTGGTTGGGGGCTTCTGACCCAGAGAACCTTCATCCTCTGGGGCAGTGCACCTTCCAGTGATTGCCTCAGCACAGTGGACATGGACGAGGGGGCAGCTTGTTTCTCATTGGACAATCTTTTTTAAGGTGTCCTAGTAAACCACACTGATAACAAGCCCTACCAAGTGATTGGCCTACTCCATTTTCTGTCTTCTCTGAACCACCAAGGTTTGTTTGTCTGAGGGCCATGACTAAGGCTGCGGCCTTTCTCCGATCTCGCTTTTCCTTTTGGGCCTGTTCCTCTTGGTCCCTATTATAGAACACCAAGGTTGCCAGGTTTAATAATGCCTCCAGATTTTGTTCAAAAAGCCCAGGGCTTGCTTTTGGAGATTTCTCCTGGTATCTGTGGCTGACTGGCTAACAAACTTATCTTTTAGACTCTATTGACCCTAGTGATTCAGGTGACAGGGGAGTATATTTTTTTAAGGCCTCCCCATAGCCACTCGAGGAAGACAGAAGGATTTTCTTCCTTTGCCTGAGTTATGGTGGACATCATTGAATAATTCATGGACTTTTTCCTAATTCTCCTTAGTCCTTCTAGAACACAGGTCAACAGATGTTTATGACTCCAGTCCCCATGATCTGAGTCAAAGTCCCAGTGGGGATCCATACTGGGGTGGCTTGCTGACCGGTAGAGAATTTATCCCTTTCTTTGGCTGTCATTCTATCATTTACTTGACTAAGATACCAGGTATCTCCAAACTCTCAGGCTGCAGCTTAAGTCACATTCTTTTCATTAAAGGCCAGGCTTTGCTCTAACAGTAACATGACATCTCTCCAAGCAAGGTTGAAGTTTTGCCCTAGACCCTATAGGACATCTATGTACCTATCAGGATCATCTGAAGACTTCCCCAGGTCTGCCTTGATCTGCTTTAAATCAGAGAGGAAGAAGGGGACATATACCCAGGTTGGGCCAAATTCCCCTCCCCCTACAGCTTGTAGCGGACATAACCAATTTCCTGGGGGTTTTTGTGGTGCTTTGGAGATTTGTTTATTTCCTTCTAGGCAGGGGAGATTAGAGGAGGATTATCATCAACAGGAAGGGGAGCTATAGGGAGGCTAGAATATGGGGGTAAGCTGAGAGGTCTTCCTGTGGGATGTAAATTACAAGCTTTGCATAGTTGTGTATTCTCCTTCAATGAAAAGAAAGCTTGGACATAACGTATTTCACTCCATTTGCCTTCCCTCTTGCAGAAAAGGTCAGGCTGCAAGACAGTATTGTAATTTGTACTTCCCTCCGGTGGCCATTTTTCCCCATCAGAGACAGAACATTGGGGCCAGACCATAGTGCAGAAAAAATGAGCCACCTTTTTCTCAGGGTTTGCAGGTCAAATGGGTCCCAGTGGCTTAGGATGCATTTCAAGGGTGAGCCTGTTGATGCCTGAGCATTTCCCATCTGAAAGACAAACCTGCCCATGGTTTCAGTTTGTTTTGTTTCTCCCCCTGCCCAAGAACCTGCAACAGTCCCTGGACCCTGCTGATCAGAATAGTTGCACTCACCAACGCAGCAGCAGAAACAACCCCTGTCCAAGAACCCACAACGGTTCCTGGACCCTGCTGATCGGAATAGTTGCACTCACCGACACAGCATCAGAAACACTAGTTTTCCTCCCAGACCACAAAGAGGACCGAAGAAGGTCGGATTTAGTGGCCCTTACCGATGCATTCTCGAAAACCTCCACCCTTGGCTGTCCTCCTAGACCACAAAGAGGACCGAGAAAAATTGGATTTAGTGGCCCTTATCAACACATTCTCAAAAACCTGTTAGAGTCCTAAGCATTCTCCTGTTAGTACTGGGACTTTGCCCATGTCCTATAAAGATGTTATGCCCCAAAAGCGAAGTGGAGGGCCATACCCTGAGGGAGGGAAGAGATCTCCAGGGTTGGAAGAGTGACACCTGTTGTCCTCACTTACATGAATAGGAAGGATACGATTTCTGAGGCTCCCGATATCCTAGCTTCAGGAATAGCTTTTGTTAGGCCTGCTTGTCTGAGGAGGGATCCTAAAATTCTGGATAGTCCCCCCTACGATGGGGTTTTGGGCAAAAATTATGTCTTTCTGATTGGTGACTCTGGGTACCTAAAGAAGGTAACAGAGTCCTGAAGTTTATACTAGAAATCAGTCTTATAGGAGAAATTAGAAAAGTACCAGAAACAGGGAGTGATTTTTAGAAGCAGGACCAATCTTGGAGAAGAGAGGCAAGAGGAAGTTTGTCTGACAGGCGTTAGGACCCAGGAGGTAAGGGTCAGGGTAGATAGAATAGATGGGCGAGTCTCGCTTGGGCAACATGACTTTGAGAGTTCCGCTCAAGGCCACAGGGCCAACCAACTTGTTGTCAGGACCCCGGAGCTCAATGGTTTTCCCCTCTGTCGACCCTCGGCTCAGCCCAGAAGTACAGGAAAAGCAGAAGCTGGGTCCAGGCAAACCAACGCTCCCAACTCCGAAGAGTTGGGGGTTATTAGAGAGTCCTTTGCCAGAAAGCCTGACATCCATGTCTTTAGTCTGGCACCCACACTAGTCACTTTTAATTAGCCAACAGGTGCCTGGTATTTGGCCCCCAAATTCTAAGGAAAAATAGGACATAATAGCAAGTGAAAGGTGGTGTGGAACCAAAGAGTGAGCAGCAGCAAGAGTTATTGCAAAGAGCAAAAGAACAAAGCTTCCACAGCATGTGAGGAAACCCCAGAGGGTTGCTACTGCTGGCTAGGGCAGCCTCCTTTTATTCCCTTATCTGACCCCACCCACATCCTGCTGATTGGTCCATTTTACAGAGAGTTGATTGGCCCATTTTACAGAGAACAGATTGGTCCATTTTGACAGGGTGCTGATTGGTGTGTTTACAAACCTTTAGCTAGACACAGAGTGCTGATTGGTGCATTTACAAACCTTTAGCTAGACACAGAGTGCTGATTGGTGCGTTTACAAACCTTTAGCTAGACACAGAGTGCTGACTGGTGTATATACAAACCTTGAGCTAGACCAAGAGTACTGATTGGTGTGTTTACAATCCTTTAACTAGAGGCAGAGTGCTAGACAGAAAAGTTCTCCAAGTCCCCACTAGATTAACTAGACACAGAGCACTGATTGGTGCCTTTACAGACCTTGAGTTAGACACAAAGTGCTGACTGGTGCATTTACAATCCTTTAGCTAGACATAAAAGTTCTCCAAGTCTTCAGGGGACTCAGGAGCCTAGCTGGCTTCACCTAGTGGATCCCAGGCAGTGGCGTGGGCAGAGCTGCCCACCAGTCCTGCGTGCTCCAGCACTCCTCAGCCCTTGGGAGGTTGATGGGACTGGGTGCTGCAGAGCATGCCGCGGTGCCTGTCGGGGAGACTCGGAGGGAGCCCGCCCACGGGTGGGGGTCTTGGGCATGGTGGGCTGCAGGTCCCAAGCCCTGCCCCACCAGGAGGCGGCTGAGGCCCAACAAGAATTCGAGCGGCATGGGCCGGCGGCACGGCTAGGGGACCCTGGGCACCCTCCACAGCTGGTGGCCCGGTTGCTAAGCCCCTCACTGCCCGGGCTGGCAGCGCCTGCAGGCGCTCCCAGTGCGGGACCCGCCGAGCCCGCGCCCACCCGGAACTCGCGCTGGCCAGGCCGCTGGCAGCCCCGGTTCCCGCCTGCGCCTCTCCCTCCACACCTCCCGGCAAGCAGAGGGAGCCGGCTCCGGCCTCCACCAGCCACAGAGGGGCTCCCACAGTGCAGCGGGCTGAAGGGCTTCTCAAGCGCGGCTAGAGCCGAGGCCGGGGAGGTGCCCAGAGCCAGCGAGGGCTGCTAGCGTGTTGTCACCTCTCACTAGTAGATGGAACTTCCAGATGGCGCTACTAAATATAATAAGATGCTAATAAGGCAAACAAAAGTTTTTAATAATACTAACAGACCAGTTTTGCATAATCATAATGATAGGACACCAGCTATAGGGGATTCTAAAAGTGCATCCCTGGGGGAGGTTCCAGGCTATAAAATCCAAAAATCTAGTTGACATAACAAGTTAAGTTTAACTACAAAGAAGGAAGCAAAGCCTGATGACCAGTGGCTTGGGTCTGAATCACCTTGGAAATCCCTTGCCCTAACAAAAGCCCAGATTATTTAGCTCAGATTTTTTTTTTTTAGACGGAGTTTTGTTCTTGTTGCCCAGGCTGGAGTGCAGTGGCACGATGTCGGCTCACTGCAACCTCCACCTTCCAGTTTCAAGTGATTCTCCTGACTCAGCCTCCCGAGTAGCTGGGATTACATGCACCTGCCACAGTTTTGTATTTTTAGTAGAGACACGGTTTCACCATATTGGCCAGGCTGGTCTCAAACTCCTGACCTTGTGATCCCCCTGCCTCAGCCTCCCAAAGTGCTGGGATTACAGGCATGAGCCACTGGGCCCAGCCTTAACTCAGATTATTTAACCCCAGCTACTTTAAGAATTTGTGGCAGATCACGCCTGTAATCCCAGCACTTTGGGAGGCTGAGGTGGGCGGATCACGAGGTCAGGAGATCGAGACCATCCTGGCTAACACAGTGAAACCCCATCTCTACTAAAAATACAAAAAACTTAGCCGGGCGTAGCGGCGGGCGCCTGTAGTCCTAGCTACTCGGGAGGCTGAGGCAGGAAAATGGCGTGAGCCCGGGAGGCGGAGCTTGCAGTGAGCCGAGATCGCGCCACTGCACTCCAGCCTGGGGGCAGAGCGAGACTCCGTATCAAAAAAAAAAAAAAAAAAAAAAAAAAAAGTTTGTGGCAGAAACTGCCAGTTAACTTCCAATATCCATTTTCCCATTCTTCCATGATAGATTTTTGGCCACCAAGAAAAAAGGCTACATTTCACAGCCTTTCTTATAGGGAAGTGTAGCCATATAACCCTTCAGCAAGCAGTATTTTCTGGACAGTGGGATGTGAGCAGGAGTAATGTACATCATCTCCCTCTCCCTCCCCTTTTTAACCCAGGCAGCCTGCCCTTAGGGGGCAGGAAGGAGGGGCAGGGGGTACTAAGTTCTTAACCATAGCGATTTTTGTGTTATATGGCCATTTGATCCAGCTTGCTCTTCTGCCATCCCTAGGTGGTTGCCCTCATATCATCACGGTTCAAAATGATTGCTGCCCTCTCTCCAGAATGATTCCTGGAAGAGAATAGATGGCAAGGCAGTCAATGGCTTCAGATCCCAAACTCTGAACACTATATTCTACTGCCCTCTAGTGGAATGTTCCGGTACTTGACACAATCATTGCATAACTACGTTGGCGAGAATGAAAGCTGTATGTGAAAAGGGCCACCAAGCCATGGATCGGTGTGCGAAAAGAACAATATTGGGACACACAGAAGGCTATCTGCAGAGCCTAGAAGAGAAGTCACAATGATTCCCTCCAGCTCGGGACTCTTGCCAATTCTTTGGTGAAAAGAACTGAAAGTTGGTATCAGAACTGAATACAGAAAACCCACGGTGGCTTGCCTAAATTTCTGTCTCTGCCATTTGCGTTATAAACATATTGACTGAGCATCCACCTAGTGCCAGGCACAGCCCTGTCTCTATGATCAAGACAAACAAGGCCCCTTTTTTCAAAGGTGTACATTCTAAGGGGAGAGGAGGGTAAGGGTGGGCGAAGGAAAAGACAGTAACAAGAAATGAACCAACACGAGGTTGGGCGCGGTGGCTCACACCTGTAATCCCAGCACTTTGGCAGTCAGAGGCGGGTGGATCACTTGAGGCCAGGAATTCAAGACCAGACTGGCCAACATGGCAAAACCCTGTCTCTATTAAAAATACAAAACTTAGTCAGGTGTGGTGGCATGCACCTGTAATCCCAGCTACGGCAAGAGGCTGAGGCAGGAGGATCACTTGAACCCAGGGGGCAGAGGCTGCAGTGAGCCAAGATCGTGCCACTGCATTCCAGCGTGAGTGACAGAGTGAGACTCTGTCAGAAAAAAAAAAAAAAAAGAAAGAAATCAACACGAGTGGTGTCAGATAAAGGTAAACGGGGGCCAGATTGTGGATATTTTTAAATGCATTGGAGAGTTTTAACAGAGAGAGAACATGCTTGGATTCAGGTTTCTAAAACACCACTCTGGCTTCTAGGTGGAGGATGAATTGTACAAGACAGGAATGGAGGAGGGAGACTAGCTGGAAGATGGGTGTAGGGGTCCGGAGGAGCGGTGATGGTAGCTTGAATTAGAAAGGAAGCAGCAGAGAATGAGGAGTGAAAAGACTGGTTTCCATTGTGAAAGTAAAGCCAACAGGCCTTAGTCTGTTCATGCTGCTACCATAAAAATACAATATACTGGTGGCCTATAAAAATCAGAAATGGATTTCTCACAGTTCCGGAAGCTGGAAATCTGAGATAGGTGCCAGCTTGGTCAGGCTCTGGTACGAGCCTTTTTCCGGGTTGAAGACTACTGTCTTCTCATTGTCTCCTCACATGACAGACAGAAGGCTGGAGAGCTCTCTGTGGCTCTTATTCAAGGGCACGAATCCTATTCATGAGGGGTCTACTCTTATCATCTAATTACCTTCCAAAAGTCCCACCTTCTAATACTGTTCTATTGAGGGTTAGGATTTCAACATAAGAATTTGTGGGGGACGCAAACATTCAGTCCATTGCAGGGGAGTTGAGGGAAAGGCAAAAATCCAGGAGTTATATATAGTTCTCATTTTAGACCAGGAGTTCCATCATTCTCAATATATCCTTTTTTTGCTTAAAAAAATTCCAATTGGCCAGGCACGGTGGCTCACGCCTGTAATCCCAGCACTTTGGGAGGCCGAGACGGGCAGATCATGAGGTCAGGAGATCAAGACCATCCTGGCTAACACGGTGAAACACTGTCTCTACTAAAAATACAAAAAATTAGCTGGGTGTGGTGGTGGGCGCCTGTAGTCCCAGCTACTCGGGAGACTGAGGCAGGAGAATGGTGTGAACCCGGGAGGTGGAGCTTGCAGTGAGTGGAGATGGCACCACTGCACTCCAGCCTGGGGGACAGAGTGAGACTCCATCTCAAAAAAAAAAAAAAATCCCAATTTAAGGAAATGTCTAGGTGACTGGTCTGGATGGATCCCACCTAACGCTGAAATGATTCTTGATTCAGGAATGGGCAAAACCAGGTAAGAAGCCCTCTTCTTGGACTCACTGCAGCTGTGCAAATGACTCATTGGGCTTCTTCGGTCCCTAGCCTGGAGCAGAGTAGGAAGAGCCAGCTCCCAGTGGCCCAGCATCCTCCAGGCATGCAAGGTGTGTCAGTCCTCATCCCAAAAGCCCACTGCCCAAGAGGCTTTAGAGACAGCTTGGAATAAGCCCTCTACAGGAGTCCTAAGGATATCCCCTCTTCCCAACCTCAGTCAACAGCTCAGTATTTTGTCATAGGAACACTTGCTAAAGGAAAAACCCCTCCAGCCTCCAGGTCCTTAATCCACACCTGAGGGCAAAGAAGGGTGCAGGTGAAATGACTGACCTGCGGCTAAAACTGGGATAGCCTTTAACCCATCAGGCAAACCCTAGAGTCAACAGTTTTTAAAAACATTAAAGCTGAAGGGGCAACTTCAAATACCTCCTTTATTAGATAAACAAAAGTAGTTTTTCTAACTACTTAGAAATGTAATGTCCCAAATTCTACTCTTTTCATCTTTCAGGGGTATGTCATGGGTTGAACTGCGGCCCCAAAAAAGATACAGTGAAGTCCTCAGAACGTGACCATGTTTAGAAATAGGGCTGTTACCGATGTGATTCGTCAGGATAAGGTCCTACTGGAGCAGAGTGGGCCCCTAACCCAATATGACTGGTGTCCAGGCAAGAAGACACAGACACACAAGGAGAACACCATGTGGAGATGGAACACTGCAGAGATGCATCCACAAGCCAAGGAATGCCTGAGGCTACCAGAAGCAAAGAGAGAGGCATGGAACAGATGTTCCCCCGGAACCCTTAGAAGGAACCCACCCTGCTCTGATCTAGATTGATAAGGAGAATGGAGAACCAGGTATCCATGCAGCTCCTAAAGATAGGCTGAAGCTGGGATCTGGACCTTCAATCAAAGCCTTAAAGGGGAGATCTCAAGTTTCAACACCATGTGTTGGCAAAATGTCCGGTGCTTTACCAGCCTTACCTAAAGCTACCAGAAAGGCTTTTGGAACTGTCAACAGGGCTACAGAAACGCGAGTAAAGACCAACAGACTCCTCAAACTAAAACACCCAAATTTCTCTGCCAAAAAGATGACCAGGAAGACTGTTAAAGCAAAAAGCTCTGTTCCTGCCTCAGATAATGTTATCCAGAAATAGAAAAATTATTTCACTTCAATCTTCTAGATTTTGAGAGTTTTAACCAACCTGACGAGCACCAGATTACAGGCCTCCCCTTGAGTGGAGTACCTCTTATGATCCTTGATAAGGACAGAGAGCTTGAAAAGCTTTTTCAGCTGGGCCTGCCTCCACCTGTGAAGATGCCCTCTCCATCATGGGAACCCAATCTGTTGTAGTCTCTTTCAACCCTTCTGTTGACACTGGATGTTGAATTGCCACCTGTTTGCTATGACATAAATATATATACATATATACATATATATATACATATATACATATATACATATATACATATATATACATATACATATATACATATATACATATATATACATATATACATATATATATATACATATATATGTATATATATATATATATTTTTTTTTTTTTTTTTTTGAGACGGAGTTTTGCTCTTGTTGCCCAGGCTGGAGTGCAATGGCACAATCTCAGCTCACCACAACCTCCACCTCCCAGGTTCAAGCAACTCTCCTGCCTCAGCCTCCCAAGTAACTGGGATTACAGGCATGCACCACCACGCCCAGCTAATTTCGTATTTTGAGTAGAGACAGGGTTTCTCCATGTAGAGGCTGGTCTCAAACTCCTGACCTCAGGTGATCTGCCCACCTCGGCCTCCCAAAGTGCTGGGACCACAGGTCTGAGCCACCGTGCCTGGCCATGCTAGGATGTAAATATTTAAATTTCTTGATGCTTTAGGGTTTATGTGTATTTGTATTAATAAAGCATTCTTTGTTTAACAAGAAAAAAAACTCACCCTGCTAACACCTTAATTTTGAACTTCCAGCCTCCAGAACTGTGAGACAATAAATTTCTGGGTTTTTTTTCAATCACACAGTTTGGTGGACCATGTTACAGCAGCCCTAAGAAACTAATGTAAAGTCAACTGAGTGGAGAAGCTGAGCAATGACGCACAGTGGCAGGTCACTCGTAAAATCTGCTCTCCTGTCAGGAACCCGGGCACATCTAGGATGTGAAACTGGGGAGACCTAGGGTTCAATGCTAGCATACTCTTGTGTTTACTCCAGAAATGTTATTAACTTCTCTAGGCCCTTCTTCTAGGAAAACAAAGGGAGAATGGGATCAAGCCGTCTAACTCAAAATCCTACTGAGACATCTATGTCAGTTTCATTGATGATTTGGGAACATACACATTAGTTTTAAGGTGTTTAGGGGTTTTTTAACTAATTTATATGGGTCCTTTTGGTTTTTTGTGTTTTTAGTTTTTGGGGTTTTGTGTTTTGGTTTTTGTTTGGTTGGTTGGTTGGTTTTGTGTGTGTGTGTGTGTGTGTGTGTGTGTGATTTTTCTGTTGTTGTTTTGTTTTGTTTTTGAGACAGGGTCTCATTCTGTTGCCCAGGCTGGAGGGCAGAGGTGTGATCATAGTTCACTGCCACCTCTGCCTCCCAGGTTCAAGCAATCCTCCTACCTCAGCCTCCCAAGTAGCTGGAACCACAAACGTGCACCACCATGCCTGGCCAATTTTTTGTATTTCTTGTGATAGAGACGGGGTTTCACTATGATGCCCAGGCTCATCTCAAACTCCTGAGCTAAAGCGATCCACCTGCCTTGGCCTCCCAAAGTGCTGGAATTACAGGCATGAGCCACCACACCTGAGCTATTTTTTTATTTTTAATTTTTGTGGGTATACAGTAGGTGTATATATTTATGGGATACATGAGATGTTTTCATACAGACATAGAAAGTGAAATAATCACATCATGGAGAATGGGGTCTCCACCCCTTCAAGCATTTATCCTTTGTGTTATGAACTATCCAATTACATTGTTTTAGTTATTTTTAAACATACAATCAAGTTATTATTGGCTATAGTCACTCTATTGTGCTGAAAATAGTAGGTCTTATTCATTCTTTCTAATTTTTTTGTGCCCATTAACCATCCCCATTGTATTAATTGTTTTCACACGACTGATAAAGACATACCCAAGACTGGTCAATCTACAAAAGAAAGAGGTTTAATGGACTTACAGTTCCATGGGGCTAGGGAGCCCTCACAATCATGGCAGAATGCAAGAGGCACTTCTTACATGGCGGTGACAAGAGACAGAATGAGAGCCAAGAAAAACGGGTCTCCCCTTATCAAACTGTCAGATCTCACGATACTTACTGTCTACCAGGAGAACGGTATGGGAGGAACTGCCCCCATGATTCAATTATTTCTTACCAGGTCCCTCCCACAACACATGGAAATTATGAGAGTAACAATTCAAGATGAGATTTGGATGAGGACACAGTGAAACCGTAACACCCGTCTCCCCCAAAGCCCCCCAATGTTTGGGTTTATTATCATACATTGGGAAATAAAGCTACGATTAACCTTAAAGGTAATTCAATTCATTTTATGTCTTATGTATATTAGACTTTGGGGGCTGTGGTAGGCAGCTTCTAAGGTACCCCAATGATTCCCACCTCCTGGTATTGGAACCCTTATGTAATCCCTCCCTCTTAAGTGTGGATTGCATTTACTGCCTTGCTTCTAACAAATAGAAAACAGCAAAAGTGACAAGCTGTCACTCCCAAGATTCCATTGTAAAAGGACTGTGGCTTCCATCTTGAGAGTCAGAGTCGCTCTTTCTCACAGCTCACTCCAGAGGAAGTCAGCTGCCATGCTGTGAGGTAGCCATGCAGAGAGGCTCACACGGTAGGGGACTGAAACCTGACAATGACCACATGGAGTTGGATCATCTGCCCCAAAAGAGCCTTTAGATAAAACCCTGGGTCTAGCCACCAGCTTGACGGCCACCTCATGAACAACCCTGGGCCAGAGACCTCCAGCTAAGCCAGGTTCAGAATCCTGACACACAGAAACTGTGAGCTAGTACAAAGGTGCTGTTTTAAATCACTAAGCCAGGGTTGGTGGAAGGAGTCATTTGCCACACAGTAATAATGAATAGAGAGATGTCCTGTGGGAATCTGAGTTTTTGCAGCAGGGTCTGAAATGGGTATCCTGAAGACTGGAGCTTGGATGTTCCTCTAATGGCATGGAAATTAAAAGAACAGACTGAGATCAGGGTCAATTTCAGCACAAGGGATGAAACACACACCTCGGGTCTGTGTGCTTCAGGACAAACCTCCACCCCCAGCTCTCCCGGTGCCTGCTTCCTCCCATATCCACACTCCTTTTTTTCTCTTTTTTAACTTTTATTTTAGGTTCAGGGGTACAAATGCAGGTTTGTTATATAGTAAAATTGTGTCTGGAGAGTGTGTTGTACAGATTATTTCATCACCCAGGTACTAACCCTAGTGCCCAATAGCTATTGTTTTCTGCTCCTCTCACTCCTACCATCCTCCACCCTCCAACAGACCCCAGTGTGTGCTGTTCGCCTTTATGTGTCCATGTGTTCTCATCATTTAGCTCCCACTTATAAATGAGAACATGCATATTCGGTTTTCTGTTCCTGTGTTACTTTGCTAAAGATAATGGCCTGCAGCTCCATCCATGTTCCTACAGAGGACAGGCTCTCATTCTTCTTTTATGGCTGCACAATATTCCATGGTGTATATGTACCACGTTTTCTTTACCCAGTCCGTCACTAACGAGCATTTACGTTGATTCCATGTCTTTGCTATTGTGAACAGTGCTGCAATGAACACACATGTGCATGTGTCTTTATGGTAGAATAATTTCTGTTCCTCTGGGTATTTGCCCAGTAATGTGATTGCTGGGTCAAATGAGAAAACAATCCTCATCCACATTCTTTCTCTCCTTCCACCTTTACAAAATTGATGGAGGTCAATCTAGCTTTCCAAATCCACTTGTAGTGGACTGAAAGGCAGTTCCCAAAAAGATATGTCTTCATCCTAAACTCCAACACCTGGGAATACAACTGTAAATGATAAAAGATGTGATTAAGTTAAAGGTTTTGAAATATAGGAAACAATCCTCAACATCACTAATGATCAGAGAACTGCAAATCAAAACCACAAAGCAATACCACCTTACTCCTGCAAGAATGGTCATAATCAAAAAAGAATAGATGTTGGTGTGGATGCAGTGAACAGGGAACACTTCTACACTGCTGGTGGGAATGTAAACTAGTACAGCTGCTATGGAAAACAGTGTGGAGATTCCTTAAAGAACTAAAAGTAGAACTACCATTGATCCAGCAATCCCACTACTGGGTATCCAGAGGAAAAGGAGTCATTACACAAAAAAGATACCTACACACCCATGTTTATAGCAGCACAATTCGCAATTGCAAAAATGTGGAACCAGCCGAAAGGCACATCAATCAACGAATGGATAAAGAAACTGTGGTATACATATACAATAGAATACTATTCAGCCATGAAAAGGAATGAATTAATGGCATTCACAGCAACCAGGATGGAACTGGAGACTATTATTCTAAGTGAAGTAACTCAGAATGGAAAACCAAAATCATATGTTCTCACTCATAAGTGGGAGCTAAACTATGAGAATGCAAAGGTGTAAGAATGACACAGTGGACTTCGGGGACTCAGGGGGAAAAGCTGGGAAGGAGGTGAGGGATAAAAGACCATAAATAGAATTCAGTATACACTGCTCTGGAAATGAGTGGACCAAAATCTCCCAAATTACCACTAAAGAACTTATTCATGTAATGAAATACCACCTGTTCCCCAAAAACCTATGGAAATAAAAATTTTTTAAATTAATTAACTTTTTTTTTAAAAAAAACCTTAAGGGGCCGGGCGCGGTGGCTCAAGCCTGTAATCCCAGCACTTTGGGAGGCCGAGACGGGCGGATCACGAGGTCAGGAGATCGAGACCATCCTGGCTAACATGGTGAAACCCCGTCTCTACTAAAAATAGAAAAAAACTAGCCGGGCGACGTGGCGCGCGCCTGTAGTCCCAGCTACTCGGGAGGCTGAGGCAGGAGAATGGTGTGAACCCGGGAGGCGGAGCTTGCAGTGAGCTGAGATCCGGCCACTGCACTCCAGCCTGGGCCGCAGACTCCGCCTCAAAAAAAAAAAAAAAAAAAAAAAAAAAACCTTAAGGGTTTTGAAGGGAGGAGCTCATCCTGGTTACCTGAGAGGGCTCTAAGTCCAGTGAAAAATGTCCTATGATCGTGAGGCAGGGGGAGATTCCACCCACAGCAGAGTAGACAGTGTGACCACAGAGGCAGAGATTGGAGAGTGCAGAGAGTGCATCCAGAGGTCAAGGAAGACCCAGAGCCACCAGAAGCTAGGAGAAAAACAGAACTGATTCTGCCTGAGAAAACCTCCAAAAGAAGTGCAGCCCTGCCGACCTCCACCCCCACCCCAGCCCGTTGTAATCCTAACCCTAATCCTAATCCTAACCCTAACCCTAACCCTAATCCTAACCCTAATCCCTTCATCAGGGACCAAGCAGGGCTCAGGAAAGTCCACTGTACTATACCTTGGTGTTCAGGAATGTTACATGATCGCTCCTGATTTTTCCCCAGCCACAAGAGCAGAGCTACCCAAGGCCATGGGAACCCACCTCTCATATCAGTGTGGCCTGAATGTGAGACATGGAGTCAAAGGACATCATTTTGGAGCTTTAAGATTTGACTTCCCCGCTGGATTTTGGACTTGCATGGAGGCTGTAGCCCCTTTGTTTTGGTCAGTTCCTCCCATTTGGAATGGGTGTGTACACCCAATTCCTGTACCCCCACTGTATCTAGGAAGTAACTAACTTGCTTTTGATTTTACAGGCTCATAGGCAGAAGGGACTTGCCTTGTCTCAGATGACACTTTGGACTATGGACTTTGAGTTAATGTTGGAATGAGTTAAGACTTTGGGGGACTGTTGGGAAGGGATGATTGGTTTTGAAATGTGAGGACATGAAATTTGGGAGGGGCCAGGGGTGGAATGATATGGTTTTGCTGTGTCCCCACCCAAATCTTGAATTGTAGCTCCCATAACTCCCACGTGTCATGGGAGAGACCCAGTAGGGGATAATTGAATCATGGGGGTGGGCATTTCCCTGATAGTGATTAAGTCTCACAAGGCCTGATGGTTTTATAAAGGGGAGTTCCCCTGCACACACTCTCTTCTGCCTGCCACCATGTAAGACGTGATTTTGTTTCTCCTTCATCTTCCACCATGATTGTGAGGCCTCCCCAGCCATGCGGAACTGCAAGTCCACTAAACCACCTTTCCTTTATAAATTACCCAGTCTTGGGTATCTGTATTATCAGCATGAGAACTAATACACTGTCTCCTCAATGGGACCTCACCCAAGAAGGCTACCTGTGGGCAGAAGATGACCCCAGCAGAAAGAGACTTTGTTGGTAGTACTAGGCAGAGTGTGAGAGATCGGCTGGGCATCACTCACATCCAGAATGGTGTGGGGGCCGGGTGCGGTGGCTCACGCCTGTAATCTCAGCACTTTGGGAGGCCGAGGTGGGCAGATCACCTGAGGTCAGGAACTCAAGACCAGCGTGGCCAACATGGTAAAACCCCATCTCTACTAAAATACAAAAATTAGCCACATGTGGTGGTGCACACCTGTAATCCCAGCTTCTAGGAAGGCCTAGGCAGGAGAATTGCTTGAACCCAGGAGGCAGAGGTTGCAGTGAGCCAAAACTGCACCACTGGACTCCAGCCTGGGTGAGAGAGTGAGACTCCATCTCAAATAAATAAGCAAATAATATAAAAATAATAATAAAACAATAGTGTGGGCAGAGTTCCCAGAGGGGGACACCCAGCAGTACACCCCACATGGATGACAAGAGCACAGTTGAGGAGCCCTCTCCTTTTCCTTCCCTCCCTCCTCCCTTCCCAGACCCTGAAGCCGCTGAAGCAGCTGCTAGCATTGAGTTGAGTTAATGTTGGAATGAGTTAAGGGGAGTTAAGGGGAGAGGAGGTAAATCCAAGAGAGTAAGGACATTGGCCATACACCCACTGCCCATCCCCGCAACCTTCCCCACTGCGGAAAGCCAGGCCTGGGTCAGCTTGAATAGGAGAAGCTTTTTATTAGATGGGAGATAAAGATTTTTATTTAGATAGGACTGGGTTTATTTTCTTAACTTGACAAAAGCAGTTTCCTTTTTGCCTAACATTTTATAAGAATTTTCAAGCATACAGAAAAGTTGAAAGAATAGTATAATAAATACCTATATATTCACCACCAAGATTCAAAAATTATTAACATTGTGTGTATGTGTGTATACATGGTCTTGCTAAACCACTTGAAAGCAAGCTTCAGACATCATGACTCTTCATTCTTAAATCCTTCAATGTACAACTTCTAAAAGAATCAGACTTTTAATGTCTAAAATTGAAATTGATCTAATACCTGAAAAAAATGGGTAAACTATACTTAGCTGAAACATTTTCAAGGAGGGGTGCTGTGGTTTGAATGTCCCCTTCAAAACTCATGTTGAAATGTAATTGCTATTGTGATGGTATTAATAGCTGGGGGCCCGGCACAGTGGCTCATACCTGTAATCCCAACACTTTGGGAGGCCAAGGCAGGTGGATCACCTGAGGTCAGGAGTTCAAGACCAGCCTCACCAACATGGTGAAACCCCATGTCTACTAAAAATACAACAATGAGCTGAGTCTGGTGGCATGCACCTGTAATCCCAGCTACTTGAGAGGCTGAGGCAGGAGAATCGCTTGAACCCGGGAGGTGGAGGTTGCAGTGAGCCAAGATCATGCCACTGCACTCCAGCCTGGGAGACAAGAGTGAAATTCCTTCTGAAACAGGTGGGAACTTTAAGATATGATTAGGTCATGAGGGTTTTGCCCTCATTAGTGGGTTAATGCTGTTATCAGAGGAGTGGGTTAGTTATCCTGGAAGCGGGCTCCTGGTAAAAGGATAAGTTCAACCCCCAGTTCTCTCTGTGTCTCACTCTCACCCTCTTTCACCATGTGATGCCTGCCACCATGTTATGATGCAGCACTAAGGCCATCACTCGATGTGGTACCATGCTCTTGGACTTCCCACCCTCCAGAACCATGAGCCAAATGAATCTCTTTTTTTATTTTTTTAAATTACCCAGTCTGTGGTATTCTGTTATAGGCAACAGAAAATGGACTAAGACAATGTGGGGAGAGAGAAGCAACAGAACAAGTGCAAGGATGGAGGCAGAAGAAAAATAAAAACTATATCCTACTTTACACTCTACAAAATCCAGCCCATAAAATGACCCAGTTTCACAGAGGTAAGACAATTTCAGATCATGACAGGTGCTATGAAGAAAATCAAACAAGACAGAGGTGATAAGAGTCAGGCTAGAAGGTAAGGCAACATTGGAGTGGCTGGTAAGAAATGAAAATCCCCAGAAAAAGAAGATGACATTTGAGATGAGACCTTGATGACAAGGACGACCTGACAATATAAGACAATCAGGAAAACAGCATTCCAGTCAGGGTAACCAATGAGGCCAAAAGCCTGGAGGCAAAAGGAGCATGGAGTAATATTTTGGTGAGGGAGAGGTGGCAGAAAGCACTGAGGGAGGAGAGGTGATCACAGACCAGATCCTGGTGGTCAAGAAGAGGAGTGTGCGGAGAATTTTAAGCAGGAGCATGACTGATTTGACCTAGGTTTCTAGATGTTATGGCTGCTTAGTAGAAAAAGACTTGTTGGGGAGGGCCAAAGTGAAGCCAGGAGACCATCAAGGAGGCAGTTTTCAATCCTCCAGGTAAGAAAGTAAGGTGGCTTGGACCAGGGTGGTGGCAGTGGGGTAAGCATTATTGCTCTCCCCACTTTACAGATGAGGAAAGAGAGGCCCAGAGAAGTTAAGTGACTTGATAAACCTCATGCAGCCCTTATGTGGCAAGATGGTTAAAACGGTAAATTTTGTGTTACGTACATTTTACTACTTTTTATTGTAATGAAATATATATAACACAAACTTTACCATTTTAACCATTTTTAAGGGTACAATAAGTGGCATTAAGTATATTCACGATGTTGTGTGACCATGACTATTATCCATTTCCAGAACTTTTTCAACATCTCAAATAGAAACTCAGAACCCATTAAACGATAACTCACCTGTTACCCCTTTGTGAGCCCCTGGTAACCTCTGTTCTACTTTCTATCTCTGAATTTACCTGTTCTGTGTACCTCCTATAAATGGAATCATAAAATATTTGTCCTTCTGTGCCAACTTATTTTCTCTTAATGTTTTTGGGACTCATTCAGCTGTCATCGTTTTCTTCCATTTAAGACTGAATAATATTCCATTGTATGTTATACCACACTGTTTATCCATTCATCTCTTGATGGAGAGCCGGGACTTTTACCAAGATGTCTGATTCCAACGCTATTCTGGTTGGCGCTGTTGAGCCCAGTGCAGTACCCCCTGTAGCCACCAGAGGGAGCAGAGGGCCCACCAGGCGGGCACACTGCAGGCACCGGGCGGTTTCTGGGAAGAAGAGGAACAGATCCAGCCTTTTGCACACAAAATCTTACACGCAGAAACCATGCAAATAGAGGGAAGCTGGCCGCCAGGAAAGCACCCAGACTATAGAATCGGCCACAAGTGGAGAAAAGGAGAAGGGAGTGTTAGGGCTGGAAGGAGCTGCCCCTGTGATCCTGGTCCAACCCCTAAAATGGAAACAGACGCCTCTGGCCACCCACAGTTTCCCTGCCAGCTGTCCTCAGCATGAACAACCTCCATGCTGAAGAGCTCAGGAGGGAGGCGGAGCGGGGCTGGGTCCAGTAAGGCTTGGGTTCCCATTCCTGCCCTTCTCCAGCAGCGGCATGACCTCCAACCTGTGGCTTGCACATTTTACGGATGAGGAAACTGGGACTTGGAGCTGTTGATTGTCCAGAGCAAGTGGAAGAGGCAAGATCCGAATGCCGCCACGTGCCTTGTGATTCTCTTCTCCAAGCTCAGTGCCCTGGTTTCTTCAGCCGTATCTCATGATATGTGGTCTTTAGGGCTCTTCCCCACCTCATCTGTTTGGCCAGCCTCCCTAGAGGCGAAATGTACAAGGCCCTGTGGCTCTTGAGGCTGATCCGACCACCATGGCCTCCCTCCTCTGAGCACCCAGCCTCTAATAATGCTACCCAAGTTTGCCCTGGCTGGTTTTGGCAGCCACCTCATGTTGACTGAATTTCTGTCAGTTTCAATCCCTCGGCTTTTCTCACATGTGCTGTTGCTAAGCCATTTCTCCCCCACTGCATCCTCGTGCAGCTGGGTCTTTGGATCCGAGTCCAGGAACTGACATTTATCCCTGTCAAATTCATCTTGTTCATTCATCTGACAAACATTTGTTCAGTGCCCACGCCATACCAGGCACCAGGAGTACAGGAACGAAAGACAAGGCTGCTGGCCTAAGGAGTTCACATTGGTATTCATCTCAGCAGTAGCCACCAGTGAGTGAGGGACTACTGTGTGCCAGGCATACAGCCTCTGCGGGGTGCTGTACATAGGCTGTCTTCTTAACCCTTACAGCACTGCAGTGTCGGTGCCATTGTCCCCATTTTGCGATGGGAAAACCAAGGCTCAAAAACTTCATGAGACTTGTCTGAAATGACATTGCCAGAAGGAAGCAGGCCCAGTATTCAACCTTCCAATTGCTTTGGATCTTGATTCTGTCCTCCTACTTAGACACCTTGTATCCCAGCTTTGGGTTCTCTGCAAACCTGATAAACTTTACTTCTCTGAATTTCATCAACAGCACCGAGGAAGCTAAGATGAAATCAGAGCTCTGGGGTGGGCCACCCGTGCCCCCCTGCCCAAGAAAAACAGCCATCTATGATTCTGAACCCTGTGGGTGCAGCAGATACAAATGCACCCAACAGTGAACTCCCGCCCTCACCCCCAGCCCCAGGTTCCCTCCCGTGACAAGCAGCTATGTATATGGTTGCTGTCATCTTTATCATCAAACTGGTCCCTGCTGCCGAGTCCTCTACATGTAGGAGCTCAGCTGTGCTGGCCCTTGCCTTCATCATGATAAAGTTTCATCTGCCAATCCCCCTCCCCAGGAGGGACACTCCAAGTCCAAGGACAAGGGTGGCAAGAGGCAGCTGAGGGGATTTCGCAGGCTCTGAGTATCTTCCTTGTATCTGTGACTTCTCTCCCATGCTCTCTGCTCCTGGAGGCTCAGCCCAACTTTATCATTAAGCTCTTCTGCCACGCTGAGGGAGACCAACTGCAGAGCAGGCCTGTGCAAGGGCCATGGGCAGGAAATAAGGCAGGCAGAATACATGCACTGCTTGGTGGGGTTAGGTATAAAATGGGCTCCAAGCTCCTAGGCAGGACCCAGGGGACACCATACTTCATGACAGAGTTTGGGGTTACCACCTCACAGGACAACGTGCCCTCCCCTCCTCACACCCCTATGAGCTTGCAACAGTTATCATTCCGCCCATTTTTCCAGGCAAGAAAACTGAGGCCCAGCAAGTGTGGTCTGGGGCAGAGCACTACCTCTGCTAAGAGTGTTTCCTGAAAACAGATCTAGGATTTCCAGGGCCCCAAAGGACAGCAAAAAGCAGGGCCCTGCCATGGACACACCAGTGGAGGTAAAAGGACTACAGATGATGGAGGTGACTCCAGAGTTTTAAAGACCCTTAGGACATTGCTGAAAACCTCTAGTCTAGCTTTTTGTGCCTGAAGAGCATCTGGGGAATATAAATTCCCCAACTCCTGCCAGGGTTCAGAGAGTAGCAAACACATCCTTCAGGAAGGCCATGCCTTTGTGACCTTATAGTTCGGTGGGGAGAGGGCAGATAATAAGCAAGTGTATCATTTCAGAGAGTCATGAGTGCTATAAAGAGTGTACGGCAGTAGAGAGAACGCTGCTCTAGCTAGCACGGTCCAGGAAAGTCTCTCGGAGGAGGTGTGATTTGAGGAGCCGAGAAAGACCCAGCCTTGGAAACAATAAGCAAAGAGATGCTGAGTGGGAACGAGGCTCTCCACCCAAAGCATGGATGGCATAGCAGGGGGAAGACCGCATAGCCCAGATAGGAGATCCCAGTGGGGAAGTGGTGGGAAGGTGTCCCAGGGAACCTGACACCTGTCCCCTCCATTCTTCCTTCATTCTCCAAAGCAATGCTCTGTGTCTTCTCCATTTCCTCCCATCTTCAGAATCCATTTCTGCACAAGGCTTAGCCCAGAGCAAGTGCTGGATAAATGTTTGCTGAGTGAATAAACTCCTGAAGACAAGCTAGGAGGAACTGTGAGGACGCATCAGAGGAGATCCTACCTTCCTCTGCAAGGAATCACTTGATGGAGCTGATGGCCCCTTTAGGTGGTTCAAGCAGAAAAGACAAAGGGATTCCAGAAGGTGGGAGGAGGGGTCGCCTACACAATTGGAATATTTCACACGAAAGTCCAGATTTCAAGCTATTTTTAAAATATCTGAAGATCTGGCAACCGAAGCCTGCACATCCCCATGACAACACCGCCTGGTGCTGAGCGGCGCTGCCCCCTTCAGACTGGACATGCGCTCTGCAACTCCCCGCAGCCCCGCGCTCCCCTTCGCTGGCACTGGGCCCACCTCACTCGGCCACATCACCTGGCCCCCTGGGATGAGTCGGCCAACCCTGGCTTAAGACATCGGATGAACAGAAAGCCATGCTGGGACATGGGGACAGTGGCATGTGTCCCCTCCGCCTGCTGCTAAGGAACGTCAGCCTGGGGTCCCGCCCTCGAGTTCTTCGGCAGGTGTCCGGTGTGAGGGAGCTCCGGGAACCACATAATCCGTTCCCTGTGCTGAGTTCTTTGCCAGGTGGCGCGAGGGCTCCAAAATGCAGCGACGCCCTCTTGAGGAAAGAGGCGTCGTTCCAGTGCACACCAGAAGGGAGCGACTCTCCCAGCCGTGCCTTCAGAGCTGCCCATGAGGGACATTCCTAGCCTTGCCCTGGCAACTGGAGCACAGCCCTCGGAGCGTCCTGTGTCCCTGCCCTGTGCCACCTGAGGTGGCAGCTGAGGCCCAGGCTGCCTGGCAACACGATGGGCTCGACCAGAATTGACTGGGCCAGGGCCGCCTCCAGGGTCCCAGGGAGGCCCTCAAGAAACCCACGCACCTGGAAGCGCTTTCGGCCTGTGCCCCAAGGGCTGGAGAGCATTCCTCCTGTTCTGATCTCTCTTCCTCCTATTCTGGGAGTGTCCGGCCTTCCTGAGGCCTGTGCCCTCAGGGCTGACCCTGTCATTAAATACTGTGTGCTTGGCACTGTGCTCAGGCTTTATACACTTTTATTTAAAACCCCAACAATCCCATAGGTAGGTTTTATTCCCCATTTGGCAGTTACGAGTGAGGAAACTGAGGCTTAGGCGGGCATCACCTGCCCAAGTGCACGCAGCTAACAAGAGGTGGAGTCGAGATTCAAATTCAGGCCTGCGGAATCCCCATTCCCTGAACTGCCTCACTCCCATAAAGGAAACTTTAGAATCAACCTGTGAAGGGAGAGAGAGATTGGGGTTTGAGGGCAGAGGGCTCTTCTAGTCACCTTCTCTCCCACTTTAGCCGGAGCATCCCCCGACACCCACAGACCCCGCCTTACCCAGAAGACCTCTATTGTCTGCTTTATACATTGAGATTATGAACCCAATATATTGTTTGAATAAAAGGTTTCTGGTGCTTTCTTTTAAAGAGCCACTTAACTAATGAAGAGAAACAAGAGGCACAGAGAAAGTGATCTGTCCAAGGTCATATAACAAGTGCATCACACAATTCCTGATATCACTAATCCAATCACGTCCATTAGGGGTTGGGGGGCGCTGCCCGGATGCAGCTGCCCCTGGCAGGGCAGTTTAGATGTGTATACTCTGGCTTCACTCCAGCAGCCTCAGTGGGGAGTCGCCAGGCTCCTTTAAACAACATTCCACTAGGACAGGAACAGATGGATAACCCAAGCCAATTAGGAACCAGAAAATCTCCAAGAGGGCGAATGCCCAGAACAGGGGGAGCTCGGGGCAGCAGCCCAGCTCACTGCAAGCCGCACAGTCGAAAACCTTCCTAAAACAACCCCTTGGCTGCCTTGGAGCATAATTTAATCTTCCTTTGATGACTCCGGATCTCGCCCTGCCTCAGGCCTCTCTGAGAGCATCAATAACCGCTGGGCCCAGGTGGGAAGCCGAGGGGCAGGGCGGGACCCAGCTTGACCAGCTGACCCTGACCTGCGGTAGGAGGGAAGCTCAGTCTGGACCCTGCGGGCTGGATGCTGCCTTGGTGGAGAGGGGGGCCCGGGAGGAGAATGGAAAGCCCTCTCCAACCGTAAAGGGGAGCCCTAAGGGGGACCCTCCCTAGCCCCCAAAGCAGGTGGGAAGGGGCAGCTCCCAGGCGTTTCTGGAGGTAGGAACAGAGAGGTAAAAGGAAGCAGGAGTGATATTGAAGACCAGCCTAGGTGACTTTTTTTTTTTTTGAGACATAATCTCCCTTTGTCACCCAGGCTGGAGTGCAGTGGTGCGATCTTGGCTCACTGCAACCTTTGCCTCCCCGGTTCCAGTGATTCTCCTGCCTCAGCTTCCCAAGTAGCTGGGAACTATAGGCGCATGCCACCACGCCCGGCTAATTTTTGTATTTTTAGTAGAGATGGGGTTTCTCCATATTGGCCAGGCTGGTCTCGAACTCCTGACCTTGTGACCCACCCACCTTGACCTCCCAGAGTGCTGGGATTACAGGCGTGAGCCACCACACCCACAGCCTTCTAGGTGACTTTTTAAGGGAGAGGCAATATGTTAATAGTACAGTGCCCCCATAGGCTTCATAGAAAATGTTGGTTCTAAGGGAGGGAATGGGCTTAGGGCCACCCTGCCCTGCCCTGTGCTTCCTGGCTGGGGGATGGTGAGGAGGTCACTTAATCTCTCTTTGCCTCAGTTCCCTAATTATTAATGCTAGACTAGTCACAGGGCTGCCCTGAGGGTTAAACGAGCCTAAGGTTGGTGGCTAGAAGTCGGGGTCTTAGACCGAAGTCTCTGCTGAGGAAAAGACCAGAAGAACAGATAGGCTCTCAGGTGAGACTGGACATTTTGCTTTGTTTTGTTTTGTTTTCTTTGGCTTGTCTGTATTTCCCACATTTTATGCAAGAAACACACA
The DNA here is from genome assembly GCF_007565055.1 of Rhinopithecus roxellana. Taxonomy (NCBI): domain Eukaryota; kingdom Metazoa; phylum Chordata; class Mammalia; order Primates; family Cercopithecidae; genus Rhinopithecus; species Rhinopithecus roxellana. Next base: position 10,559,361 of record NC_044563.1, on the reverse strand, counting down.
TTATTATATAATTAAACTAATATTCAGAGTGAAAATAAAACAGTAAGGACTGCACTTGGTCCCCAGGGGGAAGCGGCTGATCAGGAGAGAGGCCTGTCCATTGAGGGTGGGATGGAAGGGGACCGTTCACCTGTGTCAGAGACACAGACAGGGAGGTCCTGGCTGCTGCCCCAGGGGCCCAGGAGATGGCAGCCCTGCATCCTGGGGGATAGATGAAAGTGACATTTTCTGTCTGGGTATGCCCTAACACGTCCTGAGAGGCAAATCCCCTTCCCCTACTCAGGAGGTGCCAGGCAGGGGAGGCAGCACGAAGGAGAATGCTGCCTGCTCACGGGCACCAGTGTGCTTCCCATTGGTTGTCCTCAGCTCCAAGTCCTCTGAACATCAGTTGAGAAGGACCTTGAACCCTCAGCAGTCAGGCCAGATTCCTTCCCAGACTCTCCCCTCGGTGAGCCTGCCTGGGCTGCTCGCACTGGGTGGATGGACAAAACGGAGGCACCTCTCAGGCTTCCCATTTGGGCCCATGGTGTCCATCCAGCAGCCCTGCTAGGCTCAGCCACGCTGCCCCACCCCCACTGGCCTTCGCTGAGACAGCCCTTTGAGAAGTGCTGGGCTTGGTGGGTCCACAGCACTCTCCCTGCCAGTGATGTTAATCCACAAAAGAAAGTCAAACATTAGCCCGGGAAACAGCTTATGCCTTATATAAGCCCCCCTGGGGGAGGCACAAACACAGCTTGTTAGAGCTGAGCTGCCCAACTACAGCAGCAGCCGGCCCCTAGGACAGAGCAGGGACCTCAACTACACTGATCACCAGCCCCGTCGGACCCAGACCCAGCCACCAGGTGAGGAGGGACGGAGGGCCCCCAGCCCAGGCACCCAGGAATCCTCGGGAATCTCCCGCGGCCAGGCTCTCATTGCGACTGGCCAAGCCACTAGTGCCCTCTGAGACCCACTTCGGGCTCTTACAGATACCCCAGCATGGTGGGCCCAGCCCCAGGGAACTGCCAGAAGCCAGGAGGCTCTGGGCTTGGGGAGGCCTTTCCCACCAGGCAACCTGTACTCTGCTAACCCTGTGTATCTGCCTGGAGCAACTGGGGACATCTGCCACCCACCTCACAATCCGTCCTTTGTAGCCAACATCCAAGGCCGGGCCCCTTGGTCCCTGCTATGTGTCCTGCACTGCTCCGTGCATGCAGCATGTGCGACCAGCCTAGCTGAGCACACACACGCTCGTACTCGCAGGTGCACACACACACAGCACACACCCGAGTTCACACAGCTGTGTCCTTATGCTCCAGCCTAAATGAGCACATACCTATAGATACCTTTGTGTCCACACACCTGGACACACACTTACACCTTTGATCCCATAGCCCTCCATGCAGGTGGGCTCTTCCTCAGGCATCCGCACAAGAACCTGCGGCTCCACACGCCTGAGCTTCCACATCCTTACACAGTCACACACGCACCGCTCCACACACCTGTGCTCGCATAGCCACCTGGTTCACCCTCTCACATATGGTTCCATAGGCCCACGCACCACCAGGCACACGTATACCTCTCCCTGGCCTGTGCCCTGCCCACAGCTCTGGCTCATCTTGCCCCAGTGCCATGACCTTCTCGGAGATCCTGGACCGTGTGGGAAGCATGGGCCGTTTCCAGTTCCTGCATGTAGCCATACTGGGCCTCCCGATCCTCAACATGGCCAACCACAACCTGCTGCAGATCTTCACAGCCGCCACCCCTGTCCACCACTGCCGCCCGCCCCCTAATGCCTCCGCAGGGCCTTGGGTGATCCCCATGGGCCCAAATGGGAAGCCTGAGAGATGCCTCCGTTTTGTACATCCATCCAATGCCAGCCTGCCCAATGACACCCAGAGGTCCACGGAGCCATGCCTGGATGGCTGGGTCTACAACAGCACCAAGGACTCCATTGTGACAGAGGTACGCCTGGGCAAACCCTCTCCCTCCACTTACCCACGTACCCCATACCCTGGCGGGCAGCAGACAAGGCTAGGGTCTGGTGTTCCCAGGAACTGAGGACAGGCCACTGGGCAGGCAAAGAGGAAGGACCTGAGTGCAGAAGTGCCAAGAGCCTTGGCTTCTTCCCACTCGGAGTCCATGCAGTGCTTCAACAAACTGCTACCGAGGGCCTGTTCTGTGACAGGCACAGAGCTCAGCTCTGGGAATACAGAAATGCACCATGCCTGCTCCCAGGGGGTATGCAGCCTGGTGGGGATAGCACCCCTTAAGGAAAATACCACACAAAGAAGTGTAAAATTGCAACTTCAAAGTGACTTTGCACTATGACCTACCCCTGGGGTAGATGTGAGAGTGAGGGCGTGGGGAATGGGCACTGAAGGAATCCTCCCTACACAAAGGCCCCCTGGAACTGAGATAGAAACATCAGCCAAGGGCCAAACAGGCAGTGAGGGAAAGGAGGAAAATTCCATCTTGTGCAAAGGCCCCAAGGTGGGAGGGCTGTGGAGGAGGGACCGCACAGGCTTGAAACGCTCCACAGAAGACCCAGAAAATGTCTCATCCCCACACACAGGCACTCGTGGGTTCACCTCTCGTCCCCGCAGTCCTTCACTGATTCATTGACTCTCTCACCTGCCACCTCAGGGAAATCCAGAGTTAAATCGGACTCTTCAGGGAACTGACAGGCCAGTCAGGAGCCTACGCTAGGATGCAGATGAGAAATTGGGAATTGGCATGTATTGGACATCACTAACTGCCAGGCACATGGGGTGCTTTGTAGACACTGTCTTGCTTGATTCCAACATGATGCTCCGTTGAAGGTGAACTCCATCTCCCCTTACAGAATTTTTAAAAATGAAAAACCTAAGACCCAGAGAAGGGAAATGATTGTCCAGTGCTACATGGCTGGTCAGTTTCAGAACTGGAATTTAGAGCTAAAGCCCATGAGAGGTACAGGGAGACAAATGTTTATGGGAGTCCAAAAGAGGGAGAAACCGTTGGATTCAAGGGAGGCTTCATGGAGGAGGTGGCGTCTGAGCGGTGAGCAGAGACCAGTGTTTTCATCCTCCCTCGGGAACCATGAACCCCTCAAGGGCAGGATCCTGTTTTTCCTCATGAGAAGAGATGTGTTGCAAAGCCCTGGTGCCAAGCACTATATGTCTGTGGGCTCCTGGAGGCCCAGGAGATGTAATCTCTTTAAGAGAAGTATTATCTCCAGTTCGCAGATCAGGAAACTGAGGCTCAGCTTGATTCCATGAACTTCCTATGTTACACATGGCTAGAACCTGGCAGAGGCAGGATTTGAATTTAAGGCTATGTTCAGAGTCTGTGTGATTGCTATTCATTTGTTTAACAAATATTTTTATATAAAGTGCTTACTATGTGCCAGGCATTGTTCTAAGAGCTTCACAGATATTAATACTTTTAACCTTCCTGACAACACTATAAGATAGTTTGTATTGTCATTCTCTCTCTCAGATGGGGAAACTGAAGCACAGAGAGGTTAAGTAGCTTGCTCAAGGTCACATAGCTAGTAAGTTGCAGATTCAGGACCAAACACACACACCTGCACTCCACACCACGACATTTGCTACTCTCATATCCCTAGATTATATCTCCTCCCTGTCATGTTTGCCACTTTTTCCCCCCAGTACCAAGCATAATGCCTGAAACCCATCAAGTATCCATTTACGGACACCCAAGGCATAATACTAAGGACACAAAGTCAAAGAGCCGCTAGCCCTGCCTGCCCTCCAGGAGCACACCGCTAGTGAGACGCAGACCCACACTCAAGGATCCTGGGCAGTTTGGTGGAATACACACGTTTCCCAAGGCAGGGATTTTCTGCCGCTTTGTTTACTACTCTATCTGCAGCAGCTAGAATAGTGCCTGGTACAGGGGAGGTGTTCTGTGGAATGAATGAATGAATGAATATGTGCTTTGTACACTCAGAATGCTCTGAGGCCCAGGAGAGGGTTATCTAATCAGCCTGGAGTGAGGATCAAAGTCAGGCTGGAGTCAGTAATGCCCACACTGTTCATGGAGAGGTGGGAGTTAGTGAGCAGCGCACCCCAGGCAAAAGGAAGGGTGGCGGGGGAGAAGGGTTAAATGCAAAGGCACAGAGGCAAGAAGAAAGACCCAGCACAGTAGCTCATGCCTGTAATCCCAGCAGTTTGGGAGGTGAGAGTTAGTAAGCAGTGAACCCTAGGCAAAAAAAGAGTGGCAGGGAAGGAGGGTCAAATACAAAGGCACAGAAGCAAGAAGAAAGGCCGGGTGCAGTGGCTCACACCTGTAATCCCAGCTACTTTGGGAGGCCAAGGCAGGCAGATGACCTGAGGTCAGGAGTTTGAGACCAGCCTGGCCAATATAGTGAAACCCTGTCTCTACTAAAAACATAAAAATTAGCCAGGTGTGGTCGTGCCCACCTGTAGTCCCAGCTACTCAGGTGGCTGAGACAGGAGAATTGCTTGAACATAGGAGGCAGAGGTTGCAGTGAGCCAAGATCGCACCACTGCACTCCAGCTTGGGTACAGAGCAAGACAACCCCGCCTCAAAAAGTCAAGATTGCAAGGGCCAGGGGAAGGCTGGAGGAGTGAGCAGTAGGATGTGGGGGTCCCCAGACATGGAGCTGGAGAGGGCAGCAAGAGGGCCCATCTTGGATGATACAGAGGTGAAAGTGTAGCCTCTGTCGTAAGGGCAATGGGGAGCCAGTGACTGTGGTGGTGTTAAGCAGGAGAGTGGCACCACAGGTCACCTGCGAAGGCTTGTCACTCTGACTGCCCCTCAGAGTAGTTTGTGGAGTCTTTTAGTCCAGCAGCGGGGAGACCCATTAGCAAGCTGCACAGGGATCCAGGACAGAGACGACAGATAGAAGGGACAGTCAGAATAGACACCAGGAAGGTCAGGAAGTTGGAATCTCTGGGAGCTGGTAACTGAATGCAACTGAATGATGTAGGGAGTGAGGGACAGGGAGGGAGTCAAAGATGCCTCAATAGCCATAAGTAAGTTTCCAAATGTACTTGCCATGCACCTGCGACCTGCGAAGACAAAGAGGAGTAAAACTACCCAGGTCCTCCAAAAACACAGAACCTAGCCAAAGAAACAAAAATCTCACAGGGAACAATTACATCACCATCATCAATAACATTTACTGCATGCTCACACTGTGCCACATGGTTCTAAGCACTTCGGCCACATAAATTCATTTCATCTTCACAATAACCCTCTAAGGTTAGTACCTTTATTATCCCATTTCACAGATGAGGAAACTGAGGGACAGGTCACCGGCCAAAGGCCTCACGTTTCATACAGGATGGAATGAGGAGTCAAAGTCAGGAGTCAGGCTCCAGAGCCTACGGTCCTCAGGAATGCACAACCCCCAACCCACAATCCATAAGGCTGACTGTGCACCCCGCTGCCCAGGGCATCACAGATTGTCCTTCCCTGCCTCTGGTAGCATCTCCAGGGCAGGGACCATGTCTCTCTCACCCATCTCTGTCATCACGGGACTAGATGCATGGCAAGCGCTCAATCAACATTGAATGAAGGACTTGCCCCTCAGAGCCTGGTGGGAGAGACAGACGGGAGGGATGCAGACCCTGCTCACTGCGGGGAAGTGGCTTCCTTTCCAGAAAACCCCTCGAGCAGCCTCTAGGAAGGCCAGACGGAGAGAGAGGTTGCAGGCCTTGAACCCAGTCAAGCATCAGTTCACGCTTGAGCCAGTTCCCAGTCACCATGTCAGCAGCTGAGACAGTTGTGAACCGCCATCCCAACAGGACACCAGAGGTCGCCAGGCCTCAGGGCACTGCACCCTTCTCTGGGTCAGGTCTGGCCCAGGCATTCATCAGGCGCTGGATCCCTGGGACTCTCAGCTGTGAGAGCCCTTAGGAAGCACCCCTGCCCAGCCATGAATGCGTCAGTGGCTAAACCCAGCCAGCCACACTGGTACCGGCACAGCAAGGGCAGACCCTTTCATCTTTCTGTTTCTGGTTCAGCCATAACAAGTCCAGCTCCATGTGCTTGGGTCAGGTTCTGGCGCCCCTTGGCTAGAGACAGAGCAGTGGCTGGACCTTACCTAGAAGTAGGTCTCTGACACAGAGGCAGGGAACCAATACGTTGGCTCCAGGTGAAGAGGGTGGTAATGAGGAAGGCAGGGTATTTGGCGAAGAGCAAGGTCAGTCCAGGTGACACCCGTTAGTAGAAGCAAGGAGTCATCCCGCAAACAGTGAGGGATCGCGCAGCAGAGCTCACAACCTGCCTCTGCCAATGATCAGGAATATCATGATCCCTAGAAGTCTCAGATTCCTCATCCGTAAAAAGGGCTAAGAAAGCAAGTGTGAGGGTTAATGGGGATGACGCAAGCACGGCACTGAGCCCAGGGCCTGGCACACAGCATTCCATTTTCATGTTAGCTGCACTCCTTGCTGGTGCCATGCTTTTTTGCTGTTGTTGTTAATAGGGATGTCTGAGAGCTAGAGGGTTTGTTCCCATCAGAAGAGAAGGGGGATCCCCCAGTAAAAAAGGGTAGCCAGCTCTCGCCATTGTTTCTGGCTCACCCAAGCCCTGACTTTGCCTCCCTCCTCAGCCTGGCCCTCCTCTTCTGCTCAGATCCAGCTCCTCCCCTACAGTCAGCAACCTGGCAAGTGACCTCGCCACTCCAGCTTCAGTCCCCTCATCTGTAGAATGGGGATTTTAAGGATCCTCCCTCTTGGAGTGGGCAAGAGGCCTGGAGGACTGAGCTGGTGGAGTGCGCAAGCCCAGCACTGGGTCTGGACAGGAGTGGAGGCAGTCTCCCTCCCCCTTCTGATCCCCTAAGCTTTCCTGGCAGGGGTGACTACAAATTCCTTTCTCTTGGTGCAGCAGAGAAGGTCAAGATTTTTCAGAATGAGCTTTATTAGGACATTAAGAGGAAACAAAGGCCTTTAAGTCTGGAAAGCATGGGAACACGAGTTCTGGACGCTGGGCTCCCTGGAGAGGCACGTACCCCATAGTCCACACCACTGAACCTCAGCTTGTGGGCCTCAGGGCCTCGGCCGGGCCATGGATGAGCAAGACTCATTTCTCTAAGGGCCCTGGGCTTCCTCTCTGGGCCTTGAACCTCCCTGTCTTGTCTCCAGGGCTGCAAAAAGCCCGTCTCCCACCCTCTCCAGGGTGGAAGAGTGCTCCAAGGAGTCCCCAGGTCGGCTGCTGGAGAAGCAGAGAGGCTGCCTAGTGAGGCCTCCGGGGAGCAGACTTCTACCCGGGGAGGGTCCCCTGCCGAGTCTCTGGTCAGCCACCTCTGACCCTCCTTCATCCCGATCCCCAGTCCTCAGTTGCCCATCTCTCATCTCCAGCAGCACTTCCACTTCACACCCCCATTTGCCCACCCTCAGCCCTGCCGGGGGCTCGTCCTCCCCCATCTCTTTCCTCGCCTCCAATCTGACTCCTGGGAAAAGGCCTGAGAGCCCCCACCCAAACCACTTTTCAAGCCAGCCTGATCCCTATTGACAGCCCTGACCTAGAAAGCCCCTGATTATGTGCACAGGAGGAGCTGGGACCTTCCTATGAGCTCTCCAGGATCAGGAACTCACCAGTAAGCACCCACTATATGCAGGGCCCTGGGCTGGCGTTTGCATCCCTTCTCTCGTGACCCTGCCCATTTTACAGAGGGATATACTGGGCTCAGTACACTGGGCTCAGATCCAGATGGTGGCCTTCCCAGCCACGCTGGTGGGTCAAGCTTTTATAGAAGAAGGGGGGTGTTGAGAGGTCCTGACTACAGAATCCATGCCCTTTTTACTGCATTACCTGTCCTTGTGAGCACAGGCCTTACAATGACTTCATGACATTAACAGTGACAAGAATAATAAGACAGCTATTGTGAATTGAGTGCCTATTGTTTTCCAGGTATAAGTGCTGGATGCTTTTCATTCCTATGTCATTCACAAGCCTGAGAAGCAGGTACTAGGTACCTGTGGGTACTGATGAAGAGGCTGAGCCACACAGAGGTTAAGTAATTGGCCCCAGAACACATAGCTCCTAAGTGGCAGAGCTGGAAACTGATGTCTTTTTGACTGTCCCCAAGATACCTGGCTCATCCTCTCTGGTCCTTGTGCCCCAGCACAGGTTCCTTTGGGGATCCAGGAACGCACATGGGCAGCAGCAATTCTCCCCTAAGCTAGATCTGACCTAGCTCCAAAAGGCCCCTGAACTAAGGCAGGCTATTTCCTTGTTCCTGCTGTAGGGGGTAGGGACCACGTATGTGGTTCCAGGCAGAGCCAGCTCCCCACACACACGGCAGGGCCCCATCCCGCTGATCATGCTCCTGTTCACAAACAGCTCGTCCTGACTCTTTACAGCCCACTTTCTGCCTCATGCTCTGCAGGGGCCACCTGGCCTCGCTTCTTGCTGCTCACTCTTTGGATACGATGTCAGAGCAGCTCATCTGGCTCTGACCTTGACTGCCTCCTTGACCACAATCCCAGCCTATGCTGGGCTATGCTGTCTTACAGTGGCTCAGAGTAACCGCTCCCGTGTATGGTGCCTTTCCTTCAGCAGCCCAGGCCTCAGAACATGGCACGCAGGGAGGCATCGAGGAGATGTGCTCAGGGCCAAGGGCAGCATCTTGGGTCCAACAGACCTGAGTTTGAGTCTCTTTCTTGAAATGAATTAAGCTGTGCTTGAGCAAGCCACTTACCCTCTGAGCCTCAGGTTCTTTGTCTATAAAAAGAGATAACAATAGTACCTACTTTATAAGGTTATTATGGCGTTAATTGCAAAGCTTTCTCCTGAGCATAGTGCTTTTCTCTTTCTTCCCCACCACCTTCCTGATGCATCAGCCCACACAGGAAGGCATGGCAGTGAGTTTCCTACCCTTCCCTTCCAGAACCCAGCTCCCTCGGGGCTCAGCTACATTCCAAGAAAGGAAAAAGATGGTCAACAACACTGAGCTAGGCCAGGCGCAGTGTGGCTCATGCCTGTAATCCCAGCATTTGGGGAGGCTGAGGTGGGTAGATGACCTGAGGTCAGGAGTTTGAGACCAGCCTGGTCCAACATGGTGAAACCTCATCTCTACTAAAAATACAAAAACTAGCCAGGCATGGTAGCGGGTGCCTGTAGTTCCAGCTACTCTGGAGGCTGAGACAGGAGAATTGCATGAACCCGGGAGGCAGAGGTTGCAGTGAGCTGAGATCGCGCCACTGCACTCCAGCCTGGGTGACAGAGTGAGCTTCCATCTTAAAAAAAAAAAAAAGAACACTGAACTAGAATATTGGGAGTGAGAACATTACGTGGAATTGCCAAGTTGATGAGACGGATCAGCCACGGTCATGTCAAGGACTAGACAGAAGCACCAGGAAGTTGAGTAACTAGCTCTGTTCAACCAGCAAGTTACCTTTCTTCCCTCTCTGGGCTTCCTCAATGAAATAAGGATAATTAAATCCAAGGACTCCAAGTGGCACAGCCTATGCATGGAGACATAGTCCAGGGAAACACAAGTCACACTCAACACTTTGAGTAATAATCAAGACATCTGCTATAGGTTTTCTTTTTTTTTTTTTTTTTTTTTTTTTTTTGACACGGAGTCTGGCCTTGTTGCCCAGGCTGGAGTGCAGTGGCCGGATCTCAGCTCACTGCAAGCTCCGCCTCCCGGGTTCACGCCATTCTCCTGCCTCAGCCTCCCGAGTAGCTGGGACTACAGGCGCCCGCCACCTCGCCCGGCTAGTTTTTTGTATTTTTTAGTAGAGACGGGGTTTCACCGTGTTAGCCAGGACGGTCTCGATCTGCTGACCTCGTGATCCGCCCGTCTCGGCCTCCCAAAGTGCTGGGATTACAGGCTTAAGCCACCGCGCCCGGCCTGCTATAGGTTTTCTTAACAGAGCCTCCTTAGGGGCTTTGTACAGAAAGCAGGCCAAAATTCTCCCAGCCCTGTTCACTCATTAATTATTTGCTGAGGAAACATTAACATATACTACGTAGCAACTACTCTGCTAGCCATTAGACATAAAAACTCAAGGCCAGGCGCGGTGGCTCACACTGGTAGTCCCAGCACTTTGGGAGGCCTAGGCAGGTGAATCACGAGGTCAGGAGGTCGAAACCATGCTAGCTAACACGGTGAAATCTCATCTCTACTAAAAAGAAAAATACAAAAACTTAGCCAGGCATGGTGGTGCATGCCTGTAATCCCAGCTACTCAGGAGGCTGATGCAGGAGAATCGCTTGAACCTGGGAGGCAGAGGTTGCAGTGAGCTGAGATTGCACCACTGTACTCCAGCCTGGGTGATAGAGCGAGACTCTGTCTCAAAAAAAAAAAAAAAAAAAAAAAAAACTCAAATGAGACATTCTGTATCCTCAGCAAGATTACAGAATACAGGAGAGCAAACAAGTGAATTAGCAGCTAGAATGCCATGTAATAGGTACCTTACTGGAGGTAAGAACAAGAAAGGGAAATGAGGAACACCTTACCTACCCTGGGCGGCTAGACACTCCTCTCCTCCATTTATCGATCTGACAAACACTTACTGACCACCTGTTTGTACCAGACAACCATAAAAGAAGTTCCTGGCTCTCCAAAAAGATGATATTGACATGAGTTTCAAAAGATTGCCAACATTACTAGAATAAGGGGATCACAACCAACACCAAAGCAAAGAGGAATGCAATAGCCTGGAGGTTCTGCAGTGTAACCTGATTAAATCCAAGGACTCCGCATGGCTCAGACTATCATGGAGACACAGTCAAGGGAAACACAAGTCACACTCTTGATACCTTGAGTAATAATCAAGACATCTGCCATAAGTTTTCTTAACAGGGCCTTCTTAGGGTCTTTGCACAGAAAGCATGCCAAAATTCTCCCTAAATACCTTCCTCTCTCCCAGAAATTCCAGGATGCCTTTAAAATTCTCTCCCATTTTGCTCTACATCTGGTTCCCTATTGCCATGCTTGTCTAGTCCCAATCCTCTTCCGATCAGCCCTTATAAAGCCAGCAGGTCCTTCAAACATTCAGGAGTCATGCCGTATATTAGTTTCCTAGGGCTGCCATAACAAAGCACAACAAATTGGGTGGCTCAGAACAACAGAGATTTTATTGTCTCAGATCTGGAGGCTAGAAGTCCAAACTCAAGGTGTCGGTGTGTCCTCTCCAAAAGCTCTAAGGAAGAATCCTTCCTTGCCTCTGCCAGCTTCTGGTGGTTGCTGGCAACCCTTGGCATTCTCCAGCTTGTAGATGTATCACTCCAATCTCTGCCCCTCTGCATCATAACATCCCCATGTGTCTCTCTCTTTTCTTATAAGAACATGAGTCATGGTGAATTAAGAACCCGCTCTACTTCAGTATAATCTCATCATATTTGACTTAGCTAATTACATCTACGACAACTCTATTCAGAAATGAGGTCATATTCTGATCCATGAATTGTTAACACTTACATGTATTCTTTGGAGGGACACAAGTCAGCCCATAACAGTTGCAGATCTCAGATCTGAGTTTCAGTCTCTGTCTTGAACCACGCCATGCTTGGGTAAGTCACTTACCCTGTGAGATCAGGTTCTTTGCCTATAAAAAGAAATAACATGAGTATCTACTTTATAAGGTTATTATGGCATTATCTGCAAAGCTTTCTCCTGATCTTCAGGGAAGATTTGTGTTGGTCTTCAGGGAAAATAGATTTGTGTTGATCTTTAGGGAAGCCATGGCCACATTTTTCTCATCAGTTCTGATGTGCTTCATTAACCACGAAATCTCTGGAGCAATTTAGAGTGCAATTGAAGTTCAATTTTTTAAAAATATTTAACCACAAAGCACTCCTCCTTCCAAGCTTCAAAACTTCATTGAAGGATGATAATCCTCCAGTAGACAATTTTTCCATAGAAGGTTTTCCAATCTGACTGTGGAAAAAAAATACTTCTCTCCTGCTCACTGGCATGTGGTTATATCCTCAGCACATACAGCCTAGACACTATCCATCTTGACATGCGCTCACTCTGGTGAAATTAGGCAGTTCTCCACATAGCATTTGAAATGTGGGCCCTATGACCGACCTCTCATGTAGACATTGGCAGATCTCTAACTTCTAAGGCTTTCAGTCCCTCTGTTCTATCTGTGGAATGTTCACACATTCAATTCCACAAGTATTTATTGAGTGCCTACTATGTGTTGGGCGCTGTTCTCGACAATGAAAGTACAGTAGTAAACAAAACAGACTAAAAGCCTTATCTTCACCAGGCTGATATTCTTGGGAGAGGAACATGCAATAAACCAAAAAGAGGGAAAATTTTGCAGCATTCTGACGGTATAAGTACTGTGGAGAAAATTAAGTAGGGTAGAGAGGTATAGGCTACTGGGGGTTATAATTGTAAATAGGGAGGTCTCACTGAGAAGATAATATTTGAGCAAAGATCTGAAGGAGGTGCAAGCCAAGTAGCTATCTGGGAGAACATTCTAGAAAAAGAGAACAATATACGTCAAGACTCTGAAGTAGAAGCATGCTTGAAATGTTTATGGAGCAGTAAGGTAAACAATTCAACAAGAGTGGAGTACGTGAGGGAGAGGGCAGTAGCAGGTGAGAGCAGAGAGGTGACAGGGATAAAGATGTTAGCTGATTTTCCAGGGCCTCCTAAGCCATTGTAAGGATTCAGGCATGTTCTAAACAGGACTCAAAGTTTACTCCAGGAATGATATTTTCTATAAATTGCTCCATTTTCTGGTAGAAACCAGCTCATGACAGTTATTCTAAAGCCTACATGATCATGAGCATCATGGTAGAAACCAAGACGCAGCATATCTGGTCTCAGACGGTGGAGCAGGACAGCAGCCTGAAACTATTCCAAGCAGGTCTGACAATTGACCTTCTCATGATCCAAACAGATGATTGATTTCTTAAGGCACTAATTATCATGGAGGTTGGGATAAAAATCTAATTTCCATTTGCAACTTCTTACGGGATGATTCAGGATAGGCTAGGTTATTATAACAACAATAATTCATGGTTTGAAGAATATTGAAGTGTTTCTCTGTCTCACGTAACAGTTCCAAGGTGAGTAGCATTTTAGGCCAGTGGGTGGTTCTGCTCCACAGGGTCATTCAGGGACCCAGACTGACAGCAATTCTCCAGAGTTGTTCTAGTTGTCACCATTCCCACCAACAGGAGGGGAGAAAGCGTGCAAGTCCAGACTAGGGAATCCCTCTTAAGCAGATGACGTGGAAGTAACATCTCTTCTACTCACATTCCATTGTCAAGAACTACATGGCCCCACCCAGTACGAGGTCATCATCGAAATGTGCTATTTACTATGGAAGAAGGGGTGAATGAATTTAGGTGAACGGTAGGTCTGTCCTTTAGATGTTCCTAAAGGGACTTTACACAGCATGCCACAAAGTACCAGAGGTCTCTCTAGATGCCCACTTACATATTCCACCTCACACCCCCTTGCTTCTTTCTTTACCTTTTTCCCTCCCCCATCTCCTCCCAACACACATACCATGCGGACCCCCTTCCCAACTAAAAGGGACCACCGGGCTTGCTGGCCATGCTGGGCCACTCTGAGACAGCTGCAGGACCTGGAGACTCCATCCACCATCATCCTCCCTCACTTGCAGCTGAGGAAAGTGGGAAAGAGCTCCCTGGAATGTGTGGTTCTTCGCCTTTTGGAATGTTTTGCTTCTAAAACATTCTTGTGAGGCATTTCTATTGAATTAAATTCTCCACTTCATTGCACAAGTAATTCAGATGGCTGGAGCAAAGGGTGCATGTTGGGGATTAGCAGATTAGACCAGACAGGTAGGCAGAGGCCAGAGCATGGAGGGCCTCATAAACCTGTGTTAATGGGTCATTATCTTTACCCAAAGGGCAAGGAGAAGCCAGTGAGCACTTTAGGCAAGACCAGGCACCTGATTTGAGTGACGTTTTAGCCCTTCAGGTTATCAGTGAAAGAATGGCTAGGAAGGGATGAGGCCAAAGGGCCAGTAGACCTGTCAAGAGGTTGCTGCGGCAGCCTCATCTGGGCCTCAGTTCCTTTATCTGTAAAATAGGGTGATATTAGCACCTACATAATAAGGTTATTGTGAAGATTAAAGTTAAAACATGGAAAGAGTTTAGAACAGTGCCCAGTACCTAGAATGCCCTCAATAAATATCGGCTGTTATTATTAATCTAAGTGCAAGATGATGAGGGCTACACTAAGGCAGTAGTCGTGGAAATAGAAGAATCCACATTCAAGAAATACAAAAAAGCTAGAATCTTGAAGATCAAGTGATTGTGGAGTAGGAGAGGGAGGAAGGAACCAAGAGGGTTATCAGCATGATCTCACTTATATATGGCATCTAAAAAAAAAAGTCCAATTCACAGAAGTAGAGAGTAGAATGATGGTTACCAGAAGCTCGGGGGGGAAGGGGCTGGAGCAAAGGAATGGGGAGTTACTGATCAAAGGGTACGAAGTTTCAGCTAGATGGGTGGAGTACGTTTTGAGATCTGTTGCACAGCATGACGGCTACAGTCAAGAATAATGATGTATTGTTTATTTCACAATAACTAAAAGGGTGACTTTCAAATGTATCACCACAAAAAATGTCAAGTAAATGAAGTGATGTTAATTAGCTTGATTTCATCACTTCACATTGCATACACATATCAAAACATCACATTGTTTTCATACATGTAAAATAATTATGATTTGTCAATTAAAAATAATATAATTTTTTTTTTTAATAAAAATAAAAAAGAGGCCGGACGTGGTGACTCACATCTGTGATCCCAGCACTTTGGGAGGCCGATCACTTGACGCCAGGAGTTAGAGACTAGCCTGGGCAACATAGTGAGCTCTTGTCCATATAAAATATCCAAAATTAGGCCGGGCGCGGTGGCTCAAGCCTGTAATCCCAGCACTTTGGGAGGCCGAGACGGGCGGATCACGAGGTCAGGAGATCGAGACCATCCTGGCTAACACGGTGAAACCCCGTCTCTACTAAAAATACAAAAAACTAGCCGGGCGACGAGGCGGGCGCCTGTAGTCCCAGCTACTCGGGAGGCTGAGGCAGGAGAATGGCGTGAACCCGGGAGGCGGAGCTTGCAGTGAGCTGAGATCCGGCCACTGCACTCCAGCCTGGGCGACAGAGCGAGACTCCGTCTCAAAAAAAAAAAAAAAAAAAAAAAAAAAAAAAAAATCCAAAATTAGCCAGGTGTGGTCATGCACACCTGTAGTCCCAGCTACTTAGGAGGATGGCTTTAGCCCAGGAGATTGAGGCTTCAGTGAGCCATGATCATGCCACTGTACTCAGCCTGGGCAACAGAGTGAGGCCCTGTCTCAAAAAAAAAATTAACATAATTAATTAATTAAAAATAGAATGTTACCAGTCCCTTAGATTGGGACTTTAATAAGAAGTGGGGTGATAAGTCCCATTAAATCTGGGATGTGCCTGTGACTTTATCCAGGTGGAGTTCTCAACTGGGACCACTGAATCTGCTCCTCTAGGGGTCAGAAGAGAGGTTGGGCTGCAGGTGGAGATTTGGAATCTTCAGCATAAAATAGGAATTGAAGCCATAGGAACAGATGGCATCGCCTGGGGAAAGTGGAGCGAGAGAAGGATTCAGGAAGAGCCCTGGGAAACTTCAAGGGCTAGGCAGAGAGAAAGGAGCCATGAAGGAGAGGAGCGCAGAACAGCAGGAAGCCCGACGGAGGGTGAGATCAGCAGCATCCACATCTTCCAGAGGGCAAGCCAGGCCAGGATTCGGGACGTTGCATTGTACACTGTGACCTTGATAGGCACAGATTCAGTAGACGGGTTGGGGGCAGAATTGAGACATGAAAAGGAGATGAGGATGGAGTGATACCAAGTGCAGCTCCTCGTTCAAAGGAGTTGGCTTTGAAAGGAAGAGAGAAATGAAGTGAATGGGAAAGGAAAGAGGTGTTAAGATGGAGAGATTTGGACACACCTAAATACTGATGAGGAGGAGCAGAGAAAGAGAGACTGGATCTGCAGGAGGAAGAGAGGTGGCAAGGATAGAGGAACGTCCCTGTAGAGGAGAGAAGGCAAGGTCAAGGGGGTAGGCAGAGGGACTGGCCTGGGCTATGTGAGCGGCAGGGAGGAGGCAAACAGGGATGCAGGCAACTTGGAGGGGAGGAAGAAGTTGAGGTCAGACCTCGATGTGGCAGCTGAGTAGACTTTGAGACCCATACGAGAGGCCACACATGCCTGAGGGATGCAGGTCAGGGGCCAGAGTGCCACAGACAAACCAAGGAGCTCTGAGCCAGGCTGAAAAAGGAAATGGTCCTTGGGAGGTAGGGGCTGAGTCAGGACGCTGGGAGAGGAAGCCCACATGTATGAGGGCACAGGCTGAGCATGGCTGAGCAGGCTGTCTACACTGAGTCAGGCTAGCCCTACCTTTCTCTCGTGCAGTGGAACTTGGTGTGCAACTCCAACAAACTGAAGGAGATGGCCCAGTCTATCTTCATGGCAGGCATACTGATTGGAGGGCTCGTGCTTGGAGACCTGTCTGACAGGTGAGACATGGGGGCACAGCCCATGGAGGCATGACCCATGGAGACCCCTCCTTACTCTGCTCCACCCATGCACCCCCAAAGAGGCAAAGAGCTGGGGGAGGGTGGGATGACTCTTGCTGTGTGGCCTTGGGCAAACCTCACTACCTTTCTGGACCATAGCCTTCTCTCCACCCCAAGGCCCTTACAGCTGGAATCTTCCAGCCTTCCTTGTTTTTTTTTTTTTTTCTTAAGACAGAGTCTCACTCTTGTTGCCCCAGCTGGAGTGCAATGGCATGATCTCGGCTCATTGCAACCTCTGCCTCCCGGATTCAAGTGATTCTCCTGCCTCAGCCTCCCAAGTAGCTGGGATTACAGGCGTGTGCCACCACGCCTGGCTAATTTTTGTATTTTTAGTAGAGAAGAGGTTTCACCACGTTGGTCAGGCTGGTCTCGAACTCCTGACCTCAAGTGATCCTCCCATCTTGGCCTCCCAAAGTGCCCAGATTATAGGCATGAGCCACCGTGTCTGGCCTCCAGCCTTCCTTTCTTCCAGGGGTAAAAACCTCCAGGTTTTGGGACACAGCGTAGTGGCTGTGGAGCAGTGGAGGCAGAGAAGATGGACTGCTTAGAGATGGGTGGTCCTTTGACCCCTGCTCAGTCAGCTAAGCTGAGGCGGATGTAGAGGAGATCACTCATTAACTCAAACCTCTAATTGCAAACTTGTCAAAAATAGCAATTACCAAGAAAGCTCTGTCCGGGGAGGGAACTTCATGTGTCCCACAGGAAAAGGTTGGGGGTCGGGTCCAGCCCTTTGCCCCACAGCCTGCAGAGTCACTCCTCTTGGCAGGCACACTGTGGCTAACTCGGCCCCTCCTCTCCTTTGAGCCACAGGTTTGGCCGCAGGCCCATCCTGACCTGCAGCTACCTGCTGCTGGCAGCCAGCGGCTCCGGTGCAGCCTTCAGCCCCACCTTCCCCGTCTACATGGTCTTCCGCTTCCTGTGTGGCTGTGGCATCTCAGGCATTACCCTGAGCACCGTCATCTTGAGTGAGCTGCAGTGGGGCAGGGAGCTGGGCTTTGGGGAGCACCATCCAGAAGCCAAAAGAGAATGGGGTCTGGGTCTGGCTCAACCACAGGCTCCCTGTGACCTTCGTCAAGGTGCCACCCCCTCTCAGGACCTCAGAGGCCTCACTTAAACTTAATTAACTGTGACAACAAACGTAGTAATAGCAGCTATCAGTCTTGAGGACTCACCCTGGGCCTGATACTCTGCTGGGTACACAATCTCCTTCAATAACACCTGCATCAGCGACACTGTTATCCCCATTTTACAGATCAGGAAACTGAGGCAGAACAAGGAAAGTCACTTGCCACTGGAGAAGCAGTAGTTAAGAGCATGAGTTTGGAAACAGACACACCTAGGTTTGAGTCCTACTCCCTTGAGCCTCAGCTGCGGCATCTGTAAAATGGGGATGATGAACTTAGGGTTAGCATCAGAACAGCAGGAAGCCCCAGTGGAGGGCGATATCAATAGCGTCCATGGGGAGGTTATCAGTAGCCGTGGGGATGCAGAAGCTGGTGCCCCTTCACGGGGAGGTGCCTGGGACCTAGCAGAATGCTAATCTGGTCCTTGGACTCCTCCCACAGATGTGGAATGGGTGCCTACCCGGATGCGGGCCATCATGTCGACAGCACTCGGGTACTGCTACACCGTTGGCCAGTTCATTCTGCCCGGCCTGGCCTACGCCATCCCCCAGTGGCGTTGGCTGCAGTTAACTGTGTCCATTCCCTTCTTCATCTTCTTCCTATCATCCTGGTATGTGGCCCTCTCCTCTTCATCTGTTTCCTTAGGTGCCCCAGGGCCAAAAAGGGGAGCCCATACCTGCCCAGGCTGGCCAACTCTGTGTCCCCGGGCACCCTGTCCCAGAGTCAGGGATGGGCACTCCAGGAAAGAGGAATTACATAAACAAATGCATGCTGCAGGAGAGAGCAGGGATGGGGGCATGTGGGGAAGCAGGGCCTGCCTGCAACTGAAGAAGAGGGTAAGTGGAGGTGGATGGGATGGGGACCGGTTGGGAGTGCACAGAAAGCTGGGGGAGGCTGGACTTCATGTGGAGGGAGGTAGAAAGCCACAGAAAGAGTCTGTGGTGCTACAGGCCTGACCAAGTTTCCATCTGTGACATAATAGCCCAGAAGGACAGACCCAACTGAGTGGGGATAACAGACCGATGGGAGGGGACGGTGCAGGGAGGGGGATTCTGGGAGACTAATCTGGGATATACCTTGAAGGAAAAATCTGGAGAATTTGGGACTGCTAGAGTTGAAGTACAAAGGAAAGTTCAAAGAGGAGCCTGAGCCTGGGAACCTGGGAAAATGGAGGTGCCTGGGTCAGAGACCCAGAGTGGGCCGAAAGCTCATTACCAACATGTTGAACCTGAGGCCACACTGAAAGACAGGAAATGGGTCTTCAGAAAGTAGTCAGAGCTGGCCGGGCGCAGTGGCTCATGCCTGTAATCCTAGCACTTTGGGAGGCCGAGGCAGGGGGATCACTTGAGGTCAGGAGTTTGAGACCAGCCTGGCCAACATGGTGAAACCCCATCTCCACTAAAAATACAAACGTTACCCGGGCACAGTGGCGCATGCCTGTAATCCCAGCTACTCAGGAGGCTGAGGCAGGAGAATCGCTTGAACCTAAGAGGTGAAGGTTGCAGGGAGCCAAGGTCATACCACTGCACTCCAGCCTGGGCAACAAAAGCGAAACTTCGTCTCAAATCACAAAAAAAAAAAAAAAAAGTAGAGCCAAAGAGCAGGAAATCCCACAGGAGCTCAGGAAAAGAAGTGAAGTCTTGGAGTGACCTTTTATTGAGTATCTGCTACATGCAAGGCCCATTTTGGGCATCAAACTACATTGTCTGTGATTCTCATGGCTTCTCTGAGTGAGGGAGACATTATTGTCCCCATTTTACAGATGAGGAAACTGAGGCTCAGAGATATAAAGCAATTCCTCAGAGTTACATGAAAAGATCCAAAGCTGGGATGAAACATCAGCTCAGAAATGAGAATAGCAGCTCCCAGAGGGGATGGGCAACCTGGGGCTGAGAGCACTCAGAGTTAGGAGGCGAAATAAGGGTGGGCGATTAGCAGAGTACAGTTGAGAGCCTGGGCCAATTCACTGTGTGACTTGGGGCAAGTCCCATGCACTCTGAGCTTCCAGAATTTTCTAGGTAGCCGGGCGCAGTGGCTCACGCCTATAACCCCAGCACTTTGGAAGGCTGAGGCAAGCGGATCACGGGGTCAGGAGTTTCAGACCAGCCTGGCCAACATAGTGAAACCCCATCTCTACTAAAAACACGAAAAATTAGCCGGGCGTGGTGACACGTGCCTGTAATTCCAGCTACTCAGAGGCTGAGGCAGGAGAATCGCTTGAACCCAGGAGGTGGAGGTTGCAGTGAGCAGAGATCACGCCATTGCACTCCAGCCCAGGCGATAGTGCGAGACTGACTCTGTTTCAAAAAAGAAAAAAAAAAGAAAATGATTTTTCTAGGTAAAATGAAGATAATGTTGCCTGTCACCCAGAGTTTCATGGGTCTGGTACACAGGAAGGCTCACTAACTATAAGCCATTCCTGCCATAATTATCGGGAAGAGGAGGATAGAGTCCAGGCCTTGCCATGGTTTTGGGAGGAAGTCACTGATAATCTTGGTAACAGCAGGCTCAGAAGACCGTCAGGGCAGGAGGAGGGATAGTGATGGGCCCAGGAAGCTGCCACCATCAGCTGGGGCAGTGGCCTGAGGCCAGGTGACCAATGTCCACCCCCTAAGGGCCTCACTGGATCCAGGTCACCCACAGGGGCTACAGCTAAAGCTGACCCCGCCTTGGACCAGACTTCTCCAAACACCACTCCTTTCTCCCCACATCTCAGCCTCTTCCTTTCCTCTTATCCTAGTGACCCTCAGGGACTGCTCAGAATGAGCCAACCTCAAAAGCATAGCCTGGGGGCAAGGGAGAGTGGGGGTGACTGCCCATTTATCAATCCCAAGACCCCATGTTGTGCTCACCCACTCCCCACAACTCCCCCAGCTGAGTTAGTCCTTTGCAGGGAGAATCTGAAGGTTCCAAAGCCTAGTCCCTAACCTCACCTTAGCCTCCATCCCCCTCTCAAGCTGCCCTGTGGGTGCAGCCCTGCCCTGTCTTCTCCAGAGAGGCTGGGAATGCAGCCCAAGGAGGGCTGGGGAGGTGGATGTGCAGGACCCTCCAGCAGTCCAGCCTTGAACATGCCGTCCCCTCCCCAGGCCCCACCTGCCTTGGCCTAGAGCCTGGGGCTCCTAGTTAAGGAAGACACCCAACAATAGCAAGTGGCCCAGGTCGGGGGTGGAGGAAAGGCTCTTCTGGAAGGGGAAGAAGAGAACACTGGAATTTGTGCTGGCTGCAGGCAGCCCAGGTGCAGAGTTTGGCCAAGTTTAAATTCCATGAAACCTGCAGTGAGATAGCTCAGGTTTCTGGTCTTCCTACCCCTTGGCCCTGGCTGTTGATGTTCTTCCAACCTCTCAAAAGGGGCTCTGGAGTGGGAGGAGCCACTGTGACTGGTCTCTGGCCCCCAGGTGGACACCAGAGTCCATACGCTGGTTGGTCCTGACTGGAAAGTCCTCGAAGGCCCTGAAGATACTCCGGCGGGTGGCCGCCTTCAATGGCAAGAAGGAAGAGGGAGAAAGGCTCACCTTGGAGGTAGGGGCTGAGAAGGACTATAGTCTGGGAGCAGAACCCCTGTGCCCCACTCTGGGGCTGGCCCCTCCCCTTGCCTCTGTTTCCCTGGCTCACACCTGATTACCACATCTGATTCCCTGAGTTCCTCTAGAGGCACCAGGCCTGCATCTCCCTCTCTACTTCCTGTCCACCAGCTGGTCATTAATGGCACCCCTCCCCCTCCTCTGCCCCAAGGAGCTCAAACTCAACCTGCAGAAGGAGATCTCCTTGGCCAAGGCCAAGTACACCGCAGCTGACCTGTTCCGGATACCCATGCTGCGCCGCATGACCTTCTGTCTTTCCCTGGCCTGGTAACCCACCTCCTCCCTGCCCGCGCCCCTGGCAGGGGTAATAGACAAGGCCTCCAGCAGGCTCACCTAAGGGCAAGGCCTACGGCATCTGAAAGAGAAGTCAGGGGATCCCCTCTCCTGGGCCACCACAGCCCAGCCCCAACCCCAGAAATCTGCTGCATTCCTGCCCCACACTCAGGTCCAGCCATCAGGGTCTGCTTCCCTCTGGGGTCACAATGCCCCACTCCTCACCCCCAGGACAAATGCTCCAGACACCTTCCCCAGCTCACATCCCTGCTGCTCAGTGTCCCCATGCTCTCCCTCTCTGTCACTGCACCGCTCTGGGTCAGCTCTGTCCTCTGGAACCCCACAGAGCAAGGCTAGACCAATGGGTTTCAGACTTGAAGACAAAAATTATATTTCTCTCAAGTTTTCTCCTCTGTCTGACTTTCTCCAGCTCCCTGAAAGCCCTTTCTGTGACCTGGCTTCTGCTTCCCATCCTGGCCATTTCTTTGTGAATAGGATTCAATTTGTCCAGGAACCCTTCAAAGGGATCCCACAGTTCAGACAGAGGAAGGAAAACATGTGACCCAGGCATACAGCTCTATGCTCACCTCCCCAGTCTGGATGTTAAACTGCTACCCAACCAGGAGAGATCATTTACCGCCTCCTTTGGTCTCCGAGATTCCCTTCAGTCCTGATCTTCTCTAGAGTCAGTTATCAGCACCTTTGCCACCACACCCTGGACCATGCCCACATCAGACATGACCAATCAATCACAGCACTTTCTCCCTGAGCCCAGACACAATCTCAGAGACCTCAAAAGGACACTCAAATAGCCCCCATCATCAGACGCAGTTGGCACAAGAAGTGAAGCTATTCATCATCCTGGTGACCCAATGACCAGCATGGGGAGTGGCCTCTGCCTGGCTGTAGGTGCTAACCAATCCTTCTCTGCCTCTCAGGTTTGCTACCGGTTTTGCCTACTATAGTTTGGCTATGGGTGTGGAAGAATTTGGAGTCAACCTCTACATCCTCCAGATCATCTTTGGTGGGGTCGATATCCCAGCCAAGTTCATCACCATCCTCTCCTTAAGCTATCTGGGCCGGCATACCACTCAGGCCGCTGCCCTACTCCTGGCAGGAGGGGCCATCTTGGCTCTCACCTTTGTGCCCTTGGGTGAGAGACTGGGGCTACCCCAGAACCCTCTGGAAGAGGCTGCCAGGTTGGGCACCAGGGACTTCACTGCTAGCTCTGCTGCTAAGTCACTGTGTTACCTTGAATAACACGGTGAGCAGGTCACTGCACTCTCTGGCGCTCAGGGTCTCTCATCTAGAAAATAATTCAATTGGGCTAGATGACATCAAAGCTTCTTTCCAGATCTGACTTGGACTGGGCAAAGTACGGTGGTATCTGGATACTGTGAAAATTTTTGAAGTATTGGGAGTGTCCTGAGTGATATCACTGTAGAGGATAAGCTGAGATGGTAAAATGACAGAGCTCATGCTCAAGAAAGACCCCACAACCTACTCCATCATGACCTTGGAAAAGCTATGCTTATTTTATATGGGTGTTAGTTGGTCGATACACCTATATCCTTCCAAAAGAACTTGAGGTATTTTAAGACAAGAACAAGAACATATACAACAAAATATAAATGGAAATAGAGGATCAGAGGCAGGGGAAAACACAAATATAGCAGGACACAAGCATGCAAAGCATTAGGAAGAGCGGAAAGACTATTACTCAGCTTTAAGTTTGGATCTGAGCTTCCTGGAAGCCAAAGCAAAAAGGGAGACAAGATCAGCTAAGGAGTGAGAACTCGTGGGTGCTCCCGAAGCCCGAGGCCCACCACATTTTCTTCCCTCTGCAGACTTGCAGACCGTGAGGACAGTATTGGCTGTGTTTGGGAAGGGATGCCTATCCAGCTCCTTCAGCTGCCTCTTCCTCTACACAAGTGAATTATATCCCACAGTCATCAGGTAGGTGCTGGACCTGGGGCCAGGCCCAGCCAGAGGACACAAGTCAGGTGAGACTGTGGCATTTTCCTGTCCTCTGCCCAGGGGAGCCATCCTTTATGAACCCCACACACAGGCTGCCAATCCCTACTCTGAACCCTCGCAGGCAAACAGGTATGGGCGTAAGTAACCTGTGGACCCGTGTGGGAAGCATGTTGTCCCCGCTGGTGAAAATCACGGGTGAGGTACAGCCCTTCATCCCCAATATCATCTACGGGATCACCGCCCTCCTCGGGGGCAGTGCTGCCCTCTTCCTGCCTGAGACCCTGAATCAGCCCTTGCCAGAGACTATCGAAGACCTGGAAAACTGGTCAGTCACTGCCTCTGGCCCCATCAGTGCTCCTCCCTGGGGAAGCAGGTCTGGGCCCAGGGCTTTTCCTGAGCTCTCTGTCCCTAGGTCCCTGCGGGCAAAGAAGCCAAAGCAGGAGCCAGAGGTGGAAAAGGCCTCCCAGAGGATCCCTCTGCAGCCTTACGGACCAGACCTGGGCTCCAGCTGAGGACAACGGAACCCCCTTTCCCTGCCCTCCAGAGACTGATCCTAGCCAGGCACCTTAGGGGTACAGGGAGGCCCCAGATAGGTCCACCCTCCTAGGATGAAGCCTTCTGAGAGCTTGGTGAAGGTGTCTCCATCACCACCACCAGAGCCTCCTGCCCAGCCCTGGCCAGTTCGAAGGTTCAGCCATAGACCTTTCCATACCCATCCCTGCCCTCGTTCTCCCTGCAACCCAGGCCCTGCCATTCTTCTGTCCAGCCCTTCCCCACTGGCCACCTTCCTCCACTGTCCTGGTTCTCTTCCCCTGAGGTCCCCTGATGTCCCCTGGCTCAGTCCTAACAAGACTGAGTCTTAACAAGATAAGAAGTCCTCCCCTTCTTGACTCCCACACTTTTCTTTGATGGGAGGTTTCAATAAACAGCAATAAGAACTCAAGCCATGATGTTCAGGAGTGGGGGTGGGGATGGGAGCTGGCCACTGTGTGGACACGTGAGCATGCGCATCTGTCCATCCACGCTTTCATGTACGACAGGCCTGTGTACAGGCACCACAGGTACATACAAGCTGGACTGATGTGAACATGAGCAAGCATGTGTGAGTGCTCTGAGGTGTGTACACCACACCTGTGCATGAAAATACATGTGTGTGTCTACATGTCTCAGGATGCATGTGAGCAGATAACTGACCACGCCCAGAGTGGCTGCAGACAGAAGCCAGAGCCCCTCCAATCCTGATTCCCTTCCCCTGATCACCCCAAATCTCTGACCTATGTCTCAGCCCCATGCCCAACAGAGAGTTTTTCTCCTGTTAACTGAGAAAACTGCAACGGTAGCTGACTGCTGTCAATGTCTGCTGCCATGTTCCCGGTTCCCTCCAGCCACAGGAGAATGGCCAGTCCCTCCACATCCAGCCTCTCCCACCGGCAGCCATCCCTTTCCTTCTGGGGTCTCTGACCATTCCCTCTATCCTGGCTGCTGCCCATCACCAGTTAAACAAGCTTAGGCTTCTCCCAACTTAACAAAAATCAAAACAAACACATGCCAGGCTGCTGTATCTCCTTCCAAGGGCCACACTGGCCCTTTCTCCCCTTCGAAGCCAGACTTCATAAAGGAATTGTCTGCCTCCCTGTATCCACCTTCTAGCCTCATACATCTCCCCCACTGCACTCCGGCCCCGACCCCTTCTCCCCTTGGAACTGCTTTCACCAAGGACGCTCATCACCTCCCTGTGCTGAATCCATAAGTCACTCTTCAGCCCTCCTCTTACTGGCCTTTTGGAAGATTTGGTCCTACTGGTCACTCTCTTCTTCCTTGGTTTCTGAGAGGCCACGTGTTTGCAGCTCCCTCCCACACACTGGCTACTCCTTCTCAGGCCCCTCTGGGGTATCCTGTAAATGCTGCAGTGTTCACTTTGCCTATCCTGCCCTGACCCCTTCTCTAAGGATCTGCATCCCCAGAATCTGCCAACTGAACAGTTCCATGACCCACCATCTCTGGTAGTGACCAACTAGACCAGAGGCCACTCCAGATCCAAATCTCATTGATCACAAGGGCACTCCAGATCCAAATCTCATTTATCACATACTCTTTCCTA
Source organism: Rhinopithecus roxellana (assembly GCF_007565055.1). NCBI lineage: Eukaryota > Metazoa > Chordata > Mammalia > Primates > Cercopithecidae > Rhinopithecus > Rhinopithecus roxellana. The sequence continues at coordinate 10,533,789 of NC_044563.1, read as the reverse complement.
GGCTAGGATTTGAGATCTTAGAGGTTCTTTTCCATCTCTTTGTCCTTGCCCTGGGAAGACAAGCTAGCATGAGGCTAGGCTGGCCCAGATGCAAATAGAGCAGAGAAGGCCAGTTGCAGCAAGAGAATAAGGCAGATGCACAGAGAAAAAGAGAACAAGAGACCACATGGGCCCAGATAAAAAGAGCTGGTGGGGCCGGGCGCGGTGGCTCAAGCCTGTAATCCCAGCACTTTGGGAGGCCGAGACGGGCGGATCACGAGGTCAGGAGATCAAGACCATCCTGGCTAACATGGTGAAACCCCGTCTCTACTAAAAAATACAAAAAAACTAGCCGGGCGAGGTGGCGGGCGCCTGTAGTCCCAGCTACTCGGGAGGCTGAGGCAGGAGAATGGCGTGAACCCGGGAGGCGGAGCTTGCAGTGAGCTGAGATCCGGCCACTGCACTCCAGCCTGGGCGACAGAGCGAGACTCCGTCTCAAAAAAAAAAAAAAAAAAAAAAAAAAGAGCTGGTGAGGCGACTTCCACTGGTTCTTAACAAATTCCAGGTCTCGGTTCCTCATCAGCCCTGGATGCGCTTTTTACCTTGGGATTCTATTAAATATCCCTGAATTCTCCAAATAAATTCCCCTTTCTGTTTAAGCTAACTTGATGGGCTGCTCCTTGTAACCAAACAGCTCCAAAAGCAGATCCTCTCCCTCTATCATCTCTTCAACACTGATGTTCCCCAGGAATCTTCCCTAGGACCTCTTCCTGTAACATTCTTCCCCAGCACTGTCCAGGGGAAATAGAGTGTAAGCCACGTATGTAATTCCAAATCATCTAGTAGCCATTTTTAAAAAGCTAAAAGAAAACAGGTGAAATTAATTTTGAGTATATTATATAAATAATATAATAATATTTGGCCCAATATCTTCAAATATTGCATTTCAGGATTAATCAATATTAACATTATCAATTAGATATTTTATAACCTTAAATTCAGACTAAGTCTTCAAATTCTGGTGTGTATTTTCCACTAGCAGCATATTTCAGTTTGGACTAACTCAATTCAAGCACTCAGTAGTGGCTACTGGCTACCACATTGGACAACTCAGACATACTACAGGGCTTTAATTATCAGACACAGAGCTAATTACTCTCAAATCTGTATTTAGATATTTCAAAGACAGCTTAATAAATATGAAATGGGTCATAATGTACCCCTGCTTCAACATTCTGGTGACTTCCCAATGGGATAAAATCTAAAGTCTTTCACAAGGCCTGCCATGACCAGGCCCAACCTGCCTCAACAGCTTTGGTTTTTAACACTCTCTACCTTGTACCCAGAAATCTAGCCTCAACTGACTTTTTTCAGATGCTAGACTGCCTCTGCTCTTCACCATGTCCAGCGCTTGGCTTCTCCCCATCCAACTCCACAGCACTTGGCTCACGCCAACTCATCCTTAAGGCCTAGCTTGGATGGATTCCTCTGAAAAGCCTTCTGTGACCCCCTCCCCGCCCGCCCCAGAGCCTGGGTTGGGTACCTGCTTATCAGACAATGAACTATGATCACAGTTGTGTCTTAGTGGGTGTTTCCCTGGAAGCAGACTCCAAGACAAGAATTTGAGTCCAAGTACCGTAGATGATTTGGCAGGAGATCCTAGAAAGCATAAGTAGAGGAAGTCAGGGGTAAGTCAGGGAAGAGAATCAAGAGGCAAGAAGAAAAAGAATGAGAAGGGAAGAAGGGTCTCCCATCCCAGCCCATCTGTCACCCAGCCACGTGGGAAGCTGCTGGGACTGGCCATTTGTGATCATTTTGGATGCAGGACTCCCCCTTGCCAACCTGTAGATAACCTGGGGCTGGCACCTAGGACCAGCCATGTGCCACACTGCCCCCTGAGATCTGGCCCTTATGCTGAAAGTGCTATGGGGTTGAATGGGGAGAAGCCACCTAGTTTCTATCTTGGAACCTGGTTTCTACCTATAGAGTTTCTACCTTGGAGCCTAGGATCAGCTGACAGCAGAGCCAGCAATGCCTCCCCTTGGTTTGACTGGGTCTCAACCTGGAGGGAGAAGGACTAGGCTCAGGGAGGAACACTGACCCCACCATGCCCCCATCTTTCGGCTGTCCAGAATTCAGAGTGGTTGCCAGGATGTCCTGGCCATGACTATTCCTGTGCTGCTTCGGGGTGCTTATTGCAAGGACATGCATGAAGGGAAGGGAAGACACCCAGGAAATGCTTTCCAGGTACACGGTCAGGACTCATGGTGAACTGGGATGTTGGTCAGGACAAACTGGCCACTCACAAGACCGGTTCTTCTTGCAATCCCCAAATCCCCATCCTGGATTCTTCCTCCTCTCCATTGCTGCTTATTCCTCTACAACCCCAGCTCCGCTTGCTTTTTCTACTCCCTCCCTTCTGTCTCTAAGCAGGGACTCCACCTGGCTCGATGCATGGAGATCCAATATGGAGCACCACTTTTGGGCAGAGTCCTCATGCTCTGTCAACTCACAGGTCACTGGCCTCATGTCCAGTCTTTAAATGGAAGTCTTTGGAGGAATTTCTAATTTCTGCACCATCCATCAGCCAGGATAATCAGGCCACAAGGCACAAAGCTCACAGTGTATCTCAGAATTCCTTACTCAGAATGTTGCGAGGGGCCTGGCAGACACTTGGAATCTGCTGGACTCCTCCCCAAGTCAATCATTTCAAACCCATGGTTAGGGCATGTGATCTAAGTAAGACTGTTTTATATGATCTGTAAATTATTTATTTGAAACGTCTCACAAAAGAATAAAAACCAAAATCACAGGTAGTCCCACACTTTAAATCCCATTTATATAATGGAATAAAGTTATACAAAATCAGGACTTCTCCCAGAAAATCTGGGATATATGATGGCTGCTGGCATGGTAGGAGGAACAATGGAGTCCAAAGAGTTGAGTTCCAGACTTGCTTGCTGTGTGATCATGGACAAATCCTTTGCCTGCTCTGGGCCTTGGTCTCCTTATGTGTACAATGAGATGTTTTTACCTGAGTGATGGTGTTCAACTTAGATGGCATGTGGTTCTATGGCTCTGGGCCAATCAGAGATTCCCAGATTTGACCCTTTCTCAGTAAGTATGACCAGAATTTAAGTCTACATTCCAGTCAGCACAAGGAAGTGCAATTGTCAGGTTTCAGTGGCCCAGAAGTTTCCCCTAAGGGGCAGTTCCTAGCTCTGGAAATCACTTGCCATGCGAGTATGCCCATCCAAAAACTCTCCATGAGCCAGGAGGCTGCTGGGAATCCCTTGCCACTCAGATGATCCCAGGACCCAAATACAATTCAGGGCCCAGAGTCTCCAATGGAGGCTTTTCCAGACTCAGCCAGGCTCGGAGCTCGTCAGGCAGTCAGGAGAGAGCTCTTCTCCAAGGCGGGGTTGGCACAGGCTTAGAGAGGGAGGGTGCTTGTAGGGGCCCACCATCCCCTGCTGCCCTCAACACTCCACCCACTCCCCCATGAGGGCACCAGGTCCTAGCAGGAGACTGGCCCCACAGTCCCCAAGCTGTTTGTCCAGCTGTCCTCGCAACCCCAGACCACAGGACTCTTATGTATCTTGGCCTGGAGAATGTTGTCAGGCATCTGGATACCCACTGGGTCCCAGCCCAGAACCAACACCAGGTGGGAGGGGGAAGGCTGGGTTGAGTTGCATCCCTTTCTGGGCCTCCCCTTTTCTCTTTTGTACAAATGAGCCCAGATAATTTCCAAAACCCTTTGGGCTGGGCAGTCTACACCTCAACAGCAGCAGTTAAGAACTCAGCTTTGGGCCGGGCGCGGTGGCTCAAGCCTGTAATCCCAGCACTTTGGGAGGCCGAGACGGGCGGATCACGAGGTCTGGAGATCGAGACCATCCTGGCTAACACAGTGAAACCCCGTCTCTACTAAAAAATACAAAACACTAGCCGGGCGTGGTGGCGGGCGCCTGTAGTCCCAGCTACTCGGGAGGCTGAGGCAGGAGAATGGCATAAACCCAGGAGGTGGAGCTTGCAGTGAGCTGAGATCCGGCCACTGCACTCCAGCCTGGGTGACAGAGCGAGACTCCGTCTCAAAAAAAAAAAAAAAAAAAAAAAAAGGAATAAAGTGCTAATGAATGTTACAACATGGGTGAGCCTTGAAAACATTACATTAAGTGAAAGAAGCCAGTCACAAACGCCACATATCCTTTGATTTCACTTACATGAAATGTCCAGAATAAGAAATATGTACAGTCAGAAAGTAGATTTGTGGTTTCCAGGGGCTGGGTGGAGGGGAAACGGGGAGCAACTGCTCATGGGAGGAGAGTTTCTTTTTAGGGTGATGGAAAGTTTCTCGAATCAGATAGTAGTGATTGTTGTACAACTCTGTGACTATACTAAAAGCTATTGAATTGGGCCGGGCGCGGTGGTTCAAGCCTGTAATCCCAGCACTTTGGGAGGCCGAGACGGGCGGATCACGAGGTCAGGAGATCGAGACCATCCTGGCTAACCCGGTGAAACCCCATCTCTACTAAAAATACAAAAACTAGCCGGGCGAGGTGGCGGGCGCCTGTAGTCCCAGCTACTCGGGAGGCTGAGGCAGGAGAATGGCGTAAACCCGGGAGGCGGAGCTTGCAGTGAGCTGAGATCTGGCCACTGCACTCCAGTCCGGGCGACAGAGCGAGACTCCGCCTCAAAAAAAAAAAAAAAAAAAAAAAAAAGAACTCAGCTTTGAAGTTAGACAGAATAGGTTGGAACCAATCAAAGACTTCATGGATCTCAGGGTCCTGATGAATGATAAAAACCCTCCCAGCTTCATGCACAAGGCTGAAGTCTGCATAAACTACACAACATGAACAGGGCATCTCGACTTCTAACGAGAGAAGTTGGACATCAAACTACATCCCTTCAACAGCAAGACTTGGAGATTTCTGCCCCAAAGAATTGAGAAACATCCTTTCTTCTCATGACCCTTGGCATCGGCTCATTTGTATAGGACCTAGAGTGCTTTCTGTAAAATGATGGAATTCTAATCATCCATCATGTTTAGACACATGCCAAGAGAATGACGAAGCTAGGTGGAGGGGCAGTCAGCAGGAGCCAGGTTACCTAGAGGGACAGTTAGAGACCCAAAATGGAAACACATCATAAAGGGCAAGGAAGAGTCCAGCATGGTAAGCCAAGCTCAACAGTCAAGCTAGGACATAGTGGAGAAGGGTGTTAGAGCAGACACAGGAAGGTCAGTTTCCTGATTCAGCCACCCCAGTGATGGAAGTGGCTGGGTGGGCCCAGGCTGGGGAAGAGCTGCAGGCCTTTGGAGGCCAGGTTATCCAGCTGTCCTCCAGCAGAACAAGGAGGAGGAGGATTTCTCTTCCTTGCCTTCCAAAACATTTTCTTCACAAAATGAGATCATGGGGGTTCCTGGGAATATTTTGATAGGAGTCATCTTTCCTTGACCAAGCAGGTATAAGATTGATTATTAAACACACAAACTCTGCAACATCTTTTTTTTTTTTTTTTTTTTTTTCCTTTTTTAATGAAGCCTCACTCTGTCACCCAGGCTGGAGTGCAGTGGTGTGATCTCAGCTCACTGCAACCTCCACCTCCCAGGTTCAAGCAATTCTTCTGCCTCAACCTCTTGGAGTAACTGGGATTACAGGTGCGCACCACCTAACTTTTGTATTTTTAGTAGAGATGGGGTTTCATCATGTTAGTCAGGATGGTCTCGAACTCCTGACCTTGTGATCTGCCTGCCTCGGCCTCCCAAAGTGCTGGGATTATAAGCATGAGCCACTGTGCCCGGCCTGCAACATCTTTTAAGGTAGCGTTTCTCAATCTCAGCACCACTGACATTTGGGGGTCTAGATAATTCTTTGTTGTGGGAGCCTGTCCTGTGCATTGCAGGATATTCAGCGGCATCCCTAACCTCTACCCGCTAAAAGCCAGTAGCACCACAACCATCCCGAGTCGTGACAACCAAAAATATCTCCAGACATTGCCAAGTGTCCCCTGGGGGGCAAAATCACCCCCAGTCAAAAATCACTCTTCTTCGGATAAGATGTACTTAGACCCATTTTCTTTCTAAAATCAATGTGATAGTCTCACCTTTTCACCAGAAACAAGTAAGAAGAGTCAGTAACCACTGAATTACAGAGCATCTGAGCTACTTTAAGCTTCTTATCTATATTAGTTCATTTAATGCTCCAAAAACTCAAGGCAGCAAACATAGCTATTATCCCCATCTTGCAAATGAGGACACTGAGGTACACAGGAGTTTAGTCACTTGCCCCTGGTTCCACAGCCAATAAGTGTGGAGTGAGGGTGTGGGTCCAAGTAGACTGACTCGAGTCCATGTTTTATATAATATGAATTACACAAGTTAATAACAAGAAGCTGCTACCTACTGTCTCTCAGTGTCCCCAATCTGGGATCCAACCAACTGGATCCCATGGAAGCCCATCCAATCAGAGTTCCACACTTCCCTGATCACATGTGACTCAGGAGCCAAAACTCTGTTGGAGGAATTCATGTCATTGAATTCATATCATCTTAGAGTTGTGGCTAAAAATACAGTAAGGTCATGCTCATTGTTTTAAAAAATAACACTATGGCTGGGCGCAGTGGGTTACTCCTGTAATCCCAGCAATTTGGAAGGCTGAGGCAGGTGGATTGCTTGAGCCTAGGAGTTCAAGACCAGCCTGAGCAACATGGCAAAACCACATCTCTTAAAAATAAATAAATAAATAAATACATGTGTACTGGTGCACACATGTAGTTCTAGCTACTCAGGAAGCTGAACTGGGAAGATCACCTGAGACCAGGGAGGTCAAGGCTGCAGTATGCCAAGACTGTGCCACTGTACTCCAGCCTGGATGACAGAGTGAGACCCTATCTCAAAAATAAAGCAAAGAGGCCAGTCGTGGTGGCTCACGCCTGTAATCCCAGCATTTTGGGAGGCCGAGGGGGGCAGATCAGCTGAAGTCAGGAGTTCGAGACCAGCCTGGCCAACATGGCAAAACCTCATCTCTACTAAAAATAACAAAAATTAGCCATGTGTGGTAGCACATGCCTGTAATCCCAGCTACTCAGGAGGCTGAGGCACAAGAATCACTTGAACCTGGGAGGTGGAGGTTGCAGTGAACTGAGATTGCATCATTGCACTCCAGCCTGGGCAACAGAGTGAGACTGTGTCAGAAAAGAAAAGAAAAGAAAAGAAAAGAAAAGAAAAGAAAAGAAAAGAGAAGAGAAGAGAAGAGAAGAGAAGAGAAGAGAAGAGAAGAGAAGAGAAGAGAAGAGAAGAGAAGAGAGAAAAGAAAAGAAGAGAAAAGAAAAGGAGGTGAGGGGAGGGGAGATTGCACCATTGCACTCCAGCCTGGGCAACAGAGTGAGACTGTGTCGGAAAAGAAAAGAAAAAAAGAAAAGAGAAATGAAAAGAAAAGGAAAGAGACACTTTGGACAGAAGACAATATGACTAGGGGAAAATCCGAGGCTTGGAAGGGCCAGAAGAGCCACTGCAGAATCACCGTATGTTGTGTATGACATTGGTCTTAGGTCCCACTCCAAGAGCAGCCTCTGACCTCTGTTGTTTCTTCCAACTGAACAAGCCTGTGGTTCTATAAGACGTGAGCTGTCCCCAGAAGAACAACGACTGGAGTTGTCACATTTAGCAAATAAGGATACAGAGTGCTCAGTCAAATTTGCATTTCAAATCAATGAAGAATTTTTTAGTATAAGTATGTCCCATGCAATATTAGAGACATACTCATACTTTTAAAAATTCTTCATTGACCTAAAATGCAAATTTGATTGGGCACCCTGTAATTTCCCTGGCAACCCTTCCCAAAGGCAGACTATTTGGATATCATCCACTAAAAAGGGCAGAAACTCCTCAAGAGGCCACCACACTTCCCAGAGCCCAGTCTCATTCTTAAAAGGAAGACAAATAGATCCAATAGATCCCACTCTGGCTCCTCCTACCCCCAGATGCCCAGATGCCCCCCCAATACACCCCTCTCCCCACTCCTGCTTCAGTCCACCCTCTCCTGCCCTTTATAACCACTTGGAGAAATTCCACTGACACAAGGAATCCTTGGAGGGTTAATCCTTCTGATACCAAGTCACACTTTAACTCATTCCCTCCAGGTCAAGGATTAAAAGCTGCCCATACAAGGGTCAGGCCTCCAGCAGACCCTGAAAGCTGAGCTGCCCTGACCCCCGAAGTGAGGAGAAGCTGCAAGGGAAAAGGGAGGGACAGATCAGGGAGACCGGGGAAGAAGGAGGAGCAGCCAAGGAGGCTGCTGTCCCCCCACAGAGCAGCTCGGACTCAGCTCCCGGAGCAACCCAGCTGCGGAGGCAACGGCAGTGCTGCTCCTCCAGCAGAGGACGGCAGGCAGGCAGAGAGGCAGAGGTCCTGGGATTGGAAGGCCTCAGCCCCCAGCCGCTGGGCTGGGTCTGGCCCAATGGCCTTTAATGACCTCCTGCAGCAGGTGGGGGGTGTCGGCCGCTTCCAGCAGATCCAGGTCACCCTGGTGGTCCTCCCCCTGCTCCTGATGGCTTCTCACAACACTGTGCAGAACTTCACCGCTGCCATCCCCACCCACCACTGCCGCCCACCTGCCAACGCCAACCTCAGCAAGGACGGGGGGCTGGAGGCCTGGCTGCCCCGGGACAGGCAGGGGCAGCCTGAGTCCTGCCTCCGCTTCACCTCCCCGCAGTGGGGACCGCCCTTTCCCAATGGCACAGAAGCCAATGGCACGGGGGCCACAGAGCCCTGCACCGATGGCTGGATCTATGACAACAGCACCTTCCCATCTACCATCGTGACTGAGGTGAGGACCTGGGGCTCCCCATCCAGGGGCCAAGATGGGAAGATGGGGGCCTTTGTTAAAAAACAAAATGTGCCAGGCGCGGTGGCTCAAGCCTGTAATCCCAGCACTTTGGGAGGCCGAGACGGGCGGATCACGAGGTCAGGAGATCGAGACCATCCTGGCTAACACGGTGAACCCTCGCCTCTACTAAAAGAATACAAAAAACTAGCCGGGCGACGTAGCGGGCGCCTGTAGTCCCAGCTACTCGGGAGGCTGAGGCAGGAGAATGGCGTAAACCAGGGAGGCGGAGCTTGCAGTGAGCTGAGATCCGGCCACTGCATTCCAGCCTGGGCGGCAGAACAAGACTCCGTCACAATAAAAAAAAAAAAAAAAAATGTACATGGAGAAGTTAACTGCTGAGTTTTTTAATTGCTGAGTTAAAAAGAAAAACGCTCTCAGCTATCAGGACCAGAGAAGCAAAGGGCAAAGTGCCAGAGGAAGAGGGTGACATGGACCCCAGAGGACCAGCTGAAGGAGGGGAAGGGGATTCTCTGAAGCCAGGCTCATCCCTGCCTGACCCTTGCTCCTCTCCCCACAGTGGGACCTCGTGTGCTCTCACAGGGCCTTACGCCAGCTGGCCCAGTCCTTGTACATGGTGGGGGTGCTGCTCGGAGCCATGGTGTTCGGCTACCTTGCAGACAGGTCAGTCCTGGGTAGGGTCAAGGAACTGGGCTGGGATTAGGGGCTCAGCTGGGCTCAGGGGGTCTAGGTGGGAGCTTGGCATTGCCAGCCGGGGCTGGTTTGAGAATCTACAGCACCAGTCTCATAATACCACAGAGGTCCTCAAAATACCCCAGCCTAGGCATGATCCAGGGTGAGCCCTCCTCTCCTGGCTCAGCCTGGCCCCCATCAGTCTCCAGGGCCCTGTTACAGGTCTCCCCTCCTCCCACAGGCTAGGCCGCCGGAAGGTACTGATCTTGAACTACCTGCAGACAGCTGTGTCAGGGACCTGTGCAGCCTTCGCACCCAACTTCCCCATCTACTGCGCCTTCCGGCTCCTCTCGGGCATGTCTCTGGCTGGCATCGCCCTCAACTGCATGACACTGAGTGAGAGACACTTACCAGCCCACTCCCCTCTGGCCACCCAGCCCAGCAACCCCTTTCCAGCCTCCCCTCCCAGCCTGCCCCTCCTGAGCCCTGCCTGCCCTCCAGCCTCTCTCTTGGGTCTCACCTTCCTGCCAATAGAACCACCTTTTTCTCAGGCTCATGCCACCCTGACCCCTCATGTAAAAACAAGATTGCAAACTCCATTGTTAGAGCCAGCAGATCATGCAAGAGGCCAAGCAGGCCAGGTGCAGGAGGCATTAGGGAATGGTGAGAACTGTATTCAAAGGAGAGACACATTCATCCAGAGACACCCCAGGCACACAGCTGCTCCAGGCAGGAGATCCTAGGGTTGTCATAGCTTCCCCCTCCTCTTTGATTAATGTAAAATATCCCAGTGTTTTTAATGTTTGCAATTAACTCTAATAATAAACATAGGGTGAGGCGGCATCGTGCAGACAAGACGCGTCCATGGACTGAGTGTGGTCTCTCCATGGGCCATGGATGTGCATCCTCTGATAGATAAACCCCCCCCCCCTTACCCCATGTTTCTCAAATGAGGAATCTGAGGCTGAGAAGAAGGGAAAGGATTTACCCAAGGTCATTCCTCAACCACAGAAGGAAATCCAAGGATTTGGGATTCTCTAGACTAGAGGAATTAACCGGGACTGGGCTAGAACCTGGGCAAGACACCTAAGAAATCCAGCCCCCAAGTCCAGCCTAAGTATCCAAGTCCCTGTCCCAGCAGCCCAATGGGGAGCCCACGTGGACAGGAGGTAGGCCTCTCCAGACCACACCAGAGAGGTGGTCCCACTCCTACCTCAAGACTCCAGGATGCAGAAGAGCCACTGCCTCCTCCAAGCTGCTCTGGCCAGTGAGAGTGGAATCCAGTCCACAGCTGAGGAAGACCAGAAGAATGGTTGCTGTTGAAGACAGACCGAGTGGCCAGAGGTGCTCTCAATGGAGAAGGAACTCTAGTCAGGAGAATGGGTTGAGGAGGAGCAGAAAAAACAAAAAAGTCAAGAATGTGGAGGGGGCAGTTCCCGGATATTCTGAACCCAACTCCCCATCCATACCTCCACTGAAATTGCCCCACTCCCATCACCCCGGCGCTCAACTTACTCGATGCATTTTCCACTGAGCCTTGGGACAGGCCAAGGTTTGGATGGAGGGAGGGTCTTTACTAGCCCAGTAGCCCAGGTAGTTGCAGCATCCTGTCTTAACCCTCTTTCCAGATGTGGAGTGGATGCCCATCCACACACGGGCCTGCGTGGGCACCTTGATTGGCTATGTCTACAGCCTGGGCCAGTTCCTCCTGGCCGGTGTGGCCTATGCTGTTCCCCACTGGCGCCACCTGCAGCTGCTGGTCTCTGTGCCTTTTTTTGCCTTCTTCATCTACTCCTGGTGCGTGGGGCCTAGGGTAGGACATGGTCGCCACAGGAGCCCAGAGGGCTGTAAGGGACAGGGCATCTCCCAGAGCTCAGCACACATCCCATCCCAGAAATGTAGAGAAGGTCAAACCCAATACAATGCCTCTGTGTGGCAGACAGGGAGACCAAGGCTGCGGGGAGAAGGCTTTGCCCCAGGATATCCAATTCTCTGGCTTCCCCCACTCAGTTAGCCTGCCTGCTCTGCTCCCCCTACCAGCAACCAAGAGCTGAGCTTCTGGATTGGGAAATATGTCATTACCAAGCTGGGCACTGCCTCGTGGTCCTAGAGAGAGGGATTTGGCAAGGCCCCCGGGTTCCCAACCTTAAATAAAATCCCATCGCAGGCCCCTGGAAAGACCAGCCCCAGCCCCCCACCCAGCTGACTGGAACTGAAGCCATGCTGACACCCACCCCCACCCCTGCTCCCAGGTTCTTCATCGAGTCGGCCCGCTGGCACTCCTCCTCCGGGAGGCTGGACCTCACCCTGAGGGCCCTGCAGAGAGTTGCCCGGATCAATGGGAAGCGGGAAGAAGGAGCCAAGTTGAGTATGGAGGTGAGATCCCCTGAGACTTCCCATGATAACCTCCCAGGGCTTCATCCTCAAACCCCAAACCCAGGGCCCAGGGAACTCCTCTGAATAAGGGATTAGGGAGGAGCTCCTTGGGAAGATCCCAGGCCCTGAGCTCTGCCGGTCCCAGCAGGTACTCCGGGCCAGTCTGCAGAAGGAGCTGACCATGGGCAAAGGCCAGGCATCGGCCATGGAGCTGCTGCGCTGCCCCACCCTCCGCCACCTCTTCCTCTGCCTCTCCATGCTGTGGTAGGCCCAGAAAGACGGACAGACTGAGACAAAAGGCTGGCTGGGGCGGGAGGAGACACAATGGGTGGAAGAGGCCAGACAAGAGGGTAGGAAGGTCAGCAGACCTGCTGTGAGAAGCAGTAACCCCACACTAGGGATCACCTTTAGGAACCAAATGCCCCCCAGCCTCGACTCAGTCCCAGTCTCCACACAGGACACCAGTCTCCCCATCTTGTCTTTTCACTAGCCCTGTTCCAATATGGAGACACCTCATCAGGACCAATGGGCTCCAGAGTCAATAGACTTACATCATGAAGGCAGAGACCAGTCTGGCTTGCAAAATATTCATAGATTTTACTGGCTTGATGGTGCCTGCCAGAAACACAGGCACAGGCAACAAGATGACTAAAACTCATCTCCAAAGAACACTTTGGCCAAGGCCAAAGAAAATCTTCCTTTCCCTTTGCAACACTCCCCATTATCCTTCCTTCCCATCACCATAGCAATCCCATAACAGTTAAGGGAAACATGATCAGAAGGAACAATCCTGCCAATGAATTATTTGCTTCCAATTTGGGATTTATTCTGAGTCATGGGCTCTAGCCAATAATCTTGAGCTTCATTTTTCGGGCTCTTGACATCTTAAAAAGTACAACACTCATCCCAGGAACATGGACAGGTCCCAGAAGGCTCTGTACTCTCCCAGCTGCCTTGGCCCTGAAGATGGCTTGGATATCCACCTGCCCTCCCTCAGCCCAGCATCAACTGATAAGATGAGAACTAAACCTATGTAAATCCTACACAGCAACTAAGTGAAAATTCCCCCAATTAACTGGGACCCTAGTTATCAGAAGATTGAGAAATTTGGAGTATTAGAGGACTACCTCAATACTTAAACCCTGCAGTTTGATTATATGGTTAAATGAAGAAATATTAGCCAAGACAGATTCCAGCTCCTTAAGCAGGGTACCCAATGCAGCTCCCCCGCTTTTGAAAGAGTACCCCACTTTAAGCCTCCCTAACAAACTCTATACCCCTCTCTTTTCTCTGCTAGGTTTGCCACTAGCTTTGCATACTATGGGCTGGTCATGGACCTACAGGGCTTTGGAGTCAGCATCTACCTAATCCAGGTGATCTTTGGTGCTGTGGACCTACCTGCCAAGCTTGTGGGCTTCCTTGTCATCAACTCCCTGGGTCGCCGGCCTGCCCAGATGGCCGCACTGCTGCTGGCAGGCATCTGCATCCTGCTCAATGGGGTGGTACCCCAGGGTGAGCACCCATGAGCACCTTGGCCCCTTCTCCTCAGCCCCATCCCCACACATAACCCAACCTCTCAGAAGGGAGGGGGCCAATTCCTCCTAGCCTCCACTCCCAAGCTCCAGCTATCCCCCCTTCTTTCTCTCTAGACCAGTCCATTATCCGAACCTCTCTTGCTGTGCTGGGGAAGGGTTGTCTGGCTGCCTCCTTCAACTGCATCTTCCTGTACACTGGGGAACTGTATCCCACAATGATCCGGTGAGTGGGAGCCTAACAGGAGAATGACAGCCTTTCCTTGGGGAAAGACATTCTCCTGTGCACAGGTCGGACCCCAGAGCTAAATCAAGTACATCCCAGCCCAAAGGCCCCTCCCAGCACTCACCATTGCAAGGCACATCGTAGCTACTTAGTACACACCTCATGGCCTAGCTAACACAAGTGTTACTATCCTCTAAGCCCTTACTGGACCCTAGAAGAAGGGTCTTGTGCCCTTATCAGATTTCAGATGAAAGAGCAGTAATCCAAAGCACTCACTATGTACCAGGCAGTGTCTTAAACTTTTCACAAACATTAATTCATTTAATCTGCATAACAAGCCATTGTGGTAGGCACTATCATTATTCCCATTTACAAACATGAAAGCTGAGGCAAAGAGAAGTTAAGTGACTTCTCCAAGATCACACAGCTAACAAATGGTGAAGCACGCATTTGAACCCCAAGCAGTATGTCTCCTGAGTCAATGTTTTTAACCTCTTCTCTCATGAATAATGTTCTTAACTTGCAGATTCCAGCTCCCTCCCACTAGGGATTCTAATCCAATAGGTGTATGTTGGCTTGTTGCAACTATAACACAATTCCTCCAGGTGATCTGAGAACCGTAGTGTAACACAACTGAATCATTTGACATCAGAAACTGAAGCCCAGGGAGGGAAAGGGGCTTGCCCAAAGTCACACAGCAAGTTAAGGGCAGAGGCAAAATTCAATCTTAAGTCTCTTTATTCCTTGGCCAGAACTCTTTCCAATTTCTCTTTTGAAAAAGATCACCAACAGCTGTGGTGGGGGAGGACCATTTGAGCCCAGGAGTTTAAGACCAGCCCTGGCAACGCAGAGACCCTATCTCTACAAAAAAAAAAAAAAAAAAAAAAAAATCGCCAAATGGGTTTGCTAATTAAATGGGGAACGGAGGAGGTACTGGGAGTGTCCTGGGGGCTGAGCCTGAGCTGCCATCCTCCAAATGGGACCAGAGCCTGGGCATTCATGCCGGAACTCTAACCAACACCCATCCGCTGCGGGCCCTGCAGGCAGACAGGCCTGGGGATCGGTAGCACCATGGCCCGAGTGGGCAGCATCGTGAGCCCGCTGGTGAGCATGACCGCCGAGCTCTACCCCTCCGTGCCTCTCTTCATCTACGGTGCTGTTCCCGTGGCCGCCAGCGCTGTCACCGTCCTCCTGCCAGAGACCCTGGGCCAGCCACTGCCAGACACGGTGCAGGACCTGGAGAGCAGGTGCGCCCCCACCCAAAAAGGAGCAGGGATATATCCCAGGTCACACATGCAGGGTGAGGTGGCATGGAGACTCAAGCCCAGGCTTCCTCTTCTAGCCCAAAGCTCTGTGTCCCTTTGTCCCCAGTTGCCTGAGCTTCTCCTAGAATCCTTCCTGGGGATCCCAGCTCTGGGGAGCAGTAGGTGTTTGGGGCAGAGAGCAGGTGGCCAGGCACAGCTGAGTGGAGATCCCACGGGAGCCCCCATCTCCTGGCCCTGGCCTGGAGGCTACATACCCAGAGTGCCATTCTTCTGCCCCCTGCAGGAAAGGGAAACAGACGCGACAGCAACAAGAGCACCAGAAGTATATGGTCCCGCTGCAGGCCTCAGCACAAGAGAAGAATGGACTCTGAGGACTGAGAAGGGGCCTTACAGAACCCTAAAGGGAGGGAAGGTCCTACAGGTCTCGGGCCACCCACACAAGGAGGAGGAAGAGGAAATGGTGACCCAAGTCCAGGGCCTGTGGTTCAGGAAAGCACATTCCCAGGGGTCCACCTCCCTTTATAATCCCCACCAAAACCACATCATTAAAAGGTTTGACTGCATGCCATCTCTCCATGTCTCTCTTGTCTCAAATGGAATGGCCACTCCATTTTAGTCAGCTTCCAGCCCCAGAGGCCATACAGTCCCCTCCCACCCACTCCATCTCCAGGATTTTCCAAACCATCCTAGACAATTAGAAAAGACTCTTGCCTTTGCCCCTCTGTATCCCTCCTTTCCTCCCTCTTCCCTCCCCCATCCTCTAACCTATTCAAATATTTCTGTGAGATTTAGCTAAATATCTAATGCTCCTCCCTTCCCTGTCAGGCTAGAAATTGACAAGAGCTGAAATGACTGGCTGAAATGAAAGCAGCCAATCAGAGGCTTTGTTTCAAGCTCCTCCCCCTCTGTGAGAGCAGGTGGGAACCTCTGACAGCAAAGGAGAAGAAAAAGGACAACAGCTGGCCAGGTGTGGTGGCTCACATCTGTAATCCTAGCATGTTGGGAGGCCGAGGTGGGTGGATCACTTAAGCCCAGGAGTTCAAGACCAGCCTTGGCAACATAGCGAGACCCTGCCTCTATTAAAAAAAAAAAAAAAAAAAAAAACAGCTGTGACTTCAGGAAGTTGGCCCCTCTAGCAGCATGGTCAGGATGATGGAATCTCTAGATTCCAACAGGGTCTGGACTCAAAACCCGCTCTAGATTAGCCTGCTAGCTAACCTAATCCTGCCTGCTGCACTACCTGAGCTCTCTTGGTTGCTCTGCCTCCTGTGGGCTCTGGGCTGGTGGAGGGAAGAGAAGAGGGAAGGGGTTGTGGGGAACGCTAACTATGTGCCAGGCACTGTCCTAAACCATTTGCCTATATTAACTCATTTACTCCTCCCAGCAACCCTTGGAGATTACTACAATCATTCCCTATTTTACAGATAAGAAAATCAAGACACAGAGAGGTTAAGTAACCTGTCCAGTTCATACAGCTGGTACATTGTGGAGTCAGGATTAGAATTCAGACAATCTGGCACCAGGATGTGTGCGCCTGACCCTTCTGCTGCCAGGAGCTGTGAGGCACTGAAACTTTAGCCTCTTTCACCCCCAGGACCCTTCTCCTCCTTCCTTCTGGGCTGAAAAGGATGAGTAGGAGAAGAAGGGAGATGATCATGGGAGGAACCATGTGAAATGAGTTAGGGGTAAGGCAATTTAAGGGTTAAGGTCAGGAAAAGACCAGGATGTCCAGCACCTGTGTCCTCAAAGGAGCTCACTTCAGGGAAGCCTGGGGCAGCCCTATTCGCACCTACAGGTGGCAGGAGTGAGCCCTGCCACGCCCTGCCATAAATGCTCACTGGCACTCTGCCTGGAACCCTATCCCCAGTAGCCAGCCTGGCCCCCAGGGCCAGCCCCTTATCCCCGGGGGAAAGTCCACATTCCTTGAGCTGTACACACTGCCTTGCAGGTAGGACCCCAGGGGCTCGGGTTGAGTTAGGGCAATCTGGAAAGAGGGGTTGGCCTGAAAATCCCCTGAAAAAAAACCACACAGCCCAGGGGGAGCTCACAGCAACTCAGACAACAGGACTCTCCAGGGCAAATCTGGGCACAGCAGAAATCACCACAACCCACCTCACCTCCTGGAACATCTGGAGCCTTGGTGTTCCCCCTTGGTGCTGAAACTCCTCATGCTCCCATTGGTTGCTTGAGGGTCACCAGCCCTACTCACCCTGCAGTTTCTCAGGCAGCACTGCCCTCATGGCTGACCCTCATGGGGCATCTGGACTGAGACTGGGAGACAAGACACATGGATTTAGCCCTGCTTCTGCAGATCTGGGGTTTTGAGACCAGTGACTTGGCCTACTACTGGCTCCAGACCCTGCCAGCAACTCTGACATGCCCTGGTTCCTCCTGCAAGTCTCTCATCTCTGTGCTTATATCACCTGGTATCTGCAGATGCCTCAGCAAGGCTGCCCAGAGCCAGCCATAGCCTGCCTCAGCTGCACCCCAACTGGTACAAGTCCTGGGTGCTGATTCAGCCAGCTCAGACCATGCACACAGAATCCATTCTCCCAGCTCCTGGCCTGGGACTTCCTATACTCATCCTGTGTGCTTGACAAAAGAGAACCCTAAACCATAAACCTTCCTCCCACTTCTAAGTCACCAGTAAGTGACTTCTGACCTTGCCCCCCCAAGGAGTCAGCCCCAAACACAGGCTCAGATCCCATCCTCTAGCCTTGGCCCTGAGGCTGAGTTAGGACACTGTCATGCCCCACCATAGTGGCCTCAGATGCTCTCCCCATTTTTTTTTTTTTTTCTGAGACAGTGTCTTGCTCTGTTGCCCAGGCTGGAGTGCAGTGACACGATCTCAGCTCACTGCAACCTCCACCTCCCGGGTTCAAGCGATTCTCACTGCAATGTCAGCCTCCCAAGTAACTCGGATTATAGGCACACACCACCACACCTGCCTAATTTCTCTATTTTTAGCAGAGACAGGGTTTCACCATGTTAGCCAGGCTGGTCTTGAACTCCTGACCTCAAGTGATCCGTACACCTCAGCCTCCCAAAGTGCTGAGATTACAGGCATGAGCCACCGCGCCTGGCCTATCTCCACTTTTAACCATAGGTCCTATCGTCAGCCAGCTTGGCAGGGCCGTGTAGCCACCCTCAGTTTCCTGGCCAGGATGGTACACTCAGGAGCATCCTCAACTGCCTGGTCCTGTAGAGTGTTCACAAGAAGCCACATTCTCAGGGTTCCATGCTATCATCTCAGGTCCCACCTTGACAGCCCCAGTTTCACACCACTCCAAGCCCCTCCCTTAGGCTCTTCTCTTCCCTTTCCCAGGAGTTTGCATGACCTATTTGGGTCATGTATAGAGCAGATGCCCAAATAGCTAAATTTCATATCATGTGGGAGGCTGAATAATGACCAAATATGCCCACATCCTAATCTCTGGAACCTGTGAGTATGTTACCTTACATGGTAAAAGGGGTTTTGCAGTTGTGATTAAATTAAGGATTTTGAGATCGGGGTTGTGTTATCCTGGATTATCTGGGTGGACCCGATGTGGTCACAACAGTACTTACAAGAGAAAGGCAGGCGATCAGAGTGGGTAGTAGTTGAGACAACAGAAGCAAGAGTGTGGAGTGAAGCAAGAAGGGACCAAAAAGAATTTTCAAAAAACACATTCAAGTCAAAACAGAGACCATAAACCTCAATTCATTCAATAACTTATCATTCAAACCACTAAGTAAACGCATATGGTGATGTTAAAAAAAAAAAAAAAAAAAAAAAAAAAAAAAAAAAAGGAACCACCAGCCAAAGAATGCAAATGGCCTCTAAAAGGCAAGGAAATAGATTCTCCCCTAAAGCCTGCAGAAGGAACGCAGCGGGGTTGACATATTGATTTTTTTTTTTTTTTTTTGAGGCGGAGTCTTGCTCTGTCACCCAGGCTGGAGTGCAGGGGCATGATCTCAGCTCACTGCAACCTCCACCTCCTGGGTTCAAGCAATTCTCCTGCCTCAGCCTCCTGAATAGCTGGGATTACAGGCATGTATCACCATGCCCAGCTACTTTTTGTATTTTTTGTAGAGATGGGGTTTCGCCATGTTGGCCAGGCTGCCTCCCGAGTTCAAGTGATTCTCCCACCTCGGCCTCCCAGATAGCTGGGACTACAAGAGTGCACCATCACGCCCTGCTAATTTTTGCATTTTTAGTAGGGACAGGGTTTCACCATGTTGGCCAGGCTGGTCTTGAACTCCTGACCTCAGGTGATCTGCCTGCCTTGCCCTCCCAAAGTGCGAGAATTACAGGCGTGAGCTACTACGCCCCGCCGACATATTAATTTTAGACATCTGGCCTCCAGAATTATAAGAGAACAAATCTATACTGTTTTAAGCCACTAAATTTGTGGCAGTTCGTTAACAACAGCACTACGAAACTGATATGCATCCCTTGTTCCTAGATTCCTCCAGGGAGGCCCCTAGACAGTTTCTTTTTCCCATGCACCATAATTTTTGTAGGGATGGGATGTAATGTCTGGATCATCATAGGCCGCACCTCTCCCTACTGTCTTATAGCCTGTCAGATTCACAGAGTTTAAATTAGCCACTAGCCCTTGTAGACACTTAAGTTTGGGACTCCTAGACTTCTCTGTGCTACCCTCCCACCACTACCATTCCTTATGTTTAAAAACTGTGGAAGGAAAATTGTGTCACAGGTGCAGGAAGCAAAAGGAAAACACTGACCGGGTAGACCCCACTGCCCCACTGCACCTCCTCTTTCAAGAAAATCATTTGGATGTTCTCTGAGATGTGACTGTTTCCATTGGTTCATGTGATAGTCATAGAACAGTGGAGGACTCTACTGCAAAAATGCTGTAGTAATGGCTGGGTGCGGTGGCTTACACCTGTAATCCCAGCACTTTGGGAGGTTGAGGCAGGCAAATCACCTGAGGTCAGGAGTTTAAGACCAGCCTGGCTAACATGGCGAAACCCCATCTGTACTAAAAGTACAAAAATTAGCCGGGCGTGGTGGCAGGCACCTGTAATCCCAGCTACTCAGGAGGTGGAGGCAGGGAAAGCTTCAACCCGGGAGACGAAGGTTGCAGTGAACCGAGATCGCACCACTGCACTCCAGCCTGGGTGACAAGAGCAAGACTGAGTCTCACAAAAAAAAAAAAAAAAAAAAAAAAAATGCAGTAATAAGCTAGATGAACTTGAGGCTCAACTTCCCTGATCCATTCTAGTGAGGTCTGCTCCTCCTGAAACCCTCCCCCAAGAGAATCCTGCACTTCAGTAGCAACAGCAAGTGCCATGTAAACCACACCCATAGAAGAGACCAAGCAGCCTATAAGGGCTGAATGTAGGGTTTAGATGTAAGTGGCAGACAACGTTGATTCTGGACGGATGTCCAGAACTGTGGCAGCCATCTTGTAACCCAGAGGGAAACCAGAGCATGGACTAAGGCAACCAATGAGGATAATATAATGGAAAGATAGAACTAATCTGGGTGTTTGATGATTTAACCCCCACCGATTCAATCAATACTGGCACCACCTACCTCTACTCTGATTGTTAAGGGTAACAATTTAAATTTAAGTCCTCCTTTTACTTTAAGCCAGTGTGAGTTCGTTTTTCTGTGATTTGCAGTCAAAGATATCTTATATTTTTACAGCTTTATTGAAATACAACAGACAGTTGCTCAGGTGGTGGTGGTGGTGGTGGTGGTGGTGGTGGTGGTGGTGGTGGTATTGTTGAGACAGGCTCTTGCTCTTGGCCCCAGGGTGGAGTGCAGTGGTGCAATCACAGCTGACTACAGCCTCAACCTTCTGGGCTCAAGCAATTCTCCTGAATAGCTGGGACTACAGGCAAGGGCCACCACTCCTAGATAATGTTTGTATTTTTTTTGAAGAGACACGGTCTCGCTACGATGCCCAGGCTGAGTTGCACATATTTACAGTGTAAAATTGGATGCATTTCGACATGCATGAAACCATCACTACAATCAAGACAATGAACATATCCATCACCACCAAAAGTGTTCTCATGCTCCTTCTTCGTGTGGACATAGGTTTCTACTTCTCTTGAACCAGATTCTCTTCCCCAGATTAGTTTCATCTTTCCATTATATTATCCTCAAATATCAAGGAGTGGAATGGCTGAGTAGTATGTAAGGTGTAAGTTTAGCTTTTTTTTTTTTTTTTTTTTTGAGACGGAGTCTTGCTCTGTCACCCAGGCTGGAGGGCAGTGGCGCAATCTCGGCTCACTGCAGGCTCTGCCTCCCAGGTTGACACCTGCCTCAGCCTCAGCCTCCCAAGTAGCTGGGACTACAGGCACCTGCCACCATGCCCAGCTAGTTTTTTGGGGGGGTTGTTTTTGTTTGTTTGTTTTTTGTATTTTTAGTAGAGATGGGGTTTCACCACGTTGGCCAGGCTGGTCTCAAACTCCTGAACTAGTGATCTGCCTGCCTCAGCAGATCCCAAATCCAAAAGAGCTGGGATTACAGGCATGAGCCACTGCGTCCAGTCATATGTTTAACTTTTTAAGAAATAGCCAAACAGCCGGATATGGTGGCTCACGCCTGTAACCCCAATAACTCAAGAGGCTGAGGCAGGAGGACCCCTTGACCCTGAGAGTTCAAGACCAGCCTGGACAATATAGCAAGACCCTGTCTCTAAAAAATAAAAATAAATTAATAATTTTAAACCATGTTTTTAGTAGAGACAGGGTCTTGCTATGTTACCCAGGCTGATCTCAAACTCTTGGCCCCAAGTGCTGGAATTATAGGCATGAGTTGTCACACCAGCCAAAATTTTACAAAAGAAATAGCCAAACAATTTTCTTAACGTTTTATATTCCCACCAGCAGTATATGAGAGATCCAGTTGTTCCACATCTTTGCCAAAACTTGGTATGATTGCTTTTGTTGTTGTTGTTTGAGATGGAGTCTCTCTGTAGCCCAGGCTGGAGTGCAGTAGTGCAATCTCTGCTTACTGCAACCTCTACCTCCTGGATTCAAGCAATTCTCCTGCCTTAGCCTCCTGAGTAGCTGGGATTACAGGTGCACACCACCACACCCAGCTAATTTTTTTGTATTTTTAGTAGAGATGGGGTTTTACCGTGTTGGCTAGGCTGATCTGGAACTTCTGACCTCAAGTGATCCACTCGCCTCGGCCTTTCAAAGTGCTGGGATTATAGGCATGAGTCACCATGTCTGGTCTGATTGCTGTTTTTAATTTAAGCCATTCTAGTTAATGTGTACTGGTATCTTATTGTAGTTTTAATTTACATTTCTCCGAAGACTAATGATCTAAAGCAACTGTTTACGTGCTTATTTCCGTCTAGACCTCTTCTTTGGTGAGGTGTCTGTTAAAAAATTTGCACATTTTTAAATTTTGATTGTTTCATATTGTTGAGTTGGAAACTTTTTATATATTTCAAAAACAAGCCCCTTGCCAGATATGTTTTGCAAATGTTTTCTCCATGTTTATAGCTTGCCTTTTCAGTTTTGTAACAGTGACTTTTGAAGAACAAAAGTTTTTCAACTGTAATGAAGTCCAGTTTGCTGATTTTATAGTTAATGCTTTTTGTGTCTTTTTTTTTAATCTTTGCCAAACCCAAGGTCACTAAATTTTTCTCCTTTTTTTAATAGAAGTTTTATAGTTTTAGCTTTTATATTGAGGTCTATGATCCAATTTATTTTTGTAAATGATGTGAGGTAAACAGATTGTGGTTCATTGCTTTTTGCATATGGATATCCAATTGTTCCAGCACCATTTGTTGAAAGATTTTCTTTTCCTCATTGAATTATCTAAACATCTTGGTTGGAGATCAATTGGCTACATATGTGTGGCTCTATTTCTGGACTCTATTTTGTTCCATTGATCTATTTGTCTTTACATAAATCCCACACTGTCATAATTGATGTAACTTTGTAACTAGCCTTGAACATAGACAGTGTAGATTCTCTAACTTTGTTCAACTTTTTCAAAGTTGTTTTGGCTAGTCTACATGCTTTGCATTTCCATATAAATTTTAAAATCAACTTGTACATTTCTACCAAGAAAACTTCTATGATTTTCATTTGTATTATGTTGAATCATAAATCATCTTGGGAAAAACTGACATCTTAATAATATTGAGCATCCCAATCCATGATATAGTTCTCCATTTATGTAGGTCTTCACAATGATAGTTTGTATTTTCATTGCATAGGTTTTGTACATCTTTTGTCAAATTTATCCCTACAGATTTCATATTTTTAATACTATATTAAAAGAAAAACTTCAGACAAAATAAATGTAACAGATTTTATTGGAGCATTAAAGCATTAATGAGTTGGGCAGCACTTGAAATCAGAAGAGGTTCATGTAGCTGCACTTAAGCACTACAAGCAGATCTTCATAGTCTGAACACAAAAGTAAAGAAAAAAGAAATAACTTAATTGGCTGTAGGTAGGCATTTGTTTTGTTTTGTTTTCTTTGTAGAGACAGGGTTTCACCATCTTGACCAGGCTGGTCTCGAGCCCCTGGCTTCAAGTGACTCCCCCACCTTGGCCTCCCAAAGTGCTGGGATTACAGGCATGAGCCATCATGCTCAGCCACTATTTGTCTTACTTGGGTACCATCTGGTGGAAAGTTCCTAGTTATATAACTAAAGACTAACCAACTATTTGTGATTGGCTGAAGCTTGGTATCTGTTTTGGTTTTGGTTTTTCAAGATTAATTAGTTACAAAGAATGCTTCTAGGTTAAGTTTCAGTTTGCTTGTGTAAGGGTTTCTGGATACAGAAACAATTCCAGGCTAATAACTTCCTGCTTATTTTGCTTTAATAGTTATTATGAATGGTATTCTTATTTCAATTACCAATTGTTTGTTGCTAGTATATAGAAATACCACTGGTTTTTAATGTATCCTACTTGCATCCTGAAAACTTACTCAAATCACTTATTAGTCCCAATAGCTTTTTTGTAGATTCCTCAGGATTTTTGGCATAATCATGCTATTTGCAAATAAAGGTATATTTCCTTTTTTCTTCCTTTCTGGAATTCTTTCATTTCTTTTTGTTGCATTATTACATTGCCTAGAATCTCCAGTACACTGTTAAATAAAAGTGGTGAGAGTGAATACCTTTGTCTCTGAACTTAGGGGAAAAACATTGTCTTTCACAATTTAGTATAATGTTACCTATATTTTTTCCATAGTTGTCCTTTATCAAATATTTTTTGGGATGGGATCCTCCTATGTTGCCCAGGCTGATCTTGAAATCCTGGGCTCAAGGGATCCTTTTTCCTCAGCCTCCTGAGTAGCTGGGACTACAGTTATGTACCACCACACCCGGCTTATCTATTTTGAGAAGTTCCCTTTACGCCTAGTTTGCTGAGAAGTTTTATCATGAATGAATATTGAGTGTTATCAAATGTTCTTTCTGCATCTACTGAGATGATTATATGGTTTTTCTTTTTTTAGTCTATTAGTATGGTGAATTATATTAACTGATATTTTTTAATGTTAAACAAATCTTGCATTTCTGGAATAAACCCCACTTGGTCAAGATATATTACTCTTTTTATATGTTTTTGTTAAATTTGATAAAATTGTATTAAGAATTTTACATCTATCCCAGCACTTTGGGAGGCCGAGATGGGCGGATCACAAGATCAGGAGATCGAGACCATCTTGGCTAACATGGTGAAACCCCGTTACTAAAAAAATAAAAAAATAAAAAAAAATAAAAAAAAAAATACGAAAAACTAGCGGGCGAGGTGGCGGGCGCCTGTAGTCCCAGCTACTTGGGAGGCTGAGGCAGGAGAATGGCGTAAACCCGGGAGGTGGAGCTTGCAGTGAGCTGAGATCCAGCCACTGCACTCCAGCCTGGGCGACAGAGCAAGACTCCGTCTCAAAAAAAAAAAAAAAAAAGAATTTTACATCTATATTCATGAGAGATACCTGTCTCTAGTTTCCCTTTTTGTAATGTTTTGTCTGGTTTTAGTGTCAGGGTAATTTTGGCCTCATAGAATGAGTTGTGAAGTATTCCCTACTTTTCACCTCTCTGTAGGTGTTTGTGTTGAGTTGGTATTATTTCTTCCTTAAATGTTTGACAGAATTAATCAGTTAAGTCATCTGTTCCTGGAATCTTCTTTGTGGGGTGGTTTTTAAGTACAAATTTAATTTCATTTAACATTTCTTGCAGTGCAGGTCTGTCGCTGCTGTGTTTTTTCAACTTTTGTATGCCTGAAAAGACATTGATTCTATCATCATTTTTGAAAGATATTTTTGCTGGCAGAGAGTTTTAGGTTGACAGATTTTCTCTTTCAGCTTTTAAAGGTATCTCTCCATTGTCTTCTGGCTTACATCATTTTTGACAAGAAATCTGCTGCTATTCTTCTATGTTTTGCTTTATATTAATGTGTCTTTTTTTCCTCCAGCTGTTTGCAAGCACGATTTTCTCTTTATCCCCTGGTTCTAAGCATTTGATTATGATGCACCGTGTAGTTTTTATAATATTATCATATCGGCCGGGCGCGGTGGCTCAAGCCTGTAATCTCAGCACTTTGGGAGGCCGAGGCGGGCGGATCACGAGGTCAGGAGATGGAGACCATCCTGGCGAACACGGTGAAACCCCGTCTCTACTAAAAAATACAAAAAACTAGCCAGGCGAAGTGGCGAGCACCTGTAGTCCCAGCTACTCGGGAGGCTGAGGCAGGAGAATGGCGTGAACCCGGGAGGCGGAGCTTGCAGTGAGCTGAGATCCGGCCACTGCACTCCAGCCTGGGTGACAGAGCAAGACTCTATCTCAAAAAAAAAAAAAAAAAAAAAAAAAAAGATCATATCAGAGTTAATTTGCCTCCTTGGATCTGGGATCTGTAGCTTTTATTTTGAACTATTTTGTTTGTTTGTTTCCTTGAGACAGTGTCTCCCCCAGGCTGGAGGGCAGTGGTGCAATCGCGGCTCACTGCAAGCTCCGCCTCCCGGGTTCAAGCGATTCTCCTGCCTCAGCTTCCCAAGTAGCCGGGACTACAGGCGTGCACCACCACGCCCAGCTCATTTTTGTATTTTTAGTAGAGATGGCTTTCACTATATATTGGCCAGGCTAGTCTCAAACTCCTGACTTCAGGTGATCTGCCCTCCTCAGCCTCCCAAAGTACTGGGATTACAGGCATAAGCCACCGCACCCGGACTATTTTGAACTTTTTTCTGGGTCACAATAAGTTACTTTTCAAGGCTTGCTTTTAGGCTTTGTTAGGTGAGAGCAGAGATGCTGCTAATTTTTCCTCTCAAGTGATCTTTCTGAGTTTGCTATGCCAGTGCCCTGAATACTATGAGTTTTGTCGTCACTGTGGCTGGTGGGCAGATAAACTGTTCCTGGCCTGTGTGAACTCTGAGAATCATCTAGGTTCTTGCACCAAATGTATGCATCAACCAATACTCACCTGAAGATTCTATTAATAACAAAAACCACCTACAAATCTCCAGTGCTCTGTGCAGCTTTCTCCTCTCCAGTCCTCTGCTCTGTAAACTCTTGTCACCCGGGTCTCCCCAGACTCCCAACTTTGTTTCCTCAATGCAGGGAGACTTCTGGGCTCTGAGTAGATCCCCTCTCCCTGTTCTGCAGCCTGCAGAGTTTCTCCAGGAAGTAAATTGGTTCATAAGGCTCATTCTGTTTGTTTCCCTCTCTCAGGAACAACTGTCCTGAACTGCCTATTGTCCAATGTCTAAAATTAGTTACCATACAAACCTAATTTGTCAGGTTTTTTTATTAAAGGCAGGATAGTATTTACTATTTACTAGTCCCTGTTCCTCCATCTTGGTTGGAAGCAGAATCCTAACAACTGATATATTATTGTAGTCTCACGACTTCTTGCCAAATACATTTCCATAAACAGAAATGATTGAAGACATTAAAGACAATATTTTCTTATTTCTATGCATAGCATAACAACGGCATTGCAACAGAACTAAAGAAGACATCACTCAGAAATCTTTAACTTGGTTCCAGCTGTCAGGGGCATTCAAACCAGAGCAACTCCATCTTTAATAGGGGCTGGGTAAAGTAAGGCTGAGATCTACTGGATCGCATGCCCAGAAGGTTAGGCATCCTTAATCACAGGATGAGACAGAAGTTCGGCAGGATTGGTACCACAAGATACAGGTCATAAAGACCCTGCTGATAAAATAGGATGCAGTAAAGAAGCCCACGGAAACCTACCAAAGCCAAGATGGCAATGTAAGTGACCTCTGGTCATCCTCACTGCCCATTATATGCTAACTAACTATAATGCATTAGGATGCTGAAAGACACTCCCACCAGCACATCACAGTTTACAAATGCCATGGCAACATCCTGACGGTACCTTACAAGGTCCAAAAAGGGGAGGAAGCCTCAGTTCTGGGAATTGCCTGCCCCTTTCCTAGAAAACTCATGAATAATCCACTCCTTGTTTAGCATATAATCAAGAAATAACCCTAAAAATAGCCAACCACTAGCCCTCAGGGCTGCTCTGCCTAAGGAGTAGCCATTGTTTTGTTTGCTTATTTCCCTAATAAAATTGCTTTCACTTTATCCTATGAACTCACCCGAAATTCTTTCTTATGTAAGGTCCAAGAACCCTCTTTTGGGGTCTGGATCAGGACTCCTTTCCAGTAACACAGCTACGTGGAGGCTGAGGTGACAGGACAGCTTGAGCTCAGAAGGTCAAGGCTTCAGTGAGCCATGATGGTGCCGCTGCACTCCAGCCTGGGTGATAGAGTGAGACCCTGTCTCAAAAAAAAGAAAAAAAAATGCATCTCTTCTGCACCACATATGGAACCAATTGAGAGACACAGCAGTCAAATACCTCACCATGTGGTCAAAAACAATAAAAAAAAACACATGCTCTCTGAAGGTAAAGAGCGTCCAAAAGAAAAGAAGAAGGTAGCTATACATGCCCTGTTCTTTCTTCCAAATTCACCAAATAACCCACTCCTTATTCCATAAGGAAACAAGAAGCCAGACGAATGGAAGTTTCTCCCTCTACTGGCTACCCAGCATCCCCCTTTAGAGAGGAAGAAAGACACTTTCAATTACACAAGGAACACTGTTGTTTTGAATGCATTCAGAATGGAAAAGGAAACGTTCCAGTCATCAGGAAATAACAAACTTCCACAACAACTCTCCCATTGTAAAAAACTAGAAAACTGGGTCAGGCATGGTGGCTCATGGCTGTAATCCCAGCACTTTAGGAGGCCCAGGCAGGCGGATCATGTGGTCAGGAGTTCGAGACCAGCTGGCCAACATAGCGAAACCCCGTCTCTACTAAAAATAAAAAGTAAAAATAAAAAAATTAGCCGGTGTGGTGGCAGGAGCCTGCAATCCCAGCTACTTTAGAGGCTAAGCCAAGGAGAATCGCTTGAACCCGGGAGGCGGAGGTTGCAGTGAGCCGGGATCATGCCACTGCACTCTAGTCTAGGCGACAGTGTGAGACTCCATCTCAAAAAAAAAAAAAAAAAAAAAAGGCCGGGCGCGGTGGCTCAAGCCTGTAATCCCAGCACTTTGGGAGGCCGAGACGGGTGGATCACTAGGTCAGGAGATCGAGACCATCCTGGCTAACACGGTGAAACCCCGTCTCTACTAAAAAATACAAAAAAAAACTAGCTGGGCGAGGTGGCGGGCGCCTGTAGTCCCAGCTACTCGGGAGGCTGAGGCAGGAGAATGGCGTAAACCCAGGAGGGGGAGCTTGCAGTGAGCTGAGATCTGGCCACTGCACTCCAGCCTGGGCGGCAGAGCGAGACTCCGTCTCAAAAAAAAAAAAAAAAAAAAAACTAGAAAACTGAAGGAAATGTGGAAAATAACGAGATTCACACATTGGACGACAGGCAGCAGGCAGCGCAGGACTGTAATTGCTGTGAGAAGGCAAACAGATTATTTAAGGCCCACTATTAGGTTGCTGCAAAAGTAATTGTGGTTTTTGTCATTACTTTTAATTGCAAAACCCGCAATTACTTTTGCATCAACTTTTATCACCCAGGCTTTCTTCCTGGGAGCAACTTCTGGACTGCAGTGTAGAGAGGTAGAATCCAAACAGAGCCAGCAACCTCACTGAGCTGAGGAGAATAAAAGAGAAGTTCAGGATAGCCAAGATTTCTCAGGAGAGGAGAGAGCTATGCAAACAAATCTGCAGAATATAAAAAGTACTCCTACAACTCAATAAAAAGAAGTCAAACACCCCAATTCAAACACAGGCAAAAAAAGTTACACATGCGCTTCACCACGGGAGGTATATGAAGAGCTAATAAGCACATGGCAAAATGCTCAACATCATTAGTCATCAGGAAAGTGCAAGTTAGATCACAATGAGATGTCTCTTCATATTCCTATAAATGGCTAAAATGTAAAAGACCGGCCATACCGAGATGTCGACAAGAATATGGAATAACTGGAACTCTCATCCATTGCTGGTAGAAATGTAAAATTTGGAAACACTTTGGAAAACAACTTGACAGTTTCTGATAAAGTTAAATATACGACCCAGCACTTCTAGGTGTTCACCCAAGAGGTGTGAACGTACATGTCCCCTCACTATACACAAATGTTCATGGCAGCTTTCTTTATAATAGCCAAAAACTGGAAACAACACAAATGTTCATCAACAGGTGAATGAATAAGCAAACTGTGGTTGTACATAAAATGGAATACTATTCAGTATTAAAAAGGAATGGGGCCAGGTGCGGTGGCTCACACCTGTGACCCCAGCACTTTGGGAGGCCGAGGTGGGCAGATCACAAGGTCAAGAGATCGAGACCATCCTGGCCAACATGGTGAAACCCTGTCTCTATTAAAAATACAAAAATTAGCTGGGCGTGGTGGCACGCACCTGTAGTCCCAGCTACTCGGGAGGCTGAGGCAGAAGAATCTCTTGAACCCAGGAGGTGGAGGTTGCAGTGAGAGGAGATCACGCCACCGCACTCCAGCCTGGCAACAGAGTGAGATTCCATCTCAAAAAAAAAAAAAAAAAAAGGAGGGGGGAATGAACTACTGGCACCCTACAAGGTGGATGAATCTCAGAAACGTTTTGCTGAGCAAAAGAAGCCAGACACAAAAGAGGATATACTGTATAATATCATTCATTTGAAACTCCAGAAAAGACAAATCTATTGCCTAGGGTAGAAGATGAGAATTGGCTGGGATACAGTACTAGGGCACTGCTGTGGTGGGAGAGGCAGGAGATGAAAATGTTCTATATAGTGGTTATGTGGTATAAAAATTTATCAGAGCTGACTGTAAATCCCAGCACTTTGGGAGGCCGAGGCAGGTGAATCACCTGAGGTCAGGAGATTGAGACCAGCCTGGCCAACATGGTGAAACCCCATCTCTACTAAAAATACACAAATTAACCAGGCGTGGTGGTTCACACCTGTAGTACCAGCTACTCAGGAGGCTAAGGCATGAGAATCTCTTGAACCCAGGAGGCGACGTTGCAGTGAGCCAGGATCGCACCAATGCACTCCAGCCTGGGCAACACAACGAGACTGTCTTAAAAAAAACTGTCAGAACTTGTAAAAATGTACCCCTAAAATTGATGCATTTTATTGCATATACTAAACCCTAATAAAGTTTTACTCAGGTGCATGAACCATTTGCAAATAACCGGTACTCCCACCTAGGGCCTTGACTCTTGCAATAGAACACAAAGCTGCAGGAACATTTGGGAGATGACACACAACAGCATGTGAGGGTCCAGGGAGGAATGGAAACCTCCAGGGAATACTCCAGTGAAGTCCTAGCCAAACTGTTTCCTGGCCACCCTCAGCTCCTGCCCATTTCTGAGCCAGATTCTCATCAATCCCATGAGCAGCCCATTATCCTTCCAGTGATTTTCCTACAGCTTACATTAGCCACAGTCTGTTTTTGTTGTTTACACCCAACAACCCTGACTAATACAGCCATTCTATCACTCAGCCTAAGAGGCTTCCCTGGCTTCAGTTTCCCTGGCTTCAGTTTCCCTGTGCTTCCGGGTTATGGCTCTCTCTCTTTTTTTTTTTTTTTTTTTTTAGTAGAGCTGAGTTTGGCTCTACTTGCCCGGGTTGGAGTGCAGTGGTGTGATCTCGGCTCACTGCAACCTCTGCCTCCTGAGTTCAAGCAATTCTCCTGCCTCAGCCTCCCGAGTAGCTGGGATTACAGGTGCCCGCCACCACGCCTAGCTAATTTTTTGTATTTTTAGTAGAGATGGGGTTTCACTATGTTGGCCAGGCTGGTCTCGAACTCCTGACCTCATGATCTGCCCACCTCGGCCTCCCAAAGTGCTGGAATTACAGGTGTGAGCCACCACGCCCAGCCCAGGTTATTGCTCTTATGATGGAAGTATCAGCCAGGACTCTTTCAGTTGTAAGTGACACAAAACTAACTGGCTTAAGCCCTGCCTCCAAAAAAAAAAAAAAAAGCAGATTCGTTAGCTTCCATGATTCAGGCACCCAACATCATCATGGATCCAGGTTCTTTTCAACCCTCTCCTCAGCAGGTCAACAATTTCCCTCATGACAGCAAGAGGGCTGCCATGGCTACAGGCATCATCCCCTCACACAGCATCCAAAGGCATCAAAGGAAGTGACTCCTCACATATCTGTTTAGAAGAACAAGACATCTCTTTTGAAGACCTTTCCCAAAAGCCACCTCCCCCACAGTGGGCTTCCTGCCACATTTCTTGGCTAGAATTGTGTTACATTACAGATATAAGTGACAGCCTTGGGCTGCCATAACAAAATACCACAGGCTGGGTGGCTTAAACAACAGAAATTTATTTTCTCACAGCTCTGGAGGCTGGAAGTCCACAATCAAGCTGTCATTAGGTTTGGTTTCTCCTGAGGCCTCTCTTTGGCTTGCAGATGGCCGCCTTCCCACCATGTCCTCACATGGCCTTTCCTCTGAGCACGTGCCTCCCACCCTGCTGTCTCTCTCTCTTCTTGTAAGGATACCAGTCACACTGGATTAGGGCCCCACCCCATGATCTCACTTAACCTTCATTACCTCCTTAAAGGTTCTATTTCCAAATATAGTCACATTGGGGGTTGGGGCTTCAACATATGAATGAGGAGGACAGAATTCAGTCCGTAACAGGGGCCAAGATGTCAGAACACCTGGATTCGCCTGGGCCCTGTTCACGGCGCAGACCCCAGTATGCCCAGACCCTTAAAGAATGTGAAAGCACCTGATGGCTGTTTATCATGTCACATATACTGGTACAATTCTGGAAAGGGGGAAAAAAATGGGAGTGGATTAGAGAGGATATTCTGATGAGAAAAGAGACCCTGCTGACACACCTCTAACAAAGACTTCCTCCTGCAAGTGAAGGTTGAGCTGTGGCCTGGCCCTCAACTAGGGCTGAAGGCCCAGACTGCAGGATCCGCGCAGAGGCGATGCTCGCAGGTTAAGGGATTCCAAAGCCCACGCACCACAGCATTTCTACGTGGGCCCTTCAGAGTCTCCCCAGTTCAGTCTGGCTCAGAGTGAGGTAGGACCCGGCCCTGAGACAGGAGAGCTCAGCTCAGGCTTCATGCTCACACCATCTTGAGCTCCACTTCACCCTGGGTGCTTTCCCTTCCTCCCTACCTGTTCCAGTGTGGTGAAGAGGCTCAAACACGTCCCTCCCTCACAGGAGGGTACTTTCCTCCGCCAGATCCAACTTTACTTGCCCATTTGACTTCCTGGAACAAACGATTGACGTGATGAATCTGATAATTAAATGTCTGACTCTTGAGTCAGTTTAACTTGGTGCTTCAAAAGAAGTTATAAAAACTACTGGACCGGGCTCGGTGGCTCACACCTGTCATCCCAGCACTTTGGGAGGCCAAGCCAGGCGGATCACCTGAGATCAGGAGTTTGAGACCAGCCTAGCCAACGTGGTGAAACTCCATCTCTACTAAGAATACAAAAATTAGCCAGGCATGGTGGCAGGCACCTGTAATCCCAGCTACTTGGGAGGCTGAGACAGGAGGATCACTTGAACCCAGGAGGCGGAGGTTGCAGTGAGCCGAGATCGCGCCATTGCACTCCTGCACTCCAGCCTAGGCAACAAGAGTGAAACTTCATCTCAAAAAAAAAAAAAAAAAAAAAAAAAAAACCTACTGCTGGCCATTAGGGGGCCTAGGGCTACAGCAGACCCAGGAACTGATGAGTGCAGGAAACAAAGGCAGCCCCTCTCCTCCCCGTCCGCTGGAAGAAAGGAAACAGGTTGCTTGATTTGCAGACCCAGCCCCCAGTCACTTGACCAGGCCTAGTTCCATGGCCTTCAATGACCTCATGCAGCAAATGGGGGGTGTCAGCTACTTCCAGCAGATCCAAGTCACCCTGGTGGTCCTCCCAGTGTTCCTTCTGTGTTTGCACACTACTCTGCAAAACTTCACTGCCACTGCCTCTCCACACCCAACCCCTGCCACCCCCACCTGCCGCCCCCACCCTCAGCAAGGACAGGTGGCTGGAGGCTTGGCTGTCGCAAAACTGGCTGGTGTGGCCTCAGTCCTGCCTCCACTTCACCTCCTCCCAGCGGGGACCACCTTTTCCTAATGACACAGAGGCCAACAACATGGGGCCATAGAGCCCTGCATCAATGGCTGGATTTATGACAACAGCACCTTCCCGATGACCACTGTGACTGAAGTGAGGAGAGCTGGGCCCTCTGCCCCCTTCCAACCCCTGTGCCCTCATCTTACCATCCCACCTAAAGACGCAGACTGTGCAACCTTGACCCAAGTTTGTCTGAATTTGGGAAGACCCTGGAGCTTCGAAGAGTTTTACCAAGGATGGAGCTAGGGAGCTTCCTGGCGGAGGAGACATGAAGTCCTTGCAGAGAGCTGCTCTCTGCCTCC
Organism: Rhinopithecus roxellana; assembly: GCF_007565055.1. Taxonomy (NCBI): domain Eukaryota; kingdom Metazoa; phylum Chordata; class Mammalia; order Primates; family Cercopithecidae; genus Rhinopithecus; species Rhinopithecus roxellana. The sequence goes on along the minus strand of NC_044563.1, from coordinate 10,500,076 downwards.
CAGCCCCTACCAGAGAGAGACACTGCTGCAGTTTAATGTTCTACCTCATTTTCTCAAAATGTCAAAAAACCCTGAGGGATAAGACAATTCCATAAGGTGAAGAGGTGATACAGAGAAAGGGAGAGAGGAGGAGTACACGTGGTGAGGGCAAAGGGGACATTCCCGAGCAGGGGATTCTGGACTCAGAGTCTTAGAAACAGAAACTGTTTGCTGACTTCATCTAGAAATAGCTCTTAGCAGCTGGGGCCAGGAGATGGAGAGCAGCCAAGGAACGAAGACGGGAAAGAGAAGATGGTTATGGGGGGGGGGGGGGGTCCTTTCATCTCTAGTGATTTAACGCCCCTCCCCGTAAACATACACACACACGTGCAATTGTAGCCACCCTGGCCTGAGTGGTTCATCAGGCTGCTTTCTGTACTTAGTAGCGGTCACACTCATCATGTTCTTAACATCTGTTCTAGTCAATGGTCTTTTGGTCATAAAGAAGAGAAGCCCCGTCGAATCAGCTCTTGGGAAAAGGGGGCATGACTGCAAGGATACACAGATTACAGGGAATTCAAGAACAGGAAGCAAACTGTGTTCAGGCCTCATGGAAACTGGAACCAGGAACTGGAGCACGAGAGGCATCTCTGTACATTGACTCCATTCCTCTCTCCTACTCAAATCCGTTTCAACTGTGTGCTCCTCTTAAGGGATGACTACCAGTCCCAGCTCTGATTCATTATTTCTCAGATTTAGAACCCAGCAGCAACCAGAACATTTCCGTGTATCTTAATTCACATTCCTAGAACAGGCTCTGATTGGCTTAGTGCCTCATATTGATGCACCGCCCCCCACCACTTAAGTCAGGTGTCAACACTTTATCTCATCAGTGTACCAAAGAGGAGTATAGTGAGATTTTGTGGCCCATTGTCCATTAGTCACAGTTGTGCAAAGAAAAGATGCCCTTGGCTGGGTACGGTGGCTCACGCCTGTAATCCCAGCACTTTGAGAGGCCGAGGCAGGTGGATCAGTTGAGGTTGGGAGTTCAAGACCAGCCTGACCAACATGGAGAACCCTCATCTCTACTAAAAATACAAAATTAGCTGGGTGTGGTGGTACATGCCTGTAATCCCATCTACTCGGGAGGGGGAAGCAGGAGAATCACTTGAACCCAGGAGGCGGAGGTTGTGAGCTGAGATCGCACCATTGCACTCCAACCCAGGCAACAAGAGCAAAACTACGTCTCAAAAAAAAAAGAAAGAAAAGATTACCTGAGAAGGGCTGCAGTCAGGCATAGCCCCCACAAACCTGCCTCATGCAGCAACTCTCTGAAACTGGTAAAAGTTAAGCAATATTCCTACTAGAAAGACCCAAGACACAGAAGCAGAAGGTAACCAATATGGCTAGTCTTCTTCTGATGCATGTAGGCCTCATATGCAATCCCCTCCATGCAGAGTTATGGATACTTTCTTCATTATTTGCTAGCCTCAACCCAAGTTCTGAGATATCTTTGTCCACCCACCTTAACTTGTATGTCATCCTCCCAATTCGGCTTCCCTATTTTCCTTCTTAAACTCTACTCTCTGTGTTCCAAGGCCAACAATACTCCAGGAACTATCAACCCACCTGTTGCTCTTCTGTTCAAAACCGCAGGCAGTTCCATCCAAAAGCCTAGATTCCTTGCTGTCCAGAGAATGTGGGTGAGTGAGCATCTTGGATTTCCTTCTAAATGGAGACTCGGTAGTAATCTCCTTACCATTTTTGGTGTTAGTAACTGACCACATCAGATGCACACAGTTATTTCATCAGGATAACTGTGTACATCTGATGTGGTCAGTTACACTAAATTCCAAATATGTCTATATGTGAAATGCCAGAAATAATCCAATCCTCTTCCAATAGGCACTGGGGATGGTACCATCGTCCACTACCACATATAGGCATGGGGCACTAAAAGGCCTATTTTATAACCACAGCCAAGAAACCTCTTCCTTGGGCCAATAATGTCAAAGCCTGTGGCTGCATCAGGAGAACATCTCATTAGAAGGATGGGTAGCTTGCATGCATAACCTAATGTGAAGCTGGATTGTTAAGCAAATGAAATGGCTCATAAGCCAACAGGGGTTACTTAAGAACAAAACATTCAGGACGGGCACAGTGACTCACGCCTGTAATTCTAGCACTTTGGGAGGCCAAGGCAGGTGAATTGCCTGAGCTCAGGAGTTTCAGACCAGCCTGGGCAACATGGTGAAACTCTGTCTCTACTAAAATACAAAAAATTAGCCTGGTGTGGCGGTGTACACCTGTAATCCCAGCTACTTGGGAGGCTGAGGCAGGAGAATCACTTGAACCTGGGAGGCGGAGTTTGCAGTGAGCTGAGATCGTGCCACTGCACTCCAGCCTGGGCGACTATAGCAAGAGTCCATCTCAAAAAAAAAAAATAACAAGACATTTTATCGTTTCATTGCAATGAAGACACCCCTGCCCCAAGGCCACATGGCTGTAACTGGTAAGCACAACACAGGTAGGTCACCAAAGAAAGACAAGCCCCAGGATGCCCCTCAGGAGGAACTCCCGAAGAACCCAGTATCCCAAAGGGACACTTCAGCACTCTGAATACAAAGCAAAACATTAATAAATATAACAAGAAAAACATGTAGGCCATGGGTTTTAATAAAAAGCCTAGCCAGGTGCAATGGCTCACTCACGTAATCCCAGCACTCTGGGAGGTTGAGGTGGGAGGACCGCTTGAACCCAGGAGTTTGAGACCAGCCTGGGCAACATAGTGAGACCCTACTCTATTTTTTAAAAAACTCAATTAGCTGGGAGTAGTGGTTCATGCCTATAATCCTAGTTACTAGGGAGGCTGAAGTAGGGCTGCTTGAACCCAGGAGTTCAGGGCTGCAGTGAACTTGTTACTACAGCAACCTCAATTCTTGCCTCCTCAGAAGAATTCGACTGAAGGACATAAGGCAAAAGAGATCGAGGCAAGTTTTAGAGCAGGAGTGAAAGTTTTTTTAAAAGCCTTTAAGCAGGAATGAAAAGAAAATAAACTACACTTGGAAGAAGTCCAAGCAGACACCTTGGAAGTCAAGTGTCCCATTTGACCCAGGACTTGGGGTTTTATATGCTGGCCTACCTCTGGCGTCTTGCATCTCTTTTCCGGTGGAATGCTCCTGGAAGGTTATGCAACAATTAAACGCCACCATTTTGCCTCTTAATGCGCATGCTTGAACTCACTCGCCCAGCTCCTGAGATCTTGTTGAGTAGTTGCCGATCACCAGTTACAGGTGTTTTTAATCTATTGTGAAACTGCCTTTCCCTGGTGATGACTGCGACCAATTATTACGTTAGAGAGGCAGTGTGACAACTGCCTGATCATCACCTGATGGTCGCCTGACATTGCTGGTGGGGTGGGGGGACCCTCTCCTGCCCCACTCATGCCTGGCTAGCTACCTATGGTAACAAGCTATGATCGTGCCACTGCATTCCAACCTGGGTGACAGAGACATCCCATCTCAACAACAGCAGCAACAACGAAACCCTGCCTGATCCCTCCTGTTATTTTCTTTTGAGTTAAATATCCTGGGTGATATGGTTTAGCTGTGTCCCCACTCAAATCTCACCTTGAATTGTAATAATCCCCATGTGGCAAGGGCAGGGCCAGGTGGAGACAATTGAATCATGGGGCAGTTACCCCCATACTTTTTCTCATGGTAGTGAATAAGTCTCCTGAGATCTGATGGCTTTATAAATGGGAGTTCCCCTGCATAAGCTCTCTTGCCTGCTACCATGTAAGACATGGATTTGCTCCTTCTTCACCTTCTGCCATGATTGTGAAGCCTCCCCAGCCATGTGAAACTGTGAGTCCATTAAACTTTTTTCTTTATAAATTACCCAGTCTCAAGTATGTCTTTATTAGCAGTGTGAGAACAGACTAATACACTGGGCAATAACTAGCAACATCTATCTGAACCTATATCTATAAGGACTCTTGTTTGCAAGTGGCTGTAATTCAATTCTAGCTAATTTGAGCATAAAGGGGGTGTGTATATAAAGGCTCCCATTACCAAAGCAAAGATGGATAGAGGTGGAGCTGGCTCTAGGGACATTGAGAACCAGGGTCATGTCATCAGAATTCTTGTGTGCTCTCATCTTTGCTTGTCTTTCCATGCTGGGCATGTCTGTTGCACACAGGAACCTTCATACGGTGGCCACTTGCCATTCTGGGCTCACCCCTAATAACCTTGTAACCAGGGAGAAAAAAATAAACGTTTCTGTCTCCCACCTCCAACTCTGAAATATCCCCCACCTCCAACTTTGAAACACTGATTGGCTGGCCTGAGTCATGTGCCTACACATTAGTCCACTGACTGTAGGGCAGGTGCGTGAGTTATTATGAATGACCCAGCCTAAGTCTCCTGTTCACTCCCGCGCTGCAGATGGATAACAAGCACCATTTCACCTCTCTGCTTCCTGGTTCCACTGTCATTTGTTTTCTCTTTTCCTCCTTTTCTTTCCTCTGAGGCCAGTCTCATAGCATCTGTCACTGATCACAGCTTTTATCAAGTTAGCAGTGCAGGGCTGTCCTGGGCAGTAATTCTCAGTGTCCCTCAAATCTAACCCTGTCTCTTCTTAGGTTTTGGTTCCTGTTAGTGATAAAGTAATTATCTATACTTGAGGCCCAGGAATACACGGAAATATGAGATCCCCAGGGGTTTCAGGTGTACATGAAGAGAACTCAGATGGTGAAAGCCATAATAACCCCAAGGTGGTACAAGCCCCCATGCAACTATTGCTTTTGCAGGCAAGAAGCACCTTAGAGGAAACCAGAGGCTGAGAGATTCTTGCTAAGTATTTTGTATGCATCAGTCAATCATTAATCTGGACTACATGTAGATTTCATCGTTAGACGGCATGTAGATTTTGTTTTCTTTGCACTCCTCTGACTTCTTGCCTCTTTCCTACATTCTCTTGCTTCTTATCTTCCCATTCCTCAGTTCCCATCCAGGCTGTCCTCATCACACGCACCATGGTGTGTCCCACAGGCATCTCCACAGCCATATTCCATTCACGTATTTCCATTAAAGTGCTGTCAAGTCAGCTCCCAGTCTTCTTTGATATAACCCCAGAATCTCTTTCAAATAAAAGTTATGTGGCCGGGCAAGGTGGCTCACCCCTATAATCCCAGCACTTTGGGAGGCCAAAGTGGCCGGATCACCTGAGGTCAGGAGTTTGAGATCAGCCTGGCCAACATGGCGAAACTCCATCTTTACCAAAAATACAAAAATTAGCCAGGCATGGTGGCAAGCGCCTGTAATCCCAGCTACTTGGGAGGCTGAGGCAAGAGAATCACTTGAACCAAGGAGACAGAAGTTGCAGTGAGCCAAGACCGTGCCACTGCACTCCAGCCTGGGCAACAAGAACGAAACTCCATCTCAAAATAGCAGTTATGTGAATAAAGTAGGGAAAAAAAGGCCATTCCTGTTTGGAGAAGGTGTTCAAATGCCAGTATCTCAAATTTTACATCATGTGGTATTTGCATCCACAAGATACTAAAAATACCACAATAATAATTACATTAACAAATAAGGATTTCTTGCCAACAAAATCAACATTATCAAGTAACTACACCTGAAGGATGAATTCATTTAGATATATATTAACATATTTTAGGGCCATTCCCTAATCATTCTGGTCATTCCAGTCCCTTTTCCTTTTTTCTGTTAACAAAAGAAATGACAGTTTAAAAATCCATTCAAAAATCCATATATTTAATACAAAAATGAGTTATTAATTTTAAAGAAAATGCCACAACTATTTGTCATTTTAACTTAATTTTAATGGTACATCCTTCAGCACTACGGATTTTCTACAGGGTATGGAGCCGTTTTACTCCAGTTAAGAGAGGAAGTACTTTCAAATCAAGAATTTTTTCTTAATTTAAAAGAACAACAAAATTATTCAAGAAAAAGAAATGGGGGCCGGGTACAGTGGCTCACACCTGTAATCCCAGCACTTTGGGAGGCCGACGTGGGCAGATCACCTGAGGTTGGGAGTTCAAGACCAGCCTGACCAACTTGGAGAAACCCCGTCTCTACTAAAAATACAAAATTAGCCGGGCGTGGTGGCGCATGCCTGGAATCCCAGCTCCTCAGGAGGCTGAGACAGGAGAATCACTTGAACCAGGGAGGCAATTGCAGTGAGCCAAGATCGCGCCACTGGACTCTAGCCTGGGCAACAAGAGAGAAACTCCATCTCAAAAAAAGAAAAAAAAAAGAAAAGAAAAGAAAAAAAAAGATATGAGCTATCAAGCCATGAAAAAACTTGAAGGAAACTTAAAAGCACATCGCCAAGTGAAAAAAGCCAGTCTGAAAAGGCTATACACTGCATGGGTCCAAGTATATGACGTTTCGCTTTTTTGTTGTTTTGAGGGGGGCAGGGGTTGTTTGTTTTGAGACAGGGTCTCACTCTGTCCCCCAGGCTGGCATGCAGTAGGATGATAATAGCTCACTGTAACCTCAAACTCCCAGGCTCAAATGATCCTCCCACCTCAGCTTCCCAAGCAGCAAGCACTACGAGCATGCACCACCTCACCTGGCTAATTTTTTCTTTCTCGCTTTTTGTAGAGATGCGATCTCACTATGTTGCCCAGGCTGATCTCAAACTCTTGGGGTCAAACCATCCTCCCACCTCAGCCTCCCGAAGTGCTAGGATTACAAACGTGAGCCCCTACACTAGGCCCAGCTATATGACATTCTGGAAAAGGCAAAACTATGGAGACAGTACAAGGGTCAGTGATCACCAGAGTTCAGAGGGGATAAAAAGACAAATAGAGCACAGAGGATTTTGTAGGGCAGTGAAATTACTGTATGACACTGTGAGGGTGGATATATGTCATTACACATTTGTCAAAACATGTAGAATGGGCGGGGTGCGGTGGTTCACACCTGTAATCCCAGCACTTTGGGAGGCCGAAGCGGGTGGATCACAAGGTCAGGAGTTCAAGACCAGCCTGGCCAAGAAGGTGAACTCCTGTCTCTACTAAAAATACAAAACTTAGCTGGGCGTGGTGGCACTCTCCTGTAATCCCAGCTACTCGGGAGGCTGAAGCAGGAGAATCACTTGAGCCTGGGAGGCAGAGGTTGTGGTGGGCCAAGATCATGCCATTGTACTCCAGCCTGGGTGACAGAGCAAGACCCTGTCTCAAAAAAAAAAAAAAAAAAAAAACATATGGAATGTACAACACCAGGAGTGAACCCTAATGTAAACTCTGGACTTGGAGTTCAATGTAGGTTCATCAGTTGTAACAAATACCACTCTGGTAGTGTTGTTGATAGTGGAGGAGTGTGTGTATGTAGGGACAGGGAATATATGAGAAATCACTGTACTTTCCAGCCAATTTGGCTGTGAACCTGAAACTGCTCTAAAAAACAAAATCTACTTCAAGAAAGAACAACAGGCTGGGTGTGGTAGCTCACGCCTGTAATCCCAGCACTTTGGGAGGCTGAGATGGGTGGATCACTTGACATCAGGACTTCAAGACCAGCCTGGCCAACATGGTGAAACCCCATCTCTACTAAAAATACAAATATTCACCAGGCGTGGTGGCGTGCACCTATAGTCTCAGCTACTCAGCAGGCTGAGGCAGGAGAACCGCTTGAACCCAGGAGGCGGAGGTTGCATTGAGCTGAGGTCATGAGGTCGTGCCACTGTACTCCAACCTGGGCGACAGAGCAAAACTCTGTCTAAAAAAAACAAAAGAACAAGAAAATTTACATTATTGGTTTAGTGCCAATTGTTGTTTATTCAGGGTTACAGATAACCAAAACTCTCAAATATGCTTATGCAGAAATGAAAAGTTAATGGAAGGATGTAAGAGTATTTCACAGAACACAGGGTCAGGAATTTGAGCCCAGCCTCATGAAGGACTAAGACCACGCAACTTGAGTCTCCATCTCTACTCTCTGGCACTGACTGAATCCTGGTCCTGACTTCTCTCCAACTGGATTACTTCATTTTACCCTCCCCTCTCACCATGGCCTCCTCTTCCTCCTCCTCCCTCTCTTCTGTTTTCTACTGTTTTCTGCTTTCACATTGGCCCAAACTTTGGGTCCCACTCCAACATTGGATGTCCTTACAAATCTCGCTTCTCTGAGTCACATTTCCTTTTTTTTTTCTTTTCCTTTTTTTTTCTTTTTTTTTTTTTTGAGACGGAGTCTTGCTTTGTCACCCAGGCTAGAGTGCAGTGGAACAATTTTGGCTCACTGCAACCTCTACCTCCTGGGTTCAAACAATTCTCCTGTCTCAGCCTCCCGAGTAGCTGGGATTACCAGTGCCCACCACCATGTCCAGCTAATTTTTGTATTTTTAGTAGAGATGGGGTTTCGTCATGTTGGCCAGGCTGGTCTCAAACTCCTGACCTTAGGTGATCCACCCACCTTGACCTCCTAAAGTGCTGGGATTACAGGAGTGAGCCACAGCGCCCAGCCTATATTTCCAAATTCATAAAATAGACTCTTGTTAGCTCAGTCTAGCCCTGGGGTCAGGTGTCCTCAGTTGTGTTGGGAAGAGACAGGCTCAGGAGGTAAAATAAGACTTCAGGAGTCCTGAGGAGAATGAGGGGTTAGTTCTCAGAAAAGGAAAATAGGCTGAGCAGGCACCCCAAAAGCCATCTTTTCCAGTTTGTAAAATAATTTGGCCAGGCGCAGTGGCTCACGCCTATAATCCTAACACTTTGGGAGGCCAAGGTGGCTGGATCATTTAAATAATCCAGTTGGAAGTGAGCTGTGGTCCCAGCTACTCAGGAGGCTGAAGTGGGAGGATCACTTGAGCCTGGGAGGCGGAGGTTGCAGTGAGCTGAGATTGCACCACTGCCCTCCAGCCTGAACAACAGAGTCAGACTCTGTCTCAAAAAAAAAAAAAAAAAGGGCCGGGCGCGGTGGCTCAAGCCTGTAATCCCAGCACTTTGGGAGGCCGAGACGGGCGGATCACGAGGTCAGGAGATCGAGACCATCCTGGCTAATACGGTGAAACCCTGTCTCTACTTAAAAATACAAAAAACTAGCCGGGCGACGAGGTGGGCGCCTGTAGTCCCAGCTACTCGGGAGGCTGAGGCAGGAGAATGGCGTAAAAAACCCGGCAGGCAGAGCTTGCAGTGAGCTGAGATCCGGCCACTGCACTCCAGCCTGGGTGGCAGAGCAAGACTCCGTCTCAAAAAAAAAAAAAAGAAAGAAAGAAAATAGTAACTTGAATAATTCTCACCAGGAAATAATGAGAAAGATTGGGTAGCAGGGGAGGAAGCTGCTCTTTATGTGCTAATCCCAATGTAAGATCCTCCTCTCCACGAGAAGAGACAGATTATTCTCCCCAGGTCTTGTGTGGGTGCCCATCAATGCCCGGCCAAGCCTGCCTGAGGTCTCCCAAGAAGACAGTGGCAATCCTTGGATTAGAACCCAGGACTCCTGCCAGGTGTGGTGACTCATGCCTGTAATCCCAGCAATTTGGGAAGCTGAGGCAGGTGGATCACTTGAGCTCAAGAATTCCGGACCAGAGGCTGGGCGCGGTGGCTCAAGCCTGTAATCCCAGCACTGTGGGAGGCCGAGACGGGTGGATCACGAGGTCAGGAGATCGAGACCATCCTGGCTAACACGGTGAAACCCCGTCTCTACTAAAAAAAAATTCAAAAAAAACTAGCCGGGCGAGGTGGCAGGTGCCTGTAGTCCCAGCTACTTGGGAGGCTGAGGCAGGAGAATGGCGTAAACCCGGGAGGCGGAGCTTGTAGTGAGCTGAGATCCGGCCACTGCACTCCAGCCTGGGTGACAGAGCGAGACTCCATCTCAAAAAAAAAAAAAAAAAAAGAATTCCGGACCAGCCTGGCCAACATGATGAAACCCTGTCTCTACTAAAAATACTAAAAATACAAAAAAAATTAGCTGGACATCGTGGCTCACACCTGTAGTCTGACTAAACCCTTGGGATAAAGCTTAAAAGTGTGATTATCGGGTCAAAAGTCCAAAAAACTGGTAAGACTTTTCACAGATATTTCTGGAGATATTCTACTCTCCAGAAAAGTGAGATTTTGCAAAAGTGTATTAGATACCCTCATTAACACTGAATGTTCTTGCTCTGAGAAGCAGAAAATAGTATGTTGTGTTAATTCACATTTATTCGATTCTGGAAGGAGTTGGACATTTTTTTCACATGATTTTGATCTATTTATAAATCTTTATCCTATAAACTTCCCATTCATATCCCTTATCCATTTCCTTTTTAATGATTTATAAGAATCATCTTTTACATGAATGATATTAACTTATTAGGGCTGGGCATGGTGGTTCATGCCTGTAATCCCAGCACTTTGGGAAGCCAAGGCAGGCAGATCGCCTGACGTCAGAAGTTCAAGACCAGCCTGGCCAACATGGTGAAACCCCATCTCTACTAAAAATGCAAAAGTTAGCCAGGTGTGGTGACACACACCTATAGTCCCAGCTACTCAGGAGGCTTTGGCACGAGAATCACTTGAACCCAGGAAGTGGAGGTTGCAGTGAGCCGAGATCACACAACTGCACTCCAGCCTGGGCAACAGAGTGAGACTCTGTCTCAAAAAAAAAAAGATATTAGCCTATCACCATATGTGATCAATAATTTTTGCATTTTAAAATCTTTTACATTTATTACTTTTTTAAAAATATTACTTTTTTAAAATAATGACCTTCTATTGCTTTATATAATCACATCTATCCATTTATTTCATATTCAGCTTCTGTGTTTTGGGTTACATTTAGAAAGGCCTTCCTCTCCCCCTAAGTATAAAACTATTCACCTAGATTTTCTTCAGGCACATATGTATTTGTTTGGGCTTTCATGTTGTATTATAGTTTCATCTGAAATTAGTTTAGCATAGGGTAGGAAGTAGAATTCTATTTTTTTTCCAGATGAGCTAATTGTCCCAAATACATTTAATGAATAGTTCCACCTTCCCTGGCTGGTGTGAAACACCACGCTTATCACATACTATTTCTGGACTATTTCATCTCATTGATTTGTCTGTCTATTCTGGTGCCAATAGTGTTCTGTTTAATTCTTAATTACAGTGTGGCACATATATGATTGTCTTCTGTGGACAGCTTCTCACTGTGCCCTTCACCAGTGCTGAGGCAGGACACAGAACATATCACATCTCAGAGCAAAGCTTCCCCACAAAGTGTCACTAAACATTGTCGATTTTTCCAAGACTTCATGGGGAGATAAAGGAGACGTTTACATCACATACCACACAGCACAAAAAACTTAACAGGCATTTCTGTTCTCCCTCAAATCCTTCCTTGGCTAACAGCCATACATGTTTCCTCTCTCTCCTGACTCTTCTCCCATTTAATCTCTGAGGTCTCCTTCACTGTCCTAAAAAATCATGTCTGGCTGTAAACTTGTATAAGTCACTCAGCAAAGCAAAACTCCTGCCATTAAATAAATCTTTACTTCTTAGAATTCATCAGTTCATCAGATCAGTTGTTACTTGAGCATTCCAGTGGGGAGGGATGAACACACACACACACATACACACACAAAACTTCCCAGTACAATCAACTTATACAAGCAAGCAATCATCAAAAGCTGGTCTCTTAGGACAGGGAATTAGAAGGGGAAAAAGGAGACCTATTGCTAAGTAAAAAATATTATTTTTCCCAGATAATTTTTTTTGGGGGGGACAGTCTCCCTCTGTCACCCAGGCTGGAGTACAATCAAGCAATCTCAGCTCACTGTAGCCTCCACCTCCCGGACTCAAGTAATTCTCGTGTCTCACCCTCCTGAATGGCTGGGATTACAGGCATGTTCCACCATGCCCAGCTAATTTTTCTTTTTGTACTTTTAGCAGAGACAGGGTTTTGCCATGTTGGCCAGGCTGGTCTTGAACTCCTGGCCTCAAGCAATCCGCCCACCTCAGCCTTCCAAAGTGCTGGGATTACAGGCATTAGCCACCGCACCTGCCCTTTCCCAGATAATTTTTAAATGTTGTCTAATTTCTGGCCAGGTGCGGTGGCTCGTGCCTGTAATTCCAGCATTTTGGGAGGCCGAGGAAGACAGATCATTTGAGCTTAGGAGTTTGAGACCAGCCTGGCCAGCATGGTGAAACCCTGTCTCTACTAAAAATACAAAAATCAGCCAGGTGTGGTGGCACGCACCTGTTAATTCTAACTACTCAGGAGGCTGAGGCAAGAGAATCACTTGAACCTGGGAGGCGGAGGTTGCAGTGAGCTGAGATCCGGCCACTGCACTCCAGCCTGGGTAACAGAGGGAGGTGTTCTCAATAAATAAACAAATAGAATTAAGGGAAGATTTTCTTATCTGCAATTGAAAGATTAAAAACTCCACTCACACACAGCACAGGGCTGATGTAAGGTCTAAAGCAGAGAAGAGATGTGAGAGTAGTTTGCCAGCTGCAGTTGCTATACAGATGTATCTTGCTCTCTGCTCCTGCCCCAGGTCTGTATTCTTCTTCAGCTCCTGCCCCAGGTCTGTAATCGTCCTCAGTTTCTACAGTTCAGTCATAAGTCTGCAAAGTTTGGAAATCAATATCTACCTAAACCAAGTGTTCTTTGCAACTGTGAATCCACTATTTTATTTATTGGGCTTTTTGGTCACCAGATTTCTGGGCCACAGGCCTACTCAAATGGCCTCCTTGCTGCTTTCAGAGATCTGTATTCTGGCTTGTGCAGTGGTACTCCTGGGTGAGCAGCTGCGGTGCCTCTGCTCCTGTCCTAATTCTTACCCAGACCCAAATCTGCCCCAGGTCAGCTACCTAGAAGGGTGGAAAAGACCCAAGATTCCTTCAAACTTTTCCTAGCACCTTGCCATCATCTTCATTCCCTTCCATATCAGTTATTCCTCTGCATTACAATGGTCATGTTAGGAAAAGACTATGCTACTGGATCTAGAACTGCGTCTTCATCTATACAAGAGAACTATGCCTATGATAATGTAAGTGAGTGAGGTTTTAGGGGAGGGATCCTGGGATAGGACAATCAGGCCCTAGAGCAGATTTCAAGTTGGAAAGGGCACAAAGGCCAATCAACTATTTCTTAAGGCAAGAAAGGAGGACAAAAACATGAAAAATCAAGGTAAATAAAAGACAAAAGGTAAGATGGTATCAATAACTCCAAACATCTAAGTCACCACAATAAATGCAAATGAATTAAATTTACCAATTCAAAGGCAAAGATATTCCAAATAACATTTTTTTAAATCTAGTTCATGCTTTTTACAAGAAACTCAGCTAAAATTTTGTGTATATAAATGTTAAATGTAGAGAGATGGAAAACGATATAGCAGACAAATATTAACCAGAAGAAAGCGATTAGCTACACTAATAGTAGTCCAAATAAACTTTAAGATCAAGAAAAGGTGCAATGGTTAAGAATTTGGCTCTGGAACCAAAGTTTTTGGTTCAAATGCTCAGTTACCTTAGTTGTAAAACAACAACAACAACATCAACAATAACAATAATGCCATAAATAAATTAAATAGAAAACTAAGATATAATATAGAAGCTCAACAAAACAAAAAGTTGGTCTTTAATAATATCAATAAAATGGACAAATCTTGGGTAACAATAATCAAAAAATGAAGGATAGAGGACATAAGCAAATATTATGAATGAAAAAAAAACAGAACTAAAGACTCAAGAGTCATTAGAAAGATGCAAAAAATCTATGAACAAGCCTATGCTGATGAATTTAACATTTTTGAATTTCAAATAACACTGAATACTTTATTTTGTAACAGCTTTACTTATATGTAATTCACATACCATACAAGTCATCCATTTCGAGTATACAATTGAATGATATTTAGTATGCTCATAGATATGTACAACCACCACCACAGTAAATTTTAGAACACTTTCATCCCCTCAAGCAGAAAACCTGTATCCTTTAGCTTTCAACCCCCAAACATTCATCTCTATCCCCTATCCAATCCTAAGCAATCACTAATCCTTTTTTTTTTTTTTTTTAAGGAGTATCACTCTTTTCGCCCAGGCTGGAGTGCAATGGTATGATCTGAGCTTACTGCAACCTCCGCCTCCTGGGTTCAAGTGATTCTCCTGCCTCAGCCTCCCAAGTAGCTGGGATTACAGGCACCTGCCACCATGTCCGGCTAATTTTGTATTTTTAGTAGAGACAGGGTTTCACCATGTTGACCAGGCTGGTCTCGAACTCCTGACCTCAGGTGATCCACCCGCCTTGGCTTCCCAAAGTGCTGGGATTACAGGCATGAGCCACCATGCCCGGCCCCACTAATCCATTTTCTATCTCTATAGATTTGTCTTTTTTGGACATTTCATATACATGGAATCATATACTATGTAGTCTTTTATGACTGGCCTCTTTTAGCATGATGCTTCAAAGTTCATTCACGTTGTAGCATATATCAGTACTTCATTCGATTTTATAGCTGAGTAATATTCCATCCTATGGAAATATCAATTTTGTTCATCCATTTATCAGTTGATAAACATCTGAGCTGTTTACACCTTTTAGCTATTATAAATAACGCTGCTATGAACATTTCTGTACAAGTTTTTGCATAGACACATCTTTTCATTTCTCTTAGGTACAGATTGAAGTGAAATTGCTGAGTCCATTTGGTAACAGTATCTTTAACTTTTTGAGAAACTGCCAGACTGTTTTCCAAAGTGGCTACCCACCATCAGCACGTATGAGGGCTCTATATCCCGACCAACATTCATTACTATCTGATGTTTTTATTACAGCCATTCCTAGTGGGTGTGAGGTAGTATATTTTTCTTACAATTTTTATTTTAGGTTTGGGGGTACATGTGCAGGTTTGCTATACAGGTAAATTGCATGGCACTGGAGTTTGGTGTACATATGATTTTGTCACCTGGAGCATAGTACCTGATAGGGTAGATTTTTTTTTTTTTTTTTTTTTTTTTTTTTTTTTTTTTTTTTGAGATGGAGTCTTGCTCTGTCACCCAGACTGGAGTGCAGTGGTGCGATCTCGGCTCACTGCAACCTCTGCCTCCCGGGTTCAAGCAATTCTCCTACCTCAGCCTCCTGAGTAGCTGGGATTACAGGCACACGCCACCATACCCAGCTAATTTTTGTATTTTTAGTAGAGATGGGGTTTTGCCATGTGGGCCAGGCTCGTCTTAAACTCCCGACCACAGGTGATCTGCGCACCTCAGCCTCCCAAAGCGCTGGGATTACAGGCGTGAGCCATCAACACCTGGCCTATAAATTCAATGCGATTCTGATCAAAATCCCATTGGCCATATTCAAGAAACTGGCTAGGCAAATTCTAAAATTTACATAAAAGTGCTAAGTGCCAAGTAGAATTAAGATGCTCTTTTTAGAAAGAACAAGGTAGAAGAAATTGCCCTACCAGAAGTTAGTACATATTATAAACTCTTACTGTATCACTGTAGTAATTAAGACAGTAGATGATGGTGCAGGATAAACAAAATAGGCCAGTGGAGAAGATCAAGCCCAGAAACACATAGAAGACACTTGAGGCGGGGCACGGTGGCTCACGCCTGTAATCCCAGCACTTTGGGAGGCCAAGGTGGGCAGATCACGAGGTCAGGAGTTCGAGAACAGCCTGGCCAACATAGTGAAACCCCGTCTCTACTAAAAATACAAAAAAAAAAAAAATTAGCTGGGAATGGTGGCAGGCGCTTGTAATCCCAGCTACTCGGGAGGCTGAGGCAGGAGAACTGCTTGAACCTGGGAGGTGGAGGTTGCAGTGAGCTGAGATCAGATCAGCACTCCAGCCTGGGTGACAGAGCAGGACTCCATCTCACAAAAACAAAAAAAAAAAGGAACTTGGGAAGTGACAGAGGCGGCACTGCAGATCACTAGATAAAACACGGACTATTCAATAAGTAGTACCAAAACATGTATTTACCCACATAGGAAAGAAATAAAATACAATCCATACTCCAACCTTAAAGAAAAATGAATTCCTGCTGAAGGGAGGAGAATTTAAGACACAAAAAGTGCTAGCAAAAAAAAAAAAAAAAATTGATAAATGTTTCTGGTTTCAAGTGTTTTAATTTGGGTCATCTGTTTTACTCTATAGAAGGTGAAAAGAGTAAAAGACGGAATTTACAAGGATTTGTATTCAGAATTTATAAAGAATTTCTGGAAATTGATTAGAAAAAGGATTTCTATTTCCATTAAAATAACAAAATTACACTGAAAATCATTGCCAAAAAAAAGGTATAAAGTATTTTTAAATAATCTTAAAAGAACCGAGGAACTAGAAAGCTAGTAAGGAAAAGATAACCTTAAAAGCACCAAAAAGCAGCCGAGCGCGGTGGCTCACTCCTGTAATCCCAGCACTTTGGGAGGCCGAGGCGGGCAGATCACGAGGTCAGGAGTTCGAGACCAGCCTGACCAACACGGTGAAACCCCGTCTCTATTAAAAATACAAAAATTAGCTGGTCATGGTGGCATGCGCCTGTGATCCCAGCTACTCAAGGCAGGAGAATCACTTGAACACGGGAAGTGGAAGTTACAATGAGCCGAGATTTCACCACTATACTCCAGCCTGGGTGACAGAACATGACTCCGTCTCAAAAAAAAAAAAGACTGGGCGCGGTGGCTCATGCCTGTAATCCCAGCACTTTGGGAGGCCGAGGCAGGCGGATCATGAGGTCAGGAGATCGAGACCACGGTGAAACCCCATCTCTACTAAAAATACAAAAAAATTAGCCAGGCGTGGTGGCGGGCACCTGCAGTCCCAGCTACTCAGGAGGCTGAGGTGGGAGAATGGCGTGAACCCAGGAGGCGGAGTTTGCAGTGAGCCAAGATCGCACCACTGCACTCCAGCCTGGGGCGACAGAGTGAGACTCCATCTCAAAAAAAGAAAAAAAGCACCAAAGAGCTAGAAAGATAGTAAGGAAAATGGGGCCGGGTGTGGCAGCTCACACCTGTAATGTCTTTGGGAGGCAGAGATGGGCAAACTGCTTGAGACCAGGAGTTCAAGACCAACCTGGCCAACATGGCGAAAACCCATCTCTACCAAAAAATACAGAAATTAGCTAGGTGTGATGGCATGTGCCTGTAGTCCCAGCTACTCAGGAGGCTGAGGAGCGAAGGATCACTTGACCCCAGAAGGTTGAGGCTGCAGTGAGCCAAGATCACGCCACTGTACTCTAGCTGGAGCAACAGCATGAAACTTTGTCTCAAAAAAAAAAAAGAAAAAAAAGGAAAATCTAGGCCAATCATCTAAGGAAAAGTGCAAACCCAGAGAGGTAAGCGAACACTATATATAAAATGAGAAAATATATATGCATTCACTTCAGCATCGGAATCAACTATTTAACACAGTACTGGGGGACCTGACCAATACCACTGTAGTAGGAAAGAAAAGAACATAAGAAAATTAAAAATTAAAAAAGAAAAGTTAGAAATCTCATTACTTAGAATATGTTCTAAAAATCTCATTATTCAGGCTGGGCGCGGTGGCTCAAGCCTGTAATCCCAGCACTTTGGGAGGCCGAGACGGGCGGATCACGAGGTCAGGAGATCGAGACCATCCTGGCTAACACGGTGAAACCCGTCTCTACTAAAAAAAACACAAAAAACTAGCTGGGCGTGGTGGCAGGCGCCTGTAGTCCCAGCTACTCGGGAGGCTGAGGCAGGAGAATGGCGTAAAACCTGGGAGGCGGAGCTTGCAGTGAGCCGAGATCCGGCCACTGCACTCCAGCCTGGGTGACAGAGCGAGACTCTGTCTCAAAAAAAAAAAATATCATTATTTAGAATATGTTCATCAACCTGGATAAATGAACAAAATCAACAAACAATTAAAACTAATAAGAGAGTTCTGCAAGGATGCTGGATACAAAACCAAATTACCAAAATATCAATAGCAATAACTTAAGAAGCGATAATCTAGAAAATATTGTTTTGAAAAGTAAGATACCACTCAGAATAGCACCAAAAGATGTATATCATTAGGGAATTAACAAAGGACACCCTGTTAAATTTGTTTACAGTTTTTCTTGATGCAAGAAGAAACAGAATTGAGAGCTTGGAGATAGACATGTAAATATGTAAATTTGATTATATCAAAAAGGATTTCTGCTTACTGAAGGACACAATGGACAAATTTAACAGATGACAGATTGAGAGGAGAGATTTGCAACTCTTTTTTTTTTTTTTTTCCTGAGACAAGGTCTGGCTTTATTGCCCAGGCTGGAGTGTGGTGGTGCTATCTCGGCTCACAGCAACCTCCACCACCCGAGCTCAAGCCATCCTCCCACCTCCGCCTCCTGAGTAGCTGGGACTATAGGCACTCACCACTATGCCCAGCTAATTTCTGTATTTTTTGTAGAGACAGGGTTTTGCCATGCTGCCCAGGCTGGTCTCAAACTTGTGAGCTCAAACCATCCACCTGCCTTGGCCTCCCGAAGTGCTGAGATTACAGGTGTGAGCCTCTGTGCCTTTAACACTGACAAGACTCCTTCAACAAGAAAAAGGAACACTAGTAGTAGACACACGGGCAAAGAAAATGAATAGACATTTTACAGAGAAAGAAATCCAGAAGATTAATCACCACATGAAAAATAAGATAGTGGCTGGGTGCGGTGGCTCACGCCTGTAATCCCAGCACTTTGGGAGGCTGAGGCAGGTGATTCATGAGATCAAGAGATCGAGACCATCCTGGCCAACATAGTGAAACCCCGTCTCTACTAAAAAGACAAAAATTAGCTGGGCGTGGTGGCGCATGCCTGTAGTCCCAGCTGCTTGGGAGGCTGAGGCGGGAGAATCTCTTGAACCCAGGAGGCAGAGGTTGCAGTGAGCCAAGATCACACCACTGCACTCCAGCCTGGTGACAGAGCAAGACTCCATCTCAAAAAAGAAAAAGAAAAAAGAAAAATGAGATAGCATTTTACACCCATTAAACTGGCAGCATTGGAAAGTCAGGTAATGGCAAGTGTTAGTGGCCACATTAGAATACAGGACTCCGATATCCTCACATGTCTCAAATGCACTGCTGGTGGGAGTGAAAGTTGGTACCACCATTCCGGAAAGCAATTGGCAACATTCACACCCATGAACACACACACTCCGGTAATTCCCTTCTTGGGCCTGTATCTCAGAGAACTTCTCACAAAGGCCCTGATGGAGACATGTACAAGGACATTCACTGCAGTATTGTTTGAGGTCATGGGTGTTGGCAACAATCTAGATCCCCATAGCCAGGGGAATGAGTGTTTAGGTAAAATGTGGAGACAGGCACACCATGGCATAGTATGCAGCAGCAGGTAAACACCATCGACATAAAAATCTCTTTAAAACAAAGTGCTGAATGGAATGAAAAATAGAATAAGATCTATTGCCTATACCACTAAAGTAAGTTAAAATATTTGCACACAAAACAATACACATTTTTTTTTTTTTTTTTTTGAGACTGAGTCTTGCTGGGTTGCCCAGGCTGGAGTACAATGGCACAATCTCGGCTCACTGCAACCTCTGCCCCCCAGGTTCAAGCGATTCTCCTGCCTCAGCCTCCTGAGTAGCTGGGATTACAGGCACACACCACCATGCCTGGCTAATTTTTGTATTTTTAGCAGAGAGAGAATTTCACCACGTTAGCCAGGCTGGTCTCAAACTCCTGACCTCAAGTGATCCACCTATCTTGGCCTCCCAAAGTGCTGAGATTACAGGCATGAGCCACCAAGCCCGGCCAACAATACACATTTTATAAGAACATATACAAATAAAAGAGTGCACATCAAACACAATACACTAGTTGACTTTGGCAGGAAGGGAATTAGAAGTGGGTAATGGTGATAAAGGGGAATAACATTCAAGGGTAAAACAAGGGGCCATTGCAAAGACAAAAATAGAGGGTCATGAAATTCAACCCTCTGCACCTGACATTAAAAGAGAAATGCAGAGAAGGAACCATCAGGTAGCTAGTTTAGATAAAATGATCAGGGCAATCAGGGAAGTCTCCTCAGTAAAGATCAAAGGTAAAGACCAAGTTAAAGACCAAGTCTGGGCTGGGCACAGTGGCTCATGTCTGTAATCCCAGCACTTAGGGAGGCTGAGACAGGCAGATCACTTGAGTCCAGGAGTTAGAGACCAGCCTGGTCAACATGTCAAAACCTCTATCTCTACTAAAAATATGAAAATTAGCCAGGCATGGTGGCGGGCAACTGTAATCCCAGCTACTTGGGAGGCTGAGGCAGGAAGAATTGCTTGAACCCAGTAGGCGGAGGTTGCAGTGAGCCGAGATAGCGCCACTGCACTCCAGCCTGGGTGACAGAGCAAGGCTTTGTCTCCCAAAAAAAGAAAAAAAAAAAAAAAAGGACCCAGTCTGATGGTTTTAATGTGTAAACAAAGGGACAGAGCACAAGATAAGAGAAGAGGTAGGCAGAGACCAGTCATATAGGGACGTATAATAAGGTCAGATTGTATTCTAGTAATACAATGGGACATCACTGGATGGTTTTAAGCAGAGGGTGAAATGATCTGAATTATGGTTTTAAGAGAATACTTTGGCTTTTGCATAGAGAATGGGGTGGGACCAGGGAATCAGAGTCAAGGTCAACAGTAGAAATGGGAAGACCCGCCAGGAGGCTACTGCAATAGTACAGGCAAGAGGTGAAAATCACTCAAGTGACAAGTTTGTATTAGTTCATTTGCATGCCGCTGATAAAGACATACCCAAGACTGGGCAATTTACAAAAGAAAGAGGTTTAATGGACTTACAGTTCCACATGGCTGGGGAGGCCTCATAATCATGGTGGAAGGCAAGGAAGAGCAAGTCATGTCTTACATGGATGACAGCAGTCAAATAGAGAGCTTGTGCAGGGAAACTACTCTTTTTAAAACCACCAGATCTGGTGAGGCTTATTCACTCTCATGAAAACCACACAGGAAAGACCCACCCCCATGATTCAATTACCTCCCACTGGGTTCCTCCCATGACACATGGGAATTGTGAGAGTTACAATTCAAGATGAGATGTGGGTGGGGACACACCCAAACCATATCAGTGGTGGACAGAGGTTGTAGAGATAGAGAGAAGGGAACTAACCATGTGTGAGTTTGGGAGGAACAGTTATCCAAATTCCTATTTTGGATGTGGAAAAATAAGGGAACAGGAGGCATCAAGGATAATTCCTAGATACTTGAGCTTGAGCAAGTAGGTGGTTAGAAGTGCCATTTACTAAGATGCGGGAGGAGCAAGCTTGGAGGAAGAAATGAAGAGTTCCTTGACCATACAAAATTTGAGAGGCCTTTTAGACACCCAAGTGAAGACATAGAGTAGCTTGATATGTAGCCTGGAGCTGGAGAGACAGGTTGGTTAGGAATTTGTTCAGTCACACAGTAAGTTCAGATTAGAACTGGAACCTAGACTTCCTGGTTCAAAATCATTCACTCCCCCTTTCCTTTTAGCTAAATTAAATGCGATCATTTGACCCTGCAGCAAATGTGAAAAGAGGAAGCCAGGGTGGCAGGCAGTGTAAGGGCACCCACAAGTCCCATGGTCCTCACCAAGGTGCTCCTCCTTCCCACAGGCAGAGGGGTCTGAGCATGACAACAACTACGACCAATGGTGGCACCATCCTAAGCCTACTGGTGGACATGGCTGCTGAGTTCTACCCTTCTCTGTCTTTATTTATCTATGGTGTGGTCCCTGTGGCTGCCAGTATCATCACTGTCCTCCTGCCAGAGATCCTTGGCCAGCCACTGCCCAACATGGTGAAAAGGTGGAGAAGGACCTGGAGAGAAGGTGGGCTGCACCCTCCCCCAAGCTTCTTTTGTCATAAAAGGTCAGACCAGGGGAGAGCAGGGACTTAGGCAGGGTCATGCAGCTGGTCTCTGATGGAGCCAAGGCTGAAATCCAGGCCCCCTGAATCCTATTCTCACACATTGGCTGAGTCCCAGGAAACCTCCCTGAGACTCTCAGCTCTTGGAAATAGTGGGTGGCTTTGGATATAAAGTAGGACGACTGAGCACAGACACTTAAAAAGAATCCCCCAACTCTACTCCTGAACGCTGTTTCTCCTTCCCTCCCAGGTGGAAAGAGAAACTGGGGCAGCAGCAACAGGAACAGCAGATGGTCCCACTCCAAGCCTCCTGAGGACTGAGAAGGAGCAGAGGGTGGAGAGGAGGAGTGCTGTATCTCTTGGATATCCACACCAGGAGGTAGGTGGAGAAATGGCAGCCAGTAGAGGGCAGGGCCTATAAGGTCTCAGAGAAATGCTTCCCCTGGGCCCCACACTCCTGGCCAGACCCACCCAAGACCACTTCATTAAAAGTAACTATGGAGCCAGCCCTCTAGTCCCAGCTACTTGGGAGGCTGAGACAGGAGGATCACTTGGGCCCAGGAGTTCTAAGCAATATGCCGATGGAGTGTCTGCACTAAGCTCAGCATGATGACCTCCTGCAAGCAGGGGACCACCAGGTTGCCTAAAGAGGGATGAACTGCTCCAGGTCAGAAACGGAGCTGATCACTAGTGGGATCACACTTGTGAATAGCCACTACACTCCAGCATGGACAGCATAGCAAGACCCTGTCTCTTTTTTTTTTTTTTTTTTTTTTTCCGAGACGGAGTCTCGCTTTGCCGCCCAGGCTGGAGCTCAGTGGCCGGATCTCAGCTCACTGCAAGCTCCGCCTCCCGGGTTCACGCCATTCTCCTGCCTCAGCCTCCCGGGTAGCTGGGACTACAGGCGCCCGCCACCTCGCCTGGCTAATTTTTTGTAGTTTTTAGTAGAGACGGGGTTTCACCGTGTTAGCCAGGGTGGTCTCAATCTCCTGACCTTGTGATCCGCCCGTCTCGGCCTCCCAAAGTGCTGGAATTACAGGCTTGAGCCACCGCGCCCAGCCTGACCCCGTCTCTTAAAAAAAAAGAAAAAATGCACGATTTATCCCATTGTTCCCCTCTGGCCCATACATAGTGGCCACTCCACATTAGCCAACCCTTGGTTCAAAACCCTTCAGTGACTATCTATGTAGAAAATCCAGTGGAATCTACAAAAACACTACTACAACTAAAACATGATATCAGCAAGGTTGCAGGTTATAAGATCAATATAAAAAAAGGAATTGTGGCCAGGCGCAGTGGCTCACGCCTGTAATCCCAGCACTTTGGAAGGCTGAGGCAGGCAGATCACAAGGTCAGGAGTTTAAGACCAGCCTGGCCAATATGGTGAAACTCCATCTCTACTAAAAATACAAAAATTAGCCAGGTATGGTGGCTCATGCCTGTAGTCCCCGCTGCTTGGGAGGCTGAGGCAGAAGAATCGCTTGAACCAAGGAGGCAGAGGTTGCAGTGAGCCGAGATCATACCACTGCACTCCAGCTTGGGTGCAGAGTGAGACTCCGTCTCAAGAAAACAAAACAAAACAAAAAAAGAATTGTGGCCAGGAGCAGTGGTCACGCCTGTAATCCCAGCGCTTTGGGAGGCCGAGGTGGATGAATCACCTGAGGTCAGGAGTTCGAGACCAGCCTGGCCAACATGGTGAAACCCTGTCTCTACTAAAAATACAAAAATTAGCTGTGCGTGGTGGCGTGCACACCTGTAATCCCAGCTACTCGGGAGGCCGAGGCACAAGAATCACTTGGACCCAGGAGATTGAGGTTGCGGTGAGCCAAGATCACACCACTGCACTTCAGCCTGGGCAACAGAGTGAGACTCCGTCTCAAAAAAAAAAAATTGTGTTTCTAAATACTAGCAGTAAACAATCAGAAATTGAAATTTAAAAAACAATACCATTTACAATAGCATCAAAAAATATAAGGAGACAGCAAAAAGATCAGTGGTTGCCAGGGGTTCAGAGGGAAAGGAGAGAGATGAGTAGGCCAGCATGGGGGATTTTTTAGGGCACTGAAACTATTCTTTATGGTACTATAATGGTAGATACATGACATTATACATATCAAAACCCTCAATAACCTATAAGGCAAGTAATAGCATTATCCTCAAGGTGAGGAAGGCTAGGAGATATATTTGAACCTGGAGAGTTAGCTTGGCAGAATTCAGGATGTGTATACACATACACACCCCTTACTCCTTTCCTTCCTTGCCATTTTCTCTACTCCCTTAAAGGTTTTCTTTTGGTGATAGAGAAAAACGTTATGTCTTGCTCCTCCTCCTCCCACTTCAGCCTTTCCTGGAAAGGTAAAAGGAGCTAAAAAGAAGGCAGCCAGTAAGGAGGCTTTCTTTGAGGCCCTTCCCCTCCCTGAGGTGGGTGCAAATATCTGGAAACAGGAGGCAAGAAGAAAGGAGAGAAGAATGCAGAGGCAGGGGACAATAGCCCCTCCTCCCTAGGCCAGATCCTGGCTGCAGGAGCAGTTTGCCACCTTACATCTAGGCCCTTGCCCAGGAAGTTCAACCCCTCAGCTAACCTTAGCTTTTCTGTTGTACCTTTGGACTTTTCTATAGCACTTCTGGACTTTTCAGTAATCCTGCCTCTAGAGAGCCCTAGGCTGGCAGTAGGGAGGCTTTTCGCACAGCCAGGAGAGTGACTGAGGTCTGATCTCCTCCAACCTCCATCCTCAGGTCTTGCCTCCTCCCCAACCCCTTCCTGCCTTTCCTGGGCTGGTAGGAGCCAGTGCTGATGGCACTGGGGAAACCGCATGAGAGCAGGATGAAGGACAGCCACGACCAGCAGTTCAGGACACAACCCAGGATGCCCGGGGCCTGCTCTGCTGCTCACATCAGGAAGGACCTGAGGGTGCAGGCCATGAGGTGCTCTGGCAGGGACTGCAGAGTGGCCAGAGCAGGGTGGGATGAAAGCTGTGGCTGCCCAGCACAACAGTTAACCATTCACCAGGTCCATCTGCCCACCCAAGGCCTGCTCTGGGCTAACAGGACCCTGCCCTAGGCCTAAGAGCCTGACTCCAGCCACATCCAGAGCCAGGCATGCACTGTCCCAGCCCCAAGGAGAGGAGGAAGAGGGCTGGCATTACCCACAGCTGGCCCTGCAGGGGAAGGGGGCAACCATGCTAAGGCTAACCCAACACGCAGGTCGGTCCTAGACGGGTGCTAGATTTAGTCTCCAGACCCACCCTTCTTCCCTGCCCTGATCCCGTCCCCTAGCCTTGGCCTGATGACCCCCAATCTACCAGCCCAGCCTTCAGACCCTGAAGGTGGCTCTGACTCACCCCCCAACCCCCCACCTCTCGGCCTTCGTGCTGCCCCAAGACCCTGTTGCCAGGGTTAATCTCCAGGCCTCATTTCCCTGGTCCTGCCTCAGCTGAGAATGCGAGGATCTGCACAGCCTTCTCTCTCAGCTTCTCCACCTGCTGCAGCTACCCTTCCTGATCAGATGGCCGATTCAGGGTAGTCCCCAATGTGAGCCAAGTGAGTGCCCCTTCCTCCATGTGTCCCCACCCCTGTCCCTGATGCCCCGCCCTTCCCTGGTCTTTAACTGCCTCTCAGTCAAACTCACACCACCATCAAGCACAGAGTTTCTGTCCATTACCTCACCAAGACTGGCTAATACCATTTCACAGGCCAGGAACATCTTGTCCAGCCCACTGCCATCCCCTGGGCCAGGCTTCTCCACCTAATTTCTTCCTGGCCCATTATTTGGTGTTCCTGTCCAGTCCATCCTCCCACGACTCCAGAAGGATCTTGAGTCACCAGCCTGCAGTCTACAGCCAAGAGTAGCATAGAGTGAGTGAAGCGTTGAAGCAATGGACTTACCTCTCCTGTCTGAGCCCTGCCTGATCCAGTCTCTTTTTTTTGAGATGGAGTTTCGCTCTTTCGCCCAGCCTAGAGTGAAGTGGCACCAACTCGGCTCACTGCAACCTCTGCCCTCCTCCCCCCGCACCCAGGGTTCAAGTGATCCTCCTGCCTCAGCCTCCCAAGTAGCTGGGATTACAGGCACCCACCACCACGCCCAGCTAATTTTTTTCTATTTTTATTTTTAGTAGAGATGGGGCTTCACCATGTTGGCCAAGCTGGTCTCAAACTCCTGACTCGTATCTGCCCACCTCAGCCTCCCAAAGTGCTGGGATTACAGGCATGAGCCATCGCGCCCAGCCCTAATCCAGTCTTTAATTGAAAGTTTGATATTAGGCCAGGATTACACGCCTGTAATCCCAGCACTTTGGGAGGCCAAGGCGAGCAGATCATGAGGTCAGGAGATGGAGACTATCCTGGCTAACATGGTGAAACCCCGTCTCTACTAAAAATACAAAAAATTAGCCGGGTGTGGTGGCGGGTGCCTGTAGTTCCAGATACTCAGGAGGCTGAGGCAGGAGAACGGCATGAACCTGGGAGGCGGAGCTTGCGGTGAGCAGAGATTGAGCCACTGTACTCCAACCTGGGCAACAGAGCGAGACTCGGTCTGCCACTGCACTCCAACCTGGGCAACAGAGCGAGACTCGGTCTCAAAAAAAAAAAAAAAGAAAGAAAGTTTGATATTTTGTTCATCGTGAACTTTTGCATTAATTTTGGTTTTTAAAAGCTACATTAAAATATTATTTATCATAATTGTTGAGTTTTTTTGCATCCTCTTAAATTTGCACCTCACCTCACCCTAGTCCCAACCCTGCCCTGCACACACACCTTCCTCGGCTGCCCACCGCTTAAGGGACATTCAGTGACTTTCATGACTGGCTCCAGCCAGGCTCTCTGGGCTCCTCTTTATGTGCCCACTGCCCCAGCTCCCAAACCTTTGCATGATCTCTATCATAATCTTTATCCCGTAGAAACCTGATGGTTTGTTTACTATTACCTGGGCAAAGAGAACACTAGTACAAAGTCCTTAAGTCGGAAAAGTGCTTGGCAGGTTCTGGGAACTGCAAGGCCAGTGTGGCTGGGGCAGAGCAGTGAGGAGTCAGTGGCAGGAAACGAGGCTAAGTAGGAAGCAGGGCTGCTCCTGTGGGAACTCAAGCTTTACTCTGAGAAGGCTGGAGAGTTGTGAGAGCATTTTGAACAGAGGAGAGACATGATATAACGTACATATCAAAAGGGCCTGAGACAGTAATCCAGGTGAAATACAACACTAGCAAGATCGCAGTGGTTGCACTCTGGATGTATTTAAGGAAAAGACAAGAGGATTTTCTAATGGATTAGGTTTGGCTTGTGAGAGAAAGAATGGAGTCAAGGCGGGGCTCCAAAGATTTTTGGAGCTACTGAGCTACCGAAAGGACAGGGTTGCCACCTGCTGAGATGGGCAAGGCTGTGGATAGAGCAAGTTTGGGGTTTGGGATGAGTCATGACTGAGATGATTCTACACATCCAAATGGAGCTGGCTGGCAGGCAGCAATAATGACAGTGGTAATAATAAGCATAGCTCCAGCCGTAGGGCTCACTCTGAGTCAAGCATTTTTCCAACACTTTCCATGTCTAAACTTATTTAATCCTCATCATGGCCCTAGGATGTAGAGCTATTATTATTCCCATTTTACAGAGGAGGAAATATTGGATAGACAAGACTGGTGTTCAGAGGAGGCTAGACATACACATTTGGGAGTCATTAGTGTGTGGGTGGCATAAGCTCACCTGGAAAGTGGGTATGAAGGTCCAAAGACTAAGCCCAGACGGGCGTGGTGGCTCACGCTTGTAATCCAAGAACTTTGGGAGGCTGAGGTGGGTGGATCACCGAGGTCAGGAGTTCAAGAGCAGCCTGGCCAACATGGCAAAACCCCATCTCTACTAAAAATACAAAAATTAGCCAGGCGCGGTGGTGCATGCCTGTAATCCCAGCTACTCAGGGAGCTGAGGCAGGGAGAATTGCTTGAACCCAGGAGATGGAGGCTGCAGTGAGCGGAGATCGTGCCACTGCACTCCAGCATGGGCGACAGAGCAAGACTTCGTCTCAAAAAAAAAAAACAAAAAAAAAGTTGAGCCCAGACACTCCAAAGTTCAGAGCAGGATGGCAAGGAACATCTGCAAAGGAGAATGTGGAACAACAGCCAGGGGAGTAGGAAGAGACCCAAGAGGCGGTGTCCCCAGAGGCTAAGCACAGCAAGGATTTCTAGAAGGAGGAAGTGCTGAAGAAAAAGCACTTTGGAAACTGCACATTGAGATCATCATATGAGGAGACAGTTTTGGGTTGGGCACTGGCCACTAACTGGCCTTTGGCAAATCACAGGGCCTCAGCTTCCCCATCTGTAAAATGGTTCTTTAGAGATTCCCCAGCTAGGACACCCTGTGGCAGGCCCTATCCTTAGCACCATCTCAGGACCACTGCTTGGACCAGGCTTACCACCCCCATCCCTCTCCTGTCTTCTCCTTACCCTCCCCTTGGCCCCAACCCCCACCTCCCACCATTTATCTCACTAGAATTTTCTGTTCATAATCTGCAATTTTGCTTCTAAGGGGTTCCCTTACCTTGAACCAGGCTGGGGGGTTGAGGGCAGTGTTACTGTAAATAGTTGTCCTCAACTCCTGAGATGCATCCCTCACTCAGCCAGGGTGCTCAATTGCTCTCCTCTGGCCCAGGCCCCTGGCTCGGGCCCAAAAACCAAGTAGGTTGCAGCTGCAGCTGGAGAGAGGAAAGAGGCTGCCTATTAACCCCCTAGAACCCAGAATCTCAGAAACTGCTTTGGAGAGGAAGGCTGGCGCCATGGGTGGGCAGTGGGACTAGGGCTTGGAGCTGCAGATCGAGGTGCAGGAGCGTGGAGCTGGGAGCCAGGAGACTTGGGGCTAGAGGCCTCATGTAGGGGATAGGAAATGAGGTCTGTTGATTGAAGGCTAAAGATGGAGGCTTGAAGCTGAGCCTGGGAAACTTGGGACTAGGGTCTGGGATTAGGAACCAGAAAACCACGTACTGGGGCTGAGGGTGGCTGTCACACTGACCCTACCAGAAGAGCCCAGACAGCACCCCTCAGGTCCTCTGGGAACTGGAAAGGACCAGAGAAGGGGCAGCAGGATGAAGTTGACCCCTCTAGGGGACTGAGCCAGGGAGGTCACAGGAAGCCAGGCGCAGGAAGGGCTCCCTAAAGAGAGTACAGTAAGGGGTCCAGAGGTGGGCAGTGTCTGGGAAAGGTTGGGGCCAGGGAAAGGAGTCCTTCAAGGGGGCAGGAGTAGAGGCCGAATGGGTGACGGGCGGTGCCTAAAACTATCACATCAGAGCTGGAGGTTTTCTAGATAAGCCAGTCCAGAGTGACCCACCTGTGTTCCTCAGAAGCCGGTCCTATGAGACGCTCCATGTTAAAAAAACATCCTGTGGAGAAATAAGTTTGGGAAATGCTAATCGTTCTCTTTGCCTCTCAGAGGCTCTCAACACACGTTTGCCATGTATTTGCTTGGAGAGGTTCCTGCAGTAAAGAAAGCCTAATTAATTTCCCATTTAATCACAGAGGCCTTTTTAAAAACACAAATAAATAAATAACACCTACTAACATCCACAAAATAGACTGAGGAACACTAGGCTAGCCTGAGTTCCCGTTTTACTTTCAGAGACACTGAAGCTCAGAGGATAGAGGGATCTGCCAGGACACAGAACAGAGTCAAGTCCCAGGTGTCCCATCTTCAAGGAACATCAGAGCTGGGAGAGCCCACTGAGGCTACCAGGTCCAACTTTGCCTCCATCTCCACTCCATGTACAGAAGAGCAGACTGAGGGTGGGAAAGAGGCCATGACTCCTCTTCTACAAGGTGCTAGACAGGGTCCTGCGACTTGACTCAGTCTGGTGCCCTGACATACCACACAACCTCCAAAACCAGATCACCCTCCCTGAACAGGCCTGCACCCTCCACATAGGGCCAGCTTCTACTGACCATCCGTCTACCTTCCTTCACCTTTTTATCCTGTTCCTGGGAAATGTATGGGCTCCAGTGTGCCCTAATACCTTTCCCAAAATCATTTTGTCTCCCCAACAAGCTCATAAGCCCCATGGTTTCTGGGCTCTGATTTCTCCTGTTCCCTTCCCTGTCCTTCTTGCCCCCGTCCCCTTTCCACAGAGATAGTGCCAGGAGTGTCTCAGCTCCAGACCTTGTCCAAGGAAGGAAGGAATGAAGGAAGGAGGAAGGGAGGCTTTTCCCAAAGGGCAACCTCTCAACAGGAAATGGTAGCAGTGCAGGGAGAGAGGCAGGAGCTGGGCTTGGTCCGTCTGGGGTTTGGATGGTGGCGGACAGCTCTGCTTGGGCCCAAGCCTCCTCATTTGTATCCCTGTGCCTTTCCCCCAGGGAAAGCACAGTGCTGGGCATAGACTCCAGTCCGATCCTTAGGATGGAGCTTTATTACCAAGCTGGAGGAGGCAGGACATGCTATGGGCTGCACTGTGTGGTTTTTAAACTAGTGAAACTCTGGTGACCTGTCCCCTGAATGCAGGGCAAGGGAACAAAGGGTCCCCATAAGGAGGGCTACAGCTGGGGCTGGGCTTTTATTCATGTGTTCCTTCAGGCTAGGCTGTTATAATAAGAAAACTAGAGCAGACTGGGCATGTGCTCAAGAGAGAAGTTGTTCACGCCTGGGGGGAAGACATAGGGATACAAGTGAGGAGGCTTGGACCCCAGCAAAGCAGTCTCCCATCATCCAAACCCCAGACAGACCCAGCCCATCTCCTGCCTCTCTCCCTGCACTGCTACCATTTCCTGTTGGGAGGTTGCCCTTTGGGAAAAGTCTTCCTTCCTCCTTCCTTCATTCCTTCCTTCCTTGGACAAGGTCTGGAGCTGAGACACGCCTGGCCCCACTATCTCTGTGGGAAGGGGGCAGGGCAAGAAGGACAGGGAAGGTTGTCTACATGCACCCTATACCCTCTGGCCCAGCACTGCTCATTCTCGGTCTCCTCGGTCTCCTCAAGGGGCTTCTTGCAAACCCCCAAAATCCCCAGGGAACGGAAGCTCTAGGCGGCAGGCCCCTCTCCCTGCCCCGGCCTCCAGCCACAGAGCTCAAGTCCTAACTTGATTGTGCACTGTTAATCACTGCGTGTGCCTGCCGGCAGAGTAAACAGGCGGCCTCGGAAATCCTCTCATTCTCATCAATCTCTGACCCGGTCAGGCCTCCATCAGCAATGGGGCTGGCAGGAGGCGCCAAGGGGGCGGGGAAGGGGGGCTGTGGGTCCAAGATCATGTCAGGTCCTAACGAAAAGGCTGATTGCCCCACAGTGGGAGCCAAGCTTTGGCCTTCGCCTCGGCGGGGAGGAGGGGGAGACTTGAGGACCCGGCGTTCAGGGAACTGGGGGAGGGAGCGGGCAAGGGGAGAAGGAGGCAGGAGATGAGGTGGATACATCGCCATTGACATTTGGGGAACCTTTAGGATAGGGGCAAAAGCAATGATTGGAAGTCAACTAGTCTGGCTCTGGCATGTACTAGCTGTGTGACCTTGGACAGGTTACTGAACCTCTCGGTGCCTCGGTTTCTTCATCTGTAAAATGGGAATAATTCTACCTGCTTCGTCAGGTTATTATGAAAATTAAATGAGTTAAAGCAGAAAACACTGAGAGGGTGATGACACATTGCTGGTGCTATGCAAGTGTTTGTTAATATAATGGGACCACAAAATGAAGGATTGCGGGAGACATCGATTTAGGAATTTCCCAGGAAACTCCCTCGTACAGATAGCAGAGGGTGTTCTCAGCTAGTTAGGCTCCAAGCTGTGGACAAAACTTGCAAACTGGGAAGGGGTTAAGAGGGCAGATTGTTACCTAACCTCCCTGGGCCTCAGTTTTCTGTCTGCAAAATGGGGACCTTAACTGCGCCTATATCGCGGGGCAGTCCTGAAGATTAAATGAGAAACTGCCCACAAAGATGTTATGAATGCGGTAGCGAGGAGCTAGCCCTCAATGAAGGGCAGCGAGCTCCTATGCCTTCCCAGCGTTAGCTCTGCCCAACCCCTTACCCACCCCCACCAACAAAAGGCCTGCACTGGGGCATGAAGGGGTTATAAGTGCTGTTATTCCTCTCCCTGAGAAGGAGAGTGGACGCTTGGCACCAGGCCCCTCTCCCAGCCCAGGCACTCCAGCCCCTCGCCGAGCCCCTCCTAGGCAGGGAGCTGGGTGGGCCCCCAGGGGCCGCGGCAGGGGCGCGGAGGGTCGTGGGCGTCACCAGAGCACCCCCGGACGGCAGTGACTGAGGTGGAGAACCCCTGGGAGCCAATAAACAAAAGTTCTCGACCCGGCAGGCCGGGAGGATAAAGGGCGACCCCCGACCCACCGACTTACTTGCGGCGCCTGTGCAGGGGCGAGGGGCGGGGGGGGGGTCTCGCGGAGAGGCGAGTACATTTGACATTGGGGGGACCTTTAGGATCGGGGCAAAAGCAATGATTGGAATTCTACTGGCCTGACTCTGGCACCTACTAGCTGTGTGACCTTGGACAGGTTACTGAACCTCTCAGTGCCTCGGATGTACTTCTGCGAGGGTCTCAGGAAAGGAACCGGGCTGAGGCTCCACTCGCCCGGCGCCTTCCCACCCATCCTTCGTCATCGTGGGCTTCAAGCTTTGGCCTTCGCCTTGGGGGGAGGAGGGGGAGACTCGAGGACCCGGCGTCCAGGGAACTGGGGGAGGGAGCGGGCAAGGGAAGGAAGGGTGAAACTTCGCTGGGCTGGGAGCAGGGGATCCTGAAATCTGCACTGCCTCACCCGGGTCACGACCCTGGACGAGCGGATTCCACTGTACAGAGTTGGGGGTTGTCTTGAGACCTGGACCTGCTCTGACCCCAAATTCCCGTTCGAAGCTCCTCGGGGCTCTAGCAGTTTCACGTGGGACCTACACTCGCCTGGGCCCGGGCGCGTACACCCTGTGGCGGAAAGCTGGGGAGCCCAATGTCCGCAGACCCAGCGAAGCAGGGTCGACGCCGTGAATCAGGTGTTTCGAGCAGCGAGTGGTGCGAGCTTCCATAGGGCGGGGGAAGGTGCCTGCTTCCTCCGTCGGGCCGCAAATCCACGGCACGTCCAACTCCAAGGCGGCAGCCAGTGGCCTGGACTTCCAGGTCATGTCCTCATAGGTGGGGACAGAGGACGCTTAGGGATGCCCTGTGGGAAAGCAGTTCCTCTCCACGGCCAGGTCCAGCGGGGAGTCCGAAACGCCACGTTGCATTATCTCAGGTCCCAGCATTCACTATCCCTGGTAGGACACTGGGCGCCCAGTCAACTCAGCGGAGTCTCCGGCCGGGCCATAAGGACCCGGGAAGGGCAGGAAAACACGCGAGGCGCCGCTTTCGCGACCACCCCAAAGCAACCTTTTCTTCGGGAACTGCCGGCAAGACTTGGGGCGGTAGAGTGGAGCTGCTTCTCCGCACTCCCCCTGCCCTCCGGCGCCCAGCACGTAGCCGGGCAGGAAAGGTGAAGAGTCTACGAGGCCTCAACTTCGAAACAGGACTCGGGAAATCCCGATTTCCTGTCCCAATAAGATGCCTTTGTTGTGGCCGCGTCCGCTCTCACCTCGGACGGCGGGGACTCTGGGGGCCCCTTGCTGGGCCAGCTCTATCCGCAGCCCCGCCCTGGATTTGAGTTTCTTGTTTTTCATCTGGGAATTAGTGTCTCCTGGAGTCCTGGCGGGAAGGGGTGCGTGGGAGAGAGGAAGTTGAGGGCCTAAGGCCATTGAAGGTGAAGGCGCGAGGAGGGGAGCCCTCAGGTCGACCCGCTGCCTCCCACCCGGACTCAGAATGCATGCTCGAGGACAGAGGAAGCAGCACGGTAAAAGTAGCACTTTTAGCTGGGTTTGAGTTTCTGACACGGATTAAAACCGAGGGGGCGAAGACTTACACTCCAGGTCTGCAGCGCACTCCCGGAGCCTGCTCACTTCCTTCCTCTACCCACCTGCGGCCTTTTCGGACCCTGGGAATCTTTAAAATGCTGTCCCACAGTCCCTGCCGTCCCCGGAACTGCAACCGGTGCTAAGCCCCAGGATGGCTCCAGGCGCACTGACCGCAACCTCCATGAACCACAGGGACTCAAGCCGCTTGTAAATCTACTCATCTGTAAAATGGGAATAATGGAACCTCCCTCATAGAGTTGTGAAAGTAAGTTAAAGAATATAGGCCGGGCGCGGTGGCTCACGCCTGTAATCCCAGCACTTTAGGAGGCCGAGGCGGGTGGATCACGAGGTCAGCAGATCAAGAGTATCCTGGCTAACACGGTGAAACCCCGTCTCTACTAAAAATACAGATAATTAGCCGAGAATGGTGGCGGGCGCCTGTGGTCCCAGCTACTCGGAAGGCTGAGGCGGGAGAATCGCTTGAACCTGGGAGGCGGAGCTTGCAGTGAGCCGAGATCGCGCCACTGCACCCCAGCCCGGGCGACAGAGCGAGGCTGTGTCTCAAAAAAAAAAAAAAAAAAAAAAAAAGAATAAAGAGGCCGGCTGGATGCGGTGGCTCACGCCTGTAATCCCAGCACTTTGGGAGGCCAAGGTGGGTGGATCATTTGAGGTCAGGGGTTCGAGACCAGCCTGGCCAATATAGCGAAACCCTGTCTCTACTAAAAATACAAAAATTAGCTGGGCGGTAGTGGCGCTCACCTGTAATCCCAGCTACTCGGGAGAATCACTTCAGCCTGGGAGGCGGAAGTTGCCGGTAAGCCGAGATCACGCCACTGCACCCCAGTCTGGGCGACAGAGTGAGACCCTGTCTCATAAAAAAATGTAGAGCACTTAGCAGTTCCTGACACATAGTAAATGCTCAATAAGTATTATAAATAAGAACAGCCGGGCGCGGTGACTCAGTAATCCGAGCACTTTGGGAGGCCGAGCGGGGTGAAGGCGGGAGGATCCCTTAAGTTCAGGAGTTCAAGACCAGCCTGGCCAACATGGTGAAACCCCGTCAATAAAAAATTTAAAAAGTAATAATGCCGGTGGGGTGGCGTGCGCCTGTAGTCCCAGCTACTCAGAGTGGGTGAGGAGATAGGGTTGCAGTGGGAGGATCGCTTGAGCCCGGGAGGCAATTACAGTGAGCTCTGATCGCGCCACTGCACTCCAGCTTGGGCAAGAGACTGAAACCGTGTATCAAAAACAAAAAAAATCCCACAATGATGGCTTTCACTCTCTGCAGACGCACGTGCCACATTTTACCTGCAGAAGCGCAACTAACCCGGCAAACAACCTGGTCGGGGAGGTATTTCTGCCCTTCTTGTCACAGATGAAGAAACCGAGAGGAAAAAAAAAAGAAACTGAGACCTAGAGAGGGGTCTAGCTTGCTCAGGCCGCTTCAACTAGAAAAAGGCCAATCTGTATCCGCACGCAGGGCACTCTCCTCCTCCACAGTAAGGGAGCCGAGACTGGGGCCGAACCGCGCAAGGGTGACTCCACGTTCCCTCCGTGGCACAGAGGAGTGAATTCTCTATCAGGCGACCAAAAATAACAACCAGCAGGAGCCGAGACCCGAGAGTCAGCCCCCACCCGACCCAGCCAGAGATGGGGGAGAACTGGAGGGGGTCGCGCGGGGGCGGGGCCAAAGCCCCACGTGCGCCGCCTGCAGCCGCTTCAAGAAGCCCTTTGTCGCTAGCAGCCGCGTTCGTGCCGCACTCGGCGGCTTAAAATAAAGACAATGTTCCCAGCCTCCCTGCGGCTAAATCGGGCGCGAGTGCGGGGGTGGTGAGCGAGCCGGGCGGGAGCGCTTCTCCGGGTCCTACCTCTCTTCTCTCCTCCTGCCTCAGTTTCCCCATCTGATAAGGGTGACCTAGCCAAGTCTGAGCAGGGAAGTCAGAAGAGTGATACAGTGGTGGGGGGGTGGGGGGGGCGTCATCCCCTTGCATCCGCGACTGCACAGACTTCAGAAGGAAGCCGCGTGGGACAGAGGGGGGCACTCAGGAGGAGGCAGGGGAAAGCTGGACACCCTCCCCGCCCGCCCACAAAATAAGTGTTTTTATTTCTAAAGGGACGTGTGCAGAGGCGGTGGGAGAAGAGAAAAGGGAGACCAAGGAGATTGGGGGGAGGTGGCAAAGAGGGAGCCTGATTCAGATTCGGAAATGGATGTTGAGTGTGGAGGCCTAACACCCCCACACTCAGCCACGTGTACGCGCACAAGTACACGCAGCCCCACCGCGCAGCCCAAGCCGCAGCCGCAAATCCAGGGCAGTCCAGCAGGGGGCATCCCGAATCCACGCCCAAGGGTAGGGACTGGTCTAGTTCTGACCCAACCCTGACCAGCTGAGTGACCCTGGGATGAAGGGGGATGCTCACTTAGATTTCTGTCCAAGCTGCAGCGTCTGCTTGACTTCAGCAGGGAGGAGGACAGGGTGCCTGCTGGAACCCCAGCTGGCTTTGAGAAGCACAGATGCCCCCACATGTACCTGTCATGTGTGCCCACCAGTAGCTGCTGGCCAAACCCCAGGAACTCCAGTTTCAGCTCCACTTGGCTCCATTGGCCAACTGGACTCCTGGGTGAGAAAGCCCCAGGTTACCCTCAGGCACCAGCATTGGCGGGGTTGTGGGCAGGAAGGGGGCGCTCAGTGGGGGAATGAGTAGGGGAAACCCCTGCCCCAGACTCCAGAGCCCTGCGCTTAGAGCCAAGGAACCCGAGTCCAAACACCTGCCCGGCACATGCTAATCATACCTCTGCTTTTCAGATTTCTCACCTACAAAATGGGGATAATTGATGCTCCCATTCCTTCCCGCCTCTCAAGCCAGGACTTTGACACAGCCCAGTGGGGCAAAGAACACAGCAGCCCCAGCAGGCAGTCCCTGCAGCCTCCAACTCTCCTCCTCAGTAAGCTCCCTGGGAGGTCTCTAGGGCCAAACAGAGGCGGTGCAGGACCCACATCTCTATGGCAAATGGCACCCCAGGGGTTCTATCTCTGAGGAAGCTCAACACAGAAGTCCAAACCAGCCTGGCAGGGAGGGATGCTGGCCTCACCCAGTAGGGCTGAGGGAGATGGGGAGGAGGACTCATCTCCTCCCAGGTACACACCTGTGAGCCCTGAGTGGGAGTCAGGGGAGACAGAGTTTGACAAGCTGGGAGGAGAGCTGTCTGTCTGCCTGTCTGTCTTCCAAGTGGAAGCTTGGGGTGGAGCAGGCAGGTAGAGGCTGCCTCACTCGTCAGAATTAGCAAGTTCCACAGTTGGGCAACACTCAGCCACACATCAGATACAGACACACGTGTGCACATGCATCCTGCCTCCAGACTGACAGGGTCACACCTGCATTTACACAGGCTACATGATGACATGAGGACACAGGGACACATACATGCAGGGCACCCAGCCGCAGATGGGGCAGGCACCTGGCCCTCTACTCATCCCCGAAAAGCAGACACCCATATAACCTCACAACGGGCTACGCATAGCCCAATGCTAGTGCACACAGCCCAGCACGCGGGCACGTTAGCTCAGCCCCCAGGGCGGGTGCGCCAGCCCTCTGGGTCTGTTCCAAGTTGGAGCCTCTCACGTGAGGCCCAATGTGTCATTTCCAAACAGAAGGAATCTAGCTCTCTCGCAGCAGGGAGGAAGAGCAGGGTGTGTAGTTGGGTGGGTGGGCGCGTGGGCATGTGCAGGGGGGAGGGCGTGTGTGTGAGGGAAGCAGGCATGTGAATACCAGGGCAAGTGTGTTAGGGCATGGTGCACATGGGTTGGGGGCTCTAAGGTTGGGTGGGGGAAGGAGTCCAAGGAAACAGTGTGCCTTTGTGAGGGTGTGTGTGCCGCTGGGTCTGTGCAGTGGGTGTGGGTGTTTGTCTCCCTGTATCCGCCTTCTCTACCGTCCTGGACTTTTAGCCTTCCTGGGCTCGCCTTCCTCATGTCCTTCCTCCTCCCTCTTGGGTCTCAAATTGGGTGCCCTGGTGAAGGAGGGGGGCACACTCTAGAACCTAGTCCAACCCCAGACGCTGCCTGAGGCTTCCCTCCAGCTCCCCTCCCTTCCTTTTCTCCCTTTCCTCCCTCCCTCTCTTTCCCTTTCTCCCTCCCCCCTAAGGCTGGCGTGCCAGGGGGTGGGACATGCCAATCACTGGCTGTGCCTCTCCCGCTGCCAGCACAGGGCGCAGCTCCCCCCGGGAGCCAGGTGTTTGGGTCCCTGGAGACGCCGCCGGCCCCCAGGGAGGCAGTGGGGCTGAGGACCCTACAGACCCCTCTTCAGCCCCATGGTGAGTACATTTGGGAGGGCTTGGGAGGGGCTGCTCTGAGGTAGAGGGTAGGAGGGTACTGGGGAGCGGGGGAGGGCAGGGACCAGAATGAGATGGAAATAGGGATGGACTCCCAGAGATAGGAGGAGGCCAGGGAGAGGTCTAGAGGGCAAGGGGGCTCTGTAGCATTGAACACTGGCTGCTCCAAACACTCGGCCTCCTGGCTTTGAGTGGATATATCTGATGTTTTTCTGGGCTTCAGCTGGCAGCGGAGATGGAGACCCCCCTCAGGAAACTGGACCTGAGGCCCAGAATGGATTAGGCTGCCTGGTAGAGGCAGAGCCCCCAGCACCCTAGGGGCAGAGTGGGAAGGGCAAAGGGCCAGGAAGCAGCCCTTGCCATCAGCATCCTGTGGGAGGTTGACTCCCATCTTGATGGGGGTGCCAGTCCTAGAACCTCCTCCTCTCCTCCCTCAGGACACCCCGAAACCCACCACCCCCGTCCACCTCAGCTCCCCCGAGATGGACTGAATCAGTCTGCTGGCCAGACAGAGAAGCTGGAAGCCAAGGTGGGTGTCGGGCCAAAAGCCAGCAGACCAGGCAAAGAGCCCCAGGGCTCTTTGGGGACAAATGGGCACATGAATGGTCACACTGGCCAGGGAACGTGGCCCTGACGTGCGCAGGGGCCCAGAGGACCATCCTTATGTTTCTAGTATCTTGGGTTCCCGCAGGGTGGATCTCAGTCCTATATCCAGTCAATGCATGGATACCAATGGGCACCCATGCCAGGTGCTCACCCCAGTGCCCGCAGACTGCACAATGTAGGGATGGTCTAGGGGCCATGAACTCTGATTCTCGTACAGCCATCAGCTCCTGGGCAGGCCAGCTGGAGGGGGGGTGGTCAGCTCTCATTAGGTCATCCAGACATGTGCAGTTTAGAGGTTATCAGAGCCAGTGGAGAGGGGTTCACCTCTTTGCACAAAACACACCTGCAGCTCCACCCAGACTGACCCAGGACCTCTGCCCAACTGGCTAGAAGGAGTCGGGCAGTCTCCGGTGGCCAGACGTCTCCTTTCTTGGGGTAATCAGCTGTTCACTGGGCTCTCAGATGAGAGTTCTCTGCCCTCTGACCTCAGCCACCTGGCAAGCTGAAGTCGCTATCACTGCTGAGATATGAAAAGGAAGGAGGTAGTGAAATGGGCTGCAGAAGATGTGAGTCTTGGCTCACAGCTGACAGCTGGCGGCTGGAGTTCTGAGAACTGAATTCTGAAGTGTAATGGGGAGTCCAAAGTGTCAAGAAGGGGCTAACCAGAGGTTAGAGGTCATATCAGACCTAGAAAGGAGCCTTTCATTGTATGGAGGGACGGAGGCTGAGAAAGGGAAAGGGACATGCTCATGGTCGGAGAAGAGATATGTAGGGATCCAGTTGGAGCTTGGGCTCCGCATCCTCAGCACAATGCTGCGCTGCCGCCTCCATGAGCAGGAAGATGGGGTGGGAGAGCAGGGGGCGCAGTAAGCTCTGAGACGCAGAAGCTTGGGCTCCCAGCAGGCGGGGAGAGGTGGGTGAATTGCACTGGGTTTCTGCTCTGCTGTGGTGCCATGGTGATGCCTACAAGGATGGAGGAGGGAGGGAGAGAGAAGAAAGGAAATGAGGAGGGGAGTGCAAGGAGCCAGGAGCAGGGGGCTTGCGGAGAGGAGGATGAGGGACCCAACACCTCTGATGCCACACTGGCAGAGTGAGGTCTAGGGTCCAGCTGCTCATGCCCACGCTCTGGCATGGTCTGGCCAAAGTCAGGCAACTGCTTAAGATCCATCATGGGTGAGCAAATTTGGCAGTGATTCTAGGGCTGATGCTCCTCTTCCAGCTAAGTGGTGTGTTTTATGCAGCATTTAACTGATGACTGCTGCCCTCCACAAGGCTGGTTGGCCCTCCCAATGGCAACTGTTGAGCCTTGAAAATATGATCAATTCTATCTGTTTACTCCCTCATTCCCAAAGCCAGGCATCAGGGGTGGAAGTTTTGTGCACCTTAATGGGTCAAGAGCTGCCGTCAAAGAAAAGTTAACCCTGAGGGGAGAGCTGCCCCATCTGGGCTGGCTTCTGGGGTCAGGCCCTAGCAGAAGGGACCAGTGAGTAGACCTGGCCAGAAGGAGCGCCCTCCTCATTGCATATGTGAGGCCTCAGGTGCCCAATCCCACAGCCCCCTCCACATACCTTCCACTCCCCAATATTATCCCCTCTCCCTAACCAGGGCTCTACCAGCTTCCAGGCCCAAAATCACAAGATGGCTCCGCTCCTCCCTCCTAAATCTCTTCCCCAGCATCCCTCATTCTCTCCCTCCCCTTCCATACTCCTTGGCCAGTGGTAAGTTCAGAAAAGCCTGGTGTTCAGGAATCCCTCTCCCCATTTCTCTTTCCCTGCCTCCCCCAGTGGTTCTCTCCCCTCCCAGTTCCTCTCTGAGCCAGATCCCCAGCCCCTAGGGATTGGTCCTGGGCGCTGGCAGTCAACAGTCTGGCCTGCTGTAATAAAGGCTCTGACCTCATCCCTTAACCCTTTGAGCCCAGGCTAACATTTTCCTCTCCCCAGTGATAAATGCCTTGGCATGTCCATGTCTGTCCTGTCACCTCACTTAGCTTCCCTGCAGCCGGGTGAGGCAGAGTTTCCTCGGTCCATTTTACAGACAAGGATGCTCTTGTCTATTTTTCTCCTATGCTCTCCAGCCAGGCAGGGCCTCACTCAGGGGTGCAAGGACCTGGCAGATGAGATGTGGGAGCTCGAGGGAGAAGAGGCGCCTCTGGACCATGCTCTGGACCTGGTCCTGACCCCCACAGGCTCACCTTCAGGCTCCAGGGTCTGCAGTTGAGTACACACGCGTACATTTATTTCACAGGTATTTACTGAGCAACTACTATGTGCCAAGCCCTGGGATAAAGCACTGAATGAGACAGACACAGCCCCTACCCTGCCCTTTAAAGGGCTCCAGCAGACCCACCCTCTTCCCACAGCGCTGTCATCACACATCACATGGATATACGACAGACACTGCCGCGCACACAAGGAGGCCAGATTCTGAAAGAAGGACCAATTGCTCATCGTTAACTGATTCAAAGCAGGGCTTGAGTAAGCTAACTGAGGCGGGCAAGGAGGCTGGCGAACCCCCCCAACCTCTCAAGAGCAGGAGTAGGGTTGGAGAGGTTGGT
This sequence comes from Rhinopithecus roxellana, assembly GCF_007565055.1. Classification (NCBI taxonomy): domain Eukaryota; kingdom Metazoa; phylum Chordata; class Mammalia; order Primates; family Cercopithecidae; genus Rhinopithecus; species Rhinopithecus roxellana. Next base: position 10,458,965 of record NC_044563.1, on the reverse strand, counting down.
CTCGGAGGCAGACGGCCTGGATCCAAATCCTGGTTGCATCGCTGATGAGCTGTAAGGTCCTTCAGGTCATAATGCCTCAGGTTAGGCCTTTTGCAAACTGGGATAACAGGACCTACTTCCCGAGGAGTTGTAACAGATTAGATCGAGTTTATAATGGTTATGTATATAATGCTTAAAGCCATGTCTGGTATATAGTATGCAGCCAGTAAATACCAGTTACTATAATATTAGTAATTTTTCTTTGCTGCTATTTATGTGTAAGGAGTATTGGTAATGTTATTAAAGGCTTCTAACAGCTTTCATCAGGAGACCACAGTCCTGGAGAGAAGCGCCTCCCTGCTTTCTCACTATCTTCCTGAACTCCAGGCGAAACACCCTCTGAGGATGTGTCCCTACCCATCACACAAAGCTATGGGCCCACCTCCACCATTCCCAGCCTTGCTCAGCAATGCACATACCCTCACACACAAACACTCATCCTAGGAGTTCACCCCATCCCACAGAAGGACCACCAGGTCAGGACGGTCTTTTACCCAAGGTCACACAGCAAGACAAGAGCTTGCAGCTAGGCAGAGGCAGTGCCAAGGACTGCCTCGGGGGTCTTCCTGCTGCCCACTGCAATCCCCATGGACAAACTCACTGCATATGTGAGCCCCAGCCCCCATGGATGCCTTCACAGGACGTGCCCTGCAAATGCAGCTTCAAGCCCCCTTTTCAACCAGCTGGCTGTCCTGAGTCCCTCCTTTTTAGAGATTCTAGAGCTATCACTGAACCCCGCACCCTAACCCTCAGCCTAGGGCTGGTCTCCCCAGGGGAATCTGCCACAATCCTGGGAAACCAGGTTCTTTCACAGTCACCGTCTCACTGATCCCACAGGAGCCTTGGACAGGTAGAAGACTGCCCCACGTCGACAGTTAAGGAGACTTGGACAAGGTCACACAGAAGGGACTAGAGCGCATCTCCAGGAACCTTCTCCTGAGCTCTTTCTCTGTCCAAGAGAGGGCTGGGGGGTGAGGACCTCTGCTTCTGATACAGAGGAAAGGCAGTCATTCATTGATGGGTGTGTTCTTGGGCTGCATCATAGGGGCAGAAGATCTAGACAGTGGCAAGAATCAGGTTCCAATTCTCTGAAACTCTCTCTGGTGACTTCTCTTCCTGCCACCTGTCCCAGGAGAGAGGCCTTAGCCCTCATCTGGCATAGTTGGGGCAGAGGGGTTTTGCCGAGGAGGTGTAAAGGACACAGACATGGAGCCCACAGGTCCAGGTCAGAATCCCACCTCCGCCACTTCTGTGGGACCATCAGAAATCTACTTTGCAGCCTGAGCCTTAACGCCCTTATCTATAATAGAAAGATAGAGCATCCCATGGGATGTCACTGAGGTGTCCTGTGGTTAAGGGAAAGAATATATATTAAGTACCTGCCATCCAGGAGGCATTAATTATGGTGGTTAGCAATATGACTATTAAAATGGAAGATCTGATGGCCGGGCGCGGTGGCTCAAGCCTGTAATCCCAGCACTTTGGGAGGCCGAGATGGGCGGATCACGAGGTCAGGAGATCGAGACCATCCTGGCTAAGACGGTGAAACCCCGTCTCTACTAAAAATACAAAAAACTAGCCGGGCGAGGTGGCGGGCGCCTGTAGTCCCAGCTACTCGGGAGGCTGAGGCAGGAGAATGGCGTAAACCTGGGAGGCGGACCTTGCAGTGAGCTGAGATCTGGTCACTGCACTCCAGCCCAGGCGACAGAGCGAGACTCCGTCTCAAAAAAAAAAATAAAAAATAAAAAAATAAATAAAATGGAAGATTTGGAAGGGATTTCCAGACATCAAGGCAAGGGACTGCCGGCTTCTTCACCTCCAAGGACCCCTCTAAGAGAGGTCCTCACCCCCAAGGACTCCTTGAGTTACTGCTTCTCATAAGCCCCCTGTTCTGAAAGCATTTTTTAATTCACCAAAGTTATAGCTAGCCTTGCAATGAGCACCGTGTTCCCACCCCGAGCTGATGTCATTTCCAGCCCCAAGTGAGATCATGTAAGTGAGCCTTCAGCCTTGCCTCAGGGACCTGGGTTCTTTCTGTTCGGCACCTTGAGATGTTGGTTTCTGTACTCTGTAAAATCTCCCCAGACACCAGGCTTGTGCAACTCCTCCATTACAAATGAGCAAACTGGGAACCAGAGCAGAGGCGTGCTTGGGGTCTGGAGGGGAAGGGGCATGGTGGGAAGAGGCTGGGCATTGGATCAGGAGAAGGAGTGGAGAATAACAACAGACCGGGCACAGTGGCTCGTGCCTATAATCCCAGCACTTTGGGAGGCCGAGGCGGGCAGATCACTTGACATCAGGAGTTTGAGACCAGCCTGGACAACAGGGTGAAACCCTGCCTCTCCTAAAAATACAAAAATTAGCTGAGTGTGGTGGCAGGAGCCTATGATCCCAGCTACTCAGGAGGCTGAGACAGGAGGACTGCTTCAATCCAGAAGGCAGAGGTTGCAGTGAGCTGAAATCATATCACTGCACTCCAGCCTGGGTGATGGAATGAGAGTTCATCTCAAAAAAAAAAAAAAAAAAAAAAAAAAAAGAATAACAATAAGGCTTTAACTTTTTAACTGAGTGTCTGTTTCAGTGCCAGGCACTCTGAACGGTATCATCCTCACAGCTGGGGATGAGGGCAGCAGAGGAATGAAAGACTGACTGGTTGCTGATGGTCACACAGCAAGGAAGGCTCAGTGCCGAGCTTCAAACCCAAGACTGGGAACTACAAGGCCAGGACTAGGGTGAATCAAGCAAGGCACTCGCCTCGGAGCAAAATGTAAGAAGGAGACATAAAAATACTCACTGATCAAGAGAAATAATATCATAATAATATTTTTTTAAATCAAATAACAAATTCCAGCCCACAGGCTGGCTGGCTGTTTTTGTAAATAAAGTTTTATTGGAACCAGGGTCAGGATTAGGGTGAGGTGAGTGAGAAAGGGTTACACAAGTACAGGGTGGACCCTGTCTTTATTTAACATGTTGTTTATCTTGGATTTTTTTTGCATTAACTTCAATTTTTGTAAACATTACATTAAAATATTTTCTTGATTACTAAGTTTTGGGGCACCCCTTACATTCTGCATGGGAGGCAAGTGCCTGATTTTCACCTTACCCTAGTCCTAGTCCTAGCCTGCTGAGGTATAAGGAGTCAAGCTTTTTTTTGAGGCGGGGTCTCACTCTGGCACCCAGGCTGGAGTGCAGTGGCATGATTGCGGCTCACTGCAACCTCTGCCTCCTGGGCTCAAGTGATCCTCCTGCCTCAGCCTCCGAAGTAGCTGGGACCACAGGTGCCTGCCATCGTGCCTAGCTGATTTTTATATTTTTAGTAGAGACAGGGTTTCACCAAGTTGCTGAGGCTGGTCTCGAACTCCTGAGCTCACGTGATCTGTCTGCCTCAACCTCCCAAAGTGCTAGGATTACAGGCATGAGCCACCGCGCCAGGCCTAAGGAGTCCAGCTTTAAAGGCTGCACCATGCCCAGGCAGATGAGAGGCCCCTGCAGCAGGGCAGGGTGCAGCCTCTCAGGCTAGCGACTTCCTCTTGTCTAACTCAGCCTTTGCAGGTCTTTGTCCAGGGCCCAGAGCTACAGAGCTGATCCAAACTACCAGGAGGGTATGGCATGGGGGGCAGTACCCAATCTAGGAGCCAGGAGACCTTGGACTAGACAATGCCTTCTACTCCCTTTTCTCTGGGCCTCAGCTGCTCCCTCTGAGCAATGGGCATTAAGTAGCACTGAGCTCAGAAGATGACAGTGACAAGAACTGCACAAATTCTCAAATTCTAAAGGGTAGTGTTTACCAGTGGCCTCACTGGGGAGAGTGCCAGCCTAATCCCAGCCTCCAGCCCAATGGCTGACTTTGTTTAAGGGAAAGGGTATGGCAAAACTTAGTAATCAAGACAAATCATATTTTAATGTAATATTTTTAGAATTTGAATTAGCAAACTATGATCCCCAGGCTGGCCTTCAGTTCTTGTAAATGAAGTTTCATTGGAACAAACTGCTTGGGTTCAAATCCTAGTTCCTACCTTCCTTGCATGATCTCGTACAAATTCTCTTGCTTGGCCGGGCACGGTGGCTCAAGCCTATAATCCCAGCACTTTGGGAGGCCGAGACGGGCGGATCACGAGGTCAGGAGATCGAGACCATCCTGGCTAACACAGTGAAACCCCGTCTCTACTAAGAAATACAAAAAACTAGCCGGGCGAGGTGGCGGGCGCCTGTAGTCCCAGCTACTCGGGAGGCTGAGGCAGGAGAATGGCGTAAACCTGGAAGGCGGAGCTTGCAGTGAGCTGAGATCCGGCCACTGCACTCCAGCCCGGGCGACAGAACAAGACTCCGTCTCAAAAAAAAAAAAAAAAACCAATTCTCTTGCTTTTCTCAGCCTCAGCTTCTTTATCTATAAAATGGAAACAATAGCTGAAGTGAGCCGAGATCGCACCACTGCACTCCAGCCTGTGTGACAGAGTGAGACTCCATCTCAAAAAAAAAAAAAATGGAGACAACAGCAATCTCTTGATCATAGGCTCCTGCTAAGATTAAATGAGATTGGCCGGGTGCGGTGGCTCACGCCTGTAATCCCAGCACTTTAGGAGGCCAAGGCAAGCGGATCACGAGGTCAGGAGATCGAGACCATCCTGGCTAACACGGTGAAACCCCGTCTCTACTAAATATACAAAACATTAGCCGGGCGCGGTGGCAGGCACCTGTAGTCCCATCTACTCAGGAGGCTGAGGCAGGAGAATGACATGAACCTGGGAGTCGGAGCTTGCAGTGAGCCGAGATTGTGCCACTGCACTCCAGCCTGGGTGACAGGGCGAGACTCCGTCTCAAAAAAAAGAAAAAAAAAAAAAAAAAAAGAGAGAGAGAGAGAAAAAAAAAGATTAAATGAGATTATGCATATAAACCCTTTAGCAGCAACTGGCACTCAAGGGGCACTCAATAACAACAATGAGCGTTATTATTACTAGTTGCTGTTGTCATAGTATCAGACATTTCTTTTTTTTTTTTTTTTTTGAGACGGAGTTTCACTCTTGTTGCCCCAGCTGGAGTGCAATGGCACAATCTTGGCTCACCGCAATCTCCGTGTTCTAGGTTCAAGCGATTCTCCTGCCTGAGTTTCCAGAGTAGCTAGGATTACAGCCATGTACCACCACGCCTGGCTAATTTTGTATTTTTAGTAGGGACAGAGTTTCACTATGTTGGCCAGGCTGGTATCGAACTCCTGACCTCAGGTGATCCACCAGCCTCAGCCTCCCAAAGTGCTGGGATTACAGGCGTGAGCCACCATGCTCGGTCAAGAAGTAGATCTTTCTAGGCAGCCTAGCACGCTCATCGCTACACATCCTGAGAATTAAAGGAGACCTACTGTGTACCATGTGCCAGGGCCATTCTAAGCATCTTACATGCATTGATTCGTTTAATCTTTATCACCTGAAAAGAGGCAATGGTCTTGCTAATAGGTATTAATACCATTTTTCAATTGAGGAAACCTAGGCATATGGAAGTTATATCACTAGCAATAATCACACATCCAGTGAACAAGATAGACTGGATTCAAATCCAGACAGTCTGGCTCCAGAGTCCAGGTTGCACATGCCCCCTCATGTGCAAACTGTCCCAGACACACAAGCACACACTACCAGCCACAGTCCTTGCTCATTCTGTCCCCCACTGAACTCACCACGCTGAAAGTGACTTGCGCACACTGAGGGTTCACGGCAAGCCATGGAGATGCCCTCAGCCACAAACCACCCAGGTCACCTATCACAGCAGCCTGTCACAGGCCAGGTGCCCAAGGAACACCGGGGCTCAGTGGACCCTTGACCAACATCTCTCCCTTGGAATTTTCCCAACAGTATAGCCCCTGAAAGCCACAGCTGAGGGTCAGGGGACCATCAATCTCTTCAATGGACAGATGGACACCTGAGGCAGAACAGGAAGGGACCCACCAAATCACATGGCCGCAAAGCCCCTGGCTGAGCTGCCTAGACCCTCACCCTTCCATCTGGCTTCACTGTGGCTGTGGGGGCCTCCTGCCCAGCCAGCAGGTTGTTAAGGGCCGTGGTCTTTCTCTTTACTCAGCCTTAGTACCTGGACCAGATTCCAGATCCAAGAAAAGTCTGGGGGATCTTCCCATTCCCCTTGCTTCCCCCCACTTAGCTGGGGCCCAGGAACAGAGCCAGGAGAGGGAGGGAAGCCTCCCACACCCCATATGGGACCAGACCCCCCTGAGCTAGGAGCTGAGGCCCTCATTCCTGCTTCCTGCTTCTGCCCCAGACCTTCTTTTATTGGTGGTGGTTTTTCGTTTTTTTTTTTTTTTTTTTTTTTTCTGAGACGGAGTCTCGCTCTGTTGCCCAGGCTGGAGTGCAGTGGCACAATCTCGACTCACTGCAACCTCCGCCTCCTGGGTTCAAGCAATTCTCCTGCCTCAGCCTCCCGAGTAGCTGGGACTACAGACACCCGCCACCGCGCCCGGCTAATTATTTCCATTTTTAGTAGAGATGGGGTTTCACCATGTTAGCCAGGATGGTCTCGATCTCCTGACCTCATGATCTCGCTGCCTTGGCCTCCCAAAGTGCTGGGATTACAGGCGTGAGCCACCGTGCCGGCCTGCCCCAGACCTTCTTACTGCCAAGTGAGTGTCTGAGTCCAGCCCAATTTTCCCTGCTGCCCTCATGGAGAATTCAGTTCAGCCCCAAATACCACCCACTACATACATATGTAAACCCACATGCACAGAAAAACGTGCAGAAAAAAATATACACATGCACACACCCCTAAGGTCCCTCTGTTCCCATCTCTGTTGATCTTCTCAGGAGCTCCCTTTTCTTCCCATCTCTCCTTATTAGTGGAAGAATCCCACTAGAGCACCACATACCCAGGGAGGGTGAGAATGGGTTCTTTTCTTTTTTTCCTCTTTTAGGACACATTTCTGTTCTCGCGGGTTCTATCATACTATCTCTGTCACCACGGCCAAGCCTTGCAGCTGCTCAGAGCCACAGTTGCCTCACAGCGAGATGGGCGTAATAAGAGCCCTTTCTCCTAGACACGTACAACAGTTAAATTAGATAATTCGTTTAGGTGGCTAGCACTGTGTCTGGCATGCAGTGACTACTCAGTAAGTGAGGCCTTTAATAAAGTTGAGTGAAACGCTTTGAGAATTTGGCAGGACTGTATACAAAGTGAGTTTCCCAACTCCTGCCACCCGAGTTATGTAAGACAGGAATTTGCGGTCATTTCCCAGTGAGAAAATTGAGGCCAAGAGTCTGAATGGTAACACTGGAATGAAGATTCAAATCCCTGGATCCCAAAGCCACTCCACGCTGCTGGCAAATCCACTTATGGCTGGGAAAGTGCATGATAAATGACCATGAGTGGGCATCAGTAAGGGAGGCCGGTGCTATCTGCTCTGAAGCTCTGCAAGGGCAGGCGTTACATCCCCAGCATCTTCCAATAAGGGCTATCAGAAATGTCCAGTGGCCCAACCAAAGCCCATGTCCTCTCTTTTCAGGTGATGACTTTCCTCTGAGGAAGCCCTGTAGCGTGCCTGGAGGAAGGGGCTCTCCAACCCCAGCCCCGCCTAGCCACCATGAACACCTCAGCCCCACCTGCTGTCAGCCCCAACATCACCGTCCTGGCACCAGGAAAGGGTCCCTGGCAAGTGGCCTTCATTGGGATCACCACGGGCCTTCTGTCGCTAGCCACAGTGACAGGCAACCTGCTGGTACTCATCTCCTTCAAGGTCAACACGGAGCTCAAGACAGTCAATAACTACTTCCTGCTGAGCCTGGCCTGTGCTGACCTCATCATCGGTACCTTCTCCATGAACCTCTATACCACGTACCTGCTCATGGGCCACTGGGCTCTGGGCACACTGGCTTGCGACCTCTGGCTGGCCCTGGACTATGTGGCCAGCAATGCTTCTGTCATGAATCTGCTGCTCATCAGTTTTGACCGCTACTTCTCCGTGACTCGGCCCCTGAGCTACCGCGCCAAGCGCACACCCCGCCGGGCAGCCCTGATGATCGGCCTGGCCTGGCTGGTTTCCTTTGTCCTCTGGGCCCCAGCCATCCTCTTCTGGCAGTACCTGGTAGGGGAGCGGACAGTGCTGGCTGGGCAGTGCTACATCCAGTTCCTCTCCCAGCCCATCATCACCTTTGGCACAGCCATGGCCGCCTTCTACCTCCCTGTCACAGTCATGTGCACGCTCTACTGGCGCATCTACCGGGAGACAGAGAATCGAGCACGGGAGCTGGCAGCCCTTCAGGGCTCCGAGACGCCAGGCAAAGGGGGTGGCAGCAGCAGCAGCTCAGAGAGGTCTCAGCCAGGGGCTGAGGGTTCACCAGAGACTCCTCCAGGCCGTTGCTGTCGCTGCTGCCGGGCCCCCAGGCTGCTGCAGGCCTACAGCTGGAAGGAAGAAGAGGAAGAGGATGAAGGCTCCATGGAGTCCCTCACATCCTCTGAGGGAGAGGAGCCTGGCTCCGAAGTGGTGATCAAGATGCCAATGGTGGACCCGGAGGCACAGGCTCCCACCAAGCAGCCCCCCCGGAGCTCCCCAAATACAGTGAAGAGGCCAACTAAGAAAGGGCGTGATCGAGCTGGCAAGGGCCAGAAGCCCCGTGGGAAGGAGCAGCTGGCCAAGCGGAAGACCTTCTCACTGGTCAAGGAGAAGAAGGCGGCTCGGACCCTGAGTGCCATCCTCCTGGCCTTCATCCTCACCTGGACACCGTACAACATCATGGTGCTGGTGTCCACCTTCTGCAAGGACTGTGTTCCCGAGACCCTGTGGGAGCTGGGCTACTGGCTGTGCTACGTCAACAGCACCATCAACCCCATGTGCTATGCGCTCTGCAACAAAGCCTTCCGGGACACCTTTCGCCTGCTGCTGCTTTGCCGCTGGGACAAGAGACGCTGGCGCAAGATCCCCAAGCGCCCTGGCTCCGTGCACCGCACCCCGTCCCGCCAATGCTGATGGTCCCCTCTCCTGTATCCCTCTACCCCAGTCCCCAGGAGAGGTCAGTGGGAAGTGGGCAGGGGCTGCATCCTCAGCCCCAGGGCCCTGCTCAGGCCTCACCTGGCTTCCCAGGCCCCTGGGTCACCTTCCTGGGCAGCCCAGAGAGACCCTGCCAACTTTCCAGACTTTGCTATTCCCAGGCAGGGAGGGAAACCTGGGGAACTGGTTTTTCTGTTCCCTGCTAAGTGAGAATGGGCTCTTCACCAGGAAGAAGGCCCGGGAGGAGGATCCGGGCTTTGGACTCCTTGTTTGCCTTTAGGCAGGAAGTCAGGAGCCAGCAGGGCGGGCCAGGAGAAAGAAGGCTTAACATTAAGTATTCCTTGGCCCAGCGGCCGCCCGGATTGTGGTGTTGAGATGGTGCGCCGTGGGGGGCACAGTCAGGAACTGAACCGGCCACTGGGAGAAAAGCCTGACTACAGGGAGCTGGGGAACCCGACCTGGGGATCCCCTCACTTCATAGGCAGAGCCCGACCACCTGGGCCCTAGGCATACTCTCCAGGATTGTCCAGACCCCCGACATATGTCCCCAGAGGGTCCCTAGGTGGGTCAACTCCAAGGCAAATGTCCAAGCATCAGCAAGACAATGACACTGGAGGGGTCCGGCTTGGCTAGTCACACATCAAGTCCCAAGGCAGCAACAGGACCGGGAGCCAGGTGTGCTGACTGTCCTACAGTATCATTTTCCTGGGAGTGGGAGTCAAGTGTGTCTGCTATCCAGCCCCACATCCATACCTCCTGCCCCAGAGAAGCCTCAGTCCCTCCCTCCTGGCTCACAGCCACCACCTGGAGGATCTGCTCCATGCAGATGTAGCCAGGCCTCCCGCATGCTGCCTGCCTCCGGCCCTGCCCCACACAGGCCTGGCCCAGCCAGCAGGTTCTCTCCTGTGAGCTCCCCAATCCAACCCGTGCATGGCCTCCCAGCCACCCGGATCTCCAGGCCCAGCCTGGCCCCAAATGTTCTTTCCTTCATCCTCAGCAAGTGCTGAGTCTGTGAATAAAGCCACATAACCAGCAGGCACTAAGGTGCCTTCCTCCCTGTGTTGGCTCAAGGCCTTGGTCTCAGGCCAGGGCTGGATGGGGCAGGGAGGGCCCAAGTACTTTGGAATGTGGGCCGTGGCCCTGAAAGTGGTTCTAGGAGGGACAGCACTGCATGGTTGGATCTACTAAAGCCTGGGGACCCCGGCACCACGGAGTCCCTGGCTCAGGTGAGTGGGGCTATAAAAGGCAGACTTGACCTCTGAAAGTGAGGCAGCTGGGTCAAATAAACCACCCCTGCCCACATCCCTGCATATTCTCTATTGGCTCTGCCATACCCAGGGAGAACAGAACTCTTCCAAACCCCCACTTACACATGAGGAGATAAGGCCCAGAGATCCAGGAGGATTGTTCAGGGTTACCCCACAAAGCAACACCCAGACTTCCAGGTAATTCATAGCCTCCTGACCTCTGGACTCTTCCGTGAGTAGATGAGAGGCCTAAAGTATTTGGGCCAAAACACACCATGAGGATGACCCTCAGGTCAGGTTATAAGGCACTTCTTTGGAGAAGGGTCCCCAAAGCCCAACGCAAAGGAATTCTAGAGAGGTTAATCCCATAGTCTGGAGTAGTGGTTTCCAAGACCGTCACCGGGTTCAGCGATTTGCTAGAACGATGCATAGAACTCAGCAAAGCTATTATCCTCACAGTTTATTACAGTGAAAGAACACAGAGCATAAAACAGCAACAGCAAAAGGTGCACAGAGCAGAGACGAGGAGAGACCAGATACAAACTTCCAGCTGTCCTCTCCCAGTGGAGTCGTGCAGACTGTGCCCAGTCTTCCAAGCAATGATGTATGACAACAAAATGAAGTACTGCCAACCAAGAAAGCTCAGCAGAGCTTTGGTGTCCAATGTTCTTGCTGGAGGCTGGTCATGTAAGCATGGTTGACCACCCACATGGCTGACCTTACTTAGTCTCCAGCCCTTCCAGAAGTTAAACTGATACCTTGTGGCCCAAGGAGCAAAGGTAAGCAAAAACACTTACCAGGCAGGATATTCCAAGGGTTTAGTGTTATCTTCCAGGAGCCAGGCAAGGCCAAACCTTTCTTTGAAATGTGCAAATGTGCAGGGTTCGGATCATCCAGACCTACTGAGTGAATCTGTCATTTCACAGTGGTTCTGATCAGTAGCCTCAGTATCACCTGGGAACTTGTTAGCTATAAGAATTCTCAGGGTCCCCCTAGATTCACTAAATCAGAAACTCTGTGGAACTCACCACCTGTTTTTAACAAGCCCTCTAGGTGTTGTGATGCAGGGTAAAGTTTGAGAATCGTTGGCCTAGAGGGATGAGGCCTGGGTGGAGCTAAGCCCTTGCAGAGGGAGGAGTGGGGATTCAGCCCGCTTGTAGCTGTTGGGACTCCCAGGAGCCTTTGGAAGGAAGCTTCCAACACGATGGGAAATGGTATCCATTGAAGATCTAAACAGGATAGGCTAGCCAAGAACTACAGCACTGTGAGAATGACCCTAGGATCCAAACCCCATATCCCCTTCCCACCAGCACAGCTTACTGGGTTGTGAGTTCAAGATCGTAAGAGGGCCCCTCCCTTACCACTGCTCCCTCACAGCCCTAAGGCCCCTTTAAGGCTAAATGTCCTGCCCCGTGTTAAAGGCGTTGAAACTGAGGTCCTGGCAGGCAGAAGGACTAAGCAAGCTGAGCAGTGCTGGGAGAACAGGAACTTTGGGGTCAGATTAACCTGGTCTCTATTGAAGACCGGAAGTGGAGGGGGTCAAATCTGGTATTCACATCAGGAATGGGGCTAGAAGTTCACACTTGTCGCTTGTCCCAGATGCAGGTCTGACCTGCCATGTCCCTCACTGAACAACCTTACACATGTCTCTTCTGAATGTCTTCATCTCTGAAATGGAAACAAGCCCTTTGCAGAAGAGTTAGGAGGATGAGAAAGACTGTAGGGAAATGCCCTCAATGGCTCTATGATGAGTGTTACCACGGGACAGGGCTGCTCGCCGATAAATGCCAGAAACCAGGACTAGTTTCAGACCCAGCTCTGACCCTACACCTCCAGCCTGAGCTTTGAAAAGCCCATGCCCCCAGTCCAAGGAGAAGAAGCTGAAGCCGCGTCATGGCTTCGTTAAAAGAGTTTGGGGGACCAAGTTTCAGCGGGAGAGGGTGTGTGCATTCCAGGAAGGCTTCCCGGAGATGGGGTCTGTGCCCTCAGTCCTCTGAAGCAAGATTCCCACAGGCCCAGCTGCCAGAGAATTGGGGAAACGGGATAAGCCCAAAGAGAGGGTGGCTGGACATGGCAACGGTCCACCCCAAACACTCCACCACTACCCCGTTCTGAGAGTCCTTCTTGGCCCCAGAAACAAGGGCGAGTACGCGCCTGAGCTGGAAATAGGGAAAGAATGAAGCGGTTTTGTGAATGCTGTCTTCCCCCCACTGCTCCCGACCCCTTCTCCAGCCCTGAGAAGTTAGGATCCTCTCTCCTTCTGCACCACCTTCCTTCCACTCCCACCGTATTGCTTTAGCGCCATCTGCTGGCAATCACAGGAATAGCTCTGCCAAAACACGGCTCTTGGAACCCGCCTGGGCCTGCTCCTCAAACAAGACCACAGGACAAGATGGAGTAGGTGGTTTTGGCCACCCCAGTCCCTGCCCCCACGTCTCAGCAGGTACATCAGACCCCAGAAGAATCAGCTTCCTTGGATACCACTATAAACTTGCAGAGACAGGCCCTACCTCTCTGGCCAGTATACCAAATTCACCAACAAGGAGATAGAAGGTAGGGGGCTTGGCATCTAGGAACAGCTCCATCTTCTCCTAATCCCCCATGGCCCCAGGCCTCTGGAATCCTTGGTTTTATTCTTAGGACACTGGCTGGATTTCACAGGACTCATGCTGACCCAACTGGAAATTGAGACAAGTACCTGCCCACCTTTAGAGCACAAAAGTCTTTTGAATGCCCAGGTGCCCCACACCAGCCTCACACTCTAACGGGCTTGAGGGGGCTTGAGGTTATTGCTTCTGACATCGTTGTTGTTAGCATCTTTGGTAACACACACAAACTGGATAACCCCACAAATCAGACTGTCACACAAAATGGGCCTGAAAACGGTTCTCTTTCTTCACTGTGAGCCCGTCCTTCCCCTGCCCTTGAGTTTCACTTTCTCTCTTGATATTCTTGGCCTGGCTAGCACCACCATTCACACAGTTGCTCAAAGCAGAAAGCTGGGAGTCATCCCAGACTCCTTCTCTCTTTTACCCGCTGTGCTTAGCCTATCTCCCGAATAGTTCCCAAATTCATCCAGGTTTCTGCATCCTGACTGCCTCTAAACTAGTCCAGGCTTCTTGCCTGAAGTGCCGAAACAATCCCTTAATTCAGGGATTAGCACATTTTTTCTGTAAAGGGCCAGATAGCAAATATTTTAGTTTTAGACTCTGCAGACCAAGAGACAGAATCAAGAATATTATGTAGGTGCTCCAATGTTACACAGTCTCTGTCACTACTATTCCTCTCTGCTGATGCAGCCAAAAGCAGCCATAGACAATACATACTTAAATGAGCATGGCTGTGTTCCAAAAATATTTTCTTTGAATATCACTGAGATTTGAATTTCATATAATTGTTCTTGTGTCACAAATACTATTTTTGTTTATTTTTCAGCCTTTTAAAAATGCAAAATTCAGGCCAGGCGTGGTGGCTTACGCCTGTAATCCCAGCACTTTGGGAGGCTGAGGTGGGCAAATTGCCTAAGGTCAGGAGTTCGATACCAGTCTGGCCAACGTGGTAAAACCCAATCTCTACTCAAAATAAAAATTAAAAAATTAACCAGGTGTGGTGGTGTGCACCTGTAATCCCAGCTATTTGGGAGGCTGAGGCAGGGGAATTGCTTGAACCAGGGAGGTGGAGGTGGCAGTGAGCCGAGATCACGCCACTGCACTCCACCCTGGGCAACAGAGGGAAACTCCATTTAAAAAAAAAAAAAAAGCAAAATCCATTCTTAGCTAATGACTGGTACAAAAACAGGCCTCCTAGACATAGTCGGCCAACCGTGCCTTAATTGGTCCCACTCCCATCCATTCTCCATGCTCTAGCCAAAGTGATTTTGCCAAAACACAGATCTGATGCTTTCAACTCCTTGCTTACAGCTAGCCAATCGCTTAAAATAAAAATGCAAGCTCCTTAGCCTTCAAAAGCCTTCCCATTCAGCCCTACTTAATTCTTCAGCCTCTTCCATGACATCTCCCCGCACAGACCTTAGTCCCAGCCTCTGGAATTCTCCTGGTCCTCACACAGGTCCTCAGCTTACTTCTTCATGGTTTTACTCCTTTCAGTTCCTTTGCTTAGAATAGTCTTTTCTTACTTCACCTGGGAAATTTATATACTTCCTTCAAGAGCCAGAGAGAAAAAAACAGCCCCCACCTGAGGGGGTTGCAGGGTGTCCTCAGGGGCACAGCGGGTTTCAGTTGAAGCCAGATGGTGGAGGAAATGGTCAGAGAAGAGGCTCAGACGCAGAGGCACTGGCAGACGACTGAACAGAGAGGGCACAGCAGAGAGGGCTGGGAGGAAGGGCCCAGGCAGTAGAGGGAGGGGATATGTGGGACACATGGGGAAGGGTAGGGAAATGGCAGTTAAAGCAAAGACAGGCCGGGCGCAGTGGCTCGCGCCTGTAATCCCAGCTCTTTGGGAGGCCGAGATGGGCGGATCACCTGAGGTCAGGAGTTTGAGACCAGCCTGACCAACATGGAGGAACCCCATCTCTACTAAAAATACAAAATTAGCTGGGCATGGTGGTGCATGCCTGTAATCTCAGCTACTCGGGAGGCTGAGGCAGGAGAATCACTTGAACCTGGGAGGTAGAGGCTGCGGTGAGCCGAGATTGCGCCATTGCACCCCAGCCTGGGCAACAAGAGCGAAACTCCGTCTCAAAAAAAAAAAAAAGAAAAAGAAAAAAGCAGAGACAGACCCACATGAGCCCACTCCTCCTTCAGCAGTCCTCCCCAAAGACCCATCCTGCATCCTGGAGGGCTTTTTGTGCACTGGGCCAGCTCCAAGGTCCTGGAGAGTACGGATAGTGTCTCATTTTGTGGCAATCTCTGCCATCGCCTCACTCCCAGTGCCATTCCAGGACACCTACTGTGGTCCTCTCAGTAGGTGTAGGTCCACCACACCATGGATTGCTGGTGATTGAGCCGAGATTGCGCCATTGCACTCCAGCCTGGGCAGCAGAGCAAGACTCCATCTCAAAAAAAAAAAAAAAAAAAAAAAGAACCACTTTGGTAACGGCAGGACCAGGACAACCAGGGCTGTCCAGATCCAGAGCTAAACCAAGGTGTTATCTCAACACGAACTCCTCTGCTCACAAGCTGGATGACTTTTGGCAACTTTTTTAACCTCTATGAACTTTCATTTCCTTACTGGGAAAATACAGCTGCTATATTTTCCTGATGGGGAGTTCAGTTCAGATAAATATTTGCCAGGTCCCCACTCTGTTTCAGAGACTGTAGGAGCAGGGAACAGAGAAGTAACTAGAACATAGTCTCTGCCCTAGAGAAGCTCACATTCTAAGAGCTTTTAAAATGTGGGTTGTGACCCCATTAGTGAGTCATGAAATCAGAGTCATGATTAGCTTTTTTTTTTTTTTTTGAGACAGAGTCCCACTCTGTCACCAGGGCTGGAGTGCAGTGGCCGGATCTCAGCTCACTGCAAGCTCCGCCTCCCGGGTTCACGCCATTCTCCTGCCTCAGCCTCCGGAGGAGCTGGGACTGCAGGCGCCCGCCACCTCGCCTGGCTAGTTTTTGTATTTTTTAGTAGAGACGGGGTTTCACCGTGTTAGCCAGGATGGTCTCGATCTCCTGACCTCGTGATCCACCCGTCTCGGCCTCCCAAAGTGCTGGGATTACAGGCTTGAGCCACCGCGCCCCGCCAGCTTTTTTTTTTTTTAATGAACTTGTTTAAAAGATTTGAAAATACTGCGCTGTGACACATAATGAGGGTAAGTAGTACTTTTTGAAACTTTTGTTTCACTTTAGAAAGAGAACACAGATGCATGTTTGCATGCACCAGATCATTAGGTAAACTATTTCTAATGGTGGAACACGGTACTAGGAGTTTGAAATCTCCTGGACTGGGAGTCACTGAAAGGACTAAAGGAGATAAAGCACGTGGATTAGTTTCGTAGGGCTGTGGTAATGAGGTACCACAAACTGGGTAGCTTATAACAGAAACCCGTTGTCTCACAATTCTGCAGCCTGGAAGTCTGAAATCGGGAGCCTAGAAGTCTAAAATCAAGGTTTTGGAGCAGACTTGCTCCCTCTGGAACCTGTAGGGAAGACTCTTTCCTTGCCTCTTCCACTTCTGGTAACCCCAGGCATTCCTTGCCTTACAGCTGCCACACTTCAATCTCTGCCTCAGTCATCACGTGGCATTCTCCGCTCCTCTGTCTAAGTCTTTCTGTCTCTTCTCTTCTTTTTTTTTTTTTTTTTTTTGAGATGGAGTCTCGCTCTGTCGCCCAGGCTGAAGTGCAGTGGCACGATCTCAGCTCACTGCAAGCTCCGCCCCCGAGGTTCACGCCATTCTCCTGCCTCAGCCTCCCATGTAGCTGGGACTACAGGCGCCCGCCACCACGCCCGGCTAATTTTTTTTTGTATTTTTAGTAGAGACAGGGTTTCACGGTGTTAGCCAGGATGGTCTCGATCTCCTGACCTCGTGATCCGCCTGTCTCGGCCTCCCAAAGTGCTGGGGTTACAGGCGTGAGCCACCACGCCTGGCCTGTCTCTTCTCTTCTAATAAGGATACCAGTCATGTTGGATTAAGGGTCAATCCTACTCCATTGTGACCTCATCCTAATTAACCATATCTGCATTCTCTGGTACTGAGGGTTAGGGCTTCAATATATCTTTTTAGGGTACACAATTCAACCCGTGACATTATAGGACAGTGCCCAGCACCTCGTCAGGCTCTCAGGGAGAGTTCTTTGAGCTTGTCTCCTGCGGAGAGCCAGCCCAGGAGCCTTCAAGCACCTGTAAGTCTAGGGCTTCAAGTCTGGGTGCTTGAGTTGGGAAGTACTAAACCATCAGAACCTCTAGTTTCCTGTTGTTGAAACGCAATGCAGAAATCTTGCAAAGCCAAAAAATACTGTGCCTCCACATATTTCTCAGAGCATACCAGATCTTGAGCCTCTCCTCCCTAATTCAAACTTCCCTAATGCCTGGAATCCCTCCCTCTTCTTTCCTCCTCTCTTCTCCCAATCCCCCCAAAGGAGATGATATGGAGTATGGCAAGAGTTTGGGAGCCAGAGTTTTGTGAACATGGACGAGTCACTTCATTATTCCAAGCTTCAGTTTCCTCATCAATAAAAGGGGGACAAATCATGCTAAGCACGTTATATGTTAAACACTCAGAAAACACTGGTTTCCTTCCCCATTCCCTGCAGTCTTCACTTTCCCTTTATTCCTCTCTGCCTCTGCCCAACCAAGCCTAGGCCAGCACACTTCAGACCCTGACCTCTCAGAATCTGTCTGTGACATAGTAGGCAATAATTTTTTTTTTTTTTTTTTTTTTTTTTTTTTTTTTTTTTTGAGGCAAAGCCTCACTCTGTCACCCAGGTTAGAGTGCAGTAGTGCCTTTTCAGCTCACTGCAACCTATGCCTCCTGGGTGCAAACAGTTCTCCAGCCTCAGCCTCCTGAGTAACTGGGATTACAGGCATGAGTCACTGCGCCCAGCCTCCTCCTCTTAAATCTGGCCATCATCCTGGCTGGGTGACCCACTCAACTCAATAGTGCCAGTGTCATGATGTCTTCAGCCCCAAGGACCTTATCCTCTACCGTGTGTCAGTCAAATCCAGAGCCTTCAACTGCTCCTGCTTCAAGATCTAAAACCCCAATGTCTTCCCCTCTCACTCTCCCACCCCCTCAGCCTCTCACCTTCCTGCAGGCCCTGTCCTTGGCCGTCCTCAGCAAGTGCTTTCCTTCCCTGAACAGCCTGGACCCTGCAATCTTTCCTCAGCACCACCAATACTCACAATCCCCCGGCCCCTTGCTTCTACTAGAAATTCACCACCCTGGGTCAATGCCGCCACCATCCATCTTCTCTGACCCGACACATGGGCAGTCAAGCACTGCTGGAAAAAGCTCACACTCTCTGGCAGATTGCCACCAGAACAAATGCAGGGCTCCTGACCTCTGCTCAGGAGCCTCATGGTGCCACCTCACATCTTTGTGCTTGTCCTCAGTCAACTCCCTTGCCTTATTCCCAAAAGTGCTTGTTCTCCACTTCCACCTCACTTCATGGCTGCTCACTTCTCTGGCTTGCTGCCTGCACGATTTTTTTTTTTTAAGAGTTGGGGGGTCTGGTGCGGTGGCTCATACCTGTAACTGCAACGCTTTGGGAGGCCAAGGCACGTGGATCACCTGAGGTCAGGAGTTCAAGACCAGCCTGGCTAACATGGTGAAAACCCATCTCTACTAAAAATACAAAAATTAACCAGGTGTGGTGGTGGGCACCTGTAGTCCCAGCTACTCGGGAGGCTGAGGCAGGAGAATCGCGTGAACCCAGGAGGCAGAGGTTGCAGTGAGCCGAGATGGTGACACTGCACTCCAGCCTGAGTGACAGAGCAAGACTCCGTCTCAAAAAAAAAAAAAGACTTGGAGGGTCTCGCTCTGCCACCCAGGCTGGAGTGGCTCACTGTGACCTCAAATTACTGGGTTCAAGAAATCCTCCCACCTCAGCCTCCCAAATAGATGGGACTACAGGAACACACCACCATACCCAGCTAATTTTTTTTATTTTGTAGAGACAGGGTCTCACTGTGTTGCCCAAGCTCATCTCAAACTCCTGGGCTCAAACAATCCTCCTACCTCAGCCTCCCAAAATGCTGGGATTATAGGCGTGAGCCACCACACCTGGTTTCCATGTTGATTTAAATGAGACAATATTCTCAAATTCTTTGTTTGATTAAGAAATCTTGCAGTGACTGGGTTTATTCTACCTCATGGGCGTGGGAGAAGAGGAATGTGTCAATGCTCCCCCTCTGGCTTAACAAAGAAAACTCACAGGTATTTATACCTTCTAGAAAACAGAGATGTGAATTTAAATATTATTGCCAGGGCAACACATTATTAAGGAAGACAAGCAATCAGAACCACAAGCTTTTTAAAAGTTAAAGGTTACTTTCGCAGGACAAAGCAAGTCTCACAAATTTAATTGTCTAACAAGACTCCCTTGTTAGAAATAACATTTGCAAAGATGGTTTTACATGCACAAAAGAATCTGCTTTTTATTTCTGCTGCTGCAGAAGAAGAGGGCACATTTTCTCTTTCTTATCATACTGAGTTTTTTTTGGGTTTTTTTTTTGTCACCTCCAGTTAGAAGGACCTGGAGTCTTCAAGGCACCACCAAGAGAAACAAAGGCAAGCTGAGAGGTTGATCTCAAGCCAGTTGTTCCCACCACCCACTACATGGCAATCAACTTGCAAATGTCTCAAACAGTGGCTCTCCCACACTCCTACATCAGAACTTGTCAAATTTGTGTGTGCATAGGAATCACCTGGGATCTCATTAAAATGCAGATTCTGGGCCAGGCGCGGTGTCTCATGCCTGTAATCCCAGCACTTTGGGAGGCTGAGGTGGGTGGATCACCTGAGGTCAGGAGTTCAAGACCAGCTTGGTCAACATGACAAAATCCCACCTCTACTAACAATACAAAAATTAGTGGGGCGTGGTGGCACGTGCCTGTAATCCCAGCTACTAGGGAGGCTGAGGCAGGAGAGTTGCTTGAACCTGGGACGGTGGGGGTTGCAGTGAGTGGAGATGGCACCACTGCACTCCAGCCTAGGTGACAGAGCAAGACTCCGTCAAAAAAAAAAAAAAAAAAAAAATGCAGATTCCAGTTGAGCACAATGGCTCACATCTGTAATCCCAGTGCTTTGGGAGCCTGAGGCGGGAGGATTGCCTGAAGCCAGAGGTTTGAGACCAACCTGGGCAATGTAGTATGATCCCATCTCTACAAAAAGTTAAAAAAAAAAAAAAAAAAAAAAAAAAAAAAGCCAGGTGTGGTGATGCATGCCTGTAGTCCTAGCTACGCAGGAGGCTGAGATGGGAGGATCCTTTGAGCTCAGGAGTTCGATGCTGCAGTAAGCTTTGATGGCACCACTGACTCCAGCCTGATTGGCAGCAAGACCCTGAGTCAATAGGTTTGGGTAGACCTGAGAATCTGCATTTCCAACAAGTAAGTTGTTACTGTGGTTGCTACTGGTCGCCAGACAGATACTGTGAATAGGAAGGTCTGAGGTGTTTATTCACAATTTCTCCTTTCTCCCCAAACCTCCAACACTTGGAGGTTTATCACACCCCATAAATCTATATAATTATTATTAATTCTCTATTAATTTTTTGTTTCTTGAGACAGAGTGTCACTGTCGCCCAGGCTGGAGCAGTGGTGCAATCTCGGCTCACCACAACCTCTGCCTCCCGGGTTCAAGCGATTATCCTGCCTCAGCCTTCCGAGTAGCTGGGATTACAGGCATGTGCCACCATGCCCGGCTACTTTTGTATTTTTAGTAGAGATGGGGTTTCTCCATGTTGATCAGGCTGGTCTCGAACTCCCGACCTCAGGTGATCCACCCCCCCCCCCCCCCCATCCCTGCCTCCCAAAGTTCTGGGATTACAGGCGTGAGCCACTTCGCCAGGCCCCCTCAGCAGCATTTGACAGCATTCACCCCTTCCTCCTCACTTGGTCCCCAGGACCACATCCCTCTGCCTATCTCACTGTCGCCTCATACTTTGTCTGTATTGGTGGCCACCCTCATTTCTCCAACCTCTGAAGAGCTGAGTCCCGGCGCCTCTTCTTTTCCCTCTCTGCACTTACTCCTCTGACCACCTCCTATTATCTCATGGCTTTAAACACCAGCTGTGCAGAGGACTCCTAAATTCACTTCTCCAGCCCAGGCCTCTCCGTGAACAGCAGGGCAGTATGTCCAGCTGACGTCTTCACATTTCCACTTTAATGTCTAAGATTTCAAAGGCATTAAAGGCCCAAACTCAGCTGCCTATTTCTCCTTTTAAGTCCACTCCTTCTGCAGTCTTCCCCATCTCATTAAATGGCAAATCCAATCTTCCAGCTGCTCAAACCAAAAATCTTAAAATCACCGTGGATGAGGCAGAGGTTGCAGTGAGCCAAGACTGAGCCACTGCACTGCAGCCTAGGTGACAGAGCAAGACTCCATCTCAAAAACAAAATTAAAAACTAAAAATAAAATCAGGCAGGGCTCGGTGGCTCACATCTGTAATCCCAGCACTTTGGGAGGCTGAGGTGGGTAGATCATGAGGTCAGGAATTCGAGACAAGCCTGACCAATATGGTGAAACCCCGTCTCTACTGAAAATTCAAAAATTAGCTGGGCATGGTGGTGGGCGCCTGTAATCCCAGCTACTCGGGAGGCTAAGGCAGAAGACACGCTTGAACTCTGGAGGTGGAGGTTGCAGTGAGCCAAGATGGCACCACTGCACTCCAGCTTGGGTGACAGAGCGAGACACCATCTCAAATAAAATAAAATCACCATTAACTATTTTATTTCTAGGGCCACACTGACCACATCAGCATCATTGTGTGAATTTTAAAAGGGTGTCCCAGCAGAGCAGTGACAGTATCATGGGTGCATGATTTGGCAACTGGATGGAGTCGTTTTTTGTTTTTTAGATTTAAGGACTCACTCTGTCGCCTAGGCTAGAGTGCAGTAGTATAATCATGGCTCACAGCAGCCTCAATCTCCCCAGCCCAAGCAATCCTCCCACCTCAGCCTCCCAAGCAGCTGGGACTACAGGCATGTGCCACCATGCCAGGCTATTTCTTTTATTTTTTGTAGAGATGTGGTCTCGCTATATTGCCCAGGCTGGTCTCACACTCCTGGCCTCAGACAGTCCTCCCACCTCAGCTTCCTGAGTAGCTGGGATTGCAGTGGAGAGAGCCCTTTGTAAGAAGTAAAAGGTGATCTCCCTTTGTCCTTGAACTCGGGACACGCAAGGGCCGTTGCAAATGGAACATGTTCTGAATTTCAGCATCACCCACATCCCACCCAGGGTGGCCAATACCTTCATACAGCACGCCTTTGTGCCCAGCCACACACATCTTGGCAGAATGTCTCCTGGCGACAGCATCCCAGGCTGTTCCAGTTAAAAGACAATTGTACTTCCTGCTTCTTGGCGCTTGCTTCCTGCCCATTTTCCAAGTCTGGTCCTGTTTCCTCTTGGCAGTTCCTGGTGGCCTTCCAATAAATTCTTTTGCTGCTTCAGAAAACCAGGTGCTCCGGCCAGGCACGGTGGCTCGCACCTGTAATCCCAGCACTTTGGGAGGCCGAGGCAGGCTGATCACGAGGTCAGGAGATTGAGACCATCCCGGCTAACACGGTGAAACACCGTTTCTACTAAAAATACAAAAAATTAGCCGGGCGTGGTGGCGGGCGCCTGTAGTCCCAGCTACTTGGGAGGCTGAGGCAGGAGAATTGCTTGAAACCTGGAGGCGGAGCTTGCAGTGAGCCAAGATCGCGCCACTGCACTCCAGCCTGGGTGGCAAAGCGAGACCCTGTCTCAAAAAAAAAAAAAAAAAGAAAGCCAGGTGCTCCAACTGATACCATCTAGAAACATGTACAAATCCCTCTCACCCCTCAAATTTAAAAAATCAATTGCTCCACGTTCTCTTGGAAGTGCTCTGGAGAAGATCACCCGGAAACCACGGATGCTCTCCTTGTCACCAAATCTGAAGGCCACCTGGGACAGTTCTACCAATACCAACTGGCCTCTTCTTGTCTTCCTATCCCCAGTCCCATGCTCTGTTCTCTGCCTTCTATATGGGTCTCTCTTCAACTGTCTCTAGTCTATAGATGTTGCCAGTCCTCAGGGCTCCAATCTCACCCTTCCGCCCTTCTCCACCCACACACATCATTTATCCTCACGGCAAATCCCCCACCTCTACCCCCAGGGCTCCCAGATCTTGCCCTCTGCTGAGTTGTAGACTCTACCCTGCTGGAAACCTCCACCTGCAAGGAGAAGGGCACCCAGCGTATCTGCATGGAGCTGATCAGCTTTTTCCACCCTCAGCTACTTTTTTTTTTTTTGAGAGGGAGTCTCGCTCTGTCACCCAGGCTGGAGTGCAGTGGCACAATCTCGGCTCACTGCAAGCTCCACCTCCCGGGTTCACACTATTCTCCTGCCTCAGCCTCCGGAGTAGCTGGGACTACAGGAGCCCGCCACCTCGCCCGGCTAATTTTTTGGTATTTTTAGTAGAGATGGCATTTCACCATGTTAGCCAGGATGGTCTCGATTTCCTGACCTCGTGATCCGCCCACCTCAGCCTCCCAAAGTGCTGGGATTACAGGCGTGAGCCACCGCGCCCGGCCTCTTGTTCTTTTTTTGTTCTTTCTCTTGTTCTTATCTGAGCTTGTTACATAGATTCTAGTGTCCCATCCCAGACCTTCTGAATCAGAACATCCAGGAGAAAAATTCAAGGCTTTTCTTTCTTTCTTTTTTTTTGAGATGGAGTCTCCATCTGTCGCCAGGCTGGAGTACAGTGGCACAATCTCGGCTCACTGCAACCTGCAACCTCCGCCTCCAGGGTTCAAGCATTTCTCCTGCCTCATGCTCGGCTAATTTTTGCTATTGTAGAAGAGACAGGGTTTGACCATGTTGGCCAGGATGGTATCGATCTCTTGACCTCATGATCTGCCCGCCTCGGCCTCCCAAAGTGCTGGGATTACAGGCGTGAACCACCGCGGGAGACCAAGGCTTTTATTTCTAATCGTTGCCCTCGGGCATAACTCAGCAAACTTGGGAAACACTGACCTGCTCTAAGAATAATTTGGGGAAGGTGGCTAAAAATAAACTTCCAGCCAGGCGCAGTGGTCCACACCAGTAATCCCAGAACTTTGGGAGGCCAAGGTGGGTGGATCAGCTGAGGTCAGAAGTTTGAGACCAGCCTGAACATGGTGAAACCCCGTCGCTACTAAAAAAATACAAAAATTGAGTGGGACATGATGGCAAGCACCTATAATCCCAGCTACTTGGGAGGCTGAGGCAGGAGAATTGCTTGAACCCGGGAGGCAGAGGTTGCAGCGAGCTGAGATTGCGCCACTGCACTCCAGCCTGGGCGACAGAGACTCTCTCTCAAAAAGAGTAATAAAATAAAAGTGAAATAAACTTTCAAGCTCACACCCTTGGAGATTCACGGCATATCCCCCTTGGAGATTCTGATTTGGTGTAAGTTGGATGGGAAAATTTTTTCCAGAGGATTCTGCATAACCAGGCTGGGGACCACTAATCTATATGATGGGGTAAAGTACAGTCAACTTGAGCCATGGCTGTTAAAGCCCTTTGTGCTTCAGCCTCTGGTTGGTTCTCACCACTCTCCCAAGTTGTCCAAAATCATGCTTTATGTCCCAGTTACAGTTCCTCACACTCATCAGGCTGTCTCAACTGAGCAGTGGTACATAATGTTACCTTTTCCTTCACATGCATAACGTCAATGCCTACTAGTGCCTCAATCTCAGCTCACATGAAGGCTCCAAGAAGCTTTCCCTGATCCCTCTGGGGTTAAACTCCTCCTCGGTCCATCACGGGGCCTGGTGCTCTACAGCCTTTTGTTTTTTTGTGTTTTTTGAGACGGAGTCTTGCTCTGTCATCCAGGCTGGAGTGCAGTGGCACGATCTCGGCTCACTGCAAGCTCCACCCCCGGGTTCACGCCATTCTCCTGCCTCAGCCTCCCCTGAGCAGCTGGGACTACAGGTGCCCATCACCGCGCCCGGCTAATTTTTTGTATTTTTATAGAGACGGGGTTTTCACCATGTTAGCCAGGATGGTCTAGATCTCCTGACCTCGTGGTCCGCCTGCCTCGGCCTCCCAGAGTGCTGGGATTACAGGTGTGAGCCACTGCGCCTGGCTGCTCTACAGCCTTTATCTCAGCCCCGATTACTTACACATCTGCTTTCACTCCCCATCAGTGAAGGTCAGATCAGCAGAACAGTATTTTAGGTTCGTTTATGTCCCCAACACGTAGCACATCAATTGGAACCAGAAGAATGGCTCAGGCTGACAGAGATGTCCACCCTGACTCATGATCCAAAGGCAGGTAATTGGCCAGGGATCCCAGGAAGGACCAAGTCCATTGGCACGTGGGGCTTGACCATGGTACTAAGGCCTGGGTCTCAATGGCAGCTCCACTGCTGTGTCTAGAAAGGCCCCTTTACTTCTCTGAGCCCTCAGCCTCCATAAACAGGGTCCCCACAGTCCTCCTAGGTGTGTCATAATGACTTAAAAGTGAAAGTCATTAAACCAATGACTTGTTACATTGTTCTCAGTGTGTGGTGCCCTTAACCCTTAAGAGAGGGTCTCAGTGCTTATCACGTCAAGCATTTGGTCCTTTGGAGGTTGGAAATCGTGGAATTACAGGCATGAGTCACTGCGGGAGGCCAAGGCTTTTATTTCTAATCATTGCCCTCAGGCACAACTCAGCACACTTGGGAAACACTGACCTGCTCTAAGGTTAGAAAACAGGGTCTTGTTCACCCCTGTACCCAGAAAGTTGAGGATGGTACCAGAGACAGAGCAGTAACTCAAAAATGCTTGGTAATGGCTGGGCGCAGTGGCTCATGCCTGTAATTCCAGCACTTTGGGAGGCCGAGGAGGGCAGGTGAGGTCACAAGTTCAAGACCAGCCTGGTCGACATGGTGAAACTGTCTATACTAAAAATGCAAAAATTAGCGGGGTATGGTGGCGGGCACCTGTAAATCCCAGCTACCCAGGAGGTTGAGGCAGGAGAATCACCAGAACCCGGAAGGTGGAGGTTGCAGTGAGTCCAGACACCACTGCACTCCAGCCTGGGTGAAAGAGCAAGAGTCCATCTCAAAAGTAAATAAATAAATAAAATAGTAAATTTTATGCCATGTGTCTTACAATTTTTTTTTTTTTTTTTTTTTTGAGACAGACCCTCACTCTGTCACCCAGGTTAGAGTACAGTGGTACAATCATACCTCATTGCAGCCTCAACCTCCAAAGTTCAAGTGATCTTGCCGCCTTGGCTTCCAGGGTAGCAGGGACTACAGGCACATGCAACCATGCCCAGCTAATTTTTTTTTAAAATAGAGATAGGGGTCTCACTATGTTGCCCAGGTTGGCCTCAAACTCCTAGCCTCAAGAAACCCTCCCACCTCAGCCTCCCAAAGTGCTAGGATTACAAGCATGAGCCACCACCTGGCCTTACTATATTTTTCGTAAGTGAAAATCTCCCTGGTGGTCTAGTGGTTACAATAGGGGGAAAAGATGAAAATTAAATAAGCATATAACCATAATGAGGCTCCATCCATAACAGCACCATGATGAAAACTGTCTAAGAGGGGAGTCCAGGAGGCAGAGGAAGGAGAAAAGGGAGGGCTGGAGCTGGGACCCTGGGAAAGGACATGAACAGGGAAGTGTGGGGAGCCTCAGGAAGAGGCCCAGAGCGGGGAAGATCCAGAAAGTGGGGCAGTTACTGAGAGAGAAGGGAAACCCTAGGCAGAAGGAAACCAAGGCCCAGCAGGCTGGGTGTCTTCTCAGGAACTGTGCTCTGACAGCCTCAGGATCCTGGGCCTTAATTTGGGTCTTTTAATGTCTTGATCTCTCCCACTACACCAGAAAACTCTCAGAGGCCCAGGCCCACTCCAGGACACAGCCCATGGGAAGTGACGCCTGCACCAGTGACCTGCATTCTTTTTTTTTTCCCCAAGACTGAGTCTCGCTCTGCTGCCCCGGCTAGAGTGCAGTGGCGTGATCTTGCTCACTGCAACATCCACCTCCCAGGTTCAAGTCTGTCTCAGCCTCCCAAGTAGCTGGGATTACAGGCGCCCAACACCGCGCCCAGATAACTTTTGTATTTTCACTAGAGATGGGGTTTCACCATATTGGTCAGGCTCTTCTTGAACTCCTGACCTCAGGTGATCCAACTGCCTAGTCCTCCCAAAGTGCTGGGATTACAGGCATGAGCCACTGCGCCCAGCCAGCTTTCTTTTCTGTAAGAAAGCTGAGAGCCAAACTAACCCCAAGGGCCACGAGGCCTACGCAGATCACTAATACTGCAACAGGCTCCCATAGCAAATACTGCGGATCTGCTTGCAAAATAAACGCAGGACCAGCTGGGCGCAGTGTGGCCTGTAATCCCAGCACTTTGGGAGGCCGAGGCAGGCGGATCACAAGGTCAGGAGATCGAGACCATCCTGGCTAACACAGTGAAACCCCATCTCTAATAAAAATACAAAAAAATTAGATGGGCCTGGTGGCAGGTGCCTGTAGTCCCAGCTACTCCAGAGGCTGAGGCAGGAGAATGGCGTGAACCTAGGAGGTGGAGCTTGCAGCGAGCTGAGATCATGCCACTGCACTCCAGCCTGGGCAACAGAGCGAGACTCCTTCTCAAAAAAAACAAAAAAGAAACGCAGGACCCAAATACCACCTGTACTACTACCACCCTAAAAAGTATTCTAGGTTGCAGGAACAAACCATCTTAACTGGCCTGCCTGCTTGTTGGCTAGTAACAGCCAGTGAGTCTGTTAAATTCCAAGTGAGACCATGTCACTCCGCTCAAAACCCTCCAACAACTCGCATTCCACTCCCTCAGACCCTATGTGTAGTGAAGAATTAATCTTACTTGGAAGTCTGGCCTTTACCCTCGGCTACTGGTAAGTGCCTTCTAGACCCATGGAATGTCCTAACAGGAGTGAGCTTTGGGGACAGGCAACCTCTAGGGGAAATGGAGACAACTGAAGGCCTTAGCCCAAAGCTCCCTCAGGGACTGAAGACTAAAGGTCAGCCACAGAGCATTATGTGATTAAGCACCAAGGGAATTCGGCACACCCAAGGATCAAGTGAGCTTCCCTGGTTATGCCTCCATCATAGCCGGGAAGAGGTACCAGGACTCCATTGCAAGAAGACAGCAGGAAGCTTCCTATTTAGCTCCCTCCCACCCTGCCCCAGGCCTCTCATCCTTTGGCTGGTTCTGGGCATGCTTTTGCTGTAATAAAACCATAATCCCAATACCTTTCTGAGTTCTGTGAGTCACTCTAGTCTATTACCTACCTGAAGGTGGTCATGGGGATCCCTGAGCTTGCAGCTGGTATTGAAATGAGGACAGGGCCGGGCGCGGTGGCTCAAGCCTGTAATCCCAGCACTTTGGGAGGCCGAGACGGGTGGATCACGAGGTCAGGAGATCGAGACCATCCTGGCTAACACGGTGAAACCCCGTCTCTACTAAGAATACAAAAAAAAAAAAAAAAAAAACTAGCCAGGCGAGGTGGCAGCGCCTGTAGTCCCAGCTACTCGGGAGGCTGAGGCAGGAGAATGGCGTGAACCCGGGAGGCGGAGCTTGCAGTGAGCTGAGATCCGGCCACTGCACTCCAGCCTGGGCGACAGAGCGAGACTCCGTCTCAAAAAAAAAAAAAAAAAAAAAAAAAAAAGAAATGAGGACAGACTTGTAGGGATCATGCCCTCCAACCATGTAGGCTGCCAAACTCTCTGCACCCTATGTGACCACCTTATTACAACTGTCATGATCTGCCCACTCCTTGCCGACGAGACTTCATCCCTTTACTCTTCTCACTCACATCAGCCAGGCTCCCACCCCTCAGTCCCAGGAAGCCCCTTCCCCAGATACTCACCAGGTGAACTCCCTCACTTATTAAAACACTGTCACCATATCCAATGCACTACAACTGCTGTGTCTTTTTTCTGTGCTCCCCACATGAGTATCAGCCACAAGGAGGCAGGAATTTTTGTACTGTGTTCCCTGCTATGACCCCAGAACAGGGCTAGTTTCTGACACGTGCTGAGTGTTCAACAAATTCTTGAACGCATGACTTCTAGCATCCTTTAGAAACACCTTTTAAAAACCAGACCATCACACCCCTACCCTCCGTGAAAAGCCAAGTCCGCAAAAACAGGAAAATTAACTATGTTTAGCTAGATAGAGCCCTTTGCTGAGGGAGATGAAGTTAACAGTCGGCAAGACCCAGGATGTTGAGCGAGCCCCGTGGCCCGGCATGGGTGAGGCATGGGTGCTATCCCAGCCGACACCTCCATGCTGTTGACTTTGGGGGGCCCCCCTTCTCTGGGCCTTGGTCCCTACGTAAATAATGAAGGAGTTGGAGCAGTAGACTCATGGGAGGGGAGGAAGGAGAGAAATTCCTGCGATGAGAGATGCAGAGGGAAGACAAGACCTCACCAGGCAGGAGTGACTTTTATTTGAAGGCAGAAAACACCCTATTTGGGGGTTCATTTATAATCTGCAACAATTTTGTTTTTGTTTTTTAAAAAAGGGAAAAAAAGAGAAAAACCAGAACCCAGAGGGCCTGGGAAGGAAAGAAGGGTAGTGGGTCCACGTCAGGCTGCGGTCAGGCCGCATAGGGGAAGCGGAGCAACAGCCCTTCGTGAGGCTCCAGTTTCAGGCGCTCCAGCTCAAGCGGGGAGCCCTCCTCACGGCCTGGCTGGGTGCTGAGCACAAGGTCAGCCTTGGTTGGCAGGCTGGCGCTGGCGGGCAGGTCAGAGGCCTGCAGCCCAGCCAAGAGGCCCACATCCCCAAAGTTAAGCACTACCAGAAAACGCTCATTCTGGTCCCAGTGACGGATATAGGAGAAGAGTCCAGGCCCAGAGGAGAATGTATGGAAGTCCCCATGCAGTAGGGAGCGCTCCTTACTCCGCTGGTCACTCAGCTGCCGGAACAAGGAAAGGAGGGAGCCAGGGTCTTCACTCTGGCCCTAAGAATGATAAAAACATAGTGGAAGCATGTGAGGGGGTCCCCTGGGTACAGACTTCTACAAGCCCAGCCCACCCTCCACTGGTCATGGTCTGCCCATCTAAAACTCTTACCTTCACAGTCATGTTGGCACTTACAGCCCCTGGGATGTCAGGGAAGCTGGACTCATCCCACAGCATAACTGGAGCCTCCACAGGCTGAAATGCAGAGAAAACAGGACTTAAAAAAGGCCTGGGGTCAGGCATGGTGGCTCACATCTGTAATTCCAGCACTCTGGAAGCCCAAGGCAAGAGGATCGCTTGAGCCCAGGCATTTGAAACCAGCCTCAGCAAAATAATGAGCCCTCATCTCTGCTACAAAATTTTTAAAAATTAGCTGGGTGTAGTGTCCCTATAGTCCCAGCTACTGGGGAGGCTGAGGAGGGAGGATCACTTGAACCCAGGAATTTGAGCTTGCAGTAAGCCATGACTGCACCACTGTACTCCAGCCTGGGCAACAGAGTGAGACCCTGTTTCAAAAAAAAAAGCCCTGGGCCCACTGTCCCTTATCCCTCTTCCCATTCCCATCCTCATCGATATACAACCTCCCCTACTCATGTCTGGCTTTTTTTTTTTTTTTTTTTTTTTTAAACGGAGTCTCGCTCTGCTCAGGTTGGAGTGCAGTGGCACGATCTTGACTTACTGCAACCTCTGCCTCCTGGGTTCAAGCGATTCTCCTGCCTCAGCCTCCCGAGTAGCAGACTACAGGTGCTCGCCACCACACCCAGCTAATGTTTTTGTATTTTTAGTAAAGACAGGGTTTCACCATGTTGGCCAGGCTGGTCTCGAACTCCTGACCTCAGGTGATCCACCCACCTTGGCCTCCCAAAGTGCTGGGATTACAGGCATGAGCCACCACGCCCGGCCTGGCTAACTTCTACTGCATGAGTGAGGCAGGTCCCCACCTCAGGGTCCTCACACATACACTGTTGCCCCCCAGCCGAGAGCTCCCAGATGACTGCCAGCCAGCTCCTCTCACTTCCCTCAGGTATCTGCTTGGTTATCTTACCACATCTCCTATGGCTGCTCTCTATAAAACAAGCCCCATCATCCCCTAGTCTGTAGGCTACTTACCCTGCCTTCTTTTGCATAGTACTGATCAGCAGCTGGCATTTTATTTAGGCATATCTAATTATCTAACCACCTCCAGCTCTCTTGTGCAATGCTGTATCCTCAGTGTAACAAATAAAAATTACTCTATAAACATCTGTGGAATAAATGAATAACTGGTTCTATAAACATCGTGCTGATGGCAGGGTGCAGTGGCTCGCACCTGTAATCATAGCCGTTTGGGAGGCCAAGGTGGGAGGATCACTTGCGCCCAGGAGTTTGAGACCAGCCTGGGAAACACAGTGAGAATACACCTCTAGATTTTAATAATTAGCTGTGGCCAGGTACAATGGCTCACACCTGTAGTCCCAGCACTTTGGGAGGTCGGTGCAGGCAGACCAGTTGAGCCCAGGAGTTGGAGACCAGCCTGGGCAACATAGTGAGACCACACCTAATTAGCTGTGGCCAGGCACAGTGGCTCACACCTGTAGTCCCAGCACTTTGGAAGGTCAGGGCAGGCAGATCGATTGAGCCCAGGAGTTGGAGACCAGCCTGGACAACAATAGTGAAACCCTGTCTCTACAAAAATTAGCTGGGCGTGGTGGTGTACACCTGTATTCCCAGCTACTTGGGAAGCTGGGAGGCAGAATTGCAGTGAGACATAATCGCACCACTGGAATCTAGCCTGAGCAACAGAGCAAGACCCTGTCTCCAAAAAAAGATGAGCTGGGCATGGTGGCACACACCTATCTATGGTACAGATCCCAGCTACTTAGAAGGCTGAGGTGGGATGATCACTTCAGCCTGGGAGGCGGAGGCTACAGTGGACCAAGATCATGCCACTGCACTCCAGCCTGGCCAACATAGTGAAATGCTGTCTTTAAAAAAAAAAGTCGGGCATCAACACTAACCCTGCGTCTAAAGCTTGTGAATGCCTTTGTAGTAGTACCCCACCACGTATATCTTTCTTTTTCTTTTCTTTTCTTTTTTTGAGGAGTCTTGCTCTGTCACCCAGGCTATTGTGCAGTGGCGCAATCTCAGTTCACTGCAACCTCTGCCTCCTGGTTCAAGCAATTCTCCTGCCTCAGCCTCCTCCTGAGTAGCTGGGACTACAGGTGTGCACCACCACGCCTGGCTAATTTTTGTATTTTTAGTAGAGACTGGGTTTCACCATGTTGGCCAGGCTGGTTTTGAACTCCTCACCTCCAGTGATTCACCCGCTTTGGACTCCCAAAGTGCTAGGATTACAGGCGTGAGCCACCGTGCCCAGCCACTGCCATGTACTTCTCCACTTATTTGTCTGGCTCCCTCACTAAGCTATGAGCTTCCGAGGGCACAGAGTCTAGCACAGTACCCACTGTCCAAAGAATAAAGGAATAAATAAATGAATGGTGGCTACCATAGCAAACATCTGCCAGGTACCAGGCATTACCATTGAAAACATGCCCTCATTTAATCCTAATCAGCCTTCAAGAAATGCAGTAACACAAGGGATGACCAAAATTCAGAAAGGTAAAATAATTTGCCCAAAGTCACACAGCTACCCAAATACTGACTAGGAATCAAATGCGTTTTCACCCCAAGGCTCACGTCTATCTGCCGCCATCCCCAGAATCATCATAAGATGGATAAACAACCTCCCCGTGACAGACAGACAGCAAGCAGTACCTGTCCAGGAAGGGCAGCCGCCTTCAGGCCAATCTCATCTCCGTAGCTGAAAACAGGGGTCCCTGGCAGGGTGAAGAGCATCAGCTGGTAGAGTCGGAGAAGCTGAGCCGGCAAGAAGGAAGTCAGGAGCCCTGCCTGAGACAACTACAGGGAGAGACACTCTGGTGAGCCCCATAACCCACCTCTGCCTCCGTCTCCCAGCAACGCTTTCTTCTCCCATCTGCCCCCTTTCCCACCAGCATGGTACTCACACTCCAGCTGCACCAGCGATTGCCAGTAGCATTCAAATACTGTGTGACTAGGGATTTTGTATGCTCCCCAGTAAAGCTGGAATCAGACAGGTATGAGCTAGTCAACAGCAAGTCTTTGTTGGATTCGAGTAGGCTCACGATCTGCTGAAGGTCGGAGGAGTTAGTCCCTGCAATCAAGAGCCTGCAGAGGGGAGGGAGGGGGTCAAGGTTAGTATAAGAAAGAAAGAACGGGCCGGGCGCAGTGGCTCACGCCTGTAATCCCAGAACTTTGGGCGGCTGAGGCAGGCGATCACCTGAGGTCAAGAGTTCGAGACCAGCCTGACCAACATGGAGAAACCCCGTCTCTATTGAAAATACAAAAATTAGCCGGGCATGGTGGCACATGCTTGTAATCCCACCTACTCGGGAGGCTGAGGGAGGAGAATCACTTGAACCCGGGAGGCAGAGGTTGCGGTGAACTGAGATCGTGCCATTGCACTCCAGCCCAGGCAACAAGAGCGAAGCTTCGTCTCAAAAAAAAAAAAAAAGAAAGAAAGAATAAAGGTAAAGAAAGTCCTCTAGACTAGGAATCCCCCATTCTTAGGCCTAGCACTCCACTGAGGGGTTCCCACAATGGAACTCCGTCAGCAGAATGGCACCCGCACCCACCTATCTTCACTGAAGCCCTTGGTGATGTTTTCCCACTCAGCCAAGAATGAGGATGCATCCTAGAAAGAAAAAAGTAGAATCAAGGAACAGGGAATATTACTAGGCTCTGGCTGAGTCCCTCTGTTCTCGCCCAAGCTTTGTCCCTAATGTGGAAAGGGAACTCACCTTCAGATTCTCTATGTCTCGAACCTGGAACCCATCCACGCCAGCTTGCAGCCAAAACTCCAGAGCATCCTATAGGGGACAGAAGAATAGAGGACAGACATCAATTCTTAGGAAAAGGCTCAGAAAATTCCAGCCCACACTAAACCTCACCCACCCCACACTTATCCAGGAGCTGGGGAGAGAGGCCTGTGCCTTGCCTCGTCTTTCCCACCTGCACTACAAAGGTTTACCCTTTGGACCCTTCCAGTTCTACCCTTCCACTGATTTTCTTAGTGCTACAGCATTTTAGTTCTCTATTCTTGCCTCTGGCAAATCACACAGCTTCATCTTTGAAAGCTACAGAAAAGGCACCAGAGAAAAGGTACATCCATAAACAAAACTTCTTTTAACACTTAGCATTGGAATGTTAGTGTATCTATTTTAGAGATGAAAAAACAGAGAAGCAAGGAGACGCGTCCACGGTCATTCACAATCAGTGAGCAGCAGACAGGATCTAAAATGTCAGTCAAGATTGCCCCTCTCCTAGTTTCCTGAGGTCTGGGGAAGGTGTGAGCACAATAGCTGCTCAGAGCAAGGCCAAGGATGAAAGATTGAAATTCAAAGCACAGCCCCAGGGCAGTTTAGAGTTGAAAAGAGGCCAGTGCTGCAGAATGGAATCCTGGCAGTCATCCTGCACACACCACAGAACTTCACCCCCACTCTCCTATTCTTCCCTTTCTCTGGGCCATGTACCCTCTCCTCTGGTCTCCATTTCCATCTGAGACCCTCACGCCAAACCATCCAATCCAAAAACATTCCCTCATCAGCATCTTTTAACGGGTCCCCTAGTAACTGGCAAGGCCTAAACTGGATGATCCCAGGGTCCTACCCAAATGCTGGGAGTCCAGACTTCTATCTTAGCTACGAGCAGTGTCAGTATCTGCTTCCATTTTTGTTCTACCCATTCTGAACATGTCAGTGTCCTAGGACCCAGACATCAGGAGCTAGGGTAACATTCAAAGTCCTACTCCTAGCCTGCTGAGTATAGATTTGAGCCTATGGCAAATTAGATACCTTGTATGGTTATACAGGGAATTGGAAACATCTATAAAATACCTGGCACAGTCCCAGACACATAGAGTACCCCAGTGCTTATAATTTCAGACTGGGCTCTATTCCAAATACATCAAACAAGAACTGGGAAACCAGTCAGGGCAGGATTCCCACAGATAAAGGGCTTCCTCTCCCAAAAGAAAGAAAAATCAAACTTCCAGACTGACATCTGAGAAGGTCCCTTCCTGTCACTGTCTCATCCTCAGAGCCAAGGAAATAAGAAAAATAAGAGGTCAGAAAAGGAACAAGAAAAACAGGTGTGCTGTTGGCCTATCCTTTGGCTATAGGAGGAGGCGTTCCTGCTTGGTCCCAAGGAGCAAAGGGACCCTCAGCTGCAGCCAGGCTGGGTCTACGGGGCTTGCTGTGAAAGGACTATTCCAGCCCCAGCATCTGACTTCCACCAGCCATCAGCTCCAACACTCACCTTCACCTTGGTGGCCACACTGTCAACCTGGGTGGAGAACCACGAGTTCTCACCCCGGTAGTTGGGAGTGAGGTCCAGAATGACACGGATGCCTAGAACAATGAAGAAAGACGCAGTCATGAGACAGTCTGCGAGTTAAGGGGAAACAAGAAAATCACAAATGCAAGTCACTGAGTGTTTCCTATATATTATTTGGTACAAAAGCTTGAATTGCAACCCTGGCAAAATTCATTCCATTGATACAGATGTGAGCAAGGAAGGGCCTTAAGATACTGGAAGGCAGGCCAGGCGAGTTCAAAACCAGCCCAGTCAACATGGTGAAAATCGTCTCTACTAAAAATATAAAAATTATCCCAGTGTGGTGGCACATGGCTGTAGTCCCAGCTACTCAGGGGGCTGAGGCACGAGAATCGCTTGAACCCCAGAGGAGGAGACTGCAGTAAGCTGAGATCGTTCCACTGCACTACAGCCTGGGCGACAGAGTGAGACTCCATCTCAAAAAAAAAAAAAAAAAAAAAAAAAAAGATATTGGAAGGCAGAAAGTTTATAGTGCAGAGAAGTGGCCCCTGTGTTCACTCCCAAAGTGAACCTTTTTAAACATGTGTCTATACTGAGTTGTAAAACAATATTTGGGATTTTTCCCCCGCAAAGAACCTACTGTTTTACAAGTTTAAAACCACTGGTTTAGTAAATATCTACATTTTGCAAATAAAGGCACTAAAGCCCAGAAGTTAAATGACCTGTTCAAGATGCTACAGCCAAATAGAAAGCCCCCAAACGACTAGACAAATCCATTTTGGGCTGAAGACTAACAAATCTCCCCTCTACCTGCCCTAAGAAAACTCAGAGCTAGTTGGGAGGAAACGAGACAAAAGTTCTATTCTACTTTTCCTCTGGCCAAGTCTTTTCTAGCTGTTTCCTTGGGAACCCCAAGATACCCACTCTTTTTTTTAGCCGACTGCAAGAGACTGTCAAAATCTTCCTTGGAGCCAAAATTGGGGTCGATCTGCAGCAAGTCGGTCTGAGCGACATCGTCCTTCTGGTTCTTGTGAAGTGGGCCCAGCACAAGGCCCTTCACCTTCAGAGAGCTCAGGTAATCGAGACGCCCCTTCAGACCTGAAATGGGCGGCTGGGTTAACAGGTGAGGCCCCTCTGAGGGGCCCCTGACCTCCCCACTCTCCCTTCTCCCAGAGCCTAAGGATGGGACGGGGAGAAAGGAGGGGGAGAGGGGGTGATGGGGAGGCGAGGCTGAATCACCAGACTCAGAGGAGCTGATGTAAGGACTCCTGCACATTACTTGAGAAACCGGTTGCAACTGGCTTCTGGCACCGCGGGGAGGGAGGACGCTGAGTCACCCACCCTCGTGACAGAGAGGCGGGTCGGCTTTCTTCAAAGAAAGGAGGGAAGGGCAATGTGCCGGGGAGGGGGTGGGGGAAGAGGGAACGGTCATCGGTACCGGATGGAGGGGAGAACCATCTAGATTCGTCTGGGGACAGGGGAGGGGGTCGGTGCAGGTCACCAGATTCAACCCGGGGCACCCTGGGCGGCGGCGCGCTCCACTCACCCGCCAAGTTGCCCGAGCCGTGGCCCTGGAAGGCCTGAAGGTCACCGATGCGGTAGAGGGCGCCCGTGTGCCACCACTTCTGCGCCGGTAGCTCGCGACAGCGCGGCGCCCGCACGATTATGACCACGGCACCCGCCAGCATGCCGAGCCAGCCGAGCCAGAAGAGCAGCAGCAGCACCCAGCGGGTACGCACCCAGCCGGGACTGCCCGCCACCTTCAGCAGCTCCTCCTTGGACAGGCCCGTGAACTTAGCTGCGGCTGCTGCCTCCGCCTCGTCTTCCGCCACCTTGATCTTCACCAGACCATTCTTCTCGGCTCCCGCCACGGCCATGGCAGCCCCAGACGCCGCGTTCATCGGCTGCTTCTCGGGTTCTAACTCATTCAGCTCCACCTCCTTCATATCCACCTCGGTGTCCTGGCTCATGGTGCCTGCAGAACCGGCGACACGACGAAGCTTGAGGTCAGATGGTGGCTCAACCCCTGCCCGGACCCTCGGACCCAGAACGGTCTCCCGGCCTGTGTGCCTCCGCGCAGCTTCAGCTACTGCATCTGCTCAGCAACAGGCGGCCTCTGGGAAGGGGCAGCGGAGCCCCGCCCCAGCCCGCCCCTTAAGGTGGAACCTCGGGGACTGCCCCAGCCGTGGGCGGCTCAGGGTAGTAAAGTCAGGAACACGCCTCCGACAGTACTTCCTGCGTCGTCCAATTTCTGATCTCCAACCTGTCTAAACCTAAGGTTCTTTTCAACCTGACTCTGGGAAGGCTTGGCACGGAGCCACCTTTAAGTGGACGAGGCCTGTGATCCCGTCCCAAATCCCGAGGCCCCTCCAGTGTCCTTGAGGCCTTACCGCCCCCAAAGGCCCCTCTTCTTCCGTTCCAGCAGGCTAGTAACTACCCCAACACCATCCTCCATTTGCCCCTGGTTCACAGCTCCGGCCACCGCCGGGTTTTCCCAACTTCGCATGGCTACTTGCGCTCTCAGAGGCAGCCAGTCACAACTTCCGCCTTTTCCCCGACCAAGGCTTGCCCTCTCAGGCCTCTGGGACTTGGCGCTAGACCTCTGCTTCCATGCACGGCTTACTCCCACTCGTTTTTCAAGACTCATCTTGAATTTATTTCAAGTAATTCCTCATGCAGCAACTATTTATTGTGTACTCACTACAATACTTTGTTAACTTTATTGAATTAACAAGAATCCAGTCTTCTTCACAGTACGTTAAAATGAACGGTTTGGGCAGGAGAGTTGAGGTAGACACCCCCCTTCGTATCCTACCCCACCCCCAGCTGCTAGCACCTGGATTTGGCAGCTAGGAATCAGACATCCAGAAGAGACTGATAGGGCTGTAATGAACATAACAGAGCTAGGTCTCAGAGGCATCCACTTTCTTCCTAGAATAGACCAGAAGATGCCGTGGCCAGACTCTCCCACCTTGCAGGGTCTATCACGGTCATCCCAAACTCCCCCACGGTCCTGTCTCCCTATCACTTCACTATGTTAGGCCTTGGAGGCAGCTGATACTGCAAAAGCTTTGAAGAAGCCTAGAATTCCCTCTAGAATTCCCTCCACAGGGTCCTTGGATTGAAGTGGGGCAGAGAAAAGGTTCACAGCAGGAAAATACCAGACATCAACACCATGAGGTGCCAACACTCTCAGGAACTCCTTGTTCCTAAACAGTGCCAGTTGGGCTACTTTCAGAGAGGAGCTGGAGGAAACCGGTTCTTTCTCCCTTTCCCACCTAGGCTGGAAGCCAAGATTGCTGTGTATTTGGAAGAAAGCAAAAGCCAAGATCTTAAGTAATAGCACAGAGAAAAGGATCATCTTCTGCTAGCCCCCTCTGCAACCCCAGGCATCCATCCTCATCCCCACCCTAGGAACAAGGGGTGCAGGGGGCAGCCCCGGGAGAAGGCGAGCAAGTGGGTTCAGATCAGTGCTCAAAGATGATAAGAGGTCCAAGGTGTCCTGCATGTGCCAGATAAGAAGTGCCAACCAGAGGTTCTGAATGGACTTTTATCTCGAGCACAAATGCTCAAGGCTGGGTGCAGTGTGACTCATGCCTGTCACCTAGCCCTTTAGGAGGCCAAGGAGGGAAGATTTCTTGAGGCCAGGAGTTTAAGACCAGCCTGGACAACATATTGAGACCCAATTTCTAAATAAATAGATACATACATTTTAAAATTATCTGGGCCTGGCTGGGCATGGTGCCTCACACCTGTAATCACACCTGCTAATCCCTGTAATCCCACTTCTCATGCTGTGGCATGAGAATCCCTTGAACCCAGGAGGTAGAGGTTGCAGTGAGCTGAGAATGGGCCACTGCACTCCAGCCTGGGTGACACAGCAAGACTCTGCCTCAAAAAAACTAACAGGCCAGGTGTGGTGGCTGACACCTGTAATCCCAACACTTTGGGAGGCTGAGGCTGGCAGATAACTTGAGGCCAGGAGTTCGTGACCAGCCTGGCCAACATGGTGAAACCCCATCTCCACTAAAAATACAAAAATTAGCTGGATGTGGTGGCACACGCCTGTAGTCTCGGACTTGGAGGGGGGAGGCATGAGACTCGCTTGAACCCTAGAGGCAGAGGTTGCAGTGAGCCAAGACTGCGCAGCTGCACTCCAGCCTGGGTGACAGAGTGAGACTATCTCAAAAAAAAAAAAAAAAATCTGTGACTGGTGATGTGTCCCTGTAATCCCATGAGGTGCCAACATTCAAGGGAAGCAAAAGCACGAGGATCACTTGAGTCCAGAAGTTTGTGAGGCTGCAGTGACCCATGGTGGCACCACTGCATGCCAGCCTAGGAGACAGAGCAAGACCTCAGAACAAGGTTGAGAACTGTGGGGTCAGAAGCTGTCTTTGAGATGGTCCAACATGACACAGTATCTCACTCACAGACCCTCATGGCTCCAAATGGCTCAAGTCAATTCCTTTTGTTTTGTTTTGTTTTTTTGAGACAGGGTCTCACACTGTCACCCAGCATGGAGTGCAGTGGCACGATCTCAGTTCACTGCAACTTTTGCCTCTCAGGTTCAAGTGATTCTTCTGCCTGAGCCTCCCCAGTAGCTGGGATTACAGGAGGCGTGCACCACCACACCCCGCTTATTTTGTATTTTTAGGAGAGACGGGGTTTCACCCCGTTGGCCAGACTGATCTTGAACTACTTCAGGTGATCTGCCCACTTCGGCCTCCCAAAGTGCTGGGATTATAGGCATGAGCCACTGTGCCCGGCCTGAAGTTAATTCCTTCTGCATGCATAAAGAGGATAACAGCTTGCCTCTCCAATCTTACAAGCTACCACTGCTTCACAGGCACTACCCTCCAGCCACATCAGCCTTGAAACACCTGCCAGTCTCACAACACACAGGCTTTCTCAGGCCTCTGCATCTTGTACATGCCATACCTCTGCTGTTGGCCCTTCCTATTCGTCCACTCAACCTCATGAGTTCCTATTCATTCAAGATCTAGCTCAAGTGACAGCTTTTCTCAACTCCCCAGACAAAATTACTTTCCCTCCACCATGCATCTGCCTCTGCTACAATCATGTCCCATTTGTTTATTACATTTCTTTGTCTGGATGTCTCTTTATCCTTGAAGACAAGTGGCAGGCGCCTTGTGCTATTGTCAATGAACCTGCCTATTCCCTGCCTATTCGGAGGCAGCATATAATAGGCACTTCGCAAGTGGTTGGTAAATAAGTGGATGAACTATGTCAATCAAAACCAGTATTTCCCTTCGTAAAAACAACTAAACAGGCTAGGCGCGGTGGATCACACCTGTAATCAGCACTTTCGGAGGCCAAGGGAGGCAGATAATTGAGGTCAGGAGTTCAAGACCAACCTGGCCAACGTGGTGAAACCCTGTCTCTAATAAAAGTACAAAAATTAGCCAGTCATGGTGATAGGCACCTGTAATCCCAGCTATTCAGGAGGCTGAGGTGAAAGAATCACTTGAACCCAGGACGCAGAGGTTGCAGTGAGCCCAGATCACACCACCGCACTGCAACCTGGGCAACACAACAAGACTCTCTCTCAAAAAAAAAGAAAAAAGAAACAACCGAAAAAAACTAGCATGTGAAGACAAAGGCAGGAAAATGGAAAAGAATTTTAAAACACTGTATCATATCAAGATGAACCTGTTACTACAAGAAAACAAACCAAGACTTGTAACTGTTCAACCAAAATAAAACAAACTGCCAGGCACTGTGGCTCACGCTTGTAATCCCAGCGCTTCGGGAGGCCAAGGAAGTCGGATCAATTGAGGTCAGGAGTTCAAGACCAGTCTGACTAACATGGTGAAACCCCGTCTCTACTAAAATTACAAAAATTAGCCAGGCATGGTGGCGCCTGCCTGTAATCTCAGCTACTTGGGAGGCTGAGGCAGAAGAATCACTTGAACCCAGGAGGCAGAGGTTGCAGTGAGCCAAGATCGCACCATTGCACTCCAGCCTGGGCAACAAGAACAAAACTCCATCTCAAAAAAATAATATAAAATATAATAATAAAAACTAATAAATTAGGAGATGGAGGACAGGAAAACAAAGACTACAGAGAAAAAGACTAGAGAAAGGGACCGGAGGTAACTAGAGAGCCTCAGATCCTGCCATATGTGTTGACATAAAGCTTTATATTTACTATAGGAATGCGAAGAATATAATTTTTCAAGAGTTTAGCCTTCAAGAGAAGGCTGGGACAAAGCAAAGGAAAAAAAGCAGTTTGGCAGTCCAGATGCCAATAAGGTCCACTTGACACTCAGACAGGCAGATGGCGGTGGAGCCCTGAAATGCAGAGGGCCAAGTAGACAAAGAAAGTTCCTTTCTAACCCTCTGCTGCAAAAATCCGTTACATGCTTCCTAACACATGACAATTACTTGATTTTAGCCTAAAAATAACACATTTATTTTTCCTCAAACATGTAAAAAGGATTGACCAGGTACAGTGGCTCATGCCTTTAGTCCCATTGCTCTGGGAAGCCAAGGCAGGAGGATCACTTAAGCCCAGTAGTTCGAGACCAGCCTCGGCAACATAGGGAGACCCCATCTCTACAAAAATTAATAAATTAGCCAGGCATGGTGGCTCACTCTTGTGGTCCCAGTTACTCAGGAGGCTGTAGTGGGAGGATCACTTGAGCCCTCAGGTTGAGGCAGCAGTGAGCTGTGATCAAAATCACACCATCGAAGGCCGGGCGCGGTGGCTCCCACCTGTAATCCCAGCACCTTGGGAGGCTGAGGCGGGTGGATCACGAGCTCAGGAGATCGAGACCACGGTGAAACCCCGTCTCTACGAAACATACAAACAAAAAATTAGCCGGGTGTGTTGGCGGGTACCTGTAGTCCCAGCTACTCCGGAGGCTGAGGCAGGAGAATGGCGTGAACCCAGGAGGCGGAGCTTGCAGTGAGCCGAGATCCCGCCACTGCACTCCAGTCTGGGCGACATAGTGGACACTCTGTCTCAAAAAAAAAAAAAAAAAAAAACACACACTATCGCATTCCAGCCTGGCTGACAGAGCGACCCTATCTGAAAACAAACAGGTCAGGTGTGGTGGCTCATGCCTGCAATCCCAGCACTTTGGGAGGCCAAGGCAGGTGGATCACCTGAGATCAGGAGTTTGAGACCAGCCTGGTCAACGTGCTGAAACCCCATCTCTATTAAAAATACAAAAATGAGGTTGGGCGTCGTGGTGGGTGCCTGTAATCCCAGCTACTGGGGAGGCTGAAGCAGGAGAATCGCTTCAACCTGGGAGGCGGATGTTGCAGTGAGCCTAGATCGTGCCATTGCACTCCAGCCTGGGCAATAAGAGGGAAACTCCATCTCGAAAAACAAACGAAAAAACAAACAAACAACAAAAAACATATAAAAAGGATTTCTTTTTTGAGACAGAGTCTCGCTCTGTCGCCCAGGCTGGAGTGCAGTGGCACGATCTTGGCTCACTGCAAGCTCCGCCCCCTTGGTTCACGCCTTTCTCCTGCGGACTACGGGCGCCCGCCACCACGCGCAGTTAATTTCGTCTTTTTTTTTTTTTTTGTATTTTTAGTAAACACGCGGTTTCACCGTGTTAGCCAGGATGGTCTTGATTTCCTGATCTCGTGATCCACCCGCCTCGGCCTCCCAAAGTGCTGCGATTACAGACGTGAGCCACCGCACCAGGCCCATGTGTTACTTTTATAATTAGAAAAAGTTATATATCTTGGCTTACTACAGCCTTAACTTCCTCAGCTTAAGAAATAGTCCCACCTCAAGTGGTCCCTCCTACCTCAGCTTCCCAAGTAGCTGGGACCACAGGTACTTGCACTATGCCCAGCTAGTATATATATATTTTGTTTGTTTTTCTTTTCTTTTTTTTTTTTTTTTTTTGAGAAAGAGCTTCCAATAATTTATGTAGATCTTCCCTCTGCCCAGAGATACAGAGTTTAACTCTGTACCTTTTGAGTGTGGGCTGCGCTTAGTGACTCTCTTCCGAAGAGTGTGATGACAGAGTTTTGGAGGGCCAGGGGAGGGAGAAAATGAGGATGCAGTATTGTGTGATCATGACTGCAGAAATAGCTGGTGTTGGAGGGCCTCAGTGATTATTTTAAGGTCTCTTATTGCTACTTAGCTTTTTTGATGAGATTAAGTGTGCTGTCTCTGATCAGCTGAATATCTGATGTCATTAATCCAAGGATAATATGTTACAAGTACTGCCCCAGCTTTTCCATGTATTGACCTGCTATTTCTCTGGTGTTTATCTTTTAGTATTTGGTTGCATTTGCGAGAATGGCTTGCTGCAATGTTGTTCATTCGTCTAACTTACTTGAATACTGGATACTCTTCAGATGGTGCATTTATTTCTCTTCTCCTAAGAGATGACTTTGGTTCTATTTCTTTCACTCTTTCTGGCTTTTATCCCCACTTTGCATTCTTCAGCCTTTACTAAGACAACCCTGACAGTTCTCTTCTTTAGCAGCCAGTGTCCCTCCTGTAGGATTCATAGTAACAATTAATAGTATTCTGACATCGGTTCTTCAGATAGTAACTGCCAAGTGAACTGCTTTGGTTGGAGTCTCTTTCTCTGCTTTAATTTCAACCATGCTTTGACTTCCAAATGCTCAATTCCTTAACCTCACCCATCTTTCATCTTTCTTTCTTTTTTTTTTTTGAGACAGATTCTTGCTCTGTCACCGAGGCTGTAGTGCAGTGGTGCAATCTCAGCTTACTGCAACCTCCGACTCCCAGGTTCAAGCGATTCTCCTGCCTCAGCCAAGTAGCTGGGATTACAGGCACCTGCCACTGTGTGTCGCTAATTTTTGTATTTTTAGTAGAGATGGGGATTTGCCATGCTGGCCAAGCTGGTCTCGAACTCCTGACCTCGTGATCGTCCCACTTCAACCTCCTGAATAGCTGGTATTACAGGAGTATGCAACTATGCCTGGCTAATTTTTGTATTTTTTGGTAGAGACAGGGTTTTGCCATGTTGTCCAAGCTGGTCTTGAAACCCTGGGTTCAACTGATCTGCCTCCCAAAGTGTTAGCATTAGAGGCATGAGCCACTGCACTCAGCTAATGAATTCTTTTTT
Organism: Rhinopithecus roxellana; assembly: GCF_007565055.1. Taxonomy (NCBI): domain Eukaryota; kingdom Metazoa; phylum Chordata; class Mammalia; order Primates; family Cercopithecidae; genus Rhinopithecus; species Rhinopithecus roxellana. The sequence continues at coordinate 10,414,716 of NC_044563.1, read as the reverse complement.
AAAAAAACTGAAATGCGGTGGGGCTCATGCCTGTAATCCCAGCACTTTGGGAGGCCGAGGCGGGTGGATCACAAGGTCAGGAGTTCAAGACCATCCTGGCTAACACGGTGAAACCCTGTCTCTACTAAAAATACAAAAAATTAGCTGGGCGTGGTGGTGGGCACCTGTAGTCCCAACTACTCAGGAGGCTGAGGCAGGAGAATGGCGTGAACTCAGAAGGCAGAGCTTGCAGTGAGCAGAGATTGCACCACCACACGCCAGCCTGGAGTACAGAGCAAGACTCTTGTCTCAAGGAAAAAAAAAAAAAAATGAAATGGCTAGGTGTGGTGGTTCTTGCCTGCAATCTCAGCACTGTGAAAGGCCAACGTGGGAGGATCTCGTTGTTGTTGTTGTTGTTTTCTGAGACAGTGTCTCACTCTGTTGCCAAGGTTGGAGTGCAGTGGCACGATCTCGGCTCACTGCAAGCTCCACCACCCAGGTTCACACCATTCTCCTGCCTCAGCCTCCCAAGTAGCTGAGACTACAGGCACACGCCACCACGCTCAGCTCATTTTTTGTATTTTCACTAGAGACGAGGTTTCACCATGTTAACCAGGATGGTCTCGATCTCCTGATCTTGTGATCCACCTGTCTCGTCCTCCCAAAGTGCTGGGATTACAGGCGTGAGCCACCATGCCCACCAGGAGGATCTCTTGAGTCCAAGAGTTCAAGACCAGCCTGGGCAACATAGTGAGACCCTGTCTCTACAAACAAATAATAACCAAAAAAAACCCCACATATACAAGAGTAGAAAGATTTGATGGGCACGGTGGCTCACGCCTGTAATCCCAGCAATTTGGGAGGCCAAGGTGGGCGGATCACAAGGTCAGGAATTTGAGACCAGTCTGGCCAACATGGCGAAACTCCATCTCTACTAAAAATACAAAAATTAGCCGGGCGTGGTGGCAGGAGCCTGTAATCCCCGCTACTCGGGAGGCTGAAGCAGGAGAATTGCTTGAACCCGGGAGGCAGAGGTTGCAGTAAGCCAAGAAAAGGGCCAAGAATAGTAAAGATATCTAAAGAAAAAAAAAATCAGCCAGGCGCGGTGGGTCACGCCTATAATCCCAGCACTTTGGGACGCCGAGGCGGGTGGATCATGAGGTCAGGAGATCAAGATCATCCTGGCTAACATGGTGAAACCCCGTCTCTACTAAAAATACAAAAAAAAAAAAAAAAAAAAATTAGCCGGGTGTGGTGGCAGGCGCCTGTAGTCCCAGCTACTCGGGAGGCTGAGGCAGGAGAATGGCGTGAACCCTGGAGGCGGAGCTTGCAGTGAGCCGAGATCACGCCACTGCACTCCAGCCTGGGAGACAGAGCGAGACTCCGTCTCAAAAAAAAAAAAAAAGAAAAGAAAAAGAATTGTATTTTTAAAGACAAATTCTACCAGATAGCAAGCATGTTATTTGCTAAAATAATACTTACCTGTAACCTCAACATTCTTGGAAGCTGAGACAGGAGGATCACTTGAGGCCAAGAATTGAAGACCAGCCTGGGCAACACAGTCAGACCCCGTCCCTACAAATAACAATAATAATAATAGATAAAGTATGGCTGGGCACAGTGGCTCACGCCTGTAATCCCAGCACTTTGGGAGGCCGAGACGGGTAGATCACCTGAGATCAGGCTGGCCAACATGGCAAAACCCCGTCTCTACTAAAAATACAAAAAATGAGCCAGGCATGGGGGTGGAAGCCCGAAATCCCAGCTCCTTGGGAGGCTGAGGCAGGAGAATTGCTTGAACCTGGGAGGTAGAGGTTGCAATGAGCCAAGATCACGCCACTGCACTGCAGCCTGTGCAACAGAGCAAGACCCCATACCAAAAAACAACAAAAAAAGACAAGTCCTACCAGGCAGCAGGCATGTTATTTGCTAAAGTAATAATTACCTGTAATCAGGCTGGGCGCGGTGGCTCATACCTATAATCCCAGCACTTTGGGAGGCCGAGGTGGGTGGATCACAGGTCAGGAGTTTGAGACCAGCCTGGCCAATATGGTGAAACTCCGTCTCTACTAAAAATAAAAAAATTAGCGGCCGGGCACGGTGGCTCAAGCCTGTAATCCCAGCACTTTGGGAGGCCAAGACGGGCAGATCGGTCAGGAGATCGAGACCAGCCTGGCTAACACGGTGAAACCCCGTCTCTACTAAAAAATACAAAAAACTAGCTGGGCGAGGTGGCGGGCGCCTGTAGTCCCAGCTACTTGGGAGGCTGAGGCAGGAGAATGGTGTGAACCCGGGAGGCGGAGCTTGCAGTGAGCTGAGATCCGGCCACTGCCCTCCAGCCTGGGCGACAGAGCGAGACTCCATCTCAAAAAAAAAAAAAACTTAGCTAGGCGTGGTGGAATGTACCTGTAGTCCCAGCTACTCCGGAGGCTGAGGCAGGAGAAACACTTGAACCTGGGAGGCGGAACTTGTAGTGAGCCAAGACCATGCCAGTGCACTTCAGCCTGGGCAACAGAGCAAGACTCCATCTCTAATAATAATAATAATAATTACCTGTAATCTCAGCATTCTGGGAAGCTGAGGGAGGAGGATTGCTTGAGGCCAACAGGTCGAGACCAGTCTGGGCAACACAGTGAGACCCCAACTCTACAAAAAAAAATAATAATAATTATGTATAAAGTAACAATCATAGTATGCTAAAAACACAGGGATGGGCAAATGTCCAATGGAACAGAACAGAGCCTAAAAATAACCCATGCATATTTGAAACAATATATGACAGAGATAATATAATCACTGGGGAAAGAATGAACTATTTATCAAATGGCACTATAAAAAATAAAATTAGATCACAACTTCACACCAATCACACAATTATATTCTAAGTAATCAAATTGGCCGGGCACGGTGGCTCACACCTGTAATCCCAGCACTTTGGGAGGCCAAGGCGGGCAGATCACAAGGTCAAGAGATTGAGACCATCTTGGCCAACATGGTAAAACCCCATCTCTACTAAAAATACAAAAAGTAGCTGGGCGTGGTGGCGCACGCCTATAGTCCCATCTACTTGGGAGCCTGAAGCAGGAGAATCGCTTGAACCCGGGAGGCGGAGGTTGCAGTGAGCCAGGATTGCACCACTGCACTCCAGCCTGGCGACAAAGCAAGACTTTGTCTCAAAAATAAATAAATAAATAAATAAATAAATAAAGTTTTAGAAGAAAATAAGAATATCTTAGGCCGAGTGCGGTGGCTCATGCCTGTCATCCCAGCACTTTGGGAGGCCGAGGAGGGCAGATCACCTGAGGTCAGGAATTCAAGATCAGCCTGACCAACATGGAGAAACCCTGTCTCTACTAAATACAAAATCAGCCAGGGGTGGTGGTGCACGCCTGTAATCTCAGCTACTTGGGAGGCTGAGGCAGGAGAATCGCTTGAACCCAGGAGGCGGAGGTTGCGGTGAGCAGAGATCGTGCCATTGCACTCCAGTCTAGGCAATAAGAGCGAAACTCTGTCTCAAAAAAAAAAAGGACAAAAGAGGCCAGGCGCGGTGACTCACGTCTGTAATCCCAGCACTTTGAGAGGCCAGGGCGGGCAGATCACAAGGTCAGGAGTTCGAGACCAGCCTGGCCAGAGATCAGCCTAGCCAACATGGTGAAACCCCGTCTCTACTAAAAATACAAAAATTAGCCGGGCATAGTGGTTCATGCCTGTAATCCCAGCATTTTGGGAGGCCGAGGTGGGCGGATCACAAGGTCAGGAGATCGAGACCATCCTGGCTAACACGGTGAAACCCCATCTCTACTAAAAATATAAAAAATTAGCCAGGCGTGGTGGCGGGCGCCTGTAGTCCCACCTACTCAGGAGGCTGAGGCAGGAGGATGGCGTGAACCTGGGAGGCGAAGCTTGCAGTGAGCTGAGATTGCGCCACTGCACTCCAGCCTCGGCAACAGAGAGAGACTCCCTCTCAAAAAATAAAATAAAATAAAAATACAAACATTAGCTGGGCATGGTGGCAGGCACCTGTAACCCCAGCTACTCAGGAGACTGAGGCAGAAGAATAGCTTGAACCTGGGAGGCAGAGGTTGCAGTGAGCCAAGATCTCACCACTGCACTCCAGCCTGGGCGACAGAGCAAGACTCCAACTCAAAAAAAAAAAAAAAAAGAAAAAAAAAAAAAAAACACAAAAAAATAAACCATTAAGAAAAAGACAAATAAATTTTGCAACATTAAAAGAGAAAAAATTATGCATCTACAACTTGCCATAACAAACTGAGAAGACAAGCCACAAATAGAAGACATACTATCTGAAACTAATACAACTAACAAAGTAGATGAAACATACAAATTATCACTAAAAATCAGTAAGAAAAAGCACAATAATTCAGCAAGAAATAAAATCACTGAATAGAAATTCTATTCTAATCACATAATAGAAATAGCCAATTCAGGCCAGGCGTGGTGGCTCACACCTGCAATCCTAGCATTTTGGGAGGCCAAAGTGGGTGGATCACTTGAGGTCAGGAGTTCGAGACCAGCCTGGCTAACACGGTGAAACCCTGTCTCTACTAAAAATATAAAAATTAGCAGGACATGGTGGTGCATGCCTGTAGTCCCAGCTATTCGGAAGGCTGAGGCAGCAGATTCACCTGAACACAGGAGGCAGAGATTGCAGTGAACTAAAATTACATCACTGCACTCCAGCCTGGGCGACAGAATGAGACTCTGTCTTAAAAAAAAAAAACCCAATTCACAAAATTAGATATACAAAAGAATGTAAAGATTACAGAACCTCATTAGTAATCTGGAAAGTTCAAATTAAAATGGCAAGAAAAATAGAACTTCATGTCCATCAGATTGGTAGTATTAAAACATCTGACTAAACCAAGTGATTACAAGTATACAAACTGCATAAGTGGCAACATTATTTGGTACATTCGGTCTAGGAGAAAAATTTGCAACTGCCTATAGAATGAAGATGCTCTTTTACCCAGCAACAGTCCTAGCTAGATTCATATCCTAGAGAAACTCTCACACATGTACACAAAGCAATATATAAAAGATTTCACTGCAGCACTGGTTATAGTAGTAAAAAACATTTTTTTGAGACAGTCTCACTCTTGTTGCCCAGGCTGGAATGCTTCTGAGCAGTGCAGAGCTGATGACAGGAGAAGCAGTCACAGAGCTGAGCTACTCAAGATATACGGGGAAGTATCTTTCAACACATACCAGAGGCCAGATAGCATTGCTTAGCTGCCAAAAGCCAGAAATATGCACTACCATAAAACTGGCAATGTTGCAGGGGTAGGTAGCCATGGGGAGTTCGATTCAGAGTTGTGGATACAACAGAGCATGGCATCCTTAGGGGAAAAATATGTGGATAGCCAAAAAGGATGCTACAAAGAAAAAAAGGCAAGAATAGAGAAGGAAGAGGCAGCTAAGAGCCATCACCACAATACACAGTCAAAATCCTTCATTCGGCTCCTGGATCTGAGCCAACTTTTTTAATCTAGGCTCACTGCAACATCCTCCACCTCCAGGGTTCAAGGGACTCTCCGGCCTCAGTCTCCCTAATAGCTGCGATTACAGGTACACGCCACCACGCCCAGCTAATTTTTGTATTTTTAGTAGAGACGGGGTTTCACCACATTGGCCAAGCTGGTCTCAAACTCCTGACCTCAAGTGATCTGAACACCTTGGCCTCCCAAAGTGCTGGGATTACAGGCATGAGTCACCACACCTGGCTGAACCGACTTTAACATCCAAAACTCAATTACTGAAGAGGTGCCCAAATCCCTAGGAAAGGATGCTAAAACTGTATGGCTCCGCCAGTTCCTCCTAAAAGGGAGTATGTCAACATATCACCCTCTCAGACAATTGGGTAAAGGGAAATGCCTAAATACTTTGAGGATTTGGGGCACAAGATCTGAACTGACATTGAGATCTGGAAACCCAAAGCATCATGATCCCTGCATTAAAGTGGGGACTTACAGGTGTCAGGCAGTAACTGAAGTCTTAGCCAAAACTTACTAGCTCATAGTAAGTCTGCTTGTCCATGGACTCATCACTAGTCATTTCCTCAGTTCCAAGTGTTTAAACGAGGGCTGGGCATGGGAGGCTGAGGCAGGAGAATTGCTTGAACTCAGGAGGTAGAGGTTGCAGTGAGCTGAGATTGCGCCACTGCACTCCAGCCTGGGCGACAGAGTGGGACTCTATCTCAAAACAAAAAAACAAACAAACAAAAAAATTAGCCAGGCGTGGTGGTGCATGCCTCTAGTCTCAGCTGCTTGGGAGGCTGAGGTCCAAGAATTGCTTGAACTCGGAAGGTGAAAGTTGCAGTGAGCCCAGATGGCACCACTGCAAGCCAGCACATTCCATCTCAAAAAAAAAAAAAAAACATTTAACAGGACTGATGTACTTAGGAGTTGAAGTAATCACATTGGGTCCTTGGCCTAAGAGATAAGAGTTATCACAGTGGGACAGACAAAGAGCTCTCTAAAACCCCTCCCTCTCTTCAGTCATGATAGTAAATCAAAAGCAGTATCACATCCTGGGGAGGGACAGAGATCAGTACCACCACTAAAGACAAAAAGGATGTATGGGTGTGGTGTCTATCACATCCACACCTAGAAATATATCTCCAGCCCACATACTAGGTAAGCTGCCAACTTTGACTCAAACTGTGAGTAGGAAACGGCTCTGCACCAAGTCTAGGCTGCAATGCACACGGCCTTGCCACTTAAGCCATGCAACCCAGCAGATCCTGGGGGATCCAAAGTATCAGTAGCGAAAAAAAGATGCAGTGGAGAACTTATGGCAAGCTCCTATGGCAAAAGCACAATGCAAGTCCCTGAGATTCTGGAGCAAGACCAAGCTGTCCAAAGCAGGGAAGTAGGTGCCTTTTGAGAAACAGCGTCAAGGCTGTTACTGGAAAGCTTGACTATGAAGCATCCAGAACTGCCCCATTATGAATTGGGTCTTGTCAGACCTATCAAGTCATCAAGTCAGACAGACCCTTTAGTCAGACATTAAGATGGAAATGGTATATCCAGGATGAAGCTGAAAGCAGAACCAGAAAACATTAGTACACTGCATGAGCAGGTAGCCCAGACACCCATGTTACCTACCGCAGTTGTAAAAGTACCTCTTCCCTGGAAGACCACCTCAATGCCACACTCCTCCACAACCCAGGAAATTCTATGCTATTTCTTTTGGGCCAGGTACCTGTTTCCCAGCAATTTGGTCACTTGAGCCTAGGAGTTGGAGACCAGCCTAGGCACCATAGTGAGGCACTGTCACACTCCAAAAAATTAAAGAATTAGCTGGGTGTGATGGCACGTGCCTACAGTCCCAGCTACTCAGGAGGCTGAAGTGGGAGGATCCTCTGAGCCCAGGAGTTCAACACTGCAGTGAGCCGTGATCACACACTGCATTCCAGCCTAGGCAACAGAGTGAGATCCTGGTTCAAAAAGAAATTGAGGCCCAGTGTGGTGGCTCACACCTGTAATCCCAACACTTTGGGAGGCCAAGCCAGTCTGATCACTTGAGGTCAGGAGTTCGAGACCAGCTTGGCCAACATGGTGAAACCCTGTCTCTACTAAAAATACAAAAATCAAAAATCAGCCGGGAGTGGTGGTGGGCACCTGTAATCCCAGCTACCCAGGAGGCTGAGGCAAGAGAATTGCGTTAAGCTGGGTGGCAGAGGTTGCAGTGAGCTGAGCTCAAGCCACTGCACTCCAGCCTGGGGAACAGAGCTAGACTCCATCTCAAAAAGAAACTGAGCCTTTTTTCCACTGTCGTGTCTACCAGTTCCCTGCCAAGCACTGGTTATTTGCATATCCTTCTCCATTGATTGAGGCAGTGCCTCTTGCTGCCAGGTGGGGGCAGTGTTGCTCCTTGAACAAACACTTTCCAACCCTCTCAAAGAGCAAAATCATTTGGAACATTTATAGCATTCCCAACATAAAAAGGCAAACTGAAAAAAACTTATAGAGGTAACTAATAAATGTATATTGAGTCCTATTTGTGAATTGTATTCTGCTAGACAATAGGGATAGCAGGATGATTTACCCACATTGAATCAAACCCCAGGGGGTTTATTGTGGGTGGGAAGAGGTAGATTAGGCTTGGGGGAGCAGTGGTGATAGGGAGGCAGGGCTTCTTTTTCCTGTAGAGATGGGGGTTTCGTCTTACTATGTTGCCCAGGCTGGTCTCAAACCTCTGGCCTCAAGGGAGCCTCTCACCTTGGCCTCCCAAAGTGCTGGGGTTACAGGTGTGAGCCATTGGCCGTTAGAAGCAGGGCTTTTTTTTTTTTTTTTTCTTTTTTTTTTTTTTGAGACAGAGTCTCACTCTGTCGCCCAGGCTGGAGTTCAATGGGGTGATCTCAGCTCATCGCAATCTCCACCTCCCGGGTTCAAGCAATTCTCATGCCTCAGCCTCCCGAGTAGTTGAGATTACAGGCACACTCCAACATGTCCGGCTAATTGTTGCATTTTTAGTAGAGACACAACTTCACCACGTTGCCCAGGCTGGTCTTGAACGCCTGACCTCAGGTGATCTGCCCGCCTCGGCCTCCCAAAGTGCTGGAATTACATGCCCGGTCTAGCAGCACTTCTTAATGGCTGTATTGATCAAGTTGGGCTATAGCTTAAAGACAATGGAGAGGCACTGAAGGATTGTGAGCGGAAGTGAGACCTGACCAAACCTTTTTTTTTTTTTTTTTGAGAGAGAGGGTTCGCTCTTGTGGGCCAGGTTGGAGTGCAGTGGCTCGATCTCAGCTCACCGCAACCTCCGCCTTCCTCAAGTAATTCTCCTGCCTCAGCCTGCTGAGTAGCTGGGATTACAGGCATGCACGACCATGCCTGGCTGATTGTGTATTTTTAGTAGAGACAAGGTTCCTCCATGTTGGTCCGGCTGGTCTCAAACTCCCAACCTCAAGTGATCCACCCACCTAGGCCTCCCAGCGTGCTGGGATTACAGGCATGAGCCATCGTGCCCGACAGACCAGAGTTTTTCTTTGTAAAGATCGCTCTGACTACAGTGTGGAGAATGAACTAGAAGGGAAGAAGCCAGAGCAAGAAAGTCAGACTAAGTCTGTTACCTACAGATTGCTTTGGGAGGCCAAGGCTGGAGAATCACCTGAGCCCAGGAGTTTGAGACCAGCCTGGGCAACACAGCAAGACCTCTGTCTATACAAAAAGTAAAATAAATTAGCTGGGCATAGTGGCCAGTGCCTGTACTCCCAGCTCAGCCCAGAGGATTGCTTGAGCCCAGGAGTTTGAGGTTACAGTGACCAAGAGTGAAACCCTCTTTTCTTTTTTTGAGACAGGGTCTCTATTTGTTGCACAATTAAAGCTCACTGCAGCCTTGAACTCCTGGGCTCAAGCAATCCTCCCCACCTCAGCCTCCCCCAGAACTGGGACTATACACATGCACCATCACACCCAGCTAATTTTTATTTTTGTAGAGACAGGTCTCCGTATGTTGCCCAGGCTGGTCTCAAACTCCTGGGCTCAAGTAGGCTGCTTGCCTTGGCCCCCCAAAGTGGTGGGATTATGTGGGGGAAAGAAAAGAGCGATCAGACTGTTACTGTGTCTATGTAAAAAAGGAAGACATAAGAAACTCCATTTTGATCTGTACTAAGAAAAAATCTTCTGCCTTGAGATGCTATTAATCTGTAACCCTAGCCCCCAACTCTGTGCTCACAGAAACATGCGCTGTATTGACTCAAGGTTTAATGGCTTTAGGGCTGTGCAGGATGTGCTTTGTTAAAAATGTGTTTGCAGGCCGGCCGCGGTGGCTCAAGCCTGTAATCCCAGCACTTTGGGAGGCCGAGACGGGCGGATCATGAGGTCAGGAGATCGAGACCATCCTGGCTAATACGGTGAAACCCCGTCTCTACTAAAAAATACAAAAAACTAGCCGGGCGACGAGGCGGGCGCCTGTAGTCCCAGCTACTCGGGAGGCTGAGACAGGAGAATGGCGTGAACCCGGGAGGCGGAGCTTGCAGTGAGCTGAGAGCCGGCCACTGCACTCCAGCCTGGGCGGCAGAGCAAGACTCCGTCTCAAAAAAAAAAAAAAAAAGTGTTTGCAGGCAGTATGCTTGGTAAAAGTCACCGCCATTCTCCAGTCTCGAGTACCCAGGGACACAATGCACCGCGGAAGGCCACAGGGACCGCTACCCAACAAAGCCTGGGTATTGTCCAAGGTTTCTCCCCACTGAGACAGCCTGAGATATGGCCTCATGGGAAGGGAAAGACCTGACCGCCCCCCAGACACCCATAAAGGGTCTGTGCTGAGGAGGATTAGTGAAAGAGGAAGGCCTCTGTCTCCTGCTCGTCCCTGGGCAATGGAATGTCTCGGTATAAAACCTGATCGTACATTACATTCTATTTACTGAGATAGGAGAAAACCGCCTTATCGATGGAAGTTAGACATGCTGGCGGCAATACTGCTTTTTTTTTTGAGACGGAGTCTCGCCTTGTCACCCAGGCTGGAGTGCAGTGGCGGGATCTCAGTTCACTGCAAGCTCCGCCTCCCGGGTTCCCGCCATTCTCCTGCCTTAGCCTCCCAAGTAGCTGGGACTACAGGTGCGCGCCATCACATCCAGCTAATTTTTTTGTATTTTAGTAGAGAAGCGGTTTCACCATGTTAGCCAGGATGGTCTCGATCTCCTGACCTCGTGATCCGCCCGCCTCAGCCTTCCAAAGTGCTGGGATTACGGTGCTGGGATTACAGGCGTGAGCCACCGCACCCGGCCGGCAATACTGCCCTTTACTGCACTGAGATGTTTGTGTAAAGTCAAATATAAATCTGGCCTACATGCACATCGAGGCACCGCACCTTTCCTTAAACTCATTTATGACAGAGTCCTTTGCTCACATGTTTTCCTGCTGACTCTCTCCCCACCATTACCCTATAACATCCCCCTCACCAAGATGGTAGAGATAGTGATCAATAAATGCTGAGGGAACTCAGGGACCGGTGCCGGTGCGGGTCCTCCTTATGCTGAGTGTCAGTCCCCTGGGCCCACTTTTCTTCCTCTATACTTTGTCTCTCTGTCTTATTTTCTCAGTCTCTCGTCCCACCTGACGAGAAATACCCACAGGTGTGGAGATGCTGGCCCCCTTCAGGATTACAGGCGTGAGCCGCTCTACCCAGCCTACTTTTTTTTAAATGCCCTCTTTTCTAGTAGATTCTATGTCACTACACAAGAGGTTGCAAACTCACAATCAGGGCCACCTTTGGCCCACGGGCATATTTTGGTGTTTTGTTTGTTTGCTTTTGAGACTCGCTCTTGTCCCCCAGGCTGGAGTGCAGTGGGGTGATCTTGGCTCACTGCAACTTCCACCTCCCGGTTCAACCGCTTCTCCTGCCTCACCCTTCTAAGTAGCTGGGATTACAATCACCCGACACCGCACCCACACCACGCCCGGTTTATTTTTGTGTTTTTAGTAGAGAAGGGGTTTCACCATGTTGGCCATGCTGGTCTCTAACTCCTGACCTCAGGTGATCCGCCCACTTCAGCCTCCCGAAGTGCTAGGATTACAGGCATGACCCACCGCGCCTGGCCAAAAAAATTTAAACTCAACATTTTAAAGTGGGTAAATACACAATTCTGGACTTCTGGATTCTTTTGAAAACTATCTGATCACACAGAGACAATACTGTCACAAGGCAACAATCAGCTGGAGCTGTGAAAGGGCTGCCCAGTTCACCAGAGTCCTATCTCAGTTCATTTCACTTACCTACATTACTTAGCTGATTTCTGTACGTCAGTTGGAGACTCCTAACCCAAATCCCCTCTTTTCCACTTCCACTGCTGTAACACTTGCTAGTATTGAATCCTCTTGCCTAAACTACTATGGCAATCTAATTAATGACCTTATCTCTATCTTATCCCCCAATGTCTTATCACTTTCCTACTTAAAAACTCTCCCTGGTTTTTTTTTTTTTCCTATGATTCAAGTGATTTAGCTTTGCTCTCAAGGTCCTGCTTATCTGGCTTTCCCCAGGAAATACATTCCAGTTTTATATTCTAATACTCCCCTTTTGCCCATCTTCCATGAATTGTAGCCACACACTTCCTTCTTTTTCTAGCACCAAGCTTGTGCTCCAGTTGTTTCTTTAACCAGAATTCCCCTCCGGAGTCTTTCAACCCTTTCAGGCCCAGACACCCTATAAAGCATTTCCCAACTGCCATTCCCACTCACAACCTCCCCAGCCTTGTCTGTCTACTCTGGGCCATCTTGATTTTCTATAGTTTATCTGTCCCACTTTTTTTTTTTTTTTTTTTTTGAGACAGGGTCTCACTCAGTCATCCAGGCTGGAGTGCAGTGCAGTGGCTTGATCACAACTCACTTACAGCCTCAAACTCCTGGGCTCAAGCAATCCTCCCACCTTAGCCTCACAAGTAGCTGAGGCTACAGGCATGCACCACCGCTCCTGGCTAATTTTTTCTGTTTTTCTGTAGAGATGGGTATGGGTTTCTCACTATGTTGCTTAGGCTGGTCTTGAACTCTTGGGTTCAAGAGATCCTCCCGCCTCGGCCTCCCAAAATGCTGAGCCAGGCCGGGTGTGGTGGCCTACGCCTGTAATCCCAGCACTTTGGGAGGCTGAGGCGGGAGGTCACCAGAGGTCAACAGTTCGAGACCAGCCTGGCCAACATGATGAAACTCCGTCTCTCCTAAAAATACAAAAATTAGCGTGGCTTGATGATTGCGGGAGCCTGTAATCTCAGCTACTCAGGAGGCTGAGGAAGGAGAATCGCTTGAACCTGGGAGGCAGAGGTTGCAGTGAACCGACATCCCGCCACTGCACTCTGGGTGACAGAGCAAAACTCTGTCTCGGGAAAAAAAAAAAAATGTTTATAAAGTGTGCTTGTACACGTAGATGTTTACCACGAACGACTGAACTAATGCTGTCCGGTCTCAGTAAAACAGTCTACAGCTGACTGCAACCATAGTGATAAGGCAGGAGTTGCAGCAGGCAGCACCGCGGGAGTCCTTTAAGGTTCCCCATCAATAAAATGGGGGTTGTCATCCTACCTAGCTCTTGGGATTTTGATGGATTAATCGATTAATACAGTGTGCTTAAAACGGTGCTCCATAAATGTTAGCTAATGTTGGCCTGTAGTAGTCCAAGATCTAAAGAAAACGCACCAGAGGGCAGGACATAGGGGACCATTTAGGAAAAAATCAGATACTGTCTTCAGTGGAGCACTTACTCCCTGACTTACTTTCCCGAAATGGCTCCACCAAAGGGGACCTCCTCCCGAGTTTAGCTCGGGATCCAGTACCTGAGTCATCCCCCGCGCTGAGACCCTGGACACCAGCCTCCGAATGTGAGCCCGGCAGCTGGCGCGGAATCGAAACGACGGCGGTCGAGGCTTCAGGAGGCTGTAGCTCCATGGAGGCGGATCCTGCACACAGGTTTCGGGTGTGTGGGGGCAAGGGGGAGCTCAGAACAGGGTTAGCGGATAAGCAGTCGTGACCGTCAGTCCAGGATCCGCGTGAGGCAGTGATCTCACCGCTCCTGCCACATGCATTGGGTGAGAAAACTAAGCCGCAATGCGGTCGGTGAGCTTCCGGAAGACGCATGCGCGCCTTTTTCGCGCCGCAAGTCCAGGTAGCGCTTTGTCCACGCCCTCCTTCCCTGGAACTCTCTACCCACAACTCCCCGGGGTCGCATGCGGTCAACGTATGCGCGTGCGCTCGCCATAGCCCCGCCCCCAAATCCCGTGGGCCTCTGCGGGATGGTATTTAATCATCGTCCGTGCCAATTTCGGTCTCATTGTTCTACTGCCGCTGGTGAGTGTTTTTCGTACGTTTTGTAGCTGCCAGTCTTTTGTGCTTTGTCTTTTCTTTTGAACGATTTTGCGAACATCGCATAGCACGCGCTATGCCTTCTGTGTTATAGCTGTCTGGCCAGGGTGACTGGCGGGTGAGGTCTTGTGGGTAGCCTCGAGACTTAAAAGTAGCAGCGGGGCTTTGTGATGTGAAGGACAAAATGGCGATGGCAGGCCGTGCGGGTCCCCTCCCTATGATGAGGACCTTTTCACAGACCTGTACTGAGCTCCGTGAGGATAAGTGACTCTGAGGAGATGGGCCCTGCAAGCCTCCTACTTGGCCGTCGGTTCAGAAGATAGCGTTTTCGAAATGCCCCGTGTTGACCTAATGTCTTCTTGGACTCTTGTCTGCAGGGTTTACGCGCACGTTGGAATCGAAGAGAGCTCTATGTTACAGTAAGTTCTTATGGCCATTTCTTAACCTCTGCTATTTCGTTGAGTGTGTGGAAGTTGCTACGGGGATGATTTTACAACCTGAACTCTCTCTTTCTGATGGATTAGTGGAGAAAACACAAAAATTCTGAGTAGCACTGTACTGTACGCAATAAATGTTAGGGACTTACTGATTTGTCTGAGGTGTTAGTGAAGGGTGTTATTTTTTCAGATGTTTAGCCCACAAGAGGTCACTGGTGAAGGAATGGGACAAGACCCATCTTTCTGCAAAGCCAGCGCTACAGTAATGTTCCAGGTAGGTGTACCTGGTTTATGTTCGTATAGAAGAGACCTTGGTAGAGAACCACTCCGTGATGAACACAAAATGACAAGCATATGGCTGAACTTATAAGTGATGTCATCTTACTACTGAGAAGTGACAGAGAGGTCTTGAGGGGTCTTTGAATGACTATTTTTAGGTACATAAAATGCCTTCCTCTGTTGTCTACAGCATCTCATAATCTGTCTTGAGGAATTCAGCTGCCTCCCTGGGTGAATACAGGTAATTATTCAAATTGGTGTATGTCATCTCTGTAAATGTTCACAAGAGAACAAGTGGCTGGTGGAAGCAATTTTTTTTTGGCGCCTTCCATCTTTTTCCTCTTGAAATAATTTTCTGGGAAGCAAGGGTTCGCTGTTATCCTCATCCATATATCGATCACTTTACTGTCAGATGATTTGAATTGATAAGCTGATGTTCTGTGAGGTACAAAAATTAATAGCATGTTAGAGTTCTGATGGCAGTTGTTGATTATGAATAAGTTTCATTCCATCCTAATACCTTAAAATAACTAATTTGCTTTCCTTCCCAGCTATTCCTCATGACAGTCTGCCTCTATCTTACAGTAAGTTGCTTTTTTAATTCTATGGGCCTATTATCTAATTGACAACTTAGCCATCTTGATGTTTGTTACCAAAGCCTGTTTAAACCATAAAGTTTTCTGGTTCCTCTTGTTCCCTGTAGTGATGTTTCCAGACCTCCCCTTTTGTCTCTCAGATAGATGCCCACTGATCTGCCCAGGGTCAGACGAATGCTTGTCAGTTGTAGTTTTCCACGGTTCAGCTTCAATGAGGAGGAAACATCCTGCCTCACCTCACCCCTGTTGTAGCCTGGGAACCATTTGTGAACCCACCAGGGTTAACTGAAAAAGGGCGTGAGAGCTTATTCCATAAGGAACTGTCTGAGGCATTTGGTTACCTTTTTTTAGCTTGTCCACTAGCAACCGTAACTAAAATAGTTTTTGGCTGTTTGGGATAATTAGCTAATTGTGATTTTTTTGATTCAGGAGCAGCTTGTTGCTATATACCATTGAAAAACCTTCAGACCTGGGAGGTTAGTTGATTTTTTGCTCCTTACCGCTTGCTTATGCCACCGAGTAGACAGTTTCTATGATGAATCAAACTAGCTCACTATGACTGACAGTGAAAATCCATGAACACCTGAGAAACTGGAGAATGCAGGGAGTGGGGGGTAACCATGTCTGAGGAATCTTTACCAACAGTTTTGTTTTTCTCTAGGTGTTATTAACCAATAACCTCTTTGGCTCTAAGGTGAGTAATTTCACTGTATTCAATGCATTCAGCACATAGAGTAGAAAAAACTGCCTTTTTAGGCCTGTATATATGATGACTTACATGGAATCTCGTTCGGCTGATGACTTGCTGTTGAGACTGTGAAATCTGATTTTCTAAGAATGATGGGTGGGAACAACTTAATGCAGGATATGAGAAGCACTACTGACTTGGTCTTCCTCCTTTCAGGGCCAGCACCTTCTCTCTAGCACTCAAGAGGAGTTTGAGGTAAGTGGCTGTGCAATAGCTGCCATCAATGGCTGCTATATACAATTTTCTCTGATTTTTGTGTGTGATAGCACTGTGGTCTGGGTGGATGTGTACAGATATAACTGGCTTAACCCAAATCTTTGATCTCCTGAACCACCAAGTGATGATCACCTGCTCACCAGTGATGAGCTGAATACCGCCCCAGTCTGATCAATGTGACTGAAAGGTATTTTCTGAGCTGTGAGCCTGCCTTGCAATGACAACTTGTAAAAATTACAAGTTATTTGAGGAGGCATTACAGCCAATAGGAAGTTCTTGGGCTAAGTAGTGTTTCCTCTAAAATGCCCTGAAACTTCTGTCTGCCAGGCAACAGATATAGTTCAGAGATTGTAAAATGTACTGTAGAGTGAAAGTCTCTCAAGACTACATTTTTTTTCTTGATTTTTCAGGAAAACTAGGTGTTACTGTTCACTCGACTGAAGTTACAGGTGAGTAAACCTAAATGTAAGGTGAACTATGCTAAAAATTCCCCATGAAGAAACTTTCAAACGTCTTACTCTCTGTCCTAGTCCCAGAGCCTGTAAAGGTGAACCCACTGGGACTGGCTGGGGGAAAAGAGGAAGATTTGTTCCAGAAGGGAACTGTCTGAGGGATGACAAATATTTCTATACAAAGAAAGGGAGTAATCACCACTTGTTGAAAACATTGATTTTAATTTTTCCAGGTCTGAGTAAAGAACAAGGTGCATAAAAAATGGTGGGTATCTGTTTAAATATTTAACTGGTTTTATAATAGCAACCTTTTACTCTTAAGCTACATAGTGTTAAATATTGTGTACATTCATATTTTCCAATCCAATAAGAACTTTTGATTTTCCTCTGCAGGAATCTGTCTTGGAGGACATCAGAAGGTGAATTTTCCAAGTCCTTGGATAACCAACCTAGCTGTTGAAGTTACCACAGCATATTTTAGTCGTCTTAATGGCGTGGCTGCTTTTTTTTTAAGCTTTACTGTGAATCATGCCTTTGGGTGGGTCTGCCTGGGCACAAGGAAGTGACCCCCTGAGAGTTTGCTATTTTTACCTGGGTTTTACCCAGCTTGCTTAGGCAGTCTGTCTAATGCTGCATTTCCTACTCCGAGGCAGCACTCAAGGAGCCTAATTTATCAGCACACTTTAGAGACTTTTTCCCTAGATGTACCCCACTGAAGGAATTTTAAATGAAAAGCTTGCTGGGTTTAGGGGGTCTTTTAATGTTAGCAGACGCTGGGAGCCAATGAAACAGTTGAGGGTTTGCTGTGTGTCCATGTTTCTGTATTTTATCACCCCCTTCCTGCAACATTATTTCTGTGGAATCTACCTGCCCTTTTGTTTTTTAGATACAAGGGCTTGGTTTTACTACCAAGGCTGAGCTCAAGGCCCCAGCCTTAAGAGATCCTCCCACCACAGATTTCCAAAGTGCTCGGATTGTAGGTGTGATTCATGGCACCCAGACTTTGCTGCCTTTCTTAAATGATCCAGGCTCAGAACCAAAACTCAGGCACTGCATAGATGGCCAGTTTGGCAAACTACTGACCTAGCTTGTTACCAATTGTTGATTGAGCTTCCCATAACTCCATTTCTGTTCCTCTGTATACAGCCACCTTCTATTCCCATCATGAGCCTTTAGGTCTCTATTTGCATGTTGCAAATACTATGTGCCATGTAGGTAGCTCATTCAGGGCCTTGCTCTAAACTACAAAAAAGGTTCCCTTGAGTGGCTGTCAATTTGTGTTGCTGTATTGGTTGTTGATGAAAATAATAAAATGATTGGTTACATAGTCCTGTTTTTGTGTGTCTCCTTAGCACCAGTGTGTAAATTTCCATGGGAAACTGGCTTCCTCTCATGTTCCCTCAAGTCCCTGGAACTGGAAGGGACACCTGATAGGGTTTGCCTGCTAAGCAGTGTGTTTCCCTCTTGCCTAGTCTTACGGTGCAGTGACATGATCGCAAGCTCACTACAAATTCAAGCATTTGGGCTCAAGAAAACCTTCACTTTAGCCAGCAGGTTGGAGTCTCATTCTTGTCACCCAGGCTGTAATGTGGTGGCATGATCTCAGCTCACTGCAACTTCCACCACCTAGGTTCAAGCCATTCTCCCTGCCTCAGCCTCCTGAGTAGCTAGGACTACAGGCATGTGCCACCACACCCAGCTAATTTTTAGTAATTTTAGTAGCGATGGGGCTTCATTGTGTTAACCAGGATGTTCTCGATCTCCTGACCTCAGGATCCTCCCGCCTCGGCCTCCCAAAGTGGTGGGATTATAGGTGGGAGCCACCGCGCCTAGCCAAATAATCTATGCTTTTATTTATTTTGAGATGGAGTTTCACTCTTATTGCCCAGGCTTGAGTGCAATAGTGGGATCTCCCCACTGCAACCTCCGCCTCGGGTTCAAGCGATTCTCCTGCCTCAGCCTCCTAAGTAGCTGAGATTACAGGCATGTGCCACCGTGCCCAGCTAATTTGTATGTGTGTATATATATATATATATATATATTTTTTTTTTTTTTTTTTTTTTTTTTTTTTGTAGAGACTGGATTTCTCCATGTTGGTCAGGCTGCTGATCTCTAACTCCTGACTTCAGGTGATCCGCCTGCCTCGGCCTCCTCAAGTGCTGGGATTACAGGCGTGAGCCACCGCACCTGGCCAAATCTCGCTTTTTAATTGGCCTTGAGGAAGAAGGGAAAGCACAAGGACAGTGCCAACCTGTGGATACTGTGGGGGTAGAGTTGTGTATGGTTAGTCAGCAGCTCTCAATGTTTTCAGACGGTCTCACTGTGTCAGCCAGGCTGTGGTACAGTTGTGCAATCACAGCTCATTGCAGCCTAAACTTCCTGGGCTGCAGGGATTCTCCCACCTCAGCCTCCCAAATAGCTGGGACTACAGGTGCACACCACCACGCCCAGCTAATTTTGTATTTTTGGTAGAGACGAGACAGTTTCACCATGTTACCTAGGCTGGTCTTGAACTGAGCTCAAGCAGTCCACCCAATTCGGTCTCCCAAAGCACTGGGATTACAGACATCTACACCTGGCCGCTTTTCTTTTTCTTTTTTTTTTAAGCCATCAGGTATTTAAGCCGGTTCTCAATCTTTTTAACCAAGCAGCCCCCAAACCAGAATATTTTTGGAGAGATTTCTTCAGTGTTTTGGGAATTTTTTTTTTTTTTTTTTTTAGAAGCTCTTTGTCACCCAGGCTGGAGTGTAGTAGTGTCATCATGTCTCAACAGAGCCTCAAGCTCCTGGGCTCAAGCGATCCAACACATCAGTTTCCCGAGTAGCTAGGACTATAGGGACATGCCTATTATGCCCAGGTAATTTTAATTTTTTGTAGAGAGAGTCTCACTATGTTGCCCAAGTTGGTCTGGAACTGGACTCAAGTGATCCCATTGTCCAGTGTCTCAAAGTGTTGAGATTACGGGCATGAGCCACTGCACCTGGCATCCCTCAAAAGAGCAATTTTTTTTTTTTTTTTTTTTGAGACGGAGTCTCGCCCTGTCACCCAGGCTGGAGTGCAGTGGCTGGATCTCGGCTCACTACAAGCTCCGCCTCCCGGGTTTACACCATTCTCCTGCCTCAGCCTCCCGAGTAGCTGGGACTACAGGCGCCCGCCACCTCACCGGGCTAGTTTTTTTTGTATTTTTAGTAGAGACGGGGTTTCACCGTGTTAGCCAGGATGGTCTCGATCTCCTGACCTCGTGATCCGTCCGCCTCGGCCTCCCAAAGTGCTGGGATTACAGGCTTGAGCCACCGCGCCCGGCCAAAAGAGCAATTTTTTAAATCTTCCCTGAACTTGGAGACTCCAACCTGCATTGACAGGTAGCCCCCCCATCGGGTGATTCTGTTATAAGCCGTCAGATAATGACTACCCTTATATTTCTCAGAGTGTTTGGGAGAATGGATACCAAGTAGTGATAAGTTATGGGATTTCTAACCGTTTTTATTTATTTGTATTTTTATTTTCATTTATTTTTAAGAAGGAGTTTTGCTCTGTCACTCAGGCTGGAGTCCAGTGGTGTGATCTCAGCTTACTGCAACCTCTGCCTCCCGGGTTCAAGTGATTCTCCTGCCTCAGCTTCCCAAGAAGCTGGGACTACAGGCGTGTGCCACTACACCCAGATAATTTTTGTATTTTTAGTAGACATGGGGTTTTACTATATGTTGGCCAGGCTGGTCTTGAACTCTTGACCTCAGATGATTCTCCCACCTCTCCCTTCCAAAGTGCGGGGATTACAGGTGTGAGCCACCACACCAGGCCCTGCTTTTAATTTCTGTTTGTAAATTTTAGGATTTCAACAGTCAGAATTTTAAGAACGGCAATTCAGCTGAAACAACACACATTTTTTGCTCATTAAATGGTAGCCACATAGACTTGAGAGTTGTCATCACAATCAATACAACCACAAGAATGGAAGGGTCAGTTCTGAGACCACCCAAGGACCATAGGGGAGCACCAGAATTCAGAGATGGAGGATCAGCAGAGCAGAGACAGAAAAGCAACGAGAGCAGCAGGAACCTGCGCGGTACTGACTTGCGCACTGAGGGAGGTATCCCCACTGCCCACAGTTGAATCTTTTGTTAAAGCCACAAAGAAGTCAGGTGGGGACTGGCCAGGTGCAGTGGTTCACACCTGTAATCCCAGCACTGTGGGAGGCCACGGTGGGCGGATTACCTGAGGTCACAAGTTCAAGACCAGCCTGGCCAACATGGTGAAACCCCATCTCTACTAAAATTAGCTGGGTGTGGCAGCGTACGTCTGTAGTCCCAGCTACTCAGAAGGCTGAAGCAGGAGAATCTCTTGAACCTGGGAGGCAGTGGAGGTTGCAGTGAGCTGAGATCACGCCACTGCACTCCAACCGAGGCGACACAGCAAGAAAAAAAAAAAAAGGCTGTGCGCAGTGCCTTGCGCCTGTAATCCCAGCACTTAGGGAGGCTGAGACGGGCGGATCACCTGAGGCCAGGAGTTCGAGACCAGCTTGACCAACATGGAGAAACCCTGTCTCTACTAAAAATACAAAATTAGCCGGGCGTGGTGGCACACGCCTGCTTGAACCCAGGAGGCGGAGGTTGCGATAAGCTGAGATCACACCATTGTACTCCAGCCTGAGCAACAAGAGAGAAACTCCATCTCAAAAGCAAAAACAGAAATGAGAGTAGGAGAAAATGGAGAAATGGAGAAGGCTGGAATGATTGAAGCCTGGCTCCTCACATTTCTTCTGTACATTAATGACTCAGACTACAACGTTTCTAGTGAGAACCTCTTCCCTAAGCTCCAGATACATCAAACAAACCTCCCACTTAATGTACAATGAGACATTCAGCTCCTTAATTCCCTGCGTTCTCCCTGCTCCTCCCCTCAACTCCATCTCCCCACCCTAGTAAATGGTACCAGCACCAACAAGCCCCTCTATCTCAAATGTAGCAATGTGCTCACCAGAAAAACCAAGGCCTTGTGTTTTTTGTTGACTCCCGTTGGGTTACGTCCTAGAGGAAGGAGGAGAGACAACGTGAGACAGCCAAACAAACAACTGAATATTATTGAAATCGTGCAGTAGTTCTTGACCAAGGGTGTTTTTTGCCCACTAGGGGACATTTAGCAACATCTGCAGACATTTTTGGCTATCACAACTTGGAGAGGGGAGGTATATACTACTGACAACTACTGGGTACTGGGCAAGGATGCTGCCAAATCCTACAGTGCACGGGACAGCCCCTCTCCCCCATCACCCCCCAAACAATGAACTGTCCAGTCCAAAAACTCAATAATGCTGAATTTCAGACACCCTGAGATTTAAATATTTACCGGCAAAGAAAGTGTGATGCAGCAAGAAAGGTGGTGGTCAGAAGGCTGGGTGTAGTGGCTCATGCCTGTAACCCCAGAACTTTGGGGGGCCGAGGTAGGCGGATCACCTGAGGTCAGGAGTTCAAGACCAACCTGGCCAACATGGTGAAGCCCCATGTCTACTAAAAATACAAAAATTAGCTGGGCATGGTGGCACACACCTGTAGTCCCAGCTACCAGGGAGGCTGAGGCAGGAGAATCGCTTGAACCCAGGAGACGGAGGTTGCAGTAAGCCGAGATCGCACCACTGCACTCCAGCCTGGCAACAGAGCAAGATTCTGTTTCAGAAAAAAATACAAAAATTGGCCCGGTGGGGTGGCTCACGCCTGTAATCCCAACACTTTGGGAGGCCGAGGCGGGTGGATCACGAGGTCAGGAAATCGAGACCATCCTGGCTAACACGGTGAAATCCTGTCTCTACTAAAAAATACAAAAACTTAGCTGGGCACAGCGGTGGGCACCTGTAGTCTCAGCTACTTGGGAGGCTGAGAAAGGATAATGGCGTGAACCCGGGAGGCAGAGGTTACAGTGAGCCGAGATTGTGCCACTGCACTCCAGCCTGGGCAACAGAGTGAGACTCTATCTCAAAAGAAAAAAAAGTGGTCAGGGAAGGCATCCCTGAAGGGGTGCTGTTATGCCCAGACCGTTTATTCCCCGAAGAAGAACACCAGAGTCCAGAGTCAAAGCCAAGCGGCGAGGATCTTTACTGCAAGTTCGAACTTGGTCCCTCTGCTCCACAACATACAAGATGGCCCCGAACAATGCGTGCGCTCGCTTTTTATAGCCCGATGTAAATAGGACTTGTAAGGTTACAGAGGAACAAGGAAATTCTTTAGGTTACAGCATTACAATTGGTTAACATATTAAGTTATACATTTAGCGGTGATCTATTGGTTCCCGTGCTTTCAGTAAAACTATAAACGGCTGTGTCGTTATCAGGGATTTTTCCAGGTGGTGTTCTAAAGTTGAGATATATGGTGGGACGCGTTTGTACTGGGCTCAGGAAGTTGAGAGATATGGGAGATATATGGTGTTTGTACTGGGCCCAGGAAATTGAGAGATATATGGTGTTTGTACTGGGCCCAGGAAATTGAGAGATATATGGTGTTTGTACTGGGCCCAGGACTGAGGAATGTGCCTGATTTCTTTCAGTGACACTTGAGCTGAGACCTGTAAGAAAAGATAGGGAGACACGGGCAGAAAGGTCCAGGTTGAGGAAACAGCAGATGACATAAAAAGGACCAATGATTCATGTGGGGAAAAGAAAGAGAGATCAGACTGTTACTGTGTCTATATAGAAAGAAGTAGACATAAGAGACTCTATTTTGTTCTGTATTTGAGATGCTGTTAATCTGTGACCCTACCCCCAACCTTGTCCTTGCAAGAAACATGTGCTGTGGTGACTCAAGGTTTAACGGATTGTGGGCTGTGCAGGATATGCTTTGTTAAACAAGTGCCTGAAGGCAGTATGCTGGTTAAAGGTCATCACCATTCTCTTAATCTCAAGTACCCAGGGATACGTACACTGACTGCCAAAGTTCACAGGGACCTCTGCCTAGGAAAGCTAGGTATTGTCCAAGGTTTCTCCCCATGTGATAGTCTGAAACATGGCCTCGTGGGAAGGGAAAGACCTGGTAGTCCCCCAGCCTGACACCCGTGAAGGGTCTGTGCTGAGGAGGACTAGTATAAGAGGAAAGGCCTCTTGGCAGTTGAGATAGAGAAAAGCATCTGTCTTCTGCCTGTCCCTAGGCAATGGAATATCTCCGTGTAAAACGCATAAAACGATTGTATGTTCTGTTTACTAAGATGGGAGAAAACCGCCTTAGGGCGAAAGGTGGGACTTGCTAGCACAATGCAGCTCTTTATGCACTAAAAGAGTTTATGGAGATGTTTGTATATGCATATCAAGGCACAGCACTTCTCCTTAAACTTATGTCACAGAGATCTTTATTCACATGTCTTACTGCTGACCTTCTCC
The DNA here is from genome assembly GCF_007565055.1 of Rhinopithecus roxellana. Classification (NCBI taxonomy): domain Eukaryota; kingdom Metazoa; phylum Chordata; class Mammalia; order Primates; family Cercopithecidae; genus Rhinopithecus; species Rhinopithecus roxellana. Next base: position 10,390,826 of record NC_044563.1, on the reverse strand, counting down.
CTATGATGATCCTATTATCCTGCCACTTTCCTTTTTTTAAGATGTTAAAGATAATGATCAATAAGGCCGGGAGCTGTGGCTCAAGCCTGTAATCCCAGCACTTTGGGAGGCCAAGACGAGCGGATCACAAGGTCAGGAGATCGAGACCATCCTGGCTAACACCATGAAACCCCGTCTCTACTAAAAAATACAAAAAAAAAAAAACTAGCTGGGCATGGTGGCGGGCACCTGTAGTCCCAGCTACTCAGGAGGCTGAGGCAGGAGAATGGCATAAACCCGGGAGGCGGAGCTTGCAGTGAGCTGAGATCCGGCCACTGCACTCCAGCCTCGGCGACACAGCGAGATTCCGTCTCAAAAAAAAAAAAAAAGATAATGATCAATAAATACTCAGTGAACTCAGAGACCAGTGGCGGTGTGGGTCCTCTGTATGCTGAGCGCTGGTCCCCTGTGCCCACTTTTTCTTTCTCTATACTTTGTCTCTGTGTCTCATTTCTTTTCTCAAGTCTCTGGTTCCACCTAACGAGAAACAACCATAGGTGTGGAGGGGCAGGCCACCCCTTCAGATTCTTCCTGCATTCTTGAGGCAGAAACAATAGGACTGACTGATGGAGCAAGGAGAGGGGAGAGGAAGGAAACATAAAGGATGACCAGGTACAGTGGCTCACACCGTTAATCCCAGCACTTTGGGAGGCCAAGGCAAGAGGATTGGTTGAGACCAGGAGTTCCAGATCAGCCTGGGCAATACGGCCAGACCTCATCCCTACTGGAAAAAAAGAAAAAATAGAAGGATGAAGGATGTTCCAGCAGAGGCAGGAGAGATCATTCATTCTGGACATACGGAGTTTGAGAGCCTCCCAGACACCCAAGGAGAGTCACACTGGCAGTATGACATAAGGTTAGGATGTGGGCTCCAGAATCAGGTTGCCTGGGGTTGGTGTCTGCCTCTGCCATTTACTGACTGTGTGACCTTAAGCTGGGTGCAGTGGCTCACATCTGTAATCCCAGCACTTTGAGTGTTCGAGGCAGGCAGATCACGACGTCAGGAGATCGAGACCATCCTGGCTAACACAGTGAAACCCCATCTCTAATAAAAATACAAAAAATTAGCCGGGCCTGGTGGTGGGCGCCTGTAGTCCCAGCTACTCAGGAGGCAGAGACAGGAGAACCCGGGAGGCGGAGCTTGCAGTGAGCCGAGATTGCGCCACTACACTCCAGCCTGGGTGACAGAGGGAGACTCCATCTCAAATTAAAAAAAAAAAAAAGAAAATCACCTGGCCACAGTGCCTCAGTCTCCTCTTCTGTAAAAGGGAACATTAAAAGCACCTACTTATCTTTTAAGGTTGTTAATACATATAAGGCACTTGTAATGGTGCCTGGTAACAGTGACCAGTAGGCTAGAGACCTGCAGTCAATCATTAGCAGAGAACAGAGAAAGAAAGCCAGGGCCCTACATGAGACCTTTTAATAGAATGTGAATAGAGAGAGAAAATTCAAATTCCTGGCCAGGCATGGTAGCTCATGGCTGTAATCTCAGCACTTTGGGAGGCGAAGGCAGGAGGATTGCTTAAGGCCAGGAGTTCAAGACCTGCCTGGACAATATAGCAAGACCCCTTTTCTACAAAAAATTAAAATTAGCCAGGCATAGTGGTGCATGCCTGTAGTCCTAGGTACTTGGGACGCTAAGGTAGGTACTTGAGAGAGTGGCTTGAGCCCGGGAGGTCAAAGCTAATTCCTAGAGAACCAGGGAGCAGATAAAATTAGCAAGGGTAAGATTGATGTCCAACAGGTAAGCCAGTGTTTCTTTCTTTGTTTCATTTTGTATTTTTATTTATTTTATTTTGAAGGGGTGGCCTGCCCCTCCACACCTGTGGGTGCTTCTCGTTAGGTGGAACGAGAGACTTGAGAAAAAGAATAATACACAGAGACAAAGTATAGAGAAAGATTAAACAGAGACACATAATTCCAAAATTTATTGCAGTAGAGTTTCCAATAGACTCAATCCAAGTCGTGGGGTTTAATCTATGAAGATTTTTTGCCACTTGATCTAACGCCTCAGCTCTAGGCACAATATTTAAGTGACTCTGAGAGGCTTCAAAAATTTGTTGTTTTAATTTAGAAATGTCTAAAGTGAGATTATCTTCTCTTCCCTGTAAATGGTGTCTAACCATGTCCCAGTGATGTTTAGACTCATTATAAATTTGGGGTGTAATACAAAAATCTGACGTATTCCAGTCACACTGTAACTGGAAACGATGTTCCAAGCTCACGAGTCTATCTCCCATCCAAGTGACAGTTTGTCTAAGATCATGAATTTGATTAGCTAATTTTTGATTGATACCAGATTGTGAATTCCACAACCTTGTGGAATTCTTTTGCCAATTGTCAACAAAGCTTACTGTCTGAACAGAAGAGTGCAATGCGACTCCTGCCACAGCGGCTGTAGATGTGACTGCAATTAATCCCATAATCACTGCAATTAAAGTAAAAATGAATCTTTTGGATCTATTTAAAATGCCTTTTAATACTTCAGTTAAAATATGGATGGATGGCGAGGCCTCCCATGGTCGATCCATGGACACAGGGATCCACAGGCCTTCTCTTGCTCTCACTAGCAGAATACGGTGCTGCCAATCAAAAGTCGAATCAATGCAAGTAAACAATCTGCAATTTTCACACGTTATAGTTTGGGAGTCTGGTTTAATAACTATATTTCCTATGACTAACATATAAGGGGGTTTTACACAACTTTGTAAAGGAACTGTTAGATTGGAATTTAGGTTGATAGAGTAAAATGTCTTATAATCTCTTGTTTCTATAGTTTGGTTTCCAGACCAAATTCTAAGGTGGTATGAAGCCACAGTAAGCCTCCATAATTCTGGATGTTCAGGACCAAACACCGGACTTATTATATTTGGTCTTGGAGTAGAGATTCCCTTTTCTCCCCATTTCCAAGGGTAGAAAGACTGTAATTTTTTGTGCCTATGTTTGTCTACATTTTCTGTTAAGTCACTGTCAACAGTTGGACTCACTAGTGCACTGGGACAGAATTGAGTTTGTCCTGTGCAATTGTGGTAGAATTGACCTCGAGGTGCCCAATCTATAACAGTTCCAAATGTATTGTTTTGTAAAATCACGGCACTATCGGCCACACATTCTTCCCAAACTAAATCTCTTGTTTCTATGGAAATCTCCTTGGGGCAAGGTTTTCCTTTTGGCTTAAATTTTAATGATCTTTGATAAGAGAAGTCTTGTAAATAGTTTATCTGTGGTTTGAGTGACATTCCGCTTACCATGTGATAAGTAAATCTACAGGTGGGATTGAGAGTAGGCACTTCTACCAACCAATTTTGGATAGCAGGCATTAAACATCCTGGTGCTTTCCCTAGACATATAGGAGGATAACGATACCCAATGGAAATATTTATCATCATTCCTTCTTCCTCCGGTTTGGCAGGGCAATGATCATCTGTGGGACCAGCTACCCACACACTATTATTAACATATACTTCAATAGGATTATCCATGTGACTGCCTGAATTAAGGGCGGGAAAGGCACATAGGCCCAGTAGGTATAATTAGCTGCAGCTGCTCCTGCAGGCATGGGGAGACTTACCACCGTTGATACAACCGTTAAAGCTGCAAGCAGCATTTTTTCTGAGGTTTGTGTCACCTTTGTGCTGGCTAGGCTTTTTCTAGCTAACAGTGTCAGCTTCTTTAACTGTGCCCAGGTCGGCAGCTCCGCCTTCTTGGTGTGTGGTGACTTCACCTGTTTTTCTAACATCACCACTTGACTCATCATGCGAGTCAATGGTGCTCGATTGCAGTGTTTCCGTCTCCGTGGAGGCGCTTTTCTTTGCATCTCCGCTGGGTTCATCGTAGAACTTCAAATGTCTAGTGGGTATCCAAACAGGAAGCTGATTTTCTCCTGGTGAAACACAAGCAAAAACTCTTCCCCAGGTTATCACCTTCCCTATTTCCCATGTCTTATTTTTGTTGTCTTTCCACCAAATCAGTTTTCCTTCATGTGGACTGTTCTTTTTACCAGTAAGATGTTGTTCTGCAGAAGTAGTAGTCTGATTTCTATAAATGTTTAAAAATTTTAAAGTATAGAGTGCTAGATGAAGCTGCATCTGAGGAGAGGTACACTCCTTACTGTCTCCCCCTTCTTTTTGTTTAACTAACTGAGTTTTGAGTGTTCTATTAGTTCTTTCAACTATGGCCTGTCCTTGGGAATTATAAGGAATTCCTGTTGTATGTGTAATATTCCACTGATTTAAGAATTTTTGGGGCCGGGCGCGGTGGCTCAAGCCTGTAATCCCAGCACTTTGGGAGGCCGAGGCGGGCGGATCACGAGGTCAGGAGATTGAGACCATCCTGGCTAACATGGTGAAACCCTGTCTCTACTAAAAAATACAAAAAACTAGCCGGGCGAGGTGGCGGGCGCTTGTAGTCCCAGCTACTCGGGAGACTGAGGCAGGAGAATGGCGTGAACCCGGGAGGCAGAGCTTGCAGTGAGCTGAGATCTGGCCACTGCACTCTAGCCCGGGCCACAGAGCAAGACTCCTTCTCAAAAAAAAAAAAAAAAAAAGAATTTTTGGAAAGCTTTACTACAATAACCTGGTCCATTGTCAGTTTTAATTTTTTCTGGGACTCCCATTATAGCAAAACAAGATAATAAATGTTTTTTAACATGGGAAGTACTTTCTCCTGTCTGGCATGTTGCCCATATGAAATGTGAATAAGTATCAACTGTTACATGAACATATGATAATTTTCCAAATGAAGGTACATGGGTAACATCCATTTGCCATAATGCATTAGGACACAGACCTCTGGGATTAACTCCTGCCTCTTGAGTGGGCAGGTGTAGTACTTGACACTGGGTACAATGTTGTACAATATTTTTTGCCTGTTTCCATGTGACATCAAATTTGTTTTTTAACCCTGCTGCATTTATATGAGTCAAAGCATGAAGTTCTTGTGCTTTTATGAATGCAGAGGATACCAGTAAGTCAGCTTGTTCATTTGCTTTAGTTAAAGGTCCTGGTAAATTAGTATGTGCTCGAATATGAGTAATATAAAATGGGAAATTCCTTTCTCTTACAGTTTGTTGTAACAAATTGAACAGCTGGTTTAACTGATCATCCATGCTATATTTAATTAGAGCTGTCTCAACATCCCTTGTAGCCTGTACTACATATGCAGAATCTGATATAATATTAACAGGTTGATTAAAATCTTCTAACACTGTAATGACTGTAACCAACTCTGCCCTTTGAGCTGATTGATATTGAGTTTTGACTACTCGCTCTTTTGGCCCTGCGTAAGCCGCTTTTCCATTGCCGGAACCATCAGTAAATACTGTCAGAGCATTTTCTAAAGGTTTATGTCTGGTAATTTTAGGTAAAATCAAAGTAGTCAATTTTAAAAACTGGAAGATTTTTGTTTTGGGGTAATGATTATCAATAATTCCCACAAAATCAGCAAGGCCAATTTGCCATGCACCAGAATTGATAAAGGCTTGTTTAACTTGTGCCTTGGTTAAAGGAACAACTATTTTGTCTGGGTCATTACCACACAATTTTATTATTCGTAATCTTGTCTGACCAATTAATGTAGCTATTTGATCCAAGTACAATGTAAAAGTTTTAATTGTACTGTGGGGAAGGAATGACCACTCCACAAGATCAGTATTTTGAACAATGATGCCTGTTGGAGAATGTGCAGTAGCAAAAATCAAAAGTTGGAGTGGAGCTAAAGAATCTATTCTACTTATTTGCGCTGACCGAATTTTTTCTTCCACTAATTTAATTTCTTTTGTTGTCTCTGGGGTTAATATTCTTCTACTATTTAAGTCTGGATCTCCTCTTAGGATAGAGAACAAATTTGACATGGCATAAGTAAGAATGCCTAGAGTTGGCCGAATCCAAATAATATCGCCTAACAATTTCTGAAAGTCATTTAATGTTTTTAATGTGTCTTTTCTTATTTCTGTTTTTTGTGGCTTTTCTATTTTCTATTTGCATCCCTAAATAATGAAAAGGATCAGAGGTTTGGATCTTATCAGATGCTATTGTTAGTCCTGCGTTGGCCACCTCTGCTTGCAGAAATGTGTAACAGTCAATTAATTTTTCTCTTGTTTCTGCAGCACATAAAATATCATCAATATAGTGAATGATATAACAATCTGAAAATTTGTCTCTAACTGGTTGAAGGACTTGACCTATGAAAGTTTGACAAATAGTTGGACTATTAAGCATTCCCTGAGGTAATACTTTCCACTGAAACCTGGTGGCTGGTTCTTTATTATTTATGGCTGGTATGGTAAAGGCAAATTTTTCACAATCTTGCTCTATCAGAGGAATGGTAAAAAAGCAATCCTTAAGATCAATTATAATTAAAGGCCAGTCTTTTGGGATCCTGGCCGGAGAGGGCAATCCAGGTTGGAGAGGCCCCATGGGTTGAATTACAGCGTTTACGGCTCTTAAGTCCATTAACATACGCCATTTGCCTGACTTTTTCTGAATTACAAATACAGGAGAATTCCAGGGTGAGAATGAAGGCTCAATGTGTCCCTTTGCTAATTGTTCCTTTGCTAATAAGTGTAAAGCCTCCAGTTTTTGCTTTGGTAGCGGCCACTGATTTACCCATACCGGTTTTTCTGTTTTCCAAGTTAATGGAATGGGTTTAGGAGGCTCTACAGTGGCCGCCCCTAAAAAGGATACCCCGTTCCTTTTCTTTTTTGATTTTTCTTAGTCGCAATTGGGACTTTAATGCCATTTTCATTTTTTCCTAATCCCTTTCCTGGTATATATCCCATTTTAGTCATGATTTTTTGACTCATGGGGCTGTATAATGGAGCAGGCATAATGATTTCTGCACCCCATTGTTGTAACAAATCTCGACCCCATAGATTAACAGGAATTGAAGTAATCATTGGCTGAACAGTACTTTCTTGATTATCTGGCCCTAAACAATGTAAAATCATTGTACTTTCATACACTTCTGAAGCTGTGCCTACGCCGACAAGTCTTGTAACAGCCTTTTGTTTAGGCCAATTTTTTGGCCACTGATTTAAAGCAATGACAGAGATATCTGCTCCTGTGTCTACCAACCCTTCAAACTGTTTTCTTTGAATAATGGCCTTACACACAGGTCTGCTCTCAGAGACCAGACTTGCCCAATATGCAGCCTTTCCTGCCAGATCAGTGCTTCCGAACCCTCCTGTTCTTTTTATCTCACTGTTTTTAACTTTAATATAAGGTAGGAGTAATAATTGAGCGATCCTGTCTCCTGGACTGGCACTCCAAGGAATTGAGGAACTAATAACCAATTGAATTTCGCCTTTATAGTCTGAATCAACCACACCAGTATGAATTTGAACTCCTTTTAGATTTAAACTTGATCTTCCTAAGATTAGGCCTACAGTCCCCTCAGGCAATGGGCCGTATACCCCTGTGGGGATTTTCTGTGGAGGCTCCCCTGGAAGCAGAGAGACTGCTTGTAAAGTACATAGATCTACTGCTGCACTGCCACTTGTGGCGGGGGATAATTGCTGTATTGTGATAACTGGCTTATTCCCTGAGACACTTGCGACAGTGGGGGTTGTTGTTCCTGAAAACCCTGGGGAACAAAGGGTTGAATTTTGAATGCCCCAGTTTGTTGCGGGGCCTGAGGCTGGCCCCTCCTCTCGTTTCCCGACAGTGGTTGTCCATTTTTATCAAATTTAGAACGACATTGATTACCCCAATGTTTTCCCTTTTTACATCTTGGACATAGGCCAGGTGGCCCTTTATCTGTTGTTGTAGTAACTTGAGTAGTTACATTTTGTTTATTTGTGACTAGGCAATTCTTTTTTAGATGACCAATTTGACCACAATTATAGCATTTTCCCCCAAACGTTTTCACTTGTCCTCCTAAAGCAACTCCTGTGATTGCTTGAGCCATAAGCACAGCTTTATGCATAGCTCCTCCAATTCCATCGCAGGCTTTAACGTACTCTGAGATTACATCTGATCCTGCAGGAACCCTTCCTTTTAATGGCTTAATGGCTGATTGACAATCTGGATTGGCGTTTTCATACGCCATCAACTCCACTATGACTTTACGGGCATTCTCATCGGTAATTGACTTTTGAGCAGCATCTTGAAGTCTTGCTACAAAATCAGGGTAGGGCTCTTTTGAGCCTTGTCTTACTGTATTAAAGGAAGGGCAGGCAGTTCCTGGGTCTTGGATTTTCTCCCAGGCCCTAAGGCAGATAGCCCTGATTTGCTCAATGGCCTCATATGGCATTATTGCTTGTTGGTCAACAGTGCTCCAATTTTGACCTATTCCTAATAGTTGATCTGCATCTATGTTAATTGGAGGATTGGCAGTCCTATTTCTTCGGACCCGCACTTGTGCCCCATCAATCCACCAAGTCTTAAATTGTAAAAATTGAGAGGGTGAGAGTGATGATTTTGCCAGAATCTCCCAATCATAAGGAATGAGTCTATGTCCATGAGCAATGGAATCTAATAATGTTCTCATGTAAGGAGAGTTGGGTCCATACTGTTTTACTCCTTCTTTCATTTCTTTTAGCATTTTTATAGAAAAGGACTGATATCTGGCTTCAGCTACGGGAGGTTCTCCCTCTTGGGCCCCTTCTCCAGGTGGTCTTGCTTCTAATATTACTGGGAATTGCCACGCCTCAATATCTCCCTGTTTTCTTGCCTCATCGATAATTTTATGTATTGCACTACCTTGTGTACTAGGCGGTGCTGTAGGATTAAGTCTCATGGTGGGCGGCTGAGGATATGGCGCCCTGCCCTGTGGCACTGGCAATGCTCCTGGCTGTCCATACAGATTTTCTGGAGGCTGCAGATACTGCAGTTCAGCTGGCGGCCAGTATTGATAGGCTACTGGCGGCTGGATCTTACTTTCTACCTGCTGATATTGTGGACACTGTATTTGGATTGGCATTGCCGTGACAGAGACTCTATCTTTTTCTATTTGATCTTCTTTTGGAGTTTGTACTTGTCTAACCTGCATTTGAGGTTCTAAGGTTGCAGGCATCTGAGCTGTTGTAAGAGTTGGCCATCATGGTTTAGACTCTGATGGCTCTGCTAATTCTGGATCTTTTTCCTCTAATTTTAACGTTTCAGGATATATTACCTCCTGTAATTGATTATTGTCAACATTTTGCGTTGACCGAGCCATTACCGGCTCTGCTACACATTTACAGTGTGAACTTTCTTTTCCTTTCCAGGATTGTATCCCTGCCTCTTTTTCACAATCTACTGCACAGCTTTTAGGGACATCAGAAATTGAAATGTTATCTTCTTCTGTTTGCAATGGTTCTAAAGCTACTTTAACAATGACCCAATCATTCCATACTGTAAGTGGGATGATTTTACCTTCCCTACTTGCTTGTTTTAATTCTTTGCCAATTTTTTCCCAATCTTTTAGATCTAAAGTTCCCTGTTCTGGAAACCATGGACAAAACTGTTCTATTGTTTGAAAGAGCGTAATTAGATTTTTGGTAGACACTTTAACTCCCCCTCTTTTTAAGAGAATTTTTATAAAGCTGCGATAAGAGGCATATTTACTTTTAGTTTGCCCCATTGTTACCCTAGGTTCTTCCGAGCGCACAAGCTTACCGCAAGGCTGACTGTAAACGTACTCGGGAGTCTCTCGTCGACTTGTCCTCAATGACCACGCTCCAGCGTACCTTCACCTTAGAGAAAAGCCTCCACGTTGGGCACCAGATGAAGGGGTGGCCTGCCCCTCCACACCTGTGGGTGCTTCTCGTTAGGTGGAACGAGAGACTTGAGAAAAAGAATAATACACAGAGACAAAGTATAGAGAAAGAAAAGCAGGGCCTAGGGGACCGGTGCTGTGCTTACAGAGGACCCACACGGGCACCGGTCCCTGAGTTCCCTCAGTATTTATTGCTCAAAAGATAAGGGAGTAAATCAGCAGTAAGACATACAGATACACGGAGATGTTCCATTTACCCAGGGACGGGCAGGAGACAGATGTTTTTCTTTTACTGAGATTTAAGAGAATGGTACTGACCTTCAACCACAAGCAGGCTTTAAGCATTTGCCTAACAAAGCACATTCCTTACAGCCCAAAATCTTTTCAACCTTAATTACCACAGCGATGTCTCTAGCAAGGACAGGATTGGGGGTAGAGTCACAGATTAACAGCATCTCAAATACAGAGCCAAATGGAGTCTCTTAAATTTACTTCTTTCTATATAAACACACTAACAAGCCGACCTCTCTTTTCCCCACATGGGCTCCCATTTTTGTTAATAGATCTCTCCCCAACAAGGGGCAAGGGCTCTCGGGAATAACTAGGAAGGAGTGAGACACCTTTCCTGTTCCCAAGTCTACGGTCCTCTGAGTTGTCCAAGGATATTTTTTAATTCCTGTGGCTCCTTGTACCCAAGATGAATTATCAGACAATTTTCCATAAGTGTTGACCAAGACTGAATGTTGCGCCCCGGTATCGACTAGGAACTGAACCGGGGACCCCTCCACTTGCAGAGTTACCCTAGGTTCGGGGAGGGGGTCCGAACCCCGTCCCCCCTAGTCGGAATCCTGGGTAACAAGTATGGGGGTAGGTCTTCGCAACCCTGAGTCCGACTGCCTCTTTTTCTTTGGGCAGTCTTTAATCCAGTGGCCATGTTCTTTACAGTAAGCACACTGATCTTTTTCTAACTTTTGCTTAGGGCCTTGTGCTTGTTTTTTTCTTTGGTTTTTCTCTGCTTGAGGGAAGGCAGCCATCAGGACCCTGGTCATCTCTTTGGTAGCTTTTAACTGCCTTTCTTCTGGGGCATCCCTATTGTTGTATACCTTACTGGCAATGCGGAGGAGATCCTGCACCTGTTTTCCTTCTAAATCTTCTAGTTTTTGTAACTTTTTCTTAATATCTGGTGCTGCCTGGTTTACAAAGGACATTACTACCGCTGCCTGATTCTCAGGTGCTTCTGGGTCCATAGGGGTCAACTGTCTGAAAGCTTCCATTAACCTTTCTAGATAAACGGTAGGGCTTTCTGTCTTTCCCTGCAACACTGAATACACTTTAGCGAAATTAGTGGGCTTGCGAGCTGCCGCCCGGAGACCTGCCATTAGAGTCTGGCGGTAAATGAGCAGTCGTCCCCTACCTTCTGCCGTGTTGTAATCCCATCTAGGTCTGGTCAGAGGGAAGGCTGCATTGATGAGGTCAGGATTGGCAGTCGGTTGGCCCTCATCTCCGGGAACCAGTTTTCTGGCCTCAACCTGTATCCTTTCTCCTTCTTCCGTCGTGAATAGAATCGGAGGAGTTGCTGACAGTCGTCCCAAGTAGGCTGATGGGTAAAAATAACACTGTCTAATAATGATGTTAGGTCCTTAGGGTTGTCTGAGAACCGGGCATTCTGGGATTTCCAATTATACAGATCACTAGTGGAGAAGGGCCAATACTGGAGGTGGGGGAGCCCAGTATCATCGGGGGGTCCTATTTCCCTGAGGAGCAGCGCTGTAGTGGAGTCGGGGGGCTGCGAAGCCTGTTCGCGTGGGGTACTGCCCCGCGTCAGTCCCGCAGGCCCCCCAGGACTGCTTTCGCTTCCCACCACTCCCGGTGCTGCCGCGGCTTCTCGGTTTTCGCGTTCTCTCGGGGAAGCAGCCGGCGGAGCCTGGAGCTGAGGGCCGGGGTGTGTGTAAGGTGGGGGTTCTAACGACAGGGGGTCTTGGCTGTCAGGCAACACAGGGGCAGGAGGGGCGGATGGGATCTTTTGTCTCTGGGAATTTTCCGCAGGCCGCGTGACTAACGCCTTACAGGGCTCAGGGGCTAGCACGAAAGGGATCAGCCAAGGTAGCGGATCTTCCACAAGGTCTTGCCATACCAAGATGTAGGGGATCTGATCAGGATGCCCCGAACGTCCTGGTAGGAAAATTTTAGTTTTGACCTTAGTGATAATAGGGAGGCAAAATGTTCCCTCGGGAGGCCACCCTACGCCGAAAGCGGGCCATTCTGAGCGGCATAAAGTTATCAATTTCCCTTTCTTTAGCTCTACACTAAGGTCATAGCCCCTAGCTTTGACATCTTTAAAGTTATTTAAAAGGAGAGAGAGAGGAGTACTCTGGGCGCTGCCCATTTCAGGAACCCCTGGAGGTAGAGAAAGGGATACAGAGAAATATCAGTAACAGGATTTGAAGTAACTTTTGTCTCGTCCAGCGGCTCCTGAAAAGTGAAAGTGAGTTCTAAACAAGTAACAGTCTACAACAGCAACAACAGACAACAGTTCCGCAAGCGCGTTTTGGGTTTAGTTCCGGATCAGAATCAGACGGGCCAACAGAATACAGAGGCCCCAGATGGGCACCGGAGGACGTCTCCTACCGGTCCCTGGTGGCTGTCTTATAGCGCGTCCGCCAAGACAATGCCAACCTCAGTACAGATCCCGCGGGATTCCTTAGAGAGACAAAGACAACCAAAGACAAAGCTGGCTCACTTACTGATCAGTGATGATCCGTTGACCTGGGGTCTGGTGGGCTTGGGGAAAATCCCTGAGGAGCCCCCAGATGTTGTGCCCCAGTCCTTTAATTCCCCAAAGAAGACCACCAGAGTCCAGAGTCAAAGCCAAACGGCAAGGATCTTTAATACAAGTTCGAACCTGGACTCCCGACCAAAAACTGTTCGAGAGCCCCCGACTGGGTCTGAGACAGCGTTATATAGTCAGCAGTAAACAGGCACAGAGTCACAGAGGATTTTGTGCAATACAGGTTTGGGATTGGCTGATTTGGCCGTTTATGATTGGTTCCCGCCTTTTGGGAGTTTCAGTTATTCTTTCAAACACTCATGACTTTTATCAGGGGACTCTCCAGGTGGCGTTTTTTTTTTCCAAAGTTGAGATATATGGAGGAATGTGTTTGTGTTGGTGCTGGGCTCAGGAAGTTGAGATATATGGAGGAATGTGTTTGTGTTGGGCCCAGGGCTGAGGAATGTGTGAGTGTGTTTGATCTCTTTCAATGCAAGGTGCAGGTCGTGCCTCGCCCCTATGTCCTCAGTTCTCACAAACTCCCGAGAGTGCGTGTCACCATTTCCCCGTTTAACTGAGGAGGAGACAAGGGCCTAAGTACCAAGCCTCAGGTCATTAAGTCAGGAACTGGAGAGCGGGGAGCCCAACCTCCTTTTTTGGACTCCAAAACCTTTGCTTTGAAACCCCGCCGCGGCTTCTCCCAAGAAAGGTCCCAGAGAGGGGCGCCCCCACCTGCAGCACTGTCCCGCCGCCCCCTGGAGAGCCCCAAAACCTCTAGGCTGGGAGACTAACGCCACAATCTGGGAAAAGGAGGCCACGCGGGTATTGAAATCACGATTGGTATGTGGGCCAATCCCAGGATCCTAAAAAAGCGAAAGGGCGGGTTTATGCAAAACAAACGGAGCAGAGAGCAGGCGGGAGAAGCAGTACAGGACCATTAAATAGGTCTATTTCCAAACTATAGCCACTACTATTAAGAAAGAATAATGAAAACTGAGTTTCGGAATAATAACGTCTTGGAAAATAATTTAATATTTAATGACTACATAGTTACCATAACTGTATACAAGATGGGAATGATAAGGCCACCAAGGCGGCGCCATTGGAAATATCGCTTCTCGGCCTTTTGGCTAAGATCAAGTGTAGTATCTGTTCTTATCAGTTTAATATCTGATACGTCCTCTATCCGAGGACAATATATTAAATGGATTTTTGGAAACAGGAGATGGAAAAGGAGCTTGCTCCGTCCACTCCACGCATCGACCTGGTATTGCAGTACTTCCAGGAACGGTGCACCCAACCCCCCATGGGGGTAATATTACGTGTTAAAGAAAAGAACTACAAGAATAAAAGAAAATCTGATCGTCACATCCGTGTCATCTGACGTCAGATGTGTAGTTTTTTTTGTATGGTGAGTAAAGTGTGTACGGTTTTACTCTGGTTTTGCCATCGTAAATGAAGTGTTGAACTACCGTCTCAATTCAATCGATTTTTCTATTTCAGTTTTCTGGGTGGTTGGGATTACGAAGATGCGTGCCGCCAGGCCCGGCTAAATTTTTGTACTTTTAGTAGAGATGGGCCTTCACCGTGATATAACCTGATCTTGTGATCCGCCCGCCTCGGCCTCCCACAGGCATGAGCCACCGCGCCCGGCCTCAGTTCTTTTTATCGTGTATTTAACGCTTTTCTCCTCATGGTTTAACTAGAAACTGAGGCGGAAGAATCTCTGTAACTAAGGAATTCCAGGTCGACAGTGAACTGTGACAACACTCGAATTTTTTTTTTTTTTTTTTTTGAGACTGAGTCTCGCTGTTTCGCCAAGGCTGGAGTACAGTGGGCTCGACTTCCGCTCACTGCAAACTCCGCCTCCTGGGTTCACGCCATTCTCCTACCTCAGCCTCCTGAGTAGCTGGGACTACAGGCGTTCGCCACCACCCCGGCTAATTTTTTGTATTTTTTTTTTTTTTTTGAGGCGGAGTCTCGCTCTGTTCTGGAGTGCAGTGGCCAGATCTCAGCTCACTGCAAGCTCCGCCTCCCGGGTTTACGCCATTCTCCTGCCTCAGCCTCCCGAGTAGCTGGGACTACAGGCGCCCGCCACCTCGCCCGGCTAGTTTTTGTATTTTTAGTAGAGGGGTTTCACCATGTTAGCCAGAGTGGTCTCGATCTCCTGACCTCGTGATCCGCCCACCTCAGCCTACCAAAGTGCTGGGATTACAGGCATGAGCCACCGCGCCCGGCTATCCACCTCTTAACGAGTAAACGAGGCCGGGCGCTGTGGTTTAGTAATACGAGCTGTAATCCCAGCTACTTGGGAGGCTGAGGCAGGAGAATCGCGCCATTGCATTCCAGCCTGGGCGACAGAGCGAAGGTCTGTTATCTTAAAAAAAAAAAAAAAAAAAAAAAAAAAAAAAAAAAAAAAACAATAAAAAAACCTTCGGTTTCCTTTTCCCATCTTTCTTTCTTTTGTGACATATTCCAGAACGAAGCCCCACACATCGTTAATGATCTGAATCGTTTCCAAAGTGTTTCTTAAATCGTTTGTTGTTTCTTGTCTAACAGTCCAGAACACATATTACATAACGGAGCCGGGAAAGAGACTAGGGCTGGCTTGACCCGGCCACGCAGTCCAGGAAAGGTGCGTTTCACTCCAAGTGCAAAATGATCAATGTACTCTTCCGATCTCCCTAAACAAGCACCTCCTGGTTTCATTTTCGTAAAGCAAAACAAGCAAGGAAGCTTTACTCTTTCGGCTCTTAGAACTCCAAGAAACTGGGCCGGGCGCAGTGGCTTACGCCTGTTATCCCATCCCTTTGCGAGGCCGAGGCGGGCGGATCACGAGGTCAGGAGATCAAGACCATCCTGCCTAATACAGTGAAACCCCGTCTCTACTAAAAATACAAAAAACTAGCCGGGCGTGGTGGTGGGCGCCTGTAGTCCAAGCTACTCGGGAGGCTGAGGCAGGAGAATGGCGTGAACCCGGGAGGCGGAGCTTGCAGTGAGCTGAGATCGCGCCACTGGCTCTCCAGCCTGGGCGACAGAGCGAGACTCCGTCTCAAAAAACAAACAAACAAACAAACAACAACAACAAAAACTCCTAGCAACTGCACTGCCCTGCCTCGGACTCGACGCCCGCCGGTGACGCACACGCTGCGCCGGAAGTGCGACCCATCTGCCTCCAGGCTTTGTCATGGCTGCTGCTGCCGCGCGCTGGAACCATGTGTGGGTCGGCACCGAGACTGGGATCTTGAAAGGTGGGTGGCAGGCTCGGGCGTCGGGAAATGCAGGGGTGCACTAGCGCCCCTAGTGTGACTGACGCCCTCCTCTCTCAGGGGTAAACCTTCAGCGAAAACAGGCGGCGAACTTCACGGCCGGAGGACAGCCGCGGCGCGAGGAGGCAGTGAGTGCCCTGTGTTGGGGCACGGGCGGCGAAACCCAGGTGAGTGGCCGCTGGCCGGGCCGGAGCTGGGGGCCTGGGACACAGCAGCCTCGCTCTCCTTGCCATCTTGCCCTTCTTTGCCGCAGATCCTGGTGGGCTGCGCGGACAGGACGGTGAAGCACTTCAGCACCGAGGATGGCATATTCCAGGGTCAGAGACACTGCCCGGGCGGGGAGGGCATATTCCGTGGCCTCGCCCAGACCGACGGGTAAGACCAATCCCCTCGCTAAACGCAGGGCCTAAGAGAGAGCTTTGATGCTCCCTGCAGATACTGGAATGATGGCGACAGACAATCTGAGTGACACGGTTTTCAATAGGTGACAGAGACCTGGGTTTCTGCCTTACGTAGTTAATGCCTGTAACACATTTATAGAACACCTACTGAATTCCAGGCACTGGGCGAAGTACAGGGGCTGCTGGTAAAATTTCTGCTTTCAAAAAGTTCTCATCCTCCAAGGTTTTTCACCTTACTCCATTATAACCCTCTGAGTTTTGTGTGTGTGTGTGTGTGTGTGTGTGTGTAGACGGAGTTTTCGCTCTTCTTGCCCAGGCTGGAGTGCACTGGCGCGATCTCGGCTTACTGCAACCTCCGCCTAGGAGAACTGCCTCAGCCTCCCGAGTAGCTGGGATTACAGGCATCCGCCACCGCGCACAGCTAATTTTTGTATTTTTAGTAGAGACGGTTTCACTGTATTGGCTAGGCTGGTCTCGAACTCCTGACCTCAGGTGATCTACCTGCCGCGGATCCCCAAAGTGCTGGGATGACAGGCGTGAGCCACTGTGCCCACCTGTCATTTAACAGTTTTAAGCAAGTCTGGGTGTGGTGGCTGATACCTGTCATCGCAGCACTTTGGAAGGCCGAGATGGGTGGATCACTTGAGGTCAGGAGTTCAAGACCAACCTGGCCAACATGGTGAAACCCCTTCTCTACTAAAAAAATACAAAAATTAGCCAGGTGTGGTGGCGCATGCCTATAATCCCAGCTACTTGGGAGGTTGAGGCTGGAGAATCGCTTGAATCCGTCCCTCAGAGGTTGCAGTGAGCAGAGAGAACACCAATGCACTCCAGGCTGGGGAAGACAGCAATACTTCATCTCAAAAAAAAAAAAAAAGGAGCCGAGCGCGGTGGCTCACGCCTGTAATCCTAGCACTTTGGGAGGCCTAGGCGGGCGGATCACGAGGTCAGGAGATTGAGACCACGGTGAAACCCCGTCTCTACTAACAATACAAAAAATTAGCCGGGCGCGGTGGCGGGCACCTGTAGTTCCAGCCACTCGGGAGGCTGAGGCAGGAGAATGGCGTGAACCCGGGAGGCGGAGCTTGCAGTGAGCCGGGGATCGCCGGGATCGCGCTACTGCACTCCAGCCTGGGAGATAGAGTGAGACTCCATCTCAAAAAAAAAAAAAAAAAAAAAAAAAAAAAAAAAAAAAAGGTTGTAAGCATTCATTCATTAATTCATTTACATATTTTGAGACAGAGCCTCACTGTGTCACCTAGGCTTGAGTGCAGTGGTGCATTCATGGTTCATTACAGCCTCAGCCTTCTGAGGTCGAACGATCCTCCCACCTCAGCCTCCTGAGTACCTGGGACCACAGGCAGGTGCCACCCTGCCCAGCTAAATTTTTAAGTTTTTTGTAGAGAGAGGGTCTCACTGTGTGGCCAGGCCGGTTCAAACTCCTGGGCTCAACTTGAGCTCAACCAACAAGGTGATATACCTCTGAAGGCAAAGATTAGGAAGGTGCTAAGTGGTTGGATTACTGGCCCTGCTTTCTTCCAAAGAGGATGAAAGAGGGCTGTGAAGCAGGCTGCATAGGTTTGGTGGTGGCAATTCTGACAAGTGAGGTCTAGAAAGCCTCTGGGGGGGACTGGATGTTAGAACTGGGTCTTGAGGGATGTGTAGAATTTTGACTGGTGGAGAAGGGAATAAGGGTATTCTAGAAAGAGGGTACTGCCTGGGAGAGGCCAAGGACTGGGGGCATGCTATAGGGTACATAAATAGGATAAATAGCATTTGATTTGGAAGTTGACAAGAAGGAACCTTTTTTTTTTTTTTTAATGCAGAGTCTCACCCTGTTGCCCAGGCTGGAGTGCAGTGGCATGGTCTTGGCTCACTGCAACCTCCAACTCCCAGGCTCAAGCGATTCTCCTGCCTCAGCCTCCCAAGTAGCTGGGATTACAGGCATCCACCACCATGCCCGGCTAAGTTTTTTCTTTTTTTTGTATTTTTATTAGAGACAGGGTTTCACCATGTTGGCCAGGCTGGTCTGCATCTCCTGACCTCAAGCGATCCGCTCACCTTAGCCTCCCAAAATGCTGGGATTACAGGTGTAAGCCACTGCACCCAACCAAGGAAGCATTTTAATACAAGATGGACACTATATTAGGTTGGGATTAAATGTAAAGGGCTTTAAGTGCTAGGTTGAGAGATGTGTACATTTATTGGTGTTGGTGAGTTATTCATTTTTTGTTTTTGTTTTTCTGAGAGACAGAATCTTGCTCTGTCTCTGAGGCTGGAGTGCAGTGGCATAATCCCGGCTCGCTGCAGCCTCCACCTCCCTTGTTCAAGCGATTCTCCTGCCTCAGCCTCCCAAGTAGCTGGGACTACAGGCATGTGCCACCACACCCAGCTCATTTTTGTATTTTTTAGTAGAGACAGAGTTTCAGTATATGTTGGCCAGGCTGGTCTGGAACTCCTGACCTCAGGTGATCTGCCTGCCTCAGCCTCCCAAAGTGCTGGGATTACAGGCGCGAACCACTGTGCCTGGCTGAATTACCAGTTTTTGAATAGCAAGTACCATAGTCAGCACTGGGAGCCTGTAGGAGTATGGAGGATAGATTGGAGACAGCAACTGGGAGACTTTTGTCACAGCTCAGGCAAGTCGATACAGAGCCTGAACCCAGCTGGGGAGGGTTGGCAGGCATGAGAAAGAACATAGGCGCAGTCTGTGCAGATCCTGGGGAGAGACTTGCTTGGACTTCTTGAGATACTTTAAGCAAAAGACTGACATTTAGTTCCTGAAACCCAGAGCAAGGAACACAAGAAGCTGGTGTTTGACTTTGACCAAACCCTAAATTCAGACCAGTCCCATTTCAATCCTTTTAGAACTACTGATCCTGAGCCCTGGTAAGCAACTCAAGATTCAGATAGACCAGTACAGCCAAGTGCTAGACACAGCTGTGAACAGCAAAAGCACTCCGGAATATTACAGGGTTGATTTCTAGCTGCGTTTGTAACATAGCTGAGTGGCAAATTAGCTTCTCAGCAATTCTGTTTCCTCACTTGGTAAACCCTCACCCTGTTGAGTAAGTTGAATTAACAGATTAGGAAGCTGGAAGCTGTCAGGCTCTGCCTAGAGCCCAGTGACCTAGAGGCTTTCTTCTAAACTGGACTGTTAGTAGGGAATCGGGTTGATAGGAGTTTGGGGCCTAGAGAATACTTTTGTACTTTTTTTGTTTGTTTGTTTTTAAACATTAGTCAAGTCTAGTAGTGAGAAGGAGAGAAAGATTAGAACAAGGGGTTTAAGCACTTAAAAAATCCCAACTCTGTCCTTTCTCTGCAGCACCCTCATCACATGTGTGGATTCTGGGATTCTCAGAGTCTGGCATGACAATGACAAGAACACATCCTCTGACCCAGTGAGGCTTCCCTGCCCTGATGGTTGCGGGAGGGGGGCTGGGGTAGGTGCCTAATGATCATGTTGGGGAAGGGAGGATTAAGAACTCTAGAACGAACTCTTATCTCCCATTCTTTTTAGCTCCTGGAACTGAGAGTGGGCCCTGGGGTGTGTAGGATGCGCCAAGACCCAGCACACCCCCATGTGGTTGCCACAGGTGGGAAAGAGAATGCTTTGAAGATGTGGGACCTGCAGGGCTCTGAGGAACCTGTGTTCAGGGCCAAGAACGTGAGTGACAAGAGTGTGAAGGAGCTGTTCCTGAAGTTGAGGAAGGCTGTGGCCACTGACTATGCGTCAGAGACTAGATGGGCTTTAGGGGGCGAAGGAGGGCTGAAAGGAGGAGCACATCAAGCCCCCCACAGCCCGGTTCCCCATCTGCCCACCCCACCAGGTGCGGAATGACTGGCTGGACCTGCGGGTTCCCATCTGGGACCAGGACATACAGTTTCTCCCAGGATCACAGAAGTTTGTCACCTGTACAGGGTACCACCAGGTAAGGTGTCATCTCACCCCTACCTTCTCCTGGGATAAAGCAGCCTTCTGGAGAAATGGCCCCCATGGTTTGGCACAACTGCCTTTCTCACCATTCTGAGCTCAGAGGAGCAAGCGCATCCCCATCTGTTCCAACCCTGTCCCTGAGCCCATGACCTTCCTCTGCTGCATTCTAGGGTGGAGTTTCCTGAACTATGCTGTTTTCCTCCCACCTGGAAGAGAGGAAAGGAGAGTGGATCCCCTTCACTGTGGGAATTATAGGGTGCAGGTGTCAGAGGACATTGGGCTAGGGGTTAAGAGAACTGGGTTCTGGTCCTGATGCAGCCTCTCTGATTTGCTTTGGGACTGAGGCCTGAGCCTCCCTTCTCTGGCCTCAGCTCCTCAGCTTTACAGGAAGGGCCCAAATGAGGAATCTTTATGGCTGTCTCATTTGACGTCTTGAGACACGGGTAGGGCTGGGTCACTGTATTTGTCCTGTTTCCTTTGCTTTCTGCACATTGAAGTCTGATCTTGGTCGTACGCCTTTGCTCAAAACACATATGAGGGCATCCTCTTTCGTCCCTCGTTCAGGCTAACCTCTGCTTGAAATGTAGCACCCACCGACTACTAGACTGACTTGCTTTTCCATCCCTCCATTTCCCCTAGATGGGAGTATGGGGGGATGTAATGCTCACACACTTCCAACCTAGGGGACCTCTCCCCTCAGCTCTGTCCATTTATGCTGCGAAGCAGCTCTTCTGACACCCTGATGCTCAGAGAAGAGCATACATCTAAGATGAGAAGGTTTCTGACAGTGGATCATAAATAAGAGAGCAGTGTGCAGGGAGCAGGTGAGGATGCAGAGATGCCAGAGGGTAGGTGCAGGGTGAGGATACTTTCTTTTTTTTTTTTTTTTTTTTTTTTTTTTTTGAGACGGAGTCTCGCTCTGCTGCCCAGGCTGGCGTGCAGTGGCCAGATCTCAGCTCACTGCAAGCTCCGCCTCCCGAGTTCACACCATTCTCCTGCCTCAGTCTCCCAAGTAGCTGGGAACTACAGGCGCCCGCCACCTCGCCCGGCTAGTTTTTTTTTTTTTTTTTTTTTGTATTTTTAGTAGAGACGGGGTTTCACTGTGTTAGCCAGGATGGTCTCGATCTCCTGACCTCGTGATCTGCCCGTCTCGGCCTCCCAAAGTGCTGGGATTACAGGCTTGAGCCACCGCGCCTGGCCGGGGATACTTTCGTGATGCTTCAGTCTTCCTCTAGGTTCGTGTCTATGACCCAGCATCCCCCCAGCGCCGGCCAGTCCTAGAGACCACCTATGGAGAGTACCCACTGACAGCCATGACCCTCACTCCGGGAGGCAAGTGAGTGTTTAGAGGGGAAGGGGTGGGAGGGTGGGGCTTGGGAAGGGCTCCAGGAGGTTACTGCTGACTCCGCTTGCCTCTGGTCTCATCCTCAGCTCAGTGATTGTGGGAAACACTCATGGGCAGCTGGCAGAAATTGACCTTCGGCAAGGTGAGTGGACTAGGGTATGTTGGGGGGAAAGGAAGGAGCAGGGAAAAGGGTAAGGATTCCCTCTAAGGCAGTGCAGTGGGGCCAGTGAGGCCTCATTCAGGTGCCAGATTGCCTGGGTTCAAATCCTGGTTTCCTCAAAAGCTGTATGACCTGAAACTATTTCAACTCCCTGTGCCGTAATTTCCTCACCTGCGAAATGGAAATATTAGTGGAAGTTCCAGTCTCAGTTTTTTTTGTTTTTTTGTTTTTTTTTGAGACGGAGTCTCGCTCTGTTGCCCAGGCTGGAGTGCAGTGGCCGGATCTCAGCTCACTGCAAGCTCCGCCTCCTGGGTTCCTGCCATTCTCCTGCCTCAGCCTCCCGAGTAGCTGGGACTACAGGCGCCCGCCACCTCGCCCGGCTAGTTTTTTGTATTATTTTTAGTAGAGACGGGGGTTTCACCGTGTTAGCCAGGATGGTCTCGATCTCCTGACCGCGTGATCCGCCCGTCTGGGCCTCCCAAAGTGCTGGGATTACAGGCTTGAGCCACCGCGCCCGGCCCAGTCTCAGGGTTTTGTTGCAGATTAAATGTTGAAATGGAAAGTGATTGGAACAGGAAACAATGAATGGTTGATTATTGGCCAGCCAGTTATCACGGATGCTTCCCCCCTTCTCTAGGGCGTCTACTGGGCTGTCTGAAGGGGCTGGCAGGCAGTGTCCGTGGGTTGCAGTGCCACCCTTCAAAGCCTCTACTAGCTTCCTGTGGCTTGGACAGAGTGTTGAGGATACACAGGATCCAGAATCCACGGGGTCTAGAGCATAAGGTAAGTCATCTCTCCCACCCCAAACTCATGGTCTTGTGGAGGCTCCGCCTCCTTTGTCCCCTTTCATGTTTCTGTCTCAGCATGCCTGGCTCCTTAAGGTCCTTCATCTTTTGCAGGTTTATCTCAAGTCTCAATTGAACTGCCTCCTCCTGTCAGGCAGGGACAACTGGGAGGTGAGCAGTTGGGTCCGGTAATGTGGGAACTAAGGGCATAGATGTGAGGACCTCCTTATGAAGAGGAAAAGGAGGCAGCTGGAATGCAGACCTGGGACTATCTGTTTACCTGCCTGGTCACTTAATTTCTCTGAGAGGCATTAACAGTTAAAATCCTGAGAGGGTTATTGCCAAGAGCATGGATGGGGTTGCTTTCTGGGAGCAGGGAATAAAGGTGGTGGTACCCAGAGGGATTATTTCTCAGCCAGGGTCTCCTTCCCTGTGGGTTTGTCCCTGTGCCCCTGACTACTTTTTCTCTTTTTTTTTTAACTTCTTTTTGTGGAGATGGGGTCTCCTTATGTTGCCCAGTCTGGTCGCTAAGTCCTGGGCTCAAGCAATCCTCCTGCCTTGGTCTCCCAAAGTGCTGAGATTACAGGTGGGAGCCACCATTCCCAGTCCCCCTGACTCCTACGCTTTCTTCCCACTCACCAGGATGAGCCCCAAGAGCCTCAAGAACCCAACAAGGTGCCCCTAGAAGACACAGAGACAGACGAACTTTGGGCATCCTTGGAGGCAGCTGCCAAGCGGAAGCTCTCGGATTTGGAGGAGACCCAAGGAGCTCTCCAAACCAGACGGAGAAAGAAGAAGCGGCCTGGGTCCACCAGCCCTTGATGCCCCTGTGCCTGCCCACTTTGTAAATAAACAGCTGAACATCCACCATGACCCTGAGCCTTTTGTGATGGGAGAAAGGAATGAGGGGTAGCTTGGGGTGGGGGCTCCCTGAGCTGGGGCGACGGGATATCTGATGTCACAAAAGCCGGGCCTGGAGGCAGGTAGGCTGGCATGGGTGGCAGGGAGTCCAGGGCCACGCGGGGCCATGGGCTGCTGCCAAGACAAGGACTTTGAGATGTCGGATGAGCAGTACAAGGAGGCAGAGTCTGAGGACGTCAGGGAAGATGGGACCAGAGACACACACCGAGGGCCCAGGGAGTGTGAGAAGGGGCTTCCCGAGGGTAGGGGTGAGCTCAGAGGCCTCGTCGTCGCCTCAGGCGCCGAAGGTGTCGACTTGAACTCCCCGGACCATCGGAATCACAAGTCGAACGAAAGCCTTCTGATCACCGTGCTGTGGCGGCGACTATCCATGTTCAGTCGTCGGGGCTCCTCGCGGTCAAGCAAGAGACAATCAGACCAGATTCGGTCATCTATGTTCAGTGGTCGGGGCTCCTTGCCGTCAAGCAAGAGGCAATCAGATCAGATTCGGAAGCAGGAGCGTCCGATCCGAGAAGGCAACCAGGAGGAGCCGGAGAACGGATGACCCCAGACCTGCTCTTAGTCCGCCCCAACCTCCAGAGAATAAAATTGCTAACGTGTACCTGCACCACCACTCCGGGAACTGGGCGCGGACACCGCCGGGCGGCTGGTTCTTTAAGGCTCCTCCCCGGAGGCGGGCCCAGCCCCCTGGGCTCCCGCTGTAGTACTCCGGGGCGGGGTCACGGTAGCGCCTTAGCCAATGGGAGGGGGGGTGGCTCTTGCGCTCGGATGTGGGGCGTGTCTTTCGGGTCGCCTGGCTTGAAAATGCGTGGGACCGCCCCCTCGTCGCCGGGGGTGGGGTTACGTGTAGGTGACGTGGCCGCTTCTAGTCTGGTCGGGTTTCGGCGGCTTCAGTGCCCGGGGAGGAGGCAGTGACGGCCGGGGAGATTGGTAGTGGCGGCGGCGGCAGGCGGCAGAGGGGAGGTAAGACTTGCTCTAAGAGGGGGTCTGGCCGCCGTGTCAGCTCTGGGGCAGTGGTTTTACAGGGGCGACGACTGGCGGGGGGAAGGGAACCAGGGGCGAGCAGGCAAGTCCTGCCGGCCCGGCTCCTGGTGAGCGAATTCCTTGCCGTCCAATCAGGAAAGCCTCTGTTGAGAGAGACGTCGGTCTTAGCTAATGAGTGGTTGAAGTCTTCCAGAAGGCGGACCTTGGGCGGGGGGTGGGACTTCCTGTTTCAAATAAACACCCAGAGGTTTCCCCCTCCGCCCACCGAAGTGTGTCAGTCTTTGGAGGTCTGTCACCGGCCCCCGCCGAGGGGCCGAAGGAAACCACGGAAACGAAAGGACTGGGTTAGGGCCCGGGGCAGTTACACGGGCCGGGCCGTAGTCTTAGAGCCACGGGACTTGGCTCTGGCCCTGTCTCTGCTTCAGGGCCCCCGGCCCGCGCTCTGGCCGCCAGAGCCAAGTTGGAAGAAGAGTCTGAAGCGGGTTCGACTTGGAACAGGGGAAAAGCAGGGCCCTTTCCGCTGCTGGCCCGCCCCAGGATCTGCGAGCGTCTTGGGCGCGAAAGTCCATGAGAAGTGCGGAAGGGGCTCGAGGATTCGTTGATTGGGGTGGGGCGGGGAGTTTGGGGAAAGAAGCTGCCTGGGGAATGACACTCTCCCCTCCACAACAGTCCGAGGTTATGCGTCTCAATGATC
Organism: Rhinopithecus roxellana; assembly: GCF_007565055.1. NCBI lineage: Eukaryota > Metazoa > Chordata > Mammalia > Primates > Cercopithecidae > Rhinopithecus > Rhinopithecus roxellana. The sequence goes on along the minus strand of NC_044563.1, from coordinate 10,365,825 downwards.
CCGCGGAAACGCTACGGGTCTAAGAACACGGATCAGGGTGTCTACCTGGGTCTCTCAAAGACACAGGTCCTGTCCCCTGCACCTGCTGGCAGTAGCAGCAGCGACATCGCCCCTCTACCCCCCCCAGTGGCCCTCGTCCCTCCCCCTCCCGACACCATGTCCTGCCGGGATCGGACCCAGGAGTTTCTGTCTGCCTGCAAGTCGCTGCAGACCCGTCAGGTAAGGACCTGGAGTGGAAAAGGCGAGGAGTGAGCCATACTCAAATCTAGGAAGGACTGTGCTCCACCACTGTTAACTGAAGTAATTCTTGGGGGTACCTGATGGAACTGATAGGCTTGGATGGGGCCAGTAGGGTCTGCTGTAAGCAACAGAGAAGAGGTTGGCTGGCTAACTAGACGCAAAGACTTAGACCTTTTTTTAGGAGGAATTCCTTGGAGGACAGGATTGCTATTCTGGAGAGAGTACTTCAGAGAGTACTTGGCTGCAATATAATTGGTGTGAATAAGGAACAAGTTCTAGGAAGAGCCTTTAGCTGAGAAACACGCACCTTGAATTTTCCAATATATTTCTACCATAAATTTGCTCTGTAACCATGAGAAAATTAGTTAATCTAGTTACATCTTAGTTTTTATCTCTGTAAGATTAAGGACATTTTCTAGATCAGTAATTTGTTGTTTTTGTTTTGTTTTGAGATCTGTTTTCAACTCTGTCAACAGGCTGGAGTGTAGTGGCGTGATGATAGCTCACTGCAGTCTTGAACTCTTAGACTCAAGGGATCCTCTTTCCTCAGCCTCCTGAGCAGCTGGGACTACATGGATGCACCACCCAGCTAATTTTTAATTTTTTTCGTACAGGCAGTGTCTCACTATGTTGCCCAGGTTGGTCTGGACACAAACACCTGGCCCTAGACAAGTAATTTGTATCAAAATAACTTAGGGTTGGATGTGGTGGCTCATACCTGTAATTCCAGCACTTTGGGAGGCCTAGGCCAGAGGATCACTTGAAGCCAGGAGTTAGAGAGACCAGCAGGGGCAATGAAGCAAGACCCTGTCTCTACAAGAAAAAAAAAAAAGCTGGACGTGGTGGCATGTGCCTGTAGTCCCACCTACTTAGAAGGCTGAGCGAGACCCAGTCTCTTCCTCTCTCTTTTTTTTTTTTTCATTTTTTTTATTTTAAGAAGGAATTTCGCTCTTGTCACCCAGACTGGAGTGCAGTGGTGCAATCTCAGCTTACTGCAACCTCCTCTTCCCTGGTTCAAGCGATTCTCCTGCCTCAGCCTCTGCAGTAGCTGGGATTACAGGTGCCCGTCACCGTTCCCAGCTAATTTTTGTATTTTTTTTTTTTAGTAGAGACGGGGTTTCACCATGTTGGTCAGGCTGATCTTGAACTCCTGACCTCAGGTGATCTGCCTTCCTCAGCCTCCCAAAGTGCTGGGATTACAGGCATGAGCCACTGCGCCCAGCCTCTCTCCTTTTTTGGAAACAGTGTCTCACTCTGTCACCAAGGCTGGAGTGCAGTGGTTCTATCTCAGCTCACTACAACGTCTGCCCTCCTGGGCTCAAGCAGCCCTCCTGCCTCAGGCTTCTCAGTAGCTGGGATTATAGGCATGTGCTACCATGTCTGCCTAATTTCTGTTTTGTTAGTAGAGACGGGGTTTTACCATGTTGCCCAGGCTGGTCTCGAACTTCTGTGCTCAAGTGATCCACCTTCATCTTCTCAAAGTGCTGGGATTACAGGTGTCAGCCACTGCACTCAGCTCCTCTTAAAAAAAAATTTGGGAGTGCTTTCTAATTATTTATTTAATTAATTAATTAATTATTTTTGAGATGGGAGTTTCGCTCTTGTCACCCAGGCTGAAGTGCAGTGGCTTGATCTCAGCTCACTGCAACCTCCGCCTCCTGGGTTCAAGTGTTTCTCCTGCCTCAGCCTCCCAGGTAGCTGGGGTTACAGACATGTGCCACCACACCCGGCTAATTTTGTGTTTTTAGTAGAGACGGGGTTTCTCCATGTTAGTTAGGCTGGTCTCAAACTCTCGACCTCAGGTGATCTGCCCGCCTCAGCCTCCCAAAGTGCTGGGGTTACAAGCACCTGAGTAAGTATTTGTTTGTTTGTTTGTTTGTTTGTTTGTTTGTTTTTGAGACGGAGTCTCGCTTTGTTGCCAGGCTGGAGTGCAGTGACATGATCTGGGTTCACTTCGGCCTCCGCCTCCGGGTTCAAGCGATTCTCCTGCCTCAGCCTCCCGATTAGCTGGGACTACAGGCACGTGCTACCACACCCAGCTAGTTTTTGTATTTTTAGTAGAGACGGGGTTTCACCATGTTCGCCAGGATGGTCTCCGTCTCTTGACTTTGTGATCTGCTTGCCTCGGCCTCCCAAAATGCTGGGATTACAGGCATGAGCCACCGCACCCGGCCAAGTAACTGTACTTATTTATTTATTTATTCATTTATTTATTTATTTTGAAACAGAGTCTCGCTCTGTCACTCAGGCTGGAGTGCAATGGTGGGATCTCGGCTCACTGCAGCCTCCAGGTTCAAGCAATTGTCCTGCCTTTGCCTCCTGAGTAGCTGCCACTACAGGTGCATGCCACTGCACCTGGCTAATTTTTTGTATTTTTAGTAGAGACGGAGTTTCACCATGTTAGCCAGGTTGATCTCGATCTCTTGACCTCATGATCTGCCTGCCTCAGCCTCCCAAAGTGCTGGGATTACAGGCGTGAGCCACCGCGCCTGGCTGAGTAACTGTGTTTTTAAATATTTTTACTGATGGCTGGGCATGCTGGCTCACACCTGTAATCCCAGTACTTGGGAGGCTGAGGTGGGAGGATTGTGCGAGCCCAGGAGTTCAAGACCAGCCTGGACAATATAGCAAGACCCTATCTCTACAAAAAGTTAAAAATTAGCTAGGTGCAGTGGTGTGCCCTGTAGTCCCAGCTACTTGGGAGGCTGAAGTGGGAGGATTGCTCAAGCCCAGGATGTCAAGGCCACAGTAAGTTATGAGTTATGATCATGCTATTATACTCCAACCTGGGAGACAAAAGTTATGAAAAAGTGTTTTTCAGCTCATGGTAAAGCTGCTCTTCTATATGATCTCCAAGAACTTTGCAGTCATCCTTATTGATTTCCTGATTTGAGGAATAGAATGGCAATACTAGCTACCATTTATTTAGTGCTTACTATGTACCAGATAGTTGACTGAAGTACTTTTCAGCCTTTTTGTTATTTAACCTTAGCAACAACAATGGGAGATGTGTGGATTGTCTTCATCTTATAGAAGAGGAAGTAGAGATTCAGAATGTTTTAAGTAACTTGCCCCAAATCCCCCAGCTAGTAAGTGGTGAGTCAAGATTTGAACTCAGATCTACTTGTCTTCAAATCTGGGCTCTAAATGACTTCCACTCATAAGTCTGGATCATCTGATGGATGCCACCAGTACTAGAGATAGTTTAGTGGACCCCTTAGGAAGAGTGAAAGCTGGAACTGGGGAAGGGAGAACTAAAGTTGTCACCTCCTGCCATTGCTTTTCAGAATGGAATCCAGACAAATAAGCCAGCTTTGCGTGCTGTCCGACAACGCAGTGAATTCACCCTCATGGCCAAGTGAGTTGAGAGAAGCTTTCTGGTGGGGTGATACAATGTCTGGAGAAAAGCAGACTTGCGATCAGTGTCCTTGGCTGTGAAGTCTGGGATTGGTTGTGCTGGAGCTTATGTGGGAAAAGGCCTCCTGCCCTTTCCCCCAGTCTCACTAGTGGTCATTTGCAGGCGCATTGGGAAAGACCTTAGCAACACATTTGCCAAGCTGGAGAAGCTGACAATCTGTGAGTGTTTTTGGGGTCTTTCAGAAGTGGGGCAGTAAATCAAAGAGGGCTGAGGGCTATATTCCCTGAGTTTTGTTGTTGACCTCACCCATTGTGGCTTCTTGTTTGTCTCTGTAGTGGCAAAGCGCAAGTCCCTCTTTGATGACAAAGCAGTGGAAATTGAAGAACTAACATATATCATCAAACAGGTGAGCTACTAGCCATCAGGAGAGCCCAGCATTCCAATCAGATCACTTCTGTCTTCCTGTCATTTTCCATTGCCATGGGGACCCAGAGCAAGTTTCTTTTTTTAGAGAGGGAGTCTCACTGTGTTGACCAGACTGGAGTGTTGTGGTGTGATCCTAGCTCACTGTAGCCCTTAACTCCTGGGCTCAAGCTATCCTCCAGCCTGAGCCTCCTGAGTGGTTGAGACTATAGGGACATGCCCTCATACCTGGATAATTTTTTTTTTTTTGAGACAGAGTTTTGCTCTTTTGCCCAGGTGGGAGTACAGTGGTATGATCTTGGCTCACTGTAACCCTCACCTCCCAGGTTCAGGCGATTCTCCTGCCTCAGCCTCCCCAGTAGCTGGGACTACAGGCACCCGCCACCAATGCCTGTCTAATTGTTTTATCTTTATTAGAGAAGGGGTTTCACCATGTTGGCCAGACTGGTCTCAAACTCCTGACCTCAAGTGAGCCGCCCACTTCGGCCTCCCAGAGTGCTGGGATTACAGGTGTAAGCCACTGCACTCAACTGTAATAACAACTTTTATTTATTTATTTATTTATTATTATTTTTTGAGACAGAGTTTCACTCTTGTTGCCCAGGCTGGAGCACAGTGGTGTGATCTCAGCTCACCACAACCTCTGTCTGCTGGGTTCAAGTGATTCCCCTGCCTCAGCCTCCCGAATAGCTGGGCACATGCCACTGTGCCCAGCTAATTTTGTATTTTTAGTAGAGATGGGGTTTCTCCATGTTGGTCAGGCTGGTCTCAAACTCCTGACCTCAGGTAGTCTGCCCACTTCAGCCTCCCAAACGGCTGGGATTACAGGCGTGAGCCCCAGCGCCAGGCCAATAATAACTTTTATTTTCTTTTTTTTTTTTAAAGACGTTGTCTTACTCTATTGCCAGGCTGGAGTGCAGTGGTGCGATCTAGGCTTACTGCTACCTCCACCTCCCAGGTTCAAGCGATTCTTTTGCCTCAGCCTCCCAAGTAGCTGGGACTATGGGACTATAGGCATGCGCCACCACACCCAGCTAATTTTTTGTATTTTTAGTAGAGATGGGGTTTCACCATGTTGGCCAGGATGGTCTCAGTCTCTTGACCTCATGATCTGTCTGCCTTGGCCTCTCAAAGTGCTGGGTTTACAGATGTGAGCCACTGAGGAATTGTGTGTATGAATATAATTCTGTTGATGCTTCTTGAAGCTACAGTGCCTTTGACTCTTCCCTTTTCCTGAGTACTGTCCAGGGGCTTTGTTGGTCATGCTCTAGACCCAAGATTTTGGCCTTTGAAAGGGTTCTGTGGCCAAGAGCATGGCCTCACAGAATGGAGCAGGGCAGTAGGCTGGAGGAGTAAACAAGTTATTTACAAATGGATGAAGGCCTACTTTGCCTCTTTCTAACTCTTATCTGCAGGAACTGAGCCAGAGCAAACACTAGACCTTGGAAAATCCTAGCAGGCCCATCTGGTCGGTCTGACTGGGATACTCTCACTCCAGCTAGTAACTTCCACCTTGCCCTTCCTACCAGAGATGGCCATTGGGAGAGATGCTGACTGAGGACTCCTTGGCTAATACTTTGTTTTTCCCTGGACTCTTTTACCAGGACATCAATAGCCTCAACAAACAAATTGCTCAGCTCCAGGATTTCGTGAGGGCCAAGGGCAGCCAGAGTGGCCGGCACCTGCAGACCCACTCCAACACCATTGTGGTCTCCTTGCAGGTGGGAGCTGGGGAGGAAAGGAAGGAGGCAAAGGGGAAGAATGTGGAGTCTTCTTTGGTTGACTGTCTCTCCTTTTCTTCTAGTCGAAACTGGCTTCTATGTCCAATGACTTCAAATCGGTTTTAGAAGTGAGGACAGAGGTGAGAACAATTTGCCTAGGAGGGATAGGAATATGGGGGTAAAGATCCAAGAGGAAATGGGGAAGGTACACGTTCTACAGGGTCATGGGGCCAATGGTGGTAATCTCTTTAACATGCCTGCTTTCTAGTGGCTTCAGGTCCTTTGCGTTTTTCCCCAACCCCAGAACCTGAAGCAGCAGAGGAGCCGGAGAGAGCAGTTCTCCCGGGCACCTGTGTCAGCCCTGCCCCTTGCCCCTAACCACCTGGGTAAGTCAGAGGTAAAACGGGAAGCCCCGGGAGGTAAGGTTACTTACTCTGGTTGTGATGGCATCCTCTGAAGGCACTGGTTGGGTAGGAGAGTGGAGGGTCAAGGAAGTTTCTAGGCTCTATCTCTCAGAGGCCGAACCAGATGGTTGAGATTTGTGATCCACATTTAGACTCCCACATTCTCACTGTTGGGGTGAATTCAGTTATATTCAGAAGAATGATAATTTCTAATTTTTTTCGTACACTTACCTTTATTCACATTCTCTCATTTAATTTTCACAACCATCCTTTGAGAAAGCAACTATTATTATCCCCCATTTTACAGGTGAGGAAACTGAGGCTCAGAGAGGTTAAATGACCTGTCCAGGGTCACAAGGCTAGTAAGTGCCAGAGCTGGGATTCAAACCCAGAGCATGTGGGCTTTGAACCTGCTTTTAACTGTGAAGATGTGCCACATCCTGTTTTCTCCCCCAGGGGGTGGTGCTGTGGTTTTGGGGGCAGAGTCCCATGCCTCCAAGGATGTCGCCATCGACATGATGGACTCTCGGACCAGCCAGCAGCTGCAGCTCATTGACGAGCAGGTACCCAGGCTCTGAACTAGGGAGAATCAACTTCTCCATTATCCTCTGTGGTTCCCAAGAGAGTGTTTGGAGTGTGCCATGGGCAGAATGGCAAGCTGGGAGGGCTGTAAAGATGCAAGTCTGACCCTGAAGAAGCTGATGGTGCTCATGTGCTCTCTCCCTCTCCTGAAGGATTCCTACATCCAGAGTCGGGCAGACACCATGCAGAACATTGAGTCAACAATTGTTGAGCTGGGCTCCATCTTTCAGCAGTTGGCACACATGGTTAAGGAACAGGAGGAAACCATTCAGAGGTGAGACATACTCTCTCACCCCAAACAGAGGAGCTTTCTCTTCCCCGTGGATTGGCATCTTAAAGTCCCCAGGGACTGCTTGATGCCCTTTGGAAGATAGAGTGAATTCTGCCCACCCATGGGACCCAGTTCACCTGCTTCCATCCACCCAACAAGTATTTATTGAGCACCTGTTCATGTGAGGCACTGTTGCAGGTGCGGGAGATACAGTGGTAAATAGGACAGTAAAGTCTCTCTGGAGCTACTTTGTAGCATGTGTAAGTGTATGGAATTTGATAGGGCAGATGAGGACAGCTGTGGAAAAGAACTGACGAGGCTGGCATGGTGGCTCACACCTGTAATCCCATAGGCAGCATTTGGGAGGCCGAGCAAGGCAGATCGCTTGAGTTCAGGAATTCAAGACCAGCTTGGGCAACAAAGTGAGACCCTGTCTCTACAAAAAAATACAAAAACTAGCTGGGCATGGTGGCATGGGCCTGTAGTCCCAGCTACTCGAGAGACTGAGGTGGGGGGATGGCTTGAGCCTGGGAGGCAGAGGTTGCAGTGAGCCAAGATCATGCCACTGCACTCCAGCCTGGGCGACAGAGCCAGATTCTGTGTCAAAAAATAAAAATAAAAATTGACCAACAAAATTTCAGGTAGTAATGAAGACTGTATACAGGGTTAAAGTAGGATGATGTGTTAAGAAAGTAATGGATGGGTACCTGTAATTCCAGCACTTTGAGAGACCCACACAGTCACCTGAACTAAGGAGTTCGAGACCAGCCTGGGCAACATGGTGAAACCCCATCTCTACAAAAATAAAAAAATTAGCTAGACGTGGTTGCACAGGCCTGTGGTTCCAGCTACTTGGGAGGCTGAGGTGGGAGGATGACTTAAGCATGGGAGGTCGAGGCTGCAGTGAGCCATGATGGAACCACTGTGCTCCAGCCTGAGTGACAGAGCGAGACTCCACCTCAAAAAAAAATAAGAAAGTGACTAAGTAGGTATATCAGATTGTGTGGTAGGGAATGCTGCTCTGAAGACATCACATTTAAGTAGAGACTTGAATGACAAGAGGGATCCAGCCAGGCAAAGAAGAAAGAGTGAGTGTTCTAGGCTGAGTGGACAGCTAGAGCAAAGCCTTGTAATGGGACAGTCTAACTATACGCAAGAATCAAGAAGGCCTGCGTGGCTAGAAAGTAATGAACAGGGATAGAGAAGTACAGGGTGTACTGGAGGGATGTAGGCAGAGGCCCAACAATGGGCTGGCCTCTCTGTTCCTCTGGTGCCTCCTGCTACTACAAGAGGTTTTATCTGCTCCTCCTCTGTGGTGCTTAGCATTCAGTCAGTCAGTTATGGGAAATACAGCAGTGGACAAAAGAGGCAAAATCCTTTCCCTTGTGGAACGTGTAGCCATAGGGAGATAGATGTGAAAAAGTCATAATAAATAAATAGTATGTTTAAAAACAAGTCATAAATGCAAAAAAAAAAAAAAAAAAGTCAACACAGGATAAACTAATCAGGAGTGCCAGGTTTGGAGGGAGGTAGGCCTTATTAAGAAGGTGGCATCACACTTGGGAGAAGGTGAGGAAGTTAGGTACATAGACTCTGGCAAAGAACTCCAGGTTTGATAAGTTAACGGACAGCAGAGACTACTGCAGCTGGGATCAGTGAGGAAGAGAGTTGTACAAGGTGTGGTCAGAGGGGAACTGTTGAGACCTCTTGGGACCGTTGGTGGGCCTTAGCTTTTATTCCAAGTGACACAGGGAGCCATTGCAGGGGTTTGTATTTGTTTCTGTTTTTGTTTCAGACAGAGCCTTGCTCTGTTGCCCAGGCCGGAATGCAGTGGCGCAATCTTGGCTCACTGCAACCTCCGCCTCTTAGGTTCAAGTGATTCTCATGCCTCAGTCTCCCTAGTACCTGGGACCACAGGTGTGCACCGCCATGCCCGGCTACATTTTGTATTTTTAGTAGAGACGGAGTTTTGCCATGTTGGCCAGGCTGGTCTTGAACTCCTGGCCTCAAATGACCTGTCCTCCTTGGCCTCCCAAAGTGCTGGGATTACAGGTGTGAGCCATCACAACTGGCCAAATACATTTAACTTTATTTTATTTATTTATTTATTTATTTTTATTTTTATTTTTGAGATAAGAGTCTCACTCTGTTGCCAGGCTGGAGTGCAGTGTCACAGTCTCGGCTCACTGCAGCCTCTGCCCCCTGGGTTCAAGTGATTCTCCTGCCTCAGCCTTCTGAGTAGCTGGGACTGCAGTTGTATGAGACTATGCTCAGCTAATTTTTGTATTTTTAGTAGAGACAGAGTTTTACCATGTTGGCCAGGATGGTCTTAATCTCTTGACTTCATGATCCACCCACCTCAGCCTCCCAAAGTGCTGGGATTACAGGCATGAGCCACCATGCCCGGCGTTAACTTTATTTTTATTTATTTATTTATTTTTGAGGTGGAGTTTCTCTCTTGTTGTCCAGGCTGGAGTGCAGTGGCACCTCTCGCCTCACTAAAACCTCCAGGTTCAAGCAATTTTCCTGCCTCAGCCTCCTGAGTAACTGGGATTACGTGCACCCACAACACGCCCAGCTAATTTTTGTATTTTTAGCAGAGATGGGGTTTCACCATGTTGACCAGGCTGCTCTTGACCTCCTGACCTCAGGCAATCCACCCACGTCAGCCTCCCAAAGTGCTGGGATTGCAGATGTGAGCCACTGCGCCTGGCCACATTTAACTTTAAAACAAAAATTATAATAGCATATACTCTGGGATTTATAAGGTATGTAGATGCAACAAATTTAACTGTAGAATAAAGGATGAAGCAAGAGGGTTTCAAGATTTTGACAGGTTTTTCTTTTTTTTTTTTGAAATGGAGTTTCGCTCTGTCGCCAGGCTGGAGTGCAGTGGCTCAATCTCAGGTCACTGCAGCCTCCGCCTCCCAGGTTCAAGTAATTCTGCTTGAGCTTCCCGAGTAGCTGGGATTATAAGCGCCTGCCACCACGCCCAGCTAAATTTTGTATTTTTAGTAGAGACGGGGTTTCACCGTGTTGGCCAGGACAGTCTCGATCTCTTGACCTCATGATCTGCCTGCCTTGGCCTCCCAAAGTGCTGGGATTACAGGCGTGAGGCACCGCGCCCGGCCAATTTTGAAGTTTATATGAAGTAGGCTGTGAAAAGTTAACAAGGTATATTGTCGTCCTTAGAGCAACCGCTGAAATAAAAGAGAAGCTCAACAACGACATACAGCAAGAAGAGCAACAACCAGATTGAAATGGAAATAGAATTTTAACCAAAATTTCAGTTAATTCAAAAAAAAGGACAAGAGAGGATAAACAGAAACAAAAAATAAAAGAGAAAAATAGAAAATAGTGCCGGGCGCGGTGGCTCACACCTGTAATCTCATCACTTTGGGAGGCCGAGGTGGGTGGATCACAAGCTCAGGAGATCGAGACCATCCTGGCTAACACGGTGAAACCTCGTCTCTACTAAAAATAGACAAACAATTAGCCAGGCATGGTGGCAGGCGCCTGTAGTCCCAGCTACTTGGGAGGCTGAGGCAGGAGAATGATGTGAACCCAAGAGGCGGAGCAGTGAACTGAGATCACGCCACTGCCCTCCAGCCTGGGCAACAGAACGAGACTCGGTCTCAAAAAAAAGGTAAAATGGCAGCCCTAAATCCAGCCTTATTAAAAATTACGTGTGGCCTCAAGTGATCTCCCCGCCTTGGCCTCCAAAAGTGCTGGGATTACGTGTGTGAGCCACCATGCCTGGCCAGATTCTGTCCCCCTTTTTTTTTTTTTGAGACAGAGTCTCACTGTGTCACCCAGGCTGGAGCGCAGTGGCGCGATCTCGGCTCACTGCAAGCTCCGCCTCCCGGGTTCACGCCATTCTCCTGCCTTAGCCTCCCAGGTAGCCGGGACTGCAGGTGCCCGCCACCATGCCCGGCTAATTTTTTTTTGTATTTTTAGTAGAGACAGGGTTTCACCATGTTAGCCAGGATGGTCTCGATCTCCTGAACTTGTGATCCGCCTGCCTCAGCCTCCCAAAGTGCTGGGAGTACAGGTGTCGGCCAATTCTGCCCATATTTAATCTCCGTCCCAGACCTGCCTCCTAAACTCCATATATCCATATTCCTGTTCAACATCTCCACTTACTGGCCTGGGAGTGGTGGCTCATGCCTGTATTCCTAACATTTTGGGAGGCTGAGGCAGGTGGATCATTTGAGGTTCAGGAGTTTGAGACCTGCTTGACCAAAATGGTGAAACCCCATCTCATTAAAAATACAAAACAAAAAAATAGCTGGGCATGGTGACACATGCCTGTAATCCCAGCTACTCTGGAGCCTGAGGTGGTAGAATCACTTTAACCCTAGAGGCGGAGGTTGCAGCGAGCTGAGATCGTGCCATTGCATTCCAGCCTGGACAACAAGAGCAAAACTCTCAAAAAACAAAAACACAAGCTGGGCGTGGTGGCGCACTTCTTGGTCCCAGCTACTGTGAAGTCTGAGGCAGGAGGATCTGAGCCCCGGGGGCGGAGGTTGCAGTGAGCCGAGATTGCGCCACTGCACTCCAGCCTGGGTAACCGCAACACCCTGTCTCAAAAAAAAAAAAAAGTTATTAAAAAGTTAAATGTATTTTAAAGAAATTAAGAGGAAGACATGGTAATAGTACTCACATATTTACCATCTTCACTGTTCTTCATTCCTCCTTGAATAGATCTAAGTTTCCCACTGGTATCTCTTCCCTTTATCCTGAAGAAGCACTTCCTTTGGTATTTTTTTTGTAATGGAGATCTGCTGACAACAATTTCTTTCAGTTTTCTTTCATCTGAAAAGAAAACAAATCTTTTTCACTAACTAAATCAAAACTAAACTTTTTTCACCTTCATTTTTTTTTTTTTTAAGATAGAGTCTCACTCTGTTGCCCAGGCTGGAGTGCAGTGGTGGGATCTCGTCTCACTGCAAGCTCTGCCTCCCGGGTTCACGCCATTCTTCCTCAGCCTCCCAAGTAGCTGAGACTACAGGCACCTGCCACCATGCCGGCTAATTTTTTATATTTTTAGTAGAGACGGAGTTTCACTATGTTAGCCAGGATGGTCTCCATCTCCTGACCTCGTGATCTGCTTGCCTCGGCCTCCCAAAGTGCTGGGATTACAGGCGTGAGCCACCGCGCCCGGCCTCACTTTCATTATTGAAGGATGTTTTCTCTGGATATAGAATTCTGAATATACAGTTGTTGTTTTTTTTTTTTTTTAACTTTTTATTTATTTTTTCCTGAGACAGGGTCTCACTCTGTTGTTGCCCAGGCTGGAGTGCAGTGGCACGATCATGACTCACTGCAGCCTTGACCTCCCACCTCAGCCTCCCTAGTAGCTGGGGCTACAGGCATACACCACCACACCAGGCTGAATTTTTTTTTTTTTTTTTTTTTTGGTGGAGACGAGGGTTTCACATGTTGCCCAGGGAGGTCTCAAACTCATGGGCTCAAGAAATCTTCCCACCTTGACCTCCCAATGTGCCTGGCTCATACAGATTTATTCTTTTTTTTTTTTCCGAGACGGAGTTTTTAGTCTTGTTGCCCAGGCTGGAGTGCAGTGGTGCGATCTTGGCTCATTGCAACCTCCACCTCCTGGGTTCAAGTGATTCTTGTTCCTCAGCTTACTGAATAGCTGGGATTACAGGCACCCACCACCACACCCAGGTAATTTTTTCTGTATTTTTAGTAGAGACAGGGTTTCACTATGTTGGCCAGGCTGGTCTTGAACTCGTGACCTCAAGTGATCCTCCCACCTCTGCCTCCCAAAGTACTGGTATCACAGGCATGAGCCACAGCACCCGGCCTGATCATGTCTTTTTTTTTTTTGAGATGGAGTTTTGCTGTTGTCACCCAGGCTGGAGTACAGTGATACAATCTTGGCTCACTGCAACCTCCACCTCCTGAATTCAAGAGATTCTCCTGCCTCAGCCTCCTGAGTAGCTGGGATTACAGGCGCCAGCCACCACGCCTGGCTAATTTTTTATATTTTTAGTAGAGTTGGGGTTTCGCCATGTCGGGCAGCCTGGTCTCAAACTACTAACCTCAGGTGATCTACCTGCCTTGGGCACCCAAAGTACTGGGATTATAGGCATGAGCCACCACGCCCAGCCTCTGAGTTGTTTTTTTTTTGTTTTTTTTTTTTTTTTTTTTGAGATGGAGTCTTGCTCTGTCACCCAGGCTGGAGTGCAGTGGCCAGTGGCCGGATCTCTGCTCACTGCAAGCTCCGCCTCCCGGGTTCACGCCATTCTCCTGCCTCAGCCTCCCGAGTAGCTGGGACTACAGGCGCCCGCCAGGTTGCACAGCTAGTTTTTTGTATTTTTAGTAGAGACGGGGTTTCACCGTGTTAGCCAGGATGGTCTCGATCTCCTGACCTCGTGATCCGCCCGTCTCGGCCTCCCAAAGTGCTGGGATTACAGGCTTGAGCCACCGTGCCCGGCCTCTGAGTTTTTTTTATGTGTAAATTTGTCTTTAACTAAATTTAGGAAGTATTTGGCTATTAAACATTTTTCTGCCTCTTTCTGTCCTTTCCATCTGGAAATATATACATATATATGTTTCCAGATACATGTCTCATCATAATAAATTTATATTTATTATATATATATTTTTTCAGGTCAATCTGCTGTTAAGCCCATTTGGTGAATTTTTTTAGATAATTTTCAGTTTCAAATTTACACTTGGTTCTTTTTTTCTTTTTTTTTTTTTTGATACGGAGTCTCGCTCTGTGGCCCGGGCTGGAGTGCAGTGGCCGGATCTCAGCTCACTGCAAGCTCTGCCTCCCAGGTTCACACCATTCTCCTGCCTCAGCCTCCCGAGTAGCTGGGACTACAGGCACCCGCCACCTCGCCCAGCTAGTTTTTTGTATTTTTTAGTAGAGACGGGTTTCACCATGTTAGCCAGGATGGTCTTGATCTCCTGACCTCATGATCCGCCCGCCTCGGCCTCCCAAAGTGCTGGGATTACAGGCTTGAGCCACCGCGCCCGGCCCACTTGGTTCTTCTTTAGAGATTATGTTTCTCTGCTGTGACTTACTACTTTCTTAGTCAGTACAATCATATTTTCCCTCAGTTACAATAGCTGCCTTAAAATTTAATTCTCATCATCTGGATTATCCTAGGGATGTTTCCTTTCATTGTCTTTTCTTTTCGGTATGGGTCACAGTTTCCTGTTTCATTGTTTATCTACTAATTGAGGATTTTATCATGCATGTTATAATTGACATAAAGATTCTGGATTATGTTTCTATAAAGAATATTAACTTTTTTGTTTTCGCAGGCAGTTAACTTCGCTGAAGTAAGATCGTTGTTTTTTATATTTCTTCTGTGGTTTATGTAATTTATGGAATGGTCAGTCTAATAGGAGCTACCCAGGCATTACTGGAAGCAGAACCTCGAAGAGTGAGAAATAGTCATTGGATTCAGCAATGGAGATATTGTTGGTGACTTTGAGTCAGATTCAATAGAGGGATGGGAGGAAAAGCTTGAATGCAATGCCGTTTAAGAGAGAATGAGGCCAGCCATGGTGGCTCTTGCCTGTAATCCTAGCACTTTGTGGGGCTGAGGCAGGCAGATCACTTGAGGCCAGGAGTTCGAGACCAGCCTGGGTAACATGGTGAAACTCCATCTCCACTAAAAATACAAAAAATTAGTTGGGCGTCGTGACATGTGCCATCACCAGAGACTGAGGTTGCAGTGAGCCAAGATCACGCCATTGCACTCCAACCCGAGTGACAGAATAAGACTCTGTCTCAAAAAAAAAAAAGAATGAGAGCAATTAGAAAGAGTAGGAATAGATGAATAGACAGCTCTTTTTTTTTTTTTTTTTGAGACAGAGTCTTGCTCTGTTGCCAGGCTGGAGTGCAGTGGCGCGATCTTGGCTCACTGCAACATTCACCTCCTGGGTTCAAGCAATTCTCTTTCCTCAGCCTCCTGAGTACAGGCACGCACCACCACACCCAGCTAATTCTTTTTTTTTTTTAGTAAAGGAGATGTTTCACCATGTTAGCCAAGATGGAGAATGGACAGCTCTAAGAGTTTTGCTTCAAAATGGAGAAAGGAAATGGAGTAATAGCTGATAGGAGGAAGTTAATCAGAAGTTTTCTTTTTTTGTTTTTTTAATATGAAAATTTGGGGTTTAGGCAAAGTAGCTTACACCTGTAATCCTAGCGCTCTGGGAGTTCAAGGTGGGAAGATCGCTTAAGGCCGGAAGTTCGGGACCAGCCTAGGCAACATAGCAAGACCCTATCTCTCCAAGAAAATGGAAAATTAGCCTGGCATGGTGACATGCCTGTAGTCCTAGCTATTTAGGAGGCTGAGCGGAGATCACTTGAGCCTAGGAGTAGGAGGTTACAATAAGCTGTGATGGTGCCATTGTACTACAGCCTGGGCAATAAAGTGAGACCCTGTCTCTAAAAAATTTTTTAAAAGAAAAATTTTAAATTTACCAGTAGGTTGAAAGAACCATAGGAAACACTAATACATCTACAACCTACACCCTACATTCAGCAGTTCACAGTTGGCCAGACTGGCTTTATCTTTTATTTTTCTGAACCATTTCACAAGGTGGCCGATATCATGACACATAGTCCTTAAATATTTTAACATGCGTCTCCTAAGAATACACAAATTCTCTTTAAAAACCACATCCAGTACTCACTTCAGCAGGACGTATATTAAAATTTGAATGATACACAGGTTAGCATGGCCTCTGCACATGGATGGCACAAATTTTTGAAGCATTCCATATTTTTTATTACCTGGGTGATGAGATAATATGTATACCAAGCCCCAAGACATGCAATTTATTTATAGAACCAACCTGCACGTGTACCCCTGAAACTAGAATAAAATTTAAAAATTAAATAAAAAAATTAAAACCAGACTGGGCACGGTGGCTCACACCTGTAATCCTAGCACTTTGGGAGACTGAAGCGGGCAGATCACCTGAGGTCAGGAGTTTGAGCCCAGCCTGGCCAACATGGAGAAACCCATCTCTACTAAAAATATAAAAATTAGATGGGCATAGTGGTGCACGTCTGTGGTCCCAGCTACTTGGGAGTCTGAGCCAGGAGAAGTGCTTGAACCTGGGAGGCGGAGGTTGCAGTGAGCTGAGATTGTGCCACCGCACCGCACAGAGCGAGACTCTGTCTCAAAAAACAAAAAAAACCACACCCAGTTATCGTATCTGTGAAAATTATGGATTTCCTAATATTATGTATTATCCAGTGAGTGTCACCACAGAGTGATACTCTGTCTCAAAAAATAAAAAATAACCCAGTTATAATATCTGTGAAAATTAACAATTTCCTAATAATTATGTATTATCCAGTGAGTTACGACAGCGAGACTCTGTCCCAAAAAATAAAAATAAAATAAAAACCACACCCAGTTGGCTGGGAGTAGTGGTTCATGCCTGTAATCCCAGTACATTGGGAGGCTGAGGCGGTTCACGGGGTCAAGAGATTGAGACCGTCCTGGCCAACATGGTGAAACCCCGTCTCTACTGAAAACAAAAATCAGCTGGGCATGGTGGTGCGTGTCTGTAGTCCCAGCTACTTGGGAGGCTGAGGCGGGAGACTCGCTTGAACCTGGGACGTGTGGGTTTCAGTGAGCCGAGATTGTACCACTGCACTCCAGCCTGGCAACGGAGCGAGACTCTGTCTCAAAAAAAAAAAAAAAAAGACACCCAGTTATCATATCTGTTAAAATTAACTATTTCCTAATACTATGTGAAATCCAGTGAGTGCTTACATTTTCCCAGTTGTCCCCAAACTGTTTATTAGGTTTTTAAAAATTAGAAAGCCAGGCATGGTGGCTCACACCTGTAATCCCAGCGCTTTGGGAGGCCGAGGCGGGCGGATTACCTGAGGTCAGGAGCTGGAGACCAGCCTGACCAACATGGAGAAACCCCATTTCTACTAAAAATACAAAATTAGGGCGTAGTGGCACATGCCTGTAATCCTAGCTACTCAGGAGGCTGAGGCACGAAAGTCGCTTGAACCCAGGAGGTGGAGGTTGCAGTGAGCCAAGATCGTGCCATTGCACTTCATCCTGAGCAACAAGAGCCAAACTCCATCTGAAGTAAATTAATTAAATTCTTCCTCTTTTCTGAGGATCACTATAGGCTTTAATTATAGGTTTTAATGTATTGTCTTATTATTAGGGCAATGATTATTGTCAGTGCTCAAGTTGTTCCAAATATGTCTGGTGGGAGTCTAGAGGGTTTAAAAGGCTGAGAGAAATGTATGTTTGCATGCCAATGGGAATGATGCAACAGATAAATTTTAAAATGATGAAGTAGGAGAAAGATGGGAGAATTCTTGAAATGATGTCCTTAGGAAGGTGAGAAGTGGCTCCAGCACAGAAATCAAGGCTTGGCTCTAAGAGGAGCTGGTGATAGGTGGGAAGACAGGCTATTGTAGCAATGCAGGGGGTGGAGCGGCATTTATCTTCAGACCACTTCAGTCTTCTCAGCTCGTTAAGAAGAAAGGCCAGTAGAGGAGAGGATAGGGAAGAGGAGGTGTAGGAGGTTTTAGGAATCCACTCCTGCTCACTTGCTCTTATCCCTTTAGTCAAGGTCCAACCCTGATTGATCTTTCTTCCCCGCATTATCTAGCAGAGTGCTTTTGCTCTACGTTGTTGATCATGTGAAACTGAGTGAACACCTACATTTGTATAAAGCCACTTTCTGAACGTCAATCCACTAAGCAGCCTCACACATTTGATTGGCCAAGGTAAAAGAAAACACTTGGAGATTCTGATTCGAGAGATGTGAATGGAGTGGGCTTTCAGGGAGCTTCATTTTTACAAATTCTGTAGAAGTTCTGATGAGCATCCAGGTTTGGGAACCACTGATTTTAAAAAAAGTTTGTTTATTCAACTACTGTATGTTGAGCACCGGCCATTTATAAGGTACTGTGAGTACAGCTGTCTTGATCCTAGAGTCAGGAGAATTGACTAATATTTGTTGTTGTTGTTTGTTTGAGACAGTCTCACTCTGTCACCCAGGCCGGAGTGCAGTGGCACGATCTTGGCTGACTGCAACCTCTGCTTCCCAGGTTCAAGTGATTCTCCTGCCTCAGCCTCCTGAGTAGCTAGGATTACAGGCATGTGCCACCATGCCTGGCTAATAATTGACTGATTTTTTCTTTTTTTTTTTTTTTTTGAGACGGAGTCTCGCTCTGTCGTCCAGGCTGGAGTGCAGTGGCGCGATCTCCACCCACTGCAAGCTCCACCTCTCAGGTTTGTGCCATTCTTCTGCCTCAGCCTCCTGAGTAGCTGGGACTACAGACGCCCACCACCATTCCCAGCTAATTTTTTGTATTTTTAGTAGAGATGGGGTTTCACCGTGGTCTCGATCTCCTGACCTCGTGATCCGCCCACCTCTGCCTCCCAAAGTCCTGGGATTACAGGCATGAGCCACCGCACCCAGCCCTTCTTTTTTTTTCTTTTTTTGAGATGGAGTCTGGCTCTGTCACCCAGGCTGGAGTGCAGTGGCAACCTCCACTTCCTGGGTTCAAGTGATTCTTCTGCCTCAGGCTCCCAAGTAGCTAGGACTACAGGCGCAAGCCACCACGGCCCGCTAATTTTTGTATTTTTAGTAGAGAAGGAGCCATATTGGCTCATCTCACCATATTGGCCAGGCTGGTCTCGAACTCCTAGACCTCATTATCTGCCCACCTCAGTCTCCCAAAGTGCTGGGATTACAGGCGTGAGCCACCGCGCCTGGCCTGACTGATTTTTATCTATTTCAGCTGAGACCTAGGAAACCCCTTGCAGAGTTAGGCCATAAACACCATAGCTCCTTGAGCTATGTTGTATTTTGAATATTAGAATATTAAGACTGGGCACAGTGGCTCACTTCTATAATCCCAGCTCTTTGGGAGGCTGAGACAGGTGGATCACGAAGGCAGGAGATCGAGACCATCCTGGCTAATACAGTGAAACCGCATCTCTACTAAAACAATACAAAAAAATTAGCCGGGTGTGGTGGCGGGCACCTGTAGTCCCAGCTACTCAGGAGGCTGAGGCAGGAGGATGGCGTGAACCCAGGATGCGAAGCTTGCAGTGAGCCCAGATCACGCCACTGCACTTCAGCCTGGGTGACAGAGACTCCGACTCAAAAAAAAAAAAAAAAAAAAGAATATTATTATAGATTCAGTGAAACAGGGTTATAAAAGATATTTGAGTTCTTTCCTCAATCAATATACATCTAAAATAAAATAGCATATAGGCAACTTTACATTCTAGTCTTCCTTGAAACAGTGTCGTAAGTAGTTTTCACTGTTAGCATGCATTTGCTCATTGCTTTAGCAAACATTTATTGCTGCTGTGAGCTTATCCTGCTGGGTCTGAGGATAAGAGGGTGAAAGACCATTCTGGTCCTCCTGGAGCTCACTAGTAGGAGAGACATAAGTTGACAGTAACAGCCCAGTATGATAGGGCAAGAAGAGAAGGGGATGAGGCTGGGTGCGGTGGCTCATCCCTGTAATCCCAGCACTTTGGGAGGCCAAGGCAGGATTACTTGAGGCCTGGAGTTCAAGACAGCCTGTGCAACACAGAGACCCTATATCTATTTAAAAAAAAAAAAAGGGGGGGGGCCGAGATAACTCAGAGTAGGTACTGCTCCTAGGTGGGGCCAAGGGGCCTTCCCAGAAGTGATACCAAGCTAAGACTTGAGGGGAATGCCAGCCCAAAAAGGGGAAAGGAGAAGCTGTTCCATGTGAGGGAAAAACAGCACAGAAATGAGAAAGAACTTGGTAGATTCAGGAGTGCAGAATTACTCAGCATGGCTGGGGGAGTGGTGAGAGGCAAGGCCAGGTCACAAATGACCTGTGTGTCACAGCAAGAAATTCGGTGTCAGGGAGAGAACATAAGAAGAAGTGAGCAGATTGATGCTGGGTGAGAATGAGGTTTGTTCTGGATGTGCTGAGTGCCTCAAACTTCATGGGACAGCTAAATGACAGTTTAGTAGGCATTTCATGTTCTGATGTTTCGAAGAGAAGGCAGTGCAAGACGTAAGGACTTAGGACAGTGGCCTCTTGGTGAAACCCTGGGCATAGACCACCCAGAGACAGTGGGTAAAGTGAGAAAAAGGTCAGGACAGATTCCCCCATGGAGTCGGGGTATGTAGAGAAGGGAAGAATCTGGCCAGACTGAGGAGGAAGTTTGAGGAAAATGAGAGAAGAAAGCAGAGAGAGAAATGTGTCCTTAGAACTTGGGGTAGAGGAATTTTAAGGAGTGGTTATTTCTCATTGCTCCTGAGAAAGTTAGAGGTAAGGATATGTTGGAGTCCGGGGTGGGGGTGGGGGTGGGGGAGGCTTGAATTAATTGGATCAGTGCCAGTATTTTCAGCAGAATGGCTCAGTAGCAATTTTACAGTATGTTGGAGCATAAAAGGGAAATAAGGAAGTAGAATTTATGGGCAACCATATACAAAATAAATTTATGAAAGGATGCAGTCTTTAAAATAGGTGTAGACATTCATATGCGTCCTCCCTGCATGCCAGTGGATCTGGGTTTGAGCACTTGCTCTATAAACCACTGATTAAGTCTGAAGTTCTTTGGGATGCAGATTCTTGGGCCCCAACCTAGAATTTCTGGTTGTGACACTTGAGAATTTTTATATTTGAGAATTCAGCAGGTGATTCTTATTTTTCCTAAGGTGTGAAAACCACTGATCGAATGTTGCTCATTTTCCTTTTCACCTCATAAAATATTCAAACTACAGAAAAGTTGGGAGGATAGCACAATAAACACTCATATTCCCTTCACCTGTAGTCACTAACTTTGTTTTCTTCTTTGTTTTTTTCTTTTCTTTTGAGACAAGTTGACACTCGGGCTGTACTGTGGTAGCGCAATAATGGCTTACTGCAGCCTCAAACTCCTGGGCACAAGTGATCCCCCCAGCTCAGCCTCCCCAGTAGCTGGAATAACAGGTACATGCCACCGTGTCCAACTAATTTTTAAATTTTTTTCTTTGTAGAGACAGAGTCTCCTATTTTCCCCAGGCAGGTCTCAAACTCCTAAACTCAAGCAATCCAGCCACCTTGGCTTCCCAAGTGCTGGGATTACAGGCATAGGCCATCTGGTCTGGCTACCAGTTGTTAACATTTTATCACTTTTTTTCCTCTCTTTCTTTTTTCTTTTCTTTTTTTTTTTGAGACAAAATCTCGCTCTGTCACCCAGACTGGAGTGCAGCGGTGCGAGATCTCGGCTCACTGCAACCTCTGCCTCCTGGGTTCAAGTGGTTCTCCTACCTCAGCCTTCTGAGTAGCTGCGGTTACAGGTGCCTGCCATCACATCCAGCTAATTTTTGTATTTTTGGTAGAGACAGGTTTTCACCACGTTTGTCAGGCTGGTCTCAAACACCTGACCTTGTGATCCGCCCACCTCAGCCTCCCAAAGTGCTGGGATTATTGACATGAGCCACCATGCTCAGCCTTTCCCCTCTCTCTTTTGCCGAATTATTTGAAAGTAGGTACAAATTTCATGCTGTTTTATCCCGAAATACTTCATTCAGCATGCTAAGAATAAGGCAATCTCCTGAACAGCCGTAATGTCATTTTCTTTCTTTTTTTTGAGATGGAGTCTTGCTCTCTTGCTCAGGCTGGAGTGCAGTGCCACGATCTCCGCTCACTGCAAGCTCCACCTTCCAGGTTCCAGCCGTTCTCCTGCCTCAGCCTCCTGAGTAGCTGGGACTACAGGCACCCGCCACCACACCTGGCTAATTTTTTGTATTTTTAGTAGACATGGGGTTTCACCGTGTTAGCCAGGATGGTCTCAATCTCCTGACCTCGTAATCCACCCGCCTCGGCCTCCCAAAGTGCTGGGATTGCAGGCGTGACCCACCCCGCCCAGCCCATAATGTCATTTTCAAGCTAAGAAAATTAACAATTCTCCAACATGATCCAGTAATCAGCCCATGTTCAAGTTTCCCCATCTGATATTTATTTTATTTATTATTATTATTATTAAGATGCAGTCTCACTCTGTCACCCAGGCTGGAGTGCAGTGGCGCGATTTTGGCTCACTGCAAGCTCCGCCTCCTGGGTTCCAGCGATTCTCCTGCCTCAGCCTCCCGAGTAGCTGGGACTACAGGTGCCCGCCACCAGGCCTGGCTAATTTTTTGTATTTTTAGTAGAGACGGGGTTTCACCATGTTAGCCTGAATGGTCTCGATCTCCTGACCTCATGATCTGCCCGTCTCGGCCTCCCAAAGTTCTGGGATTACAGGCTTGAGCCACCGTGCCCGGCCCCCATCTGATACTTAAAACAGAAGTTTTTATCTCTTTTAATTTAAGACCCAGGAAGATTCACATTTTGCATTCGATGTGTCTCTTTAGTGTGCCTTTCGTTTTATTTTTCATGACAAATTAAACATTGATGAAATTAGGGTAAATACTTTTGCCATGATGATTACATTAGTAGGCACTTGATGAGGTTGTCCCTTTATTGCTGATGTCAATTGAATCACTTGTTCAAGGTGCTGTCAGACCAAGCACACTCATCCCTTGGTATTGTGGGGCATTGGCTGTAGGAGCCCCAGAGGAAACCAAAATCCGTGCATCCGCAAGGCCCATAACATCTTGTCATATTATGGGCCTACTACACACACATCCTCCGATATACTTATTTAAATTTTTTTTTTTTTTTTTTTTAATAGAGACAGAGTCTTACCATGTTGTTCAAGCTGGTCTCCAACTCCTAGGCTCAAGTGATACTCTTGCCTGGGCCTACCAAAGTGCTGGGATTACAGCCCGGCCAAAACTAGGGCCCATATACCTTTTTTTTGGTGTGTGTGTGTGTGTGTGTGTGTTTTTGAGATAAAGTCTTGCTATGTCACCCAGGCTGGAGTGCAGTGGCACAATCTCATTGCATCCTCGAGCTCCTCAACCTCCTGGGTTCAAGCTGTCCTCCCACCTCAGCCTCCCAAGTAGCTAGGACTATAGGGTCACACCACCACACCCAGTTAATTTTTGTATTTTTTGCAGAGATGGGGTTTTCCCATGTTGGCTAGGCTGGTCTCAAACTCGTGAGCTCAAGCCATCTGCCCACCTCAGCCTCCCAAAGTGCTAGGATTACAGGCGTGAGCCACCATGGCTGGCCGTAAAGCTTTTCTTATCCCCTGACTTCCTGTCCATGTCATTACGTTTTCCTTTTTCACTCAGAACCATGATTTCTTGACCGTAATGGTCTGTGAACATTTTTCCCCTTACAATAAATATAATACATACTCACCAGATAAAAATCTAAATACCGATGAGCAACAATTATAACTAACATTTTTGGGGCTATTGTGGGTTAGGGACTTTATACTAACTAATTGAAGACTTGACAGCCTGAGAGAAGGCAGGGCTTGGGTTATCCTCATTTTGCCGGTGAGGAAAATGAAGCTTGAAGTTTAGACTAAAGAGTCTTAAGCTAATAAATGGCAGAGTTGGTTTTCAAGCCAGAAATAACTTGTTTATAGTGTCCTTCCAAAACCTTTTCTATACACAAATATATATAAGAATGGGATCATATTGTGACCATCTTTCCATGTCAATAAATAGACTTCAGCAGCATTCTTTTTAATCCAGTGTCCTTTTGTTTCCTCTTCTCCCGGCCTTGTCCCCAGGATCGACGAGAACGTGCTAGGAGCCCAGCTGGACGTTGAGGCCGCCCATTCAGAGATCCTCAAGTACTTCCAGTCAGTCACCTCCAACCGGTGGCTCATGGTCAAAATCTTCCTCATCCTCATTGTCTTCTTCATCATCTTTGTGGTCTTCCTTGCTTGAACCCTCTCCACTCTGAGGCACTCTGTTGGGGTTTGGGACCCTCCTGGGAAGGCAAGTGGCCAGTGCTGCCACTGAGCCTGTGCAGGGTGCTTGGGAGAAAGGCCCTGTTTCCCTGGAACTGCAAAGAATGGCCACTGTCCCTGATCCCCCACCCCTTGCCTCTGGCCACCCTGTCCTCCCCCCACCACCCTCAGGCCTATGAAACACACAGGGTTCTAGATTTGGACTCTGCTGTGAAGTGACTGGAAGGGAGCAAAGGCCAGCTGGGGGCCAGTGGGGTAGGTTGTCTCCACTAGGAGACTTTTATAAACCCTCTCTAGCCTCTCCCAAAGGAAACGCTGGCAGCAAAGGGAGATGATGCCCTTCCCCACCTTCCTGTGAGTGAAGAGAGGAAGCAGCCCCAGGGACCAATTTTCCCAATTGACCTCTTTCTTCCTCTTTCACCATGTGAGGCAGGGAGCCCTGAGCCCTTCAGCTGCCTGCACAACCCCTGACATTGGCTGCTGGTGACTCTCAATCTGCCAAATGTGCTGCAGCCCGTTTTCTCCCAATTACAGCAAGACTGTCAGCCTCACTAGCCATGTCATCATTTCTGGGTGGGAGCGTCGAAGGGCCTAGGCAGCGAGTGGAGTGAGCCCACTGCCCAGTGCCAGAACTGAAAGGGTTGGGCTAATGGCTCTGCCAGGTATCACTGCTGAGGCAGGCTATTTTGGGCTCTGACACACAGCTGCCTCTAGGCAGGGGAGAACCAAGTGTTGCAACACTTGATTAGCGTGGAAACTTCCTTTCACACGGAAGCAGGATCCCAGAGGGGGTCCCTGATTGTTGGCAGCTTCCAGGACCATCTCAAGCGGTGTTTGGACCTATTTCATCTGTATCCTCCCAACTATTTGGCCTTAATTCTTCCTTGAGCTAAGCAAGGCAGAAGCTCTGCCTGCTGCCAGGAGTGGAAGGTGAAGAATTTGTTCCCAACTCCAGTTGAGGCTTTTGATTCCCTCCAAGCACTTCACCAAATCAAAGCCAGTCACAGAGAATGGAGGAGACACCTGCCCAAAATACCCACCGTCCAGAGAGATTAATGTGCTTTGTTCTTCCTGACCAAGACTCGCAACCACATTCTGAGGACACTCGAGTGCCCCTGTCTCATACATTCCAAAGGAAGCTGAAGCTATAGAGACAACAATCAATCAGGGGCTGGTGATGGTGCTTTTGGGGGTCTAGGAGAGCCCAAGGCCCTGATATTTTAAAATCTCCTCCTCGGCATCTCCAGCAAGTTGCCACTGCTGGTGAGCTGCACTGTCTGCCCCGTTGATACGATGGGTTTCTAACAGGGGACGCCATTGATGGAAGGTCTGTGAAGACAGTGCTCGGCAAACCCCTGACAGATGTCGTCTCATTTGACTCAGCAACTCAGGGCGGGGTGGGGGAAATTCATAGAATAGAAATTCATTTATTTCACAAATATATGTTGAATTTTTACTATGTGCCAGCCATAATACCTGCCGAGTCAAGCCCTCGAGGAAAAAAAAAGCCATTAATTAGTCAACGTTCGAGCTCACATTCTAATTCTCAACTTCGTGATTTGTTAATCCATCTTATAGGCGAAGAAAGCGAGGCACAGACAAGGAGCCGAGCTGAAACACTGGCTAGATGCCGGTAGGGGTCTGAGCCATCACTCCCACCTGGAGGCGCGGTCTCCATTCCTCGGAAGCCCTTGGTACGGCCCCGTTCCCCGCTGAGTTCTGGGCTGCAGCGGCAGCACTGTGCTCTAGCACTAACTCTGAAGCTGCCAGGGCAGCGTCAGCGGACAGAGGAAAAGATGCGGGGACCTGCTAGCTACCAGCACGGGTTCAGCAAGCTCAGGCCTTGGGCGGGGCGCGGAGGGTCAGGTCCCGCCCCTCGCACGACGGCCTTAAGTTTGCGCACGCGCAGGGGGTCACGCTTTCTCCGGGCGGCGGCACCGCCCCCAGCCTAGGACGTCAGCTGCGCGCGACGTGCTTTGCTATATAAATGCGGTGGCGCCTGGCGTAGGGACGCTTCGGTCCTGAGCGCTTTGGCGTTCGGTCGTTTGCCGGCGTAGCGGCCAGCGCTTGAGCCCGCCCTTGCTCTTCGCTGTGGCATGGCGGACGAGGGGAAGTCGTACAGCGGTCAGTGCTGGTCCTCGGGTCGGGAACCGGCTATCTGGGGCGCGGGTGGGCGGCGCCGGCCTAGGCCTCAGCCCCCGGGGCGTGAGGCCGCCAGGGGCCCGGCGTCCGCGGGGAGCGGCGCGCGGGGGGTCGGGGGCACTCGAGGTGGATTACCGAGTTGTTGACTCCTGGATTCCTCCTGGAATCCTGGTGTTGGGGGACTTGCGGCTCGGAGCGGGTGGCTTGGGGGTAGGGGGACGGGATTCCTTTGAACTTTGTGGGTGGTTGATGCCTGTCAGTTCGGTTTGGCGGCCTGACTCTTCCTTTAATGTGAGTTAGTGCCCTACTCGTGGGCTGCCCTGGTGCCCTATTTTTTGCTGCGTCCAGTCTGTCTTGAACCTTCGGGCCTGGGCTTTGGCTTAATATTCGAGACTTACACATCAACTGGATGTTCCAGTCTGAACACTACACTGGGTGTTAGTTCTTTGTAGTAGTTAGGAGTGCATGGTGGAGGTTGAAACCGTGAATTTAAAACTCTCCTCTTCCACCCCTTTAAAGTGGAATACAACAGTATTTCTTAAGGCGGGGGCGTGGGGGGGGATGAGATCATTCCTATCAAGTGCCTGAAGCATAGTGGCCGGTACTGGAGAACAGTTCTCAGTGAATGCTAGCTGCGCCTTCCGTGTTCTTTTTTCCTAGGGTCATTTGTTGAGATTCATTGTTTACAGAGTGCTCGGTATTAGGCAGATCTCTTTTGGGAGTTAGGGACCCATTTTAAGACGCTAGTCCTACACAGCATGAATCAGATCATATTCCTGGATTCCAGGGTCCCTGGTTAAGCACCCTAGCCTGGCACTACCACTAGAGCCTGAGTCTAGAAATTGTCTCCCGAGTTAAAGGGCGTTTCTGGCCAAGGAATCGAAGAGCTCCTCAGAAAACTTCAAAGTGGCAATTTGAGAACAAGGAGAATTTTTAGAGGATCCTTAAACTGATCATATTTGTAACTGGCATCTGTACTGTATAGACAAAGTACTGAGTGGCAGATTTCAGGTGGCTTTCAGAGGTCTGATTTGTGTTCACTTACACTTTTGGGTCTCACATTTATACATTCTGCTTCTAATTCCAGTTTCTACTTCATTTTTCAAAAGTCCTACACAGATTTCCAATAACTTTTCCTTGATGCTGACCTCCCACAGAGAGGGTTCTTTCCTGTGGACAGGTAGCGGAGTTTGCATGGAGATGGCCTGTGTAGTTAGTGTGTATCTCTTCCAATAGTTCAGAGTAGAAACTATGATTGCCACACCAAGCCGGACCAGTTACTTCTAATTTGTGTTCCTGTTTCTAACTCCAGAACATGATGATGAACGCGTTAATTTCCCTCAAAGAAAGAAAAAAGGCCGGGGTCCCTTCCGGTGGAAATATGGTGAAGGAAACCGTAGGTCTGGAAGAGGCGGTTCTGGTATTCGGTCTTCCCGCCTGGAGGAAGATGATGGAGATGTGGCAATGAGTGATGCCCAGGATGGTCCCCGAGTACGATAGTAAGTGACCAGTTGGTCTGGTTTGAATTTAGTGGCTCATGAGATTATATGGCCCTTTTACTGTCCATGTCATTTCCCTTCCTACCTGTTATAGTGAGAAATGCCAGGACTAGCTTAGTGATTGAACAATCTTAGTTTAGTCCCACCAACACAGTGCAGGAAGGTCTTTGAGAAGACTTTCCTAGCATTTGTGGTCATTTTATTCTCTGTTTACCCACAGCAACCCCTATACCACCCGACCTAACCGTCGGGGTGATACTTGGCATGATCGAGATCGCATTCATGTTACTGTGCGGAGAGACAGAGCTCCTCCAGAGAGAGGAGGGGCTGGCACCAGCCAGGATGGGACCTCAAAGAACTGGTTCAAGATTACAGTAAGTACTTTGAGAAAGTAGATGGTACAGTAGAGATAGGAGGCCATGTTCAGAGTGGAGATGTTTAATTTTATTCCACAAAAATTATTCTTTTTTTTTTTTTTTTTTTTTTTTTTTTTGAGATGGAGTCTCGCTCTGTCGCCCAGGCTGGAGTGCAGTGGCCGGATCTCAGCTCATTGCAAGCTCCGCCTCCCGGGTTGACACCATTCTCCTGCCTCAGCCTCCCGAGTAGCTGGGACTATAGGCGCCCGCTACCTCGCCCGGCTAGTTTTTTGTACTTTTTAGTAGAGACGGGGTTTCACCGTGTTAGCCAGTATGGTCTCGATCTCCTGACCTCGTGATCCGCCCGTCTCGGCCTCCCAAAGTGCTGGGATTACAGGCTTGAGCCACCGCACCCGGCCCTTTTTTTTTTTTTTTTTTTTTTAAATGGAGTCTTGCTCTGTCACCCAGGCTGGAGTGTGGTGGCGTGATCTCAGCTCACTACAACCTCCGCCTCCTGGGTTCAAGCGATTCTTCTGCTTCAGCCTCCCGAGTAGCTGGGACTACAGACACCCACCACCATGCCCGGCTAATTTTTATGTTTTAAGTAGAGACGAGGTTTCACTGTATTGGCCAGGCTGGTCTTGAACTCCTGACCTCATGATCCGCCCGCCTTGGCCTCCCAAAGTGCTGGGATTATAGGCATGAGCCAGCACACCCAGCCCAAAAATTATTCTTGTTAGCTGATTATGCCACAGTCAAGTATCTATCTTTTCTCCTAGGAATCAGTATCTTCCAACACCTTAGAGCAGGTTCAGAGAAGGGGTGGAAGAGAAATATGAAAACTGTGGTTGTGGAAGGAGTAATTCCTCTGGATGTCTTCATTTGGCTCAGGCTGAGTATGGGGCTTGGAGTCCCTGGAGTTCTCTGAGGGGCAGGCAAGGTGTAAATAATATCTTGGAAATTTTAGAATCAAAAAAAATTGATTTTTTTTTTGGAGGGATTATAAGCATAAGTGGACTGGGTACAGTGGCGCATGCCTGTAATGCCAGCAGTTTGAGAGGCTGAGGTGGAGGATCACTTGAGGCTGGGAGTTCGAGACCAGTCTGGGAAATACAGCAAGACCCCTTCTCTACAGAAAATTTTAAAATTAGCCGGGCATGGTGGTGCATGCCTGTAGTCCTGGCTATTCCAGAAGACTAAGACAGGAGGATTGCTTGAGCCCAAGAGATGAAGGCTGCAGTGAGTTATGATCGCACCACTGCACTCCAGCCTGAGTTACAGAGTGAGGCCCTGTTACTAAGAAAATATAGCAAGTGTTGGCCAGGTGTGGTGTCTCATGCCTGTAATCCCAGCACTTTGGGAGGCCGAGGCGGGTGGATCACCTGAGGTCAGGAGTTCGAGACCAGTCTGACCAACGTGGTGAAACCCCATCTCTACTAAAAATACAAATAATTAGTCAGGCGTGCCTGTAATCCCAGCTACTCGGGAGGCTGAGGCAGGAGAATCGCTTGAACCTGGGAGGCGGAGGTTGCGGTGAGCTGAGATCGTGCCATTGCACTCTAGACTGGGCAACAAGAGCGACGCTTTGTCTAAAAAAAAAAAAAAAAAAGAATATAGCAAGTGTAAGTAGACAGAAAGGAAGTTAAAGAATCTATGTATGTCTCAAGTAGAAAAGCTGGTACTGGTCCTTTCTTTAGGTAGTCTTTTAAAGTTTGGTAGAAGGTATAGAAGGGATTGTATTGGGTCTGCTATTCAGCCTTACTTATCGTTCCCTTCTTTTATCTTTCTCTCATTGCTAGATTCCTTATGGCAGAAAATATGATAAGGCATGGCTCCTGAGCATGATTCAGAGCAAGTGCAGTGTGCCCTTCACCCCTATTGAGGTAAGACAAGGCCTGAGTGGCTGGCTGGCCAGGCATCCGGGATGGTGAAGGGGCAAGCTGGACTCCCAGTGTAATGCCCCTCCCCAAGGGTCTCTGGACTCCCAGTGTAATGCCCCTCCCCAAGGGTCTCTGGACTCCCAGTGTAATGCTCCTGTTTCCTCTTGCAGTTTCACTATGAGAATACACGGGCCCAGTTCTTCGTTGAGGACGCCAGCACTGCCTCTGCATTGAAGGCTGTCAACTATAAGATTTTGGATCGGGAGAACCGAAGGGTGTGTTTAAAGGGCCTGGCTTGGCTGGAGGTGGAAGTTGGTGCTCAGAGCAGGGACTGGGTCTTGGTCTGAGGTCTTGCGGCTTAGGCTTCTCTCGAGTTTTCTGTGCCCTTTGTGTCTTCCCTCCAGATATCTATCATCATCAACTCTTCTGCTCCACCCCACACTATACTGAATGAACTGAAGCCAGAACAAGTAGAACAGCTAAAGGTGAGGCAGGCTCAAATTAGATGTTTCCAACCCAGTCTTACCACTTCTCACAACCCCACCCCACTCATACCACCCCAGTGACCACTAAACCCTTCTTTTACCTCTGTAGCTGATCATGAGCAAACGATACGATGGCTCCCAGCAAGCCCTTGACCTCAAGGGCCTCCGTTCAGACCCAGGTTGGTTGACAGCAGTAGTTCTCAGATAGGTGGTGACAAGGTGGAATCTGTCAGGGAGGGAAAGTTTGAGGATGTTTTACTGCTAATGCTGCCCTGGGCAAGCCCTTCAGCCTTTCCTTTCCTTCCCTTCTGCTTCCTGAAGATTTGGTGGCCCAAAACATTGATGTTGTCCTGAATCGCAGAAGCTGTATGGCAGCTACCCTGAGGATCATTGAAGAGAACATCCCTGAGGTAAGGCCTTTGGCCCAGTATTAGGCATGAGGAAGCAGGGTGGGTTAGATAGGATGTGGCTGGAGGGCAGATTCGTCTCTGATCCACTTGGTGGTGGTGCTTCCTCTAAACTCCTTTCTCCTCACAGCTGTTGTCCTTGAACTTGAGCAACAACAGGCTATACAGGCTGGATGACATGTCTAGCATTGTTCAGAAGGCGCCCAACTTGAAGATCCTAAACCTTTCTGGAAATGAAGTGAGAATTGATCGCTCGGCTATATTTTTGAAGGGATGGGTAGAGGGTGTAGAGAGTTTGTCCGGTGATGGCAAGAGGCAAGAGAGAAAACTTGGGCCAGATGTGCTGGTTTGCGACTGTAATCCTAACACTTTGAGAGGCCAGGGCAGGAGGATCACTTAAGGCTAGGAGTTCGCATGCCTGTAGTCCAAGCTGCTCCTGGGGGCTGAGGTGGGAGGGTTGCTGGAGCGCAGGAGTTCAAGGCTGCAGTGAGTTATGATTGCGCCGTTGCATTCTAGCCTGAGCAACCTGTTTCAAAAAAATTTTTTTAATTTAAAAAATAAATTAGTCAAGCATGATGTCATATGCCTGTAGTCCTAGATACCCAGGAGTCTGAGGTGGGAGGATCTCTTGAGTCCACGAGTTTGAGGCTGCAGTGAACTATGATCATGCCACAGCACTGAACTTGGGTGACAGAGTGAGACCCTGTCCCCCCCAAAAAAAAGAAAATTTTA
Source organism: Rhinopithecus roxellana (assembly GCF_007565055.1). NCBI lineage: Eukaryota > Metazoa > Chordata > Mammalia > Primates > Cercopithecidae > Rhinopithecus > Rhinopithecus roxellana. The sequence goes on along the minus strand of NC_044563.1, from coordinate 10,334,502 downwards.
AGAGATTAAAAAAGAAGATTTCAGAGCTAAGCATAGGGGCTGGAGGTATGGGGATCCAGCTGGCTGTCTTCACCAGGGTCTCCTCCCTTTTTTCCTTCTACCATTTGCAGTTGAAGTCTGAGCGGGAGTTGGACAAGATAAAGGGGCTGAAACTAGAAGAGCTCTGGCTCGACGGAAACTCCTTGTGTGACACCTTCCGAGACCAGTCCACCTACATCAGGTCAGTTGTAGCCTGTGTCTCCCCTCCTGGGGACCTTCACCCCCTGGGAGGCTGAGCTAATGCATCCTGACCAGGGCCGGTCTGCGGAGATGTGCAGCCCTGAGCTGGAACCACCTGTCCTTTGGGAGGATCACGTGCTCCCCACTTTGGTCTGTCTATGTCTTCCAGCTTTGTCCTGAGATCCTTTCTCTTCTCTTCTGACCTGACTATCTGTTTGCTGGGTCTGTGGCTTTTCTCTTTCTTCCTGAACACAACCTTTTCTAGAATCTCCCTACCCTGTTGTTCCAGGAAAGGCATCTCTCCTTTCTACTCTGACCAGAGGGTATTTTGTACATACCCTATAGATGGGGTTGCCTTATACCAAGAGCCTGGTGTCTGTGGGCTGAGGAAGCCCTCCCTACCTGGGACTTCCTTACTGAGATGGGCCTTCCGTCCTTTGTATTGTGATGGTCCCTCTTGCCCTTGCGGGAAGAGGGACCCTTTTCTCAGGATCCACTTGCCCAGGGTTGTTGCCTGGGCATTCCTGCCCATGCTGAGGTTGAGGCCTCCTAGGGGCTGGTGGCATGCAATCTGTCTATCTTGCCCAGTGCTGTGAGCTGGGCTCTCCCTGAAGAAGAAACCTGGGTTCCCGAAGACGTGATCAGAGCTGGGGCCCCGCCAGCAGGCGAGGGAATCCCAAGGCAGGTGCTGGGCGTGGAGGCCACGGGGGCATAGGCTACTAAGGAGACAGAGAACTGACCCCCTCGGGGGCGCTGCCTCTCCCTCACTCACACACTGCACGTCACCCTGTTTGGCCCCGGTGGATGGCTGGTTAGCCAGAGACGGGTAAGATTCCTCAGGGAAGGAACAACCTAAGACAGGCACAGTCGCAGAGGGGCCATCAGGAGATAACTTGGGGGCAACAGAGGTGGGGCATGGACCCTCACCCCCACAATCCTGCAAGGGCCTGAACCCTCACACCTTCTGAGGGAGGTCTCCTGCCCCCATGGCTGCTTTGCTCCCCACGCCCAGTTCAGATCGGGACCCAGGTAGCTGACAGAGACCTGGCCAACAGCAAGTGCCCACTCACCACAGCAAGGATTTGTTTCTCATTTCTACCTTGGACCACAGGGATGGGGCAGCTGAAAGAAAGGGCTGTGTCAGTTTCTCCCTTTTTTCCCTCATTTTTCTAGATGCTTTTTTGCCTTGTAGTTCTTTTCCGTTTTTCTTTGCTTTCTCTTTCTTTTTCTTCTCTGTCTCCTATACCTCCTCATCTCTCCCTTGCCCCTGCCCCATCTTGCCTTTTTCTCTTTTTCCTCCTTTTCCTCTCCTTTCTTACTCCTTGGCTTCTCCTCTTCCTGAGCCCCACCTGCTCATCTCCCTGCCCCAACATCCTGTGCCATCCCTGTGGTGTGTTTGGGTCTTGGCCAAGGCCAGACCTGGCAGAACTGATGGATACCTGGTGAGGCAGCGGAGCCCCTGGGCTCCCACCCCATTCCCTCCTCCCGGGGCTGCACAGGTGAGTAGGTGGAAGGTAAGGGGGGCAGGGAGGGGAAAGAGGTCCTGGGCTTAAAGCCTAGGCTTGGAGTACTGCTCCTTGACACTCAGGGTCAGGCAGAGAGAAAAGAGACAGCCTTCAAGGCAGTCCATGTCTGGGTGCCCCGGGTCAGGTGGGGAGTGGGGCCATTTTTCCCTGAGCACAGGCTGGGAGGGAGTGGAGGGATGAGCAGGATGGGATGGGCTGTCCCTCGGGTTTGGTATATTTGCTCCTAGAGCAGCCCAGGAGGCACGGTGGCTCTGAAGCATCACTCACTTCTGTCCCGTTCTTGACAGCGCCATTCGCGAACGATTTCCCAAGTTACTACGCCTGGTAAGTCCATAATTTTTTCATTCTAACAAGCACAGTGTCTCCCACTCACAAGGATTCCTGGATAGTTTTCTTTTCTTTTTATTTATTTTTTTTTTGAGGCGGAGTTTCACTCTTGTCGCCCAGGTTGGAGTGCAACGGCGCGATCTCAGCCCACCGCAACCTCCGCCTCCCAGGTTCAAGCAATTCTCCTGCCACAGCTTACTGAGCCTGAGTAGCTGGGATTACAGGCACGTGCTACCATGCCTGGCTAATTTTTGTATTTTTAGTAGAGACAGGGTTTTACCATGTTGGCCAGGCTGGCCTCAAACTCCTCACCTCAGGTGATCCATCCACCTTGGCCTCCCAAAGTGCTGGGATTATATGCGTGAGCCACCTTGCCGGGCCCTTTTTTTTTTTTTTTTTTGATGGAGTCTTGCTCTGTTATCCAGAGTGCAGTGGTGCAATCTAGACTCACCGCAACCTCCGCCTTCTGGGTTCAAGCAATTCTCCTGCCTCAGTCTCCCGAGTAGCTGGGATGACATGCATGTGCCACAACGCCCGGCTAATTTCTTTGTGTATTTTTAGTAGAGACGGGGGTTTCACCATGTTGGCCAGGATGGTCTTGAACTCCTGACCTCAACTAATCCATCCACCTTGGCCTCCCAGTGTGCTGGGATTACAGGCGTGAGCCACTGCGCCCAGCCTAGATTCCTGGATACTTTTCATGATGCTTTTATACGTGACTTCTGATCCTTCTCTCTCAGTTCTTTAGTCTACTTATGCATCCAGCCTTTTTCTCTCTGGTTTAAACTGTCAACTTTCTTTTTTGTTTTTTGAGACAGGGTCTCGCTCTGTCATCCAGGCTGGAGTGCAGTGGCACAATCGTAGTTTACTGCAACCTTCGCCTGCCAGGCTCAAGTGATCCTCCCCCTTCAGCCTCCCAAATAGCTGGGACTACAGGCACACACCACCATGCCCAGCTAATTTTTGTTTTTTTTTTTTTGTAGAGATGGGTTTTGCCATGTTGTCCAGGCTGGTCTAAAACTCCTGGGCTCAAGCCATCTGCCTGCCTCGGCCTCCCAAAGTTCTGGGATCACAGGTGTGAGCCACTGCCCAGTCTACACTGTCAACTTTTACTTCCTTTCCACAGGATGGCCATGAGCTACCCCCGCCAATTGCCTTTGATGTTGAAGCCCCCACAACGTTACCGCCCTGCAAGGTAGGAAGCATGGACTGAGTAAGACTTTATGTATGGAGAGAATACTACTTCCATGTTCCTAGTATCTTGTTTGATTTCAGGGAAGCTATTTTGGAACAGAAAACTTGAAGAGTCTGGTCCTGCACTTCCTACAACAGTAAGTATCCCAGGGCCCCCTCTCCCCACCCCGGGGTTGGCAGGGAAAGGTGGGCAGACCCAGGTACACCTCAGCCGCACTCTTGTTTTTTTTTATTTGTTTGTTTGTTTTTTGGACAGTGTCTCACTCTGTCACCCAGGCTGGAGTGCAATGGTGTGATCTTGGCTCACTGCAACCTCTGCCTCCCAGGGTTCAAGTGATTCTCCTGCCTCAGCCTCCCCAGTAGATGGGACTACAGGCGTGTGCCACCACACCTGGCTAATTTTTGTATTTTTCATAGAGACGGGGTTTCATTGTGTTGGCCAGGCTAGTCTCCAACTCCTGACCTCATGATCCACCAGCCTTATCCTCCCAAAGTGTTGGGATTAGAGGCATGAGCCACCGCGCCTCTTTGTTTGTATTTTTAGTAGAGACAGGGTTTCGCCATGTTGCCCAGGCTGGTCTTGAACTCCTGGGCAAAAGCTGTTCATCCACCTCAGCCTCCCAAAGTGCTGGGATTACAGACATGAGCCTCCATGCCCGGCCACAACTCACTCTTGGGAGCTACTGGGTCCTTTTATGGCTCTAGACCACATAGTCCATACTTTCTCTTTTGATTTTCCCATAGGTACTATGCAATTTATGACTCTGGAGATCGGCAAGGGCTCCTGGATGCCTACCATGATGGGGCCTGCTGTTCCCTGAGCATTCCTTTCATTCCTCAGAACCCTGCCCGGTGAGTATCACATCCCAGAATTTCCCCGGGACCACTGGGTTTCCCAGCAGATACAAGGCAGCACCTGCTGGCAGCACTGCTCTGAACACCACGTCCATTCCTCTTATTCCCCCAGAAGCAGCTTGGCAGAGTATTTCAAGGATAGCAGAAATGTGAAGAAGCTTAAAGACCCTAGTAAGTGTGTGATATGAACAAAATACGATGGGAAAAGGGCATGGGAAGGAATCAGTCATAGAACTCAGGGGTGTGTGGCAGCACCACTGAGCTTTCTCCTCCACCCACAGCCTTGCGGTTCCGGCTGCTGAAGCACACGCGTCTCAACGTTGTTGCCTTCCTCAACGAGTTGCCCAAAACCCAGCATGACGTCAATTCCTTCGTCGTAGACATAAGCGCCCAGACAGTAAGCTCCTGTTGGTGCCCTGACAGAAGCCTAAAATTGGGGTGGGGGTGGCATTTCATAGACAAGGGGGGGCACTCAGGCTCTGAGAAGTGTACATTGTACCCGATGCTGCCTCTCTTTCAGAGCACACTGCTGTGTTTTTCTGTCAATGGAGTCTTCAAGGAAGGTAAGAATCTTTGGAGTCCTGAGTTTGTAGCATGGTCCCACCCCCAGCTGGAATTTTCCTCAGCACTCTTAGCTTCCCAGCTACTTTCTCTCCCATTTTCTTTTTGAGTGCCTTCTCCCATTCTGAACCCAAGCCGTCTTGGCTTGGCCTAGTTCTCCACCTGTCCTTTCTGGATATGGGAAAAGCCTGGGGATTAGGAGGACTTTGGAGTCAGGCAGTTCTTAGTTTCCATCCCAGTTTTGGTTGTGTGGGGCTGTGGACAAGTAACATTACCTCTAAGACAGATTCTTTATTTGTAAGTTGGGGTTAAGTAATAGCCATCTCATAGTGGTGCTATAGGAAGTAACTGAAGTGACTTTACAAGTAATTACTTTTTTTTGAGACGGAGTCGTACTCTGTCACCAGGCTGGAGTGCAGTGACGCAGTCTTGGTTCACTGCGACCTCCGCCTCCTGGGTTCAACTGGTTCTCCTGCCTCAGCCTCCCAAGTAGCTGGGACTATAGGCGCACACCACCACGCCCAGCTAATTTTTGTATTTTTAGTACAGACGGGGTTTCGCCATGTTGGACGGGACCCACCTGCCTTGGCCTCTCAAAGTGCTGGGATTATAAGCATGAGACGCCGCGCCCGGCCGCAGTCATTACTATTGTCCTTTCTGACCCGGCCCTTCAGCCCACCTCTGCTTCCCTCATGCCCGTACATACTTAATCATCCCTCTCTGACCCGCTAGGATTCTTTGTATCAAAGAAGACCGTGATTCAAGAAGCCGTTTGTAAACATAAAGCACTAGTGACCCTAAGGTGTCGTTGCTGTTCTCATTGCAGTGGACGGAAAGTCCCGGGATTCTTTGCGAGCCTTCACCCGGACGTTCATTGCTGTTCCTGCTAGCAATTCAGGGTAAATATTCTGCTTTTCACGTTGGATACCAGTCCTAATCATGGCCAACAGTGTGGTGATTGGAAGGTAGAGTCAGTCTTTGGGGTGATTTCAGAAAGGCAACAGGAAATCAGAGAAAGCTCACATAGTAGTTAAGAGCCAGTTAGTTAATAGCTTGGCTCTGGAATTGTACCGTCTGGGTTTTCACCCTGGCTCCACTACTTCCAGCAAGTAGGCTGCTGCCTCATCTGAAAATTCATTTAACAATATTCACTTCCTAAGTTTGTCGTAAGGATGAATAAAAGAGCTAAGAACTGTCCATGGGTTGGGAGAACTCTAGTGTGTTTGGTAGATAATCCTTCCAAACATTGATTCCATGGGAGGGGATAAATGATAAAAGGTAACAATAGCTAAGAGTGGGAGGGGGGGACCTTGTGGATATTGAAAGAATCAGAGAGTAGGAATGACGTTGGGAGGATGACGTTATTTATCTGTCTAGCTTTTTAAGTGCTCTTTGTCCTCAAGGCTATGTATTGTAAACGACGAGCTATTTGTGCGGAATGCCAGTTCTGAAGAGATCCAAAGAGCCTTCGCTATGCCTGCACCCACGCCTTCCTCCAGCCCAGTGCCCACCCTCTCTCCAGAGCAGCAGGAAATGTTGCAAGCATTCTCTACCCAGTCTGGCATGAACCTCGAGTGGTCCCAGAAGTGAGTACTGGGCATGTGTAGGATGCGGTGAACTGAAGTAGGGCCAGTAGTAAATAATGAGAGCTCCCGATGGTTTTTTGTGTGTGTGTTTTTGTTTTCTTTATAGAGACAAGTTCTTGCTCTGTCATCCAGGCTGGGGTGTAGTGGTGATCATAACTCACTGTAGCCTCTAACTGCTGAGCACAAGCTATCCTCCCACCTCAGCCTCCAGAGTAGCTGGGCCTACAGGCATGTGCCACCTTTTTTTTTTTTTCTTTTTGAGATGGAGTCCTGCTCTGTTCCCAGGCTATAGTGCAGTGGTGCGATCTTGGCTCATTACAACCTCTGCCTCCCAGGCTCAAGCAATTCTCCCGCCTCAGCCTCCCAAGTAGCTGGGATTACAGGCACATGCCACCATGCCTGGCTAATTTTTTGTATTTTTTTTTTTTTTGGGGGGGTAGAGACGGGGTTTCACCATGTTGGCCAGGCTGGTCTCGAATTCCTGACCTCGTGATCTGCCCACCGTGGCCTCCCAAAGTGCTGGGATTACAGGCATGAGGCACTGCGCCCAGCCAGATTTTTATTTGCTTGTTTGTTTTGAGACAGGGTCTCACTGTGATACCCAGGCTGGAGTACAGTGGTGTGATCACAGCTCACTGCAGCCTCAACTGCTAGGGCTCAGGTCATTCTCCCACCTCAGGTACCTGAGTAACCTGAGTAACTGGGATTACAGGCATAGGCCACAGCACCTGACTGATTTTTCTGTTTTTTTTTTTTTTTTTTTTTTTTTTTTTGAGACGGAGTGTTGCTCTGTCGCCCAGGCTGGAGTGCAGTGGCCGGATCTCGGCTCACTGCAAGCTCCGCCTCCTGGGTTTACGCCATTCTCCTGCCTCAGCCTCCCGAGTAGCTGGGACTACAGGCGCCCGCCATCTCGCCCGGCTAGTTTTTTGTATTTTTAGTAGGGACGGGGTTTCACCGTGTAGGCCAGGATGGTCTCGATCTCCTGACCTCGTGATCCACCCGTCTCGGCCTCCCAAAGTGCTGGGATTACAGGCTTGAGCCACCGCGCCCGGCCGATTTTTCTGTATTTCTTTGTGGAGATGGGGTTTTGCCATGTTGCCCACCTAGGCCTCCCAAAGTGCTGGGGTTATAGGTGTGAGTTACCATGCCTGGGTTCCTGAAATTTCAAAAGGCAAAACTTTTGGCTGCTTAAAAAAACCTAATAGTTGGCCAGGCGAGGTGGCTCACATTTGTAATCCCAGCACTTTGGGAGGCTGAGGCATGCATGTCATGAGGTCAGGAGATCAAGACCATCCTGGACAACATGGTGAAACCTCGTCTCTACTAAAAATACAAAAATTAGTGGGGCTTGGTGGTCCATGCCTGTAGTCCCAACTACTCGGGAGGCTGAGGCAGGAGAATTGCTTGAACCCGGCAGGCAGAGGTTGCAGTGAGCCGAGATCGTGCCACTGCACTGCAGCCTGGTGACAGAGCAAGACTCCGTCTCAAAAACAAAAAACCAAAAAACCCTGATAGTCTACAAAAAATTTACCTGTGCATAAATTAGCATAAAGATTTTTAAAGGTTGCCGGGCGCAGTGGCTCACGCCTGTAATCCCAGCACTTTGGGAGGCCGAGGTGGGCGGATCACGAGGTCAGGAGTTCGAGATCAGCCTGGCTAACATAGTGAAATCCGTCTCTACTAAAAATACAAAAATTAGCTGGGCATGATGGTGGCACCTGTACTCCCAGCTACTCGGGAGACTGAGGCAGGAGAATGACTTGAACCTGGGAGGCAGAGGTTGCAGTGAGCCGAGATTGCGCCATTGCACTCCAGCCTGGGCAGCAGTGAGACTGCGTCTCAAAAAAAAAAAAAATTGTTAAAGGCAAATGGAAGTTCCTTTTCATATACTGTTCTGCAACTTAGTTTCTTTACTTACACCATGAACATCTTTCCCTATCACTGTAAAAACTATCTTGGGCTTCTTGACAGCTATTTATTATTCCTTATCTTTGATAAGCTATTGGTAGAATATTTGGACTTTTACTAATTTCTCATTTGTATAAATAGTGCAAGGATGTATAAGAATGTACATGTTTGTTGGCAAACTTGGGTGCTTTTATGGAATGGACTTCCAACTGGCATTTAGGGGTCAGAGTTCTTACAGAGCTGCCTGTTCTTCCACTCCAGGTGCCTTCAGGACAACAACTGGGACTACACCAGATCTGCCCAGGCCTTCACTCATCTCAAGGTAAGGTCTGCAAATACAGTAACAAAAAGACTAGGATCTCTGGGCCTTCCGGAGGTCAGGTTAGCCGGGGTTGCTGAGTGGGGATGGTAGACCTGCCTCTACTGACCTTCATTTTTCTCCAGGCCAAGGGCGAGATCCCAGAAGTGGCATTCATGAAGTGATTGTAGTCATGCCCCAGAAGCAGCTCCCCCTGTAAATAGTCCTTGGATATTACCGTCTGGTTGTCGTCTGTCATCTCCTCCTGTGTGGCCCTAGGCCGCCCCGTGACTGTGACCGAGGGAGGGAGGGCTGCCTGATCCCTCTCCTCGCCTGCCCTGGAAGCCTTCAGAAGATTGAGCCTCACTGATGCCCGGAAGCCAAAGCTTACTTTGTAGAACTGACACTAAACTACCCGAAGGACTTAGGTGCTTTGTGTACTTAACCCCAGGACCTCCTTACTTTTTAATATAAAGAGTGATGTTGTATTTTGTGTTCTGCGTTCTGGATTGGTTGTCTCCTCCCAGCCCTGAGCGGGAGGGCGGGCCTTCTAGCGGGGGCGCCCAGGGAGGGCGGAAGGCGGCTCCGCGACAGGAAGTCCCACCCCGGAAGTCGGCTGGCCATGGCGGTGCCTTGGAGGCGGTGGCCCACTGGGCTGCTTACTGTGCTGCGACCCCTGCCCACGCCCCGGCCCCTGCAAGGCGCGACGCTGCAACGGGATGTGTTGCTCTTTGAGCATGATCGGGGCCGCTTCTTCACCATCCTCGGGCTGTTCTGCGCGGGCCAGGGCGTCTTCTGGGCCTCCCTGGCTGTGGTAGCCGTGTCCCGGCCCCCGGTCCCGGTGAAGCCTCTGGATGCGGAGGTCCCAAACCGCGGCCCCTTCGACCTGCGCTCCGCTCTCTGGCGCTATGGTCTGGCCGTCGGCTGCGGCGCCATTGGTAAGACGTGGGCTGGCTTCCCACTATGGCAACGTGGGGTGACGGGACACGACCTTCTCTATACAGGCAGGGAGAGTCGGGGGCTCCCTATACAAGAGTGGTGGGCGGGCTTAACCCTACAGAAATTCGAAACACTGGCCGGGCGTGGTGGCTCATATGCTGGGAGGCCGGAGGCGGGCGGATCACTAGGTCAGGACCTTGAGACCATCCTGGCTAACACCATGAAAACCCGTCTCTACTAAAAATACAAAAATTTAGCTGAGCGCGGTGGCATGCGCCTGTAGTCCCAGCTACGCGGGAGGCTGAGGCAGGAGAATCAATTGAACCCGGGAGGCAGAGGTTGCAGTGAGCCGAGATCACGCCACTGCACTCCGGCTCAGTCGCATTCCGGTCTCAGAAGAAAAAAAAAGCGAAACACGTGTGTCCCCGAGCGCCGTGCCCTGTCATAATCTAGGCTGAGGTCTCCCCTTTACTCTGCGACCTTGAGCAAGGTCCTTAAAGCTCTTCGTCCTCCCATTAAATGTCTACAAAAGTTGTTGGGAGGAATAACAGGATTGGGGTGTATAAGAGCTCAGTACTGCACTCCAGCCTGAGCGACAGAGCGAAACTCAATCTCAAGCTCAGTAAATATTACTTTCATCCCCAAGATTTCTTATTCAGAGGGCACTGGAAAAGTCGTTACTTAGATGTACAGTGAAAACCCCTCACCCTAATCTCTGCCCTTCCTGCAGGAGCCCTCATACTCGGTGCTGGTCTTCTCTTCTCTCTCCGGTCCGTGCGCTCAGTGGTGCTTCGAGCTGGAGGGCAGCAGGTGACCCTCACCACTCATGCCCCTTTTGGCTTGTGGGCCCATTTCACAGTTCCTTTGAAGCAGGTATCTTGCATGGCCCACCGGGATGAAGTCCCTGCCATGCTACCTCTGAAAGTCAAAGGCCGACGCTTCTACTTCCTCTTGGACAAAGCTGGACACTTCCCTAACACAAAACTCTTTGACAATACTGTGGGTGCCTACCGGAGCTTGTGAAGAAACGACCTCAAGTCACTCACCTCTCCAACAGGATAGAAACGGAACCTTGGGGAGCCAGGTGTGTTGGTTCACACCTGTTGTAATCCCAGCACTTTGGGAGGGTAAGGCAGGAGGACTGCTGGAGCCCAGGAGTTTGAGACCAGCCTGGGCAACATAGTGAGACCTTGTCTGTATTTACAAAAAAAAAAAAAAAAAAAAAAAAAGCCAATCTTAGAATGGAGTAACCACCAGGGTCACACAAGGAGGTTAAGATTCATTAACAACAAATAAAGGAGCAGTCATCCCTAGGGCAGCTGCCTAACAGTACCTCTAAGTTTCAATCCATGTCTGCTTAGCCTTCACTCCTTCCTCCTATCTAGTTGTACTTTAACATCAAAAGCTCACAAGATGAAGACAGTAATATAGTATTTTGGTACAAAAACAGCTGTAGGAAGAGGAGTAGGGGGGCCTGTCATTACGTTTCCCCCCTGAAAGGAAAACTAAGACTCCCAACATAAACAGGGCCTTGCGGGGGGCAAGAGGATTGCAGGCACTTGGGCATGGAGTCTTTGGCTGCAGGAAGCACTCTGGTTATTCTTCAGGAATGGGAAAGGCGTGGCCCAACAAGAGCATCTGTCTCAGAGCTCCACTCAGGGTCACCCCTCTCCAGAGGCCGGTGTGGGGTGGCTTCAGACTTCCACTGCACGACCTGGAGCACCAAGACCACACACCACAATACCAAATTCACCCAAGAAGAGGTCTGTGGGAGACAGGGACAGGAGTGTCAGGAATGGGACCATTTCAAATCCAGTCCATCCCACCCACACACCACTCTTAACTGCTGAATTTTAGGCTGACAACCCCCTCAGCTCCTCTCACTGGTGAGCCAAGCTCATAATACGCTGGTGAGCACCCACACAGCTACAGATACTTATGTGAATCTTTCCTTCTATCCTTGGGTCTCACTTCAGCACTGTGTAGGTTGGAGTAAAACTGCAGAGCAGTTCCGGGGGGTCTCCATGGAATTTTCTGGGCTTCAGAACAGCTGTGAGGCCAAAGAGACAGTTGTGAGAAAGGGTGATAGTTTATATCCGAGGCACACCTGTGCCCAGTGCCCTATGAGTTGAGAGCAACTGATGGGGATAAAAAGGAAATCATAGGACCCTGGTGCAGAGGGAAGGTAGCCCTAGCCAGGCTTCCCTCCCTCTCCCATTACCTAATTGTACTGTTCAGGGAGATGATGGAGTTGCAGAGAGATCTGGTGCCAAATCGAAGGATACAGGCAGACACCAAGACCAGGAAGATGGCTATAGCTGAGATGGCCAGTGCAATGCGCAGCCCTATAGAACCTCTGAGAGGGAGAGAACAAGCCTTGTGGTGGAGGCGAGGCTCAGCCTACCTCAGACCCTGGCCCTCATGGTTGGGCAGTCACCTGTGGGAGTCCTCAATGCAGCTGCTGTAGATCCAGAAGAGCAGAAGCAGGAGGCAGTAGAGGGCCAAGAGGCCAGAGGCCCCAGCTACAAAGTAGCAGAGGGATGGTGCCGAGGGATGGGATAAGGCCAGGGAGGAGCCATTCAGGGTGGCGACACCATACAGGGGACATCTACCACTGAAGGAGCCCTGTGGAGAGAAGCTGCTGAGTCCTAGATTTCAGGTTAATGCCTCTGGATGCAGTGTCTTGGTAGGTGTTAGTGATAACCTAGGCCAGGACCATTCCAGGAAGTTATTTGTGCACTGTCAGTTCCTATTTCTGGGACAGAGATATTGATGGAGAGGGCCTGTTGGGGAATCAAACCTGCAGTGGCCAGAAGGATCAAAAAATAGCCAATGACTATAGAATACAATGAGCTTCAGAGAAGCCTCATTAATTCTGGTCTTTGTGCAGAAACCTTAGAGTAAACCCAGGCCTTGTATATCCTTCAACAAATAACTACCTCTGAGGGTATTTTGTTGTTTTGTTTTTTGAGATGGAGTTTCGCTCTTGTCACCCAGGCTGGAGTGCAATGGCACGATCTCGGCTCACTGCAACCACCGCCTCCCAGGTTCGAGCGATTCTTCTGCCTCAGCCTCCCAAGTAGCTGGGATTACAGGCATGAGCCACCACACCCGGCTAATTTTTGTATTTTTAGTAGAGGCGTAGTTTTGCCATGTTGGCCAGGCTGGTCTCTAACTCCTGACCTCAAGTCATCTGCCCGCCTCAGCCTACCAAAGTGCTGGGATTACAGGCGTGAGTCACCGCGCCCTGCGAATCTCTGAGGTTTTCTCATGGTGTAAGATAGGCACACTAGTGGCTACTTTATAGGCATTAAATGAACCCATGTTCACTAACCAGATTACCTGGCTGGGGTAAAGGATGTAAATTATTGGCTTCCACCTTTACGTCAGCGTTTTCTACATCTCTTATTTTGTCATTTAATACACTGTGCTGCAATCACGTGGCATCTTGATCATCTCCACTACGCTATGCTTTATTTCTCGACAAAGCTCAGCACAAAAGGCTTCTGATTTAACGGATGGACGCAGGTTCCGCATCGACCTCTGTTTCAGAACCACAGTAAGGTCAGCAGGAGCCACGAAACCCGACTCCATCTAGTGCTTTAAGACGGCACTGACCCGTCCCTTTGGCGAGAGTACAACTTCGAAGTATGACCTGGCCCAGAGTAGCCACAAAGCGCGATTAGCCTCGCTGCATTTCAGGTACAGGCCGGTGCCAGCCGTGCCTTACCAGGTCCACCGGCTCCGAGCAGCAGCGAGCTCGGTGGGAAAGCGACAGTGGCCTCGCCACGTCAGGACCGGCCAGCTCCCGAGCCTACCTGACCCCGCCCCGCAGCCGCACCTGGGTCCGAGTCAGCGCCGCGGCCGCCACGGCCCCGCACAGGAAGGTGGCAGCAAACAGCGCAAGCTCGACGCGCTGCAGCCAGGGCAGCGCCATGGCGCCCTGACCACCAGGAAGCGCCGCCGCAGCCTCAACCCGGACAAACCCCACCTTATCCGGCGCGACCCACGAAGGTAGAGACGTCACTTCCGGGGGCGGGATTTATTTACAAAGACGGAAGCGCTCACCGACTCACAACGGCAAGTACAGCGAGTAGTCCGAGAGCGCCCACCGGCGGGCGGGGCGGCTGGTGCGGCCGATCATGGGCAGCTTCTGCACGTAGCGGGAGGCCGGGCTAGGCCCGTAAGGCGCGGGGAATGCAGTCTGGAAAAGGCGCCCGCGGCAGCGCCTCCCAGCCTGCCGCCCGGCGATGATGAAACGAAAGTGCGGGGCGCCGCGCGGGGCGAAACGGCTCTTCTGGAAGACGTCGCGGGTGCCGGTCCCGGGGCCCTGCTGCCGGGGTGCCCCGCGCGCCCGATGCACGCGCGGCAGGGGCCTGCTCTCAGAGGTGGCTGGCCCAGAGGCCGACGTGGGGCCGCCTCCGCCGCTGCCCCTGGGGCTCTCGTCGCCCTGCGGGCTGACCATGGCGCTTGCCGTCAGCTGCGGCATCTTCCGCACCGAGTCCGGGGCTGTCGCCGGCTCCTTCTTGTCCCCGGGAGGCCGCGGAGCCGTGGGTGCAGGCTGGCCGGTGCCGAAGCGTGTGGCCAGGCTGTCACCGAAGAAGGCGTAGAGCTCCCGGTAGATGTCCGCCAGGGTCACCGAAAGAGAAGGGTCCTCCGGCCCCGCTCCCCCTGGCGGCAGCGGGAGGCCGGACCCAAAGCTGGGCTCTGCACCGCCCCCGGAGGACGACTCTTGCAAGAGAAGGCTGTCCCATGGCAGGTCGTCCAGGCGTCGGCACCCCCTGCCACCTGGGCCACCCCTGTTGGGCTCTGCTGCCTGGGCCTTCATCTTCAGCAGTCGCTCTACGGCCACCTGTAAAAGCCGAGGACTAAGATAGGCAAAAAATTCGAGGAACCTGGGCCCATCAAATACTCCAAAGTAAGCCTGCTTGGCTGCTAAGCTCATGCAGGGAAGGGAGGCTGGAAGGGGATGGTACTCACCAGAATGGCTCCATAGACTTTGTGCCCATCTGCTTTGACCTGTGCATTAGATACTGAATAATCATCCAGCACAGCCTGCAAGTTTGTCCAGTACGTGGACAGGTGTGGGTACAGGACTCGTTCTACTGCCTGGAAGGAAGAGAAGGAATGCAGTTAGCATCTCTTTGATACTTATTCCCTCTCTAGGACCCTTTCCCATGAAACACCTACCTTTATTTCTGATCCTAGACAGAGCTCAATCCTCCTAAATTCCCTGATTGGCATATTCAGCCATACATTTATTTGGAACCTACTGTATACCTAAGCTAGGCATTGGGAATAAAGGTACAAAGGTAGACAATAAAAAGTATACCCAGTATCACTACCCTGTGTGCCAAGGGCTAAAACAATGCTCATTGCTAACAACTCCAAAATTTAGTTTGCCTACTGCTACCCCATACAATCAGGCAAGTACTGGCTTCACTTAGATGTAAACTGAGACTCAGTTCAAACAATCTGCATAAAAACCACCAACCAGAGACTTGGACTCTGATTATACAATTTAAAATCCTGTGATTGGCCAGGCGCAGTGGCTCACACCTGTAATACCAGCACTTTGGGAGGCCGAGGCCGAGACCTCCTGAGGTCAGGAGTTCAAGACCAGCATGACCAACAAGGTGAAACCCCGTCTTTACCAAAAATACAAAAATTAGCCGGGCGTGGTGGCAGGTGCCTGTAGTCCCAGCTACTAGGAAGGCTGAGACAGGAAAATTGCTTGAACCCAGGAGGTGGAAATTGCAGTAAGCCAAGACCGCACCACTGCACTCCAGCCTGGACGATGGAGCAAGCCTCCATCTCAAAAAAAAAAAAATTCCTGTGATTACTTTGGGGGAAAGCAAGACTTCAAATAAATGACATTTGTGATGGCCTTTGATGGATGAGGCAGAGTTCTGTGGTCATTCATCCACAGCACGAACACTTGAAAGTGTTGACAAAATTGTCAAATTCCTAAAAAACAAAACTTACTGCTGACTTGAGAATATGAAAGCTTCAATAATTCTGTAACTATGGAAGACGCTGAAATAGTAGTTAAGAATTAACTATAAAGAGGCCGGGCACGGTAGCTCACGCCTATAATCCCAGCACTTCGGAAGGCGAGGTGGGTGGCTCACAAGGTCAGGAGTTCAAGACCAGCCTGGCCAAAATGATGAAACCCTGTCTCTACTAAAAATACAAAAATTACCTGGGCGCAGTGGCAGGTGCCTGTAATCCCAACTACTTGGGAGGCTGAGGCAGGAGAATCACTTGAACTCAGGGGGCGGAGGTTGCAGTGAGCCGAGATCACGCCACTGTACTCCACCCTGGAAACCCCATCTCTATTAAAAAATACAAAAAATTAGCTGGGTATGATGGTGGACACCTGTAATCCCAGCTACCTGGGAGGCTGAGGCAGGAGAATCGCTTGAACCCAGGAGGCAGAGGTTGCAGTGAGCCGAAGTCGCGCCATTGCACTCCAGCCCGGGCGACAGTGCAAGACTGTGTCTCGAAAAAAAAAAAGAAAATACCATGCCAGAATTTACAAAGGTCTACAGACACTCAAGAAAAAGATGGGCCAGGTGCAGTGCCTCACACTTGTAATCCCAGCACTTTGGGAAGGCCAAAGGATCACTTAAACCAAGGAGTTTGAGACCATCCTGGGCAATGTAGGAGGACCTCATCTCTATTAAATAAAAAAAGAAAGAAAAGATGATCTAAATCTTATGAAAGTAAATATAAAAAAGAAATACTCCCGTCATCAGGCCAGTGATTCTAAAACCAGACAAGGACAGTACATGGAGGAAACGTGTTTAATTTCACTCATGAATATAGGTAAACCCTTTTAATATTTAGAAGACCCAAAAGTAATTAAAATGCATTACAGTCCAATAAAAGTTTTGGATTTTTTTTTTACAACTATCCCATGACCCAGTTGAGTGTATCATGGAACTATAAAGATTGTTTACTATCAGGAAATCTGTAATAACATTGGCAAATAAAAGCTGAAAAGCCTTAGGATCATTTCAAAAGATGCAGAAAAAGCATTTTATAAAAACCCAATATAAATTGATAAAATTAAGAACATAGGCCTGACGCCGTGGCTCACGTCTGTAATCCCAGCACTTTGGGAGGATAAGGCGGGCAGATCATGAGGTCAGGAGATCGAGAGCATCCCGGCTAACACAGTGAAACCCTATCTCTACTAAAAATGCAAAAAAATTAGCCGGGTGTGGTGGCAGGCGCCTGTAGTCCCAGCTACTCTCGGGAGGCTGAGGCGGAGAATAGCGTGAACCTGGGAGGCAGAGCTTGCAGTGAGCCGAGATGGCGCCACTGCACTCCAGCCTGGGTGACACAGCAAGACTCCATCTCAAAAAAAAAAACTCTCAAACAAATTAAGAGTATATATATATATACACACACACGTATATATACACACACGTGTATATATGTATGTGTACATATATGCGTGTATATATATATATATATATTTTGTGTGTGTATGACAGGGTCTAGCTCTGTCGCCCAGGCTGGAGTATAGTGGAATGATCATGGCTCACTGCAGCCTCAACCACCTGGGCTCAAGCAATCCTCCCACCTCAGCCTCCCAAGTAGCTGGGACTACAGGTATACGCCACCACACCCCACTAATTTCCTTTTTTATAGAGGCAGGACTGCTGCCTGGGCCTTCATCTTCAGCAGTCACTCTACGGCCACCTATAAGAGCCAAGGACTAAGATAGGCAAAAAATTTGAGGAACCTGGGCCCATCAAATATTCCAAAGTAAGCCTGCTTGGCTGCTAAGCTCATGCAGGGAAGGGAGGCTGGAAGGAGATGGTACTCATCCTGGTACCAACCAGGATGGTCTCGATCTCCTGACCTCATGATCCGCCCGCCTCAGCGTCCCAAACTGCTGGGATTACAGATGTGAGCCACGGCACCAGGTCTATATTCTTAATTTTATTCACCATGTTGCCCAAGCTGGTCTCAAACTCCTGGGTTCAAGCAATCCACCCACCTCGGCATCCCAAAGTACTGGGACTACAGGTGTGAGCCACTGACCCTGGCCATAATTTTCTTTTTTTCTTTTTCTTTTTCTTGAGATGGAGTTTCACTCTTATTGCCCAGGCTGGACTGCAATGGCGCGATCTTGGCTCACCACAACCTTCACCTTCCTGGGTCCAAGCAATTCTCCTGCCTCAGCCTCCAGAGTAGCTGGGATTACAGGCATGGACACCTTGCCCAGCTAATTTTGTATTTTTAGCAGAGACAGGGTTTCTCCATGTTGGTCAGGCTGGTCTCAAACTCCCAACCTCAGGTGATCCGCCCGCCTCAGCCTCCCAAAGTGCTGGGATTACAGGCGTCAGTGAGCCACCCACCATGCCCAGCCAACCCTGGCCATAATTTTTTTTTCTTTTTTTTTTTTTTTGAGACGGAGTCTCGCTCTGTCGCTCAGGCTGGAATGCAGTGGCCGGAGCTCGGCTCACTGCAAGGTCCGTCTCCTGGGTTCACGCCATTCTCCTGCCTCCGCCTCCCGAGTAGCTGGGACTACAGGTGCCCATCACCACGCCCGGCTAGTTTTTTGTATTTTTTAGTAGAAACGGGGTTTCACCGTGTTAGCCAGGATGGTCTCGATCTCCTGACCTCGTGATCCGCACGTCTCGGCCTCCCAAAGTGCTGGGATTACAGGCTTGAGCCACCGCGCCCGGCCTAGCCATAATTTTCTTAATCTGAGAAAGAGTAGCTACCTGTACACACACAGTAAACATCACCCTAAATGGGAAAGATTATTAGCACATCTTTTATAACTGGAAAGGAGACAAAGATGTTCATCATCATGTGTATATAACATTAGTAATCCTAACAATAAGAAAAATAAAGGCATGCCAGGTGCGGTGGCTTACACCTGTAATCCCAGCACTTTGGGAGGCCGAGGCAGGCGGACCGCCTGAGTTCGGGAGTTCAAGACCAGCCTAACCAACATGGAGAAGCCCATCTCTACTAAAAATACAAAATTAGCTGGGAGTGGTGGCGCATGGCTGTAATCCCAGTTACTCGGGAGGCTAAGGCAGGAGAATTGCTTGAACCTGGGAAGTGGAGGTTGCAGTGAGCCGAGATCGTGTCACTGCACTCCAGCCAGGGCAACAGAGCAAGACTTCGTCTCAAAAAACAAAAAAAAAAGCCTGGCGCGGTGGCTCACGCCTGTAATCACAGCACTTTGGGAGGCCAAGGCTGGTGGATCACGAGGTTAGGAGATCGAGACCATCCTGGCTAACACGGTGAAACCCCATCTTTACTAAAAAATACAAAAAATTAGCCAACCGAGGTGGCGGGCGCCTGTAGTCCCAGCTACTCGGGAGGCTGAGGCAGGAGAATGGCGTGAACCTGGGAGGTGGAGCTTGCAGTGAGCCGAGATCGCACCACTGCACTCCAGCCTGGGTGACAGAGCAAGACTCCATCTCAAAAAAAAAAATAAATCAAGGAAATAAAGCTGTCATTATTTATACATGATATGATATGATCATCTATATTAAAACCTCCAAAGAATCTATAATTAGCAATGATAGTTTAAGAAAGCAGCTGGACAGTACTTGCCTGCTGATCGTATAGGGTGGCAGTTTGCAAACTGTAAATTGATGTTGCTAACAATAAGCATTACATATGCCTTCTTAGCCCTTCACCCATATGACAGTGATAGCGGGGTCACTATTATCTGTCTTTATACCCTGTATGTATCCCCAGTGCTTAGCAAAGTAACTGGATAGTTTAGGAAGATAGGAATGTAAAAGTGAATTACATTTCTATACAAGAGCAAGAAAGTAACACCATAAAGACACCATTACAACAGCATCGAAGGACAGCAAGAATCTAGGAATAGTTTGTGTTTTCTTGTTGTTATTTGGATTTTTTTTGAGACAGAGTCTCACTCTGTCACCCAGGCTGGATGGAGTGCAGCAATCTGGCTCACTTCAGCCTTGACCTCCCAGGATCAAACAATCCTCCCACCACAGCCTCCCAAGTAGCTGGGACGAAAGGTGCATGCCAATCACGCTAGGTTTTTTCTGTTTTTTGGGGGTTTTTTTAAGATGCAGTTTTGCTCTTGTTGCCCAGGCTGCAGTGCAATGGCGTGATCTCAGCTCACCGCAACTACCTCCCAGGTTCAAGCAATTCTCTTGCCTCAGCTTCCCAAGTAGCTGGGATTACAGGCACACACCACCACGCCCGGCTAATTTTTGTGTTTTTAGTATAGACGGGGTTTCTCCATGTTGGTCAGGCTGGTCTCGAACTCCCGACCTCAGGTGATCTGCCCTCCTTGGCCTCCCCAAGTGCTGGGATTGCAGGTGCAAGACCACGCCCAGACACACTCGGCTTTTTTCTTTTTTTTTTTTTTTTGAGACGGAGTCTGGCTCTGTTGCCCAGGCTGGAATGTAGTGGCACGATCTTGGCTCACTGCAACCTCCACCTCCTGGGCTCAAGCCATTCTCCCTGCCTCAACCTCCTGAGTAGCTGGGATTACAGGTGCCTGCCGACACGCCCAGCTAATTTTTTTGTATTTTTGTAGAGAGGGGATTACACCATGTAGGCCAGGCTGGTCTTGAACTCCTGATCTGAGGTGATCCACCTGTCTCGGCCTCTCAAAGTGCTGGGATTACAGGCGTGAGCCACCACGCATGGCTCACTTGGCTAATTTTTAAAATTTTTTGTAGAGATGGGATCTCACTATATTGCCCAAGGTAGTCTTGAACCCTTAGGCTCAAGTGATCCTCCCACCTCAGCCTTCCAAAGCACTACGATTACAGACATGAGCCACTGCACTAGGCAGAATTTTTTTTTCCTCTTTTTCTTTTTGAGATGGTATCTCACTCCGTTGCCCAGGGTTGAGTGCAGTGGCACGATGTTTCACTGAAACCTCCACCTCCTGGGTTCAAGCGATTCTCATGCCTCAGCCTCCAGAATAGCTGGGATTACAGGCATGTGCCATCATGCCCAGCTAATTTTTGTATTTTAGAAGAGATGGGTTTTTACCATGTTGGCCAGGCTGGCCTTGAACTCCTGACTTCAGATGATCCACCCTCCTGAGTCTCCCAAAGTGCTGGGATTACGGGCGTGAAACGCCACACCCCCAGCCCTCCTTTCTTTCTGTCTTTGTCCTTTGTATCTTGTTTCTATTTTTTGTCTTTTTTTTACTCTTGTTTTTCTATAGTTTAGTGGATCCATAAAGAAACAGCTTTTTAAAGTATGTGTAGATTCTATTCAGGGAAATTTTGAAAGCATCCGAGAAGCCTGTGAAGACCTAAACAAAAATTGAGATATAGGGGGAAGGGGCAGCAGGCGCCATGTCCAGCCGGGAAGGTGGCAAGAAGAAGCCACTGAAACAGCCCAAGAAGCAGGCCAAGGAGATGGATGAGGAAGATAAGGCTTTCACGCAGAAACAAAAAGAGGAGCAGAAGAAACTCGAGGAGGTAAAAGTGAAGGCCGCAGGGAAGGGGCCCCTGGCCACAGGTAGAATTAAGAAATCTGGGCCGGGCGCAGTGGCTCAAGCCTGTAATCCCAGCACTTTGGGAGGCCGAGACGGGCGGATCACGAGGTCAGGAGATCGAGACCATCCTGGCTAACATAGTGAAACTCCGTCTCTACTAAAAATACAAAAAACTAGCCGGGCGAGGTGGCGGGTGCCTGTAGTCCCAGCTACTCGGGAGGCTGAGGCAGGAGAATGGCGTAAACCCGGGAGGCAGAACTTGCAGTGAGCCAAGATCCGGCTACTGCACTCCAGCCTGGGCGACAGAGCGAAACTCCGTCTCAAAGAAAAAAAAAGAATGGGCAGGAATTTATAAAATGGGGGGACATCAGTATCTGTCATATAGGACTTTCGAAAGGATAAGACATTTAGACACAGAAAGTCAAGCTATCACTGAGGCTGGCCTAAGGCCAGAACTCAGTACATGGCAGTGGCAGGCACACACCATTTTGGAGATAAAGACACACAAGTACTATTTTTCTAACACAAATGGGAGTTCTTACGGCTCTGTCTGTGAGAAAGGCCAGGGTGCTCACCTTCCAGCCAAGAGCATGCAGCCCCACCACGGCTCCATAGTGACAGCAGAGCGGCCGCACAGGATCTGCCAGGATCTTCTGCAGGGACAGCAGGATATGCTGATAGAGGCCACTTACAAGGTCCCCATGCGTCCTGTGGGAGCACCATTCAGTTAGTGAGGGGAATGAGGCACAGTGCCACCCAACAGGGCACAAGACAACACCAAGAGAATAGCATCTGTACGGCACACTCAGGCGTGCTGGGGTTAAGTGAAGAAGGCTGCCAGGAGTGACTGGCCTAGAACCTGAGGGCTGAAGAACCAATACCTTGGCGTATTTGTTATCCATTTTCAGAATCCCAGTGTGTCACAGCACACCAGCTAGGACGCTCCGAGGGAAAAAGTTTCCCATCTTCTCATAGACCCTCAAAGCCACAGGCTTCGCCCCATTTCCTTACCCCAACCCACTTGGCTCTGCAGCAATCCCACCCTTTGCTCAGGTCTACGCCCAGTGGCTACCAAAAGATGTGGCTGAGCAGGAGGGCAGCGCCATCCCGCAGAGTCCAGTGGTCATTCAGGGGGTTGATGGAGGCAGCCAGTGGCTCCAGGACACAGTAGAGGACACTGCCCACCAGACAGCGGACATAGGGCCCCAAGCACAGGTGTGGATTCCGAAACAGGCTCCGTGCCACCTGCAGCAGCCGGTGCAGTTGCTCCAGGTCATGACTTACAGATTTCACCTGTTGGGAGAAGAGGGTAGCTTAGGGAACATGAGGGGACAGGCAGGAGCCCACCATTCTGACAGCACTTGCCATGAGCCCTACACCTGCTGGGTCATCTCTTCCTTACAAAACACTCTCTCTGTCCCAGCCTGGTCACTTACCCCACTAACCACATAAACAAAGTAAGGCAGGAGCGCCCCAATCTTGGAGTTCGTCTGCAAGTCCTGGAGTGCAACCTAAAAGGAAGGGCCCAGACTGCATTGGATCCACCAGAAAACTGTAAAACATGAATATGTTATTCTTCTGGAAGGCAGTGTATCACCTTATTCATGTTTTACAATTTTAAATGTTCATATTCTTTGATTTAGCAATTTTATTTCTATAAATGTAACCTACAGAAACTCATTCACATATACCTGCATATGGCACGGAATACAACCTGAATGTCCAACATATTTTTAACTGAGAAAGGTAATCTATAAAACCAGATGTTTAATATAATACCACTTAGATTTTTATGAGAGTCATCATAGTTGATACAGAGGAAAAAAAGTAGGTGGAGGAACAGACTTTTCAGTTTCTTTTTCTCTTTTCTTTTTTTTCTTTGAGATGGAATCTCGCTCTGTCGCCCAGGCTGGAGTGCAGTGACTCAACCTCGGCTCACTGCCACCTCTGCCTCCTGGGTTCAAGCGATTCTCCTGCCTCAGCCTTCCAAGTAGCTGGAATTACAGGCGCCCGCCACCACGCCCAGCTAACTTTTGTATTTTTAGTAGAGACAGGGTTTCACCATGTTGACTAGGCTGGTCTCAAACTCCTGGCCTTAAGCAATCCGCCCGCCTCAGCCTCCCAAAGTGCTGGGAATACAGGCGTTAGCCACTGTGCCTGGCCCTCTTTTTTTTTTTTTTTGAGATGGAGTCTCACTCTGTTGTCCAGACTGGAGTGCAGTGGCACGATCTCGGCTCATTGCAACCTCCACCTCTTGGGTTCAAGCGATTCTCCTGCGTCAGCCTCGCGAGTAGCTGGGATTACAGATGCACGCTACCAAGCCCGGCTAATTTTCTGGTATTTTTAGTAGATATGGGGTATCACCTTGTTGGCCAGGCTGGTCTCGAACTCCTGGCCTGACATGATCGGCCCACTTCGGCCTCCCAAAGTGCTGAGATTACAGGCATGAGTCACCGCACCCGGCCACTTTTTTTCTTTCTATGTTTTCTTTTTTTTTTTTTTTTTTTTTTTTTTGAGACGGAGTCTCGCTCTGTCGCCCGGGCTGGAGTGCAGTGGCCGGATCTCAGCTCACTGCAAGCTCCGCCTCCCAGGTTCCCGCCATTCTCCTGCCTCAGCCTCCCGAGTAGCTGGGACTACAGGCGCCGCCATCTCGCCTGGCTAATTTTTTGTATTTTTTAAGTGGAGACGGGGTTTCACTGTGTTAGCCAGGATGGTCTCGACCTCCTGACCTTGTGATCCGCCCGCCTCGGCCTCCCAAAGTGCTGGGATTACAGGCTTGAGCCACCGCGCCCGGCCTATGTTTTCATATCATATGTACGTCTACAGTAAACATACACTAGTATTACTTTTTTTTTTTTCTTTGAGAGGGAGTTTCCTTCTACCAGCCAGGCTGGAGTGCAGTGGCACGATCTTTCTTTTGAGACGAAGTTTTGCTCTTGTTGCCCAGGCTGGAGTGCAATGGCGTGATCTAGGCTCACAGCAACCTCTGCCTCCGGGTTCAAGCAATTCTCCTGCGTCAGCCTCCTGACTAGCTGGGATTACAGGTGTCCACCGCCACACCTGGCTAATTTTTGTATTTTTAGAATTTTTTTTTTTAGTTTTTGTAATTTTAGAACTCCAGACTTCAGGTGATCCACCCGAATGGCGCAATCTTGACCCACTGCAACCTCTGCCTCCTGGGTTCAAGCAATTTTCCTGCCTCAGCCTCCCAAGTAGCTGGAATTACAGGCACCCACCACCATGCCTGGCTAATTTTGTATTAGTGAAGATGGGGTTTCACCACGTTGGCCAATCTGGTCTCGAACTCCTGACCTAAGTGATCCACCCACCTCTGCCTCCCAAAGTGCTGGGAGGCCAAGGAAGGATTGCTTGAGGGCAGGAGTTTCACCAGCCTGGGCAACACAGTGAGACCCTGTCGTTAAAAAAAAAAAAAAAAATTGGCTCATGCCTGTAATCCCAGCACTTTGGGAGGTGGAGGCAGGTGGATCACCTGAGGTCAGGAGTTTGAGACCAGCCTGGCCAACACGGTGAAACCCTGTCTCTACTAAAAATGCAAAAATTAGCCGGGCATGGTAGTACGCCCCTGTCATCCCAGTTACTTGGGAGGCTGAGGTGGGAGAATTGCTTGAACCCAAGAGGCAGAGGCCGCAGTGAGCCAAGATCACACTACTGCACTCTAGCCTAGGTAACAGAGCAAGACCCCATCGCAAATTTAAAAAAAAAATTTTTTAATTAAAATAATAAATAAAAATTTAAATATTCATAGAATTAGGCCAGGCACAGTGGTTCACACCTGTCATCCCAGCACTTTGGGAGGCCGAGGTGGGCGGATCACCTGAGGTCTGGAGTTCGAGACCAGCCTGGCCAACATGCTGAAATCCCGTCTCTATTAAAAATACAAGGCCGCTAGCCGGGCAAGATGGCGGCGCCTGTAGTCCCAGCTACTCGGGAGGCTGAGGCAGGAGAATGGCGTAAACCCGGGAGGCGGAGCTTGCAGTGAGCTAAGATCCGGCCACTGTACTCCAGCCTGGGCGACAGCGAGACTCTGTCTCAAAAAAAAAAAAAAAAAAAAAAAAACAAGGCCGGGCGTGGTGGCTCACGCTTGTAATCCCAGCACTTTGGGAGGCCAAGGTGGGTGGATCACGAGGTCAGGAGATCGAGACCATCCTGGCTAACACGGTGAAACCCCATCTCTACTAAAAAATACAAAAAATTAACCCGGCATGATGGCGGGCGCCTGTAGTCCCAGCTTCTCGGGAGGCTGAGGCAGGAGAATGATGTGAACCCAGTAGGCGGAGCTTGCAATCAGCCGAGATCGCACCACTGTACTCCAGCCTGGGCGACAGAGTGAGACTCCATCTCAAAAAAAAAACAACGAAAAACAAAATTAGCCAGACGTGCTGGCACATGCCTGTAATCCCAGCTACTCAGGAGGCTGAGGCAGGAGAATCGCTTGAACCTGGGAGGCGGAGGGTGTGGTGAGCTGAGATCGTGCCATGGGACTCCAGCCTGGGCAACAAGAGCGAATCTCCATCTCAAAAAAAAAAAAAAAAAACAAGTTCATAGAATTTACAAGTTCAAATTTGCGCCCCAACTTGGACCCACTCGCTCACCTTCATCAGTTGCGGATCATCCCCTAGCACAGCACGAGTCACCTGGTGATAGTACTTGAGAAGGTCATCCGTCAGTGAAGACACAGCACTGGGCACTGCCAGAGGACAGGCAGGAAGCAGTGACAGGTGGAGAGCTGGCCCTCTCCCGGCCTTTCCAGCCTCCCCCTGCTCAACCACCACTCCCACACACATCCACGAGAAGCCTTTCAGTCAGGACAACCAGGGCAAGAGACTCCCACTGCTCTTAGGGTCTGCTCAGCCCTGACCATCTAGGCTCCACACATCTCTGTGCTCTGTCCTGTCTTCCACCCACCCTCTGCCGGACAGACTCCTGAGAGCTTCAGGTTCTGTGAAGGTCTGCTCAGCATACCCTGGGGGTGCAACACCGCCCCAGCATGCTGCCCAGACTTCCGTCTTAGCATCCAACACGCTGCATCATGACTGCTTACAGGGCTGGGCTCCCATCTCCAACTCTGAGCCCTCTATGCAGAGCCCAGTGCCCACTCAGACCACGGCACAAGGCAGGCATGGGTAAACACATGTTAGATGCAGACTCGGGGGCACACAGGCACCACCCTCACAACCTCGGAGGCACACAGGCACCACCCACACAACCTAAGGGAGAAAATTCATCCCAAGGGCCTGTTTCCTGCATCACCCCTTACCCGATCCTTGAGGTGCCAGGTTCCCTTTGCCATCCAGGTAGGAGACGTGAACTAGAAGCAGTGTAGAGAGATGTGTCAGCCTGGCGTTCTGCCCCTAGGAGTACTGCCTACCCTTCCAAGTTCTGCCTCTTCCACCAGCCAGCCCATCACCACTTCTCTTCACGGCCCAACTCCCATCCCCAACCCACGCAGGACCCCAGCAGCCACCTCTGACAGCTGTCTCGGCACAGCCTTTGGGGATGTTGGTAGCCAGGGCCAGCTCCACCAGGTTCACCTCTCGATCCTCAGGAAAGTAGAGTTCACCCTCCCTGGCGGGGCGCATGGGCAATGCCTCCTGGGATCCATAACCACATACAGCCTGAGGAAAAAGGGAATTGGAGAGCAGCCTGAATCCAGGGACGGAGCAGGCATCAGGATCCAGGATGAGGCTCTGACCAGGGCAGACAGCCCATGTTTGAGGGAAGTCCAGAAGTCCCAAGAAAAGTGGTAGAAGCGTGGGGCTCAGAGCCACCACTGGGGACTTGCCTGGAGCATCCTGGGCTCCTTGGGTCAAGGGAGAGAACATGGTCGCTCCTCCCATAACTGGAACGGTCCTGAGCCCCACACCAAGCAGGTCCTCCTTATTCACACTCACTCACTTTGAAAACTCACTAATGTCTTCTAAACATGGCCTTCCTCTCTCATCTCACTGCTCCAGAAAAACCACACCATGGCCGGGCGCGGTGACTCACGCCTGTAATCCCAGCACTTTGGGAGGCCGAGGCGGGTGGATCACGAGGTTAGGAGATCGAGACCATCCTGGCTAACACGGTGAAATCCCGTCTCTACTAAAAATACAAAAAGTTAGCCGGGCATTGTGGTGCGCGCCTGTAGTCCCAGATACTCGGAGGCTGAGGCAGGAGAATGGCATGAACCCGGGAGGCGGAGCTTGCAGAGAGCCAAGATCGCGCCATTGCACTCCAGCCTGGGCAACAAAGCGAGACTCTTGTCTCAAAAAAAAAAAAAAAAAAAAACCCCACACCATGAGGCCCTAACACGTAGCCTGAATGCCTTCTTTTTCTCTTGGCCTAGTTTAAGCCAAGCTCAAGTTCTTCACCACCCTTTAAGGCCCAGCTCTAGTCCCACCTCCTCCAAAAAGCTTCCTCTAACCTCTGGGCCCCCAGTGGCCTCCTCTCCCTCTTTTCTGAACATGTAGCCCAGGTGGGCTGGGCCTAGCACCTGGTCTGCTGTTGCTATCAGTGTCTTGCTTCTCTTATGTGCGCGTTTGGTCTTTTTTTCTTTTTTTGTTTTGAGACAGAGTTTCGCTCTTTCACCCAGGCTGGAATGCAGTGGCATGATCTTGGCTCACTGCAACCTCCGCCTTCCAGTTTTAAGCGATTCTTCTGCTTCAGCCTCCCAAGTAGTCGGGATTACAGGCGCCCGCAACCACACCCAGCTAATTTTTGTGTTTTTTTGTTTTTTTGACACAGAGTCCTGCTCTGTCACCCAGGCTGGAGTGCAGTGGCGCAATCGCGGATCACTGCAACCTCTGCCTCCCAGGTTCAAGCGATTCTCCTACCTCAGCATCCTGAGTAGCTGGGGTTGGTTACAGGCACCCACTGCCACAGCCAGCTAATTTTTGTATTTTTGGTAGAAATGGGGTTTCACCACGTTGGTCAGGTTGGTCTCAAACTCCTGACCTCGTGATCTGCCCACCTCGGCCTCCCAAAGTGCTGGGATTTTAGGTGTGAGCCCCTGAGCCCGGCCTTTTTTTTTTTTTCTTTTTTAGAGACAGGGCCTTGCTCTGTTGCCCAGGCTGGAGTGCAATCTCAGCTCACCGCAACCTCTGCCTCCTGGGTTCAAGCAATTATCATGCCTCAGTTTCCTGACTAACTGGGATTGCAGGCATGCACCACGAGGCCCAGCCAATTTTTGTATTTTTAGTAAAGAAAGAGTTTCGCCAAGTTGGCCAGGCTGGTCTTGAAGTCCTGGCCTCAAGTGATCTGCCCACCTCGGCCTCCCAAAGTGCTGGGATTATAGGCATGAGCCACCACGCCTGGCAGCATTTGGCCTTAATGTCTCGCCACACTGATAGCCCTGAACTGGACATGGAAGTGGCCTCATGCCACCTGAGCCCTCTGTGGCCTGCACCCCACTCACCTCCACGCTGCTCCATCTGAGGGCCCTGTTGAAGTCCTCAACCGTCAGCTTCCGGCGTTTGGTGTGCTTCATGAACTGAGAGCTATTCTGGAAGGGAGGGAACAGAAGCCACAGTCAAAGGATGTGGAGCAGGGAGCGTGGGAAACCCCAAATGAAGTGGGCCAGACTGGAGAGAAGGCAAACCGGAGACCACGCTTAGCGATCAGAAGCACAGATTCCGGCCGGGCACAGTGGCTCATGCCTGTAATCCCAGCACTTTGGGAGGTCGAGGTGGGCAGATCATGTGAGGTCACGAGTTCGAGACCAGCCTGACCAACATAGTGAAACCCCGTCTCTAATAAAAGTACAAAAATTAGCCGGGTGTGGTGGTGGGCGCCTGTAATCCCAGCTACTCGGGAGGCTGAGGCAGGAGAATCGCTTGAACTCGTGAGGCGGAGGTTGCAGTGAGCCGAGATCGTGTCATTGCACTCCAGCCTGAGGCACAGGAGTGAGACTTTGTCTCAAAAAAAAAAAAAAAAGCCTAGATTCCGTCTCTGTTCTTGTACAAAAACACCCCCTAGGTGTCACATCTTCTGTCAACACCTCAGTTTCTCACATGTAGAATGTGAGTATGTACCCGCTCTGCCTGCCCAGCAGGGCTGTTGTGAGGAGCACATGGGAAGATGCCTGGCAAGCGCTTTGTCTGCTGGAAGCCCAGACAGCTACAAGTAGAGCTCTGTAAAGGCGTGGACCGTCTCTGTTGTATGGAGCAGGCACCCAGTGTACACTTGAGTGAATCAATGAGGGTAGAGGTTAGTAAAAAGGCAGGAACAAGGACAGTTGGAGGTATCAGGGGGTGAGGGGAGTGTACCTGCGTGGCCTCTCTCAGACGATAGCACACGTCCTCCGCGAGCAGTGCCGCCACCTCATCGCTCAGCTCCAGGCCCGTGCTCTCCGCCATGAGCCGGACAGACTCCCGAGGGATCTCCACAAATCGCCGCTCTTCTCGCTCCGACATGGCCCCAGTGGAGCTGGGAGTGGAGAAGGAAGATTGGAAAAGCTGCCTCAGTCTCCTGGAGAGCTCAGGAGTGTGACCCAAGGCCCTCCACACCAGCCTTGCTGCTCGTGCTCTGGAGTTTCTGAACAAGGAGCTCTGAGTACCCAGACGAGGAAACTGAGGCTCAGAGAAGGAAAGAGACTGGCTAGTGGGACAAGAACAGTGAAGCTAGAGGAAGTCCAGGCGTTGGGGTTCACAGAACTAGGTCCCATTCCTGCCCTGTCACCTTCTATGTGAATTTGGCCAAGGCCTCTATCAGTCTGAGCCCTTGTGTCCTAAATTATAAAACAGGCATTAATTGTAAAATAATCCCTGCCCTCTCCAGCTCACAGGGTTGCTATGAAATGAGACGATCGATATGGTTTGGCTGTGTCCCCACACAGATCTCACCTTGAATTGTAATAATCCCCACGTGTCAAGGGCGGGACCAGGTGGAGATCACTGAATCAAGGGGCTAGTTTCCCCCATGCTGTTCTCCTGACAGTGAGTGAGTTCTCAAAAGATCTCATGGTTTGATAAGGGGCTTTCCCCCTTTTGCTCGATACTTCTCCATGCCGAGACCACGTGAAGAAAGACATGTTGGCTTCCTCTTCCACCATGATTGTAAGTTTCCTGAGGCCTCCCTAGCACTGTGAGTCAATTAAACTTCTTTCCTTTATACACTACCCAGTCTTTTTTTTTTTTTTTTTTTGAGTCTCGCTGTGTCGCTCAGACTGGGGTGCAGTGGCATGATCTCGGCTCACTGCAACCTCTGCCTCAAAGGTTCAAGCAATTCTCTGCCTCAGCCTCCCGAGTAGCTGGGATTACAGGCACCCGCCACCACACCTGGCCAGCTAATTTTTGTTATTTATTATTTTTTTTTTGAGACAGAGTTTCGTTCTTGTTGCCCCCAACTCTCCTCCCTCAGCCTCCCAAGTAGCTGGGATTATAGGCACGTGCTACCAGGCCCAGCTAATTTTTGTATTTTTAGTAGAGACAGGGTTTTGCCATGTTGGCGAGGCTGGATAGTAGCTGGGCTTTCTGCCTATGTGTTTGGTCTTCCTCAGTTTGGCTGCAAGGCCTAAATGCAGGAACCTGTATTTTCACAGGACATGGCACAATAAGGACCCGACAAAAACAGAAGCTGATGACTCACTCTCACAACGCACACCACAATGAGAAGGTAGGTTCACATGCGCCAAAGTGAGGCATCAACACCTCAGACAGGAAGCCCCAGATCCACGATGACCCACCCAGCCACTGCCCCCACTACTCCTCTGGCAGGGATCAATAGGTCACCAGTGATGTCCAGGTCCCTACATCCAAGGGCAGCTATGTGGCTTCTGCGCAGCACTCCTCCCAATGGCTCCCCATTGTCTTTGAAATAAAGAACAAATTTGAACAACGGCTCTGGAAGCTCTGCATGTGCTGCCTACTTCTGCAACACCTCTTACCTCTTACTTTCTTGTGTTCTGCATTCCCACCTGTGGCCTCCTTTCATTTCCTTAAATACACCTATTTCCGGACCTTTGAACGCTGTTTTCTCCACTTGGAACTCTCTCCTCCCTGTCCTCCACCCCTAATCCCTTTGTCTCGTGAACTGCTACTCACTCCTTCAGATTTCAGTTCAAATGTCACTTGCTCAGGGATGTCTTCCTAGATCCCCCAATGTCCTTGCACTCTGCCTTCAAACCAGTTATAAGAATTTGTAGCCGGGCCCGGTGGCTCACGCCTCTAATCCCAGCACTTTCGGAGACCAAGGTGGGCCTGCGCCACCACGCCCGGCTAATTTTTGTATTTTTAGTAGAGACAGAGTCTCGCCATGGTAGCCAAGCTAGTCCGGAACTCCTGACTTCATGTGATCAGCCCACCTCGGCCTCCAAAGTGCTGGGATTACAGGCGTGAGAACACGGAGCCTGGCCCGACGAACTTTTTTTTTTTTGGAGACGGAGTCTCGCTCTGTCACCCAGGCTGGAGTACAGTGTGGCGTGATCTCGGCTCACTACAACCTCCACCTCCCTGGTTCAAGCAGTTCTCCTGCCTCAGCCTCCCCAGTAGCTAGGACTACAGGCATACGCCGCCACGCCGGGCTAATTTTTTTTTTTTTTTTGAGACAGAGTCTCGCTCTGTCACCCAGGCTGGAGTGCAGTGGCCAGATCTCAGCTCACTGCAAGCTCCGCCTCCCGGGTTCACGCCATTCTCCTGCCTCAGCCTCCCAAGTAGCTGGGACTACAGGCGCCCGCCAACTCGCCCGGCTAGTTTTTTGTATTTTTTAGTAGAGACGAGATTTCACCAGGTTAGCCAGGATGGTCTCGATCTCCTGACCTCGTGATCCGCCCGCCTCGGCCTCCCAAAGTGCTGGGATTACAGGCTTGAGCCACCGCGCCCGGCCGCCGGGCTAATTTTTTGTATTTTAGTAGAGACAGTGTTTCACTGTGTTGCCCAGGCTGGCCTCGAATTCCTGAGCTCAGGCAATCCGCCTGCCTCGGCCTCCCAAAGTGCTAGGATTACAGGCGTGAGCCACCGCGCCGGGCCACGAATAGCACTGTACTATGCCTGAGACATAGCTAAGTGCTTTATATGATTACTTCACTATATCCTCAATAATAAGATATTATTATGTATTTCGTCTATTTCACAGGCAAGGAAATAAAAACTCAGAGGTTAAATGTTCCATTACTTCTCCAAGATCACGAAGTAAGCACTGAGTAAGTAGGGAGGGGGAGCAGAAACTCAACCCCTTGCTCCTAATCATTACTCTATGCCGCTCCAGGAGCCGCCAGCTGTGTGGGGAACAAGGCCTGAATCACAGCCCAAAGACATGGGTTGGAGACCCACCCCTCGGTGACCCGAGACCCGCCAATAGATCACTGTGAAGCTACAGTTTCCCCATCTGTAAAATGGGAGTATTTAGTCCACCCGCGCGAAAGGCGCGGAGGCAGTTTTCTATTATATGCCAGTACACGAAGTCTAGATTGTGACCAAAGTCTCCCGCTCTTCAGCCACCTCTCCTCCGCATCCTCAGCCACTAGTCAAACTGGCGAAGAGACGTGGGAACTGACCTCCGCGGGCCGGGCCTCGGCGACGCGCATCCTCCCACCCGGCCTCGCCCAGCCCAGATCGGGAGAGGGGGCTGCGGGGGGAGGAGGTCAGGGGTCACTGAACTTGGGTCACGTGGTCAGCCAAGGGGGCGGGACCCCACGGAGCGGGCTCCAAGGCCGGTGAGTAAGCGGTCGGCGGCGGGAATGGGGAGTCCTTGGACCAGAGCAGGGCCTGCTCACCTGAAGACCCCAGCGAGGCGAAGGCTGCTACGGAGACGACGGCGGCGGGGGCGGCGGCGGCGGCGCCGCCCACTCACCAGCTCACTAATTCCCTCTCTGGGGGCCCCGGCCCCGCCCTCCAGAAGTACAGCCAATCGGCGGGCGCCTTGGAAAGTTTCCGGCCTCCAGGAGGCTTCCTGGCTCCTGATTGGCTAGTGTGAACAGACTGTAGAGACCGGCGGTCACGAGACGCTGAAGATTCGCGCTTCTTAAAGCAACCTCTCTTGCTACGTTTGCGAGTAGGTGTGTATTATGTTTTGACACACGTTTAATAAGCATATTTTATTTTTTTACTCACTCCAATAGTCACGAGGAAATAAACAGTCTCAAGGACAGCGTCTTCATTTTCTTTGTCTTGTTTGCTCCCGAGTTTCTGAGCACCTGCATTTTCGGGGCTGCAGCAAAGCTTTAGATTTTGATGTCTGGCTTAGTTTTCCTGACCAGCCTACCTCCCCAGCATCACATACCACTTCCCCTTCCTGGAGGGATAGATGGGGCTCTCGGTAGGTGCTCTCTGCAAACAGAGGGGACTTCTTTTAAAGTTTTTTTTGTTTTTTTTTTAATCAGTGTTGACCAGGTTGGCCTCGAACGTGTAGCCTCGCCTCCCCGCGTGCCAGGGCAACCGGCCTGAGCCAGCGCGGCTCCCAGCAGAGGGGACTTCTGACCGGGCGGAACATCCCGCGCAAGCTTCGGACTCCAGGGTTCCGCTCCTTCTGCACCTACTTCGTATTCTGCCCAAGTCTGTGAACCAAATACAAGCCCTGGCCTGCCTTGCCTTGCATGACCGTTGGACACGCACTCTGACGGCTCTCTTTCTCCAACTCCCACTGCGTTAGCAGCTACTTGGACAGTTCTCAATTGATCAGCAGTGGGCTTAGTGAGTAAAGGATGGTATTTGGAGTCAGACCGAGCTGGGTTAAAATTCTGACACTGCCTTTGGGCAAATTACCTAATATGGGGTAATAATGCGCACTTCACACGGTTGTTGTAAATTAATGTCTGAGAGTCTCTGGCAGAGTTGGAGGTTAAATGTTCTTTCCTGGCCGGGCGCGGTGGCTCACGCCTGTAATCCCAACACTTTGGGAGTCCGAGGCGGGCGGATCACCTGAGGTTGGGAGTTCGAGACCAGCCTGATCAACATGGAGAAAAACCATCTCTACTAAAAATACAAAATTAGCTGGATGTGGTGGCACACACCTGTAATCCCAGCTACTCGGGAGGCTGAGGCAGGAGAATCGCTTGAACCCGAGAGGCGGAGGTTGTGGTGAGCCAAGATCGCACTACTGCACTCCAGCCTGGGCAACAAGAGTAAAACTCAGTCTCAAAAAAAAAAAAAAGAAAAAAGAAAAAGAAACTTTCTTTCCCTCATACGTCACAAGGCATACAGTAAATTCCTTTAGGTTCACCCAAGATGGGGTAGTTCGCACTGGGTGAACTACGGGAGCATAAGGGAGCACGAATGTACACATTCTCTCTCTTCCCCTCTCTTAGGGCTAGATGGTGCTGCCGCTGGAAAAATCCTCTGGGAACAGAGCTGGCAAAGCCAGATGGATGCGACTGTGGTTGTCATGGCAACCCCACCAAAGGAGACTGTGACCCTGCTGAGTCTCTTCCAGTTATATTCAGAACCATATTAGAAGTGGTTTAGGCCGGGCTCGGTGGCTCAAGCCTGTAATCCCAGCACTTTGGGAGGCCGAGACGGGCGGATCACGAGATCAGATAGAGACCATCCTGGCTAACACGGTGAAACCCCGTCTCTACTAAAAAAAATAAAAAAAAACGGCCGGGCGCAGTGGCTCAAGCCTGTAATCCCAGCACTTTGGGAGGTCGAGACGGGCGGGCGGATCACGAGGTCAGGAGTTCGAGACCATCCTGGCGAACATGGTGAAAACCCGTCTCTACTAAAAAATACAAAAACTGGCCGGGCGAGGTGGCGGCGCCTGTAGTCCCAGCTACTCCGGAGGCTGAGGCAGGAGAATGGCGGGAACCCGGGAGGCGGAGCTTGCAGTGAGCTGAGATCCGGCCACTGCACTCCAGCCTGGGCTACAGAGCAAAAATCCGTCTCAAAAAAAAAAAAAAAAAAAGAAGTGGTTTCAAACGTCTGCCCACCTGTGCGTTAAGAGAAAGAGGGGCCTCTCCTCTAAGCTCTGACTGAGCCTGAAGTCAGCTTAGCCAGACCTGGGCAGCTGGCAGACCTCCTTGCTTAGGTTTACTGTTCTGGACAGCCATCAGCAACCCTGGAGACACTAAAAGATGGGAGGGAGGCCGGGACTGCCAGGAACCTGTTAGATGTAGTGAACCTGTATCCAACCTGTCTGGAGCTCATTTGCTCCCAATCCGAGTGGAGGCAGGGACCAGGGAAGGCAGTAGTGACACCTCCATGGCCACAGATGGGAGAAAGATGGCTCGTTCTACACACCCAGCGCCTGGCAAGAACCATGATGGCTTTGTTGTGACACTTTTTTTTTCTTCCTTTTTTTGAGACAGAGTAGCACCCTGTCGCCCAGGCTGGAGTGCAGTGGCACAATCTTGGCTCACTGCAACCTCCACCTCCTGGGTTCAAATGATTCTCTGGCCTCAGCCTCCCAAGTAACTGGGATTACAGGCACTCGCCACCACAGCCAGCTAATTTTTTTTTATTTTTAGTAGAGACAGGGTTTCACCATGTTGGCCAGGCTGGTCTTGAACTCCTGGCCTTGTGATCTGCCCACCTCTGCCTCCCAAAGTGCTGGGATTACAGGCGTGAGCCACCATACATGGCCAGAGTCAGACTGCTTTTATTCATTTATTTTTATTTTTATATTTTTTGAAATTGAGTCTCGCTCTAGCACCCAGGTTGGAGTGCAGTGGCGTGATCTTGGCTCACTGCAATCCCTGCCCTCCAGTTTGAAGTGATTCTTTTGCCTCAGCCTCTGGAGTAGCTGGAATTATGGGTGTCCGACACCATGCCTGGCTAAGTGTTGTAACCTTTGTATTTTTAGTAGAGATGGGGTTTCACCATGTTGGCCAGGCTGGTCTTGAACTCCTACCTTGTGATCCGCCCGCCTCAGCCTCCCAAAGTGCTGGGATTACAGGCATGAGGCACCATGCCCAGCCTTTTTTTTTTTTTTTTTTTTTTTTGAGACAGAGTCCTTGCTCTGTTGCGGAGGCTAGAATGCAGTGGAGGAATCAGCTTACTGCAACTTCCGCCTCTGTGGTTCAAGGGATTCTTGTGCCTCAGCTCCCTGAGTAGCTGGGATTACAGGCACGCACCACCACACCTGGTTAATTTTCGTATTTTTAGTAGAGACTGGGTTTAGCCGTGTTGGCTAGGCTGTTCTCAAACTCCTTACCTCAAGTGATCCACTCACTTCGGCCTCTCAAAGTGTTGGGATTACAGGCATGAGCTACCACGCCAGGCACAGACTATTCTTAAAAAATCACAGCTCACTAGCTGTGTGACCTTAGGCATATTAGTTCACCTATCTGACCTGTCTCATCAACTATAAAGTGGGATAACGAAATCTACTCCATGGAACTGTTGTGAAGATTCAGAAATGTGTGTAAAGGATTTAGCATGTTGCCAGGCACATAGTACACTATTACCCTGTGACCTCTTTAGGAGGCTATAACTTTCAGACTCCCTTACTACCAACCTTAAAAGCTCAGAATACTTCTGGAAACCACCTCCAGGGCATCGCACTGGTTCCCTTCCTCCACAGGTGATAGCCTTTCTTTTTTTTTTTTCTAATTAGTGCCAGCCTTTTCGATACCACACCCTACATCCTCACCGGCACCCACGTGCTTAGGATCCATGAGCTGCTTCTTTGTCCGTCAGTTTCTTCCTTTCAGGCTTGGTGTTATTGCCCTATTTGAGAACTTGGGAAGAACTCCAGGACCCCAGTGATCCTCCCACCTCAGCCTCCTAAGGACCTGAGACTACAGATACCCACCACTGCACTGGCTTAGGGATGCATCATATAATAATTATGATCATTAAAAGTTGAGGCCGGGCGCGGTGGCTCAAGCCTGTAATCCCAGCACTTTGAGAGGCCGAGGTGCACGGATCACGAGGTCTGGAGATCGAGACCATCCTGGCGAACACGGTGAAACCCTGTCTCTACGAAAAACACAAAAAATTAGCTGGGCGAGGTGGCGGGCGCCTGTAGTCCCAGCTACTCGGGAGGCTGAGGCAGGAGAATGGCGAAAACCCGGGAGGCGGAGCTTGCAGTGAGCTGAGATCCAGCCACTGCATTCCAGCCTGGGCGACAGAGCAAGACTCCGTCAAAAAAAAAAAAAAAAAAGAAAAAATACAAAAAACTAGCCGGGCGAGGTGGCGGGCGCCTGTAGTCCCAGCTACTCGGGAGGCTGAGGCAGGAGAATGGCGTGAACCCGGGAGGCGGAGCTTGCAGTGAGCTGAGATCCGGCCACTGCACTCCAGCCTGGGCGACAGAGCGAGACTCCGTCTCAGAAAAAAAAAGGAAAAAGAAAAAGAAAAAAAAAAAAAGTTGAGTGCCCATCATGGACCAGGCTCTATGCCAGCCACTTTAACATATGTGTGATACAGCAGCCTCCAAAAAGGGTTTTCTGCCCATTTTATAATGAAGAAACAGAAGGTCATCCAGCTAAGACTCTTCTTTTTGTTTTTGTTTTTTGTTTTTGTTTTTTTTGAGGCGGAGTCTCACCTGTCACCCAGGCTGGAGTGCTGTGGCCGGTTCTCAGCTCACTGCAAGCTCCGCCTCCTGGGTTTACACCATTCTCCTGCCTCAGCCTCCCGAGTAGCTGGGACTACAGGCGCCGCCACCTCGCCCGGCTAGTTTTTTGTATTTTTTAGTAGAGACGGGGTTTCACCGTATTAGCCAGGATGGTCTCGATCTCCTGACCTCGTGATCCGCCCGTCTCGGCCCCGCAAAGTGCTGGGATTACAGGCTTGAGCCACCGCGCCTGGCCGTTTTTGTTTTTTTTTGAGATGGAGTCTCGCTCTGTCGCCCAGGCTGGAGTGCAGTGGAGGGATCTCAGCTCACTGCAACCTCCCCATCCCAGGTTCAAGCGATTTTCCTGTCTTATCCTTTATCCTCTCGAGTCCAGCTAAGACTTAAACCAGCTCTGTATCAATCCGAATACCATGCTTTCTTGTTTTCTGCTACAGCTCTGCTTCCCAAGGAAGTCAAAGAAAGTTAAAGAAAAAAACAAAACATAACTGAAATGAAATTTCACAGATTAGTAGATAGGAAATGGACAAGCTGGGAAAGGGCATTCCAAGTTAGACAAATAGTATTGCCGAGGTATAGTGTCAGGGAAAATTGGCATGTTTGTTTAATCCTGTAGGCATTTCATACATTTTTGTACCCTAACTAGATTCTGAGCCCTTTTACATCTTCAGTTCAGTTTAGTATAGTGATATACTGTTGTTTATATACCCATCTTAGGAAGGGCTGTGTTGAGATCCTATAGCCTGTGTCATTACTAGCCTCTTGTTCATCTCTCCGTCTGCTGTCTCCTCTCCCTGCTTTCCCAGTTATGCTCTTGGTTGCTTTTTTTTTTTTTTTTTTTTTCTGAGACGGAGTCTTGCTCTGCCACCCAGGCTGGAGTGCAGTGGCCGGTTCTCAGCTCACTGCAAGCTCCGCCTCCCGGGTTTACGCCATTCTTCCGCCTCAGCCTCCCGAGTAGCTGGGACTACAGGCGCCCGCCTCATCGCCCGGCTAGTTTTTTGTATTTTTTAGTAGAGACGGGGTTTCACCGTATTAGCCAGGATGGTCTCGATCTCCTGGCCTCGTGATCCGCCCGTCTTGGCCTCCCAAAGTGCTGGGATTACAGGCTTGAGCCACCGCGCCCGGCCGCTCTTGGTTACTTTTAAGGGCAGGAGAAGAGCAAACACTCTGGAACTAGATCAGTACCCAGGATGCTGCTAATGATGGTATCATTTGCTGGAAGCCAAAGACCCAACATCAGAGCCTTGACTTCAATGAGGTCACCTTTAAACCTGGACAAATGGGTTAGTCAGCTCCCCTGGGTGGCTAAGGATAGCAGAGGCATCAGTATAAGACAGAGGGGCTAGTAAGCAGCCAACTCCACAGCCTCTTTAAAGAGTTACTGTTACTGCTAAAAAAAAAAAAAAAAAAAAAAAAAAAAAAAAAAAAAAAAGAAGAAGAAGAAGAAAACACTTCCATGAGAACCAAGGACTTTTTATACTTAGAACACATACTGAAAAATCAGGAGGGAGTAGCTAAGCTAAAAGCAGCACCAGATGCCTTCTGGAATGAGTTGCCTTCCTTGCCTCCACAACAGTAGCCAGACTGGACCTCTGGACAACACGGTAAGTGTGACAATCACACTTCCTAGATCAGGACCAAGGGTAGGAGGCCACCAGGCTCAGCTTACAAGCCCTGTGAAACCAGAAAAAGCCCATCAGTTAGACCCAGAATGTGGGGGCAGCCACAACCATGTACTTCTCATCCAAAGGAACGCGTCCTGATCTTTCAAGCAGACAGCATGAAAGTTTCTTCTGTCTCTCTCATTTGGGCATTAAATCCTATATTACTCCCCACCCCTACACACCCCTTCTCCAGGCAATAACCCCGGCCCACATGATCAGGCACTCACCCAAGTAATCGTCCATCAGGGAGCCAATAGCAAACTGCAGGAAAGATGGTAAAAAGAAAGTGAAGCCACGATGAGCACAGAACCAACCTTTACCCCGCAGCCCCAGGCCTTCTGCCCATCCATCCCTTCTTCCTGACAGAAGAACATAGAACCCCCGACACTGGGTGGCAAGAAATCCGACAGCTCTCAGCTCAACCTGGTATAGGTAGAGGCGGGGAAAAGACTCACAATGTCATTCTTGTCCACACGGGTCCCCACAATCTTTAAGCGGATCTCATCATCCTGCTGAATCACAATATCCTGGGGAGAGGAGGGAACAGTGTACAGATGCTCCTCAGTTTATGAGAGGTTACATCACAACTACTTCACTGTAAGCCCGGGGGCATATTGAATGCACATCACTTTTGCACCATGTAAAGTCATAAAATCATGAATCAAGCCATGGTAATTCGGAGACCATCTGTGCTCGGCCATCCCCAGGCCAATATTCTCCCTTCGGATGACTGATTCTCTCCTCCTCTTCCTGACTTCTTTCTGTTCACTTACCTCATCCATTGTCTTGTAACATGGTGGGTTGGAGTTAGGATCAAACTCCATCTCTGAAGGGATGGACTAAAAGGAAAGTGAGATTAGGTTAGCACTTTAAAAGGATGCTTCAGTAGATGGTAATGAATGGGTATCTCTGTTCCTCAGCCCCACCCAGTGTGCCCAGACTTACATGTCGAGATATGAAGCAAGACATGGGTCCAATTTCTGTGAAGAGTCCAACCTAGAAAAAAATGAGTGATCTTGGCCGGGCGCGGTGGCTCAAGCCTGTAATCCCAGCACGTTGGGAGGCCGAGACGGGCGGATCGCGAGGTCAGGAGATCGAGACCATCCTGGCTAACACGGTGAAACCCCGTCTCTACTAAAAATACAAAAAAAAACTAGCCAGGCGTGGTGGCGGGCGCCTGTAGTCCCAGCTACTCGGGAGGCTGAGGCAGGAGAATGGCGTAAAACCCGGGAGGCGGAGCTTGCAGTGAGCTGAGATCTGGCCACTGCACTCCAGTCCGGGAGACAGAGCGAGACTCCGCCTCAAAAAAAAAAAAAAAAAGTGATCTTATGGTCATGCGCGGTGGCTTATGCCTATAATCCCAGCACCTTGGGAGGCCGAGGCGGGTGAATCATGAGGTCACGAGTTCAAGACCAGCCTGACCAACATGGTGAAACCTTGTCTCTACTAAAAATACAAAAATTAGCTTGGCGTGGTAGCGCGTCTGTAATCCCAGCTACTCAAGAGACTGAGGCAGGAGAATCGTTTGAACCCAGGAGGCGGAGGTTGCAGTGAGCCAGATCTCGCCATTGTACTCCAGCCTGGCAACAGAGCAAGACTGTCTCAAAAAAAAAAAAAAAAAGTGATCTTGCTTTTTCTTTGTCCCCTCAAGTGTTGTGTTTTTGTTTTTTGTTTTCTAAATTTTGAGACAGGTTCTCACTCTGTTGCCCAGGTTGGAAAGCAGTGGTGTAATCACAGCTCACTGTACCTTTGAACTCCTGGGCTCAAGCATTCCTCCCACCTCAGCCTCCCAAGTAGCTGAGACCACAGGTGCACACCACCATGCTAGGCTAATTTTTAAAAACCTTTTGTAGAGACAGAGTCTTGCTATGTTGCCCAGGCTGGTCTCAAACTCCTAGGCTCAAGCAATCTTCCCACTTCTGCCTCCCAAAGCACTGGGATTATAGGTGTGAGCCAGCACACTT
This sequence comes from Rhinopithecus roxellana, assembly GCF_007565055.1. Taxonomy (NCBI): domain Eukaryota; kingdom Metazoa; phylum Chordata; class Mammalia; order Primates; family Cercopithecidae; genus Rhinopithecus; species Rhinopithecus roxellana. The sequence continues at coordinate 10,293,545 of NC_044563.1, read as the reverse complement.
TTTTTTTAAGCTTTCATTTGTATTTCTTTATGTATTTACTTTGAGACAGAATCTCACTCTGTTGTCCACTCTGAAGTGCAGTGGTGCAATTTCAACTCACTGCAACCTCCACCTCCCAGGTTCAAGTGATTCTCATGCCTCAGCCTCCCGAGTAGCTGGGACTACATGCACATGCCACGATGCCTGGCTAATTTTTGTATTTTTAGTAGAGATAGGGTTTCACCATATTGGCCAGGCTGGTCTTGAACTCCCAACCTCAGGTGATCTGCCCACCTCAGCCTCCCAAAGTGCTGGGATTACAGATGTGAGCCACCATGCCCAGCCTAAGCTTTCATTTTAAAGTATTAAAGAGCTTAGGCCTGTTAGTCCAAGATTTGAACACCTGTTGGCCACATGATCTTGGCCAATACACTTAACTTCTTTTTTTTTTTTTTGAGACAGAGTCTCGCTCTGTCGCCTGGGCTGGAGTGCAGTGGCCAGATCTCAGCTCACTGCAAGCTCCGCCTCCCGGGTTCACGCCATTCTCCTGCCTCAGCCTCCCGAGTAGCTGGGACTACAGGCACCCGCCACCTCGCCCGGCTAGTTTTTTGTATTTTTTTAGTAGAGACGGGGTTTCACTGTGTTAGCCAGGATGGTCTCGATCTCCTGACCTCGTGATCCGCCCGTCTCGGCCTCCCAAAGTGCTGGGATTACAGGCTTGAGCCACCGCGCCTGGCCTTAACTTCTTCTAAGCTTTAGCTTCTGTAAAAAGCACCCACTGGCCAGGCGCAGTGGCTCATGCCTACAATGTCAGCACTTTCGGTGGCTGAGGCAGGCAGATCACCTGAGGTCGGGAGTTTGAGACCAGCCTGAGCAACATGGAGAAACCTCGTCTCTACTAAAAATACAAAAATTAGCTGGGCGTGGTGGCGCATGCCTATAGTCCCAGCTACCTGGGAGGCTGAGGCAGGAGAATCGCTTGAACCCAGAGGCGGAGGTTGTAGTGAGCTGAGATTGCGCCACTGCACTCCAGTCTGGCGACAGAGCTAAACTCCATCTTAAAAAAAAAAAAAAAAAAGGAAAGCACCCACCTTTTAGAGTCATTGTGAGTCTCTGCACTTCACCTGGCCCACAGTCACTACTCAATCAACACAGGCTTTTATTGTTATGACTATTAATGTTGACTCTTGCCCTCTGAGTTGGGCAGGGCAAGATTACCATACAATTTGAAAGTGCAGCACAAGAAGTAAAGTGATGGCCAGGCGTGGTGGCTCACACCTGTAATCCTAGCGCTTTGGGAGGCCGAGGTAGGCAGACTGAGCTCAGGAGTTCGAGATCAGCCTGGGCAACGTGGCAAAACCCCATCTCTACTAAAAAAATACAAAAAATTAGCCGGCCATGGTGGCACGTGCCTTCAGTCCCAACTACTTGGGAGGCTGAGGCAGGAGAATCACTTGAACCCAGGAGGCAGAGGTTGCAGTAAGCACCACTGCACTCCAGCCTGGGCGACAGAGCAAAACTCTGTCTCAAAAAAAAAAAAGTAAGGTGACTTAGCTGAAGGCACAGTTATGAAGTGGAGACAGGACCCAACCCAGATCTACTGAGAGACTACCCCAATGCCTCCCCTAGGTATGGTCTCACCTTGTTGACCTGAGTGACAACAGCATCCACGACCTCCCCTTTAAAGGGCCGGAAAACAATGGCCTTGTACTTAACTGGATAAAGGACAAAGCCTCGGCCTGGCTGGATCACACCAGCACCAATATTGTCAATGGTGGTGACAGCAATTACAAAGCCATACCTGCAAGGAGGATGAGAAACAGAAAGACATTGTGTGTCCAAGAGCCTCTAGAGACATCTGCAATAAAAGTCACTGAGCTCTTGGGAGTAGGGTCGGGGAGAGCAAAAGGACAAGTAGATAGAACCTCTGCTCCCAGAGAGCTTAATGACCAAGAGAAGACAGAACACAGATCAGTATGTATAAGACCAAATGCTGTTCTGGTAATTTCACAGTAAATGTACAAGAAGGCTGGAGTCCTTGAGGAAACAGATCTCAATCTTCGGGATGCCTGAGAATCATCATCTTAAAATGCAGATTCTCAGGTCTGCCTCACAGAGTCTTGATTCTGTAGGGAATAAGGAGGCTCAGGAATCTGCATGTTCCTGCAGGTTTTTCTGATGCTGGAGGCCCAAGTACTCCACTGCCCTGGGCTGGGTCCCAGCTCATCAATATCAGAGAGGCCCCTCTGTGCAAAGCCCAGAGATGGCCAAGTCCCAGTCTACTTCCTTCCTCCCCCAAACTCTCGATCCACTTTTTCTGGTCGTTCATTCAGAAGATATATAGAGGCCCATGGTGTGTGGTCCCTAGACACAGGGGATAAGAGAAAACCAGCAGAATGACAGAGAGGAGACACAGGAACAATAACTACACTGTGAGCTCCACAAGGGCTGGCCTCATTCTATCTTGTTCCCATTCTACCTTGTTCTGAGCCCAACACGGGTCCTGGCACACACCCAGTGCTTTTTAAATGTTTGAGGAGTAAATGAATGAATGACCAATGTCAGCTGAGGGAAGGAAGTCTTACTGTCCAGCATTACAGAGGGCGCCCTGGGAACCCAAAGCAGGAAGCAACTGGCTGCCTGAGAGGGTTAGCGGGGTCCCCAGAGTGGGTGGCAGGACGAGTAGGAGTTGGGGAGGGGTCGCAGGTATAGCGCCCTGTGTGCGCATCGAAGGATCTGGCGGCGCGGTGAGCTCCGCACTCACTTCCCTGTGCAGGTCCCCTCCACCTCGGTGAAGAGCTTCTGCTTCACCGTGTTGAGCAAGTTGGGGCCGAAGTAGCGCGGGTGCAGCAGGATTTCGTGCTCTAGGGAGATCTGCGGAGAAAAGAGGGATGGGGACCAGGCCACGCGCCGGGAGGTTATCGGACAAGGGGAGTCTCGCGCCGGCGCCTGGCCTTGCTCCTCCTTTCCACCCAGCCCTTGCCGCCACCCTGAGCCCTGCTCACATGGTAGAACATCGTCCCAGAGCAGGCAAGCAGGAACAGTCCACACCTCCGACCGCCCCTGGGAATCCACCGGAAACACACTTAGCCGCCGCAGCCCCAGTCCCGCGCCTGCTGCGACGACGAGAGCGGAACTCCACCTCCTCCGCGAGGGCGGAACTCCACCTGCTCCACGGGTCTGATTGGGCCTTGTAGCCGTGGGCGTGAACCACTAAGCCCCGCCCCTCACCACCGCCCCGCCCCTCCCACCGGGCATCAAACCACAACTCCTTTTTTTGTTTTGAGACGGATCTCCCTCTGTCGCCCTGGCTGGAGTGCAGTGGCGCGATCTCGGCTCACTGCAACCTCCGCCTCCCGGGTTCAAGCGATTCTCCTGCCTCAGCCTCCCGAGTAGCTGGGATTATAGGCATGTGCCACCACACCTAATTTTATATATATATATATATTGTTTTTTTTTTTTTTTTTTTTTGAGACGGAGTCTCGCTCTGTCGCCCAGGCTGGAGTGCAGTGGCGCAATATCGGCTCACTGCAAGCTCCGCCTCCCGGGTTCGGGCGGAGATCTTCTGCCTCAGCCTCCCCAGTAGTTGGGACTACAGGCGCCCACCACCGCGCCCGGCTAATATTTTGTATTTTTAGTAGTGACGGGGTTTCACCGTGTTAGCCAGGCTGGTCTCGATCTCCTGACCTCGTGATCTGCCCGCCTCAGACTCCCAAAGTGCTGGAATTACAGGCGTGAGTCACAGCGCCTGGCCAATTTTGTATTTTTGGTAGAGATGGGGTTTCTCCATGTTGGTCAGGCTGGTCTCAAACTCCCAATCTTAGGTGATCTACCGACCTCGGCCTCCCAAAGTGCTGGGATTACAGGCGTGAGCCACTGCACCCGGCCAGCAACTCTCTGAATTGCTTGAACCTGGGAGGCCACTGCACTCCAGCCTGGGCAACAAAAGCGAAACTCCATCTCAAAAAATAATAATAATAATAAATAATAGCTACCACTTACTGCTTTCTTCCTAAATGCCAGATACTGTGTTAAGCCCTTTATATAATTATCTCCCTTAATTCTCATAATAATCTACAGAAATTGGTGTAGAAATAACAAAAAGTTTACATAAGCCTTAGCCAAAAGGCCAAGAAGCTACAGAAAATAATGAAATTTAGGCCGGGCGCAGTGGTTCACGCCTGTAATTCCAGCACTTTGGGAGGCCGAGGCGGGCGGATCATGGGGTCAGGAGATTGAGACCATCCTTGCTAACATTGCGAAACCTCGACTCTACTAAAAATACAAAAAATTGGCGGGGCGTGGTGGCACGTGCCTGTAGTCCCAGCTACTCAGGAGGCTGAGGCAGGAAAATCGCTTGAACCCGGGAGGCGGAGGCTGCAGTGAGCTGAGATCGCGCCACTGCACTCCAGGCTGGCAACAGAGCAACCCTAAGAAAGAAAGAAATTAAAAGCTATTGCAATCCCAAAAAACATTTTAAGCCTCGAGAGAGATATGACTGTGAGTCACATATAGTTTACAATTTCTGTTCTCAGATTATAGATTAACTCTTTTTTTTTTTTTTTTTTGAGAGGGAGTCTCGCTGTGTCACCCAGGCTGGAGTGCAGGAAATCCATGACTATTTCATCCTCTGTTAAAAAATGTTACATGCCCCGGGCACGATGGCTCACGACTGTAATCCTGGCTACTTGGGAGACTGGGGCAGGAGAATTGCTTGAACCCGGGAGGTGGAGGTTGCAGTGAGCCAAGAACATGCCACTGCACTCCAGTCTGGGAGACAGAGCAAGACTCCCTCTCAAAAAAAAAAAAAAAAAAAAAAAAAAACTTACGTGTGAATCACAAGGTCAGAAATTCAAGACCAGCCTGGCCAAGATGGTGAAACCCCATCTCTACTAAAAATACAAAAAATTAGCCAGGCGTGGTGGCAGGTGCCTGTAATCCCAGCTACTTGGGAGACTGAGGCAGAAGAATCCCTTGAACCTGGGAGGAGGAGGTTACAGTGAGCCAAGATCATGCCACTGCACTCCAGCTCAGGCAACAGTGCGAGATTCCAAATCAAAAAACATTGAAAAAAAAAAAGTTACATGTACTTTTTCCCAAAAGGAAACATTGTCTATAGCCAACCAAATTACTATAACTATGTACCAATCTTCTATGAAAAATGTAATCCTGCTAAAAAGTCCTGCGTGCTTGCCTACAAGTGGGGAAAGAGATCAGACTGTTACTGTGTCTATGTAGAAAGTAGACATAAGAGACTCTATTTTGTTCTGTACTAAGAGAAATTCTTCTGCCTTGAGATGCTGTTAATCTGTAACCCTAGCCCCAACCCATGTGTACAGCACATGTGCAGAGATATGTGCTGGGTTGACTCAAGGTTTAATGGATTTAGGGCTATGCAGGATGTGCTTTGTTTAAAAAGTGCTTGAAGGCAGTATGCTTGTTAAAAGTCATCACCATTCTCTAATCTCAAGTACCCAGGGACACATACACTGTGGCTTTCCTGCACACCTAGGAAAGCCAGGTATTGTCCAAGGTTTCTCCCCATGTGATAGCCTGAGATATGGCCTCCTGGGAAAGGAAAGACCTGACGGTCTCTCCGACACCCGGAAAGGGTCCGTGCTGAGGAGGATTAGTGAAAGAGGGAGGCCTCTTTGTAGTTAAGAGGAAGGCATCTGTCTCCTGCTTGTTCCTGGGAATAGAATGTCTCGGTATAAAACCCCATTGTATGTTGTATTTACTGAGATAGGAGAAAACAGCCTTAGGGCTGGAGGTGAGACATGCTGGCAGCAATACTGCTTTTTATTGCACCAAGATGTTTGTTTGTGTGCACATCAAGGCACAGCACCTTTACTGAAACTTATTTATGACACAGAGACCTTTGTTCACATGTTTTCCTGCTGACCCTCTCCCATTACCCTATTGTTCTGCCACACCCGCCTCTCCGAGATGGTAGAGATAATGATCCATAAATACTGAAGGGACTCAGAGACCAGTGTCGGTGCGGGTCCTCCGTATGCTGAGTGCCGCTGGACCCACTTTTCTTTCTCTATACTTTGTCTCTCTTATTTCTTTTCTCAAGTCTCTGGTTCCACCTGACACCCACAGGTGTGGAGGGGCTGGCCACCCCTTCGCCTATATAAATGAAATATTAACTTTCTTACTTCACAACACTGACTCCATTCCTCTGGAGTTGGACCTTATAAATGAGACCGAAAGAGATTAAGGGGAGGTATTTGAGTATGAATAGCGGACCTGCTCCAAAGCTTGTGTTCCTTTTTTTTTTTCTTTTTTCTTTCTTTCTTTTTTTTTTTTTTGAGTCAGAGTCTCCCTCTGTCGCCCAGGCTGGAGTGCAGTGGCGTGATCTCGGCTTGCTGCAACCTCTGCCTCCCAGGTTCAAGTGATTCTCCTGCCTCAGCCTCCCAAGTAGCTGGGATTACAGGTGCCCACCACCATGGCCAGCTAATTTTGTGTGTGTGTGTATTTTTAGTAGAGATGAGGTTTCACCATGTTGGCCAGGCTGGTCTCGAACTTCTGACCTTAGGTAATCCACCCACCTCAGCCTCCCAAAATGCTGGGATTACAGGCCTGAGCCACTGTGCCCAGCACCCCCGCTTTTTTTTTTTTTTCTTGAGAAAAGGTCTCATTCTGTCACCCAGGCTGCCAGGCTGGAGTGCTCATTGCATTCCCCAGCTACAGGTGTGGGTCATCATGCACGGGTAATTTTTTTAGTTTTTGCAGAGCTATGGGTCTTACTCTGTTGACCAGGCTGGTCTTGAACGTCTGGCCTCAAGTGATCCTCTTGCTTTGGTTTCCCAAAGTGTTTGGATTACAGGTGTGAGCCCTTGCACCTGGGAAAGTTGCATTCTTCACTACTGTACACTCTACTGCCTGAGACTGAAACTTTGGATAAAAAAGACACCAAAGCAATGAAAAGGACTGTTGTGTCTGCTCCTCAAAGTGGGTACATGTAGAGCCTGAAAGCTCAGAACAGCAATTCTGAAATTGTGGTCCTGGAAGGAACCTTTCAGGGGACTGGTGAAGTACTCTTCTAGTTACATGTCTGTGTGAGACCAAATTTTCTTCATGTATTTCCATCAATACAATATATCCTAATAGCTAACAGAAGCAGATGTGAGAGTCGAGCTGTCTCCTATTGAAACAGTGTGATATTGTGAAATATACATTTCTTTGACCCCATTTTCTGGCATACAATTCCTAAATCTCTAAAGCGATTTTTTTGGTATGCTAATGATTAACTGATGGCTGGCAGGCCCTAGGTAGCTTCCGGGTGGGGGGTTGGTCACCAGAAACATCTGGGCATGATTGGAAGGTTGGGGCTTTCAGCCCACCCCCAACTTCTGGGGAGTGGAGCGGGTGCTGAACTGTTTAGTTGATCACCAGTGGCTAATGGTTTCAGCAGTCATCCACAAAAATCCAAAAGGACTGGGTTCAGAGCTTCCACGTAGCTGAACACCTGGAGGTTCGGAAGGTGGCACACCGGAAGAGGGCTCGGAAACTCCACATTCCTTCCCCCATACCTCACCCTAGCCACCTCTTCATCTGCATCCTTTGAAATAGCCTCTATAATAAGCCAGTAAACGTAAGTAAGTGTTTCCCTGATTTCTGTGAGCCACCCTAGTAAGTTAACCAAGCCCAAGTAGAGTTGTGGGGGCCTAGATTTACAGTTGGTCAATCAGAGGCACAGGTAAAACAGCCTGGGGCTTTTGACTGGCATCAGAAGTCAGGGGGCATGTCTGGTAAACAGTAATTTGATTTTAAAAAAACAAACAAGAAGGGAGGGAGGGAGGCAGGGGTAGAGAGAGAGACAAGAGAGAGAAAGAAGAACAGAAAAAGGGGAAAAGAGAGAGAGAAAGAGAGAAAGAGGCAAAGAAAGGAAAATAAAAGAAAAGGAAAGGAAGGAAAAGAAAAGAAATAAAACAAAAGAAACGAAAAGAAACTAGTACTGGGGGGTGGGTGGGGAGGGCGGTCTTGGGAGCTGCGCCCTAAACCTTTGAGATCTGAGGTTATCTCCAGGTAGACAGTGTTGGCATTAAACACTCAGCTGGAATTGATTGCTTGCTTGTGGACAGGGGAAAAAACCAACACATTTAGTCACACAGAAGCCTTCTTTGTTGATTGTCGTGGTGGTGTGAGAGGAGAGAAAAACAGTGTCTCCCTCTAACCCGCCTTAAAACAATGCCATTAGTCTTGCGTCATTTATTGATTTTAGTAAATAGTTATTTTCCGTCTCTATTTAAAATATATATGCTGGGCGTGGTGGCTGACGCCTGTAATCCTAACACTTTGGGATGCCGAGATGGGCGGATCACCTGAGGTTGGGAGTTCCAGACCAGCCTGACCAACATGGAGAAACCTTGTCGCTACTACAAATACAAAATTAGCCGGGTGCGGTGGCGTACGCCTGTAATCCCAGCACTTTGGGAGGCAGAGGCGGGCAGATCACGAGGTGAGGAGATCGAGACCATCCTGGCTAACACGGTGAAACCCCGTCTCTACTAAAAATACAAAAAAAAAATTAGCCAGGCGTGCTGGCCGGCGCCTGTAGTCCCAGCTACTTGGGAGGCTGATGCAGGAGAAGCGTGAACCCAGAAGATGGAGCTTGCATTGAGCCAAGATCACCCACTCCAGCCTAGGCAACCTAGCGAGACACTGTCTCAAAACAAAACAAACAAACAAAAAATATACATATATATGAGACCAGGCGACGTGGCTCATGCCTGTAATCACAGCACTTTGAGAGGCTGAGGTGGGTGGATCACCTGAGGGATCAAAATTGCAGTGAGACAAGATCACCCCACTGCACTCCAGCCTGGGCGACAGAGCAAGATACAAAAAAAGAAAAATAAATGAAAATTAAATAAAAAATTAAAAAGGTTAGACTTGGTGGCTGACACCTGTAATCTCAGCATTTTGGGAGGCCAAGCTGGGAGGATCACTTGAGCCCAGGAGTTTGAAACCAGCCTGGGCAACATAGAGAGTCCCCTGTCTCTATTTACAACATATATATACATATATATATATATATATATACACATACATATATATATATAGTTTTTTTTTTTTTTTGAGACGGATTCTCCTGCCTCAGCCTCCCAAGTAGCTGGGATTATAGGCGCCCACCGCCACACCCAGCTAATTTTTGTATTTTTATTATTATTATTATTTATTTATTCTTTTTTTTTGAGATGGAATTTCGCTCGTTGCCCAGGCTGGAAGTGCAGCGGCGAGATCTTGGCTCACTATAACCTCCGTCCCCCGAGTTCAAGCGATTCTCCTGCCTCAGCCTCCCAAGTAGCTGAGATGACAGACATGCGCCACTACACCCTGCTAATTTTTGTACTTTTAATAGAGACGGGGTTTCTCCATGTTGGTCAGGCTGGTCTCGAACTCCTGACCTCAGGTGATCTGCCCGCCTTGGACTCCTAAAGTGCTGGGATTACCGGCGTGAGCCACTGTACCCGCCCCATTTATTAGTTTTAATTCCTATACAGTAAATATTGTATGGCTTGTAAGAATGAACAGTGTCTTGAAGAGTCATGATCTCAAGCTAAGGCCAACATACCCTGCATGTATCTAGCACAAGTTTGTTGTGTAGATGAACTCTCCCTAATTCTGGTTAGGTCTGATTGGAGGGCCTGACTGCAGAATAAGATAGAGATGCTTAGAGTGGTGGGTGAAGAATTGAGGATTAGGGCACCGAGTTTACTCCTCTAGTAACACTGCCTGGGTCAGACAGGGCAGTTATCACTGACTCCCAACTTACAGCCTTTTCCTCTAGGTGTGTAGGGACTCTCAAATATTCCTTCAGAAGTAGACACGGTTTTTGCTTCTTCTCTCCTGTACTGAGACATTTTATGGCCCTGACTCCATTCTCACCCCTTCCTACCAGCACCTGCCTAGCACGTTCTGGAAACAAAGAACACTCTATCCTCTCAACTATAAATTGACCGTAAGAGTCCAGGCTAGGGACACCATGACATCATCCCTGTAGCTGCTAGTTCTTTCACACCATCACTGAGTCGGGAGCCCCGGAACCTTAGCTTGGAGGAGTGGAGCAGTAGGGCATCTTGGATTTTTTTTTTTTTTTTTTTTTTTTCCAGATGGAGTTTTGCTCTGTCTCCCAGGCTGGAGTGCAGTGGCGCTATCTTGGCTCATTGCAACCTCTGCCTCCTGGGTTCAAGAGATTCTCCTGCCTCAGCCTCCCAAGTAGCTGGGATTTCAGGCATGCGCCACCATGCCCAGCTGATTCTTGTATTTTTAGTAGAGATAGGGTTTCACTATGTTGGCCAGGCTGCTCTTAAACTCCTGACCTCAAGTGATCTGCCCGTCTCGGCCTCCCAGAGCCCTGGGATTACAGGCGTGAAGCACTGCGCCTGGCCTAGTTGGTTCTCTTATTCTCTGTCAGCCTGTAGCGGGAGTGGCATGCTGTCAGCTCAGGTCCAACACTGCAGGGTTCCCAACTTCTGGCCTTGCCAGGAGAGCACCGCATTCAGGGACTAGGTGCCGGGCACCTCCTGCTCCCGGGATTAGGTAGAAGAAGCTGAGCCAATCCTGAGAGCTCGGAAGCAAGGAAGGCGGGACAAGGAGGAAACGTTGAGGACAGGAGCGCCACCCAATCCAACGCCTGACTGTAAAAGCGATGGCGGCGAGCACCCAATTGCAGATGGCCGTTAGAGGGAGGCTGGTTACTGGAAAACGGACCAATCCGTGACAGGGGAGGGCAATTTTTAAGCCAATTAAAACTGAGAAGGTGGGAAGGGGCGGAGCTCGCCCTGTGGCTGCTCGGTGGTGGGTGAAGGATCAGCTTTCTCTGCTAGTTCCCACCCTGGGAGTCCTTAGCTCCTGGAATGCGTGAGGGAGATGCTTAGGGAGTTTCCGAAGTGGGGCGTCGAAGCATCGCCTGGCAAGGCCTGGGAGCGAAAAAGATCCCTACTTCGTGGAGCCGTTGGAAGCTACCGGGTGGGCATCAAGGAAGCGGAGGGTGGCTAAGGGGCGGGACTTCCGGGGGCAGGGCTTATTGGCGGGGGTGGGGCCTGTTCTAAGGTTAGGCCGAGGTGGGCGGAGCTTATGGGAGAGCTTTGGGTGTGACCTAGGAGAAAGAAGGGCAGTAACTTAAGCGATTGTTTTGGGGTGGGAAGTGATAGTTAAGGGCTGATAAGGTTGCTGGGGAGGTTACTTGTCTTAACCCACTGTCCTTTTTTCTCAGGGAGCCACTGGTGGGGACCTTTTTTGGGCCCCCTTTCCTTCGTGGGGTACTATGGAGTTCCCAGAACACAGTCAGCAGCTGCTGCAGAGCCTCCGGGAGCAGCGGTCCCAGGGTTTCCTTTGTGACTGCACCGTGATGGTGGGTAGTACCCAGTTCTTGGCCCATCGGGCTGTGCTGGCGTCCTGCAGCCCATTTTTCCAGCTTTTCTACAAGGAGCGGGAATTGGATAAGAGGGATCTGGTGTGTATTCATAATGAAATTGTCACAGCCCCAGCCTTTGGGCTGCTTCTGGACTTTATGTATGCTGGCCAGCTGGCCCTGAGAGGGGATACCCCTGTGGAGGATGTGCTGGCAGCTGCCAGCTACTTGCACATGAATGACATCGTCAAGGTGTGTAAGCGGCGGCTTCAAGCCCGGGCCCTGGCAGAGGCAGACAGTACCAAGAAGGAGGAAGAAACCAACTCACAGCCTCCTAGTTTGGAGTTTTTGTCCAGTACTTCGCGTGGCCCCCAGCCTTCGTTGTCATCTGCTGAGACATCAGGCCATTGGGGCAAAGGGGAATGGAAAGGCTCTGCTGCTCCCTCACCTACTGTCCGTCCTCCAGATGAGCCACCAATGTCCAATGGGGCTGACACTACACAGCCTGGCATGGAGGTTGACGCACCACATCTGCGGGCACCTCCTCCGCCGGTGGCTGATGTCTCTCTTGCCAGCCCTAGTAGCTCCACTGAGACCATTCCTGCAAACTACTTCTCTTCCGGCATCCCAGCAGTTTCATTGGAGCCACTGCCATCTCTTGATGTGGGTCCTGAGAGTCTGAGGGTGGTGGAACCAAGGGATCCTGGAGGACCACTGCAAGGCTTCTACACCCCAGCCTCAGCCCCCAGCTCAGCCCCTGCCCCTGTCTCAGCCCCAATTCCATCCCAGGCTCCAGCCCCAGCTGAAGCTGAACTGGTCCAGGTGAAAGTTGAAGCTATTGTGATCTCTGATGAAGAGACCGATGTGTCAGATGACCAGCCTCAGGATCCTGAGAGAGCGTTCCCACCTGGAGGAGCAGTGTATGGGGGACAACCCTCCCAGCCAGAGGCTTTTGAAGACCCAGGGGCAGCAGGACTGGAGGAGGTGGGGCCAAGTGACCACTTCCTGCCTTCAGACCCTCATCTACCCTACCATCTGCTGCCAGGTGCAGGGCAGTATCATCGAGGACTGGTGACCTCACCCCTGTCTGCACCCGCATCCGTGCATGAGCCGCTTTACCTGCCTTCTGAGTACGAAGCAGCTCCAGGAAGCTTTGGGGTTTTTACTGAGGATGTTCCCACCTGCAAGACATGTGGGAAGACCTTCTCATGCTCTTACACACTGCGGCGACATGCCACGGTGCACACACGTGAGCGACCCTACGAGTGCCGCTACTGCCTGCGGAGCTACACACAGTCAGGGGACCTCTACCGCCACATCCGCAAGGCTCACAACGAGGACCTGGCCAAACGCAGCAAACCGGATCCAGAAGTGGGACCCCTTCTAGGGGTGCAACCTCTCCCTGGCTCCCCAACAGCAGACAGACAGAGCAGCAGTGGTGGAGGGCCACCCAAAGATTTTGTACTTGGCCCCAAAAACTAACATCTAAGGAGCATGAGCTGACGCTAGGCTGCTCTTACCATCCTTAGATGGCAGCTCAGAAGGTTGGTGACATCTCATCACCCCTGCTGGGTGACAAGAATAAAGGTTCTGCCCAGGCTGAAAGTTCCTACCCTTTTCTGTTTTTATTTTTTATTTTTTTGAGATGAAGTCTCACTCTGTCGCCCAGGTTGGAGTGCAGTGGCGTGATCTCGGCTCACTGCAAGTTCAGCCTTCCGGGTTCATGCCGTTCTCCTGCCTCAACCTCCCAAGTAGCTGGGACTAAGGGTGCCCATCACCACGCCCGGCTAATTTTTTTGATTTTTAGTAGAGACGGGGGTTTCACCGTGTTAGCCAGGATGGTCTTGATCTCCTGACCTCGTGATCCGCCCACCTCGGCCTCCCAAAGTGCTGGGATTACAGGCATGAGCCACCGCATTTTTTTTTTTTTTTTTTTTTTTTGAGAGAGTCTTGCTCTGTCCCTCAGGCTGGAGTGCAGTGGCAATTTCACCTCACTGCAACCTCTGCCTCCCAGGTTCAAGCGATTCTCCTAACTCAGCCTCTTGAGTAGCCGGGATTACAGGAACGCACCACCATGCCCAGCTAATTCTTGTGTTTTTAGTAGAGACGGGGTTTCACCATGTTGGCCAGGCTGGTCTCGAACTCCTGACCCCAGGTGATCCGCTCACCTCGACCTTCCAAAGTGCCAGGATTACAGGCATGAGCCACTGCGCCCGGCCTCCTACCCTTTTCTTTGCCCAGCCAGATAAGCAGGACTCTGTGGGGCAGAGCATATGACAGCTCTCTCCAAGGGCACTGGGAATTTTCCTGAGGTGTAATTGCTTCTCACTGTATGTTCTGGAACATAAAGCTAGGAATGAAAGTATTTCTTTGAACTGGTGTTGGCTGATTTCTTCTAAAAACCTGCATGCTTTCATACCTCTCCTTCAGTTCTTTTTGGAATGTCACATCTGTACTTGGGATAGGGGTAGGGGTCAGATTGCTCATGAGGAAAAAAGTGGGACAAGCAGAGGGTGATGTAGCCTTTACTTAGGAAAAGTATACAAATTAAGGAAGCTTATAAAATTATGATTTATTATTGCAGTTGAGCTCCTGTCTTCTGGGCTGTATCAGACATTTCGTATAAATACTCATTTAATCCTCAACGTTAGGACGTATGAGGTCCACCTCCTGTTTCGTTTGTTGTTGTTCATAAACAAACTTGAGACTTAGAAATCAAAGTTAACTTGTTCAGGGTCACAGGGGCTAATTAAGGGGAAGCCAGCATTTGAACCTGGCTTGCAACTGCAAACAACCTGCCTGCTATACTGGTTAAAAACATTGTTTTGTCCAGGTGCAGTGGCTCACCCCTGTAATACCAACACTTTGCGAGGTGACCAGCCTGCCCAACATGGTGAAACCCCATCTCTACTAAAAACACAAAAAAATTGTCTAGGTACGATGGCTCGCTCCTGTAATTATAGCACTTTGGGAGGCCGATGCGGGTGGATCACTTGAGATCAGGAGTTCAAGACCAGACTGGCCAACATGATGAAACCCTGTCTCTACTAAAACTACAACTATTAGCCAGGAGTGGTGGTGGGCGCCTGTAATCCCAGTTACCTGGGAGGCTGAGGCAGGAGAAGCATTTGAACTCGGGAAGTGGAGGTTGCAGTGAGCCAAGATTGCGCCACTGCACTTCAGCCTGGGCGACAAGACCAAAACTCGGAGCCACCGCGCCCGGCCGGACCATCTCAAAAATAAAAGAAAAATTATCCAGGCTTGGTGGCGGGTGCCTGTAATCCCAGCTACTCAGGAGGCTGAGGCAAGAGAATTGCTTGAACCCGGGAGGCCGAGGTTGCAGTGAAAAAAAAACATTGTTTGAAGGGCTGTTGCAGTGGCTCATGCCTGTTCTCCCAGTACTTTGGGAGGCCGAAGTGAGGGATCCCTTGTGGCTAGGAGTTATAGATTAGCCTGGGCAACATAGTGAGGCCTCCCATCACTATAAAATAATAATAAATAGTTGAACATAGTTAACCAAGAACCATAAGTTGTTTTCTTTTTTTGTCCTTTTGCGTATTTGGCTTTGTTCCCTTGTTACCTCTGCTTTCCCCACCGAAAGACCTTTTGTTGATAGAATGGGTACTTTATTGATTATTTGAAATTTTTGCCTGCAAGTTGTAGATATGAATGAATTCTCTGAAGATGAGACACTGAAAGGCAGGCAACACTAAGGCCCGTGGTGGCTGACTAGTGGCGGGAGGTTGAGGATCTGAGGTGCTGTCACAATGATGGGTGCTTGCAAAACCTAAAGTAAGAAACTCAGGATGAGAGGATCTTACAGTTCATGGAGTCCAACTCCCTCACTTGAAACGTGTGATGACAACAGTCTAGGGAGGTTTAGGTTACTCACCTAAGGTCACGCGGGTGGTTACTGACAGTGGAGATAGCAAAGAAATGGGAGTTGGGGTGCCATCATTGGATAGGGGCAAAAAAGAGCTCTAGGAATATGTGAGGAGTCTGGCCCCGCCTGTGCTGTATGAGGGTCTAGAGGTTTCCCTACAAACCTTTCCTTGGTACATAAGGACGTCACTGTAAATAAAGCAGGAAGGAAAACAGAAATAGGCCGGGTGTGGTGGCTTGCGCCTATAATCCCAGCATTTTGGGAACCTGAGGCAGGCAGATCAACGAGGTCAGGAGTTGGAGACCAACCTGGCCAACACAGTGAAATGCCATCTTTACAAAAAATTAGCTGGGCGTGGTGGTGGGCGCCTGTAATCCCAGCTACTCGGGAGGCTGAGGCAGGAGAATTGCTTGAACCCGGGAGGCAGAGGTTGCAGTAAGCCGAGATCTCACCACTGCACTCCAACCCCAGGTGACAGTGTGAGACTCCATCTCAAAAAAAAAGAAAAAGGGGGAAAATAACAAGTAAATATTCTGAATTTTCTTTCTGTCTTTTTGAGTCAGTGTCATATTCAGCACTGTGAACCCTTACCAGCAAGTGACTATTTCTGAGTTACAGGAAGGAGAGAAAGGTGAGCAGTGATGTGGCTAAAGAAAGCTCCTTAACTAGGACATATGGGAAGCAAAAGATGGTTAACATTTTTCTGCTCAGTGAATTCTATGTTCTTTCACATTCTTTGTGTTGAAATAACCTTCTAGCTTATCTTTCAAATGGCTTCTAATTTTATTTATGCAAGTACCTTACTGCTTTAATTCCTTGATGAAACAAGGCAAGATATAAATAAATACAATAAAAGCTGTGCTAGCTGGGTGGAACACCCTTTCAAGTCTTCCCTAGAGTAAATCAAATCAAAATGCCTTTATGAATCAGTCACCCTTAAAAGGGTGGATTTTACGGTCTGTATATCTCGATTTCAACAGAAACACTAAGCAGAAAGAAAAAAAAAAAAAACTGGTTGTCTCAGAACATCAGTTCTTAAAATCAAGGCATAATAAATGGTCTATATGTGTAGACAGTTGTGGTCACATGCACTACTTAGCTAAAGAGGCTCTGTTCCTGGTGAGATTCTCCTGAGGAGCAAGAATTTGCTTTCAATATCCAGCATGAAGTGCATGCTTTCTTGCAGGTGGCAGTCAGGTATTTGCAATATTTTTATTTATTTATTTATTTTTGAGACAAGGTCTCCCTGTTGCCGAGGCTGGAGTGCAGTGGTACTATCAAGACTCACTGCAGCCTCTACCCCTCTAGCTCCCAAGTAGCTGGGACTACAGGCGTGCACTACCACGCATGGCTAATTTTTGTATCTTTTGTGGAGATGACATTTCGCCCTGTTGCCCAGGCTGGTATCAAACACCTGGGCTCAAGCGATCCACCTTCTTTTTTTTTTTTTTTTTTTGAGATGGAGTCTCACTCTGTCCCCCTGGCTGGAGTGCAGTGACGCGATCTTGGCTGACTGCAAGCTCCGCCTCCCGAGTTCACGCCATTCTCCTGCCTCAGCCTCCCAAGTAGCTGGGACTACAGGTGCCCGCCACCGCGCCCGGCTAATGTTTTTTTGTATTTTTAGTAGAGACGGGGTTTCACCGTGGTCTCGATCTCCTGACCTTCTGATCCGCCCGCCTCGGCCTCCCAAAGTGCTGGGATTACAGGCGTGAGCCACCGCGCCCGGCCTACAATCCACCTTCTTTGGCCTCCCGAAGTGCTGGGATTCAGGCGTGAGCCATCATGCCCAGCCTGCAAGATCTGTAAAGCAGTAGCTATCACAGTTACAGCCACTGTGGTCTCATTATTATTATTATTATTTTTTGACGGAGTTTCAATCTTGTTGCCCAGGCTGGAGTGCAATGACATGATCTTGGCTCAGTGCAATCTCGGCTCACTGCAACCTCCACCTCTTGGGTTCAAGCGATTCTCCTACCTCAGCCTCCCTAATAGCTGGAATTGCAGGCTAAGTCACCACGCCCCGCTAAATTTTTTTGCATTTTTAGTAGAGACGGGCTTTCTCCACGTTGGTCAGGCTGGTCTCGAACTCCCGACCTCAGGTGATCCTCCCCGCCTTGGCCTCCCAAAGTGCTGGGATTACAAGGGTGAGCCACCAGGCCCGGCCTCATTTATTATTATTATTATTTTTTTTTTGAGACGGAGTCTCGCTCTGTCGCCCAGACTGGAGTGCAGTGGCCGGATCTCAGCTCACTGCAAGCTCCGCCTCCCGGGTTCACGCCATTCTCCTGCCTCAGCCTCCCGAGTAGCTGGGACTACAGGCGCCTGCCACCACACCCGGCTAGTTTTTTGTATTTTTTTAGTAGAGACGGGGTTTTACCGTGTTAGCCAGGATGGTCTCGATCTCCTGACCTCGTGATCCGCCCGTCTCGGCCTCCCAAAGTGCTGGGATTACAGGCTTGAGCCACCGCGCCCGGCCTGACGATGTTTTTTTTTTTTTTTTTTTGAGACGGAGTCTGGCTCTGTTGCCCAGGCTGGAGTGCGGTGGCCGGATCTCAGCTCACTGCAAGCTCCGCCTCCCAGGTTCACGCCATTCTCCTGCCTCCGCCTCCCAAGTAGCTGGGACTACAGGCGCCCGCCTCGTCGCCCGGCTAGTTTTTTGTATTCTTTAGTAGAGACGGGGTTTCACCATATTAGCCAGGATGGTCTCGATCTCCTGACCTCGTGATCCGCCCATCTCGGCCTCCCAAAGTGCTGGGATTACAGGCTTGAGCCACCGCGCCCGGCCAAATCTTTTTTTTTTTTTTTTGAGACGGAGTCTTGCTCTGCCACCCAGGCTGGAGTGCAGTGGCCGGATCTCAGCTCACTGCAAGCTCCGCCTCCCGGGTTTACGCCATTCTCCTGCCTCAGCCTCCCCAGTAGCTGGGACTACAGGCGCCCGCCACCTCGCCCGGCTAGTTTTTTTTTTTTTTGTATTTTTAAGTAGAGACAGGGTTTCACCGTATTAGCCAGGATGGTCTTGATCTCCTGACCTCGTGATCCGCCCGTCTCGGCCTCCCAAAGTGCTGGGATTACAGGCTTGAGCTACCGCGCCCGGCCCCCCGATGTTTTGTCAATAAACCCAGGCCTAGCAATTTAAGAAGCTGGGAAGAGGGATAAGATATTTTACTTGGTTGTTCTGTCCTTGGGCTTTACTGATTGATTGATTGAGACAGAGTTTCGCTCTGGTTGACCAGGCTGGAGTGTAATGGCATGACCTCGGCTCACTGCAACCTCCACCTCCTGGGCTCAAATGATTCTCCTGCCTCAGCCTCCTAAGTAGCTGGGGTTACAGGCATGTGCCACTACACCTGGCTAATATTGTATTTTTCTTTAGTAGAGATGGGGGTTTCACCATGTCAGTCAGGCCGGTCTCGAACTCCTGACCTCAGGTGATCCACCCACCTCGGCCTCCCAAATTGCTGGGATTACAAGGGTGAGCCACCATGCCTCTCCTGTCCTTGGACTTTAGTAAGTTTTTCTTGTAAGCTGATGGTTGTATTATTTAAAGGTATAGGGAAGAATAAAGAGAAGTCTAGCCCACTGAGAAAGGGGGTGTTACTGATAAAGGACTAAAGTGTATTTTTTTTCCCTGAAGTCTGTTTGCTCTGTGGTTATATGATGGTTAATCACATGCTTATTGCCACCACTTATAAAGGTAGAGGTCGTGCTATATAGTCTCATCTATGTGGTACCCACATCATAGACATTATCCACCATGAAAAAACAGAAACAGAATAACAAAGGGGCTCCTGGTTGATGGAACCTCCTACTGATCCAGGACTGCACCATACTGCAACCTGCCTCCAAGTCCAACACAGTTTCCAGAGAGTTCTATCAGGTGCTTAAAAGGCACTAAGCAAGAAAAGCCCTTCCTCACTGTTTCTCTTTTGTTTTTTTTTTTGTTACAGATGGAGTTTTGCTCTTGTTGCCCAGACTAGAGTGCAGTGGAATGCGATCTCTGCTTACTGGAACTTAACATTAAAAGAAAAAGAAAAGCCGGGCACGGTGGCTCATGCCTGTAATCCCAGCACTTTGGGAGGCCGAGGCGGGTGGATCACCTGAGGTCAGGAGTTCGTGACAAGCCTGGCCAACATGGTGAAACCCCATCTCTATTAAAAATACAAAATTAGCTGAGCGTGGTGGCGGGCGCTTGTAATCCCAGCTACTCGGGTAGCTGAGGCAGGAGAATCGCTTGAACCCCGGAGGCAGGGGTTGCAGTGAACCAAGATCGCGCCACTGGACTCCAGCCTGGGCAACAAGTGTGAAACTCCATCTCAAAAAAAAAAATGAAAAGAAAAAAAATTAGTTTAAACAAAATGGTTACTTTTGGCCGGTCATAGTGGCTCACACCTGTAATCCCAGCATTTTGGGAGCCCGAGGTGGGCGGATCACTTGAGGCCAGGAGTTCAAGACCAGCCTGGCCAACACAGCAAAACTATGTCTCTACTAAAAATGAAATACAAAAAAATTAGCCAGGCATGGTGGCACATGCCTGTAATCCCAGCTGCTTGGGTGGCTCAGACACGAGAATCACTTGAACCTGGGAGGCAGAGGCTGCAGTGAGCCAAAATGGCACTGTACTCCAGCCTGGGCAACAGAGTGAGACTGCCTCAAAAAACAAAAAGTTACTTTAATACATTTGGGCTATTTATTGAGACATGTCACTCTGTCGCCCAGGCTGGAGCGCTATCAGAATCTTGGCTCACTGCAACCTTTGTCCCCCAGACTCAAGCAATCCTCCCACCTCAGCCTCCAGAATAGCTGGGACTACAGGTGAACACCACGAGGTCCAGCTAATCTTTGCATCTTTTTTTTGTTGTTGTTGTTTTGAGACGGAGTCTTGCTCTGTCGCCCAGGCTGGAGTGCAGTGGCGCGATCTCGGCTCACTGCAAGCTCCGCCTCCTGGGTTCATGCCATTCTCCTGCCTCAAGCCTCCTGAGTAGCTGGGACTACAGGCGCCCGCCACCATGCCCGGCTAATTTTTTGTATTTTTAGTCGAAATGGGGTTTCACTGTGTTAGCCAGGATGTTCTCGATCTCCTGACCTCGTGATTTGCCCGCCTCGGCCTCCCAATGTGCTGGGATTACAGGCATGAGCCACAGTGCCTGGCCATATTTCCCATTTTGCTTTGGGCTTCTGAAAAAATAAATGAAGACACTTCTTTCTCCCTATCCTTACTATGCCATCCTCTGCAAGCCGTCGCCTCTTTATATATCTAACAACACTGTCATGAAAAATCTATGCCAGAGATATGATTAATTCCACCCACAGCTGATGAATATTTTCTGATTATATTTCTCAAGGCAAATATCCCCAACAATAACATGTATTGAACGCTATAGAAATAAACAGGATAGACAGAAAAAGACTCAGACTGTCTAAGTAGTAAAGTTTGTGCAGAACTGGCAACAAAAATCCACCTGGGTCAGAGGTATAGGGTTCATTTATCTTGCTGAGGGTCAGCTTTCTCCTTCATGCATGTTTAATGGTCCACCTAAGTTCAACTGGAGGAGCATCTTTCTTCTTTGTTAACCAAACATGCCCAGGTAGAGCTGCTTCTCTTTTCTGTGGTAGCTGCTGAGTTCTGACTGTGTCAGCTGGAGGTACCGCCGGACGTTGGCATCTTGGAAGATGATGGAGAAGCAATTAGAAACAGAGTCAGTTAAGACCATAATCGTACCTTGTGGCAAGAAACAATGTTAACATGCTCCCATTTTTAAATCTCTCCAAGATCTGAATATATTGCAACCATTCTATGCAACAGTAAATCTCATTAATTAATGACCTTTGGAATTGAAAAAACAATCTCTGTCCCGGGCTGGACTGGTTGTTAATTTTTATTTATTTATTTATTTATTTATTTATTTTTTTTTTTTTTTGAGACGGAGTCTCGCTCTGTCGCCCAGGCTGGAGTGCAGTGTCCGGATCTCAGCTCACTACAAGCTCTGCCTCCCGGGTTTACGCCATTCTCCTGCCTCAGCCTCCCGAGTAGCTGGGACTACAGGCGCCCGCCACTTGGCCCGGCTAGTTTTTGTATTTTTAGTAGAGACGGGGTTTCACCGTGTTAGCCAGGATGGTCTCGATCTCCTGACCTCGTGATCCGCCCGTCTCGGCCTCCCAAAGTGCTGGGATTACAGGCTTGAGACACCGTGCCCGGCCCTATTTATTTATTTATGTATTTATTTTTGAGACAGTCTCACTCTGTCACCAGGCTGCAGGGCAGTGGCACGCGATCTCCGCTTACTGCAACCTCCACCTTCTGGGTTCAAGTGATTCTCCTGCCTCAGCCTCCTGAATAGCTGAGACTACAGGTGCACGCCACCATGCCCGGCTAACTTTTGTACTTTTAGTAGAGACGGGGTTTCACCATGTTGGCCAGGCTGGTCTCGAACTCCTAATCTCATAATCCACCCGCCCTGGCCTCCCAAAGTGCTGGGATTACAGATGTGAGTCACCACACCTGGCCACTGGTTGCTAATTTCATAATGAAAGCAAGACTGATGAAACAATTATTAAAATAGAGCCTCTAAAGATATTATTCATAAAGAGGGCAGGTTAATTTATGTACTTGAAGGTGAAAAACATGAACAAATAGATTTTATATCTTTATTAATTCATAATTAATGCCTTTCTCATTCATTTAGATTAGTGAGATTTTACTGCACTGCTATACATTTGGGGACTCTGCTACTAGTATCCTGTGGCTATTGTAAGCCAGAACGCAAAAAGGAGACAATTTTCAGTGCTCAACCAACCAACACAGGAATGAGTCTCTCATCTGCTTCACAATATCCTTTTTGCCTTGGAAACAAAGTCCCAAATTCTCTCTCAGCAGGACTGCCCTTTTTCTAGGTCATACCTGGGGTTAGCTGAGCTAACGGATAAAAATGGTGATTTGTTGGCATTCACACATCCTATCCCAATCACTGGTTTTTTGTTATTTTGTGTGTGTGTGTGTTTTTTTTTTTTTTTTTTTTTTTTTTGAGATGGAGTCTCCCTCTGTCACCCAGGCTGGAGTGCAGTGGTGCGATCTCAGCTCACTGCAAGCTCCGCCTTCCAGGTTCACGCCATTCTCCTGCCTCAGCCTCCCAAGTAGCTGGGACTACAGGCGCCCGCCACCACGCCCGGCTAGTGTTTTGTATTTTTTAGTAGAGACGGGGTTTCACTGTGTTAGCCAGGATGGTCTCGATCTCCTAACCTCATGATTTGCCTGCCTCGGCCTCCCAAAGGGCTGGGATTACAGGTGTGAGCACTGTGTCCAGCCATGCAGGCTAATTTTTGTATTTTTATTTATTTATTTATTTATTTTTTAAGTAGAGATGGGTTTCGCCACGTTGGTCAGGCTGGTCTTGAAATCCTGACCTCAGGTGATCTGCCTGCCTTGGCCTCCCAAAGTGCTAGGATTACAGGTGTAAACCACAGTACCCAGCCCTGACAAACAAGACTGGTTTATTTTTTTTGAGACAGAGTCTCATTCTTGTTGCCCAGGATCTCGGCTCACCACAACCTCTGCCTCCCAGGTTCAAGCAATTCTCCTGCCTCAGCCTCCCGAGTAGCTGGGATTACAGGCGTGCGCCACCACACCTGGCTAATTTTGTATTTTTAGTAGAGACGGGGGTTTCTCCATGTTGGTCAGGCTGGTCTCGAACTCCTGACCTCAGGTGATTCACCTACCTTGGCCTCCCCAAGTGCTGAGATAACAGACGTGAGCCACCCCGCCCAGCCTGCCTATTATATGTATATATATATGTATATTTATAAATATATAAAATATGTATTTAGAAATAAAAGCACATTGATATACATATATATTAAAATAGGCATACATATATATATGAAAGACATACCGACATATATATTGTGTATGCCTGATTAAGCATCAACCCCCTACACATGAAACCAATAATACTGCTTTTCTGTGGAGACAAGAACATAAGAGTAGAAAAAGGTCTGTTCATCATATACTTTTTCAGTTTGAATTCTCAACCATGTGAATGTATTACTTATTGAAAATAATACATTGGCAAAGTAAAATAAAATCTCCTTTCCACAGATCCACCCTAGCAAGACAATTTTGTCCTTACCATTTCAAAGCCCTTCTCCCTTACCTTTAGGCTGCCTATTGACGGCAGCCAGGAGGTAGTGGCGGGCCTGGTCATAGTCCTGCAGATGGAAAAAGGCCACTCCGGCCCGATACAAGGCCTTGGCATTATCAGGCTGTCGTTCCAGGACTTTCTGACTATATTCTCTCACTCGTTCGTAGTTCACGGGCTCCATCTGAAGGAGACAGGCTAATGGGCCAAATGAAAAGACAGAAGAGAGAGGAGGGATTCGTTACACCAGGTTCCACTGGCCAGCTCAAGGCAGTACCAAATAGGGTGGTAACAACGACATTCAGTCAACAAATGCTAAAGTGTTTCCCATATGCCAGACACTCTTCTACACACTGGGGATGCAGCAGTGAATAAAAGCTTCACATATCAGCCCGGTGCAGGGGCTCATGACTGTAATCCCAGCACTTTGGGAGGCCTAGGCGGGCAGATCATCTGAGGTCAAGAGTTCAAGATCAGCCTGACCAACATGGAGAAACCCCATCTCTACTGAAAATAAAAATTAGCCAGGTGTGGTGGCGCATGCATGCCTGTAATCCCAGCTACTCGGGAGGGTGAGGCAGGACAATCGCTTGGACCTGGGAGACGGAGGTTTCGGTGAGCCGAGATTGTGCCATTGCACTCCAGCCAGGGGAACAAGAGCGAAACTTCGTCTCAAAAAAAAAAAAAAACAAAAAAACTTCACATTATCTTGTAATCTACTTCAATATTTACTGATTTTCTGCTACACATTTAGTACTGAGTTAGACCTGGCTCTAAAGCTGATAACAACATACTTTAACATTTATTTAAAACTCTGGGCTGAGCATGGTGGCTCATGCCTGTAATCCTAGCACTTTGGGAGACTGAGGTAGGAGATTCGCTTGAGCCCAGGAGTTCAAGACCAGCCTGGGCAACAAGTGAGACCTTCCCCTGCCCCCCTTTTTGGCAGGGTATTCACTGCAGTGTTATAACAAGTGTATCCCGGGTAACAAATGTATTTATTATTATTATTTTTTTAAGACAGAGTCTCACTCATTAGCCAGGCTGGAGTGCAGTGGTGTGATCTGCAACCTCCACCTCCCAAGTTCAACCAAGTCTTCTGCCTCAGCCTCCCGAGTAGCTGGGATTACAGACATGTGCCACCATGTCCAGCTAATTTTTGTGTTTTTAGTACAGATGGGGTTTCACCATGTTGGCCAGGCTGTTCTCGAACTCCTGACCTCAAGGGATCTGCCCACCTTGGCCTCCCAAAGTACTGGGATTATAGGCGTGAGCCACTATGCCCAGCTGAGACCCTATTTTTTTTTTTTTTTTGAGATGGAGCCTCACTCTGTCGCCCAGGTTGGAGTGCAATGGCACGATCTCAGCTCACTGCAACTCTGCCTCCCAGGTTCAAGCAATTCTCCTGCCTCAGCTTCCCAAGTAGCTGGGATTACAGGCACACACCACCATGCCCAACTAATTTTTGTATTTTTGTAGAGATGGGATTTCGCCATGTTGGCCAGGCTGGTCTTGAACTCCTGACCTCAGGTGATTCACTCGTCTCAGCCTCCCAAAGTGCTGGGATTATAGACGTGAGCCACCCTGCCCAGCCCCCCATTATTATTACTATTTTTTGAGATGGAGTGTCGCTCTGTCGCCCAGGTTGGAGTGCAGAAGTGTGACCTTGGCTCACTGTAACCTCTGCCTTCCGGGTTCAAGAGATTCTTCTGCCTCACCCTCCTGATTAACTATGATTATAGGCGCTCACCACCATGCCTGGCTAATTTTTGTGTTTTTAGTAGAGACGGGATTTCACCATGTTGGTCAGGCTGGTCTCCAACTCCTGACCTTGTGATCCACCTGCCTCGGCCTCCCAAAGTGCTGGGATTACAGGAATGAGCCACCGTGCCCGGCCCCATTAACTTTTTATATGAAATTAGAATGCAGTGAGCCGAGATTGTACCACTGCACTCCAGCCTGGGCTACAGAGCAAGACTCCATCTTAAAAAGAAAAAAAAAAAAAATTAGATACATTACAATTGGCCGGGCACGGTGGCTCAAGCCTGTAATCCCAGCACTTTGGGAGGCCGAGACGGGCGGATCACGAGGTCAGGAGATCGAGACCATCCTGGCTAACACGGTGAAACCTCGTCTCTACTGAAAGAATACAAAAAACTAGCCGGGCGACGTAGCGGGCACCTGTAGTCCCAGCTACTCGGGAGGCTGAGGCAGGAGAATGGCGTAAACCCGGGAGGCGGAGCTTGCAGTGAGCTGAGATCTGGCCACTGCACTCCAGCCTGGGTGACAGAGCGAGACTCCGTCTCAAAAAAAAAAAAAAAAAAAAAAGATACATTACAATTTTTTAAAAAACAAATTTATCTTCATTGTGTCTCTTCTACCCAAGGTTCTATGTCCTGTATTCCCCATTTCACCACAGTTCTTGTACTGCAGCTTTGTTAATAATGGTTGCCATTAATTGTGTGAGGAAATGGCAAGCACTGTGCTATGTGCTTGATATACACTGTCTTGTTTAATCTTTGCATCTACACGATTACATAGGTGTTACTATCTTCATTTAGTGGATGAAGAAATCAAGACTCAGAGAAGTAACTTGTCCGAGATCTTATAGCTTCTAGGTGGAATGAATATGAAATTTGAATGAAGCGTTCTCTAACTCCAAAATCATGATTCTCAGTAACAATCCAGTATATAACTTCACTATTCTCTTGGATGACTTAATGGGACCTTGAAATACAAACCTGCGGACGAGCCAATTCAGGTCAATGTTCTGCCTTTTGATGATTAAGAAGGGAAACACATTCCCTATTTCACAACTGTGGGAATTAAACATAGTATTATGAAATCACGGTGCTGAGAAAGACCAAGAATCAGCACTGATAAGCACATTAAAGGGCCTGTGCTGATGTCTGTATCCCTTCTACAACATCCCCACCAAGTGGTCATATGGTTTATACTTAGCTATTTCCCCAGAGGTCAACCAATCTATCACCCTTGCTCATTAATTCAACAACCAGTTCTTGTGCAATGACCATGTGCCAGGCACTGAGCTAGAAGTAGAGAATAAGAGAAGCAAAGCAGTCATCTTGATGATTAAAGAGGTTGAGGCCAGGCGCAGTGACTCATGCCTGTAATCCCAGTACTTTGGGAGGCTGCGGCTGGCTGATCACTTGAGGTCAGGAGTTTGAAACCAGCCTGGCCAACATGGTGAAACCCCATCTCTACTAAAAATACAAAGAAATTAGCTGGGTTTGGTGGCGGGCGCCTGTAATCCCAGCTACTTGGAAGGCTGAGGCAGGAGAATCACTTGAACCCGGCAGGCGGAGGTTGCAGTGAGCCAAGATCATGCCACTGCACTCCAGCCTGATTGACAGAGTGAAACTGTCTCAAAAAAAAAAAAAAAAAAGAGAAAGTGGAGGAATACACAAGAAACAAGTAAATGAATTTGTTTGTTTGTTTTTAGACAGAGTCTCCCTCGGTTACCTAGGCTGGAGTGCACTGGCGCGACCTTGGCTCACTGCAACCTCCACCTCCTAGGTTCAAGCAATTCTCCTGCCTCAGCTTCCCAAGTAGCTGGGACTACAGGCACCCACCAACATGACCAGCTAATTTTAACAATATTTTTAGTAGAGATGGGGTTTCACCGTGTTAGCCAGGATGGTCTCCATCTCCTGACCTTGTGATCTGCCCGTCATGGCCTCCCAAAGTGCTGGGATTACAGGCGTGAGCCACCGCACCCGGCCCAAGTAAATTAAGTTTTAAAAGTGCTTTCAGAGGCTGGGCACAGTAGCTCACACCTGTAATGCCAGCACTTTGGAGGCCAAGGCTCATGAGGTCAGGAGATCGAGACCATCCTGGCTGATACGGTGAAACCCCGTCTCTACTAAAAATACAAAAAATTAGGCCGGGCGCGGTGGCTCAAGCCTGTAATCCCAGCACTTTGGGAGGCCGAGACGGGTGGATCACAAGGTCAGGAGATCGAGACCATCCTGGCTAACACGGTGAAACCCCCGTCTCTACTAAAAAATACAAAAAAACTAGACGGGCAAGGTGGCGGGCGCCTGTAGTCCCAGCTACTTGTGAGGCTGAGGCTGGAGAATGGCGTAAACCCGGGAGGCGGAGCTTGCAGTGAGCTGAGATCTGGCCACTGCACTCCCACTCCAGACTGGGCGACCCAGCGAGACTCCATCTCAAAAAAAAAAAAAATTAGCCGGGCGTGGTGGCGGGCACCTGTAGTCCCAGCTACTTGGGAGGCTGAGGCAGGGGAATGGTGTGAAACCGGAAGGCAGAGCTTGCAGTGAGCCAGAATAGCGCCACTGACTCCAGCCCGGGCGATAGAGCGAGACTTGGTCTGGAAAAAAAAAGAATTGCTTTAAGAAAAATAAAACTGGCCGGGCGCGGTGGCTCAAGCCTGTAATCCCAGCACTTTGGGAGGCCGAGACGGGCAGATCACGAGGTCAGGAGATCGAGACCATCCTGGCTAACACGGTGAAACCTCGTCTCTACTAAAAAATACAAAAAACTAGCCGGGCGAGGTGGCTGGCGCCTGTAGTCCCAGCTACACGGGAGGCTGAGGCAGGAGAATGGCGTAAACCCGGGAGGCAGAGCTTGCAGTGAGCTGAGATCTGGCCACTGCACTCCAGCCCGGGCGACAGAGCGAGACTCCGTCTCAAAAAAAAAAAAAAAGAAAAATAAAACTATGCTGGGACAGAGAATGAATGAAGTCAGAGTGCTGTTTGCTTATGGAAGATGTTTTGGTGGGAGGAATGGAGGGGACTGAGTCTTGCTTGCTGTGTCGCCCAGGTTGGAGGGCAGTGGCCCAATCTTGGCTCACTGCAGCCTAGACCTCCCATGCTCAAGACATTGGCCCACCTCAGTCTCCAGAATAGCTGGGACTACCCCAGTACGCATAACCAAGCCTGGCTAATTTTTGTGATTTTTTGTAGAGACGGGGTTGCGCCACGTTTCCCAGGCTGGTCTTGAACTCCTTGGCTACCAAGGTGCTGGGATTCCAGACATGAGCCACTGCGCCCTGCGCCCAACTACAGAAGGCTTCTTTTTTTTTTTTTTTGAGACGGCGTCTCACTGTGTTGCCAGGCTGGAGTGCAGTGGCACGATCTCGGCTCACTGCAACCACCGACTCCCCTGGTTCAAGCGATTCTCCTGCCTCAGCCTCCTGAGTAGCTGGGATTACAGGCACGCGCCACCATGCCCAGCTAATTTTTGTATTTTTAGTAGAGACGCAGTTTCACCGTGTTGGCCAGGATGGTCTCGATCTCCTGACCTCGTCATTCACCCACCCCCAGCCTCCCAAAGTGCTGGGATTACAGGCATGAGCCACCACGCCCGGCCGACAGAAGGCTTCTCTAAGGAAGCAACTTTTGAGTCCAAATCTGGATGTGTGTCATTCAAAGGACAGGGCATTCTAGCTGGAAAGACAGCCTACAAAACGTGAAGGTGGAAATGTACTTTGGGCATCAAGTGTATAAAAGGGCCAGTTCAGGAAGGGCATGGTGGCTCACACCCGTAATCCCAACACTTTGGGAGACCAAAGCGGGTGGATCACCTGAGGTCAGGAGCTCAAGACCAGCCTGGACAACATGGCAAAACCCCGTCTCTACTAAAAATACAAAAATTAGCCGGGTGTGGTGGCAGGCGCCTGTGATCCCAGCTACTTGGGAGGCTGAGGCAGGAGAATCGCTTGAATCCAGAAGGCAGAGCTTGCAGTGAGCCGAGATCACACCACTGCACTCCAGCCTGAGCAACAGAGTGAGACATTGTCTCAAAAAATAATAATAATAATAATAAAATAAAAAATAAGGCCAGGCGTGGTGGCTCACACCTGTAATCCCAACACTTTGGGAGGCCGAGGTGGGCAGATCACTTGAGGTTGGGAGTTCCAGACCAGTGTGACCAACATGGAGAAACCCCATCGCTACTAAAAATACAAAATTAGCAGGGCATGGTGCCACATGCCTGTAATCCCAGTTACTCGGGAGGCTGAGGCAGGAGAACTGCTTGAACCTGGGAGGCGGAGGTTGTGGGGAGCCAAGATCGTGCCATTGCACTCCAGCCTAGTCAGCAAGAGCAAAACTCAGTCTCAAAAAAAAATTAAAAAAAAAAAAGAGCTAGTTGGTGCTGGGACCGAGGTGAGTTTGGATTTTCTCATAAGTGTGATGAGATGCCAATGGGGTGTTTTAGGCAGTGACATGATCTGATTTCCTTATCTGTAAAATGGGGATAATCCTTGCAGTTTTGTGAAGATGGCAGACATCTGTAAATGACTGCCCAACATGTTATAGGCACTCAATAAATAAAAATTATTGGGCCGGGTACGGTGGCTCATGCCTGTAATCTCAGCACTTTGGGAGGCCGAGGTGGGCGAATCGCCTGAGGTCAGGAGTCCAGACCAGCCTGGCTAACATGGTGAAACCCCATTTCTACTAAAAATACAAAAAATTAGCCGGGCGTGGTGGCACATGCCTGTATCCCAGCTACTCCAGAGGCTGAGGCAGGAGAATCGTTTGAATCCGGGAGGAGGAGGTTGCAGTAAGCTGAGATCGTGCCATTTGCACCCCAGCTTGGGCAACAAGAGCGAAACCCTTCACAAAAAAAAAAAAAAAAAAGAAAAAGAATAATGAGGAAAAGTTACACGACCCACTTTAAACCTAATATTAAAATAAGGGACATTTAATATTTGTGAAACACGTTCATTGCTTCAGCTGGTGGTTTAGATATTAAATGTCCCTTAAATAAACAATGGCCTGACCTTAGGTATAGTTTTGCCCTATAGCCTGCAAAATTCCCTAAAGCTATCAGCAATACCCAGAAGGCTGTTAGAAATGCAAACTGGGGCTGGGTACCTTGGCTCACGCACGTAAACCCAGCTCTTTGGGAGGTGGAAGCGCATGGATTACCTGAGGTCAGGAGTTCAAGACCAGCCTGATTAATATTATGAAACCCCATCTCTATTAAAAATACAAAAATTAGGTGTGGTGGCGCATGCCTGTAATCCCAGCTACTCGGGAAGCTGAGGCAGGAGAATCGCTTGAACCTGGGAAGCAGAGGTTTCGGTGAGCCGAAATCACGCCATTGCACTCCAGCCTGAGCAACAAGAGCGAAACTCCGTCTCAAAAAAAAAAAAAAAAAAAAAAAAAAAATTAGCTGGGTGTGGTGACTGGCGCCTGTAGTCCCAGCTACTCGGGAGGCTGAGGCAGGAGAATTGCTTGAACCCGGGAGGCGGAGGCTGCAGTGAGCCCAGATCGTGCCAGTGCACTCCAGCCTGGGCGATAGAGCGAGACTCCATCTCAAAAAAAAAAAAAAAAAAGAAAGAAATGCAAACTAGTAGGCCCCACGTCAGACCCATCCGAACCTCTGGGGATGGGGCCTAGGAAGTTGTGTTTTAACAAACTCTCCAGATGAAGTCTGAGAAGCCCTGCTCTATGGCAACTTAATTAGAGCCCCCACAGATTGGCAGATTATTTTAACTCATGGCGGAATAAATGGATGACAGTTAAAAAAAAGTCAGCGGTTTTTTTTCCTCAATGTTCACAGATGTTCATGTTCCTGTCTTAATGCTCTCTGGCCCCCTTTAGCCCCGTTCTTACCAGCTAGATTGTTGTAGCAGTCAGTCTGGGTGGTATGCAGTATGTTTTCTTGTTCAGGCGTGAGGGTAGGGCCCTGAGGTCCGAGATTAGGTAACGGAGAGGGCAGACTCGGATCCAGACCCCGCAGCTGAAGCAGAGCTCGATGGTACCTACTCACAGCATCTCGGTACTTCCCCTCCCGGTAGCGCTGGTTCCCTTCCTCCTTGTACAGCTGAGCTTCCTGCAGACGCTTCTCCATAACTGTCGCCCAGGGTTCTTGCGGAATTGCTAAGTGAAGGAGCAATTGAAGCTCTGGGGTTGGGAACAAAATAACTGACTGTAGTAGCCAATTCAAGGAGGCAGGAAATTACTCTTCTTCCTGGAGGGTCCCCCAAGAGGGACCTCCGGTTTGCTTGTTTCTACGCACAGCCCCACCTCTCCTTTCTGCAGTCTTTTTCTCCAGAAGTGCAGGCAAATAGTTAGGAAGGGGATGTGGGAATAATGAAGCCAAACATTAAGCGACTTCCTAAAAAGACGATGTGGGGGGGGCGGGGGTGTGGAGACTTTCCGAAAAACTCAAGCGACGCCCTACTCAGAAATTGTTGCGGGCGTGAGAACGCCGGGCACACTGGCTTCCGCCTTTCTTTCGGACCCGCCCCCCGACCTGGAAGTAGAAGGGAGTGGGCTGGACTAGTGCTAAAAGTCCAGGGGCTTGAAGCAATTCCAACTCTTCTTCCTTTTTCAGCAATCATTTATCTGTTGACGTCAGTAATATAAACTGGGAAACCGAGGTGAACCAACACCAAGGGAGACTCAGGTGTCCACATAAGCGTCACAGCTGCAAGCCCACCCGGTGCCGCGACCAGTTCCTCGCCCTCTGCAGATACCCAAGCCTGGAACTCTCCCAGGCTTCGGTTTACCGGCGGGAGCAGGTCAGAAATGCGGAGTTTGGTATCTTAAAGGGTGGCGAGCATTGCGCCACATCGCCCAATCAGAAGAGGCTCCAGAAAAATAATCCCGCAGAAACGACCCCGCCTCCTCAGCGAACCAAACGGGGGTGGGGGTGGGGGGCGGAATCCCCTGGCAGCTTCGCCAATTGGAAAAATCCAGGCGATCTTGGATGACCAATCGGAACGGCAAATGACGATTCAAGTTGTCCAATAAGAGAAAAAGGGCGGGGTCAAGGGCCTCAGTTGCTGGGTAGAAGTTGAGGCATTGAGAAAAAAGGAGGGCCAGTGATTACTGTATTTCTTGGTTCTGGAGAGCCCTTTTGCTTCCTAGCCAGAAACACAATTGCTAGTAGGCTTACATGTTGCAACACATTCTCTTTTGACTTTTTTGTCGTTACTGCTGCAAACACAGACAGTAGGAAAAAGACGCTAGCAACCTCTAAGACGCCGCAGCAATTAGAAGTCAGACGGAAGTAACGGTAGTGGGAGGGGCAATGGCATCGGGGAGCTCCGAGCGGCTGCGCAGAACCCCCCAGCTGGAAGTACAGAAAGACCGGCGCGCACACGCTTCCGTGCTACGAGGCACTTGAGCCACAGCCAGCCTTGCCCGTCTCGGACTCCACTGCGGCTGCGCGGTAAAAGCACCGGCGGCGATTGGCCCAGGGATGCCAGGGGGCGGGAGGAACTCCGTCGTCCTCCGCGCGCGCCTGCCCGCGGCTGGGGAACCGAAGGCCTGGAGGGGAAACAGCTCCCCGCGGCGTTGTTCTGGGCTCCGTGAGCCGAAAGGGGGAGGGGAGAGGAAGCAGAAGCAAACACTGCGCAGTGGCACCGTGCGCGGCCTCCAGTCCTGCGTGCGTGCGCTCGCTCGCGCGGGCTTAGTGCTGGCGCGTGAGGCGGAGGCGGGCGGCGGCGGCGGCGCCTGCGCGGTCGGACTCGGTCGACGGTTCGCAGGGGAGGAGGCGGCGGGAGGCGGAGGAGGCGGCGGCGGCGATGGAGGTGAAGCGGCTGAAAGTGACCGAGCTGCGGTCAGAGCTGCAGCGGCGGGGCCTGGACTCGCGCGGCCTCAAGGTGGATCTGGCGCAGCGGCTGCAGGAGGCGCTGGACGCCGAGATGCTCGAGGACGAGGCCGGCGGCGGCGGGGCCGGGCCCGGCGGGGCCTGCAAGGCGGAGCCTCGGCCTGTGGCCGCGTCGGGCGGCGGCCCAGGCGGGGAGGAGGAGGAGGACGAAGAGGAGGAGGAGGAGGACGAGGAGGCGCTGCTTGAGGACGAGGACGAGGAGCCACCCCCTGCTCAGGCCTTGGGTCAGGCCGCGCAGCCGCCGCCGGAGCCCCCGGAGGCGGCAGCCATGGAGGCCGCGGCCGAGCCAGATGCTTCCGAGAAGCCGGTGGAGGCCACGGTCGGGTCAGGCGGGGTAAATGGTGGCGAAGAGCAGGGCCCCGGCAAGGGGGAGGAAGACGAACCCGAGGAACGGAGCGGGGACGAGACGCCGGGATCCGAGGTGCCGGGTGACAAGGCCGCCGAGGAACAGGGTGAGGAGCTGGCAGCCGAGCCCGGCTCCAACCTGCCGGCTGCTCCCCTGATCTCGCACCCCGCCCTGCACCGCGGGGTCCGAGTGCTTGCTTTCACTTGCCTCAAAGTGCCATCTGATGGAATGCCTTTCATTCTCTACCCACCTTTCTGAGGCGTTAGGCCGCCTCTCGTGGTCCTACTCTTTGCAGAAGGACGGTTCCTGCCTAACTTGGTTCTTTGGTGATAGTGGGTGGCAGTGAGTGATTTTGTATGCGAACTGCTTGTGAGCTACCTGTGGAACAGTCTCCCACGGTGCTTGTTATATTTTTCTTAGTTGAGAACGTGCTAAGCAATTGGGGATTACACGGAGAAGTAAGCCCACGGTTAGAGGGTCAGGCCTTTGGGCTACCTGTTAACTTTTTCACCGTAAAAATGTTAAGCGAAAATCGAAGTCCGTCAAAGTCCGCTCCGTTAAAAGCATGTTGCCAGAGCTTGAGCCAGAGAATCTGAAAATCCAACCTTGCTCCCCTTTGAGCTGTAGGGGAGAGCTTCTAGTGTAACACTGTCGAGTTTAATAGTTAACCAGTGAAGAGAAAACGTTAATCAAGTGCATTTAGAGTTAGTTAACGTTACTTGGCTAGGGTTTTTATCTTGTTTGGATTATGATTACATTTTAATTCTCCCACTGAGTCCTTGGATGGGCATGTTTGTAGATTTGCTGAATACCTGGTGCTAGCCTTTTACATTTCAGGTCCCTCGTTTCCTGACTGGTAATGATTGAGGTGCTGGTGGGTCCGTTGAGTAAGCTTGTGGAAGAGGTGTGTTGTAGAATTGCCCCAGGGAGTTAGTGACCTTTCTCCTTTCTTTTGAAGTGATTGGATGGTTAGAACTGATCCATAACACTATGTCAGAGTAGGGAGGATAAGTCTTACTATAAGGTGGGTGGCCTTAGTTCTTTTGTTAGTCATTTTTTTAGGCCACTAACCGAGACTCATGGTATAATCGGAACCCATTGTACAACAATCACATGCAACTTGCAGATTGTTTGTCCTGTGTCCTGAAACAACAATCTCATTACATAAACTGTATCCTAAAGAGCAGATAAAAATATTGAAGGATAGGCTGGGTGTGGTGGCTCACGCCTGTAATCCCAGCACTTTGGGAGGCCAGGCGGGTGGATCACCTGAGGTCAGGAGTTCGAGACCAGGCTGGCCAACATGGTGAATCTCTGTCTCTAGTAAAAATACAAAAAATTAGCCGGGCGTGATGGCGGGTGCCTGTAATCCCAACTTCTTGGGAGACTGAGGCGGGAGAATGGCTTGAACCCGGGAGGCAGAGGTGGCAGTGAGCTGAGATCACAACACTGCACTCCAGCCTGGGTACAACAGAACAAGACTCCATCTCAAAAAATATGTATATATTGAAGGATAAAAGACTTTTAAATAAATTATTATTAAAAACCTTAGCTTTGCAAAATGCAAAAGCCTAGGGAAAAATTCCAGGGTTTTTCCTCTTGTAGAGAATGTTGCTAAATGTACAACACCACCTTTCTGCCCCAAATTATGTGCGGTATAGATGAAGTATTATTTATGGATCTCTTGTGACTTAGTGGTTTGCTCTTACAACTTTAGTAGAAGTCCTTGGTAAAAATACAGCTGTGTTTAATGCACTTGAGTCCATTTGGCTGTGCATTTCAAGGTAGGAAAGGGAAAAGAAAAATTGAGGCTTCTCTGTATCATGAAGTTGTGGAAAAGTGTTACAAAATACGTATTAACTGCCTACCTTAAATCTAGATCTGACAAGAGTCAAATTAACCTTTGAAGTTTTTTTAGAGACCTAGGGGATATTTTTTATATCATATTGTTGGGGAAATCTGCAAGTTTGACCTGATTTAAGTGGATAAATTTAGAATGCAAAAATTGTCCAATTTTTATCTACTGCTTGACTGTAATTAGCCCATAATGTCCCTTCTTTAAAAAATAAAATAAAATCACAGCCAATGACAGAAAGATGATCTTTAGAAATAAAATGTTCTGTGAATGTAGTGGGAATAACCTAGCTGTTTTGATCAGACAGATTCTCAGATTCCCCGTTAGTGTCTATTAGTTCTGAGCTTATTCTACACAGTATGAAAACTGCTGATTTTCTTTCCCTCGTTTTTGTAGGAGATGACCAAGATAGTGAAAAGTCAAAACCAGCAGGCTCAGATGGTGAGCGGCGGGGGGTAAAGAGACAGCGGGATGAGAAGGATGAACATGGCCGAGCTTACTATGAATTCCGAGAGGAGGCTTACCACAGCCGGTGAGGGAAACAGTCCCTTTCCTTGAAGGGAGTGTTTGCTCTGATTTTGGTATACCTGGTATTGACTGGAGAGACTGGAAGGAGGGTGGATTCAAAATGGAATAGGTTTTTATAGGCATGAGTTTTAGATTGCATCTACCATGGAAACTCCTATTGCCCTTTCTCATTTATTGAAAAATCTGTCTGCTGGGATTTGATATTCACTGATAGTTTAAAATGGACATAATGTCATACACACACCTCTCAAAGAAGAGGACTTTGTTTACATTTTGTTTCTTTTCTATCTTACATATATAGCTCAAAGTCTCCACTGCCTCCTGAAGAAGAGGCAAAAGATGAGGAGGAGGATCAAACTCTTGTGAACCTGGACACGTGTATGTATAAGGCAGACAGATTGTGGTTTTTAACTAATCTCCTAAAAATGATTTTGGAGATTAAAACTTCATAGCCTATAAATTCTATGAGACTTTGTATCCACTTCAACAACTGGCTATACTTGTGCTCTGTTGGTAGCTTACAAATATTGGACATTGGAGTAAACTGATTGCTTTTTTCTTTACAGATACCTCGGATCTGCATTTTCAAGTGAGCAAAGACCGCTATGGAGGGCAGCCACTTTTCTCAGAGAAGTTCCCCACCCTTTGGTCTGGGGCAAGGAGTACTTATGGAGTGACAAAGGGAAAAGTCTGCTTTGAGGCAAAGGTAGCTCATTAAGACCATTCATTCATTTATTCCTGGATACTTACAGTTCTTAGGGAGAAAAAAAGATTATTATTTATTTATTTATTTTTGAGACGGGGTTTCGCTCTTGTTAGCCAGGCTGGAGTCCAATGGCACCATCTCGGCTCACCACAGCCTCCGCCTCCCAGGTTCAAGTGATTCTCCTGCCTCAGCCTCTCAAGTAGCAGCTAGGATTACAGGCATGCACCACCACACCTGGCTAATTTTGTGTTCTTAGTAGAGATGGGGTTTCTCCATGTTGGTCAGGCTGAACTTGAACTCCCGACCTTGGGTGATCCGCCCGCCTTGGCCTCCCAAAGTGGTGGGATTATAGGCGTGAGCTACTACACCTGGCCGAGGAACAAAGATTTTTTTTAAAAGACCTTTCATTTATTCATTAAACTACTACCTATGTATACTGGACTTCTGTCCAGTCAGGCTTTTATTAGTGCAGGTAGGTAAAAGCACTGTGCTTTAACAAGAACCTTAGTTTCAGTAACCAAGAAATTGATCCCTGTGGCTTTCAGTTCAGTGACTGTTATTCTGTTGTTGAGATAATTGTCGTTTTCAGTTTGTATAAAAATCGTGTCTTTCTAACTCAGAGTTTGCTACTCAGTTGGTCACAATATCTAATAGTTCCCTTTCTGACTTGGCCAGGTAACCCAGAATCTCCCAATGAAAGAAGGCTGCACAGAGGTCTCTCTCCTTCGAGTTGGGTGGTCTGTTGATTTTTCCCGTCCACAGCTTGGTAAGGTTATTTCTTTAACTTTGTCATTAGTGTTTACTACCATATTGCTTAGTCTGTGGGAAGTCCGGATGTAGGTAACTAATTTGTTGACTGTTCTAGGTGAAGATGAATTCTCTTACGGTTTCGATGGACGAGGACTCAAGGCAGAAAATGGACAGTTTGAGGAATTTGGCCAGACTTTTGGGGAGAATGATGTTATTGGCTGCTTTGCTGTGAGTGCTCCTGAAAGTCACGGGTCATAACAAGGAGTGGATAGAGGGCACTGGGAATTCACTGTGCTTCCCATCAGCTGCTGGCTTTTATGCATATGATGCGTGGCTCGCTTAGTTACATTGTGCAGCAGTCTGTGTGAAAAAAGATTAAATTGTAAAGTTTAATCAACCTGAAGCCTTGTCAGCCAATAAGTGCTCTTGTCCTTTGTCATTGTAGAATTTTGAGACTGAGGAAGTAGAACTTTCCTTCTCCAAGAATGGAGAAGACCTAGGTGTGGCGTTCTGGATCAACAAGGAATCCCTGGCAGACCGGGCCCTTCTACCCCATGTCCTCTGCAAAAATTGTGTTGTAGAATTAAACTTTGGTCAGAAGGAGGAGCCCTTCTTCCCACCACCAGAAGAGTTTGTGTTCATTCATGCTGTGCCTGTTGAGGAGCGTGTGCGCACTGCAGTCCCTCCCAAGACCATAGAGGAATGTGAGGTATGCCAAACAGTATACAAACACTGAGGTTGTATGCTTTGCAGAGGTGGGTGCATATGCTCTCCCAGGTCTCGGAGCATTACCAAACAGGAATGGGAGAATGTTCTTAAATTGGATTTGATAAACATGACCCTCACTTATCTTTCATTATATTTCTGGTTCTGTTTTTTGCAGGTTATTCTGATGGTGGGACTACCGGGATCTGGAAAGACCCAGTGGGCACTGAAATACGCAAAAGAAAACCCTGAGAAAAGATACAATGTCCTGGGAGCTGAGACTGTGCTCAATCAAATGAGGGTTAGTTGCTGTTGGGGATATTTGTCAGATACAGTATTTGCTCTTCAGATACCAAGAGACTCTTATAACCTATCTTTAATGGAGAGTTAGTTTCAGGTGTCTGAGAACAAGGGTCCCATAAATAGAGAAATGAGATTTTTCTCTCTATGTGTTCTAGGTAGGTTTATTTTTGTTTTTCTTTGCTGTGTTGTCAAATTTCTGAAAGCACATAAGATCTGAAATACATCCAGGTTAAGACTGGAAATGACTACTGCAGGAAATGGACAACATTCACAGCATTGAAGACTAGGAATAGAGTGATATCATAGATTCAGTATTTGAAGAGGTGACATGTGCCAATGACTCTTGGGCTCTAACTTGCTATATAACTTGTGTGGTTTTTTTTTCACTTCTTCTCAAACTAATCAGATGAAGGGGCTCGAGGAGCCAGAGATGGACCCCAAAAGCCGAGACCTTTTAGTTCAGCAAGCCTCCCAGTGCCTTAGTAAGCTGGTCCAGATTGCTTCCCGGACAAAAAGGAACTTTATTCTTGATCAGGTATTAAACTGATAAAATTGTCTAAAGTCAAGGTGGGGTGTGTATATAAAGAGAGACTGAATTAAGGAACAGAATCAGCTTACCTAATTAGGATCATCTGGTTGTGTGTTAATGGTTGCAATGTTTTTTGAACTCAGAGGTATCCCTGATTAGTGTTTTTACCTGAAAATATATGGACCCAGGCTCTAAAACATGTAATAAAGACAATGGAAAGAGTTGGAACTCATTTGAATTCCTGGCTCCACCACATTCTCTCTGGTTTGTAATTTGGATAAGTCCTTTATCTTCTCTGAACCTGTTTCCCTGATAAGCAAAACAGGATAATACCTGTCATGTAGTTTGAAAAGTTAAAGAAGATCATGTGTATTGATCCCTCAACTCGTGTCTTCTGAGTTACCAAAGATACTGAGTCTTTTTTTTTTTTTTTTTTTGGAGATGGGGTCTCGCTCTGTTGCCCAGGCTGGATTGCAGTGGCGCGATCTCGGCTCGCTGCAAGCTCCACCTCCCAGGTTCACACTATTCTCCTGCCTCAGCCTCTGGAGTAGCTAGGACTACTGGCGCCCGCCACCATGCCTGGCTAATTTTTTGTATTTTTAGTAGAGACAGGGTTTCACTGTGTTAGCCAGGATGGTCTTGATCTCCTGACCTCATGATCCACCTGCCTCAGCCTCCCAAAGTGCTGGGATTACAGGATTACAGGCTTGAGCTATCGCACCCGGCCTTTTTTTGTTTTTTTTAAGACGGAATATTGCTCAGCCACCACCCAGGCTGGAGTGCAGTGGTGTGATCTTGGCTCACTGCAACCACCATCTCCCAGGTTCAAGTGATTCTCCCGTCTCAGTCTCCCGAGTAGCTGGGATTACAGCACCTGCCATCATGCCCAGTTAATTTCTGTATTTTAGTAGAGATGAGGTTTCACCATGTTGGCCAGGCTGGTCTCCTGACCTGAGGTGATCTGCCCACCTTGGCCTCCCAAAGTGCTAGGATTACAGGTGTGAGCCACTGTGCCTGGCTGATACTGATTCTTTTGGTTAAATTTGAGTGATAATTTTCTTCCAAAACATCAGTTATTCCTCCTTTTCTTAGTGTAATGTGTACAATTCTGGCCAACGGCGGAAGCTATTACTGTTCAAGACCTTCTCTCGGAAAGTGGTGGTGGTTGTCCCTAATGAGGAAGACTGGAAGAAGAGGCTGGAATTGAGGAAGGAAGTAGAGGGAGATGATGTGCCTGAATCTATAATGCTGGAGATGAAAGGTGGGTGTCTTAGTCCATTTTCTGCTGCTATAACAGAATATTATAGACTTTGTAATTTACAAATAATAGAGGTTTATTTCCCTCATAGTTCTGGAGGCTGGGAAGTCCAAGAGCACAGCACTGGCGCCTGGTGAGGTCCTTCTTGCTGCATCATTCCGTGGCAGGAGGGCCAAAGGCAAGAGGGCACATGTGAGAGAACTTGCTTTTGTAACAAAGCCGCTCTCACAATAACGGCATTAATCTATTCATGAGGATGGAACCCTCAAGACCAACTCACATTAAAAGTCCCACCCTCTCCCCACCTCTTTGAAGTGCCTTTTCTGGATGCTCCTTGGGTAAAAAGAAAAGAAAAGAAAAAAAAAAAAAAAAGTCCCACCCTCTCAACACTGCTCATTGGGGATTAAGTTTCCAACACTGGTACTTTGGTGGGACATAACTCAAACCATAGCAGTGGGCTAAAATTGTACAAGTTAAAGAGATTTTATCCCTGGTCAGTGCACACCTTATTGAAGCCTCTTAGCACCTGGAGTGACACTGTACATCTAAAATATAAATCTGAAGAGGAACTTAATGGTTACGAGCACTTGTAGGTAAATGAATGAGCAGAGAGAAGCAATAACCCCTTGACTCATTGTTTTCTTGGTTTGTTTTGGTTTTTTGTTTGGTTTGGTTTGGTTTTGAGACAGTGTCACCCCGTTGCCCAGCTTGGAGTGCAGTGGTGTGATCTCAGCTCACTGCAACATCTACCTCCTGGGTTCAAGCGATCCTCTTGCTTCAGCCTCCCAAGTAGCTGAGATTACAAGCATGTGCCACCATGCCTAGCTAATTTTTGTATTTTTAGTAGAGACGGTGTTTCACCATATTGCCCAGGCTGGTCTTGGAACTCCTGACTTTAGTTGATTTGCCTGCCTTCGTCTCCCAAAGTGCTGAGATTACAGGCATAAGCCGCTGCACCCAGCCACCTTGACTCGTTTTGAAAAAGATACAGAAAGGGAAATAGTGAGCCGGGCGCGGTGACTGATGTCGCTAATCCCAGCACTTTGGGAGGCTGAGGCCGGTGGATCACAAGGTCAGGAGCTCACGACCAGCCTGGCCAAGAGGGTGGAACCCTGTCTCTACTAAAAATACAAAAAAAATTAGTCGGGCATGGTGGTGGGCACTTGTAATCACAGCTACTTGGGAGGCTGAGGCAGAGAATTGCTTGAACCCGGGAGGTGGAGGTTGTAGTGAGCTGAGATTGTGCCACTGCACTCCAGCCTGGACAACAGAGGGAGACTCCCATCTCAAAAAAAAAAAAAGAAGAAGAAGAAGAAAGGGAAATAGTGACCGTAGGGTGATTTAAACTCAAGGGAAAGGCTTCCGTGAATCAGTTATTTGTTAAGTAAATATTTTTGGTACATCTAATGTGTTTTTTTTTGTTGTTTTTTTTTTTTTTTGAGGCGGAGTCTCGCTCTGTCGCCCGGACTGGAGTGCAGTGGCCAGATCTCAGCTCACTGCAAGCTCCGCCTCCCGGGTTTACGCCATTCTCCTGCCTCAGCCTCCCGAGTAGCTGGGACTACAGGCGCCCGCCACCTAGCCCAGCTAGTTTTTGTATTTTTAGTAGAGACGGGGTTTCACCGTGTTAACCAGGATGGTCTCGATCTCCTGACCTCGTGATTCGCCCGTCTCGGCCTCCCAAAGTGCTGGGATTACAGGCTTGAGCCACCGCGCCCGGCCACATCTACTGTTTATCTCCATTTCTTACTCTGCTTTTTTTTTTTTTTTGAGACAGAGTCTCCCTCTTGTCACTCAGGCTGGAGTGCAGTGGCACGATCTCAGCTCACTGCAACCTCTGCCTCAGCCTCTTGAGTAGCTGGGATTACAGGCACCCACCGAGCTAATTTTTGTACTTTTAGTAGAGACGGAGTTTCACCATGTTGATCAGGCTGGTCTCGAACTCCTAATCTCAGGTGATCCACCCGCCTCAGCCTCCCAAAGTGCTGGGATTACAGGTGTGTGCCACTGCGCCTGGCCGCAGGGAGAGATTATTGTGGTTCAAATTAAAATATAGCAGTTGGAGTGAATGATCTCGTTGGTGTAACTTGATTTCTGGTGTCACATTATGTTTATGTTTTGTTTGTTAATTTGGCTGAAGTCTGTAATGCAATACATAAGACAGTAATGTCTACACGAGAAAGAAATATTAATATTTTGATTGATCCTCCTACTATTCCCTTAAAATGTGATTTTTTTTCCCCTTGCTGCCTTTAGTTCCTGACATCCCATCTACTCTATCAACTGTTCGCTCTTCAAATTCTGATAATCCCCAGGCATGGGAACTGGTTTGCACATCTATGAGCCAGATCCTCAGAGTTTACTCAGAATGAACTTTGCCAGTCCATAACTCATATTTAGGCACTCAGAGAAATGTAGCTCAGTTTTATAAAACTGAGAGGGCCAACTGTATTCATCTAAGAATCGTGAGAGCCCCATTGAACTGAATTTCCATGGGGACTCAGCTTCTGAACTTGATGTCCAGAGACTGGCAGATGTGCTGGCCTATCATGGACAGGTGGTAAATGAGAGCCCTTGTACTCTTGTCTTCTCCTTGTATAGATGAGCAGATGCCTTTAGGCTTGGGTCAGTTACTCATTGAGTCTCTCTTCTGCCACTGAGGCCAGAGTGCAGTGGCACTCAGCCTCCCGAGTAGCTGGGATTACAGGCGCATGCCACCATTCCTGGCTAATTTTTGTATTTTTAGTAGAGACAGGGTTTCAC
The DNA here is from genome assembly GCF_007565055.1 of Rhinopithecus roxellana. Classification (NCBI taxonomy): domain Eukaryota; kingdom Metazoa; phylum Chordata; class Mammalia; order Primates; family Cercopithecidae; genus Rhinopithecus; species Rhinopithecus roxellana. Next base: position 10,250,834 of record NC_044563.1, on the reverse strand, counting down.
CATGTTGGCCAGGCTGGTCTCGAACTCCTGACCTCAAGCCGTCCGCCTGCCTTGGCCTCCCAAAATGCTGGGATTACAGGCGCGAGCCACCATGCCCAGCCATCACTGAGTCTCTTTTTAAATGTTATTTCTTAGCATCTTATCTGACCAACACCAAAACTTTCTCAGTTACTTTTAGCCTCTGGTTACCTGCTTCTGTCCTGATAAGAAACTTTAACCCAGTTCACTCCTAATTTATTATAGATCACTTGAGAACTTGTAAATCTACATAGCCCGTTGCCTGGGTCTGTTACAGTTTAGAGAAAACTTAGAGTAGAAAAAGTTAATGTCATTATTTAGATGCGATTGGATATGAACCTAGCACATTTTTGTGCAGTAATAGGTGAGGCATAGGAAGTCATATGCTTCTTGTAGTAGAGTTTTCGTAATGAGTTCTTACCCATCTATGCACTTTTCAGGCCCACAAGCTTCTCTCTTACTCTTATAGCCAACTTCTCTTTGCCTGAAAAATGCGACTATATGGATGAGGTGACATATGGGGAGCTGGAGAAGGAGGAAGCTCAGCCCATTGTCACTAAGTACAAGGAGGAGGCGAGGAAGCTTCTGCCCCCCTCCGAGAAGCGGACAAACCGCCGAAACAACCGGAACAAGCGGAACCGGCAGAACCGAAGCCGGGGCCAAGGCTATGGTGAGTCCTGGGGACCTGCCAGCCCCCCTGCTTCTGTCCATTCTTTGTGCTTAGTACAGCAAGATGTGCAAGGGAAGGCCAAGGAAACCAAGTCAGGTCATTAACAATAGGGATGTGCCTTCTTCATGGAGCTTATTTCTTCCTGTGTTCTTTATCCCTGCCTTTTTCTTGTGCTTTTTCCATAATTCTTTGACAACAAAAATCCTCTTTTTAAAAAAAGAATTACTTTTCACAAAAGTATTTGTTTCCTTGAAAAGCAATGCTTGGGCTCTCTCATCTGTCTAGTTTTCATTTTAACATATGGGTTTGCAGTGTCACTGTTCCTATCTGAGGATTTGTGCAGTTAAATCAGATTCTCATCTTCAGTTTTCTTGCTCCTCTGTCATTTCGATCAACCTAACTGTATAGACAAGAAAGTGAATGCTTTATTCATTGTTTTTTGTCGGGGGAGGAAGTTAACCAAGCAAGTTAGGCTATTAGTAGAATTAATTTCCCCCTGAATGTCTAGTTTGTCAGTTAAAACCTCAGTGTGCATTCACTGCTCTTTAAAAATGTGTGTGTATGTGTGTGTGTCACTGTTAAGTCAGCAGAATTTTCGAGTGCCTGCTATGTGCTAGGTACTGTAAATGCTGACAGTTCCCGCCCTTAAGGAGCTGATGACAGAGACTTGGTTTCTTTTGCATAAAATGATAGGTATGGGTTATATGACATCTGAAATCCCTTCCAGGGCTGAAAGTCTGTGATTCTATGAATGGCAGTTTTTCTTTATGTTTCTAACTCTGCCATGTATCCTTTTGCCATCTTAAATGTTTTACAGGAATTGGGGAGGTTCAAAAACAAAGTGGCTTGGTTTTCTTGTGTCTCTGTTCCTCTGCCCTCCCCCCTCAGACTTTTTAAAAGCTCCTGGCTGGTGCTTTAATTAACATACGTGAGCCTGGCCGAAGCAGGCCTCATATTCCCCCAGAATTGCCTTTGGCTCCAACTTTTTGATTTCCACCCAGACGTGGAGCCAGGACCCCATGCCAGCTGTCTGAGCGCGCTCTCCATTTCTCTTCCAGTGGGCGGGCAGCGCCGAGGCTACGACAACCGGGCCTACGGGCAGCAGTACTGGGGGCAGCCTGGAAACAGAGGGGTGAGTGCAGCTCTCCTTCTGCTCCTCACTCTGGGCTGTGAGAGCCATTCCTATTGGCTTAGGGGAGCAGAGTGGTTTGCCTGTTTTCTCAGGGCTTAGGGTTTTGCCCATTTAATATGTTCTGGAAGATTTACTGTGGGAAAATTAAACCAATTTATAATATCGAGCTAAGATGTGTCCCATTTAAAAGGGGGTCGCAGTGGGTCATGCTGCCAAAAACCCATAAATCTTCACTCCTTTTTCTTTTCCTTTCTCAGGGTTACCGTAATTTCTATGATCGATACAGGGGAGACTATGATCGATTTTACGGGCGAGATTATGAGTACAACAGATACAGAGACTATTACAGACAATACAATCGGGATGTGAGTATCTTCTTGGGATAGATACAGGGTGAACGGGGGGCAGGAGCAGAAGGATGAATGTTGTGCCTCTTCATCCTCAGCCAGCTCTGGCTCCAAGTGATGGGGTTTCCCCTCTCTTCTAGTGGCAGAGTTACTACTACCACCACCCCCAGGACAGAGACCGATACTACAGGAACTACTACGGTTACCAAGGGTATCGGTGAAGCCCCTGCCATGGTCACCTGTCAGCCATGAAGCTGAATCTCTGGGGGTGCCAGGCACCCCCGCAAAACACAACCAAGGAAAACAGGGGCTGTCGGGGTGGGGCTGAGCTGCCGGGGAGGGGCGGTAGGGGGGGAGGGTGCTCAAGCAGGGGTGGGGGAGGGGGGAGGTGGAAACAACGAAACTGTACATTTTTTTTAAAGTTTGTTGAAAAGAATATTGTCTTATTCTATAAAACATTTCAAACCTAGTTAGAGATTTGTAATCAAAAAACATTTGCGCAGAAAGCAGCACTTAGGGCTGCCTGTTCTATACCCTGCAGTCAGACAGGAAAAGAACTGAAAATGGCACCCTTCTGACATTCTGAGGCAGCTGGACTGGCAGCCAAGTAAAGGAGAGTGATGAGGTGGTGTGGGGAGGGTGGGGAGGCAGTGCGAGGGTGCTCTCCGCAGCAGGTAGGAGCAGGCAGGAGTGGGGACGGGGGAGAGCTTGTGACTGGGGCAGTGAAAATAAACGATTGGCTCTTATCAATCACTTGCACCAACTAACCGTTTGTATTTTCTTTACCGACCTTTCCCTTTTGGGATATGTGGTCTGGTGGGCTGGGAGGCTTACAGTGTCCCAACTCTCCATTTTCCTGTGCCTTTGTGCTGTTTGGCTGAGGCATGGAGACTGCCAGTGGGTGGTTCTATCATGCAGGATTCCCAGGCCAAGAAAGCCTGGGGACTGTCCTTGATTGCAGAGCAGAATAGCCTGCCCCCTCTATAAACACATTGATTAATTCCCATAAAATCTTGGGGAGAATGAGATTGCAGCCCTCAGCCTTCATGAAGATTGTGATTTGCCAGTCTCTAGTCTTTGTCTTCCAAGGTTGAAAGAGGTGGGAGGTCTCTGAAATCATCCCTGTTAGAGTGTCCTCTTACAGTGCGAGAGAAGGAACGTTTCTCAGGGTTTCAGCTCACACGAAAACACAGCAGGATTCTTTTCACTGCGGTGGGATGTGTATATAGGTGAATCCTGTGGTGTGGGCTCCTAGGCCCAGGTGCTGAGAATAGCAACTATTTTCTACAGTGTGGAGGGCTCGTGCCCTGCTGGTTTTTTTGATACACAGGTAGAGAGTGGATAGAAGAGGGGAGGGTGGGGGGTGGGAGGCAGCTCAGTGGGGCTGCTGAACCTTGGGAAGAGTGAGTGTGAATGTGTGTAAATGTGCGTGTGAAAGGTAGCACCCCGTCCTGACTTCTAGAAACAAAATTCCTTTTGGGGCGCTTTCCCTGTGTGTCCCCAGAGAGGCCTCTAGCCAAGAGACTTCATTTGGGATAGTTTCATTTGTGACTTTAGCAATACCCTCCCAGTTCTTGATAGACAGCTGTAGGTTGCTGGGTTCAAGAATATGGGTGGGATATGGAATGTTTTTTCAATGTCTAGCTTCAGTTTTTATTCATCCTTCTGCTCAGCACTGTCAGCCGAGAGCTTACTCAGCAGACACCACATACTGCAGCACTTCCTAGTGAGAAAATCTGGGTTGTGCCACTAGAAAATGCTTCACTTCCATTTCCTCACCTGGGCAGCTCTCTCTAAAATTGTGTGCTGATTTGGTCTTCCTCTCCTCCCACTGTTACTGCCCTGCAGCCCTTGTTCAGTTGTACAGACCCTTATTCTGCCCTCCAGTGTCTCTGTCTGTCATGACACACCCTTCCGCCCAAATACCTCTGACCCCAAGGCTGGAACAGGGCTGGTAGGAGATACGTTTGCTTTCTCATGGCCATGTCCTTTCTCTTGGCACTGCTTCCCTGCGGTGTCCTCAAATGGATTTGTGTGTGGCAGTGGAGTGATTGCATGAATTTTTCTGTAATACATTAACTTTGTATTAAGGGAGTTTGAGAAAGCTTTGCTTACAGTGTCAAGGCAAGGAGGTAAAAACTGGAGCCCAAAGAAATTCCCTTAGGGCAAGATTATGTTATAATAGAAAATTGAATTTCCTGAGGCAGTGGCTGCCACCCCTTTTCAGATGTTTAGTCCTGCAAATAGCATCTTTCTTGTAGTCTGTGACATGGATGGGGATGCTAGGGCCCTCAGGGGCAAGGGGACTAAACTAAATCAAGTTAGGTTTTTTTCCAGCAGAGATTAGGGGAGGTACTTGCTGTTGATATTTGACACTAGAAAGTCGTCTTTTTTACAAAACTTTTTCTAGGTGGGTGGAAAGTGAAACTGCCACATCCTTGTTGGTTTAGTCCAAGAGATCATTTGCAACAACAGTAGATGTCTGGGTTTTGTTTCTGTCTTTTTATTATGAAAAACTTTGTTAAGGGGGAAAATGTGTATTTTGGTAACCAGAGGAATCCGTAGCCTTGTTTTCCTTAGAACACTTGTTTAGTGTTTTATCAGACGTCTGTTGTAGTTGTAGACAGGAAAGCTTGTGAGAAAAACACCACATGGAGCCTGTAAATGTTTTTGCACAACCTGTAAAGCATTCTTGGAAGTGGCCAGTAAAAAAGGGTTTTACCATTTAAAAAAAAATGTAACTGTGTCATTGTTTACATCTGTAACTTTTTCCTCCCCTGTTCTCATTACACCATTCTGGCGAAAATGTAGGCAAAGTAGCTTCCAGTTTTAGAATAAATAACCATTTGGATTGAATTCACCCTATCTCCTGTGGCTGCACTGACTGGGGCGGAGGGTGTCATTGGGTTATTTATTCATGTTTTAATGCCTCTTTCTCAGGTTGCATGGGCTCCAACCAAGGAGAACTCTCTATTGCATGGTGGCTGCCGTTCCCTCCCTATTCTACCATGCCTTCATTTGGGAGCCAGCCATGCAGTCAGTTGACATGGGTGGGTAGTTATTAGTGTTATTTAGTGCTTGCTTAGGCCAAGAGTCGAGCCATTGAAGTATAAGAAAATAAATTATAACTCATGACCTTTGTATTTGGTCTATGCAAAAACCAGTTGGATGCTTGAAGTTAAATGTAAAGTTCCATTGTGGAGCCAAATAAGTATATGAATGAATAATTACTGCTAGGGGGAAAGCCCACTCATTCAACAGAAGTTTGATGGGGGTTATTTTCCAGTGAATTTGGAGAATGAGACGGTAACTTAAATTTACAACAGCATCATTGCTTTTTTTTTTTTTTGGGGGGGGGACAGATCCTCGCGCCGTTACCCAGGCTAGAGTGCAGTGGCATACTCTCTGTTCACTGCAACCTCAGCCTCCTGGGTTCAAGCGATTTTTCTGCTTCAGCCTCCGAAGTAGCTGGGACTACACATGTGTGCCACCAGGCCCAGCTAATTTTTTTTTTTTTTCTAGTAAAGACAGGGTTTCACCATATTGGCCTGGCTGGTCTCGAACTCCTGACCTCGTGATCTGCCCGCTCGGTCTCCCAAAGTGCTGAGATTACAGGTGTGAGCCACCGCTCCCAGCCACCATTTATTAGCACTGAACTGATCCTAACAGTGGTTTCTAATACATGGTCAGGGTCTTAAAGCTCAGATACCACAGGTTCATGACATCCAGTGTTCTGAAGGGGTAGTAGTATTGACGTAGATACTGCTCTAATTCCTACTCTCTATGTGACACAGATTCAGATACCTGGGTTTATGGCTTTGTACCCTTTAGGCCACCCTTGATTTTGGTACCCATCTATTCTTTAGGATATTTAAAGTTGCTGTTAGAGCTAATTAATCGTTTTTTTAAGTGGTTAATCATAGCTCATGCCTGGTCTCTAGTAACTTCTTAAACCCCTTTTTCCCAACTAGTGCTGCAGCCTTGCAGTTATAATCTGATGGGTAGGAACATAGTGTGTGCAGAAAAACTGAAGAGAGGCGCTTTGTTTTTTCGTTGTTGGTTTTTTTTTTTTTTTTTTTTTTTTTGAGACGGAGTTTCGCTCTTGTTGCCAAGGCTGGAGTGCAGTGGCGCGATCTGGCTCACCGCATCCTCTGCCTCCCGGGTTCAAGTGATTCCCTACCTCGGCCTCCCAAATAGCTGGGATTACAGGTACCTGCCACCACACTGGCTAATTTTTATATTTTTAGTAGAGACGGGTTTCACCATGTTGGCCAGGCTGGTCTCGAACTCCTGACCTCAGATGATCTGCCGGCCTCGGCATCCCAAAGTGCTAGGATTACAGGTGTGAGCCACCACACCTGGCCCAACAGCGGCTTTTTTAAAAATCAAGGTTACATTTATTAAACACTCCCATTTTTTTTTTTTTTAATCATGTCTGAGCTGTTGTGGAAAATTTCACTTACTCCCCTGGAATTTGCCCAACACCGTGATACAGTGGGGACGAGGAAGCAAGGTGCTTGGTCCCTGCCATGCCGCATTTATCATTTAAGCATGTACAGTACAATCCATTCATTGGGTATTTGGGTGCCTGATATGTGCCATTGTCAGGATACAGGGATTAAAACGGACCTGATTGATCCTTCCTGGAATTTTCACGGTGCCAAGAAGGAACTGAGGCTCCTCCTCAACAGAATGGGGGTAGGGTCCCACTCCAGGAGGGCAAACTTTTCCTGTTTCTTCATCTCTAGGATGAGGGAATTAATTAGAAGCTCTCCAGGACTTAGAGCTCAGAAGTTGCCATCAACAGTAAAAAGCTGCTTGGGAGTCCCTGAAATTCATGAAAATGTCCTTAGGAGGAGGCTAAGTTCAGTTGCTGGTGATAACACCCTTTCTTCCTTTGGTTTCTTCTCTCCACTTTGCTGTCTTCTGTGCAAAGGTACCTGGAAGCTGGAGGTAATGAGCTGTCCCTACTATTTCAAAGCAGCCTCCCTTCCCAAAGTATATCCAGGCACAAAACAGCCAGCCTAGACTTTTCCTCAGAAGGATGCGTCCCTGAGTTTAGGGGACCTTGACTCTATGAGGAGCACATATACTGGGATTGTTTACGTTCTTTGCCTTGGCCCTGGTCCTATCTCGGCTCTGTGCACCCTTGGAAGGAAAAGAGTCTAGGAGGCATTCTGGTGTTCGTAAACCTCCGCCATGTTTGAGTCCTGGAGATGACCATGACATGTTAAGCCTTAAGTTTGGTCCCTGACCAAACAGCATGCTAGACTCCTGCAAGGCACATTTAAGTGTCGGGCCACAGCTTTCTGGCTGATGTGGCTGAGTCGGCCTGAGGGGAAAATGAAAGCAAAAACAAGCCCCAGTTCTACTAGGAAACCCAAACTGAGCAATTTCAGGCTTATCCAGCTCCTGGGAAGACCAGGAAGCGACTGAGGAGCGGTGCACCGAGACGGGCATCGCTGGGGGTTAACCCCCTGCCGCTAATATTTCCGCTCCAAAGCTTGGCAAGATGTAGAAACCTAGATTCCCTTGCAAGATCCACGCGACCAGCGTCGGCCACGCTGTGCTTCCTGGGGTCCCCTTGTTTAGTGATTCTTCGTTATGGCCTCCCGTGTGACTTCGGCTTAACGGCGAGGACATCGAAATCCAGATTTCAGGGTCGCAGGGCGCGGGCCCCGACTTGGTGAAGGAAGGGGCAGCCATTTTGAGACCAGAAGAGGGTGGAAGGGACCATATTGAGAACGCCGGTTCCCTGGGGGCCGCCATTTTAAGAGAAGCCCTGTACGGTAAACTCCGTGACGTGGGGGCCGCCATGTTGGTACGGCCATCTTGGAATGGGAGCGGCTGTGGGCGCAGCCATCTTAGGTATAAAACCGGCTCCAGTCGGGGTAACTGAAGCCAAGCTCCGCCCCTCCCCCTCTAAGAGTTCCTCTGCTGTACAACTGCACTCCCGCACCCTCCCCTAAATCCACCCTCTTCGGCCTGTTTACCTTTTAACTTGGCTTCGTTGCACGTTTGTGTGTGTGTGTGTTTGCTCTCCGCAGCCTCTTGAGCGTCTGTTGTACTTAATTCTTCCATTGTGGACGCTTTCTCGCGCCCGCCATCCCCCAACCTGGCTTATCTCCGATCCTTGACAATGTCTAGCCTGCTTTGATTGGCTCTATTCCCTGGGTATGGCAGATCTATTGCTTGATGATCCTCTCCCCCCAAGAATTCTAACACAGGAACTGTCCTGAGGCTCTGGATGACTTTATTCTTCAAATGACTTTACTCTCCAGTAGCTCCAGGTGAGACTGAGAGCAAGAACCTGGCCCATCCCTCTCTCCATTGTCTGAGCGGGTCACCAAAGGAAGTGGGCAGGACGCTGGCAGAGTCTGACGGGGCCCTGCTGTGGGTGGAGCAAAGGGTGCCTCATATGTCTGGGGTGCTTGGGGTCGGCCACAAAGGTGGAAGGAAATGGGGTCGACAGATGAGGGTGGGCCTTGTGCTTCAGATAACCTCACATGGTCAGGCAAGGGTTAGGGATGGGATGCAGGGAGCCTCAGGGGCTCACGTCAATTACTGACCTAAGGAAGGGCCCAGGAGAAGGAAAAGGGAGGAGTTGTGAGAAGGGACAGGGGAGCTCAGAGGAGAGCACAGAAGAACTTCTTCTCCCGGAAGGGGTTCTCCGAAGTGGGCACAGGGGTGATGAGGGGATCCTCACAGGCGTGGGCATCACAGTAAGTCATCAGGTCTGCGGCTGCCTTGGACACCTGGGACAGCCAGGAGGGGTACTGTTAGCCAGGACCTCTAAAGGGGACTGCAGCCTCCCTTCCCAAATGGGTTCTCTTTTGCCATCTCCAGGGCTCCTTACGACTGTCTTCTCCCTCATCCCCCACAGAGACCTGGGGACAGCTCTCTTTGCATAGCCCCAGACTCCTCCCCTGACCTCAGGGAGTGCAGGAAAGAATGCATCTCTTATCCTGAGCTTTGGGAACCTGCAGCACAGCACGGCCTGGCCAACTAATGGGAGCCAGCCAGGGTCCCACCTACCTTTATCCGGCACAAGCTGGCTTCAATCTTAAGCTGTTCCACCATCTTGCGTGCTTGCCCAATACTCATAGTGCTGTTCACCGGAGTCTCACCTTTCATCCTGGAAAAAAAAGGGACCTCTCAGAGAACCGTCTCAGCTGGAGGCCCTCCTCCATGCTCACTCCACACCAACCTTTACAAGGCTGTGGTCATACCCCAATATTTTGTTTCCCTCGTATCCTCCTCCTCCTCCAGTGGACTGTCTCATCCCTGTATTCCTCATAGAAAAAATAGGGTGGGATGAGGTGCTCCCCAAACTCCCTCATGGCCTGGGCCATAGATCGTTAAACCTTACACAAATGATGTAAGGCTTTTCAGCCCTTCAAACCATGTGTGTTCCCAGCTCTGAAGACCTCAACCAACCCTGATGAGGAGGGCACATCACCCCTATCTGCTCCAGTGAGCCCCAACAGGAGAAAAACAGGCTGTTACCTACTCACCTAAAGCCACAAGCACAGCAGTAGCAGACCTGGGTGTAGGGTCAGTGGAGGGTACCAAAACCTTCTGCCTGAGATGGGTGCCCCACCCTGCAGGGAGTTGCAGCTGAAAGTGTCTGATGCAGAAGCAGTGACTATAGGCAAGGAGGCCACTGGGGAGGGTCAGGCCAGAGGTCCGTCGAGGAGTGGTCTCAGTTTCTGCAGCTGAAGCACTGCCTGGATGGCTGGTACCTGAAGGATGAAGGATGCTAGAAGGAGCTGCTCAGATCCTGGAACATACCAACTGCCTGGCCAGTGGGGGAGCCTAGCTGCCTGCATCCCCTGCGCACACCCCCACTGTCGCTGGTTCACTGCCTGCCCCTCCCCCATTGCAGGCATCCTGAGTCTGGGCTAGAGCCCTCCCCAACAGAGCTGAGGCCAAGGCCGACTCCCCCTCTCAAATGGGGTGGTCTGGGCCTATGACAGCCCCTGCAGTGGAGTCTGTACTGGCTGCGGGGGGACCCTGCTCATTTGAAAATCTGACATCAGCTGGGCAGTCGCCCCCCTCCTTCCTTCCTCCCTCTACCCTGACACAGCACTTAGCACCTGAATCTTCGTTTCTCTCCCAGGGACCCTCCATTTTCCATATCCAGGAAAATGTGATGCGCCACAGGTATCAGCGTCTGGATTGCCACTTCACATCTTAGCCACAAGTGACTCAGTGGAAGATCCAGAGGCAGCAGAGGCTCGTCAGGAAGATGTCTACAGAAAAGGTAGACCAAAAGGAGGAAGCTGGGGAAAAAGAGGTGTGCGGAGACCAGATCAAAGGACCGGACAAAGAGGAGGTAGGAGGCCTTGTGGGGACAGTCAGCAGAAATATACTGGAAATAGGTGGGCTGGCGTGAAGTAGGGGGTGGTGGATTGGTTTGAAGATTTTCATTCATTTTGATTACTTCCCACGCCCGCAACAGTGTGCAAAGATGTACACAACACTGGCCTTGCCCTCTGAAGGACTTTATCTGGGGTGATTAGACGTCTACAAAATAGAAGATACCACTTGCCAAAAGCTAGTCTAGATAATGTGCTGTGGGGACTCTGAAGACTGCATCCAGTTAGGGTCAGAGAAGGTCCACAAAACGCGGAGCTGAAATGCTACCACGCTGGGAACAGGGGACTAATCTGCCTGCGCAACAACGCAGGAGGTCCAGGTTGCCGCAGACTGCAACATGCTCTAGGCGAATGCCCCCGCCTTAGATGCCTACAGGTCCTAGGGGCTGTGGGCGATAAAAATCAGCGCCAACTGGATGACCGCCTCACTTGCCCGCTTCGCGGGTGAAATGGCCTGTGGTGAAGGTGTGCACGGAGGGATGTGATTGCAGTCTCGAGGGAGGGCCAAGCGGAGGCTGCAGTCAGCGCATCCCCTGGGGCATATCTTGGGGCTTGCAGGGAGGCGGGCGTCTTTCCCCTTTGGTCACGGTAACCAGAGGGAAACCTGCCACACAGAGCGCTAGGAGAGGCCAGCCTCGCAACCCGGGAAGGCTCCGCCCCGCTGCGCCGGACGCCGCGCTGGACCCCGCCCTGGGCCGAAGCCCCGCCTCCCAGGGCTACCAAAGAGGCTGGCGGAGAGGGGCGGGACTTCCCCGGGAGCCGGAAGACCCGTCTCACGGTTGCCCTGGCAGCGCGCGTGGCTGGTGAATCGACCGCCCAGTGGCGGCCGGCGGGCTGGTTTCCATGGTTGCACGATTAGGTAGGGGCTCCGGGCGCTTTGCCCACCCCCGAGCCGGAGGGGACTGGCGGGAAGCGGCGGTTGGGCGCAGGGCGCTCCGTCTGGCATGGGGCGCAGCCGTATCGGGGAGCGAGCTGAGCTCGAGGCGGAGAGGAGAAACTCGGGAAGCAGTTGTGGCTACTCTTAGGCTACTGGTTTCAAGTCTGGCCCTATGACCTTAGGCAAGTCGACATTCTCTTCGTGCAGCCGCCTAGCAGTGTGGATTCAGTATCACCGTGTGTGAAGCTCTTTGTAAGAATTGTAAGGTGCGGCCGGGCGCGGTGGCTCAAGCCTGTAATCCCAGCACTTTGGGAGGCCGAGACGGGCGGATCACGAGGTCAGGAGATCGAGACCATCCTGGCTAACACGGTGAAACCCCGTCTCTACTAAAAAATACAAAAAACTAGCTGGGCGAGGTGGCGGGCGCCTGTAGTCCCAGCTACTCGGGAGGCTGAGGCAGGAGAATGGCATAAACCCGGGAGGCGGAGCTTGCAGTGAGCCCAGATCACACCACTGCACTCCAGCCTGGGCGACAGAGCGAGACTCCGTCTCAAAAAAAAAAAAAAAAAATTGTAAGGTGCTTATTCTTTGTTACATAGCTGTGAATGAGTATCAAGGTGGTTTGTCCCAGAATCAAATGCCTAGAGAAGGAATTCCACTGAGGAGATCTCGCACTGGGCGGGAGGGAACACAGTGGAGGAAAGGGAAGGGATAATTGGCTGAGTGGCACAATCATTTGGAGAAAGGCCGTATATATGAAACAGTGACGGCCGGGTGCGGTGGCTCAAGCCTGTAATCCCAGCACTTTGGGAGGCGGAGACTGGCGGATCACGAGGTCAGGAGTTCGAGACCATCCTGGCTAACATGATGAAACCCCGTCTCTACTAAAAAATACAAAAAGCTAGCCGGGCGAGGTGGCTGGCGCCTGTAGTCCCAGCTACTCGGGAGGCTGAGGCAGGAGAATGGCGTGAACCCGGGAGGCGGAGCTTGCAGTGAGCTGAGATCCGGCCACTGCACTCCAGCCCGGGCGACAGAGCGAGACTCCGTCTCAAAAAAAAAAAAAAAAAGAAACAGTGACTTTGCTGTCCTGCTATCTCTCGTTCCTCAAAGCCAGTCCAGTAAGCTTTTTTGTCCCCACTTCCCTGGGGAAAGGAGTCACTCTTTTCCCCCCTCTCTCTTTCCAGGAACCACCAGCTCCTGCATCCCATGGCCAGGGGTGGCGTCCAGGTGGCAGAGCAGCTAGGAACACAAGGCCTGAACCTGGGGCCAGACACCCTGCTCTCCCGGCCATGGTCAACGATCCTCCAGTACCTGCCTTACTGTGGGCCCAGGAAGTGGGCCAAGTCTTGGCAGGCCGTGCCCGCAGGCTGCTGCTGCAGTTTGGGGTGCTCTTCTGCACCATCCTCCTCTTGCTCTGGGTGTCTGTCTTCCTCTATGGCTCTTTCTACTATTCCTACATGCCGACGGTCAGCCACCTCAGCCCCGTTCATTTCTACTACAGGTGAGAGGGGCTTTCTAGCAAAATAGAGGACTCCTATGGGAATTGTAGGGCCCTTGGTGCTCAGTTCAATTCCCTCATTTACAGATTGAAGGGGTGGCCTGCCCCTCCACACCTGTGGGTGTTTCTCGTTAGGTGGAACGAGAGACTTGAGAAAAGAAATGAGACACAGAGACAAAGTATAGAGAAAGAAAAAGTGGGCCCAGGGGACCAGCGCTCAGCATACAGAGGACCCACGCCGGCACCAGTCTCTGAGTTCCCTTAGTATTTATTGATAATTATCTTTACCATCTTAAAGATAAGGGAGTGGCAGGACAATAGGATCATTTTAGGGAGAAAATTAGCAGTAAGACATACCGATAAAGATTTCTGTGACATGAATAAATTCAAAGGAAAATGCTGTGCCTTGAGATGCATATGCAAACATCTCCATAAACCTTTTAGCAGCATTGTTTTAGACTATCACATGAGGAGAAACCTTGGACAATACCTAGCTTTCCTAGGCAGAGGTCCCTGCGACCTTTGGCCTTGTACGGGTCCCTGGGTAGTTGAGATTAAGAGAATGGTGATGACTTTTCACAAGCATACTGCCTTCAGGCACTTGTTAACAAAGCACATCCTGCACAGCCCACAATCCATTAAGCCTTGAGTCACCACATCACATGTCTCTTGCAAGGATAAGGTTGGGGGTAGGGTCACAGATTAACAGCATCTCAAATACAGAACAAAATGGAGTCTCTTATGTCTGCTTCTTTCTATATAGACACAGTAACCGGGTGATCTCTCTTTCTTTTCCCCACACAGATGAGGAAAACTGGAGCCAGGTGTGCTTACAGGACTTCCCAACTTTGACAGCGCAAGGCTAGATTTGGGTTGCCAGGGCTAGGGTTCTAGTTCTCCCTCTGATTACTGAAATCTGGTTTAAAAAAAAGAAAAAGGAAAAAAAATCCACTTATATCATTATGAGGATCAATTCTATTTTGGTTGGATCACCCCTCTCTAAGGGCCAATGTAGAATTTTGAGCCAACTCAACCCTTTAGTGCAGAACCAACCTGGCTTTCAGGAGTTATTAGGAAAGCAGTAGTTTGCCTTTTACATTACTGCCTCCCAGTGAAGGAGTGGCCTGCTCCTCCACACCTGTTTCTCATCAGGTGGGACAAAAGACAGAAAAGATGCCAGGCGGGCGTGGTGATTCACGCCTATAATCCCAGCACTTTGGGAGGCCGGGGGGGGGGGGGGGGGGGGGGGGGGGGGGGGGGGGGGTGGATCACGAGGTCAGGAGTTCGAGACCATCCTGGCTAACACGGTGAAACCCCGTCTCTACTAAAAATACAAAAAATTAGCCGGGCGCAGTGGCAGGCGCCTGTAGTCCCAGCTATTCAGGAGGCTCAGGCAGGAGAATGGCATGAACCCTGGAGGCAAAGGTTGCAGTGAGCTGAGATTGTGCCACTGCACTCCAGCCTGGGTGAAAGAGCGAGATTCCATCTCAAAAGAAAAAAAAGAAAAGAGACACACAAAGTATAGAGAAAGAAAAGTGTGCCCAGGGGACCCACGCTGTCTCTGAGTTCCCTCAGTATTTATTGATAATTATCTCTACCTCTCAAAGAGGGGAATGTGGCAGGACAATAGGGTAATAGTGGGGAGAGGGTCAGCAGGAAAACATGTAAACAAAGATCTCTGTGTCATAAACAAGGTTAAGAAAAGGTGCTGTGCCTTGATGTGCACCTATACAAACATCTCAGCGCATTAAAGAGCAGTATTGCCACTAGCATGTCTCACCTCCAGCCCTAAGGCAGTTTTCTCCTATCTCAGTAAATAGAATGTACAACCGGGTTTTACATTCCATTGCCCAGGGAGGAGCAGGAGACAGATGCCTTCCTCTTATCACAACTGCAAAGAGGCCTTCCATCTTTTACTAATCCTCCTCAGCACAGACCCTTTACGGGTGTCGGGCTGGGGGGACAGTCAGGTCTTTCCCTTGCACAGGGCCATATCTCAGGCTATCACATGGGGAGAAACCTTGGACAATACCTGGCTTTCCTAGGCAGAGGTCCCTGTGGCCTTCCACAGTGTATGTGTCCCTGGGTACTTGAGATTAGAGAATGGTGATGACTTTTAACAAGCATACTGCCTTCAAGCACTTTTTTAACAAAGCACATCCTGCATAGCCCTAAATCCGTTAAACCTTGGGTCAACACAGCACATGTCTCTGCGAGCACAGTGTTGGGGCTAGGGTTACAGATTAACAGCATCTCAAGGCAGAAGAATTTTTCTTAGTACAGAACAAAATGGAGTCTGTTATGTCTACTTCTTTCTACATAGACACAGTAACAGTCTGATCTCTCTTTTCCCCACACCCAGTCCCTGAAAGTTTGCTGCACAATAGAGATTATGGAAACATAAGATGAGTAGGTGCATAAATTTGCTTCCCAGAGAGTCTTGCCTCTTGACTGGCCCCTTAGTTCCTTCCCATTTTACAAACCCTAACAAGTGCCAAATTTCTCTTTTTTTTTTTTTGAGATGGAGTCGCTCTGTCGCCTAGGATGGAGTGAAGTGGCACAGTGTCTGCTCACTGCAATCTCCGCCTTCCTGGTTCAAGTGATTCTCGTGCCTCAGCCTCCCAAGTAGCTGGGATTACAGGTGTGTGCCACCACGCCTGGCTAATTTTTGTATTTTTTAGTAGAGATGGGTGTTTTTTTTTTTTTTTTTTTTTTATGGAGTCTTGCTCTGTCGCCCAGGCTGGAGTGCAGTGGCACAACATCGGCTCACTGCAAGCTCCGCCTCCCGGGTTCATGCCATTTTCCTGCCTCAGCCTCCTGAGTACCTGGGAATACAGGCGCCCACCACCACGCCCGGCTAATATTTTTTTTAGTAGAGGCGGGGTTTCACCGTGTTAGCCAGGATGGTCTCGATCTCCTGACCTTGTGATCCACCCGCCTTGGCCTCCCGAAGTGCTGTGGATTTCACCATGTTGGCTAGGCTGGTCTTGAACTCCTGAACGCAGGTGATCCGTCCACCTCGGCCTCCCAAAATGCTGGGATTACAGGCGTGAGCCACCGTGCCCCACCAAGTTCCCACTTCTTTTTTTTTTTTTTTCCTTTTTGAGACAGTCTCGCACTGTTGCCTGGGCTGGAGTGTAGTGGCACAATCTCGGCTCACTGCAACCTCTGCCTCCGGGTTGAAGCCATTCTCCTGCTTTGCCTCGGCCTCCCAAGTAATTGGGATTACAGGTGCCTGCCACCACACCTGGCTAATTTTTTTTTCTATTTTTAGTAGAGACAGGGTTTCACTATGTTGGCCAGGCTGATCTTGAACTCCTGACCTCATGATCCACCCCCTCGGCCTCCCAAAGTGCTGGGATTACAAGCATGAGCCACCGCACCCAGCCTAGTTCTCTCTTCTCAACAGTGGTTGTAGGACCTGTCAACAGATGCAGAGAAAGGTGTTATAATCAATGGTTTAAAGTCATTTTTTCCCGTAAGTTCCTGGTCTGGAGCTATAGTTTCTAAAGCAGAGCTTCTTAAACTTGTAGGAAATGGTTCTTATGGCCCTTCCTGCCATAAAAATGTATATACGGCCGGGCGCGGTGGCTCAAGCCTGTAATCCCAGCACTTTGGGAGGCCGAGTCAGGTGGATCACGAGGTCAGGAGATCGAGACCATCCTGGCTAACACGGTGAAACCCCGTCTCTACTAAAAATACAAAAAAAAAAACTAGCCGGGCGAGGTGGCGGGCGCCTGTAGTCCCAGCTACTCCGGAGGCTGAGGCAGGAGAATGGCGTAAACCCGGGAGGCGGAGCTTGCAGTGAGCTGAGATCCCGCCACTGCACTCCAGCCTGGGCGACAGAGCGAGACTCCGTCTGAACAAAAAAACAAAACAAAACAAAAAAAATGTATATACATGCCTAGGCATCCCACACCCCCACGTGCAAATTTGCCTACAATTGAAGGGGTTCGTGAGCCTCTTAATAACCATCTGTAGATCCTTTTGGAGGCGTTTTCTCAAACTAAGACCCAGATCAGAGTTACCAAATCAGAATCTCTTGGGGTGGGACCCTGGAAATTACTTTTTTTTTTTTTTCTTTTTTTTTGTTGAGATGGAGTTCACTCTTGTTGCCCAGACTGGAGTGCAGTGGCGTGATCTTGGCTCACCGCAACCTCTGCCTCCAAGTTCAGGCGATTCTTCTGCCTCAGCATCCCGAGTAGCTGGGATTACAGGCATGCGCCACCATGCCCGGCTGATTTTGTATTTTTAGTAGAGATAGGGTGTCTCGTCATGTTGTTCAGGCTGGTCTTAAACTCCTGACCTCAGGTGATCCACCCATCTTGGCCTCCAAAAGTGCTGGCATTACAGGTGCGAGCCATCACTGCCTGGCCCTGGAATTTACATTTTTATCAAGCTCCTTAAGTCTTTAGAAACACTAAAGTGTGAAACTAAATAAGTATCTGTAAATTCCCATCTAAGAACATCTGCTCTAATGAGAGGACATATGTTGAAGTCATAGGAAGAGAATGAAATAATCATTCTGGTATCTTGAATCTCCTGGCCACATTGTTCTTCATCTTTGTAACATAGAGAAGGGTGCCTGTTCTGAGAGAAGGGAGGAGGGCAGGGGAGCCTTAGGGGGTTAAGGTGTGTGGATGGACTAGTAATACGAACTTAGCAGAGTATCCTCCTCCATTCTCATTTAGGACCGACTGTGATTCCTCCACCACCTCACTCTGCTCCTTCCCTGTTGCCAATGTCTCACTGACTAAGGGTGGACGTGATCGGGTGAGTATGGGAACCAGAGAGAGGTTTCATTAGAGCTTTGATGACTCGAAATAGGAAGACTTGAGAAAGGCCTAGAGAGCAGAAACTGAGTAATAAGAGACTGGCCAGGTGCGGTGGCTCACGCCTGTAATCCCAGTACTTTGGGAGATCACCTGAGGTTGGGAGTTCGAGACCAGCCTGACCAACACAGAGAAACCCTGTCTCTCCTAAAAATACAAAATTAACCGGGTGTGGTGGCACATGCCTGTAATCCCAGCTATTCGGGATGCTGAGGCAGGAGAATCACTTGAACCCGGGAGGAGGAGGTTTCGGTGAGCCGAGATCATGCCATAGTACTCCAGCCGGCAACAAGAATGAAGCTTCGTCTTGGGGAAAAAAAAAGACTAATCAGGAAGGCTTTGAAGGAAAAGAAATTAAAATGAGTTGTATGTGTTGATTGATCTTTCTGCAGCAGGTGTTAGACATGTTCTTTCTCAACATAGTCCCTGACTTAACGATAATTCAACCTAACAATTTTTCAACTTCACAGTGGTGCAAAAGTGACATACATTCCGTAGACACTGTACTTCACGTACCTATACAACCATTCTGTTTTTCACTCTTTTTTTTTTTTGTTTTTGTTTTTGAGACAGAGTCTCTGTTGCCAGGCTGGAGTGCAGTGGCGCAATCTCAGCTCACTGCAACCTCCACCTCCCGGGTTCAAGCGATTTTCCTGCCTCAGCCTCCCAAGTAGCTTGCACTACAGGCGCACACCACCACACCCAGCTAATTTTTTTGTATTTTTAGTAGGGATGGGATTTCACCATGTTGGCCAGGATGGTCTGGATCTCTTGACCTTGTGATCTGCCCGCCTTGGCTTCCCAAAGTGCTGGGATTATAGGCGTCAGCCACTGCACTCAGCCTGTTTTTCACTTTCAGTACAGTATTCAATAAATCACATGAGATATTCTTTATTATAAGTATAGGCTTTGTGTTAGATGATTTTAACCAACTATAGGTAGGCTAACATAAATGTTCTGAGTGTGTTCAAGATAGGCTAGGCTAAATAAGCTATGATGTTCTTTAGGCTAGGTGTATTAAATACATTTTCAGCTTATGATAGTTTTAACTTAGATGGGTTTATCGGAATGTAACCCCATCGTAAATTAAGGACCATCTGTATCAGGTGAAGTATTATCTATGTATCTGCTAGGTAAAGTAAGCAATATCTGCTAGGTTAAGTAAGCAATGTTTTAGACCTAAATGAACAAATCAGTTATTACAGTGGAATAAGATGCGCATCTACCCAAGAGTTTTGAAAGCATTTATATAAAATTATGAAACTGTTGTCAAATATGTGCAGCCTGTCATTACAAAGGGTACTGTGCCAGAGGAGTGGCCAGATACCAGTGTGATGTCAACAATGGAACGTCACACTGGCATCTGGCCAGTCCTCTGGGAACCCTGAGAAATGCATATGGCGACTGGGCCCTATATAGTAGGCAAGCTGAAGGAGGCTCTGATAAAGGATAGGTTCTTTTTCTTTCTTTTTTTTTTTTTTTTTTTTTTTTTGAGACAGAGTCTTGCTCTGTCGCTGAGGCTGGAGCGCAGTGGCACGATCTCACTTCACTGCAACCTCCACCACCTGGGATCAAGCTATTCTCCCACCTCAGCTTCCCGAGTACCTGGGATTACAGGTACCCACCACCACGCCTGGCTAATTTTTGTATTTTTAGCAGAGACAGGGTTTCACCATGTTGGTCAGGCTGGTCTAAAACTCCTGACCTCAGGTGATCCACCCACCTCGGCCTCCAAAAGCGCTGGAATTACATGAGTGAGCAACCACACCCAGCCTAAAATTATTTTTATTTATTTATTTATTTGTTTGTTTATTTTGAGATGGAGTTTCTTTCCTGTCACCCAGGCTAGAGTGCAATGGCACGATTTCAGCTCGCTGCAACCTCTGCCTCCTGGGTTCAATCAATTCTCCTGCCTCAGCCTCCTGAGTACCTGGGGTTACAGGTGTATGCCACCATACCTAGCTGATTTTTGTATTTTTAATAGAGGTGGGGTTTCATCACTTAGGCCAGGCTGGTCTTGAACTTGTGATCTCAGGTGATCTGCCCACCTCAGCCTCCCGAAGTGCTGGGATTACAGGCATGAACCACCGTGCCCAGCCTGAAGTTATTTTTCAAAAGTGATACTTGGGAGGAAACTGATCTAATGACAGGATGTCGCACCTCTGAAGGGAGGAGTATAAACTATAGAGTCTGGGGTTCTATTTTATTTTATGTTTTGAGACAAGGTTTTGCCCTGTCGCCCAGCCTGGAGTGCCATGATGCGATCATGGCTCACTGCAGCCTTAACCCCCCAGGTTCAAGTGATCTTCCAAGCAGCTGGGACTACAGGTGTGTGCTACCATGCCCAGCTGATTTTTTTTTTTTTTTAATTTTTAGTAGAGACAAGGTCTTACTTACTATGTTGCCTAGGCTTGTCTCAAACTACTAGGCTCAAGTGGTCCTCCCAACTCAGCCACCCAAAGTGTTAGGATTATAACCAGGTGTGGTGGCTCACACCTGTAATCTCAGCACTTTGGGAGGCTGAGGAGACAGGTGGATCACCTGAGGTCAGGAGTTCAAGACCATCCTGGCCAACACAGTCAAACCCCATTTCTACTAAAAATAGAAAAATTAGCCAAGCGTGGTGGCGCAG
Organism: Rhinopithecus roxellana; assembly: GCF_007565055.1. Taxonomy (NCBI): domain Eukaryota; kingdom Metazoa; phylum Chordata; class Mammalia; order Primates; family Cercopithecidae; genus Rhinopithecus; species Rhinopithecus roxellana. Next base: position 10,230,450 of record NC_044563.1, on the reverse strand, counting down.
GCCTGTAATCCTAGCTACTCAGAAGGCTGAGGCAGGAGAAGCGCTTAAACCCGGCAGCCAGAGGTTGCAGTGAGCCAAGATCACACCACTGCACTGTAGCCTGGGCGACAGAGCAAGACTCTGTCTCAATAATAATAGGCTGGGCACAGTGGCTCACGCCTGTTGTCTCAACCCTTTGGAAGGCCAGCGCAAGCAGATCACAAGGTCAGGAGTTTGAGACCAGCCTGACCAACATGGGGAAACCCCGTCTTTACTAAAAATACAAAAATTAGCCAGGTGGGGTGCCACACATTTGTAGTCCCAGCTACTTGGCAGGCTGAGGCAGGAGAATCGCTGGAACCCAGGAGGCGCGGGTTGTGGCGAGCCAAGATCACACCACTGCACTCCAGCCTGGGTGACAGAGTGAGTCGCTGTGTCAAAAAAAAAAATAAAAACAAAAATAAAAAATAAAATAGGGGTCAGGCGCGGTTACTCACGCTTGTAATCCCAACAGTTTGGGAGGCCGAGGCAGGGGATCATGAGGTCAAGAGATCGAGACCGGCCGGGCGCGGTGGCTCAAGCCTGTAATCCCAGCACTTTGGGAGGCCGAGACGGGCGGATTACGAGGTCAGGAGATCGAGACCATCCTGGCTAACACGGTGAAACCCCGTCTCTACTGAAAAAATACAAAAAAACTAGCCGGGCGATCGATGTGGCGGGCGCCTGTAGTCCCAGTTACTCAGGAGGCTGAGGCAGGAGAATGGCGTAAACCCAGGAGGCGGAGCTTGCAGTGAGCTGAGATCCGGCCACTGCACTCCAGCCCGGGCTACAGAGCGAGACTCCGTCTCAAAAAAAAAAAAAAAAAAAAAGAGAGATCGAGACCATCCGGGCCAACACAGTGAAACCCCGTCTCTACTAAAAATACAAAAATTAGCTGGGCGTGGTGGCACACACCTGTAATCCCAGCTACTCGGGAGGCTGAAGCAGGAGAGTCGCTTGAACCCAGGAGGCAGAGGTTGTGGTGAGCTAAGATCGCAGCACTGCACTGCAGCCTGGTGACAGAGCGAGATTCCATCTCAAAAAGATAAATAATAACAAATAACTTTATTGAGAAGAAATGAGAAAGCCGCAGTACCTGGGATGGTGCATACGGTTTTGTGGCCCATTGCTGAGATCATAATGGGGAGGCAGGGAGCCAAGGGAGGGAGCCTGAACTGAAATGATCAGGTGTGAGACTGTCACATGAGGAAGGGAGGTAAAAAAGGAGGATGAGAGCAAATTCAGCCCATGTCCCTGATAATTAGAAGAGGTTGAACATTTTGTTTGTTGACAATGAACATTTTTAAATGAATTAATGAATGAAATAATCTGTCTACTATGTGTAACGGCTTGCTAGAAGTAGATGTGGTCACTGCTGTCAATGAACTCACAGCATTGATGGAAAACTATACATTGCATACATTTGCATGTATTTAAGTGGCAAACTGTAAGATGTGGATTCTGGCCAGGCGTGGTGGCTCACACCTGTAATCCCCGCACTTTGGGAGGTCAAGGCGGGTGGATCACCTGAGGTCAGGGTTCAAGACCAGCCTGACCAATATGGTGAAACCCCATCAAAGGCCCCTATCAATGGTTTCAACCATTGCCTTAGTGATAAACACTGAAAGCACCCCCAAGGCTGAGCCCACATTTTGGAGGTAGTTCACTATGGGCTAGGGCAGTATTTTCCTTTTTTTTTTTTTTTTCGCTTTTGTCGCCCAGGCTGGAATGCATTGACGCGATCTTGGCTCACTACAATCTCCACCTCCAGGGTTTAAGCGATTCCCCTGCCTCAACCTCCTGGATGACTGAGATTACAGGCGCCTGCCACCATGCCCAGCTAATTTTTGTATTTTTAGTAGAGACGGGGTTTCACCACGTTGGCCAGGCTGGTCTCAAACTCCTGACCTCAGGTGTTCCACCTGCCTCGGCCTCCCAAAGTGCTGGGATTACAGGCATGAGCCACCGCGCCCGGCTTGGTGGCAAATCTTTAACCTCTTGAGAGTGATCCCTGTGAAGAAGCCTTCCTACTCTGAGTCATGGGATGCTACCAACAGAACCAAGATAAGGGACCTAGAATGGCAGAAAGATGATCTGGAGTGAGGATGACTGTGCCAGAGCTGGCTGGGGAGACTGAGCACCGTCAGCACTTGATTAATTAATAATGTAAGACAGGGCAGGTTGGGCCCTGGGGACAGCCCCACCGGCACATAGGTCAGAGTCACAGATGGCCCAGTTGGCAACATGACGGTTCACTTTTGGAAAAGAAAGGTGACACAACCTTTCTGGGAACAAGGTAGCGAGTCTGATTCAGGAGAGCCAACAGGATACCGAAGACCTGGACGTGACAGGCTCCAGCCACCAGAAGGGGGCAGCACCTTCTTGGGATGACAGATTGAAAGGCCTGTTAGGCCACCCAAGAGGGTTGTGGCCGAGTATTTGGGGGTATTGGGGGGCTAGGAGGGAGGTGGAATAGGGACAGTACATTTTCAACAAAAATTTTTTTAAAAGAAATGGGGGCTACCTTCGGCAGGTGCTGATGTATGGACAGCCGTATCGTGTTACCTTAGAGCTTGAGCTGCCAGAGTCCCCTGTGAATCAAGATTTGGGCATGTTCTTGGTCACCATTTCCTGCTACACCAGAGGTGGCCGAATCATCTCCACTTCTTCGCGTTCGGTAAGTGTTTGTGGCCTGTCTGAGAAGGTGTGGAGGAAGATAGCAGGATCAGAATGGGTAGGGGGCTGGATGCGGTGGCTCATGCCTGTAATCCCAGCAGTTTGGGAGGCCGAGGCAGGCAGATTGCTTGAGCCCGAGTTCAAGACCGACCTGGGAAACATGGCGAAACCCATCTCTACAAAAAACGTTTAAAAAATTAACTGGGCATGGTGGCACACGACTGTAGTCTCAGCTACTCTTGAGGCTGAGGTGGGAGGATCGCTTGAACCTGGGAGGTTGAGTCTGCAGTGAGCCAAGATTGCACCACTGTTCTCCCTGCTGGGCAACAGAGCAAGACCGTCTCAAAAAAATAAAAAAAGAATGTCTGAGTAGGGATTCCACAGGAGAAACACCCTTGGCTTTGAGGGCACAGACACATCAGGATAAAGGAATCAAGGCCGGGCGCAGTGGCTCACGCCTGCAATCCCAATACTTTGGGAGGCCGAGGCGGGTAGATCACCTGAGGACCAGAATTTGAAACCAGCCTGACCAACATGGAGAAACCCCGTCTCTACTAAAAACACAAAATTAGTTGGGCATGGTGGTGCATGCCTGTAATCCCAGCTACTCAGGAAGCTGAGGCAGGAGAATTGCTTGAACCCGGGAGGCAAAGATTGTGGTGAGCCGAGATCGCACCACTGTATTCCAGCCTGGGCAACAAGAAACTTGTGAAACTTGTCTTTAAAAAAAAAAAAGAAAGGAATCAGCTTACCAAACCAGAAACCTTTGCCAGACACCCTAGGTATCTCATGAGCACACCCAGCTTTGGGGTTAAGTTTGAAGAGTGGAGCTGCTCTCAGAAAACAGACTTTAGAGCCAGACAGACAGGGGCTTGTGTCCTCATTCAGAAACAAGCTAGCTGTGGGTCACCTGACTTAACTTCTTGGGTATAAAGTATTATGAAATGGATATAATAGTAACTGCCTCATAGCAAGACTAGTTTGGATTCAATGGAGAAATGTAAAATTCCTATTAGCACATAGTGGCTGTTTATTGTTTTTTTTGTTTTTGAGACAGAGATCTCGCTCTGTCGCCCAGGCTAGAGTGCAGTGGCGTGATCTCGGCTCATTGCAGCCTCCATCTCCTGGGTTCAAGCGATTCTCCTGCCTCAGCCTCCCAAGTAGCTGGGACTACAGGTGCCCACCACCAGAGCTGGCTAATTTTTGTATTTTTAGTAGAGGTGGGGTTTCACCACGTTGACCAAGCTGGTCTCAAACTCCTGGTCTCAAATGATTCAACCACCTCAGCCTCCCAAAGTGCTGCAGTTACAGGTATGAGCCATTGCACCTGGCCTAATACATGTTAAGACTCCATTCTTCCATTAATTAACAACACAACCTCATCATGAAGCAAATTCCTGACATCTACATGAGGGAAAAAAGCTTCAGACGGTGCACTGGGACTTAGATCCCATCCTGGATTACAGAACTACTTGGTGGGAAAGGCAGATCAGAGACAGTGTTGGGCTTAATCCAGGAAGGTTTCTTGGAAGGAGAGGCCTTTGCTCTATAATAGAGTGTGGTTGGGTAGGGAGAGAGGTTCAAGCAATTGGAATGGTTGGATGAAGACTGAGGGGTATGAAGTGAAGGTGAGGGAGCCGGGGACCTGAGGAAGAAGCCACCTTCATAGACTACTCAGGGATGGTTGAGGGGTAGGTTGGATCATGGGGATCTGGCGCACCTGTTCCCAGCCTCTGCTTCCCACCAACGGCAGGTGATGCTGCATTACCGCTCAGACCTGCTCCAGATGCTGGACACACTGGTCTTCTCTAGCCTCCTGCTCTTTGGCTTTGCAGAGCAGAAGCAGCTGCTGGAGGTGGAACTCTACGCAGACTATAGAGAGAACTCGGTGAGTGAGGTGAACGATGACTAGGCGATAGCCCCTCCCATTAGCCCAGGATTCTACCTGAGGAGCCTCCAGGCTCAGGAGACATCACAACGGAGAGGCTGGAAGTGGGGCTCAGATGGGGAGGGTAAGAGTGCCAGCGGCAGGGCCCTGGCCTGACGCCGCCCTCACCCCACCCCCTCGCAGTATGTGCCAACCACTGGAGCGATCATTGAGATCCACAGCAAGCGCATCCAGCTGTACGGAGCCTACCTCCGCATCCACGCGCACTTCACTGGGCTCAGGTGAGGGCCAACTGGAGTGGACCTTGGGCAACTCTCATGGGAGCTAACCGTCCACCAAGGGGGTCCCAAGCAGAGGTAATGGGTTCACAGAGCAGAGCTGAGTTGGGTTTCACATAGGCCAGAGGGTCTCACAGCTGCTGTATACTGGCCTGTCAGCTCCCTGGGGGACTTTTTAAAAACACCCTTGGGCACCCTGCCCAGACCAACTGAACCAGAGTTTGTTACGGTCTTGTCTAGGCATCAGAATTTTAAATTTTTGTTTTTTGCCCCTGCCACCCTCCATCATCCGTTTTCATCTTCCCTCTGCCCTGCCTTCCACCCAGAAATCCAGGGCTGAGGGCTCCACCCAAGTGAGCAGATTTATTTTATTTATTTATTTATTTTTTGAGACGGAGCCTCGCTCTGTTGCCCAGGCTGGAGTGCAGTGGCGCAATCTCATGCTCACTGTAAGCTCCACTTCTCGGGTTCACGCCATTCTCCTGCCTCAGCCTCCCGAGTAGCTGGGACTACAGGCACCCGCCTCCATACCTGGCTCATTTTTTTAGTAGAGATGGAGTTTCACCATGTTAGCCAGGATGGTCTCGATCTCCTGACCTTGTGATCTGCACACCTCAGCCTCCCAAAGTGCTGGGATTGTAGGCGTGAGCCACCGTGTCCGGCCTATGAGCAGAATTTTTTAAAGCACCCCAAGGAAGGCTGATGGGCTGACAGAATTGAGAGCTACTGTCTTGAACCGTTGGCTCAGCAAGAGTTGGGGTGACTCTTGAGAGACAGACAACATTGAGGCTATGGCCTATGACCCTCCCACAGGAGACTTCCCAAGGTCCTTGTCCTTTGTTGGAACCTGGTACAGCAGGTTCTGGGAACTGTGCGGGTGGGAGGCAGGGGCAGCAGAGCCGGCTGTAGCCAAACTCACTTGAATTGCCCTAGAAATTATTTCTGGGACATGAGAAGGCCAGTGCTCTCTGGTAACTGCTACTCCCTTCTTGTCCCTACTTCCTGCCTCAGATACCTGCTGTACAACTTCCCGATGACCTGCGCCTTCATAGGTGTCGCCAGCAACTTCACCTTCCTCAGCGTCATTGTGCTCTTCAGCTACATGCAGTGGGTGTGGGGGGGCATCTGGCCCCGACACCGCTTCTCATTGCAGGTGGAAAGGAGCAAGGACCCCCTTTTGTCCCTTTGATCTTTGTGGGTGGTCAGGGGTATGTTGGGGGTTAGGGTGTGAGGGCCCTGATTGTTAGTGAGGGAAGTCAGTCCCTGCTGCTCAGTAGTTTTTCCTCCACAGGTTAACATCCGAAAAAGAGACAATTCCCGGAAGGAAGTCCAACGAAGGATCTCTGCTCATCAGCCAGGTAAAGGTGTTGGCTGGGGAGCTGTTGAGGTGGGCTAGGTTGAGCTGGGCTGGACCAGAGGGAGTCCCTGCTTCATCCAGTATGAGGCTTAGGGTATCACCGATTGAGACAAGGGTCAAAGGAAAGGTGAGGAAGGTGAGGTTGACACTGCCATCCAGGCACAGCCACCCTAACCCTAACCTGTCCTCTCCTGCTTTTGAGGCACAGGTCCTGAAGGCCAGGAGGAGTCAACTCCACAATCAGATGTTACAGAGGATGGTGAGAGCCCTGAAGATCCCTCGGGGACAGGTATGGTGCAGCCGCCACACTCTCTCCTTCCTGACTCCTTGGCTTTCTCCTTGAGTGTCTGGGTCTGACCCCTGCGTTCCCCTTTTGGCTGCAGAGGGTCAGCTGTCTGAGGAGGAGAAACCAGATCAGCAGCCCCTGAGCGGAGAAGAGGAGCTAGAGCCTGAGGCCAGTGATGGTGAGGGGCATCCTGCGGCGTGTCCTGGGTGGGACCCCCGGTTAATCTAATATCCCATTTGGGATTTTGTTTTTCCCTTTCCTGGCCCAGGTTCAGGCTCCTGGGAAGATGCAGCTCTGCTGACGGAGGCCAACCTGCCTGCTCCTGCTCCTGCTCCTGCTTCTGCCCCTGTCCCAGAAACTTTGGGCAGCTCCGAACCCGCTGAGGGGGCTCTCCGACAGCGCCCCACCTGCTCTAGTTCCTGAAGGGGCAGACTCCTCACATTCCAGCACTTTCCCACCTGACCCCTCTCCCCTCGTTTTTCCTTCAATAAACTATTTTGTGTCAGCTTCCTCCTTGACTCTGAAATGGATTCACGGCCATTTGAAAACCCTGTGTTCCCCAGGCATCTCTCACTTTCCACCATTAGAGGGGAGGTCTTCTTGTCAGGGGCTGCTCATGGGGAAGGCCTCCAGCCCCGGGCTATTTTAAGCACAGATGTTTCCATTCATAAGCCTAGGAAGTCCAAGGAGGGAGAAGCTATCCTGACCCCTAGCACGCTTCCTACTCCCTGCATGTGACTTTCGTCTCCCCCAGGGGAGGGGGCTGGTGTAGGGCAGGTTTGGAGAGCTGGGAGACATCATTCTGGCCCCCTCTATGCCCCTCCCTTCCTGCCTTTCTCTGTCCATTGGGAGGCAGAAGACAGGAAATGACTGCCATGGATGTGGTATGATTTTTACCAAAACAGCATGTTGCAGCTCAGGCCTGTGCTGTTCGCAGCTGTTTTCCTCTAATACCAGCCAGGTGGCCGCCTCCTATGTTCCCCTCCCCATCCCTTCGTATGACTTCAGGCTTCGGATTCTAAGCGCCTGGCTGCTTTCCACATTCCACTCCCCTCCAGAACCCAGGCATCCTGGGCTCCAGCTGAAACCATTGCATGTGGTTTTCCCCATCCCTGGCCCCGTGACTCGGTCCCTCTGAAGGGAGCAGCCCTCTTTTTTGGCAATCACCAGGGAGGTGGGGGGAGGAGGAGGGGAGCTAGGTGGTGACATCACAGTCGAAGGTTATAAAAGCTTCCAGCCAAACAGCATTGAAGATACAACCTGACAGCACAGCCTGAGATCTTGGGGATCCCTCAGCTTAACACCCACAGACATCGGCTGGTGGATTCCCGCTGCATCAAGGCCTACCCACTGGTGAGGAGCTGCTATGGGCCAGAGAGGAGGAGGAGGGCAGGCAGGGGCCAGGACTCCTTGGACAGGATTTGCACAGATAGCAGGTGGGGAGGGAGGATTCCAGCGTCCCTATTTTTTTCTCTTGTTTAAAAAAAATGCGGCTGTGCTTACAATATTTCTCCCTACTGTTGTGTTTTCTCTCTTCTGTCTCATTTCTGGGTTTTTGCCTGTGTCACTGACAGATACATGTTTTTGTTGAGTTGAGGTCTCACTCTGTCACCCAGGCTGGAGTGCTGTGGGGTGATCATGGTTCACTGCAGCCTTGAACTCCTGGGCTCAAGTGATCCTCCTGAGTAGCTGGGACCACGGGCATGTGGACTATATTTTTAATATTTTTTAATTTTTTAATATTTAATTTTTAAATACTTTTTTTGTAGAGATGGGGTCTGTGTTGCCCCAGCTGTTTTGGAATGCTGGCCTCAAGCAATCCTCTTGCCTTTATCTCCCCCAAAGTGTTGGGATTATAGGCATTAGCCTAGGGGCCCAGCTTTGTTACTTGTTTGGCTTAGATCTTTTCTCTGGGTGGCAGCTAGTAAATATCCTACCGTTCTTCCCTGGGCTAGGTAAATCATTTCCTTCTCTCCCCTAGCACTTTATTAACTGTTTCTAATACTTAACACATGCTGATCATGCATCTGTCTCATGTGTCAGACCATGTTTTCTTTTTTGTCTAAAACCAAGCACATAGCCTGGACTCAGAAGTTGGTTGACAAATAAGTGTGTCTGCCTCATTCCAACCTCTTTACTCTTCTGGTCCCCAGTTGCATTTTCCTGTCTCCAGAGATTGTGTCCAGACAGAGGACATGGCAGGCTTTCCGGTTGAACAGGCTTTATCTATCCAACCCTTCCCTTCCAGTCTCCATGCTGGGCTCTCCCTGCCTTCTGTGGCTCCTGGCCGTGATCTTCTTGGTTCCCAGAGCTCAGCCCTTGGCCCCTCAAGACTTTGAAGAAGAGGAAGAAGATGAGACTGAGACGACGTGGCCGCCTTTTCCGGCTGTCCCCTGCGACTACGACCACTGCCGACACCTGCAGGTGCCCTGCAAGGAGCTACAGAGGGCCGGGCCGGCGGCCTGCCTGTGCCCAGGACTCTCCAGCCCTGCCCAGCCGCCCGACCCGCCGCGCATGGGAGAAGTGAGCATTGTGGCGGAAGAGGGCCGCGCAGTGGTCCACTGGTGTGCCCCCTTCTCCCCCGTCTTCCACTACTGGCTGCTGCTTTGGGACCGCAGCGAGGCTGCGCAGAAGGGCCCCCAGCTGAACGCTACGGTCCGCAGAGCCGAACTGAAGGGGCTGAAGCCAGGGGGCGTTTATGTCGTTTGTGTGGTGGCCGCTAACGAGGCTGGGGCAAGCCGCGTGCCTGAGGCTGGAAGAGAGGGCCTCGAGGGGGCTGACATCCCTGCCTTCGGGCCTTGCAGCCGCTTTACGGTGCCGCCCAACCCCCGCACTCTGGTCCACGCCGCCGTCGGGGTGGGCACGGCCCTGGCCCTGCTGAGCTGTGCCGCCCTGGTGTGGCACTTCTGCCTACGCGATCGCTGGGGCTGCCCGCGCCGAGTCGTCGCCCGAGCCGCAGGGGCGCTCTGAAAGGGGCCTGGGGGCATCTTGGGCACAGCTAGCCCCACCTGGGGCGCTCAGCCCGGCGCCTGGAAAGAGGGGAACCCGCTGCCTCCAGGGAGGGCTGGACGGCGAGCTGGGAGCCAGCCCCAGGCTCTAGAGCCACAGCAGAGTCATGGTTCTCTGGGCTGAGTGCTTGTTTAGGTCTGGGACTTGGCGCTTTCTTTCCTGGCTGAGGTCTGGGAAAGAATAGAAAGGGGCCCCCAATTATTTTTTTAAACGGTCAGCTAGTAAATAATGTAACCTTTGGGTTTAAGAGGATAAAATGGAGAATATTATTATGTGAGTATTTATGTGACCTTTGTAACCATTTAAAAAGGAAAAACCACCCGACATAGTAATGCGAACCTATAGTAGCAGCTACTCCGGAAGGTGAAATGGGAGGATCTCTTGAGCCCAGGAGTTTGAGTCCAGTCCAGCCAGGGCAACACAGCCAGACGCCCTTGTGTTTTGTTTTGTTGTTTTTTGAGAAGGAGTCTCCCTCTGTCACACAGGCTGGAGTGCAATGACGCGATATATATCGGCTCACTGCAACCTTCACCTCCTGTGTTCAAGTGATTCTCCCGCCTCAGCATCCTAAGTAGTTGGGGTTACAGGTGCCCACGACCATGCCTGGCTAACTATTGTATTTTTTTAGTAGAGATGGGTTTTCACCATGTTGCTCAGCCTGGTCTCAAACTCCTGACCTCAGGTACGCCACCCACCTTGGCCTCCCAAAGTGCTGGGATTACAGGCGTGAGCCACGGTGCCCACGCAGACCCCCTTCTTTAAAGATGTAAAATCGTTCTTAGTCCATGGGCCTTACAAATCAGGTCACTGGCCCATTGCTTGTAGTTAGTTGATCCATATCATGCACCCTCAAAACAGCTCTGTCAATGAGTGTCTTCAGTGGGATTTTAAGAATAAATTTATATTTTTGCTAGGTAGAACAAAACAAAAACGACAGTAATACCAAGGAATTTCTCATCCCTTTTTTCCCTCCATTTGTATTTATTGCATATCCACTGTAAAAACATTAAAGGACCTTTAAAAGGAAGTAATGTTTATTGTTTACGATTCTTTTCAAATCACTGTCCACACATCCACTTTTCAGAGTAGTATACATACTTCTGTCACCCAGGCTGGAGTGCAGTGGCACGACCTCGGCTCACTGTAAGTTCCGCCGCCCGGGTTCAACCGATTCTCCTGCCTTAGCCTCCCAAGTAGCTAGGACTACAGGCGCGCATCACCCCGCCCAGCTGATTTTTGTATTTTTTTTTTTAGTAGAGTCGGGGTTTCACCATGTTGGCCAGGATGGTCTCGATCTCTTGACGTTGTGATCTGCCCGCCTCGGCCTCCCAAAGTGTTGGAATTACAGGCCTGAGCCACCACGCCTGGCCTTGAATTTTTTTTTAATTAAGTGAATGTAGAAAAGTCTGTATTGTGTTACTACACAGTATAATCCTCAACTGTGTGGCCATTATTATTATTTTATTTATTTATTTATTTATTTGTTTATTTATTTATTTATTTATTTATTTTTTGAGATGGAGTCTCGCTCTGTCACCCAGGCTGGAGTGCAGTGGCTGATCTCAGCTCACTGCAAGCTACGCCTCCCGGGTTTATGCCATTCTCCTGCTTCAGCCTCCCAAGTAGCTGGAACTACAGGCACCCGCCACCATGCCCAGCTAGTTTTTTGTATTTTTTTAGTAGAGACGGGGTTTCACCGCGTTAGCCAGGATGGTCTCGATCTCCTGACCTCGTGATCCGCCCGTCTCGGCCTCCTAAAGTGCTGGGATTACAGGCTTGAGCCACCGCACCCGGCCTGTGTGGATATTATACCTTTTTAAATTATATATATATATGTATATATTTTATAGAGATGTGGGGGGAGGTCTCACTATTTTGCCCAGGCTGGACTTGAACTCCTGGGCTCAAATGATTCACCCCCCTTCGCCTCCCAAAGTGCTGGGATTACAGGCCATTATAATTTTTTCTAATTATAAAAGTAACACATGGGCTGGGTGCGGTGTAATCCCAGCACTTTGGGAGTCTGAGGTGGGCGGATCACAAGGTCAGGAGATGGAGACCATCCTGGCTAACATGGCGAAACCGTGTCTCTACTACAAATACAAACAAATCAGCCGGGCTTGGTGGCACGTGCCTGTAATCCCAGCTACTCCGGAGGCTGAGGCAGCAGAATCGTTTGAACCTGGGAGGCGGACGTTGCAGTGAGCCAAGATCACGCCACTGCACTCCAACCTGGGTGGCGTAGCAAGACTCCATCTCAAAAAAAAAAAAAGTAACACATAAGGCAGGCACAGTGGCACACATCTGTAATCCCAGTAATTTGGGAAGCCGAGAAGGAAGCTGAGGAGGGCGGATCACCTGATGTCAGGAGTTCAAGACCAGCCTGGCAAACAAGGTGAAACCCCGCCTTTACTAAAAACACAAAAATTAGCTGTGCATGATAGCACGCACCTGTAATCCCAGCTACACGGGAGGCTGAGGAAGGAGAATCACTTGAACCAGGGAGGCAGAGGTTACAATGAGCGAAGATCACGCCACAGCACTCCAGCCTGGAAGACAGAGCAAGACTCCGTCTCAAAAAAAAGGAAATAAATAAATAAAAATTAAAAAATATAAAAGTAACACATACAAATTTCAATTAATACTGAATAACATGGCCCAGTGCAGCGGCTTATGCCTGTACCCAACACTTTGGGAGGTTAAGACAAGAGGATGGCTTGAGACCAGGGGTTCAAAACTAGCTTGGGCTAAATATTGAAACCTTAACTCTACAAAAAATTTAAAAATCAGGACGGGTGCGGTGGCTCATGCCTGTAATCTCAGCACTTTGGGAGGATGAGGTGGGTGGATCACCTGAGGTCGGGAGCTCAAGACAAGCCTGACCAACATGGAGAAACCCCGTCTCTACTAAAAATACAAAATTAGCAGGCCGGGCGCGGTGGCTCAAGCCTGTAATCCAAGCACTTTGGGAGGCTAAGATGGGCGGATCACGAGGTCAGGAGATCGAGACCATCCTGGCTAACCCGGTGAAACCCCGTCTCTACTGAAAAAAAAAATACAAGAAAACTAGCCAGGCGAGGTGGCAGGGGCCTGTAGTCCCAGCTACTCAGGAGGCTAAGGCAGGAGAATGGTGTAAACCTGGAAGGCGGAGCTTGCAGTGAGCTGAGATCCGGCCACTGCACTCCAGCCTGGGTGACAGAGCAAGACTCCGTCTCAAAAAAACAAACAAACAAACAAACAAAATTAGCTGGGCGTGGTGGTGCATGCCTATAATCCCAGCTACTCGGGAGGCTGAGTATGAATCGCTTGAACCCAGAAGGCGGAAGTTTCAGAGAGCCTAGATCACACTGTTGCACTCCAGCCTGGCCAACAAGTGTGAAACTGTGTCTCAAAAAAAAAAAAAAAAGGCCAGGCACAGTGGCTCGTGCCTGTAACCCAGCACTTTGGGAGGCTGAAGTGGCTGGATCACCTGAGGTCAGGAGTTTGAGACCAGCCTGACCAACAAGATGAAACCCTATCTCTACTAAAATATAAAAATTAGCCGGGCATGGTGGCAGGTACCTATATTCTCAGCTACTTGAGAGGCTGAGACTAATTGCTTGAACCCAGAAGGCAGAGGTTGCAATGAGCCAACACCATGCCACTGCACTCCAGCCTGGGATACGGAGTGAGACTCCATCTCAAAAAAAATTTTAAAAAAATTATTCATTATCGAACCTCTAGAATAAATTTAGAATACTATGTTATCCTGGCTGGGCTTGGTGGCTTACACCTGTAATCCCAGGACTTTGGGAGGCCAAAGTGGGCAGATCACTTGAGGTCAGGTGTTCGAGACCAGCCTGGCCAACATGGTGAAACCTCATTTCCTTTTTTTTTTTTTTTTGAGACGGAGTCTCGCTGTGTCGCCCAGGCTGGAGGGCAGTGGCGCGATCTCAGCTCACTGCAAGCTCCGCCTCCCGGGTTCACGCCATTCTTCGGCCTCAGCCTCTGAGTAGCTGGGATTACAGGCGCCCGCCACCACGCCTGGCTAGTTTTTTGTATTTTTAGTAGAGACGGGGTTTCACCATGTTAGCCAGGATGGTCTTGATCTCCTGACCTCGTGATCCACCCACCTCGGCCTCCCAAAGTGCTGGGATTACAGGCTTCAGCCACCGCGCCCGGCCATCATTTCTACTAAAAATACAAAAAATACCTGGGCGTGGTGGTGGGCACCTGTAATCCCAGCTACTCAGGAGGCTGAAGCAGAAGAATCGCTTGAACCCGGGAGGCAGAGGTTGCAGTGAGCACTCCAGCTTCGGCAATGAGTGAGATTCCGTCTTTAAAAACAAAAAAAAGAATACATATGTTATCCAGAATACACTTGTTATAACACTGTAGTGAATAACCTGTGCCTTTTATTTTTAGTTTTTCTTTTTTTCTCTTTTGTCCCTGTGCCTTTCACTTGATTCCTGTATTTCCTCAGCGTTCATTAATTACTTAATTTATTATTATTATTTTTGAGACGGACTCTCGCTCTGTCGCCCAGGCTGGAGTGCAATGGCACCATCTCCGCTCACTGCAAGCTCTGCCTCCTGGGTTCATGCCATTCTCCTGCCTCAGCCTCTCGAGTAGCTGGGACTACAGACTCCCGCCACCAGGCCCGGCTAATTTTTTGTATTTTCAGTAGAGATGAGGTTTCACCGTGTTAGCCAGGATGGTCTCGATCTCCTGACTTCGTGATCCGCCCGTCTCTGCCTCCCAACGTGCTGGGATTAGAGGTGTGAGCCACAGCACCCAGCCATTTATTTATTTATTTATTTAGAGACAGAGTCTTGCTCTGTTGCCTAGGTTGGAGTGCAATGGCACAATCTTGGCTCACTGCAAGCTCCACCTCCTGGGTTCACGCCATTCTCCTGCCTCAGCCTCCCGAGTAGTTGGGACTACAGGCACCCGCCACCACGCCTGGCTAATTTTTTGTATTTTTAGTAGAGATGGGGTTTCACCGTGTTAGCCAGGATGGTCTCGATCTCCTGACCTAGTGATCTGCCTGCCTCAGCCTCCCAAAGTGCTGGGATTATAGGCATGAGCCACTGTGCCTGGCCTTCCTTAGTGTTCATTTATTTACAAATAATGAGAGGTCATACTATATCATTATTATTACTATTTATTTATTTCATTTTTTGAGATGGAGACTCTGTCTCAAAAAATAAATTAAATAAATAAAATAAGGCTGGGCGCGGTGGCTCAAGCCTGTAATCCCAGCACTTTGGGAGGCCGAGACGGGCGGATCACAAGGTCAGGAGATGGAGACCATCCTGGCTAACCAGGTGAAACCCCGTCTCTACTAAAAAATACAAAAAACTAGCCAGGCGAGGTGGCAGGCGCCTGTAGTCCCAGCTACTCGGGAGGCTGAGGCAGGAGAATGGCGTAAACCCGGGAGGCGGAGCTTGCAGTGAGCTGAGATCCGGCCACTGCACTCCAGCCCGGGCAACAGAGCGAGACTCCGTCTCTTAAAAAATAAATAAATAAATAAAATAAAATAAAATAAAATAAAAAAATAAAGCCCGTGCTTGTCACTCTACCGTGCAGAGGCAACATAGCATAGTGGTTTAGAGAACACACACTGCCTTGGGTTGAATCCTAGCTTTGTTATTTACTTTGCGACTTTAGGTAAATTATCTCATCTTGGCTGGGCATCGTGGCTTACGCCTGTAATTCCAGCACTTGGGAAGGCCAAGACGGGGTTGGCTTGAGCTCGCAAGTTCGAGACCAGCCTGGGCAACATGGCGGAACCCTACCTCTACTATAATAAAAATGCAAAAGTTAGCCAGGCGTGGTACATGCTACTTGGGAGGCTGAGGTGAAACGATGGCTTGAGCCTAGGAGAAGGAGGTTGCAGTGAACCAAGATTGTGCCACCACTCTCCAGCCTGGGCAATAAAGCCAGACCTTGTCTCAAAAAGAAAAACCACCTTTTCTTTTATTTTTTGAGACAGCCTGTCACTCTGTCGCCAGGCTGGAATGCAATGGCACAATCTCGGTTCACTGCAACCTTGCCTCCCGGGTTCAAGTGGTTCTCCTACCTCAGCCTCCCAAGTAGCTGGGACTACAGGTGTGTGCCACCACGCCTGGCTAATTTTTTGTATTTTTAGTAGAGATGGGGTTTCACCATGTTAGCCAGGATGGTCTTGAACTCCTGACCTTGTTATCTGCCCGCCTCAGCCTCCCAAGGTGCTGGGATTACAGGCGTGAGCCACCGTGCCCAGCCAAACAAAACCATCTTTCTGACTCTGTATTTTTTTTTTTTTCTTGAGACAGAGTTTCACTCTTGTTGCTCAGGCTGGAGTGTAATGGCACGATCTCGGGTCACTGCAACCTCCGCCTCCTCGGTTCAAGCAATTCTTCTGCCTCAGCCTCCTGAGTAGCTGGAATTACAGGCACATGCAACTATGCCCAGCTAATTTTTACATTTTTTTAAGCAGAGATGGGGTTTCACCATGTTGGTCAGGCTGGACTTGAATCCCTGACTTCGGGTAATCCACCCGCCCTGGCCTCCCAAAGTGCTAGGATTACAGACATGAGCCACCATGCCTGACCTAGAGTCTGTTTTTTTGTGACTAAAAATAGTTTCTACATCATAGGGATTGTTGTAATGATTAAATATGGATTAATCATACAAAAGTCTCTAGTAGGCCGGGCGCAGTGGCTCACGCCTGTAATCCCAGCACTTTGGAAGGCTGAGGCAGGTGGATCACCTGAGGTGAGGAGTTTAAGATTAGCCTGGCCAACATGATGAAACCCCTCTCTACTAAAAAATACAAAAATTAGCCAGGCATGGTGGTGGGTGCTTATAATTCCAGCTACTCGGGAGGCTGAGGCAGGAGAATCGCTTGAACTTGGGGTGGGCCGAGGTTGCAGTGAGCTGAGATTGTGCCCCTGCACTCCAGCCTGGGCTACAGAGTGAGACTTTGTCTCAAAAAAAAAAAAAAAAAAAAAAAGAGAGAGAGAAAAGAAAAGAAAAATTAGCCAGGTGTGGTGGCATGTGCCTGTAGTCCCAGCTACTTGGGAGGCTGAGGTGGGAGGATGGCTTGAGCCTAGGAGGCTGTTGCAGTGAGCCAAGATTGCACCACTGCACTCCAGCCTGGGCGACAGAGCCAGATCCTGTCTCAAAAACAAAAACAGCTGGGCGTGGTGGCTCATGCCCGTAATCCCAGCACTTTGGGAGGCAGAGGTGGGCGGATCATACAGCCTGACTAATATGGAGAAACCCCATCTCTACTAAAAATACAAAAATAGCCTCTTTGGCTCACGCCTGTAATCCCAGCACTTTGGGAGGCCAAGGCAGGTGGATCACTTGAGGTCAGGAGTTCAAGACCAGCCTGACCAACATGGTGAAACCCCGTCTCTACTGAAAATACAAAACTTAGCTGGGCATGGTAGCAGGCACCTGAAATCCCAGCTACTCAGGAGGCTGTGGCAGGAGAATCGCATGCACCCAGAAGTCGGAGGTTGCAGTGAGCCGAGATCGCACCACTGCACTCTAGCCTGGACGACAGAGCGAGACTCCCTCTCAAAAAAAAAAAAACAAAAAAACAAAAAAACAAACAAACAAACAAAACCACATTAGCTGGGCGTGGTGGTAGGCGCCTGTTATTTCAGGTATCCGGGAGGCTGAGACAGGAGAACTGCTTGAACCCGGGAGGCGGAGGCTGCAGTGAGCCGAGATCGCGCCATTGCGCTACTGCACTCCAGCCTGGGCAACAAGAGTGAAACTCCATCTCAAAAAAAAAAAAAGAGTAAGTTGTCCTAGATGGTGGAAGTGTCATGGAGTTTTAAGCAGGGAGGTGAGGACAGGATTAGATCATTGTGTTTCGCAAAGATCCCTTTGGCAGTCAGGCAGAGGATGGCTCAATTCCCCAGAGAGAATGAGCGGACCAAAGAGCAAGTACATTTCTTCGGCTCCTTGCAAACATTGCCAAAGAACTTCCCAAAGCGTTGCGCTAAGGGACCATATTCCTTCTAATTTCTAAGGAGGGTGAGGCAGGATGAAGTTCCGGGAACTGGCTTCATTCCGCCCACGGGTTTCAGAGCCGCACCAGCTTTCTTCCCCACAGCAGCCAGGAGCCTTGGCTTGGTGGGTTGCCTCCCTGTTCCCGCCCACATAAAGTTCTGGCAGCAGGGCCAGAAGTTTTCTGGTTCTCAGCGGCACCCGTCGACGTCCGCCCCCACGTGACCCAAACAGATCCGGTACTTCCGCTTCCCCTCGGCTTTCTTCTCGTCGGTGTCCCTGACTGCTATAGAGCCGGGTGAGAGAGCGAGCGCCCGTCCGCGGGCGTCGAGGGCGGGTTGTCTCGCGCTGACCCTTCCCGCGCTCCTTCTCGTCACACACCAGGTCCCCGCGGAAGCGGCGGTATCGGCGCCATGGCGGAGCTGACGGCTCTTGAGAGTCTCATCGAGATGGGCTTCCCCAGGGGACGCGCGTAAGAGAGTTCCCCAACCGCGGCCTGCGGGGGTGGGGGGCCGCGGACCTGTCCCGGCCTTTTTCGTCAGCCTGACGGTCACCATGGCTCGTGGGCGCTATTCATGGTGTTTCTGCCCCCAGGGAGAAGGCTCTGGCCCTCACAGGGAACCAGGGCATCGAGGCTGCGATGGACTGGTGAGCGCTCGTCCTGGGTGGCGGAGAATTGGGGGCTAGCGGAAGGGGTAGCCTCAGAGCTAAGCTCCCCGCCAACTTTCCCTGCCAGGCTGATGGAGCACGAAGACGACCCCGATGTGGACGAGCCTCTAGAGACCCCCCTTGGACATATCCTGGGACGGGAGCCCACTTCCTCAGAGCAAGGCGGCCTTGAAGGTCCTGACTGAGGGACACCGTGTGATTATTCAGGAGGGTCCGAGGAGAATCTGAAGGGATAATAATGCCGATTGTTTGTTTGTAGGATCTGGTTCTGCTGCCGGAGAAGGCAAACCCGTTTTGAGTGAAGAGGAAAGACAGGAACAGACTAAGAGGTACAGTAAGAACAGTCTCGCGTCTCTGAGGGTCGTCTTCCACCTCGCCCCGGTACACATCCGATCAAAGAACCTTGACCTTTCCACATTTCCTCTTTCTTGGCATTTTCTTTTCCTTTTCTTTAATCTACTTTGGGATATATGTCGCCTAATTTTGTTTATGGTAAACTTTGCACCTTCTCACTCTGTCCATTTCTCTTGAGCTGTTTTCTCTTGGCAACACAGGATGTTGGAGCTGGTGGCCCAGAAGCAGCGGGAGCGTGAAGAGAGAGAGGAACGGGAGGCATTGGAACGCGAACGGCAGCGCAGGAGACAAGGGCAGGAGTTGTCAGCAGCACGACAGCGGCTACAGGAAGATGAGATGCGCCGGGCTGCAGAGGAGAGGCGGAGGGAAAAGGCCGAGGAGTTAGCAGCCAGGTCTAGGCAATGGAGATGATGGATAGCAGATGAGAAAGAAATCAAGATTTGCTTTGTTGATGTCTGACCTAATTTCCTCTTGTCTACATTCCAGACAAAGAGTTAGAGAAAAGATCGAGAGGGACAAAGCAGAGAGAGCCAAGAAGGTAGGTGATTGAGAAGACGCCACGGGTAATGGAGTGGGCAGGTTAGTAAATCTTTTCCAGCTTCAGAGGGAAATCTTGGGCTTACATGATGTGTTTCACCTGAGGGTGGGTGAGTACCTGATTGAGTGTTTTGCTTTGCCCTTTAGTATGGTGGCAGTGTGGGCTCTCAGCCACCCCCACCAGCACCAGAGCCAGGTCCTGTTCCCTCTTCTCCCAGCCAGGAGCCTCCCACCAAGCGGGAGTATGACCAGTGTCGCATACAGGTACTGATTCTGATTCCTATCTTCCTCCTGGGACCCCTTTTGTTGCCTGTTAAGGTGCCCATTTCAGAGCTGTTTTCAGTTAATGTGCCCTTTGCCAAATCTTTCCCTTCTTTGTAAATGACTTTTGAAATCCTATCTACTCTTGGGAAAGGTATCAAATTTCACCTGCTCCAGTCATATTTAAACTCATACCTCTCTCTTACTCAGCAGTTACCCTTTTACTTGTTCATGTTCTTATTTGATTTATTATGCAGCTATCTGGTGATGTGGTATTTATCCAGATTCTTTTGTATAATCTTATCCTTGTCTTTCTTAGGTTGTGAGGGAGCTGGGAGTCTATCATCCACACTTAGTAAAGCAGAGCCTAAGTGGCTGTTCATTTGGTGCTTTAAATAGTTGTGCTGCTTCAATCTAAGAAGGAGGGGCTAGCTTTAGTTCTTTGCCTTACTTGGGCACCTCATTGAGTTTTGATGCCCACAGTACTGAGTATCTCCCCTGCCCTTTAGGTCAGGCTGCCAGATGGGACCTCACTGACCCAGACGTTCCGGGCCCGGGAACAGCTGGCAGCCGTGAGGCTCTATGTGGAGCTCCACCGTGGGGAGGAACCAGGAGGGGGCCAGGACCCTGTGCAATTGCTCAGTGGCTTCCCCAGACGGGCCTTCTCAGAAGCTGACATGGAGCGGCCTCTGCAGGAGCTGGGTATGGCTGCAAGACTAGAAACTAGGACATGGGGGAGTAGGGAGGCATGCTTGGGAAAAGGAGGGATGCAAAGAGAAGGGGTTTTGTGAATATGGTGCAAGGCCAGGAATTTTGGGAGCAAAAACCAAGTATCCTTGTGGTTCAAGCCTGTTTTCTTCCATCTTCAGGACTCGTGCCTTCTGCTGTTCTCATTGTGGCCAAGAAATGTCCCAGCTGAGGGCCTTTGTCCCATCGTCCCTCTGTGACCCCTTCATCTTTGATAAAGCACTGACATCTCCTTCCTAATAAATAGACCCTGAGTTCTGTACATGCCTGACTCCTTCCTGAATGGCTGGGAGGGAAAAAACCAAGGCAGAGGAAGAGGCTAAAAGGGAAT
This sequence comes from Rhinopithecus roxellana, assembly GCF_007565055.1. Classification (NCBI taxonomy): domain Eukaryota; kingdom Metazoa; phylum Chordata; class Mammalia; order Primates; family Cercopithecidae; genus Rhinopithecus; species Rhinopithecus roxellana. The sequence goes on along the minus strand of NC_044563.1, from coordinate 10,210,053 downwards.
GCATTTGTAGCAGACCCTCTTCCTCATCTTTAGTTTCCAACAAAGACACTTGTTTCTAATCTCTGGGTCTGATTAACTGCTGGGGAAGTTGAGGAAGAGAGGTGCTAAAAGGGGTGGAGAGTACATTGAATGGCACCTTTTACTCCTATGGTAAGATGGAACATAAAAGCCCAACTGCTGCTGCTTTTTCATTTATTTATTTATTGAGAACACAAGAGTGCCTTTTTTTTTTTTTTTTTTGACAGAGTCTTGCTCTGTCGGCCAGGCTGGAATCAGTGGCGCCATCTCGGTTCACTGCAAGCTCCGCCTCCCAGGTTCATGCCATTCTCCTGCCTTAGCCTCCCGAGTAGCTGGGACTACAGGTGCCCACCACCACACCCAGCTAATTTTTTGTATTTTTAGTAGAGATGGGGTTTCACCGTGTTAGCCAGGATGGTCTCAATCTCCTGACCTTATGATCTGCCCACCTCAGCCTCCCAAAGTGCTGGGATTACAGGCTTGAGCCACCGCGCCCGGCCAGCAACATCTTTCTTATACTTTTCCTTCAGCTTTGCTACCTTAGTGATGTCATTTAAGTTATTTCACATCTCACCCAGAAAACCTAGCTGCTTTTTTTTTTTTTTTTGAGATGGAGTCTCACTCCGTCGTCCAGGCTGGAGTGGTGGCCGGATCTCAGCTCACTGCAGGCTCTCCCTCCCGGGTTCACGCCATTCTCCTGCCTCAGCCTCCCAAGTAGCTGGGACTACAGGTGCCTGCCACCTCGGCCGGATAGTTTTTTGTATTTTTTAGTAGAGACGGGGGTTTCACCGTGTTAGCCAGGATGGTCTCGATCTCCTGACCTTGTGATCCACCCGTCTCGGCCTCCCAGAGTGCTGGGATTACAGGCTTGAGCCACCGTGCCCGGCCAAAACCTAGCTTCTTAATAGAATAGGGATAATAGTGCCTGTTTCTTGGGATTGTCGTGAGGGTTACATAATGCTGGTATAAGATGCTTTAGCATAGTGCCTAGTACCTAATAAATCCCCAGTAAGCATTAGCTACTAAAAGGATAATTTTACTTACTTATTTGAGGTGGAGTCTCATTTTAGCTCCCAGGCTGTAGTGCAGTGGTGTGATCTCGGCTCACTGTAACCAACGTCTGCCGGATTCAAGCGATTCTGCCTCAGCCTCTTTTTTTTTTTTTTTTTTTTTTTGAGACGGAGTCTCGCTCTGTCGCCTGGGCTGGAGTGCAGTGGCCGGATCTCAGCTCACTGCAAGCTCCGCCTCCCGGGTTTACGCCATTCTCCTGCCTCAGCCTCCCGAGTAGCTGGGACTACAGGCGCCCGCCACCACGCCCAGCTAGTTTTTTTTTTTTTTTTTTTTTTTTTGTATTTTTTTAGTAGAGACGGGGTTTCACCGTGTTAAGCAGGATGGTCTCGATCTCCTGACCTCATGATCGCCCGTCTCGGCCTCCCAAAGTGCTGGGATTACAGGCTTGAGCCACCGCGCCCGGCCTACTCAGCCTCTTTAGTAGCTGGGTTTGCAGGTGTGCGCCACCACACCTGGCTAATTTTTTGTATTTTTAGTAGAGATGGGGTTTCACCATGTTGGCCGGGCTGGTCTCAAACTTGTGACCTCAAGATCCGCCTGTCTCGGCCTCCCAAAATGCTGGGCTAAAAGGGTAATTTTTTTCTTTTTTGAGACAACGTCTTGCTCTGTCACCCAGGCTGGAGTGCAGTGGCAATCTCGGCCCACAGTAACCTCTGCCTCCTGAGTTCAAGCGATTCTGCTGCCTCAGCCTCCCAAGTAGACTACAGGCATGCACCACCATGCCCAGCTAATTTTTGTATTTTTAGTAGATACAGGGTCTCACATGTTGGCGCTTCTCTCTGCTTTTTAAAACCAACCAAGAAGCACTGATGAGCTTCTCTATGATGGCCCCTCCGGATGCTGATCACCCCACCCTGGTGTCCTGTCAAACTGCTCCTGACTCCTCCTCTCCTTCCTGGGCTAGGGGAGAGGACACAGTTACTCTGTAAAGATCTGAAGGCCGGGCGCGGTGGCTCAAGCCTGCAATTCCAGCACTTTGGGAGGCCGAGACGGGCGGATCACGAGGTCAGGAGATCGAGACCATCCTGGCTAACACGGTGAAACCCCGTCTCTACTAAAAATACAAAAAAAAACTAGCCGGGCGAGGTGGCGGGCGCCTGTAGTCCCAGCTACTCCGGAGGATGAGGCAGGAGAATGGCGTAAACCCCGGAGGGAGAGCTTGCAGTGAGCTGAGATCCGGCCACTGCACTCCAGCCCGGGCGACAGAGCAAGACTCCGTCTCAAAAAAAAAAAAAAAAAAAAGATCTGAAAAGAGCACCAATGCTCGTATCTGGGTTTATACCCCAGTGTTAGAAAGATTTATTTGGGTCCAGGCACGGTGGGTCATACTTGTAATTGCAGCACTTTGGGAGGTCGAGGCGGGCAGATCACCTGATGTCAGGAGTTTGAGACCAGCCTGGCCAACACGGCGAAACCTTGTCTCTACTAAAAATACAAAAATTATCCTGGTGTAGTGGCGCACCCCTGTAGTCCCAGCTACTGGGGAGGCTCAGGCAGGAGAATCGCTTGAACCTGGAAGGCGGAGGTTGCAGTGAGTTGAGATAGCTCCATTGCACTCCAGCCTGGGCAACAACAGAGAAACTCTGTCTCAAAGAAAATAGAAAGAAAAGCTTTATTTGGTGTTCTGACTTTAATAACAGCAGCCTTTTTTTCAATTGCAATCTTGCTTGGGAACCAAAGGATAGACAAAAAAGGAGCAACTTGGTTGGCTAGGCTGTGGGGCTTTGACCCCACTTATTTCATCCTCTCAGTGGCAACTCCAATAAATCCTGACCAGAATTCAGAGATTGGAGACCACTTTACATTTCTAAATTAATTTTTTACAATAATCTTAGTAGTTATGACCTTTCATACAACAGGACTGAGGTTTGTAACACGCTGGAGTTGAACCAAGAACTGTGACTCAAAGCACACTCCTTTTACTCCTAGTAAGTCAGCCTCCTAAGCTTGATTAACCAGAGGTTAAATAATGGCCACAGCACCGTGGCATATGTTAAGTGCTAGATGCCCCTCCAATCTCGCTCCAAGGACAGGAGTCCTGAGTGTCCTCTGTAGGCATCCATTACTTCAAGATTTTCCAGGATAGTTCAGATTTCAGGAATGTCCCACGGTTATCCTGGGAAGTACACTCCAACCTGACACCACATGACCTGTTTTGAAAATGTGGTTGGCCAGGTGCAGTGGCTCACGCCTGTAATCCCAGCACTTTGGGAGGCCAAGGCGGGCGAATCACCTAAGGTCAGGAGTTCCAGACCAGCCTGGCCACATGGTGAAACCCGCCTCTACTAAAACTACAAATATCAGCCAGGCGTGGTCGCGGACGCTTGTAATCCCAGCTACCTGGAAAGCTGAGTAAAGAGAATAGCTTGAACCCAGGAGGCGGAGGTTGCAGTGAGCCAAGATTGTGCCACTGCACTCCTGCCTGGGCGACAAGAGCAAGACTCCAACTCAAAAAAAAGAAATAGAAAATGTGGCCGTGGCAGGGCGAGGTGGTTCACGCCTGTAATCCCAGCACTTTGGGAGTTCGAGGCAGGCGGATCACCTGGGTCTGGAGTTCGAGACCAGGCTGGCCAACATGGTCAAACCCTGTCTCTAATAAAAACACAAAAATTAGCTGGGCGTGGTGGCGCGCGCCTGTGATCCCGGCTACTCGGGAAGCTGAGGCAGGAGAATCGCTTGAACCTGGGAGGCAGAGGTTGCAGTGGGCCGAGATCGTGCCACCACACTCCAGTCTGAGTGGCAGAAAGAGACTCCGTCTCAAAAAAAAAAAAAAAAAAAAAAAAAAAAAAAAAAGAGAATGTGGTCGGGATACCTACTGGGATCAGCTTCTGGTGGGATGGGACAGGTAGCAGGTGCAGGCCGCGCCCCCAGCACCGACCACGGGTCTCTAAGCATTGGTAGGTGTCGACTGCAGGGCTCATTCTGGCTGGAGGAACATGATTTATTGGTTCTTTCAGTTTACCACATCCGACTCGCGTCTCGGCCCTGGTCCGCCTTGCGGACTTTAAAGCAGTAAGTCCAGGGTTTGGGGGGAACGTGCTCACCGGACGGTAGCTCACAGGACCCTGGAGGGTCCTAGGCATGGCATCTCGGCCGGACTCCCCGCTGGGCCCACGAAGGAGAAAGCCTGCATCGGATTCCTGAGCCCGAGCCCAGGTCCCAGCGCCTACAGGGTCAAGTCCGGTCTCACGGTGACCTCCCGCCGGCGCCGCCTTCGCTAACCATCCAGTTCTTCCTCCAGGCCACGTTCTCCTGCGTGGTCGCTGCCTCCTGCAGAGTGGCCACCAATAGCTGCTGGGTCTTGGCCATCTCCTCCCTGCTCCGCGGGTCCTGCAGTGCCATCTCCTGAGGGCAGGAAGGGGAGTTCGCAGGAGCTCCAGTACGGGGCTCTCCACCCGCCCACCCATCCTCGGGACTACCAGTTGCTTCTACCTTTAGCATTTCCTGCTTCCGCTGCTCTCCCGGGGTCACGATAGCAAGGAGCGCGAGGCCCACGCCAGCCCCTGCGCCCAGCAATGCGACTGTGATCAGCATTTTCCGCAAGAACGCCATGGCCGCCTGCACAACCAGCAGGGCGCCCACGGGAGTTCGTCGCAGCCGCGAGCCGTACCCGCGCGGTCTCACTGCCCCTTCGCGCAGGCTAGAGCGCCCTATAGCAGAAACCATAGATAAACGGCGGGCTAGAGAGGACCCGCCCAAGGAAACGTTTAGAATCCGGAGCACCGGGATCTCAAGTTTAGCTGAGGGGGTTGAGGGTGTCCAAGAAGCGCTGGCGCCAAGGGCTGAGCGCGGGCACCCTGTATCCTCAGTTCCGGGGTGGGATTGCTAGGGGGAGAGTCCGTGTCTTCATGGTTGCCGTGGGTTTTATGATTGCCCATTTTTCTGTCTTCCGACGTTTCCCGATCAGTAGAGCCCCGAGCTGTGCTCTGTGGTTTCCTGCAGTCACCTGGGCGTTTTCAACACAGCGAATGGAAGTCATCCACACACATACACATCCCTCTCCATCCCCTCAACTCTGGAACAAACACTGAAAGTCAAGTGTACTGGTTGGAGAAATGGGTAATAGTAACTTATCTTTAACATTTATTTTACAAACAACTTGTTCCTTTTCTCGTTATGGTACACACTTGGTATTGTCTAGGGCTTTTTTTGGTTTTGTTGTTAGTGTGTGGGCGTGGTTTTGTTTGTTTTTGGACACAAGGTCTCGCTCTGTCGCCCAGGGTTGGAGGGCAGTGGCGATCATGGTTCACTGAAGCCTCGACTTCCAGGGCCCAGGGGATCCTCCTGCCTCAACTTCCCGAATAGCTGGGATTACAGACGTGCACCACCACGCCCGCTGGTATTGCTTTTTGTTTTGCTTTGTTTTCTTTTTCTTTTCTTTTATTTATTTATTTTTTTTTTGAGACGGAGTCTCACTCTGTCACCCAGACCGGAGTACAGGGGCAGGATCTTGGCTCACTGCAAGCTCCGCCTCCCGGTTTCACGGCATTTTCTTGCCTCAGCCTCCCGAGTAGCTGGGACTACAGGGGCCCGCCACCACGCCCGGCTAATTTTTTGTAATGTTAGTAGAGACGGGGTTTCACCATGTTGGTCAGGCTGGTCTCGAGCTCCTGACCTCGTGATCCGCCTACCTCGGCCTCCCAAAGTGCTGGGATTACAGGCGTGAGCCACCGTGCCTGGCTGTTTTCCTTTGTTTTCAACCACTAAAAGGCTGGATTCGTTTAACATACTGAATTCTGCTTTACAGAAGAAAACACCTTTTAGCTGTGTGACTGATTACAGGCAAGTTCTTGTGCCCTGGTTTCTGCATCAGAAAATGAGCTTCTAACAGTACTTGTCTCACAGTTTTAGGAGAATTAAATGAGTTATATGTAAAGCAATTAAAACAGCTCCTGACAAAGAGTAAACACCATATAAATATTCATTAAATAACATACAAACATGCCAGGTTGGGAAAATCAGTAAGCAAAGGAGTCAGGAATTTCCAAGTTGGTTATCACGACTCTTGGCCCACAGGGCTTTAATCCAGGTGCCCTTGTCTCCTACCCTTGCTGCCATCCCAGTGTCTCCAGGGAGTAAGTAGAAATAAAGATCTGATCTCATCTCTTGGGCATTTTCCCCTCCCCTGAAAGCCCATAATCCCTTAGCACAGTCAATGCTTAAGGCGCCAGGCTCCAAAGAAGATTAAAGGAACAGTTTGTGGGATGCACTGGGCAGGAGTACCCTCCTCTGAGTTCAATCATCTTGCACTCTAAGAATCACCACCATGGCCCTCGTGCCAGGGAGAAGCAAGGAGGATGGGCTTTGGACTACAAATAGCCCAGGCTCCTCCCAGCATCCAGAAAGTCCCAGGCCGCCCAACACTCTCTGGGACATAGAAGATAATTGGCAAGGTTGAAGGTCACTGGCATATTCAGGTTATACTTCCCCACCCCGTGTCTGGCAGCTGGCTTACCTTCCAGTTTGGCCGAACCTCCTTGCTGTCCCTGTTCAGGATTTCTCTCAAAAGTCCCATCTGCTGTCTATTGTGGTGGAAGCCTCTGAGATGAATGAAGACAGTGGGGATCTCCATTGGCCCCATGAGGAGCTGCTGCTGCTCACTGATGGTGAGGAAGAGGATGCTGAGGCCTTCCTCTAAGACCAAAGTGAAGAGCCAGGCAAGGTAGGTGGCTCATTCAGGGGGCCACTGTGATCTGAATGTTCTGGGCAGAGCCAAGATGGAAGTCAGTTATGGCCCCTGCATTCCGCAGTGCCGCACACCGCAGGTGCTCAATAAATGTGAAGATGTGGGAGATAAAAGTCAAGGCAGTTGGCAAAGTTGAATTGTAGAGAGCAGTTCTGGTATCAGAATGGGTGCCATCCTTTAATCTGTACTTTCTTTTTTTTTTTTTTTGAGACAAGTCTCCTTCTGTCGCCCAGGCTGGAGTGCAGTAGTGCCACCTCGGTTCACTGCAAGCTCCACCTCCTGGATTCACGCCATTCTCCTGCCTCAGCCTCCCAAGTAGCTGGGACTACAGGCACCCACCACCACGCCTGGCTAATTTTTTGTATTTTTAGTAGAGACGGGGTTTCACCGTGTTAGCCAGGATGGTCTCCATCTCCTGACCTTGTGATCATCCCATGTCGGCCTCCCAAAGTGCTGGGACTACAGGCATGAGCCACCGCACCCAGCCTTAATCTGTACTTTCAAAATACTTACATTGCTACGGGAAAAGATAAAATTGCCCCAAGACCGGCCGGGCAATTTTTTTTTTTTGTATTTTTACAAATTTTTTGTATTTTTAGTAGAGACAGGGTTTCACCGTGTTAGCCAGGATGGTCTCGATCTCCTCACCTTGTGATCCGCCCACCTCAGCCTCCCAAAGGGCGGGATTACAGGCATGAGCCACCGCGCCCGGCCACGTCTGTGCACTGTTAAATAAGCTACTTTTTTTTTTTTTTTTTAAGACAGAGTCATGCTCTGTCGCCCAGATTGCAGTGTAGTGGCAGGATCTCAGCTCACTGCAACCTCCGCCTCCCAGGTCCAAGGAATTCTCCTGCCTCAGCCTCCCAAGTTGCTGGGACTAGAGGCTCACGCCACCATGCCACGCCCAGCTAATTTTTTTTTGTATTTTAGTAGAAACAGGGTTTCACTGTATTGCCCAGGCTGGTCTCAAACTCCTGAGCTCAGGAAATCTGCCTGCCTCAGCCTCCCAAGAAGCTACATTTTTTTGAGCATTTACTATGTGCCAGGTACTATGCTAAACACTTTTACTTCATGATTTTCAGAAAAACCCAATGAAGGTACTTCCCCTTTATAAATGAAAAAATTGAGGCTACGAGGTTAGGCTCTTAGTGATAAAATTGCTCTATATTTTCATAAGCAAAGAATACCACATTAAGTGCAGCAGCTTATCACAGCCCATTGCAAAGAATACCACATAAGTGCAGCAGCTTATCACGGCCCATTGCAGCTTCAACCTCCCAGGGCTCAACCAGTCCTCCCAGCTCAGCCTCCTGAGTAGTTGGAACTACATGCCTGTGCCACTATCCCTGACTAATTTGTTTTTGTAGAGTTAGGGATGTCACTTGATTGCCAGGACTCAAACTCTTGGACTCAAGCAATCTGCCCACCTTGGCCTCCCAAAGTGCTGTGATTATAGGAATAAGCCAGTTTTGTAATTTGATAATATATCAGTAATATTTTTCTCCCTTCTTCTCCTCCATCCCAGGCTGGGCTTGGAGCCCACAGAACACCTAATGCTGGACTTAGCTGGGGGCAGACCAGGATGATGAAGATGCTTGTTGGATTCTTGAGGACATAAAGTGTCTGGAAGCCACCACTGTCCCTTCTGGGACTCAGCAACAGGCTCCTGTGTTTGTTGAAGTGGCTTTGTGGAATATTTTTGTCTCCTGCCTCCTAATAGCTTTGAGAGTAAGTATTGTTCCCTCCCTCTCAAACATCTCATCCAGGTTTATGAAGCTCCTTATACCCATCCTCTCACAATCTCCTTTTACAGGTGAGAAAAATGAGGCTTACAGTTTAGGCCACTAGATTATACAAGTCAGTCGGCGCCGGGGTTTGGATTCAGTTCCTGTCTGCTGCTTTTAGGAGCTCCAGTTAGTTGAAACTGGGGAAAGACCCACTTGTACCTTCTCTTTTCAGCATTCATCTTGTGCTAAATATTGCACACATCATTGTATGCAATCTCTGTAACCCCAGATTATTCCCACTCTGCAGATGAGTAAACTGGGGAACAGAAACATTCAGCAACATGGCACCCAGCTACTAAATGTGGAAGCCAGGACTCACTTTGCAGCCAGACAGCTTGCAAAGACAATAGTTCTTCAGCCCTCTCTTTGCCCACAGAAATACTAGGGTTAGGACTACTAAAATGTCTTTAATGACAGCCTTGAATCAAGTAAGCAAAGTAGGTGATGCCCTTGAAAGGGCCTAGCTCCTGCACAGTCACAGCCCAGCCACAGGACCCTTGTTCCAGGCAGGGCAGTCGCACATCAGGGTCCTCATCCGAGAACTGAATTAGGGTCCCCTGAGGGTTTAGAACCCGCAAGCATTCTGATAGCAGCTGGTAAGCCCTAGGCAGACCTCCCCTGGCAACAGCATCCCAGGTGCCCTTGTCCAGCAGTAGTTGGAAAGAGCCTGAAGAAGCTACAGACCCCAGGTTCTGGGCATCGGCGTGCATGAAGTGGAGGCTGGAGGCAGGGTGCCCAGGGCATAGAGGTGTTTGGCCTTGGCCACCCTCCAGGAGGCTGTTCATGTAGGCCACAGCCACAGGAGAAAAGTCCACCCCTAACACATCCACTGGGTGTGGAGATTTGGTGTAGAGGCCTGTACATAGGCTGGAGGTCCCACAGCCCACATCCAGCACCCGCAGAGGAGTGGCAGCCCGTGCCTCCTGCAGCAACGGTAGTAGGAGCCCCTGGACTTCCTCGTATCCAAAGAACCAGTCGAAGGTGGGGACAGTGCCCAAACGGGGCTGGGCATGCAGCCGATCCCAGAGACAGCGGTCCGCCAGGCAGCTACCAGCCAGTGAGTCTGTGGGCACGGTTGGAGGGTGTCACTCGGTCTATCTCGCCACTGCAAAAATGGCGCATATATACACTGGGGTCTTTTTTTTTTTGAGACAGGGTGTCACTCTGTGACCCAGGGTGGAGTGCAGTGGCACAATCATGGCTCACTGAAGCCTCCCCATCCTGGGCTCAGGTGATCCTCCCACGTCAGTCTCCTGAGTAGCTAGTACTACAGGCGCCATCATGCCCGGTTAATTTTTTGTAGACGGGGGTCTCGCTATGTTGTCCTAGGCTGGTCTCGAACTCCCGAGTCAAGCGATCTGCCCACCTCAGACTGGCAAAGTGTTAGGATTACAGCCGTGAGCCACCAAGCACAGCCCACCGCAGGGTCTGAGAACCACAATTTCAGGGACTACACTATTGAGTCACGAGGAACCCACCCTGCCCTCCCTACTCTTCCCCCACCTCCCTACCCGGAAAGGGGTGGCACATCCCCATCATCAGGCTCGGCAAGTGGAGCATTCGACGCAGCGCAGCCATCTGGAGGTTAGTTAAGTTCGACCAGAGAACCTTGTGTGAAGCGTCCACCCTACTCCATCCAGAGGCCCGAGGTCCAGGGGAAGATCTGCAAATTCCGCGTAGCGAAAGGCGGCATACAGCTTCCCCGAACTCTTCAGTCTCGGAAAAAGGAACGCGGACACAGACTGACTATGGTAGGAACGGCCTTTATTGGCTGCAGCGGGAAGTAGAAGAGGGGATACAGCGTCCGCAGACCTGAAATCAAATGAGAACATGTGAGCACCCCCATGGAGGAGCCAGCTGGATCTCGGTTGTCCCGGTCCGAGATTCCCGGTGTCCCGGCGCTTGAGGATAGAACCAGCGGATGGGAAGCCGCCGGCACCGAAGACATGACGCCGAGGGGGCCAGAGCCCTTTCCCTCTTCCTCCATACATTACGGGGAGCGGTACCACAAGCCCGATCCCCGCCAAGAAAAGGAGGATCCTAAGGCCTCGCCCAGAGCCTTTCGCCCGACACCCCCGCCACTCCCGGCCGCCGCTCCCGGATGCCCCATCCAGGCTACTACTACCCAAAACCCCACTTCCTCGCTTACCTCCCTCGGAAAGATCTCTCGTACTGCGGGGCTCCTTTATATAGCCCAAGGACCCGCCCTCGAATTGCGATTGGCCCGCCGAAGGCCGGGGCGGAGCCACGCGGATCCCGCGCTGAGCGGAAGTACGCACCGTGAACTGGCGTGGCATCGCAGCTATGGGAGCTCCCGGGGGAAAGATCAACCGGCCCCGAACGGTGACTGTGTGGGGGCCGCGACTTTGTTTCCTGAAGTGTCCCCGAGCCCGTTTATCTCGCAAAAGTTGGGACCAATGAGGGGCCAGGGTTGCCTCGTGGAGCGGTCCGGGGTCGCGGTGAGCCCACTCCATCTGATTCACATCTTTCTCCCCAGTAGGAGCTGAAGAAGAAGCTGTTCAAACGCCGGCGGGTGCTGAATCGGGAGCGGCGTCTGAGGCACCGGGTGGTCGGGGCTGTGATAGACCAAGGGCTGATCACGCGGCACCACCTCAAGAAGCGGGCGTGAGTACTAGATCCTGTTGGTCGTCCCCACCGAGTCTTCCCTCCTCCCTGCAGAGCTCCGGAGCAGCTTCACCTCTCAGCTCACCTTCTTGTGCACTGACGCTTATGCGGGGAATGTCTGTCGGCTGTTAGTTCCTAAGCTCTGCTAGCCTCTCACAATAGCAGACAACCTTTCTTTGGGTTTTGGATTCTGTTAAGAATCTCAGGAAAGCCAGGGGCGGTGGCTCACGCCTGTAATCCCAGCACTTTGGGTGGCTGAGGCGGGCGGATCACCTGAGATCGGGAGAACAGCCTGATCAACATGGTGAAACCCCATCTCTGCTAGAAATACAACAATTAGCCGTGCATGGTGGCCGGCACCTGTAGTCCCAGCTACACGGGAGGGTGAGGCAGGAGAATTGCTTGAACTGGGAGGCGGAGGTTGCAGTGAGCCGAGATCGCGCTACTGCACTCTAGCCTGGGCGACAGAGCAAGACTACGTTTCAAAAAAAAATCTCAGGAAATCTGTTGACTCTCCAAGTAATATTGTACATTCACATAGATTTTTATAAGTAAACTTATTTTTACATACAGAAAAGTGCACACATAGGCGTGTAAAACTCGGTGAGTTTTGCCAAAGGTACTCATAGGATTTCACTTGTAAGTTTCAAGGCCTCCTGTGTCTTGAGGAAGAGTTCCCATCACATTAATTAGTTTCTATGTCCTTTCTTTTTAATTTTTTTTTTCTTTTTTGAGACGGAGTTTCCCTCTGTTGCCCAGGTTGGAGTGAAGTGCTGTGAATCTCGGCTCACTGCAACCTCCACCTCCCGGGTTCAAGTGATTCTCCTGCCCCAGCCTCCCGAGTAGCTGGGATTACAGGCGCTCGCCACTGCACCCGGCTGATTTGTGTTTTTTTTTTTTGTTTTTTTTTTTTTGAGATGGAGTCTGGCTCTGTAGCCAGGCTGGTGTGCAGTGGCGCGCCAGGCTGGAGTGCAGTGTCGCCAGGCTGGCGTAGCTGGGACTGCAGGCACCCGCCACCATGGGCTGGAGTAGCTGGGACTGCAGGCACCCACCACCACGCCTGGCTAATTTTTTGTATTTTTAGTAGAGATGGGGTTTCATCGTGTTAGCCAGGATGGTCTCGATCTCCTGACTTCATGATCCTCCTGCCTCGGCCTCCCAAAGTGTTGGGATTACAGGCATGAGCCACCGTGCCTGGCCTAATTTTTGTATTTTTAATAGAGACGGGGTTTCACCATGTTAGCCAGGCTGGTCTTGAACTCCTGACCTCAGGTGATCCGCCCACCTCAGCGTCCCAAAGTGTTGGGATTATGGCATGAGCCACTGCCCCCGATCCTTTTTTTAGCTTCTTGTCCTTTTATTAGCTTCTTTAATGTAAATATTTAGGGTTTCTATTACTATTGGTATTACATTTATTTAATACCTTTTCTATAGCCAGAACCATTTGTGTGACCTTGGATGGTTCAGGTTAACCTAGCTATCTTTATTTCCACTTACCCATCAGGTCCAGTGCACGTGCCAACATTACTCTGTCAGGGAAGAAGCGCAGAAAACTACTCCAGCAGATCCGGCTTGCCCAGAAAGAGAAGGCAGCCATGGAAGGTAAGGCTGGGACAGAGGTGGGTGAGGGGAATCCTGGATTTATTTGGGTTAATACTTCCTTCTTCCCTTTACTCAGTGGAAGCCCCTTCAAAGCCAGCCAGGACTAGTGAACCACAGCTCAAAAGGCAAAAGAAGACAAAAGCTCCCCAGGATGTAGAAATGAAGGACCTTGAAGATGAGAGCTAAACCTCTTCCAGTAGAAGATTCTCAACTGGAGCCAGCCTTCAGACTCAGTGGTTGTTTTAGAGGACTTTGACAAAAGCATTGCCCCTTTTCACTCTCCAGATTTCCTCCTACCTAATGGCCTACTGACCTCCCCTAGAGAGATGTCTTTGGGAGGGAAGAAGGTACAGAAGAAAGATTGGAGAAGGACCTCTCTAGCAGTCAACTCCATTTGTAATAAAGCCCCAGCACTCTGAGATATGTGTGATTAAATGTAGGAAGGGGGATGGGTCATGAAAAGGTTGCTGAGTATGGAAACAAGACAACGAGGAAGCAGTACCTACAGAGCTTCCTTGAGCCAATGCAGCAAGATGCCAGCCTCTGCCCTCCAAGAGTGGCGGTGCCTGACCGGGCGCAGTGGCTCACGCCTATAATCTCAGCACTTGAGGAGGCCGAGGCCGGTGGATCACCTGAGGTCAGGAGTTGGAGACCAGCCTGGCTAACCCTGTTACTGTTAAAAGCACAAAAAATTAGCCAGGCGTGGTGGTGCACGCCTGTAATCCCAGCTACTTGGGAGCTGAGGCAGGAGAATCACTTGAACCCAGGAGGCAGAGGTTGCCTACAAGAGTATCGCTTGAGGCCAGGAACTCAAGGCTGTAGTGTGCTGGGATCTCATCTGTCTCCTTAGCAAGTGATACTCTAACTTTCCATGTGTGACAAAGATACAGATGATTTGAGAAGCTGAAGTTACAGTAAGCCAGCATTGTGCCACTGCACTCCAGCCTGGGCAACAGAGTGAGCCGTTGTCTTGAACAATATAGATAGATAATTGTAGGGATGGTAGAGGTAAAGTTCCTGATACCAGTTCTGCCACTGCCTCTGTGTGACTAACATAGGCAAGACAGCTTACCCCTTCTGTCTTGCTTCTTTTGCTGCATTATGTTTTCATTTTATGTTTTTTTTTTTTTTTTTTGAGACGGAGTCTCGCTCTGTCGCCTGGGCTGGAGTGCAGTGGCCGGATCTCAGCTCACTGCAAGCTCCGCCTCCCGGGTTTAGGCCATTCTCCTGCCTCAGCCTCCCAAGTAGCTGGGACTACAGGCGCCTGCCACCTCACCCGGCTAGTTTTTTGTATTTTTTTAGTAGAGACAGGGTTTCACCGTGTTAGCCAGGATGGTCTCGATCTCCTGAACTCATGATCCGCCCGTCTCGGCCTCCCAAAGTGCTGGGATTACAGGCTTGAGCCACCGCGCCTGGCCTATGTTTTCATTTTAATGATTTATATATATATATATATATATATATATATATATTTTTTTTTTTTTTTTTTTTTTTTTTTTTTGGAGACGGAGTCTGATACTATAGCCCGGGCTGGAGTACAATGGCATAATCTCGGCTCACTGCAACCTCCGCCTCCTGGGTTCAAGTGATTCTCCTGCCTCAGCCTCCCTAGTAACTGGGATTACAAGCGCCCGCCACCAGGCCTGGCTTATTTTTTGTATTTTTTAGTAGAGATGGGGTTTCACTATGTTGGCCAGTCTGGTCTTGAACTCCTGACCCTGTGATCTTCCCACCTCGGCCTCCCAAAGTGCTGGGATTACAGGCGTGAACCACTGCACATGGCCTTTGTTTTTTGTATGTATATGTTTTATATGTATGTATGTATTTATAGGTATTTTATTTTTTTGTAAGAGTCAGGGTCTGGGTCGGGCGTGGTGGCTCACACCTGTAATGCCGATATGATGCCACTGCACTCCAGCCTGGGTGACAGAGCGAGACTTTTCACAACAAAAAAGAAGATCCCTGCCCCTTTTTTATTATCACTGTGAATTTACAGATTTTTTCCAATGTTAAAATTTATTACAGTTTTTCATGCTGAAATTACGAAAAGTTTGGCAAATGATAGCTTCTTCAAGTTGGTCCCTAAGTCCTTGTGACACAACCACAGTGTTTGAGCACTTCATTGCTTTCTGGCACAGTAATATATTCCAGACTCACTTATTACATTCCCTGCCTAAGAACTTGGAGTCAGCAATTTCACTAGTAAAAAAGTATTATGTCCAGTTGTTTTTCCTTGTGCACTTAATGTCCAGTGGTTTTTGCCTGCCTGCCTGCCTGCCTGCCTGCCTGCCTGCCTTCCTTCCTTCCTTCCTTCCTTTCCCTTCCTTCCTTCTTTCCTTCCTTCCTTCCTTTCCTTTCCCTTCCCTTCCTTCCTTCTTTCCTTCCTTTCCTTTCCCTTCCCTTCCCTCCCCTCCCCCCTCCCCTCCCCCTCCCCTCCCTTCCCCCCTCCCCTCCCCCCCCCTCCCCCCCCCCCTCCCTTCCCCTCCCCTCCCCTCCCCCCTCCCCTCCCCCCCTCCCCTCTCCCCTCCCCTCCCCTCCCCTCCCCCTCCCCTCCCCCTCCCCCTCCCCTCCCCCTCCCCTCCCCCCTCCCCCTCCTCCATCCCCCTTCCCCTCCCCTCCCCTCCCCCTCCTCCCCTCCCCTCCCTCCCCTCCTCCCTCCCCCTCCTCCCTCCCCTCCTCCCCCTCCTCCTCCCTCTCTCCCCTCCCCTCCCCTCCCCTCCCCTCCCCTCCCCTCCCCTCCCCTCCCCTCCCTCCCCTCCTCCATCCCCCTTCCCCTCCCTCTCTTCCCTCCTCCCTCCCCTCCCCCCTCCCCTCCCCTCCCCTCCCCCTCCCCTCCCCCTCCCTCCCTCCCCTCCCCTCCCCCTCCCCTCCCCTCCCTCCCCTCCCTCCCCTCCCTCCCCTCCCCTCCCCCTCCCCTCCCCTCCCCTCCTCCCCTCCCCTCCCCTCCCCTCCCCCTCCCCTCCCCTCCCTCCCGCCTCCCTCCCCCCTCCCCTCCCCCTCCCCCTCCGCCCTCCCCTCCCACCCCTCCCCTTCCCCCTTCCCCCCCTCCCCTCCCCCCTTCCCCCTCCCCTCCCTCCTCCCTCCTCCCCTCCCTCCCCTGGGACTACAGGCGCCGCCACCTCACCTGGCTAGTTTTTTGTATTTTTTTGGAATTTTTTTTATTTTGAGACAGAGTCTCGCTCTGTTGCCCGGGCTGGAGTGCAGTGGCCGGATCTCAGCTCACTGCAAGCTCCGCCTCCCGGGTTTACCGCCATTCTCCTGCCTCAGCCTCCCGAGTAGCTGGGACTACAGGCGCCCGTCACCTCGCCCGGCTAGTTTTTTCTATTTTTTAGTAGAGACGGGGTTTCACTGTGTTAGCCAGGATGGTCTCGATCTCCTGACCTCGTGATCCGCCCGTCTCGGCCTCCTAAAGTGCTGGGATTACAGGCTTGAGCCACCGCGCCCGTCCTTTTGTATTTTTTAGTAGAGATGGGGTTTCACTGTGTTAGCCAGGATGGTCTTGATCTGACCTCGTGATCCACCCCCTCGGCCTCCCAAAGTGCTGGGATTACAGGCTTGAGCCACTGCGCCCGGCTGCTAATTTTTTTTATATTTAGTAGAGACAAGGTTTCACCATGTTGTCCAGGATGATCTCAAACTCCTGACTTTGTGATTCGCCTGCCTCGGCCTCCCAAAGTGCTGGAATTACAGGCGTGAGCCACCATGCCTGGCCTAATTTTTGTACTTTTAATAGAGATGGGGTTTCTCCATGTTGGTCAGGCTGGTCTCGAACTCCTCACCTCAGGTGATCTGCCCGCCTTGGCCTCCCAAAGTGGTGGGATTACAGGCATGAGCCACTGCGCCCAGCCCAACTGATAATTTCTATTCTTTTTTTTTTGAGCCGGAGTTTTGCTCTGTCACCCAGGCTGGAGTGCAGTGTTGGGATCTCAGCTCACTCTAACCTCTACCTCCCAGGTTCAAGCGATTCTCCTGCCTAAGCCTTCCGAGTAGCTGGGATTACAGACACCGGCCACCATGCTCAGCTAATTATTTGTATTTTTAGTAGAGACAGGGTTTCACCATGCTGTCCAGGCTGGTCTCGAACTCCTGACCTCAAGTGATCCACTCACTTCAGCCTCCCAAAGTGCTGGGATTACAGTTGTGAACCACCTTGCCCTGCCACTATCCCCATTTTAGACAGGCAAAATCAAGGTACAGAAAAATGGTAACTAGCTAGAAAATGATAGAAGGACTTGGGTCCGGGCAGTCTACTTCCAGAGTCCTTCAAACTGCCACTTGTCACTGTTGTCATTCAAAGAGGAGTTTTTGTATCTAGCATTTATGCTAAGCACTACATAAATTATCTCAAGGGACCTTCACAAAGTGTGTGAGATGGAGGTGTCATGCTCATTTCACAGACAAGGAAACAGGTTCCAAACAGCTGGGTCACTTGCTCAGGGTTATTTTACTAATAAATGGCAGATAGGAATCCAGATCTGTCCAACTCCAAAATGAACACCCTTAGATTATGCAATCTCCAAGGTCAAGAAATACATTCTAGTCTCATAGCTGGAACAATTCATTTGGTTCAAAAACTCCCTTTCACAGATCTGAGACCCTGAGAAGGGAAGTGTTGGGTCCAAGTTTAAGGTAGAGCTAGGGGTAGAAATTGTCTTAGATTTACTGTCCTAGAATGATGCTTAGTAATAGGTGGTAGAAACACTGTAAATGATCAAACTTCTAAAATGTAAGAACAGCCGGGGTACTGTGGCTTATGCCTATAATCCTAGCACTTTGGGAGGTTGAGGTGGGAGGATTGCTTAAGGCCAGGAGTTCAAAACCAGACTGGGGAACATCTCGAATTAAAAAAAAAAAAAAAATTAAGTAAATAAAATTTAAGAACAAACACGAAATCATACATGAGGGCTGGGCGCGGTGGCTCACGCCTGTAATCCCAGCACTTTGGGAGGCACAGGCAGGTGGATTACCTGAGGTCAGGCGTTCAGGACTAGCCTAGCCAACATGGTGAAACCCTGTCTCTACTAAAAAATATAACAATTAGCCAGGCATGGTGGCGGCCGCCAGTAATCCCAGCTACTCAGGAGCTTGAGACAGGAGAATCGCCTGGACCCAGGAGGCGGACGTTGCAGTGAGCCGAGATTATGCCATTGTACTCCAGCCTGGGTGACAGAGCAAGACTCCGTCTCGAAACAACAATGACAACAATTAACGGCCGGGCGCGGTGGCTCAAGCCTGTAATCCCAGCACTTTGGGAGTCCGAGACGGGTGGATCACGAGGTCAGGAGATCGAGACCATCCTGGCTAACATGGTGAAACCCCGTCTCTACTAAAAATACAAAAAACTAGCCGGGCGACCTGGCGGGCGCCTGTAGTCCCAGCTACTGGGGAGGCTGAGGCAGGAGAACGGCGTGAACCTGGGAGGCGGAGCTTGCAGTGAGCTGAGATCCGGCCACTGCACTCCAGCCTGGGCAACAGAGCGAGACTCCGTCTCAAAAAAAAAAAAAAAAAAAAAAACAATGACAACAACAACAAAAACAAACCCGCTATATCCTCATCACCTACAACAGTGTCTGCCTGGCATGTAGTAGGTTCTGTTTTTTCCTTTGTTTTGTTTAAGATGGAGTCTTGCTCTGTCACCTAGGCTGGAGTGCAGTGGTGCAATCTCAGCTCACTGCAACCTCCACCTCCTGGGTTCAGGCGATTCTCCTGCCTCAGCCTCCTGAGTAGCTGGGATCACAGGTGTGCACCACCATGCTGGCTAATTTTTTTTTTTTTTTTTTGAGACTGAGTCTCTCTCTGTTACCCAGGCTGGAGTGTAGTGGCACAATCTTGGCTCATCACAACCCCCGCCTCCCAGGTTCGAGGGATTCTCCTGCCTCAGCCTTTGGAGTAGCTGGGACTGTAGGTGGGTGCCACAATGCCTGGCTCATTTTTTGTATTTTTAGTAGAGAAGGAATTTCACTGTGTTCAAGACCAGGCTGGTCTTGAACTCCTGACCTGTGATCCCCCCGCCTCGGCCTCCCAAAGTGCTAGTATTATAGGCGTGATGCACCGTGCCCAGCCCAATGATATAACTTTTAACAAAATCGGCCAAGTCTCTGTTGTCAAACAGCTTATTTTCTGTTTCATTCAATAAACACAAAAATAGCTAATGCTTGTCTAGTGCTTACCATCACTGGCACTAAGTGCTATATAATGACCATACTACCTCATTTCAGTTTTCATAACAACCCTTTGACGTATTTGTAATATTAATATAACCTCCTCATTTCCAGAGGAAGGAACAGTTATTGAGTGGTTAAGTAAAGTACATGACCACTAGGTAGAACAGCTGGAACCTGATCTAGGTACACTGGCTTGAGTGAGGGCTCTTGATGAGGTGTACTGGCTCCCTATACAGTTAGCAAGCTCTGTCTCTGGCAGGTGTGGGGCTGTGAGTTAGACGAAGGTCCCTATTCTGGGAAGCTGTGGGAGAGAGAGAAGCCTAAACAATGAAGATGGATGGAAGGATGTTATTCATACTTGCCACTGGGAGGACATCTTTAGGCTAGCTAGCTCAATTTGTTTTGGATTCCCTCTCCTTCCTTCTCTCTTATTTTTTCTTTTTCTTTTATGAGTTTTCTCTTCTTTCTTTCCATTTCTTTTCTGCTTTCTCTCTTCCCTTCTCTCTCTCTCTTGTAAAAGCATTTTTGTAGGCAGGGTGCGGTGGCTCACACCTGTAATCCCAGCACTTTGGAAGGCTGAGGCAGGCGGATCACCTGAGGTCAGGAGCTCGAGACCAGCCCGGCCAACATGTGTCTAATTAGCTGGGCGTGGTGGCACATGCTTGTAGTCCTAGCTACTTGGGAGGGTGAGGCAGGAGAATTGCTTGAACCTGGGAGGTGGAGGTTGCAGAGCCGAGATTGCACTCCAGCCTGGGCGACAGAATGAGATCTTAAAAAAAGGCTGGGTGCGGTGACTCATGCCTGTAATCCCAGCACTTTGGGAGGCTGAGGTGGATGGATCACTTGAGGTCAGGAGTTGGAGGCCAGCTTGGCAGACTGGGGAAACCTTGTCTCTTTTTTTTTTTTTTTTTTTGAGGCGGAGTCGCGCTCTGTCGCCCAGGCTGGAGTGCAGTGGCGCGATCTCGGCTCACTGCAAGCTCCGCCTCCCGGGTTCACGCCATTCTCCTGCCTCAGCCTCCTGAGTAGCTGGGACTACAGGCGCCCGCCACCGCGCCCGGCTAATTTTTTTTTTGTATTTTTAGTAGAGACGGGGTTTCACCGTGGTCTCGGTCTCCTGACCTTGTGATCCGCCCGCCTCGGCCTCCCAAAGTGCTGGGATTACAGGCGTGAGCCACCGCGCCCGGCCACCTTGTCTCTATAAAAATACAAAAATTAGCCAGATTTGATGGTGGGCGCCTATAGTCCCAGCTACTTGGGAGGCTGAGGCTGGATAATCGCCTGAACTTGGAAAGCGGAGGTTGCAGTGAGCCCAGATCTTGCCACTGCACTCCAGCCTGGGTAAGGGAGTGAGACTCTGTCTCAAAAGGAAAAAAAAAAAAAGAAAAACAAAACAAAACAAAGAGAGACTGGCCGGGTGTGGTGGCTTACTTCTGTACTTCCAGTGCTTTGGGAAGCTGAGGTGGGAGAATCACTTGAGGACAGGAGTTCAAGATCAGTCTGGGCAACATAGGGAGACACTCCCTTCACCCCCTGCAAATCCCTAACTCTGAAAATATTTAAAAAGTAGCCAAGTGTGATGACGCGCGCCTATAATCTCAGCTACCTGGAAGGCTGAGGTGGGAGGATGGCTTGAGCCCAGGAGGTCAGGGCTGGAGAGAGGAGTGATCCTGCCACTGCACAGTCACAAAATAAACAACAACAACAACAAAACCTTCCTATGCTTCATTTTTTAAAAGTTGTGAGTTGAACATCTTGTATTTTTGGTGTTAGGAATAATAATTAAAATCCCACTGTGAGTGTCTGCGGCCAGTTTGTGTGTGTGTGTGTGTTTATCGGGAGTCTTGTTCTGTCGCCCAGGCCGGAGTGCAGTGGCAGGATCTCGGCTCACAGAAATCTCCGCCTCCCGGGATCAAGCCATTATCCTGCCTCAGCCTCCCGAGTTTACAAGCATGAGCCACCACGCCCGGCTAATTTTTGTATTTTTAGTAGAGACGGGGTTTTGCCATGTTGGCCAGGCTGGTCTTGAACTCCTGACCTCAGGTGATCCGCCCCCTCGGGCTCTCATAGTGCTGGGATTACAGGCGTGAGCCGCCGCGCCCGGCCTAGTCTGTATGTCAATAGGCTTTTGAAAAAAGTGGTTGTATATAGGGCAGATCGGCTTCCTGCTATCATCGTCCCGGGATTCTGCTCTGGGACTCCGACGGGCTGCGGAACCAAAGTAAGAGGGTCGAGGACATCGCCGGATTAATTTTCCTGAGAGGACTAGTAGCTGGTTCCTTTCGCGTTTCCTGTAAGCGCGCATGCGCCGCCTGCGCTCCGCCGCTCCCGCCTCGGGCTCGGCTCGGGCTCCGGGATGTCCGCGTTGTGCGACCCTCCCGGGGCCCCAGGGCCTCCTGGGCCTGCCCCGGCCACCCACGGTCCCGCGCCTCTCAGGTAGTTAGAGCCCTTGGCACCTTCCTCCCACCGCGTGGCCCCACGCCGATCCCCAGCCTTCTCGGTAGAAATCCGGATCCTACCTCGAGAACTCACGTCAGGGTTCTCAGAGAGATTCTTGGTCAGGTCCTCCCAGAACTCAGGGACTGCCTCACCAAAACTCAGGGCTCCAGTGCCCCCCCTCCCAAGACCTCGGGCCTGCCTCTCCCTAGACTCCGATGCCTAACTACCCTCGACCCCGAGCTTCCTCTCCCAAGAGTCGGGGGTATCATAACTCTTGGGAACGCAGCTGCCCTGGCCATTTTTGACCCTGGGAAACCCAAGATCCTGACTTCATAGAGACTCCCTGAGACCCCAGGCCCAGAAACAGAATGCAGTCCGGCTGAGATACTCCCTTATATTAGGGTGTTTTTTTGGAGGAAACAGAGGAATGGCACTGTCAGAGCCTTATCAGCACCTAGAGGATGCTGTCTGCTTTGACAGAAAAGGCGATAAGAGAAAGGGGATTTACCGCCTTCCATAATACTGGTTTCTGAACCTCTGAGACTGAACCCGTATGTTTTAGGAGGGAAAGGGCTGAAAAGCATTATTACTTTGTGCCCTGGGACACCCTCATATCCAGGCACATTGAGGGTGCTGGGTAGATGGTGGTTGTTGATGTGGTAGGTGACTAAGATTTTGCAGCATATGGGAAGAAACGGATGTTAGGAGGGAGAGCCCTTAAGGGGCTTACCATTTTTTTTTTTTTTCCCATTAAGAGCAGATTTCAAGGTGCTTGTGTTGTGGGGTGGGATGGGGTGGGGCCGGGGTGGTGGTGGAAGGTGATAAAGCTGGAAAGGTGTCTTTTTTTTTTTTTTTTTTTGAGACGGTCACCCTGTCTCCCAAGCTGGAGTGCAGTGGCATGATCTCAGCTCACTGCAACCTCTGCCTCCTGAGTTCAAGTGATTCTCATGCCTCAGCCTCCCAAGTAGCTGGAATTACACCATGCCTGGCTAATTTTTTTTTTTTTGTTGTTGTTGTTGTTTTGAGACGGAGTCTCGCTCTGTCACCCAGGCTGGAGTGCAGTGGTGTGATCTTGGCTCACTACAAGCTCTGCTGCCTCCCGGGTTCACACCATTCTCCTGCCTCAGCCTCCCGAGAAGCTGGGACTACAGGTACCCGCCACCATGCCTGGCTAATTTTTTTTTGTATTTTTAGTAGAGACGGGGTTTCACCGTGTTTGCCAGGATGGTCTCGATCTCCTGACCTCGTGATCTGCCCGCCTTGGCCTCCCAAAGTGCTGGGATTACAGGCGTGAGCCACCGCGCTCAGCCTGTATTTTTAATACAGACAAGGTTTCACCCTGTTGGCCAGGTTGGTTTCGAACTTCTGACCTCAAGTGATCCACCCTCCTTGGCCTCCCAAAGTGCTAGGATTACAGACGTGAGGCACCGCAACCAGCCTGGAAATGTTTTTAAAGCAGATATTATAGAAACACAAATATAGGCCGGGCGCGGTGGCTCAAGCCTGTAATCCCAGCACTTTGGGAGGCCGAGACGGGCGGATCACGAGGTCAGGAGATCGAGACCATCCTGGCTAACACGGTGAAACCCCATCTCTACTAAAAATACAAAAAAAAAAACTAGCCGGGCGAAGTGGCGGGCGCCTGTAGTCCCGGCTACTAGGGAGGCTGAGGCAGGAGAATGGCGTAAACCCGGGAGGCAGAGCTTGCAGTGAGCTGAGATCTGGCCACTGCACTCCAGTCCGGGCGATAGAGCGAGACTCCGCCTCAAAAAAAAAAAAAAAAAAAAAAAAAAAGAAACACAAATATAGTCAATTCAACAAATATTTATTGACTACCTTCCACATACTATGTACCTCAATAGAAGTGGATTCAGTGTTGAAGAGCACAGAAATGATTCCTACACTCTTGACGAATATAGTCTGATTGCTTAACCTTGATTTCGTTTGTTTATTTTTTTGATGGCAAACACAGGCTGGGGTGCAGTGGTTGCAGTGAGCCTCTGCTTCCAGGACTCAAGTGATCCTTCTGCCTCAGCCTCTCTAGTAGCTGGGACTGCAGACACATGCCCCCATGCCTGGCTAATTTTTTTTTTTTTTTTTTTTTTTTGTAGAGATGGGGTTTTAGTATGTTCCTCAGACTGATCTTGAACTCTTGTGCTCAAGCGATCCACCAGCCTTGGCCTCCCAAAATGCTGGCATTATAGGTGTGAGCCACTGGAGCCAACCTTGATTTATCTGTAAAATGGGATCACAGTAGTACCTACCTTATTGAACTGTTGTCAGGATTGAAATAATACATGCAAAGTATTTAAAAGAGTACCTGTTATATTCTAAGAGTTATCTATTACTGATATTATTACTGTTGTCATTGAAAGAAACATAGTTTTTGGCCGGGTGCGGTGGCTTATGCCTGTAATGCCATCACTTTGGGAGGCCAAGGCGGGCAGATCACGAGGTCAGGAGATTGAGACCATCCTGGCTAACATGGGGAAACCCCATCTCTATTAAAAATACAAAAAGAGCCGGGCACGGTGGCTCAAGCCTGTAATCCCAGCACTTTGGGAGGCCGAGACGGGCGGATCACGAGGTCAGGAGATCGAGACCATCCTGGCTAACACGGTGAAACCCCGTTTCTACTAAAAAATGCAAAAAACTAGCCGGGTGAGGTGGCGGGCGCCTGTAGTCCCAGCTACTCGGGAGGCTGAGGCAGGAGAATGGCGTAAACCCGGGAAGCGGAGCTTGGCAGTGAGCGGAGATCGGGCCACTGCACTCCAGTCTGGGCAACAGAGCGAGACTCCGTCTCAAAAAAAAAAAAAAAAAAAACAAAAAGAAAAAAAAATTAGTCGGGTGTGGTGGAAGGCGCCTATAGTCCCAGCTACTCGGGAGGTTGAGGCAGGAGAATCACTTGAACCCAGTAGGTGTGGAGGTTGCAGTGAGCCAAGGTGGCGCCACTGTACTCCAGCTTGGGCAACAAAGCAAGACTCTATCTCAAAAAACAAACATTCTTTTATGAGGGAAGTAATTTTAATATCCCTGTTTAATATAAAAGACAAAGCTCATACAGGAAAGGTAAGTTGCCTAACATCTTACAACACTCTAAGTCTGTTTCTTTTGCTTCCTTATAGTGCTCAGGAGCTTTCCCAGGAAATCAAGGCTTTTCTGACTGGCGTAGACCCCCTTTTGGGCCACCAACTCTCAGCCCGGGAACATGCTCGCTGTGGTCTTCTCCTGCTCCGTTCTCTGCCACCTGCTCGGGCTGCTGTGCTTGACCACTTGAGAGGTGTCTTTGATGAGAGTGTCCGGGCCCACCTGGCTGCCCTGGATGAAACCCCTGTGGCTGGTCCACCTCACCTCCGTCCACCTTCAGCCTCCCATGTCCCTGCTGGGGGACCTGGTCTAGAGGATGTGGTTCAGGAAGTGCAGCAGGTGCTGTCTGAGTTTATCCGGGCCAACCCAAAGGCCTGGGCACCTGTGATTAGTGCATGGTCCATTGACCTCATGGGGCAACTGAGCAGCACGTACTCAGGCCAGCACCAGCGTGTTCCCCACGCTACTGGCGCTCTTAATGAACTGCTACAGCTGTGGATGGGTTGTAGGGCCACGCGTACATTAATGGACATCTATGTGCAGTGCCTCTCGGCTCTCATTGGTAGCTGCCCAGATGCGTGTGTGGATGCCTTGCTGGATACCTCTGTTCAGCATTCTCCACACTTTGACTGGGTTGTGGCACATATTGGCTCCTCTTTTCCTGGCACCATCATTTCCCGAGTTCTCTCCTGTGGCCTTAAGGACTTTTGCGTCCATGGTGGGGCTGGAGGTGGAGCTGGCAGTAGTGGTGGAAGCTCTTCTCAGACCCCCTCTACAGACCCCTTCCCTGGATCTCCTGCCATTCCTGCGGAGAAACGGGTGCCCAAGATTGCCTCAGTTGTAGGCATCCTAGGGCACCTGGCCTCCCGCCATGGAGATAGTATCCGACGGGAGCTCCTGCGAATGTTCCATGATAGCCTGGCAGGGGGAACTGGAGGCCGAAGTGGGGACCCCTCCCTTCAGGCCACGATTCCCTTCCTACTGCAGCTGGCAGTCATGTCACCAGCGTTGCTGGGCACAGTCTCCGGAGAGCTTGTGGATTGCCTCAAGCCCCCAGCTGTGCTGAGCCAGCTGCAGCAACACCTTCAAGGATTCCCCCGAGAGGAGCTGGACAACATGTTGAACCTGGCTGTGCACCTGGTGAGCCAGGCCTCTGGGGCAGGTGCCTACCGCTTGCTGCAGTTCCTGGTGGACACAGCTATGCCTGCTTCGGTCATTACCACCCAGGGCCTGGCTGTGCCAGACACCGTGCGTGAGGCTTGTGACCGGCTAATCCAGCTGCTGCTGCTGCATCTGCAAAAGCTGGTTCATCACCGGGGAGGGTCTCCTGGGGAAGGGGTGCTAGGCCCGCCCCCACCTCCCCGCTCGGTGCCCTTTTTAGATGCGCTAAAAAACCATGTTGGAGAGCTGTGTGGAGAGACGTTACGATTGGAACGGAAACGCTTCCTCTGGCAGCACCAGCTCTTGGGCCTGCTATCTGTCTATACCCGGCCTAGCTGTGGACCTGAGGCCTTGGGCCATCTGCTGAGCCGAGCCCGAAGCCCTGAAGAGTTGAGTTTGGCCACCCAGTTATATGCAGGGCTAGTGGTCAGTCTGTCTGGCCTCCTGCCCCTGGCTTTCCGAAGCTGTCTGGCTCGGGTGCATGCGGGGACATTACAGCCTCCCTTCACGGCCAGGTTCCTGCGCAACTTGGCACTGCTAGTAGGGTGGGAACAGCAGGGTGGCGAGGGCCCTGCAGCCCTAGGGGCGCACTTTGGGGAATCTGCCTCAGCCCATCTGTCTGACCTGGCGCCTCTCCTGCTACATCCTGAGGAGGAAGTAGCTGAAGCTGCTGCCTCCCTCCTGGCCATTTGTCCCTTTCCTCCTGAAGCCTTATCCCCCTCCCAGCTCCTGGGACTGGTAAGGGCTGGGGTGCACCACTTCTTCGCCTCTCTGAGGCTGCATGGCCCCCCAGGTGTGGCCTCAGCCTGTCAGCTTCTCACCCGCCTGTCTCAGACGTCCCCAGCTGGACTCAAGGCTGTCCTGCAGCTGCTGGTTGAGGGAGCCTTACATCGAGGCAACACAGAACTGTTTGGAGGGGAAGTAGATGGGGACAATGAGACTCTCTCAGTTGTTTCAGCTTCTTTGGCTTCTGCCTCCCTGTTGGACACTAACCGGAGGCACACTGCAGCTGTGCCAGGTCCTGGAGGGATTTGGTCAGTTTTCCATGCTGGAGTCATCGGCCGTGGCTTGAAGCCACCCAAGTTTGTCCAGTCACGAAATCAGCAGGAAGTGATCTATAACACCCAGAGCCTCCTCAGCCTCCTGGTTCACTGCTGCAGTGCTCCAGGGGGCACTGAATGTGGGGAATGCTGGGGGGCGCCCATCTTGAGTCCAGAGGCAGCCAAAGCAGTGGCAGTGACCTTGGTGGAGAGTGTGTGTCCCGATGCAGCTGGTGCAGAGCTGGCCTGGCCCCCCGAGGAACACGCCCGGGCCACCGTGGAGCGGGATCTCCGCATTGGCCGGCGCTTCCGGGAACAGCCCCTGCTCTTTGAGCTGTTAAAGCTGGTAGCAGCTGCTCCTCCAGCCCTGTGCTACTGTTCCGTGCTGCTTCGGGGGCTGCTGGCCGCCCTCTTGGGCCATTGGGAAGCCTCTCGCCACCCTGACACGACCCACTCCCCCTGGCACCTGGAGGCATCCTGCACCTTAGTAGCTGTCATGGCTGAGGGAAGTCTCCTGCCTCCGGCCCTGGGTAATATGCATGAAGTATTTAGCCAACTGGCACCTTTTGAGGTGCGTCTGCTGCTACTCAGTGTTTGGGGCTTTCTCCGGGAGCATGGGCCGTTGCCTCAGAAGTTCATCTTCCAATCAGAGCGGGGTCGCTTCATCCGGGACTTCTCCAGGGAGGGTGGAGGTGAGGGTGGACCCCATCTGGCTGTGCTGCACAGTGTCCTCCACCGCAACATCGACCGCCTGGGTCTTTTCTCTGGCCGTTTCCAGGCACCGTCACCGTCCACTCTCCTTCGACAAGGGACGTAGCCTTTTCTTGCTCTGGAAGTCCAGGGAGGTTGAGCAGTGAGAGAGGGAAGGGACTAATGTGCTACGGCAGGGTGGAGGTTTCTAAGTCCTTGGCCTAAGGAGCGCTGTCACTTTTTTCTCTCCCACTTTTTTTTCTAAATAAAATTTGCCGACTTGAGAAAACCAGTCCAGTGCTTCTGTCATGCTGAGAGCGTGCAAAGTCGGACAGCGCCTGGCTCTGGACGGTCCCGCCCCTGGCCTGAAGCCCCGCCCCCTGCGATAATTTGGAGTGTGCACTCTACCAATGAGACAGTTGCCCGGCGGCGCTCAGGCTGAACCAATCAGAAGGCCGGAAGGGGCGGGAACTAGGATACGTGGCTGAGTGCTCGTGGTGGGGCGGGAGGTTCGGGGTCAAGGAGCAAACCCGGCACAAGATGGCGGCGGTAGCGGTAGTGGCGGCGCGTAGGAGGCGGTGAGAAGCCCGGAATCTGGGGGCACGCCCGGGACGGCCCTAGATCCCCCAAGCCCCATTCCAGTCCTTCCTGTGTGTTCTCTTGACACTCTGCCACCCCCGGCCTCGCGAGGAACCTTTGTTCCTCTGGAGGCGGCCTCAGATGCCTCCAGTCTCCCCGTGGTAAATCCGAGCGACGCTGGGGGCCTTGCCTCTGGGGCTCCGGGCTCCCGCCCGGCGGCTCAGTAAAGCCGCAGCTGTGCGTCTTTCTAGGCCTTGGCCGCTCTCAGCCGCCGCCTTCCTTTGGCTGCTTGCGGCGGTCAACGTCGCCGCCCCCTTCCTGCAGTGCGCGGGGTCGTCGGGGCGGGGGAAAAGATGCGGCCTGGCTTCGGGGAATGCAGCCTGTGGCCCTGCGGCCCCTCGGCTGAGCTAGAAGCACCGGGCCGGCAGTTAAGCCTGTACTACCCTTCTGGCTGTACTCCCTAGAGCTCCGAATCCTTCTCTGCCCTTGTCTTCACGTGAGCACCAGCTCTGGCTTAGTTCACTGTCCACGGTCGCTGGGCATGGCCCAGGATCCAGTAAGCTCACGGCGTGGATGGTGTTGCTCAAACACAACATGTAATCGAATGACTTGGTCCACGGTCTCTGGTTTATATTACTGGGGAAAAAAAAGATTCGAAACATATCAGCAGTGCCACAAATGTTTAGTAGGACCTAACGGATATACTGGGGTTGGGTAGGCGTGTACTGTTCGAAGCGATGAAGAAAGCTTGGATCGTAAACTCAGCCTGTGATCTGAAACAATAAATGAGTGCAACTTGCCCTGCAGCTTATTTCTGACTTTGGCCTATGAACTCCTGTCTCGGGGTGGTCAAGGCATCCGTTAATTCCTTAGGGCCCTCCAACAGGTCATATCTGAAAGATGCTTTGGAAATCCTATCTCCATTGGCATCTTTCCGAACCAATTTTACAGACTACAAATAGGGCCCCAGAGGGTGTTTAACTCACTGTACTTCTGTTTACTGCTGCTTTTGACAGGTGGACACGGGTCAGTGGCCGAGAGTGCCTGTCGCAGTCACTCAGGTCACTGCAGGGCCTGTGCCGAATTTTCTAGTAGCATTTATTCAGCTTGTTTTGCTAATAGTTACTCCTGCTTGGCTTGTTAAACCACAGTGCCTGGTGTTGTCTTCATTTTTCTGTCTGGTCTGCTGTGGAACAGTTGTTTCTGGAGCTGGAGGAGTGTCCTGTGATGAGATCACAGGACACTCTGTGATCTCATTTCTGGTACTTTTAGCTTTCAAGCAGATGCTGAAACTAATGCTGGATAACTAGATAAAATGTGTATAATAGACCCTGTCTTTAGTTACCTTATTATAGGTTGTCAAATTTTATTTATTTGTTTGTTTACTTATTGAGACAGGGTCTAGCTCTGTTGCCTAGGATGGAATGCGGGACTGCAATCTCGGCTTACTCCAGCTTCCACCTCCCGAATTCAAGCTGTTCTCCTGCCTCATCCTCCCGAGTCCTGGGATTACAGACGTGTGCCACCATGCCCAGCTAATTTTTGTATTTTTAGTAGAGACGGGGTTTCACCACATTGGCCGGTCTTAATTAATTTACTTTTTTGAGGTAGAGTCTTGTGCTGTGGCCCAGGCTGGAGAGCAATGGTGCAATCATAGCTCATGCAGCCTCAAACTCCTGGGTTCAGGCAGCCCTCCAGCTTTAGCCTCCTGGGTAGCTGGGACTACAGGCACCTGCCACCATGCCCCACTACTCTTTTTTTTTTTTTTTTTTTTTTTTTTTTTTTTTTTTTGAGACGGAGTCTCGCTCTGTCGCCCGGGCTGGAGTGCAGTGGCCGGATCTCAGCTCACTGCAAGCTCCGCCTCCCGGGTTTACGCCATTCTCCTGCCTCAGCCTCCCAAGTAGCTGGGACTACAGGCGCCCGCCACCTCGCCCGGCTAGTTTTTTGTATTTTTTTTTAGTAGAGACGGGGTTTCACCATGTTAGCCAGGATGGTCTCGATCTCCTGACCTCGTGATCCGCCCGTCTCGGCCTCCCAAAGTGCTGGGATTACAGGCTTGAGCCACCGCGCCCGGCCTCCACTACTCTTTTTTTTTTTTTCTTCCAAATAGAGACGAGGTCTTGCTGTGTTGTCCAATTTTTTTTTTCAGATAGAGATGAGGTCTTGCTATGTTGCCCAGTCTTCCCTTTTTGACCTCCCAAAGTGCTAGGATTGTAGACATGAACCACTGTGCCCAGCTGGTTGTAAAACTTTATTGCTTAGAAGAACCTTCCCACCCCCAGTTTGAAACACTTTCTC
Source organism: Rhinopithecus roxellana (assembly GCF_007565055.1). Lineage (NCBI taxonomy): Eukaryota > Metazoa > Chordata > Mammalia > Primates > Cercopithecidae > Rhinopithecus > Rhinopithecus roxellana. Next base: position 10,179,809 of record NC_044563.1, on the reverse strand, counting down.
AGAGCATGCTCCTATTCTGCCCACTTCAGTGTCACTGGGAGAGCATGTTTAAAATGCGCTGTCAGCTGGGTGCGATGGCTCACACCTGTAATCCCAGCACTTTGGGAGGCCGAGGCGGGCAGATCACGTGAGGTTGGGAGTTCGAGACCAACCTGACCAACATGGAGAAACCCCGTCTCTACTAAAAATACAAAATTAGCCGAGTGTGGTGGCACGCGCCTGTAATCCCAGCTACTTGGGAGGCAGAGGCAGGAGAATCGCTTGAACCCACGAGGCAGAGGTTGCGGTGAGCTGAGATCGTGCCATTGCACTCCAGCATGGGCAACGAGCAAAACTCAGTCTCAAAAAAAAAATAAAAATAAAATACGATGTCCAGGCTGGGTGCAGTGGCTCACACCTATAATTCCAGCATTCTGGAAGGACAAGGTGTAAAGACTTCTTTAGCCTAGGAGTTCAAGCAAGCCTGGGCAACTTTTTTTTCTCGTTTTTGAGACAGAGTCACACTTTGTCACCCAGGCTAGAGTGCAGTGGTGCGATCTTGGCTCACTGCAACCTCTGACTCCCAGGCTCATACCATTCTCGTTCCTCAGCCTCCCCAGTAGCTGGGATTACAGGCATGTGCCACTATGCCTGGCTAATTTTTGTGTATATGTATACGCACACACACACACACATACACACATATATATGCATATATATACAAACACATATGTATACATATATATACACACACACACGCATATATATGTATTATTTTAGGTGGTGTCTCACTGTGTCGCCCAGGCTGGAATGCAGTGGCACAACCTTGGCTCACTGCAACCTCCGCCTCCCGGGTTCAAGCGATTCTCCTGCCTCAGCCTCCCGAGTAGCTGGGACTACAGGTGCCCGCCAACACGCCGGGCTAATTTTTTGTATTTTTAGTAGAGATGGGATTTCACTGTGTTAGCCAGGATGGTCTCAATCTCCTGACCTCTTGGCCTGTCTTGGCCTCCCAAAGTGCTGGGATTACAGCCATGAGCCACTGTGCCCAGCCTTTTTTTTTTTTTTTTTTTGTATTTTTAGTAGAGACGGGGTTTCATCATGTTGGCCAGGCTGGTCTCCAAACTCCTGACCTCAGGTGATCCACCTGTCTTGGCCTCACAAAGTGCTGGGATTGCAGGTGTAAGCCACCACGCCTGGCCTAATTTTTGGATTTTTTTTTTTTTTTTTTTTTTTTTGAGGCGGAGTCTCGCTCTGTCGCCCGGACTGGAGTGCAGTGGCCAGATCTCAGCTCACTGCAAGCTCTGCCTCCCGGGTTTACGCCATTCTCCTGCCTCAGCCTCCCGAGTAGCTGGGACTACAGGCGCCCGTCACCTCGCCCAGCTAGTTTTTGTATTTTTAGTAGAGACGGGGTTTCACCGTGTTCACCAGGATGGTCTCGATCTCCTGACCTCGTGATCCGCCCGTCTCGGCCTCCCAAAGTGCTGGGATTACAGGCTTGAGCCACCGCGCCTGGCCAATTTTTGGATTTTTAGTAGAGGTGGAGTTTTGCCATGTTGGCCAGGCTGGTCTCAAACTCCTGATCTCGTGATCCACCCACCTGGGCCTCCCAAAGTACTGAGATTACAAATGTGAGCTACCGCGCCTGACTGATTCTTAACAGACATTAAAATTTGAGAGTCTTTGTTCAGGATTTACTCAGAATCCTAAGGATGAATCCTGGATGAATATATTCGTCAAACTAACTTATTTAAATAAGCCTATTAGTCTCTTATCTGTCATTTGATAGCACATTGGGAAATTGACAATTTGTGATAAGCTTGAGATGATGGTCCTCAATGAGACATGCCCATTTCATCCTGCTAGTGATTTTTTTTTTTTTTTTTTTTTTTTTGAGACGGAGTCTCGCTTTGTCACCTAGGCTGGAGTGCAGTGGCACCATCTCGGCTCACTGCAAGCTCTGCCTCCTGGGTTCATACCATTCTCCTGCCTCAGCCTCCGAGTAGCTGGGACTACAGGCACGCACCACCACGCCCGGCTAATTTTTTGTATTTTTAGTAGAGACGGGGTTTCACCGTGTTAGCCAGGGTGGTCTCGATCTTCTGACCTCGTGATCCGCCCGCCTCGGCCTCCCAAAGTGCTGGGATTACAGGCGTGAGCCACAGCGCCCGGCCCTGCTAGTGATTAGTGTGCTGTATTGTGCATCATGATGAAGCACATGGGTCCCAGAGTCAAGCACAACTGGGTTCAGTTTGTTTCACCATTCACCAGCTATTCAATCTTGGGTGAACTATTCAACCTTTTATGCTTTAATTTTCCCATCTGGAAATAAACCCCAAACCTGTATTCACCAAGAAAAGAATGAAAGAAAGGGAAAAGAAGTATGCATGTAAAGAAGTGATTGTGAACCCAGGTTACTCATTAGAGTTGTTTAGGGAGCTTTAAAAAAACTTTAACCAGCTGGGCGTGGTGACTCACTGCTTGTAATCCCAGCACTGTGGGAGACCGAGGCGGGTGGATCTAGGTCAGGAGTTCGATACCAGCCTGGCCAACATGGTGAAACCCCATCTCTACTAAAAATACAAACAACTAGCTGGGCATGGTGGCAAGCGCCTGTAATCCCAGCTACTCGGGAGGCTGAGGCAGGAGAATCGCTTGAACCCAGGAGGCGGAGGTTGCGGTGAGCTGAGATCACGTCACTGCACTCCAGCCTGGGCAACAGAGCGAGACTCCATCTCAAAAAAAAAAAAAAGTCTGATGCCCAGGCTCCTCTCTGGTTAAGTTAAAATCTTTAGAAGTGAGACCAGGTCACTGGTATTGTTAAAAACTGCAGGCAGGCTGGGCACAGTGGCTCACACTATAATCCCAGCACTTTGGGAGGCCAAGATGGGAGGATTGCTTGAGCCCAGGAGTTTAAGACCAGCCTGGGCAACAAAGTGAGGCTCTGTTGCTACCAAAAAAAAAAAATTATTTATTTTTTTTGAGTCAGAGTTGTGCTCTGTTGCCCAGGCTAGAGTGCAATTGTGTGATCTGCTCACTGTAGCCTCCGCCTCCACCTCCTGGTTCAAGCAGTTATCCTGCCTCAGCCTCCCGAATAGCTGGGATTACAGGCCCCCACCACCACGCCTGGCTAATTTTTGTATTTTTAGTACAGATGGGGTTTCACCATATTGGCCAGGCTGGTCTCGAACTCCTGACCTCATGATCTGCCCGGCCAGCCTCCCAAAGTGCTGGGATTACAAGCATAAGCCACTGCGCCTGACCAAAAAAATACTTTTAAAAAAGTTAGCTGGGTGCTGTGGCTACCACCTGTAGTCCCAGCTACTTGGGAAGGGCGAGGCAGGTGGATCACTTGAGGTCAGGAATTTGAGACCAGCCTGGCCAACATGGTGAAACTCCGTCTCTACTAAAAATACAAAAATTAGCTGGGCATTGTGGCGTGCTCCTGTAATTCCAGCTACTCAGGAGGTTGAGGCACAGGAATTGCTTGAACCTGGGAGGCGGAGGTTACAGTGAACTGAGATCATGCCATGACCCTCTAGCCTGGGTGATGGAGTGAGACTGTCTCAAAAAAAGAAGCAAAAAACAAAAACTGCAGGCAGAAGTGAAAACTAGTCATATAAAGTGACTACCCAGGCCCTAGGAGTGCTTTAGGGCTCAGAACACTTTAGCTGTTGTTATTTTTTTCCAGCTTTGGGTAGTGTTGGTGGTGGTTTGAAGATACAGGAGTGGAAATCAGAGAAACGGGCTGCTTAGGGTACTAGGGATGTTAGAACCCTAGGAGCTGTAACCAGCAGGCTAGGTTTTTTTCGTTTGTTTTTTTCCTGAGACGGAGTTTTGCTCCATCACTTAGGCTGGAGTGCAGTGGCGCAATCTTGGCTCACTGCAACCTCTGCCTCCCGGGTTCAAGCGATTCTCATGCCTCAGCCTCCCTAGTAGCTGTAACTACAGATGCTCAACGCCACGCCCAGCTAATTTTTGTATTTTAAGTAGAGATGGGGGTTTCATCATGTTGGCCAGGCTGGTCTTGATCTCCTCACCTCAGGTGATCCATCCGCCTCAGCCTCCCAAAGTGGTGGGATTACAGACTTGAGCCACCATGCCCGGCCTCATCTTTAGCTCTTTGACTCTGCATCCACCCAATACCTTGCCCATAGAAAGGTGTAGCTTGCTTTGTTTCTCTGTTCCACACATACGCTACTACCATTTCCTCTGAGACTGGCTGTTACTGCTCCTTTCCTCAGAGGCTGATGTCACCAGAGTCAACACCAGGGCCTCTGAAGGCGAAAGATCCTCTGTCTACTCGCCTTTATTTTATTTTTACTTTTTATTTTTGAGAAGGAGTTTCGCTCTGTCACCCAGGCTGGAGTGCAGTGGCGCGATTTCGGCTCACTGCAAGCTCCACCTCCTGGGTTGACGCCATTCTCCTGCCTCAGCCTCCCGAGTAGCTGAGACTACAGGCGCCTGCCACCAAGCCCGACTAATTTTTTGTATTTTTAGTAGAGACGGGGTTTCACTGTGTTAGCCAAGATGGTCTCGGATCTGACCTTGTGACCTTGTGATCCACCTCAGCCTCCCAAAGTTCTGGGATTACAGGGATGAGCCACCGTGCCCAGCCTCATTTTTTTTTTTTTTTTTTTTGAGACAGAGTCTTGCTCTACTGCCCAGGCTGAAGTGCAGTGCCCCAATCTCGGCTCACTGCAAGCTTCGCCTCCCGGGTTCATGCCATTCTTCTGCCGCAGCCTCCCGAGTAGCTGGGACTACAGGTGGCTGCCACCATGCCCGGCTACTTTTTTTTTGTATTTTTAGTAGAGACGGGGTTTCACCGTGTTAGCCAGGATAGTCTTAATCTCCTTCCTCGTGATCCGCCTGCCTCAGCCTCCTAAAGTGTTGGGATTATAGGCGTGAGCCACCGTGCCCAGCCTACTCTGCCTTTCAAAGGGAAGGTGTTAGTGAGCCAACTTCTCAGGCCTGATTCTTAACCCCATGTCCACTCTGCCTTCTTTTCTGTTTGATGTTACTCCGTCTTTCTCCCCCCTTTCCTCAACTATTTCTTAGTGCTGTGACAGGAAGAAGCTTTTCCTTTTGAAGGGGGCCCCTTCCTGACCCTCATGCTGATTGCGCCGTCTTTGTCCTTTTCTCCATAGGTCTTGGGCATCTTTGGTACTGGTGTTTTTAGGGGTCTGCCTGGGGATTACCCTCGCTGTGGATAGAAGCAACTTTAAGACCTGTGAAGAGAGTTCTTTCTGCAAGTATGATATTTCTGGGAGAAAGGGATGGAATGTAGGGTAATGTGGAAGGTGTCTGTGGCAGATGGAGTGCCTAAGGACACTGCAGGTGATAGAGGGACCTAGGGACATTGCAGATGGCCCCCTACCTTACTTCCCAACCTTTCACTTGGCAGGCGACAGAGAAGCATACGACCAGGCCTCTCTCCATACCGAGCCTTGCTGGACTCTCTACAGCTTGGTCCTGATTCTCTCACGGTCCATCTCATCCATGAGGTCACCAAGGTCAGGGGAGACAAGGAGGAGTCTGGTGGGGGTGGGACAATGGCTGTGGGGTAATTTGGAAAGGGGGAACTTGTGGCCAACATTTTGTCCCAGCCTAACCTTTGAACTCTTACTTTACGAAGAAATGTGATCTTGGCCTTTAGGCAAAGGGTTCAAAGGAAGAGACACCTTAGGAGAGAATGGGTTCAAAGGGCATTCCATGGTGTAGCCCCTTTCCTTTCTCCAGATCCAAACCTCTGTCCCTGCAGGTGTTGCTGGTGCTAGAGCTTCAGGGGCTTCAGAAGAACATGACTCGGATCAGGATTGATGAGCTGGAGCCTCGGCGACCCCGATACCGTGTGCCAGATGTTTTGGTGGCTGATCCGCCAACAGCTCGGTAAATTTTTCCTGAGAAGCATCCATTTCTGTGGCCCCTTTCTCCTTCCTGATGGACCTTTTTTTGGTTGCTGACATTCTTTCCCACAATAAGGTAGCCGTTAACTAGCATAGCACCTTGCCATACTCCTCAACCTTTCCCCACCTCTTCTTCTGTTTCACTTTTCTCTTTACCCCTTTATCCTCATTCATTCATTCATTCATTCAGCAAACAAGTATTGCTTTCTCCTCCCTGACTGGCCTGGGCTAGGTGCTGATGATATAAGTAGAAATAAACAAGGCCCTGTTTATTTACAGATCTAGTCCTCCAGGTATACAATGTCTGCCTGCTTGCTTGTTTGCTTCCTTCCTTCCTTCCTCCTTTCCTTTTCCTCAGATATTCAAAATAGGATTACTCAGATTATTGTGTGATGATACCCTGTCATCAGTATTCCATGCATCCATCTGTGACTTTCTCTTAAATACATAATTTAGAAAATAACAGTGGCCGGGTGTGGTGGCTCACGCTTGTAATCCCAGCACTTTGGGAGGTCGAGGTGGGCGGATCACGAGGTCATGAGTTGGAGACCAGCTTGGCCAACATGGTGAAACCCCATCTCTACTAAAAATACAAAAATTAGCCAGGTGTTGTGCTAACCTATAACCCCAGCTACTCAGGAGGCTGAGGCAGGACAGTTACTTGAACCCAGGAGGCAGAGGTTGCAGCGAGCCGAGATTGCATCACTGCACTATAGCCTGGGCGACAGGGTGAGACTCCGTCTCAAATACTCCACCCTGTAAACTCTCCCCTCAGCCCAATCATATCTCACTGTCCTGTACCCTTGACTGCTCTAGATGTAGGTAGTTGTTACTCTGAAGCTTATCATTCCTTTGCCTTTTTTTTTTTTTGTTCTTACAGTTGTGTTATGTGTGTATACCTATGCACACATATATCTGTGTGCCTAAGCAATAAATTATATATTTTTTTTGTTTTTGAGCTTTACAGAGGAAGTATGTTAGTACATGTGGTCTTCTGGGGTTTCTGTTTTACACATAACTTTAATTCTGTTTCATATAGTTCCAGTTCATTCATTTTTACTGCTGCATATTATTATGTTGTATTAATATACCCCAGTTGATTAATCCATTTCTAGGTTGATAAGCCTTGGGGTTGTTTCCAGTGTTTTGCTAGCCAAAGTGTTGCTATGAAACTTCTTTTTTTTTTTTTTTTTTTTTTTTTTGAGACGGAGTCTCGCTCTGCCACCCAGGCTGGAGTACAGTGGCCGGATCTCAGCTCACTGCAAGCTCCACCTCCCGGGTTTACGCCATTCTCCTGCCTCAGCCTCCCGAGTAGCTGGGACTACAGGCGCCCGCCTCGTCGCCCGGCTAGTTTTTTGTATTTTTGAGTAGAGACAGGGTTTCACCGTATTAGCCAGGATGGTCTCGATCTCCTGACCTCGTGATCCGCCCGTCTCGGCCTCCCAAAGTGCTGGGATTACAGGCTTGAGCCACCGCGCCCGGCCTATGAAACTTCTTGTACATGTCTCCTGTTACCCTTGCGCAAGAGTTTCTCTTTGGTGTATAACTAGGAGAGGAATTGCAGGATTGTAGAATGTGGAGATGATCAGCTTCCCAAGATAAAACCAAAGTGGTTTACCAATTTACACTTCCACCAATGATTTATAAGAAGGCCTTATTGAAGCCGGGCACGGTGGCTCATGCCTGTAATCCCAGCACTTTGGGAGGCCGAAGCGGGTGGATCAAGAGGTCAGGAGTTCAAGACCAGGCTGGCCAACATGGTAAAACCCCATCTCTACTAAAAATACAAAAATTAGCTGGGCTTGGTGGAGCGTGCCTGTGATCCCAGCTACTTGGGGGGCTGAGGCAGGAGAATTGCTTGAACCAGGACCCAGGAGGCGGAGGTTGCAGTGAGCCGAGATCGCACGAGTTCACTCCGGCCTGGGCTACAGAGGGAGACTCAGCCTCAAAAAAAAAAAAAAAAAAAGGCCTCATTGATCTCCATCATTTCCAACACTTGATACTGTTGTTGGACTTAAGTTTTGTCACTGGCTTGTGTATAAAATGACATCTCATGGTGGTCTTGGCTTGGTTGTCTTTCCTGGTTTCTTTTATTTACTTTTTAAAAATTTTATTTTATTTTGAGACGGAGTCTCGCTCTGTCACCCAGGCTGGAGTGCAGTGGCGTGATCTCAGCTCGCTGCAACCTCCGCCTCCCGGGTTCAAGTGGTTCTCCTGCCTCAGCCTCCTTAGTAGCTGGGATTACAGGCGCATGCCACCACACCTGGCTAATTTTTATATTTTTAGTAGAGACAGGGTTTCACAATGTTAGCCAGGCTGGTCTCAAACTCCTGACCTCAGGTGATCCGCCCGCCTCAGGCTCCCAAATTGCTGGGATCTTAGGCGTGAACCATCGTGCTTGCCAAGGTGTCTTTAAAAGAAAACACAAGGGCACAGGGCACATTGGCTCATACCTGTAATCCCAGCACTTTGGGAGTCCGAGGTGGGCAGATTGCTTGAGTCCAGGAGCTTGAGACCAGCCTTGGCAACTTTGCAAAAGCTTGTCTGTACTGAAAATACAAAAATCAGGTGTGGTGGCATGTGCCTGTGGTCCCAGCTACTCAGAAGGCTGAGGAGGGAGGATTGCTTGAGTCTGGGAGGTGTAGGTTGTAGTGAGCCAAGATCTCGTCACTGTACTCCAGCCTGGGTGACAGACCCAGACCCTGTCTGGAAAAACAGAAACAAAACCACACATACATACTTTTGCTGCACACGGTGGCACGTGCCTGTAGCCCTAGTTACTCAGGAGGCTGAGGCAGGAGGATCTCTTCAGCCCAAGAGTTTGAGGCCAGCCTGGACAACAAAGTGAGACCCCATCTCTTTCCAAAAAAAAATAGTTTTCTTTTTTTTTTTTTTTTTTTGAGATGAGGTCTTGCTCTGTCACCCGGGTTGGAATGCAGTGGCATGATCTTGGCTCACTGCAACCTCAGCCTCCTGGGTTCAAACCATTCTCCTGGCTTAGCTGCCCTAGTAGCTGGGATTACAGGCGCACACCACCATGCCCAGCTAATTTTTGTAATTTTAGTAGAGATGGGGTTTCACCATATTAGCCAGGATGGTCTCGAACTCCTGACCTCGTGATCTACCCATCTTGGCCTTCCAAAGTGCTGGGATTATGGCGTGAGCCACTGCGCCCAGCCAGTTTTCATTTTAGTTTTAGATTTATAGAAAACATGCAAGGATGAGAGTTTGTGCTTATCTGCACCCAGTTTTCCCTGTTTGTTTGTTTTCAGATGGAGTCTCGCTCTGTTGCCTGGGCTGGAGTGCAGTGGCACGATCTCGGGTCACTGCAGCCTCTGCCTACTGGATTCAGGTGATTCTTCTGCTTCAGCCTCCTGAGTAGCTGGGACTACAGGTGTGCACCACCACGCCTGGCTAATTCTGTATTGTTAGTAGAGGTGGGGTTTCACCATGTTGGCCAGGCTGGTCTCAAACTCCTGACCTAGTGATTCGCCCGCCTTGGCCTACCAAAGTGTTGGGATTACAGGCATGAGCCACTGCGCCCAGCCTTCCCTATTATTAATATGATTGTGGTTCATTTGTGATACCTAGTGAATTGATAGTGATACATTATTTACTAAAGTTCATACTTGAGGTTTCTTTAGTTTTTGTGTATGTTATTTTTCTGTTCCAGGATTTCATCCAGGATACCCTATTACATTTAGTTGTCATGTTTCCTTAGGCCCCCCTAGACTGGTAAAATTTCTTAGACTTTTCCCTTTCTTGATGATCCTAAAGGTATATTTTAATAAATAGAAATTTCTAATTTTAATGTAGTTAGATGTGTCAGTCTTTTACCTTTTGGTGTTAGCCTTTTCTTTGTTGTGTTTAAATAGTCCTTTTCTACCTCAAGGTCAGAAAAAACATATATATATGTATTGAGACAGAGTCTCGCTCTATTACTCAGGCTGGAATGCAGTAGTGCGATCTCAGCTCACCACAACCTCCACTTCCCATGTTGAAGTGATTCTTCAGCATCAGCCTCCCGAGTAGCTGGGACTACAGGCGTGCGCCACTGTGCCCAAGTAGCTGGGACTGTAGGCGTGCGCCACTATGCCCAAGTAGCTGGGACTACAGGCATGTGCCACTATGCCCAGCTACTTTTTGTATTTTTAGTAGAGACAGAGTTTCAGTACATTGACCAGGCTGGTCTCAAACTCCTGACCTCGTGAACCACCTGCCTTAGCCTCCCAAAGTGCTGTGATTACAGGCATGAGCCACCATGCCTGGCCAAAAATATATTTTTTAATTTTCTTGTAACACTTTTGCTTTCATTTATTTACTTATTTTGAGATCAGGTTATGAGACTGGCAAATTTTTGTATTTTTGATAGACATGGGGTTTCGCCATGTTGCCCAGGCTGGTCTTGAACACCAGGGCTCAAGCAATCCACCTGCCTTGGCCTCCCAAAGTGCTGGGATTATAACTGTGAGCCACTGAGCCCAGCCTAAAGCTTTTACTTTTAAATTTTAAGCAGGCTGGGTGTGATGGCTCATGCCTGTAATCCCAGCACTTCGAGAGGCCGAGGCGGACAGATCACTTGAGGTCGGGAGTTCAAGACCAGCCTGGTCAACATGGTGAAATCCTGTCTCTACTGAAAATACAAAACTTAGCTGAGTGTGGTGGTGGGTGCCTGTAATCCCAGCTACTCGGGTGGCTGACGCACAAGAATCACTTGAACCCAGGAGGCAGAGGTTGCAATGAGCTGAGGTTGTGCCACTGCATTCCAGCCTGGGTAATAGAGTGAGACTGTCTCAAGAAAAAAAAATTTAAGTCATAATCTTTCTGCAGTTGATACTTGTATCTGGCATTAGATATATGATATCAAGAAGTCGGGCATGGTGGCTCATGCTTGTAATCCCAGCACTTCGGGAGGCCAAGGAAAGTGCACCACTGGAGGTCAGGAGTTTGAGATTAGCCTGGCCAACATGGCGAAATCCCATCTCTACTAAAAATACAAAAAAAAAATTAGCCGGGTGTGGTGGCACCTGGCTGTCATCTCAGTTACTTGGGAGGCTGAGTCAGGAGAATCACTTGAACCTGGGAGGTGGAGGTTGCAGTGAACCAAGATTGTGCCACTGCACTCCAGCCTGGGCAACAGAGTGAGACTCTATCTCAAAAAAAAAAAAAAAAAAAATCATTTTTCTTCATATTTGGAAAACCTTTTTTTCCCTATATGGAAAATGTTTTTTCAATTCCATTTTTGAATAGATCTCCTTTCCTCTCTCATCTGCTATGTCACCTCTTAGTATTTAGTACATTTAAAAAAGTAATAAGTGGGGCCGGGCGCGGTGGCTCAAGCCTGTAATCCCAGCACTTTGGGAGGCTGAGACGGGTGGATCACGAGGTCAGGAGATCGAGACCATCCTGGCTAACACAGTGAAACCCCGTCTCTACTAAAAAATACAAAAAAAAAAACTAGCCGGGCGAGGTGGCGGGCGCCTGTAGTCCCAGCTACTCGGGAGGCTGAGGCAGGAGAATGGCGTAAACCTGGGAGGCAGAGCTTGCAGTGAGCTGAGATCCGGCCACTGCACTCCAGCCTGGGCAACAGAGCGAGACTCCGTCTCAAAAAAAAAACACCAAAAAAAAACATCCTGGCTAACACGGTGAAACCCCGTCTCTACTAAAAAATATACAAAAACTAGCTGGGCGAGGTGGCAGGCGCCTGTAGTCCCAGCTCCTCGGGAGGCTGAGGCAGGAGAATGGCATAAACCCGGGAGGCAGAGCTTGCAGTGAGCTGAGATCCGGCCACTGCACTCCAGTCCCGGCGACAGAGCAAGACTCTGCCTCAAAAAAAAAAAAAAAAAAAAAAAGTAATAAGTGGCTGGGCGTGGGCTCAGGAGTTCAAGACCAGTCTCAACATGGAGAAACCCCATCTGTACTAAAAATACAAAATTAGCTGGGTGTGGTGGTGCATGCCTGTAATCCCAGCTATTCGGGAGGCTGAGGCAGGAGAATTGCTTGAACCGGGGAGGTGGAAGTTGCGGTGAGCCGAGATCACACCATTGCACTCCAGCCTGGGCAACGAGAGCGAAACTCCGCCTCAAAAAAAAAAAAAAAAAAGGTAATAAATATCCTTGGGTCTGTTTCTGGGCCCTTTATTTGGTTCTGTTGATTAACTTGTCTGTCCCTGCTCTGTTAGCACACTGCCTATTTCTCTTAGCAGGTAGATTTCCCTCTGTCTTCTGAAGTGTCATTGCTCCTCTTGGCCCTTTTGTACTTCCTTATATTTCTTTTGATATGTTTCCCAGGCTTTCTGTCTCTGGTCGTGATGACAACAGTGTGGAGTTAACCATGGCTGAGGGACCCTACAAGATCATCTTGACAGCCCGGCCATTCCGCCTTGACCTACTAGAGGACCGAAGCCTTCTGCTTAGTGTCAATGCCCGAGGACTCTTGGAGTTTGAGCACCAGAGGGCCCCTAGGGTCTCGTGAGTATAGGGGTTGGGACTGCAGGGAACCTAGTGTGAAAGAGCACAGGGGTGTTGTGATTTCTGGCACTGGGAGGAGACAGGGTGGCCAGACAGCCAGGTAGGGGCTGGGGGCTGGGAGAAGCTCTCTGTCAGGGACGGTAGGAACCAGACCCGGGTGGGGTTTTTTCCATTTCCTGTGCAGATCAGGAGGCAATCACTTTTGTCCCTGAGCTGTGGCCTGGGCATCTCTGGGAGGCCTGCCTGGGTCTGTGTCTCCTTCTTCCCCTTCTCACATCATCACATTTCCCAGATTTATTTTCTTCTTTTTTATTTTTTATTTTTTTGGTTTCTTTTTCCCCCATCTCTGGAAGTTTGTCGACTGAAACTCACTTTTATGTTTCTGTTTTTGTGTTGGTTTTGTGCCTCTTTTTCCCTTTCCCTACCCATCTCCTCCTGCCCCAGTTTCTCGGATAAAATTAGTCTCACGCTCGGTAGCATGTGGGATAAGATCAAGAACCTTTTCTCTAGGTAAATCCATGGCCACCGGTACTGTATCTGTTCCTCTGCCCTTACCCATTCCTCACTGTAGCCTTCAGGGGGAGGTGCCCCAGACCCTTCCAGCCTTTCACTCACCCCACTTTCCCCTGCTGTGTGATACCTGGTCCCGTTACCTGTTACCCTGGCTGGGCGCCCCCAGAAGAAGGAAGATGAAATACTCAAAGTCAGGTCCTTAAGGAGTGTTAGGGAGCTTATTGCTTTGCCAAGGGATGGAGATATGCTGCCTGTTGCTGGGGTTCCTGACTCTCAGCTGAGGGCCACCTAAGGTTCTGGGCAGAGCTACTTGCCCTTGAAAGCATTTTTTGGCAGAACCTCTTGAAGTCCCCATGTATATCTGTAGAGGCTTGGTATAGTGTGACCCACATGCTATACCTTGTGGGTCATACCTTGCTGTACCTTGCAAAGCCCTTGTGTCAGGCCAGGAGCCTGAGGCCCAGGGAGGGCAGTTGGGGCCACAGTCTCTCAGTAGAGGTAACAGAGCCAGGATGGGCGTTCATAACCCAGGCCCCTGAATCATCCTGCCTGTCTCTTCTGGGATGTTGGCAGAGGCTGGTGTTCAGGCCTGTGCCTCCTGGTGGCACTTATTCCTCATTTTCCTTTCTCATTTCTCTCCCCATCCTTTGCAAACTTATCTGCTCATTATGGGTTCCCTCTCCAAGCTTTAACATTTAGTCCCTTCCTCCAATGCCTTCGTTCCTTTGGACCCTTGGCTCTCTATTCCCCAACCCCTCCTTCCACTAGCCCCTCGTCCCTGCCCCCTCTGGATTGGAGCAGACAGCTCTCCTACCTTCCAGGCAAGGATCAAAAGACCCAGCTGAGGGCGATGGGGCCCAGCCTGAGGAAACACCCAGGGATGGTGACAAGGCAAGTTGGAGGGGGTGGGTGGTTGGAGGACTGGGCTGACTGGGAGGCTGGAGGGGATAGGCCCATGAGAAACTTGAACTTAGTCTCACCATCAGGGATGGGATTTAGTTGACGGGAGTGGGAAAAGAACTGGTATGATTGGAGAGTGGTCCTGTTTTCTTCTTAACAGCCAGAGGAGACTCAGGGGAAGGCGGAGAAAGATGAGCCAGGAGCCTGGGAGGAGACATTCAAAACTCACTCTGACAGCAAGCCATATGGTGAGGGGCTTGGGTTCCTTGGGTTGGGGTGCAGGGCTCCTTTCCAAGCAGAAGCTCTGAAGCTTGTTCTTTGTTTTTCTTCTAGGCCCCATGTCTGTGGGTTTGGACTTCTCTCTGCCAGGCATGGAGCATGTCTATGGGATCCCTGAGCATGCAGACAATCTGAGGCTGAAGGTCACTGAGTGAGTCCTGTGGTGACATCAGGAAGATGGAGGTGGGCACAAAGGAGTCAGGCCTTTAGGGAGATGGGTGTGCACATTGGATACTCCAGACAAGCACGGGTAACTTCCTGTGTCCAGAATCACCTTTGGTGATAGAAAATTTTTTGAGAAAGGACAGAGGAACCATTGCTTATCTCTCACCTGTGTCTGTGGAGTGGATTCAGTGTATAATGCAGCCTGGGGCTAGTTAGCAGCCCAAATCTGTCTGTTTGCCTGCAGGGGTGGGGAGCCATATCGCCTCTACAATTTGGATGTATTCCAGTATGAGCTGTACAACCCCATGGCCTTGTATGGGTCTGTGCCTGTGCTCCTGGCACACAACCCTCATCGTGACTTGGGCATCTTCTGGCTCAATGCTGCAGAGACCTGGGTTGATATATCCTCCAACACTGCTGGGAAGGTGAGAGCACAGACATGGGGAGAAAGGAGGGAGTGAAGTTTCCAGGCCTTGAGACAAATAGGTATACTAGGGGCATTAGCTATTTGGGGACTGGGTGAGAGAAGAGGCCCTGGGCCTGGTGGGCAGCATTTGAGTTCCCTAATCACTGCCAGATGACACATGCCCACTCACATTCTTAGGGAAGGCATTGTCTATTCTGGACTGACAGAATGCACTTATTATCAGTGGGTTGTGTGCTAGGTACTCTTCTGGGTGCTGGGGATACAGTGTTAACTGAGGTTGAAAAGGTTCTGAGTTGGGTGTGGTGGTTCATGCCTGCAATTCCAGCACTTTGGGAGGCTGAGGTGGGCAGATCACCTGAGGTCAGAAGTTGGAGACCAGGCTGGCCAACATGGCGAAACCTCATCTCTACTAGAAAAACAAAAATTAGCCGGGTGTGGCAGCGGGCGCCTGTAATCCCAGCTATTTGGGAGGCTAACACAGGAGAATTGCATGAATCTGGTAGGCAGAGGTTGTGGTGAGCCAAGATTTCACCACTGCACTCCAGCCTGGGTGACAGAGCGAGACTCCATCTCAGAAGAAAAAAGAAAGGTTCTGGGCCGGGCGCGGTGGCTCAAGCCTGTAATCCCAGCACTTTGGGAGGCCGAGACGGGCGGATCACGAGGTCAGGAGATCGAGACCATCCTGGCTAACACGGTGAAACCCCGTCTCTACTAAAAATACAAAAAACTAGCCGGGCGACCTGGCGGGCGCCTGTAGTCCCAGCTACTCGGGAGGCTGAGGCAGGAGAATGGCGTGAACCCGGGAGGCGGAGCTTGCAGTGAGCTGAGATCCGGCCACTGCACTCTAGCCTGGGCGACAGAGCAAGACTCCATCTCAAAAAAAAAAAAAAAAAAAAAACAACAAAGGTTCTGACTCACAGGGAGGAAGACACGTTAAACACATAACAAAGGAGGCAAGATGGGACTGGGCATGATGGTTCATGCCTGTAATCCCAGCACTTGGGGAGGCTGAGGCAAGAGGATTGCTTGAGGCCAGGAGTTCGAGACTAGCCTGGGCAACATGGCGAGACCCTATCTCTATAAAAACGTTTGAAAAATAAAAATAATAAGAAAGCAATATGATGCCAGGCGTAGTGGCTCCCGCCTGTAATCCAGCACTTTGGGAGGGCGAGGTGGACAGATCACAAGGTCAAGAGATTGAGACGATCGTGCCCAGCACGTTGAAACCCTGTCTCTACTAAAAATACAAAAATCAGCTGGGTGTGGTGGCGTGCGCCTGTAGTCTCAGCTACTCAGGAGGCTGAGGCAGAAGAATTGCTTGAATTGGTGAGGCGGAGGTTGCAGTGAGCCAAGATCGCACCACTGCACTCCAGCCTGGCGAAGGAGTGAGACTCTGTCTCAAAAAAAAAAAAAAAAGGCCAGGTGCGGTGGCTCACACCTGTAATCCCAGCACTTTGGGAGGCCGAGGCAGGCAGATCACGAGGTTAGGAGATTGAGACCATCCTGGCTAACACGGCGAAACCCCGTCTCTACTAAAAAATACAAAAAAATTAGCCAGGCGTGGTGGTGGGCACCTGTAGTCCCAGCTACTCAGGAGGCTGAGGCAGGAGAGTGGCGTGAACTCAGGAGGCGGAGCTTGCAGTGAGCTGAGATTGCGCCACTGCACTCCAGCCTGGGCGACAGAGCAAGACTCTGTCTCAAAAAAAAAAAAAAAAAGAAAAAAAAGGCAAGATGAGTTTGGGGTGGTTAAGTGCTAACAAAGACATGAAAGAGTCTTTGTTAGCACTTAACCACCCCAAACTGGTGGAGTAGGGCTGGGGGCTGTACTGCTTTAGATAGTGTGGTCCAGGAAAGCCTCACTGAGGTGGCTCCATTTAGTCTTACCCAAAGCAACTCGTAAGAGCCAGCTGTGTGTGGACTCTGGGAGAAAATTGCTGCTTTTTGTCTTGGGGTTGGAAAATGGGAGGGCAGGAGGTGTCTGACCCCTCTGTGGTCCCCTCTACAGACCCTGTTTGGGAAGATGATGGACTACCTGCAGGGCTCTGGGGAGACCCCACAGACAGATGTTCGCTGGATGTCAGAAACTGGCATCATTGATGTCTTCCTGCTGCTTGGGCCCTCCATCTCTGATGTTTTCCGGCAATATGCTAGTCTCACAGGTACATGGTTTTCCCTGACAGCCTCATTCTTCTGCTCTTTTCTTCTTGTCAGGGGTGATTCTGTGTGTTTTCAGAGATCCTGTGCCCCAGCTTGTTTTCTAGGTCTGTACCCCTCAGCCTGCCTCTAGTTCACAAGCCTCCCTCAGTTTCTGGGTGTTGGGCCTGATCCTCGTTGTGACCCCCATCCCTCGATGAACCTGCAGGAACCCAGGCGTTGCCCCCACTCTTCTCCCTCGGCTACCACCAGAGCCGTTGGAACTACCGGGACGAGACTGATGTGCTGGAAGTGGATCAGGGCTTTGATGAACACAACCTGCCCTGCGATGTCATCTGGCTGGACATTGAACATGCTGATGGCAAGCGGTATTTCACCTGGGACCCCAGTCGCTTCCCTCAGCCCCGCACCATGCTTGAGCGCTTGGCTTCTAAGAGGCGGAAGGTAAGGCGTTGCAGTCACGCTTGGTCTTCTCAGGATAGGGCTGAAGCATAGTTTAGCCCTAAAGAGACCTGATCACCCATGTTCCTTGCCCCCAGCTGGTGGCCATCGTAGACCCCCACATCAAGGTGGACTCCGGCTACCGAGTTCACGACGAGCTGCGGAACCTGGGGCTGTATGTTAAAACCCGGGATGGCTCTGACTATGAGGGCTGGTGCTGGCCAGGTAGGCAAACCCAGAATTGGTTTGAGGGAGAGGTGATTGGCTAGGGAGGTAGAATGGTGGCTCTTTTGTCCCTTAGGGGATTGAGAGCCACCCTTAACTTCTCCCAGGCTCAGCTGGTTACCCTGACTTCACTAATCCCACGATGAGGGCCTGGTGGGCTAACATGTTCAGCTATGACAATTATGAGGTAGGGAAGGCCTCTCCCCATGACCTGCATCTGTCTGTCCCACCTGCCTCCCTGAATCTCTCTCCACTTGCCAACCCTTCTGTGGTTGATTGCCTGCAACATATCAGGGGGCCTTGATGATCTGGGGAGAGCCCTGAAAAATGCATCTTTTTAGATTCCTAGAAGCTCTCTTCTCTGACACTGTTTGTTTTCTTCCTCCCGTCTGTCCTTCTGTCCCCATTTTCTGCCCATGTTCCCAGGGCTCAGCTCCCAACCTCTTTGTCTGGAATGACATGAACGAACCATCTGTGTTCAATGGTCCTGAGGTCACCATGCTCAAGGATGCCCAGCATTATGGGGGCTGGGAGCACCGGGATGTGCATAACATCTATGGCCTTTATGTGGTAAGGGGCTGAGAGAGGAGAGTTGGTGGAAAGAGGAAAAACAGCCCAGAGACAGGCCTAGGGAACTTGCACCAGATGACAGCTGGCTTTTGCTCCTCACTACCCCTGTTTTCTTCTCTCCTCACCCAGCACATGGCGACTGCTGATGGGCTGAGACAGCGCTCTGGGGGCATGGAACGCCCCTTTGTCCTGGCCAGGGCCTTCTTCGCTGGTTCCCAGCGCTTTGGTAAGGTTTAGAGAATGGAACTGTGGCAGAAGGGTGTGAAGGCCAGATCTCAGGCGCCATGGACCTGGACCTGGCTCTCTGAGGAATGGGAGTCACACACTGCATCAGCTTCCTCAGCTATGCACTTTGAAGGAAGTCGGTGCGGGAGGTCCACTCCTTGTTCAAGTGTTCTTGTGAACTGCATCTTCAGCAGGGTTCTGGGGACCCAGAGCAGATGTGGGAGGTCAGCCATGTAAAAAGCTGAACCCCTTTACCGTGTGCAAGCTCCCCACTTCTTGTCTTCCTCAGGAGCCGTTTGGACAGGGGACAACACTGCCGAGTGGGACCATTTGAAGATCTCTATTCCTATGTGTCTCAGCTTGGGGCTGGTGGGACTTTCCTTCTGTGGGGGTAAGACAGGGAGGAATCTGGGGTCTTGGTTTGGTGGGAGAGGGGCAAAGTAGAGGGCACAGGACCAAGGTGTAAGTAAAGAGAGCTGAGATTCCAGGTTAGGGCCTTGGGAAATTTCTCAGGCAGTATCTCTCCTTCACCTTCTTTTCCAACCTGCTTCCTCTCTTCCTTCTCCCAGCGGATGTGGGTGGCTTCTTCAAAAACCCAGAGCCAGAGCTGCTTGTGCGCTGGTACCAGATGGGTGCCTACCAGCCATTCTTCCGGGCACATGCCCACTTGGACACTGGGCGGCGAGAGCCATGGCTGTTACCATCTCAGCACAATGATATAATCCGAGATGCCTTGGGCCAGCGATATTCTTTGCTGCCTTTCTGGTACACCCTCTTCTATCAGGCCCATCGGGAAGGCATTCCTGTCATGAGGTGAGGCATTCACTTGGGCTGTGAAGAGTGGGCTGAGGTGGCTGGGGGACATTAGGGACTGGGCTTCATCTCTGGGCCTCTTTCTTCACTCAACACAGCCTTGTAAAGGATGGAAAATCATTAAGGTCAAGAGTGAAGGGGAGCTTAATGGAGATGAATAATAGTAAACATTTAAAGAAAATTGCCAGCAGTCATAAACTCTTTCAGAAAAATAAAACAGGGTGATGGGATTAGGTGGTCATAAAAATCCTTTTTGAGGCCGGGCACAGTGGCTCACACCTGTAATCCCAGTACTTTGGGATGCCGAGGTGGGCAGATCACCTGAGGTCAGGAGTTTGAGACCAGCCTGGCCAATGTGGTGAAACCCCGTCTCTACTAAAAATACAAAAATTAGCTGGGTGTTGTGGCACCTGAAATCCCAGCTACTCAGGAGGCTGAGGCACGAGAATCACTTGAACCCAGGAGGCAGAGGTTGCAGTGAGCCGAGATTGCTCTACTGCACTGCAGCCTGGGTGATAGAGTGAGACTCCATTTCAAAAAAATAAAAATAAATAAAAATAAAAATCTTTTTGAGAAGAAGGCTATGTGACATGAAGCCTGAATGAATGGCACAGACCATGTTATGTAGGAAGAATCTTCCAAGCAGAGGGAATTGCAAGTACAAAAATTTTAAAGTAGAAATTAGTTTGTTATGTACTAGGAGTAGAAAAAAACTCAGTATGTCTTGGGTAAGGAAGCAGAGGGAGAACTAGGAGATGAGATTAAGGAGAAAGTGTGATCTGCTCCTGGAGGGCCTTGCGAGCCAGGGTTGTATACCAGGGCGGTGAAAACATACAAGGAGGCTACTGGCAGGCTGCTATGCAGCATGGTTTCTGTATGAGGCAGAGAAGCAGCAGGGAGATGACTTAGGAAGTTAAATGACTAAGATTGGCTTGCATAACTGAGACCTGAACCCCAACCCGACTGACTGTGACCTCCTGGGTCTTAACCCCTGTGCTGTTCTGTTCTTTTTTTTTTTTTTGAGACAGAGTCTCGCTCTGTTGCCCAGGCTGGAGTGCAGTGGCCGGATCTCAGCTCACTGTAAGCTCCGCTTCCTGGGTTCACGCCATTCTCCTGCCTCAGCCTCCCGAGTAGCTGGGACTACAGGCGCCGCCACCTCACCTGGCTAGTTTTTTGTATTTTTTAGTAGAGACGGTGTTTCACCATGTTAGCCAGGATGGTTTCGATCTCCTGACCTCGTGATCCGCCCGTCTCGGCCTCCCAAAGTGCTGGGATTACAGGCTTGAGCCACCGCGCCCGGCCTGTTCTTTTTTTTTGAGACGAAGTCTCACTCTTGTCCCCTAGGCTGGAGTGCAATGGCGTGATCTCGGCTCACTGCATGTACTCTGCCTCCCTGGTTCAAGTGATTCTCCAGCCTCAGCCTCCTGAGTAGCTAGGATTACAGGTGCCCGCCACCACGTCCGGCTAATTTTTGTATTTTTAGTAGCGATGGGGTTTTTCACCATGTTGGCCAGGTTGGTCTCTAACTCCTGACCTCAGGTGATCCGCCTGCCTCCCAAAGTGCTGGGATTACAGGTGTGAGCCACCACGCCCAGACTGTGCTGTTCTTTTCTTATTGTCAGTTCCTGAAGGAGCATCTCTGACTTGTGCCAAAATTGAAGTTTTCCTTTATCGTCTGTCTTTCTTCCTAGGCCCCTGTGGGTGCAGTATCCTCAGGATGTGACCACCTTCAGTATAGATGATCAGTACTTGCTTGGTGAGACATGAGGACAGTTGGTGGTGGGTTGGCATAGGGCCAAGCAGCACTGCCAATGTCCAGGGAGGGACTAATGAGGCTGGTGGTGCAGAGAGCAGGCACTTTGGTGCTCCCTGTTCTGGGAACTAATCCCCCCCTATTCAAGAGTTGATTCTGGCATATTTTAGGGGATGCATTGCTGGTTCACCCTGTATCAGACTCTGGAGCCCATGGTGTCCAGGTCTATCTGCCTGGCCAAGGGGAGGTGAGTTAAGGAAGGGCATGGTGGGGAACGATGGTGGAAGCCTAAGGAGGCAAACAGGATGGACCCTGTGCACTGAGTGATCTGTATTTTACCTCTTTTGTCACCCACAGGTGTGGTACGACATTCAAAGCTACCAGAAGCATCATGGTCCCCAGACCCTGTACCTGCCTGTAACTCTAAGCAGTGTGAGTAAGCCTGGTCCAGCTGCCAGTTTCATCTCCCTGTAAATTTCCAGAAGGGGAGGGAATGTGTGCCTTAGGGTCCAGTACCTACGTGGGCATACATGAGTAAGAGCAAAACATGCTGTGGGGCCCAAGGTTGGACAAGGGGGCAACTTCATCCTGGCATTGCTCTTGCCCTAGATCCCTGTGTTCCAGCGTGGAGGGACAATCGTGCCTCGATGGATGCGAGTGCGGCGGTCTTCAGAATGTATGAAGGATGACCCAATCACTCTCTTTGTTGCGCTTAGTCCTCAGGTAAGTGGACAGGCAGTGCATCTCCTCAGCCATCTGCCTGCCTTCCTAGGACTCAGTTCCCTGAGGTTGTGCCCCTCACTCCCTCTTGAGCTCAGGCACTCACCTATCCCACTTCTTGCCCAGGGTACAGCTCAAGGAGAGCTCTTTCTGGATGATGGGCACACGTTCAACTATCAGACTCGCCAAGAGTTCCTGCTGCGTCGGTTCTTATTCTCTGGCAACACCCTTGTCTCTAGGTAATGGGGCACCCATTCTTCCTTGGCTGCCTTTGCTGGGGCCTGATCCTTGCAGGGGCTCCCAGTTCACTGTGCTCTTTTTTCACATCCTGACCTTGTTTTGGGTCTCCTCCTTCCTTCTGTTCTGATATTTTTTCCCCTGATGGACATCTGCTTTTGCCATCTCCAGCTCAGCAGACCCTGAAGGACACTTTGAGACACCAATCTGGATTGAGCGGGTGGTGATAATAGGGGCTGGAAAGCCAGCAGCTGTGGTACTCCAGACAAAAGGTGAGTGACCAATCTGGTCCCTAGGATGGGGGAAGGAGGGGAAGCCAGGGCAGGTTTAGGGATGCCCTTGCCTGTAGGAACGTAGTTGCTATGCTATAGCCCATTGGTATGACTATGGCACTCTTTCTTATTCCTCCTCCAGGATCTCCAGAAAGCCGCCTGTCCTTCCAGCATGACCCTGAGACCTCTGTGTTGGTCCTGCGCAAGCCTGGCATCAATGTGGCATCTGATTGGAGTATTCACCTGCGATAACCCAAGGGATGTTCTTGGTTAGGGGGAGGGAAGGGGAGCAGTAGTGCTGAGAGATATTCTTTCTTCTGCCTTGGAGTTCGGCCCTCCCCAGACTTAACTTATGCTAGTCTAAGACCCAGATTCTGTCAACATTTGGGCAAGATGAGAGGGCTGACCATGGGCTCCAAATTCCTCTTGTGATCTCCTCACCTCTCCCACTCTGTTGATACCAACCCTTTCCCTTCATTCCCCCAACATCCTGTTGCTCTAACTGGAGCACATTCACTTATGAAGACCGAGAAACCACAGGGCCCTTGTCGCCCCTTCTCTTTCCCTTATTTAGGAGCCCTGAACTCCCCCAAACTCTATCCATTCATGCCTCTTGTATGTTGATGCCATTTCTTGGAAGAAGATGAGGGCAATGAGTTAGGGCTCCTTTTCCCCTTCCCTCCCACCAGATTGCTCTCCCTCCTTTCATTTCTTCCTTCAGGCTCTACTCTAATGTCAGCCCTCCCCTTTTTATGCCCCACCAATACACTGGGACCACCCCTTACCTGGGACAGGGATGAATGGTTCAAAGGAGTGAGGATGCTAAAGATCATTCTTTTCACTCTCATTCTCTCCTTTTCCTCTCCCTGATTCCTTGTAGAGCTGCTGCAGTTCTGAGAGGGGCAGTTCTACCTCCTCTGTCACTTGGCAGAAAGAAGTTTCCACATCTCTTAGGGATGGGCATTAAACTTCTTTTGCCCCCTTCTTGTCCTCTTTGAGGGGCATTTAAGATGGAGAAATCAGTTGTGGTTTCATTGAATCATGGTCACCTGTATTTATTGCTGGGAGAAGCCTGAGGGTGGGGGGAGATGATCATGTGTGCCCGGGGTTGGCTGGAAGCCCTGGGTTGGGGGTTGGGGGAGGAGTAATAGGGGAGTCAGGGTGAAAATTTCTGGGTATTTTTTTTACTTCCTCTTGGTTCCCAGCTGTGACACGTTTTGATAAAAGGAGAAACAATAAAGGGATAAACCATAAATCACTGGTGGTAGTCTGGATTCTAGTTCTAGCCTGAGCCACAGACCCTAGAGCCTAAAGACCTTACATTTTCTTTTTCTTTCTTTCTTTTTTTTTTTTTGAGACTGAGTCTCACTCTGTTGTCCAGGCTTGAATGCAGTGATGCAATCTGGGCTCACTGCAACCTCTGCCTCCCAGGTTCAAGCATTTCTTGTGCCTCAGCCTCCTGAGTCGCTGGGCCTACAGGCATGCGCCACCACACCCAGCTAATTTTTGTATTTTTATTAGAGACTGGGTTTTACCATGTTGGCCAGGCTGGTCTGGAACTCCTGACCTCAGGTGATCCACCCACCTCAGCCTCTCAAAGTGCTGGGGTTACAGGAGTGAGCCACCGTGCCTGGCCTTTTTTTTTTTTTCTTTTTCTTTCCTTATTTTTTACTTTTTTATTTTTTATTTTTTTTTTAGACAGAGTCTCCCTCTGTCGCCAGGCTGGAGTGCAGTGGTGTGATCTTGGCTTGTTGCAGCCTCCGCCTCCCGTGTTCAGGTAGTTCTCCCACCTCAGCCTCCCTCGTAGCTGGGGTTACAGGCGCCTGCCACCATGGCCAGCTTAATTTTTGCATTTTTAGTAGAGACAGGGTTTTGCCGTGTTAGCCAGGCTGATCTTGAACTCCTGACCTCAGGTGATCTGCCTGCCTTGGCCTCTCAGAGTGCTGGGATTACAGGCATGAGCCACCGTTCCTGGCCATAGGCCTTACATTTTCATTTGGCTTTAGCATAAGCATCCTTTTTGTTTTTTGGTTTTTTTTGAGATGGAGTCTCACTGTTGCCCAGGGTGGAGTGCAGTGGCGTTATCTCGGCTCACTGCAACCTCTGCCTCCCAGGCTCAAGCGATTCTCCTGCCTCAGCCTCCTGAGTAGCTAGGACTACAGGCACCTGCCACCATGCCTGGCTGATTTTTGTATTTTTAGTAGAGATGGGTTTCAACATGTTGGCCTGACTGGTCTTGAACTCCTGGCCTCAAGTGATCCGCCTGCCTCGGCCTTCCAAAGTGCTGGAATATCATGGATGAGCCACAGTGCCCAGCCAGCATGAGCAACCTTGATTCAGCAAAATGAGCAAGTGCAAGCCTTCCTTGGGTTGCTAGGTATTTTCATAGAAGAGCCCAGCAAGGTCATCACATTTTAGTAGGCCTAGTTAGTAAGTGGTTATCAGAGCCAATGGAGTCCCTCTTGGATAGAAATAGCCATAAGTTCAGATAGTTGTTTCTCAAATGAAAGGCTACTACTTTTGGGGGCTGTGGGAGATTGAGACAGGGTCTTGTTCTACTGCTGAGGCTGGAGTGCTGGGAGTGCTGTGACATGCAGCACTCCCAGCTCATTGCAGCCTTGACCTCCCAGGCTCCTAAAGTGCTGGGATTACAGGCGTCAGTCACCATGCCCAACCTAAAGGCTTCTGCTTGTAGCTAACAGCACTTTGTAAAGTTTCCCATTGTCTTAGTGACAGGAAGTATACTGTTCCCCGTCTCCCCCTCATTTTGTAGACTGACCACAAGTCAGAGATTATTTTACCAGAAACTTTTTTGCCGGGGGTTGGAGGACTTTTTTGTTTTTGAGACAGGGTCTCACCCAGTCACCCAGGCTGGAGTGCAGTGGCATGATCACGGCTCACCACAGCCTCAGCTGCCCACATCAGCCTCTCAAGTAGCTGGGACTGTAGGTCCACGCCACTACACCCGGCTAATTTTTTTGTTTTTTTGTAGAGACGGGGTTTTGCCTTGTTGCCCAGGTTGATCTGAAACTCCTGGGCTTCTAAAGTGGTAGGATTACAGGCATGAGCCACTGCGCCCGGCTCCCCCCTTTTTTTTTTTAAAGGAAAAATGACTGAGAAGGATGACTTGTGCTTGTGAGGAGGAAGGGGATGCATTCCTGGAATTCCCCAGCTCAGGAACTATTTCCAATCAATTTCCTGGTAGTTAAAACACTTCCTTGGCACCCTTGTTGTCATTTGTTGAAGAAATGTGGGCCAGAGGAAACACTAGAGATGCTGGAATCGGGTGTCTAGAAAGGACACAAAACTGCCTTGTGGCAATGACATAATTTTTGTCAACTTTAGTTTCTTATCTATCTCAAAGTATTATAGTGAGAATTCCAGGAGAGACACTCAGAGGATCATGTGGTGGGCCTTAGATTTCATTCATTTGTGTAATGAGTGTTGAGCAACTGCAGTTGGGTGGCGTGACTGATGGTTGGATGAATAAGGTGAAGATCTGGACGCCAGGACTGGCTTTCTCATGCAATTCCGTGATCGGGGGCGGGTCGCGAGATAGGTGCCACGTGCAGCTACCCAAGATTCTGCACCTACCCGGGATTTGACTGCCGTCCACGCGAGTTTGGCACGCCGGATGTGACGTCACCGCCCCGTGGTTCCCGGAGCCTGGCGGTGGGACCGGAAATCAAGTCTACAAGGGGGCACAGATGACCGGAAGCGTGCCCGGGCGGCGCTGCCAGCCCCGGCTAGGAGCTGGTAGGGGAGTGCGAGGAAGGCGGGACGCAAGGCGGAGCCGGTGCAGGGGCGGGGCCTGCGGGCAGGCGCCGGGGGTTGGGGCGGGAACCCCTCGTCCCCTCTAGACCCCGCCTGCTTGGGCGCGGGCGGCGGCGCGGCCATGAAGCTGAAGCTGAAGAACGTGTTTCTCGCCTACTTCCTGGTGTCGATCGCCGGCCTTCTCTACGCGCTGGTACAGCTCGGTGAGCGGGGCGGGGCGGGGGTGCGGCGGGCTGGCCCGTGGGCGCCCGCCGCCGTGCATCCCGCCCTGGGGATGAACCCCCGGCAAACACCATTCATCCGCTCGACCCTCCGGACAGCTCTGCGGCCGCAGGCGCACTCCCCTCTATAGAACGCACCGCGGCGGCCCGCCGCACTTCGGATGAAATCCAGACTCCTTCCCAGAGCCTGCAAGGCCCCGCATGATCCTGCTGCCGTCCGCCTCTCCCAACCCCATTTCCCACCCCTCTCCCTGGCTCTGCTGCAGCCAGACTGGCTTGCTGACAGTTTCTCGAAAACCCCACGCTCATTGCTCTCTTAAGCGCTTAACTTGTTCCCTCTGCTTGGGGTCTTTTCTTCCAGCTCTTCTCGGGCTGCCTCTTTCTCATCCTTCAGGTCTTAGCTCAAATGTCACCTCCTCAGAGAGGCCTTCCCTGACTACCATAGCTAAAGATACCATTCTTACTCCATTCCCTTTTCTTCTCTATCCTGATTATTTTTTTCATGACCCCATCACAGTTTGTAATAATGTTGTTAATTTGTTTCTTTGCTTAGTGTCTGCTTCCTCCGCTAAACTGAAAGCTCGATGAGGGCAGGGACTGTGTCTGTCTTGTTCCCTGCTGTATCCTCAGCACCTAAGGCAGTGCCTCCTAGGAAGAGTATTCAATAAATATTTATCCTACAATGGAATCAATGAATTTAACAATGAGTCTTTGGTCACCCAGCCAAGGGAATGGATCGAACCCTGCCCCTTATGCAAAGATTTAGGGACAGTGCCACTGCGTTATCCTCAGGTATTTGAAAGACTATCCTAAAGGGGTTCTATAGTGTAATGGTTAGTTAGCACCTTGGACTCTGAAAAGACTGTCCTGTTTAAGGACATGGGCTTGTTATGAGTCCAGAAGGCAAAATTAGGACCAGCAGATAGAAAAGAGGGAATCAGCTCAACATCCAACGTAAAATTGTAACAATGGAATTTATTAAAGTTGGAGAGGGTCTGCTGCTTGAGGCAGTGAGTTTCCCACACCAGAGGTGTAGAAAAGGCTACTAGGGAAGTCATAAGGGGATAACTGCATTGGCTAGGAATTAATGAGAAGATTATGGCCCTTTGGGATGCTGAACATTCTGTGGTTCTCTGCCCCCATCCTCTTTCCCCATTAATGCTTCCTGGGACCAGGCCAGCCATGTGACTGCCTTCCTCCCCTGCGGGCAGCAGCCGAGCAGCTACGGCAGAAGGATCTGAGGATTTCCCAGCTGCAAGCGGAACTCCGACGGCCACCCCCTGCCCCTGCCCAGCCCCCTGAACCCGAGGCCCTGCCTACTATCTATGTTGTTACCCCCACCTATGCCAGGTATGGGCTCTGGTACACCCAAGAGGTCTGCATTGTCCAATAAGTTGGAGTTGATGATGAGGAGTTTGGGGAGGCACTGGGCTAGGAGTTGTTCCTCAAACTAGGGCATGCCAAAGAGAGGATAAATGAACCACATCTATACTAAAATATCTGTGGGAAAATAGTTCATTTTCAGGCCGGGCGCGGTGGCTCAAGCCTGTAATCCCAGCACTTAGGGAGGCCAAGGTGGGTGGGTCACCTGAGGTCCGGAGTTCGAGACCAGCCTGGCCAACATGGCAAAATCCTGTCTCTACTAAAAATACAAAATTAGCCAGGCGTGGTGGCGCATGCCTGTAATCCCAGCTACTTGGGAGGCTGAGGCAGGAGAATCCCTTGAATCTGAGAGGCAGAGGTTGCAGTGAGCTGAGATCACGCTATTGCACTCTAGCCTGGGCAACAAGAGTGAAACTCCATCTCAAAAACAAAACCAAAAAAAAAAAAAAAAAAGAAGTTATTTTTCTAGAAGGAAAATACAAAATTCCTACCAAATTATAAGACAGAACAATAACATTTCAAATAAATTTTGAGCTTGGCAGTGAATTAACTCTCTCTCCTTGGGGACCCTTTGGGGAGAAAGTTAAAACCCCCTGATTAAAGTTGAAAGGGCTTGTCTGGGCGCAGTGGCTCATGCCTGTAATCCCAGCACTTTGGGAGCCCTAGGCTGGTGGATGGCCTGAGCTCAGGAGTTTGACACCAGCCTGGGCAACATGGTGAAACTCTTGTCTCTATAAGAAAAACAAAAAACAAAAAACAAAAGTTAGCTGGGCTTGGTGCTGCATGCCTGTAATCCCAGCTACTCTGGAGGCTGCCCCCATCCTCTTTCCCCATTAATGCTTCCTGGGACCAGGCCAGCCATGTCCCAGGAAGATGGCTTGAGCCTGGGAGGCGGAGGTTGCAGTGAGTGGAGATCATGCAACCTAGGTGACAGAGAGAGAGAGCTCATCTCAAAAAAAAAAAAAAAAAAAAAGTTGAAAGCACTTGGCCTGATAGTCATACTAGGGTCCAGAAATAGTTATACCAGCTGTTACTTAGTATGTTCACTCTCTACCAGGCACTGTGTTTAGTGATTTACATTTGCTTTTGTTTTAAATCAAAATGTAATTGGTTTTACTAATAAAACCAGTTGTGGAATGTGGTTTTTGGATTTGTAGCCATAAGGGTGTTAATACATCTTCTGGGAATCAGATGGCTGTCCCATTCATGCACAGGAAGCTCTAGACCCCAGCTGTGACATGCACACATACACACACACACCACCAGCCCTGGGACAGGCAGGTAGATCTGAAGGATAAAGAAACACAGAAGAGGCCAAGCCCCACGTTCCACGTTCCACATTCCTAGTTTGTTCCTTTTTTTTTTTCCTTTTTTTCTCTCCCCGCCTCCGCACCCTCCCGCGGAGATGGAGTCTTGCTCTGTTGCCCAGGCTGGAGTGCAGTGGTGTGATCTTGGCTCACTGCAACCTCCACCTCCCGGGTTGAAGCAATTCTCCTGCCTCAGCCCCCCGAGTAGCTGGGATTACAAGCATGCGCCACCATGCCTGGTTAATTTTTTGTATCTTTAGTAGAGATAGAGTTTCACCATGTTGGCCAGGCTGGTCTGGAACTTCTGACTTCGTGATCTGCCTGCTTCGGCCTCTCAAAGTGCTGGGATTACAGGCATGAGCTGCCGTGCCTGGCCAGTAATTTTTTGTATTTTATTTTTGTATTTTTTTTTTCTTTTTTGAGATGGAGTCTCGCTCTGTTGCCTAGGCTGGAGTGCAATGGCGCGATCTTGGCTCACTGCAAGCTCTGCCTCCTGGGTTCACGCCATTCTCCTGCCTCAGCCTCCCGAGCAGCTGGGACTACAGGTGCCCGTCACCATGCCTGGCTAATTTTTTGTATTTTTAATAGAGATAGGGTTTCACCGTGTTAGCCAGGATGGTCTTGATCTCCTGACCTCATGATCCGCCCACCTTGGCCTCCCAAAGTGCTGGGATTACAGGTGTGAGCCACCGTGCCCAGCTCTTATTTAATCTTTAAAACAACATTGTTATAAAGAACTGTTATTCCCATTTTACAGTTGAAGAAACTGAGGCTCAGGGAGATTCAGCTATTTTCCCAAGTTGTCTCACATAATAAGTTACAAAACTGGATTTCAAACCCAGATATACCTGATCCCAAAGCCTGTACCCTAAATTTTTTTTCTTTTTTTTTTTTTTTTGAGACAGTTTCGCTCTTGTCGCTCAGGTTGGAGTGCAGTGGCACAATCTCGGCTCACTACAACCTCTGCCTCCCTGGTTCAAGCGATTCTTCTGCCTCAGCCTCCCGAGTAGCTAGGATTACAGGCGCCTGTCACCATGCCTGGGTAATTTTTTGTATTTTTAGTAGAGACAGGGTTTTGCCATGTTGGGCAGGCTGGTCTCGAACCTCTGACCTCAGGTGATCTGCCCACCTCGACCTCACAAAGTGCTGGGATTACAGGCATAAGCCACCATACCTGGCCTTTTTTTTTTTTTTTTTTTTTTAAAGAGATGGAGTTTTGGCCGGGCGCGGTGGCTCAAGCCTGTAATCCCAGCACTTTGGGAGGCCGAGATGGGCAGATCACGAGGTCAGGAGATTGAGACCATCCTGGCTAACACGGTGAAACCCCGTCTCTACTAAAAATACAAAAAAACTAGCCGGGCGAGGTGGCGGGTGCCTGTAGTCCCAGCTACTCAGGAGGCTGAGGCAGGAGAATGGCGTGAACCCGGGAGGCGGAGCTTGCAGTGAGCTGAGATCCGGCCACTGCACTCCAGCCTGGGCCACAGAGCGAGACTCTGTTTCAAAAAAAAAAAAAAAAAAAAAGAGAGATGGAGTTTTGCTGTTATCACCCAGGCTGGAGTGAAATGGCGCAATCTCAGCTCACTCCAACCCCTGCCTTCCGGGTTCAAGTGATTCTCCTGCCTCAGCCTCCCAAGTAGCTGAGATTACTAAAGGCATGCGCCACTACACCCAGCAAATTTTTGTATTTTTTTAGTAGAAATGGGGTTTCACCATATTAGCCAGGCTGGTCTGGAACTCCAGACCTCAGGTGATTCACCCGCCTTGACCTCCCAAAGTGGTGGTGTTACAGGCGTGAGCCATCACACCTGGCCCTGTGCCCTTAATTTATAGTCTCCCACAGCCAGAACTCTGGGGTTGAGGTGGGTGCTGGACATGGAGCGAAAGAACAGGGTAGGTGAGTGTTAGCATGAAGTTGAAAGGCAAGAAAGAGGGAGTTTAGGCATTGGTTGGGAAAGGCCAAGGGAGATGCAGAAGCTGTCTGCCCTGGCTGGAGCCTGCCCCTTTCCCTTGTGCTGCATCTCTCCACTACAGGCTGGTACAGAAGGCAGAGCTGGTACGGCTGTCCCAGACACTGAGCCTGGTGCCCCGGCTGCATTGGCTGCTGGTGGAGGATGCTGAGAGTCCCACCCCGCTGGTCTCAGGGCTGCTGGCTGCCTCTGGCCTCCTCTTCACACACCTGGTGGTCCTCACACCCAAAGCGCAGCGGCTTAGGGAGGGCGAGCCTGGCTGGGTTCATCCCCGTGGTGTTGAGCAGCGGAACAAAGCCCTGGACTGGCTCCGGGGCAGAGGAGGTGCTGTGGGTGGGGAGAAGGACCCACCACCACCAGGGACCCAAGGAGTCGTGTACTTTGCTGATGATGACAACACCTACAGCCGGGAGCTGTTTGAGGAGGTGAGCACCAGGATGGGGAGGGGCAAGAGACCAGGTGCGGCCAGCTTTTTTCGTTACCTTGGTTAGCAGTGTTGCCATTGGCTGCTGGGTGAGGGGCTGGAAGCATGGGGCAGAGTGAGCCGGGTGGCTCTTTCTGCTGATCCCTTTCCCGGACCACCCCTCTGTTTCTTCTCTCCTGACCTCTGTTAGATGCGCTGGACCCGTGGTGTCTCAGTGTGGCCTGTGGGGCTGGTGGGCGGCCTGCGATTTGAGGGCCCTCAGGTACGGGACGGCCGGGTAGTAGGCTTCCACACAGCGTGGGAGCCCAACAGGCCCTTCCCTGTGGATATGGCTGGATTTGCTGTGGCCCTGCCCTTGCTGTTAGCTAAGCCCAATGCCCAGTTTGATTCCACTGCTCCCCGGGGCCACCTGGAGAGCAGTCTTCTGAGCCACCTTGTGGATCCCAAGGACCTGGAGCCACGGGCTGCCAACTGCACTCGGGTAAGGGAATGAAGGTGGGCATAGGAACCTGGCTCTGGGATGGACAGGTGGTGGGGGAGGCACAGTGAGACCCTGGGAATGGGTAGTTTAATCAGGAGGGCCTCTCCAGATTTCTGATCAGCCTTGCTGATTCTACTGAAGGGGAAGCTGGGAACCAGCGTGGGAAAGTGGTCCCTGTCACTCTGCCCCGAGTTCTGGAAACCCATGTGGCACAGAGAGGATAAAGGAATAAGGCCCCGTTTTTTTTTTTTTTTTTTTTTTTTTTTTGAGATGGAGTCTTGCTCTGTCGCCCAGGCTGGAGTGCAGTGGCACCATCTCGGCTCACTGCAAGCTCCACCTTCTGGGTTCACGCCATTCTCCTGCCTCAGGCGCCCACCACCACGCCCGGCTAATTTTTTGTATTTTTAGTAGTGATGGGGTTTCATGGTGTTAGCCAGGATGGTTTGGTTTTGATCTCCTGACCTCGTGATCCGCCCACCTCGGCCTCCCAAAAGTGTTGGGATCACAGGCATGAGCCACTGCGCCCAGCCAGGGCCCCACTTTAGAGGCACTAAGTCTTCCTCCACCCTGCCCTTTACACTTTGAAGCCTACATTGTATGTGTTGATAGGGTTAGAGAATCCATTCCAGGCTGAGAGTCTCAGAGGCCTGGCTGCAGCTGGGCCTGGCTCTCACTGCATCCCTGCTGGCGCAGGTACTAGTGTGGCATACACGGACAGAGAAGCCCAAGATGAAGCAAGAGGAGCAGCTGCAGCGGCAGGGCCGGGGCTCAGACCCAGCAATTGAGGTGTGATGGCGGCCCCACCCCAACTACCACCTCTTTTCAGGCACAGACCTTGTGGGACTGTGCCCCAGGCCTGCCCAGGATGTGGTTTTCCAAGTCCTGATCCCTTGGAGCCAGAAGTGGCCCCTCTGCCCCTCTAGGCCCAGGGCATGGTCCTGCTGCTTCACCCCTCCCCCAGCCTGCCATGTGGCACTGCCCACAGGCTGGGGACAAGCAGCCCTTGTATTGAGCCAGGTTGGCCTTGTCTAGGGTGGAACAAAAGGACCCAGGAGGGAGGGCAGCTGACTAACTGGGTAACTTATTGGGGCTGGGCATGCACTAGGGGGCTGGAGGAGCTGGGCTGGACCCTCCCCACCTGAGCATGCTGACCCCTTTCCTACCTCCAGAATAAAGAATCTCAACCTGGAGGGGCCTCTTGTTTTTCTTTGCTTCTTACATTGGGTTCTTGCTTTCTGATCCTTACAGATGTGGGCTCCTATTCCTGCACAGGTCGAGCCAGGGTCCAAACTTTGGAGTCCTGGCTGCTCCATCAGACAGAAATCAGTTCTCTCAGGCCCCCATCCCCTTGACAAAAAAAGCAATTGCTTCCATCCAAAAGCTTTATTGAGTCTCTGCCAGAATCAGCCTCCAGGCCTTCCCATGTCACTTTCCCATCACTTGTTCTTTGCTGTTCCCTGGTGGTTCTGGCTACAAGGGCTAGTAGGGCATCTGGTTTTCTTTCGTACCTCAGTTCAGCTTGCTAACTATCCTTAGCCCCTCTAATCCCACGATCCCCCCAACCTGGAGCCTTGGTAAGGAATTGTGAGGTTTTTAGATGTGTCCATCCCTTCCTCTTCCTCACCCCAAGCTCCAGGCCTCTAGGCCTCAGATAGATCCTCCTTGGGAGGTGCCTCTCCTGGTGGGGCCTCCTCAGGTGCTGGCCTGCAGGCAACCCCTCCCTGTAGCCATGCTGTTTTCAGCATATCTTTCAGCCCACCGGCAAAGAGATAGCCCTGGGTCTCTCCTTCCCCATCAATGACCCCTCCAAGCCCCTCCAGTGCTGTTTGCAGGTACCGCAGGCCGAGGAGCACCAGAGCCTGTGGGGGAAGCAAGGGGAAAGAGTCAGGGAGAGTCAGCGGTTCCAGGAGGCCCAGGGTTGGAGTCAGTGAGGAGTCCCCGGTGGGAGGAGGCCTCAGATGCTTTGCTGACTCACCTGCAGTAGGAAGGTGACAGCCAGCATGCTACCCAGTGTGCCTGCCAAGTCCTGCAAGTGCTCCAGCAGCACCTCATGGCACCCTTGGGCCCAGAGGTTTTGGTTGGGTTGTCGGGGATCGAACAGTGGGTGGGCGTAGGAGTCTGAAAGACGGTTTTGCAGGCAAGGCCGGGGTGAGTGGGGGTTGCAACAGGAGAAAGGGACCCCATCAGTCAGGTATAGGCCTTCCACATTGCTCTGGATCCGGCTGCAAAGGGAGGGACAGAGAGGTTAGGATGTCTGGAGATAGAAGCCTGGGGGAGGGACTGAGGGGCACAGGTATTGAGAAGGGAAAAAGAATGGTAAAACATTTACTGACTGCTGTACTATGTGCCAGCCAAGCATAATTCACTTATCTTCACAACAACTCTATCAGATAGGTACCTATCAGATAGGTACTATTATCTCCATTTTACAGGTAAAGGAATGGGTCCAGGGTGGTTTGGTAACATGCCCTGGGTTTCACAGCTAATAAATGGCCGAGCTGTAACCGGTCTCTCAGCTACTATGCTCTACTATTGCCCCTCTGAGCCAGGTGGAGATTCAAAGCAGCAGGAGGGAGCCTGTCTAGGGAGGAGGAGGAGGAGGAGGAAGGGAGACGCAAATCACTCACTCAACCACATCCTGGTCACTGGGGTCCAGGTAACGGCTGCTGACCCACTGGACCCCAAACCAATCCTTGTACCCGTGGCGTCCACAGCAGTGGTACCTCAGTTGCAGCTCATCCACCAGCCTTTTGGCCTGACAGTGCCCAGGCACCTCTGTGTCCTTGTA
Organism: Rhinopithecus roxellana; assembly: GCF_007565055.1. Classification (NCBI taxonomy): domain Eukaryota; kingdom Metazoa; phylum Chordata; class Mammalia; order Primates; family Cercopithecidae; genus Rhinopithecus; species Rhinopithecus roxellana. The sequence continues at coordinate 10,145,415 of NC_044563.1, read as the reverse complement.
GTGAGCCAAGGCAGTCCCCAGGCCCTCCTCCAGCGCCTCATCCAGACTCCCAGGCAAAGCCAGGGCTAGCCCGAGGGCGATGACCAGGAGCCCCCCACCACCAGCCGTCCCAGCCACCAGCATCGGGCCCAGGACACCTCGCCAGGGAGGGTATAGAGCTGCATTCAGACTTGCCCTGCTGGCTCCTACACCCACTAGTCCTGTGCCTAGAGCCACCGCACCCGCTACCAGGGCAGCCTGGGGCAGGGCAGGGAACTGACAGGAGGGAGCCAGGAAGGTGCCAAGGTGCCTCAGCTGGACCAGGAGGTGCCCGCTACAGAGGAGGATGAGGCCACCAGCCAGCACCAGCAGCCAGGAGAGGAGCCAGAGCCCTTGTGCCAGGCGGATGCGGGGCTGCAGGGGCAGCACCAGGGGTAACACCGGCGCCATCTCCCATCTCTGCCCAAGGGAGTGCAGAGGTGTCGGGGATGGAACTTGGCTGGGGCAGGATGCTGAGTCAGCCCGGCCCGGCTTGAGCTGGGCTAATGCCACCCTGACCCCAATACCCTGAGCATCCTCCCATCCTCAGCCTTAATAACCCGCCGCCCTCTCAGCCCCAATACAGGATGCCTTGGCCTTGCCCCTTTGGAGAAACTCCGCCCCTAGGCCGAGTGCCAGTTTTGTGACCCCGCCCCTGACCCTCACGGAAGTGGTGGGGCTGGTCCGCTCAGCCCTGAGGAGTTAGGGGCTGGGGGGCGGAGACCTCGGGGCGGGCGCTCCCTATCCCGTCCCCTGGGAATCCGGGGGCGGGGATCCGGGAAGGGCCTGGAGCCGGAGACCGGGAGCAGGCCAAGGGGTCAGCCGGCTAGCCCCGCCCCCGTACTGAGCAGCGAGGCCCGGACAGGGAGGGGTTACCAGGCGGCCCGGCCCCCCCTCGGGCCCGCCCCCCTCCCGCGCTTCCTGGCGGCTCCGCGTCCGGCGCCTGTTTGTGCTGCGGCGCTGTGGCCCCGGACGGCCCAGCCACCCCACCCCCGGGAGCCGAGAGCGGCCCCGGGAGAGTCCGAGGGCCCGGGGGGGTCTGGGGACTGCGGCCCCGGGCCCACAGCGCCCCCTCCAGGCCTCTTCCCCGCGTCCGACAGCGCCCCCGCGGGGTGGTGGTACGGCGCCCTTCGCGCGCGCCCCGGGGTGCTTCCCCTTCCCCTTCCCCTTCCCCTCTCCCCGGCCGTGGCCCCCGCGGCTTAGACGCCTCCTCCGCCGCCGCCGCTCGGAGCAACCCGGGGGCCGGATGGACGGGGCCGCGGGGCCCGGTGAGTACGGGGCGGGGCGGGCGGCGTGCCCCTTCCCGGAGCGCCCGGCTAGTCGGGCTCCTCCAGAGCTGGACGGCTGTCTGGAGGCGTCCCCGCGTGCTCCTCCGCCGCAGGGGCTCCGAGCATCCTCCACAGTTCCTCCGGTCGCCCTCCCTAGTTGCTTGGGTCCTGCTGTCACTTCGGGCTTCCCCAGCGTCATTCTACCTCCCATGTAACTCCGGGCCCCTCGATGTTTCCCTGCCCTCTGCGTTACTCCGGGCCTCTTCTCCTGGTATTTCAGGTCTTTTTCCTTCTGACCGCCGTCCCCTGAGACCTTCACTGTGACTCTGTTCACAACCCACACTCTTTCCTGTCACTCTGGATCTCTTTTCCTGTACTCTGGGTCCTCAGTATGACTCCATTCCCGTGCCCCATCCTCTCCTGGTGTTCCCCCGGCTCAGTTACTCTGCTTTCGCTGGAGACCTGAGCTTGTTGTGGGCGCGTGGGGAGGGCTGCGGTCCCTCCCCTCACCAGTGCGGTGCCTCTCTCTGTGGCTCCCACGTTCCTCGGCAGTACTCCATATTTCCCCCCCGGTATTCCATGGTACTCCCAGCCTTTGCGGAGGCTGAGACGGCAGCAGGAAGGGAGCTTTGCCAGGTTTCTCGCCTGCCCTGCCAGAAGGAGGCCCTTGATCCTCTACCACCGTCTCCTCCCCTCTGGACGAGCATCCAAGCCTGGGGCTGCTTGAAAGGGGTAGTCCTACTGGACACATGTAAAGCTGTGGGGAGACAGAATCCCCTCTACGCTTTCCTCAGGTGATGGGTACATTCTGAGTACCTCTTGCCCTTTTCCCAGGTGAGGGCCCTGCTCGGGAGGCCCTGCAGTCTCTGAGCCAGCGGCTTCGGGTGCAGGAGCAGGAGATGGAGCTGGTAAAGGCAGCCCTGGCAGAAGCCCTTCGCCTGCTGCGGCTGCAGGTGCCCCCTTCCTCCCTGCAGGTCTCTGGCACACCAGCTCCTCCAGGGGACAGGTATGCATGTCGGCACACCCCATTTTTCCTCCTCCTTGGGGCCTCTGGGGCTTCAGGTTAATTCATCATCTCTCCAGCAGTTTTGCAGCGCCCCCAGGACTGCCACCCACGTGCACCCCTTCGTTGGTGAGCCGAGGCACCCAGACGGAGACAGAGGTGGAGTTCAAGTCATCCCCTGGACCCCCTGGCCTGAGCAATGGACCCCCAGCCCCTCAGGGGGCCAGCGAAGAGCCTAGTGGGACCCAATCTGAAGGAGGGGGCAGCAGCAGCAGTGGTGCTGGCTCCCCCGGCCCCCCGGGAATCCTCAGGCCCTTGCAGCCCCCACAGCGTGCTGACACGTAGGTGTCCTGTGGCCCTGTGGCGGAAGCTGGGAGGGGTGGTAGGATTGCAGAGTACAATAGAAGGGCATGACCTTCACTATGCCCCCACCAGGCCGCGAAGAAATTCTTCCTCCTCCTCATCCCCCTCAGAGCGGCCTCGGCAGAAGCTCTCCAGGAAGGCAATTTCCTCCGCCAACCTGTTAGTGCGGTCCGGGAGCACGGAGAGGTGGGTGAGGTTTCCCCTAATCCACCCCGCCCCAGGCGCAGGCTCTCGACTTTCCACATCCCTCACCTCACATCCCTGGGTGGGGTGGGGGGACCTGATTGCCCAACAGGAATAAGGAAACAAACACTTCTGGGGCGCCTGCTGCGTACCGGGCACTGTGCTAAACCCTCGACCTCCTCCATCTCAGTCAGTCCCCACAACATCCTTGGGGGGTAGGTGGTCTCATGCTGTCCATTGCACAGGTGAGGAGGCAGGCTCAGAGAGGGTAAGTCATTTGCCTGGGGTCACACTGCTAGAAGTCAGGATTTGAACCTAACTCTTCCTGACTCCAGTTCCCCTACCCTTTCCACTACATCACAGCAAACCTTCCGAGATCCCAAGAGGCTTTTCTAGAAGCTCCCATGGCTTTCATGGATGGCTGTCCCTAGAGCTTCAGCCCTCTTTCCGCTGGATCTACCAAGTACCACTGTATTAATACTTACTTCTAGAGGGCAAGGGGACGTCTTAGTGGCCGAATGTAGTTGCCTCAGGGAGTATGTACGGGCCCTAGGACACCCGAATGTTCATGCTAGCCCTGTCTTTGGCCTGTGTTTTATTCTCTCAAGAGACAGTATCACCTTACTGTTATCTAACGACAGGAATCTCTGGAGAGATGTAGACTTTCTTGCTTGCCTCCTGGATCCCTGAGAGGCGGGGCTGGTGTACATTCTGGACTCTCTTTGGTCCCATTTTACGGATGGGGAAATGAAAAGGTCAATAGCGAGGCCTGTAATCCCAGCTACTGGGGAGGCTGAGGCAGGAGAGTTGCTTGAACCCAGGAGGCGGAGGTTGCAGTGAGCTGAGGTCGCGCCGTTGCACTCCAGCCTGGGCGACAGAGCGAGACTGAGGCCTGGTGGTCTGGAGGAGAGAAAGGGCTCTGGCACCCTGCACTGCCTCTTCCAACCTTTATGGCCTTGTGCTGTGCACTCAGCCCTTTCAGCCTCAATCTTCTTATCTCTTAAATGGAACTAAAAGTCTCCATCTACTAGGGCCCTGATACTCACGAAGCAAACTACAGGCCTGCAGAGGTGACTGTGGTTTCTGCAGTGACCTCTTTTCTTGTGTCCTGCCCCTCCCCGCTTAGGTCTTCGAACCTGACCCCAGTCCCTGTGCTTTCTCTCTTCCCAACAGCCGTGGGGGAAAAGACCCCCTCTCCAGCCCCGGGGGCCCTGGATCTCGGAGGAGCAATTACAATTTGGGTACGTACAGAGGGACAGAGGGAGAAACTTGGATGGCAGGGTTAGGATTTGGGCTGCAGCCATAGGAGCTATTTTGGGCTGTGAGGTGTGGTGGCTAGGGTTCTGCTCTGTCTTTCCTGGAAGGGGGGTTGTGGGTGGTAGTTGACACCACCCCTTTTCTCTGTAGAAGGCATCTCAGTGAAGATGTTCCTTCGAGGCCGCCCCATTACCATGTACATCCCGTCTGGCATCCGCAGCCTTGAGGAGCTGCCGAGCGGCCCACCGCCGGAGACCCTCAGCCTTGACTGGGTGTATCCTGCCTCCTCCAGTCCCATGGGAACCACCTTTACCACCTTGGGACCCCTCTTCCCTTTACAGTTTTCTCCTGGGTCTATGGGGACAAGGAGCCTTCTAGATCCTCTCCTACCATCATTCTGCTCCAGGTCCTGCCAGCCAGAAGCTCTATCTCCCCTCTTCCTCCTCCTGCCCTTGATCTACCCTTTCCTTGACCGTGATCTCCACCCCAGTTATGGGTACAGGGGTCGTGATTCCCGCTCTAATCTGTTTGTGCTGCGTTCTGGGGAGGTGGTCTACTTTATCGCCTGCGTGGTGGTGCTGTACCGGCCTGGAGGAGGCCCAGGGGGTCCTGGAGGCGGCGGCCAGAGACATTACCGGGGACACACAGACTGCGTTCGATGGTGAGGGGCCTGGGGATGGTGGGCTTGGCAGGAAGAGGGTCTGGGGGCGTGGAGAAGCAGGAGAAAAGAGTTGCCTTGCTGCTCTGCAAGCTTGGAGAAGGTGTCTTGGATGGTCTTGAGAGACCTTTTCCCTAGAGTGTCTTCCCCCTACCTTAGCCTTGCTGTTCACCCTGATGGTGTTCGGGTAGCCTCGGGACAGACGGCTGGAGTGGATAAGGATGGAAAGGTAAGACCAAAGTCAGGGAGCAGGCAGACAAGCTGTAATTGCACTCCAGCTTTGCTTCACACCCTTGACTCTCCTCCCTCACCAGCCCCTGCAGCCTGTGGTTCACATCTGGGACTCAGAGACGCTGTTGAAACTGCAGGAGATCGGACTGGGGGCCTTCGAGCGGGGTGTTGGGGCCCTGGCCTTTTCAGCTGCGGTGAGCTGGCCCTGAAGCCTCTAGACCCCCATTCTTGCCTAGGAGCCCCACTCTTGCATGTCACCAGGAAGCCTTGGAAGTTCTGGCCTTCCTGAACCTCACCTAGGTGGTTCTTTTGAGAAAGGGACATGTGTGTCAACTTCTGCCCTCTCAATCTGTGATGGTACCTCCTAACCTAATGACCACGAACCCTGGATCTCAGGGTTCACTCTGCCCCTCCTGTGTCACCTTTGTTCAGGATCAGGGTGCCTTTCTTTGTGTGGTGGATGATTCCAATGAGCACATGCTGTCGGTGTGGGACTGCAGCCGGGGAGTGAAGCTGGCTGAGATCAAGGTGAGGAGTCCACGTGACTTGGAGGGGCTCCGAGGTTGGGGGTGGGAGTGGTAGAGTGCAGAGAGCTCCAGACTCACCCATATATTTCCTTCCTTTTTGGCTGGGTCACATGGGGCAAATCTCCTAGCTTCTCTGACCCTTAGTTTCTTCATTTGTGACATGGGTTCTGACCTCACGAGGGATAATGTGTTAGATATTAGGGTGATTAATTATGATTGACAGGGAATAGTGCTTTTAGGGGACCAGGGTCTTGAAAGAAGGGTTGTCCTGGGGTTTCTGGGCCTCTACCAGCCAGCTGTCTTGATGCAAATTGAGGAGAGTTAAGTAGAGCGAAGGTATCCAGGGCTTGGGGTGGCTGAATCTAGTGTCTTCCCTTCAGAGTACAAATGACTCAGTCCTGGCCGTTGGCTTCAACCCTCGTGACAGCAGCTGCATCGTCACCAGTGGGAAATCTCACGTCCACTTCTGGAATTGGAGTGGTGGAGTAGGGGTTCCTGGGAATGGGACCCTTACCCGGAAACAGGGTGTCTTTGGGGTGAGGCATGGATAAGTGGAAGGTGATGGGGAGGGCAGAGTGGAAGAGGAAGCACTGGGCTGAGTACTAGGGACCCTAAGGTTCCCTAACCCCTACCTGCCCTGTGACTTTTTCTGTTTTTTTTTTTTTTTCTTTTGAGACGGAGTCTTCCTTTTGTCGCCCAGGCCAGAGTGCAATGGCACTATCTCGGCTCACTGCAACCTCCGCCTCCTGGGTTCAAGCAATTCTCCCGCCTCAGCCTCCTGGAGTAGTTGGGATTACAGATGTGCGCCACCACGCCCGGCTAATTTTTGTATTTTTAAGAGAGACAGGGTTTCATTTCATCATGTTGGCCGTCGCTCCCGGCTTTTTTTTTTTTTTTTTTAAGACAGTGCTTTGCTCTATCACCCAGGCTGAAGTGCAGTGCGGGGTTTCACCGTATTGGCCAGGCTGGTCACAAACTCCTGGCCTCAGGTGACCCGCCCACCTTGGCCTCCCAAAGTGCTGGGATTACAGGCGTGAGCCACTGCACGTGGCCTGTCCTGCGACTTTGAATCTTTGCCCTTCCCTTTGACCTCTGCTGTCTGCTCTCCCCTCCTGCTAGAAATACAAGAAACCCAAGTTTATTCCTTGCTTTGTGTTCCTTCCGGATGGAGACATTCTCACTGGAGACTCAGAGGGGAACATTCTCACCTGGGGACGAAGCGCTTCAGATTCCAAGACCCCAGGCAGGGGTGGGGCCAAAGGTATGCGGCTGGGGGTGGCATCTGGGAAGTCGAGTACTCCAGAGGTTCTGTGGGAACAGAGAGAGGGTTTCCCATTCCCATCTTTTTTTTTTTTTTTTTTTTTTGAGATGGGATCTTACTCTGTTGCCCAGGCTGGAGTGCAGTGGTGTGATCTTGGTTCACCGCAACCTCTGCCTCCCAGGTTCAAGCGATCCTCCCTCTTCAGTCTCCAAGTAGCTGGGAGTACAGGCACACGCCACCACGCCTAGCTAATTTTTGTATTTTTAGTAGAGATGGGGTTTTGCCATGTTGGCCAGGCTGGTCTCGAATTCCTGACCTCAAGTGATCTGCTCACCTTGGCCTCCCAAAGTGCTGGGATTACAGGTGTGAGCCACTGCGCCCAGCCAGGTTTCCCACCTTTTTACCTTGAGAGTTGATAGTTCTCTGGGGGGCTGGTCTAGAAGGGTGTGGGCAGCATAGCAAAGGAGAAACGGCTGGAGCTTTGTGTTTGCCAGATCTCAGGTTCAGATTCCAGTTTTGCCATTAGTTGCCTGGCCTTTAGGAAGTTACCGCACTTCTCTGAGTCTCAGTTGTCCTGTTTGTAAAATGGGGAGCATAACAGATGTGTTGGCAGTATGAGGATGAAACATAGTAGTCAGTGCATTCAACGGCTGGGAGTTCTTACTCTCTTGTGGCAGCCAAAGCTGGCCGTTTCTCACTCCCCTGTGCCCCCAAAACATGATCTGCCTGGGGCTTTGCCAACAGAGACCTATGGGATTGTGGCCCAGGCTCACGCTCATGAAGGTTCCATCTTCGCCTTGTGTCTCCAGCGGGACGGGACAGTGCTGAGTGGTGGCGGGCGGGACCGCCGGCTGGTACAGTGGGGGCCCGGGTTGGTGGCCCTCCAGGAGGCTGAGGTGAGGGCTGGGCTGGGGTCAAGGGAGCGAGGGAGAAGAGCAATGGTCAGTGGGCTCCTGACATTCTGCCACCACTCTGCAGATTCCTGAGCACTTTGGGGCCGTGCGAGCCATTGCTGAGGGGCTTGGCTCTGAGCTGCTGGTGGGAACCACGAAGAATGCATTGCTGAGGGGAGATCTGGCCCAAGGCTTCTCCCCTGTAATCCAGGTTGGGGGTTAAGGGCTCAGGGGAGCAAAGGGCAAAGGGGTGTGAGAGAGGGGCAGGAGTGACAGTCATGCTGTGCTGCAGGGACACACTGATGAGCTCTGGGGGCTCTGTACACACCCCTCCCAGAACCGCTTCCTCACCTGCGGCCATGACCGGCAGCTCTGCCTTTGGGATGGGGAGAGCCATGCGCTGGCCTGGAGCATCGACCTCAAGGTACAGCCCTGTGCCCCTGGATCCCCCATGCCACACCCACCAGGACACCTGTGGCCACCACGCCTTCCCCAGCACCTTGCCTTCTGCCTCCCAGAGGTGGCCAGTTTGTACTGGTATGGGTGCACTGGCTACTCAAATATTAATTCTTCTGTACTGATTGGTAAAAGCTGATGCTTCTAGTACCACCTGGGCATTCCTTGCCGCCCCCAGAACCCCTCAGACTTCCTCTTGGTCCAGCACCTAAATGGTTAATCTCCAGCACAGCTGTTGGCCTCAGTTCTGTGGTTAAATATTTTGATATCACTCCCTGTTTAGGCTCCAGTGACACCCAGGGGTCCCTTCCCTCTCTTCCCATCTTCTCCTTGGGAGTAAGTGGCTTTGAAGTTATCAGGAGGACAAGGGGTCCGTTCTGGTTCCCTCACTAGAAAGGCATTGTCTTGAATTCACCTTCTCCCCTCTCCCAGGAGACTGGTCTCTGTGCTGACTTCCACCCGAGTGGGGCAGTTGTGGCTGTAGGACTGAACACGGGGAGGTGAGAGGGAGCCAGGACTCCCAGGAGGGAAAGCAGGGAGGGCTGGGAAGGGTTCCTGGTACTGGGGGAGTGGGCGAGAGTGACCACTTCTGCCCAGGAGCCACCTGCGCCTTGGCACTCCTCCGTGCCTCTCCCTGCAGCCCCTGCCACCTGGGCTCCCCTCCTCTCCTGTGGTAACCATTTCTCCCCCTCCCCCAACTACTGTCTCCTCCAAGCCTGGGAGTGGAGGAGGCGGCAGCCCAGGATAGAGCAGTGGGAATGGGAGGGGCATAGACAAACACAGGGAAGTGACAGGCTTCCAGCCTGCACAGGGCCTTTGTAGTTGGCCCCTGGTCTGTAGTTTCAGATTCCTTTTTCAGACGGCATTAGAAGCCCCTCAGCCTTTATCCACACTTAGCTCCTTCCCATCTCCCAGCATAAGAATGCAGTGGTGGCTGGGTGCGGTGGCTCATGCCTATAATCCTAGCGTTTTGGGAGCTGAGGCGGGTGGATCACTTGAGGTTAGGAGTTCAAGACCAGGCTGGCCAACATGGTGAAAACCTCATCTCTACTAAAAATACAAAAATTAGCCAGGCATGGTGGCGCGCACCTGTAATTCTAGCTACTTAGGAGGCTGAGGCATGATAATTACTTGAACCCAGGAGGTGGAGGTTGCGGTGAGATCTTGCCACTGCACTCTAGCCTGGGTGACAGAGTGAGACTCTCTCAGAACAATAACAACAACAACAACAAACTACAAAAAAAAATGCACGCGTGACCTGTCGTCTACATCAGAGCTTTTCTGTGTGTGTCTCTGAGCTTCTCTGATTTGCCATCCCCAAGCCTACCCAGGGTGGCCTACCTGGGGGTCTCCTCACATCTTGGCTTTTCGTCTTCCTGTCTGCCTCCACTCCCCTCCCTTCCAGGTGGTTGGTTTTGGACACAGAGACCAGAGAGATCGTGTCTGATGTCATTGATGGCAATGAGCAGCTCTCAGTGGTCCGGTACAGCCCAGGTGGGAGCCACCCCAACCCTGGACTCACATGTGTCCGTGGCCCTTCCCTCTCTGAGTGACTGTTTTTGCAGATGGGTTGTACCTGGCCATTGGTTCCCATGACAACGTGATCTACATCTATAGTGTTTCCAGTGATGGCGCCAAATCCAGCCGCTTTGGCCGCTGTATGGTGAGGAAGTTGGGGCGTGTGGTGGGGCATGATAACAACTGAGAAACTCAGGGGTCTGGTGCATCAAGGGGGCTCTGGGGATGGGAAATGGATGGGATACTTTAAAAATCTTGACCTTTGCTCCCAGGGTCACTCCAGCTTCATCACTCATCTTGACTGGTCCAAGGATGGGAATTTCATCATGTCCAATTCTGGGGACTATGAGATTCTTTACTGTGAGTGGCAGTGGAGCAGGACATGGGGAGAGGGTAATTGGAGTGGGTTTTATGTAGGGGGGGGTTCTTTTTTTTTTTGAGACGGAGTCTCGCTCTGTCGCCCAAGCTGGAGTGCAGTGGCCGGATCTCAGCTCACTGCAAGCTCCGCCTCCTGGGTTCACACCATTCTCCTGCCTCAGCCTCCCAGGTAGCTGGGACTACAGGCGCCCACCACCTCGCCCGGCTCGTTTTTTGTACTTTTTAGTAGAGACGGGGTTTCACCGTGTTAGCCAGGATGGTCTCGATCTCCTGATCTTGTGATCCGCCCGCCTCGGCCTCCCAAAGTGCTGGGATTACAGGCTTGAGCCACCGTGCCCGGCAATAGGGGGGGTTCTTAGAGGTGTTGTCAGGTAAGGGAGTGGAGATAGGGTTAAAGTGGAGTTGGAATTACACATAGGAGAAATTTTGTGATTTGGAAACGAGTTTCACACCATGTCTTGCTGACTTGAGGGAGTTGAAAAATGCTCAAAGTTTCTCAGGGCACGTGTGAAGGACTTGACTTATCTAGGGAGGAGGAACTCATGGAAGCTGTTAGAACTTCAGCCAGTGCTCAGGACAGGACGCACACAGGGTGGGTTTCTCAGGGGGAGGTCACTACTACAGTGACCAGATCACATGCCATCGCTGGGTTTCATGCCAGTCTTTCCAATCTGGCTTTTCCTGGCATCTTCCCTACTGAGGGCAGGGTGAGAGCTGAGCTGGGCGGGCTCCCTCTCCCCAGGGGACGTGGCTGGAGGCTGCAAGCAGCTGAAGAATCGCTATGAGAGCCGAGACCGGGAATGGGCTACCTACACCTGTGTGCTGGGTTTCCACGTCTACGGTGAGCAGGGGCGTGGAACCCTGCTGGAGGGGTGGGGGACAAGGTGGAGCCCAGTTTGGGCTCGGAACGGCGTGTGTCGTTGGGTGCGAGTCCAGAAACCTGAAGATCCAGCCCAGGAGGCCCCTCCGGCCCTCGGGACCGGGAAGGCTTTCCTGGAACGCGACAGTGGGTGGCTGCGGCTGCCGGAGCGCCTGAAACGGTGTAGCTCTGGGCCGTGGGTGGCGGTGGGTAGGAGGTCGGGCTGAGGCCGGCCGCTGTGCTAGGCGTGTGGCCGGACGGCTCCGATGGGACCGACATCAACTCCCTGTGCCGCTCCCACAACGAGCGCGTGGTGGCGGTGGCCGACGACTTCTGCAAAGTGCATCTATTCCAGTACCCGTGTGCTCGTGCCAAGGTGAGGCCGCGGGGGCTGCCGGGGTGGGACGGGTGGGCCCGAGGGCTCCCCCGCCACTGCAACTCTTCCCTCCCGCCCAGGCGCCGAGCCGCATGTACGGGGGCCACGGCAGCCACGTGACCAGCGTCCGGTTCACGCACGACGACTCGCACCTCGTCTCGCTGGGCGGCAAGGACGCCAGCATCTTCCAGTGGCGAGTGCTGGGCGCTGGGGGCGCGGGGCCGGCGCCTGCCACGCCCTCTCGAACCCCCTCCCTGTCCCCAGCCTCCTCCCTCGACGTTTGATCGCTGCCGGCAGGACCTACTGGCCCGGCGGCGTGGCCCCGCCCCGCCCTGCCCCGCCCTAATCCCCCACGACCAGGGGCCGACTCTTTCCTCGACTGACTTCGAAACATTCCCGACGGCGCATTTCCCTGGAGGGCGCGAACGGCGCCCCTGCACACACCGTTTAGACCCGCTGGTTGAGCCGGGCAGCCCCAACCTAGGCCTTGACTCCCGCTGCCTGCTGAGGGGCAATAAACCAGAACCAAAGTCGCCTCCGGGTGCTTTTGTGGGGCGCTGCTGGGTGCCTCCGGGGCCCTGTGGGGTGGGGACGAAGGAAAAGAGGCGTGCGGAAAGGGCAAGGGAGCGTAGACCATTTAAGCAAATAACAGGCAAAATCGCTTGCAAATAACCTGGCGAAGCGCTAAGGCGCGCGAGTCTTCGGGGCGGGAGGAGGAGCTGCAGGGCTCCAGCGAGGACAGAGTTAAGCCCCACTCCTCTCCCGCCCTCGGAAAAAGGGGTGGGGGGGGCCGAGCTGCAACGGAAATAGCCGAGCGGTTGGCCGACAGGAGCCGAACTTCTTCCGGAAGTAGCCGATCTGCGGGGTCTCGCTCTCCGACCTGAGCCGAGCAGTGGGCCTTGTTCTCCGGATCGGCCGAAGGTGTTCCGGAAGGAGGCGAACCCTGAGGCGGGCCGGGCAAGCATTCCCTGCGGCCGGCAGAGCCCAACGACTAGTGGGACTCGGCGCGGGTGGGGGTAGCTGCAGCCTGGCTCTCGCCTGTCAGGAGCCGAGCTCGTTCCGGAAGAAGCCGAGCGGACCGGGGCCAGCCTCAGCGTCCCGGGAGTGAGGCGATAGCTGCGGCGGCGACAGCGCGGGCCGGGATGAACCGCGACGGCTGAGGCAGCGGAGGTGCCGGCTGCGCGGGCCCCAGTGAGACTCCCTCGAAGCGCCAGCCCACCGTTCGGGGCTTTGCCTCTAGCCGAGCCCTGCCCCCGCGAGCCTCCCGGACCCCTTTGTGCGGCCGGAGGCGGCGGCGGGAACGGCCATGGCGGCCAACATGTACCGGGTGGGAGGTGAGTACCGGGCGCAGGGGTACGGGGTCCGGGGCGGGAGAGGTTGGGGTCGGGACTGGAGGGGCTCGACACCGGGTGGCGCGAGGCGCAGCGTATGGGGCGGCATGGACCGGAGCGCGGACCGGAACCGGAACCGGGAGACGAGGAGCTAGGGTGCGGGAAACCGCGACGCGGCAGGGCGCCGAGACTCCTGGAGAGAAGCTGCGGGCAACCCCGACGGCACTTTCAGGGCTGCGTCGGGGGCTCCCCGGGGCACGGAGTGGGCTTCGGAAACCGGTTCCGAAGGAGCTGACAGGGTGGGGAGGGAACGCGAGGGGCTGGGGCGACAGCTTTGCCACCGCGGAGGATCCGCCCGGAGGTTTCCTCTTCCCAGGCGTTATTGTGCGCCTCAGTTCGAAAAGGTGGGGGCCCTGCGCTAGAGCGAACAATTACTTCGCCGCGACTGAGGTGCAACTCGTCGCTGAGTTGTGGGGACTGCAGGGGAACCCCTGCTTCTTGCCTGTTCCTTAAGGCTCACTTTTGAGTAATGGATCTGATTTTAGAACTAGGTGCGGTGGGGGTGGGGGATATCCTTATTTTCTCTTAGTCTTTACACTTTTACATCTCAGCGCTCTCTCTGCCTGAATCCTTATCTTCTTTTAATCCACTCAGGCCAACTTTCTCTCCTACTCTGGTCCCCTGCGTCTCTCCCATCTCCTCTGATCTTCGTGGTTCTCCCCCCTCCCTTCCCTTACAGATTACGTCTATTTTGAGAACTCCTCCAGCAATCCTTACCTGGTTAGACGGATTGAGGAACTCAACAAGGTGAGTGGAGCAGAATCCCTCTTCCTCCCTCCCTCAGTGATCTTTTCTGAGGTTTCTAACTTCAGGTGGAAGAGAGGACCCTATACTAAGTACCCATTCATATTCATTCATTCATTCATTGGATGTATTCAGGAAAGGCTATTGAGAGCTTAGCAGGAACTTGACTATTCTGTCTCTCGGGGGCAAAGGAAAGGGATTTGGAAGTCTGTCCTTGAATGTAAGTCTTTACTCATATTTTCTTGGGCTTTTTAATTTAGGTCCCTCTGAAACTTACTGTTATTTGTTTCTTTGTGTATTTCTGTTCCTAGATGATCAATTTTCATTGCTACGTTGTTTTGTTTTTGTTTTTGTTTTTTTTCTCCCCTTAGACTGCAAATGGAAATGTGGAGGCAAAGGTCGTCTGTCTTTTCCGGCGCAGGGACATTTCTAGTAGCCTCAACAGCTTGGCTGATAGTAATGCCAGTGAGTATCTTCATCCCTTTCTTTTCCCCCTCCCCATGATCTGAGGCCTGGGCATGTCCCTGCAGGTATTTCCCCTGGTAGCATGCCCAAGGCAGAGGTGTGAGTTTGGGGGTGGGAAATGCCTGGCCTGAGGAGGGAGACCTGTTTTTACACGTTGGGGTTGGAAGCAGAGTGGAGAGATTGTGATAAGGAAAGCCATAATATGGTTTGTGTATGAGAATAGGAGAGAGACGATAAGGTTTATTTAGGGGATGAAGACGGGGTTTAGAGAAACAGAATGCTTTTCTAAAGGGGGGCAGTTTGGGATACATTGGGGCAGTAGGTGGTGACTGAAGGTCAAGGTGAAGAGGAAGAGATTGTACTGAGAAGCCCGCATAACAGAGAAGCAGGCTTATTTTGTAATCACAAACAAGGTGGTGAGAATACCTGGAAGTTAGAAGATGGCTGAAAGTTTTCTTGCACTTTGTAATTTCTCACCTCGCCCATTTCCCCGCCTGCCCCCCTCCATTTTACATCTTTCCCTTTTCATTTTGCTCTATTTTCATTCTCTTTAAGGTCTCATTTTCTTTTTAAAAAAAAAAACATATTTTCCTTAGCTTCTTTTTCCTTTCCTGCTTTGGTTTTCTTTTTCCTTCCTTTTGTTCCACCTTTCTAAATCATTTTCCTTTTTCAGACTACTCTGGGTGAGAAGGGGTTAAAGAGGAGCCAGGCTTACCAAGTTCCCTGGCCCTTTAGGGTTTCCAGCCCCATCTGGCAGGGGCTGACCTTGGCCTTGTCCAATCAGAAGGGGTGTTGGGGGTGTGGTCCCCCTTGCCTTAGCACAGGGTTTCCGGAGCACACAAGCGAGGGGTGGAGCCTACTGCACAACCCCCCCTTCTCCCTGAGGTTGGGAACAATGCACCAATGAGCCTGGGCCTGAGGCTTTTCTGCCCCCTCCCACTTTGGTTGGCGCCTAGCCAGGTTAACCCCTTCCACTAGGTTTCAGGGCAAGCTGCAGCTCTTTCAGGAGGAAGGTATTGGCACTGGCTTGAGAGGTGTTGTCCTTGAAAACCCTAGGAACTATTATTAGCCAAGTAGAGAATGAGGGATAGTTAGGGCTGCGTGTGATGTTTTAGAGCAAAGAGTCTCCTGAAATTGAAAAGAACTGGTAAACACAGTCTTGTGTGGTATTTTTTTTATCTTACTGGGTTCCTGGACTTCAGGCTGGTTTAGCAAGACACAAATGTAATGTTCTTGCTGGCCTGTTGTGGACTTTGGTGTCTGAGCATTGGCAGCTGGGTAGTGATGTATGTCTACAGCATTCTTCGTACTCTCAGCAGTTCTTCCCTAAGAGCATTACTGATAGAGTTGGGAGCATCTATGATGGGGTATACAGCTAAGAAGGAAAGCTGGTAGGATAAAGGTATAGAAGGCAGACACCTGGGAAATGTGAGAAAAAAACAGCCAAGATAGGAAATATTTTCCCTGAGTTAGAGTTTCCAGGGTGGTGTCTTGCTGGATCCATTTCTGACTTGGTTTCTTCCTCCTTAATCTCCCAGGGGAGTTTGAAGAGGAATCAAAGCAGCCAGGGGTGTCTGAGCAGCAGCGCCATCAACTGAAGCACCGGGAACTTTTTCTTTCTCGGCAGTTTGAATCATTACCAGCCACGCACATAAGGTACTGGACAACTGGGGCCAGAATAGCCTGCGTGCACTTAGGTAGAAGATGGAGAGAAGGAGGTGGTATTCAGAGATGCTGTGGGGAGGGAGAGTGGGGCTCACTGGGGTTTTCTGATCTGTCTCCTATAGGGGGAAATGCAGTGTGACCCTCTTGAATGAGACAGATATCTTGAGCCAGTACCTGGAAAAGGAGGTGAGAAAGAGATGTTGAGAGAAGAGGGAGGGGAATGGGTATTGCTCACAAAAGGGAGGGGGAAAGGAGGACAATGATGAGGTACCGGGTTGCCAGACTGCCGGTCATGGAAACTGAGATACACCTCCCTCCCTGCCGCCTATGTGGATTGCTGCCCTGCTTACCTTGTCTCTCCCCAACTCCAGGACTGCTTTTTTTACTCACTGGTGTTTGACCCTGTGCAGAAGACACTTCTGGCTGATCAGGGCGAGATTAGAGTTGGTTGCAAATATCAAGCTGAGATCCCAGATCGCTTGGCAGAGGGTAAGCAACAGGAGAAGACTGTATGGCTACTAAGTTATATAATTCTAAGGGGCACTTTATTTTTTGTATTTTTTTTTGTGATGGGGTCTCGCTCTGCTGCCCAGGTTGGAGGGCAGTGGTGTGATCTCAGCTCACTGCAAGCTCCGCCTCCCAGGTTCATGCCATTCTTGTCTCAGCCTC
This sequence comes from Rhinopithecus roxellana, assembly GCF_007565055.1. Classification (NCBI taxonomy): domain Eukaryota; kingdom Metazoa; phylum Chordata; class Mammalia; order Primates; family Cercopithecidae; genus Rhinopithecus; species Rhinopithecus roxellana. The sequence continues at coordinate 10,129,232 of NC_044563.1, read as the reverse complement.
CCGAGTAGCTGGGACTATAGGCTCCCGCCACAACGCCTGGCTAATTTTTTTGTATTTTTAGTGGAGACGGGGTTTCACTGTGTTAGCCAGGATGGTCTCGATCTCCTGACCTCATGATCCGCCGGCCTTGGCCTCCCAAAGTGCTGGGATTACAGGCGTGAGCCACCACGCCCGGCCCCAAGGGGCACTTTAATGTTATAGTCTGTGTGAATGGTGTCACCTGGGGTTGTGTAGTGCACAGTCTGCAGGGCTCTCTGCCATGACCCTGACAGAATGGGACCGTAGGAACCGGGAAAGGGCAAATGGGAACAGTTGGGAAGAGAAGTCGGAGAGTTGACAGAATCCAAGCAGAAGAGGAAGGAGGAAGTGCTATTGTGAATGAAAAGGCACCAACTATTTCCCCCTGCCCTCTCTCTGTGGTTGCCATTGTTCTGTTCCCCAGGAGAGTCTGATAATCGGAACCAACAGAAGATGGAGATGAAGGTCTGGGACCCAGACAACCCTCTCACAGACCGGCAGATCGACCAGTTTCTCGTGGTGGCCCGGTGAGGGGTGGGTGGATAGGGAAGATGGGCTGGGGGAGGTGTGGACATTGTTCTGAGTCCCATGGTTCTTAGAGGTGGACTTTATTTCTTTCATTGGCATAGATATTTTCCTTCTTTCTCTTCTGGCTTAGTTTCCCAGCCCACTTGGGCTTTCTTCATTCTTTGGCTTTTGACTTCTCAATTTCTCCCTTAGAGCTGTGGGAACCTTTGCAAGAGCTCTAGATTGCAGCAGCTCCATTCGGCAACCAAGCTTGCACATGAGTGCAGCTGCTGCCTCCCGAGATATCACCCTGGTGAGCAGAAGTTGGTGGGTAGTTGGGCAGGCTGGGCTTTTTGGGGACTTGCAGAGCCTAGGGACAGGAGAGGAGGGTATCTCTGAGGGAATGGGAGTGGTTTTTTTTTGTTTGTTTGTTTGTTTGTTTTGAGACGGAGTCTCGCTCTGTCGCCCAGGCTGGAGTGCAGTGGCGCGATCTCAGCTCACTGCAAGCTCCGCCTCCTGGGTTCACACCATTCTCCTGTCTCAGCCTCCGGAGTAGCTGGGACTACAGGTACCCGCCACCACGCCTGGCTAATTTTTTGTATTTTTAGTAGAGACGGGGTTTCACCATTTTAGCCAGGATGATCTCGATCTCCTGACCTTGTGATCTGCCCGCCTCGGCCTCCCAAATTGGTGGTTTTATGGGTGTGAGCCACCGTGCCTGGCCGGGAGTGGGAGTGTTTTAAGGAGCAGGAAGGGAGTGGTGCCAAAAGTTTCAGGTCCTCAGTTGCTCTCCATCTTCCCCGTAGTTTCACGCCATGGATACCTTGCAAAGGAACGGCTATGACCTGGCTAAGGCCATGTCGACCCTGGTACCCCAGGGCGGCCCGGTGCTGTGTCGGGATGAGATGGAGGAATGGTCAGCCTCAGAGGCCATGCTATTTGAGGAGGCCCTAGAGAAGTATGGGAAGGACTTCAACGATATTCGCCAGGATTTTGTAAGTGGATTACGCTAGGAGGAGAGGTGACAGGTGAGGGAACCAGGACGTGGGGCCAGATGCCTGCTCATTCTTCTCCCTCTGTCCCTTAGCTACCCTGGAAGTCACTCGCCAGCATAGTCCAGTTTTATTACATGTGGAAAACCACAGACCGGTATATTCAGCAGGTATCATCTGGGCTGGGGAGGGTGGACCATAGGCTACCTGCTGACCTCTGCCTTCGAAGTTGATTATACTCTCCCTGCTCTGATCCTTCTCTTTCTTTTTTCCTTCTTACAGAAAAGATTGAAAGCTGCTGAAGCAGACAGCAAACTGAAACAGGTCTACATCCCCACCTAGTAAGTGTAGTGGTTAGGGGAGACCAGAGTGTTTTCCTTCCCTTCCCCTAACTTGTGCCTTCCTCAGTGATTGGGGGTGGGCAGGAGGTAGGGTCATATTGAGAATGGAAATTGATTCTTTTCCTTGACCAGTTGCTTGGTTTTTCCCTTCTCCTCGCTTTAGCACTAAGCCAAACCCTAACCAGATCATTTCCGTGGGTTCAAAACCTGGCATGAATGGGGCTGGATTTCAGAAGGGCCTGACTTGTGAGAGTTGCCACAGTGAGTTATGGGGGCACTGGGATGGTGGGGATGGGTGGAAGGCCTGCTGTGGCTCAAGAATCTGTGGGGCTCAGGTAGCATGCTTCTTCCCTGTCCCCCTCCTCTCCATGCTCTACAGCCACACAGTCTGCTCAGTGGTATGCCTGGGGCCCACCTAACATGCAATGCCGCCTCTGTGCTTCCTGTTGGATCTACTGGAAGAAATATGGGGGACTGAAGACTCCAACTCAGCTTGAGGGAGCCACTCGGGGTACCACGGTAAGGATCAGTGGGGGGAAAAGCAGGGGAGAGCAGTAAGCATATTGATGTGACCTTAGGTGAGGGCCAGAATATCCAACTCTTTATATGGTGATGGTTTGATGGGCAGGGGGTGCTTGATGCTGGTTGGGGAGACATATAGGCCAAGAGGTCAGTAAAGAGATTAGGTAGGAATAAATTGTCCTCTGCAGGGAATGGAAGAAAGAAGGGAGCCTCAATGCTGATTTCTGCTCTCTCTTTCCTATGCTCTTCTAGGAGCCACATTCGAGGGGTCATTTGTCCAGACCTGAAGCTCAAAGTCTCTCCCCTTATACAACCAGCGCCAACCGGGCCAAGCTACTGGCTAAGAACAGGCAAACTTTCCTGCTTCAGACCACGAAACTGACCCGTCTTGCCAGACGCATGTGCAGGGACCTATTACAGCCAAGGAGGGCTGCCCGACGGCCGTATGCTCCTATCAATGCCAATGCCATCAAAGCAGAGTGTAAGGGCAGGGAGTGATGGGGCTGGTGGTGGGTTTAGGGTTGCTCTGGTCAGAGACGATTGTTTCTCTGGATGTTTAATAACAGGAGGCATAGTAGGCCACAGGTAATTTTTTAAAGATTAGACTTGGCTTCTGGCCTCAGAGGAGACCTGAATAGTGAAGCCCTTCAGAAGCTTTCATCTTTGTTCTCCAGGCTCCATTCGACTTCCTAAGGCCGCCAAGACTCCATTGAAGATTCACCCTCTGGTGCGGCTGCCCCTGGCAACTATCGTCAAAGATCTGGGTATGGGATGAGGACCAGTGAAGGTGGCATCAGGCTCCCAGTCCGTTCCCTGTCCGACATCATCTCTCCCCTTGTTTTCTTCTTCCCCATAGTGTCCTCAGAGATTTAGTTTAACAAACTGTACTTTTGTTGTTTAATAATTTTTTTTGTAAACTATTCAGTATTACTGTACTGATTTGATAAGGTCATACTGATATTTGAAATACTAGTGATAGCTTGCCAGAACCTTTTCCCATTGCTACTTTTGGGGATGCCCAGGTAAACTGCTGGTCCAGGGAAGAGATGGAAGTAACAAAGGGGAACTGCGTAGGGAAGAAAAGGTGTGAAAGTTTTCTATTACTTTTTTTCCAGTGGCCCAGGCACCCCTGAAACCAAAAACACCTCGGGGTACCAAGACACCGATCAACAGAAACCAGCTGTCTCAGAACCGGGGACTGGGGGGCATTATGGTGAAACGGGCCTATGAGACTGTGAGTTGACAGAAAGGGGTGGGCCAAGCTGAGTTGGGTGGGCTTTTGTTTCTCGTAGGAGTCTGAGAGGGTCCCTTCCCTCATTGTGCCATCCTACCTCTTTTCCAGATGGCAGGGGCAGGGGTTCCTTTCTCTGCCAATGGAAGGCCTCTGGCTTCAGGGATTCGTTCAAGCTCACAGCCAGCCGCCAAGCGTCAGAAACTAAACCCTGCTGATGCCCCCAATCCTGTGGTGTTTGTGGCCACAAAGGATACCAGGTAGGGAGTCTACTGTGGGAGGGGGTGAGAGGGACAGTCCAGGCTGGTGAGTGTGGGGAGTAGGAATTTCAGAGCAAGAGCTCTAGGAAGGTTGTGGATGAAGGATGGGGATGCCAGAAAAGAATGGGCCAGAAGGCAGAATTGCAGTGTGGAATGTGGGGCTTCACCTGGAGGGCTTAGTGTTCTCTAAGCCTTTTCTGTTTCTCACTTGCTCTTTCTGGCCAGGGCCCTAAGGAAGGCTCTGACCCATCTGGAAATGCGGCGAGCTGCCCGCCGACCCAACCTACCCCTGAAGGTGAAGCCAACGCTGATGGCAGTGCGGCCCCCTGTCCCTCTACCTGCACCCTCACATCCTGCCAGCACTAATGAGCCTATTGTCCTGGAGGATTGAGCACCTGTGGGGGAGGGAGGTGGGTTGAGAGGTAGAGGGTGGATGCCCAGGGCACCCAAACCTCCCTTCCCTTTCGTGTCAAAGGGAGTGAGGAGTAAGGAAGAGAGCAAGTGAGTGTGCGTCCCTGGAGGGGTTGGGCGCCCTCTGGTGTTACAACCTCGAGACTTGTCTCATGCCTCCATGCTTGCTGATGGAGGACAGACTGCAGGAACTTGGCCCATGTGGGAACCTAGCCTGTTTTGGGGGGTAGGACCCACAGATGTCTTGGACAGTTTTGGGGGGAGGGTTTTTTAATTTTTTAAAAATTTTGCCTCCCTTTGTGAAAGGGGATGGGGAGGGGAAGAGTAAATAGATAACAGGTGGTGGTACCTGGTTGGGGGAGGGGGGCATGCACTGCCATGTCTTTTTTTTTTTTTTTTTTTCCTAATTGGGGGTTTCTCTTTCTGTCCGGTGTCCGGACTATCCTAATTGGAGTTTGAGGCCCCTAAGCTGGCATCAACCCCAGGCCACGCTCGCTCTTTCCTTCCCTCCCCTCCCCCTCCGCCTTTTGTACGCCAGTTCTCAGAAATAAAGATCTTTTGTCCGTTTTTTTAACCTCGGATTCTGTAATTGGTTCTTATAGTAACAAATAAAAAGCTGTTTTCTTCAGCTTCTCCTGGCTCAGCTGTTCTTTGCCATGGGTGTGTGTTGGGGGTGTCTTTGACAGGGAAAATAAAGGACAAAGGACAACAAAGGAGGTACAGATGGTTCTTGCCTTGGGAACAGCTTTATGAGATACGCAGCCTGGACCGAGGCGGCTTGCTCCAGCTAGCCTTCTTGTGGGATCCAAACTGCTCCCCAGCTCCCAGTGGTGATGGAGCCCAAGCACCATCTTGGCCCAGATTCTTTCAAAGGAGTTGAGATGAGCTTTCTGGATGACTGGTGCCCTCCATAGGAAAGGGGAATGGGAGTGTTTCTTCCTCTGTTTCCCACCTCTTACTCCCATCTCCCTTTTACTTAAGGAATTCTGGAAGTTGCTAGCAGCCAGGGTAACATGTATACCACCTTGGTGGTGGTGATGGGGGTTATAGGAGGATCCTCTCACCTAGCTGTGTGGTGTATTTGGCAGACGAATTCTAGCACTGAACCACCTGAGCACCTCTAGGTGTATGTGTACAGCCTGCTGCGTCAGGATCCTCAAGGCCAGTCTCAGCAACTGCCTTGATCCACTGTAGCACCGTTTCCTGCCTGAAAGGTTTGGGACACTGAGATCAGATGCCTGAGCTGGGCCCATTAGAAGGAACACCTTAGGAGAGAACAAGAAGTTCAGCCTACTGTGTGCTCCTTGGGCACTTCCTTTAGAGATGGGGAACAGCCTCAGCAGTTGTGACTTGCTCAAAGTCAAAGACCTTGGTGTCTGCCTTAGGTCCATGGCTCTTTGCGCCATTCAAAGCTGTGGGCTGAGCCCATCTGAAAGTCCTCTCCACTTCGTTATGATCCCTGTCCCTAGGGCATCCCCAGCTCCTGTAGTCCCTCCCTGTACTGAGCCTACACCTCGGCGGTGTTGGGAGGAACTGACAATTATACTAGGTGGGGGTTGACAGCATTCGCTCCCTCCAGTGTCTTCACTCAGTTATCGGTACTCGGTTTTGTCTTGTCGCACTGCTCTGAGGTGCGCCAGTGGCCCTGGCGCCTCGGGAGTACACCATGCAGCCCACTACTGCGGAAGGAGTGGGCCTGGCTCCAGGGACCTTGTGGAGTCCGGAAGGTGCCCGGTGGTGGCAGAGCTCCCCAACCAGGGCTAGAAGCAGTCGCAGAACATCCGTTTTGCGAGAGGACAGGGGGTGGAGGGAGGGAGTAACAGCCCTGAAAAGGTTGGAAGTCCAGTAACAGGTCTGGGTTCCGTGGGGCAAAGGATTGGAAGCCGCCGATCCTCTGCCTTTATTCGTCGGGTAAATAAGGGTCGAGGGTACAGACACAAGGGTGTCTACTGCAGGGTGAAGGAGCTGCAGCTAGACGCTACCCGGCGCCAGCCTTTGTGGCTGCTGTCATAAATATTCACGACGCTTTGGGCCAATCAACGCCTGAACACCTTAAAGCACACCAATCGGCTTACCGCATGCAGATAAGCATCGTAACGCGCGGCTTTTCCTAAAAAGGGCGGGGGACTAGATAGCCGCGAGGAACGGAACCCGGAGTCGAAGAAGCTTGGTTTCCGGAGGAGTGTGTCCGCGCAATTGGACGACTTATGTCACTTCCTATCGGACCGGCGGAAGTAGCTTCCGAGCGCGTTGCGCTTCAGAGAAGTGGGTTCCGGTCGTGGCAGAGGTGCTTGTGTTTTTGTCGGTACAGGAGAGTCGCTATGGCGGCGGTGGATTCGGATGTCGAATCGCTGCCGCGTGGGGGTTTCCGCTGCTGCCTCTGCCACGTTACTACAGCCAACCGTAAGCGGTGGCTAGTGAGGGACCCGGGTGGTTGCGGGCTTTCATCTTTTGATCCTGGCGAAAGTTAGGGTTATAGGTAATCGTTCCTGTCAGGTCGGTTGGTAGGGTCTCTCACCTCCGTTTTTACTCCGCAAGTCTGAGGGGATTTGGAGAGTCGGGAAAGTCCCACCACATTACCCTCCTCCTCAGTATACGAAATCTCCACAACGCGTTTCATTGTTTTATTTCTTCTTTAACCATCATCTATTGGACATATGCTCTGTGTCTGGCATTCTGCCGATCTTTAGGGTGGGGGAAGGGGGTTCAGAGATGAAGGAGTTCACCGTGTAGAGATGGAGAAAGTTTCAATGCTTTATAGATATGTTTGGAGAACTGTGGGACCACAGAGAATCAATAACTAAATCAGAGGACCCCTACAGAGGACTTACTCAAAGGCGGGGACGGATGAAATAGATGGCATGAATGACTAGACCATAAGATACCAGTGAGGAAGAGACAGAAGATGGGTTTGGAAAAATAGACAAGGTTCTTGTGTGACAGACAAGGGGTTCGCTGTAACTTCAAATTCCACTTTTTTTTTTTTTTTTTTTTGAGACAAGGTCTCGCTCTGTCACCCAGGCTGCAGTGCAGTGGTGTGATCTTGGCTCACTGCAGCCTCAACCTCAGCTGCAGAGCGATACCCCCGGCTAGCCTCCCAAGTAGTTGGGTCTACAAGCGTGCACCACCATACTTGGCTATTTTTTTTTTTTGAGACAGAGTCTCGCTCTGTCGCCCAGGCTGGAGTGCAGTGGCGTGATCTCGGCTCACTGCAAGCTCCACCTCCCAGGTTCCCGCCATTCTCCTGCCTCAGCCTCCTGAGTAGCTGGGACTACAGGCGCCCGCCACCATGCCCGGCTATTTTTTTTATTTTTGGTAGAGATGGGGTTTCACCCTGTTAGCCAGGATGGTCTCGGTCTCGTGACCTCGTGATCTGCCCGCCTCGGCCTCTCAACGTGTTGGGATTATAGGCGTGAGCCACCGCGCCCGACCTTGGCTAATTTTTTAATTTTTTGTAGAGATGGGGTTTCACCACGTTGCCTAGGCTGGTCTCCAACTCCTGGCCTCAAGCGATCTTCCCATCTTGGCCTCCCAAAGTGCTGGGATTACAGGTGTGAGCCAATGTGCCCGGCCCTACTTTTGAAGTCTGGAATCACAATCTTCCCTAAACAGGGTCTACTTCCATTCTTCCTTTTCTCTGTGAATGGCACTATCACTGTTCATCCAGTAAGCCAAGCCAGAAACCTAGGAGTCTTCCTTGGCCCCACATTTACTTTGGTGACTCAAGCAGCTAACTCATACTAAAATAATAGCAATGACTAGTTTTTCAGCATTTACCATCTACCAGACTCTCTGCCAAGTGATACATAAGAATAATACCTGTGTGTGAGGTGCTAGATACTGTTATTTCCATTTTATATCTGAGGAAGCTGAAGCATAGTGAGGCTTCATGACTTGACCAAGGTCTCACACAGCTTGTCAGAGCTGGGATTTGAACTTGGGCAATGTGATTTCAGATCCTGCCCTTGACATCACTATGTCATACCATGTCCAGAGATGATCCACGAAGTATTCCAGGATCTGAATTTTTTTAGTTCTTCTGTAGATGACCTGGATAAGTTACCTGTTAATTTATTTCCAGCTCTACCTAGCACAAATAGATGGTTTAAGAAAGACTTTACTATCACACTGTTCTTTAAGTAAAAATAGATGAAATACTTATAGTGTAGCCAGTTCTCCTGGGAACCCATCTCTACTAAAAATACAAAAATTAGCTAGGCATGGTGACACACACCTGTAGTCCCAGCTACTCAGGAGGCTGAGGCAGGAGAATTTGTAGAACCCCCGGCGGCAGAAATTGCAGTGAGTGGAGACTGTGCCACTGAACTCCAGGAGCAGGGGCAACAGTGAGACTGTTTTTAAAAAAATTTTAAAAAAGAATGTACTATTTAGACAAAGTTATAAGAGAGGAAGGTGAAAGGAGCCAAGACTTTGTTTAGTCAAAGGTCACAGTTTCTGTGGCTTGGAAGGATCAGTAAGATTTAGGTATACAGAGAGCAAAGGCAGACACGCTGAAGAGTGCTTTGGATGTTTTTTTTTTTTTTTTTTTGAGACGGAGTCTCGCTCTGTCACCCGGGCTGGAGTGCAGTGGCTGGATCTCAGCTCACTGCAAGCTCCGCCTCCCGGGTTTACGCCATTCTCCTGCCTCAGGCTCCCGAGTAGCTGGGACTACAGGCGCCCGCCACCTCGCCCGGCTAGTTTTTTGTATTTTTTAGTAGAGACGGGGTTTCACAGTGTTAGCCAGGATGGTCTCGATCTCCTGACCTCGTGATCCGCCCGTCTCGGCCTCCCAAAGTGCTGGGATTACAGGCTTGAGCCACCGCGCCCGGCCGCTTTGGATGTTTTTATCTCACACTTGTCTTTGCAGGACCCAGCCTTGATGCCCACTTGGGAGGCAGAAAGCACCGGCACCTGGTGGAACTACGAGCTGCGAGAAAGGCCCAGGGACTTCGAAGTGTGTTTGTCAGTGGCTTTCCCAGGGATGTGGATTCTGCTCAGCTCTCTGAGTATTTCCAAGCATTTGGACCTGTGGCCAGTGTTGTCATGGACAAGGACAAGGTAAAGTGAATGGCTCTTGGGTTAAAGAATGAATCAGGACTGGGTGCGAGGACACCTGTAATCCCAACACTTTGGGAGGCTGAGGCAGGCGGATCCATCCTGAGGTCAGGAGTTGGACAACATGGTGAAACCGCCCCCCCCCGTCTCTACTAAAAATAAAAAATTAGCTGGGTGTGGTGACGCATGTCTGTAGTCCCAGCTACTTGGGTGGCTAAGGCAGGAGAATTGCTTGAACCTGGGATGCAGAGGTTGCAGTGAGCTGAGATCGTGCCACTGCACTCCAGTCTGGATGACAGAGCGAGACTCCATCTTTTTTTCTTTTTTTTTTTTTTTTTGAGACGGAGTCTGGCTCTGTCGCCCAGGCTGGAGTGCAGTAGCCAGATCTCAGCTCACTGCAAGCTCCGCCTCCTGGGTTTACGCCATTCTCCTGCCTCAGCCTCCCGAGTAGCTGGAACTACAGGTGCCTGCCACCTCGCCCGGCTAGTTTTTTGTATTTTTTTTTTTTTTTTTGAGACGGAGTCTCGCTTTGTCACCCAGGCTGGAGTGCTGTGGCCGGATCTCAGCTCACTGCAAGCTCCGCTTCCCGGGTTCACGCCATTCTCCTGCCTCAGCCTCCTGAGTAGCTGGGACTACAGGCGCTGCCACCTCGCCGGGCTAGTTTTTTGTAGTTTTTAGTAGAGGTGGGGTTTCACCGTGTTAGCCAGGATGGTCTCGATCTCCTGACCTCGTGATCCGCCCGTCTCGGCCTCCCAAAGTGCTGGGATTACAGGCTTGAGCCACCGCGCCCGGCCAAGACTCCATCTTAAAAAAAGAAAAAAAACAAAAGAATGAATCAGATGTGCTGTGTACCAAAAAGACAAGAGAGAGAAACCAACAGCTTCTTTGAGCTGGTTCCTAATGTGGCTTGTTCTTGATGGACATCACAGTATTTGGGCTAGGCCAACTTTGGGAGCTTCTCACACCTCCCCCGCCCTTTGAATTTTTATTTTTATTATTTTTTTCAGTGCAGTGGCACAATCTTGGCTCACTGCGACGTCTGCCTCCTGCGTTCCAGCAATTCCCACACCTTAACCTCCCTAGCAGCTGGGATTACAGGTGCGTGCCACCACGCCCAGCTAATTTTTGTATTTTTAGTAGAGATGGGGTTTCACCATGTTGGCCAGGCTGGTCTCGAGCTCCTGACCTTAGGTGATCCGCACGCCTCAACCTCCCAAAGTGCTGGGATCACGGGCATGAGCCACTGCTCCCAGTCGCACCCCTTGGATTTTATCACTTCACCAGAGTTAGTCATTGGAAGATTTTTTTGTGTGTGTCATTTATTGATTCCGTGAATTCTTTGCCAGATATTTATTCACAGCTAACTTTGTGCTAGGCACTATGCTTAGGGCTGCATTCTGGGTAGTGAATGGGATAGCTATGGTCCCTGCTCTTACAGAGCCTATAGTCTAGAGGAGAAAGTAAAGAATTAAACAAGTAGTTATAGTGAAAGTTGGTGCTTAAAGAACAACATACCACTGGATCAACTCTACAGGAACCTGGTTGATAAACCAGTTAGCAGTTTATTAACTTACACTGAGAGGTACTGAGGTTGTTTGGTTAGAACACCCTGTCCTTTGGAGAGTGTTAAACAAGCTCATGCTTTTTGTGTTGCCTCCACGGAGGCTTTGTTAGAATCCCTTTGGTCCCTTGAAAAAAGTTCACTGTTGAGGTGCTGTGTTCCTTGGTCATACTGTGGTTCTGAGGCTGCACTCTTGTTATGTAGGCATGGCTTAGGTGATCCCAAATATCCCTTTGCAGCCCAGGTTATCTTTTAGAATGGGGTGGAGCCTGTGTTTGTTAGGGATTGCATTCAGCAACCAAACTACAAATGGCTTAAACAATAGGAGCTTAGTTTTTCTCATGTAACAAGAAGTTCAGACCTGGACAGTTCAGGGCTTTGCTGTTTTCCCGCTCTGCCATTATTGGCATGTGGCTCTTCATAGTTGGGATACTGCTGCCCCATATTTCAGGTAAGAAGTAGGGGCAGGTTGTATGGCAGAGCATAAAAGTTTAGTGTCGGCCGGGCGCGGTGGCTCACGCCTGTAATCCCAGCACTTTGGGAGGCCGAGGCAGGCGGATCATGAGGTCAGGAGATCGAGACCATTCTGGCTAACACAGTGAAACCCGGTCTCTACTAAAAATACAAAAAAATTAGCCAGGCGCCGTGGCGGGCGCCTGTAGTCCCAGCTACTCGGAAGGCTGAGGCAGGAGAATGGCATGAACCTGGGAAGCGGAGCTTGCAGTGAGCTGAGATAGCACCACTGCACTCCAGCCTGGGCGACAGAGTGAGACTCCATCTCAAAAAAAAAGGTTAGTGTCAGCCGGAAGTGGTGGCTCATGCCTGTAATCCCATCTACTCTGGAGGCTGAGGCAGGAGAATCACTTGAACCTGGGAGGTGGAGGTTGTGGTGAGCTGACATTGCACTCCAACCTGGGCAACAAGAGCGAAACTCCGTCTCAAAAAAATAAAAGGTTATTGTCACCTAAGTCTAAGTCCCATCCTCCTATTTTTTTTTTCCTTTTTTTCTGGGAAAAATGCCTTTTCTTTTTTTTTTTTGAGATGGAGTCTCGCTCTATCGCCCAAGCTGGAATGCAATGGCTGGATCTCAGCTCACTGCAAGCTCCGCCTCCCCGGTTTATGCCATTCTCCTGCCTCGGCCTCCCGAGTAGCTGGGACTACAGGCGCCCGCCACCTCGCCCGGCTAGTTTTTTGTATTTTTTAGTAGAGACGGGGTTTCACTGTATTAGCCAGGATGGTCTCGATCTCCTGACCTCGTGATCCGCCCGTCTCGGCCTCCCAAAGTGCTAGGATTACAGGCTTGAGCCACCGCGCCCGGCCGAAAAATGCCTTTTCTTTTTTGTTTTTTTTTAGAGGGAGTTTTTTGGTGATAGAATTCTGGCCACCGAGATATAAGTAGAAGTTTACTGAGGAGGCCTTTAGGAAAAGTATTTTTCTCAGCCAGGCACAGTGGCTTACGCCTGTAATTCCAGCACTTTAGGAGGCTGAGGTGGGAGGATCACCTAAGGTCAGGAGTTCAAGACCAGCCTGACCAACATGGTGAAACCCTATCTTTACTACAAATACAAAAATTAGCTAGGTGTGGTGGCCCATGCCTGTAATCCCACCAAGCAATTCTCCCGCCTCAGCTGCCTGAGTACCTGGGACCGCAGGCGCGCGCCACCACACCCGGCTAATTTTTGTATTTTTAGTAGAGACCAGGTTTCACCATGTTGGCCAGGCTGGTCTCGAACTTCTGACCTCAGGTGATCTGCCCACCTTGGCCTCCCAAAGTGCTGGGATTACAGGCATGAGCTACCATGCCCAGCTGACACAGTCTTCTGAATCTGCTAATCCTGCCCTCCTTAATGCCTTCTGTGAGGTTTTGGAGAAAAATATGAGCACAGACAAACCCGGTGAAAGGGACACTTTATCTCTAGCTGGGGCTGTGGTTACAAACTTGGTGTTGTACTGCAGTCTGGTAAACTGTGGTTGATTAGAGTCAGAAGACTGGCCTGGGCAGGTCCAAGTAGCTAACTTTGTCCTTGGCTTCACTTCGGTTCTTTGCTGTGTTTGGCATAAGGGTAGAAGTAAGTCTCGGTGTGGTGGTGTGCCCCTATAATCCTAGCTACTGAGGAGGCTGAGGCGGGAGGTTCTCTTGAGCCCAGGAATTCAAGGCTACAGTGAGCTATAATCACATCACTGCACGCTAGTCTTTTTTTTTTTTTTTTTTTGAGACGGAGTCTCGCTGTGTTACCCAGACAGACACCGTTGTTGAAATCAGGGTCTCAATTCCTCTCCCTTCATCTGAATGTCTATCTTGATGCTAGCACTACTCTGTCTTGGTGCTACTTTACTGTAGGAGGTACCTTTTTATAAACAAGATGAGGGTCCAGCTTTACCATTGGAGGATATAAAAGAATATGGACTTTTTCCCTAAAGCAGTCCTGTTTTCCCTCCTTTTTTTTTTTTGAGACGGAGATTCGCTCTTGTTGTCCAGACTGGAGTGCAATGCACAATCTCGGCTCACAGTAACCTCCACCTCACAGGTTCAAGCAATTGCCTCCTGAGTAGCTGGGATTACAGGCATGCGCCGCCATATCCAGCTAATTTTGTATTTTTAGTGGAGATGGGGTTTTGCCATGTTGGTCAGGCTGGTCTTGAATTCCTGACCTCAGGTGATCCACCTGCCTAAGCCTCCCAAAGTGTTGAGATTAGGCATGAGCCACTGTGCCCAGCGTTTTTCCTTACTTGCTGATATTTTACCTTAAAAAAAATATGGCCAGTGAATATCACTGAACTCACCAACTTACAACAGTGTAGTTGTTATATTGCTGTTATTCCTAGATGGTGAGTTATTGAAGATAGGGTTTGTGAGTTTATATTTGAAGGGGTGGCCTGCCCCTCCACACTTGTGGGTGTTTCTCGTTAGGTGGAACGAGAGACTTGAGAAAAGGAATAATACACAGACAAAGTATAGAGAAAGAAAAGCGGGGCCCAGGGGACCGGTGCTGTGCTTACAGAGGACCCACACCGGCACCGGCCTCTGAGTTCCCTTAGTAGTTATTGATAATTATCTTTACCATCAAAAAGATAAGGGAGTGGCTGGACAATAGGATCATTGTAGGGAGGAAATCAGCAGTAAGACATATGAACAAAAATCCTTGTAACATGAATAAGTTTAAAGGAAAATGCTGTGCCTTGAGATACATATGCGAACATCTCCATAAACCTTTAGCAGTATTGCTCCAGCAAGTCCCACCTTATTCCTAAAGGCGGTTTTCTCCTTGCTCAGCAAACAAAGCACACAATGGGTTTTACACCGAGATGTTCCATTGCCTGGGACAGGCAGGATTTTTAACCAGCAAGCTGCCTTCAGGTACTTGTTTAACAAAGACACATCCTGCACAGCCCAAAATCCATTAAACCTTGAGTCACCACAGCACATATTTCTTGCAAGGACAAGGTTGGGGGTAGGGTCACAGATTAACAGCATTTCAAATACAGAACTAAATGGAGTCTCTTATGTCTACTTCCTTCTATATAGACACAGTAACAGGCTGATCTCTCTTTCTTTTCCCCACAATATTTATGCCTAGCACAGTGTTCATTACATGAATTTATTTTTTAAAATTATTTATTTATTTATTTATTTATTTTGAGACGGAGTCCCGCTCTATTGCCAGGCTGGAGTGCAGTAGCATAATCCCGGCTCACTGCAATCTCCGCCTCCTGGCTTCAAGCAGTTCTCCTGCCTCAGCCTCCTGAGTAGCTGAGATTACAGGCATGTGCCACCACGCCTGGCTAATTTTTGTATTTTTAGTAGAGATGGGGTTTCACCATATTGGCCAGGATAGTCTCGATCTCTTGACCTTGAGATACACCCACTTTGGCCTCCCAAAGTGCTGGGATTACAGGGATGAGGCACCACGCCCGGCGATTTTTTAAAATTTTTTAAGTGGACTCATTCCATTACATGGATCCTTAATAAATGTTAAAAAATTCTAATTATATCAGGAAAAGTTATAGGGTGGGTCATAGTGTAATCACCTCATTGGAAAGAGTAGGGGACAGAAATAATACAGATAAAATGAGGTTTTTAGAGGCAGACTGGGGTGAGAGAAAAATGTGTGGCATAGGAGTGAGAGAAATAATTGTTTTTCTACTTTTTTGTGAGATAGGGTCTGTGTCTCTCAGGCTGGTGTGTAGTGGTGCAATTATGGCTCAGTGCAGTCTTAATATCCTGGGCTCAAGTGATGCTCTTAACCATAGCCTCCCAAGTAGCTGGGACTATAGGTGTGTGCTGCCATGCCTGGCTACTTTTCTTTCTTTCTTTTTTTTTTTTTGAGACGGAGTCTCTCTCTCACCCAGGCTGGAGTGCAGTGGCGCGATCTTGGCTCACTGCAAGCTCTGCTTCCTGGGTTCACGCCAGTCTCCTGCCTCAGCCTCCCGAGTAGCTGGGACTATAGGCGCCTGCCACCACGCCCGGCTAATTTTTTTGTATTTTTAGTAGAGATGGGGTTTCACCGTGTTAGCCAGGATGGTCTTGATCTCCTGACCTTGTGATCCGCCCGCCTCGGCCTCCCAAAGTGCTGGGATTATAGGTGTGAGCCACTGTGCCCGGCCCGTTTTTTTTTTTTTTTGACGGTGTGGCTCTCTCACCCAGACTGGGGTGCAGTGGTGCGATCTCGGCTCACTGCAACCTCAGCCCCCGGGCTCAAGCGATCCTCCCATCTCTTCCTCTCCAGTAACTGGGACTGCCTGGCTAATTTTAAATAATTCTTTGTACTGGCCAGGTGCGGTGGCTTACACCTGTAATCCCAGCACTTTGGGAGGCTGAGTTTAGGAGTTAGAGACCAGCCTGGCCAACATGGTGAAACCCCATTTTTACTAAAAATACAAAAATTAGCTGGGCATCTTGGCATGCACCTGTAATCCCAGGTACTCGGGAGGCTGAGGCAGGAGAATCGCTGAGGCAGGAGAACCTGGGAGGCAGAGGTTGCACTAAGCCGAGATCACCCCATTGCACTCCAGTCTGGGTGGACAGCATGAGACTTCATCTCAAAAAAAAAAAAAAAATTATTTATAGAGATGGGATCTCACTATGTTGCCCTGGCTAGTTTCCAACTCCTGGGCTCAAGCAGTTCTCCTGCCTCAGCCTCCCAAAGTGCTGGGATTACAGGCACGAGTCACTGTACCTGACTGAAAATTGCTTTTCTAAATATGTCCCCTGTTACTATGAAAACAGCAAGCAAATATTCTCAATTTATGGGATAGTCCCCATTTCTAATATTCTCATCCACTGTAGATCATGTGCTTAGGTTCTTGGTTCCAAAACCATCATCTCTGCCCCTGTTGTTGTTTACCAGGGAGTGTTTGCCATTGTGGAGATGGGGGACGTGGGTGCTCGAGAGGCTGTCTTGTCACAGTCCCAGCACAGCCTGGGAGGACATCGCCTGCGTGTCCGCCCACGGGAGCAGAGGGAGTTCCAGAGCCCGGCCTCCAAATCCCCCAAAGGAGCGGCCCCCGACAGTCACCAGCTGGCCAAAGCACTAGCTGAGGCCACAGACGTGGGGACACAAATGATAAAGCTTGTGGGGCTGAGGGAGTTGTCCGAGGCTGAGCGGCAGCTTCGGAGCCTGGTAGTGGCCCTGATGCAGGAGGTCTTCACAGAGTTCTTCCCTGGTAAGTTACCTCCCCTACTATATCTGAGCCCTCCCTGGCCTTTGCTCCCCTGTGTCTATATCCCCAGTCCTCCCTCCACTAGAGGTGTTTGGTTGCTTTTCCATCTTTGTGCTTCCTTTTGTTCTTCCTCCCCCTGCTCCTCCCTAACTTCTCTTGACCTTTCTTCTCTGCTTGGCACCCAGGCTGTGTGGTCCACCCTTTTGGCTCTTCCATAAATAGCTTCGATGTCCATGGCTGTGATCTTGACCTCTTCTTGGATCTGGGTGACTTGGAAGAGCCCCAGGTGAGTGAGTGCCCCAGGGAGGCAGCTGGGAAGAGTCCATGAGAATGGCCATGTAACTGTGGGCAAGTCCTTTAGCTCTCCATGCCTTAGTTCCTCATCTACAATGCAGATAATAGGACCTACCTGAAAGGCTTTATTGTAATTGGAGAGATGTGAATATGGATGAGTATTAGATGGGATGAAAATGAACTGACAGGGCCAGGCACGGTGGCTCACACCTGTAATCCCAGCACTTTGGGAGGCTGAGGTGGGCGGATCACCTGAGGTCAGGAGTTCAAGACCTGTCTGGCCAACATATAGTGAAACACCGTCTCTACTAAAAACAAAATACACTGGGCATGGTGGTGTACACCTGTAGTTCCAGCTACTTGGGAGGCTAAGGCAGGAGAATCACCTTGAACACGGGAGGCAGAGGTTGCAGTGAGCCAAGATTGCACCACTGCACTACAACCTGGGTGACAGAAGGAGACTCCTTCTCAAAAAAAAAAAAAAAGAAAGAAAAAATGATTTGACATGGATACCTGCCAGTCGTAACAAAAAAATTTTTCAAAATGGTGTGTACAATATGATCTTATTTTGGAAAAAATAATTTTTTTTTTCCCCACACTACAATAGTTAATTTTATTTGTTCAAGAGCTCATATTGCAAGCATTAAACCAAGCATAGGCTTTGATTCTGTGAGCCCAAATTCACATATTGAAGAAGATCAAAGCAAACTGCGATCCATGTACACGGATGAAACTAAAGGCTCAGAGTTAATAACATTGTAGTTTTTAAATTTCTATAGCCTAGAGCCCAGTAGTCACAGGTCTTTTAGGTCCTTCTGGATGTCCCACAGGGTATCTGCACTTTTCTGGAGCTGAGCAACTTCATCATCCTTTACCTTCGGGTTGATAACGCTGGTTAATCCTCGGGCATTGAGGATACATGGAAGGCTCAGGAAGACTTCATTCTCGATGCCATACATCCTCTTTACCATTGTTGACACGGGATGAATCCTGGATAGATTTTTCAACATGGATTCAATAAGATCAGCCACACTTAATCCAGTAGCCCAGTTGGTATATCCTTTTAGCTTGATGACTTCATAGGCACTTTCAACCACCATCTTATGCACTTCCTTCCAATTTTCACTATCATTGTCAGTTCCCATTTCTGGATTCAACTCCTGGAGAGAAACACCTGCCACATTCACGCCACTCCACAGAGCCACACTTGAGTCGCCATGTTCCCCCAAAATCCATCCATGGCAGCTGCTGGGATGAATGCCAAGTTTTTCAGCCATAAGGTAGCGAAATCTAGCAGAATCCAGATTATATCCACTTCCAATCACGTGGTGTTTGGGTAATCCACTTAGTTTCCAGGTAACATATGTAAGAATGTCCACTGGGTTGGAAACCACAATTATGATGCAATCAGGACTGTACTTGACGATCTGAGGAATAATGAATTTGAAGACATTAACATTTCTCTGCACCAGATTGAGCCGACTCTCCCCTTCTTGCTGACGGACTCCTGCAGTTACCACTACAATCTTAGAATTGGCAGTCACAGAATAATCTGTATCTGCCACAATTTTAGGCGTCTGAAGAAATAAGCTCCCATGCTGCAGATCCATCATTTCTCCTTTAGGAAAAAATATATTAAAGAATATACAATAAGGTCCTTTTAGTTTTGCTTATGTGTATTTTCCTTTCTTTTTTTTTTTTTTGAGACACAGTCTAACTCTGTCACCCAAGCTGGAGTACAGTGCTGTGATCTCTACTCACTGCAACCTCCACTTTCTGGGTTCAAGTGATTCTCGTGCCTCAGTCTCCCAAGTAGCTCGGAATACAGGCACACGCCGCCATGCCTGGCTAATTTTCTGTATTTTTAGTAGAGATGGGGTTTCTCCATGTAGGCCAGGCTGCTCTTGGACTCCTGGCCTAAAGTGATCCACCCACCTTGGCCCTCCCAAAGTGCTGGGATTACAGGAATGAGCTACCATGCCCGGCCACTTACCTGTATTTTCTAACATCTAATGTACAGATTCTGTTTTAGGAATAGAAAAGGATTATTATTA
The DNA here is from genome assembly GCF_007565055.1 of Rhinopithecus roxellana. Lineage (NCBI taxonomy): Eukaryota > Metazoa > Chordata > Mammalia > Primates > Cercopithecidae > Rhinopithecus > Rhinopithecus roxellana. The sequence continues at coordinate 10,110,325 of NC_044563.1, read as the reverse complement.
TTACTTAGAAATAGGGTCTCACTATGTTGCCCAGGCTGGTCTTGAACTCCTGGGCTCAAGGAATCCCCCTGCCTCATTCTTCCAAATTGCTGGGATTAAAGGTATAAGCCCCCATGCCCAGCCTATTATTATTTTCAAAAAATAGACTTGGCTGGGCACGGTTCACGCCTATGTGATCCCAGCACTTTGGAAGGTCAAGGCAGGTGGATCACCTGAGGTCAGGAGTTTGAGACCAGCCTGGCTAACGTGGTGAAACGCCGTCTCTACTAAAAATAGAAAAATCGCCGGGCGCGGTGGCTCAAGCCTGTAATCCCAGCACTTTGGGAGGCCGAGACAGGCGGATCACGAGGTCAGGAGATCGAGACCATCCTGGCTAACACGGTGAAACCCCGTCTCTACTAAAAATACAAAAAACTAGCTGGGCGAGGTGGCGGGCGCCTGTAGTCCCAGCTACTCGGGAGGCCGAGGCAGGAGAATGGCGTAAAACCCGGGAGGCGGAGCTTGCTGTGAGCTGAGATCCGGCCACTGTACTCCAGCCCGGGCGACAGAGCAAGACTCTGTCTCAAAAAAAAAAAAAAAAAAAAAAAAGAAAAGAAAAATCAGCCGGGTATGGGGGCATTCGCCTGTAATCAGCCGGGTATGGGGGCATTCGCCTGTAATCCCAGCTACTTGGGAGGCTGAGGCAGGAGAGACAGCTTGAACCCGGGAGGCGGAGGTTGCAGTGAACCAAGATTGTGCCACTGCACTCCAGCCTGGATGACAGATTGAGACTCCATCTCAGGAAAAAAAAAAAAAAAAGACTTCATTTTTTAGAGCAGTGTTAGATTCACAGCAAAAGTGAGCAGACAGTAGAGTTCCTGTATGCCTGCTGCCCCCGCAACAGGAGTTTTTAAATGTTTTATCATTCTTTTTATCGTTCTCTACACACACACTTTCTCTATTTATATTTTCTGAATCATCTGAAAGAAGGTTGCATGTATCACATTCCTTTACCCCTCAATATCTCAATGTGTGTTATGCAAGAACAAAGGTATTCTAGTGTATAACCACAGTACTATTGTCAAGTTGAGAAAATGTTACATTGATACAAATGTAAACCTTTAGAGTTTACAGTCCATACTCTAATTTGGTCAGCTGTCCTGACAATGGACTGTTATGGTTTCTCTTTAGTCTTCTTTAGTTTGTAATAGTTCCTCTGTTTTTGTCTTTCATGATAATGACATTTTTTGCAGAGGTAGACCTTTTATTTTATAGAATTAAAAGGTTATCTTTAAAAAAAAGGTTGCTGTGAAGATTAAATGAGTTAATATGTATAAAGCCCTTAGAATATTGCTGAATAAGCTGGAAGTAATATTATCTTGGGGATAGAGATGTTCTCTGCTTAGGGGACAGCAGAAGCATTTCACTCAGCTCATTTCTGTCCACAGCCAGTCCCAAAGGCTCCAGAATCTCCATCGCTGGACTCGGCTCTGGCTTCCCCACTGGACCCTCAAGCCCTGGCCTGCACCCCAGCCTCCCCTCCAGATTCACAACCTCCAGCTTCTCCCCAGGATTCTGAAGCCCTGGACTTTGAAACCCCTTCCTCCTCCCTGGCACCCCAAACTCCGGACTCTGCCTTGGCCTCTGAGACCCTTGCTTCTCCCCAGTCTCTGCCTCCAGCCTCACCACTGCTGGAGGACAGGGGAGAGGGGGACCTGGGGAAGGCCCTGGAACTAGCAGAGGCCCCAAAGAGGGAGAAAGCAGAAGGGGCAGCAATGCTGGAGCTGGTGGGATCCATTCTCCGGGGCTGTGTCCCTGGGGTATATCGAGTCCAAACTGTGCCCTCCGCCCGGCGCCCTGTGGTCAAGTTCTGTCATCGGCCTTCAGGTCTCCACGGTGATGTCTCCCTCAGTAACCGGTATCTTTCTTTTTTTCTTTTTTTTGAGACAACATTTTGCTCTTGTTGCCCAGGCTGGAGTGCAATGGCGCCATCTTGGCTCACTGCAACCTCCACCTCCCGGGTTCAAGTGATTCTCCTGCCTCAGCCTCCCAAGTAGCTGGGATTACAGGCATGCGCCACCATGCCCAGCTAATTTTGTATTTTTAGTAGAGACGGGGTTCCTCCATGTTGGTTAGGCTGGTCTCGAACTCCCAACCTTAGGTGATCCGCCTCCCTCGGCCTCCCAGAGTGCTGGGATTACAGGCATGAGGCACCATACCTTTCTTTGGGGCAGGCCAGCTGAGAATTCTGGGGTGGGCCAGGAGAGAGTCTGGCTTCAGAAACTCCTACACCTGCCAAGTCTCAAGTTTGTCCTTGTTTGGGACTATCCCTCTTTCTGTCCCTTGTCTCCTCCTGCCTGGCTTCCATTTCAGTGTTTGTAAAGTGTGTTCCTTAGAATACTACTTTCAAGGGATGTAGAAAAGAGTTCTGCGGTTGAATAAATTTGGGAAATTCAAAATTAGATGCAAAAAGTTTTCTCCATTTCCTCCCTTCTCCCCTTGTCTTGCCTTCTTTTTCTCCTTTCCTTCCTTCTTCTCTCCCTTCCTGTCTTTGTTTCTTTGCATAGTAAAGGCTCTGGGCAGTCTTTTTTTTTTTTTTTTTTTGAGATGGGATGTTGCTCTGTCACCCAGGCTGGAGTGCAGTGGTGTGACCATGGCTCATAAGCAGTCTTAAGAATAATGTGCTGTGAATGTCCAGGACGGGCGTACAGGATGAAGTGTTTCCCGAACTCCTTTGTCTTTCTGCACACTGTCTCACAAGATCAGTGTTTGAGCAACCTTTGGGGAAACTCTGTTTTGGCCTTATTCCAGCTGGCCCCAGTTATGCAAGTCTGGAATGAAAGCTGGGGGTGGTAGGTTCTGATGTCCCCAAGCCCTAATAACCTTGTCCCTGCTTCATCCCAGGCTGGCCCTGCATAACTCCCGTTTCCTGAGTCTCTGCTCTGAGCTAGATGGTCGAGTCCGGCCCCTCGTGTACACCCTCCGCTGCTGGGCTCAGGGTCGGGGGCTTTCAGGTGAGAATGCATCAGGACAGACTTGCGGCTGAGTCAGGACAAAGGCAGGGATTCAGGGAGAGAAGGGAGGTCAGAATGGGCACCGAGGTTGAGAAAACTGCCAGTGGGGGGATTGGACGCACCTCTGATCTAACTGGAATTACTGCTTATTTACCCAGGGAGTGGCCCCCTTCTCAGTAACTACGCCCTGACCTTGCTGGTGATATATTTTCTTCAGACCAGGGACCCTCCTGTGTTGCCCACTGTATCCCAGCTCACCCAGAAAGCAGGTACTCGGCCTAGCTTCCACCCTCTCTATCTTGTTAGCTTCCTCTCTTCTTCATCACACTTAGATACACCAAAGCAACTCTGGGAATGAGATCTCTGCTGTCACCCCCATTTCTACCCCAACCCTCAATCTCCCTGCTTCCAGACTGACTCTCACCTTTTTTACTTTCACAGGAGAGGGGGAGCAGGTGGAAGTCGATGGCTGGGACTGCAGTTTCCCCAGGGATGCCTCAAGACTGGAGCGCAGCACAAATGTGGAGCCCCTCAGTGAGTTTGGGGAGCCTGGTAGAGGACTAGTAATGATATTCATCAACAGTAGGTAACATATATCACACTGTGTGCCAGGCATGGTTCTCACAGAAAACCTGTGAGACACCTAATATTATTACTGCCATTTTACAGATGAAGAAACCATGTTTGGGAGCAATTAAGTGACTTACCCAAGGTTACACTGGCTAGCAGGGAGCAGCAGCATCTGGGCAGGGAAATCATGTGGGGGCAGGGAGATCATGTGGGGGCAGGGAGAGAGGTCTGACCTCTTGTTTATAGGGATCAGAGAAGCCTAGCTTCCTGGGACTCTGCTGAGCCCCTTGGAAGGGAAAAAAGAAAGTCCTGCTAAGGAAATGGCTCTGGTGCAGGACCTGTGTCAGTTCTGGCCTCTAAATGACCCCCTTTCCCCACTCTTCCTCCTCCTCCAGGTTCCCTGCTAGCCCAGTTCTTCTCCTGTGTATCTTGCTGGGATCTTCGTGGCTCAGTGCTGTCCCTGCGGGAGGGTCAGGCACTGCCTGTGGCAGGGAGCCTGCCCTCTAATCTCTGGGAGGGTCTGCGCCTTGGCCCCATGAATCTCCAGGACCCTTTTGACCTGAGTCACAATGTCGCAGCCAATGTGACCAGCCGGGTGGCTGGGCGCCTACAGAACTGCTGCCGAGCGGCAGCCAATTACTGCCGAAGCCTCCAGTACCAGCGCCGTTCTTCCCGGGGTCGGGACTGGGGGCTGCTCCCTCTTCTGCAGCCCAGCTCCCCCAGCTCCCTACTCGCTGCTACTCCAATCCCTTTACCCCTTGCACCCTTCACCCAGCTCACTGCTGCCCTGGTGCAGGTATTCAGGGAAGCACTGGGGTGCCATATAGAACAGGGAACCAAGAGGCCGCGGTCAGAAGGAGGTGGAACTGGGGAATCCTCTCAGGAAGGGACGAGCAAAAGACTGAAACTAGATGGACAGAAAAAGAGCTGTGAGGAGGGGAGAGAGGAGCAGCAGGAATGTGCAGGGGACGGGGTAGAAGACGGCGGGGAAGACGGGGTAGAAGAGATGGTTATAGAGGTTGGAGAGATGGTGCAGGACTGGGCCATGCAGGGCCCTGGGCAGCCAGGGGAGCTGCCCCTGACGACTGGAAAGCATGGAGCCCCTGGAGAAGAGGGGCAGCCCAGCCATGCGGCCCTGGCAGAGCAGGGGCCCAAGGGACATGAGGCAGCCCAAGAAGGGAACCAGGGTGAGGCAGGGAAGGGGGCATCCCTGCCCTCCTCAGTGAGCTGGCGCTGTGCCTTGTGGCACCGAGTGTGGCAGGGGCGGCGGCGAGCCCGTAGACGCTTGCAGCAGCAAACCAAGGCAGGAGCTGGAGGTGGTGCTGGCACAGGAGCAGGGTGGCTGGCAACTGAGGCTCAGGTCACCCAGGAGCTGAGAGGACTGAGTGGTGGCGAAGAGAGGCCAGAAACTGAGCCCCTGCTGAGCTTTGTGGCGTCTGTCTCCCCGGCTGACCGAATGCTCACTGTGACACCGCTCCAGGATCGCCAAGGCCTGTTCCCTGATCTCCATCATTTCTTACAGGTTTTCCTCCCTCAAGCACTTAGACATCTCAAGTGAAGACATGGCCCCTAAAGGGCAATAAAGCTGCTAGTTTATTAATACAGAGTCTCCCGTTTCCTTTCATTTCCATCTGGTCATAATGCTTCGCCTCCCCCAGAACTTCATGAAGCTGCTCTCGTCTGACCCCGAACATGGGTCTCTCCCTGCTGCCCTCCACCCCAGCAGCCTCTCCTTCCTACAGTTCGCACAGCTTGCGGGGAGTGCGGAGGCAGCACCGCGCGTGGCACCTGGCACCCGCGCAGAGTTCCTGAATGGCAGAGCGGTGGGTGGCTGGAACAGTACTGAGAAGAGCCAGGTTTGCCTCCACATTCTTCCTGCCGCCTCAGATTAATGGGGACAAGGATCGAGATTTGCGTTCAGGGTTCTTCATTCTCTCCTTTAAACGAGGAGAGTTCATCCCGTTCTTAAACTGGGTAAAAGATTTCAAACCTGAACATGAGTCAAAAGCCATGAACAGCAGAAGCGACGATGTCACGTCTTCCAGCGTCAGCCCCTCCAGGGGCCGAGTCCGGAGGAGGTGGGAGGGACAGGGCGCGTTCTCCCTCATGTCCCTGCCCTGCTTTGGGCCGGAGGGCCGGTGCCCTTGCAATAACAGCACCCTGGAGCTGTAAGGGGTTAGATGTGAGCAAACGTCACTTTGGCAGGTGGGTTCAGACCGGGGCCCCTGTTAGACACTCATCTGTTTCTGGAGGAAAAGCAGAGCAGGAACTAAAGGGTATAGCATACACACTGTCACCTCCGCGCAGCAGTCGTTCCTCGCTCCCATGAGTTTCACAGAATCATGTGAGGGGCTTGGCAGAACCTATCATCAAGTCACTTGTCCCTGGGCGGGCCACAGGGGGACGCCCCCAGCAGCCTGGCCGCGCCGGGCCAGCAGTAGCGCCACGTAGTCGAGAACCCGCGGCTTTTCCAGCGGGTTCTCACAGCTTCCCCGCCCTCCACGCTGTCTACCTCCACGTCTAGACTCCGATTGGCCCGCTGCACTTGAGGGGCGGGCCAGTCAAGATCTCCAATGCGCAGGCGCGAGCTTTTTCCGCGCTGGCCAGCAGGCCCCACCCACCCCGTTTATTTTCCAATTCAGCGCCACTGGATACCGAACTGTCGTACGTATGTCTTCTGTGTCGTCCTCGCTTTCCGGCTGCTGTTTCTCCACGGCTCTCCCCTTTCCCCCTCCTTTCTCTCCTGGGCGGCTTACTTTGCGGCAGCGCGGAGAACCCCACCCCCTTTCTTTGCGGAATCACCATGGCGGCTGGGGTAAGTTTGCCGGCACTGGTGGTTCGGGTCATCCTATCCACCGCCATCCTTTGCCCGAGTGGGGCCAGTCGGCGCCAGAGGAGTTCTGAGGCTGAATGGGGAACTGATTCTGGGTCTACAGACCGTACTGCTGGAGAGCAAGGTTCCTACGGCCTGGAGGGGAACTGAGGCTGGGGCTCTCGGAGGCCAGAGGTGGAAGGGTCTGGGGAAGAGGAGAAAAGGGATGCCGAATCTGGGCCGTCCGAAGCCTGAAAAAGGGGTTCGGCTCTATTGCCGCCTTGAGGCGTGGTATCTGGGCAGGTTGACGAACTTCTGTGACCGTTTTGTGGAGTAACAGCGGGGACAGGGTGAAGAGGAGGGTCTTTGTGGGCAGGTCCGGCTGGCACGGTTAAAGGTAGTCTCTCAGGGAGGTTTGGGAGCGAGAGGATTCTCCGGACAGTGAAGTCAGACCAATTGGAGTCCGCTGGCCAGCTTAATAGAGAAGGCAACGCCGGGGAACTTGGTGCGGGACAGGACCGGAGGGATGGTTTGCGCGACACGGAAAGAAAGGCTTTTGAGGGAGAGGAGTTGATTTAAGAAGACGGCATGCCATCCCCTATCTCTGGCCACTCTGAGGGGAACTAGAAATCTCTCGATCGTTGTGCGTGCCTTAGAGACAGGATGATGCTTTTGAAGCGGTGAGCAGCTGAGCAGTAGAGTAGGCAGGCGCTCGGAACCATCAATGAATGAAACGAAGGCTCCGTGAAGGGAAGGGAGTATGTTTGTAGGCAGATGGAGTCTGATGGAGCTGGAAGTTCTGGATTTCTTGGAGATAGATTTGAGGGAAAGAGAATGCTTCTAGAGGTGTCCTTAGGGAAGGTCAAATCTGTCAACAAGCTTTATTTAGCAGTTGGTGTGTAGTTCTGTTCTTGGTATTTCGGAGGATTCTGATTACATATGACAAGTGTTAAAGGACTTGGTTCACCAGAGGAAGTAAAAGGGTGAGTTGAACACATTGGGATTATTCAGGCAAGTCATCCTGGGGAATGGCATTTAGGACTGGGACCCCAATACTCTTACTAATTTTGTTCCTCTCTTTCTCCCATAGACCCTGTATACGTATCCTGAAAACTGGAGGGCCTTCAAGGCTCTCATCGCTGCTCAGTACAGCGGGGCTCAGGTCCGCGTGCTCTCCGCACCACCCCACTTCCATTTTGGCCAAACCAACCGCACCCCTGAATTTCTCCGCAAATTTCCTGCCGGCAAGGTGAGTTGGGAGATGGGGAGCGTCCTTCGGTTCTGAGAAACGAAGGCCTGGGATTCTATCACTCTGGAGATGGCCCCCATCTCTAAAAGAGAGCTTCCCATGTTATTTTCTTCAATATTTCAGTGATTTTATTTTGAGATAAATGTGGATTCACATGTAGTTGTAAAAAAAAAAAAAAGTACAGAGTTATTCTGTGACTTTATAAAATTCACGAGTTTACTTTGTGGGAAAGAGAATGAGTTTTGACTAAGCATTTTCAGTGCAAATATATCAGATTATCTGTTATGGGCAGGATTCTTACCCCAAGGGGTTTACAGAGATAGGTGAAAAAACATGCTAAGAATGGAGGAGATGAAGTGCTATGTGGATCTGGGTCACACACTAATACTTGCACTGATACATTGATACAGGAGTTGCTTTTGGTCTTCTGCTTGTTTGATCCAGAGATTTCATACAAATATCCTGTACTATTCAAATCTATTGTGCTTCCTAGTTAACATTGTGAATTCAGATTGCAAATGATGCCAAGTTCTTTAAGTATTTATTTATGGTTCTTGAGTATCAGATAGTATCGAGAGTTTGGATAGTGAGGATCGTCAGTCTTATATAAGTATTTTTATCCAAAGCAGTTTGGCTTCTGGTATTGGTTAGGGAGAAATTTTGTGTATTTTACCTTACCTTTTCACTGCTTTGTCCCCAGGTTCCGGCATTTGAGGGTGACGATGGATTCTGTGTGTTTGAGAGCAACGCCATTGCCTACTATGGTAATTTGCAGGGGTATATGGGAATGGGAGAATTTGGAGGTGAGGGTGTAGGAGAGGGTGTGAGCGGGGATGCATATGAAGGAATTCTTCAGGACCTGGACTGGTGTTGGCATTCCCCCAGAGTTCTGACCTTTGTGTTCTGCCTCTGCAGTGAGCAACGAGGAGCTGCGGGGAAGTACTCCAGAGGCGGCAGCCCAGGTGGTGCAGTGGGTGAGCTTTGCTGATTCCGATATAGTGCCCCCAGCCAGTACCTGGGTATTCCCCACCTTGGGCATCATGCACCACAACAAACAGGTGAGCCTTGGAACTTTAGGAGAAGCCAGGGGCAGGGGTGGCATTAGCTCCTGGGTGTTGGGAGTAAGAAATAAAATAGGTTGAAAAAAAGGTGCCAAGGATATATAGATAATGAGAAGACATAATCTCTGGGTACAAGTTTGAAGTAGTGGGCAGTTGATGGAGGAAGTGTCTGTCATGAGTGGTCAGAAGAGGGATTGCTGCTGTGAAGAGATTATACCAAATGGTAAAGGGGGTGGCTGGACCCCCTTTATGTATAAAGTTCCTTTATGATACATTTAGAATGATCCTAGGGTCTGCCTCCATTGAAAGAGGGTGAGGGTGAGCTCGGACTTCTAGGTGAAATAACCTTCTTAGTTCTATTAGTTGGGGAGGTGAGGGAAAGGGATTGGTACCCACTGATGAGTTTTATCATGTTGAATCACTAGGCCACTGAGAATGCAAAGGAGGAAGTGAGACGAATTCTGGGGCTGCTGGATGCTCACTTGAAGACGAGGACTTTTCTGGTGGGCGAACGAGTGACATTGGCTGACATCACAGTTGTCTGCACCCTGTTGTGGCTCTATAAGCAGGTGAAATTTATGGAGAATCCATTTGGCAGGGGGTAGATGGGGATTAGAAGCAAAGTGACAAGGTATCTAGGTTACCCTGTATTCTGCTGAGGGCTTGGAAAACAGCTAGAGCTGGGTGCAGTGGCTCACTCCTGTAATCTGAACACTCTGGGAGGCCGAGGTAGGCAGATCACCTGAGGTCAGGAGTTTGAGACCAGCCTGGCCAACATGGTGAAACCCCGTCTCTACTAAAAATGCAAAATTTAGCCGGGTGTGGTGGCGCACACCTATACTTCCAGCTACTTGGGAGGCTGAGGCACAAGAATCACTTGAGCCTGGGAGGCGGAGGTTGCAGTGAGCAGAGATCGCCCCACTGCACTCCAGTCTGGGCAACAGAGTAAGACTCCATCTCAAAACAAACAAACAGAAAACAGCCAGGAATCCCAGGACTGAATACCATCACTTGATTTCCCTTCTCTCAAGAAGTTGGGTAATGTCTTGCCTTTAGTTCCTGTTTGGCAGCTAAGATGTTTAGTTTGTTGCCATATTTCTTGGGAAGATTGGTTATTCTTAGTTGTGAAGACAGAGGTGATGATGGTAGCTTCAGCATTAAGATCTTTTTGGAGGCAGGCCAGGCACTGTGTCTAACACCTATAATCCCAGCACTTTGGGAGGCCTAGGCAGGTGGATCACTTGAGGTCAGGAGTTTGAGACCATCCTGGCCAGCATGGCGAAACCCCCGTCTTAAAAATACGAAAATTAGCCAGGCGTGGTGGTAGACGCCTGTAATCCCAGCTACTTGGCAGGCTGAGGCAGGAGAATCACTTGAACCTATGAGGTGGAGGTAGCAGTGAGTCAAGATCGAGCCACTGCACTCCAGCCTGGGGGACAAGAGCGAGACTCCATCTCAGAAAAAAAAAGGCTCTTTTGGAGACAAGTACAGGTTCAAGCCTTGGCTTCATTGTTTACCGATGTAGGTAAGGGGTTATATGCGGATGAATTGCTTTAGTCCCCGTTTTTTACTTTTCGCAATCTATAAAATCAAGGTGGTAATAATCGCTGTCAAGGTTATTGGATCAAAAAAGAATGACAAGTCACTGGTTTCCAAATAAAAGCGCTTGGACTCATGCTGGTCCAGAATAGTAATGTGATCATAGCAAAGAGAAAAACACTTGCTGCATGCCAGACCCTGTGCCAGGGGCCTCATGGGGATCATCTTAGTGAGTCTAATAAGTGGTAGAGTAGAATTTGAACCCAAGTTCTGTGGAACCAGCACTCTGATTGCTATGTTCTGTTTCCATGACAAGATTTTTTTCCTCTTCTGATCTTTGCAAACTAAAAAATAACAACAGTTCTACTTGAAGCTGTTTATTCTTATTTTTCTTTGACCATGGCCGATATACCAGACACTAACTTTAATTTGAAGGACTATCCATTATTCTTTTTTTCTTTCTTTTTTTTTTTTTTTGACAGAGTCTTGCTCTGTCACCTAGGCTGGAGTGCAGTGGCACGATCTTGGCTCACTAGAACCTCCACCTCCCAGGTTCAAGCAATTCTTCTGCCTCAGCCTCCCAAGTAGCTGGGATTACAGGCATGCGCCACCAAACCCGGCTAATTTTGTGGTTTTGCCATGTTGGTCAGGCTGGTCTCGAACTCCAGACGTGAGGTGATCCACCCACCTCAGCCTCCCAAATTGCTGAGATTATAGGCATGAGCCACCGCGCCCAGCCACGACTGTCCATTCTGAATCGGTTTGAATGTTCTGTTTGAATGTTGTTTACTTTTTGAAGTTTGATGGGGGGGTGTGTGTATAGTATGGCCAATGTAGATAGTAAATATCTATAGTGTTTAGATTTGATTTAGCCAAATAAGTAGTTGATACCCCTCTGTGGGTCTCAACCTTTTTTTTTTTTTTTTTTTTTGAGTTTTATGGACATGATTTTTTTTTTTTTTTTTTGTGACGAAGTCTCACTCTTGTCCCCCAGGCTGGAGTGTGATGGCGCGATCTCGGCTCACTGCAACCTCCGCTTCCCAAGTTCAAGCGATTCTCCTACCTCAGCCTCCCGAGTAGCTGGGATTACAGGCATGTGCCACCATGCCCGGCTAATTTTTATACTTCTAGTGGAGGCGGGGTTTCACCGTGTTGGCCAGGCTGGTCTCGAACTCCTGACCTCAGGTGATCCGCCCGCCTTGGCCTCCCAAAGTGCTGGGATTACAGGTGTGAGCCACCGCGCCTGGCCGACATGTGAAATTTAAAAGATTGGAAACAGTAGCTCTGAAATAGTTTTGTAAAGGAGCAAGACAATTATTGTTCCTACCCCTAGATGGAGGATGGACCCAAGCGTCCATCCATTAAACTGTACTGCACTGAACAAAAAGATTAGAAAAAGAAATGGAGGCCGGGTGTGGTGGCTCACACCTGTAATTCCAGCACTTCAGGAGGCCAGGGTGGGAGGATTGCTTGAGCATACGAGTTCAAGATCAGTCTGGGCAACATAGTGAGACCCCATCTGTATTCCATCTCTATTATAATTTTTTTTTTTTTTTTTTTTTTTTTTGAGACAAAGTCTCACTCTGTCACCCAGGTTGGAGTGCAGTGGCGTGATCTTGGTTCACTGCAACGTTCTCCTCCCGGGTTCAAGTGAGTCTCCTGCCTCAGCCTCTGGAATAACTGGGACTACAGGCATATGCCACCATGCCTGGCTAATTTTTTGTTTTGTTTTGTTTTTTGAGACGGAGTCTCGCTTTGTCACCCTGGCTGGAGTGCAGTGGCACGATCTCTACTCACTGCAAGCTCTGCCTCCCAGGTTCACACCATTCTCCTGCCTCAACCTCCCGAGTAGCTGGGACTAAAAGTGCCCGCCACCACGCCCGGCTAATGTTTTTTATTTTTAGTAGAGACAGGGTTTCACCGTGTTAGCCAGGGTAGTCTCAATCTCCTGACCTCATGATCCGCCTGCCTTAGTCTCCCAAAGTGCTGGGATTACAGGCATGAACCACTGCGTCCAGCCTCTTAAAGCGCTTGTAAAAATTAATTTACTTGGGTCGGGCATGGTGGCTCACACCTGTGATCTCAGCACTTTGGGAGGCCGAGGCGGGTGGATCACTTGAGGTCAGAGTTCGAGAACAGCCTGGCCAACGGGGAAACCACATCTCTACTAAAAATACAAAAATTAATTGGGCATCGTGGTGGGCACCTGTAGTCCCAGCTACTGAGGAGGCTGAGGCACAAGAATCACTTGAACCCAGGAGGCGGAGCTTGCAGTGAGCCGAGATCGCGCCACTGCACTCCAGCCTGGGCGACAGAGCGAGACTCTGTCTCAAAAAAAAAAAAAAAAAAAAAACTAAAAAAATGAAGAAATGGGAATAATCCAGGGAAGGATGATGTTGTATGAAGCTATCGTCTATAGGGTTTGAAAAGAAGGTGGGCAATGGGACTTAGGTAGAGCAAGGGCTCTTGCTGTGGACAGGGCCTTACCACTGACTTTGTTTCCACCCTTATGCCCTGGCAGGTCCTAGAGCCTTCTTTCCGCCAGGCCTTTCCCAATACCAACCGCTGGTTCCTCACCTGCATTAATCAGCCCCAGTTCCGGGCTGTCTTGGGGGAAGTGAAGCTGTGTGAGAAGATGGCCCAGTTTGATGGTGAGTCTGAGGAGATCAGGAGGCATATGGCCAGGATCAGGGTCTGGTTTGCTCTGCATCAACCCCTTGATTTCCTGTCTTGCTTTTGGGTTATAGGGACCTGCAGAATGTAGGGTGTCAATGTAGCAATTAATACTATGTGCAATTTGTTTCATACACACTCATACCCTGACTAATTTGTATTAGTGTGTAGAGTTGCGATATAAAGTATTTGTTGCTAAGGGTGTGTTCTTGCTGGAGGACATACAGTGAACTGATGGGCAGTCTGGAGCCTAGGTTCCTTACTTGTCCCATTCGTCAGTTTCCTCTGTTACTCTGCTTGCCCTGCGTGGTTTTGGAGGGGTGTGGAAAGAGGCAGAACATTCATTCACTTTCCTCCCTTCCTCTGCACCAGCTAAAAAGTTTGCAGAGACCCAGCCTAAAAAAGATACACCACGGAAAGAGAAGGGTTCACGGGAAGAGAAGCAGAAGCCCCAGGCTGAGCGGAAGGAGGAGAAAAAGGCAGCTGCCCCTGCTCCTGAGGAGGAGATGGATGAATGTGAGCAGGCGCTGGCTGCTGAGCCCAAGGCCAAGGACCCCTTCGCTCACTTGCCCAAGAGGTAAGGATATTGGAGGGTGGAGGGTGTGGGACCAGAGAAGGCCTGTTTTCACCTTTATGTGTCCCCCTTCACAAACAGCTAGAGCTAGAATTTTAGGTTCATATGAAGTTAAAGGTGTATTTTAGTTGCAAATAAAGCAGCTTTCTAGGCTGATCATCAGGAATTGGGCAAATTTTGATTGTGGAGAGCAAGTTCCAAATACAGCCAGTACTGGGGAAGATTGAACTCCTATTCCAACAAAGACAGGAACAGATTTTCATATAGTGGTAAACTGGTTTTGAGCAAGCTCATTTGACCATTTGAGAGCTCTGAGAACAAATACAAGGCGAGGGGTGGGGAAGAAGAAAGTGCAGAGAGCCTTGGGTGGCGCTGCACGGCTGGCTGTGCCGAGGTAGTGGATGCCAGAGCGGGGTCCTTTGAATTGCTTTGTTTTCTGTTTTGCTGAATCAGACTGCACAAAAATTGCTCACTAAGAAAAAGGATGAAGATCATAGCTAAGTAGTGGATGTCTAGTTCATTGTTCCACAACTGGGGGGAGTTAAGTCCCCAAGTAGAAGAAAGTAGGTGTCCTCTGTATCCTTTTTTCAGTTAAAGGCGGGGGGTTCTTGGAAAAAATAATACAATAAAAGCGAGATTTTTGGTATGAAACAAGTAGGACACTGAGTGCTTGCCCAGTTCTCTGGGATGGAGTCTTTCCTCCATCACTGCTCCAAGTCATTTTTTTTTTTTTTTTTTTTTTTTTTTTGAGACGGAGTCTTGCTGTGCTGCCCAGGCTGGAGTGCTGTGGCCGGATCTCAGCTCACTGCAAGCTCCGCCTCCCGGGTTCACGCCATTCTCCTGTCTCAGCCTCCCGAGTAGCTGGGACTACAGGCGCCCGCCACCTCGCCCAGCTAATTTTTTGTATTTTTTAGTAGAGACAGGGTTTCACCGTGTTAGCCAGGATGGTCTCGATCTCCTGACCTCGTGATCCGCCCGTCTCGGCCTCCCAAAGTGCTGGGATTACAGGCTTGAGCCACCGCGCCCGGTGCTCCAAGTCATTTTATTGAGAGTTCAAGCAGTATGAGAAATCTATATTCTGTGGTCACTTTGCTTTGGAACTCCTTTTTCTCTGCATTTTTTGCTCCCTCTCACTCCAAAGCCATTCATCTTTTCACTACTTGGTCTGTTAGGGTTTACATTTGACCTTCTCCCATTTTGTAATGACTTTGATGCAGGGTGAACCAGCCTAAAGGAACATCCACTGGTAGGGACACAATAGCTGTGCATAGAGTTGTGAATTATAAGCATTGCACTAATGGACAGGAGCGACTTGGGGTGTAGCTGAAAGTTCTTACTCACGAGTACTTTGTACAAGACCAGGAAGACTCCATCCAGATGCAGGCACTCTTTAAAGATGTATTTTTTGAACTAGTGATTTGCCTTGAATTTAGCACAGGTGCAGGTCAAGAGTGAGCAGGATTTTTGGTGTGTGTAAATAGGTCATGATAACTAACCCAAATTACATACTGTGTTGTAACTCAGACGTTGTTAATTATTAGCTAGAGATTTTCACATATAGTAGGTCAGTACTCTGGGCAGGAAATAAATGAGGCAGTAGTAAACTTAAAATCTTTAATAATTGGCCGGGCGCGGTGGCTCAAGCCTGTAATCCCAGCACTTTGGGAGGCCGAGACGGGCGGATCACGAGGTCAGGAGATCGAGACCATCCTGGCTAACACGGTGAAACCCCGTCTCTACTAAAAATACAAAAACTAGCCGGGCGAGGTGGCGGGCGCCTGTAGTCCCAGCTACTCGGGAGGCTGAGGCAGGAGAATGGCGGGAACCCGGGAGGCGGAGCTTGCAGTGAGCTGAGATCCGGCCACTGCACTCCAGTCCGGGCGACAGAGCGAGACTCCGCCTCAAAAAAAAAAAAAAAAAAAAAAAAAAAAAAAAAAAAAATAAAATCTTTAATAAACTTTACATTTTCTTAGCATGCTTTTGGAAATGTTTATTAATGTGTATTTGTTGGGTTACCATGATGTCCTATAGGGCTACCAGAAATGCTTTCCCCAAGGTTTTTTTGTTGTTGTTTGTTTGTTTGTTTTATTGAACAGGGTTTTACTTAGTCCAGTCTGGAGTGCAGTAGCATGATCACGGCTCACTGCAGTCTTGACTTCCTGGATTCAAGCGATGCTCCCACCTCAGCCTCTGGAGTAGCTGGGGACAAAGGCAAACACCACCACACCCAGCTAATTTTTTATTACTTGTAGAGACTAGGTCTCACTATGTTGCCCAGGCTGGTCACAAACTCCTGGGCTCAAGCGATCTATGGCCTCTCAAAGTGCTGGAATTACAGGTGCGAGCCACTGTACCTGGCTTTTTTTTTTTTTTTTTTTTTTTTTTTTTTGAGACGGAGTCTCACTCTGTCACCCAGGCTGGAGTGAAGTGGTGCAATCTCAGCTCACTGCAACCTTCACCTCCCCGGTTCAAGCGATTCTCCTGCCTCAGCCTCCCAAGTAGCTAGGACTACAAGCGTGTGCCACTACACCCGGCTAATTTTTTGTATTTTTAGTAGAGACGGAGTTTCACCATGCTGGGCAGGCTGGTCTCGAACTCCTGACCTCGTGATCCGCCCACCTCCACCTCCCAAAGTGCTGGGATTACAGATATGAGCCACTGCTCCCAGCCTTTGTTTTGTTTTCTGAGACAGAGTCTCACTCTGTTGCCCAGGCTGAAGTGCAGTGGTGTGATCTCTGCTCACTGCAGTCTCCGCCTTCCGGGTTGAAGCAATTCTCCTGCCTGAGCCTCCCGAGTAGCTGGGATTACAGGTGCGCGCCACCATGCCCGGCTAATTTTAGAGACAGGGTTTCGCTATGTTGGTCAGGCTGATCTCGAACTGACCTCAGGCAATCCGCCTGCCTTGGCCTCCCAAAGTGCTGGGATTACAGGCGTGAGCCACCACCTCCGGCTCCGCCAGCATTTTTAGTATCATAAAAGTGATGTCCTAAAAGACCAAGCTATCAATGTCCAGGTTTTAATTCTAGTTCTTTTAAGACCCAGCTAGGTCAAGCGCAGTGGCTCACACTGCTTGGCAGACTGAGGTGAGAGGGTCACTTGGGCCCAGGAAGTTGAGGTTGCAGTGAGCCATGATCGTGCCTCTGCACTTGGGTGACTGAGCAAGACCCTGTCTCACAACAAATAACAAAGCTTGAACAGCTCAGGAAGGTGTGAAAAAATTCCTAGCCCCACTTTTGGTGTGGTTGAGGTTTTAAGACTCCAGATGAGGTCCCTTATGCATTTGGAAAGGAACCTGGGACCTAGGGTTAAAGGACAGATCGTCTGCTTTGCTACAGTGTAAACTTGGACCAGTCATTCTACTTGGTCTCATCTGTAAAGAGAGGGGAGGGTCAGGGTAACAGTTCATAACTCATGGGTTATAAGGATTGAGTGAAATTGATACTCGTGGCAATATTTATGCTATGAACAGTAGAACCAACTAAACATTCAGTTTAATATTCAGTGTTGAGTAGATTTATGGCACAATCCTGCATTAGAAGATTATTTGGCCATTAAAATGTTTGCAAAGAATTCTGTTTTTGAGGTAGGGTCTTGCTGTGTTGCTTAGTCTGGTCTCCAACTGCTGATCTCAGGTGGTCCTTCTACCTCAGCCTTCTGAGTAGCTGAGACTGCTAGTGCAAAAAATTGTTCTGTTTTTTTGACAGGGTCTTGCTCTGTCTCCCAGGCTGGAGTGCAGTGGTGTGATCTTGGCTCACTGCAACCTCTGCCTCCTGGACTCAAGCAATTCTCTTGCCTCAGCCTTCTGAGTAGCTGGGATAACAGGCGTGAGCCACGGTGCCCAGCTCCTAGCTAATTTTAAAATTTTTTGTAGAGACAGGATGGAAGAATTCTTAACAGTATGGATAGCGTGTCACAGTAACAACAAAGTATAAGCACAAAACTGCATGTGTCATGGCTACATCTTTGGAAAATCAAAGGCTATAGGAAAATACATAAAAAGATTATCCTGTTTGTTGGCATTATAGGTGATTTTCTTCAGTCAGTATACATATATATACACGTGTATATATACACACGTATATACACACGTATATACACACACGTATATATACACACGTATATACACACACGTATATATACACACGTATATACACACACGTATATATACACGTATATATATATAAATATGTACACACACACATATATAGAAAGAGAGAGAGAGAGACGGAGTCTTGCTCTATTGCCAGGCTGGAGTGCAGTGGTGCAATCTCAGCTCACTGCAACCTCCATCTCCTGGGTTAAAGCAAGTCTCCTGCCCCAGCCTCCCGAGTAGCTGGGACTACAGGCGCATGCCACCAATTTTTTATTTTATTTTATTTATTTATTTTTAGTAAAGATGGGTTTTCACCATGTTGGCTAGGATGGTCTTGATCTCTTGACCTCATGATCTGCCCGCCTCGGCCTCCCAAAGTGTCGGGATTACAGATGTGAGCCACCGTGCCTGGCCTTTTTTTTTTTTTTTTTGCTCCCAGACAGGACTCTTCCTCTACCGCCCAGGCTAGAGTGCAGTGGCATGATCTCTGCTCACTGCACCCTCCGCCTCCAGGGTTCAAGCAATTCACCTGTCTCAGCCTGCCACCATGCCCAGCTAATTTTTGTATTTTTAGTAGAAACGGGGTTTCACCTTGTTGGTCATGGTGGTCTCGAACTCCGGATGGGAGGTGATCCACCCGCCTCGGCCTCCCAAAGTGCTGGGATTACAGGCGTGAGCCACCACGTCTGGCCAGTGTATATGTTTATAATTGGAAAGAAAGAAAGCAGATCTCCAACCATGGAGGGAGTGACCTCTGCTATATTGATGCTGGCATTCTTGGCTCAGTATGCCAGATTGCTTTTAAGATAACCTGAACCTAAGGGCTTTCCAGCATCAGAAAACCTCGGAAAAGACTAAAGCTTGTTTATAGGCAGAGAGGGACTAAAGGACATGGGTGTAAGATTTGGGGTGGAGGCCCTTTGAGAATGTTCATTGCTTACATTCCTGTTACAGCTTGTGTAACCTGAAGAGGCCTGTATGGTGGGGGGAAGAAACTTGGATGAGTCAGTGACTGAGTGTGGTTCATGGAAAACAGCCTGGAGGGCCTGAACAGGGAAAAAGAAGTCCTCACTCTGTCACCACCTGGGGGCAGCAGTTGTCCATGCCCTTCCTGGGGCACATCTCATGAGCCCCTCTTTGAGTTCACCCTCCACATGCCTTGCATACTTATGCAGAGGAGTGTCCTAGGCCCCTGTTCAAACCCCTTGAGCTCTCTTCCCTCATAAGGTCATACACATCTGCCAACGCAGTGACCATTTCCTTTATATTAGTAAAGCCGAAATGAAAGCACCCTTCACTTCTCTTAGCCTGGCAACCCTCCTCCTTATTGACCCCCGTGCTTTCTTCCTCTTAGTACCTTTGTGTTGGATGAATTTAAGCGCAAGTACTCCAATGAGGACACACTCTCTGTGGCACTGCCATATTTCTGGGAACACTTTGATAAGGACGGCTGGTCCCTGTGGTACTCAGAGTATCGCTTCCCTGAAGAACTCACTCAGACCTTCATGAGCTGCAATCTCATCACTGGTAAGAGAGCCGGTCTGAGACGAGGAAGGAGAACAAGGTGTAGCAAGTGCTGTGATTCCAAAGGCTGAATGTTCTCGCTTGCCCCTTCAGGAATGTTCCAGCGACTGGACAAGCTGAGGAAGAATGCCTTCGCCAGTGTCATCCTCTTTGGAACCAACAATAGCAGCTCCATTTCTGGAGTCTGGGTCTTCCGAGGCCAGGAGCTTGCCTTTCCGGTGAGGAAGGGGAGGAGAGGAGTCTCTTTAGGGTGGGGCAGGGATATAGGAAGCACTGTGTTTTATTTCTGAGCTGATGGACGTTGAGGAGGGTTCAGGAATGCTTATAGAAAGGAGCAGTTCATGTTCACAGTAGACCTGGGGTCCGATGACATGTGTTTGAGCTGGAAGTAACACAGGTGTGGGGTGGTGTCTCATAACCTGACCACATGCTGGCTTTTTATCCCCAGCTGAGTCCAGATTGGCAGGTGGACTACGAGTCATACACATGGCGGAAACTGGATCCTGGCAGCGAGGAGACCCAGACGCTGGTTCGAGAGTACTTTTCCTGGGAGGGGGCCTTCCAGCATGTGGGCAAAGCCTTCAATCAGGGCAAGATCTTCAAGTGAACATCTCTTGCCATCGCCTAGCTGCCTGCACCTGCCCTTCAGGGAGATGGGGGTCATTAAAGGAAACTGAACATTGAACCCTTTCCTGTCCTGCCTCCTTTGTGAGTGGTGGCGTCTTCAAGGGGAGTAAATATGTTGAAGCAGGGTACTTTCTGTGTTTGCAGTACCTCGATATGCAGGAGAGAAGACTTCAGAAGAACAGAAATAGAGGCCTGTGTTCACTTGTGATTTTAATTACCCTGCCTCCTACGGTGATGACTGTCTTCTAGCTGGGAAAGAGCGGAAGCAGTTGGGGCGGATAGTGACATGGGGCTTTGTGACTACCTAATTCTTAGGGGTCAGATTCCAGGCCTTTCCCAGTGAAGGGAGAGAATAGCTGCTAATAACAAGAGCTAACGTGTATAATTCAGAGTGCAAAGAAACTTTACATTATTTCCTATAACTGTCCTGTGAGGTAGGTAGCTGACAATATGCAAGGGTTGTAGTTTCTTTTGCTTTGTTTTTTTAAGACAAGGTCTGGGCCGGGCGCGGTGGCTGAAGCCTGTAATCCCCAGCACTTTGGGAGGCTGAGACGGGCGGATCACGAGGTCAGGAGATCGAGACCATCCTGGCTAACACGGTGAAACCCCGTCTCTACTAAAAATACAAAAAACTAGCCGGGTGAGGTGGCGGCGCCTGTAGTCCCAGCTACTCGGGAGGCTGAGGCAGGAGAATGGCGTGAACCCGGGAGGCGGAGCTTGCAGTGAGCTGAGATCTGGCCACTGCACTCCAGCCTGGGTGACAGAGCGAGACTCCGTCTCAAAAAAAAAAAAAAAAAAAAAAGACAAGGTCTGGCCCTGTTGCCGAGGCTGGAGTGCGGTGGTGCAGTCTCAGCTCAACCTCTGTCTCCCAGGCTCAAGCCATCCTCCCACCTTAGCCTCCCGAGTAGCTGGGACTATAGGTGTGCACCACCACACCCGGCTAATTTTCTTTTTCTTTTTTTTTTTTTTTTTTTTTTTGGTAGAGATGGGGTTTTGCCATATTGCCCAGGCTGGTCTCAAACTCTTGAGCTCTAGCGGTCGTCCTGCCTTGGTCTCCCAAAAGTGTTGGGATGATAGGCATGCATCACCATGCCTGCCCTAGGGCTGTAGTTCAGATGCCTCAAACCTGCAGGACAAGGCACAGACTACTCAGAACAGGCACTGGCCTGGCCCGGCCTGTTGGCCCTTTCCCGGCTGCGTTGTCAGTCTGGTGGTATCCCTGATTTCTAACGGGAAGCATAGGGGTTTAGAGATTTCACTAACTTGCCTGTGATCACACATTTTAAGTGTTAGAGGCCGAGTTTTGAACCCAGTGGGTATCACTTTTTTTTTTTACTTTAAAATTTTTTCGGTAAAACTGGGTCAGGAAAATGTTTTAAATTTTTTTTATTAGAGAGCAGGGGTTCTTGCTATGTTGCCTAGGCCGGAGTGCAGTGGCTGGCTGTACACAGGCTCAATCGTGCTATGGTTTTGAAGTCCTGGTCTCAAGTGATCCTCCCTCCTCAGCCCCGTTAGTAGGTGGTATTATAAGCGTATGCCATCACGCCTCACTTGGGTGTCACTTTTTTTTTTTTTTTTTGAGACGGAGTCTCGCTCTGTCGCCCAGGCTGGAAATGGAGTGCAGTGGCCGGATCTCAGCTCACTGCAAGCTCCGCCTCCCGGGTTTACGCCATTCTCCTGCTTCAGCCTCCCGAGTAGCTGGGACTACAGGCGCCCGCCAACTCGCCCGGCTAGTTTTTTGTATTTTTTAGTAGAGACGGGGTTTCACCGTGTTAGCCAGGATGGTCTCGATCTCCTGACCTCGCGATCCACCCGTCTCGGCCTCCCAAAGTGCTGGGATTACAGGCTTGAGCCACCGTGCCCGGCCCACTTTTTTTTTTTTTTTTTTTTTTTTTTGAGACAGTCACTCTTGTTGCCCAGGCTGGAGTTCAGTGGCATGGTCTCGGCTCACCGCAACCTCCACCTCCTGAGTCCCGCTTCAAGCAGTTCTGCCTCAGCCTCCTGAGTAGCTGGGATTACAGGCACACGCCACCCTGCCCAGCTAATTTTTGTATTTTTGGTCGAGACAGGGTTTCACCATGTTGGCCAGGCTGGTCTTGAACTCCTGACCTCGTGATTCGCCCGCCTTGGCCTCCCAAAGTGCTGGTATTACAGGCTGAGCAACCGCGCCTAGCGAGTGTCACTCTTGAAGCCTGTGTCCATGCCCTGCTGCCTCCTAGAAGGTAGAGTGGTTGTAATTGTCAGCTAATATCCTGCTCAGGCCAAAGGTTACCCTTTTTTGCCCTTTGAGCTTAATTTTTATTATATCCTTTTCAGATTTTCCTGCTCTTCTGTCTTTTCCGAAGATCACTGAAGATCTCCCTGTAAATGTAACAGCTTGGGTGAAATTGGAAACCTCTAGATTGAGTCACGTTTTGAGGCATATGCAGAAACTGGTGACTGCCTTTGGTCCCCAGCTTATGGTTTTGTGTGTGGTTTTTTATGCTGTTTCTTAGTCCAGGCACAGAAGAGGGCTCTTGGCTTGGATGGGGAAACCAAGTACATAGCACGGGCTGGTAGTTGGGAGGGGATTGGGCTGTCATCTGCAGCTGAGCACATTTGACCTGCCGTTGGAGTGGGCAGTGAAGAGTTGTGGTTTAGAATCCATATGGGTGGGGATGGGCTGATGCTTGCTCAGACTCTGCTCCCTGGCAGCTCATCTTGAACTGGGTCCAAACTTGATACCTTTCTTCTGAGCCACCTGGGCTCTTGTTAGCTAGGATGTGAAAATGCTAGGTCAGCCGGTGCATTGACATGTTCCTGTAGTCCCGGCGACTTTGGTGGGGGGATGACTGAGGCCAGGAGTTGGAGGCCTTAGCAGTGCTTGCCATGATTGCAACTGAACAGCCAATGCACTCCATCCTGGGCAACACAGACCCCCATCTCAAAAATAAAGTGCTAGATGCAGACTTTTGTGCCTTTTAGCTTGTTGCTGGGGCCTCACTGAAGCTGTCAGACTCTTCCCAAATTCTGTTTCAAATCACACCTCTTTCTGTGGTTGTGGGGCCTTCACCACCTTCCTGGTGTTTGCTCACCGTAACCTCCTGTGGCTGAAGCCTCAGACAGGAGGAAGCAAGTTGAAAGAGTAGTTTAGGTTTGAGAGGGCGTCTTGAAAGGCTCAGGAGGGAAGCCCAACTGAGGTGTGTGTGGGGTTCTGCTGGGTGGGCCATGGGCAGCAGCGGGCCTGGCAGCCCACATGGACTAGGCGATCTGGGCTGGGGCAGGGTCCCCTACCTCAGCCTCCCTCTGCCTGCAGGAAGAGTGAGTCATCTGCACATCCTGCCTCCAGCCCTCACTGTGGTGCAGAGTAAGAGTGGCCAGGTTGTTGTTTGAGGCCAGGCTTGCACTTGGGCGAGGGCCAGTACCCACAAGCAGGAGGAGGAGCCTCTAGAGGAGAGGGTTGTGGCCCCAGGAAGGCTGGGCCGTTGGCCTCTATACGGGGGTGGGATGTGAGGGCTCCTGTGCTGTGGTGGGTAGGGGAGAGGTTAACAGTGGAAGTTTCTAACGGCAGATGTGAGGCAGGAAAGGGGAAGCACATCTGGAGTTCTTTCTGTCCCCCGCCTCGCCCCAGGGAGGCCTGAGTCACTGCAGCAAGGGCTCTTCCCCTTCCCATCCCAGCTTGGCTCTCCATGGCTCGATGGATCCTTCCTTTTCCTTGCTTTTGCTGTGGGCAGCCAATCAGAGCCTGCGCCTGTCGATGTCTGTGGTTGCTGGGCAGTTTTCTCTTGGTTCCAGGGAGTCTCATGCCACCCAACATAGAGCTGGCGACCTGGCTCCATGGTCTAGCACGTGGCACAGAGACTGGGGTGAGGAGCAGAAAGGGAAGGGTGTGTTTGAATGGATCAGGGGCTGAGGGCAGGGCATGATCTTAGAAAACTAGGGTAAAATGAGGGAAGGGGGAGGCTATTTATCCACTTACTGGGCAAAATCTCAGAGCCTCCACAGAGGGAGGGTGAAAGAAACTGGAGAAGGGGTTGGGGCTCAGCATTGCAGTTGACTCAGATAAAATCTTTACAGAGCCTGGAGTGTGAATGGGAGGGACTGAAAGAGACTTGGTTAGTTTGTAGATAAACCAGTAGATACTGGTTATAAGCAGCTATTTATCTTAGCTGTTGGCACTTCTGCTTAAGTCACTTATTAAAAAGTTAAAAACCTTTAAAGTTCTTCCAAGAAAGACTTACATTGTTTCCTTTTTTTCATGCTCTGCTTTGAGCCGGAGCTGGACAGCTGCTGCCCTCACTGGATTGGACCCATCCCACCAGCTGCCCACATGCCCCAAATGTGCCACTTCCCCTTTTGAAAGGTGGGGGAAGCCGAGAGTGTTGAAGGGAGGGGAATGAAGTGCTTTGGAGGCTCCACCCAGTCATTTCTGAAATTAATACTGTGGTTTTCATGGCAACGGGCACTCTTTGTTATCAACTCAGAAATTTCCCTCCACACACATCAGATGGATTTTTCTGGGTGCTGTAGCTTCCCCAGCTCCCCCAGCCAGTGTGCCTATAGGGCACTGCAGGGCACTAACTTCCCCCACCTGCTGTGCTCGTGTATTTTTTTTTTTTTTTTTTTTGAGACAGAGTCTCGCTCTGTTGGCCAGGCTGGAGGGCAGTGGCATGATCTCGGCCCGCTGCGACCTCTGTCTCGGGCTCAAGCAATTCTTCTGCCTCAGCCTCCAGAGTAGCTGGGATTACAGGTGTGTGCCACCATGCCTGCTAATTTTTTTTGTATTTTTAGTAGAGATGGGGTTTCACCATGTTAGCCAGGCTGGACTCGAACTACGAGCTCAGGTAATCCACCCACCTTGGCCTTCCAAAGTGCTGGGATTACAGGCGTGAGCTACCGCGCCCGGCCCGCTTCTGTATGTTTGAACGTGATTCTGGGGTTCCCACCCAGTTACCATCCTCTAGTGCTGTGGAGCTCACACTGGTGCTCCTGAAAGGTTACAGAAACTGCCACCTGTTCCTGTCTGTTTGCTCCAGTCAGACTGGCATGGCTCCCAGAGCAGGCTGTTGTTTTACTCCAGGGTAATTACTGGGGTGTCCCAGTGCCTCAGCACCCAGGGGATGGGTGGAGTGGGGTATGGTGGGGGGTGCTGGAGGGCAGCGCTTCCGTCAGTTGAATCTCCCATTGGAGGGAGAATACCTTGGGCTGGTGGTACTGGCTCAGTGGTGATGTCCTGACTACCCCATCTCAGTGTTCCTGGGCTCTCTTCATTCCCTTAGGCCCCTCCCTTCTCCACCACTCCCCTTTGTTTTCTTGATTTCCTCAGGATTTCGAGGCAAGCCTACGGACTCTACCTTTTGAATACAAGATATGCAGATCGGGGGTTGGATGGTCAGTGAGGGTTTGGGGCTATCTCTGATAGGATCTCCCATGGAATGTGCCTCCACTCCCAGCTGCCCTCCCCTCTGCAGCAGGAACAGCTGTCATGTGAAGGCCTCTCTGCTGGCTCAGCCCTTTTGCAATCATCTGGCGGGCTCTGCTGGGATGGGGTGGATGGTGAGGATGGGCAGAGCCAAGGGGTGAAGGAGGGAACGTAGTAGGGCAGGGGGAGCTGTCAGAGGGTAAGGAGGGCTCTAGAGTTCAGGGCTGAGGGAAGGCTGCCAAGGTCAGGCAGGAGGGGTGGAAGGTGCTGAGCATGCCAGGGAGGTGGAATGATGAGCTTATGGTACCCATCCTGGGAGACTTTCAAGGTGGCAGGAGAGTAGGTTATAGCGGGAATCCAGGCAGTCATCCTTCAGGGAGATCCGCATTTCCCCTGACTCACAGGGGACCCATGGGGTGCTTTCCGGCTCGTCCTCCATGTGGGACCTGAGTCACCAAGACGCCTAGGGTGTTGGCTGCCCTATGGTGGCAAGTCCTGTGCCCAGCCCTGCCCTGCCCCACCCCACCCACTCCTAATGTTTACAGGGGTTAGCAAACACACCCCTTTTATCCCACTCTTCAATAGTAATTACCCGGCTCTTTGACTCAGACTTACAGAATGTACCTCTTGCAGGGACTGCCAGAGACCATCTCTAATAACCTTTTATTTTACCAGTGGGGAAACTGGAGCCCAGAGAGGCGAAGTGACTTATCAAGGGGGCATCTGAGCTTTTCCACAATCCTTGCAGTTACTCACTGAGTCACTTCTGCTCCAAAGCTGAGCAGGAGGATGCTTCCCTCAAACGC
Source organism: Rhinopithecus roxellana (assembly GCF_007565055.1). Classification (NCBI taxonomy): domain Eukaryota; kingdom Metazoa; phylum Chordata; class Mammalia; order Primates; family Cercopithecidae; genus Rhinopithecus; species Rhinopithecus roxellana. Next base: position 10,084,403 of record NC_044563.1, on the reverse strand, counting down.
CAAGGGATAAGGGTGGTGGACACAGCACGCCAGGTGTGGAGGGGCAGGGAAAGCGAGGCATCTAAAGGCTTCCTGTGCCCGTAGCTTGGTAAGGGTAGCTTGGTAAGGAGTGTGGAAGTGGAGCCAGCCCTGGGGCCAGGGTCAGATGTAGCGATCCAAGTCCTGGGGCGGGCACGGGGCACAGAGTGTAACAGAGGCGGGACTTCGAGTGACAGGAACCTCAACTATGTGGTGACTCAGGCTCTGGGCAGCCAGGCCCTTCCTTCCCTGCTCAGCCTGATCTCCTTTAAGAACTGTAAGCAGAGGAGAGAGGGAAACCCAGGCTGGTCTCTCTTTCCCCAGGAAGCTGGGGGAAAGGTAGAGGAAGTTGGAAAGGACGGGAGAAAAGCAGATTCCAAGAAGGGGGCGAGGAGGTGGTGTTCCCCGCTTCCTCGGCCCCTCCCTCCCTGCTCCCCGCTGGGGAGGGGAGCTGGCTGGGGCGTTGGCTGCTCCGTTTACTCCAACTCCCTCCCTCAGCTCCTGTTTACAACTCAGCCCGCCCAGTCCTTAGCTCAGTGCTGAGCTCTTCTGTTTTCTCTCTCTCCCTCCCTCCTTCCTTCACAGCCTCAGACAGTCATGTCTTGTCACTTCTACTCCTTAACCTGGGGTCCGCGTCTCCTCTTCTTGCCCTACAGCATCCCCACACCCCTAACTCTCTGCCTGAAATCCAGCCGTGACCCGTGTGTCCACCTGTCCCACTCTCCCTGCCCAATTCCTTTCCCTTCTGCCTGCCTGGACAGTCTTTCTTTGCCTTCTTTCCTCCCAGACGGTACACTGGAGACAGCCTCATGCCTCTTATTCTCTAACCAGCTTTAACTTGGGTTCTGCTTCGGCTTGAAGATTTCATTAGGACTGAGTGTAATTGGAGAGTTTCTGTGTATCAGAGCTCTCTGATCTAAGAAATTCAGGAACTCCTTATTTGAAACTTCAAGTTTAAATACAGGCTGGGATTTGAATTGAGCTGGGGAAGGATGATTTTACTTGGCTTTATATTTTGGGATAGGGTTAAGGGTTTGGGGCTTGAGAATTGCTTAGGAAGTGATGTTTGGATTCCAGAATCACCAGATAGATTTGCTGTTAGACGGGGCTGGGGGTGGGGGCAATGACAGATCAGGAAGTGACGGAAGTGAGTGGAGAAGGGCCTGTTTGGCAGGGATGCTAATCCCTGGGCTGGTGTGTGTATGGGGTGGAGGTGGGGTCTAGGAGATCCCAGATGGTGCTAAGAAGGGTTAACAGTCATTTCTCTGCTTCTTTTTTTTCTGAGACAGAGTTTTGCTCTTCTTGCCCAGGCTGGAGTGCAGTGGTGCAATCTTGGCTCACTGTAACCTCCGCCTCTCGGGTTCAAGCAACTCTCCTGCCTCAGCCTCCTGAGTAGCTGGGATTACAGACGTGTGTCACCATGTCCAGCTAATTTTGTATTTTTAATAGAGACGGGGTTTCACCAGGTTGGTCAGGCTGGTCTCGAGCTCCTGTCCTCAGGTGATCCACTCGCCTTGGCCTCCCAAAGTGCTGGGATTACAGGTGTGAGCCACCAGGTACAGCCCATTTCTCTGCTTCTAAGAATATCATGCAAAAGGACCTTCATGGGGGGAAAAGTCTGCTTCTAAAGAGACTGCAAACAGACCACACACTTCATTTCCCTTCTGGGATCAGAAACTGAGATTACTCTTTGAGCAGTCAACCTCTTTTCTTCCTTGTAACATGCTGATTTCAGAAAAGGGGACTGTGGAGAGAAGGGAGGGGAAGGGGAATCCCCTGGCCAGGGGCCTGCCCACAGAGCTCCCCTTTGTGGTTACTATGGAAACAGGCATAATAGGAACAAAATAGAGGCATGTTGCCTGGCAACAGAAGAGCCCAAGGTTCATTACAGACACGCGCGGGCACACACACACAAACTAACACATACACAGACACACAAAACACGTACATATCAGGGAACCTCCCCTACTCCCCAGGGAGGGAGTGTCACTTCTGGGGAAACTGGGGTGTCCCTGTGATGACAAGTCCTAGAGCTCATCCAGCTTTGGCAGTGTGTGTGGAGGACCGTGGTACTAGCTGCCTCTGAACAGTGGTGGAGCACCAGCGGCAGGGCTGACCTCCCTCTTATAAGAGGAAAGCCTTTACTTAGTATCACAGAGGAGTCTAAACCTTCAAGAAGGATGGAGGTTTTCTTTGCAAAGTAGGGACCAAAGGAACTCCTTATAAAACATGGTGTGTAAAAATAAACAAACAAAAAGCAGGCCAGGTATGGTGGCTCACGCTTGTAATCCCAGCACTTTGGGAGGCTGAGGCAGGCGGATCATGAGGTCAGGAGTTCGAGACCAGCGTGGCCAGCATGGTGAAACCCCCGTCTCTACTAAAAATACAAAAATTAGCCAGGCGTGGTGGTGCGTGCCTGTAGTCCCAGCTACTTGGGAGGCTCAAGCAGGAGAATCGCTTGAACCCAGGAGGCAGAGGTTGCAGTGAGCCAAGATGAGCCAAGATCATGTCACTGCACTCCAGCCTGGACGACAGAGCTAGACTCCATCTCAAAACAATAACAAACACCCAACAACAACAACAACAACAAACACCCAAACCATAGTGTGTCGGAGAGCGCTGGCAGGGGAGTAACTGTGTAAAATACCTGGTAGAAAAGATAACTCCAATTCTCTCAAGGCATAGGACCTCCAAGGAATTCAAAGGACAAGGTAAAGGGGTATCAGAGCCGTTTGCTCCTGAACTGAGATTTTTGCTGGGATTCCATCTTGCCAAGGTCTCTATTGCTTCCACCACCACCACAGTTCCCCCACCCCATGTTGGACACACAATAAATGTTTGGGTAGCTGCAAGAAAGACCCACAAGTAGGGGAATTGCTCCCTGGGGGCTGAGAGCCAGAGGAAGCTGTGACAGCCTGGGATGCAGGATGCCATCTACTGTAGAAAAGGCAAGGGCTTTGGAGCCAGTTATACCTGGAGTTCGTTCATTCATTTGAAACATGCTCTTGAGTGATTGCTATGTGTCAGTCACTGCTCTAGGCATGAGGGGCTGGGGTGCAGTGGCTCACACCTATAATCCCAGCACTTTAGGAGGCTGAGGTGGGAGGATTGCTTAAGCCCATGAGTTCAAGACCAGCCTGGGCAACATAGTGTGAGGCTCTATCTCTACCAAAAAAAAAAAAAAAAAAAAAAAAAACACAGCTGAGCATGATGGTGTGCGTCTGTAGTCCCAGCTACTTGGGAGACTAAGGTGGGAGGATCACTTGAGCTTGGGAGGTTGAGGCTGCAGTGAGCCATGAATGCTCCACTGCACTCCATCCTGGGTGACAGAGTGAGACTGTCTCAAAACAAACAAACAAAAACAACAACAAAAATCAGTTAATCTAGGCACAAAGCATACAGCAGAGAAAAAGAACCCTGTCCTCATGAGGCTTAAATGCTAGTGGAAGCTTTGACTCTTGCCTCTGTGAGTTGTGTGATTTTAGGTAAATCACAAACCCTCTCTAAGGCCATTCCTCACTAAGTGCCTCCCTCTCAGGGTGTGCACGGATTAAATGAGCTGACAGATGGAAGTAGCTCCTGGCAAGGTGGCTCACGCCTGCAATCCCAGCACTTTGGGAGGCTGAAGTGGGCGGGGATCACCTGAGGTCAGGAGTTCGAGACCAGCCTGGCCAACATGGTGAAACCCCATCTCTACTAAAAAATACAAAAATTAGGCTGGGCGGGGTGGCTGAAGCCTGTAATCCCAGCACTTTGGGAGGCCGAGACAGGCGGATCACGAGGTCAGGAGATCGAGACCATCCTGGCTAACACGGTAAAACCCCGTCTCTACTGAAAAATACAAAAACTAGCCAGGCGAGGTGGCGGGCGCCTGTAGTCCCAGCTACTCGGGAGGCTGAGGCAGGAGAATGGCGTGAACCCGGGAGGCGGAGCTTGCAGTGAGCTGAGATCCGGCCACTGCACTCCAGCCTGGCCGACAGAGCGAGACTCCGTCTCAAAAAAACAAAAACAAACAAACAAACAAAAATACAAAAACTAGCCAGGCATGGTGGCGCATACCTGTAATCCAGCTGCTTGGGAGACTGAGGAAGGAGAATCACTTGAACCTGGGGGGGAGATTGCAGTGAGCCGAGATCACGCCACGGCAGTCCAGGCTTAGCAACAGAGCGAGACTCTCTCTCAAAAAACAAAACAAAACAAAAAAAACCACGAAAGTAGCTGCTGCAGGATCAGACACAATCATTATTAAGGTAGTTTTGCGAGGGAGTGTGGGGGAGGCTACACCAGTGGGCAGAAGGAGAGGAGTTGGCAGAAGTTTCTGAAAGTGTGTGTGTCTCCATTTATACCACTGAAAACTTTGGAAAATATTCCCCTCCCCTGGGCCGAGGCAGCGGTCTTAGGAAACCCCAGCTCTGTTCCAGCCTGCAGGATCATTTTTTTGGTTTTGTTTTAGATGGAATCTTGCTCTGTTGTCAGACTGGAGTGCAGTGGCATGATCTCAGCTCACTGCAACCTCCGCCTCCTGGGTTCAAGCAATTCTCCTGCCTCAGCCTCCCAAGTAGCTGGGACTACAGGCGTGCACCACCATGCCCGGCTAACTTTTGTGTTTTTAGTAGAGACGAGGTTTTACCATGTTGCCCAGGCTGGTGTCGAACTCCTGAACTCAGGCGATCCGCCTGCCTCGGCCTCCCAAAGTGCTAATTTTTGTATTTTTAGTAAAAACGGGGTTTCACCATGTTGGCCAGGATGGCCTTGATCTCTTGACCTTGTGATCCACACCCCATTGGCCTCCCAAAGCGCTGAGATTACAAGCGTGAGCCACTGCGCCTGGCCAGGATCCTGGTTTTTTTAGAGGGTAGGGTTGAGGTTAAACTTTCTCTAGCCCTCCAGTCTGGAATGGGACAAGAGCCAGTCCCCAGAAGTACCCCCCACCAGGTAATCTTGACACTCATACCCCTGAATAAAGTACCTGGACAGTGATCTCTGCTTTGGGACTGCTTCAAAAACCAACCCCTCCCTCCTGCCTTCTTCCCTGTTGACCAAGAGGGTGGCCAGAACAAACAATGGAGCAGATAAGTTGGCTCTGAGCCTGGGACTCTGGCCTCTGCTGTTTGGATCCTGGGGGGCCGATCTAGCCCAGTCGAGGCGAAGGCACAGCGTCCACGCCTTTCCGTGCTCTTCTTCCTTTTCTGCGCCAGCAGCCCCCCAGGCCCCGTTGGCCCTTTTTGCAGCTACCCTATGTTTCCAACCTAGGTGTAAATCAACTGTTTTAATATGCACCAGGAACATTTGCTCTTTTGAGGTATGAGATGATGATTCCTTCCATAAAGTTAAAAATCCTTTGGTAAACTGTTAACAATGGTTACTTTTGGGGAGAGGGACTGTGATAGGGGAGGAGGGAGACATCTGTATTTTATTGTATTTTTTTTTTTTTTTCAGATGGAGTCTCGCTCTGTCACCATGGCTGGAGTGCAGTGGCACGATCTTGGCTCACTGCAACCTCCGCCTCCCAAGTTTAAGGGATTCTCCTGCCTCAGCTTCCCTAGCAGCTGGGATTACAGTCCGCACCACCATGCCCTGCTAAATTTTGTATTTTTAGTCGAGGCGGGGTTTCACTATGTTGGCCAGGCTGGTCTCGAACTCCTGAGCTCAAGTGATCCACCTGCCTTGGCTTCCCAAAGTGCTGGAATTACAGGTGTGAGGCATCGTGCCTGGCCTTGGTGTGTGTGTGTGTGTGTGTGTGTGTGTGTGTGTGTGTGTGTTTTTGAGACGGAGTCTCGCTCTGTCACCCAGGCTGGAGTGCTGTGGCCGGATCTCAGCTCACTGCAAGCTCCGCCTCCCGGGTTCACTGCCATTCTCCTGCCTCAGCCTCCCAGGTAGCTGGGACTACGGGCGCCGCCACCTCGCCCGGCTAGTTTTTTTGTAGTTTTTAGTAGAGACGGGGTTTCACCGTGTTAGCCAGGATGGTCTCGATCTCCTGACCTCGCGATCCGCCCGTCTCGGCCTCCCAAAGTGCTAGGATTACAGGCTTGAGCCACCGCGCCCGGCCATGTGTGTGTTTTTTAAAGAGCTCCATAGTTCAAAAGTTTTAGATTTGTTTTCTTTAAATAAGGTAGGTGCTAGGAAAGGGGTGCAGAACAAAATGGGGGAGGAGGTGATTCTTGGGAAAGTCTGAGTCTGTGACTGTGTGCTTGGGATGTGTTGTGGCGAGGCTGCCTCTGCCATGGGGTTGAGTCATTATCTGGGCACCTGTGTGTGTATATTAGAGAGAGTGAGAGAAAATGCTGGTGCCCAAGTCTCTGCTTTGTGTTTTCACATGTCTCTGCCTGTCTGGATGTCTGCACATGCGGCTCCACCTTTCTGTGTCCATTATATGAGTGCCCATGTCTGTGGCTCCTCTGGCTGTCTCTTCCCTCCCCCACGGTCCGTACCCTGTGTCGGTAACTGGACCTGGACACAGCCCCCAGGGCTGGCAGCAGAGTTGACTGCTGGGTATTTTTAGCCTGTAAACATGTTTGCCATTTCAGAGGACAGGGCCGAGCTGGTCTCAGCTCCAGCCCACTCATGATCTTGCAGCAAGGAGGGCGCTCCCGCCTGGGCCAGGTCTCCCCAGTTCCCCAGCCTGGGGTCTCTCTTTCCTAGCATTTGGGAAGGAGGGGAAACTGGCTTGGAGTGGGCAGTGGGTGGCCACCTAGGAGGGAGGATAAGAGGACGCCTGCGGGAGTCCTGAGAAAGGGAGTGTGGAGGGGAGTGTGTAGCCAGAAGGCCCCCGCACCCCATCATTAAGCGTTTAATAAAATCTCGATGTAGTTAGAAGTGGCTGTGGGAAATGGCTGTAAATTGGGAGACTCAGCGTCCCGCAAGTGGAGGGCGGGGGAGGGGCGCGCAGAGAAGGAATGGGAGGCAGAGGAAGCGCAGGGGCTCCGGCTCCTGGGGGCGGGAGTCTGGAAAGGAAGGTGGGCGTCAGGTCCGCTCTCCAGCGCCCGCAGGCCTCACCCACGTATGCCCGCGGCCTGCGCAGCACCGCGGTGCGCGGGGCACTGGTGACGCCGGCTCCTGGGGGTGGGAATCCAAGGCAGCTCTGTGCGGGTAGGGACGGAAGGGCCCCGAGAAAGAGGGAAAGCGAGAAATGGGCGCGGCTGCATGGAGCTTGGGAACCAAGCAAGTAGGCTGCGGCCTGGGATCTGAAGTGTAGTTGCCTAAGCTGAGAGAAAACTCAAAGGTCCGGATCAGGCTGACGGTCGCGGCTGAATCACCCAAGCCCCCAGCCGCCTTCAGAGCCCCCAGGCCCTTCCTGCAAAATAAGTTGATTCGCAGTTCCAGCTGTGAGGGCGAGCCCAGGGAGCCTGCGGGAGTTTCTTGCCAATGAAGCCACACATTGCACATGTTGGACAGCAGATCCAGGTCCGGGACAGGATAGGGGACAGTGGATGGGGGGAGGGGGGAAAGAACGTCCCCGCGTCCCCCAGCGGCCCCCCTCCCCAGCAGCCCACTCCCGGGTCCCTCCAGGGTCTGCCCCGCTCGCCAGTTCTAGCCCCGCTCCGGCCCCGCCCGGCCCCGCCCTCTCCCCACAGCTCTGGGCAGACCCGCCCGCCCGAGCCGGAGTTACAAGAGCCGCCTCCGCGCACGGGGGCCCGGCCACTCGGCGCTGCTCTGCCGCGGGGACTGCACCGCCCGCCCTGCCAGACCCGCCCGGAACGGGGCTCGTCGCCGCCAGTAGCCGCAGCACCGCAGCCTTGGGCCTCGCGCCGGCTATGGCTGTGCCCCGGAGCTGAGCCCTCAGGTAGGGGCGCCAGGCGCACCGTGGCGCCATCGGGGTCCGGGGCACCAAAGGCGGGTGGGGGGAGGTGGGTTGCGGGGCTCCGGCAGGGCGCGTTGTTGGGAGTGTCACTGTGAAGATTCAAGCAGTTTGGAGCAAGCGGGGCCACCCGGGGAGGCGACGCGTCGCTCTCTGGGAGCGGAGTTCTGCCTCCAGAGTTGGGGCTCAAGTTGGTTAAAGTTGGAAAATCGCTTCGAAGTGCTTTGCTCCACTCTGTATTTCTACGGAGGGCGGACTTTTGGCTCCACTACAGGCAGGGTGCTCTGTTCCGGGCCTGGTGGCCTCTGTCCCACCTCCTCTCCCTGCATGGGGCGGTGGCTCGGGGGCTGCTCCTTTCGTATCCCATGTTTACTGGAGGGGAAATTTCCGAGATCGCCGCCGCGCCTCCGCGACCCCGCGCCGTGCGCCCCCTCGGCTGTCCTTCCGCGCTCTCTGCACCTCCGCCCCTAACCGCGTCCCGAGTCGTCCAGGCCCCACCCTGTTCTGTACCACCAGCCCCTCAGCCTCCTCCAGCTGCCCCGCCCTAGCCTTGCCCCTCCGTGTTCCCCGCTCCAGAAAACCTTCTTCCTCTTGGGCCGCGGAGCCTGGAAGTTTGCAATGCGCCTCCCAGCGGGATGGGTGGGGAGGGGGACATAATTAGGAAGATTCCTACGCTGAGGTGGGCGAGGAGGGGGCTGCTCTGCAGCGGCCCAGTCCTCGGGACCGCCCCTTCCCCTCGGGAGGCGGCGCTTTCCCCCACCCCACTCCCAAACCCGTCCGGGCGGGATGGCCCCCCGCCCCAGCGCCTGGCCCGGCGCCAGCAGCCTGAGGAATGTGGTGGTTGGAGCCGGTGACTAATTCAAACCAGAACTCGGGGAGGAGTGGTGAGGGGCAAAGGGGAGGAGGAAGGGGCTGTGTGTGGGAGTTGGGGGCAGGAGCCGGGCTTGGCGTGGGAGGAGGGCTAAGCTGCGCTCGCTGGAACCCTGCGCTCCAGCGGTGCGCGCCAGGAGAGGGGGCCCGAGGCGAGGTCTCGCCTGGAGTTGGAAAGGCAGCGTGCTTAGGGTGTGTGCAGAGCTGTGTTATGTAAGGCTTTCCCATGCAAGGAGGGGTTTGCGGTGTGCCAGGGCCTGGGCCGCCCCTGGCAGGGCTGGTCGCCCCCCAGCAGTGCCGAGGCCGGGATGTGGGGGCGCAGCCCCTTGGCGGCTCTGACCATGAGGGACTCCGGGGGCCCAAACAGGGCTGGCTGTGCCTCTTGCTGGGAGGGGTGCGGAGGGGGCACATGAGTGTTTTCAGCAGTAGCCGAGCCCAGACAACCAGGTGGGGAAAGGCTCTGGCCCCTCTGCACAACGAGGCCACAGAGGGTTGTGTGCGATGTGTGTGCTTGCCGGTTTCGCAGGGTGTGGCTCCCGCCGCGGAGACCGTGGCGGTGAGGTGCTCCCAGGGAACGCGCGGTCGCTGCAGAGTGCCCTGCTCTGTGGAGGGGATTTATGGGAAGGCAGTGTGGGAACCTTCCAATCAGTCAGGTCCTTAGAGAATGACCCGGAGTCTCCGGAGGAAAAGCGTCCTAGGTATCTCCCTCTGTGTCTCCAGCACAGCGCTGGGCGCTCGGTAAATACTGGTTTCGAACCCGTCTTCATGAGAATCCAACCTCGGATTGTAGGGCTCCTGCTCTCTGCTTGCCCTTCCCAGCACAGCGTAGAGCATAGTAGGTGTTGGGTTGATTTTGTGGAATACAGTGAGGGGCTGTAGCAGTGAAGTTGAGAGAGTGGGGGAAAGCATTTAAGGGCCCCTGCACCTATACTGGCTGTAATTCAGGGGAGCAGATCTCGCTTTCATCCCGCCCCATGAGGGAAATCCCAGGGGCAGGGTGTGGCACTCACTTCCTTTCAGAAGCTGAATGTGGGGAAGCTTCCTTCTCCTGTCCTTAGGGACAGAGGCTGGCCACCCCCCACCGCGTGGATGGTGGCGTGTGCAGAATGGGGAGGACAGGGGAGCCCCCGAGTTAAGGGCACCTCTTTGCTCTGAGCTGTGAGCTGTAGGGTGAGGGAGGGTGGGAGAGGAGCTAGGAGGGTGAGAGTGGAGCTAGGAGAGGTTGCAGGGTTTGGGGGCCGTGGGAATGTGGGTTAGAAGGTGTCTGAGCCCCTCTCTAAAGCCTTTGTCCCTAAGAGGTTATGCACAGGGACACTGGTCAGAGAACAGGGACACATGGGGAGCCACATAAGTCATGCGGACTGATATGGAGGCCACCAGCAGCGATTCAGGGCTCCTGGTCTGGGAACTCCTTGCGGAGCCGACCCCTCGGAGCTGAGGACTTGTGCCAGCCAGACGTGGTCCAGGGCCCGGGGTGGGACACAGGGACCTGTTGAGGGAGAAGGTCCAGCGTCAGCCCAGGGCAGGGAGTCGGCTGGGGGTCCCTGGAGTCATCTTAGCCCTTGGGAAGTCCTGGGGAAAGGTGGCAGTGCTGCCAGGCTGGATTTTTTTGCTCGACTTGGAATTGGCGGGTGGGTCCTGGCAGAGCCGGTCACCCTGAGCCTGAGGAGCTGGTTTGAGGGGTTGGGGCAAAGCCGTGCGGGCGGAGTGGTGTGTGGGGCTCTGGGGTGTGGTCACCACCTTCTTCAGAACTTGGGAACCGCCTGGAGACAGACAGAGAGACAGACCGGGAGAGCTAGTCCTACTCCTCACGGAACGGTGTGGCTCTCTTCCCCACCATTCCGGAGGCCCCGAAGTTTCTCCCCGGAGCTGGGCTGTGCACACTTAGGTTTGAGGAAGGGTGATGGCCGCTGGGGAGGATTTAGAATGTGCCGCTTGGGCGGTGGCAGTGGCGGGGATCTAGGGCCTTCTTCCTTCTCTTTGTCCCCATGGGTTCATCCGGGCTGGCATTTCCCTGGGCTCAGGCCATCCGGTGGGCTCTCAAGGCTTCCTGAGCACGAGCAATTTCCAGCATTCCTGGGTGTGTCCAAGGGAGTGTGGGGCCACAGGAGGATTCCGAAGGAATGAAGCTCCTTTTCCTCCCTGCTGGCCTCAGTTCCCACCAGGGCTATGGCTGGGCTGTCCCTGGCAGTCTTAGGCAGGTCACTGTTAGCATTGCAGGTGTCGTCCCACTGTGGCTTTAGGTCCTTGTGACCACATGTCACAGCTTGTGTCTCTGAGTGAGGTGTGTGTCATTGCCTGTGAGAGCGTCCCACTGCTTGTGAATGAGGGTCTTCCCCTTGTGGCGTGCCTGGATGTGTCACCTCTGCCTGCATTGTCGTGGGGCTTGGAGGCAGAGGATGGCAGTGGCATTCTGCGCTGGTGGTGGAGGTTTCCTGCGGGCCCGTAGGGGTTGTAGGTAAGGACTGAAGTGAGTTTCTGGGTCCTGGACAGGTCCGCACCCGCGGTTTGTGTCCAGAGGCCTTTGGGAGGTGGAGGACAGCCTTGGGGGTGCAGGCCCCAGCTGAGCAGGTTAAGCAAGGCACTGCGCACGGCCTGTCAGGGAGGGGCATCCTGCCTGGTCCCCGGGGGGCTGGAGCGGAGGTTCTGGGGGAAGGGGAAGTGCCTGGAGCTGATCCCGTCTACAGCTACGTGTCCTGGCGGGCCAGGGGCAGCTCTTTGGCGACAGAGCCAGCCTGGCCCCACGCCCCTGAAGTAGCGTGGTCCGACCGCTGGGGGGAGAGCAAGCAGCGCCCTCCCTAGATCCCGGCCTTGGGTGGGGCAGACAGGCAGCTCCCAAACTGTAATCTACCCCATAGGGCAAGACCAAGCGTTCTGCTCCACCCCCTCTCCTATAGGACGCCACCCTCAGAGTTGGTTCTTAATCCCAGGGGTCCTGGGTAAAGGCCCACACTTCCCTGCTTGTGTGTTCAGGTGTGGGGACTCCCCACTGGATAATATGCTGTCCCCAGCCCCCTTTCACAAGGAGTGCAGAGAGTCCCTCCTGGCCAGGGAGGGAAGAGGAATCTCCGTCTCTGCTGGAAGTGAGAGCCTGGAGCTTCGGGGCTTCCGAACTCACTGGAGCATGGGAGGGGCTGTGCGTAGCCTGGGTAGAGAGAGATGGAGAAAAGCGTCACAGCGAGTCAGAAAACAACCAGCTGGCTGCGGTCAGGGTGTAGGGGCTGCCCTGGAAGTCAGCATGATGTGAGGGGCCAGGGGAAGGGGGTGATGGGGAGGGGAGGGCTGGAATGACAAAGCTGGAAAAACTTCTCCTGGTGGGAGTTGTGACTGGGCTGGTTCCTCCCTCTCCTAAGGGCAGGGAGCAGGGAGGAGGCCAGGCAGGTGCACACACAGAGGGGGAGGTGCAGGCTCAGGGGACATAAGCACCAGGTGAACAGGTGTAGGGGCCTCCAGGACAACTGTCTGTTATGAGCAGGTGAAGGCTGGCTGGGGCTGCAGGCTGCCCTGGTTGTGTAGAGTGGAGAATGGGGCTGAGGGTCTCCATGTGCTCATGGTGTGTGTGTGTGTGTGTGTGTGTGTGCTTGTGTGCTTTTCCCTGAAGGTGCCCAAGTTGCATGTGTCTTGCAACATGTTCATCTAATTCTTCTTGGTAATTCCACCTCCCAAATCTGCCCCCCCCCCCCCCCCCGCATGCTGCCCAGAATCAGCTAGGTGGGTTTGTAAAAGTCCTCAATGTTGGCTTAGACTCTGAGATGTCTGCGCACTTCTGCTCCAGTTAGAATGGGGCATAATGTGTTTTCCTAAACAAGCCTGGCAGCTGCATCCTTGGGGGACCATTGGAGGGTCAGGCCCTGGAAGGGATGTCAACCCTGTGTTTCTCCTTGTTCCTTTGGAACGAGGGTCTGCGTGTCATGACTGTCTCCATCTCCTAGAAGTGGAGATGCTTGTCTTGGCTCTGCCTGCCTCTAGCATGAGTCTGGTGCCGGTTAAGCCCCAGAAGGAGATGGTTCTTTTGTCTCCCACCTGCTGGGGCCCAAGAGAAATCTAGGTCGAAGTGAGTTGGGTGCTGGGCAGCTCAGGATCCTGACCCCCTCAGGCCCCAGCCTCAGTAAGCCCCAGAAGCAAAAGGCCCCTCATATGCAGAGCCCTGGGATGCCTGGGACGGTCCATTCTGGGTCTGCAGCCCACAGGTTGGGCTGGGTTGAGGCTGGAGTATGGGGAAGGGGGTTTGGAGGTCTCTGTCTCTGCATCTTCCTGTCGTTGTCCCTCTAGCTCTCACTCCAGTGTAGGTCTCTCTTCTGTGCATCTGCCTCTGTGGGTTCTCCTGTGTGTCATCCCGTGTATTTCCTTGTGCCTTCATCCCTCTGCTGGGCAAAGACCGTTGGCCTTGGGGGTCAGGGACTCCTGGGCTTGCATTTCCACTCTCTCACGCTTGGGCAAGTAGTGTTATCTCCTGGGCCTGTTTCCACATCTCTGCAATAAGGATATTAGCTCTTTTCACACAGCATCATCATTTGGGGTTGAATGAGAACCCAGGCATGGGATGTTGCCAACAACACAGTCCGTGACACACAAGAATGCTCTGCAGAATTCTCTTTCTCTCTACTTGTGTGTGGGTTTTTTTTTCTTTCAACACGAACTTTTTGTTCCTCTTTGCCTCCTGATGAGTGTTTGTGAGAGCAGGGCATGCTGTCCGCTGGGTGTGCCTTTCTGAACAGCCTCCCTCTCCTCCTGGTTCCGGACGTTGGGGGCTTCCCCACTGGTAGGGTCTCTGACTCTGGGCGTGAGTCCTGTCGTTCCTGGGATGAGAACTGCTTCTCTTTGGCCTTGTGTGTGTGGTGGGCTGACTGACCCGTGTGCGTGCCGCCGTGCTGGGTGGAAGTTTCACTGTGGCTGGTGCCTCCCTACCACGGATGGGGTGATGTTCTTCCCCTCGGAGGGTTGCCTCCTGTGTCCCACCTGTGCTGGGTGGATGCCTTGTCGTGGGCCCCTGTGGTGTGTATCTTGTCCTCAGGTTTGGTGCATTTGGGCACAGAGGCCTGTGGCCTGTCTCTGGGGGAGTGTGTGTATCAATTCCTGTCATCTCCACGCTGACGCTGGCTGCAGGGCTGTCTCTAGCTGCTGCAACAATTGGCCTGGTTTCCATCCTGGCTGTCTTTATACTGGCTCGCCCCGGGAAGGGGTACTGTTCTCCGAGGGCAGTGGAGGAAGGAGCCTCCTCTGGAGGTCACCCCTGGCAGAGGCCATCTGCTGGGGTCAAGAATCTGCTTCCTGGAGTTCTCCTGCTTCTACTTGGCGTCGTGCCCAATCGCAGGGTATGGGCAGAGCCCTGCTGCTCGGCACATCCTCTTTGCAGCTTTGAAGTGACAGGATGGGCTGTTCTCTCGCTGCTTCTAGCCTGATTTATAGCCTGTCCCACAGTGTCAGGCATGCGTGCTCTCACCTTTGCAGCTGGAGTGGCCTCACCATCTCACTCTTTTCTGCCCTCCAAGCAATATTCTGCCTTAGGGAGTCTCCACTCTGGCCCTGCTCCTTCTTTTTTTATTAAAAAAAATTAAGTTTTTATTTTTTATAGAGATAGGGTTTTGCCATGTTGCCCAGGCTGATCTCAAACTCCTGGGCTCAAGCATTCAGTGTGCCTCGGCCTCCCAAAGTGCTGGGATTACAGGCATGAGCCAGCGCGCCTAGCTCTGCCCCGTTTCTTCCTATCATGAGGGAGGCTGTTGGGTGGACCACCGGGCTGGGTGCTAGCAGGCTCTGGGACTAGGGCCCCAGAACACTCCCATTCTCTCAGTTCTCTGGACCTTACTTTCTCCATCCTTAAGTAACAGGCAGTGCCATCCCATAAAACTCTCGGCAGTGGGGGAAGTGTTCTGTGTCCATGCTAATATAGTAGCCAGTAGCTACATGTGGCTGTTAAGCTCTTGAAATGTGGCTAGTGCAGCCAATGAGCTAAAATTTTAATTTAACTGAATTTTAATTGATTAAATTTGAATAGCCACATGTGGCTGCTGTGTTGGGTGGCACGACTCTAGGTCTCTCCTAGCTCTCAAGGCTTATGGCACTTGGCTGAATCATGCAGAATTCCCCAAAGCTCCAAAGGCCCTCTTTTGGGTAGCAACAGGGCAGAGCCCTCAGCCTCCGGGGAAAGCCTGACTTAACCTAACTTGTGTGGGAGGAGAAGACAGGGCCACCTGGGCTTGATACAGGCTCCAGAGGTGGAAGAGAGACTGAGGGCTGGGACCAAATGTGGAGAATGGAGAAAGGGGAACCCCAGCTACATAGTATCTCACGCTTCTCCTTCACTATTCCCTTCAGTATTTCCATGCCCCTCCTCGGAACTGAATGGCCCAGGTCAGATGAGAGGGGAGTCCTTCCAGGCTGTGCCAGGACAGCAGGGCCAGAGCCAGAGCAGGCAGGGTGGTTGGCAGCCCCACCTGGCCGGGAAGCCATTGGGTACCCTGCCAGGGCCAACCTGCAGCCTCGGGTCCAGTGGCTCCCATCCTCATGGGCTATTGGATCGGTTGTGTGCTTAGGATGGTTTCTCCCCTCCTCAGGAACCACGTGGGTTGAGGCAGGTAACAAGTCTGTCCCGGGCCTCTAAAGGGACTTCTGCCCTGGGACTCTGCCTGAGGCACTGGCAGGGAAGCCAACTGCCTGTCTGCAGGGGAGCTCTGGTTCCTCTGGCACCTGGGGATCTGGCCCAGGAGGCACTTTGTCCTTTGGGTTTTAGGCTCAACCCTTTGCAGGTCTGGAGCTGTTGCAGCCAGCTGCAGTGACTCACTGGGGAGGGAGGAAAAAGGGAGGGTGGGGCCGAGGTGTGGGCGAGGATGATCTGGCTCTGCTAGCTCTCTCCCCATCGCTGGCTGCTGGCACAGCACCAGGATGCTGGGGTGAGCAAAGGGGCCCTCCTCCAGGAGGAGGACAGGGGTGTCTGGGCGATCTGAAGGGGTGGCTTCAGTTCTGTGTGAGAGATGAAGTCTGGAATCTTTTTTCCTTCCCTGCCTCTGCCCAGCTCCTTTTCTGCAGGGCTAGCTGCTGAGCACTGGACACTGGGAGAGAATGTGCCATGTAAGCCCCAGCTTTGCTGTTTCACACTGGGAAGGGTCAGAGTGATTTCCCATCGCAGCCTTCTCTGCGGCCGGAAGGGAGGAGGTGTTTTCCCCAGTTTGCACCTGAGCCCACAGGCTCAGAGTCTTTGCTCACCTTGTAGCCAGCACCTGTGTTGACAAGGAGACACGTCGTCCACACCGCGTTGTCAAACGGGAGGATGAGGATGGCTGTCGGGGGCTGGGGTCTGTGTTTCTCTTTCATCCGTGTTGTGATCTGCCTGAGATAGGAACTGCTAAGTGCCCACAAATTCCCAAGAGACACAGTCTCATCCTCAGAGGTCACCTCTAGCGCCTTCAAGACCCCATGTACATTTCATTTCCCCCAGAAGGCTCCCAAGCCTTCTGGAATATTCTGCGGCAAAATCGGTCACAGCTAGTGCACCTTGCTCATCTGATGTGTGTCTGTGACAGGAACTGAGTCTTAAATCTCCCTGTCCGGCACATGGGTGCGTGAGTGACGTGAGGTCACCGTCTAATGCAGCGTATAATTAGGTGCCGGACCCAGCTGTGTCCATCCCTGGCCGGTTCCGTCTGCAGTGCAAAGTATAGTGTTGGGCATGTGGAGGCAGCCGGTATACTGCGTTGATTGACTGTTGATACGTTCTGGATGTAAACAGCTGTAGGCGGGGCTTTGGATCAGGTTCCCCATGACTTATAGTGTTCCTCACACCATTTCAATTGGTGGCCACTGCCTCCATTTTGTGCGGTGGCTGTAGTCCATAGCCCTATGCAGAGTCCTGCCTGGTATCTTTCCAGGGCGCCTGCAGATGACAGCTCATCCTGTGGCTGGAGGGCGAATTTATTACTAAATGCTTGCATTTAAAGGGGCCTGGCTCAGGGCCTGGTGTGGGCAGCCAGCGGGCCTGGACTCACCATGGGCCAAGTCGGGCTCATCTGGGCTCTAGCTTTAGGGCTTGGGTGGTGCCTGGTGGGGCTGGGATCTCCTTTGTTCAGGCAGCTTCCTGTGGCAGGGCTCCCAGAGCTGCCAGCTGGTGAGGCACCCCCTTGGTCCCGGGGACTGGGTGAGACCAGGTGGCCCGAGTCTGTGTCTCTGAGGAAGGTGGAACACTGCCATTCCTCCTTGGAGGCAGCCTCTGAGGAGGCTCCCACCTGTTACAAGCGGCAGACTTGGGATGGAGTAGGCAAAAGAGTTACAGACTCAGTGGGCCAGGCGCGGCGGCTCACGCCTGTAATCCCAGCACTTTGGGAGGCCGAGGAGGGTGGATCACGAGGTCAGGAGTTCAAGACCAACCTGGCCAAGATGGTGAAACCCCATCTCTACTGAAAATACCAAAAATTAGCTGGGCTTGGTGGGTGTAATCCCAGCTACTTGGGAGACTGAGGCAGAGAATTGCTTGAACCTGGGAGGGGGAGGTTGCAGTGAGCCGAGATCATGCCACTGCACACCAGCCTGGGCTACAAAGCGAGATTCCGTCTCCAAAAAAAAAAAAGGAGTTACAGACTCGGGTCCAAGCCCAGCATAGTTGTGCTGTCATGTGTACCCCGGGTAAGCTGTTCTCGCAGAGACTCAGTCTCTGTCTGTGAAATTGGCGCAGTAACATCTCCCTCTTGAAGCTGTAGTTGAGAATGTGGGTCGAGGCTGGGCACGGTGGCTCCTGTTTATCGTCCCAGCACTTTGGGATTGTTTGAGCCCAGGAGTTCTGGACCAGCCTGGGCAACATGGCAAAACCCCATCTCTCCAAAAATACAAAAATTAGCCAGTTGTAGTGGCACGTGGCTGTGGTCCGAGCTACTTGGGTGGCTGAGGCAGGAGAATCACTTGAGTCCAGGAGGTTGAGGCTGCAGTGAGTCGTGATCGCGCCCCCGCACTCCAGCCTGAGTGACAGAGCCAGACCCTGTCTCAAAAAAATAAAACGAGGCTGAGTGCGTGACTCACGCCTGTAATCCCAGCACTTTGGGAGGCTGAGGCAGGCGGATCACGAGGTCAGGAGCTCGAGATCATCCTGGCTAACACGGTGAAACCCCATCTCTACTAAAAATACAAAAATTAGCTGGGCATGGTACATGGTGGCGGGTGCCTGTAGTCCCAGTTACTCAGGAGGCTGAGACAGGAGACTGACTTGAACCCAGGAGACGGAGCTTGCAGTGAGCCAAGATCTGCTATTGCATTCCAGCCTGGGCGACAGAGTGAGACTCCGTCTCAAAAAATAATAATAATAAAGAATAAAAAATAAAAAAAGAAAGAAAATAAAAAGAATATGGTGAGAATGTGCATGTGAAACGGCTCCTGGAGGCTGGTGTTCATTTTTTTCTCCTTTATTGCCTCCATTTTTACAGATGAGGAAATGGAGATTCAGAAAAGTGAAGTGTCTTGGCCAGGGTCCCACAGCTTGAAGGAGGCAGAGCCAGGATCTGACTCCAAGTCTGGCTCCTCTGAGGTCCCTTTCTGCTGTGCCAGGCTGGAGAGTCATGAACGAGTGGAATTGATGGCGGTGTTGGGGGTCGGGGTTGTGTGCTGGCCTGGGTAGCAGAGGACCCGGCTGTCCCTTGGGTGGGGACTCGAGCAAGCTGACTGCCGACCGGAGTGTGAGCATCATCATGAACTTTCCCCTAGGTTGTGACCGAGATCCTGACGAGAGAGACTGAGGGGAAGAGAGGAAGGAGGGGCGGGCTCCTGGCAAGGCATTTGCTCCTGAGCGGAATCCTGCAAAGGTCAGTAGGTGGGAGAGGCAGAGAGAGGCGGAGGTGATGGGATGTGGGGAGGGTGGGCCCCGTGTGGATGGGAGGCTGGGGCTGTGGGGGACAGGGATGAAGGACTGGCTACCTCTGGGGCCAGTTGCCTCTGCTATCTCATTTCCATCTTCTTTGTTATGCCTTGGGAGAACTCCCACAGTGGAAGGACGTGAGACAAGGTAACCCATCCCCAACACCTCACCTGGCAGGTGAGCCGGCTGCAGGGGCAGGTGCATTGCCGAGGGCCCCATTCCCTGGAGTTTATAGCACCAGAGATCGTTAGCTTTCCCATGCCCTAATGTCCTCCCACCCGCACTGACCCCAGCTCCATTTCCTCACCTCATCCCAGATGGAGAAGGAGGAGGAGACAACCCGGGAGCTGCTGCTGCCCAACTGGCAGGGTAGCGGCTCCCACGGGCTGACCATCGCCCAAAGGGATGACGGCGTCTTTGTGCAGGAGGTGACGCAGAACTCCCCTGCGGCCCGCACTGGGGTGGTCAAGGAGGGTGAGTCTCCAGGGTATGGACGGGGTGCTGGAGGTTGGGGGGTTGGCGGGGGTGTTGGAGGGAAGGACAGGGAGCAGGCAGAAGTGGGCGAGTGGCTGCCGAGGGCCTGTTCCCAGTGGCATCAGGATGGGCGGTACCCAAGCCCTGCCCTCTCTTGGCCACTCTGTGTCTGTCACTTGTGGTCTTCAGGGGAGGCAGTTGTGTGGGGTAGTGGACACCTGGTCCTCAGATCTGACTCCACCACCCACTAGCTCTGCAGATTTGGGCAAACGAGTTGGCCTTGCTCTTTTTTTTTTTTTTTTTGAGATGGAGTTTCGCTCCTGTTGCCCAGGCTGGAGTGCAATGGCATCATCTCAGCTCAGTGCAACCTCCGCCTCCTGGGTTCAAGCAATTCTTCTGCCTCAGCCTCCAGGGTGGCTGGGATTACAGGCATGCACCACCATACCCGGCTAATTTTGCATTTTTAGTACAGACGGGGTTTCTCTATGTTGGGCATTCTGGTCTCGAACTCCTGACCTCAGGAGATCTGTCCGCCTCGGCCTCCCAAAGTGCTGGGATTATAGGCATGAGCCACCGTGCCTGGCCCCCACAAATTGGCCTTTCTAAGCCTCAGTTTCCATGTCTGTACAATGGGTATTACCACGCCCACCTTGAGGGTGGTCATGAGATCAAGTCAGTTCAGTGCCCAGTGTGTGGTGGCTGTGTGCGATTTCCCTGAGGCTCTTTGGGCCTTACCTGCTTCCTGCTCTTCCCTGCTCAGGGGACCAGATTGTGGGTGCCACCATCTACTTTGACAACCTGCAGTCGGACGAGGTGACCCAGCTGCTGAACACCATGGGGCACCACACGGTGGGCCTGAAGCTGCACCGCAAGGGGGACCGCTCCCCCGAGCCTGGCCAGACCTGGACCCGTGAAGTCTTCAGCTCCCGCAGCTCTGAAGTGGTTCTGGTGAGTGCCTCACCGGCCCATCTGTGCCCTGAGCTCCCCCGGCCACGCCAGCCTGCTGACCCCACTCCTGAGCCTCCCAGCTGCCTCCAGAGCCTCTCTTTTTGCTCCTTCTCCTCCTCTCACCTGTTTTCACTCGCTTGATCTCTTGGCCACCCTGTTTCTTTCTGCTTTCATGTGACATGTGGCTGTGCTGCCCCTGAATGTCTTCAGTGAGTCTCTTCAGAGTGGCCACAGTATGGGAACTGACTTGTGCAGCCCGGCCCTAGACGCTAGGAGGAAGGTCAGCTGTTTTGCAAGAATCTTTCAAATGACTTCACAGGTGCCCAGCTCCACCTCACAGGCACCATTTCTCTCTGCAGAGGCCTGATACATTCT
The DNA here is from genome assembly GCF_007565055.1 of Rhinopithecus roxellana. NCBI lineage: Eukaryota > Metazoa > Chordata > Mammalia > Primates > Cercopithecidae > Rhinopithecus > Rhinopithecus roxellana. The sequence goes on along the minus strand of NC_044563.1, from coordinate 10,064,082 downwards.
GTGGGTCAGACGCTGGACAGCAAAGTGCCTGTGGGGACATTGTTCCTTCTCGTGGCTTGTTTATTTAACAAATAATGGGTCCTCAAAGTGAGACTGTTAACCCAAGCACAATCAGTCTTAGGCTCAACAAGTGCTTTCCAGGGTACAAGAGCCTCTGAGAAAATTCCCCTCCTGGTTAAACAAAGCCAGTGGGTTGAGAGTTGGGCGCTGCAGGGCCCGGTCTCTTGGGAGGTCTCCCTGGCACAGGCCGATTTGAATCTCTAACTGAATGGAAATCCTCTCAGTCCAAGAGTATACCTCCCACTCCCTCTCCCTGGTTTTTGCTTCCCGGTATGCCCTCCAGAAAATTTCTGATTTCCTCCTGTGATGTGACTGTCAACCCCTTTCTTTACTCCCTTGTGCTGTGGCCCAGGAGGCTCCATGGACCTCTGTTTTGGTCCCAGCTTCTCTGGGAAACAGGCAACGTGTTGTCGGCTGGGCTGTGGCCGGGCATTTGCTAACTCAGGCAGACTCTGCTGCAACCTCTGCCCGGCGTGTCTTTCTGCAGAGCGGGGATGATGAGGAGTACCAGCGCATCTACACCACGAAGATCAAGCCACGGCTGAAGTCGGAAGACGGAGTGGAAGGAGACCTTGGGGAGACCCAGAGCCGCACCATCACGGTGACCAGAAGGGTCACAGCCTACACTGTGGATGTGACCGGCCGGGAAGGAGCCAAGGACATAGACATCAGTAGCCCTGAATTCAAGATCAAGATTCCAAGACATGAACGGACTGAAATCTCCAATGTGGATGTGGAGACCCAGTCTGGAAAGACCATGATCAGACTGCCCTCGGGCTCGGGGGCAGCCTCTCCAACGCCAGGCTCTGCTGTGGATATCCGAGCAGGGGCCATTTCTGCTTCAGGACCAGAGCTCCAAGGTGCTGGCCACTCAAAGCTCCAGGTCACCATGCCTGGGATAAAGGTGGGAGGCTCAGGTGTCAATGTCAGTGCAAAGGGCTTGGACTTGGGTGGCAGAGGAGGGGTCCAAGTTCCAGCAGTGGACATTTCATCTTCTCTTGGGGGTGGGGCAGTAGAGGTGCAGGGCCCATCTCTGGAGAGTGGTGATCATGGCAAAATTAAAATTCCCACCATGAAGGTGCCGAAATTTGGTGTCTTGACAGGGCCTGAGGGCCAGACGCCAGAGGCAGGGCTGAGGGTTTCTGCACCTGAGGTCTCTGTGGGGCACAAGGGCGGCAAGCCAGGCTTGACTATCCAAGCCCCTCAGCTGGAAGTCAGTGTGCCCTCTGCCAATATTGAGGGCCTTGAGGGGAAGCTGAAGGGCCCCCAAATCACTGGTCCATCACTTGAGGGTGACCTAGGCCTGAAAGGTGCCAAGCCACAGGGGCGCATTGGGGTCGACGTCTCTGCTCCCCAAATTGGGGGTAGCATCACTGGCCCCAGTGTGGAAGTTCAGGCCCCTGATATTGATGTTCAGGGGCCTGGGAGCAAACTGAACGTGCCCAAGATGAAAGTCCCCAAGTTCTCTGTATCAAGTGCAAAGGGAGAGGAAACTGGGATTGATGTGACACTGCCTACAGGTGAAGTGACTGTTCCTGGGGTCTCTGGGGATGTCAGCCTGCCTGAGATTGCTACTGGTGGGCTGGAAGGAAAGATGAAAGGTACTAAAGTCAAGACTCCTGAAATGATTATTCAGAAACCTAAAATCTCCATGCAGGATGTGGATCTGAGCCTTGGGTCTCCTAAACTGAAAGGAGATATTAAGGTTTCTGCTCCTGGGGTACAAGGTGATGTTAAAGGCCCTCAAGTGGCAGTTAAAGGCCCCAGAGTGGACATAGAGACCCCAAACCTAGAGGGAACCTTGACAGGCCCCAGGCTTGGCAGTCCTTCTGGGAAAACCGGAACCTGTAGGATCTCTATGGCAGAAGTAGACTTAAATGTGGCCACACCGAAAGTGAAAGGGGGTGTAGATGTTACACTCCCCAAAGTAGAAGGGAAAGTCAAAGTCCCTGAAGTTGATGTCAAAGGCCCCAAAGTGGACATCAGTGCCCCAGATGTCGAAGCACATGGCCCAGAATGGAACCTGAAAATGCCTAAGATGAAAATGCCCACGTTCAGCACTCCAGGAGCCAAAGGGGAAGGTCCAGATGTGCATATGACTCTACCCAAAGGAGATGTCAGTATTTCAGGGCCCAAGGTCAGTGTGGAAGCCCCGGATGTCAACCTAGAGGGTCTCGAGGGGAAGCTTAAAGGCCGCCCTGATGTTAAGCTGCCTGATATGAGTGTCAAGACACCAAAGATCTCCATGCCTGATGTAGATTTGCACGTGAAAGGTACAAAGGTGAAGGGAGAGTATGATGTAACTGTACCAAAGCTTGAAGGAGAACTCAAAGGCCCGAAAGTGAACATTGATGCCCCAGATGTGGACATTCATGGCCCAGACTGGCACTTGAAGATGCCCAAGATGAAAATACCCAAATTCAGTGTGCCAGGGTTCAAAGCAGAGGGCCCAGAAGTGGATGTGAACCTGCCCAAGGCTGATGTGGACATTTCCGGGCCCAAGGTAGATGTTAGTGTTCCTGATGTGAGCATTGAGGGACCAGAAGGGAAATTGAAAGGGCCCAAGTTTAAGATGCCTGAGATGAACATCAAAGTCCCCAAGATCTCCATGCCTGATGTGGACTTACATTTGAAAGGCCCTAACGTAAAGGGAGAATATGATGTCACAATGCCAAAGGTTGAAAGTGAGATTAAAGTTCCTGATGTTGAACTTAAAAGTGCCAAAGTGGACATCGATGCCCCAGATGTAGAGGTTCAAGGTCCAGACTGGCACCTGAAGATGCCCAAGATGAAAATGCCCAAGTTCAGCATGCCTGGCTTCAAAGCAGAGGGCCCAGAAGTGGATGTGAACCTGCCCAAGGCTGAAGTTGACATCTCAGGACCCAAGGTGGATGTTGAAGTTCCAGATGTGAATATTGAAGGACCTGAAGGAAAGCTGAAGGGCCCCAAGTTCAAGATGCCAGAGATGAATATCAAGGCCCCCAAGATCTCCATGCCTGATGTGGACTTGCATATGAAAGGTCCTAAAGTAAAGGGAGAATATGATGTGACAGTGCCAAAGCTGGAAGGGGACCTGAAAGGCCCAAAAGTAGATGTCAGTGCCCCAGATGTTGAAATGCAGGGTCCTGACTGGAACTTGAAGATGCCAAAGATTAAAATGCCCAAATTTAGCATGCCCAGCCTCAAAGGAGAGGGGCCAGAATTGGATGTGAACCTGTCCAAAGCGAATGTGGACATTTCTGCACCAAAAGTAGATCTTAGTGCTCCAGATCTGAGCCTTGAAGGACCTGAAGGGAAGTTGAAAGGCCCCAAGTTTAAGATGCCTGAGATGCACTTCAAAGCTCCTAAGATGTCTCTGCCAGATGTTGACCTGGATCTTAAAGGACCCAAAATGAAAGGAAATGTAGATATCTCTGCACCAAAGATAGAGGGTGAGATGCAGCTTCCAGATGTGGACATCAGAGGTCCCAAGGTAGACATTAAAGCACCAGATGTGGAAGGCCAAGGCCCAGACTGGAGCCTGAAAATACCCAAGATGAAAATGCCCAAGTTCAGCATGCCCAGTCTCAAAGGTGAGGGCCCAGAGGTGGATGTGAACTTGCCTAAGGCTGACGTTGCTGTCTCAGGACCCAAGGTGGACATTGAAGCCCCAGATGTGAGCCTCGAAGGTCCAGAAGGGAAGCTGAAGGGTCCCAAGTTTAAGATGCCTGAGATGCACTTCAAGACCCCCAAGATCTCCATGCCTGATGTGGACTTACACTTAAAAGGCCCTAAAGTCAAAGGGGATGTGGATGTGTCTGTGCCCAAGGTAGAAGGTGAAATGAAAGTGCCAGATGTTGACCTCAAAGGACCCAAAGTGGACATTGATGTCCCAGATGTGGATGTTCATGGCCCAGACTGGCACCTGAAGATGCCCAAGATGAAAATGCCCAAGTTCAGCATGCCTGGCTTCAAAGCAGAGGGCCCTGAAGTGGATGTGAAGCTGCCCAAGGCTGATGTTGATGTCTCAGGACCCAAGGTGGATGTTGAAGTCCCAGATGTGAGCCTTGAGGGCCCGGAAGGAAAGCTGAAGGGCCCCAAGTTTAAGATGCCCGAGATGCACTTCAAGTCCCCCAAGATCTCCATGCCTGATGTGGACCTGAATCTTAAGGGGCCAAAACTGAAGGGAGATGTGGATGTGTCCTTGCCTGAGGTAGAAGGTGACATGAAAGTGCTAGATGTTGATATCAAAGGGCCCAAAGTTGACATTAGTGCTCCAGATGTGGATGTTCATGGCCCAGACTGGCACCTAAAGATGCCCAAGGTGAAAATGCCCAAGTTCAGCATGCCCGGCTTCAAAGGAGAGGGCCCTGAAGTGGATGTGAAGCTGCCCAAGGCTGACCTTGATGTCTCAGGACCCAAGGTGGATGTTGAAGTTCCAGATGTGAATATCGAAGGTCCAGACGCAAAACTAAAAGGTCCCAAATTCAAGATGCCGGAAATGAATATAAAGCCTCAGAAGATATCCATGCCAGATGTGGGTTTGCATTTGAAAGGTCCTAAAATGAAAGATTATGATGTTACAGTTCCAAAAGTAGAAGGAGAGATAAAAGCTCCCGATGTTGACATCAAAGGCCCAAAAGTTGACATTAATGCACCAGATGTGGAGGTTCAAGGCCCAGACTGGCACCTGAAGATGCCCAAGGTGAAAATGCCGAAGTTCAGCATGCCTGGCTTCAAAGGAGAGGGCCCAGATGTGGATGTGAACCTGCCCAAGGCTGACATTGGTGTTTCGGGACCCAAGGTGGACATTGATGTTCCAGATGTGAATCTTGAAGCTCCAGAGGGGAAACTAAAAGGCCCTAAGTTCAAGATGCCAAGCATGAATATACAGACACACAAAATCTCTATGCCTGATGTTGGGCTTAATTTGAAAGCTCCTAAACTGAAAACTGATGTAGATGTTTCCCTTCCCAAAGTGGAAGGAGAGTTGAAGGGTCCTGAAATTGATGTGAAAGCCCCTAAGATGGATGTGAATGTTGGTGATATTGATATTGAAGGTCCAGAAGGGAAGTTGAAGGGCCCCAAGTTTAAGATGCCTGAGATGCATTTCAAGACCCCCAAGATCTCCATGCCGGATGTGGACTTACACTTGAAAGGCCCCAAAGTCAAAGGGGATGTGGATATGTCTGTGCCCAAGGTAGAAGGTGAAATGAAAGTGCCGGATGTTGACATCAAAGGACCCAAAGTGGACACTGATGCCCCAGATGTGGAGGTTCAAGGCCCAGATTGGCATCTGAAGATGCCCAAGATGAAAATGCCCAAGTTCAGTATGCCCGGCTTCAAAGCAGAGGGCCCTGAAGTGGATGTGAATCTGCCAAAGGCTGACATTGATGTGTCTGGACCCAGTGTGGACATTGATGCTCCTGATTTGGATATTGAGGGACCAGAAGGAAAGTTGAAAGGCTCTAAATTTAAGATGCCCAAGTTGAATATAAAAGCTCCCAAGATCTCCATGCCTGATGTGGACTTGAATTTGAAGGGACCCAAACTGAAGGGAGAGATAGATGCTTCTGTGCCAGAACTGGAAAGTGATGTCAGAGGGCCGCAAGTTGATATCAGAGGTCCTTTTGTGGGAGCGGAGGTGCCTGATGTTGATCTGGAGTGTCCTGATGCAAAGTTGAAAGGGCCCAAGTTTAAGATGCCTGAGATGCACTTCAAGGCCCCCAAGATCTCCATGCCTGATGTGGACTTACACTTGAAAGGCCGCAAAGTCAAAGGGGATGTGGATGTGTCTGTGCCCAAGGTAGAAGGTGAAATGAAAGTGCCAGATGTTGACATCAAAGGACCCAAAGTGGACATTGATGCCCCAGATGTGGATGTTCATGGCCCAGACTGGCACCTGAAGATGCCCAAGATGAAAATGCCCAAGTTCAGCATGCCTGGCTTCAAAGCAGAGGGCCCAGATGTGGATGTGAACCTGCCCAAGGCTGACATTGATGTCTCAGGACCCAAGGCGGACGTTGAAGTTCCAGATGTGAGCCTCGAAGGTCCAGAAGGGAAATTGAAGGGCCCCAAGTTTAAGATGCCCGAGATGCACTTCAAGACCCCCAAGATCTCCATGCCGGATGTGGACTTACACTTGAAAGGCCCCAAAATCAAAGGGGATGTGGATGTGTCTGTACCAAAATTGGAAGGAGATTTAACAGGCCCCAGTGTGGATGTGGAGGTGCCTGATGTTGAGCTGGAGTGTCCTGATGCAAAGTTGAAAGGCCCTAAATTTAAGATGCCAGATATGCACTTCAAGACCCCCAAGATCTCCATGCCGGATGTGGACTTACACTTGAAAGGCCCTAAAGTCAAAGGGGATGTGGATGTGTCTGTACCAAAATTGGAGGGAGATTTAACAAGCCCCAGTGTAGATGTGGAGGTGCCTGATGTTGAGCTGGAGTGTCCTGATGCAAAGTTGAAAGGGCACAAGTTTAAGATGCCTGAGATGCACTTCAAGACCCCCAAGATCTCCATGCCGGATGTGAACTTAAACTTGAAAGGCCCCAAAGTCAAAGGGGATGTGGATGTGTCTGTGCCCAAGGTAGAAGGTGAAATGAAAGTGCCAGATGTTGACATCAAAGGACCCAAAGTGGACATTGATGCCCCAGATGTGGATGTTCATGGCCCAGACTGGCACCTGAAGATGCCCAAGATGAAAATGCCCAAGTTCAGCATGCCTGGGCTCAAAGCAGAGGGCCCTGACGTGGATGTGAAGCTGCCCAAGGCTGACATTGATGTCTCAGGACCCAAGGTGGATGTTGAAGTCCCAGATGTGAGCCTTGAAGGTCCAGAAGGGAAGCTGAAGGGCCCCAAGTTTAAGATGCCCGAGATGCACTTCAAGACCCCCAAGATCTCCATGCCTGATGTCGATTTCAATTTAAAGGGACCCAAAATCAAAGGAGATGTTGACGTTTCTACCCCAAAGCTGGAGGGAGAGTTAAAAGGTCCAGAATTGGATGTCAAAGGTCCCAAATTAGATGCTGACATGCCAGAAGTAGCTGTGGAAGGCCCAAATGGCAAGTGGAAAACTCCTAAGTTCAAGATGCCAGATATGCACTTTAAAGCTCCCAAAATCTCTATGCCAGACCTCGATCTACACTTGAAGAGCCCCAAGGCAAAAGGAGAGGTGGATGTAGATGTTCCCAAATTGGAAGGGGAACTTAAAGGGCCACATGTGGACGTCAGTGGGCCAGACATTGACATTGAGGGACCAGAGGGCAAATTGAAAGGCCCTAAGTTCAAGATGCCTGATACACATTTCAAAGCCCCCAGTATTTCTATGCCGGATGTTGACCTAAATCTCAAAGGACCCCAAATCAAGGGGGATGTAGATGTGTCTGTGCCTGAGGTAGAAGGTGAAATTGAAGTACCAGATGTGAACATCAAGGGCCCCAAAGTTGATGTAAATGCCCCCGATGTCCAAGGTCCAGACTGGCACCTGAAGATGCCCAAGATGAAAATGCCCAAGTTCAGCATGCCTGGCTTCAAAGCAGAGGGCCCAGATGTGGGTGTGAACCTGCCCAAGGCCGACATTGATGTCTCAGGACCCAAGGTGGACATTGAAGGCCCTGATGTTAACATTGAAGGACCAGAGGGAAAGTTGAAAGGGCCTAAGTTCAAGATGCCAGAGATGAACATTAAAGCCCCCAAGATCTCCATGCCTGACTTTGATTTGCATCTGAAAGGTCCCAAGCTGAAGGGCGATGTGGATGTTTCTCTGCCTAAAGTGGAAGGTGACCTCAAGGGCCCCGAAGTTGACATCAAGGGGCCCAAAGTGGATATCGATGCCCCAGATGTGGGTGTTCAAGGCCCAGACTGGCACCTGAAGATGCCCAAGGTGAAAATGCCAAAGTTCAGCATGCCTGGCTTCAAGGGAGAGGGCCCAGATGTGGATGTGAACCTGCCCAAGGCTGACATTGATGTCTCAGGACCCAAAGTGGACATTGAAGGCCCTGATGTTAACATTGAAGGGCCGGAGGGAAAAATGAAAGGGCCTAAGTTCAAGATGCCAGAGATGAACATCAAAGCCCCCAAGATCTCCATGCCTGATATTGACTTAAACCTGAAAGGCCCCAAAGTAAAGGGTGATGTGGATGTTTCCCTTCCTAAAGTGGAAGGTGACCTTAAGGGCCCAGAAGTTGATATCAAGGGCCCAAAAGTGGACATTGACGCACCTGATGTTGATGTTCATGGCCCAGACTGGCACCTAAAGATGCCCAAGATAAAAATGCCCAAGATCAGCATGCCTGGCTTCAAAGGAGAGGGTCCAGATGTGGATGTGAACCTACCCAAGGCTGACCTTGATGTCTCAGGACCGAAAGTGGATGTTGAATGTCCCGATGTGAATATCGAAGGACCTGAAGGAAAGTGGAAAAGTCCAAAGTTTAAGATGCCTGAGATGCATTTTAAGACTCCAAAGATATCCATGCCGGATATTGACCTGAATCTCACAGGTCCAAAAATAAAAGGAGATGTGGACGTTACAGGCCCTAAGGTAGAGGGAGATCTGAAAGGTCCTGAAGTTGACCTCAAAGGCCCCAAAGTGGACATTGATGTCCCAGATGTTAATGTTCAGGGTCCAGACTGGCACCTGAAGATGCCCAAGATGAAAATGCCCAAGTTCAGCATGCCTGGCTTCAAAGCAGAGGGCCCTGAAGTGGATGTGAACCTGCCCAAGGCTGACGTTGATGTCTCAGGACCCAAAGTGGACATTGAAGGCCCTGATGTTAACATTGAAGGACCAGAGGGAAAGTTGAAAGGGCCTAAGTTCAAGATGCCAGAGATGAACATCAAAGCCCCCAAGATTTCCATGCCTGACTTTGATTTGCATCTGAAAGGTCCCAAGCTGAAGGGCGATGTGGATGTTTCTCTGCCCAAAGTGGAAGGTGACCTCAAGGGCCCCGAAGTTGACATCAAGGGCCCCAAAGTGGACATTGATGTCCCGGATGTGGATGTTCAAGGCCCAGACTGGCACCTGAAGATGCCCAAGGTGAAAATGCCAAAGTTCAGCATGCCTGGCTTCAAAGGAGAGGGCCCAGATGTGGATGTGAACCTGCCCAAGGCTGACATTGATGTCTCAGGACCCAAAGTGGACATCGATGTTCCAGATGTGAATATCGAAGGTCCAGAGGGAAAATTAAAAGGTCCCAAGTTCAAGATGCCTGAGATGAATATCAAAGCCCCCAAGATCTCCATGCCTGACATTGATCTTCACCTGAAAGGCCCCAAGGTGAAGAGTGACGTGGATGTGTCTCTGCCCAAAGTGGAAGGTGACGTGAAAGTTCCTGATGTGGATATTAAAGGCCCCAAAGTGGACATTGATGCCCCAGATGTGGACGTTCAAGGCCCAGACTGGCACCTGAAGATGCCTAAGATAAAAATGCCCAAGATCAGCATGCCTGGCTTCAAAGGAGAAGGTCCAGAAGTGGATGTGAACCTGCCCAAGGCTGACATTGACGTCTCAGGACCCAAGGTGGACATTGATGTTCCAGATGTGAATATCGAAGGTCCAGATGCAAAACTGAAGGGCCCTAAATTCAAGATGCCAGAGATGAACATCAAAGCTCCTAAAATATCAATGCCTGATTTAGACCTCAATCTTAAAGGCCCTAAGATGAAAGGAGAGGTGGATGTTTCACTTCCAAATGTAGAAGGTGATTTGAAAGGACCTGCTCTTGACATAAAAGGCCCAAAGATAGATGTAGATGCTCCAGATATTGACATTCATGGCCCAGATGCCAAATTAAAAGGTCCAAAACTGAAGATGCCTGACATGCATGTAAACATGCCTAAGATCACCATGCCAGAAATTGACTTGAATTTGAAAGGCTCAAAGCTTAAAGGAGATGTCGATGTCTCTGGGCCCAAGTTGGAAGGTGACATTAAAGCTCCCGGTTTGGATATAAAGGGCCCAGAAGTGGACGTTTCTGGTCCTAAGCTTAATATTGAAGGCAAGTCAAAGAAATCTCGTTTTAAGCTTCCCAAATTTAATTTTTCAGGCTCCAAAGTTCAGACACCTGAGGTGGATGTCAAAGGTAAAAAGCCAGATATTGACATAACAGGTCCAAAAGTTGATATTAATGCTCCTGATGTCGAGGTCCAAGGAAAAGTGAAAGGATCCAAGTTTAAAATGCCTTTCCTGAGTATTTCATCTCCCAAAGTTTCTGTGCCTGATGTGGAGCTAAATTTGAAAGGTCCTAAAGTCAAAGGAGATTTAGATGTTGCAGGTCCCAATTTAGAGGGTGACTTGAAAGGCCCCAGAGTGGATATGAAGGCACCAGAAGTCAATCTAAATGCACCTGAGGTGGATGTTCATGGTCCGGACTGGAATCTGAAAATGCCCAAGATGAAAATGCCCAAATTCAGTGTGCCTGGCTTAAAAGCAGAAGGGCCAGATGTAGCTTTGGATCTGCCAAAAGGAGACATCAACATAGAGGGCCCAAGTATGAACACTGAGGGCCCAGAACTCAATGTGGAAGGTCTGGAGGGAGGCTTGAAAGGCCCCAAATTCAAGATGCCTGACATGAATGTCAAAGCTCCCAAGATCTCCATGCCTGACCTTGACTTCAACTTGAAGGGCCCCAAGGTGAAAGGTGATGTGGATGTTTCTCTTCCCAAACTTGAAGGGGATCTGAAAGGGCCAGAGGTTGATATCAAAGGCCCTAAAGTGGATATCAGTGCCCCAGATGTGGATGTTCATGGTCCAGACTGGCATCTGAAGATGCCCAAAGTGAAAATGCCCAAGTTCAGCATGCCCGGCTTCAAAGGAGAGGGCCCCGAAGTGGATGTGAACCTGCCCAAGGCTGACCTTGACATCTCAGGACCCAAGGTGGACATTGATGTTCCAGATGTGAATATTGAAGGTCCGGATGCAAAGCTGAAGGGCCCCAAGTTCAAGATGCCTGAGATGAACATCAAAGCCCCCAAGATCTCCATGCCTGACTTTGACCTGAACTTGAAGGGACCGAAAATGAAGGGTGATGTGGATGTGTCTCTGCCCAAAGTGGAAGGTGATCTAAAAGGCCCTGAGGTGGACATCAAGGGCCCCAAAGTGGACATTGACACTCCTGACATTAACATTGAAGGCCCAGAGGGTAAATTGAAGGGACCCAAATTTAAGGTACCAGAGATGCATCTGAAGTCTCCCAAAATATCGATGCCTGACATTGATTTAAACCTGAAGGGCCCCAAGGTGAAGGGTGATGTGGACGTTTCTCTGCCCAAAGTGGAAGGCGACCTTAAGGGCCCTGAAGTTGACATCAAAGGCCCCAAAGTGGACATTAATGCTCCGAATGTGGATGTTCAAGGCCCAGACTGGCACCTGAAGATGCCCAAGGTGAAAATGCCAAAGTTCAGCATGCCTGGTTTCAAAGGAGAGGGCCCAGATGTGGATGTGAACCTGCCCAAGGCTGACATTGATGTCTCAGGCCCCAAGGTGGACATTGATGTTCCAGATGTGAATATCGAAGGGCCAGAGGGAAAGTTGAAAGGGCCTAAGTTCAAGATGCCTGAAATGAACATCAAAGCCCCCAAGATCTCCATGCCTGACATTGATCTTCACCTGAAAGGCCCCAAGGTGAAGAGTGACGTGGATGTGTCTCTGCCCAAAGTGGAAGGTGACGTGAAAGTTCCTGATGTGGATATTAAAGGCCCCAAAGTGGACATTGATGCCCCAGATGTGGACGTTCAAGGCCCAGACTGGCACCTGAAGATGCCTAAGATAAAAATGCCCAAGATCAGCATGCCTGGCTTCAAAGGAGAAGGTCCAGAAGTGGATGTGAACCTGCCCAAGGCTGACATTGACGTCTCAGGACCCAAGGTGGACATTGATGTTCCAGATGTGAATATCGAAGGTCCAGATGCAAAACTGAAGGGCCCTAAATTCAAGATGCCAGAGATGAACATCAAAGCTCCCAAGATCTCCATGCCTGATTTTGATTTGCATTTGAAAGGCCCTAAGGTGAAAGGAGATGTGGATGTTTCTCTGCCTAAGATGGAAGGTGATCTAAAGGCCCCTGAGGTTGACATCAAGGGCCCCAAAGTGGACATTGATGCCCCAGATGTGGATGTTCATGGCCCAGACTGGCACCTGAAGATGCCCAAGGTGAAAATGCCCAAATTCAGCATGCCAGGATTTAAAGGAGAGGGCCCAGAAGTGGATGTTAATTTGCCCAAAGCTGACATTGATGTCTCAGGACCCAAAGTGGACATTGACACTCCTGATATTGACATTCATGGTCCAGAAGGGAAACTGAAGGGCCCCAAATTTAAAATGCCTGACCTGCACCTCAAGGCACCGAAGATCTCTATGCCTGAAGTTGACCTGAATCTGAAAGGTCCAAAGGTGAAGGGTGATGTGGACGTTTCTCTGCCCAAAGTGGAAGGTGACTTCAAGGGCCCCGAAGTTGACATCAAGGGCCCCAAAGTGGACGTTGATGTCCCAGATGTGGATGTTCAAGGCCCAGACTGGCACCTAAAAATGCCCAAAGTGAAAATGCCCAAGTTCAGCATGCCTGGTTTTAAAGGAGAGGGCCCAGAAGTGGATGTGAACCTGCCCAAGGCTGACCTTGACATCTCAGGACCCAAGGTGGACATTGATGTTCCAGATGTGAATATCGAAGGTCCAGATGCGAAACTGAAGGGCCCTAAGTTCAAGATGCCAGAGATGAACATCAAAGCCCCCAAGATCTCCATGCCTGACTTTGATTTGCATCTGAAAGGCCCCAAGGTGAAGGGCGATGTGGATGTTTCCCTTCCTAAAGTGGAAGGCGACCTCAAGGGCCCCGAAGTTGACATCAAGGGCCCCAAAGTGGACATTGACGCCCCTGGTGTGGATGTTCAAGGCCCAGACTGGCACCTGAAGATGCCCAAGGTGAAAATGCCCAAGTTCAGTATGCCAGGATTCAAAGGGGAGGGCCCAGATGTGGATGTGAACCTGCCCAAGGCTGATATTGACATCTCTGCCCCCAAAGTGGACATTGATGCCCCTGATGTCAGTATTGAAGGTCCAGATGCAAAACTGAAGGGCCCGAAGTTCAAGATGCCAGAGATGAACATCAAGGCCCCGAAGATCTCCATGCCTGACCTTGACTTTAACTTGAAGGGCCCCAAAGTGAAGGGCGATGTGGGTGTCTCTCTACCCAAAGTGGAAGGTGATCTCAAGGGCCCTGAAATTGATATAAAAGGCCCCAGTTTGGACATGGACACCCCTGATGTCAATATTGAAGGTCCAGAAGGAAAACTGAAGGGGCCCAAATTTAAGATGCCTGAGATGAACATCAAAGCCCCCAAGATCTCCATGCCTGACTTTGACTTGCATCTGAAAGGTCCAAAAGCAAAGGGCGATGTGGATGTTTCACTACCTAAGCTGGAAGGTGATCTGAAAGGGCCAGAGGTAGACATCGAAGGTCCTGAAGGAAAGCTCAAAGGTCCTAAGTTTAAGATGCCTGATGTTCATTTCAAAACCCCACAAATCTCCATGAGTGACATTGATTTGAATTTGAAAGGACCTAAGATAAAAGGAGATATGGACATTTCCATTCCTAAACTGGAAGGAGATCTGAAAGGTCCCCAAGTGGATGTCAAAGGCCCTAAAGTGGACATTGACGCTCCTGATATTGACATTCATGGTCCAGAAGGGAAACTGAAGGGCCCCAAATTTAAAATGCCTGACCTGCACCTCAAGGCACCGAAGATCTCTATGCCCGAAGTTGACCTGAATCTGAAAGGTCCAAAGGTGAAGGGCGATGTGGACATTTCTCTGCCCAAAGTGGAAGGTGACCTCGAGGGCCCTGAAGTTGACATCAAGGGCCCCAAAGTAGACGTTGATGTCCCAGATGTGGATGTTCAAGGCCCAGACTGGCACCTAAAAATGCCCAAAGTGAAAATGCCCAAGTTCAGCATGCCTGGCTTCAAAGGAGAGGGCCCAGAAGTGGATGTGAACCTGCCCAAGGCTGACCTTGACATCTCAGGACCCAAGGTGGACATTGATGTTCCAGATGTGAATATCGAAGGTCCAGATGCGAAACTAAAGGGCCCCAAGTTCAAGATGCCAGAGATGAACATCAAAGCCCCCAAGATCTCCATGCCTGACTTTGACTTAAACCTGAAAGGCCCCAAAGTGAAGGGCGATGTGGATGTTTCCCTTCCTAAAGTGGAAGGCGATCTCAAGGGCCCAGAAGTTGACATCAAGGGCCTAAAAGTGGACATCAACGCCCCTGATGTGGATGTTCAGGGCCCAGATTGGCACCTGAAGATGCCCAAGGTGAAAATGCCCAAATTCAGCATGCCTGGCTTCAAAGGAGAGGGCCCAGATGTGGATGTGAACCTGCCCAAGGCCGACATCGATGTCTCGGGACCCAAGGTGAACATTGATGTTCCAGATGTGAATATCGAAGGTCCAGATGCAAAACTGAAGGGCCCCAAGTTCAAGATGCCTGAAATTAATATCAAAGCTCCCAAGATCTCCATACCTGATGTTGACCTAGATTTGAAAGGACCCAAAGTAAAAGGAGAGTATGATGTGGCTGTCCCTAAGGTTGAAGGGACTTTGAAAGGCCCAGAAGTAGACCTTAAAGGTCCAAACCTGGATTTCGAAGGCCCCAATGCCAAACTCAGTGGCCCATCTTTGAAGATGCCATCACTGGAGATATCTGCTCCTAAAGTAACTGCTCCTGATGTTGATTTGCATCTCAAGGCACCAAAAATTGGATTTTCGGGTCCGAAGTTAGAAGGTGGTGAAGTGGACCTCAAGGGGCCCAAAGTTGAAGCTCCAAGCTTAGATGTACACATGGACAGCCCAGATATTAACATCGAAGGGCCAGATGTTAAAATCCCCAAATTTAAGAAACCCAAGTTTGGATTTGGGGCAAAAAGTCCCAAAGCTGACATCAAATCACCTTCACTAGATGTCACTGTTCCTGAGGCAGAGCTGAACCTTGAGACTCCTGAAATTAGTGTTGGTGGCAAGGGGAAGAAAAGTAAGTTTAAAATGCCTAAAATTCATATGAGTGGTCCTAAAATTAAGGCCAAAAAACAGGGATTTGACCTGAATGTTCCTGGGGCTGAAATCGATGCCAGTCTCAAGGCTCCTGATGTAGATGTCAACATCGCAGGGCCGGATGCTGCACTCAAAGTCGACGTGAAATCGCCGAAAACCAAGAAAACGATGTTTGGAAAAATGTACTTCCCAGATGTAGAGTTTGACATTAAATCACCTAAATTTAAAGCTGAGGCTCCTCTCCCTAGCCCCAAATTGGAGGGTGAACTCCAGGCACCTGATCTGGAACTTTCTTCGCCAGGGATTCACGTCGAAGGTCCTGACATCAAGGCGAAGGCTCCCAAGGTCAAGATGCCAGGTGTGGACATCTCAATGCCAAAAATAGAGGGTGACCTGAAAGGCCTCAAAGTGCAGGCAAACTTGGATGCACCTGACGTCAATATCGAAGGCCCAGATGCTAGAGTCAAAACACCTTCCTTCGGCATTTCTGCCCCTCAAGTCTCCATCCCTGATGTGAATGTGAACTTGAAAGGACCAAAGATGAAGGGTGATGTCCCCAGCGTGGGACTGGAAGGACCAGATGTAGATCTGCAAGGTCCGGAAGCAAGAATTAAGTTCCCCAAGTTTTCCATGCCCAAGATCGGCATCCCTGGTGTGAAAATGGAGGGTGGGGGAGCCGACATCCATGCTCAGCTACCCTCTCTTGAAGGAGACTTGAGAGGACCAGATGTTAAGCTCGAAGGGCCTAATGTTTCTCTAAAGGGGCCGGGAGTAGACTTGCCTTCAGTGAACCTCTCTATGCCAAAAGTCTCTGGGCCTGACCTTGATCTGAACTTGAAAGGACCAAGTTTGAAGGGAGACCTGGATGCGTCTGTTCCCAGCATGAAGGTGCATGCTCCAGGGCTCGACCTCAGCAGTGTCGGTGGCAAAGTGCAGGTGGGAGGAGACGGTGTGAAAGTGCCAGGGATCGATGCCACAACAAAGCTTAACGTTGGGGCACCAGATGTGACACTGAGGGGACCAAGCCTGCAGGGAGACCTGGCTGTCTCTGGTGACATCAAATGCCCTAAAGTATCCGTAGGAGCTCCTGATCTAAGCTTGGAGGCATCCGAAGGCAGCATTAAACTTCCCAAAATGAACCTGCCCCAATTTGGCCTCTCTGCTCCAGGGTCCGACTTGCACGTTAATGCCAAGGGGCCTCAGGTTTCCGGAGAACTGAAGGGGCCAGGTGTGGATGTGAACTTGAAAGGGCCTCAGATTTCACCACCGAATGTGGACTTGAACTTGGAAGGACCAAAAGTGAAAGGGAGCCTTGGGGCCACTGGCGAGATCAAAGGCCCCACTGTTGGAGGAGGTGTTCCAGGCATCAGTGTTCAAGGCCTAGAAGGAAACCTCCAGATGCCTGGAATTAAGTCCTCTGGATGTGATGTGAACCTGCCAGGTGTGAATGTGAAACTCCCAGCTGGGCAGATTTCTGGTCCTGAAATCAAAGGTGGTCTGAAAGGTTCAGAAGTAGGTTTCCACGGGCCTGCTCCCGATGTCAGTGTGAAGGGGCCTTCCTTTAATATGGCATCTCCTGAGTCAGATTTTGCCATCAACTTGAAGGGCCCAAAAGTCAAAGGAGGTGTGGATGTTTCAGGGGGTCTCAGTGCCCCAGACATCAGCCTCGGTGAAGGGCATGTGAGTGTTAAAGGTTCCGGAGGTGAGTGGAAGGGACCCCAGGTCTCCTCTGCTCTCAACTTGGACACATCTAAGTTTGCTGGGGGCCTTCATTTCTCAGGACCAAAGGTGGAAGGAGGTGTGAAAGGAGGTCAGATCGGACTCCAGGCTCCTGGGCTGAGTGTGTCTGGGCCTCAAGGTCACTTGGAAAGTGGATCTGGAAAAGTAACATTCCCTAAAATGAAGATCCCCAAATTTACCTTCTCTGGCCGTGAGCTGGTTGGCAGGGAAGTGGGGGTGGATGTTCACTTCCCTAAAGCAGAGGCCAGTGTCCAAGCTGGTGCTGGAGACGGCGAGTGGGAAGAGTCTGAAGTCAAACTGAAAAAGTCCAAAATCAAAATGCCCAAGTTTAATTTTTCCAAACCTAAAGGGAAAGGTGGTGTCACTGGCTCACCAGAAGCATCCATTTCTGGGTCCAAAGGTGACCTGAAAAGTTCAAAGGCCAGCCTGGGCTCTCTGGAAGGAGAGGCAGAGGCCGAATCCTCTTCACCAAAAGGCAAATTCTCCTTATTTAAAAGTAAGAAGCCACGGCACCGCTCAAATTCATTCAGTGATGAAAGAGAGTTCTCTGGACCTTCCACCCCGACGGGGACTCTGGAGTTTGAAGGTGGGGAGGTGTCGCTGGAAGGCGGGAAAGTTAAAGGGAAACACGGGAAGCTGAAATTCGGTACCTTTGGTGGATTGGGGTCAAAAAGCAAAGGTCATTATGAGGTGACTGGGAGTGATGATGAGACAGGCAAGTTACAGGGCAGTGGGGTGTCCCTGGCCTCTAAGAAATCCCGACTGTCCTCCTCTTCTAGCAATGACAGTGGGAATAAGGTTGGCATCCAGCTTCCTGAGGTGGAGCTGTCAGTTTCCACAAAGGAAGAGTAGCAGGCCCTTGTATGTGTGTACATATATATATATATATAAAACAAAACATCAGCCTTGGCTGTGTTCCTATATAAACTCCAAAGGGAAGCACACCGCCCGCCTCAGCAATCATGCAAAGATCTTGCCTGGCCCGGTGGCAAGCGCTGAAAAACCGACCGCCTGTAGGCTCCTGGAACTATACAGATAGGTAAAGAGTTCCAAGTTCGTCCAGCCCATGTGCAAAGTCAACAGTATTTGCCTTAAGATTTCATATATATATATTTTTTGCATTGACTGCTGAGAGCTCCTGTTTACTACGCAAGCTTTTGTGTTTATTATCCTCATTTTTACTGAACATTGTTAGTTTTGGGGTAATGGAAACCCACTTTTTCATTGTAATGACTTTGGGGGCTTTTGTTAGTAAGGGTGGGTGGGGTGATGGGTTGCAGACGGAGGTCAGGTCTTCCTCTTTTCTGAGATTGGATCTGTTCAAACAGCAAACACCCACAGATGGCCCAGAGGTGGCGGCAGTCAGAGTGTGTGGGTGTTTTTAGGATTCTTTAGCGTTGCTTCTTTCACCCAGGGGTGGTGGTCCCAGCCAGTTTGGTGCTGACGGTGAGAGGAAATGAGAACCTGTTTGCAAATTGTCCAACCCACCCCCTCAACATGAGGGGCTTCCATTTTCTGTGTTTTGTAAGGAAAATGTTTCCTTCAGGCCGCCATGTTCCTGATATTAGTTCTGATTTCTTTTTAACAAATGTTATCATGATTAAGAAAATTTCCAGCACTTTAATGGCCAATTAACTGAGAATGTAAGAAAAAAATTGATGCTGTACAAGGCAAATAAAACTGTTTATTAACCTTAACCTTGATGTCTTGTGCCTTTGCATTCTGCATTGCGGGCGTGTGAAACCTGGGGAAGTGGCACAGCCAGCTGTGACTGTTCACACCAGATCCATCTGGTGGCATTGCTAGTTTCATCAGTGACAAGGCAGTGATCTTTGGGAGCTAGTGGGAGAAAAATTTTGCTTCTTGATTCTCATGGTGAGGCTAGTTGTGCCACTGCTGAGAAATCAAGGGGAGGCTTGGCCTCAGGACCCACTCACCTACTTTGCATCCTCAGATATGAATATACAATTCATGTCTGAATTAGAACTGGTTCTAAATGGGTTAGAGATGTGAACGGTTAAAAGGCCTCCTGGAATTACCGAAAGGGCTCTGCTTAGGAATCGCTGGTCTGCCATTTATCCCTGACACGGCTGCAGGTTTGCTGAGTGACTGCTGTCGCTCGGGCTGGAGTGCAGTGGCACAATCTCAGCTTACTGCAACCTCCTCCTCCTGGGTTCAAGCGATTTTCCTGTCTCAGCCTCCCGAGTAGCTGGGATTACAGGCACCTGCCTCTACGCCGGGCTAATTTTTGTATTTAGTAGAGACAGAGTTTCACCATGTTGGCCAGGCTGGTCTCAGACTCCTGACCTCCAGTGATCCACCCGCCTCGGCCTCCCAAATTGCTGGGATTACAGATGTGAGCCACTGCGCCTGGCCAGGGTGTCGATCTTGTATAAGGTATCTTTGTGGTTCTTTCTAGTCCATTGTAGGGCTAAATATTATGAAAAATTCTTCTGACCAAAGTCCCCTTTTGATTTCCAGCTCTGTTGACAATATGTGGGGGTGGGGGAGGGGTGGTTCTAGTCGCTGGCTCCTAATGTTGGTCATTGCTGGTCAGAGGGTGATGCCTTCTTGTACTTGGAGCAAGCTTGTCTCCCTTGCCATGCCTTAGAGATGCCACATTTCTGCCAGTGGAGGCAGCTCTGCACCTCTCTGGATCCCCCCAGAACAGAGATAAAATAGCTCCCACCCCATCCTTCCCTGTCTAGTACCAACTTGTCAGTGGGATCTCCTGCCAGTGCGGGCTCCACCTGTCCTTGCTTGGATTTCAGACATACATTCCCCAGCTTCATCCTCACCTCGGCCAGCAGAGCCAGTGTCCCTGGGGGTTTTGGAGCTGAAGGGTGGCTCCTGGTTTTGGAAAGAGACAGGTTGGGAGGGAGGGAGGCCCTGGATACCCTGCTGCTTTTTAGATAACCGACCTACAGCTTCTTTTGTGATTTGGACAAGATGCTTAACCTGTTTGAGCCTCAGTTTCCTCACCCTTAAAATTGGGATAGCAGCATTCATAGTGCCAGAGTTCGCCCAGGTATTTGGGTTATACATTGCATGACGGCTCCACAATGAAGTGTGCAGCATTCATGTGACAGTCAGATACATACTTACGGAGAGCACGAGAGCTGGCATGAACTAGAGAGACAGCCATGAGCCCATCTTCTACAGAAACCCCCTGGTTGCACTGGGCCACACCCAGACACTCCAGCCATAAGCATGCTCAGGCTCAATGGTGCACACAACTGCACACATCACGGTCTGTCCTAACAGGGCCTGGGGCTGTCCCCGGGATGCTGCTTTCACTCAACCAACCACGCTGGAAACCCATCTGTTCCTTCCTCAACTCTGAAGCCAAGAGTGTGGGGCAGGTCAGAGTGTGTGTGCTGCTCAAGATGAGTAGCCCTGGTGTCTGGAGGGTGGGGTGAGTGGGCGAGGGTGAGGTGAGTGGGCGACAGTGGGGTGAGTGGGCGATGGGGTGAGTGGGCGACGGTGGGGTGAGTGGGCGACGGTGGGGTGAGTGGGCGACGGTGGGGTGAGTGGGTGATGGTGGGGCGAGTGGGTGAAATGGTGTGGCGAGTGGGTGACAGTGGGGTGAGTGGGTGACGGTGGGGAGAGTGGATGACGGTGGGGCGAGTGGCGAGATGGTGCGGTGAGTGGGCGACGGTGGGGTGAGTGGGCGATGGGGTGAGTGGGCGACGGTGGGGTGAGTGGGCGACGGTGGGGCGAGTGGGCGACGGTGGGGTGAGTGGGTGACGGTGGGGCGAGTGGGCGACGGTGGGGCGAGTGGGTGACGGTGGGGCGAGTGGGCGACGGTGGGGCGAGTGGGTGACGGTGGGGCGAGTGGGCGACGGTGGGGCGAGTGGGCGACGGTGGGGCGAGTGGGCGACGGTGGGGCGAGTGGGCGACGGTGGGGTGAGTGGGTGACGGTGGGGTGAGTGGGCGACGGTGGGGTGAGTGGGTGACGGTGGGGTGAGTGGGCGACGGTGGGGTGCACTTCTGTACACAGCCAGGGAGGAATGCCCATTAGGATGCTGGAAAGTCCTCTGGGGAGAACTACCCAGGTTGTCCAATAATGTATCAATTTAAAAGATTTGTTTTAGCTTGAGGAAGAAGCGACGCAGGCTAGTGGTGGTCCAGTGTCCATTCAATATATGTTTTCTGAGTCCCATGTGGCTAGCCGTGTCCCAGTCCCACTGATCCCAGATTCCTCTTCTGAGGATTTCCACAGAGCAAGTGATGTGATGGGTGTGAAAAACTGGACTGCCTTGGCCGGGCGCGGTGGCTCACGCTTGTAATCCCAGCACTTTGGGAGGCTGAGGCAGGCGGATCACGAGGTCAGGAGATTGAGACCATCCTGGCTAACACGGTCAAACCCCATGTCTACTAAAAATACAAAAAAAAAAAAAAAAAAAAAAAAAATTAGCCGGGCATGGTGGTGGGTGTCTATAGTCCCAGCGACTGGGGAGGCTGAGGTGGGAGAATGATGTGAACCTGGGAGGCGGAGCTTGCAGTGAGCCGGATCGCGCCACTGCACTCCAGCCTGGGCAACACAGTGAGACTCTGTCTAAAAAAAAAAGAAAAACTGGAATACCTTGAGCCATGGCAATAAACCCGTGGAAATCATACATGTACCAGGGACGATGAAGCCAGTGATCTCATTGGCTGGGACAGTCGGTGAGGGGTGGGTAGGATGGAGAAGGGACAAGAGACTGGCCATACAAACTTGAGAGTCTTCCAGCCACCTTCTTCTCAATGTCAGGTCTGGGTTGGAAGCAGCGGCCACAGAACAGGAATGCTGCTTCCCTCAGTGATGGTTACCATAGCAGCGGTGGCATGGGAGGAGGCACAGGGGCTTATGTGGTTCTTGGAGGGCCCACCCTAGCTGCCTCACCCTGCCCATCCTCTGCCTGCCCATGCTCTTTACCCCTGGCTTCCCTGTTCTCCCTGATGCGTTCATCACTGCCCACCCCTGCCCTCCCTCAGTTCCTGATAGGGGTGGTCCAAGTTATCCCCTAAATTTTTTTTTTTGGAGACAGAGTCTTGCTCCTGTTGCCTAGGCTGGAGTGCAATGGCATGCTCTCAGCTCACTGCAACCTCTGCCTCCTGGGTTCAAGAGATTCTCCTGCCTCAGCGTCCCGAGTAGCTGGGGGTGCCTGCCACCATGCCCAGCTAATTTTTGTATTTTTAGTAAAGATGGGGTTTTGCCATGTTGGCCAGGCTAGTCTCGAACTCCTGACCTCGTGATCTGCCTGCCTCAGCCTCCCAAAGTGCTGGGATTACAGGCGTGAGCCACTGCGCCCGCCCTATCCCCTAAAGTCTTGCAGAGACCCAGCCTTGCAAGGTCTGACACTTTAAGGTCCTGGTTCCTGCACTCGAGGGTGAGAGCAGTGTCAGGAGACTGGGAAGGGGCTGGACTCCACAATGTTCTTTCCCAGAGTTCAGCAAGGAGCAATTGCAAGGACTGCAGCCTCAAGGTCAGCCTCGCTTTAGGCAGCGTGACTGTGTGTGGACAGTGGTGTGGTTAAGGGGGCATCTGGGAAAACAGAATTATTTTGAAATACACCATGGGCTCACAAATGGCAGGGAATAGTGAACAGTTCCTCCCTCTCTCCCTCCCCTCCCCTCCCTTCCCTCCCTTCTTTCCTTCCTTCCTTCCTTCCTTCCTTCCCTCCCTCCCTCCCTCCCTCCCTTCCTTCTTTCTTTCCCTCCCTTCCCCCCCTCCCTCCTTCCCCCTTCCCCATTCCCCCTTCCCCCTTCCCCCTTACCTTCCCTTTCTTCCTGACAGGGTCTTGCTCTGTCACCCAGGCTGGAGTACAGTGGCACGATCTCAGCTCACTGCAACCTCCACCTCTCAAGCTCAACTACCACGCTGGGCTAATTTTTGTATTTTTTGTAGAGATGGGGTTTCACCATGTTGCTCAGGCTGGTCTCAATCAATCACGCCCTCCTTGAGCTCAATCAATCACGCCCTCCTTGGCCTCCCAAAGTGCTGGGATTACAGGCGTGAGGCACCGTGCTTGGCCCAGGGAATAGTTTTCATAAACTCACACTCATTTATCTATCTGTCAGGTTCCCTCTGGCAAACTTAGTTCCATTTGAAGATAGTTCAATCAGAGAGACTTTAATAAAGAGAGTGTGTGGAGTAGTGGGCAGGGGCAAGCAAAGGAGGCCACAAGGGGTGGTGAGGCCCCCAGGGACAGTAGGAAGCTGGTACTATCCCTGGCCCTGAAGGGTGTGAGGAAGAAGTGGTGTTCCTGAAGTCCAGCGTGTGCAGGAGGTAAAGGAGGAATCCTCAGTGGGGGCTCTAGCCACAGAGGACCAGCATCTGCCAGAACTGCCTGCCGTGTGAAGCAGGGAGGAACACCCTGACCCCTGTCTCCACTGGAGGGCACAGGAGCCAGGTGTTGCAGGTGATTCACTTCCTGGGGCACAGAGTAGGGCAGAGAAGCAGGAGTAGGAGTTGGAAGGTGGAGGGAACAGACAGAGAATAACCAGGACGGGGCCAGATGCAGTGGCTCACGCCTGTAATCCCAACACTTTGGGAGGCCGAGGCAGTTGGAGTGCCTGGGCTCGGGAGTTTGAGACCAGCCTGGGCAACACAGGGAAACCCCATCTCTACTAAAATACAAAATTAGCTGGGCGTGGTGGTGGGCGCCTGTAATCCCAGCTACTTGGGAGGCTGAGTCAGGAGAATTGCTTGAACCTGGGAGGTGGAGGTTGCAGTGAACCAAGATTGTGCCACGGCACTCCAGCCTGGGTGACAGAGCAAGACTCCATCTCAGAAAACAAACAAGTGTGGCACTCGCCTATAGTCCCAGCTACTTAGGAGGCCAAAGCAGGAGAATCACTTGAGCCTGTGCTCCAGCCTGGGCGACAAAGCGAGACTCTGTCTCAGAAGAAAAAAAAGAAAGAATTACCAGGACAATGTCCTCATTCTCTTGCTTTTTTTCTGTTTGGTAAGTTTGAATTTTTATACATTGAGGTTTCTTAAACTAGGATTTAAAGTGTGATCATAAAGTAATGCTACAGTTTTTTCTGAAAGAAGCACGCATATGTCCCAATGGCAATTCTGCTCTCAGTGGTCACCTGGGGAAGCTCTACACTTATTTCTGTGAAAAAAATATACCGTTGGGCCGGACGCGGTGGCTCATGCCTATAATCCCAGCACTTTGGGAGGCTGAGGTGGGCGGATCAGTTGAGGTCAGGAGTTTGAGACCAGTCTGGCCAACATGGCGATCCTCTATCTCGACTAAAAAATACATAAAAATTAGCTGGGCGTGGTGGCACATGTCTGTAATTCCAGCTACTCTGGTGGCTGAGGCAGGAGAATCGTTTGAACCTGGGAGGCAGAGGCTGCAGTGAGCTGAGATCATGCTGCTGCACTCCAGCCTGGGGGACAGAGCCAGACTCCATCTCAAAACAAACAGACAAACAAACACAAGGCTGGTTAATTAGGTGGATGGGTTGTTTGGGGTCAAAAGCAAGGCGTGATTATGTGTGTGACTAACTTTCCTGTGTGGTTGGGAAGTTGTCTCAAATGTTTTGAGCAAAGACTGAACTGTTGAAATATTGCTATGTCTCCAGCACCCCAAAGCAAAAGTGCAGCACCCATGAGGACTCTGCATGTTGCTTATATACATATTCCACTTCAGAGTGCCACCTTAGCTCTTTGGTATTTTGCATTAGCTGTGACATTAAAAAACATTATGTGGGAGATGCAGCTAATTGTGTACCTGAAATTTCTTTTTTTTTAAAGTGTATTTATTTTGAATGCAAATATACAGAAAAGTTGCAAGAATAATATCATGAATATTCATATAGCTTTCACTTGGATTCACCAATTGCTAACATTTATTTTGTTTGCTTTAACCTCTCTGTCTCTCTCTCTATATATATATATTTGTTTGTTTGTTTGTTTGAGGCAGAGTCTCACTCTGTCGCCCAGGCTGCTGGAATGAAGCGGCATATTCTTGGCTCACTGCAACCTCCACCTCCCAGGCTCAAGCAATTTTCCTGCCTCAGCCTCCCAGGTAGCTGGGATTACAGGTGTGCGCCACCATGCCTGGCTAATTTTTGTATTTTTAGTAGAGACAGGATTTCACCATGTTGGTCAGGCGGGTCTTGAACTCCCGACCCCAGGTCATCTGTGCCTCCTGAAGTGTTGGGATTACGGGCACGAGCCACTGCACCTGGCCCATATAGGTGTTATAATTATTATTACTTGTGCTGAATCATTTGAGAGTAAATTACAGACATCATGATCCTTTACCCCTAAATACTTCAGCATGTATAGACATTCTCTTATATAACTCTAATACAGGGCAGGTGCGGTGGCTCACGCCTGTAATTCCAGCACTTTGAGAGGCCAAGGTGGGCAGTTCTTGAGGTCAGGAAGTTCCAGACCAGCCAGGCCAACATAGTGAAACCCTGTCTCTACTAAAAATACAAAAAATTAGCCGTGTGTGGTGGGTGCCTGTAATCCCAGCTACTCGGGAGGCTGAGGCAGGAGAATCACTTTAACCCGGGGGAGGCAGAGGTTGCAGTGAGCCGAGACTGCACCATTGCACTCCGGCCTGGGCAACAGAGTGAGACTCTGTCTCAAACAAACAGACCAAAAAACTCCAATACAATAATTAAATTCGGGAAACAAAACATTGACATATTATCTAATATGTAATATATATTTACATTTCACCAGTTGCCCCAATAATTGTCTTTATAGTAATGTCTTTTTTTTTTCTTTTTTTTGAGACAGTCTCTCTTTGTCCCCCAGGTTGGAGTGCAGTGGTGTGATCTCGGTTCACTGCAACCTCTACCTCCCAGGTTTAAGGGATTCTTGTGCCTCAGCCTCCCGAGTAGCTGGAATTACAGGTGTGTGCCACCATACCTGGCTAATTTTTGTATTTTTTAGTAGCATGTTGGCCAGGTTGGTCTTGAACTCCTGGCCTCAAGGGACCTGCCTGCCTCAGCCTCCCAAAGTGCGGAGATTTGCGACCACCCCCGGCCACAATGTCTTTTTTTCCTCTTTGGGCTGCAATTGTTGATGACCTCACATGAGATTTAGTTGTCTTGGTCTCTTTCTTTCTCTTTTTTTTTTTTTTTTGAGATGGAGTTTCACTCTTGTTGCTCAGGTGGAGTGCAATGGCGCGATCCCGGCTCACTGCAACCTCCTCCTCCCGGGTTCAAGCGATTCTCCTGCCTCAGCCTCCTGAGTAGCTGGGATTACAGGCGACCGCCACCACGCCCAGCTAATTTTTTGTATTTTCAGTAGAGACAGGGTTCTATCATGTTGGCCAGGCTGGTCTTGAACTCCTCACCTCAAGTGATCCACCCACCTTGGCCTCCCAAAGTGCTGGAATTACAGGCGTGAGCCACCATGCCTGGCTTTTTATTTCTTTAATCTGGGATAGTTTCTCAGCTTTTTGTTGTCATGCATGGCATTGATATTTTTGAAGTGTGTGGGACCAGTTTTCTAGAAACGTCCCTCAACCTAGGTTTGTCTGATGCTGTTTCCTCATGGTTGGGTTCAGGTTATGAACTTTCGGGCAGGAATACCACACAAGTGATGCTGGCTCCTTTTTGGTGCCTCCTGTCAGGAGACACATGATGGGTATGTTAATTTCAATTCTTTGGTTAAGTAGGAGTAACGTTTTCATGCCTCCTCGTTAGAATTAACAAGGAAACCCAAGTTTTCAAGAAAAAAGTCCCAGTTTGGGCAAGTTTATTTCACAGGCACACTTTCAGGGGTTGGTGGCACGCTTAGCTTTGGTGTGATCTCGGGCTGGGGGTTTTGAAAATGGAGTTCTGGCTTTGAGCTTTGCAGCACAGAGCAACTCTCTGTCCTTCCTCACGAGGACAAAGAATTCCGTGCATGAATGCCTGCCACGGGCCCGGAATGCCATGGGCTGTTTACCAGCCTCTGAATTGCCCCGTGGCGTCAGGCAGCCGCGCAAGTGCTTCCTAAGGCTGAAGGCGCCCAGCAGAGGCACTGCCATGGGCCACGGCAAATGTGTGGGGAACATTCTGCTGAGAAGGGTGGTTTCATTTCCCTTTAAATGCCTCTGTTATTTTCTACCACACGCTTGAGGCTTGGCCCTAACAGAAAAACTTCCCAGTAGTGGGGCCAAGGATGAGAAAGGGTTACGAATGAAAAGACCTTCTCTTTGGACAGGGCGTTCTAGTCCACAGAGTGCCTTATCTCTTGAGATCTCACACTGGGTTCTCAGCTCCGCCCATGCAAGCAGGCAGCTCTGGCATTTGCTGACCCTATCTTACAAACCAGAAAGGTGAGGCTCAGAGAAGCGAAGCGATTGGTCTCAACTCATAGAGTTGGGAAGAGGTGACCTGGCCAAAGTCTATCCAAGCTTTCTGATTAAAAAAAAAAAATTTTTTTTTGTTTTCTCTGTGATGTCACTGTTGTTTCCCTGAAGAAGCTGGGAATTTCTTTTCCGGGGGAATTTTAGGAAATAGAGGATGCCCCTTGAAATTTGCAGGGACTTGAACTTGGACTTTTTAACATTCTTGAAAGTAGTTACTAAAGTTATTATGGCTCAGCACAATGGCTCACTCCTGTAATCCCAATGCTTTGGGAGGCTGAGGCAGGAGGATCACTTGATGCCAGGAATTCAAGGCTGCAGTGAGCTGTGATTGTGCTATTGCACTCCAGTCAGAGTGACAGAGCGAGACCCAGTCTCAAAAAACAAATTAAAAAACCCCAATTATGATGTGCAAAGCCCCTTTCTTCAATGAGCCTACCATCTAGTAGGGGAATAATAATAATAATAACAGTAATAATAATAACAGTAATAATAATAACAGCTGTCAGTTCTGCTGTTTCCTAGCTGTGTGACCTTGGGCAAGTTATCAAACCTCACTGTGCTTCAGTTTTTTTTTTGTTTTGTTTTGTTTACTTGTTTTTTTTTTTTTTTTTTTTTTTGAGATGGAGTCTCACTCTGTCACCTAGGCTGGAGTGCAGTGGCACCATCATGGCAACCTCTGCCTCCCGGATTCTCCTGCCTCAGCTTCCTCAGTAGCTGGGACTACAGGCGTGCCCACCACGCCGAGCTAATTTTTGTATTTTTAGTAGAGACGGGGTTTTGCCATGTTGGTTAGGCTGGTCTCAAACTCCTGATCTCAAGTGGTCTGCCTGCCTTGGCCTCCCAAAGTGCTGGGATTACAGGCGTGAGCCCGCATCCCCAACCCTGTTTGTTTAATCTATAAAATAGGGATGATCTGGTACTTCTCTCATAGCTTTGTGGGGAGGATGATTTAAATTAATGTGGTCAGCATATAGTAAATACTGTGTTAGCTATTCCTATATATTTTTAGCATGTGTGAGGCATTGTGTATGTATTTTACATGCTTTCTCTCTTTTCATTTCCACAACAACCGCATGAGGTGGGCATGATGGTTCTCATTTAATAGACAAAGAAACTGAGGCTCAGAGAGGTTAAGCGTGATGTCCAAGGTCACACAGCTAGCAAATAGCAGAGTCAGGATTCACACTGTGCTGACTGAAAAGCCCATGCTTTTAATAGCATTCTGCTTGCTCTGGTACCAGGAAGACTGTTAATAACAGTGTATAACTATTTCAAGGTTTGGAGAGGAGTGTGGGGAGGGCATTCCAGGCAGAAGGACAGGGGAATAAAAGTGTGGAAGTGGAGATGTGTGCGTGGGAGGTTTAGCAGGGTCAGGCCAGGGAGCAAGAGAAAGGGGATGAACTCAGAATGAAACCTGAGAGCCAGGCAGCTTGGCAGGTTTCAGGTCCAGCCCTGAAAGGAAAAGACTGGGACATACACCCATTTGCCCATTTTGGGGAGGAGGGTGTAGGGTTTAGCGTTCAGGCAGCCTCCTGGCTGCTGTTAGTCCCTCCCAAGGCTCTTCTGGGTCCTTCCTCTCCTGAGTCTTCACTCTTCCACTGTAATAATAAACAAGGGAGAAACTGTGATCAAATCATTTGCATTGTAATGAGCCTCACCCACTGGTCCCAGACCACCGGGCCCACGCAGCCTGGAAGCCCCCCGAGCCCTGGCTAAGCCCATGGCCTCCCGCTGCCCTGCAGCTAGGAAAATACAGGCCAGGCCTCATGCACACCCCTCTGGCCAGCCAGGGCCCTGAGGAGCCGAGCCTCCTGCCTGGGGGAGAACATGTAAATGCAAGGGGGCTGCAAGGAGGAATTTTGGGTGAAACAAAGTTGTTCCTGCCCCTGACAGTTTCCCCTGTATCTCTTCACCTGCCAGCCCTGCTTGGCTCCAGGGCGAGGCTGATTTTAGCCTGAAGTGAGAACTTGCCAACAATCCATGGTGTGAGTAGAAGGATCTCAGTCTTCCTGACCTCCTGGGTTGGATGGAGCAGCTCCCCCGACCCCACGAACCCCGACACCCTCCCAAGGGGAAGGAACTCCGTCGTCCTCAAGCTCAGCTCAGACCACTTGCTCTTTTTTTAAAAAATGTTTATTTATTTACTTATTATTATTTATTTATTTTTAGGCAGGATCTCGCTCTGTTGCCCAGGGTGGAGTGCTGTGGCGTGATCATGGCTCACAGCAGCCTGGACATCCTAGGCTCATGCCATCCTCCCACCTCAGCCTACCGAGTAGCTGGGACTACCGGCATGCGCCACCATGCCCAGCTCGTTGACCACCTCCCCACCCCCCGCCTTTTTTTTTTTTGGTAGAGACAGGGGTCTTGCTGTGTTGCCCAGGCTGGTCTGGAATTCATGGGCTTAAGCGATCCTCCTGCCTTGGCCTGCGGAAGTGCTGGGATTACAGACATGAGCCACCGCACTTGGCCTGGACCGCTTGCTCTTCATTCCGGAGATTATGGGGAGCTGGAGAAGAAGAAAGCAAGCAGAAAACTAAGGGGGAAAACATGAGAAAGAGCCCGGGATGGGCAGAGGCGGACAGTGTGGCCAGCGGTCTTGCTGAGGGGTGGATAGTGCGGGGAGGTGTGTCGGGGGAGGCAGCAGGGGAGGAGCAAAGCCCTAGGTCGAGGGTGAGGGAAGGACGGCGGCTTGCAATGAGCGGCAGGGAGCGTTAAAGGGCGTGGAGAGGAAGGAAAGAAAAAGAGGGAGCGGATTCACAGGGAGCAAGGACTGTGTCAAAGGGTGACTTTGAGGGGACTTTAGCCCCGCTCCCTGTCTCCATAAATCCCTTCTAGCACTCCAAACAAAACTACAATCGAAGTAAAGCAACGCGCTTTCAATATAGAGGCAAGTCCCTTGCTCCAACCAGAAACGGGATGATACCCGGTGAGCCTCCCATCCAGCAAGCCCGGGGCACTCAGAATCAAGGGCATGAGACCCTGGTCTCTAGCAAGCATCTGCGGCCGCACCCCACTGGCCGAATTGTCAATCGCCAGGCCATATTTGGGCCCCATTGCTAGGCAGAGTTTTGTTCCCTGGGGTTGCTGTGAGCCACGTGCCCGCAGACTAGGTTGGAGGCTTGGGACACAGAGGGGAGCAAAGAGGGGCCGAGCAGGTGGGAAAGAAGACCCTGGGGGAATGTCGGGAAGCTGCTGAGGCCAGGTTTACACCACCCAAGGGGTGGCCACTGGACCTCACCCCTTACCCTACTGGGTCCCCAATCCCCAAACAGTGCGCCTTTCGTTGCGCGCTTTCCCCTTTATCCAGACTTCTTCAAATAGCAGCTTTGTACCCTGAGGAACTAAGGTCCTGGAGAGTGTCAGTGTCATATATGTTATTGCTTTTGAACGTTTACATTTAAAAAGAGAGTTTTTAGACCCTGAGGGATGGGTCTCTCACGTGGTTATTTCAGGCCCATCAGCAGGCCAGCTTAGGGCATTTTGGAACGGCAGAGCCTTTTAGCACATCCTGGCAAACAGCCTCGTACCCGCCTTGCTTTCTCCTCTAGGAGCTCCTGACATCCTCTGGATGCTGGGCTGCAGGGGGCAGGGTAGGGGGTGGGGCGGGGGCGCTTGACCCCTATGTGGAGGAGTTTTGGTCTTAAGGTTCCCCAACCCCAGCCAGGTGAAAGGGGAGGCTTTGGACACCCTTGGGCCTTTCCAGCCAGTGTTTACCTAGGTGTGTGGTCTCCCCAAGGGCGCGTGGCTGCCAGCCACGCCTCTGTCCTCTGTCTCCGGTGGCCAGGCGGTGGGGAGGGCTGGAATGTGAGCAGGCAGGCAAGAATAATGCCAGGGCATTTTCTGTTTGTAAGATTGCAAGTTCGGCTCACAACCTGAATTTCAAGTGGGCCCTTCAGGCAGATAGGGAAGTCAGATGAGAGAGTGGAGGCAGCCAGTGCGGATTGTCTAAATTCCTGGAAAATAAATTCTAGGAATTTAGCTGCAGGAGGGAGAAGCCCCAGGTGGGATAAGTTCTGGGTAAATTTGCCCGGGAGCCTGGCAGGGAGGGGTGGCTTTTTGTCCTTCACTCTATTTGAACACCATGTTTTTCCAAAAACTGCTTGTCTCTTGAATCATGTCTAAGACACTAATTTCCTTCCTTCCTTCCTTCCTTCCTTCCTTCCTTCCTTCCTTCCTTCCTTCCTTCCTTCCTTCCTTCCTTCCTTCCTTTCTTTCTTTCTTTTTTTCTTTTTTTTTTTTTTTGAGACGGAGTCTTGCTCTGCCGCCCAGGCTGGAGTGCAGTGGCCGGCTCTCAGCTCACTGCAAGCTCCGCCTCCCGGGTTCACGCCATTCTCCTGTCTCAGCCTCCCGAGTAGCTGGGACTACAGGCGCCCGCCACCTCGCCCGGCTAGTTTTTTGTATTTTTTAGTAGAGACGGGGTTTCACCGTATTAGCCAGGATGGTCTCGATCTCCTGACCTCGTGATCCGCCCGTCTCGGCCTCCCAAAGTGCTGGGATTACAGGCTTGAGCCACCGCGCCCGGCCCTTTCTTTCTTTCTTTCTTTCTTTCTTTCTTTCTTTTTCTCTCCCTTTCTTTCCTTCCTTCCTTCCTTCCCTCCCTCCCTCCCTCTTTCTTTCTTTCTTTCTTTCTTTCTTTCTTTTTTTTTTTTTTTTTTTTTTTAGACGGAGTCTCGCTCTGTCGCCCAGGCTGGAGTGCAGTGGCCGGATCTCAGCTCACTGCAAGCTCCGCCTCCCGGGTTCACGCCATTCTCCTGCCTCAGCCTCCCGAGTAGCTGGGACTACAGGTGCCCGCCACCTCGCCCGGCTAGTTTTTTGTATTTTTTAGTAGAGACGGGGTTTCACCGTGTTAGCCAGGATGGTCTCGAGCTCCTGACCTCGTGATCCGCCCGTCTCGGCCTCCCAAAGTGCTGGGATTACAGGCTTGAGCCACCGCGCCCGGCCCTTCCTTTCTTTCTTTCCTTCTTTCTTTCTTTCTTTCCTTCCTTCCTTCCTTCCTTCCTTCCTTCCTTCCTTCCTTCCTTCCTTCCTTCCTTCCTTCCTTCCTTCCTTCCTTCCTTCCTTCTTTCTTTCTTTCTTTCTTTCTTTCTTTCTTTCTTTCTTTCCTTTCTTTCGAGATGGATCCTTGTTCTGTTGCCTAGGTTGGAGTGCCGTGGCAGGGTCTTGGCTCACTGAAACCTCCGCCTCCTGGGTTCAAGCAATTCTCCTGCCTCAAACTCCCTAGTAGCTGGGATTACAGGTGTGTGCCACCGCGCCTGACTGATTTTCAGTAGAGACGGGGTTTCACCATGTTGGCCGGGTGTGAGCCACCACGCCCGGCCTCGGGGCAGGGACTTTTAGAAAAAATTATTTTTTAAACTGAGCTGCCGTCCTCTTGTGAGGGAAAACCGCTCCCTCTAAGTACTGATGTGGTGACTGCTCTTAAAGCAATTATTGTGTCTAAAAACGGAAAATTACATGTTACTGTTTATCAAAAGGAAATAAACACCTTGGATTAATCAGGTTCTTGCCACTGGATGGTGAATCCAGACCTTGCCGGCAACCCAGGTGAAAAGGCCACTCTACATGTTCTGCAAACACTCACTTTTTTCTTTTTCTTTTTCTTTTTCTTTTTTTTTTTTGAGATGGAGTCTCACTTTGTTGTCCAGGCTGGAGTGCAATGGCACGGTCTTGGCTCACTGCAACCTCTGCCTCTTAGGTTCAAGTATTCTCCTGCCTCAGCCTCTTGAGTAGCTGAGATTACAGGTGCCCACCCCCACGCCTGGCTAATTTTTGTATTTTTAGTAGAGACAGGGTTTCACCATGTTGGCCAGGCTGGTCTCGAACTCCTGACCTTGTGAGCCTCCCGTCTTGGCCTCCCAAAGTGCTGGGATTACAGGCGTGAGCCACCACGCCCAGCCCGCTTTCGTTGTTTTACAGTTTCCGAAGGGGAAATGGTCAGATCCTGTGTGTCTGCTGAGGCTTACTTGCCATGTCTGGTTATGTAATCGTGGAGAACCTTTGATTGGGCTTTGCTGGTGGCAGAAATAAGGACAGGAAAAAACATGGGAGTCAGGGCGTGTCCCCCACTCACTCTACTTGAGATGGGTTGGACTGTTGATTGTTTTGTATTTATGAGCATTTGCGGAACTCTCACGGAATATGGAGATTTAAAAGTTGGACAGAAATGCTTCAGTAAGTCAGCCTGAACTGTACATAGGTTCTCACAGGGAGAAAAAGGTCTTGGAAGCGGCTCTGAACACTACATGTCTCAGCCTCTTCATACTCCAGCCAAGACCCACGGAGCACGCGGTGGTCTGCCTGCTTTTGACTTAGCCACTGTCAGCCTCTGCAGTCTCAAGCTGGCCTCTCCAGCCACACTCAGCTCTTTCCAGTGCCCTTAATGTACTCTTCTCTCTCCAGCACCCTGGCTTTCATGCAGGCTTCTCTTCATCCTTTGGGTTTCAGCTCAGAGGTCATTTCCTCCTGGAAGCCTTCCTGGATATTCCCCAGCTATCTCATGCATTTGTGTTGCTCTGTACTTTTTTGTTCTTAGCACTATTCATATTAAAATATCAGTGGCCAATGGCTTGTCTGTCTGCCTCTCACTCCGGACTGTCAGCTCTGTGAGTGAGATGTAGTGTGCTTGTCCATCATGATGTCTCCAGCGCACTGCCAGGCACATGGCACGTGGCAGAAACTCGATAAGCCATCTTATCACTATCCTGTCACTTCATACACTTCCTTTCAGCGACTGGTGCTCCAATTTTCCTTCTGTCAATTACTGTTTAGTTTCTTGGTCTCCCAGGTTTTAGCCTATACTTAGGGTAAAAACAAACAAAAGTTAAAGAACAAAACAAAATAAACTTTCTCTAATAAACTTGCTGAAGTTTTGCACTTCGCTTGCTTTCCTTGAGCTGCTGAAGAGTGTGAATTCAGCTAAATTCTGTGCCCTGTCAGCTGGCAAACTCCTCAAATCCACACCATTGCCCCCAGGACTGCCCTGCTGGGGTGAGAAAGGAGGCAGAGGGAAAGCTTGGAGACTCTGAAGTCGAGGACCTGAAGCCCGAGAAAGGTGGGGTGGCAAGAGCGGCAAAAAGGGTGCTGCTTGGGGCAGGAAGTTGAGGAAGAGGGAGTGGAAGAGTGCTCAGGTGTGGAAGAGGAGAAGACACCCCAAATCTGCCCAGTTTGGTCCCAAACGGGTGGCTGGCATCTCTCACTGCTTAAGTCTAGGAAGTGTGGCTTTTGATTATTTTTCTGTTCTCCTTCCCTTCCTTCCTAGAGAATTTTTTGACCCGGAAAGCCTGGCTGGGATGTGGAGAGCTGTGTTTCCCACCTGCAGCAAGGCGGGGCTGGCTTTGTCTTTGCAGCTAACTGCCCCATACCCCCTGCCTGCCCCACCGCTCTCTTTGTGCCTGACAGACACAGCAACAGTGGCTCCATGGCCAGCGTCCAGCGCTGCAGAATGAGACAAAGCCCTGTGTATTTGCTGGGCAGCACTTGGCTGTGATATATTGACATGTGAGCGCAGGAGAGTATTTGTGGCATCTGGAGACCAAAGCGCTCACATCATGCTGGGGTTTGGCAAATGCATTTATTTCTCTCAGGTTTTGGCAAAGTTCTTTTTTTCTTTTTATTTTCTTTTTTTTTTTTTTTTTTTGAGATGGAGTCTTGCTTTGCTTTGTTGCCAGGCTGAAGTGCAGTGGCACAATCTTGGCTCACTGCAACCTTCACCTCCTGGGTTCAAGAAATTCCCCTGCCTCAGCCTCCTGAGTAGCTGGGACTACAGGTGTGCATCACCCCGCCTGGCTAATTTTTTGTATTTTGGTAGAGATGGGGTTTCACCATGTTGGTCAGGATCGTCTTGATCTCCTGACCTCGTGATCCACCCACTTTGGCCTCCCCAAGTGCTGGGATTACAGACGTGAGCCACTGCACCCGGCAGGCAAAGTTCTTCTAGAATGTAGAATTTGAGGCATCGACACCGGAAATGTCTTTGGAAGACAGGGATAAAATTGTTTTGTTGTTGTTGTTGTTGTTTTTGGATGGGGTCTCACTCTGACCCCCAGGCTGGAAAGCAGTGGTGCCATCTGCCACTCCACCTTCCGGGGTCAAGCAATCCTCCCACCTCAACTTCCCAAGTGCCACCATGCCTGGTTGTTTTGTGTTTTTGATTTTTTTTTTTTTTGTAGAGATGGTATTTCACTATGTTACCCAGGCTGGTCTCAAACTCCTGGGTTGAAGCGATTTTCCTCCCTCAGCCTCCCAAAGTGCTGGGATTACAGGCTTGAGCCACCGCGCCCGGCCTGTATGTTTTAATATGATACAATATGTCTGAGTAATGTCCACATCCAGTTTTCAAGGGGGAAAAAACTTGATAGTGAGTATTCCCAGCTCGACTCTGCCTTGTTCAAACCTCAGCTGACATAGAGGCTTCTGCTGGTTCCTTGTCCACAGAGAGTAAGCTCTTCCCAGCCAAAGGGGAGATGAAAGGATTATTTACTACGTAAAGTGGTGAGGCAGCAATCTCCCAGTTTGTTCGCTTAGCTGAAAGTGGAAAAAAAAAGATGTTGAGGTGGTTCTTTAGCTCGATTTCTGGTATGATCAACTGGGTTCAGCAATCTAAAACTCACTTGGATTTTTTAAGTCATTGGGGAGGTTTGGAGCCACATACCACGCCCTGTGAGTGTCACCATCGGGCTCTCTGAGGGATAGCACGTAGGTTTGGGAGGAACAGGTTCAAACTTGACTCTGATCATTAACAAAGCTAGTGTTCTCTAGCACACGTGACTCTCTGAGCCAATCAGATTACCCCAGCCTTCTAGCACCCGTGTGAACTGGTATAGCTGGGAAGCTGGCTAGGCTGGGCTCAGGTGGGGCAACCAGGTACCTTTATAGTATGATTTGAAGGTCTCAGGTAAGGCTGCCCTAGCCTGAAATATCTCCCCTACTGGCTTGTCAAGGATGTCTGAGTTTCGCCACTATTGAGTCATTCCTTTGCGTTTACTACGGCCCTTGTCTTGTGAATGCAGGTTGGTTTGGAATACAGGATCCTTCACCTTCCCACCTTAAATTGCGTGGATACAACTAGACTATGTTTAATCTCTTGGGTAAGCCACAAACTCAGTTCCACTTTTTCATGCCAGGCCTGTCTTGAGTCATTTCACCTTCCCTTCTTCCCTATTCTGTTCAGCTAAGACCTGAAGCAAGCTGGAGCCAGGTAGTCTGGTGCGGGGGACAGAGGAGCAGAGGACCGGGAAGGGAGGGCACCGAGGACCAGCAGGCTCTCCTACCTGGCTTCTGGTTCTCCAGCACAGAAAAGCTTGGCTGAGCCTTGGTCTGGTGTCAGATGACGCCTGAGGGGAGATGTGGTCTCCCCATTTTGGCCCAGGTGGAGTGCAGTTAGCTCTTATATGGACTTCCTTCCACTTACTCACTTTCCCCTTACCAGCTATCCTCTGTCCTCTTACTGTTGCACTCTCAGCCATCATCATTCTACGTGGCCTCATGCCAGAAGGGAAGTCTCATTGGCATCCTGGAGGAGCCAGGAGCTCCTAAGCCCAACCAGCACTCGGCCACACCCCTTCCCCCTTTGTGGCTTGGTTCACAGTCTCCAGGAGGTGGAGGAGTGGCTAGGAGCTGCATAGCTGCTGACTGCTCAACTTGTACGGCTGGTTTTTTTGTTTTTTTTGAGATGGAGTCTTGCTCTGTTGCCCAGGCTGGAGTGCTGTGGCACAATCTTGGCTCACTACAACCTCCGCCTCCCAGGTTCAAGTGATTCTCTTGCCTCAGTCTCCCAAGTAGTTGAGATTACAGGCACACACCACCATGCCCAGCTAAATTTTTTTGTATTTTTAGTAGAGATGGGGTTTCACCATGTTGGTCAGGCTGGTCTCGAACTCCTGACCTCAGGTGATCTGCCCGCCTCGGCCTCCCAAAGTGCTGGGATTACAGGCATAAGCCACTGCGCCTGGCAGGTTTGAACAGATACAGAGGATGTTTAGTGAGGGGCCAGTCAGATGCTATGGGTCTGCACTAAAGCCTTAAACCATTTCCATCTTCTCCTCTTTCCCAGGCCTGGAAGACATGGTCAGAGCTCATCTATGTCATGCCCCTGCCTCTGGGCATATTTTGTCTCCTCATGCCCATGCCTCTCTTCCAGAGACCACTCCCACCAAAGGAAGTGGGAGAAGATTGGTGGAAGAGAGACCGTAAAGTCCACTGGAATATAGGCTTCATGAGGGCAGGCATTTTTTTTTTTTTTTTTTTTTGAGATGGAGTCTCGCTCTGTCGCCCAGGCTGGAGTGCAGTGGCCGGATCTCAGCTCACTGCAAGCTCCGCCTCCCGGGTTTACGCCATTCTCCTGCCTCAGCCTCCCGAGTAGCTGGGACTACAGGCGCCCGCCGCTACGCCCGGCTAGTTTTTTGTGTTTTTTTAGTAGAGACGAGGTTTCACCGTGTTAGCCAGGATGGTTTCGATCTCCTGACCTCGTGATCCGCCCGTCTCGGCCTCCCAAAGTGCTGGGATTACAGGCTTGAGCCACCGCGCCCGGCAGGGATTTTTAATATATCCCCGGAGTCTAGAACAGTGCCTGGCCCAGAGTAGATGCTCCATAAATGTTTGTTGAATAATGAACCTCCCCTTGTTGAAGTAATCACAACTGGTAAAGTACTTTCAATCCTAATGAATATTCTGTTGGGCAGGTGGAAATTTTTAGAACCAACATTTCCGAAGATTGATTGATTTTTATTTTTATTTATTTATTTATTGTTTTTAGAGAAGGGCCTTGCTCTGTCACTCAGGCTGGAGTGTACTGGCATGATCACAGCTCACTGCAACCTTGAACTCCTGGACTCAAGAGATCCTCCCACCTCAGCTTTCCGAGTAGTTCTTACTGATAGGCACAGCTTCCACACCTAGATAATAACAAAAAAATTTTTTTTTTTTTTTTAGAGTCTGGGTTTACTATGTTGCCCAGGTGCTGCTCTCAAACTTCTGGCCTCAAGTGATCCTCCCACCTTGGCCTTCTAAAGCACTGGGATTATAGGCACGAGCCACTATGCCTGGCCCCAAAGATTCAATTTTTAATTATACCATATAGTGTAATTATAATTACATTTAGTGTAATCTTAGTATGCCATTGATTTTTGTAAAAAATTAAAACAATACGAGAGAAATTCCCCTTGTTCCAAACACCCCTGCATGCTCCTCCTTAGTGATAGCCATCGGCTTCATCTTGGCATGTGCCCTGTAGATTTTGCTCAATGCATTTGGACGTGTCCAAACACAGAAGCCTAGAATTTCGTGGGTTAACAACAACAAAACCCACAAAACCATAAATAAGATTGGACTGTGTTGTTTTGCAAATTCCTTTTTCCCCTCTTAACGTTTTAGAGATGTTCCATGTAGGTGAAAACAGACCTACCCCATTCTTTTCATTGTGAAATATTGTGCAGCATAGATATATTGTATATTTAACATTTCCTGTATTGATGGACTTTTAAGTCATTTCCAGTGTTTACTTTTTTTTTTTTGAGATGAAGTCTCCCCTCTGTCACCCAGGCTGGAGTGCAGTGGCTCAATCTCGGCTCACTGCAACCTCTGCTTCTCAGGTTCAAGCGATTCTCCTGCCTCAGCCTCCTGAGTAGCTGGGATTACAGGGGCACGCCACCACGCCTGGCAAAATTTTTACTAGAGATGGAGTTTCGTCATTTTGGCCCAGCTGGTTTTGAACTCCTGATCTCAGGTTATCTGCCTGCCTTGGCCTCCCAAATTGCTGGGATTACAGGCATGAGCTACTAAGCCTGGTCCCAGTGTTTACATTCTTGTACGTACAAACATTGTTGCACGTTTCACTTTTTTTTTTTTTTTTTTGATATGGAGTCTTGCTTTGTCACCCAGGCTGGAGTGCAGTGGCATGATCTTGGCTCACTGCAGCCTTTGCCTCCTGGGTGCAAGTGATGCTCCTGCCTCAGCCTCCTGAGTAGCTGGGATTACAGGTGCCCGCCACCATGCCTGGCTAATTTTTGTATTTTTAGTAGAGATGGGTTTTTGCTATGTTGGCCAGGCTGGTCTCAAACTCCTGACCTCAGATGATCCGCCCACCTCAGCCTCCCAAAGTGCTGGCATTAGAGGTATGAGCCACTGTGCCTGGCTGCACATGCCACTTTGAACACACATATGAGTATTTCATTTGGATACCTAGAAAGCCCCTATTTTCTGCACACTTGTATTGGATTATACTTATTTATTACCAGTTTCTTTTTTTTCTTTTTTTTTTTGAGACGGAGTCTCATTCTGTTGCCCAGGCTGGAGTGCAGTGGCTCGATCTTGGCTCATTGCAGCCTCTGCCTCCTGGCTTCAAGCAATTCTTCTGCCTCAGCCTCCTGAGAAACTGGGATTACAGGGATGCGCCACCACACCTGGCTAATTTTTGTATTTTTAGTAGAGACGGGGCTACACCGTGTTGGTCAGGCTGGTCTTGAACACCTGACCTCGTGATCCACCCGCCTCGGCCTCCCAAAGTGCTGGGATTACAGCTGTGAACCACCGCGCCTGGCCTATTACCAGTTTCTATGATCTTGTTAGAATAAAAATTTCAGCTCTCTCAGACAGGAAATTGTGAATGATTCACATTAGTAACATAATCAGATATGTCGTAATGATGCTATTTAATGCTGTGTCTTCTGTTACTTAGTAACCATTTTACATAGAGTAAGTAATCATGTCTCTACCTTTTTTGATAGGAATGGTTATGTATCACTTTTCTCCACCCATTTCACCTTGACCTTTAGATATGAAACAGGAGAGTCGGGGGCCTTGGAGGGCCTCAGGGGAGTGACCTCTCTATTCCCTTCCTTATCCTCTGTTTTCTTGAGTGACTTCAAGGAGTTCTTTGGTGCCACAGCCTGCCCTTCTGCCACATCCTTTCCTGCCACATAGTGGTCATGTCCTGGAATGACGAGATGACAATGCCAATCATTCAGTCCCAAGCTGTACGGTGCACTGGCCTTTGGATTCCTCCTTTGATCAGCTCAGAACACTTTAGCAGTTGTTGGGTTTTTTTTTTTGTTTGTTTGTTTTTTGAGACGGAGTCTTGTTCTGTCACCCAGGCTGGAGTACAGTGGTGAGATCTTGGCTCACTGCAAGCTCTGCCTCCTGGGTTCACGCCATTCTCCTGCCTCAGCCTCCTAAGTAGTTGGGACTACAGGAGCCCGCCACCATGCCCAGCTAATTTTTTGTATTTTTAGTAGAGACGGGGTTTCGTCGTGTTAGCCAGGATGGTCTCGATCTCCTGACCTTGTGATCCGCCCGCCTTGCCTCCCGAAGTGCTGGGATGACAGACGTGAGCCGCCGTGCCCGACCACAGTTGTTGGTTGTAACCTGGCTTTGATGATATCAGGCCCATCTTCAAACCTTTTCCTGGTACCTCAGGAACGATACCGCAGTCTGGATCCTGCCTTAATCTTTTCAAAGCTCACACATCACTCAGTATAATGTTTTCCACAGAGAAGTACATTTAAAAGGAAAAGCTTTAAGAACACTTTACATTTAATTCCATGGCAATTTACTTCTAATGAATATTAGCTGAACTCGTTTCCTACTCCTTGATTTAGTCCAGTTACTACAGAATTTTTGTTTTGCTGGCTTTTAGCAATATTACCGTTATTTCTTTTTTTCCTTCTTCTCTTTTTTGAGACAGGGTCTGGCTCTGTCACCCACATTGGAGTGCAGTGGTACGATCTTGGCTCACTGCAGCCTTCACCTCCTGGGATCAAGTGATCCTCCTGTAACAGCCTCCTGAGTAGCTAGGATTACAGGTACATACCTCCATGCCTGGCTAATTTTTCTATTTTTAGTAGAGACGAGATTTCATCAGGTTGGCCATGCTGGTCTCAAACTTCTGGCCTCAAATAATTCAACCGCCTCGGTTTCCCAAAGTGCTGGGATTACAGGCATGAGCCACTGCGCCCAGCATATTACTATTTCTTGTTTTATTTTTGAGACGGAGTCTCGCTCTGTCCGCATGCTGTAGTGCAGTGGTGCGATCTCGGCTCACTGCAACCTCCGCCTCCCAGGTTCAAGTGATTCTCCTACCTCAGCTTCCCAAGTAGCTGGGATTACAGGCGCATGCTGTCACGCCCAGCTAATTTTTTTTTTTTTTTTTTTTGTATTTTTAGTAGAAACGGGGGTTTCACCATGTTGGCCAGGCTGGTCTCAATCTCCTGACCTCGTAATCTGCCCGCCTCGGCCTCCCAAAGTGCTGGGATTACAGGCATGAGTCACTGCACCCGGCCTATTACTGTTATTTCTAAAGCACTCTAGTTTTGGCAATGAATTACAACAGGACACTGTGAGGTAATCTACATATTTAACTGAAAGCCATGCTTTCTATAGGATAACTTCTTATCTTGAATATACTGGCAACTTTGGCTTGGATTTTTTTTCCTTCTTTCATATTTCCTAATATATGCTATGAAACATGAATGGATGGTTTAGCGTTTAGAGTGTGGGTTTATGAACCAGGTGGTCTGAGTTCAAATCTCAGCTCTGCCACTTTCTTTTTTTTGTTGGGAGTGGGTCTCACTCTGTTACCCACGCTAGAGTGCCGTGGTGTGATCACAGCTCACTGTAGCCTCGACTTCCTTGAGATCAGCTGATTATCCCACCTCAGCCTCCTGAGTAGCTGGGACCACAGGCATGTACCACCATGCCTGGCTACTTTTTTTTTTTTTTTTTTTTTGAGACAGAGTTTTATTCTTGTTGCCCAGGCTGGAGTACAATGGCTCGATCTTGGCTCACTGTAACCTCTGCCTGCCAGGTTCAAGTGATTCTCCTGCCTCAGCCTCCTGAGTAGCTAAGATTACAGGCGCCCGCCACCACGCCCTGCTGATTTTTGTATTTTAGTAGAGATGGGGTTTCACCATGTTGGTCAGGCTGGTCTTGAACTCCTGACTTCAGGTGATCCACCCACCTCGGCCTCCTAAAGTGCTGGGATTATAGGCGTGAACCACCGTGCCTGGTGGTCCTAGCTGATTTTTGAATTCTTTGTAGAGACAAGGTTTCGCCATGTTGCCCAGGCTGATTTTGAACTCCTGGGCTCAAGCCATTTGCCTCCCTTGGCCTCTCAAAGTGCTGGAATTACAGGTGTGAGCCACTGTGCCCGGCCAGCTCTGGCTCTTTCTAGCTGTACCATCTAGGGCCAAGTTATTTAAGCCCTCTGTACTTCAGTTTCTTCTTGTGTAAAATGGGGCAGTAGTAGTACTTGTCTCCAGAGTTGATGTAAGGAGTTGACATGAGGGTAGAAATCATTTGGCATGTGGTAAGCGCTGATGTGTTTGCCATTATTATTCAATCTTTGTTTCTAAATTAAAAAAAAAATTCCTTCCTTCTGTGGTTATTTGGACTTATTCTGAGTTTCATTTTATGACTAGAAACTGAACAATTGAAATAAAAAGAAGAGTCATCACGTGCTGAATTTCTCAACCAAACTTTTCTGGGAAAGACAGGGTTGTTTTTGTAAAATAATTTATATCTGATTATTATTAGAATTTAAAAAATTTGGCTGGGCGCGGTGGCTCAAGCCTGTAATCCCAGCACTTTGGGAGGCTGAGACGGGCAGATCACGAGGTCAGGAGATTGAGACCATCTCTGGCTAACACGGTGAAACCCCGTCTCTACTAAAAATACAAAAAACTAGCCGGGCAAGGTGGCGGCGCCTGTAGTCCCAGCTACTCGGGAGGCTGAGGCAGGAGAATGGCGTGAACCCTAAAGGCGGAGCTTGCAGTGAGCTGAGATCTGGCCACTGCACTCCAGCCTGGGTGACAGAGCAAGACTCCGTCTCAAAAAAAAAAAAAAAAAAAAAAAAAAAAAAATTGTGGAGAAAGATGAATCAGTGGGATGGGATTAATGTATGTGTAGTTTTTAAGAACCTTGGAAATTTTCATGCCATCGATTGTTAGAGAAATGCAAATATCATTCAGTTGAAAGACTATTACACCATTCATTTATTCACCACTCATTCATTCATTCACCACTCATTCATTTATTCACTGCTCATTCATTCATTTATTCACCACTCATTCATTCATTTATTCACCACTCATTCAGTCTTTCATCACTCATCATTCATCTCTCCAAGCCACAAACATTTCCAGAATGCCTGGGACACTGCTAGGCTTTCAGAGAAAAAGACAAATAATTTATTGTCTCAGAGTCTAGAAAACTCTAATGAAGAATTTGCTTATTACTTATGGGGAGGAAAAATTTAAGTGGCCCCAACAGTCCTCCTGAAAGCTCGGAACAGGGAAGATAGTTCACCCATAAGAAGGAAGGATGAATAAGAAATTTCGCCAATTTGGCCACGCAACGTGGGTCACACCTGTAATCCTACCACTGTGGGAGCCTGAGATGGGAGGATCGCTTGGGCCCAGGAGTTCAAGACCATCCTGGTCAACATAGTGGGACCCCCCCATCTTTAAAAAAAAAAAGAGGCCAGGCGTGGTGGCTCATGCCTGTAATGCTAGCACTTTGGGAGGCCAATGTGGGTGGATAAC
Source organism: Rhinopithecus roxellana (assembly GCF_007565055.1). Classification (NCBI taxonomy): domain Eukaryota; kingdom Metazoa; phylum Chordata; class Mammalia; order Primates; family Cercopithecidae; genus Rhinopithecus; species Rhinopithecus roxellana. Next base: position 10,020,406 of record NC_044563.1, on the reverse strand, counting down.
CTGAGGTCAGGAGTTTGAGACCAGACTGGCCAAGATAGTGAAACCTCATCTCTCCTAAAAATAAACTTAGCCACACACTTAGCCAACGTGGTGGCACATGCCTGTAATCCCAGGTACTCGGGAGGCTGAGGCAGGAGAACTGCTTGAATTTGGGAGGCCAGGTTGCAGTGAGCTGAGATTGTGCCACTGCACTCCAGCCTGGGCGACAGAGTGAGACTCTGTCAAAAAAAAAAAAAAGAAAGAAAGAAAGAAAGAAAACAGACTAAGCATGGTGGCTCACACCTGTAATCCCACTTTGTGAGGCTGAGGTGGGTGAGTTTGAGACCAGCCTGGCCAACGTGTTTGAGACCAGCCTGGCCAACGTGGTGAAACCCTGTCTCTACTAAAAATACAAAAAATTACCTGGGTGTGGTGGCGTGCACCTGTGATCCCAGCTACTTGGGAGTCTGAGGCAGGAGAATCGCTTGAACCTGGGAGGTTGGAGGTTGCGGTGAGCTAAGATCTGGCCACTGCACTCCAGCCTAGGCTGCACAGTGAGACTGTCTCAAAAAAAAAAAAAAAAAAGAAAGAAAGAAAAAAAGAAAAGAAAACAATAGAAAGAAAATAAAAAAGAAATTTAATCAGTTTGAAATGGAAGGTCCTGACTCAATCCTTTCATGTAACCTTGGGTTACTATCCCCTGGGGAAGAGTAATTTCTTTTTTCTTTTTTTTGGGGCGAGTCTTGCTCTGTCACCCAGGCTGGAGTGCAGTGGTGCCATCTTGGCTCACTGCAACTTCCGCCTCCCGGGTTCAAGCGATTCTCCTGCCTCAGCCTCCTGAGTAGCTAGGACTATAGGCACCCAGCACCATGCCCGGCTAATTTTTGTGTTTTTAGTAGTGATGGGTTTCACCATATTGGCCAGGCTGGTCTTGAACTCCTGATCTTGTGATCTGTCCACCTCGGCCTCCCATAGTGCTGGGTTTACAGACGTGAGCCACCACGTCCGGTCTCCTTTTCCTTTCTTTTCTTTTCTTTTCCTTTTTCTTTTTTCTTTTTTTTTTTTTTTTTTTTTTTTGAGACGGAGTCTTGCTCTGCCGCCCAGGCTGGAGTGCAGTGGCCGGATCTCAGCTCACTGCAAGCTCCGCCTCCCGGGTTCACGCCATTCTCCTGTCTCAGCCTCCCGAGTAGCTGGGACTACAGGCGCCCGCCTCGTCGCCCGGCTAGTTTTTTGTATTTTTTAGTAGAGACGGGGTTTCATCGTATTAGCCAGGATGGTCTCGATCTCCTGACCTCATGATCCGCCCGTCTCGGCCTCCCAAAGTGCTGGGATTACAGGCTTGAGCCACCGTGCCCGGCCGCCCTTTTTCTTTTTTCTGAGACAGGGTCTCATTCTGTCGCCCTGGCTGGAGTGCAGTGGTGCGATCATGGCTCACTGTAGCCTCGACCTCCTGGGCTCAGGCAATCCTCCTACCTCAGCCTCCTGAATAGCTGGGACTACAGTCGTGTGCCACCGCACCTGGCTAATTTTTGTTTATTTTTTATTTTTTGTAGAGGTGGGGGTCTCACTATATTGCCCAGGCAGGTGTGGAACTTTCGGGCTCAGGTGATTCTCTCACCTCAGCCTCCCAAAGTGCTGGGATTACAGGCGTGAGCCACCGTGTTCTGCTGGGAAGAGAAATTTCTTGGGATGGTGTTAGACTTGGGCAAACACATGAAAAGAGTAACCTGTTGAAACCACTGATGGCAACCACAGTTCTCCACGAACTGGTTTCCGTGTTGCTACCAGACGGAATCCTGCCATTGGTCAGGGAATCCCATGGCCAGGTGGGCTCTCCTTCTTGACGGGAACACTCTCCTTCCCCACAGATGGTAGCGACCTCGGATTGGAGATCTACCCTGTAAGGCGTCAGGAACTCTGAGTGGAGCTGAGTCTAGTGATTGGAACCCCTGCCCCGCAGTATCCAGCTTAATGCTGACCGAGAAAAGATACCCAGGGGCAGTAACCGATGAGTGCTCTGGTCCCACAACAAAACCCTCCTTTCTTACACATTGTTCCTCAGTGTTTAATTGTACCTTATCTCTCTCCTTCTGTCCTCGCAAAGCCCTTGAGGAGAATGACTGGGTCTGGTGGGTGGATGAACCCAAGATAGCATTGTCCCCTTTGTGTGAGATTCCTGGGGCTTTCACAAACGACTGTCCTTCAGCTTAGGCCAGTTGTCTCCTAAAGATTCTCTGTTATCTTCTCTACAGCTAGAGATTCCAGGCAAGGCTGGAGCTTGGGCTGGGCTAGGATGTGTTGGGGGTGGGTGGTGGTAAACATGGGGTCTGGTTTTTTTTTTTTTTTTTTTTTTGAGACGGAGTCTCGCTCTGTCGCCCAGGCTGGAGTACAGTGGCCGGATCTCAGCTCACTGCAAGCTCCGCCTCCCGGGTTTACGCCATTCTCCTGCCTCAGCCTCCTGAGTAGCTGGGACTACAGGCGCCCGCCACCTCGCCCGGCTAGTTTTTTGTATTTTTTAGTAGAGACGGGGTTTCAGCGTGTTAGCCAGGATGGTCTCGATCTCCTGACCTCGTGATCCGCCCATCTCGGCCTCCCAAAGTGCTGGGATTACAGGCTTGAGCCACCGCGCCCGGCCGGGGTCTGGTATTTTATACACCCATAGTAGGCATTTGAAAAGTGCTCATTGATTGGATGATTTGATGAGTGACCTGGTGATAATCTTTATCCTTGTTAGAACACACCACAACCATCATCAGCACTGGAATGCAAAGACCAGAACAAACAGAAGGAAGCCAGCAGCCAAGCCGGGGCAGTTTCAGTCTCCACCCCAAATGCAGGTGAGAGAAGTGATGGGGACTGAAAGACGGATGACCTTAATTATGATAATGATACCCTTTATCACAGATGGGCATGCCTGCCTGGGCTGTGGAAGCCACACCTGGAAGGATATGGCTCAGGACCCCAGGAGCCTAGCCCCTCTTTCTCCTGGGCCTGGAAATTCAAATCCTAGTCTTCTTTCAGCTTTGTGAGAAGCCCATAGGAAATGCACTTACTGCAGAAGGATTACGTACTCCTTCAGAAGGAATCTCAAGGGTTTCTTCATAGGGAGGGCTACTGTGCAATATCCACATGCTTTTAAGACAGTACCTATTAAAACCAGAAGCCAGGGTGGGGCAGAAACCAAAGACTTAGAATTAAAGGATTGGAATATACTTCTAGTGGAAGATCTACCAGAGTTTAGAAAAAGTCTTTATGATCCTCTAAAGGAAATGCTTTTTCAGGCCTCCTAGGAGGGAGATGCCCACATGGAGAGTGAGCTGGAGGGGAAGAAGTGAGCGACTATGGAGTATGGAAATCCTGGGACATAGGGAGCTACGTTGGGGGGTCATTGGCTCATTTTGGGCTGTAGCCATGTTTCTGGCCTGCACAAAAACTAAACTGCTTTTTGGAGGTAATTGCAAACATTTAAGAATCAGGAGACTGGCTGGGCATGGTGGCTCATACCTGTAATTCAGCTCTTTGGGAGGCCGAGGCAGGCGGATCACTTGAGGTCAGGAGTTCGAGACCAGCCTAGCCAATGTGGTGAAACCCTGTCTCTACTAGAAATATAAAAATTAGCCAGGCATGGTAGCAGGCACCTGTAATCCCAGCTACTCGGGAGGCTGAGGCAGGATAATCGCTTGAACCTGGGAGGTGGAGGTTGCTGTCAGTCGAGATTGTGCCACTGCACTCCAGCCTGGGCGAAAGAATGAGATTCCATCTCCGAAAAACAAAACAAAACAAAACAATAAATGAAAATATGGAATGTGTGGCCTCTCAACATTTTGTCATGTTCACTGAGCCTGCATTCCCACATGGCAATGTCAGCTGGAGAGGACTGACTGCCCTGTCACTGGGCAAAGGGAGCTCTGCTTCCTTCCATCCGCTCCTGTGGACCCTCCTTCCACCATCTGAGCCCCATTTTCTCTTCTCACCTCTTCCCTGCCTAGTATTCCACCCATAGCCTGGGGTGAACGTCCCTTCAGCAAATAAACAGGCACATACTCCACTTCCTTTAAAGAAAGCCTCCCAGCCTGGTGCGGTGGCTCACGCCTGTAATCTCAGCACTTTGGGAGGCTGAGGTGGGCAGATCACAAGGTCAGGAGTTCGAGACCACCCTGGCCAATATGGCGAAACCCTGTCTGTACTAAAAATATAAAATTAGCCGGGCGTGGTGGTGCACGCCTCTAATCCTAGCTACTCGGGAGGCTGAGGCAGAAGAATCGCTTAAACCTGGGAGGCAGAGGTTGCAGTGAGCTGAGATCGGGCCACTGCACTCCAGCCTGGGTGACAGAGCGAGACTCCGTCTCAAAAAAAGAAGGAAAGCCTCCCTCAAGTCCGAACCCCTCTTGCTGTGGTGCTATTCGTTGAGAGCCAACTGGAAAGTGTTGCCTGTTTCATTCCTGTCACCTCTTCCTCATCTTCTCTTCACTCCAGTCCCCCTATTCCCTGTCCCCAGGCTTCCACCCTGCCACTCTACTGCTCTTGCTGACTCCACTTCATTGATAGGAGTGCCTAGGGAACTCTCTGGGCACTCAGTGCTGTGCCCTCTCCTTCCTTGAAACACCCTGCCCCCTCTGCTTGGTGAGATCTCCTTCGTGTTGACGTCTGTTTGGTTAGGATGACTTTGCCCTCCCTTCCTAGGCCCTTTATGGGCTCCCCTTTTCCCATAACCTCAAAAGCGGCAGAATTTCCCAAGGACCTGTCATGGGTTTTTGTTTTTCTCACTCGGGACTCTCTCTCCGGGTAGCCTCTTGGGGCTCTGTGGCTCTCAGGCCTGCTTCTCTTCCGAGCTCCAGGCCTGCACATCTGGGCTCCCCTCCACCTCCCCTCTGCCTGTCTCTCCATCCCCCTCCCCACCGTCTCTGGTCAGCTCTGCTAACCATCTGGCCCACACCAGTCACCCACCTTCTTAACTTTTTCAATGTTTTTGGTTTGTATTACTTGCTACAGTCGCCTCCTAAATGTCTGCCTATCTTAGGTCTTTTCCTCCACGAATAGAGTGAGCTTAAATAGTGGTTAGCTTAAAATAAAAGAATCAAATCATGTTACTCCCCTCCTTGAAATTCTTCAGTGTCTGCTTGTGGCTCTCGGGGTAAAGTTCTCATCCTTAGCTTAGCACCCAAGGCTGCCATGGCCCAGTCCTCAGCTCAGCCCCCACCACTTCCCATGTGGGCTTTTCACTCCAGCCACACCCTAGTGCTGGTCCCCACATCCATGATGCTGGTCCATGCTCCTATGTCTTTTTTTTTGAGATGGAGTCTCACTCTGTCACCCAGGCTGCAATGCAGTGGCACGATATCAACTCACTGCAATCCCCCACCTCCCGAGTTCAAGCAATTCTCCTGCCTCAGCCTCCCGAGTAGTTGGGATTACAGGCATGTGCCACCATGCCCAGCTAATTTTTTTGTATTTTTAGTAGAGATGAGGTTTCACCATATTGGCCAGGCTGGTCTTGAACTCCTGACCTTGTGATCTGCCTGCCTCAGCCTTCCAAAGTGCTGGGATTACAGGCGTGAACCACTGCGCCGGGCCATTCCTGTGTCTTTATTGTGCTCTTCCACGCCCCTTTGCCCCCTGTCTTCCTGGGCCTTTGAACCACCAATCCAGGCCCATCTGAGCCTCCAAGTCTGGGCTCAGGGCCCCTTCTCTGTGCTCTCCCATGGTGCCCAGGCATCCCTGTTTTGGCTCCCATGGTGCTGGGCCTCCACTCGACTTCATGCTCAGAAGGGCCCAGGAGGATCTCCAGCACAGTCTGTCTGGAATATAAACTAGACAGATGGGCTGGGCACTGTGGCTCATGCCTGTAATCCCAGCACCTTGGGAGGCCAAGGCGGGTGGATGACCTGAGGCCAGGAGTTCAAGACCAGTCTGACCAACATAGCAAAACTCTGTCTCTACCGAAAATACAAAAAAAAAAAAAAAAAAAAAATTAGCTGGGCATGGTGGGCACCTGTAATCCCAGCTAATCGGGAGGCTGAGGCAGGAGAATTGCCTGAACCCAAGGGCTGGAGGCTGCAGCGAACTGAGATTGCGCCATTGCACTCCAGCCTGGGCAATATGAGCGAAACTCCATCTCAAAAGAAAAAAAAGAAAAAAGCTAGACCGATGATGGCGAGCACCGCTGGCTGGCTTCCCAGCGCTTACATGGTGGCCATTTCTCTCTTGCTCTTTGGGGATTGGGTTCTAGTGTTTGTGTTGCCAAATGCAGCACTTTTTTCTTGTACACTTTACTTCAACGTTGATTAAATTAAATGTCTCGGGATTTCAAGGGAATTGGGATTTGACCCCTTTTCTCAAAGGACTTGTACGCTGAGTACATGATGACTGTTCATTCAATGAACGTTTATTTACTGAGCACTTTTGCAGAGCCAGGCAGGGAAGGTGGCAGAATTAAAGCAGCCAGTCACAGGGAACTTAGAGGAACTTCCATGGCTTTTCATCTTCTCATGCCTTGGTTTAAAATACCGGAGAAAGATTATAGTTCTCGTTGCCAGAGACGCCTCTTTCCCCTGATCATGGATGTTTCCTTAGAAACCAACTTGCGTGTCCCCCACTTTCATGGACTTTGAAGCTGGAGTCTTCTGTAAACATTACTTCATGGGCATGTGAGAAACAAGCCTTTCCTGCCCCCGCCGTGAGCCTCCAGCTTTCTCTAAGTCGACTTCTCAAGGGGATACTGCCGTTTCTTTTAATATCCAAAAACCCGTTTGAACATTACATGGTTTTCTCACGGCAACACTTCAGTCAGCTGCTTACAGGGTCATTTTGGTAAATAAGCAGAAAATCAGAGAAGTATTGCTGGACTTGGAGGCAAGTCTGTGCAGTTCAGAGCAGCAGAGCTTTTGAATCAAGACATCATGGGAGGCTGAGGCAGGTGAATTGCTTGAACCCGGGAGGCGGAGGTTGCAGTGAGCCAAGATCGCGCCATTACACTCCAGCCTGGGCAACAAGAGTGAAACTCGGTCTCCAAAAAAAAAAAAAAAAAAAAAAAAAAAGACATTTATGCTGTGTCCTAAATGTTCAAGGAGATTTTGTGGTGTGAGGTGCTGGAGAGTTGAAGCTACAAATGGAAACCTATAAACTCATGGTGTTGGGCATCATACAGTCCTGCCTTGAGTCACGTACCCTTATGGTTAGCTCAGCTCAGAAACTGGACTGCCTGGGTTCAAATCCTGTCTCTGCTACTCTACCTTGGGGCATGTTGCAGTTTTTCCTTCATCTGTGAGATTAGGATGATAACATCCCTTAGATGGTGGTTGTGAAGATCAAGCGAGTTAGTACCTGCGCAGTGCTTATAGTGGTGCCTGACATACAGTAAGTGCTTAATAAACGTTAGCGGTTGTATGCCCCTTTATCAGTTTCACACTGGACTGGTCATCTACGCTGTCACCAGACGTCCCGCACCACTGGTGATCCACAATGTTTCTGTTCCATTGTTTCAAACCCCTTAGCTCATTTTGCTTCTCTGGACATATTGTTTCAGTCCTCTCCTCTTTCACGATGTTCTTTGGTCTGGAATAGGCTTCTGTTTGGAATCTGCCGCTCCTCACTCAGTGAACCCTCTCTCCCCATGCTGAAGCCCTCTTGGTGGGATGGGGGAAGATATTCCTGTACCCACAGCTAACCATGGGAAAACTCTAGGGTAATTTTTCATTTGCACTTGTGTTTATAAATCTCTAAAACCTTATAGGACCCTTGCCAGTGGACCAATCTGTGAGTTCTCCATCTATTTAAAGAAAAAGAAAAAACCGGTGGTAAAATAGACATAACATAAAATTGACCATTTTAACCATTTTTAGGTGTACAGCTCAGTGGTCTAGAGTACATTCACATCACTGTGCAACCATCTCCACTGTGCAACTCCAGAACTTTTCATCTTCCCTAATTGAAACACTGTAGCCATTCAACAGTAACTCTCCAGCCCCTGCCAACCACCATGCTTCTTTCTTTCCCTCCCTCCGTCTCTCCCTCCCTCCTTTCCCTCCCTCCCTCCCTCCCTCCCTCCCTCCCTTCCTTCCTTCCTCCCTTCCTTCCTTCCTTCCTTCCTTTTTTTTTTGACGTAGTTTCAGAGTTTCGCTCTTGTTGCCCAGGCTGGAGTGCAGTGGGACAATCTCGGCTCACTGCAACCTCTGCTTCCCAGGTTTAAGCGATTGTCCTGCCTCAGCCTCCCAAGTAGCTGGGATTACAGGCATGCGCCACCATGCCCGGCTAATTTTGTATTTTTGGTAGACATGGGGTTTCTCCATGTTAGTCAGGCTGATCTCGAACTATTGACCTTGTGATCCGCCCACCTCGGCCTCCCAAAGTTCTGGGATTACAGGCATAAGCCACTGTATCTGGCCGCTACTTTCTGACTGTATGAATGTGACTACTCTAGGTACCTCATGTAAGTGGAATTATACAGTATTTGTCCTTTTGTGTCTGGCTTACTTCACTTTCAGAGTTCATTTATGTTATATCGTGTGTCAGAATTTCATCTCATTTTTTTTTTTTTTTGAGACAAATTATTGCATTGTCGCCCAGGCTGGAGTGCAGTGGTGCAATCTTGGCTCACTGCAACCTCCACCTCCCAGGTTCAATTGATTCCCCTGCCTCAGCCTCCTGAGTAGTTGGGACTGCAGGCGTGTGTCACCACGCCTGGCCAATTTTTTTGTTATTTTTAGCAGAGATGAGGGTTTCACCATGTTGGCCAGGCTGGTCTCTAACTCATGACCTCAGGTGGTCCACCCGCCTCGGCCTCCCAAAATGCTGAGATTATAGGCATGAGCCACCGCTTCCGGCCTTCTCTTATTCTTTTTTCTTTTTTTTTGAGACGGAGTCTTACTCTGTTGCCTGGGCTGGAGTGCAGTGGCGCAATCTCAGCTCACTGTAACCTCTGCCTCCCGGGTTTGAGCGATTCTCCTGCCTCAGCCTCCCAAGTAGCTGGGACTACAGGCGTCTGCCACCATGCCCAGTTAATTTTTTGTATTTTTAGTAGAGACGGGGTTTCACCATGTTAGCCAGAATGGTCTCGATCTCCTGACTTTGTGATCCACCTGCCTCAGCCTCCCAAAGTGCTGGGATTACAAGCATGAGCCACCGCGCCCGGCCTCCTCTTATTCTTTTACATCAGATAGTCACACCATTAGCAATTCCTATCAAGTCCCTCTTCTGTGTCCTTAATCTAGCCACTTCTCCTCATCTCCACTGCCACCGCCCTGATCTAAGCCACCGCATCTCTCATCTGGATTACAGTCATTGTTTCCTAACTTGTCTTCCTGTTTTTGCCTTAGATTCTTTTTGTCTCTTAGCACAGCAACAAGATTGATCCTTTTCGTTTTCTTTCGTTTTTGAGACAAGGTCTCACTCTGTCACCCAGGCTGGAGTATAGTGGTGGGATTACGGCTCACTGCAGCCTCAGACTCCTGGGCGCAAGCGCTCAGGAGTACAGGCACGCACCACCATGCATGACTAATTTTTAAAATTATTTGTAATGAGTCAGGGTCTCACTATGGTGCCCAAACTGATCTTGAATTCCTGGGCTCAAGTGATCCTCCCACCTTGGCCTCTCAAAGTGCTGGGATCACAGATGTGAGCCACTGCTCCCAGCCAATTAATCTTTTTGAAACCTAAGTCAAAGGCCAGGTGCGGTGGCTCACACCTGTAATCCCAGCACTTTGGGAGGCCGAGGCAGGCAGATCACCTGAGGTTGGGAGTTGGAGACCAGCTTGACCAACATGGAGAAACCCCATCTCTACTAAAAATACAAAATTAGCTGGGCATGGTGGCACATGCCTGAATCCCAGTTACTCAGGAGGCTGAGACAGGAGAATCACTTGAACCTGGGAGGCGGAGGTTGCGGTGAGCTGAGATCGCGCCATTGCACTCTAACCTGGGCAACAAGAGTGACACTCTGTCTCAAAAAAAAAAAAAAAAAAAAAGGAAAAGAAACCTAAGTCAAGTATTGCCATGCCTCACTCATGACTTTCCATGGCTCCCCATCTCACTTGAAGCATGCTTAAGTGCTTGCGGTGGTGTAGAGGTTTCCGTACCACCTGGCCCTCACTGCTCTTCTGACCCCATCTTTTCCTCCCTCATGGAGCTCTGGCCACAAGGGCCTCCTTGCTGTTCCTTGATCTGGCAGCCAAGCTTCCATCCCAGGGTTTTTGTATTTGCTGTGAACCATGCCTGGAATGTTGTTCCCCTTGACAAACTTTTCCCCTTATAATGTCACCTTACGAGAGATCTTCTCTGACATCTTACGTAAAGTAGCAAGCCCTCCTTCCCCTGACCTAGGGCGTCACTTTTGTTATTTATTTATTTATTTATTTAGAGACAAGGTCTTGCTCTGTCACCCAGGCTGTAGTGTGGTGGCATGATCATAGCTCACTGCAGCTTCCAACTCCTGGGCTCGAGTGATCCTCCTGCCTCAGCCTCCAGAGTAGCTAAGACTACCGGTGTGCGCTACCATGAGCAGCTAATTAAATTTTTTTTTTTTTTTTTTGTACAGATGGGGTTTCATTATGTTTTTCAGACTGGTCTTGAACTCTTGGTCTCAAGTGATCCTCCTGCCTCAGCCTCCCAAAGCATTGGGATTATGGGTGTGAGCCATTGCACCCAGCCATCCCTTCTTTTGAACACTGCTTTATGTACGCCCTTTCTTGATCTATGTAGAGAGTGTTGTGTATATCATTTTGGCACAGGACAGATTTCAGAACCGGATGATTTGTTAGTGATCCTCTGTTTCCACCAATTATCTTCAAATTAAAGCTGAAGGAATGGGGGCCCGAAAAGGCTGAGTGAGCCCTGGCTCCCATATCATCCTGAGCTCTGAACTGGTTGATTCATGAGCCACAGCATTCTTCTGGTAAAGCAGAAGGCCTGCAGCCCACCCTACCCCGATGCTATTGCCATATAGTGGCCCTTGCGCCCTGGGCCTTCGGGTCTCCTGTCACTTGGGTGCTGTTCATTTCCAGGAGGAACAGATGCTGGTGGAGTTCTCTGACCCGGTCACTCTCCAGGCAGTGCTTCTTGGTGTGAAACCATGTCGTTCAAATGATTGTCCTTTTGGTGTTCACATGACCATCCTGTGGACATTTTTGTGTCTTTGTGCTCCTGATAGTTTGTCCTATCTTTTTCCTCCTAGGCCTCTTAGGGGTTAAACGATACCAGGAGGAAGCAGGGCCAGTTCTCCGGCTTATTCTGCACATTACGAATGAGGAATATTTTACATTCATGAATAAGCTATTGTTATTGATGCTGTGATTATGGATAAAATGTTCCTCTTCCTCTTTGCTACACGTGAAATTGCAGTGAGCAGTACAAGATGCACTTGAGAGGTGTGGTCTCTACCATGCTAGATGGAGACATTCTGGGGAAAAGAGTACGAGGGAGGGATGGCACGCTCAGGTAACAGTAAGCACTCGCTCTCTGAGGTGCTTTCTATGTGTTGGGTACGGCGTAAATGCTTTATGTGATGTCATTCATTTCATCCTCACAGTAGCTCTCTGGAGTAGGTGCAATTATATCCCCATTTGGCAGTGGAGGAATCTGAGGCACAGAAGAATTAGGTAATTTGCCCAAAGTCATGGAGAGACGGAAGGGCAAAGCCAGGATTTAGGCTGAGCGCGGTGGCTCAAGCCTGTAATCCCAGCACTTTGGGAGGCCGAGACGGGCGGATCACGAGGTCAGGAGATCGAGACCATCCTGGCTAACACAGTGAAACCCCGTCTCTACTAAAAAATGCAAAAAACTAGCTGGGCGAGGTGGCGGGCGCCTGTAGTCCCAGCTACTCGGGAGGCTGAGGCAGGAGAATGGCGTGAACCCGGGAGGCGGAGCTTGCAGTGAGCTGAGATCCGGCCACTGCACTCCAGCCTGGGTGACACAGCGAGACTCCATCTCAAAAAAAAAAAAAAAAAAAAAGCCAGGATTTGAACCCAGTCGGGCTCCAGAGTCCTCTCTGTTAAATATCACTTTTTTTTTTTTTTTTTTTTTTTGAGATAATCTCTCTCTGTCACTCAGGCTGGAGTACAGTGCGATCTCAGCTCACTGCAACCTTTGTCACCTGGGCTCAAATGATTCTCCTGCCTCAGCTTCCCGAGTGACTGGAACTACAGGCACGCACCACCACGCCCGGATAAATCTTGTATTTTTAAATAGAGATGGGGTTTCGCCATGTTGGCGAAAGTGAGCAATATGCCTCAAGTGAGCAATATGCCTTGGGCTCCCAAAGTGCTGGGATTACAGATGTGAGCCACTGTGCCCGGCCTAAATACTACATCTTGATGAAGGTTTCATGGAGGAAGTGAGACATGAGCTGGGCCTTGAAGGAGAGCCCCCACATGTAGACAACATGAGTGAGGGGCCAGGGATGGAGAGAGGATGGCTGACCCAGCAGGGAAGAGAGACAGACCTCACCTGACACAGGGCATGCATTGGGGAATGGTGGGGGAGACGGGGCAAGAGGGTGGAGACGGATTGTAAAGTCTTAACATCAAGGCAGAGGGTTGAAGAACTCAGACTTTAAAGATTATTGAAGGGCCGGGAGTGGTGCTCACGTCTATAGTCCCAGCACTTTGGGAGGCCAAGGCGGGCGGATCACGAGGTCAGGAGATCGAGATGATGGTGAAACCTGTCTCTATTAAAAATACAAAAAATTAGCCTAGCGTGGTGGTGGGCGCCTGTAGTCCCAGCTCCTTGGGAGGCTGAGGCAGGAGAGGCAGGAGAATGGCGTGAACCCAGGAGGCGGAGCTTGCAGTGAGCCGAGATCACACCACTGCACTCCAGCCTGGGCGACAGAGCGAGACTCCGTCTCAAAATAAATAAATAAATACATAAAAAATAGAGTATTGAAGGGTGACTTGCTGGAGACTGAGGTCGAGGGAGGTTTTTGGGTAGCAATGGTAGGTTTGAGGGTGGGAGGTATGGAGGCAGGAAGGAGACCCTGAGGGTCCAGCCAAAGATGGTGCAAGGGAAATGAAAGAAAGGGGAAACCCGAGGCTGGGCGCGGGGGCTCACGCCTGTAATCCCAGCACTTTGGGAGACCGAGGTGGGTGGATCACCTGAGGTCAGGAGTTCAGGACCAGCCTGGCCAACATGGTGAAACCCCGTCTCTACTAAAAAATACAAAAATTAGCCAGGTATGGTGGTGGGCACCTGTAAACCCAGCTACTTGGGAGGTCGAGACAAGAGAACTGCTTGAACCTGGGAGGCGGAGGTTGCAGTGAGCCGAGATTGTGCCACTGCACTCCAGCCTGGGCAACAAGCATGAAACTCTGTCTCAAAAAAAAAAAAAAAAAAAAGAAGGGGGAAGCCCATAGCACCTTCCTTCTCATCCAAGTCACCTTCTGGAGAGGGATCAGCCCAGGAGCTACAGGAGGGCCTCGGGTTTCATCTGTTACTCATAGGAGGCAGCCTCTGGGCTTTTGCGGGAAGGTCGAGGATATTATTTACTGAGGTCTGTTTTCCCGTGGATGGCTGGCCCTGCCCAGGCAACGAGCATTTCTTCACGCTGCACATTCCAACTTGGTCAGACCAGAAGGCAGCAAATCCAGGACTTTTTTTTTTTTTTTTTAACTTCACACAGAATTCCTTGCATAGCAGAGAGCTCAGGAAGGAAGGCCCTGTTTGGGGACAGAGGTCAGAGCTTCTGAGTCCAGGACCACTGAGAAAGAGTCAGGCCTTTCTTTTTTTTTCTTTCTTTCTTTCTGTTTTTTTTTTTTTTTTTCTGAGACAGAGTCTTGCTCTGTCGCCCAGGCTAGAGTGCAGTGGCATGATCTCGGCTCGCTGAAACCTCTGCCTCCCGGGATCAAGTGATTCTTCTGCCTCAACCTCCCAAGTTGCTGGGATTACAGGCGCCTGCCACCATGCCTGGCTAATTTTTGTATTTTTAGTAGAGACAGGGTTTCACCATCTTGGCCAGGCTGGTCTTGAACTCCTGACCTTGTGATCCACCCGCCTTGGCCTCCCAAAGTGCTGGGATTACAGGCGTGAGCCACTGTGCTCGGCAGAGTCAGGCCTTTCTCTGTTAATCACAGGTTTGCCTGATTGGCCTCTGAATACGTGTACCTGGAATGAACTCTGTCACAACCAGAAATTTAATTTAACCCTTGAGCTTTGTTTCCTCCCACCCCTAAAGTATCAACTGCTAAAGGGATGTAGAAAGGATCCGAGGCAAGATTGGCAGGGCTGAGGGTTCTGTGGCTCTCACTGTCCAGGACAGCTGGCCACTGGGTCCAGCCTGCTCCCAGCAGCGGGCACATGCAGGGGAGCAGGGCCCTGACCTTCCTGGCAGGAAGCAGGGTCTGCGTGAGGCTTCCCAAGCTCTGCCTGCTACCCTCCTGCTTGAAATCAGGGGTGAGGGGTGTGAGGCCTTCCTATAAACCCGGCAGAACCCAGCCAGAGGGAGCAATGGGACCTTATCTCCCTCCCCTCTGGATTCCAGCTCCCGGGAATGGGCCAAGCTTGCCTGAACTTTTTATTGAAGTGAAAAACAGTCAAGATACGAATATTCTCTAAAGTCACTTTGGAATAGTTTCAAGAACAGTTTCACAGTTAAACAGGCAAAAGGACAAGATTGCATGCAGGACTGGATCACCCACTTGGAGAGCCGGTTCTGGAAAGAGAGCTTTGATTTCATGCCTTATCTGTTTCAGGCATCGTAGAAGAAGGGAATGGAAGGCATTTGGTTGGGGAGGTGGAGGCCTGCTGCTTGTATGGGGTATTCCCCTCTGCATGGTGACAGGTTCTTAGGGAAACATCTTGATAGAAGGCTTATGAGCAGTCTGGCAAACTTCCCACCCTCCTTGTACCCAAGACAAAAATGTTGGCCTGACAAAAATGTTTAGGTAATTTTCTAGTATTTTTACCACTTCACAGACCCCAAACTACCCAAGTAATGGCTCTCTTAAAAAAAAAAAAAAAAAAAAAAAAAAAAAAGCTGGGCACGGCGGCTCACGCCTGTAATCCCAGTACTTTGGGAGGCTGGGGTGGGCGGATCACCTGAGGGTGGGAGTTCAAGACCAGCCTGACCAACGTGGAGAAACCCTGTCTCCATTAAAAATACAAAATTAGCCGGGGGTGGGGGCGGGGTGGCGCATGCCTGTAATCCCAGCTACTCGGGAGGCTGAGGCAGGAAAATCACTTGAACCTGGGAGGCAAAGGTTGCGGTGAGCCGAGATCATGCCGTTGCACTCCAGCCCTGGCAACAAGAGCAAAACTCCTTCTCAAAATAATAATAATAATAATAATAATGAAAAAAATAAGAAAAGCAAAGTTCTTAAAAAATTTGTCCTACTATCTTATTACAGTAAGTGCTGAAGTTGACAGACTCTGTCATCTTAACTGTGTCAATGTGAGTGAAAAGAAATTAGCTGGGAGCAGTGGTGGGCGCCTATAGTTCCAGCTACTCAGAACGGTGAGGCAGGAGAATCACTTAAACCCAGGAGGCGGAGGTTGTAGTGAGCTGAGATTGCACCACTGTACTCCAGCTTGGGCAACAGAGCGAGACTCTGTATTAAAAACAAACAAATAAACAAAAAAACTAAAACAAACATTAGTGAAATGGTGTCACCAAAGGCCTAGGAGGGATTTTTTTTTTTTAATGGTGTATTAATGGTGTACATTTTCCTCTTTTGCTGTTCTCCTTTCTCTCTCTCTCTCTTTTTTTTTTTTTTTTTTTTTTGAGGCAGGGTCTCACCCTGTCACCCAGGCTGGAGTGCAGTGGTATGATCACGGCTCACTGCAGCCTCCATCTCCTGGGTTCAAGCGATCCTTCCACCTCAGTCTCCTGAGTAGCTGGGACCACAGGTGTGTGCTACCATGCCCAGCTAATTTTTGTCGTTCTTGTTGCAGAGATGAGGGCTTGCCCTGTTGCCTAGGTTGGTCAGGAACTCCTGGGCTCAAGCAATCTCCACCTCCAAGCCCCAACCTTGGCCTCCCAAAGTGCTGGGATTACAGAAGTGAGTTGCCTGCGCCCGGCCCACTTTCCTCTTTTCTAGGCATTGCTAGGGGCGATAATTTGGGAGAAGTAAAGGACAGAAAAAAATCAAAGAAGAAGCATTCTTGTATCAGTGCTCTCCTGAATTTGTTGGGGAGCCCTGGGGTGAGCCCTGTCAGGGGCTGGAGGGTCCAGTCTCAGTGTGAAAAGACCTCAGGGGCTCAGCCCCAGCTCTGGGACCTGGCTGAGAAGAAAAGCGAATGTGTGCTGACCAGACCTGACCAGACCTGCTCGGTGAGGCTGTGGGTGGTGGTGAGAGGCCATTCCAAGAAACCACCTGGAATAGTGGGGGAGAAGATGGGAGGCCAGGGGCTCTGCTCTTAAGACAGCACTGAGTCCTGCAGAGAGGAATTCCTGGGAGGATTTTGAGTCCACCTGACTTCCCTTTGCTCTTGGTGTACAGGTCCCAGGCCTCACCGCCCTGGCCTTCTTTCGCTTCCTCAAATGTCCCAGAGGCCTCTGTACCTGTGCGCATGCTATTCCTTGGCCAGGAAGGCCCCTCATCCCCTAAGCCAATTATCTTCCAGGTTTCTACACAACCATTACCACCTCTGGAAAGCCTTGGCCCAGGGCTTGGCTGGAATTTCCCCCTTTATATAACTTTTTTTTTTTTTTTTGAGATGGAGTTTCACTCTTTTGCCTAGGCTGGAGTTCAGTGGCACGATCTCAGCTCACTACAACCTCTGCCTCCCGGGTTCAAGTAATTCTCGTGCCTCAGCTTCCCAAGTAGCTGGGACTATAGGCTCTGGCCACCACGCCTGGCAAATTTTTGTATTTTTAGTACAGATGAGGTTTCGCCATGTTGGCCAGGCTGGTCTCGAACTCCTGACCTGTGATCTGCCCTCCTCGGCCTCCCAAAGTGCTGGGATTACAGGCATGAGCCACGGCGCCTGGCCTATAATTTTATTTTAGGTTCGGAGGTGCACGAGAATGTTTGTTACATAGCTACACTCATGTCACGGGGGTTGTTTTACAGGTTATTTCATCACCAGGAATTAAGTCCAGTACCCAATAGTTATCTTTTCTGATTCTCTCTCTCCTCCCACCCTCCACCCTCAAGTATTGGTGCAAAAATAATTGCGGCTTCAGACCATGCATCCGAAATCATTATAACTTATAAATCATTATAAGCTCAAACACATCTTTATTAACCAAAGTAGGAACCATTACAAACATTTTTGCTAACGAGAAATAAGTTTTTTCACTCCTGTAGCATATAAATCCATGCTTCAGGATTCGACAAACTCTTAGAAAGCATTTTCTGGGCCAGGTGCGGTGGCTCAGGCCTGTAATCTCAGCACTTTGCGGGGCCAAGGCAGGCGGATCACGAGGTCAGGAGATCGAGACCATCCTGGCTAACACAGTGAAAACCCGTCTCTACTAAAAATACAAAAAAATTAGCCGGGTGTGGCGGCGGGCGCCTGTAGTCCCAGCTACTCGGGAGGCTGAGGCAGGAGAATGGGGTGAACCTGGGAGGCGGAGCTTGCAGTGAGCCGAGATTGGGCCACTGCGCTCCAGCCTGGGTGACAGAGCAAGGCTCTGTCTCAAAAAAAAAAAAAAGAAAAAGGAAGCATTTTCTGCATCCTGCTGGTTGTGGAAGCGTTTTCCCTGCAAAAAGCTGTTGAGATGCCTGAGGAAGTGGTAGTCGGTTGGCGAGAAGTCAGGTGAATAGGGTGGAGGAGGCAAAACTTCATAGTACAATTCGTTCAACTTTTGAAGTGTTGTGTGACATGCGGTCGGGCGTTGCCATGGAGAAGAATGGGGCACTTTGTGTTGACCAATGCTGGCTGCAGGCATTGCAGTTTTTGGTGCATCTCATCAATGTGCTGAACATATTTCTTAACTGTAGTGGTTTTGCCAGGATTCAGAACGCTGTAGTGGATCACCACCAGTGACCATGACCTTCTTTGGGTACAAGCTTGGCTTTGGGAAGTGCTTTGGAGCTGCTTCTTGGTCCAGCCACTGGTCATCACCAGTTGTCGTATAAAATCCACTTTTTGTCTCACGTCACAACCTGATCGAGAAATGGTTCATTGTTGTTGCGTAGAATAAGAGAAGACATTTCAAAATGATGTTTTGTTTTTTTTTTTAATTTTTGCTCAGCTCATGAGGCACCCACTTATCAAGCTTTTTCACCTTTCCAATTTGCTTCAAATGCTGAACATCCGTCCAATGTCCATGATGAGTTCTTTGGGAATTTCTCGTGTAGTTTTAAGAGGGTCGGTTTTGATGATTTCTCTCAGCTGGTCATTGTCAACTTCTAATGACTGGCGCCACTGCGCTCCTTGTCTTCAAGCCTCTTGTCTCCTTTGCAAAACTTTTTTTTGAGACGGAGTCTTGCTCTGTCACCCAGGCAGGATGGAGAGCAGTGGCACAATCTCGGCTCATTACAACCTCTGCCTGCCAGGTTCAAGTGATTATCCTGCCTCAGTCTCCCATGTAGCTGCAATTACAACCGTGTACCACCATGCCCAGCTAATTTTTGTATTTTTAGTAGAGATGGGGGTTTCACCATGTTGGAAGGGCTGGTCTTGAACTCCTGACCTCAGGTGATCCGGCTGCCTCAGCCTCCCAGCAAGAACTACTTGAACCACCACTGCACTGTATGTTCATTAGCGGTTCCTGGGCCGAATGCACTGATGTTGCCAGTTGTCTCCGCTGCTTTTCAACCAATTTTGAACTCGAATAAGAAAATACATTGGGGCCGGTCGCGGTGGCTCACGCCTGTAATCCCAGCACTTTGGGAGGCTGAAGCGGGCAGATCACAAGGTCAGGAGATTGAGATCATCCTGGTTAACATGGTGAAATCCCGTCTCTACTAAAAATATAAAAAATTAGCCGGGTGTGGTGGCGGGTGCCTGTAGTCCCAGCTACTTGGGAGACTGAGGCAGGAGAATGGCATGAACCCAGGAGGTGGAGCTTGCACTGAACCGAGATTGCGCCACTGTGCTCCAGCCTGGGTGACAAGGCAAGACTCCATCTCTTAAAAAAAAAAAAAAAAAAGAACATAGCTTGAATTTGCTTTTGGTCTAACATAATTTCCATAGTCTAAAATAAACGTAAAATAAACAGCAAGTAATAAGTCATTAGCAAAAACCTGAAGGAGAGAAATGCGCCTTCAAGTGATATAAAGCCGGGTGTGGTGACTCACGCCTGTAATCCCAGCACTTTGGGAGACTGAGGCGGGTGGATCACCTGAGGTCAGGAGCTTGAGACCAGCCTGGGCAACATGGTGAAACCTCGTCTGTACTAAAAATACAAAAATCAGCCGGGTGTGATGGCAGGTGCCTGTAATACCAGCTACTTGGGAGGCTGAGGCAGGAGAATCACCTGAGCCCAGAAGGCAGAGTTTTCAGTGAGCTGAGATCGCGCCACTGCACTCCAGCCTGGGTGATAGAGTGAGACTCCGTCTAAAAAAAAAAAAGATGTATCACATAACCACATTTATTTAAGAATATATTCCAATATCAAACACAGATTTCAACAATGCAAAACTGCAGTTACTTTTGCACCAACCTAATAGACTCCAGTGTCTGTTGCTCCCTTCTTTGTGTTTATGAGTGCGCATCATTTAGTTTCCACTTATAAGTGAGAACATGCCATGTTTGGTTTTCTTTCTTTCTTTTTTTTTTTTTTTTGAGACAGAGTCTCGCTCTGTCGCCCAGGCTGGAGTGCAGTGGCCGGATCTCAGCTCACTGCAAGCTCCGCCTCCCGGGTTTACGCCATTCTCCTGCCTCAGCCTCCTGAGTAGCTGGGACTACAGGCGCCCGCCACCTCACCCGGCTAGTTTTTTGTATTTTTAGTAGAGACGGGGTGTCACCGTGTTAGCCAGGATGGTCTCGATCTCCTGACCTCGTGATCTGCCCGTCTCTGCCTCCCAAAGTGCTGGGATTACAGGCTTGAGCCACCGTGCCCGGCCATATTTGGTTTTCTGTTCCTGTGTTGGTTTGCTGAGGATAAGGGCCTCCAGCTCCATCCACATTCCCACAAAACACAGGATCTCGCTCATTTTGATGGCTGCAGGGTCCTCCCCCTTTCTTTTTTTTTTTTGAGACAGAGTCTTGCTCTATTGCCCAGGCTGGAGTGCAATGGCGTGATCTCGGCTCACTGCAACCTCTGACTCCTGGGTTCGAGCAATTCTCCTGTTTCAGCCTCCTGAGTAGCTGGGACTACAGGAGTGTCCCAGGCTGCACAGGCATGCCACCATGCCTGGCTGATTTTTGTATTTTTAGTAGAGACAGGGTTTCACCTTGTTGGTCAGGCTGGTCTTGAACTCCTGACCTCGGGTGATCTGCCCGCCTTGGTCTCCCAAAGTGTTGGGATTACCGGGGTGAGCCACTGTGCCCAGCCCACGGTCCCCTTTTAAGTGCTCTGATGACCTTCTGCACCTTGCCTCTGTTGCTGTCCCTGCCCATGCAGTGGCTTCTCCTGGGTCACTCTTCTTCACCAGCCTCGGAGGTCAAGATCCTCCCTACCTGTTGTCAGATACTCCTTTCCAGCAGGTAGCTTTCAGAGGCCTGAAGGTGGGAGAAGGAAGACTCCCCACTGTCTGCAAGCACTGAGATGTTGGGACATAGTTTGCTCACTCTCATATTTCCAGGACCCCTCATGGGGTGCTCAGTGGACATCCATGAACTGACTAAATGTCCAGCTCACTTTGTCAAGCAGCTGTCACTCCCCGGCTCTTTATATTCCTTATCTCATGTGACTCTCACAAGATCCTTGTGAGGAAGGGGTCGTGTCCATTTGCAGGTGGGGAAAATTGAGGCAGTGTAGTTTTGGCAATTTGGCTGAGCTTACGCAGGTAAGCAGCAGCAGCACTTCTCAGTTCTTCCACTTAAGGTGTATAAGAATCACTGGGGAGCTGGTTAAAGATGTAAGTTTCTGAGGGCTGAGTCTGGTGGCTCATGGCTGAAATCCCAGCACTTTAGGAGGCGGAGGGCAGATCATGAGGTCAGGACTTGAGGACCAGCCTGACTAACATGGTGAAACCCTGTCTCTACTAAATACACAAAAATTAGCTGGGTGTGGTGGTGCACACCTGTAGTCCCAGCTACTCAGGAGGCTGAGGCACGGGAATCGCTTGAACCTGGGAGGTGGAGGTTGCAGTGAGTCAAGATTGTGCCACTGCACTCCAGCCTGGGCAACAGAGTGAGACTCCATCTCAAAAAAAAGACAAAAAAAACCAAAAAGATGTAGGTTTCTGGGCCCCACTTCCAAGATTTCTGATTTTGTCATTGCATTTCTAATTTTTAAATTATTTTATTTATAAATTATTACTATTATTTTTGATTGACACATTTGATATATGTATACAATGTGCAGTAATTAAATCAAGCTAATTAACATGTCTGTCACCTCACTTACCTATTTCTTTTTTTTTTTTTTTTTAAGACAGGGTCTCACTCTGTCATCCAGGCTGGAGTGTAGTGGTGTGATCATGGCTCACTGCAGCCTCAACCTCCAAGCCTCCAGTGATCCTCCCACCTTAGCCTCCCGAGTAGCTGAGACTACAGGCACACACCACATGCCCAGCTAATTTTGTTTATTTTTTTGTAGAGGTGGGTGTCTCACCATGTTGTCCAGGCTGGTCTGGAACTCCTGGGCTCAAGCAGTCCTCTAGCCTCAGCCTCCCAAAGTGCTGGGATTATAGGCATGAGCCACCGAGCCTGGTTCCCATCATTGTTTTATATAGCTCTTTTTTTTTTTTGAGATGAAGTCTCGACCTTTCACCCAGGCTGCCGTACAGTGGTGCAATCTCAGCTCACTGCAACCTCCGCCTCCTGGGTTCAAGTGATTCTCCTGCCTCAGCCTCTCAAGTAGCTGGGATTACAGGTGCCCGCCACCATGCCCGGCTAATTATTTTGTATCTTTGGTAGAGACAGGGTTTCACCATGTTGACCAGGCTGGTCTCAAACTCCTGACCTTGTGATCCGCCCACCTCGGCCTCCCAAAGTGTTGGGATTACAGACGTGAGCCACTGCGCCTGGCCTTTTTTTTTTTTTTTTTTGAGATGGAGTCTTGCTCTGTTGCCCAGGGTGGAGTACAATGGTGTGAACTTGGCTCACTGCAACCTCCAAGCGATTGGAGGTTCAAGCGATTTTTGTGTCTCAGCCTCCCGAGTAGCTGGGTTACAGGCATGCACCACTGTGCTGGCTAATTTTTGTATTTTTAGTAGAGATGGGTTTTCACTATGGTGGCCAGGCTGGTCTTGACCTCCTGACCTCAAGCGATCCACCCACCTTCGCCTCTCGAAGTGCTGGGATTACAGGCAAGAGTCACCGCACCTAGCCCTACTTTGTTTCTGTGAATTTGACTACTGCAGGTACCTCAGATAAGTGGAGTTATATAGCATTTGTCCTTTTGCGTCTGGCTTATTTCACTGTCATAGTATTCTAAGCAAAGGGCCCTGGTAGTTCTCATGTAGGAGTCTGGACCATTCTTTGAGAATTTACAGGAGAGGATGGTGGCAGGGGGTGGGGGCTGTGCTGTCCTGGCACAGGCTTTGAGGGTTGACTTCAGAGGGATGGCGGGGGCTGGATGAGTCAGTGAGTGTGGGCTGAGAGGCGGGAAGGAAGAGGTTTGGGTAAGGGTGAGAGTGGGGCCCTGGGATTGAGGTGACTGGTTTCTGGCAAGCATTGCTGAGGGCTGGGGTGTTGACCGAGGCCTAAGAACTCAGAGTGGAAGGACTGGCCTGTGCAGTCCTGGGTCTGGACTGGCCGGTGCAGGGAGGGTCTGTGAGCCATGGGTCAGAGGGGAGGGCAAGGAGCTGAAAAAGGAAGGCCAGCGGTGGGGAGGGGCTGGGTCAGGTGGGTGTCTGGCTGTGCGGTCTACAGAGGGGTGAGAGCCGCAGTGGTCAGTCCAAGTAGAGGCAGTGGCCGGGCCCACTCTAGGTCTAGGGGCAGGTGGTGTAATGGTGGGGGAAGTCAGTGCAGGCAAGGAGGGCAGAGATGTGGGAAAGGGGGCCTGTGGGCACAGAGAAGGACTGATACGGAGCCAACCCTCTGCCTCAACAAGAGGGCTGTGCGTGCTTCCTCCTGAGGAAGCCCCGGGTCGTGGGCAGCCTCCTGGCTCCGAGGAGAGATGACCCAAACCCTGGGGCGAGTGGTCATAGCAGCCCTCAAATCACCCAGGGATGGGCCTTCCTCCATGTCTCCACCCCCTCCCTGTCCATCTCACCTCTCCCTTTATTCATTCATGCT
Organism: Rhinopithecus roxellana; assembly: GCF_007565055.1. Taxonomy (NCBI): domain Eukaryota; kingdom Metazoa; phylum Chordata; class Mammalia; order Primates; family Cercopithecidae; genus Rhinopithecus; species Rhinopithecus roxellana. Next base: position 9,997,207 of record NC_044563.1, on the reverse strand, counting down.
CTTCTTGCTTTTCTCAACTCCCTTTCTCTCTTCCATTCTCTTTCTCCTAACGGCCAGTGTGCGGGGCTGAGGTGTGCCTGTGGGTAGCCGGATCCCAGGCCTCAGGGCATGTCTAGCCTCACCTGCCAAGGGCTGCCTGACCCCAAGCAGGCCCTCACTTCTTCATTTGCCACATTTACAGTGATAGTGCAGGTTGAGCATCCCTAATCCAAAAATCCAAAGTCCAAAATGTCCCAAAACCTGAAATTTTTTGACTGCTGACATGATGCCACAAATGGAAAATTCCATACCTGACCTCATGTGACAGGTCACAGTCAAAACTCTGTTTAATGCACAAATGTTTAAAGCATTGTATAAAATTGGTCAGGCACGGTGGCTCACACCTGTAATCCCAGCACTTTGGGAGGCCGAGGCGGGCAGATCACCTGAGGTCAGGAGTTCAAGACCAGCCTGGCCAACAGGGTGAAACCCTGTCTCCACTAAAAATACAAAAATTAGCCTGGCATGGTGGTGTGTGCCTGTAGTCCCAGCTACTCCAGAGGCTGAGGCAGGATAGTTGCTTGCAGTGAGCCAAGATCATGCCACTGCACTCCACCCTGGGTGACAGAGCGAGACTCCGTCTCCAAAAAAACAATAATAATAAAATAAATAAAACATTGTGTAAAATTACGTTATACACATACCTCATGTATGTATAAGGTGTATATGAAACAGATTATTATTATTTTTTTTGAGATGGAGTTTCACTGTTGTTGCCCAGGCTGGAGTGCAGCGGTGCGATCTCAGCTCATGCAAACTCCGCCTCCCAGGTTCAAGTGATTCTTCTGCCTCAGTCTCCCAAGTAGCTGGGATTACAGACATGCACCACCACGCCTGGCTAGTTTTATATATTTTTATTTTTTTTAGTAGAGACAGAGTTTCTCCATGTTGGTCAAGCTGGTCTTGAATTCCCGACCTCAGGTGATCTGCCCTCCTTGGCCTCCCAAATGTGCTGGGACGGCGTGAGCCACTGTGCTTGGCCAGAGATGAAGCTGATATTTAGACTTGGGTTCTATCACCAAGATAGCTCATTCTGTATATGCAAATGTTCCAAAACCTGAAAAAATCTGAAATCAGAAACACCTCCGGTCCCACGCATTTGGGATAAGGTATACTCAACTAGTACCACCTGCATGGGGTTGTCACGAGGATTAAATGACAGCATTCATGGAAAGGGCTTGGGACGGTGCTTGGCACAGAGTAAGCACCCAATAAATATTATCCATTATAACTCACAGAGGTTCCTGATGGGGGTGTGGATTCACCGACTTTTTCTTTTTCATAGTATTGCACATAGAGACTCAGAAAGGAGCAGAGGCCTTCTAGCTAAGTCAGGGTGGGGGGTATCGTGGGGGTGTGGCTGCCATGTTGGTTTGACAGCCTGGCCTGGACCCCCCCCAGGCAGGGTCACCACAGGGTATTCCAGCTCCCTGAACCACATGACCACCCGCCTCTGTGCTACCACAGGCACCCAGTCCTCATCTCCTGGTCCCCACTGTTCCCCACCCCTGTGTTCCTCAGTGTCTGATTTGTACTGGGGTGCTCCCTGGTTTTTGTACTTTCTTTCTCCCCTAGGGCAGTGGTTCTCAACCAGGGGTGATATCCCTCCCGGGGAACATTTGGCACTGTCTGGACACAGTTTTGGTTGTCACAACTAGGGGGGCTTCTGCTGGCATCCAGTTAGTGCCTTCTGCCCAGCGGGTGCCAGTGGAAGCTCCCCCTAGTTGCGACAACCAAAGCCCCCCTAGTTGCCTCAACATCCTGCAACATACAGGACAGCCTCCCACAGCAAAGAATCCTTTGGCCCAAAATGCCAAGGGCGCCACCATTGATAAACTCTGTTCCAGGGTAGCTTGGACTGTGTTTGCAGTCAGAGAAGACTCCTCCCACGTCTGCCACCTCCCCATGGGCCATCATCCCTGCAGCTGGCTGCAGGAGGCTGAAGCTCTTGCCTGGCCAAAGTTTCTCCCCAGATCCTTCTTTTGTTTCGGTGTAAATAAAATCTCAAGTTCTTTCAGCTTGCAGGGGTTGACCCCAGGTGGATGAGGCATCTGAGTTGTCCAGCAGGAACGGTCAGGTCTCAGGGGACTGGAACAGGCCCAGCATCTTGTATTATTTAGTTCTTCTATTGAAGTTCAGCAGCTGGGTAAGCACTGAATTATTGTGAACAATGTGGCTGTTTAGAAGTTTTGGGTTTTTTTTGCCTGAAAGAAAAAAGAGGTGAGAGATGAAGGTTGGCGGGAAATGATGATCTGGTGGGAGCCATCCTGGAAATTGATGTTGCCCACTTGGGATGACCACTGTCAGACTCTTCCATCAGCACACAAGTCTCATTCTGTGGTCATGATGCGTTTAAAACTTCTCAACTTTTGTGGGTTTTTTGTTTGTTTGTTTGTTTTGTTTTTGAGACAGAGTCTCTCACTGTTGCCCAGGCTGGAGTACAGTGGCACGATCTCAGCTCATTGCAACCTCCGCCTCCCGGGTTCAAGCAATTCTCCTGCCTCAGCCTCCCAAGTAGCTGGGACTATAGGCACCACGCCCGGCTAATTTTTTTTTTTTTTTTGAGACGGAGTCTCGCTCTGTCTCCCAGGCTGGAATGCAGTGGCCGGATCTCAGCTCACTGCAAGCTCCACCTCCCGGGTTTACGCAATTCTCCTGCCTCAGCCTCCCGAGTAGCTGGGACTACAGGTGCCCGCCACCTCACCCGGCTAGTTTTTTGTATTTTTTAGTAGAGACGGGGTTTCACCGTGTTAGCCAGGATGGTCTCGATCTCCTGACCTTGTGATCCACCCGTCTCGGCCTCCCAAAGTGCTGGGATTACAAGCTTGAGCCACCATGCCTGGCCCTTTTTTTTTTTTTGAGATGCAGTCTTGCTCTGTCACCCAGGCTGGAGTGCAGTGGCACAATCTCAGCTCACTGCAACCTCCACCTCCAGGGTTCAAGCGATTCTCCTGCCTCAACCTCTGGGTAGCTGGGATTACAGGCACACGCTACCATGCCCGGCTAATTTTTGTATTTTTTAGTAGAGACGGGGTTTCACCATGTTGGTCAGGCTGGTCTTGAACTCCTGACCTTGTGATCTGCCCACCTCAGCCTCCCAAAATGCTGGGATTACAGGCATGAGCCACCGCACCCAGCCATGCCAGGCTAATTTTTGTATTTTTAGTAGAGATGGGGTTTCACAATGTTGGTCAGGATGGTCTCCATCTCTTGACTTCGTGATCCGCCCACCTTGGCCTCCCAAAGTGCTGGGATTACAGGCGTAAGCCACTGGAGCCGAGCCAACTTTTGTGGTTTTGATAGCTTGGGGCCAGAGCTCTAGTTACAAGAGTTATTCTCTAAACCCTATGAGGTTTTTCATGTGATTTTTGGTTTATGATTGAGTGCACACACATGGATGAACTGTGTTTTTGTTTTTCCTATCTTGTCCACTTTGTGAACTCAATCATTCACAGGTCACCTTCTCTGTTTCTGACACCTCTCTCCCTGGTGGAATTACCTGTTGCTATATCTGGTCAAAAGACAAAAATTACATGTAGGCCCCGTGCAGTGGCTCACACCTACAATCCCAGCACTCTGGGAGGTTGAGGTGGGCAGATCACGTGAGGCCAGGAGTTTGAGACCAGCTTGGCCAACACAGTGAAACCTCGTCTCTACTAAAAATACAAAAAAAATGGCCGGGCGCGGTGGCTCATGTGTGTAATCCCAGCACTTTGGGAGGCCGAGGAGGGCGGATCACGAGGTCAGGAGATCAAGACCATCCTGGCTAACACGGTGAAACCCTGTCTCTACTAAAAATACAAATAATTAGCCGGGCGTGATTGCAGGCGCCTGTAGTCCAGCTACTCGGGAGGCTGAGGTAGGAGAATGGCCTGAACCTGGGAGGCGGAGCTTGCAGTGAGCCGAGATTGCACCACTGTACTCCAGCCTGGGCGACAGAGCGAGACTCCGTCTCAAAAAAAAAAAAAAAAAAAAAAAAAATTATCTGGGTATGGTGGCAAACGCCTGTAGCTCTAGCTGCTAGGGAGGCTGAGGCACGACAATTGCTTGAACCTGGGAGGCAGAGGTTACAGTGAGCCGAGATTGCACAACTGCACTCCAGCCTGGGTGATGGAGTGAGACTCTAAATTACAACATGTTCAGTTAGTTAAAGATCCTAATTGGGGCTGGGCACAGTGGCTCACGCCTGTAATCCCAGCACTTTGGGAGGCTGAGGCAGGTGGATCACTTGAGGACAGGAGTTCAAGACCAGCCTGGCCAACATGGTGAAACATCCTCTCTACTAAAAATACAAAAATTAGCTGGGTGTGGTGGCGTGCACCTGTAGTCCCAGGTACTCTGGAGGCTGAGGCAGTAGGATCTTTTGAACCCGGGAGGCAGAGTTTGCAGTGAGCCAAGATCATGCCACTGCACTCCAGCCTGGGCAATAGAACGAGACTCTGACTCAGAAAAAAAAAAGGAAGATCCCAATTGGGCCGGGCCATGTGGCTCACACCAAGCTAGGAGGCAGAGGTGGGAGGATCACTTGAGACCTGCCTGGGCAATATAGTGAGACCTCATTCTCCACACACAAAAAAGAGAACAAACCAATTGGCTTTTATTTGCAGTTCTGGAATCATGCAATGCCTTATTCTACGAAATGAAATGAATGTTCCAAGGAGCTGAGCAGAGGAGATTAGCTTTAAAGACAGAAAAGAGCTGAGGAAAGCGGAAACAGAGAACAAAAAGCAGACGGGTCGTCTCAGAGTTACTTTCCTTATAAAGGGTTTAATTTTTTTTTTTGTTTTAAACTAGAGCTGGGGTCTCACTATGTGGCCCAGGCTGGTGTGCGGTGACTCCTGACAGGTGCAGGCCCCCTCCTGATCAGCATGGGGAGTTTGACCTCATTGAGAAGGCTGAAGCAGGGACATGTCCTTACGATGCTGGCTAAAGCTGACCTTTAAGGATTCGGCTGTTATCGCTCTTTCTCCTGATTTCTCGGAAGGTCAGATGAACAGTTTTGGCTTGGTGGTGTGGAACTTGAGCATGAATAGTTCCACTTTGGTTTGGTCTGTTGGGCCTAGGGCAGGAGCTCAGTCTAAACCAATGGCCTCCTATAATATTATTTAGCAACCTGTACACACATGCCCATACATTATGCACCCCAACCCTAGCTCTTACTATAGTCTGTCCCTGTGAATAAAACCCATATATATATGTATATATATATTTTTTTTCTTTTTTTTTGGGAGACAGAGTCTCGCTTTGTCACCCAGGCTGGAGTACAATGGGGCCATCTCAGCTCACTGAAACCTCTGCCTCCCAGGTTCAAGCGATTCTCCTGCCTCAGCCTCCTAAGTAGCTGGGACTACAGGTGCGTGCCACCACACCTGGCTAGTTTTTTGTATTTTAGTAGAGACGAGGTCTCACCATGTTGCCTAGGCAGTCTCAAACTCCTGACCTCAAATGATACGCCAGCCTCAGCCTCCCAAAATGCTGGGATTGCAGGCATGAGCCACTGCGCCTGGCCAAATCACTATGTCATTAATATAACTAATATCATCATCCCTCAATGGAAGAAGATTCTAAAGGACCGGGACCTTGTATTGTTTACTCATCTTTGAGCCCTTGACCCTGGCACTGTGTCTGAACTGAGATAAGGCTTCAGGAAGTACTTCGTGAGCTGAACCAAACTTCAAAGAAGTGAACGATATGCAGCCATTTGTCTGGGAAAATGACATTTTGGGCCACTGAATGTATACTGAAGAAACGTGTTGCTGAAAGTTTTAGTAGGGTGTTGGGAACTGCCTGAGAGTGTCCCTCTCTTTTTTCCAAACCAATCACAGCTAAGATGATTTCCTCGGTGTCAAAAGGCTTGACTGTTTCAAGAGGCATTTTGTTGTTGTTTGAGACGGAGTCTCACTCTGTTGCCCAGGCTGGAGGGCAGTGGTGCAATCTTGGCTCACTGCAACCTCCGCCTCCTGGGTTCAAGCAATTCTCCTGCCTCAGTCTCCTGAGTAGTGGGGATTACAGGTGCGTGCCATCATGCCTGGCTAATGTTTGTATTTTCTTTTTTTTTTTTTTTGAGGCGGAGTCTCGCTCTGTCGCCTAGACTGGAGTGCAGTGGCTCAATCTCGGCTCACTGCAAGCTCCGCCTCCCGGGTTCACGCCATTCTCCTGCCTCAGCCTCCTGAGTAGCTGGGACTACAGGCGCCCGCCACCTCGCCCGGCTAGTTTTTTTGTATTTTTAGTAGAGACGGGGTTTCACCATGTTAGCCAGGATGGTCTTGATCTCCTGACCTCGTGATCCGCCCGTCTCGGCCTCCCAAAGTGCTGGGATTACAGGCTTGAGCCACCGCGCCCGGCCTGTATTTTCAATAGAGATGGGATTTCCCCATGTTGACCAGGCTGGTCTCAAACTCCTGACCTCAGGTGATCTGCCTGCCTTGGCCTCCCAAAGTGCTGGGATTACAGGCGTGAGCCACCGCGCCCAGCCTCAAGAGAGATTTTTGGAATGCTAGACAAGGTAGAGACTACGGACACCAAGAATTTAAGGCCTTTATAGGGTCTACTTTCTAATGTGATCACTGCAAAAGTTTGAATTGTAGAATTTGTTTTCTTTTAAAGAAGTACAATTATATTACTTTCAAGGATATACTATTTTTTAAGTTTTTTTGTTTTGTTTTGTTTTGTTTTAGACAGGATCTCACTTTGTCACCCACACTGGAGTGCAGTGTCATGAACATGGTTTACTACAGCCTCTGCCTCCTGGGCTCAAGTGATCCTCCCACCTCAACCCCCCAAGTAGCTGGGACTACAGGCATGCGCCTCCACGCCTGGCTAAGTTTTGGATATAATTTAAATGTATTGAAATAAGCTGCAAGGAATGATCTAGGCTTTGCATAACCAAGTAAACCAGGTCCTTTAAAAGAGATACTTAGGGATCATAAGGAGTATACAAATAATTAGCAGGTATGTTGTTTGTAAACAGTTCTACATCGTTAAAATGCTTCCTTATCTTAGTTATGTTGTTAATTTGCATTGTAGCCTATGTTTAAACGATCATAAATTCTCTATCAGGGGAATGTTTGCGTTAATAAGGTTTTACTTCACTGATCTAACAAATATTCACTAGATATCTATCATATCCCAGGCCTGGGAGATAGTAGTGATTAAGTGACTAAGTTCTTGTCTTCCTGAAATAAACTAGTGAGGCAAGATGCGATGATGGCTGGCAGAAGAAGAAACAGCTTGAATGCACAGCTGATGGAAATTGCTGATAAATTAGATATGTAGGGGGCGGGGTGAGAGACAAATCAACGATGACTTCTAAGTTGTTGGACTTAACAGCTATAGCTGAGTGGCCTTGTCATTTACTGAGTTGGGAGAAATGAGAAGAGGGTCTGGTAAAAAAAAAAAAAAAAAAAAAAATCAAAACTTTACTTTTGGATCCGTTAAGTTTGGGATCCTTAACAGACAACCAAGAAGAGAGGCCAAGTGTGTAGCTGGCTATATACAACTCTGGTGTTCAGGGGAGCAGTACAGCAAATTTTTTTTTTGAGACAGAGTCTTGCTCTGTTGCCCAGGCTGGAGTGCGGTGGCCTGATCTCGGCTCACTGCAACCTCCACCTCCCAGGTTCAAGAGATTCTCCTGCCTCAGCCTCCTGACTAGCTGGAACTACAGGTGTATGCCACCATGCTCAGCTAATTTTTGTATTTTTAGTAGAGATGGAGTTTCGCCATGTTGGGCAGGCTGGTCTCGAACTCCTGGCCTTGAGTGATCTGCTCGCCTCAGCCTCCCAAAGTGCTGGGATTACAGGTGTGAGCCACCGCACCCGGCCCAGGCTAGAGATATAAATTGGGGGTTGTATTCGTTTCTTATGGTTACTGTAATGATCACAAACTGAGTGGCTTAAAACAACAGGCACTTATTGTTCTGAAGGCTATTGTCTTGCAGTTCTGGAGGATAGAAGCCCAACATTACAGTGCTGGCAGGGTCATGTTCCCTCTGAAGGTTCTAGGGAAGAATCCTCCTTTGCCTCTTTCTAGCTGCTGGTGCTCAGAATCCTTGGTGTTTCTTGGCTTAGAGCAGCATAACTCCAATGTCTGCCCCCCTCTCCATGTGGCCGTCTTTGTGCCTCTGTGTTTCCTCTTATAAGGACACCAGTCATTAGATCAGGGCTCACTCTAATTCAATATGACCTCATGGTAAAATTTGATCACATCTGCAAAGACCCTGTTTCCAAATAAAATTCCATTCACAGGTACTGGGGGTTAGGACTTGAGCATATCTTTCGAGAAGGGACAGAACTCTATCCACCGCAAGGGCCATCAGTGTGTAGGTGATATTTACAGCCAAGAGACTGCCTGGCCCCAACCAGGAGAGCATGGAGTAAGAACAGAGAGGACCAAGGGCTGAGGCTGGGCGCAGTGGCTCACTCCTGTAATCCCAGCACTTTGGGAGGCTGAGGCGGGCGGATCACGAGGTCAGGAGATTGAGACCATCCTGGCCAACATGGTGCAACCCTGTTTCTACTGAAAATTAAAAAAAAAAAAAAAAAAAAAAAAATTAGCCAGGCATAGTGGCAGGCGCCTGGAATTCCAGCTACCCGGGAGACTGAGGCAGGAGAACTGATTGAACCTGGGAGGTGGAGGTTGCAGTGAGCGGAGATCGCACCATTGCACTCCAGCCTGGGGGACAGAGCAAGACTGTCTCCCAAAAAAACAAAAACAAAAACAAAACCCAAAACAAACAAAACAAACAAAACCAAAAACCCAGCACGTTCCTCACCCCAGGAACCCCCTCAGTTCCAGGCACACCAAGACAGTTGGTCACCCTATCAGCAGCTCAGGCCTGACAGCATGCACAGTAGGATGTAGGGAAATGGAAGTGTTGATGGAGGGAAGATAAGTTAGCTCTTGATCATGGCTTAATTTTTCTTGGTGCACGAGGCAAGATCATGAACTGAAAGCAAGATGACAGGGAGGCTGGAGGCTGGAGGCTAGAGGACGGAGGAGAGGAATGGAGTAGTCATCTTGAAAAAAGAACAGGCAAACTTGCTAAGAAATGCAGCAGCATTTCCAGGCAGTGCTGGGTGGCAACTTGAAATCTGTGGTCACAAATTTAAAGCGACTCCAGTTTGCATGAGTGTGGGGTGTGTACTTTCTGCAAAGAGCCAAATTGCTAACATCCTGTTACAATGAGCAGTATTGGAACAGAAGACACTATTTGTTGTCTTGGAATATGTTTAAAATGGATACATTGTTAGAGACACATTCCTGGTCTGTAGGACTGGGAGATGGAGATAGCAGAAGCCAACTCTTTCTTTTTTTTTTTTTTTGAGACCGAGTCTGGCTCTGTAGCCCCGACTGGAGTGCAGGGACGTGATTTCACCTCACTGCAACCTCTGCTTCCTGGGTTCAAGTGATTCTCCTGCCTCAGCCTCCCGAGTAGCTGGGATTACAGGCATGTGCTACCATGCCCAGCTAATTTTTGTATTTTCAGTAGAGACGGGGTTTCTCCATGTTGGCCAGGCTGGTCTCAAACTCCTGACCTCAGGTGATCTCCCTACCTCAGCCTCCCAGAGTGCTGGGATCATAGGTGTGAACCACCACCTGAAGCCAACTCTTCTGAAACTAAATTAACAAAACTCCTCAAACCTCATCAATTTCTTCTACTAAGGGCTATTAAGAATGACACCCAGACCAGTCACATTGTCCAAACCCTTTGTAACCAGATAATCAACTTTTACTCCTTCTGCCCATTCGCTGGGTGGATTTTAGATAACTGATCGTTAAGATTAGGTGATTCAAGAAGTAGCAACGTGTGTGGATTTAGCGTTAGAAGATCTGGATTAGGTTATCTTGCTACCGTTTATCAACCAGGTGCCCTTACAAAGCTCATCTAACCTGTAAAACTTGGTTTCGTCATAAAAATGTGGCTAAAACCACCTGTGCTTGGCTGCTTTGAGGGTGTAAGGACTTCATAAAATATGTAAATCAAGTGTGCTGTGGCAAAGGAACGTTGCTTTTTGCTATAATTATCCACAGCCTAGTTCTGGGACTGTCTTCAGGAGTTTCCAGTTCTGTAGCTTTCACAAATAGAGACAGAAAACTGCTGATCCATTGGGTGTGGCCGCTGAGCTTTGAATAACTGTCAGTGCTATAGAGGGCTGAGGCGTGACCAAAGAGTTGAGATGAGATGGGAGGGCGGAGGTTGGGTGGGGGAGGCCCAGCGGGTGGAAGGTGGGGGTTGGGGTGGGGGACTGTGGTGAGAGAGGGAAAGCTGGGAAGGTAAGACGCTGAAAAGGGGAGTTCCAGGTGCCAACAGGCTCTAGGGTGCCACCTTAAAAATGGGATTGTTGAAATAATGTGCCTTGTGCTGTATTTTAGAATGCAGAGGCCAAGAGGCCATTTTAGAAAGACTTCTATTTAAAAGTTTAAATGCCCATCTCATAAAGGTTTCACCTTCAGCTCTTCAGGAAATTCTTCCCTATAAAATGACTCATTTATTCCCCAAGGATTCCACATGGCCACGGTATTTTTTTCCTGGGCCAACCACAAAGACATCAGTTCCTGGAAGATTGTTCCCATTTTACCGTGAACTATCCTGCAGAAGGGTTTTTTTTTTTTTTCTGAGACGTTGTTTTGCTCTGTCTCCCAGGCTGGAGTGCAATGGCGCCATCTCGGCTCACCGCAACCTCCACCTCCCGGGTTCAAGTGATTCTCCTGCCTCAGCCTCCTGAGTAGCTGGGATTACAGGCATACACCATGCCCAGCTAATCTTTGTATTTTTAGTAGAGATGGGGTTTCAGTATGTTGGCCAGGCTGGTTATGGAGGCAGTATTTTTGAGTTCTCAATTACGGAGAATTTAAAATCCTTTTTAGGAATTAATTCTAAAATCCTAAGGCTTGGCCCTTCTCTAACTATTGAGTCTGACAAATGGAAATGTTTTATGATCTCCAGATGGATTAAATTTAGATTTCTTCTTAATTTACATAAAAAGGCAACTTGGGTCACACGCAGTGGCTCACGCCTGTAATCCCAGCACTTTGGGAGGCCGAGGTGGGCAGATCACGAGGTCAAGAGATCGAGACCATCCTGGCCAACATGGTAAAACCACATCTCTACTAAAAATACAAAAATTAGCTGGGCGTGGTGGTGCACGCCTGTCATCCTAGCTACTCTGGAGGCTGAAGCAGGAGCATCACTTGAACCTGGGAGACAGAGGTTGCAGTGAGCTGAGATGGTGCCATTGCACTCCAGCCTGACAACAGGGTGAGACTCCGTCTCAAAAAAAAAAAAGGCAACTGGGCCAGGCGCGGTGGCTCATGCCTGTAATCCCAACACTTTGGGAGGCCAAGGCGGGTGGATCACGAGGTCAGGGGATCGATACCATCCTGGCTAACACTGTGAAACTCTGTCTCTACTAAAAAAAATAAATAAATAAAAAGGCCGGGCACGGTGGCTCACGCCTGTAATCCCAGCACTTTGGGAGGCCAAGGCGGGCGGATCACGAGGTCAGGAGATCGAGACCATCCTGGCTAACATGGTGAAACCCCGTCTCTACTAAAAAAAATACAAAAAACTAGCTGGGCGAGGTGGCGGGCACCTGTAGTGCCAGCTACTCGAGAGGCTGAGGCAGGAGAATGGCGTAAACCCGGGAGGCAGAGCTTGCAGTGAGCCGAGATCGCGCCACTGCACTCCAGCCTGGGCGACAGAGCGAGACTCCGTGTCAAAAAAGAAAAACAAACGCAACTTGAAGTCTCACTCTACCACATGATAGCCACCTCGTCTCCAGGATACCTGAGACCACTTTATCTCTGGGTCCTAGCGGTCTTTTGTTCTTTTTCCTGGATCTTAGCAGTTGATTCCACCATCCTCATCTGTCTGCTTTCCAAAACTCAGGACTTGCGCTCCTTCTCTTCTGTCCCAATCTGCTCAAGAAAGGTATTTTTCTCCCTTTAATCATTTTTGTAAAGATATCACAAAATTAAACATTTTAATCAATTATTTCATACAACTCAAAAGCTGTTTTAAAGTGAAAAGTGAAGGTCACCCCAGCCGCTCCCTGCTACTGTAAAGTCACCCCTACTGGGCCTGGTGTCCACACTGCCTCTTGGAGAGCTCTCCCAGGCTGAAGGCTTCCAATTTTGTCTGTGGATCAGGGTCTCCAGTCCATCTCCTGGTGTTTTCGTCCTCCCTTTCTCTGGAGGACTTTCTGAATGAAAGTCTCTCATTTCAGATGCAGCATGTCTCCAGATCTGGTTTTTGTTTCTTTATTTTTGAGACACAGTTTCACTCTGTCACCCAGGCTGGAGTGCAGTGGTGTGATCTTGGCTCACTGCAACCTCCGCCTCCCCGGTTCAAACGAGTTTCGTGCCTCAGCCTCCCGAGTAGCTGGGATTACAGGCATGTGCCACCACACCCGGCTAATTTTTTTGTTTTTTGTTTTTGAGATGGAGTTTCTCTCTCGTTGCCCAGGCTGGAGTGCAATGGCGCGATCTCGGCTCACCACTACCTCCGCCTCCTGGGTTCAAGTGATTCTCCTGCCTCAGCCTTCCGAATAGCTATGCCCAGCTGATTTTTGTATTATTAGTAGAGATAAGGTTTCACCATGTTGACCAGGTTGGCCTTGAACTCCTGACCTCAGGTGATCCGCCCACCTCAGCCTCCCAAAGTGCTGGGATTACAGGTGTGAGCCACCACGTCTGGCCAAGAGTTGTTGGTGGTACACATGTCTAAAGCCACTGTGGACAGACCCTAAATGACCTGTAAGAGGGGTTTCCTGTATGTCGTCTTGGGAAAGATATTTGACCTCTGTGTGTCTTGGTTTCTTCATCTGTGACATGCAAGAGATTAGGGGACCATGATCCCTTAGGCTCTTTTGTTTTGACCATTCTATGCATCTAACCTCCTTCTCGATGAATATTCTGGACTTTTTCCTGCTCCTGTCATTTTCTGGCCAGCAGAAGGGCTTGTGTGGAGGTGTGGAGGTCAGGAGAGGTACATTCATCTCTGGGCTGGCTGGCTGTGTGCCTCTCCATCACTGAGCCCTTCTGAACTTTCGTTTCTCTTCTGAGAAATGAGGGGCCAGGGCTGCGTGAGCTCCAGGAGAGTGTCTGGTCCTGACATCCCATGATTTTCATGACTTCCTCCTCCCCAGGGGTGACCCCCTGATGCTGAAGGAACAGTCAGCTCAGGGTAAGTGAGGGCTGCTTTCGGTGTAGACTGAAGGTTTTGGGCAGGGGACGGGCTGGAGAAGCAGGATCCATTTCCAGTGCCCTGAGTCAGTTCCCTGTGGTCTGACTTTATTTTTTCATGTGAAGTGTTGTGAAATCTCAAAATATCACCCATGTCCGCATTCAACTGTGAGTGCATTTGTGGTGCATTTCAACACCAAGCATGAGTGCTCTGGGGACCCTCTTACCTGTGAGCTTGGGAACCCCTGCTCCTTGCCCTTGTGTGGGGAGTTTGGAGAGGTGCTGGGGTGACCAGCCATCCCAGTTTGCCCTGGACTGTCCTGCTTTTAGCACCCCGAGAGGCTCATCCCAGGAAACTCCTTAGTCCACACCAGGACAGGTGGCATCCTACCTAGTTCCATATCAGGGCCTGGCCAGCTTCCTTAGTGGGACAGGCCACAGTTAAACATAGAAGCCAGCAGAGCAATGGACTTTGAAACAGCTGAGGTACTTGGGGCAAATTCCTAGGTCCCACCCTAGAGCATCTGCTTCAGTAAATCTGGAGCAGGGACCAGGAATTCATGTTTAATAAGTCCTCCAGGTGAGTCTGGTGCAGGTGGTTCAGGTCCTACACCTTGAGGAAACAGAACCAGCTCCTGTCCTTGGGGTGGTGGAGGAAACAGAGCTGGCTCCTGTCCTCAAGATGTTTATAACACAGGCAGAATAGCCAGGTAGGGAACTAATTAACCCTGATACACACAATGAAATGAGAGCTATAACGAGTACTGGCCAATTTTTCTGCCCTCCTCCCACCCTCCAAAGTAATTTAGTACTTACAAAGCTTGGCTTTGTTGATTATAAGGGGTGACTTGGCATTTTCCAGCAGAGGACTTGTAGGGAGGGTGAATTAGTTGCAGAAAGTGACTGTCCACTCCAGCTTACACCAGACTCTCCCATCTTAGAACCATGATGCGCTCTGTACTGTACCATGTGGCCCCTCTGGTGAGGGGATCAGGAGGGACCGTCCCTAAGGCCTACTGAAGCTCTGACCTTCTGACAGGGGCGTGAAGGAGTGGTCCTGTTCTTATTCTTGGTGGACAGCTATCAGTTCTGTTGCTTATGAATTAAGTCTTTTCTTTCTTTTAAAAAAATTTTCAGCTTTTCAGGCCCGGCATGGTGGCTCATGCCTGTAATCCCAGCACTTTGGGAGGCCAAGACAGGTGGATCATGAGGTCAGGAGTTCGAGACCAGCCTGGCCAACATGGTGAAACCCTGTCTCTGCTAAAAATACAAAAAAATTAGCCGGGCGTGTTGGCGGGCACCTATAATCCCAGCTACTTGGGAGGCTGAGTCAAGAGAATCACTGGAAACTGGGAGGTGGAAGTTGCAGTGAGCCGAGATCGCACCACTGCACTCCAGCCTGGGCAACAAGAATGAGACTCCATCTCAAAAAAAAAAAATATATATATATCTCTCTATATATCTCTATATATATCTCAGCTTTTCTTTTAGATACAGGGGTACATGTGTAGGATTGTCACATGGGGATATTGGACCCGGGTGGTGAGCATAGTACCCAGTAGGTAGTTTTCAGCCCATGTCGCTGTTCCTCCCTCCTCTCTCTGGCGGTCGCAGTATCTCTTGTTCCCATGTTTATGTCTGTGTGCTCAGCGTTTAGCTCCCACTTGTAAGTGAGAACATTTGGTATTTGGCTTTCTGTTTTCATGTTAATTTGCTGATCTAAGGCTTTTCGTTCCTTTTTTTTTTTTTTTTTTTGAGATGGAGTCTTGCTCTGTCACCCAGGCTGGAGTGCTGTGGCTTGATCTTGGCTCACTGCAACCTCCGCATCTGGGTTCAAGCTATTCCCCTGCCTCAGCCTCCCGAGTAGCTGGGATTACAGGCTTGTGGCACCATGCCCAGCTAATTTTTGTACTTTGTTTGGCTTCTTTTTTTTTTTTGAAACGGAGTCTCAGTCTTTCGCCCAGGCTGGAGTGCAGTGGCAACATCTCGACTCACTTCAACTTCCGCCTCCCGGGTTCAAGCGATTCTCCTGCCTCAGTCTTCCAAGTAGCTGGGACTCCAGGTGTGTGCCACCACGCCTGGCTAATTATTTTGTACTTTTAGTAGAGATGGGGTTTTACAGTGTTAGCTAGGATAGTCTCGATCTCCTGACCTCTTGATCTGCCTGCTTTGGCCTCCCAAAGTGCTGGGATTACACCACGCCCAGCATACTTTTTGTATTTTTAGTAGATGGTTTTCTTTTGTATATTTAGTAGGTTTGGCCATGTTGGCTAGGCTGGTCTTGAACTCCTGACCTCAGGTGATCCTCCCACCTCAGCCTCCCAAAATGCTGGGATTACAGGCATGAGCCACCGTGCCGGCCTGAACTAAGCCTTTTCTAAGGTGAATCAATGAGTTAGATTCCTTAGGGCACTTCATTACTGGGATGATTTGAAGAGTTCCTGAGGTCAGGTGACTCCAGGTAAAGGGCTTGCTTGTTCCCTGGGCTCATTCCTGCTGACAAAGGACAAAGAGCTGGAGGCATCCCTAGGAGAGGAAAGGAAAGGAATGATGACTATCTGAACCACCTGCTCCAGACTCAGCCATAGGAGGTGGCAGGGGTGGGGCTTATAAATGTGAATTCCTAGTCTCTGATCCAGATCTACTAAATGATCTACAGGCCTTCAGAGGAGGCAGGATATGCTGTGGGACATGAAGTTGATGGGCTCGTGTGGTGACATGCCACCACCGAGGTTCTAGGGAGACCAGTCTCAAATGGCAGCCTGTAACTATGGGGCCGAGCCTCACACCTGGCCAGGGAGTGTCCATCAGGGTCAAGCTGGTTTGAGAGTCAACCCAGTCAACTGGGTTGAAATCTCAGTCATGTGTCAGCTGGGTGCTCTTGGGCAAGTTATTAACCTCTCTGAGTGTCCGTTTCCCCCTTTGTAAAATGGGGTAATAATGTTCCCTATGTTGTCAGTAGATTGAATGAAATAAGCATGCAAGCTGCCTAAAGCATAAAGACCACCTAGCACAGTGCTTGACCTGTACTAAGGTTAACCTTTATTATCATTATCAGCCACAGAAAGTGGCAAAGGCCAATGATGAGGGCTGCACTTTTTGCTCAGGCTGCTGTAACAAAAATAACACAGCCTGAGTGGCTTCAACAACATACATTTATTTTGTCACCATTCTGGAGGCTGGAAGTCCAAGATCAAAGTGTCTGCAGGGTTAACTTTCCCAGAGGCCTCTCTTGGCTTGCAGATGCTGTCTTTTCCCTGTGTCCTCACATGCTCTTGCCTCTGTGCTCATGTACTCCTGGTGTCTCTTTGTGTGTCTGACTTTACTCTTTTGTTTTTTTTTTGGAGACAGAGTTTCGCTCTTGTTGCCCAGCCTGGAGTGCAGTGGTGTGACCTTGGCTCACTGCAACTTCCGCCTCCCAGGTTCAAGCAATTCTCCTGCCTCATCCTCCCAAGTAGCTGGGATTACAGGTACCTGCCACCACAGCTAGTTAATTTTGTATGTTTTGTTTGTTTGTTTGTTTGTTTTTGAGATGGAGATTTGCTCTTGTTACCCAGGCTGGAGTGCAATGGTGCGATCTTGGCTCACTGCAACCTCTGCCTCCCAGGTTCAGGTGGTTCTCCTGCCTCAGCCTCCCAAGTAGCTGGGATTACAAGTGCCCACCACCATGCCCAGCTAATTTTTTTTAAAATGGAGTTTCGCTCTTGTTGCCCAGGTTAGAGTGCAATGGCACCATCTCAGCTCAGTGCAACCTCCGCCTCCCAGGTTCAAGTGATTCTTCTGCCTCAGCCTCCTGAGTAGCTGGGATTACAGGCATACGCCACCACGCCTGGCTAATTTTGTTTTTTTTTTTTTTTTTTTTTTTTTGAGACGGAGTCTTGCTCTGCTGCCCAGGCTGGAGTGCAGTGGCCAGATCTCAGCTCACTGCAAGCTCCGCCTCCCAGGTTTACGCCATTCTCCTGCCTCAGCCTCCCGAGTAGCTGGGACTACAGGCGCCTGCCTCATCGCCCGGCTATTTTTTTTTTTTTTTGTATTTTTTAGTAGAGATGGGGTTTCACCGTATTAGCCAGGATGGTCTTGATCTCCTGACCTCGTGATCCACCCGTCTCGGCCTCCCAAAGTGCTGGGATTACAGGCTTGAGCCACCGCGCCTGGCCTAATTTTGTATTTTTAGTTGAGATGGGGTTTCTCCATGCTGGTCAGGCTGATCTCGAACTCCCGACCTCAGGAGATCCACCTGCCTCGACCTCCCAATGTGCTGGGATTACAGGTGTGAGTCACCACGCCTGGCCACATTTTTTAAGGACTGTGGCTTGGGGGAAATAAAATGAAAGGCAAAATGGGGAGCCAGCACTGGGACACCAGTCGGCCCACCCTTTATGGGATCAGGAGACTCTCTTAAGGGGGCCATTCCATTAAGTATCCTGAAGCAATTTCAGGCCTTTTAGTGGAGCTAGTTGGTGCACTTCCTTAAGAAATGTGGCCGGGCGCGATGGCTCACGCCTGTAATCCCAGCATTTTGGGAGGCCGAGGCAGGTGAATCACCTGAGGTCAGGAGTTTGAGACCAACCTGGCCAATGTGGCGAAACTAAAAATACAGGCCCATCTCTACTAAAAATACAAAAATTAGTTGGGTGTGGTGGCACATGCCTGTAATCCCAGCTAGTGGGGAGGCTGAGGCAGGAGAATTGCTGGAACCCATGGGGTGGAGGTTGCAGTGAGTGAGCCGAGATTGAGCCACTTCACTCCAGCCTGGGCAAAAGAGCAAAACTCCATCTCAAAATAATAATAATAATAATAATAAAAAAGAAATGCAAACCTGAGCCTTCAGTGGAGATCACTTAAGGAGGGTGTAGGTTCTCAACCTCTTGGAGCCGTTTGAGGAGGGGCTGGAGCAGACATGGGGGCAGGCGTTTCAGTTTCCTACATATCCCATGATGAGTGTGGGGAGGTCACGCATTCAATGCCTCTCACTCCTTTCTCCCTCTTCTTCCTCTTCTCCTCCCCCTCCCACTCTTCTCCCCATCACTCTGGCAGATCTATCCCTGTGAAAGGCTGAGGGTTTCTGGGCTTGACATCTCCTTACCCCATAATTTTGGCTAAAGGAGAGGATCCCAAGGGTGTCATCCTGGGAAAATATTGCTGGAATGAAGGTCAGAAGTTCCAGCTCTCATTATGAAACATTTCAGTTCCTTCACCTTCTTATTCACATTTTGTGTTGTTATTTAGATTGGTTCTTCATAATTTCATGAAGATGGGAGGGATTCTTATTTATTTTCTTTCTTTCTTTTTTTTTTTTTTGAGGTGGAGATTCGCTCTGTTGCCCAGGCTGCAGTGCAGTGGCGCCATCTCGGCTCACGGCAACCTCCGCCTCCTGGGTTCAACAGATTCTCCTGCGTCAGCCTCCAGAGTAGCTGGGATTACAGTCTCGCACCACCACGCCTGGCTAATTTTTGTATTTTTAGTAGAGACAGGGTTTTACCATGTTGGTCAGACTGGTCCTCATGGTTTGCCTGCTGGGATTACAGGCGTGAGCGACCACGCCCGGCCAGATGGGAGGGATTCTTTTCAAATTATTGGGCAGCCTTGGGAAGTAATTTAGAATTTCTGACTGTGCACACGGCCGTGTGTGTTTAGACACAATCCTTTTGTTGAGATGTGTTTCTAGAACGTAGCCTGCTAAATGCAGACCTAGAATTCAAACTCCACCTCTGACTTCCAGAGGCTCCTCAAGTCACCCACACCTTTTGGTGGACTGAGATACCCTTGAATGCTCTCTGAGCTCTTAAAGACACCAGACTGGAGCCTTCGTGCAAGGCAGTGGTGCAGTGTCACGTTCAGGTCCTGGGTTTGAATCCTGGCTCTGCCATTGACTAGCTGGGTCTACTGGGGTGTATCTAAGCCTCAGTTTCCTTATCTCTGAGTTGTCATGTTCCTGACACACAGTAAGTACCCAATAAATTACAGCTAAATTATTATTTTTATTATTGTTACCACTCATTTGACTTCCACAATCCACAATCCAAATGGTGCTGAATGTCACGGTTTCTCCTTGAACGAGGATGAGGTGGAAGAGATTACCCTGGAGCTGAAGTCGTCATCAGGGAAGCTGTTGATGAGTTGGGCAAAAGCAGTAATGATGAGCTTTAAGGCATTGGGGATGAAAGGTCAGTCTGCATTGTGGGATAAAGCAGACACATTCCTTGCAACGCGCCGCTGAGGTGATGGTGTCCATTATCTCCGGAAATGAAGTATATAGATGTGGAGGAGGTTGGAGGTGGGATGCTCCTGGGACATGTGACTTTGTTTTGGGCAGCAGATGGGTATAGGGTTTTCTTTTTTTTTTTTTTTTTTTTTTGAGACGGAGTCTCGCTCTGTCGCCCGGGCTGGAGTGCAGTGGCCGGATCTCAGCTCACTGCAAGCTCTGCCTCCCGGGTTTACGCCATTCTCCTGCCTTAGCCTCCCGAGTAGCTGGGACTACAGGCGCCCGCCACCTCGCCCGGCTAGTTTTTTGTATTTTTTTTTAGTAGAGACGGGGGTTTCACCATGTTAGCCAGGATGGTCTCGATCTCCTGACCTCGTGATCCGCCCGTCTCGGCCTCCCAAAGTGCTGGGATTACAGGCTTGAGCCACCGCGCCCGGCTTAGGTTTTTAAATTTTAAATTCTCTATTATTTATTTTAAAATAGAGGCCAGAGGCGGTGGCTCATGCCTTTAATCCCAGTACTTTGGGGGCCAAGGCAGTTGGATTATCTGAGGTCAGGAGTTTGAGACCAGCCTGGCCAACATGGTGAAATGCCATCTCTACTAAAAATACAAATAAATAAATAAGTAAAAATAAAAATACAAAAAAAAAAAAAAAAAAAAAAAAAAAGCTGGGCGTGGTGGACGCCTGTAATCTCAGCTACTAGAGAGGCTGAGGCAGGAGAATTGCCTGAACCCTGGAGGCAGAGGTTGCTATGAGCCGAGATCGCACCATTGCACTCCAGCCTGGGTGACAAGAGTGAAACTCCATCAAAATAAAATAAAATAAAATAAAATAAAATAAATAAAATAAAATAAAGAGACAAGGTCTTGCTATGCTGCCCAGGCTGGTCTTGAACTCCTGAGCCCAAGCAATCCACTGTCTCGGCCTCCCAAAGCGCTGGGATTACAGATGTGAACCACTGCACTCTGCCTCCACTGGAGATTTTCATGCAGGAAAAAGACACGAGTTGACTTTTGTTTTAGTTGTAATCACATTCATAGCAATTATACCTTTCAGTACTGAGCATTTTCTTTGTGCTAGGCCTCAGCTAAGATACTTTATCATGAGCGATCTCATTGAATCCCACATTACAGATGAGGCTAGGAGAGTTCACCAAGCCCAGTCACATAGTGGAGCTGGGACAAACCACCACATTGGAAGAGTTCAATAAACGTTAGTCATTGTTATTTTTGCTGTTATTTGTTTTCATGAGCATCCCCTGGCATGCCAGCTGTTGGGTGGTACCTTTAGGTTTGAAACTGCCTGGGTTGGTGCCAGTGAGCTGGACTAATAAAGCCATTTCATCAGAGTAGGGTTCAGAATAGGGTGCACTACCAGCCTCTGCCCCTGCTCTCCCCTGTTGCTGTGGTTATAAGCCGGGCACCTGGTTCTCTCTTGGTCGCTGGCCCCTCTCGAGCTCAGGCCTGGGTGACCCTGCTCCCACCTGGTGTTGCTCCACGGCTGCCTCTCTGAGGTTGCCTCCTGCCTCCCTCTCTGGTTTCAGCTTTTCTACAGCTGAGCAGGGGGCAGACCCCACAGGTGGCAGGGTGCAGGTGAGCTGGAGGGACCAAGGCCAGGTGGCTATGGAAAGTCTCCAGGGGAGGCGAGGTGAAGGCTGGAAGGGCCCCAGCCAGGGAACTGAAGGAGAGAGCATAGCTTTCAGAAATACGCTGCATTTAGAATTGATAGCCTGTGACAACCTCACACCGCGAGAAAAGAGAGCAAGAAGTGAAAAATGAACACTACTTGCAGCTCGAATGACCTGATATCTCTGCGTGGTGAGCCTTACCCATTCCCAGAACTTTATTATTATTATTATTTATTATTTATTTTTTATTTTTGAGACAGAGGCTTGCTCTGTCACCCAGGCTGGAGTGCAGTGGTGCAGTCTCGGCTCACTACAGCTTCAACCTCCAGAGTTCACTCCATTCTCCTGCCTCAGCCTCCCGAGTACCTGGGACTACAGACACCCACCACCATGCCTGGCTAATTTTTGTGTTTTTAGTAGAGACGAGGTTTCACCCTGTTAGCCAGGATGTTC
Organism: Rhinopithecus roxellana; assembly: GCF_007565055.1. Taxonomy (NCBI): domain Eukaryota; kingdom Metazoa; phylum Chordata; class Mammalia; order Primates; family Cercopithecidae; genus Rhinopithecus; species Rhinopithecus roxellana. The sequence continues at coordinate 9,975,699 of NC_044563.1, read as the reverse complement.
TCTATCTCCTGACCTCGTGATCCACCCACCTCGGCCTCCCAAAGTGCTGGGATTACAGGCGTGAACCACCACACCCGGCCTTCCTGGAACTTTAAATACCATCTGTAGATTGACAGTTCCCAACTCCCTGGCTCCAGCCTTGAACACTTAGCTGCCCCTTTCTTCTTCACTTGGATGTCTCTCAAACGTTTCAAGCTCAGCATTTCCCAAATGGGACTCAAAGTGGAGCTCCAAAATGATTTGCCTCCCTCACCCCTGAACCTTCTTCTCCATCTCAACAAATGGTATCAACTCGCCCGCCTTCAAGCTAGAAAACTTGAGTGTTATCCTCGATGCCTCCCTCTTCTTCAGCCCTCACATCCCGTTGTCAGCAAGTCCCATCATTTCCACATTGGAAACACATCACAAAGGTGGCCAACTCTCCATCTCTACCACCACCGCTGCAGGTCAAGTCACCACCATCTCACCTGGATGGCTGTGAGTCGGCATGGTCCATGATCTTTCCAGCTCCAAATTTTAGCCACTAGAGTCTTTTAGGAACACACATTTGATTGTGAATCCTTATATCCAATGACTTCCAGCCACACTTAGCATAACAACCACCATCTTCCTGTGGCTTACAAGGTTCTACACCAGATCCCAGCTTCATCTGATGTCCCCTTTCCTCATCACTCTTGCCCCTCTAGCATCACTGGCTTCCTTTTGGTCCCCACACGCCACGTCTTTCCTTCCTTAGGTCCTCATCCAGGGTTCACCATCGTCTCCACTGTCGGGAATTCTTGTCCTTGCCTTTGAGTGGCTGGCTCCTTCCCATTGTTCAAACTTCAAGCTAAATGTCCCCCCTCAGGTCACTGTCCACGACCTAAGGGGCTCCACAGGCTCTCTCAGCATCCTCTTTAGCCAGTCATCTCATTCCGAGCATACACTGATCACAACTTGGAATTTTTTAGTTGTTCATCTTATTTATTGTTTCTCTCCCCCACTAGAGTGTCAACTCTACCATACCTATTGGAACATAGAAGGTGCTGACAGGAGTCACTGAGTTGACAAACAGGTAGATGACAAGGGTGTGAACTTCAGAGGTCCATGGGGCCGAGGGCCAGGAGAACACTGATATTCAAGGGGTGGGCAGAGGGGCTGTCAAGGAGACTTGATAAGGAGGGACACAGGGAGGAGGCAGTAACCAAGAGAAGAGGGTTACGTCGGCTGGGGAGGCTTTTCGCTGTGGGTAACAGCAAAGCTGTCCGGGTGATTAGATAAAAGGGTTGATTTTTCTCACAGTCTGGGTGTTCAGCAGCAAAGCTCTGTGTCAGTGTCACCGAGGCCCTCTTGCCCTTCTCGTAGCCTTGGATGCATCACATCCTCATATGATGCGTTCAAAGGCAGGAAACAGCAACAGCGTGGAACAGACGTTCTCCTCATGCCTCTTTTATTGGTAGGATGTGGGGTGGTGATGTTGGAGGGATCGTCCCCAGACGACCCCTGCTAATCTCCCCCTAGATCCCACTGGGCAGAAGGACACATACTTGCTTTGGACCAGGGGCTGTGCCTCTCTTGGTGAAATCAGAGAATCTCTTTCCTGTCCTTGAACAAACAGGATTCTTCCAGCCAAGGGGAGGGGAACGGCTTTTGAGTAACGAAGGAATAGCGCTTGCCATTAGCACATTTCATAAGGAAGAGTTTTTCTGCTGGGTTACTTGATGCAGAGGGTCGAGTGGGATGGTTGCTGAGAAGTAGCCGCTAGATGTGACACTCAGTGGACTATGTGTGGCCCTTGAGAAGGCCGTTTCCATAGAGCAGCTGGGTTTGATTGCACATTTTGGGGGGGGGGGAGGGGCTTAGGAATTACTGGGAGAAGTTTAGGAGATGAAGGGAGACTACCAGGAAGCCTGGTGTTGAAGGTAAGAGGAGATGTGGCATCATCACCAGGTGCAGGAGGCAGATACAGGGAGATCTTTTCAGTTTCGGGGAGACTTGATGATGTTTATAGGCTGAGCAAAATGAGTTGGCAAGAGAGAGGGTAAAGATTTTGGAGCAAGATGGGATAATTGATCCCCACATCCTGAAGGAGGCATGGAGGTGGCATGGAGGTGGCATCGAGTGCACAAGAGGTGGTGGTTGTCACTGGATCAAGCAGGAAGGCTTTTCTGAGAAGACCCTTTTGAGACAGGAGGGCAGGAGGGTGGATGACAAAACATGAAGATGCCCAGCCAGGACGGATTCCCCTTACTTTCCTTCGTGTGACAGTGGGCTCATTTAGAGATGAAATCCATGATCTTCGCCTCTCCTGCTTCTTTGTTTTAATAATCTGATATAATAGACTTTAGAAATCCCCAGTCCATATCTGCGTGGTTGTGCCCTGGGAAGTACCAGGACAAAGCTCACTCCTTGAGTTTTCTTGTTTGGATGAATGGAACCACCCAGTACATAGTCATGGGTGTGGTCATTATGGGATGCAATCCAGGGGGTGCAGGTCACTTAACACACAGCACAGAGCCACCAGATCCTGTGGAGTCAGGTGGGGAGCCAGACGGAGGGGGAGAGCCCTGAGCTGGGGAGAGAGGACTTGAGTTTCAGGTTCCAGGTTCAGGTCCTGGTCAAGCACTTACCAGCTAGGCTTCACTGGCACCCGCCGAGCCTGTGACCTCATCTGCAGAGGGGTGGGTTGGCAGCTCTTCTTCTCCCTTCCCTGCCCATAGTTACAAAATGTGCTGACTCCTTGTAGGAAATTAATCAAATGTCTTCCTGCCCCTCCTCCATCCCTCTCTGGGGAGCCTGCCCCTGCTCAGTACCACCCAGAATAGGATGATATTTTTGTTTTGGTTTGCTTGTGTGTTCATTTGTTTTGAGACGGTGTCTCGCTCTGTTGTCCAGGCTGGAGTGCAGTGGCGTGATCTTGCAACCTCCGCCTCCTGGGTTCAAGCGATTCTCCTGCCTCAGCCTCCTGAGTAGCTGGGACTACAGGTGCACGCTACTACACCCAGCTAGCTTTGTATTTTCAGTAGAGACAGGATTTCACTATGTTGGCCAGGCTGGTCTGGAACTCTTTTTTTTTTTTTTTTTTTGAGACGGAGTCTTGCTCTGTCACCCAGGCTGGAGTGCAGTGGCCGGATCTCAGCTCACTGCAAGCTCCGCCTCCCGGGTTCCCGCCATTCTCCTGCCTCAGCCTCCCGAGTAGCTGGGACTACAGGCGCCACCACCTCGCCCGGCTAGTTTTTTTTTTGTATTTTTTAGTAGAGACGGGGTTTCACCGTGTTAGCCAGGATGGTCTCGATCTCCTGACCTCATGATCCGCCCGTCTCGGCCTCCCAAAGTGCTGGGATTACAGGCTTGAGCCACCGGAACTCTTAACCTCAGGTAATCTGCCTGTCTCAGCCTCCCAAAGTGCTGGATTTATAGGCATGAGCCACTGCGCCCTGACTGTTGGTTTGTTTTCTGGGTCTTGCTTTGTCACCCAGGCTGGAGTGCAGCGGTGCAATTGCGGGTCACTATAGCCTCGACCTTCTGTGCTCAAGTGATCCTCCCCATTCAGCCTCCCAAAGTGCTGGGATTACAAGCCTGAGCCACTGTGCCTGACTGGGATGTTGTTTTTCTTCACCATTACCCCTGGTCTCTCACTTCTGGCATATTTCCTCCTTTGTTTTGGGGAATGATGGCATGGGGCCCAGGGAGTAGGGTTGGGAGCCAAACTTTTCTCCTCTATTTATTCAGATCGTAGCTATGGATGCAGCAAAAGCAAACAGAAGTTTGACTAGATATATGAGCTCAGTATTCCACAACATTTAAAGCTGGTGTGTACTTACGTAGGAGGCTTAAAACATAACATTAGGTTAAAATGAATAATAGCCCCAACAGGAAAAAAAATAGTGCATTCTAAAGAAGTTCTTAGCGGGAATGTTCAGAAGCTTGGTTGGTTTGACTGACACTAGCTCTGCATGTCTCCTTCCTGGTAGCTCCTTAATGCAGACCTCTGTTGCTCCCTGACTTCTCCATTGGGTCACATGTGGCCAGTAGCATGAGCATAATATCCCTATCATTGTTGTCTCGCAGGGTGAGAGTTCGGAAGGAGCCATATTTACTTTTAGGCCACCCTCTTTATTTATCTACCACGTGGGGTAGGACCGTGACCGAAGGAGGGCTCCATGCATGTCTCCTGTGTTGTTGGAGGAGGTAGTGTTGGTAATGGGCGAGGAGCAGAGTCATTTGGTTCCAGCAAAGCTGCTTCCATCAGATTGGTCCTGCCCCTTGGCTGGACTTCGCTTCATCATCTCTAAAATGAGATTAAAGATTGTTTCTCCCTCATGGGAAGGCTCCGGGATTCAGTGAGTTTATGCCTGTTTAGGAGAGTATCTGGCAAAGGGTCACCACCCTGTGCCATCACGTCTGCCCAGATGAAATCAGGTAATCAACTGACGCACCCGGAGTGCCCATCGCGCATGCATGCTGTGCCCCATGGGGAAGGGCATCAGATGTGACTCTGCCCTCAAGGAATCCGCATCTAGCAGGAGAAAGAAAACTGACACTGTGGAAATAAATAGAGGGCTAGAAGGCCAGCGGGACCTGCAGTTCCCCACGGCACGGACATCCTGGAGGGCGAGCAGCTGCCGGGCGGGGCCCGCTGTCAGCCAGCCCTGCCTCATCTCCTGGCAGCCAGAGCAGAGAGAAAGCAGAATCTGGTATTTATTGAGCGGTTGTTTCTAATTTCCTTCTGCTTTCGAGATCCTCTTCTGAGGGAGAACAACGCCTCGAATGATGGGGCACAGGTTTCCTTGGCTGGGCACCCACCCAGCTGTGGCAGAGGCCAGGCACTCACAGGGCCGGTGGCGTTTGATTCTGGTCTCTGAGAAGCTCCTCCGACAGTGGGGTTTTGTGGTTGGTTTCAGCCCCGGCCCATGGAACAAGTCCCCCCAGGCTCACTTATGAGTATTGTCTTTAAAATTTCCCTATCTGCCAAAGAAGAAGAGTCTTTTGTGTTATCGCCGGGGTTTCTTATGAGGCTGAGTGGGTGGAGGGGTCACTGAACCCCAGAACTCTCTGTAGGACCCACATCTGGAGCCAAGAGGCCGCTCTGTGCCACCACACTCCCCGGAGTGCCCATCGTGCATTGGAGGGGGACAGTGTCGGCCTCGAGTGCTGCCCTGGCAGTTCCCTTCACAGACCACGCCTGAGAGGACTCTCAGCAGAGGACCCTGGGCTGACATTTCTACAGCCGGTGCCTCATAAGGCTGGCCAGGGCAGGAGGCCCAGGGCTGAGTCCAAGGAATGGGGTGGGGTTTCCTCATTCCTTGCTGTCTTCATACTTGGCCTTCTATTTGTAGATTTCAGTAATTTATCAGTCTTTCTGGGTTCCTCTTTCATCACCAGAAGCAGAGTGAACCCAAGGTAAGAAACCCACATGCATAAAGGGCCGAGAGAGGCTAAGGGGCATTTGATGATGACTTTCAAGTCCATGGGGTTGTATCGAGGAAGATGCCATGGGAGTGGCAGCTGGGAGGGTGAGTGAGGGACTGCACAGTCCCAAGAGGCCCTGGCAGGTTCAGCTGTCTTCAAGATGAGCAAGACCCAGCTGGGCACAGTGGCTCACGCCTGTAATCCCAGCACTTGGGGAGGCTGAGGCGGGCAGATCACCTGAGGTTGGGAGTTCGAGACTAGCCTGACCAACATTGAGAAACCCCATCTCTACTAAAAATACACAATTAGCTGGGTGTGCCGGCGCATGCCTGTAATCCCAGCTACTCAGGAGGCTGAGGCAGGAGAATCGCCTGAACCGGGGAGGCGGAGGTTGCAGTGAGCTGAGATCGCACCATTGGACTCCAGCCTCGGCAACAAGAGCAAACTCCATCTCAAAAAGGGGCCAGGTGTGGTGGCTCACGCCTGTAATCCCAGCACTTTGAGAGGCTGAGGCAGGTGGATCACGAGGTCAGGAGTTCAAGACCAGCCTGGCCAATATGGTGAAACCTCGTCTCTACTGAAAAATACAAAAATTAGCCAGGCGTGGTGGCATGTGCCTGTAGTCCCAGCTACTTTGGAGCCTGAGGCAGGAAAATCTCTGGAATCTGGGAGGCGGAAGTCGCAGTGAGCCAAGATTGTGCCACGACACTCCAGCCTGGGCGACAGAGCAAGACTCTGTCTCAAAAAAAAAAAAAAAAAAAAGAAAGAAAGATGTTCAAGACTCAAGCCAGGTCTCCCAGGCTTAGGTCACCCAGGTACATCCTCATCCACATGCCATTCTCACTACCATTTGTTTAATATTTTCCTTTTTTTTCTTGAGATGGAGTCTTGCTCTGTCTCGCCCAGGCTGGAGTACGGTGGCACGCTCTCGGCTCACTGCAACCTCTGCCTCCCGGGTCAAGCAATTCTCCTGTCTCAGCCTCCCAAGAAGCTGGGACTACAGGTGTGCGCCACCACACCCAGTTAATTTTGTATTTTTAGTACAAACGGGGTTTCACCATGTTGGCCAGGCTGGTCTGGAACTCCTGACCTCAGGTGATCCGCCTGCCTTGGCCTCTCAAAGTGCTGGGATAACAGGTGTGAGCCACTGCACTTGGCCAAAGATTTTTCTCTAAATAGATTTATTTATTTATTTATTTTTAAGATAGAGTCTTACTCTGTCACCCAGGCTGGAGTGCAGTAGCACAATCACGGCTTGCCACAGCCGCGACCTCCCAGTCTCAGGTGATCCTCCTATCTCAGCCTCCTAAGTAGCTGGAACTACAGGAACACACCACCATGCCTGGCTAATTTTTGTATTTTTTGTAGAGATGGGATTTTGCCATGCTGCCCAAGCTGGTCTTGAACTCCTGGGCTCAAGCAATCTGCCTGCTTCAGCCTCCCACAAAGTGCTGGGATTTGACAATCTTAATCATTTAATTAAAAAAGAAACCTTTATGTCACTACTGTAAATGCAATTCAGCATTTTGCTGACAGACATTGAAATAAGTACAGACGGAACAGTTAAAAGCACTCATTCTGTCCCTTTGATATACTCTTGAACGCCACCCATTGCTTTGTATAAGGTCTCAGTGTATAAATCTTTCTGTATCATGGGGGCTCCATGCGCGTCTGATGGCGATGTTGACGGTGAGCTTGATGTTGTCAAGGAGTAGGGTGATTTGCGCTGACTTGTGACCCCACCAAAGAAACTGGGGATGACACCCCTGCTGCCTGACCAAGGGCTTGCTGGCTCCATATCAGTATCTCTAACAGGGGAGGACGACAGTGGCTGCTTCAGAGGGCTTGGTGAGGGTGAACTGGGCTCCAGGAGGATTTATTTGTTTATGTATTTATTTGTTTTTGAGACCAGGCTTGGTGGCTCACGCCTGTAATCCCAGCACTTTGGGAAGCCGAGTTGGGTGGATTACTTGAGGTCAGGAATTTGAAACCAGCCTGGCCAACATGGTGAAACTCCATCTCTACTGAAAATACAAAAATTAGCTGGGCATGGTGGCACACTCTTGTAATCCCAGCTGCTCGGGAGGCTAAGGCAGGAGAATCACTTGAACCTGGGAGGTTTAGGTGAGCCAAGATCACGCCACTGCACTCCAGCCTGGGTGGCAGAGTGAGACACCATCTCAAACAAAAATAAAATAAAATAAAATATTTATTTTTGAGACAGGTTCTGACTCTGTCACCTAGGCTGGAGGGCAGGGGCTCCATCACAGGTCACTGCAGCCTCTGCCTCCTGGGCTCAAGTGATCCTCCTGCCTCAGCCTCCTGAGTAGCTGGGATCACAGGTGTGCATGGTACCTCACCAGGCTAATTTAAAAATTTTTTTGTAGAGTCTGGATGTGGTGGCTCACACCTGTAATCCCAACACTTTGGGAGGCCGAGGTGGGCAGATCACTTGAGGTCAGGAGTTCGAGACCAGCCTGGCCAACATGATGAAACCTCATCTCTACTAAAAACACAAAAATTAGCCTGGTGTGGTGGCACATACTTGTAATCCCAGCTACTCAGGAGGCTGAGGCAAGAGAATTGCTTGAACTCAGGAGGTGCAGGTTGCAGTGAGCTGAGATAATGCCACTGAACTCCAGCCTGGGCAAGAGTTAAAAAAAAAAAAAAAAAAAAAAAAAAAAAAAAAAATTATACAGACCATATATCTCTATGTTGCCCAGGCTAGTCTTAAACTCCTGGGCTCAAGAGATCTACCCGTCTTGGCCTCCCAAAGTGCTGGGATTACAGGCATGAGCCACTGTGCCCAGCCACCCTGTAGCATTTATAAAGTGTTGAGAAATAGTATCTGGCACGTAGTAAGCATTTAGCAGATGTGAACCCCCACTTTAACTTGGGAGATTTTGGCTGAGGGCCCTCGACTGTCCTGGCGATCTGCCTTTGTGGAGATGGGGCCGGGACAGACACTGCCAGGCTCCCTCTGGCTCTCTGCAGATCTCTGTTGCTCCCTGACTTCTCCATTGGGTCAGGTGTGGCCAGGTAGCATGAGCATCATTTCCCTCCTGATTATAGGGTTAAACTAAGATGTGATCAGGCCAGGCGTCATCACGAAATATCCCCACTGCAATCGGTGGTCATCTCTGTCCACTAGAGGCTCAGAAACGGGCTCCCAGGGATGAAGACTGGTGTGCACTGCTGGGGGCTTGTGGGATCTGTGTCTGCCGTTCCCTCTGGCCAGCCACGGGTTGTTTCTGGAATGGGACTCGTGGCTGGGAGGGAGGAAGGAGCTGTGGGAAGCAATCCCAGGTTCCTTGGTGGGGCTGGAAACTCTGCCTCAGGCCCTGGAATTTTGACTTCCTGTTTGGCCTGGCACTTGTTCCCCCACATTTTCAGCTCTGACACATCCTCTCCCTCCTCCTGTCAGCATCGTTTCCTCATCGTAAAATGAGGGGGTTGCACTAGATCATATCTAAGGCCCCTGTGGGCTTGAGGAAGCCACGATTCTACCTCCCGGCCACCCCCTCACTTTTCTCTCAGGCCTCTTGATTGACAGTGAGTGGAGAGGTGGGAAGAAGGAGAGAAATCACAATAGCTGTGCATCAGGCCACCCGCAGGATGGCCCCGCGGCAAAGAACCGCACAGTCCAAAATGTGAAGAGTGCCAAGGTGGAGAAACCCTGTTTGAGGGAAGGAAAGACAGAAGAGAGGAAATACTCAAAAGCCAAATGGGAATGCGGCTGGGCATAGTGGCTCATGCCTATAATCCTAGCACTTTGGGAGGCGTAGGCAGGTGGATCACTTGAGGTCAGGAGATCGAGACCAGCCTGGCTAACATGGCAAAACCTCATCTCTACTAAAAATACAAAAATTAGTCGGGTGTGGTGGTGGGTGCCTGTAGTCCCAGCTACTCGGGAGGCTGAGGCAGGAAAATCACTTGAACCCAGGAGGCGGAGGTTGCAGTGAGCTGAGATCGCGCCACTACTCTCCAGCCTGGATGCTAGAGCGAGACTCCATCTCAAGAAAAAAAAAAATCACACGAAAATCCAAAACAAACCAAAAAGAAAAATGCACAAATGCAGTACAAATAATAAATGGTTAGACAAATGATAATGAAAAGGAACACTTAGGGATAAAACAAAATGCATAGGAAAAGGGTTTATGAAGGAGACTGGACAAAGTTGCCAGGATAGGGAAGGATGTGTTTGCAAAGTGGTCATAGCTGGGCTGGGTCGAGTTTAAGGTGCTGGCCTTAGGGTACTAACCAGCATTCACTTTACAGATGAGAAAACTAGGGAAAGTCGGAGGGATGGGTGTCCTCCCCTCTTCTTCCTGGTTCACTTTGGAAGATGCCATCACTGTTAGGGACCCCTCCTATGGGATTTCAGCAATGCAGCCAGGTCAGCAGTGGTACCTACTGATGCCACACAACAACCTTAGGATGGCAGGCTGCCTAGTCCAAAGGCCCAGGAAGTCATTACCGTATGAGCATTATCATGCAAGCCGGTCATGGTTAGTTTTTCTATGAGACCTTTGCTCCTCGTTGAATTAACGACAAATCAGTTGTCTCCATGCCAGAGGAAGATACCACATAAAGCAAGACTAAAATGAGCAGAGAACAGAGAATGTCTTCACGGCCTTAGGGATGGGCAAACATTTCTAAAACAGAATGCGAACAGCACTAACCATAGAATAAAAATCGATGAATTGGACTTTATCAAAATTAAATCCTCTCTTCATCCAAGGGCACCATTAAAAAATGAAAAGGCAAGCCTCAGACTTGGAGAAGATATATATCTGCAATACATGTATCTGATGAAGTATTCGTTTCTAGAATATTTGAAGTACTGCAGATCAATAAGAAAATTAAAAATGACCCAATTAAAAAAATGAGAAAAAGAGGCCGGGTGCGGTGGCTTATGCCCATAATCGGCACTTTGGGAGGCCGAGGCAGGTGGATCACCTGTCAGGAGTTCGAGACTAGCCTGACCAACATGGTGAAACCCTATCTCTACTAAAAATACAAAAATTAACTGGGTGTGGTGGTGGGTGCCTGTAATCCCAGCTACTTAGGAGTCTGAGGCAGAAGAATTGCTTGAACCTGGGAGGCAGAGATTGCAGTGAGCCGAGATCACACTACTGCACTCCAACCTGGGAGAGAGAACAAGACTCAGTCTCAGGAAAAAAAAAAAAAAAAAAAAGAGAGAGAGAAAGACTTGACCAGGCACTAACAAAAGAGGATATCCAGATGGCCAAATACACTGTGAAAAGGTGCTCAATATCATCATTCACCAGAAAATGCAAATTTGCTGGGAGATTAGCTGAGCCTGGTTGCACAAGCCTGTAGTCTCAGTTACTTGGGAGGTTGAGGGGGGAGGATCACTTGAGCCTAGGAGTTTGAGGCTGCAGTGAGCTATGATCATGCCACTGCACTCTGGCATTGGTGACAGAGTGCAAAAGAAAAAAAAAAGAACAACACACACACACAAAACTCCCACAAAAAGATACTACTACACACCCACCATAATAGCTAAAATGAAAAGACTCACAATACCAAGTGTTGCTGAGGATATGGAACAACTAGAACTATTGTGTATTGCTGTGGGAAGTGTGGAAGAGGTACAGCCACTGGCAACATTTTTTTTTTTTTTTTTTTTTGAGAGGGAGTCTCGCTCTGTCGCCCGGGCTGGAGTGCAGTGGCCGGATCTCAGCTCACTGCAAGCTCTGCCTCCCGGGTTTACGCCATTCTCCTGCCTCAGCCTCCCGAGTAGCTGGGACTACAGACACTCGCCACCTCGCCTGGCTAGCTTTTTGTATTTTTTAGTAGAGATGGGGTTTCACCGTGTTAGCCAGGATGGTCTCAATCTCCTGACCTCGTGATCCACCCGTCTCAGCCTCCCAAAGTGCTGGGATTACAGGCTTGAGCCACCGCGCCTGGCCCCGGCAACATTGTTTGGCAGATTATATTAAAGCTATAGATATGCCTGCTCTACAACCCAGTAATTCTACTCCTAGATATATAAACCTAAGGGATTTGGCTGGGCGTGGTGGTTCACGCCTGTATTCCCAGCACTTTGGGAGGCCAAGGTGGGTGGATAACCTGAGGTCAGGAGTTCAAGACCAGCCTGGCCAATATGGTGAAACCCCATCTCTACTAAAAATACAAAAAAATTAGCTGGGTGTGATAATGAGTGCCTGTAATTCCAGGTACTCAGGAGGCTGAGGCAGGAGAATCACTTGAACCTGGGAGGTGGATGTTGCAGTGAGCCAAGATTGCACCATTGCACTCCATCCTGGCAGACAGAGTGAGACTCCTTCTCAAAACAAAACAAAAAAACCTAAGGGATTTGAATGCCTATGCTGACAAGAATGTTCAAAGGAGTTTCTCCAAACCTGAAACACCCCAAATTCCCATCAACAGAAGATTGGAGAAATAAATTGGTGGTCTATTCATGTAAGAGTACTATGTAATGATGAAAAGATTATATGCTCTGATTCCATTAATACATAGTTCAAAAAGAGGCAAAGCTGATCTATGATGAATCAAATCGTGGTTCTGTCTGGTGGGGATATGGATTGGGAGAGTGCATGAGGGAACCTTTTGGGGTGCTGGAAATATTCCTTATGTGGCCTGCGGTGGTGGTTATAGAAATGCCTGTTTATGAAAATGATTATCAAGCTGTCCATTGTGTACTTTATGTACTCTGATGAATGTATGTTATACTTCTATTTTTTTTTTTTTTTGAGACAGAGTCTTGCTCAGTCGCCCAGGCTGGAGTGCAGTGGCGCGATCTTGGCTCACTGCAAACTCTGCCTCCCGGGTTCATGCCATTCTCCTGGCCTCAGCCTCCCGAGTAGCTGGGACTACAGGCGCCCACCACCATGCCTGGCTATTTTTTTTGTAGTTTTGGTAGAGACGGGGTTTCACTGTGTTAGCCAGGATGGTCTTGATCTCCTGACCTCGTGATCTGCCCGCCTCGGCCTCTCAAAGTGCTGGGATTACAGGCGTGAGCCACTGTGCCCAGCCTATACTTCTATTTTTTAAAAATGAAGAGAAATGCAGATTCTCATGTCCGAGAAGTAATAGCAATAATAATTTATGGAGTACCCAGTATGTGCCTGGTTGCTTTATAGAGATTGTTTGCCTTAATCCATCTAAACAACCTGTCAAAACGATATTCTTTTCTTGTTAGAGAGGAGGAAACTGAGGCTTAGAGAGGGACAATAGCTTGTCTGAGTATCACAGCTGGTAAGTGTGGGAGTCAGGTCTTGAACTCCATATTCTGCACTGTTGCCACTTGGCTTGGGATGTTGAGAGTGAATCTTGGTACAGCATCAAAGCTCTCTGTGTTGCTTGCTACTCCCCCGGAGCATCAGATGTTGCAAACACCATTCTTTAAAGAGAACTTCATTGTGTGAACCCCAAGTTCCCCCACCTTCTTCAAAACATAAACATAGATTGGAAAGCCCAGCCCCTTTATGAACCCTTTCCATGAATTTGTTCCAATCAGGAAAAGAGCCTGCAGCTTCCTCCCCACCCTGTCCATCCTAACTGTTCTGTGTTGTTAATTCTCTGAGAATGAAAGGGAATGGGCTAGCCCATCCCCTGGCTTGAGTGCAGTTAATATTGTGAGCCAGGCTTGAACTCCAGCTCCGCTCCTTTTAAACAGTGAGGCCCTTGGGTAGTTATTTAACTTCTCAAAGCCTTTGTTTCCTGAAAACAGTGAAAAGCGACAGTGGTACTTCCCTTCTAGTCTCACTGTGAGAGTTAAACGCGGTCGTATGTAAGAAGTGCTCAGCTCAGCGACAGGTTCATAGCAAGTGTGCAATAAAAGGTGTGTAGAAATGTCAAAGCTGGCTGGGTGCGACCAGCCTGCAATCCCAGCACTTTGGGAGGCCAAGGCAGGAGGATTGCTTGAGTCCAGAGTTCAAGACCAGCCTGAGCAATATAGTAAGACCCCATCTCCAAAAAGATAAATAAATAAATAAAGCTTTCACTTTCCTGGTGCCTGATTCCTTCCAAGCCTCTTAAAGAGGCTTAGCACCTTTGCCCTCTAAATAATTCAACACACATTTGGAAGAAAGAAGTTATGTGAATGGCTTCTTCACAAAGTGTAACATATAGTGAATAAATGGGGCAGAATTGCAGTGCTTCAGCAAGGAAAGGGGGGCGTTTCGAACTAGAGTGGTCAGATGGAGGTATTATTTGGCTGAGTCTTCAAAAATGGGTAGGATTTAGGCACAGAGAGAAGACCAGGAAGGTCATTCTCAATTAGGGAGAGGGCAGGAGGTAGTTCCTAGGAGCCAAGGTCAAGTTTGGGAAGGGTGAGCAGGTGATTTTGGTTGGTGCTTGAAACTTGTGTAGGGGCTAGTGGAAGATAAAGTAGGAAAGGAGGCCTGGTTCCAGATGAGGTCGCATTAAGAAAGCTGGAATTTTTTTTTTTTTTTTTTTTTTTTGAGACAGAGTCTTGCCATGTTGCCCAGGCTGGAGTGCAGTGGCAGGATCTTGGATCACTGTGCAACCTCTGCCTCCCGGATTCAAGTGATTCTCCTGCCTTAGCTTCCTGAGTAGCTGGGATTACAGGTGTGCGCCACCACGCCCGGCTAATTTTTGTATGTTTTTTTTTTTTGGAGAGGCGGGGTTTCACCATGTTGGTCAGCCTGCTCTCGAACTCCGAACCTTAGGTGGTCTGCCTGCCTTGGCCTCCCAAAGTGCTGGGATTACAGGCATGAGCCACTGCACCCGGCCGGAAAGCTGGATTTGTTTCTGTTGGAAAAGGAGTTGCTGCACTTTCCTGAGTGCAGGAGGTGTAAGATGGAGCCAGGGGCATGCAGGCCCACGTGGGAGGTGAGAGAGACCAGGCCAGGAGGCCCATGAGAGGACAACCTGCGCGTTCATGGGAGTCAGATGGGGATGAGTTGGCTGTGACTTAGGGAGGAGGCACTGAGCTGGGACAGAAGATGTAGGTAGGCTCCAGGAGATGACAGGGAGGGAAGGTGAAGGCCTATGAAGGCTCAAAGCCAATTGCTCGGATTCATGAAGAAGAAGGGGTTCATGAAGAGGGAAGGGAAGAGAGAAAGTCAGTTTGGAGATGATAATGAAAAGGATTTCTTTTTTTTTTTTTTTTTTTTTTTTTTTTTTTTTGAGACGGAGTCTCGCTCTGTCACCCAGGCTGGAGTGCTGTGGCCGGATCTCAGCTCACTGCAAGCTCCGCCTCCCGGGTTCACGCCATTCTCCTGTCTCAGCCTCCCGAGTAGCTGGGACTACAGGCGCCGCCACGTCGCCCGGCTAGTTTTTTGTAGTTTTTAGTAGAGACGGGGTTTCACCGTGTTAGCCAGGATGGTCTCGATCTCCTGACCTCGTGATCCGCCCGTCTCGGCCTCCCAAAGTGCTGGGATTACAGGCTTGAGCCACCGCACCCGGCGAAAAGGATTTCTTAATGGCTGAGGCTGGAGGTGGCAGCTGTTTTCATGGTTCCTACCTTCCTCTGTTATTTGAATGTTCCTGGGAACACACTGTCCCCTCCTGGTCTCAGGCTTGTATAGGGGACACCAAAAGGACAGACTTGGGCTTTAAAGCTTCCTTTCCACCCTTGCCTCACAGAAACCACACAGAGGGAGGCGTGGCAAGACCAAAAGAGTCCCAACAGCAGGATCCTTTCCAAATCTATCCTTTCCAGTGGCAAGCATTTGTTTAAATGCCCTGGCAAGGAGTGGGGGGACCTTCTTTCAGTTTGTGCAAAGTTAACGAACTGTCTTCTGATTTTATGGAGAGTTGCAAATAGTGTGTTGAATAAAAATCTCTTTGTTGTTGTTCTACAGGGCTGTAGAAATGGCCAGGAAGAAAGCCACCCCCTCTTAAGGCTGTTTTGTGACCATTCTTTGGAGCATTGTTCTAAAAATGGGAAATTACATATTGCTGTGCCAAGAGCAACAAACACCTGCAGTTAAAGGAACACCTTCCACGAGGCGGCTTTTCGGAGTATGCATGATTATAGCTCCAGCCAGGCCGGACCGAGGGCTGCTGCAGAAGCTCTGCTTGGTGCATTTCTTTACTTGCAAGGGGACAGAGTGTGGGCTTAGATTTGGGACTAGACGGGGCTTTGGCAGCTATGGGGCTCAGGTGATTATCCTTCACTCATTTATCCAATAAACATTTATCAAGCATCTATTCTTGTGTCAGCCTTTGTGGTTTTCTCTGTTCCCTTCCCTGGCGTTGTGAGAATTCCTGGGAGAGTTGGCCACAGGCAGCAGCTTGCCGTCCCTATTTTCTTTCAGTTTTCAGAGTCAGCGCATGACTGCTGCCTCCACATGACCGAGAACCCCCGCGCATTCTCTCCTTTCTCTCTTTTCTTTCCCCCTCTTACATCCCTTGCTCCTCCTCCCCTTTCTCTTTCCTCTTTATGTATCTAAAAAAGGAGAAATGTAATTTTTTTTTTTTTCGAGACAGTATCTCACTCTGTCACCCAGTCTGGAGTGCAGTGGCATGATCTCAGCTCACTGTAACCTCCGCCTCCCGGGTTCAAGCGATTCTCGTGCCTCATGCTCAGTAGCTGGGATTACAGGCGCCTGCCACCACGCCTGGCTAATTTTTGTATTTTTTTTTTTAGTAGAGATGGGGTTTCACCACGTTGGCCAGGCTGGTCTCAAACTCCTGACCTCAAGTGATCCACCTGCCTTTGCCTCCCAAAGTGCGGGGACTACAGGGATGAGCCACCATGCCTGGCCAATAAATGCACTTTTTTAATACGCCAATCGATACATTTCTTCAGGCACACGCTTTTTCAAAGTTTCCTGTCGCTGGGGGTCGGTCTGAAATTCTTAATCTATGCTGGTAGATGTTAAAAGATAATTTTTGATTATCTGGTTAATATTTAACTTTTGTCAACATTGATATTGCAAAATAATCAGGTCTTGAAATTTATCAAGCATGGAATGAATACCATTCAGATGGAATGGTTTAAGAGGAATCCAGTTTCATAAACTAATCTCATCTTTTTTTTTTTGAGATGCAATTTTGCTCTTGTTGCCTGGGCTGGAGTGCAATGGCATGATATTGGCTCCCTGCAACCTCCGCCTCCTGGGTTCAAGCGATTCTCCTGCCTCAGCCTCCCAAGTAGCTGTGATTACAGACACCTGCCACCATGCCCAGCTAATTTTTGTATTTTTAGTAGAGATGGGGTGTCTCCATGTTGGTCAGGCTGGTCTCAAACTCCTGACCTCAGGTGACCCACCTGCCTCAGCCTCCTAAAGTGCTGGGATTACAGGCGTGAACCACCATGCCTGGCCAACTAATCTCATCTTTATCTAGAAACAGAAAAGCAAGAAGCAACGGAATACAATGAATTTCAAACTTTTTTTGCATTTTGGTTAGAACTTCCTGGCCGGGCGCGGTGGCTCAAGCCTGTAATCCCAGCACTTTGGGAGGCCGAGGCGGGCGGATCAAGAGGTCAGGAGATCAAGACCCTCCTGGCTAACACGGTGAAACCCCGTCTCTACTAAAAATACAAAAAAAAACTAGCCGGGCGCGGTGGCGGGCGCCTGTAGTCCCAGCTACTCGGAGGCTGAGGCAGGAGAATGGCGGGAACCCGGGAGGCGGAGCTTGCAGTGAGCCGAGATCGCGCCACTGCACTCCAGCCTGGGTGACACAGCGAGACTCCGTCTCAAAAAAAAAAAAAAAAAAAAAGAACTTCCTGCCCACAGAGCATATGAATTCCTCAAATGGGTCAGCCAGAGAGTAATGGGAGGTCTTTTTGGGGGTCCAGGGTCATGTCTCAGGGGCCACTTGGTTATTGATGTGGTCCTCCTGGAAGCAGAGAGATGGAATAAAAAGGTTAGGAGGCCAAGGAGGGCGGATCACGAGGTCAAGAGATTGAGATCATCCTGGCCAATATGGTGAAACCCCATCTCTACTAAAAATACAAAACTTAGCCGGGCATGGTGGCAGGCGCCTGTAGTCCTTGCTACTCGGGAGGCTGAGGCAGGAGAATCACTTGAACCTGGGAGGTGGAGATTGCAGTGAGCCAGGATGGCGCTACTGCACTCCAGCCTGGCAACAGAGTGAAACTCCGTCTCAAAAAAAAAAAGGTCTCGAGTCCTGTAATGTACTTAATTTACTGTCTTGGCTTCTACCATCATTTCAATTTTTCCACTAGAGGGTCCAAAGTAGAATCCTGCTGCTGTGATCAAGTGCTTGACGCAGATGCACGTTCGAATGATTTATTTTCCTTTTGCTTTCTTGGACTTTCTAATTTTTCTACAATGAGTAGCAAGATAACTAAAATGTGAATCATGCCGTCATAGGACTCATATTCTAGAGAAGGCAACAGTTACAAGCAAACATGCTACAGTAAGATAAATACATGATTTATCCCACTGTAAATAGCTGCCCCAGATGAGGGGTGTGGGAGCCCAGCAGCGGAGAGAGCCCCTGAACCTCAGGGCACAAAGTGCTGGGTAGGGAGAGCAGGGAGAAAGAGCCTACAGACTAAGTCTTGAAAGAATCTGAAGGGGGCCAGACTTAGCAAATGAAATAGAATATGCCGGTTAAGTGTGCATTTTAGATAATGAAACGATTTTTAGTGTAAGTATGTATTATACTAAAGTATTGCATGAGTCTTGAAGGATGGAGTTTGGTTCTTCCAGGGACTTTGGGAAGTGAAAGCATTTCACTTAGGTCAGTGGGAACTGCCTCTGCAAAAGTGTGGAAGTGTGAATGGCATGGATTTGTTGCCTGTTTCAAATGTGAACATCTGTGCCTCGACGTGAATCAACGAGCCTTACGGAGAGGGCAGTTTTATTTCTGAGCAACATCCACTGCTCCACCCTCAAAGCAAGGGGTAGGTGGGAAGCAGCAGGATTTGAGGCCAGAGTGGGAAGCAGGGCCATCTCCAAGAGCCTTTGATGATGCGTGAGGCTTGGTGAGGGGTTTGGACTTTATCCGACAGGGGACCAGGAAGAGGGAAGGATTTTAAGCAAAAGCATGAACTTCCTGTTTGATTTTTGGCAATCATGGGAAGGAAGCAAGACTAAAATCTTAGAGACTATTTAGGAGGCAGATTAACGGCCCCTCAAGGATGTCCACATCCTAATCCCCAGACCCTGTGGATGTGTTAGGTTACCTGGCAAGAGAGAATTAGGGTTGCACATGGATGAAAGTTTCTCATCAGCTGACTGTGAGATGGGGAGGTTGTTTTGGAGTATCTGATGGGCCCAGTGTAATCACAAAGATCCTTATGAATGGAAGTGGGAGGCAGAAGAGGCGATCAGCATCGGAGAGTGACTTGCAGAGGCTGCCCTGCTGACTTTGAAGATGGGGAAGGGGCCATGAGCCAAGTAATGCAGGTGGCCTTTAGAAAGTGCCAAAAACAAGGGTACAGATTCTCCCCTGGAGACTCCAGAAAGAATGCAGCCTGCCAACACCTTGGTTTTTAGCCCAGTGAGATGCATTTCAGACGTCTGGCCTCCAGAACGAGAAGATCACAAATTTGTGTGTTTTAAAGTTATTAAGTCTGCGGTAAGTTGTTAGAGCAGCCATAGAAACTAATGTAGAGGCTGTTTGCAATGATCCAGGTCACAGATGGTGAAGGCCTGGAATTGGCAATAGGGTCAAGAGAAGGGGATAAGGGCTGGGCGCGGTGGCTCACGCCTGTAATCTCAACACTTCGGAAGGCTGAGGCAGGCAGATCATTTGAGTCCAGGAGTTCGAGACCAGCCGGACCAACATGGTGAAACCCATATCTGTGAAAAAATACAAAAACTAGCTGGGCGTGGTGGTGTGCGCCTGTCGTCCCAGCTAGTCAGGAGGCTGAGGGAGGAGGATTGCTTGAGCCTGGGAGGCGGAGGTTGCAGTGAGCAGTGATCGCGACCCTGCACTCCAGCCTGGGTGACAGAGTGAGACCCTATCTCAAAAAATACATAAATAACATAAATAAATAAATAAATAAATAAATAAATAAATAAAAATAAAGGGATCAATTCCATGTAAGTTGAGATGGACTCAGACTGACCGGACACCTAAGGTCAGGAGGTCAGGAGATTCCCCTAGCCCAGCAATCCTTTCTCCTCTCCTGATGCCCCAAGGCCTGCTCCTCCTTCCACAGCTCCCAGGGAGCCTCTGATCAAGTCTCTATCCTGTCCTAGGGCTGGTTAGTTCCTACTTTTGTGATAGGGGCCTAAGAGGGAAGTCTTCTTTATTTTTATTTTTCAGATGGAGTCTCATTCTGTCACCCAGGCTGGAGTGCAGTGGTGTGATCTC
Organism: Rhinopithecus roxellana; assembly: GCF_007565055.1. NCBI lineage: Eukaryota > Metazoa > Chordata > Mammalia > Primates > Cercopithecidae > Rhinopithecus > Rhinopithecus roxellana. The sequence goes on along the minus strand of NC_044563.1, from coordinate 9,956,055 downwards.
AGTTCACTGCAACCTCGGCTCACTGCAACCTCCGCCTCTGTAACCTCTGCCACTGCAATCTCTGCCTCCTGGGTTCAAGCGATTCTCCTGCCTCAGCTGTAGCTGGGACTACAGGCATGTGCCACCACGCCCGGGTAATTTTTGTATTTCTAGTGGAGGCGGGGTTTCGCCATGTTGGCCAGGCTGGTCTCAGACTCCTGACTTCTGGTAATCTACCTGCCTCAGCCTCCCACAGTGCTGGGATTACGGGCTTGAGCCACTGCACCCAGCCCTAAGAGGGAACTCTAAAGGTAGCTCTATAAGTATCTGCCACACACAGGGTGACTGTGAAACCGCCTTTGCAAAAATTACAACTGAGGAAATTAGGACAGTGAAAGAGATCAGACCTAACCGACTCCATCTTGCTTTTAACCTTTAAGCTGTCCTTGTTCATTCCTGGGCATAGGCCTGAACTAACTTTGGGAAAGAATTCCGTTCATGTTTTGACTCTGAAACAAAATTGATAATAGCTATTTCCCTAAAAAGCTATTTCCCCAAAAAAACAAAAAAACCCGTTGTTGCCTGTGGACCAGTCTGCCTTTGCAGGACTAACAAATTAGCTACAAGATTAGAAATTTAGTTTAGGGGTCATGCAGCCTCTGGCTCCGAGAGTCTGAGCCTCCCCAGATTGCTCCTGCAGATAATATCACTATTGTAAAATCTATTTTTTTTTTTTTTGAGACGGAGTCTCGCTCTGCTACCCAGGCTGGAGTGCAGTGGTGCCATCTCAGCTCACTGCAAGCTCCGCCTCCCGGGTTCCCGCCATTCTCCTGCCTCAGCCTCCCCAGTAGCTGGGACTACAGGCGCCGCCACCACGCCCAGCTAATTTTTTGTATTTTTAGTAGAGACGGGGTTTCACCAAGTTCGCCAGTATGGTCTCCATCTCCTGACCTCGTGATCCGCCTGCCTCGGCCTCCCAAAGTGCTGGGATTACAGGCGTGAGCCACCGCGCCCGGCCACTATTGTAAAATCTAAGATCAGTGTTTGAGATATTTTGCAGACCCTGCACTCGATGGATCAGCTGACACCACCCAGACTGGTAATCTGGCTCAACCATTTCTGTCATCCTACCCAGGAACAGAAGACAGTAAGAAAACCACACTTCCACCCTCTATGATTCCATCTCCAACCTGACCAATCAGCACTCCACACTTCCCAAGCCCCTACCCACCAAATTATCTTTAAAAACAAAGATCCCTAAATGCTCAGGGAGACTGATTTCAGTAATAATAAAACTCCAGTCTCCCACACACCTGGCTCTGTGTGAATTACTCCTTCTCCACTGCAATTCCCCTGTCTTGATAAATTGCCTCTGTCTAGGCAGCGAGCAAGGTGAACCCACTGGGCAGTTACAGCTGTGGGCACATAACTGCGGGTATTTTAGGAGTTAACTAGACTCTTGTGATAAACTGGGAATCCATTCATCTAATGGGGGAACAAATCTGAGTTCCGAACCCTCGGTTTATCAGTTCCCAAGCTGGCAAGCAATTCCCATGCTAGCTTAGGTGAATGTATTTTCAGATTTTATTTTATTTTACTTTTGAGACAGAGTTTTGTTCTTGTTGCCCAGGCTGGAGTGCAATGGTGCGATCTTGGCTCACCGCAAATTCTGCCTTCCAGGTTCAAGCGATTCTCCTGCCTTAGCCTCCCAAGTAGTTGGGATTACAGACATGCGCCTCCATGCCGGGCTAATTTTGTGTTTTTAGTAGAGACGAGGTTTCTCCATGTTGGTCAGGCCCGTCTTGAACTCCCGACTTCAGGTGATCCGCCCGCCTCAGCCTCCCAAAGTGCTGAGATTACAGGTGTGAGCCACCGCGCCCAGCCTATTTTCAGATTTTTTTTGCATGTACTATAGCTTTATAATGTTAGTTTGCTCATGGAAATATGTTGGGTGGCTAACTACTGATGATTCATCCTCACATTATCCCCATGTGCCTGTTGGTGTATTCTGAAAGTGGTTGGGAGGAACATCCCCTAATTACATGTTTCTGAATGCCTTGTTTGTGTGGCCTCATCATCATCATCAATAAAGCTTCTCTTTATCATCTATCTGAAACCATTTTGAGAGGCAGTCACCCCTATGGTGATTACTGCCCACAAATCCCTTGGCATTTGAAAACAGCAGGCCTTGCATCAGCTGCAAACTAGACATAATTTTATCCATATCATCGTGATAAGGCTGATGAAGGCTGGTTTTGCTTCTTCTTCCTGCCTCATGAGTCATTTGCAGATATTTCTGTCAGGCTAACCTCAACTGTCTCGCGTGTACAACTGCAGCTTTCCTACTGATCAATTAGTCCAGGCACATTGACACAAGCCCCTGGATTTTGCAACAGGATGGCGGTGTTTGATAATTACCATTCTGCTTTACTTTTCCTCCAGAGTAAGTTTCCTTTGGTTTCAGGTTTCAGGGGCAACAGATACTTTCAAAAAAGTTTTTCACTCAGATTCAGTTTTCTTGACAACATGATCAAGAAATGTGGTCTTTTCCTCCCATGGGTTCCTCAAAGGTATCAATGCTAAAATTACTATCATACTAAAAATACATTTGTTATTTTTAATCTTCTTTTTTGCTTTGATGAGTTTTGTTTATTTTTTGCTTTTGTTTTTTTTTTGTTTTTGTTTTTTGAGACAAGGTCTTGCTCCGTCACCCGAGGCTGGAGTGCAGTGCTGAGATCTCAGCTCACTGCAACCTCTGTCTCCTGGGCTCGAGTGATCCTCCCACCTCAACCTCCTGAGTAGCTGGGATTACAGGCATGTGCCACCACACCCAGCTAATTTTTGTAGGTTTTTTTTTTTGTAGAGGCAGAGGTATCACTATATTGTCCAGACTGGTCTCAACTCCTGGACTCAGGCTATCTGCCAGCCTTAGACTACCAAAATGCGGGGATTACCAGCACTTTGGGAGGCTGAGGAGGATGGATCACCTGAGGTCAGGAGTTTGAGACCAGCCTGGCCAACATGGTGAAACCCTGAGATACAAAAATTAACTGGGCGTGGTGGCAGACACCTGTAATCCCAGCTACTTGGGAGGCTGAGACTGGAGAATTGCTTGAACCCAGGAGGCAGAGGTTGCACTGAGCTGAGATTGCACCGCTGCACTCCAGCCTGGGAAACAAGGAGTGAAACTCTGTCTAAAAAAAAAAAAATTGCTGGGATTACAGGATTACAGGCATGACCCACTGTGCCCAGCCTTGATGAGTTACGTTTTCAATTTTTTCTTCACACAGCTTGTGCCTAATGCCTCCCAAAGGCAGGAATGCTTATAGTCATACATTGGCCTCCCTGTGTTTTGGAGCCTAGCATATTCATAGTGAAAATGGCTGATTGTATAATTATGTATTTATATAAAACGAGGGGGCATACTTTTTCTTTCTCTCCTCCTCCTCCTTCAAATGTAAAAATCATTCTTAGCTTAAGGTTTGTTTAAAAACTGGCCACAGGCTGGGGGCGGTGGCTCACGCCTGTAATCTTAGCACTTTGGGAAGCTGAAGCGGTTGGATCACCTGAGGTCAGGAGTTCGAGACCAGCCTGACCAACATGGTGAAACCCCATCTCTACTAAGAATACAAAAAAAAATGGCCAGGCACGGTGGCTCATGCCTGTAATCCCAACACTTTGGGAGGCTGAGGTGGGCGGATCACCTGAGGTCAGGAGTTCAAGATCAGCCTGACCAACATGGTGAAAACTGTCTCTACTAAAAATACAAAATTAGCCAGGTGTGGTGGCATGTGCCTGTAATCCCAGCTACTTGGGAGGCTGAGGCAGGAGAATCGCTTGAACCCGGGAGGTGGAGGTTGCAGTGAGCTGAGATTGTGCTACTGCACTCCACCCTGGGCCACAGAGTGACATTCCGCCTCAAAAAAAAAAAAAAGAAAAAAAATTAGGCCATAGCCTGAGCTTGGCCTGCCGGCCATAGTCTATAGAGCCATGCTATAATACACAAGTAACTGGTGTTAGTAACTACAGTTACATACAGTAACTGGTGTGAGTAACACAGACAGAAAAGAATCCGGTGAACGGTGCCTTCATTTCTCGAATTTCCTGCTTTCTGTCAACATGCATCACACAGATACGTGCTCTTCCTGTGGTTGCAATCAGTTTGTCTTTGCATTCTGCTGTTTTAAAATGTAACGCCCATTTCTGTGGATTGGCATAGCTCACATTCTTGTGAATCACCCACAGCGATTCCCGAAGGGTTGTCCCCAGCCTCAAGCCTCTCTGCACCGTAACTGTGCTTCTTATCCTCAGATACCTGCCTTGCATTGGCCCTGGGTAAATGTTTCTCTTGGCTGTGAATAGGCAATTAAAATTCTGAGCCTTTTATGGCTCTGGATGCTTATCCCATGGCACAATACTCATCCAGGCGGATGGCCCACCAACGCAAAGGTATGTGCTTTAGGTTAGGATGACCTGGTGAAGGAGAATGTGATGCCTCAGCAGGGAGGGAGTGGGGGAGGAGAGGGAGCCGGGCAGCCCCCATCAAGGCCCCACCCGAAGCAAGGAATCTCTTTTGGAGTTGCCAGTCCCCCGACCTGCTCTGGAATTTTTACAATCAGAGCCCCTCCTTCGTGGCTGACAATGAAGGGCGTGGTGGCTTTCTAGTTTTTGTGCGCGAGTGTGTGTTTGGGGGTATGTGGACTTTGCTCATCACCATCATTTGGATTTTTGGTTCTGGGGATCCCACCACCACCTTCAGGGCAGGGGTTGGGGCACAGGCTCTGGAATCTGGGTTGTGAGGAGTAATTGAGAGATTGCGAAAGCGCCTGCCAGCACCTAAGCAATCAATATGGGTTATTGGGTTGTGGTTTTTGCCTGGGGACTTTAAAAACCGGGCAGGCGGAGGTCAAAGACGGCCCTGTCAGCTCCCTGCGGTCTTCTCCACCTTTGGGGCTGTCTCAGGTTCTAGATTCCACGGGCCTCGCCCTTGAAATCATCTAGGAATGGAATTATTGCTAATCCCAAAAGGGCTGACACACCACTCCCTGGCAGGGTTCAACTGGGTGGCAACATGACTTGTGTGACTGCCCCTGTTTTCCCTCAGAATTCGGATTTTAAAACTTTCGAAATACGAGATTTTTATTATATATATATATTTATTATTATTATTATTATTATTATTTTTGGAGTGTGGTGGCGCGATCTCAGCTCACTGCAACCTCCCAGGCTGGAGTGCAGTGGCGCGACCTCGATCTCGGCTCACTGCAACCTCCACCTCCGGGGTTCAAGCGATTCTCCTGCCTCAGCTTCCCAAGTTGCTGGAACTACAGGCGCGCGCTACCACGGCCAGCTAATTTTGTATTTTTAGTGGAGACGGGGTTTCACCATGTTGGCCAGGCTGGTCTCGAACTCCTGACCTCAGGGGATCCACCCGCTTGGCCTCCCAAAGTGCTGGGATTACAGGAGTGAGCCACCGCGCCCGGCCGAGATTTTTAAAATTATACAGGTGACACCATATCCCCAGAGCGGACCTCTGGGTGCCTCAGCCCTCACAGTGCGTCCGCACCGGGACCCTGTGGAGGACGCTGCCCCCTTGTGGTGGCGGCGCGCCAGGCCTGCCGGACTACGTTGCTCCATGGAGGGGCGCGGACTGGCGAGCTCTATCTCTAACCAGCCGCCTCCTTCCGTGCCCTCTGCCGACGCCCCTCTGATTCCTGCAGCCCCTCTGCAGTCCTCCACCTTTTTCTTTCTTTCCTTTTGAGACAGGGTCTCACCCTTGTCACCCAGGCTGGAGTGCAGTGGCACGATCATAGCTCACTGCAGCCTGGAACTCCTGCGCTCAAGAGATCCTCCTGCCTCAGCCTCCAGAGTAGCCAGGTCTACAGGCATGCATTGCCAGACTCCGCTAATTTATTTTTAGTTTTGTAGAGACGGAGTCTCACTATGTTGCCAGGCTGGTCTTGAACTCCTGGGCTCAAGCCATCCTCCCACCTCTGCCTCCCAAAGTGCTGGGATTACAGGCATGAGCCACCACGCGTAGCCAATCCTCCACTTCTGTTTAGGTGCTGTGGGTAATGTGGCCCAGCAGGGGGCTGGCTGCCATGAAACTGGCTGGGGATTCGGGGATCTTCATATCCACATGGATGCATCTTTAGGATGAGTTCTATTCTTTGCACATTTTGCTATAGAGCAATTTAAAAAACCAATCAGCCACACTTTTTTTTTTTTTTTTTTTTTTTTTGAGATGAAGTTTCACTCTTGTTGTCCAGGCTGGAGTGCAGTGTCACGATCTTGGCTCACTGCAACTTCTGCCTCCCAGGTCAAGTGATTCTCCTGCCTCAGCCACCCGAGTAGCTGGGATTACAGGCACGCCCCACCATGTCTGGCTAATTTTTTGTATATTTAGTAGAGACGGGGTTTCACCATGTTGGCTAGGCTGGTCTCGAACTCCTGACCTCAGCTGATCCACCCGCCTCGGCCTCTCAAAGTCCTGGGATTACAGGCATGAGCCACAATGCCTGGCCATCAGCCACACTTTTTGAGCAGCCAGGGCTGTGTGGCTGGTACAAAGGTCTTAAGGTTTGAAAGGGGCTTGGCTCTTTTTAAAAACTGAGGGCAGGGAAGGTGGGGGTGTGTGTGGGGACTGAGCAGCATGAGGGAGACATGGGAAGGAGGGGTACAGGAAAGACTGGTGAGGGGCCACCATCGTCAGGATTTAGAATTTTACAATAAGAGCCCTGGAAAACTTTGAAGGATGGGGAGGGACTTTGCACTTGAGAAGAATTCCTTTGGGTTGTTGGAGAGGGGATTGTGGGGGCCCTGGAGTCTGGCTGGGAGCCAGGGAGGAGGCCCTGGGGGCTGTACAGGCAGGTATGGGGGTGTTGCCTGTGGACTTGGAGTGAAGGATTCCAGAGGCCCTGTAGAGGTAGCCTGGGTTGGCTAGAGAAGGAAGGATCGCAGATGTTTCTCAGGCTGGTGCAGCCCAGCGGGGAGAATGGAGCTACAACTCACTGAGATAGGAACAGACTGGGGCAGGGATCACTGGTTCTGTTGGACAAGTGGAGTCTGTGATGTTGAGTAAATGGTCTGATATAAGGGGAGGGGGCTTGAGTTCTGTTGGAGGCAGAAACCTAGAGGAAAGGAGCTTTGGAAGAGCACAGAGATTTCTGCTGGGGTCCAAGGGCAGAGCTTGTCTGCTTTCCTTTTGTCCTGGCTCACCTCACCCAGACAGGGGCAGACCCCCACCATAACAAGGAGACCAAAAAGACACAGGGGGCACAAAAGTGAGATGCTTGTGGTTTACTGAAGGGAGCAAGGCTGGTGGGTGTGGACTCAAAGCACGGCAGAGGCAGGGGCTGGAGCAGTTGGGGATCTTCGGCTTCTAAATCCTAATTACACAGTAAGCTTTTGTCTATTTTTTCCTAAAACAAATAAACAAAGAAAGAAACAAACAGAAAAACCCAACACAACAGTGAATGAATTGCATCGTTAGGCAGAGATGATGAGCCATAGAAACTTGAACATCAGCCGAGAGGTGCAGTCAACTCTAGGAGGAACTAAGGTAGGAAGGGCTTGCATTGTTTCTCAAAAGCCTCTTGAAAAATAGTAAGAGGGGGCCGGGCGCGGTGGCTCACGCCTGTAATCCCAGCACTTTGGGAGGCTGAGGCGGGTGGATCACCTGAGGTCAGGAGTTCGAGACCAGCCTGGCCAACATGGTGAAACCCTGTCGCTACAAAAATACAAAAATTAGCTGGGCATGATGGCGGGTGCCTGTCATCCCAGCTACTCGGGAGGCTGAGGCCGGAGAATCGCTTGAACCTGGGAGGCAGAGGTTGCAGTGAGCCAAGATCGTGCCATTGCAACTTAGCCTGGGTGACAGAGCAAGACTGTGTTTCAAAACAGATCACTGTGCTGCCTGTCTGGGGACAGTGGCACTGTGACTCTCCTCTCTGGATTTGAAACAGGTCTGAAAGCTGGGGCAACCCTGCAGCCCCATTTGGAGAAGCCACTTCTAACCAGTGTGAAGTGAAGGGTGCTGGTTACCATGAGCTTAACGATGCTGTCTCTGGCCTTTGCAGGGAGGGTGTCCACTAGCTTCTTCAGCTGAGCCACTGCCTCACTCGTGTCTTGATCGGGGCTGAAAATTCCCATGGCAGCCTCAAAACTGGAGGGTGTGTCCAGGAACAGGGATTCAATGATGCGCAGAAAGGTGGGGCAGATCTTTGCGGAAGCTGCAACACAGAGAAGAGAAGGCATATGTCTCCAGGCCCCTTTCCAAGCTGGCTAGCTCTCTGGCTGGATCTGCCCAGATGCAAACAGCCAGGCCCATCAAGCACCCTTTTCATCGATGGGCTAGAGTGTGGGATCTGCTGGTGCTCCAAGACGTTGCCTATCTGGCGCTGTGCGAATACTTTCTGGATTATGGCCAGCTTTTTGTGGATTGCCCGAGTCTTCCTTGGATTTCTTGGGTTGAGGTGAGCAGGGTGCCATTTTTCTTTCTGTTAGAGATCAAGGCAGAGTATTGATAATAGAAGCTGCTGGCCTGATTTGTTAATGCCGTGTGGAGGCTGGGAAGAGGCCACTGAGGGTTTTGTTACCCACCGGAAACTTGCCTCTCCTCAGTGGCTAGGGATGCCCTGAGCCATGTTTCACTGGGGGCATGTGACAAATTCAGGCTCTGGCAGGAAGAAGCGATTGTAAGCCAGGTGCGGTGGCTCACGCCTGTAATCCCAGCACTTTGGGAGGCCGAGGCGGGCGGATCACGAGGTCAGGAGTTCGAGACCAGCCTGGCCAACATGGTGAAACCCTGTCTCTACTAAAAATACAAAATATTAACTGGGCATGTGCTGGGTGCAGGAGAATCGCTTGAATCTGGGAGGCAGAATTTGCAGTGAGCCGAGATCTTGTCACTGCACTCCAGTCTGGGCAACAGAGCGAGACTCTGTCTCAAAAAAAAAAAAAAAAAAGGAAGAAGCGATTGAGATTGTACCAGCCAAACACGGGCCCCCAAACCTGGCCGGGAAGTGTGGCACACTCAGCTCACAGACAGAGCAGCCACTTGTACCACTGCATTGCCTTCAACACAGAGCTTCAAGACTGTGTTTTCTTCTCAGGTCCTTACAACCAGGAACATGGGGGAAAGTCACCATTTTCTACCCCCTGCTTGCCTCCATCTTCCCAGTGAGTCTTAAATCCCTTGTCCTTGAATTCTCTGCCTCCTGTACAAATTTGCCTTCCCTCCTCCGACTCCAGGGCCTCTCTAGAAATGGCCACTCCAAGTCAGACCCTCTTCAGAACTTAGGTCCTTGCTTTGTAACTTACTATGTCACCAGGCAAGTCACTCTGTCTTTCTGTAGCTCAGTTTTCTCATTTGTAAAATGGGAACAATATCCCTACTTCATTTTACTTTCTATTTTTTAAATTTTAATTTAATTTTAATTTTATTTTTATTTATTCATTTGTTTTGAGATGGAGTCTCGCTCTATTGCTCAGGCTGGAGTGCAGTGGTGCCATCTCGGCTCACTGCAGCCTCTGCCTCCCAGGTTCAAGTGATTCTCCTGCCTCAGCCTCCCAAGTAGCTGGGACTACAGGTATGCATCACCATGGCTGGCTAATTTTTGTATTTTTAGTAGAGACAGGGTTTCACCATGTTGGCCAGGTTGGTCCTGAACTCCTGACCTCAAGTAAGTCCACTCACCTCGGCCTCCCAAAGTGCTGGGATTACAGGCGTGAGCCACTGTGCCTGGCCCAGTATCCTTACTTCATAGGGTTGTTGTAAGAATGAAAAGAGAGGCCAGGTGTAGTGGCTCACGCCTAATCGCAGCACTTTGGGAGGCCTAGGTGGGCGGATCACGAGGTCAAGAGATCGAGACCATCCTGGCCAACATGGTGAAACCCTGTCTCTACTAAAAATACAAAAATTAGCTGGGCACAGTGGTGCATGGCTGTAATCCCAGCTACTTGGGAGGCTGAGGCAGGAGAATCGTTTGAGCCCGGGAGGCGGAGGTTACAGTGAGTGAGCTGAGATCGCGCCACTGCACTCCAGCCTGGCAACAGAGCTAGACTCCGTCTCAAAAAAAATAAAGAAAGAAAAGAGATACTATGTGAAAGGGTGACAGTGATTGTCACATTGCGTGAAGTGTTAAATATTGTATGTGTGCGCACACAAATAGACAAATGAAATGCATCTCTGACCCACCCTTTAACATGTTTCAGTCCTATCTTGCTCAGCCACCCACCTCTGTACACAGACAGCACTGAGATCTTCTAATTAATACACAGTTCAGTCCAAAATGATGTCATTTTCTCTGAAAAACAAATAAACCTTTCTGCAAAATAGTTGTTCCTACTGCTTCTTGGTTTGGGTTTTCTAACTCCTCAGTGTCATAAAACTTACCTCCATGGGTGCCGTGAAGCTTTCCAAGTGAATTAATTGGAATTTATTTATTAAAAAACAACAACAACATTTTCAGATGAGAATGGAAGAAGCTGATGCAGAGTGAAAAACAGAGTTAGATAACTCAGTTCTCCAAAGACGGGGGATCTTGGAGAGAGGTGTGATCCTTCCTTCCTTCCTTTCTCCCCCTCTCTCCCTCTCTCCCTCTCTCTGTCTGCCCCTCTCCCCCCCACAATTCTTTTCCTTTTAATGACAGCAGCAACTACTCAGAGACTCCTAATCCCTTTTGCAGAGGACAGAAATGTTTAGAAAACTCCACTCTGGGTTGGCAGTTCCCCAAAGGGAAGATCTCTTTCTGGAATATTCTTCTGTGCCCAGAATGAGAGACCTTGTTGGGTTTCTTTTGGGGTCATGAGTCCCTGCAGCTCCCCTTCCAGTGACTTCAGCTGCCAGCATGGAGTGGAGACCCCAGACTTGGAGGCTGCACCAAGGTCTCGGCATGTTGGGGTGTGTCCAGGTCTGGGATGAGGGCCTCATTATTCCTATGCTGGATGCACTCATCTTTATGAGGTGTCCTCCACCCCTCCCTCCAGGCTATTCCATTCCCTGGGATTCTGAGGGTTGCTGGATATGGAAGATGGGACCCTTTTTATGCTTCCTCACAGCCTGGGGCTCTCTCCAAGTTCCCAAGATGAGCTTGCTCACCAGACCCAGTTTTCTGAGACTCAGCATGCCCAGGTCCTCCCAGCGGCTACAGAGCAGACACGGGCAGCTCACCCCTTCTTCTGCACAGAACTGGGTGGTACTGAGAGTTCCTAAGTCCAGGAGGGAGGGAAGGGACTCTGAGCACTCACCGGAGCTGCAGCAGAGAGCCAGCGTGACCAGGGTGAGGCTGACAGTGAGTTTCATGGTGGCGGCAGGGGATGCTCTGGCCCGTCACTGATTCCGTCTCTGAGACTGGTGGGCTAGTAGGAGACATGCCCAGCAAGGTGCCTTTTATTGCTCCAGGCGGCAGCGCCCAGCTGGGGAAGGGTAGGGCAAGGGCTCTACATAAGATACTACACTATTTGCTTGGGCATTGGCTCGGTGGAATAGGTAAATATTCCTGTTTCTCAACCCAGTTTCTGTCCCCATTGAAACTGAGCTCACACAATGGGCCCCTTGGGGGTGGAGGGCCAAACCCTGCCTGAAGGCAGTGAAGGGAACCCACGTCAGCGGACGTGGAAACCCAGCTGCCTGTGTCACTCACTGAACCTGGGCACTGGGGCAGTCCAGGTCAAGAGAAGCAATTGTGGAGCCCACCTGGAGAAACGGAGGCCCAAGGTCCCTCCCAAGTGGCAGGGACAGGACTAGAACTAGGACTTGGGATCCTGACACTCCACTGGGCTCTTTCATAGGCTCCCCTCTGAGGAGGGCGACTGAACCTTAAGCCAGGAAAGTGACATGGTTCGGAGCATTGCTGTGGTCAGACTTGGGGGGGCCCTGGACTGTTGCACAAAAGGGACCCTTCCAGAATTCCCATCAGAAACCCGAGCCCTGCCACAGGCTGGGTCTGTTCCCACCCAGAAGTGCTCTCAAGTCCTGTGCTCCTGATGGCCCAACTGGCAGGACCTTCCGTCCTTATCTCACTTGACCTCCCAACGGCCTTGACACCTGAGACCGCTTCCTTCTCGAAACATTCTCTCTCCTGCGCTCCCACGCCTCAGTTCTTTCCTGTTTTCCTTCTCTGGCTATTCCTTCTTGTTCTCTTTAGATGTTTATGCTTTACTGTTCTTGAGTGTTGATGGTTCCCAGGCTTTGGCCTTCTCCCCTTTCTTGCCTCCAGTTGCCATTCCCTGGTTCTTCTCCAAAGCCCGGGCCTCATAGCACCTAGCCTGGCCTGGTCAAAATCCCCTGACTCGACCTCCCTGCCTCCCAGCTTGCTTTCCTCAGCCATCCTCTGAAAGGCCATCAGAATGATCTTCCTAAAGCTCATTGGTCATGTCCTTCTTCTTGAAACCCTTAGACCCTTCCTTTTGCCTATAGAATAAAATTCAAGTGCAATTTACAAGACCCTTGCCCACTGGCCTTTGCCTACCATTTGAACTTCACTTCTCCTCTCCCCGACACAGCGACTTAGCCCTCTCTTACTATTTGTGGATTCAAGAATGTTCCATGTTTTTTCATGTCTTTCTACCTATGCACAAGCTAAGCCTCATGCCTGAATACACATTTCCTGCCTTGTCCACTTCTCCAAATTCTATTTGTACTTCAAGACTCAATCAAATGTCGATCCACTCATTCATCCAATAAATGCTGACCACCTATGATGTGCCAGACGTGGTGCTAGGAGTTGGGAACTGGGGTCGATAGACATGGAGAAGCATTGCATGCCACTTCAAGAACTCCTCAAAAATAAATAAATAAGTAAATAAATAAATAAATAATAAACAAATAAAAGGCCGGACACTGTAGCTCACGCCTGTAATCCCAGGACTTTGGGAGGCTGAAGCGAGTGGATGATCTAAGGTCTGGAGTTTGAGACCAGCCTGGCCAACATGACAAAACCCTAAAACTACAAAAATTAGCTGGGCGTGATGGTGGGTGCCTATAATCCCAGCTACTCGGGAGGCTGAGGCAGGAGAATTGCTTGAACCTGGGAGTCAGAGATTGTGATGAGCCGAGATCGCGCCATTGCACTCTGGCCTGGGCAACAAGAACAAAACTCCGTGTCAGAAGAAAGAAAGAAAAAAAAACTATCCCGTTGTGCCTGAGGATTTCGAAGGGTTTGCTGTGCCTGCCTAGGGGGGATTCAGGGGCCAGAGCACACAAGGCCTCGTTCTAAGGCCTTTACACTTACAGTGGGAAGCTCTTGAAGGTTTTAATCAGGGAGTGACATGGTCTGATATCCCTGTCCTGATGAACTGACCCTGACTTGGGCAGCTGGGGGAATGGGGTGTTATTTCTTGACATAGAGAAGACTTGGGAAAAATAAGGTTGGGGGTGAAAATAGGGAGTGAAGCCTTCCCCAATAGGTGGTTCTGATGAGTGGCAGGTCTCCCTATGGGCCTCTCTTCCCCCTCTGCTTACAGGGCTCATTATACAATATTTTAACTTTGCAATTGTTTATTTTCTTGTATGATTCCTTTGCTTGACTGACTTCCTTTAGGGCTGAGGCTGCTGTAAGCCAAGGTACGCAACGCTTGCTAAACAGGAATCCCTGGAATTAATCCATGCATGAGGCCTTTGTGCCATGGGACAGCTGAAGGCCATGGTGACCCCTGAACCGTCCCACTCAGAGACGCCTTAACTCTGGTAAGAGCACACATTCTAAACTAGCAACCAACAAAGACTTGTCAAGTACGTTACGGTGTGTCCTCACAATGAAACGCTGTGTGGCTGAAAACAGAGAAAGAAGATCTTCTGAACTGATGGTGAAATGATCTCTAAGGCAGACTGCAAAGGGGAAAAACAAGGCATGAACAGAGTAGAAGAGAACAAAGACAAGGCCAGGCACGGTGGCTCACGCCTGTAATCCCAGCACTTTGGAAGGCTGAGGTGGGCGGATCATGAGGTCGATTGAGACCATCCTGGCCAACATAGTGAAACCCTGTCTCTACTAAAAAATTACAAAACAAAAAACAAAAAAATTTAGCCGGGTGTGGTGGCACGTGCCTGTGGTCCCAGCTACTTGGGAGGCTGAGGCACAAGAATCACTTGAACCCAGGAGGCGGAGGTGGCAGTGAGCTGAGATCGCGCCACTGCACTCCAGCTTGGTGACAGAGCAAGACTCTGTCTCAAAAAAAAAAAAAAAAAAAGAATCCATATATGCATTTGCTTGTGTTTGCATAAAGTATCTCAGAAGTATCTTCTTTCTTTTAGGTTTTCTTCTGTGTCCTATCATCTGGGCTCTTGAATCTAGCCTATCTTGAGGACTTCAGGGTCTGCATCCCTCCCCTCTTCGGGACTGTTGAACAGTGTACCTGCCTGCAATCCCAGCACTTTGGGAGGCCGAGGAGGGCAGATCACCTGAGGTTGGGAGTTCGAGACCAGCCTGGCCAACATGGCGAAAACCCCTCTCTACTAAAAATACAAAAATTAGCCGGGTGTGGTGGCAGACACTTGTAATCCCAGCTACTCAGGAGGCTGAGGCAGGAGAATTGCTTGAGCCGGGGAGGCGGAGGTTGTAGTGAGCCAAGATTGTGCCACTGCACTCCAGCCTGGACGACAAGAGAGAAAATAAATGATTTCCATCTCGAAAATAAATAAATAAATAAAAGGTGTGGCCGATGGAGCTGAAATGGGCAAGGAAGGTGAGCTGGACCACTGTGTACACCTAAAGCCCATCCAATGCCGCCACTAGTGGATCCCTCTGTGGGCAGTGGCTGGTCTGGCCGGGGCAGCAGTGATGGCCACAGGGGTCTTAGGCAGGAGTCACATCACCCATAACCTCACACTCTGTTCTCTACTTTCCACCTTCATGGTGCAAGGTCCTGGGGACAGGATAGCTGGCTCCTGGGTCTTTGAGGAGCTTCACAGCTAGAAGGAGAGACAGAGATGGGTGTAACTGGTGGGAATGCTCTGTGGGGAGATAGAGGAAGTCAGAGAAGGAAGTGGTGCTCCGGGAGTTGAAAGAGGGCTGCCCCCAGGCCGGGCACGGGGTCTCACGCCTGTAATCCCAGCACTTTGGGAGGCCAAGGCGGGCGGATCACTTGAGGTCAGGAGTTGGAGACCAGCCTAACCAACATGGAGAAACCCCATCGCTACCAAAAATACAAAATTAGCTGGGCCTGGGGTGGCACATGCCTGTAATCCCAGCTACTCGGGAAGCTGAGGCAGGAGAATCACTTGAACCTGGGAGGTGGAGGTTGCAGTGAGCCGAGATCGTGCCACTGCACGCCAGCCTGGGCAACAAGAGCGAAACTCCATCTCAAAAAACAAACAAACAAACAAAAAGAAAGCAGCTACCCCAAGAAAGGTAGCTGGGCAGAGGAGAGAAGGCACGTGGATGGCTGGCATTTGAGCTGGCCTCTGGTGGATGGGTGATGCCTGTGGTTGGGGTGAAGTGGGGGATGTGCCGGGAGGAGGAAGCCACAGGAAGGGGGGCCCAGGCTCAGGAGGGGACCTGGCCATGGTCCAACTTGCATGGGACAGATGAGTGCACAAGTACAGTTGGAGTCTGGGGGTACCGGGGGAAGTGGCCTTTCAGGTGCGGGGCTGGTGGTTTGCTCTGCTTCTGGAAGGTACCTTGACTGCCACCACCAAGTGTCCCAGATAGGCTCTGCCATCTGGCCCTTGGGAGAGCCCTGCTTGGTGGTGGTGGGTGTTTCTCTCCCCTGCCTCAGGAGCCTGCAAAGCCCCTGCTTCTCTGACCCTCTACTTGAGATAGTGAAGTAAAAAGTGTGTTAGTCGGCCGGGCGCGGTGGCTCAACCCTGTAATCCCAGCACTTTGGGAGGCCGAGATGGGCGGATCACGAGGTCAGGAGATCGAGACCATCCTGGCTAACATGGTGAAACCCCGTCTCTACTAAAAACTACAAAAAACTAGCCGGGCGAGGTGGCAGCGCCTGTAGTCCCAGCTACTCGGGAGGCTGAGGCAGGAGAATGGCGTAAACCCGGGAGGCGGAGCTTGCAGTGAGCTGAGATCCGGCCACAGCACTCCAGCCTGGGTGACAGAGCGAGACTCCGTCTCAAAAAAAAAAAAAAAAAAAAAAAAAAAAAAAGTGTGTTAGTCAAGGCCTGGAACTCAGAGTTTTTTTTTTTTTTTTTCTGGAGACGGAGTTTCGCTCTTGTTGCCCAGGCTGGAGTGCAACCGCACGATCTCGGCGGCTCACTGCAACCTCTGCTTCCCGGGTTCAGACAATTTTCCTGCCTCAGCCTCCCAAATAGCTGGGATTACAGGCGTGCGCCATCATGCCCAGTTAATTTTTGTGCTATTAATAGAGATGGGGTTTCACCACGTTGGCCAGGCTGGTCTCAAACTTCTGACCTCAGGTGATCCTCCTGCCTTGGCCTCCCCAAGTGCTGGGATTATAGGCATGAGCCACTACACCTGGCCAAACTCAGAACTTCTTAAAGTTCTTGGCCTCCCCAAGTGCTGGGATTATAGGCATGAGCTTCTACACCTGGCCAGAACTCAGAACTTCTTAAAGTTCTTGGCCTCCCCAAGTGCTGGGATTATAGGCTGAGCCTCTACACCTGGCCAGAACTCAGAACTTCTTAAAGTTCTTGGCCTCCCCAAGTGTTGGGATTATAGGCATGAGCCTCTACACCTGGCCAGAACTCAGAACTTCTTAAAGTTCTTGGCCTCCCCAAGTGTTGGGATTATAGGCATGAGCCTCTACACCTGGCCAGAACTCAGAACTTCTTAAACTCTAACACCTGCTCCTCAAATCCTTCAACTCTATACACTGTGAGTTCCAGGCCAGTACCCTCAAGCCTGACTTAGCATGTGGAGAGGGCTGGGACCTGCTGTTTCTGGCCGCATGTGGTGAGTTACCTACCTGGTTACTGTGCAAAGACAAACTGTTCCGAGGGAAGACAAGTCATGTGGCTATTAGCACCATGAGGATGGCGGTGAATCAGAACAGCTCCTGCCAAATCTTGCCACCCAAACCCTGTGTTGGCTGTGCCTAGCTCTGGGGGAGCCCTGGTCCTTGGGTGGCTGAACCTTCCAGCTGGGGCAGTGATTGGGGAGCCTGCTCCGAGCTCACCCCTTGCCCAGGCTCCAGCTGGGATGACGTGAGCACCTTGGGCCTGGCTCTGGCCTTTGAGAATGGAGCAGGGGAAAGCGCCTCTCCAGAGCCAGAGGGCGGGAGGGTGCTAAGGGGCCTGGAAACCTCTCCTGGGTATTTGGACTACAAGGCCCTGGATCTGCTGGCCCCTCCTCCATGTATGGGGTATCTTGGGTGCACGTGTGGGTGCCAGGTTGTTCAGCCACGTTCAGGGCTCCTCGGGGAGCCCTGTCCATGTCCCCATCTAGAGGTCTGGTGGCAATGGCCGCTGGGAGGGGTTGGGCCAGCAGCAGCCCCAGCCCATACTGCCGGGAGGCATTGGCTGAGGCTAGGTGCTCGCCCCCGGGTTCAGTGCTCGGTGTATTGTAATGAGCAGGAAGCTGGGGTGCAGTGTGCTGGCAGCTGGCTGGCTGCAAGTCCCAGCGTGGCCCAGAAAACAGGTTGGTGGCCTGGGCAGGCTGTTCTGAGCCTATCCATCCGGCTGGGCTGCTGGGGGAGGACTAGTCGGGCCATGGGCTTGGGTCAGCTCCTGGGGTAAGCTGTGGAGGTCAGCCTCCTCCCTCCACCCTGAGCATCCGGCTCTTCTAGTGCTCAGGAAAGAACTCTTGAGCAGAGCAGGTTTTCCCTTAGGCGTTTGGTTCATTCTCTTCGGCCTTGGCAGCTCCTGGGGCTGAGCCCTGCATTGATTGACCCAGGGACCTCCTAGGAGGAGGAGTCTGGCAACCTCTGGATATTCCAGCCTTTCTTTCTTTCTTTTTTTTTTTTTTTTTTGAGACAGAGTCTCGCTGTGTCGTCCAGGCTGCAGTGCAGTGACGCTATCTCGGCTCACTGCAAGCTCCGCTTCCTGGGTTCCCGCCATTCTCCTGCCTCAGCCTCCTGAGTAGCTGGGACTACAGGCGCCTGCCACCGCACCCGGCTAATTTTTTGTATTTTTAGTAGAGATGGGGTTTCACCGTGTTAGCCAGGATGGTCTCGATCTCCCTACCTCGTATCCACCCGCCTTGGCCTCCCAAAGTGCTGGGATTACAGGCGTGAGCCACCGCGCCCCAGCAACGTTCCAGCCTTTCTGTCCACCAGTCACAATGCCTAGGGCCTGTGAGCCTTTGGAGGGCCTCCAAAATGGTCATGCATCTGCTGGCTCCAAAATACAAAAAGAAAATCTCAAAATTGTAATTAGTGGATATCGATCACATAATTCCAACGAGTAAATTGCATTTTAGCTCCACTATTATGTAGTTGTATGCAAATGTAATAAAGTTTAAATCGTACATACCAAATGCATAATTTGTTTTTAGGGTCAAAATTGTTATTATTAGTTTTTTAGACAGAGTCTTGCTCTGTTGCCCAGGCTGGAGTGCAGTAGCATGATCTCGGCTCACTGCAACCTCTGCCTCCCAGGTTCAAGCGATTCTCGTGCCTCAGCCCCCTGAGTAGCTGGGACTACAGGCAGGTGCTGCCATGCTTGGCTAATTTTTTGTATTTTTAGTAGAGATGGAGTTTCACCATGTCGGCCAGGCTGGTCTTGAACTCCTGACCTCAGGTGATCCACTCACCTTAGCCTCCCAAAATGCTGGGATTACAGGCGTGAGCCACCGCACCTGGCCACCTTTGATTTTTTTCATGCTGTGGGATGTCCCTTTTCATGGATGTAATATCATCTTTGCAGGTATATAATATAATTTTCTAGTGCCTTATTGATGGACGTTTGCTTTTTTAAATTTTTTTCATTTTTCTGCTGTTACAAACCACACAGCAACGTGTGTGCCTCCTCCCGCCCTGGGGACTCTTTCTGTGGGAGAAGTGCCTAGATTTAGAGGAACGACCACTCTCCATTTGTAATGACTCTCCCTAGCCTGGAAGTCCTTCAGCTCCCACTCCAGAGTGGTTGGTGGTGGTAATATGCCAGGCCTGGGGAAGCAGGAGTGGGAAGGTGTGAGAGGTGGGGGAGTGTGGTTGTCAACTGTTCCGATTTTCCACCGGGATCTTGGTCACTTTCCCAGTTGTCACTCGGCCCACAAACTAGGATGTGAGCAGCATATTGAGAATCTGCAGAGATGTTCACGTCTGCCCAGCATATGGATGTCCTTCTGGGCTGCGAAGTGGCATCCTGTGGGCAACTCCCACCCCCCGACAACCAGTTGCGAGCTGTGCCCAGGCACAGAGGGACCTGGCTTTCCCTGTTTCTGCAGATGGAGCCCAGGGTTTCAGGGAGGGAGGGGGCAGGTTGGGACCTGTTGGGGATCTGGGCACTTTCTCATGCTCCTTGAGCTTCAAGTCATAGAAGGAGTGGGGTGGGAGCTGAGAATGTACCTTCCCAAGGCCACCGGCAGAACCAGCAGGCCCTTTGCTCTGGGATGAACTTCCTCTGAGGGGTGGGGACAGTAAAGCGGACAGAAGTCCCTGTTCTGCAGGATGGAAACTGGCTCCCCTCCATTGTACAGGCCGACTCTGGGGATTTGGGCAGCAGATTTGGGGTTGACAGCAGAATGACATGATCACTGGTTGACCTTGGCCGGGATGCCAGCTCACTTTCTCGCTTACTTCTGCAGGTTCTTTGTTCTGAGGGTGAGTCACCCAGGTCCTGCCCTCTGTGCCTGTCTGCCCTCTCCCACTCTCCCTGCCCTGAGCTTGTTCCCACTTGTAGATTTGGCAGGTCACTGCCAAGGCCCCTCTGCCCCCAACATGGCCAGTGCCCTAAGGGTGGGTTGTACAGAGAGGAGCTGGTGTGGTCAGTAGACTTGAATCAGGGACAGCTCAGCTGTTGAAGGCTGAGGGGACCTTGCAGGGCCTTGTGCACACAGGGAGGGGGTAGAGAAGGCAACCAGGGGCTCCTTCAGGCCTTAATGGTCTGTGGCCCAGTGATGCTGTGCCCAGGGGAGCCTGGCGAGGCCCTGGTCTGCTCCCCTGGCCAATGGCCTGATGCTGTTCCATCTGGGCACCCTGTCACTTTTCATCCATCAGGGAGTGCCAGGTGACTCAGGGTCTCAAATGCAGGTGTTCACACAAGGTGAAATAGAACTTCCCTTTATCCCTGTGCTTCTTTTTATTTTTATAACAAATATACAGTTATATTTTATTTTTATATGTATGTATTTTACGTATATGTTACATCTACTACATGATAGAAAACATTTATGGTCGGGCGTGGTGGCTCACGCCTGTAGTAGGGAGGCTGAGGCGGGCAGATCACCTGAGGTCGGGAGTTGGAGACCAGCATGACCAACACGTAGAAACCCCGTCTCTACTAAATACAAAATTAGCCGGGTGTGGTGGCGCATGCCTGTAATCCCAGCTACTCAGGAGGCTGAGGCAGGAGAATCACTTGAACCGGGGAGGCGGAGGTTGTGGTGAGCCGAGATCGTGCCATTGCACTCCAGCCTGGGCAATAAGAGATAAACTCTGTCTCAAAAAAAAAATAAAAGAAAAAATATTTATAATGTAACTAATATAACTAAAATAAAATGTAATTTCTTTTTTTTTTTTTTTTTTTTTTGAGACGGAGTCTTGCTCTGCCACCCAGGCTGGAGTGCAGTGGCCAGATCTCAGCTCACTGCAAGCTCCGCCTCCCGGGTTCACGCCATTCTCCTGTCTCAGCCTCCTGAGTAGCTGGGACTACAGGCGCCCGCCTCATCACCCGGCTAGTTTTTTGTATTTTTTAGTAGAGACGGGGTTTCACCGTATTAGCCAGGATGGTCTCGATCTCCTGACCTCATGATCCGCCCGTCTCGGCCTCCCAAAGTGCTGGGATTACAGGCTTGAGCCACCGCGCCCGGCCAATAAAATGTAATTTCAATCTCAAGCTTTCATTCTGCTAAGGGGACAGGAGCTTAATCTTGGTCATCTTGGGGTCTCCCTCCCTGGGGCTGTGCCTGACTTCCAGGGGGCTCAGTGTTGGCAGGATTTCTGGTGCTTGAGGTCACCTGTCAGCCTGTCTCTTGTCATTGGCTATCTGCCGTGCAGTCTGCTCCTGTGTGTCCTTGGCACTGTTTGCATGTCTCCAGCTCGCTGGCTTTCTCTGCCACCTTAGAGCCACTCCTGGGTGCACAGGAGTCTTACTGCTCCCACGCTGTGCTGGGGCCTGGGAAGACTGCTGTGGCCCGCCTGCCTCCGTGTAGCACACACACCCATTTCTTCTTCTTCCTCTTCTTTTTTTTTTTTTGAGATGGGGACTCACTCTGTCACCTAGGCTGGAGTGCAGTGGTGCCATCTCGGCTCACCGCAACCTCCGCCTCCAGCGTTCAAGCAATTCTCCTGCCTCAGTCTCCCGAGTAGCTGGGATTACAGACGTGCACCACCATGCCTGGCTAATTTTTGTATTTTTAGTAGAGATGGGGTTTCACCATGTTGGCCAGGCTGGTCTCGAACTCCTGACCTCAAGTGATCCACCTGCCTCAGCCTCCCAAAGTGCTGGGATTACAGGTGTGACCCGCTATGCCCAGCCTGTTCTTGGAGGGCTCTTCTCTCTGTTCTCAGACTCTTCAAACCCACTCAGGGACTCTGCCACCTCACTAAGGCTTGGTCTCTCTGGTAGCTTATCTGGAGAATTGGATACCTGGAGAGGATCATTTTTTAACAGTCCCTTACTCTAGAAAACTAGGATTATTCTCAGTAATAATAGTGAAATGAAATGAGTAAGAATAAAGGCCATAAAATAAATGCAGACAGTGCAGTCAGTCAGTCATCATTTTTGTTTTTCTTTTTCTTCTCTTTCTTTTTTTTTTTTTTTTTGAGATGGAGTTTTGCTGTTATCACCCAGGCTGGAGTGCAGTGGCGCAATCTTGGCTCACTGCAACCTCTGCCTCCTGGGTTCAAGTGATTCTCCTGCCTCAGCCTCCCAAGAAGCTGGGATTACAGGCGCACGCCACCACGCCACGCTAACTTTTTGTATTTTTAGTAGAAATGGGGTTTCACCATGTTAGCCAGGGTGGTCTTGAACTCCTGACCTCAGGTGATCCACCCCCCTTGGCCGCCCAAAGTGCTGGGAGTACAAGTGTGAGCCACTGTGCCTGGCCCAGTCATCATTTTCATTTAGTTATTTGTTCACTGAGATCATTTCTTTTATTGAAATATATAATTATATAGTTACATAGTTATAATTCTATGTAGCCTTATAGTACTATATAGTTCTATAGTTTTACCATTCTATAGTGATAGTTCTATAGTTATAGTTCAGACTGAATGTCTGTGTCTCCCTTAAATTCCTGTGTTGAAATCTTCATCCATAATGTGATGGTATTAGGAGGTGGGGCCCTTGGGAGGTGATTAGGCCATGAGGGTGGAGCCCTCAAAAATGGGATTAGTGCCCTTCTAAAAGGGATCCCAGAGAGCTCCCTCACTCCTCTTCTGCCATGTGAGGACACAATAAGAAGACAGACTTCTATGAATATCAGGCCCTCAGCAGATGCAGAATCAGCTGACACCTTGATCTTAGACTCTGTAGCCTGCAAGTATTAAATGTTTGTTGTTTAAGGCGATCAGTCTATGGTATTTTTGTTATGGCAGACCAAATGAACTAAGACACACACATACGCTGTGTATGGATGTATGTGTGTATATGGACAAAACCATGCCAATAAAAAATAAATATTAGAGGGCACACAAACACTCACATATGAAAACACAACGGTTTATCCAACAGTTTTTTTTTTTGTGGAGGAGGGATGGGGTCTCACTCCACTGCCCAGGCTGGAGTGCAGTGGCATGATCATGACTCACTGCAGCCTTGACCTCCTGGGCTGAAGCAATCCTCCCACCTTCAGCCTCCTGAGTAGCTGAGACCACAGGCAAGTACCACCATGCCCTGCTATTTAAAAAAAATGTTTCAGCCTGACCAACACGGTGAAACTCCATCTCTACTAAAAATACAAAACTTAGCCGGGCGTGGTGGCAGGTGCCTGTGACCGCAGCTACTCAGGAGGCTGAGGCAGGAGAATTGCTTGAACCTGGGAGGTGGAGGTTGCAGTGAGCTGAGATTGCACCACTGCACTCCAGCCTGGGTGATAGAGCGAGACTCCGTCTCAAAAAAAAAAAAAAAAATTATTACAGGCGTGAACCACTGTGCCCCCCAGCCTTATTTTCCTTTCTTCTCTTAGTGCTTCCCCTGATTCTGGAAGCCAAGGCAATTCTTCTGCCTCAGTCTCCCGAGTAGCTGGGATTACAGACGTGCACCACCACGCCTGACTTATTTTTGTGTTTTTAGTAGAGATGGGGTTTCACCATGTTGGCCAGGCTGGTCTCGAACTCCTCCTCCTTGGCCTCCCAAGGTGCTAGGATTACAGTCATGAGCACTGCGCCTGGCTGATTTATCCATTTTATATTTACCTAACTAGATTTTGATATTTTGGTTATCATCTGATATAGTAATATGTTATGTAAATAATTGTTCAGTAACGCTGGGTGTGATGATTCACTCCTGTAATGCCAGCACTTTGGGAAGTTGAGGCGGGCAGATCACCTGAGGTTGGGAGTTCGAGACCAGCCTGACCAACATGGAGAAACCCTGTCTCTACTAAAATACAAAATTAGCCGGACATGGTGGCATGTGCCTGTAATCCCAGCTACTCGGAAAGCTGAGGCAGCAGAATCACTTGAATCCGGGAGGCGGAGGTTGCAGTGAGCCGAGATCATGCCATTGCACTCCAGCCTGGGCAATAAGACTGAGACTCTGTCTCAAAAACAAAAACAAAAAAACAAAAAACAAACAAAAATTATCGAGTAACCAATAAGTAAATTTTTTTCAAACCAAAATATCTATAAAATCTATAAAAGGTAAAATGTAGGCAACTACTATATGGTACCACTGATGTTTTATTTTTTTCAGTTGTTCTTTAGTTCTAAAACAAATAACATTGGGAAGGAATACATTTCAACTCTAAAGATATTAAAATTCAGTAAAATATTTCCTGTATGAACTAAAATGTTCACTTAACAAATACAAATATTATATCATACACTCTATCATTATTTTGAATGTTAAGCCCACATGGATACTCTAAGTGTTCTCATAGAAGGACAGAATTGGAGTCCAGGTGCGGTGGCTCACGCCTGTAATCCCAGCACTTTCGGAGGCTGAGGCAGATGGATCACTTGAGGTCAGGAGTTCGAGAGCAGCCTGACCAACATGGTGAAACCCCATCTCTACTAAAAATACAAAAATTAGCTGGTTGTGGTGGTGCACGCCTGTAGTCCCAGTTTTTTGGGAGGCTGAGGTAGGAGAATTGCTTGAACCTGGGAGGCAGAGGTTGCAGTGAGCTGAGATCATGTTACTAAACTCCAGCCTGGGTGACAGAGGGAGACTCTGTCTCAAAGAAAAAAAAAAAAAAGGACAGAATTGAAGCAACTCAAGTTGTACTTCTTGGTCTTTGCAGTCACTGTGCTTTTCCTGCTCGTGTTGAATCTGTTTACACACAGGCACCGGTAGCACCCAGGAGGAGTTGAGATGAGAACCAACTCTGAAGCCACTTCCAAGGATTCTAGACCTTCATGAATTTACTCATGAAATGAGTTAGCGGGGCGAAAAAATGAGTAGGCGAAATGATGGCATTGTACCCTACAAATATATAGAATTATTACTTGTCAAATAAATAAATACATAAATACGTATTTTTAAAGGACAAATGAACCTGCTGGGGATCACCTGTATAACTGGGAGTTCTGACAAATAATTTCCACATCAAATATAATGTCTACTTAAAAATAAGTAATAAACACGTTAACTTCTATCTTGCATATATTATTATTTTGAGACAGGGTCTTCTTGTCGCCTAGGTTGGAGTGTAGTGGTGTGATCATGGCTCACTGCAGCCTCAACCTCCTGGGCTCAAGTGATCCTCCCACCTCAGCCTCCCTAGTTGCTGGGACTATGGACATGTGCCACCATGCCTGGCTTTTTTTTTTTTTTTTTTTTCCTTTGGTAGAGACAGGGTTTTACCATGTTGCCCAGGCTGGTCTCAAACTCCTGGGGTCAAGCAATCCTCCGGCTTCAGCCTCCCAAAGTGCTGGGATTACAGGTGTGAGCCACCACTCCTAGCCTTATCATTGTTTTTTTTTTTTGTTTTGTTTTTTTGTTTTTTTGTTTTTTTTTGAGACAGAGTCTCGCTCTGCCGCCCAGGCTGGAGTGCTGTGGCCGGATCTCAGCTCACTGCAGACTCTGCCTCCCGGGTTCACGCCATTCTCCTGCCTCAGCCTCCCGAGTAGCTGGGACTACAGGTGACCGCCACCTCGCCCGGCTAATTTTTTGTATTTTTTAGTAGAGACGGGGTTTCACCGTGTTAGCCAGGATGGTCTCGATCTCCTGACCTCGTGATCCGCCCGTCTCGGCCTCCCAAAGTGCTGGGATTACAGACTTGAGCCACCGCGCCCGGCCTTATCATTGTTTTTAAAGTCTTTTACAGAAAGTCACTGGTCTCAGCAGGGACCAACTCTTAGTAACTCTTGCTCTTTATCTCCTGGCCACCCTGGGAATCCTTTTCTTGTCTGGGGGTGTAGTGGGGGTTCTGGAAGCCTGGATCTTACACAAAAGCAGCACCTGCAGGTCTTGCCATTCCTCCAAAGCACTGGGCTTTTGAACGGTACAGCCGAGGAAAGACTCCTTCGTCTATCACAGCCTTTCCCTGGGGCTGCCTTGGCTTCCAGAATCAGGGGAAGCCCTAAGAGAAGAAAGGAAAATAATGCCGGGCACGGTGACTCACGCCTGTAATAACAGCACTTTGGGAGGGCAAGGCGGGTAGATCACCTGAGGTCAGGAGTACAAGACCAGCCTGGTCAACATAGTGAAATCCCGTCTCGATCAAAAATACACAAAAAATTAGCCAGGCATGGTGGTGGGCGCCTGTAATCCCAGCTACTTGGGAGGCTGAGGCAGGAGAATCACTTGAACCTGGGAGGCAGAGTTTGCAGTGAGCTGAGATTGTGCCCCTGCACTCCAACCTGGGCAACAAGAGTGAGACTCCATCTCAGAAAAAAAAAAAAAAAAAAGAAGAGGAAAGATAGTGCGGGTTAATGTTTCCAAAATTTCCCAGTGCAAGAGGACGGCTTGGATGGTCTCGGCAGCTGCCTCTGGCTTGCCCCAAATCTGAACTCCTGGGAATTCTATCTCCGGTCATTGCCCTGGAAGGAAGTAGGGAAGAGCTACTCCACCCTCTGCTCTGCAGAAGAGATCTCAGGCCTAGAGAGGAGCTGTAACTGATGGGAGGTTGCATAAAGAGTTAGGGGCAGAGCCAGGACTGGTACCAGGTCCTAGGGTGCTCAGTCTAGGAGTCTTCCTGTTCTGAGCTGCAGAGCATAGCTCTGTCCCTGCCGTTTATTGCTCAGCTGTAAATGCACGCAACATCCTACCAGCAAACACAGTTCAATGCATTTATGCTCTGAATTTGATGCAGCTGTGGGGCTTATAAAAGCTGAATGACAAGCACTGGTGGCTGCTATTTGCTTTCCTCTAAAATCACCTGTGGGTCTTTCCTGGGTGGATTCATAATGCCAGAAAATCTGATAACTGGAGAACACGCATCCCCTAGCCCCAAGGGCTGGAAGTGGAGATGCCCTGGTCAGGCAAGGGAAAAGTGTAAGCAACCTGTTTCCCAGGGGCCCAGGAGGGGCCAGGGCCTGGGTGAGGGGCTACCTCTGGCTCAGCAGGGGATTCGTGTCCAAGGTCGAGGTTGCCATCCACAATGCCACCATGAAGTCTGTTCTCCCGTAGCAACCACAGTGAGCTTTTTTTTTTTGAGTCTTGCTCTGGAGTGCAGTGGCCGGATCTCAGCTCACTGCAAGCTCCGCCTCCCGGATTCACGCCATTCTCCTGCCTCAGCCTCCCGAGTAGCTGGGACTACAGGCGCCCATCACCACGCCCGGCTAATTTTTTTGTATTTTTAGTAGAGACGGGGTTTTACCGTGTTGGCCAGGATGGTCTCGATCTCCTGACCTCGTGATCCGCCCGCCTCGGCCTCCCAAAGTGCTGGGATTACAGGCGTGAGCCACTGAGCCCCGCCAGTGATCTTTTAAAAATGTAAATCAGGTCATGTCCCTTCTCTGTGTAAACTCTTCTTAGCTCCCCATAACATTTAGAATAAAACTCCAGACCTCATGTGATCTGTTCCCACCTGTCTCTCCAGCCTCATCCTGTGTCACTACCGCCGTATCCCTCTAGCACCCTGTGGCTGCACTGGCCTCCTTATCTCCTGGGTATGTGGAACACCCTTGGAGCACCTCTGGTCTTCACTCTGGTTTCCCCTCTGCCTGCACGCCCTCCTCCAGGTTATCTCCTGACTGCACCTTCTTCTCATCATAGGTAAACCTCTGATCACTGTGAGGCACCCTCCCCAACCCCTCAGGATCCCAGGGTCTGACTTTCTTCCCTTCATCACCTTTGTCACCATCTGAAATGACTTTGCTTCTGTGTTTCCTTGTGTAATTATCTCTCTCTCCCACTAGAATGTAAGCTGCATGCTCACCTTCGATTCTCCCGGGCCCAGCTACCTAGTAGGTGCTTGTGAAATATTTATTGAATGGAGCCTTTCACCCTATGGCTGCATTTCCAGGTGTTCTGGGAGAGTCAGTGGGGAGGACGTGCCCAGTGCTCAGAGCAGTGTGTGGCACATACTAAATACTCAGTGTCCCACCGTGACAACAACAGCGATAACCAACATCTGCATTCTGCCAGCCCTGTGCTAAATGCAGTATCTCATTTAACCTTCGCAATGATCCTCTGAGGTAGGCACTGCTCCTATCCCCATTTTAAAGATGGAGAAACTGAACCTCAGGAAGTTGCCCAAGGCCCTATAGTCAGCAAGGAGAGGAGCTAGGATTTAAACACCAGGAGGCTGCCCAAACCCACTGTCTATATCTGCCTGCTGAGTCCACTGTCCAAACCCACTATCTACACCTGCCCTGATGAGTCCACCATCCTCCAGCCCCACCTCACCTCTCCCCTCGCTTGTAGCACTGGTCCCTGCTGGATGCCTTCCATTAAGTCTCCTCATCTTGAGGCTGAGTCCTCCTTGCTGTTCCTAGAACCTCTGTACACCCTGAGTCTCAACAACAGTTGCTGGGTGAAATGGAATTTAATTCTGGCCCTTCTTCCCCCCAACTGAAGCCTCTTCTGTTTTGGTCCCCTTCTTTCTTTCTTGAGACAGGATCTCCCTATGATGCCCAGGCTGGAGTGCAGTGGCACAATCTCAGCTCACTGCAGCCTCTGCCTCAGCCTCCTGAGTAGCTGGGACTACAGGCATGCACCACTACGCCTGGCTATTTTTTGTAATTTTTTTGGTAGAGACGGGGTTTTACCATATTGCCCAGGTTGGTCTTGAACATTTGAGCTCAAGCGATCCACCCATCTCGGCCTCCTAAAGTGCTGGGACTAATAGGCATAAACCACCGTGCCTGGCCTCTTTTTTTTTTTTTTCTTTAAGAGACAGGGTCTAGCTCTGTCACCCAGGCTGGGGTGCAGTGGCTTGATCATAGCTCACTCACTCCTGAGCTCAAGTGATCCCACCCACTTCAGCCTTCTGAGTAGCTGGCACTGCCACAGCACCCCACCACCCCCAGCTGATTTTTTACTTTTTATAGAGACAGGGTCTTACTATGTTGCCCATGCTGGTCTTAAGTAATTCTTCTGTCTCAGCCCCTCAAAGTGCTGGGGTTACAGGCTTCACCCCACCACCCCCAGCTGATTTTTTACTTTTTATAGAGACAGGATCTTACTATGTTGCCCATGCTGGTCTTAAGTAATCCTTCTGTCTCAGCCCCTCAAAGTGCTGGGGTTACAGGCTTGAGCCACCACCCCCAGCTGATTTTTTACTTTTTATAGAGACAGGGTCTTACTATGTTGCCCATGCTGGTCTTAAGTAATCCTTCTGTCTCAGCCCCTCAAAGTGCTGGGGTTACAGGCTTGAGCCACCACCCCAGCCTTGGCCCTCTTTCTGAGGCGGTGATGGAGTTGACGGGGTGGTGACTGATGGGGTGCTAACATCATCCTTTGTTATATTATTCTTGCCAATAAAAATTGGCTTCATAGAATCAGATATAAAAGTTTTGAAGGAAAAGCTCATGCCACGGGAGGGACTGATAGAACTCTGACCAACAGAAAGCAGTTGCTGTAAATGTCATCTGAGAATTTTCATGAAATCACAGACTTCTCTGCGGTCTAAGCTGCTAAAGAGTAAGTTTTAAAACATAATCCTGATGAAAGTAATGAAGTCCTCTTTGTCTCTCTTTCTTTCTTCTGAAGGGTGGGACCCTCATGTGAAATGTTCAGGCCCTAAGGCGGGCACTTCTGGGACTCCATCCCACAAGAGTCTACACAGTGCCAAGTATGTGGACGTTTGAAAGCTGAACTTTCCACTTTTTTTCTCTAAGCCTCGGAGGTCTTATCTGTAAATAGAGGCCACCAGCCTCGACATCAGAGGGGCTGTCACAGCTTGTTAAGTAATGGGAAGAATCGAAGCTCCTGGAGGGTGTGGGCTGGTGTGGCCGAGGGGCTGGCGTGGGAAGACACTGTTGTGGGTTGGGCCCAGGGACTTGGTACCGCCTCAGGTGTCTCACAGTTGAACGGGGAGACAGAAGGACAAATCTGACCATAGTTCATGGGAAGTCCCCTAAGAATTGCTCAGAGGAAAAAAACACAACTTCTGGGTGGGTGCAGAAGGCTTCCTGGAGGAGGTGTCTTTGGGTTGGGTCTGGTGGGGGCTGGGATAGACCTCATGGGAGGAAGCAAGGTCAGAGCTGTGAGAGGCCAGGAGCCTCTGTTCGCTGCTCTTTCATCCCACATACAAAAGAAGGCCACGCCTGGTGCTAGCACTGGGCCACTGTCTAGTGGGGGAGACAGATGCTCATTGCAATGGCGACAGTTTCCAGGAAGGAGAGATTCAGGGGTGTTGGAGGGATCACCGGGTGAGGGGGTCGGAGGAGGTGGCCCTGAGTGAGCTCTGTTGGTGTCTGAAGCGGGGAGGAAGAGCGCTGTGGGCAGAGGGAAGAGGGTGGAGCTCGGTGTTGGGAGGAAGTGGAGCACGCGGCACACAGGCGCTGAGTGCTCACAAGGCTGGGACCCCAGGGCAGGGCCAGACCATAGCTGTGAGTGCTAAAAAGGCGTTGAGGTTTCACTTGGGAGTCCATGGGACACTACAAAAGGCATGAAAGTGGGGTCAAAGGAGGTGGGGCTGGGGTGGTGAGGACAGCGGTCATGGGAGGAGGAAGTGCCCCCAGGGACTGGAGAATGGGGTTTGTTGGGTGGTCGGAGGGAGGTGGGCACAGCCAGGCGCCGGGGCCACAGTTCAGTTCAGGGTCTTTTTGAGATCTGCGTGCTGAGCTCTCCCGGCCAGCAGCGGGCGGGTTGGGATTGGGGTGGAGTTTGGTTTCATTGTTATTTCTGCTTTGTGGCCATGGCTGCTGTTATGTTTGTTAAATGAATGTGAATGATCCCTCTGCCTGGGCTCATGGACTTGGATCCCACCCCATAACCACCCACGCAGGCCTGAGCCCTGCCAGGGCCTCCTCTTGCTCCACACAGCCTGGCTCTGCCCTCAGTCCCACGGGCCTTCCTGTAGGCAACAGTACCTTGTGCACAGGGCCAGTGACTTGGGGGCTCTCAGATGTGTACTCCTGTATCCCCCTGTTCTGTTCTCAGCTGCTTACTACCCCCACATTTGCTCCCTCCACCCCAACTCTCATTCTCATGGAGCCCTGCCCTCTCTTCCTGCAGGCTCTGACCTATAGGGGACCCTCCTGTGAGAGCTTCACTGGTGACTGGGAGCTGAGCTCTTGTACTCAAAGGCAAGGGAGGGAGTGAGGGCAAAGGAACCCCAACTATGTGAAGTGTAGGGTTAGGAGGGGTGGTGGGCAGGGCTGGCTGTGTTTCCCAGGCCTCAGGGTGGGCTTGCCTCAACCAGGCACCTTCGCAGCCGGGGCAGAAGTAGCTGTAATCCCGCCTTCTTCAGGATGAGTGAAGGACGCACCTAGGGATTCATTCTTTCTTTTCACAGATATTTATTGCTCACGGTGCCAGAGAATGGCTATGAGCAAGGCAGAGGTGGCCTCTGTCCTCAAGGCAGCTACAGAGGGAGAGCCGCTCCCCCAACCCCCAGCTATGAGCTTCCCAGAACTGGCAGGAAGGTGCAGCTGCAAGGATATGGGCTCACATCCTGGCATCCTCATTTGCTAGCGTGAAAATCGCATTTCTCCAAACCTCGGTTTTCTCATCTGAAAAATAGGCACAGCACCTAGTTTGCAGGACTGGGAAAGTTAGAGGGTTAATGGCCATGCGGTTGGCCTTGGGCACTCCTTGTTCTGACCTCTGGAGTTCGGCTGCCCTGCGGTCTGGCCCTGGCTCTGTGGAGAGGCTTTCCCAGGCCGAGGGGCTCACCAGGCCTTCCCTAGTGAGGAACTCTTTCTGCCAGAGCTGAGCTCATGGGCAGGGCGGGCCGCAGAGGCCACATATCAGCCAGCTGTCCTCCCTTTCCTGGGAGCTGGTCCAGAGACGAGGGGCAGGGCGTCTGGCTTTCACTGTGCGGCCGTCTCTAATTCCTCTGGCATCTGAGCTGCTTTTCAGAAGAAGGGAGATGCACTTAACTGGTTGTGACCCAGCTCGGTGCTGAGGAAGAAGTCCTGCGCTTGGGATCAAGCAGAGCTGGCCTCGAAGCCTACCTCAGCCACTTAGCTACTGTGTGATGCGGGTAAGGCACTCCACAGCCCTGGGCGTCAGGGGTCCCGACTGGAAAATGGCAATGACGATTTCTGCCCTGGCTACTCCACAAAGTAGAAATAGGTGAAAACGTGTTTCATAAAGCATACAATATGAAGCTGGGGTTCTCCTCTG
Source organism: Rhinopithecus roxellana (assembly GCF_007565055.1). Classification (NCBI taxonomy): domain Eukaryota; kingdom Metazoa; phylum Chordata; class Mammalia; order Primates; family Cercopithecidae; genus Rhinopithecus; species Rhinopithecus roxellana. The sequence continues at coordinate 9,924,161 of NC_044563.1, read as the reverse complement.
TATTCATAGCATGGAGGGTTGGGGTTCTGCCCAGTGGCCAAGCCCCACACAGAAATAGCCGCGCCTCCACTGGTCCACGTGTCCAAAATGGTCAAAGCAACTTTGGGTCCATGGAACAGAGGTGCATTTCAGAAGCTGCTGGCTGGTGAACATGAGGGCTGGGGCTCAGAAAAGGAAGGGTTCACTCTGGTTGGTATGGTTAATAAAATAATAGCTAACGTTTACCGAGGGCTTACGAAGGGGCAGGCACACTTCTGAGAATTTTCCAGTTGTTAATCCTCCTAACAACCCTCTCAGAGAGGTTACTATGGCTCCCCCTGTGAGGACCTTTGAGGGAGGAAAGGCATTTCTGGAGAGGGAATTGGGTGTGCAAAGGCTTGGGGAGCCCCTCATATCCTGGGGGTCAGTGGGGGGCCCAGCCTACAGCCAGGAGAGGCTGGCCTATGGGACCCTGAAAGGCAGCCAAGGGGTTTAGACTGGATCCAGGCAGCAGGAGGAGCCCCTGGAGCCCCCTGCGTGACCTCATTCTGAAGGGTGGGTGGGATGTGAAGGGGTGACCTGCCCCTCCACACCTGTGGGTGTTTCTCGTTAGGTGGAACGAGAGACTTGAGAAAAGAAATGAGACACAGAGACAAAGTATAGAGAAAGAAAAAGTGGGCCCAGGGGACCGGCGCTCAGCATACAGAGGACCCACGCTGGCACCGGTCTCTGAGTTCCCTCAGTATTTATTGATCTTATCTTTACCATCTTAGAAAAATGGAAGTGGCAGGATAACAGGATCATCGTAGGGAGAAGGTCAGCAATAAGACACATGAATAAAGATCTCTGTGACATTAAAAGTTTAAGGAAAAGTGCTGTGCCTTGATATGCATATGCAAACATCTCCATAAACCTTTTTAGTGCATAAAGAGCATTGCGCTAGCACGTCCCACCTTCAGCCCTACGGCGGTTTTCTCCTTTCTCAGTAAACAGAACATACACTGAGATGTTCCATTGCCCAGGGACAGGCAGGAGACAGATGCTTTTCTCTATCTCAACTACCCAGAGGCCTTCTTTCCTCTTCTATTAATCCTCCTCAGCACAGACCCTTCATGGGTGTCAGGCTGGGGGACGATCAGGTCTTTCCCTTCCCACGAGGCCATATTTCAGACTACCACATGGGGAGAAACCTTGGACAATACCTAGCTTTCCTAGGCAGAGGTCCCTGGGTACTTGAGATTAAGAGAATGGTGATGACTTTTCACAAGCATATTGCCTTCAGGCACTTGTTTAACAAAGCACACCCTGCACAGCCCAAAATCCGTTAAACCTTGAGTCATCACAGCACGTCTCTTGCAAGGACAAGGTTGGGGGCAGGGTCACAGATTAACAGCATCTCAAATATAGAACAAAATGGAGTCTCTTATGTCTACTTCTTTCTATATAGACACAGTAACAGTCTGATCTTTCTTTTCCCCACAGGATGGCGCTTCTGGGAGTGGCGTGGGTGGAGAGTTCATGGAAGGAAGGGATTTCCTCACTCTTGGGTCTTCATCCTTGAACACTGGCCCAGCTGCCACTCTAGTGGCCGCCACGGGCAGCCTTGATGCTGAGATGGGCTCAAAAGCCAGGCTGTGTGGTATGGGGTCTCGGAGCCCAGGCAGGGCCAGGGTGGCAGCCAAATGGCCTGCAACCTGGTCCTGATGCTGCTTGTGCCCTAGCCCTCACAGTAGCTCTCCAGGGGCCACTGCACCCCATCCTGGGAGCTGACCCCAAGCAGGTCAGGGCAGTGCTGCCCGATGGGTCCCAGAGGTGACTGGAGCATCTTGCTCACACCAGCAGGACACTCATGCCTTCCCCATCTGAGCCTGCTGCAGGCAGAGCCTGGCCAGGGGCTGGCCGAGTTGGGGAGGAGGCAGGAGGGCCGTAGCCATGGTGGTTAGAGACAGGAGCAGTGTTGGTACCCTTTCTCTCAAATAAAATGAAGCCCCCTGCCAGGGAGGCCACTGCAGAGCTGGCACGATGGAGGCGTCCTGTCTGAAGGAGCTGGTGCAGACACACTGGCGGGGCACCCGGCAGAACAGCAGCAGCGGATCTGCAACCACACGAACTGGCTGCCTGTTCTCTACAGAGTCCAAGTGCGAACTCTGGGCTGGGAATGCTAAGGAGGCGAGTGTGGGGAGAATTCTCAGTTCTGCAGGGTGCCTTGCCCTGAATCCTGACCCTTTGTGCTTGAGAGCAGTGGACAAATATGTTGGAAGTTCTTTTATTTTTTATTTATTGGTTTTTTTTGAGATGGAGTTTTGTTCTTGTCGCCCAGGCTGGAGTGCAGTGGTGAGATCCCGGCTCACTTCAACCTCTGCCTTCCGGGTTCAAGCAATTCTCCTGCCTCAGCTTCCTGAGTAACTGGGACTACAGGTATGTGCCACCACGCCCAGTTAATTTTGGACTTTTAGTAGACATGGGGTTTCACACCACCACATCCAGCTAATTCTGTATTTTTAGTAGACACGGGGTTTCACCATGTTGGCCAGATTGGTCTTGAACTCCTAACCTCAGGTCATCTGCCTGCCTTGGCCTCCCAAGTACTGAGATTACAGGTGTGGGTCACTGTGTTCGGCCATATATTGGAATTTCTAGGGAAGACAGGGAAAGGGCTTGGGGAAAGTGACGGACTTTTAGTCATGAGGCATCCAGGGTGTGTGATATTTGTGCCAGTCAGAGATAAGACAACAAAGATGGCCCAAAGATTGTGAGGCCTGACAGAGAAAGGCCAGATCCGGGGTGAGGTCACCAGGGAGGCATGCGGGGCTGCAGTGAGCCGCCGCTAGGGCGGAGTGGGCCCAGGGCAGGGGTGGGGAGCAGATGGGAGGAGGAAGGGAACTGGCCTTGGTGTTTCTCACTTTTAAAAAAGATGAAATACTTGGTGTCTCAATAGAAAGTTGGGAGAATTTGGGAGTTCAAGCCCCCGTGATCTTCACTGGGTAGCCAGGGTTCTCAAAGACAGGGGAACCATGGGATCCTGAGCTCAAGGTAAATGTTCCTGGATTTGGTGTGAGTGGCCTCCACCTGAGCTAATTTGTAAACACTCCTGAAAGTGGCCCTTTGGCCAACACGTACGTGCGGTAGCTCCGGCTCCTAGCTGTGTGGGAAAGGCTGAGGTGAGGGGAGCTGGGAAGGGAGCACAGACGCTTTTTGTATGGGGGAAACTGACCTGGGAAGAGGCAGCTGAGGAAGGGTGGGGGCAGATCCTTTCCTGGTGGTGGCACAGGGTGGACTCGCTCCCCACCTACTCTTCTCACTCTAAGTCACCCTTTGCCAAACTTCTGGGTGGGGCCTTGTGCTTTGGCACAACCCCTATATCCCTTTCCAAACCCTCCCCAGCCCACAGGCCAGCGCTGCATGGCTCCTGCGGCGGCAGGGTGTCCACATTTCTGTTTGAAATGGTCAGCCTGGCCCCCAGTGCCTGTGGCCGTGTTCAGCCAGGTGCTTCCCTCACTCAACGAGGGGCAGCTTGACCAAGCGGAAGATGTGACACTGAGGGGCCCGGGGCGCTAACTACCCAGCAAGCAGTGCCAGTAAGAAAGGTGCAGGATTTGAATTCTGCTAAAAAGACAATTTTTGAGAAAACTGGGGAAATTTGAATATTGACCAAATATTAGGTACGGTGAACATTTCTTGGTAAGGAAAGGTGGAGAGTGTTAACTGAAACACATATGGTATGGTCTCACTTTTGAAAAAATAATTATGCATATACACACCCAGAAAAAGATCTGGAAGAATATACAGTAAGATCTTCATGGTGATATTCACTGGCTGATAGGAAATTTTTTCCCTTTTTTTTTTTTAAATTTTTTGAGATGGAGTTTCATTCTTATTGTCCAGGCTGGAGGAGTGCAATGGTGCGATCTTGGCTCACCACAACCTCCACCTCCCGGGTTCAAGTGATTCTCCTGCCTCAGCCTCCCCAGTAGCTGGGATTACAGGCATGCGCCACCATGCCCGGTTAATTTTATATTTTTAGTAGAGACGGCGTTTCTACATGTTGGTCAGGCTGGTCTCGAACTCCTGACCTCTGGAGATCTGCCCGCTTCAGCCTCCCAAAGTGCTGGGATTATAGGCGTGAGCGACTGCGCCCAGCATCCCCTATTTTTGGTTGTTGATGTTTCCTCACATGTGCTTTAAATTTTTCATTATTCTTATCCGGGCACGGGGCTGACGCCTGAAATCCCAGCACTTTGGGAGGCTGAGGTGGGTGGATCACAAGGTCAAGAAATCGAGACTATCCTGACCAACATGGTGAAACCCCATCTCTACTAAAAATCAAAAATTAGCAGGGCGTGGTGGCGCGTGCCTGGGATCCCAGCTACTCGGGAGGCTGAGGCAGGAGAATCGCTTGAACCCAGGAGATGGAGGTTGTCGTGAGCCAAGATCGCGCCACTGCACTCCAGCCTGGGCGACAGAGCGAGACTCCGTCTCAGAAAAAACAAAAGTTTAATAACAAACTGCCGCCCTGCAAGGTGACAATCCAGGGCCACGGGGGGGTAGGCATGAGGTGGTGGCCGCTGAGAGGAGCAGGCCAGGGTCTTACAGGGACAGGACAGGGAGACCCAACCTCTTTTCTCCTTGGCTCCCTGCTGTGGATAAGAACTCTAACCCTTATCTGAGTTCTGCACATGATCCAGAAAGTGCTGATAACTGCATAGCAAAAAAGGCAACTCTTGAGATGATCAGTGATTAAAAAAAAAAAAAAAAAAAAAAAAAAAATCACCCCAGGTTGGTTTCCCCTATCAGCAGAGTCCATGGCTGGCCCCTACCTCCTTCACTGAAAATCCAACTTCATTGAGATAGTGGTTTGTAAAAACCCCAGAATTTGAAAGCTAGAGCTGTCCATGTGTGCTGGTTTTTCCTGCTTTCACCTGGGGCCCTTTTCGGGCTGCCCCTGGATCTAGGAGCAGCAGCTTAGCAGTGAGAGCCAGAGGACTTGGAAATAGGGGAGGCTGAGTGGAACTTCACATTCACCTGAGAGGGAAGGGAGCCCGGGGAGACTCCGATTTTTCTAGGCCTTATTTTCTCATCTTCCAAAAGGGTAGAATAATCCCTATGCCTCCCCCTGCATATTTTTAACTTCTCAGAAGAGACGTACTATGGATGGCTGTGGCTCAGCAATTTGTGGGGGTGTGGACGTGGGGTGGGGTGAGGTGGAAAGGCTGGTTTTCTGTTTAATGGCATTTACATTCTGGATGCAGTCACTAATGGGCACCCCCACCACCTCCCCCAACCTCCACTGTGTTGCAGGCCCATAGTTCCACTCCCATTCCTAGGCCTGGTTCTGCCTCTGTCCTTCTGCCTATCCCCATTCCTCCCTGGGTCACGCCTACACCTATGCAAAAGGGAGAGGACACCTGCATTTTTCTTAGCCAGACAAGGTTGATGGGGCCAATTCCTTGTTCCCATGCAACAGCTACAAAGGCTGGGTGCGGTGGTGCTGTAATCCCAGCACTTTGGGAGGCCGACGCGGGCAGATCACTTGTGGTCAGGAGTTCCAGACCAGCCTGTCCAACACGATGAAACCCTGTCTCTACTAAAAGTACAAAAAAATTAGCCGGACATGGTGGCACGTGCCTGTAATCCCAGCTACTTGGGAGGCTGAGGCAGGAGAATTGCTTGAATCTGGGAGGCGGAGCTTGCAGTGAGCCGAGATCGTGCCACTGCACTCCAGCCTGGGCGACAGAGCAAGACTTCATCTCAAAAAAAAAAACAGCTACAAAATCCAAATGCAGTGATGGTTTTGTGCAAAGATGAAGGCTGATGGGAGGACTTCAGAGGAGCAGGTGGGGGCAGGAAGAAGGAGCGTCCCTTCCCAGCCTTCCCCACACACTATCACCTCTGACAACAGGACACTGAAGGGGACTAACATGCGCCCCACTCCTTCCTCTGCTCTCAGAGTTTACAATCCCTCAAGCTAGAGAGGAAGAAGTCTAGGAATATTATTTGAGAAAAATGTGTATTATGCAACAGCTACAAGGTCAAGGCCCTTCCTTACCCAGGATTCTTCTCTGCAGCCCAGCAGTGGGCCCGAGTCCTGACTGCAGCATCTCTTCCTTGGGGACACTTGCCCTTGGCTCGGGGCCCGTCTTGTGCTCCTTATTATCCTACCATTTTGGTGGGTGCAGTCACATGATGATGTATCTGTCTTCCCGGCTGGAAGGAGCAAGTGGGGGCAGGGCCTGGCTGCCAGAGCTTGCTCACCGTGGGATCTGGCATCCGGCATCTGGCAGCGCCCAGGGCAGAGCGAGTTTCCACTGTTGATCTGGATGGGTTCTTTGGGCCATTTGCTAGCGTTTGTGTTTTGGACAGTTCTGCTCTAAAATAAATTGTAGTATTTGGACGAAAATGAAGGTCAGGAAGAAGAATGTTCTTTCGGTTCCAAATTTTCTTTTTTTTTTTTTTTTTTTTGAGACGGAGTCTTGCTCTGCCACCCAGGCTGGAGTGCAGTGGCCGGCTCTCAGCTCACTGCAAGCTCCGCCTCCCGGGTTCACGCCATTCTCCTGTCTCAGCCTCCCGAGTAGCTGGGACTACAGGCGCCCGCCTCGTCGCCCGGCTAGTTTTTTGTATTTTTTAGTAGAGACGGGGTTTCACCGTATTAGCCAGGATGGTCTCGATCTCCTGACCTCATGATCCGCCCGTCTCGGCCTCCCAAAGTGCTGGGATTACAGGCTTGAGCCACCGCGCCCGGCCCGGTTCCAAATTTTCTAAGTAGACTGCTCTGATCCAGATAAGAGTACCTTCCCTTCAAGCGGCTGAAGCCATGGATAGTTTACAGTTTGCTGCCCTCTCGTGGCACAGAAGTGATAATAAGATTGTCTTCCCCTTTCAGACGCTATCAGGCTCATTTCTCTGACAATGAGCAGTCCATGGACAAGCTGTGGGACAAAAGCAAGAACTGTACGTGGTCTCCACTTACAGAACTCCCAGGCTGGTGGAGGTGACTTTTGGTACAACTCAGGTCTGAGGGCAAAAATACACACTTTGGCTTTGCACAAAGGGGCTGATGACCCTGTACGTACCCCAGTACCTGGGCTGCCCAGCCAAAGAGGCCGAGTGACCACACGCTGAGCCTATAGTAGTCTTTAGTAACTAGAGTCAATTTCCTTGTGAACTGGAGAACTTTATCAGTAAGACAAGCTCAAAACCAGATCTTTCAACTGGCCTCCCTATCCCCCAGCTCTCTCCTTCCTTGTTTCTTTTTTCCTTTTTTTTTTTCTTTTTGAGACGGAGTCTCACTGTCACCCAGGCTGGAGTACGGTGGTGCGATCTCGGCTCACTGCAAACTCTGCCCCCCGGGTTCACGCCATTCTCCTGCCTCAGCCTCCTGAGTAGCTGGGACTACGGGCGCCCGCCACCACGCCCGGCTAACTTTTTTGTAGTTTTAGTAGAGACGGGGTTTCACCATGTTAGCCAGGATGGTCTCGATCTCCTGACCTCGTGATCCGCCTGCCTCAGCCTCCCAAAGTGCTGGGATTACAGGCGTGAGCCACCGCCCGGCCCCTCCTTCCTTTTTTCTACTTTGCAATTGTTGTCTTCTCCAAAGGGTCTCCCTTTCCAAACCCCAACATGATTCTGTTTTGCCTCCTGTTATGGGCTGAATTCTGTCCTCTCTCAAATTCACATGCTGAAAGCCCTGACCCCCAGCACCTCAGCATGTGAGTGTATTTGGAGACAGAGCCTTTAAAGAGGTGATGAAGGTTAAATGAGGTCATTAGGGTGGACCTTAATCTAACATGACGAGTGCCCTCATGGGAAGAGGGGATTAGGACATACAGAGACAGACGGCAGGGCTGTGCATGCCGAGGGAAGACCACGTGGGGACACAGCGAGATGGTGGCCAGCTGTCATACAAGCCACGGAGAGAGGCCTCGGGAGAAACCAACGTGGCTGACACCTTCATCTTGGACTTTCAGCCTCCAGAGCTGAGAAAATATTAATACATTTCTGTTGGCTAAGCCACTTAGTCTGTGGAATCGTGTTGTGGCAATCCTCAACTAATGCACCTCCTAGTGAAATACTTTTTCTAAAGGGGGAGTTGTTGCATGTGGAGGTTTTTACTGTGCACCTCTGCCTGGGATGGATGCTGGCAAACTGCAGGAAGACTGAGCCATAAACCCTATCATGGTTTGACTTCTTCCTTGACCCACTCAGAAAAAGTTCAGTTCTTCTGGAAAACTCACGAGTACTCCACAAGGCGGCACATATCACCCCCGCCACCATCCTCGTCTCCAGGTCTCTGTGGTACACCTGTCGGAACTGAGACCAAGGGGAGAGCTCGTGTACATTCTGGTCTTTGTCAACAGTGACTCCCAACCACACCCCTATTCTTTCAAAATAGATTTTATTAGCGGCACATGGAATGTCAAGTTAAGCAAATTCTTTCCAGCGAGAAGGTGAGCCCTGACAGACGAAAACATTGAGCACGGACGATACAGCAGAAGTAACATTTCCAGTGTAATGAGAGATAAAGGGGAATATTGCCCACCAAAGAAATGACTTTCTTCACCATGCTGACCACACTGCACAGCGCCCGATCCAGCTGGTGGGGATGGGGAGGTGGGAAGAATCTCAAAGCACAGGACAGGGTGAGGACTCAGGAAGTCATGGGGTCAGCTCTACAGCAGTCAGCTCCTCTCTGTTGTTGGAGAGGCCGTGAGCCCCACTACTGACTATACGAGGACCAGAGTGTCTTTGGCAGGTGGAGGCTGGCTCGCGGGAGAACACCAAGTGAGGGGGCTTCTCTGTGAACCCAAGAAACTTCAAGAAATCCCACAGCATCTCCATTACGACCTCCCATCTCCAGATTAGGGAGCTATGGGTTCCCACAGGGTCCTTTGGAAGTATCTAGAAATGTCCAGGTAAGTCAGAGAAGAGCTGAACCTTCTTAGAAAAATCCCTTTACTCTAGTACATGAAGAACATTTATTTCCCTTAAAGGATTCTGGTTCTTTCCCCTGATGCGCTTGTGCAACATTCTGAGGGTCACCTGGACTTGGCCCACCAGCGCTTCTGCTGCTGCTGTCTCACTTTCAAACGCCCCCATCCCTTCCCATCTTTCAGCCCACAGTGTCTGCATGCTGTGGGTCTCCCACATCTGTGGTGTCAGGATCATGATGCTGTTTCCTTTTCTCCTTTTTTTTGATACAGGGTCTCGCTCTATTGCCCAGGCTGGAGTGCAGTGGAGTAATCATGGCTCACCTCAGCTTTGACCTCCCAGGCTCAAGCAATCCTCCTAAAATGGGCATTTCTCTCATCGCTTCAGAACCCGCCCCTCAACCAAACATTCAGATGCTTATTAAGGCAACAAAACAAGTGACAGACGGGACAATGTTTCCAATTCTAGATCTAATTGATTAGGCTACGTCTCATGAGGAGACTGTACGTGACCTCTCAGCTAGCATCTGGAATACAATCTTCCAGGGGCTTAGGGCAGGTCCGTGATAGCAGTATCATCAGGATCAATTCCGAAGTGCAGCTTGCCGTCCTTGGCGGCTGCCCAGGGCATGGAGGTGGAGGTCCACTTTGCCACCCAGTCTCCTGTTTTGCTAACCACGATGAGGCCACCTAAACCTTTAACCCTTGACTTCATATAACCCAACGATAGGTCCGCAGCCTCTTCTACCGTCTTTCCTGAAAACAAGGAAGGGTTGAGAAACAACACACGTTACTGAAAGGAATCTCACGGGAAAATCACTTGCCATTTGAAATGCCCAAGTGAGCTGGCAAGGATTTTTGGTAAATGAACACCTGAATGCCTAAAAGGAGGGTCCTCACCTCCTTGCCCTGAGACACAGCCCTAGCATTAGCTCAAGTGGAGGCATCTTCCCTCCCACACCCAGGCTCAGTGTCTCTCTACTGCCCCCTTCTCCTGAGATGGGGAAGGTAACACTACTCAATGCTCTCCCATTCCAGACCTAAGGGAAGGCGGAAAGTCAAAACAAGGTGTTAAGGACCTGAAAGCAACATCGTAGCCAACAGGAAAGGGTTTCCTACACTTCTCCATACGCTTACTTATCAAATACCTTCTATGCACTTATCTTCACAAATTATGTTACTTGTCCTATAGTCTGTGTACCTTGTTCTATGTGGAACAGGGTGAGTCTGGCCAGGTTCACCTTCAGGATGCTTTCCCCATGCCCTGTGGTTGAGATGGCTCCGATGTCATTGTCAGCATAACCTCCAGCTCCTGCTCAAAAAGGGTGATTGTTCTGAGCAGTAACAGTCAAGAAATTCAAATCCATATTAGAAGTCGGACACTACATAAAAGTTAAATCGCGAAGGGTGCTCAAGTACAGACAAAGGTCACGTTAGTAGCCATGATCCGTGGATGCAAAGGTGGACTAGAAAGCATCATGTAGATGCCCCAGAATTTAGAAGGATAAAGGAAGCCTCAGAGGGGCAGGCCTGACCTTTCACAGAGCAGCTATAGCAGGACAGCGTCTCCTTGGCCCCAAAGCATAGCCATTCCTTTTTGCTCAATGAAGCCACCCTCTCCCTGTCTCCTCCTCATGCCCCACCTACTATGAAGGAAGAAACAGCATGGCTGCATTATATGGATCTCTAGCAAGGCCATCATGTTCCAGAGATTTGGGGAAAACGTGTACCCACAACCTAACATCCATGCACACTGTCCGATGGGTGGCAGTTGTATTTGTTGAGGGTGGGCATAACTGGACCTGAGGGAACTATTCTGGGCTATCCCCTTAAGTGGCGGTCTGGAGTGAAAGCTACTTTGATAAGATTTCTTCCTTACTTTGGTCTTGGATTAAAAAAACCTTACAGCCTTCTCTAAGTCATTCTTGTATCTGTTCACACACAGCTACCAGCCTGCGAGTCCTTTAGCCTTCGAAGGGTTTGCCTTTACCCTCCCACAGTGATACAGAAGCATAGATGACTGACATGTGCCTTGCTTACTTTACCCTCCCGCAGTTGATACAGAAGCATAGATGATTGACATGTGCCTTGTTTACTTTACCCTCCCGCAGTGATACAGAAGCACAGATGACTGACATGTGCCTTGCTTACTTTACCCTCCCGCAGTTGATACAGAAGCATAGATGATTGACATGTGCCTTGTTTACTTTACCCTCCCGCAGTGATACAGAAGCATAGATGACTGACATGTGCCTTGCTTACTTTACCCTCCTGCAGTTGATACAGAAGCATAGATGATTGACATGTGCCTTGTTTACTTTACCCTCCCGCAGTGATACAGAAGCATAGATGATTGACATGTGCCTTGCTTACTGATGCTGGACATGGGGCGAGGACTTAGGAGTTGAGATGTTGCACTGGACTGTCACAAGGCCCCACAGATTCTCAAAGGCAGAGAATCCCTGGCTCTGGCTCTGGAGGGAGCTGACACTGGGCAGCAAATGAACTGCTGCAGTGGGAGGAGGTGCCTTTACTTTTTCTTATAAGCTTCTGCTGGGGAATTAATTGACCAGGTCCCGTGGTGTCAATGTGCCCTAATATTTGGAAGCAGCCAAGTCTTTGCTTACTTTTCAGTTACTCTAGGACCACAGAAGGCCAGGTGTTTCCAAGGGTGATCCTGGCACAGGCATTGGGTAAGTGAAGGTGTCCTCCCCGCCACATGCACTTCTCAGGACAAGTGCATTGCCTGAGGTGACCACTGATGTGCCTAGCCCCATCCTTCCTGACTGTCCAGGCGGGGGCCTGGCCAGTGGCAGTGCTCCCTGGAGAGGCTCCTCAGAAGGCCAGGCAGAGTATACCTGGTGCTGGACAAAGACTTCTGAGAATTTAGCTTATGCCATTTCTTGTCAAGATTTACCACTGTAACTCAATTTAAAATTAATTTCTAGGATCTAACCTGGAGTGGCCCCGTGGCCCGGTCTGAACCCAGCTGAAGCAAGCTGCACTACTGACCAGGCATAGTTTGGTGGGATTTTTGCCAAGGAGAAAGAAAGGCAGACTACTTCACATCTCTTGGGTGATACACCAAGGAGTAGAGGAGTTACCAAGCCCCTACTCTTTAAGGAAACTTCCAGTGTCTCTGAGTTCACGACGGAAAAAGGGTGTCAAGAATTGTCAAGAATGTAGATTATTACTAAAGACTAGAGCAACACATTAAAAAGGAAAGGTAAGGCTAATTTTCCTCTAAAAGAATAAGCTGCTCTTCAGGGCAGATGGAACAACTTAGCTGCTTCTCAAAATTTCAGTCACCTGCAGGGGTTCATGAGGATTCCTGCATGAAAAGTGTGAAAGTCTGCACGGAGTGAAACATACAGCCCCCTGGCCCTGCCTCTCACCCACTCCCGGGAATGAGATGACGCGCTTCCCCGTTAATGTAAACGACATCTCAATCTGTCACGTGTCTGTAGAAGTATGTCACTTTCAGGCTGCTCAAATCTAATAACTGCAGTCTCAGATTTCTCAGATTGCTATTTAAAGCCCATGTCTTGGGAGTAAGTCTTACTCAAGTCAGTCTGCAGATCCTGAAACTGTGACTAAAGAGAAGACAGAATCACTACAGGGTAGACTGCGGGCAACGTTAGCATCCTGTCTCCACTTCTCTCCCCAAGTTGTTCCAAAAAGGCATGCAATCGAGGAAAAACCGTGGCGCCAGACACAAACACCCTCTCAAGGCAGCACCCCGATTAAGCCCTGCCAACCCCATTGTCACTCCCAGACATCCTGGAGCCGCACCAAGAGCAGAAAGGCAGTGCATCAAGAAAGGGAGAGGGGCAGGGAAGAGAGAATGAGGAGAGCCTGAGGGTGGCAGAAAAGGAGAAGGGGCAGGAGCCATCCCTTGGTCCTACCTACACACGGTGTGTCCCCAACTCGGCCGACCATTTTATTAACGATACCCCCCGTGGAGGTTGCGTAGGCCACATTCCCTTTGGAGTCCAAGGCAACAGCACCCACGGTTCCCAAGTTTCTGCCGAAAATAAACAGGAAAAAAGCGACAGGTTGAAAATGAGAATGAACCCCATAACCAACAATGTAGCTTAAAACCACTTAAAGTCTCATGTTAGACGTTAATGGCAGATGAGGCACCCATTCCAACATTCTAGAGAGAACCTGCTTGCTTCTCATTCTACGTGTAAGTTACAGGAGGATTGCTGGGCACTCCTCTACCACTCAGCTTTAAGAGTACATCCAATCCCGGGCCGGGTGCGGTGGCTCAAGCCTGTAATCCCAGCACTTTGGGAGGCCGAGACGGGCGGATCACGAGGTCAGGAGATCGAGACCATCCTGGCTAACACCGTGAAACCCCGTCTCTACTAAAAAATACAAAAAACTAGCCAGGCGAGGTGGCGGGCACCTGTAGTCCCAGCTACTCGGGAGGCTGAGGCAGGAGAATGGCATAAACCCGGGAGGTGGAGCTTGCAGTGAGCTGAGATCCGGCCACTGCACTCCAGCCTGGGTGACAGAGCAAGACTCCGTCTCAAAAAAAAAAAAAAAAAAAAAGAGTACATCCAATCCCAACACCACCGTTTTCTAGCTGTGACCTTAAGTTTTAATTTGTGTCTCACTGTCCCCATCATAAAATGGGGATAAAAGTAAGAGTGCATCTCAAACTTTAGTATGTATAAGAATCCCTTGGATCCTTGGGCCCACAGAGATTCTGAAGCTGCCACCAAGAGGAGAAAGGAAAGGAACAAGTGAGTTGGTAGATACCGGGTGGACCCAAAATCCTGCAGGTTTTTTTTTTTTTGTGAGATGAAGTCTCACTCTGTCGTCCAGGCTGTAGTGCAGTGGCACAATCTTGGCTCACTGCAACCTCCGCCTCCCGGGTTCAAGTGATTCTCCTGCCTCAGCCTCCCAAGTAGCTGCGACTACAGGCATGCACCACCACACCTGGCTAATTTTTATATTTTTAGTAGAGATGGGGTTTTCACCATGTTGGCCAGGTTGGTCTTGAACCTCTGACCTCAGGTGATCCGTCTGCCTTGGACTTCCAAAGTGCTGGGATTACAGGCGTGAGCCACCTCATCCGGCTGATCCTGCGTTTCTGACAAACTCCAGGATGTCGCTGATGCTGCCTGCCTATGCACCCTGTGCACGCGGTTGTTGTAAAGATCAAATCAGTCCATTTTCCCCTAACATTTTATTATGAATTCTTGAATGCAGTCATGTGCCACCTATGATGTTTTGATCAACAGGCTGTATGTCCCATGAGATTATAATACTCTATTTTTACTGTACCTTTTCTATGTTTAGATACACAAATACCATTGTGAGACAACTGCCTACAGTATTCAGGACAGTCACACGCTGCACAGGTTTGTAGCCTGGGAGCAACAGGCTGGACCACACAGCCCAGATGTGTATTAGTCTCCACCATCTGGGTTTGTGTGAGTGCACCCTATGGTGCTTGCACAGCCATGAAATTGCCCAGCTATGCACTTCTCAGGATGCATTTCTCGTCCTGTCATGCGACGCGTGACTGTAACAAAGTTGAAGAAATTGTACGCGAACACCCCGTACCCACCAGCAAGATTCTATAATGAACTGTATTTGAGGCACTGTTTTAAGTGCTGGGACACAGTGGTAAGCTAAACAAAGTCCCTTCTCCCATGGAGTCTGCGTTTGGGGTAGAGGGTGGTAGTAACAGGGCAGTAATATGTCAGGTGACAAAAACAAAACAACAAAACAAAAAACCCAAACAAAAAACAAAGCAGCACCAGGGAAGAGCGATGGTGGGGAGGTGCTGTTTTATACAGGGTGTCTCTGCAGGACACAGGTGCAATCATGCCATGCCAGCTACTGGGGACAAGTGTTCCTGAGGCACAAACATGCCTGTCATGTGCATGGAATTTGAAGGAGGCAAGCATGGTTGGAGAGAATAAAATGAGGGACAGCGTGGTAGGAGAATGATCAGAGGGACAGCCAAGGCCAGATCACAACATCTCTGACAAGTGGGGTGACCACACACACTAGTTACCCAGGCCAGTTCAAATTTATGCCTGCTGTCATGGCTGTATTATTAACAGCGCCACTTTTACTCTCAAAATTAAATTCCAGTTTAAACATTAAAGAATATAATCATCCTACCTCTAGGCCATTGCAGAGGCTTTTATTCTGAGCTAAATGGGAGGACACTAGGCAGTTTGAGTTAAGAAGTGACACAATCTGAGTTCAATCTTAAAAATAATCATTCTTGGCCAGGCGCGGGGGCTCAAGCCTGTAATCCCAGCACTTTGGGAGGCCGAGACGGGTGGATCACAAGGTCAGGAGATCGAGACCATCCTGGCTAACCCAGTGAAACCCCGTCTCTACTAAAAAATACAAAAAAAAAACTAGCCGGGCGAGGTGGCGGGCGCCTGTAGTCCCAGCTACTGGGGAGGCTGAGGCAGGAGAATGGCGTAAACCCGGAAGGCAGAGCTTGCAGTGAGCTGAGATCCAGCCACTGCACTCCAGCCTGGGTGGCAGAGCGAGATTCCGTCTCAAAAAAAACCAAAAAAACCCAAAAAAACCAAAAACAAAATAATCATTCTTGGCCAGGTGCGGGGGCTCACGCCTGTAATCCCAGCACTTTGGGAGGCCGAGGTAGGCAGATCATCTGAGGTCAGGAGTTTGAGACCAGCCTGGCCAACATGGTGAAACTCCATCTCTACTAAAAATACAAAAAAAAAAAAAAAAAAAAAAAATTAGCTGAGTGTGGTGGCGCGTGACTATAATCCCAGCTATTCGGGAGGCTAAGGCAGGAGAATCGCTTGAACCCAGGAGGCGGAGGTTGCAGTGAGCTGAGATTGTGCCATAGAATTCCAGCCTGGGTGACAGAGTGAGACTCCATCTCAGAGAAAAAAAAAGAAAAAAAAAAAAAATCATTCTTTCCCCCCCACCCGCCCTCCAGTAGAATGGCTAAAATGAAGAGGCACATCAAACCTGGGAAGGATGTGCAGGAACCGGAACTCTCATTCAATACTGCTGTTAGTGTTGATTGTACCAACATCTTTGGAAAACCATTTCACAATGTCTACTTGAACTGATCATATGCACATCCCATGACTCAGCAAATTATACACCTGTGTATCTGTCCATCAGAAATGTGGACAGGTGTTCACCAAAAAAGCATACACAAGGTGTTCACAGCAGCAGTAGATGTAATACAGTAGTCCCCTCTTATTTGCAGGGGATATGTTCCAAGACCCTCAGTGGATAACTGAAAGCTCAGCTAGCACTGACCTCTATAAACACTATGTTTTCCCCTATACTGTATGTACACACCTATGATAAAGTTTAATTGATAAATTAGGCACAGGAAGAGATTAATAATAATAAATACAATTACAACGATATACTGTAGTAAAAGTTACGTGAATGTGGTCTTTCTCAAAATATCACACTACGGTTGAGTGTGGGTAACTGAAAGCACGGAAAGTGAAACCGCAGATAAGGGGGAGATATTGTAATCCTAAACTGGTTACAGTCTCAAACTCCTGACCTCAAGTAATCCACCTGCCCCCCCAAAATTAAAATATTTCATTATTTTATTTATTTATTTTTGAGACAGAGTCTCGCTCTATTGCCCAGGCTGGAGTGCAGTGACACAACCTCGGCTCACCGCAACCTCCGCCTCCCGGGTTCAAGCGATTCTCCTGCCTCAGCCTCCCGAGTAGGTGGGACTACAGGCGTGTGCCACATGCTCAGCTAATTTTTGTATTTTTAGTAGAGATGGGGGTTTCACTATGTTGGCCAGGCTGGTCTCGAACTCCTGACCTTGTGATCAAGGCCTCCCAAAGTGCTGGAATTACAGGCATAAGCCACCACACCTGGCCTATTTTATTTCATTTTTGAGACAGAGTTTTGCTCTTTTTGCCCAGGTTGGAGTGCGATGGCATGATCTCGGCTCATTGCAATCTCCAACTCCTGGGCGCAATTGATTCTCCTGCCTCAGCCTCCTGAGTAGCTGGGATTACAGGTGCCCGCCACCACACCTGAGTAATTTTGTATTTTTAGTAGAGATGGGCGTTTCACTATGTTGGTCAGGCTGGTCTCAAACTCCTGACCTCAAGTAATCCACCCACCTCAGCCTCCCAAACTGCTGGGATTACAGGAGTGAGCCACCATGCCTGGCCCTAAAATCTTTTATATGGCAAAAATACCATAGCAAAAGCAAAATAAAAACAGCAGATTTGGGATTTATTTTATTTTATTTTATTTACAGCAGAGCATAACCTTAAAGCGGATAAGAAAGAGTCAGGTACAGTGGCTTGTGCCTGTAGTTCCTGCTACTCAAGAGGATGAGGTAGGAGGACCACTTGAGCCCAGGAGTTCAAGGCCAGCCTGAGTGACATAGAGAAGTCCCATCTATCTATGAAGAATGTTAAAAGAAAAATAAAATGAGACTGACAAGAAAGGGAAAAAAGAATTCAAAGGAAAAAATGAGTGTAGGACAAAAATAGGCAAATTTGTAAAAAGGAAAAACCCATAAACAAATGTAAAATGCCCAAACTCATTAACTGTCAGGGAAAAGCAAATTAAAGTAATGGTGTTACCCTTTACCTGTTAGATAAGGAAGGAGGGTTCTCCCAGTCCCTGCTGGTGGCAGGCCCACCTCTAACATTTGCAAGGGACCACAGCAAGAATACAAATACAACTGGAGGCCCACACACCATATATTTAATATTTAGAAGTTATAAGTATGTTCTATCCTGTTACTGTGGTAAATGTATCTTGAAAAATCGGTATTTTTCTTGTATATATGTTTACATACAAGATATAAGGTGAACTTTTTTTTTTTTTTTTGAGACAGTCTTGCTCTCTGGCCCAGGCTGGAGTGCAGTGGTGTGATCTCGGCTCACTGCAACTTCCCTCTCCCAGGTTCAAGTGATTCTCCTGCCTTCAGGCTCCTGAGTAGCTGGGATTACAGGCAGGCACCACCATGCCCGGCTAATTTTTTGTATTTCAGTCGAGACGGGGTTTTACCATGTTGGCCCCAGGGTGGTCTCGAACTCCTGAGCTCAGGCAAACTGCCTGTCTTGGCCTCCCCAAGTTCTAGGATTACAGGCATAAGCCACTGCACCCAGCCATGAACGTTTTGATATACATAGTGAAATTATGATTATAGTCAACCAAACCAACACACCTATCATCTCACAGTTACATTTTTTTGTGGTAAGAGTACCTAAAATTTATTTTTATTTTATTTTTTTGAGACAGACTCTTGCTCTGTCATCCAGGCTGGAGTACAGTGGCATGATCTCAGCTCACAGCAACCTCCACCTCCTGGGTTTAAGGAATTCTCTGCTTCAGCCTCCCGAATAGCTGAGATTACAGGTGCGTGCCACCACGCCCAGCTAATTTTTTCTGTATTTTTAGTAGAGATGAAGTTTCACCATCTTGGCCAGGCTGGTCTTGAACTCCTGACCTCATGATCCACCCACCTTGGCCTCCCAAAGTGCTGGGATTACAGGCGTGAGTCACTGCGCCTGGCCTTTTTTTTTTTCTTTTTGAGACAGTCCTGCACTGTTGCCCAGGCTGGAGTGCAGGGGCGTGATCTTGGCTCACTGCAGCCTCTGCCTCCTGGGTTCAAGCGATTCCCCTGCCTCAACCTCCCAAGTAGCTGAGATTACCATCACCATGCCCAGCTAATTTTTGTATACTTAATAGAGATGAGGTTTCACCATGTTGGCCAAGCTGGTTTCAAACTCCTGATCTCAGGTGATCTGCCCACCTTGGCCTCCCAAAGTGCTGGGATTACAGGCATCAGCCACTGCGCCCGGCCTCTAAATTCCACTCTTAGCAAATTTCCAGTACACATTATTAGCTATAGTCCTAATATTATACATCTCCAGACCTACGCATGCTAAGTAACAGTAATTTTATACCCTCTGGCTTACACCTTCCCATTTCTCCCACTTCTGGTAACTCTATGTATTCAATGTTTCTTTCTTTTTTTTATTGAGCTGGAGTTTCACTTGTCGCCCATGCTGGAGTACAATGGTGTGGTCTCGGCTCACTGCAACCTCTGCCTCCTAGGTTCAAGCGATTCTATTGCCTCAGCCTCCCAAATAGCTGGGATTACAGGCGCCTGCTACCATACCCAGCTAATTTTTATATTTTTAGGAGATATGGGGCTTCACCATGCTGGCCAGGCTGGTCTCGAACTCTTGACCTCAGGTGATCTGCCTGCCTTGGACTCCCAAAGTGCTGAGATTACAGGAGTGAGCCACCACCACTTCCTGCCTCAATTTTTTTTTTTTTTTTAGATTCCATATTTAAGCGAGATCATGTAGTGTATTTCCGTGTCTGGCTTATTTCACTTAGTATCATGTTGTAAATGGCAGGATCTCCTCCTTTTCTTACTGTGGAATTATATTCCACTGTATATATACATTATACTTTATCCATTCTTCATTGATGGACAGACAATGTAGTTGTTTCAATATCCTGGCTATTTTGAATAACGCTGCAATGAACATGGAAGTGCAGATAACTTTACTAGATGGTGATGTCATTTCCTCTGGGTATATGCCCGGAAGTGGGACTGCTGGGTTATAAGGTAGTTCTATTTTTAATTTCTTTAGGAACCTCCATACTATTTTATCTGGAAAAATATTGAAAAGCTGTGGTTTTCACATGACCGAAAGCTGACAAACTACCAATGATGACTTGACTTAGTTATTATTGTGCATACTAGGGTCATTTGTTAATTGGCTGGTGATGGCAGATGAATGGCAAACACACACATACACACACACACGCACACGCACACAGACACATTTAATAAATTATGCATTTATTCCATAAAAATATTTTTTCTTGGCTTCATTCCATGGAGTACTGATGATTTTTTTTTTTTTTTGAAATGGAGTCTTGCCCTGTCACCCAGGCTGGAGTACAGTAGTGTAATTTCGGCTCACTGCAACCTCCGCCTCCTGGGTTCTAGCAATTCTCCTGCCTCAGCCTCCCGAGAAGCTGGGACTACAGGTGCATGCTGCCAGGCCTGGCTAATTTTTTGTATTTTTTAGTAGAGGTGGGGTTTCACCGTGTTGCTCAGGCTGGTTGCGAACTCCCGAGCTCAGGCAATCCACCTGCCTCGGCCTCCCAAAGTGCTGGGATTACAGGCGTGAGCCAGCAAGCCCGGCCTGATGATGTTCTTATACTTAACATGAATTCTACTGACAAAATGGCAAAAAAAAGATAACCTTTCTTGAGTCAACATAGTTTTTAGCAAGTTTTTAATTAATTTTAATTTGGAGAAGCTTCCTTCTGCTGAAGCAGCAGCAACTGGAATTACCAACAAAATTCTCAAAGCAGTACTTAGATTTAGAAATGAATCCTGACTTTCACATTATCACACTCAAATACTGTATGGATTTATATATAAATTGTGATTGCAGAGAGTATTAAAATTTTTAACTTGATCATATAAATCACAATCACTTACAGTTGTTTTTATAATCTTTTAAACAGTATCTAGGTCTATGCAGATAAATTCTTTTAAGTTTTGATGCTGGTATATTCATATTGAAGAAAACCAAAAACAGGAGAATGTTATTCAATTTTGTTCAAATCTCTCTTCAGATACTACGCTCTGATTTATAATGAATTGAAAAAAAGTCTCTATAGAAACTGGTTTAGGGATTATCTATGAATTTTCTTCAAGCTCGATAAATACTTTTGTTCCCTTGTTTCAATTTCCTTGGATTTTGCTGTATATCTCACATGCAGTTTTGGTTTTGTTTCTATAAACTTAAAAAAAATTTAAATCCTAGGCGGGCGCGGTGGCTCACGCCTGTAATCCCAGCACTTTGGGAGGCCAAGGCGGGCGGATCACGAGGTCAGGAGATGGAGACCATCCTGGCTAACATGGTGAAACCTCGTCTCTACTAAAAATACAAAAAATTAGCCGGGCGTGGTGGTGCGTGCCTGTAGTCCCAGCTACTTGGAGGCTGAGGCAGGAGAATGGCGTGAACCCAAGAGGCGGAGCTTGCAGTGAGCCGAGATGGTGCCACTGCACTCCAGCCTGGGCGACAAAGCGAGACTCCATCTCAAAAAAAAAAAAAAAAAAAAAAAAAAAAAAAAAAAATTAAATCCTTTAAAGGGGAAGTATCCATATATATATATATATATGTGTGCGTGTGTGTGTGTGTGTGTGTATGTCAGATAACAAAGGAGGTACTCCCAGAAAAAAAATATACATATATATATGTTATGGTTTTGTTAAATTTATTAGTAGAAATCAGATTTATACTAAATACTACAAGTTCAAAATTATTTTTGCTTTTTGCTAAAGTCCATGATTTGCTCTTTGAAGACTTTTTATGGTTTTGCTGAATTCTTCTTATCTAAATTCAATTTAATTACTTCAACAGCATTTCGTTGATATTCTCATGGTGTGCCTGAGACTTGTTATAGGGTGAAATGTAAGTTTAATCAAGATATTCCATCTTTGGGCACATCTAGAAAACCCTGCATGTATTCCCTCTATTGTTCCAAAGCATCACCACTAGTGGCACAGTGGAGGTCATGCATCTTAGAAACAAATTTCAAACGATGGGCTGTATGTGTCACATAGTTTGCTTCTGGATTCTTAGCCAAGCTTCTTGCTTGTACATCTCTCATTTACCAACCACATTTGCTCCATTATCACAGGCTTGCCTTCAACAATCCTTGAAATTAATGTCTAAAATGGAACGTTTTCTTTCAATTATTCACGTAATTCAAAAATCACACTTTAAGGAGGAGATATAAGGCCAATGAAACATGGAATTATTTAGACTTTTCTTCAAGCCATAATGGTACACTCATGGTACTATGAGTACCAT
This sequence comes from Rhinopithecus roxellana, assembly GCF_007565055.1. NCBI lineage: Eukaryota > Metazoa > Chordata > Mammalia > Primates > Cercopithecidae > Rhinopithecus > Rhinopithecus roxellana. Next base: position 9,902,392 of record NC_044563.1, on the reverse strand, counting down.
GGTACACTCTAGTTGAACTGAGTAACTATTTTATTAAAAAATTTTGGGCTGGGCATGGTGGCTCACGCCTGTAATCCCAACACTTTAGGGGGCCGCGGCGGGTGGATCATGAAGTCAGGAGTTCAAGACCAGCCTGGCCAATATGGTGAAACCCCGTCTCTACTAAAAATACAAAAATTAGCTGGGCGTGGTGGCATGTGCCTGTAATCCCAGCTACTTGGGAGGCTGAGGCAGAAGAATCTCTTGATTCTTGCGGAGGTTGCAGTGAGCTGGGATCGTGTCACTGCCCTCCAGCCTGGGTGACAGAGCAAAATTCTCTCTCAAAAAAAAAATTTGGCCAGGTTTGGTGGCTCACCAAAGCACTTTGGAAGGCCAAGCAGGAAGGAGGATCCCTTGAGTTCAGGAGCTTAAGACGAGTGTGGGCAACATGGCACCACCCCGTCTCTACTAAAAATAAAATTAGCCAGGCATGGTGCATGCCTGCAGTCCCACCTACTTGGGAGGCTGAGATGGGAGGATCACTTGAGCCTGGGAGACTGAGGCTGCAGTGAGCTATGACTGTAAGACTGCACTCGAGCCTGGGTGACAAAGTAAGACCTTGTCTCAAAAAAACAAACAAAAAAACCCCACAAAACCAAAACATTTATTGATAAAAAAATTTTTATATATTACTTCCCGTCTCACTTTATTCTCTATTAAACTCATAATCTGTTGGAATTCTCCACCCTAGGTAATGATAATTACTTTCATTATTTTTGTCTTAATTACATGTTTGGCATTTTACCAAATTTTGAAATCTCTTTTACTAAACCTAGAACATTTCCATTGTTTTTCGCACACACTGTACTAATGGTGTCATGAAAAGAATGATTAGGCTTGGCTAAATATTAGACACATTGTATTATTCTTTCGAGAACATTACATCAGTATTTTACATTGTTTTCTGTTTCCGGTAAAATCAATTGTCTGTTTATTTGGCCTCTTTCCCTCAATTCCTGTAACTGGATGTGTGTTTTTTGTGTGTGATTCTTTGAGATTAGCAATTAAATCTTCCTCTAGTAAAGAAGATGAAGTTGCAAGGATTTCATCTGACTTGTTCAAACTGGGATTTGGTGAGAATAATTTTCTTACTAATTTTCATTGTTTTGGTTAATAAGTAAATCTTCATTTAACAAAACCTTTGTAAGGTCTTGTTAGTGAATTTTATGTGGGTCACCCTGGAAGAAGACCGCTTACTTTTATTGCTTCCGGTGCTGGAAAACGCAAGCACCCTGCTTCTTTGCAGATTTTTACTTCCTTTTTCATTTTTCTTTTGTGAGCTCCACTTTAGCATTCTTATTCTACCACAATCTTGACTTATACTCATTTTCAATAATCTAAGGGATTAAAAGTAAAATGTAATTATATGCAAAGTATACAAAATGAGAATGTATTTTCATCAAAAAATAAAGAGCTAATCTAAAAAAAAAAAAAAAAAAAAAGTTGGCCAGGCATGGTGGCTCATACCTGTAATCCTAGCACTTTGGGAGGCCAAGGTGGGCAGATCATGAGGTCAGGAGATCGAGACCATCCTAGTTAACACGGTGAAACCCTGTCTCTACTAAAAATACAAAAAATTAGCCAGGCGTGGTGGTGGGAGGTCGAGACCAGCCTGGCCAACATGGTGAAACCCTGTGTCTACTAAAAATACAAAAATTACCCAGGCGTGGTGGCGCACACTTGTAATCCCAGCTACTCAGGAGGCTGAGGCAGGAGAATTGCTAGAACCTGGGAGGCAGAGGTTGCAGTGAGCCGAGATCGTGCCACTGCACTCTAGCCTGGGCAACAGAGTGTGACTCTGTCTCAAAAAAAAAAAAAAAAAAAAAAAAAAAAAAAAAAAGAAAAAGAAAAACCAGTAATTTGCAGATATAATTTCCAAAAAGTTATAAAATTATAAAATATACAAAATTTCTATTAACACTAAAACATGAATTATAATTAGTAAATACAATACATAAAAGCTAAAAAATTTAAACTATATTTTTAAAATTAACTACATCTTTTAAATATTTTCATCAAAATAAAACCATTCATAATTCTAATAGTTAATGTCCATGTAGTTGCTAACATGGAGAATTAGCAACTACAGGTGCTTTTTGTTTTTCTCTGTTACCAGTTTTTCTCACACAGGTTCTGTCTAGACCTGTGCTGTGCACTTACAGAAGCTACATCTACATGTGGCTACTGAGTGGCTGCTAGTTAAATGTGGCTGTTGTCAGTGAGACGTACTGCAAGTGTAAAACACATCAAATTTTGAAGATTTAGTATAAAAAAAGAGCAAGACATTTCGTCATTTCTTATATTCATTACATGTTGAAATGATATTTTGGATACATTTAGTTAAATAAAATATATTATTAATTTCACTTTTTTTCTTTGTGAGACAAAGTTTCGCTCTTGTTGCCCAGGCTGAAGTGCAATGGCGCAATCTCGGTCGGCTCACTGCAACCTCTGCCTCCCGGGTTCAAGCGATTCTCCTGCCTCAGTCTTCTGAGTATCTGGGATTACAGATGCCTGCCACCACACTCAGCTAATTTTTTGTATTTTAAGTAGAGACAGGGTTCACCCTGTTGGTCAGGCTGGTCTTGAACTCCTGACCTCTGATGGGATCCACCCTCCTTGGCCTCCCAAAGTGCTGGGATTACAGGTGTGAGCCACTGTGGATGTGGCCAACTAGAAAATGTTAAATTACATTTGTGGCTCTCACAGTATTTCTATTGGACAGTGCTGTTCTAGACCTACCCATACACAAACTGAAGAGTAACAGTCCCTATGTGCAACTTCTGCAGACACTATACGAACTCATGAAAATCTTCAGAGTCCAGAGTGCTAACCATTACACCACAGAACCCTCCCTGTGAAAATCTTCAGAACCACACATTCCAACACGTAGAGAGGCAAGAAAATGGATACCTGGCACTACAGGGAAATAATACTTTGTGATGCAAGAATCTATTTCACCAGTTAATTTGTCTTTTTCTCTTACCTAAGTCCTTCTGCTGTTTAATCTTTCCCACACTCCAAAGCAATGTCCATTTCTGAGGTCAACAGTGGCACTACCCACAAACTTTGAACTCAGGTGCCTTTTGCTTCCAAGACACAGAGCAAGGGATGTGGAGATTTCCTCGCTGAATGGTGTTAGTCACAAGAGCAATGATTAGGGTTATGGGTCAAGCTGTGCCAATGTTGAGTGACAAAGGGGTCCTATGTGTTCTGGAATAAGTCAATTGTTTTGTGTGTTTATGATATGAAGGTCCTTAAAGTGCGGGGCCCACGGCAGGAGCCCCTCTTGCTCACGTGGAAAAGCAGCAGGGGCTGCTGGAGAGGTGTTACTGAATTTCTGGAAAGCAATGTGGTGACATCTTTCAAAATGAATGTAAATCATGAATAAGACAACCCCACTCCTATGACTCTAGCCCACAGACACAAAAGCACACTCAGTCAGGTCGTCAACAGCTGCCAACGTAAGGTCGATCTTTTTTTTTTTTTTTTTCTGAGACGGAGTCTTGCCTTGTCGCCCCGGCTGGAGTGCAATGGCAGGATCTCGGCTCACTGCAACCTCCGCCTCCCGGGTTCAAGCGATTCTCCTGCCTCAGCCTCCCGAGTAGCTGGGATTACAGGCATGTGCCACCATGCCTGGCTACTTTTTTGTATCTTTAGTAGAGACGGGGTTTCATCGTGTTGCCTAGGCTGGTCTTGAAGTCCTGAGCTCAGGCAATCTGCCCGCCTCGGCCTCCCAAAGTGCTGGGATTACAGGTGTGAGCCACCGCACCCGGCCAAGGCCAATCTTTTAAAACAGAGTCTGAACCTGAGGACCACATCAGAATTCCCTGGGAACGCTTTTTATAACATACCTGTCTGGCCTCTCCACCTCAGATCTATTTAAACCTGATTCTTCTGGCGGGGTGGCCTAAACACGTATATTTTGAAAAAGCTCCTAGGCGATTCAAGGTATACCTCTGGTTAAATATTATTACTCTAAAAAGTATGCAGAGTCAATAGATTAAATTCCATTATAAACTCCCAGGACATATTTACATTTTACTTTCAAATTTTGCTTTAAATAAGTGGTCTTTTATTTGGGATTTCGAAATCTGTAACAGCAAACTGTAATTCAGAACATGACTAATTTGAATTTCTAAGAGTTGTGCTGATTTCTCTAAACTATGAAAGAGTACTTAAGTTTATAAGGTACACTAGATCACAGCTAACCTGTTTAGTCTATTTAAGATAAACTGATCAAGAAGAATCCAGATAACTGATACATCAATACATGAAATTCTTCTACTAAATCATGTCAGAGGCTGGGGGCGGTGGCTCACGCCTGTAATCCCAGTACTTTAGGAGGCCAAGGCAGGCGGATCACCTGAGGTCAGGAGTTTGAGACCAGCCTGGCCAACATGGCGAAACCCCGTCTCTACCAAAAATACCAAAAAAAAAAAAAAAAAAAGAAAAAAAAAATTAGCCGGGTGCAGTGGTGTGCGTCTGTAGTCCCAGCTACTCAGGAGGCTGAGGTAGGAGAATCGCTTGAGCCTGGGAGGCAGAGGTTGCAGTGAGCCGAGATCAGGTCACTGTACTCCAGTCTGGGCAACAGAGGGGAGACTCAGTCTCAAACAAACAAAAAAACATAACATAACAAAAGAATTGTAGATAACCAGGTATTTGCCAAACTTTCATATTTTAATAACTCCCAAATAATGTGAGCCACAGGTAAGACTGACTGTTGTGGGAAGTCAGGGACCCTGAATGGAGGGACCGGCTGAAGCCATGGCAGAATAACATCAATTGTGAAGATTTCATGGACATTTATCACTTCTTCAATCAGTACTCTTACAATTTCCTATGCCTGTCTTTACTTTAATCTCTTAATCCCGTTGTCTTCGTAAGCTGAGGATGTATGTTGCCTCAGGACCCTGTGATGATTGCGTTAACTGCACAAATTGTTCATAAAGCAATGTGTTTGAACAATATGAAATCTGGGCACCTTAAGAACAGGATAACAGTGATTTTCAGGGGACAAGGGAGATAACCTTAAAGTCTGGCTGCCTGTACACTGGGCAGGACAGAGCCATATTTCTCTTATTACTGAAAATGGGTAAGATAAATATCGCTGAATTCTTTCCCCAGTAAGGAATATTAATAATTAACAACCCTGGGAAAAGAATGCATTCCCGGGGCGGGGGCCTCTAAAATGGCCACTCTGGGGGTGTCTGCCTTATGCAGTTGCAGATAAGAGATGAAACATGCCCTGGCCTCCTGCAGCACCCCCAGGCTTGCTAGGATTAGGAAATTCCAGCCTGGTGAATTCCAGTCAGAACGGTTCTTTGCTCTTGAACCCTGTTAAGATGTTTATCGATGACAACGTGTACACAGCATGACACGGAAGTTCATTAGTAATTCTAGTTTTGCCCTGACCTTGTGATCTCGCCCTGACCTTCTGCCTTGCGATCTTTTGTTGCCCTTGAAGCATGTGATCTCTGTGACCCACACCCTATTTTTACACTCCCTCCCCTTTGAAAATTGCTAATAAAAACTTGCTGGTTTTATGGCTCAGGGGGCATCACGGAACCTGCTGACATGTGATGTCTCTCCCAGACACCCAGCTTTAAAATTTCTCTCTTTTGTACTCTTTCCCTTTATTTCTCAGACCGGCCGACACTTAGGGAAATAGAAAAGAAACTACATTGAATTATTGGGGGTGGGTTCCCCTGATAACTTACTTTTGACAATCTGTTTTCTGAGCATCTTTTTCGTGCTTCTCTTTTTCCAGGCGCTTTTTGTTTTTCTCTGTTACCAGTTTTTCTCCAGGAATCTCTGGAACCCCCATAGCTGCTGCAAACTGTGCTGCACCTTGGTCAGTGAGAAAGCAATGAGGTGTCTGAGGCCAGAAAGAAAAGAGAAAATGATTGTTTTTTTGAAAATTTTAAATCTTTTTAACTGTTCCAACTGTGTTGAAATAATTACTTCTCTCTGGGTGCAAAGGATCAAAAATACAAATTCCAGTGGTTTGCTTTTCTGTATGCTGAAAAAAGCCTGAGTTTTTGCATTAAAAAAGAAAAGACCCCAATTGATGGAACATTACTAGAGATGCGATTTACATATTACGTTCAATTTAGATAATTAAATCCATCTTTTTTTTTTTTTTTTTTGAGACGGAGTCTCGCTGTGTCGCCCAGGCTGGAGTGCAGTGGCGCGATCTCGGCTCACTGCAAGCTCCGCCTCCCGGGTTCCCGCCATTCTCCCGCCTCAGCCTCCGAGTAGCTGGGACTACAGGCGCCCGCCACCGCGCCCGGCTAGTTTTTTGTATTTTTAGTAGAGACGGGGTTTCACCGTGTTAGCCAGGAGGGTCTCGATCTCCTGACCTCGTGATCCACCCGCCTCGGCCTCCCAAAGTGCTGGGATTACAGGCTTGAGCCACCGCGCCCGGCCAATTAAATCCATCTTTAACACATGCTATTAAATAGCTGGTCAGTTTGTATGTGGTATGAAGACAATACAGGAAGATAAAGTAATCACTCACTGGTCAAGTGATTCTTAGTCAACAATCTTGGCTCATGTGAGAAACTCAAATACACTGCTTCTCTTTTGTATATATATTTTAGGAGAACAGTGATCTCAAGTATTTCCACACAGTTGGAGCCCTTATTATTGAAGTATAGTGATAACAATTCATTAGGAAAAGGCTACTTTAGTCACATATACCTTTTCCATGACAAGCCGAGCGAGTTTAATGGGATTTGCTATACACCGGACTGCGGACACCGCTCCTACTGACAGGTCTTTTCCATCCATGATACTAGCATCCATTTCAACCTCACCATTTGTGTTCAAGACAGACCCACAACCTAAAACCAAAAAGAAGTTGAAAAGCAGGAATTAAGAATTTAGAAATGGCTCCAGACTTTCCTCTACTTTGCCCCCTTTAATCCATCCTCTATTCCATTGCCAGAGGAACTTTTTTTTTTTTTAAGAGAGAAATCTTGGCTGGGCACCGTGGCTCATGCCTGTAATCTCAGCACTCTGGGAGGCCGAGGTGGGCAGATCATGAGGTCAGGAGATCGAGACCATCCTGGCTAACACGTGAAACCCCGTCTCTACTGAAAATCCAAAAAATTAGCCGGGCATGGTGGCGGGCACCTGTAGTCACAGCTATTCGGGAGGCTGAGGCAGGAGAATGGCTTGAACTTGGGAGGTGGAGGCTGCAGCGAGCCGAGATCACGGCACTGCACTCCAGCCTGGGCGACAGGGCAAGACTTTGTCTCAAAAAAAAAAAAAGAGAGAAATCTTGACTTGGAGGCTGGATGTGGTGACTCACGCCTGTAATCCCAGCACTTTGGGAGAAGGAGGCAGGCGGATTACTTGAGGTCAGGAGTTTGAAACCAGCTTGGCCAACATGGTGAAACCCTGTCTGTACTAAAAGTATAAAAACTAGCCAGGCATGGTGGTGTGTGCCTGTAATCCTAGCTACTTGGGAGGCTGAGGCAGGAGAATGACTTGAACCCGGGAGGCGGAGGTCGCCATGAGCCAAGGGTGACGAGTGAGACTCCGTTTCAAAAAAAAAAAGAGAAATCTGACTTGGCACTCCATGACCTACAAAATAAAAAGTACAAAGCCCTTCCTAACCGGCCTTTGAACTGCTTTTCCAGCTTCATTTTCTCTCTTTGGCTATATTTTACTGAAATATTAGCTTTCCCTGAATACAGTAGTCCCCTTATCTATAGCCTTGCTTCTGGGGTTTTAGCTATCCTCGGTCAACCATGGCCCCAAAGTATTAAATGGAAAATTCCAGAAATAAACACTTCTCGCACCATCCTACTCTGTCCTTCAGAGGGATGTGATTCCTCCCCTTGTCCAGCATATCCACACTGTATAGGTTACCTGCCTGTTAGTCACTTAGCAGTTGTCTTGAATATTAAGCAGATCAACTGCAGTAGCACCTGTCAGTGCTTGTGTTTAAGAAACCCTTATTTTACTTAATAATGATCTCAAAGCACAAGAGTAGTGATGCTGGTATACTGTTATAATTGTTCTATCTTATTATCAGTTGTTATTAATCTCTTACTGTGGCTAATTAATGCATATATGAAAAAAAAAAAAAAAAACCAAACCAGTTGATAAAAGGTTGAGTATCATTGGTGGTTTCAGGCACCCACTGGGGGTTTGAACACATCCCCCATAGATAAGGGAGGGCTACTATATACCAGGAACCTGTGTGTCTCTGTGCCTTTGCACATGCTGTTGGTTTTACCACTAGCACCCTTTCTTCATATTTCTCTGCCCAGATAATGCCTACAAATCCAGCCATGCTTCTCAATCTCTTTGTGCTTGTTTCCTCATGAGTAAGAACATCAACTCGTTTAATCCTTACAACCATCAATGAGGTAGCTATTGCATATTAAACACTTAGAATAATGTCTAGCATGTGTAGGTAAACAGTAAGTGTTTGCTGCCCTGATTACATGCCAATTTAACAGGTGAGGAAACCAAAAAGGCAACTTTCCCAATATCAAATGTCTTCTGGGTAAAGAACAAGGAATCAAATCCAGGTATGTGGCTTAGACATCTACTTTCTTCTGCCAAAGAAGCTCACATCTTTTCCATCTGGCAATAAGAAGGCAGCATCCCCTTACACTGATCCGCACAGGTTAGAGAAGACCTGATAAAAGATTTAAATAAATAAGATCCAAAGTCTTAAAACATAATATTTAAAATGTCTAGAATCCAAGAGAAGATCACTCATCATACGAAGAACCAAGAACAGCTCAACCTAAGGAAAAACAATTAACAGATGACAATACCAAGATGACACAGATGTTAGAATTACCTGACAGGAATTTTAAAGCAGCCATTGGCCAGGCATGGTGGCTCATACCTGTGCTTTGTAATCCCAGCACTTTGGGAGGCTGAGGCAAAAGCATCTCTTGAGGCCAGGAATTCAAGACCAACCTGGCCAACATAGCAAGACCCCATCTTAAAAAAAAAAATTAGCTGGGCATCGTAGCACACACTCAAAGCCCTAGCTACTTGGGAGGCTGAGGCAAGAGAATCACTTGACCCAGGGGTTCGAGGTTGCAGTAAGCTGTGATTATACCACCATACTCCAACCTGGGTGACAGACTGAGACCCTGTCCCTTAAAAAAAAAAAAAAAAAAAAAAAAAAAAAAAAAAAGCAGCATCATAAAAATGCTTCAATGAACTTGAAATAACTAAAAAAATTATTAAGTTTCAGCAAAGAAATATAAGATGTAAAGAAAAACCAAATGGAAGTTAGAGCTGAAAAAATGTAATACTGGACTTAGAAATCACTCAGTCTGAACAGCAGAACAGGGCCTGGAAAACACAAAATGTACAAAGCCCAGCAGACGAGTGGGACCATAACAAAAGAACTAACATTCAAGTCATTAGACTGCCAGAGGGGAGGAGAAAATGGGTGGGAATGAGAAGTATTCAAAAAAATAATGGCTGAAAATTCCTTGCATTTGGCGAAAAGTATAAATCTACCAATTTTTTTTTTTTTTTTTTTTTTTGAGGCGGAGTCTCGCTCTGTCGCCCGGACTGGAGTGCAGTGGCCAGATCTCAGCTCACTGCAAGCTCCGCCTCCCGGGTTTACGCCATTCTCCTGCCTCAGCCTCCCGAGTAGCTGGGACTACAGGCGCCCGCCACCTCGCCCAGCTAGTTTTTGTATTTTTAGTAGAGACGGGGTTTCACCGTGTTAGCCAGGATGGTCTCGATCTCCTGACCTCGTGATTCGCCCGTCTCGGCCTCCCAAAGTGCTGGGATTACAGGCTTGAGCCACCGCGCCCGGCCTAAATCTACCAATTTAAGAAGGTGAGCAAGGACTAAACACAAGGACTAAACACAAAGACATTCACACTAAGACACATCATAACCAAACCACCAGTGAACTAAAGACAAAAAAATTTCAAAGTAGCAAGAGAGAAATGACACCATACCTACAGGGGAGAAACCAATTTTAATGACAAAACAATTTGCCAACAGAAACCATGGAGGCCAGAAGGAAGAACAGCATTTTTAAGTGCTGAAGAAAAGAACTATCAATCCAGAATTCCATATCCAGCAAAAATATTCTTCAGGAACGAAGGAGAAATCAAGACACTCTCAGATTGTATTAGGAAGGTGCCAAAAAGGGGTAGGTTTCATTCTAAGGCTGCTGCTGCTTTCTTTTTTTTTTTTTTTTGAGTCGGAGTCTCGCTCAGTCACCCAGGCTTGAGTGCAGTGGTGCAATCTCAGCTCACTGCAAGCTCTGCCTCCCAGGTTCATGCCATTCTCCTGCCTCAGTCTCCCCAGTAGCTGGGACTACAGGTGCCCACCACCACACCCGGCTAATTTTTTAGTAGAGATGGGGTTTCACCGTGTTAGCCAGGATGGTCTCGATCTCCTGACCTCGTGATCTGCCCGCCTCAGCCTCCCAAAGTGCTGGGATTGAAAGAGATCAAATGAAAAAAACTAAAAGGCAGAAATGAAGTCCACAGGCAAGCAGCCCGGGCGGCGCCCTGACAGCCCTGGCGGCGCCCTGAGCCTAGTTAAAGATTGACCCCGGACCTAACCAATTAGGTTAATTAGGTTATCTATATACTCCGGACATTGTAAGGACAAACGTTGTGAAAGTCTCTGTCCTGCTCTAATTACTGGTATCTGCCACATATCTTAGTCCTGGGCCCAGTACAAACACAATCCTCTATTTTGTCCCAACTTCCTGAGCCCAACACAAACACATCCCCCCCTCACACATCTCAGAAACACCACCTAGAGAGCCCCTGATAAGATCACAACCGTTTGTAGTTTTACTAAAAGCACGGGAACAAATGGAAAACTGTTAATTGTATTAACCAATTACCAGTTGTAATGCTGCAACCAAAAGGATTCCTTTGTACCTCTGTAACCTTACATATCCTGTATGCATCGGGCTATAAAAAGCGGCCACATGCATCATTCAGGGCCCTCTTGTATGTTGTAGAACGGAGGGACCAAGTTCGAACTTGCATTAAAGATCCTTGCCGCTTGGCTTTGACTCTGGATTCTGGTGGTCTTCTTCGGGGAACATACGGTCTGGGCATAACAGGATTACAGGCGTGAGCCACAGCACCCAGTCTTTTTTTTTTTTTTTAAGACACAGTTTCACTCTGTTGCGCAGACTGGAGTGCAGTGGTGTGATCTCGGCAAAATGTCCGTACAAAAATGTCATACAAAATGTCATACAAAAATGGGCAACCAGCAGCCCTCGGGGTTGCTCTACGGAGTAGCCATGCTTTATTCCTTTACTTTCCTAATGAACTTGCTTTCACTTTACAGACTCGTCCTGAAGTCTTTCTTGCGTGAGATCCAAGAACCTTCTCTTGGGGTCTGGTAACAATTCCATTTACAGAACATTCTCAAAATAATAGTGATAAGAAACAGATAAAGTGATTGCCAGTTGTTAGGGAGGATGTCATGCTGTGATCTATATGGAGAAACGCATACAGCTGTCCCTTGGTATCCATAGGGAATTGGATGTAGGACCCCCTGGAAATACTGAAACTGCCTTTGCAAAAATTATTTCAGTGAGAAAATTACGGCAGTGAAAGAGATTTGAGCTAACACATCACCCTATCTTGCCTTTCCCGTAATTATTCCTGGGCTGCTGGGCGGAGCTGACTTTGAGACATTTAGGCTACAGTTAAAAGGATAACAGGCCTTGCCCCAAAGGCAACTGCTTTTGTAAAGTGAATGAAAGTTCATCTAGGCTGGGTGCAGTGGCTCATGCTTGTAATCCCAGCACTTTGGGAGGCTGAGGTGAGAGGATCATGAGGTCACGAGTTCGAGACCAGCCTGGCCAACATGGCGAAACTCCGTCTCTACTAAAAATACAAAAATCAGTTGGGCGTGGCGGTGCATGCCTGTAATCCCAGTTGTTCAGGAGGCTGAGACAGGAGAATTGCTTGAACCTGGGAGGCGGAGGTTGCAGTGAGCTGAGATCATGCCATTGTACTCCAGCCTGGGCAACAGAGCAAGACTCCATCTCAAAAAAATAAAAAGTTCATCAAGCTGGGGGAGGAGGGGAACCTGATTCTAATGAAGTGTAGACACAGACTGCCAGCCATTCCTTCAGATACCACCACTACTGCAGACTGGCCTTTTGCAGTATCTTTTTAAGTTTTTATGCATGTCTGACATGCACAGCTCCACATGGACCTGCCAAACCCCTCCCCTGTGGCCTCGCCTAGAAACAATTCAGCGCACAAGAGGACAGTTTTAACCCCCTTTCTTTTTTTTTTTTTTGGAGACGGAGTCTCGCTCTGTCACCCAGGCTGGAGTGCAGTGGCCAGATCTCAGCTCACTGCAAGCTCCGCCCCCCGGGTTTAAGCCATTCTCCTGCCTCAGCCTCCAGAGTAGCTGGGACTACAGGCGCCCGCCACCTCGCCCGGCTAGTTTTTTGTATTTTTTAGTAGAGACGGGGTTTCACCGTATTAGCCAGGATGGTCTCCATCTCCTGACCTCATGATCCGCCCGTCTCGGCCTTCCCAATGTGCTGGGATTACAGGCTTGAGCCACCGCGCCCGGCCTTAACCCCCTTTCATTTCTCTTTTTTTTCTTCGAGGAGTCTTGCTCTGCTGCCTAGGCTGGAGTGCAGTGGCGTGATCTTGGCTCACTGCAACCTCCATCTCCCGGGTTCAGATGATTCTCCTGCCTCAGCCTCCCGAGTAGCTGCGATTACAGGTATGAGCCACCACGCCCGGCTAATTTTTGTATTTATACTAGAGATGGGGTTTCGCATGTTGGCCAGGCTGGCCTTGACCTCCTGACCTCAGGTGATCCACCCGCCTCAGCCTCCCAAAGTGCTGGGATTAGTCATGAGCCACCACAACTGGCCTGCAAAGGCAGGCTTATATGGATTTTTTTTTCCCCAAATATTTTCAACCTGAGATTAGGTAAATCCACAGATGTGGAAGGCCTGGACACAAAGTTTGGTCTTCCTGTTTCCTGACACACAGCTCCTAAAACACTTGGAAGCTCCAAAGTGGTAAAGTATCTTTTTGTACGCCAATGAGATGACCGATGGTTAGGGGCTGGATAGCCTCAAAATGGGGAGCTGGTTGCCAGGGAACCAACCATGTGATTAGAGGGGCAGAACTTTCAGTCTCACCTCTCTACCTCCGGGGAGGGGGAGGGAGGTTGAAGGTTGATAACCAATGGCCAATGGTTTAATCAACTATGCCTATGCCATGAAATGCCAACTAGAGAAAAAAATAATTGAGCTTTTAAAGAATTCGTTTTATTTAGAAATCTTACTGAGGACTACAGACTGATGACTACAGTACGGAGGGGTCCTTCAGAGAGGTGCTTCAAACTGCTCCCAAACCGTGTCTCTGCTCACAGCTGATACACAGGTTGTGCAGGGTTAACAGGCTCAGAGGTTACATGGGACTTGCTCAGAAGTTACATTAAAGCAGAATCACATCAAAGTTTGGGTGCAAGAGTACGTCTGGCTATAGATGACAGAGGTATGTATAATCACTAATCCTCTCAGATGTTATCCTTTTTTTTTTGAGATGGAGTCTCGCTCTGTCGCCCAGGCTGGAGTACTCGGCGTGAGACAAATTCAACTCCATCCCGGCTCACCACAATCTCTGTCTCTTGGGTTCAAGTGATTCTCGTGCCTCAGCCTCCTGAGTAGCTGGGACTACAGGCACTCACCACTACGCCTGGCTAATTTTTGTAGTTTTAGTAGAGACGGGGTTTCACCATGTTGGTCATGCAGGTCTCGAACTCCTGACCTCAGGTGACCCACCTGCCTCAGCCTCCCAAAGTGCTGGGATTACAGGTGTGAGCCACCGCACTCAGCCCAGATGTCATCTTAAGTGTAGGAAAAGGCAAGGACTAGGATCATATATCATTTACCACTTTTTTTTTTTTTTTGGAGGCAGTCTCATGCCTAGGCTGGAGTGCAGTGGTGTGATCTCAGCTCACTGCAACCTGTGCCACCCGGGTTCAAGCAATTCTTCTGCCTCAGCCTCCCGAGTAGCCGGGATTACAGGCACCCACCACTACGCCTGGCTAATTTTTGTAGTTTTAGTAGAGACAGGGTTTCACCATCTTGGCCAGGCCGGTCTTGAACTCCTGACCTTGTGATCCACCCACCTCGGCCTCCCAAAGTGCTGGGATTACAGGTGTGAGACACTGTGCCCGGCCCATTTATCTTTTAAGACATACAGTGACTCAGGCAAGCGACATGGAGGCCGTGTGCTCTATCCAGTTTTCTTCAAATCATTCTTCCAGAGAGCGGCACATCTGCACATCAGCACAGAGTCAGGGGCTTTGTGAAATGACGTTGGCATGCAGAAATGAGCAAACATGACTTCTTATATTTGTTACTCAGTCGCACAGAAGCCTTCATTAAAAACCCGTAAGGGCTGATGACGGGAGAGCTTTTGGATTGCTGGATATGTGAAGGTGCCAGGAGGGCGGTGTGCTGAAGACGGCAGGGCAGTTCCACACCCCTTCCCCCACACCTGGCCCTCTGCATCTCTTCATCTCTGTCTGTATCCTCCATTATATCCATTATTCATACAATAAACTGGTCAATACATTTCTCTGAGTTCTGCAAGCTGCTCTAGCAAATTAACTGAACTCGAGGAGGTAGTCATGGGAACCCTGATTTATAGCTGGTTGGTCAGAAGTAGAAGTGACAAGCTACTACTCAAGATTGGCATCCGAAGTAGGACACAGTCATATGGGACTGAGTCCTGAACCTGTGGGATTGGACTGTGACCCCAGATAGACAGCGTCAGAACTGGGCTGACCTCCTCGCCCTGTGCAACTCTTCATCTGTATCCTTCATCACAGGGGTCCCCAACCCCCCAGTACTGGTACTGGTCTGTGGTCTGTTAGGAACTGGGCCCCACAGCAGGAGGCGAGTGAGCATTACTGCCCGAGCTCTGCCTCCTGTCAGATCAGCAGCAGCATCAGATTCTCATAGAAGTGTGCACCCTGTTATGAACTGTGCCTGCGAGTCTCTGTGGAAAAACTGTCTTCCACGAAACTGGTCCCTGGTGCCAAACAGGTTGGAGACCACTGTTCTATCATATTCTTTATAATAAATTGGTAAACATAAATGTTTTCCTGAGTTCTATGAGCCATCCTAGCAAATTATCAAGCCTGAGGAGGGGGGTCATGGTAACCCTTGATTTGTGGCCACGTTGGACAGAAGTGTGCATAACCAGGGGACTTGCAATATGCCTTTTCAACAATCGGTGCTGCGCCAGGGGTGGTGGCTCACGTCTGTTATCCCAGTACTTTGGGAGGCTGAGGCAGGTGGATCACTTGAGGTCAGGAGTTCAAGGCCAATCTGGTCAACATGGTGAAACCTTGTCTCCCCTAAAGATACAAAAATGAGCCAGGCATGGTGGTGGGTGCCTGTAATTCCAGCTACTTGGGAGGCTGAGGCAGGAGAACTGCTTGAACTCAGGAGGTGGAGGCTGCAGTGAGCCGAGGTCACGCCACTGCACTCCAGGAAAAAACAAAAACAAAACAAAAAACAACCCCGAGTTCCTTAAAACACTAAAAATAGAGCTACTATATGATACAGCAATCCCACTGCTGGCTATACACCCAAGAGAAAGGAAATCAGTATATGGAGGAGTTATTTGCACTCCTTGCTTGCTGCAGCATTGTTCACAGTAGCCAAGATTTGGAAGCTAACTAGGTGTCCATCAACAGATGAATAAAGAAATGATACATACACACAATGGAGTACTACTCAGCCATAAAAAGGAATGAGATTCTGTCATTTGCAACAACATGGATGGAACTGGAGGTCATTATGGTAAGTGAAATAAGTCAGGCACAAAAAGACAACCTTCACATGTTCTCACTTATTTGTGGAAGCTAAAATTCAAAGCAATTGAACTTATGAAGACAGAGAGTAAAAAGATGGTTAGCAGAGGCTGGGAAGACAGTGGGTTTGGGGCAGAAGGGGGGACAGGCAATGGGTACAAAAAATAGAATAAGAGTTAGTATTTGATAGAACAACAGTGACTATAGTTGATAATTTAATTATACATTTAAAAATAACTAAAAGAATAGAATTGTTTACAACACAAAGGATAAATGCTTGAAGGGATGAATATCCCATTTAGTCTGATTATTAAGCACTGCCTGTCTGTATCACAGTATCTCACGTACTCCCACAAATAAATACACCTACTATGTAGCCACAACAAAAAACCAACAAAAATAAAAAATGGAACCTTGATATATACCTTGCATCTTATACAAAAATTTATTCAAAGTGAATCACAGACCTAAAACTTCTAGAAGACAACATAAGAAAAATGTTTGCAATGCTGGGTTCAGCAAATATTAAGATATAACACCAAAATCATGACTGATTTAAAAAAAAACTGATAAACTGGACTTCTGCAAAACTGAGAACTTCTGCTTTTTGCAATAAAATATTGAGAAAGAAAAGACAAACCACAGCCTGGAAGAAAATATCTGCAGACCACATTGGCGCAACTGATAAAAGGTACATCTAGAATATATAAACAACTTTTTTTTTTTTTTTTTTTTTTGAGGCGGAGTCTCGCTCTGTCGCCCCGACTGGAGTGCAATGGCCGGATCTCAGCTCACTGCAAGCTCCGCCTCCCGGGTTTACGCCATTCTCCTGCCTCAGCCTCCGGAGTAGCTGGGACTACAAGCGCCCGCCACGGCGCCCGGCTAGTTCTTGTATTTTTAGTAGAGATGGGGTTTCACCGTGTTAGCCAGGATGGTCTCGATCTCCTGACCTTGTGATCCGCCCGTCTCGGCCTCCCAAAGTGCCGGGATTACAGGCGTGAGCCACCGCGCCCGGCCATAAACAACTCTTAAAACTCAATCGTGAGCAACGACACCAACAAAAAGTCAGCAAGACTTTGATACTTGACTGAAGAAGCACGAACAACAGGCCGGGCGCGGCGGCTCACGCCTGTAACCCCAGCGCTTTGGGAGGCTGAGATGTGTGATCACGAGGTCAGGAGTTCAAGATCAGTTTGGCCAACATGATGAAATCCCATCTCTACTAAAAATACAAAAATTAGCTGGGTGTGGGGTCACACACCCTGTAATCTTAGCTACTCAGGAGGCAGAAGTTGCGGTGAGCTGAGATCGTGCCACTGCTCTCCAGCCTGGGCAACAAGAGCGAGACTCCATCTCAAAAAGAAAAAAAAAAAGAAAAAAAAAGAAATGAATGACAAAAAAGCACATGAAAAGATGTTAAATATCACTTCCCATTTAGGGAAACGCAAATCAACACCATAATAAGATTTCACTATATGCCTACTGGAATGGCTAAAATAAAAAATGCTGACACTAGTTAGTGCTGGTGAAGATGTGGATTAAATGGAACTTTCTTTTCTTTTTTTTTTTTGGAGACGGAGTCTCACTCTGTTGCCCAGACCGGAGTGCAGTGGTGCAATCTTGGCTCACTGCAACCTCCGCCTCCCAGGTTCAAGTGATTCTCCTGCCTCAGCCTCCCACGTGGCTGGGACTACAGGCGTGTGCCCCCATGACTGGCTAATTTTTGTATTTTTAGTAGAGACAGGGTTTCACTATGTTGGCCAGGCTGGTCTCAAACCCCTGACCTCGTGATCCAACCATGTTGGCCTCCCAAAGTGATGCGATTACAGGCATGAGCCACCGCGCCCGGCCTCTAAGTGGAACTTTCATACATTGATAGTGGGAATGTAAAAGTTTGGCAGTTTCTTTTCTTTTTTTTTTTTTGAGACAGGGTCTCACTCTGTCACCCAGGCTGGAGCGCAGTGGCGCCATCTCAGCTCACTGCAACCTCCACCTCCCAGGTTCAAGCGATTCTCCTGCCTCAGCTTCCCGAGCAGCTGGGACCACAGGCACCCACGACTGCACTCGACTAATTTTTGTATTTTTAGCAGAGACAGGGTTTCACCAGGCTGGTCTTGAACTTCTGACCTCAGGTGATCCGCCTGCCTCAGCCTCCCAAAGTGCTGGGATTACAGGATTGAGCCAGGGCGCCTGGCTGGTAGTTTCTACTTAAGTTAAATTCTTGCCATAAGCCAGTAGTCCCACTTCCAGGTATTCACTTAAGGGAGATAAAAACTTATGTCCACATAAACACCTGTATGCACATGTGTACAGTGATTTTATTTATAATGGCCCCAAATGGAACACGTCCTTTAGCTGTTACACGGTTAAACCAACTGTGGCATATTCATACCATGGAATACTACTCAATACAAAGGGAAAAACTACTGATACCCATGTCCACACGGGTAACACTCTAATGCATTATGTTAACTGAAGAATCCAGGCTAAGGCTACACATTGCATGATTCCATTTATGATTTTTTTTTTTTTTGAGACAGAGTCTCCCTTTGCGGCTCAGGCAGGAGTGCAGCGGCGTAATCTTGAGTCACTGCAACCTCCCCCTTCCAGGTTCAAGTGATTCTCGTGCCTCAGCCTCCTGAGTAGCTGGGATTGCAGGTGTGCCCCACCACGCCTGGCTCATTTTTTGTATATTTAGTAGAGACGGCAATTTGCCATATTGGACAGGCTGCTCTTGAACTCCTAGCCTCAATGATCCACCTGCCTCGGCCTCCGAAAGTGCTGCCATTTATGTGTAAAAAGTAAAGTGGAGGTTCCTCTTCAAAGACTTTCATCCCTGTCTAATTAGGAATAAACAGCAACTTCTCTTAGAAGCAAAATGGATTCAAAGACCTGTGCTAACATTCTTAAGCATCTGCTAGCCGAAATAAACAAATCACTGTACTTGACGTTCTTAGCTCCCACAATTTAGCCTAAATATTTGCCCTGGCAGGCTTATACTGGTCCAAGCAAGCATTAGGTCATAGCCTGTTCCTCTTCCTTATTTAAAGGTGTTTTTACTTTTCTCAGCATTCCACAGGTTACTTCGTCCTTCCTTTGTTCTCCTCTGCCTTTGCCTCTTTTAAGAAATTCTAAGTTGCTAGCCAATCAAGACAAATACAAAACATACGGTCTCGTTCCAGCCAATAGAAACTGGACACAGCACTAGGGTAAATGCATCAGGTTATAAATAACCCTGTCTCCTGTGTTCAGTATACTCTAGTGACGAAACTGGTGACAAGTGTACCCTTTCTAAAAAAAAAAAAAAAAAAAAAAAAATGGCCTTACTAAGTAAACTTATGTTCGAGTACTATTTCTTTACGGCACCAAAAAACAAACATTTCAAACATGAGACATCCTGGAAATGACAAAACTACAGGGATAGAAAACAGATTAGTTGCTGCCAGGGGCTGGGAATGAATGGAGGCGTGGACTCAAAGGGATGAGGGAGAGTAACATAACTGTTTTATATCTTGATTGTGGTGGTAATTACATGACTACATGTATCTGTCACCACCATGGAACTGTATACTAAAAAGAGGATATTACTGTATGCAAATTATACCAACAAACCAACACCAAACCCATTAAAATTGTATGGTATTAGGCTAGTAGATTCTAAACCTGGTTGTATCTCAGAATTGCCTGGGAATCTTCAAAACAAAGAAATGAAGAACAATTCCTAGACTCCACCACAGATTTTTACCTTACTGATTCTACATTGTAAGTCCAGAAAGAGAGTGGATAAATGAAAAAAATCCCTGTTTTCAGCCGGGCGCAGTGGCTCACCCCTGTAATCCCAGCACTTTGGGAGGCCGAGGTGGGTGGATCACGAGGTCAGGAGATCGAGACCATCCTGGCTAATACGGTGAAACGCCATCTCCACTAAAAACACAAAAAATTAGCTGGTTGTGGTGGTGGGCGCCTATAGTCCCAGCTGCTCGAGAGGTTGAGGCAGGAGAATCGCTTGAACCTGAGAGGCAGAGTTTGCAGTGAGCTGAGATCGCACCACTGCACTCCAGCCTGGGAGACAGAGTGAGACTGTCTCAAAAACAACAACAACAACAACAACAACAACAACAACAACAACAACAAAGAAAAAATCCTGTTATCTCAAAGATTCTCTAACAGCTTATAAAATTGAATTGTAGAGAGAATATCTCAAGTGCTATGTAAATATCGTTGAACTCTAGTGAAAGCAAATGGTCATTTGGTTGCCAATCTAAGTAAGTTTTTAAAGAATATTGCTAGCATTCAAATTTAAAAGTTCAATCTTTACAGTGTCGGTATCTAAAAATCAACCACTTTTTAATAAACTATTATGAAATGAGCTTTAAACATAAAGTAAAATCCATACTGAAACAGGAGTAGAATGTAAATAAACAATGTTTTTACAAATATTCAGAGAAGTTGTGTCATGAATGCTAATTACTGCCACTGAACTCAATACCTACTGAGAGTCAGCTTTTTGTATGAAGTTCCCAAACAGTTATTTATTCTAGAGAATTACAGCAGAGGCTGCTGGGAATGTTGCCTGCCTGTACTGACCTCGGCTGGGAAAAGCCAAGGTACACAGGATGCTGTTAGAAGTCCCACCTTTCCCCCCATAATCTTTGCTTTCCTTCTTTTCAGCTCTACTCTTTTCTTCCTCAATGTGCTGAATAGACGACATTTGAAAGATGAGAGGGCAGACATTGAGAAGGAAGGCCTCTGGATACAGAGCAAAAATAATGAGAACTAGCTGCTCCAATTCCCTAATCTGTGCTTCCCAATTCATGCAGATGACAAACGGTTAGAATAAGAATAAGAGATGGTCGGAAACCAGAATGACCCATTTCAAATGAAGGTCCTGTGTAAATAAGTGAGGGTTTGTCAGCCCAGGGGGCTCTGAGTGCTAAGAGGCATATGGTTTAACAAGTCACCCACAGAAAGAGCTGGCTGCTCCCTCTGCTGGCAAAGTCAGTCCCCATCTGGTAAATTCTGGCTCTACAAATGGAGCCATGAAAGCACACTATTAGGTCTCATTTTAAATTCAGATGGACTTAGTTTTATTTTCAGAGACAGGGTCTCGCTCTGTCACCCAGGCAGGAGTGCAGTGGCGCAGTCTTGTCTCATTGCAGCCTTGACCTCCCAGGCTCAAGGAGTCTTCCCTTCTCAACCTTCTGAGCAGCTGGGGCTATAGGCTTATACCACCATGCTCAGCTGATTTTTGTATTTTTTTTTGTAGAGATGGGGTTTCGCCGTGTTGCCTAGGCTGGCGTTGAACTCCTGAGCTCAAGTGATCTGCCCACCTCAGCTTTCCAAATTGCTGGGATTACAGGCATGAGCCACTGCGCCAGTCTCAGGTAGACTTACACAATTTTTCACAAGCGTTAAAGAGTGCTGCGTAAAGGGGACAGAACAAACGGTAAATATTTGATGATTAACTAAGATTTCCTGAAATTCTTTTCCCTGACAGATGTTGGGTGGGTGGTATAATTCCAAGAAGTATTTCAATCCCTAGCCTAGATGTTAGGTTTTCCATTTTAAAACAAAGAGATGACTTCTTCCAGCAAGTTAATCTTTTTGTGACTTAGTCTGATCTGAGAAATGAGGATAATAATTATTCCTAACTTATACCTAACTCATTTAACTCAAGTGAGTTTAAGTGATTAACTCATAAGTAAGTTAACATTTAATGTTCATTATGAGTTAACATGAGTTAGTTTAACACAAGTTAACCAACTTGAGTTCAATGATCAACTCATTTAATGTTCAGATTACATAAATCAAGTAAATTTCTTAGACTACTTCCTGATACATGGTAGATACTCATATTAGCTATAATGTTTAGCATTCTAAAAAAGGGCGAACTGAGTGAAAGAAGCGAAACACAAAGGAATACACTGTGCATTCCAAGGTTAACCTGAAAACTTTGGAACCTTCTCAGGTGAGGTAGGACATGCCTCATTATTCCCTCCTCCCTTTTGGAATTCAAGCCCAGTTGACCAGCATTTACATTAAAACAGATCTTAAGACTGACAAAGCAGACTTTGTAGCAATAAGATACCAAACTGCAGCGGGACTCTAGTATGACATCACATGACAGTAAGCCCTGAAAGTGAAGTATTTCACCCCAAATTATGTTTCTTTGCTGTATCTTGAAATAGTCCTGCAAAGTTATCTCTTGTGGGGAAAATCTACATTCTGAAGAGAATCCCCTTCCTTCTCCTGATCCTGAAAATCCCCTAGGCCTTTTTCCTGATTCAGAAGAGATCAACTCTGATAAGAAACATTTACAATCTATTCTCTCAATAGCCTGCCACCTGGAGATTTCCTTTGCATAAGGGAAATCTTGGCCTCCCCAACCCCTTATCTTAATGCAGACCTTCTTTTCTCAGCTTTTTTTTTTTTTTTTTGAGACAGAGTCTCGCTCTGTCGCCCAGGCTGGAGTGTAGTGGCATGATCTCGGCTCACTGCAACCTCTGCCTCTCAGGTTCGAGCGATTCTCCTGCCTCGGCCTCCGAGTAGCTGGGGTTACAGGCTCCTGCCACCATGCCTGGCTTTTTTTTTTTTTTTTTGTATTTTTAGTAGAGATGGGTTTTCGCCTGTTAGCCAGGCTGGTCTCAAACTCCTGACCTCAGGTGATCCACCCGCCTTGGCCTCCCAAAGTGCTGGGATTACAGGCGCGAGTCACCGTGCTAAACCGCCTTCTATTACTTTCATCTGCAGTTTCAAGTCCTTATATAATCCAGACATTCCCTTCTGTGGATTCCAGGTCTTTAGACAAAACTTTAAACCACTGTTAATCAGAAAATCTTTGAATCTTACCTATGACCTGGAAGCCACTCCCCCTCCCCCACTAGTTTCGCCTCTCCAGATGGAACCAATGTACCTCTAGTACGTATTGATTGACATCTTATGTCTCTAAAAGCACATGTTCTCAGGGTTTCCCAAGAGCTGTATCACAGGCCAATGGTCACTCATATTTGGTTCAGTATACATCTCTCCAAATATTTTAGCGTTTGACTCTTTCCATCACAGGTAGAAAAATTAAATATTGTTTCTTTTTTACAGGGTTTCACCCCAAGGCTCATTAGATTCCCTAACGCTTTACGTAGGTTGTATTTATTCTGAAGAAGAAGCTTGACCTGACTCACATTATTTACCAGCTGAAAGGCACATTTACCTGCGTTGAACTCGGGATCGTCTTCCAGTGCCACGACAGCTCCCTCCACGGCATCCACGGCGCTCCCGCCCTCCCGGAGGATGCCGTAGCCCACGGTGGCGGCTCTGATGATGCCCTGGTGCACTCGCTCCTTCCGATCCTTGGAGATGGGACCGGCTCCGCCGCCGTGGACCACTACGATGGGATTCATGTCGGCGGATCCTAGGCAGCAAGAAGGCGAAAGTGTCGTCCAAAGCCAGCCCAAGGAAGCCGCGCGGGCACAAGGTCCTCGGGAGACCCCGTTGGGATAATGCCCAGTCTCTATTATGCGAGGCCGGGTTCGCAGCTGGGGGTGCGTAGGGGCGGCTCGGTCGAGCTTGGTACGAAGAGCCCAGGGGCCCAGCGCCCTCCTGCGTTCATCTCCGCCTCCGGCCCGGACCTGCTGGAGTCTCAGTTTCCCCGGGGACGTTACCCCGCGCCCACTGCCGCCCGCCTCCAAGCCCCGGCGCCTAGGGAGGATGTCTATTTCGCCTTCGGGAAAATGTCTATTTTCGTTTATTTCGTTCGCCCTCTCGCGTCTCGGGCGGCTGCTCCGGGAGGGCCGCCGACTTACCCAGGGCACCGCGGGAGGCGGACGCCGAGGCCTCAGGCTGGGTCGAGCCGCCCCCGCCGTCGCCCAACACCGCAGCTCCCGGACGCCGGCTCGAAACCGCTCAGTCGGCAACCGCTCCGGCCACAACGGTTCTACGCCTGCGCACGAGGGCGGGGCCGCCGCACCGCCCAGTTCCCGTAAAGCCCCGAAGCCCGGCCGGCACGCACCGGTCTCACTGTTATTCTGAGTCTCGGCTCTTGGCCCACGCGAGCTTACTAGTGGCACGCGGGGACCCTCCTCCTCCTGACCAGGCCAGGGGCTGGGTGGTTGGGTTGGTGGCGAGAAGCGTGAAGTGGCGTGTCACAGTTTTGTAATTGCAGATTGAAAATCTACGCTAGACTGTGCACAATGGCTCAAGCCTTGTAATCCCAGCACTTTGGGAGGCCGAGGCGGATGGATCACCTGAGGTCGGGAGTTCGAGACCAGCCTGACCAATATGGAGAAACCCTGTCTCTACTAAAAACACAAAATTAACCGGGCGTGGTGGCGCATGCCTGTAATCCCAGTTACTCGGGAGGCTAAGGCACGAGGATCGTTTGAACCCGGGAGGCGGAGGTTGCGGTGAGCCGAGGTCGTGCCATTGCACTCCAGCCTGGGCAAGAAGAGTGAAACTCTGAATCAAAAGAAAAAAAAAATTATACTGGGACAATGGGCATAAACAGGGACAGATCCAGGCAAACTGTGATTGATCTCCTGTGGATCGGAGAATCCCTTCCCTTCTTGTTTACCCACACTAATAACATATTTTACCACTCTTGGGAATTCTCTTTACTCCTTTTTAGCTTCGTTTCCTGCCTTAAGGCCCAGTTTAAACAAACCCCTCCTGCAAAGCCTCCCTGGCATCCCACTAAAGATCGGTCATTCCCCTTCTAGTGACCTATTGTGAAAGATTACCACAAATTTATTGGCTTCAAACAACACACATTATCTTACAGTTCTGGTGATCAGAAATTCAAACTGAGTCTGCAGGGTTGAGTCCCTTGGGGAAGCTCCAGAAGAGAATCCGTTTTTTCCCGATTCTACAAGCTGCCTGTATCCTTGGCTCATGGCCTCGTCCTCCATTGCCAAAACCAGCAGCCTAGCATCTTTAACTCTCTCTCTGGCCTCTGTTTCTGCTGCTACATCACTTCTCTCTCTGTCACCATAATCACGATTTTCTTCTCAGACTCTGACTGTCCTGCCTCCTTCTTCTTTTTTTTTTTTTTTTGAGACGGAGTCTCGCTCTGTTGCCCAGTCTAGAGTGCAGGGGCCGGATCTCAGCTCACTGCAAGCTCCGCCTCCCGGGTTTACGCCATTCTCCTGCCTCAGCCTCCCGAGTAACTGGGACTACAGGCGCCCGCCACCTCGCCCGGCTAGTTTTTTGTATTTTTTTTTAGTAGAGACAGGGTTTCACCGTGTTAGCCAGGATGTTCTTGATCTCCTGACCTCGTGATCCACCCGTCTCGGCTTCCCAAAGTGCTGGGATTACAGGCTTGAGCCACCGCACCCGGCCTCTGCCTCCTTCTTAAAGGAAGTCCCTTGGGATGACATTGGGCCCACCCAGATAGTCCAGGATAATCTCCCTTGCTTACAATTTGTAACCTCATCTGCAAAGTCCCTTTTGCCATGCGAAGAACGTTCACAGGTGGAGATGCGGATGTGACACCTTTGAGGGCCATTATTCTGTCTACCACACTCACCTCTTGGAAGAGGATTATTTTAGCACATGTCTCGTTCGTGAGCCTGCTTGTGTCATCGTAACACAGCTCACCATCATTTGGGTTCAGCTATTTATAGGAACCTGAACCGTAATGCCCAGCCCTAACTCAAACCCCATCTCTACTGTTTTTCCTGATGGATCTGGAATGTAGGAATCTGTCCGAGGCTGGGGAAGGTGGCTAGTGGCCCAAGCGGTTAGAGGAGTGCTGGTTTCCATTTGGTCCTCCCATCTCAGCCTCATGCCTATATCTACTTCTCTGATGGGCTTCATATTCCCTGTCCCAATGCAAAGTCTCTTAGATAAATTCTCTAGAAAATAAACTTCTGGGCCGGGCGCAGTGGCTCAAGCCTGTAATCCCAGCACTTTGGGAGGCCGAGACGGGCGAATCACGAGGTCAGGAGATCGAGACCATCCTGGCTAACACGGTGAAACCCCGTCTCTACTAAAAATACAAAAACTAGCCGGGCGAGGTGGCGGGCGCCTGTAGTCCCAGCTACTTGGGAGGCTGAGGCAGGAGAATGGCGTAAAAACCCGGGAGGCGGAGCTTGCAGTGAGCTGAGATCTGGCCACTACACTCCAGTCCGCGCGACAGAGCGAGACTCCGCCTCAAAAAAAAAAGAAAAAAGAAAATAAACTTCTGGTCTTTGAGGAGGAAGGAGGAAGCATCTTTTTGTCTGACTCTGTGGGATAGGAGAAGGAACCTGGCTAACTCCTCTGTAGCCGATGTTCCAGCAACAACCATTTTATGGATTAAGGATTGTATTCAACTGTCCCTGACAAAATGTGACCACAGTGGTTTAACCAGATAACTGTTGATTTGAAAATAACAACAACAACAAGAAATCTAGTGGTTGCTGCCCAGGCTGGTGCAGCAGCTCCAAGGTGAAACAGATGTCCCATCTCCTTCTCTTTCCCTTCGGCAGGTGGCTTTCACACTTGTGGCACTGCTAGGTACTTTGATCACTATTAGGGCAGGAGGAATGGGGAAGGGCAGAGGGAAGAAGGCTTTTGCTTGCTCCCCTTTGCTCCTTTAATTCAGGAAAGCTCTTTAGCTTTCCTGGAAGTCCTCCAAGTGGACTTTCATTGGCCAGAACTGGATTGAGGGGCTGCCTCTAGTGGCGAGAGAGTCTGGGGAGTGAGTTTTTATTTCAGCAGAGTACATCATGGCCCTGGATAAAATCAAGGTCTCTTGGCAAGAAGGAAGGGTGACAGGCTATTGGATAGACAGCTGGGAACACCTGCTATGCCTGCCTCCCCATCTTTGAAATTCCTGTGTGTCTAAGCACTGAGTCTCTCAAGCATTCTCCAGAACAAATGGATTCACCTCTGAGTAGATTATAATTTCCTTTAATCTGCCATTTGTTATTCATCTTCCTAAATGATCTCTTTTACCTGCCATTGTCATCTCTCCCATTCTTCCTGTCTTTGTGGGTAGTATTCTTTTTAAGATTGTTTACTATCATTTTAGAGGGATTTTAAAGGGAGGGGTAACCCATTTGTGTGAGGTTGACTAGGGAGGTTGACTAGAGCCCCAAGGAGGTGCTTCTAACCACAGTGGCTCTGGATGTTCTAGGAGGAGGAGGAGGCTTGCGTTAGGGAATGCTAGAGTTGGGGAGAGGAGGTGGGACCAGAAAAGGAGGACTGGGCAGGGAGGGTCTGGGTCAGAAATGAAGGAGGCATGTTAGAGAGACTGATGAAAAAGGAATGGGGGTGGGAGGGAGGGAGGAAGAGAAGAAATAAAGAAAGAAAGAAGCAAGTAACATTTCCTTCCTTTCCTTTCCTTCCTTTCTTTCCTTCCATTTCGTTCTCTCTCTCTCTCTCTCCTTTCTTTCTTCTTTGAGACAGAGTCTTGCTCTGTTGTCCAGGCTGGAGTATAGTGGTGTGATCTTGGCTGACTATAATCTCCATCTCCCGAGGCTCAGACATGATTCTCCTGCCTCAGCCACCCGAATATCTGGGATTACAGGCATGCACCACCACACCCAGCTAATTTTTGTATTTTTAGTAGAGACGGGATTTAAGCATCTTGGCTAGGCTGGTCTCGAACTCCTGACCTCAAGTGATTTGCCCACCTTGGCCTCCCAAAATGCTGGGATTACAGGTGTGAGCCACTACACCTGGCCACAACTAACATTTGCTGAAGGTCCACTAGGGAACCGGCAGGCTGCCTTTACTACATTCTTATTGCCTAGCAACTTCCCATCCCTGCCAGTCTCAGCTACATGAGGAAAAGGCTTTTGGCTGACCCCACTGGGGGCAGGATGGGAATCTGTGAGGCTCCCTCCAAATTCTAGAATGTGTAAAAGTATCTCGAGCTTGCCGCCTTCCAGGGCTTTCAAACAAGAAGCGGGACACATACCTTTCAACTTTAAGATCCCTGAATTTATTTAGGAGATCTAGCACCCATGAATTTGTTCAGGAAAGGGGCATGAGGCTGTTTTTAGGAGGCCCACATCAGCATTTTGTGCAATAGCACTTCTTTCTTGTGGGGAAAAGAAAGAGAGATCAGCCTGTTACTGTGTCTATATAGAAGGAAGCAGACATAAGAGACTCCATTTTGTTCTGTATTTGAGATGCTGTTAATCTCTGACCCTACCCCCAACCTTGTCCTTGCAAGAGACATGTGCTGTGGTGACTTAAGGTTTAAAGGATTTTGGGCTGTGCAGGATGTGCTTTGTTAAACAAGTACCTGTAGGCAGCTTGCTGGTTAAAAAGTCATCACCATTCTCTTAGTCTCAACTACCCAGGGACACGTACACCGCCAAAGGTCGCAGGGACCTCTGCCTAGGAAAGCTAGGTATTGTCCAAGGTTTCTCCCCATGTGATAGTCTAAAACAATGCTGCTAAAGGGTTTATGGAGATGTTTGCATATGTATATCAAGGCACAGCATTTTCCTTTGAACTTATTCATGTCACAGAAATCTTTATCCATATGTCTTACTGCTAATTTTCTACCTACAATGATCCTATTATCCTGCCACTTCCTTTTCTTTAAGATGGTAAAGGCCGGGTGCGGTGGCTCAAGCCTGTAATCCCAGCACTTTGGGAGGCCGAGACGGGCGGATCACGAAGTCAGGAGATCGAGACCATCCTGGCTAACATGGTGAAACCCCGTCTCTACTAAAAAAATACAAAAAATTAGCCGGGCGAGGTGGCGAGCGCCTGTAGTCCCAGCTACTCGGGAGGCTGAGGCGAGAGAATGGCGTAAACCCGGGAGGCGGAGCTTGCAGTGAGCTGAGATCCGGCCACCGCACTCCAGCCTGGGCGACAGAGCGAGACTCCGTCTCAAAAAAAAAAAAAAAAAGATGGTAAAGATAATTATCAATAAACACTAAGGGAACTCAGAGACCGGGGCCGGCGTGGGTCCTCTGTATGCTGAGCGCTGGTCCCCCGGGCCCTGCTTTTCTTTCTCTATACTTTGTCTCTGTGTCTTATTTCTTTTCTCAAGTCTCTCGTTCCACCTAACGAGAAACACCCACAAGTGTGGAGGGGCAGGCCACCCCTTCACTTTCTAACTTTCTTCTCCTCCCCTCTGACCAGAGAGTTGTAATTCAGTTAGTGATATGGGATGGGGGCAGGGAAGTGCTGGGTAGAGAAGGGGATGGTCCCTGGCTAGGGCTCCACCCCCAGCCTGTGCCCATGGACCTAGGTGAGGACAGGCACTCCTGCCTTTGGGCTCGAATGTTGCATTTTCCAAGACCACTCTGGCCCACCACACCCCCATCCTGTGCGTATAAAAACCCCGAGACCCAGCCAGTTGTGGTGGCTGGTTCACATCTGAAATCCCAGCACTTTGGGAGGCCGAGGTGGGCAGATCACGAGGTCAGGAGATAGAGACCATCCTGGCTAACACGGTGAAACCCTGTCTCCACTAAAAATACAAAAAATTAGCCGAGGGTGGTGGTGCGTGCCTGTAATCCCAGCTATTCAGGAGGCTGAGGCAGGAGGACGCTTGAACCCGGGAGGCGGAGGTTGCAGTGAGCCGAGATTGCGCCAATGCACTCCAACCTGGGTGACAGAGTGAGACTCTGTCTCAAAGACAAAACAAAACAAACAAAACAAAACAAAACAAAATAAAAAAACACCTCAAGACCCTAGGGGGCAGGAACACAAGTGGCTGGACGTTGAAAGGAGCACATGGTGGAAGAGCACACTGACAGGCACCAACAGATGCCAGCAGGCCATGGAGCAGTGGAACAATGGTGGGATGGGGGGGTGGGGGGGGTGGGGGGGTGGGAGGCGGGGAACAATCACCTTTCCACCCCATCCTCCTTCTGGCCTCGCCATCTACCTCGCTGAGAGCTACTCCTCAATAAAAAACCTTGCACTCACTCTCCAAGCCCACGTATGATCCAATTTTTCTGGTACACCAAGGCAAGAACCCCGGGATACAGAAAGCCCTCTGTCCTTGTGATGAGACAGAAGGTCTAATAGAGCTGATTAACACAAGCTGCCTGTGGATGGCAAAACTAAAAGAGCACCCTGTAACACATGCCCGCTGGGGCTTCAGGAGCTGTCAGCATTCACCCGTAGGTGCTGCCGAGGGGTCGGAGCCCCACAACCTGCCCGTCTGCATGCTGCCCTAGAGGTTTGAGCAGTGGGGTGCTGAAGAAGCGAGCCCCTCCCCCTGTTGCATGCCCTGCAAGGGGGATAAGGAACTTTTCCCGTTTCATTAGGATGGGACATGTATGGGCGCTTGAATTTGGATTCCTATAAATATTTTGATTTATATCTGGGCTGTCTCTTTTAAACTCAAAATCCATGACTGGGCATAGTGGTTCACACCTGTAATCCCAGCACTTTGGGAAGCGGAGGCAGGTGGATTTCCTGATCTCAGGAGTTCAAGACCAGCCTGGGCAACATGGTAAAACCCCGTCTCTACCAAAAATTCAAAAAAAATTAGCCAGACCTGGTGGCCTATGCCTGTAATTCCAGCTATTCAAGAGGCTGAGGTGGGAGGATTGCTTGAGCCTGGGAGGTAGAAGTTGAGTGAGCTGAGATCACACCACTGGACTCCAACCTGTGTGACAGAGTTGGACCCTGTCTCAAAAACAAAACAAAACAAAAAACCACACACGCACACAAAACTGAAGTCTGGAAGTCTCATTGGGAGGAGAGTCATGATATGAAGAGAAATACAGGAAAGAGGAAAAGCACATAATTTTATTCCATTGCATATAGTTAAAAAATGAAATGGCACAAAATAATTTAAAATGAAAGGTACAGTCTTCTTTTCTTCCCCCTTACCACTTCCCACTCCCCGACCTCCCAACGCTGGCATTTCTACCCAGGGGCAGCCACTTTACAACTTTTGGTTATATCTTTTGGGAGACTGTACCACATCTCTCTCTCTCTCTCTTTTAACTTTATTAAAATACTGAATTTTATTTCACATGTATGTTTTTGTCTCCCCACCATTTCCATGTCTGACCACAGCTACTACTATGTCCTATCATAATATTCCATACCTACTTAAAACCAAGCGAAGGGTGGAGTTCCATCTTTAAAAACTAAACAGACATTTTCGACAACACATTCTTGGCGATGGAACCTGGATAACATTTATCAAACACGGTAGGGAAAGTTCTCGGTCTGCATTATAAAAAGGACAGCCAGATATCTACTGTTACCAAAAAGAAATAAGATGGAAAATTTTTAACAAACTGTTTAGACTATTTTCTTAAAGAGACATCCTCCACTGCCAGAGATCTTGAAGAGCCTCCTGGTCAGTCCCCCAGAAGCAGTTCTTCAACATAATTGATGAACTTGGCTTCCACTTTGGGAAGAGAACCACCTTTTTCTTTTTTTTTCTTTCTTTTTTTTCTTTTTTTGAGACGGAGTCTCGCTCTGTTGCCCAGGCTGGAGTGCAGTGGCCGGTTCTCAGCTCACTGCAAGCTCCGCCTCCCGGGTTTACGCCATTCTCCTGCCTCAGCCTCCGAGTAGCTGGGACTACAGGCGTCCGCCACCTCGCCCGGCTAGTTTTTTTGTATTTTTTTAGTAGAGATGGGGTTTCACCGTGTTAGCCAGGATGGTCTCGATCTCCTGACCTCGTGATCCGCCCGTCTCGGCCTCCCAAAGTGCTGGGATTACAGGCTTGAGCCACCGTGCCTGGCCGAGAACCACCTTTTTCTGTACTTGCTTGCATTTTTGCTTTAACGTCTTCTACAGAACTAGGTCCTTTTGGTGTTTTAGGAGTTTTTTTTCCTGTTTTTTGAAGGATTCTTGTCCTTTTGATCTTGGTGTTGATGATGGTTTTGAGTCTTTTCCATTCTGATTTGAATTTTGTGCATTTTTGGCTGGAGTATCTCATATAGATTCCTACACTGGCACTTTTTCTTTAGTTTCCGCATCATCAAAATCATCATCATCATCTTCATCAGCAGCAAGTTTTACTTTTTTCTGTGGAAACTTGCTACCACCTCCAGGGGCCAATCGATTTCCAGATATACTTAAGAGTTTCACATCCCCCTCCTCTTCATCTTCTCTTGCATCTTCCTCCACAGCTACTAAGTGCTGTCCACTAATATGCACTGGCCCTGAGCCACACTTCAACCAGAAGACACTGGTGGTGTTATTTCAAAGCCCCCAAGGGAAACCATTGGCTGTAAAGACATTTTCAAAGTTGCCAGTGTTACTTTAGTTGGACTGCCTTCGTAATTCATTGCCTGTGCTTCAACAATGTGCAATTCATCCTTCGCACCAGCCCCTAAACTGACCATTCGTAAAGATAACTGGTGCTTATTTTCATCATTATCCACCTTAAAGTGATCATCTTTGTCGGCCTTTAGTTCACAACCAAAAAGATAGTTCCGGGGTCTCAGGGGGCTCATGTCCATGTCCATGGCATCTTCCATTGGGTGGCTGCACGCACATAGGTGGGAGAGAAGGTGGATGGAGATAAACGACCACTGCTCTAGAGAACAGCCGCGCAGGATGGAATCACACCAAGGAAAAGCTGCACCACATCTTTTACAGGTAAGTGTATACACCCATAACTCCCTAATTTAACATTACTTACTGACTTCTTGCTTGGCTAGATGCAGATTTAGATCATTTACTGCTTCTCCTTTTCTGTTTTATTCTTTTTTTTTGAGACGGAATCTTGCTCTGTCATCCAGGCTGGAGTGCAGTGGCACACGATCTTGGCTCACTGGAACCTCCGCCTCCTGGATTCAAGTGATTCTTCTGCCTCAGCTTCCCTGTAGCTGCTTTGGGAGGCCTCAGCACCTCAGTGCCTGTAGCTGGGATTACAGGTGCCCGTCACCATGCCCAGCTAATTTTTGTATTTTTAGTAGAGACAGGTTTCGCCATGTTGGTCAGGCTGGTCTCAAACTCCTAACCTCAGGTGATCCGCCCATCTCAGCCTCCCAAAGTACTGGGATTACAGGTGTGAGCCACTGCACCCAGCCCTCTGCTTTATTATTTTAAACTGAGTTTTATCATTGTAAAATTATTTATTTATTTATTTTTTAAGACGGAGTTTCGCTCTGTTGCCCAGGCTCGAATGCAGTGGCACAATCTCGGCTCACTGCAACCTTCGCTTCCCAGGTTCAAGTGATTCTCCTACCTCAGCCTCTCGAGTAGCTGGGATTACAGGCGCCCTCCCCCAAGCCCAGATAATTTTTGTATTTTTAGTAGAAATGGGGTTTCACCACATTGGCCAGGCTGGTCTCAAACTCCTGACCTCAGGCGATCTGCCCGCCTTGGCCTCCCAAAGTAAGTGCTGGGGTTACAGGCGTGAGTCACTGTGCCCGGCCCTTCTGAATGTTTTTAAGCTCACTGGGGCAGGCCTGGAGATGGAGCCACAGTGGTTCGCAAAGTTCATTTTGGCCTAGAATCTAACTTGATGTGGAGATCTTGTGATGACTGTTAGGTTGGTGCAAAAGTAATTGCGGTTTTTGCCATTACAAGTAGTATTTTACGCCCAGGCATGTTTTTCACTTGATTCAAAACTCAGAAGAGATGTGATGCCTTTATACCCTCAAAGCAACAGTGTGGGCTCCGGAGGCAGAGGACCCAGGTTCAAATCCTGATCCTTTCATTCATCTACTAGCTTTGTGACCTTTGGCAAATCACCCTTTCTGAGTCTCAGTTTAGTATTCTGGAACATGGACTATTTAAATAGTAGGCAGAATGAACATAACACATGGCCTGACACACACTAAAGGCACAATAAATGTTAGCTATTGTTGTTTGACCTGTGCTCTGAAACAGTCAAAATGGCATAGAAATGATCTGATCCTTGAAGGTTTGTGAAAATTAGGAAATCTTATCTGGGCCGGCAATCTTTAGTGAGTTAGATCAGAGGTTCACAAACCATGGCCTGTGGCCCAACTCCAGCCCTACGCTTTTTTGTTTGTTTGTTTGTTGGATACATTCTGAAAGCTAAGAATGGATTTCATATTTTTAAATGGTTAAAAAAATCAAAAGAAGAATAGTACTTGGTGACACATGGAAATTATGTGAAATCAAATTTCAGGGTCCAGAAATAAAGTCTTATTGGAAAACAAACACATTCATGTGAAAGGAAATCCAGGATGGAAATGGTTATGTCAGAGGCATCTAAAAAGTTGCTGGGTGGGCAGGAAGAGTTGGATCCAGGCCTATATACACCCAGACAGAATGTCACCTGTGGAACTGGGCCAAACTGTAAACATCCTGAAGAAGCAGGTACTTTTAGTTTAACCTCTTTATATTGGGC
Organism: Rhinopithecus roxellana; assembly: GCF_007565055.1. Classification (NCBI taxonomy): domain Eukaryota; kingdom Metazoa; phylum Chordata; class Mammalia; order Primates; family Cercopithecidae; genus Rhinopithecus; species Rhinopithecus roxellana. The sequence continues at coordinate 9,868,281 of NC_044563.1, read as the reverse complement.
CTGATCACAAATCTCCTGGGGAGAGAGCTGTGCCAACATAAGCTGGTCATCTGCTAGAGACATTCGAAGCTGTCAATCAATCACCATTAATCATAGACCATGCTAAATTATCCCACTTGTGTAAATTTACAGTAAACCTCTATAATCTCCTGCTCAACCTCACTTGGAGGGAACATGATTTAGCTGCTTGCTAGATTTGTGTCTCCTGCATTGCAATTCCTCTCTTGTTTGCTGCCCTGCAGGGGTTTTCTTTCTTTTTTTTGTGGGGAGGGGTGGGGGAGATGGAGTCTCGCTTTGTCGCCAGGCTGGAGTGCAGTGGTGCGATCTCTGCTCACTGCAATCTCTGCCTCCTGGATTCAAGTGATTCCCCTGCCTTAGCCTCCTGAGTAGCTGGGACTACAGGTGTGCACCACCATGCCTAGCTAATTTTTTGTATTTTAGTAGAGACGGGGTTTCACCATGTTGGCCAGGATGGTCTCGATCTCCTGACCTCATGATTTACCGCCTCAGCCTCCCAAAGTGCTGGGATTACAGGTGTGAGCCACCGTGTCCAGCCCTTATTTCTTATTAGTTGACACTCATTTGTTTGTTACATAATGCCTCCGGCTGCTTTCACCCTAGAGTGGCAGGGTTGAGTAGCTGGAACAGACTATGGAGGCCTACAAAACCGCACATATTTACTTCCTGGCCCATTGCAGAAAGTTTGCTGATCCTGAGTTAGGCGATTGACGCTTTTCTTTCTTCTACATTTATTAGCCTTTCCAGAAGTATATGTAATGAGAGGAGGATTCTCTCCTTTGCATGTTGGTCTAGCTAGTTGATTAGCTATTTGATCTAGCTAATGGGGTAGCTAATTAGAGATGGCAAGTAGTTAGCAAACATTTTACTAAGATTATCATTTAGACCTCCATTACTGTAGAGCTGTGTAGAGCAGTGTATTAGTTAGGGTTCTCTAGAAAGACAGAACCAATAGGAGATTATATATAACTATATATCTGTATAAATATATGGGGGGATTTGTTAGGGGAATTGACTTATGTGAGGATGGAGGCTGAGAAGTCCCATGGCAGGCCAGCTGCAAGCTGGAGAACCAGGGAAGCCTGAAGCGTGGCTCAGAACCAGAGGAGTTGATATTGTGAAATGGAAGTCTGAGGCCGAAGGCCTGAGAAACTGGGAGGCAGCTGATGTATGTTCCAGAGTCCCAAGGCCAGAGAACCTGAAGTTCCTACAGCCTAGGGGAGGAGAAGAAGGGTGTCTCAGCTCCAGCAGAGAGATAGCAAGAGCAAATTCACCCTTCTTCTGCCTTTCTGTTCTATGTGGGCCCTCAGCTGATTGGGCCCACGCTGGGTGAGGGTGGATCTTCCCAGTGATTCAAATGCCAATCTCTTCTGAACACACCCTCACAGACACACCCAGAAACAGTGGTTTACCAGCTATCTGGGTATCCCTTAATCCAGTCAAGCTGACACCTGAAATTAACCTTCACAAACAGCGAAATCTTAAAATGGAGCCTGAGTGTTCTATTCCTGTGCATCTTAGGGTCAAGGGCCCACGCTAAAATTGCCATGCTGTGTGTCTGCCTTGGGTGACCCTGGCAGCCTCACTTGCTTCTTCTGAGCTGGACCAACACTGTTATCCTCCCTATGCTCAAATAAATCTAGACCATTCTCTTCCAGGAGCCACTCTAGAATATGTTCCTTCCAATGGATTAATGAGAAGAAATAATGTATGTGAAAGTACTTTATGAGATGTAGACTAGAATAATATATTGGACATGATTGTTATTTTATAAAATAGGCTTGGAGTTCATTTAGTTTGCCTGACCAGCCCTGGAGCAGCCTTTCTGACTGCCAGCTGATGTCTTCCTTATCTGGGCTCCTTCTCTGCTACTGGTGTTGGGTTCTGCCCTTTGGACAAAGAAGGGTGTGCTTGCTGACCCAGAGCTGCCCTTTCTCGTTGGCATTCCTGTTGTTTTAGTTTTGTTTTTGTTTGTGTTTCTTTCTGAGACAGGGTTTCGCTCTCGTTGCCCAGGCTGGAGTGCAATGGTGCGATCTCGGCTTACCTCCACCTCCCGGGTTCAAGTGATTATCCTGCCTCAGCCTCCCAAGGAGGTGGGATTACTGGCATGTGCCACCATGTCCAGCTAATTTTGTATTTTTAGTGGCGATGGGGTTTCACCATGTTGGTCAGGCTGGTCTCGAACTCCTGACTTCAGGTGATCCACCCGCCTTGGCCTCCCAAATGCTTTACTTTTATTAACCGAGGTCATCCTCTTTGTCTGATGGCAAACCCAGCTCTCTCCTGCCAATGTATGATGATCCAAGGAGTTGCTGTACCTTTGGAAAAAGTGGGGAGGGGATGCAACAGAAGCTGGAGTGTCAGTGACAGAATCCCAGGCTCCTCCTTTCCTATATGCAGGTTAACTGCAGAGCCTCCAGGTGCATGTCTCAGTATCCTGGAGGAGTCATCCTGTATATCTTTTTTGGTTTTGGATTCTCTCATTACTGCTGCAGGCAATTCTGCCTATCACTCCTTTTGCTAAATTTATCCAGGACTGATAACCACAGGTCCTTGACTTGAAAGCCAGAACCATCACCTTTTGATGGGAGCTGAAATGGTCAGTGTTGCCTTAGCCTAAGATGAACAGACACTCTCCTCAGAAGCACGGGTAAGTGGGAGTTTCACACTGGCCTGTTTTATATGTGGGCCGCTGAGGCTTTGTGCATAAATTCACGATTTTGCGTGATCCCTATGCCCATTGTTTTTTTGCGATCCCAAATTTATAATGACTTCATCCCACAAGGCAATGCCTTAATAGGCTCCAGAGAATCTGCCAACTGCGTTATCTTCTCTCCAAAATCCTCTTCTCTCCCTGTGTCCCCATCCCACCACCTACTCACTCCTCACCCCACTCCATTCCTGCCACCAGCACACTTGTCATCCAAACTCTTCCCTCCAAGGTCAACCTGTCTGCTCAAACTTTTTTTTTTTTTTTTTTTTTTTGAGACAGAGTCTCCCTCTGTTGCCCAGGCTGGAGTGCAGCGGGGCAATCTCGGCTCACTGCAACTTCCGCCTTCTGGGTTCAAGCCTTGGCCTCCCAAGTAGCTGGAACTACAGGCACCCACCACTATACCTGGCTCGTTTTTGTATTTTTAGTAGAGATGGGGTTTTGCCATGTTGGCCAGGCTGATCTCGAACTCCTGACCTCAAGTGATCCATCTGCCTTGGCCTCCCAACGTGCTGGGATTATAGGCGTGAGCCAGCGTGCCTCGCCACGTTTAAACAATTTTATAGGAAAAAAATAATAATCTGATTAAAAGTGGGCCAAAGATCTGAATAGACATTTCTTTTTTTTTTTTTTTTTTTTGAGGCAGAGTCTCACTCTGTCGCCGGGGCTGGAGTGCAGTGGCCGGATCTCAGCTCACTGCAAGCTCCGCCTCCCGGGTTTACGCCATTCTCCTGCCTCAGCCTCCCGAGTAGCTGGGACTACAGGCGCCCGCCACTTCGCCCGGCTAGTTTTTTTTTTTGTATTTTTAGTAGAGACGGGGTTTCACCGTGTTAGCCAGGATGGTCTCGATCTCCTGACCTCGTGATCCGCCCGTCTCGGCCTCCCAAAGTGCTGGGATTACAAGCTTGAGCCACCGCGCCCGGCCTGAATAGACATTTCTTAAAAGAAGACATACAAGTGGCAAACAGGCAAAGGAAAAGGTGCCCAACATCATTGCTCATCCAAGAAATACAAATCAAAACTACAATGAGATATCACCTCACCCTAGTTAAGGTGGCTTATATCCAAAAATCGGGCAATAACAAATGCTGGTGAGGATGTGGAGAAAAGAGAACCCTTGTACACTGTTGGTGGGAATGTAAATTAGTGCAACCACTATGGAGAACAGTTCGGAGGTTCCTCAAAAAACTAAAAATAGAGCTACCATATGATCCAGCAATCCTATTGGTAGGCGTATACCCAAGAGAAAGGAAATCAGGATTTTGAAGAGATATCGACACTCCAAGGTTTACTGCAACACCATTCACAATAGCCAACACTTGTTAGCAGCCTAAGTGTCTATCAAAGATGAACGGATAAAGAAAGTGTGGTGCATATAGGCAAGGAAGTACTATCCAGCCATAAAAAGAATGAGATCCTGCCATTTGCAACAATATAGATGGAACTAGAGGTCATTATGTTAAGTGAAACAAGCTGAGCACCTAAAGACAAACTTTGCTTGTTCTCGCTTAATTATGGAAGCTAAAAATTAAAACGATTGAACTCGTAAAGATAGAGAGTAGGTTGGGGGCGGCAGCTCAGGCCTGTAATCCCAGCACTTGGGAGGCCAAGGCAGGCGGATCACGAGGTCGGGAGATTGTATCATTCTGGCTAACATGGTGAAACTCTGTCTCTACTAAAAATACAAAAAATTAGCCGGGCGTGGTGGCGGACGCGTGTAGTCCCAGCTACTCGGGAAGCTGAGGTGGGAGAATGGCGAGAACCCGGGAGGCGGAGCTTCAGTGAGTTGCGATCTCCCACTGCACTCCAGCCTGGGTGACAGTGTGAGACTCCGTCTTAAAAAATAAATAAATACATAAATAAGTAAAATAAATTAGCTGGGTGGCGCGTACCTGTAATTCCAGCTACTCTGGAGGCTGAGGCAGGGGAATCCCTTGACCTTGGGAGGCGGAGATTGCAGTGAGCCGAGGCTGCGCCACTGCACTGTAGCCTGGCGACAGAGTGAGACTCCATCTCAAAAGCAAAACAACAACAACAACAACAACAACAACAACAACAACAACAACAAAGATAGAGAGTAGAGGATGGTTGCAAGAGGCTAGGAAGGGTAGTGGGGGATGGTGGTGGGAGGAAGTGGGGATGGTTAATGTGTACAAAAAATAGAAAGACCGAATAAGACCTAGTATTTGCTAGCACAACAGGGTCAGTACAGTCAATAATAATTCAGTTGTACATTTAAAAATAACTAAACGGCCGGGCGCGGTGGCTGAAGCCTGTAATCCCAGCACTTTGGGAGGCCGAGACGGGCGGATCACGAGGTCAGGAGATCGAGACCATCCTGGCTAACACAGTGAAACCCCGTCTCTACTAAAAAATACAAAAAACTAGCCAGGCGAGGTGGCGGGCGCCTGTAGTCCCAGCTACTCGGGAGGCTGAGGCGGGAGAATGGCGTAAACCCGGGAGGCGGAGCTTGCAGTGAGCTGAGATCTGGCCACTGCACTCCAGCCTGGGCGACAGAGCGAGACTCCGTCTCAAAAAAAATAAAATAAAATAAAATAAATAAATAAATAAAAAATAAAAAAAATAAAAAAAATAAAAATACCTAAAAGAGTATAATTGGATTGTTTATAACACAAAGGGTAAATGCTTGAGGTGATGGATACCCCATTTACCCTGATGTGATTATTACACCTTGTATGCCTGTATTAAAATATCTCATGTAACTCAAAAATAATATATATACGCCTACTGTGTACCCACAAAATTAAAAATAAAAAACTTTTAAAAGGCACTACATTTAAAATACACTTTGTAATTCTTGTCTTGCTTGGTCTCATAGTAGCATTTGAGTCTTTTTATCGCTCTGTCCTCCAAATTTCCTCTTCATTTCTCTGTGGCCTCTCACTCTCTTACGCCTCTTCCTCCCTCCTTCTCTGGATCTTCCTTCTCAATTTCCATTATGAGCCCCACCTGACCTATTGGGTGTTTTTCCGGGCTCCAGCCTAGACTGGCTTTAAAAAATTTTTTTTTTCTTTTAACTGTAATCTTTCTCCCTAGACCCACTACTTCCCTGGCTTCAGTTGTTATCTGTACACTGACAACTCCAAGGTATTTACCTGCAGTCAGACCTTTTATCTCACTTGCAAATCCACATGTATTACGTGTTCCTTAATATCTTATCCATTCATTCCAAGGCTATTGAGCTTCCATTATGTTCCAGGCCATGTTTTAAGTACTCACAGTACATCCTTGAACAAGACAGGGTTGGTCCCCCGACCCACATGGAGCAGCTTACATTCTGGGTGAAATTAGGGTGTCGAAAGACAGACACAAACGAGTGTATGCGATAATTTCAGAGAGCAAAAGGCATTTGAAGAAAATAAAACAGGGTGATAGGATATGAATACCTCTTTTAGTTAGGAAAGCTCTTATTGATATTTAGGTTTTAGAGGATATTTAGGTTTAAATGTGAATAGTAAGAAAGAATCAACTGTGCAAAATCCAGGGGTAAATATGTCCAGGCAAGGAGGAGCAGGCTTGGCGTGCTCAAGAAAGAGAGAGAAGGTTGCTGTGGGTGGAGCATAGTAAGAGAGAGAAATATGAGATGAGGCTGTGCCAATCAGCAAGGTCCACACCCCAAAAACCTTGGTAAGAAGTGTGGCTTCATGGCTGGGCACGGTGGCTCACGCCTGTAATCCCAGCACTTTGGGAGGCTGAGATGGGTGGATTATAATGTCAGGAGTTCGAGACCATCCTGACCAACATGGTGAAACCCTGTCTCTACTAAAAATACAAAAATTAGCTGGGCATGGTGGTACGCGCCTGTAATCCCACCTACTCGGGAGGCTGAGGTGGGAGAATCCCTTGAACTTGGGAGGCAGTGGTTGCATTGAGATGAGATTGTACCACTGTACTCCAGCCTGAACAACTGAGCCAGACTGACTCAAAAAAAAAAAAAAAGAAAAAAAGAAAAAAAGAAAAAAAAGAAAAAAGTGTGGCTTCTATCCTAAGTGTGGCTTCCACTGGCAAGCCACTGGAAGGTTCCATGAAACAATTTTTTTTTTTTTTTTAGATGGAGTCTTGCTCTGTCACCCAGGTTGGAGTTCAGTGACATGATCTCAGCTCACTGCAACCTCTGTCTTCTGGGTTCAAGTGATTCTTCTGCCTCAGCCTCTGAGTAGCTGGGATTATAGGCATGCACCACCACACCTGGCTTATTTTTGTATTTTTAGTGGAGATGAGGTTTCACCATGTTGGCCAGGCTGGTTTTGAACTCCTGATCTCAGGAAATCCACCTGCCTCGGCCTCCCAAAGTGCTGGGATTATAGGCATGAGCCACCGTGCCCAGCCTCTATGGAACAATTTAAATGATCACTTTGGCTACTCTGATGTCCTCTAGGCATCTCAAACTCAGCACATCCCAAGCCGAACTTAATATCCTTCCTCCAAACCTTTTCTGTCTCCAGAATTCCCCACCTCGTGAACAGCACCATCAGTTCCCAGTTGCCAAGTCGGAATTTCTGGTTTTTCCTTATCCACCCGTGTGTCCAGTTCTTCTATCATGTTTATTTTACTTCATCTTTTATGTCTAGGTTTCTTGGAAAGGATATAGCAGTCCCTTCAGGCCAGGATAGGTCCCTGTACGATGCGTTCGCAGAACCCCTATTTCTCCCTTGGAGAGTCTTTCCTAGCTGAAATTAGTAACCGTGCAGCTGGAGTCTATGATTGCTCTCCCCTTCTGCATTGTCAGCTCTGTGGCTCTCTGGCTCCCTTGTGTATCCATGGGGTCTGGCGCAGGCAGGGATGGATTTTGATTCACCTCTAGAAGGCGCATCCATTTTGACTTTTGTTTTTTGAGATGGAGTCTCTGTCACCCAGGCTGGAGCACAGTGGCATGATCGTGGCTCACTGCAACCTCTGCCTCCTGGGTTCAAGCGATTCTCTTGACTCAGCCTCCCCAGTAGCTGGGATTATAGGCATGTGCTGGCATGCTCAGCTAGTTTTTTATTTTTAGTAGAGATGGGGTTTCCCCATGTTGGTCAAGCTGGTCTTGAACTCTTGACCTCAAGTGATCTGCCTGCCTCAGCCTCCCAAAGTGCTGGGATTCCAGGCATGAGCCACCGCGCCCAGCCTCATTTTGACTTTTGTTTCTGTCACTCGATATTCACTTTCTCCTGCATGTCTCCTGTGGACACTGACTTTTGTTTAGATCCCATCTTCCTTTCAGTTCTGCATCTCCTCTATTCCCAGGCTGGAGGCTGCAGGGGGCGACCCCCCATGTGGCACATTATAGGCATCATACCATGGACCTCACATGGGCCCTGTCTTTTGGGAGCTCCCTCTCTAAAAGTGACACACAGAATGTTACAAAGTGCTAATCCCTAGGTTAATGGACCACATCTTTGAAGGACACAAGTACCACCCCCCGTGCCGCCAAACACAAAAGCCATGACTGTGAACTCCCGGAGGACAGGGGCCTTATCCGTCTTCTTCACTCTTATAGCCTCAGAGTTCAGTATAGAACCTGGCCCATAGTGGACACTGTTCATTGATCGGAAAAAGGCAGTAACACTTTACATGAAAGCTAAGGCAGCCATGGCTTTGGCATCGTGGCAGTTCCAAGCTGTTCATTGGAAAGAATACTGAAAACGAAGGTCACACCTGTGACTTTACCTCTGTCTTGTTTTTCTTTCTGATTTATGATCTAGAGTTTTTATGATGCTCTCCAGGCTTTGCAAAACAATTTGAGTCATTGTTTTAAATAATGTGAACACCTCCTTAACAGTAAGCAAAATCAAACTGCCTGAGGCTGCAAAAGAGGCAGCCATCAAGACAATTAGGGTTTCTAATTTATAAGCAGGGAGCTATTTCTACTAAATGGATGAATGGTAGGCAGTAAATACTTTTCCACGATGCCAGATGCTTTCCGATGATGATAGGCCACTGTTCATCCTAATTACTTTCCAGTGTGCTACTAGCAACAATTCATCAACAAGCATTTATCAAATATTAATAGCATGCCCAACCCTGGGATTTGTAGACATCGTGGAGGATACAAAAGGAATATGACATTTCACAAGACACGTTCAGTCTAGTGTGGGTAGCAAGTGTATGTACCCAAATGTATGAGGTTGGGCAGAATTGGCGAATGCAGTGCTTCTAGATTTTTGTTCTGACTCCGCAGGGTTCACATGGGCTACAGGTCCCCGTCAGGAAGATTCTGTTATGCACAGTGGTCCTCACTAAGCATCTGGAAAGAATGGGGGAGAAGAGGGCTCCCTGCAGTCATAATTATAACGATAATTTACTGTTTACTAAGGGCCAGCAACTGTGATAAGGAGATTCCAGGCACATCTCAGCTGATCCTTACAACAACTGTATGAAATATGTATTATTTCCTCTATTTTACAAGTGAGGAGATCAAGATTAGATAGGCTGAGTAACTTGTTCATGGTGACACAGCAAAGGACTGGGATCAAGAGTCGATGGATGTCTGAGCCTGTGCTTTTCACCGCAGCCCAATAGTGCCCCCATCAACTTCTTAGTATCTCCTTAGGGGAGCAAGCTGCCTCTCCCAAAACCTTCCAGTAAAGAGTCTCTAGACCGGAAAATTACAGGAACTCAGCATGGAAAGATCATGTTGAAGTGTGAGCGTTTTTTCATAAGGAGGCTCCATAGATTATTCTTGAAGGGATCTGCATTTTTTTCTGGCAGAGGGAGAGGGAGATTCAAGGAGAGGGTGTGAAGAAAAGACCAAAGATCAATATGACCGAAGTCCAGCTCCTCACCCTTGGGAGCTCCATGTGCTGCCCTTACTGTGCCAAGAAGCCATCAGTGACCCCGTTAGTCGGATGTAAGCTGTAGAACCTTGCCCTCCAGGTGCATGCGAGGCCCCTGCCTCTGCAGCTTTCCACCTGCAGCGCTCGTGGTGGGGCCAGATACCAGCAACCAAGAGAATGTCAAGGGGCTCTCAACACCCTGCTGCTGGGCCAGAGTCTCCCTGCGGATCTGCGAAGGTTTCTGCTGGAGGGAAAGGGCTGGGGTTGGAGAAACTTATACTGTGTTCTCGCCTTACTTTGCAAGCCAGCCACAAAGGGCTCTGCCCTGTGCTTGGGTCAGAAACATCAAGCGGGTGGCTAAGATCTGTGGAAAAAATTCACCTGAAATATCAAATGCAGGTGTAACCAGAATATTCAAATTCTATTAAAAGAAAAATATCCATAGGTGGCCTGAGCACAGTGTCCTGTGTCTCCTTTGGTCACTGCCTTTTCCATCTGAAGCTGGTTACTCTTGATCTTTCAAGATTGAATATTCCCGCCTAAAGTATTAATATATGGAGATGCACCAGAAACACTTTGATGTATACATTTGTGTATGTGCCTGTGCGTGTGTGTGTGTAGTATCTATATACTATTGAGTATACAGATATAAAACTGTAATAATATATTACCATTTATACATAATAATTATGTATTAATTATGTAATAATTTAATTATATTTGTATGATAGATTATTATATACTTAACTAGCTATGTATATATAGTTATGTAATAACCATAATTATATATAATAAATATAATATACAACTACATGTGATTATACATAACATTATTATACTAATAGTTATACTAATATGACTAATAATGTATATAATAATCTATCATACAAATATATTATTACATAATATATAATTATTTTTATGTATAAACAGTGATATATTATTACTCACATATACTCAATATGTATACTATAGTATACACACCATTATAATATTAATAGTAGAGTGTATATGATATATAGTATAGCATATATATATAGGATATATAGTATCTATAGTTACATTGGCACCAGCACCCAGTTGGTCTCCCACTTCCTTACTCTTGCCGGAAGACTCTTTTCCAAGTCATGTTTCCCTTTGATTTCCTTGACAGAAATGCTCCTTAGTAAGCGTAACAAGTTGCAAAAATTGAACCTATATCACAACTTAGAAATACAGAAAAAGTATAATTAAAATTTTTTTTCTTGTAACGTATCTGGCCTTCCTCCTAAGTCCCCTACCTACTAGTTAGAAAAAAAACAAAAACAAAAACATTTCACTAAACGTCCAATCACACTGCTATAAAGAAATGCCTGCGACTGGGTAATTTATAAAGAAAAGAGGTTTAATTGACTCACAGTTCTGCCGGCTAATTTTTGTATTTTTAGTACAGACGGGGTGTTCACTATTTTGGCCAGGTTGGTCTCGAACTCCTGACCTCAGGTGATCTGCCCGCCTTGGCCTCCTAAAGTGCTGGGATTACAGGCGTGGGGCCTCTTGTAGCGTCCTCTCATCGTGCATTATCTGCAGGAGAGGTTCCACTTGTTCTTGACCTGAGGCGGTAGTGGAGTTCCAGCCACGGCGGGGTTGCCGAGCAGTCTCCTGACCAGCAGGTGGTGCTGTGGCGCAGCGGCAGAGAGCACCGCGGGCAGGTTCTGTTGAACGTCTGCTGCTGCCTCACGTTTGTGGGTGACAGAGGCAGAGGAGCTTCAACCTGAAAGCCCTGGACTTCATTGCCACATACGGAGTGGGATGCCCATTTCCTGAAGATTAACTTTCACAGGGAAAAAGCTACTGCAGCCGGATCAGGACTCGGCCAGCAACTCAGATGAGCTTCTGTGTGGTGGATGTGTAAGTGTCCAGATCAACTTCTGCTCTGCGGGCAGCCCTCACCCACCCAGCCCAGGCAGCGCATCTGGATGGGAAATGTGCCGCTTGCTCTCCCTCTCTTTCTCCTTGTCCTTTTCCAGAACATGGACATGATGATTGGAGCTCTGGCATTCTTAGAATATGAGGTCACCTTGAGTATTGAAACCATGAACTGAGTAGGGTGAAATTCAGACAGAGAAAAAGAGCCTGGAGCCTGGGAAATTGATTATTATGGAGTCAATGTACCAACTTTACACCAACTGCTTCCAGATTTCTTTTATATAAAAGAAGAGAAACCGGCCGGGCACGGTGGCTCACGCCTGAAATCCCAGCACTTTGGGAGGCCGAGGCTGGTGGATCAGCTGAGGTCGGGAGTTTGAGACCAGCCTGGCCAACATGGTGAACCCCATCTCTACTAAAAATACAAAATTAGCCGGGCATGGGGGCGTGTGCCTGTAATCCCAGCTACTCTGGAGGCTGAGGCAGGAGAATGGCTTGAACCCTGGAGGTGGAGGTTGCAATGAGCCGAGATCACTCCATTGCACTCCAGACTGGATAACAAGGGTGAAACTCCGTCTCAAAACAAAACAAAATGAAATACCACCATCTTGTTTATGTCAGTCATTTGGGTGTTATTTGTAGCCAAATATATTTCTTTTTTTTTTTTTTTTTTTGAGACGGAGTCTCACTCTGTCACCCAGGCTGGAGTGCAGTGGCCAGAACTCAGCTCACTGCAAGCTCCGCCTCCTGGGTTCACGCCATTCTCCTGCCTCAGCCTCCCAAGTAGCTGGGACTACAGGTGCCGCCACCTCGCCCGGCTAGTTTTTTGTATTTTTAGTAGAGACGGGGTTTCACCGTGTTAGCCAGGATGGTCTCGATCTCCTGACCTTGTGATCCGCCCGTCTCGGCCTCCCAAAGTGCTGGGATTACAGGCTTGAGCCACCGCGCCCAGCCTAGCCAAATATATTTCTAACTGATACATGTAGCCTGATACGGTTTGGATCTGTGTCCCAACCCAAATCTCATATAGAAATGTAATCCCCATGCTGAAGATGGGGCCTGGTAGGAGGTGATTGGATCATGGGGGTGGTTTCTCATGGTTTAATGTCATTTCCCCTTGGTGCTGTTGTCACAATAGTGAGTTCTTGTGAGATCTGGTTGTTTAAGTGTGTGGCCTTCCCCCCAACTTGGTCCTGCTCCTTCCATGTAAGATGCCTGTTCCCACTTTGGCTTCCACCATGTCTAAAAGCTCCCTGAAACCTCAAAGCAGATGCCACCAGCTTCCTGTGCAACCTGCAGAACTGTGAGTCAATTAAACCTCTTTTCTTTATAAATTACCCAGTCTCAGGTATTTCTTTATAGCAGTGTGAGAATGGACTAGTACATAGCCTAATATGACTTGCCACACAAAAACTTTCTGTGAACAGAATCTTAAAGAAAGAACTTCAGTAAGAAAAGAAATAAAACCAGAATGCTGATATGAGAGGTGTGGGAAAGCGAATATTTTGGTAAAGTTTATTGTATTCCAAGAAAACAAGATCTAAAAAAGGAGAAAGTGAACTGAGACAACCAGGGATTAATTTCAGATGTTGTAAAATGGTGAGGATGGAGGTATAATGTAGAAGTGATTGAAGGGAGGTGAGACTGAGCTAGTGCACTTATTTTATTTGGGGAACAACACAGGTACCATAAGTTAAAGGATTGATGGAAAATTAAACCTATATATATAGGAACAGCTCCAGTCTGCAGCTCCCAGTGAGATCAACGCAGAAAGTGGGTGATTTCTGCATTTCCAACTGAGATACCTGGCTCATCTCATTGGGACTGGCTAGACAGTGGGTGCAGCCCGCGGAGGGTGAGCTGAAGCGGGGCGGGGCGTCACCCCACCAGGGAAGCACAAGGCATCAAGGAACTCCCTCCTCTAGCCAAGGGAAGCTGTGAGGGACTGTGACATGAAGAACGGTGCACTCTGGCCCAGATACTATGCTTTTCCCATGGTCTTCGCAATCCATAGACCAGGAGGTTCCTTTGGGTGCCTATGCTACCAGGGCGCTGGGTTTCAAGCACAAAACTGGGCAGCTGTTTGGGCAGACACCGAGCTAGCTGCAGGAGTTTTTTCTTTTTATTTTCATAACTCAGTGGCACCTGGAGTGCCAGTGAGACAGAACCATTCAATCCCCTGGGAAGGGGGCTGAAGCCAGGGGCCAAGTGGTCTAGCTCAGTGGATCCCACCCCCGTGGAACCCAGCAAGCTAAGTTTCACTGGCTTGAAATTCTCTCTGCCAGCACAGCAGTCTGCAGTCAATCTGGGACACTTTGAGCTTGGTCAGGGGAGGGGCATCTGCAATTACTGAGGCTTGAGTAGGTGGTTTTCCCCTCACAATGTAAACAAAACCAGGCCTCCACAGCTCAGCAAGGCCACTGCAGCCAGACTGCCTCTTTAGATTCCTCCTCTCTGGGCAGGGCATCTCTGAAAAAAAGGCAGCAGCCCCAGTCAGGGACTTATAGATAAAATCCCCATCTCCCTGGGACAGAGCGCTTGGGGGAAGGGGCAGCTGTGGGCACAGCTTCAGCAAACTTATACGTCCCTGCCTGACAGCTCTGAAGAGAGCAGTGGATCTGCCAACACAACATTCGAGCTCTGCTAAGGGTCAGACTGCCTCCTCAAGTGGGTTCTTAACCCCTGTGTCTCCTGACTGGGAGACACCTCCCAGCAGGGGCTGACAGACTCCTCATTCAGGAGAGCTCTGGCTGGCATCTGGTGGGTGCCCTTCCAGGACGAAGCTTCCAGAGGAAGGAACAGGCAGCAATCTTTGCTGTTCCGCAGCCTCTGCTGGTGATACCCAGGCAAACAGGCTCTGGAGTGGACCTCCAACAAACTCCAGCAGACCTGCAGCAGAGGGGCCTGAGTGTTAGAAGGAAAACTAACAAACAGAAAGGAAGAGCATTAACATCAACTAAAAGGATGTCCACTCAGAAACCCTGTCTGAAGGTCATCAACATCAAAGACCAAATGTGGATAAATCCACGAAGATGGGGAGAAACCAGCACAAAAAGTCTGACAATTCCAAAAACCAGAACACCTCTTCTCCTCCAAAGGATCACAACTTCTTGCCAGCAAGGGAACAAAACTGGACAGAGATTGAGTTTGATGAATTGACAGAAGTAGGCTTCAGAAGGTGGGTAATAACGAACTCCTCTTAGCTAAAGGAGCATGTTCTAATCCAATGCAAGGAAGCTAAGAACCTTGAAAAAAGGTTAGAGGAAAAACAAACAAACAAAATAAAAGGTTAGAGGAATTGCTAACTAGAAAGTAGTTTAGAGAAGAACATAAATGACCTGATGGAGCTGAAAAACACAGCATTGAGAACTTTGTGAAGCATACACAAGTATCAGTAGATGAATCAATCCAGCAGAAGAAAGGATATCAAAGATTGAAGACCAACTTAATGAAATAAAGCATGAAGACAAGATTAGAGAAAAAAGAATGAAAAAGAATGCATAAAGCTCCAAGAATTGTGGGACTATGTGAAAAGACCAAGCCTACATTTGATTGGTGTACCTGAAAGTGATAGGGAGAATGGAACCAGTTTGCAAAACACTCTTCAGGATATTTTCCGGGAGAACTTCCCCAATCTAGCAAGACAGGCCAACATTCAAATTCAGGAAATACAGAGAACAACAAAAAGATACTCCTCGAGAAGAGCAACCCCAAGACACATAATTGTCAGATTTGCCAAGTTTGAAATGAAGGAAAAGTGTTAAGGGCAGCCAGAGAGAAAGGTTGAGTTACCCACAAAGGGAAGCCCATCAGACTAACAGTGGATCTCTCTGCAGAAACCCTACAGGCCAGAAGAGAGTAGGGGGCCAATATTCAATATTCTTAAAAGAATTTTCAACCCAGAATTTCATATCCAGCCAAACTAAGCTTCGTAAGTAAAGGAGAAATAAAATCTTTTACAAACAAGCAAATGCTGACAGATTTTATCACCACCAGGCCTGCCTTACAAGGGCTCCTGAAGGAAGCACTAAACAGGGAAAGGAACAACAAGAAGCAGCCACTGCAAAAATATACCAAATTGTAAAGCCCATAGACACTATGAAGAAATTGCATCAACTAACGAGCAAAATAACCAGCTAGCATCATAATAACAGGACCAAATTCACACATAACAATATTAACCTTAAATATAAATGGGCTAAATGCCCCAGTTAAAAGACATTAACTGGAAAATTGGAAAAAGAGTCAAAATCCATCAGTATGCTGTATTCAGGAGACCCATCTCATGTGCAAAGGCATACATAGGCTCAAAATAAAGGGATAGAGGAATATTTACCAAGCAAATGGAAAGCAAAAAAAAGCAGGGGTTGCAACCCTGGTCTCTGATAAAACAGACTTTAAACCAACAAAGATCAAAAGAGACAAGGAGGGGCATTACATAATGGTAAAGGAATCAATGCAACAAGAAGAGCTAACTATCCTAAATATGTATGTACCCAATACAGGAGCACCCAGATTCATAAAGCAAGTTCTTAGACACCTAAAAAGAGACTTAAACTCCCACACAAAAATAGTGGGAGACTTTAACCCCTCACGTCAGTATTGGACAGATCAACAAGGCAGAAGGTTAACAAGGATATTCAGGACTTGAACTCAGCTCTGCACCAAGTGCACCTAATAAACATCTACAGAACCCTCCACCCCAAATCAACAGAATATACATTCTTCTCAGCACCACATTGCACTTATTCTAAAATTGACCACATTTTGGAATAACACTCCTCAGCAGTTGGAAGAATAACTCAGAATAACACAGTTGGAAGTAAAACACTCCTCAGCAAATGCAAAAGAATGGAAATCATAACAAACAGTCTCTCAGACCACAGTGCAATCAAATTAGAACTCAGGATTAAGAAACTCACTCAAAACTGCACAACTACGTGGAAACTGAACAACCTGCTCCTGAATAACTATTGGGTAAATAATGAAATTAAGGCAGAAAATAATAAGTATTTGTGCAGGGAGTGCACTGTTTTTCCAGGTAGTCTGTCACAGCTTCCCTTGGCTAGGAAAGGGAAATCCCCTGACCCCTTGCACTTCCCAGGTGAGACGACACCCTGCCCTGCTTCAGCTCAACCTCTGTGGGCTGCACCCACTGTCCAACCAGTCCCAGTGAGATGAACCAGGTACCTCAGTTGGAAATGCAGAAATCACCGGTCTTCTGCATCAATCATGCTGGGAGCTGCAGACCAGAGCTGTTCCTATTTGGCCATTTTGGAACACTCCCTGTGGGTTGACTTTTTATGCTGCTGTTTCTTTTGCTGTGCAAAAGCTCTTTAGTTTAATGAAGTCCCAATGATTTATCTTTGTTTTCATTGCATTTGCTTTTGAGTTCTTGGTCATAACGTCCTTGCCTAAGCCATTGTCTAGAAGGGTTTCTCCAATGTTATCTTCTCAAATTTCTATAGTTCAGGTCTTGGATTTAAGTCCTTAATTCATCTTGAGTTGATTTTTGTATAAGGTGAGAAATGAGAATCCAGTTTCATTCTCCTACATGTGGCTAGCCAATTATCCCAGCACTATTTGTTGACTAGGGTGTCCTTTTTGCATTTTATGGTTTTTTTTTTTCTTTGTCAAAGATCAGTTGGCTGTAAGTATTTGGGTTTATTTCTGCATTGTCTATTGTGTTCTATTAGTCTATGTGCCTATTTTCATACCAGTACCATGCTGTTTTGGTGACTATGGCCTTATAGTACAGTTTGAAATCAGGTAATGTGATGGCTCCAGATTTGCTATTATTTTTTTTTTTTGAGATGGAGTCTTGCTCTGTCACCCAGGCTGGAGTGCAGTGGTGTGATCTCAGCTCACTGCAAGCTCCGCCTCCCAGGTTCATGCCATTCTCCTGACTCAGCCTCCCTAGTAGCTGTTCTTTTTGCTTAGTCTTGCTGTGGTTATCAGGGCTCTTTCTTGGTTCCATATTAATTTTAATATTGTTTTTTCTAATTCTGTGAAGAATGATGGTGGTATTTTGATGAGAATTGCATTGAATTTGTAGATAACTTTTGGCAGTGTGGTCATTTTCTTAATGTTGATTCTACCTATCCACGAGCATGGGATATGTTTCCATTTGTTTGGTGTTATCTGTGTTTTCTTTTTTTTTTTTTTTTTTGAGACGGAGTCTTGCTCTGTCGCCCAGGCTGGAGTGCAGTGGCCGGATCTCAGCTCACTGCAAGCTCCGCCCCCCGGGTTTACGCCATTCTCCTGCCTCAGCCTCCCAAGTAGCTGGGACTACAGGCGCCCGCCACCTCGCCCGGCTAGTTTTTTGTATTTTTTAGTAGAGACGGGGTTTCACCATATTAGCGAGGATGGTCTCGATCTCCTGACCTTGTGATCCGCCCGTCTCGGCCTCCCAAAGTGCTGGGATTACAGGCTTGAGCCACCGCGCCCGGCCTATCTGTGCTTTCATTCAGCAGTGTTTTGAAGTTTTGCTTGCAGAGGTCTTTCACCTCCTTGGTTAGCTATATTCCTTGTATTTTATTTTATTTTTTGCAGCTATTGTAAATGGAATTGAGTTCTCAACTTGATTCCCAGCGTCGTCAATGGTGTATAGAAAAGCTGCTGATTTGTGTACATTAATTTTGTATCTGGAAGCTTTGCTGAATCTTTTTATTAGTTCTATGAACTTTCTGGAAGAATCTTCAGGGTTTTGTAGGTAAACAATCATATCATTAGCAAACAGTGACAATTTAACTTCCTGTTTACCCGTTTGGATGCCCTTTATTTCTTTCTCTTGTCTGATTTCTCTGGCTAAGATTTCCAGTACCATGTTGAAGGGGAGTGGTGAGAGTGGGCATCCTTGTTTTGTTCCAGTTCTCAGAGGGAATGCTTTAAAAATTTCCCCATTCAGTATCATGTTGGCTGTGGTTTTGTCATAGATGGCTTTTATTATATTAAAGTATGTCCCTTGTATGCCAATTTTGCTGAGAGTTTTATTCATTAAAAGATGTTGGATTTTGTCAGATGATTTTTCTGCATCTATTGAGATGATCATGTGATTTTTGTTTTAATTCTGTTTATGTAGTTTATCACATTTATTGACTTGTGTATGTTAAACCATCCCTGCATCCCTGATATGAAACCCACTTGATCATGTTGAATTACCTTTTAGACATGTTGTTCAATTCAGTTAGCTAGTATTTTGTTGAGGATTTTAGAATTTATGTTCATCAGGGGTATTTGTCTGTAGTTTTCTTTTTCTGTTTTGTCCTTTACTGGTTTTGGTGTTAGGGTGATACTGGCTTCATAGGATAATTTAGGGTGGTTTCCTTCTTTATCTTGTGGAATAGTGTCAATAGAATTGGTACCAATTCTTTGAATATCTGGTAGAATTCTGCAGTGAATCCATCTGGTTTTGGACTTTTTTTGTGGGTAAATTTAAAATTATTATTTCAATCTCACTGCTTGTTATTGGTCTGTTCAGGGTATCTCATTCTTTCTGATTTAAACTAGGAGGCTTCCATCTTTTCGGGAATTTGTCCATCTCTTCTAGGTTTTCTAGTTTATGTGTGTAAAGCTGTTCATAGTAGCCTTGAATGATCTTTTGTATTTCTGGGGTATCAGTTGTAATCTCTCCTGTTTCGTTTCTTATTAAGCTTATCTGGATTTTCTCTCTTCTTTTCTTGGTTAATCTTGCTAATGGTCTATCAATTTTATTTATCTTTTCAAATAACCAGCTTGTTGTTTCATTTATCTTTTACATGTTTTTTGTTTCAATCTCATTTAGATCTGCTCTGATCTTTGTTATTTCCTTTCTTCTGCTGGATTTGGGTTTGGTTTATTATTTTTTCTCTAGTTCCTTGCGATGTGACCTTAGATTGTCTGTTGGTGGTCTTTCAGACTTTTGATGTAGGCATTTATGGCTATGAACTTTCCTCTCAGAACCGCCTTTGTTGTATCTCAGAGGTTTTGATAGGTTGCGTTACTGTTGTCATTCAGTTTGAAGAATATTTACATTTCCATCTTGGTTTCATTTTTGACCCAATGATCATTTAGGAGCAAGTTATTTAATTTGCATGTATTTGCATGATTTCAAAGGTTCCTTTGGAGTTAATTTCCAATTTTATTTCACTGTGGCCTGAGAGAGTTCTTGGTATGGTTTTAATTTTTCTTAAATTTATTGAGGCTCGTTTTGTGGCCTGTCATATGGTCTGTCTTGGAGAAAGTTCCATGCACTGTCGAATAGAATGTATATTCTGCAGTTGTTGAATGGAATGTTCTGTAAATATCTGTTAGGTCAGTTTTTTCCAGGGTGTGGTTTAAATCTACCATTTCTTTGTTGTCTTTCTGTCTTGATGAACTGTCTAGTGCTGTCAGTGGAGTATTGAAGTCGCCCAGTATTATTGTGTTGCTGTCTATCTCATTTCTTAGGTCTATTAGTAATTGTTTTATAAATGTGGAAACTACAGTGTTAGGTGCATGCATGTTTAGGATTGTGATATTTTTCTGTTAGACAAGGCCTTTTCCATTATATAATGTCCCTCTTTGTCTTTTTTCACTGCTTGTTTTGTTTGATATAAGAATAGCTACTTCTGCTTGCTTTTGGTGTCCATTTGCCTGAAATATCTTTTTTCATCCATTTACCTTAAGTTCATGGGAGTCCTTATATATTAGGTGAGACTCTTGAAGGCAGCAGATAGTTGGTTGGTGAATTCTTATCTATTCTGCACTTCTGTAACTTTTAAGTGAATCATTTAGGCCATTTACATTCAATGTTAGTGTTGAGATGTGAGGTATCATTTCTTTCATCATGCTATTTGTTGCCTGTATTTCTTGATTTTTTGTTTTTGTTTTTTAAAGTGTATTTTTGTTTGTTTTACAGGTCCTATGAGAAGTATGCTTTAAAGAGATTCTGTTTTGATATGTTTCCAGGATTTGTTTCAAGATTTAGAGCTCCTTTTAGCAGTTCTTGTAGTGGTAGCTTGGTAATGACAAATTCTCTCAGCATTTGTTTGTCTGAAAAAGACTGTATCTTTCCTTCAAATATGAAGCTTAGTTTCACTGCATACAAAATTCTTGCCTCACAATTGTTTTGTTCGAGAAGGCTGAAGATAGGCCCCCAATCCTTTCTAATTTGTAGGATTTATGCTGAGAAATCTGCCATTAATCTGATAGGTTTTCTTTTATAGGTTACCTGGTGCTTTTGCCTCAGAGCACTTAAAATTTGTTCCTTTGTCTTAACTTTAGATAACCTTTAGATGACAATATTCCTAGGCAATATATTTTTGTGATGAATTTCCCAGGTGTTCTATGTGCTTCTTGGATTTGGATGTCTAGGTCTCTAGCAAGTTGGAGGAAGTTTTTCTCAATTATTCTCCCAAATATGTTTTCCAAACTTAGATTTCTCTTCTTCCTCAGGAATGCCAATTATTCTTAGGTTTAATTGTTTAACATAATTCCAGTGTTCTTAAAGGTTGTGTCTGTATTTTCTTATTCCTTTTTTTTGCTTTTGTTGGATTAGATTATTTCAAAGACCTTGTCTTCGAGCTCTGAATTTCTTTCTTCTGCTTGTTTGATTCTATTGCTGAGACTTTTCAGAGCATTTTACATTTCTATAAGTGTGTCCATTGTTTCCTGAAGTTTTGTTTTTTTTATTTATGGTACCTATTTCCTTGAATATTTCTCCCTTCACTTCTTATATTATTTTTTGGATTTCCTTACATTGGGTTTTGCCTTTTTCTGGTGCCTCCCTGATTAGCATAATAACTAACCTTCTGAAATCTATTTCAAGTAAATCAGGGATTTCTTTTTGGTTTGGGTGCATTGCTGATGAGCTAGAAGGTGATAAATAATCTTGTTTTGTCATATTACCAGAGCTGGTTTCCTGGTTTCTTCTCATTTGGGTAGGCTGTGTCAGAGGGAAGGTCTAGGGCTGAAGGCTGTTGCTCAGATTCTTTTGTCCCATGGGGTGTTCCTTGATGTAGTACTCTCCCCTTTTCCTATGAATGTGGCTTCCTGAGAGCTGAACTGTAGTGATTGTTATCTCTCTTCTGGATTTAGCCACCAAGCAAGTCTACCAGGCTCTGGGCTGGTACTGGGGGTTGTCTGCAGAGAGTCCTGTGATATGAATCATCTGTGGTTCTCTCAGCTGTGGATACCAGCACCTGTTCTGGTGAAGGTGGCAGCGGGGTGAAATGGACTATGTGAGGGTTCTTAGCTTTGTTGATTTAATGCACTACTTTTGTGCTGGTTGACCTGCCAGGAGGTGGTGCTTTCCAGAGAGTATCAGCTGTGGTGGTGTGGGGAGGAGCAGGTGGTGGGCAGGGCCCTAGAACTCCCAAGAGTATATGCCCTTTGTCTTCAGGTACCAGGGTGAGAAGGGAAGGACCATTGTGTCGATGCAAGGCTAGACATGTCTGAGCTCAGACTCTCCTTCGGCAGGTCTTGCTGCAGCTGCTGTGGGGGATGGGGGTGAACTTTCCAGGTCAATGGAGTTATGTTCCTAGGAGGATTATGACTATCTCTGCTGTGTCATGCAGGTTGCCAGGGAAGTGGGGGAAAGTTGGCAATCACAAGTTCCATGACTTTCCTTCTTCCCCCACCTGTGGACTCTGCATACCAGATTCAGGCCCTCCCCAGAGTTCTGGCCAGGAGGTTTCTTGATTAGCTCAAATTGTTATCAAGTTCAGTGTCCCGACCTGCAGGACAGTCGAACGGGCCCTGGAAGGGGGAGTGGGAATGGAGGAGACAAGAAAACACGAGAAATGGAGACAAGACAGTATCCTGATCAAGTCTTGTTTAATGGCGGCAGTGCAATGCCTTATATAGGCTGGCAGGGAAGAGGAAGGGCTCAGAGCAGGCAGGGAGGAGAATAATGAGAGACGTCACCAGGCGCATGCTCGGTAGACTTAGTCTTTCCCGGGCATGGGAGGTTATCTATGCGCGGGCGGGAAAGGTTCGCGCGCGCGGGTAAAGTTGATGATGAAGAACCAGGAAGTGCGCCATCTTGTCTCCACAATGCGGAGCTTAAGCAACAGAGGCCGCGGAAATTTCCGGGCCTCACGGCTCCGGACAGGTCCTCCTTTTTTATATTATTAGTGACTAGAAGATAGTCCCTCGGGAACTGCGCCTGTCTTAGGTTGGAGTGACACATCTCTTCACTGGTACCCGTCATGGGATTAGGCAGTAGCTATGACGGCCCTCCTGTCTTAGGTTAGTGAGAGATGACACTCTCTTACCCGTCATTGGCTGTCCAGTTCAGTGCACAGGGAAGGTGGTTTACGGCAAGCGTAAGTATGGACCACTGTGATCTTCCTGTTCAAGGCGATGATAATGGACCTGTATGGGTTTGGCTTGGATGGCCTCGATTTGTTGCTTAATGAATGTCATGAGCTTATTGAAGATTATAGGTCCCAAAGAGAGTAAGAGCAATAGGCAAAGCAGCGGGCCCAATAACGGTATAATATAGGGGAGGAGTCCATGGAACCCAGTCCAAAACGGGTTATCAGTCATTTCTTTTCGTCGTTTTTCTAGGTCTTCTTGTAGACGCTTGATTTTATCTCTGACGATCCCGGACTTGTTGGCGTAGAAACAGCACTTTTCCTGTAGAGCTAAGCAGATACCTCCCTGTTCGGCAGTTAATAAATCTAGGCCTCTCCTATTTTGGAGCACTACTTCTGCCAGGGAATCTACTTGATCTTGTAGATCCTGTATAGTACTTGAGATGGCCTGCATATCTGAGATCAATTGGCGAGACAATTTGGTGTATTGAGTAACAGAGACCCCTAGGCTTGAAACCCCAGTTGTTACGGCAGTAGTGATGCCTAATCCTACAAGTAAGGGGATAAATTGTATTGCCCTTTTGGCTCTTCCCAAAAAGTGATCTATAGCTGGAATAGGTACAGGTTCATCTCCAGGGATAATGTCTATATCTGGCAGAAGAGTGGCTAAGACACAACGTCCTGTCCAGTTTACAGGCAAATAGGTATACGCTCTATTATTGCCACATATAAAAACTGAACTGTTTGGGGCACACAGCAATTGGGAAATATTTGTTGTGATGGAACAATTATTGAATTCAACGTTTCCTACATCGATGTCGTAGGTGTCATTGAGGAAAGGGGAGTAGAAGCAAGGGGAGTTAGAAAATCCTAGGGGCTGCACTTGAAGGGGAGGAATTATGGTGCAGGAAGTATTGGATGTATAGTTTAAGTCATTGCTGGGTATGGCAAGAGGAACGGGATCTCCTAACGGTAAACATAGCCAGCAGTCATTGGCTAGACTAGAGTTGGAATTATTGAGCAGATTATGAGTACCAGTGAGGAGGTCAAAAGTCTGGGCATCAATTTTTTCTTTCCCTCGAGTTTTGGGCAAGGCCAAGGGGTGGTAGTAAATTTCCGGGTACAAGGACCTTTGCAACTCCTCAAGTTTTTTGTGTACCATAATTTCTCGGGCCTTGTCTTGTGGTCCTCCTCCATCAGAGATATGAAGAGGGGGGCGAATATTCCAGCAGACAGGCTGTCCTACCGTTTCAGTACAGCCAGCTGATATAAGGTTGTTGGTATTTCCTAATACTGTAGGGACATTGCTGGCCCCTATAGTAGGGGTTCTAGATCTTGTTAAGATAGCAGTATAGTATGTTTTACCACCAGAGGTACATTTTTGATAAGCGGTGAAACAGGAGCTGTGTAGAGTCCCAAAATGTGGTACAAGGGCAGGTTATGTTATCCCCTCCACTAGATATTCTTGGGGTTAATACACACCTCCACTTAAGGGAATTAGACGGCAGGTATGCTGTGTGAGAGGAGCAAGATACAGTTGTGATATAAGGATTAGGTGGGCTGGCGAAATATCCCCCAGCGCAATCACAAGGCTTACCATGCCGTTGTTGTAATATCGTAAGAGCTTCACGTGGATCACCGAAACCGGCATGAGCCTGGAATGCCTTGTAAGTCAGCACGAGGGTCCAGAGGAATCTGTAACTGGAGTTCATCTCTGCAATAGAGGAGAAGAGTATTCTCAGGGAGAAAATTACTCCCTGGATTGACTATTGTTAGGTACCTGTCTTACCAGTCATTCTGGTAGCCATCTGGCTGCGTCATGAATTTGGGAAAAAACACAAACTGAGCCTCTTCCCCAGATTAACACTGGGTCAGGACCATGCCACGTGTTGTCTAATGGGTCTCTCCACTTGACCATGGCAAATTGTTTTTTGGAGTCAGAATGCCAAAATCGATCAGCTGCTGATTTGTTTAGATCGTCTAGATTTTAAAAATTCAAAATAAAGAGTGTGTGATTAAGAATATTTCTAGGGGTGCCCTTAGTAGGGTACCATTCCCCCTTTTTTATTTTTTCAATGGTAGTTTTTAAGGATAGGTGAGCTCTTTCAACTATTCCTTGTCCTTGAGGATTATATGGAATACCAGTAGTATGTTTTATTTGTAATTTAAGACAAAAGTCTTGGAAAGCTTTAGATGTATAGCCAGGACCATTATCTGTCTTTAGTTGTTTAGGCTTCCCAATTACAGAAAAACAGTGTAATAAATGAGTTATTACATGTTTGGTAGCTTCACCTGTTTGTAGGGTGGCTAGTATAAATCCATTAAATGTATCTATACATACGTGAATATATTTTAAATTACCAAATTCTGAATAATGGGTGACATCCATTTGCCAGATCATACTGGGAACTAGTCCTCTTGGGTTCACTCCTAAGTGACGGACTGGTAGGTAGGTTATACATGTCTGGCATTGTTTAACTATTTGTCTAGCTTGTTCCCTAGTTATTTTAAACATTAATCTTAGAGTTCGAGCATTAAGGTGGTGTAAGGCATGAGTAGCCTGTGCTTGGGCTAGGTTTGTATTTGTAGCTATGGCTACCGTCTTGGTTGCCATATCAGCCAGTTGGTTGCCCTGGGATAGAGGTCCTGGTAATCCTGAATGAGCTCTAATGTGTCCAAGAAAGAAGGGTGTTGTTCTATTATGTATTAATTGTTGGCATTGTAAAAATAACTTGGCTATATGTCACACATGCTTAATTTGTGCTACTGTCTCAAGTAGAGGTATTGAGTGAACTAAGTATGCACTGTCGGTATAAATATTAAGGGCCTGATTAGGGAAGGCTGACAGCACTGCGATTAGGGCCTGTAATTCTACTAACTGAGCTGAAGTATGGCTGGTTTTGAATTTAACAGTGGTGTCTGCAAAGGTATATGCAGCAGTTCCTGTGGATGACCCATCAGTGAATACTAATAAGGCATTGTCTAAAGGTGTTTTACTGATGACATGAGGAAAGACAAAAGCATGTAGTTTACAAAATTGGATAAGCTTATTTGGCGGGTAATGGTTATCTAAGTTACCAGCATAAGAGGCGCAAGCAATCGGCCACGTTTCAGTATTTTGCATCAACCAATGGATTTGTGGCTTAGAATAAGGTTGTATGATCATAGAGGGTTCAATTTCAAAATATTTTTTGCTATTGTCTCTCCCTAGAATAATTAAATCTGTTATGGCATCATAATAGGGGAGTAATACCTTTTTGGGTGATGAAGGCAAGTGGACCCACATAATAGGGTTTTTTTTGCCAGAATAAACCAGTAGGTGTTAGTGTTGTGTTAAATATTAAAAGGGTTAATGGCTGTGAATAGTCTATGTTAGTAACAAATTGCTCAGCAATGGCCGCCTCTACTTTACTAAGTGATAAAAGAGCTTCTTTTGATAACGACCTAAGGGACTTAGGGTTGGGGTCACCTCTCAGGGTGTTGAATAAAGGTTTTAAGTCTCCCGTGGTGAGTTTTAAGTATGGCTGGAGCCAATTTATGTCTCCAAGGAGCTTTTTGGAAATCATTGAGGGTTTGTAACTTATCTTTACGGATAACGGCCTTTTGATTAGTAATTTTAGGTCCATTTATTTGAAAACCTAAATATGTATAAGGGTCTTGTAGTTGTATTTTTTCTGGAGCTATTTGTAACCCCGCTGTGGTTAGTTCTTGTCTGAGTTGCGCAAAACACTGTAAAACTTGTTCTCCCATTTTTCCTGCTATGAGGATATCATCCATGTAATGTATAATGTATATTTGTTTCCATGTCTCTCTAACTGAGTGTATGGCTGTAGCCACATATTTTTGACACAAGGTGGGACTGTTGGCCGTACCTTGAGGTAACACTTTCCATTGGTATCGCTTCATTGGTTCTTTAAAATTTATAGATGGTAAGCTAAAGGCGAATCGTTTTTGGTCAGTAGGATGAAGGGGAATTGTAAAAAAGCAATCTTTAAGGTCTATGATAATTTTAAAATATCCTTGAGGGATTGCTACTGGAGAGGGTAGTCCGGGCTGCAAGGCACCCATGAGGATCATAGTAGCGTTTACTGCCCTTAAATCTTGTAAGAGTCTCCACTTACCGGACCTTTTTCTGATAACAAATATGGGTGTATTCCAGGGAGAGTTACTCTCCGCAATATGCCCTGCCATTAGCTGTTCCTGCACTAACTGTTGGGCAGCGGCAAGCTTCTCATTGGTTAGTGGCCACTGATCAACCCAAACGGGTTCATCTGACTTCCAAGTGATTGGATCAGCAAATTTTTGGGGTGCAGGCATGTCAATGGCCACGGTTAAAAATTTCCAAGCCCCATTTTATCTAATTTTCCTATGGCTGGGATTGGCTGTAAAATGCCATCTTCTCTTTTTCCTAACCCTTTTCCAGGGTGGTAGCCCTGAGCCAACATTTGTGTAGTGACTATATCATTTGGGCTACCCATCATGACCCTCATTTGGGAGAGAAGATCTCTACCCCAAAGGTTAACAGGCAAATCAGGGATAACAAATGGCTTAATGAGACCGGAATTACTTTCTTGATCTCTCCAGGTGAGATATTTGGAACTTTGTCTAGGGTTATTACTTTGCCCGATTCCTTGTAAATTTGTTAAGGTCTCTGAAGTGGGCCAACTGGAGGGCCAATCTTGTTGTTTAATAATTGTTACATCGGCCCCTGTGTCTATCAGTCCTGTAAATAACTTTCCGTCTAGCCACAAGGTGAGAGAGGGTTTTTGATTAGTAATGGGCTGTACCCAGTAGATGTCTGAGGATCCAAATCCTCCCTTTCCCCTTAGGGGCGATTGGACTTTATTAGCTGTTTTTAGCAATGGTAACAGGAGTAACTGCACTATTCTATCCCCTTGAGGAATGATAATGATGTTGTCAATAGCCTTGGCCATGATTTTGATTTCTCCTATATAATCACTATCAACTATTCCTGGAAAGACCTGTAGGCCTTTCATGGTGACGCTGCTTCTCCCTAGGATTAATCCAAACATGTTTGAGGGTAGGGGTCCATATATACCCGTACTTAGGGCCTGAGGTCCCATTTCAGGGGTTAATACTGTGTGGGAGGTGGAACAGAGGTCCAATCCTGTGCTTCCTGGGGTTGCTCTACTAAGTTGTGAAACGGATTGTTGTTGGTTGGTACAAAACTGACCGCCCCATAAGCTTGTTTCGGGGCCTGGGGCCGGCCCCTCAATCCATTTCCCTGTTGAGGTGTTAGGGGATTTCCTTGATTGTCAATTTTAGATTTACATTCGTTGGACCAATGTTTTCCTCTTTTACACCTAGGGCAGAGGCCTGGAGCTTTTGCCTCTAAGGTCTTAGCTAGTTCTCCCTTACAATCCCTTGCGAAGTGTCCCATTTTTCCACACTTAAAGCACCCCCTGCTATTCTTATTCTTACTAGCGAGGAAGTCTTTTACGGTTTGTCCACTAAAGGCAGCAGCCATAGCCAAGCCCTGTTGATATGAGGGCCCTATGTCTGAACAGAGGCGGATGTAGCCTGTTAAGTCTGTTTTCTTTCTGTAAGGTCTGATTGCTGCCTGACAAGCTGGGTTAGCGTTTTCGTAAGCTAGCTGTTTTACATAATCCACCCCTGCCTCGGCATTTCCAAATATTCTGCTGGCCATGGTTAAAAGTCTATGTACAAAGTCTGCAAAAGGCTCATCAGGTCCTTGTTTGACCCCCGTGAGCGAGGCTCCTGGATCCCCCTTAACAGGAAGTTTTCTCCAGGCTTTGGTGGCCGCTGCTTGGATTTGAGAAAACAGTCCAGGATCATACTGTATCTGAGCATCGGTTTCTGTATAGTTACTTGAGCCAGTTAGCATATCAAAATCCCAACCATTTCCGGCTTGTTGGTTTCTCTTGGCCGTATCTCTACAATTTTCATAAAATTCTGACTTCCAAATCAGATGGTCGCCTCCGGAAAGAACTGCTCTAACTAAGGTATTCCAATCTATGGGAGTGAGCCAATTTTCGGCCACAGATTCGACTATGGCCAGGGTATACGGGGCAGTAGCTCCGTATTGCGAGACAGCAGTTTTTAGTTCTTTTATTACAGTAAATTCAAACCCATTGTGGTGTCTCCAGGCTCGGCCCTGCACATCTGTAGTTTCAGTTACTGGAAAAACATCTCGAGGAGAGGAATCCTCCCTATCCCTACTACCAAGCGACCTTCCTTTTGGGACATGCTGTCCGGGTCTCTGAGGGTGAGAGGGTTTCTCTATTCCTTTAGGGTATTGAACGCTCTCACTTCCTGTCCTTAATTTCTGCAATCTAGTGATTAAAGACTGATGTAGTTCTTCGAGCTTTATTTGCTCTTCAAGTTGTGCAATCTTTTCTCTAAGCTCCTCTTTTGGGTCTATTACTGCCATAACTGCAGGGGCAGAAGCCTTATTATAGGGAGGGGGATAAGTAAGAGTTTGTGGCCAGTCAGAATTATAATATTTTGCTGCCCCTTCCTCCAAATTATCCCAGTTTACTTCTGAACAGTTAAGGTTATTTTTACTTTTGCTTTCATTAGTTGTAGGTAAAACTGGGTATTTTTTGAACTTTTCCTTATTTGATGTTTCTATATTTGTCATTGAAGGGACCCCAGCCTCTTCCTCGTCACTTTGTAGCGATATAAGGTCTATTTCTTTATTAGGCATGGATTTTTCGAGGTCGGTTTGGGAGCTGCCTCTTAATATTTCCTCAGTCTGAGTAACCACCGCCATTACCTCAGGATCTTTTTCTTTTTCCTTTTGATCTATTATATCTCTGATCAGATTCCAATAAGAAAAAGCTGTCACCGGAACCTTTTCTGGTCCAAAAGTACTATAGTAATCTTGAAAACAGTCTCCCACTCTACGCCACCTCTTTACGTCAATGGTTCCCTCTTGTGGAAACCAAGGGCAGGTTTCTTTTACAAAATCAAAAAACTTAAATAAATCATTACTTTTAACCTTTACTCCTCGTGTTTTTAAAGCCTCTTTTAATTGCCCTACATAAATTTGATGCTGGCTTAATTCTTGTCCCATAATCAGACACTATTACTCACCTCTGGTTCCAACGCGGCAGGCTCCCGCGACGTCCGGAGGAATTTCTTCCACTTTTACTTTTGGCCGACTTTAGTGCCTTCTTCCTCACTTTTTCCCCCATGTCCAGCTCCCTGTCCGGGCGCCAGGTGTCCCGACCTGCAGGACAGTCGAACGGGCCCTGGAAGGGGGAAGTGGGAATGGAGGAGACAAGAAAACACGAGAAATGGAGACAAGACAAACAGCCTGATCAAGTCTCGTTTAATGGCGGCGGTGCAATGCCTTATATAGGCTGGCAGGGAAGAGGAAGGGCTCAGAGCAGGCGGGGAGGAGAATAATGAGAGACGTCACCAGGCGCATGCTCGGTAGACTTAGTCTTTCCTGGGCATGGGAGGTTATCTACGCGCGGGCGGGAAAGGTTCGCGCGCACGCGGGTAAAGTTGATGATGAAGAACCAGGAAGTGCACCATCTTGTCTCCACAATGCGGAGCTTAAGCAACAGAGGCCGCGGCAATTTCCGGGCCTCACGGCTCCGGACAGTTCAGCTGGAGATTTCCTTCTCCTTGTGGCCTTTTCCCAGTGCTTCTGGCCATCCTCCCAAAGGACCCCTGTGAGACCAGGAAAAAACGGCTTGTTAGGGGGCCCAACAAGCTCCCAGGGCTTTTTCCACTGCTTGCTCTACTTCTGTAAACCAACCCAGCTTCAGGTAAGGTCAAAATCTTCTATGTAATCTAGGCATTCAGTTTCCCCAGTAGGGGTGTGTGTTTGGGGTAGATGATCTCCCCTTTGAATTTGAATAAATCAGGTTTCCTGATTTATTTGTGCAGTCATTCTGGAGCAAAAATTCACGATGTGAGCCTCCACATGCTGCTCTGTCCATCCACGTCAGAGCTGCAGTCTAGTCCTGTCTCCTGTTTTTCATGATCTCCAAGACTGTGTTGCTGAATTTTGTGTATCTCTATTCCTTGATTCTACCTTTCACCTAACTTACTCAGAATCTTAGTAGTGACCCTTTTGTTGGATGGAATCACAGTATCTGAGGCCTACTCCGCCAAAAATGATTTGTAAACCAGTGTTTCAATTTCTAATTATATGGAGAAATGGGAGGGCCAAGAAGGTTGAAAATTAATGTCCTTGGGACAGCTCATTCTCTTTTTAGGGAAACTAACTTAGAAACCCAAATTAAGTTAGAAACTAGTCTAGGTTCCAGCAAAGCAGACTAATATGAACTCCAATGGTATTAATACGTTTATCTAATATTTAATGAGCATTTGCCATGAACGAAGCATGATTTTGTGTTCTTTGTTGGCTGCAGAGTTGAGTCACTGATGAAGTCCACCTCTTTGAATGAGGATTTTATTCATAGAGATTATGGACCAGCAGATATGATGCTGCCAGTCACTGTCTCAGAATCCATTATTCTTTGGGTATTGACTATCCTCACCGTTGTCACTGTTATCCCTGAAATTGAGTGATAGTTCCCATTTCCCACAGTAATTTAAAATGTTTTTTTCTGTGGGTGTTTTGAGTTTTCTTTTTTTAAGTTGTTTGCCATCCTTTGTTTTCATAAGTATAAAGTTGTCCAAATTGTGGAGAAGAATTGTCATTTTCTTTATATATATTTCTATTTCCTGTGTATTTTTCTCACCTTTTCTTCTTTACCCCCAACCCTCTGAGGAAAGTCTATCTCTGTCCTGGTTGAGGTATTTTTGTTCCCTGATCCACTGGAGTCCCTGGCATAATCTGAGTGCCTGGCATCGTCCACAGTCCCTAGCATGGGAGGTGCTCTGGAGTTTAGGACACTAAAGGCCTTGGTCCGTTTTTACTACAATCTAGGACAGGCACTAATGCTTATGTTTGCATGTGGGTAGAAGGTGGATATGCTGATAATGGCCAGAAGAAGACATCAGGACTTTTATAAACCAGTGCAAGTGGTTATTTTGTTCGTTAGTGGAGATGTGGAAAGTAGATTCTTTATCCTTCCTTAGTGAATCTCTAGCAGCTGAAAAATCACCAATCATTGATCCTTGACTCACAACATCCTCCATTACCAGTGGTGAGCAAACCACAGATGCCAGACTTGCAGGAATTTCGAATGACTTCTTATTGACCAAATGCCAAACCACTCAAGATTTCTAGTCCACAATGAGCTTGTAGCACACCCCAACAAACTTCTCCTCAAATAACTGCTGTCTTGTTCTAACTCACAAGAGAGGTCTTGTGTGCCTCTCTAAATAGATCCAGAATGGCTGGGTGTGGTGGCTCATCCCTGTAATTCGAGCACTTTGGGAGGCTGAGGTGAGTGGATTACGTGAGGTCAGGAGTTTGACACCAGCCTGGCTAACACGGTGAAACCCTGTCTCTACTAAAAATACAAAAATTAGCCAGGTGTGGTGGCAGGCACCTGTAATCCCAGCTACT
Organism: Rhinopithecus roxellana; assembly: GCF_007565055.1. Taxonomy (NCBI): domain Eukaryota; kingdom Metazoa; phylum Chordata; class Mammalia; order Primates; family Cercopithecidae; genus Rhinopithecus; species Rhinopithecus roxellana. The sequence continues at coordinate 9,836,115 of NC_044563.1, read as the reverse complement.
CCGGAGGCTGAGGCAGGAGAATCACTTGAACCCGGGAGGCAGAGGTTGCAGTGAGCTGAGATCGTGCCATTGCACTCTAGCCTGGGTGACAAGAGCAAAAAAAAACCCCCAAAACAAAACAAAACAAAAAACCCCCAAAAAACCACTTCATCTCAAAAAATAAAAATAAAAACAAAAACAAAGTAAATAGATCCAGAGATTTCACAGGAACTTAGTTCCTCCCTGGCACTTAGAATTCATGGAGTATTTACTTCATGCCTGGTTATTGTCAACCCCCTCATCACACCTACACACACACACACACACACACACACACACACACACACACACACACACACAGAGGCTGAATCCTATTCCCTAGACAGAAGGAATGGCTGTTTTACCAACTTTGGTTTCACCCACTTATAGTTTCTCTCCTACCCCAGAAGTCCATGTTGCTCAGTTCTCAGAATGCACTGCGATCAGGTCTTCCTGTTTTCATTGTGTGCAAAGTTGCTGAAGGCTGACTGTTCTTCATTTCTTTTCATATCATATCCCCCACAAACCCTCCCCTGAGTGCCCCTCTGGTTTAGGTAATCATTTGCCATGTTCTCGTAATTTTTGGATTGCAGCTCCATTCAAGCACTGAGCTCACCTAAATAGAATACTTTTGTGGGTGTTCAATTGCATTCAGTACAATAGTGACTAAGGGATATCTTTATGGGTCTGCCTCTCCCAGGAGATTGGTATCGTTGGGTGCATAAATGTGTTTTTTAAATCTTCAAATCACCAAGTCTAGCACCAGGACAGGAATAATGAGGTCTCCTTGAACTGACCATGAGTGTGAACCTCAAGGTGGTGCCATTTGTCTAAAATCTGGAATCTCCTTGAACATTTGCAAGATGCCATCAGTCACTAGGGGGAGACCTTACTCCCATACCCAGATGCAAAGCTCAAAGTGATTAAAATGAAATGACAGTTTTGCTGGGTTCTATGTGATCAAAACAACTGACCAGCTTTTCTCTTTTGGTCAAAAGAGGGTTTTGCATTCTCCTGGCAGGTGTATCTAAGGGCTGTCTCCTTGGATTTCACACTTATGGAGAAAGGAATAAGAAAATATGGGCAAAAGGGCACAGAAACATGAATATCACATGTTCTCACTCATACATGGGAGATGAAAAAGTTGATCTTATGGAGTTAGAAAGTTGAATGAGGTGGAAAGTGTGAGGAATGAGGAGAGGTTGGTTAATGGGTGCAAGACATAGTTTGAAACAAGGAATACATTCTAATATTCAGTAGCACAGTAGGGTGACTCTAGTTAACAATAACTAATTTATATTTCAAAATAGCTAAAAGATTGAAATGTTCCCAACATTAAAAATGCTAAATCTTTGAGATGTGAATGTTTTAATTATCCCAATTTGATCGTTAAACATTGTATGCATGTATCAAAATACTATTATATAGTCTGTATGACTTTTATCTAAAAAAAAGTGTAGTCTTAATTTACCAAGGATAGAAAGACTCTATGTCCCCACCCCAAATTGACATAATCCATACTACATAGTCTACGTAGTCCAGAGTTGGAAAATTAGTTCCAGATCTCACAGCCTTGTTTTCACTGATTTGCCTCTTTTTCTCTTTCCTGTTTATCATGGGAGTATATTATGATGCTCAATTTTTGCTTTCTTACAAATAGACATATTCTAACCTGTATTTTAAGAGCTGAGCTTACTTAATGCTGGAGAACGTTTCTTTCCTGTTTCTACAACTTCTTTTCCTGAAATTATCTTCCTCTTTGTCACTACTACAAATCCAGAGAGATGAGTATTTCTAAGTACAGGAGCAAATTTCAAAAGGAGATTTCGAGGGAGTTACTTTTGCTTTTAAAAATAGGTGGCTCTGACTGGGCACAGTGGCTGATGCCTGTAATCCCAGCACTTTGGGAGGCCGAGGCGGGTGGATCACCTGAGGTCAGGAGTTCAAGATCAGCCTGGTCAACACGGTGAAACCCCGTCTCTACTAAAAATACAAAATTAGCCGGGTGTGGTGGCGCATGCCTGTAATCCCAGCTACTCGGGAGGCTGAGGCAGGAGAATCGCTTGAACCTGGGAGACAGAGGATGTGGTGAGCCGAGATCACGCTATTGCACTCCAGCCCGGACAACAAGAGTAAATCTCCATCTCACCAAAAAAAAAAAAAAAAAGGTGGCTCTTGGCCAGGTGTGGTGGCTCACTCCTGTAATCCCAGAGCTTTGGGAGGCCGTAGGCAGGCAGATCATAAGGTCAGGAGATCCAGACCATCTTGGCCAGCATGGTAAAACCCCGTCTCTACTAAAATACACACACACACACACACACACACACACACACACACACACACAAATTAGTCGGGCGTGGTGGCATGTGCCTATAGTCCCAGTTACTTGGGAGGCTGAGACAGGGGAATTGCCTGAACCCAGGAGGTTGCAGTGAGTCGAGATAGCGCCATTGCACTCCAGCCTGGCAACAGAGCAAGACTCCGTTTCAAAAATAAATAAATAAATAAATAAAGGTGGCTCTTGTGAGCTGGGCACATTGGCTCATGCCTATAATCCAAGCACTTTAGGGGGCCAAGGCTAGCAGATCACTTTGAGTTCAGGAGTTTGAGACCAACCTGGGCAACACGGCAAAACCCTATCTCTACAAAAAATACAAAAAAAAAAAAAAAAATCAGCTGGGCATTGGCTGATCGTGCCTGTAGTCCCAGCTACTTGGGATGCTGAGGCTGGAGAATTGCTTGATCCTCGCATGTGGAGGTTGCAATGAGCTGCAATCACACCACTGCATTCCAGCCTGGGCAACAGAGTAAGATCCTGTTTCAAAACAAAAAAGTAGCACTTGCCTGTAATCCCAGCTACCTGGGAAGCTTGGTCCAGGGAATGCTTGAAGCCAGGAATTTGAGAAAAGCCTGGGCAACATAAGAAGACTCTGTCACTTAAAAAAAAAACCTGATAACAAAAACAAGAACAAAGAGAAACAACATCTCTTTGCCATAGGAGTCCCACGATTGTCACAGTTATCTGTCAGTCAAAGCACATGACCACAATGGAAATCAACAAATAAAACATATCTCCTTAGAATGGACGAAGACTGCAGCCTGAGCATGTGTTCAGTCTCTGACCATCATCCTACGAAATCTCAAAAATTAACAAATTAAAACAATAGCAAAGAATGAAGTGGTAAACCGTACAGTGTGGTAGAAAGAAAACAGTGACAACATTTGATGAGAATGTTTAAAATTTTCTGATAGAGAGCAGATAGCATGTGCTTTACAGGGAAGTAAGACTGGAGAAAACTGAAGTACAAATATATGCTGCAGAAAAAACCAACCTTTAGATAGAGGAGCTTTTTGTGGAAGAGAGGAAACAATGTTTAGGTCACAACTTGGATAATTATTGAAGCTGAACACAGGAAAGGATAACAGTAGAAACATACAGTCAGATACTGACAGTTATTTCATTCTAGTTCCTTCTATCCTTCCTCAATAAGTGGTTTTTCTCAATACAAGACAGGAGAACAAACTGGACAATTGATTTTCCATAGCTACATTAACTCCCAAGATCAGGTGATCAAGCTGAAATAATGCAGGATCACTAAATAGTATGTAGTGCTAACTATCAAGGAAACATATATTAGCAAAAATACCATTGGTCAAGGGTGATGATCACATGTTTTTAAAGATGTGAGGATATTCATCCAGAAAATGTGAAACCTCAGGATCATCGAGTTTGGTAACTCATTAATTCTGTTTGTAACTGGCAGGCAGTGTGACAGATAGCCTTACCCATGACAGGACTTCTCTCTTCCCTTTGTCATTCTGCAAACCACACATCTCCAAGTCTATACTCATTTAAGATATTATTTTCCAGTATTTATCAGTTAGTGTCCAGTCAAGAAATAGAAAACGTTACAGGTAAACGTAACAGAGAAAATTTCGTGCAGGAGTTGGTATTAGTGGTTTTGAAGGTTGCAGAAGGAAAAAGGGGTTGTAAATGATGCCCAGTATTTAATAATGGCAGAAAGACTCTATCACCCCAGGGCTGGGAGAGAAAAAGAAAAATGGTGTTGCCCAGATCCTAACACTGTAGGTGAAGAGGAGGCTGCTCTAGCTGAAATTGGGCCACCTCAGCAGGAAAGGAAGACATCGCGGTGTACCCTTCCCTGCCGGGCTGCTGGGTGCTGCAGGCTCTGCTGCCATAATCACCACAAGAGGCAATGTCAGAAGCGGAGAAACATGACTTCTGTCTCCTCTAGTCTTCCAGTCTCCCAGCAGTGCCTTCCACTGGAGAGCCCACAGGAGCCAGCTGCCACAAGGTTCTGGGATGGGAAACACACAGACCTTGTGTTTTAGCAATGAGGAGACGCACTAGAAAAAACAAATCTGGAGCTACAAAATATGAGCCCTATCTGACATCCCATGATTGTAACCTAGAGTCTTGGTCTTAATTTTTCAGCCAGTTGGAGGCCATTTGTCTGACCTATTGAAGAGTTAATAGCTGGAAAGTTTGTTGCCTGTAAGTATCAGAGCCAATAATATTAAGAAGACCAATAACAGATGGCACAAAATGTTTTTAGTGTTTCTTTCAATGCAACAGACTGTTGGGGAGGAAAGGCCTTTCTAATGAGTAAACTGTCAAGTTCACCAAAGTAAACTGTCTCTAGGAACACACAGTAAGGATCAGTCCATGACTTTCCTGGTTTATCTCACATATCCTGAGGTTATTTGCTCTGCTTTTCCACGCAGCTCTTCCAAAATTTATGAAACACGTCATTAGACCTATTGTGGGTGCCACAGGGCAACTGCTTTCCTCTCCAGAACAAGACGGAGAAAATCTACATAATTTCATCATCCTAAGTGGCACCCTGTTATTACAGGGGACTAAAACATCTCTTTTTGGTGTGGTACCTCTGATGTGACTGTGGTTTGCTGTCCTCATGTGTGTTGTTCACATGTGGGGCCAACTTACTAAGACATGTAGTACTTCAAGTATGAGCTAGCACACCTTATGGACTGTAGGGATGATCAAGAAGAGGTGTGAGGACCTGGTCCAGTTCTCTGTGAGGCAGTTCAGAGAACTTTATGTGGAAGAGGAGGTGGAAATGAGAACCACAGTGACCACCTGATAAGTGTATGTTCAAAGTCCTTGGACATTAGGATCTTAATTGATCCTCTAAATTTTTCCATCTTTTAGAAAGATGTTCACCAGTTTGAAGACCAATCCCTAGAGAATCCCTGGGTAGTGACATCAGGCAGAAGGACCCCAGACCCAAAATATCCTGATGAGGACACAAGTCCAAGGACTCTGTGTGCGTTGGGGATCAATAATATTTACTCCACACCCCTCCCTTAGACGTAGGTCCAGGATTTATTATTAAGGATATTAACAACAACATAATAATAGTGACTTTGATCTTACCATAAAACAATAAATTATGTTATGAAAAAGTAATAATCCTACCTGTGGGAAATCTCAATAGAACCAGAACCAGATTCTGAAGCACTCTTTGTTAGCCCTCAGGGTACATGAACATTCCTTATAGGCAGAATTGGTTAGATTCAGTTTGATATTTTAGTTGAGGAAGACTGATTGGTTAATTCATTTTCTTTGACTTATTTATATTTTTCTTTGGTTACAAAACTATAGGAATTGACAGTTCTCAGATGCTGTGATGTGTCTTTTTCCTTATTAATTCTTTTATTTCTTATGCAAATCCTGTGATGTGGAAATTGCTTTTATCACCTGGTTTTTAAATGAAAAAAGTTATGACTGCAAGGTTAAGCCACTTGCTGGAGAACTCACAAGTGGAAAATGCCAGAGCTGAGCTTGAGCAGGTAGTCTAGTCTCAAAATCAGCTTCTTACCCCTCAATTGATGGATACATGTTAATTTTGAAAAATCCGAGCAGCACTTCAGAATTAAACAAAACGTCAGACTGCCCTAGGAAGATTTTGTTAGACAGATGCTAGCGAGGTTGTGGAGAGAAGAGAATGCTAATTCACTGTTGGTGGGAATGTAAATTAGTTTAGCCATTGTGGAAATCAGTGTGGTAATTCCTCAAAGAGCTAAAAACCAGAACTACCATTTGACTTAGCAATCCCATTACTGGTATGCACCCAAAAGAAAATAAATCTTTCTATCATAAAGACACATGCACATATATGTTCATTGTGGCACTATTCACAATAGCAAAGACATGGAACCAATCTAAATGTCCATCAATGGCAGATTGGATAAAGAAAATATGGTACATATACACCATGGTATATTATGAAGCCATAAAAAGAATGAGATCATGTCCTTTCCAGGAACATGGATGGAGGAGCTGGAGGCTATTATCTTTAGCAAACTAATGCAGGGGGGGAAAAAAAACAAATACTGCCTGTTCTCACTTATAAGTGGGAGCCAAATGATGAGAACACATGGACAAATAGAGGGGAACAGACAGTGGGCCCAACTGGGAGGATGGGTGGAGGGAGAGGACCAGAAAAAATAACGCTAGGTACTAAGCTTAATACCAGAGCGAAAAAATGAACTGAACAGCAAATCCCCATAATACCAGTTGACCTATGTAACAAATCTGCAAATGTACCCTGAACCTAAAATAAAAAGTAAAAAAAAAAAAAAAAAAAAAATCTGTTAGAGGTGACATTGAGTTTGTAGAAGAACAGAGCATGGTTGACCTGTTTAAATTTTCCACCTTTCCTGCAGGGACCAGGTGTCCATTTTTTTAGATTTCCTTTTTGTATAGTGACTAAATTTCCATGATTTTGTTCTTAGAGGTTTGCATATCTCCATTCAGGTAGATTTCAATATTTTTTTTGCTGCTATGTATAATCTTGTCAGTTGTATCATTTTTTCCATTATGGAATGTAAGGGTGCAGCTAGCTTACAGGAAGGCTTGATGTTTATATTTTGATCTTGTATTCAGCTGACTTCATGTACTCTTCTTTTAATATGTTTTTTCAGTAGATTGTCTTAGATTTTCATCAAAGTTGATCCATAATCCATAATAGTGTACAGTTCACTGACTCAGATTTTTTCAATAAGAATTTTTCTTTTTGTGTGACAGGAATACTTTTTACAAATTGTATCATTCTTTTTTTTCTGAAAGACTATGTTTTAGAGCACTTTCAGGTTTACCAAAAATTGAGTAGAAAATAGAGTCCACATCTAACCTCTGCCCCTCCACAGGCATAGCCTCCCTTGTTATTCACAGCCTAATCCAGAGTGACATACATAATTGATGAACTCACCTTGACTCATTATTTTCATCCAAAGGGCATAGTTTATACTAAGGTTCACTCTCACTGTCCTACATTCTATAAATTCTGAGAAATGTGTAATGACTTGTATATACCGTCATAGGACACTCTATTCAACAAATGGTGCTGGGATAATTGCAGGCCACATGTAGGGAAAAGAAACTGGGTCCTCATCTCTCACCTTATACAAAAATCAACTCAAGATTAATCAAGGATTTAAACCTAAGGCCTGAAACTATAAAAATTCTAGATGATAATGTCAGAAAAACCCTTCTAGAGATTGACTTAGGCGAAGATTTTATGACCAAGAACCCAAAAGCAAATGCAATAAAACAAAGATAAATAGCTGGGACCTAATTAAACTGAAGAGTTTTGCATGGCAAAAGGCACAGTCAGCAGAGTAAACAGACAAACCACAGAATGGAGAAAATCTGTACACCTGACAAAAGACTAACATCCAGAATTTACAAGGAACCCAAACAAATTAGCAAGAAAAAAAACCGAACAATCCCATCAAACAGTAGGCTCAGGACATGAATCAACAATTCTCAAAAGAAGGTATACACATGGCCAACAAACATATGAAAAAATGCTGAAAATCACTACTGATCAGGGAAACGCAAATCAAAACCACAATGCGATACCACATTACTCCCATGATAATGGCCAGAATCAAGAAATAAAAAAAATAATAGATGTTGGCATAGATGCAATACAAAGGGAACGCTTCTACAGTGCTGGTGGGAATGTAAACTAGTACAACCACTATGGAAAACAGTATGGAGATTCTTTAAAGAATTAAAAGTAGAACTAACATTTAATCCCACAATCTTATTACTGGCTGTATTCACCCAGAGTAAAAGAAGTCATTATACGAAAATATATTTGCATATGTATGTTTATAGCAGTACAATTTGTGTTGCGAAAATATGGAACCAGCAGAAATTCCTCCCAATCAGTGAGCGGATAAAGAAATTGTGATATATGTATATAAAATATATATACACATACCATGGAATACTACTCAGCCATAAAAAGGAACAAATTAATGGCATTTGCAGCAACCTGGATGGAACTGGAGATTATTCTGCTGAGTAAAGTCACTCAGGAATGGAAAACCAAACATTGTATACTCTCACTCATAAGTGGGAGCTAAGCAATGAGGATGCAAAGGCATAAGAATGATACAAAAGACTTTGAGGACTCGGGGGAAAGGATGGGAGGTGGTGAAGGATAAAATACTTCAAATTGGGTTCCGTGTATACTACTCTGTTGATGGGTGCTTTAAAATCTCGCGAATTACCACTAAAGAACTTACTCATGTAACCAAAGACCACCTGTTCCCCAAAAACCTATGGAAATAAAAAATTAAAAAAAAAGGAATTCAGAATTATTTCCCTGCCCTAAAAATCCTTTGTGCTCTCTCTTTTCATGTTTCCCTCCCCAATAACCTATGCTGATCTTTGATCTTTGCTTCCATATTTGCTTTTCGGAATGTCATATGGTTGGAATCTATAGTAGGTCACCTTTTCAGATTGTCTCCCTTCATTTAGCCATATCCATTTGAGATTCCTCTTTACCTTTTCATGGCATAATAACTCATTTCTTCCTGGTGGCGAATCATGTTCCACCATCTGTATGTGCCAAAGTGTAATAATTCCTGCACCTATTAAAGGGCTTCTCAGTTGCTTCCCAGTTTTGACAACTTTCACTCAAGCTGCTATGAATATCCGTGTCCACATTTTTTTAACGGAAAACAATTTTAACTAATTTAGTTCAATGTCAAGGAGCACACATACTGGAATTGATAGTGACAATATGCTCACTTTAGCAATAACCTGCCATACTGTCTTCCAAATTGTTGTACCATTGACATTCCCACCAGTCAATGAATGAGAGTTCCTGTTGCTCCTCATCCTGCCAGCATTTGGAGTTGTCAGTATAGGATCTTTTTCTTTAAAAGGAAAAGAAGAAAAAAGGAAATGAACTAAATGAAGGAGCTAGTGTGAGACATCATTGATTAGAAGAATTCATTAGAGTCAAAAAGTGAAATGCAAGGAGCAGCAAATATAGAAATTAATCTGCATCCACATCTAGCCCACCTCACATGTGACCACTGCCAGATGTATGGACTGAGAGGATCACTTTGTTACTTCACAGCTCACACACCATCAGTGCCTGAGCCAGACCTTCTCGCTTCAAACTGTGCAACTGTAGACAACTTTCTTATTTTCTGTAAGTCAGTTGTCTCAATTATAATATTGGAAATATAACAGCTTATATCTTATACATTGGTAACAAGGATGTGAATATAATAAATTGTGTTTTGCAGGTATGGACATAGAAACTAAAAACTATTGTTAGTCTTCATTATCACTATTCTCATTAGCTACAAAAGGTTTTGCAACCCGCAGGACCTGCATGTTTCCAAATAGAATGAGCTCACTGTAAGTTTGGTGACTGGATTGTCATGGAACATTCTATTCTATGAAACCAAGCCAATGTTTGTGTGCTCAAGGATAAATAATGGTTTGTTTGCAGAATGGATGAGCCAATAGAAAGAACAGGCTTAGGAAAGAGAATGTGCTCAAGGCCCTCTTGGTTTTGAATTTACAGAAGCAGGGAGCTCAGAATTCAGGTGCTTGGAAGGTATAATTTTGACTTCAAACCCAGGTGATTTAAAATTATTTCATTGTGATACCCAAATGTAAAGTGTATCATCTTAAGCATTTCTTGGTGTGCACCTAAGTAGTAGTACGTATATTCACTTTGTTGTACAATTAATCTCCAGAAACTTGTTTTTTGTGAACCTGAAACTCTGTATCATTAAACACCAACTCCCGATATCTTTTTTCCTCCTGCCTCTGGAAACCACTATTCTAATTTCTGTTTGTATGAATTTGGCTACCGTAGATACCACACATAAGTGGAATCATACTATATTTGTTTTTGTGACTGGATTATTTCATATAGCACAATGTACTCTAGTTCATCTATATTGAAATCTACAGTCTGTGTCTGAATTTTCTTTTCTTTTAAGTCTGAATAAGATTCCACCCCAAGAGGCCGGGAGTGGTGGCTCACGCCTGTAATCCCAGCACTTTGGGAGGCCGAGGCGGGATGATCATGAGGTCAGGAGATCGAGACCATCCTGGCTAACATGGTGAAATCCCATCTCTACTAAAAATACAAAAAATTAGCCGGATGTGGTGGCAGGCGCCTGTGGTCCCAGCTACATGGGAGGCTGAGGCAGGAGAATGGCGTGAACCCAGGAGGTGGAGCTTGCAGTGAGCCAAGATCACGCCACTGCACTCCAGCCTGGGTGACAGAGCGAGACTCCATCTCAAAAAAAAAAAAAAAAAAAAAAAGATTCCACTCCATGAATAACTAGATTTGCTTCATCCATTTATCTGGGGATAAACACTGGGTTGGTTCCCCCTCCTGACTGATGTGAATAGCATCCTTAAAGACATGCATATATAAGATCTCTACAAGATCCTGATTTCAGTTCTCCTGGCTATATCATGAGAGGAGAAATTCCTTGATCCTATGATATTTTCTATTTTAATTTGAGAGGCCATGATCCTCCACGGTGGCTGCACTATTTTACATTCCCAGCAAGAGTGCATAAGAATTGCTACCTCTGTTCATCCTTGTTTCAATGTTATTTTCAAAATTCTTAGTTTGCTTGTTTGTTTTATAATAGTTATCCTATTGGGTATGAAAATCTATGTTATTTTGACCTGAGATTTGAAAACGTCAAAAAAAAAAATCAGCAGGGTAACAAAATCTGAAGGTGTCTCACCTCTCCCACCCATTCTGCTGTCATGACCCACAGAGGAATGTGCAAGTTCCCCTCCATTTGGCCCATCCTGTTCTCCAGCCACAAACCCCTCCCTGTTCTACCACGTGCACCTGTCTGTTTCAGGTTCACCTGGCTATCTGAAGTCCCTCACAAGCCACTTGGTTTATGCCGTATCAACTTCTCTCATGCTTTTCCTTGGGCTTCTTCCACATTTTGTTTTGTTCTGTGAATCAAATGCTATGCGTCCCTGAGCAGGACTTAGATATACTACTCTGTATTCCAAGCCTCACATCTCAATGCCTTCACCCAGAACCTTCCATGCCTCCCCTGTGTTTCCCTGGAACACTCTGCTCATGGCTGGGGAGAGGTAGAGGAATAATCCCCATGGGCTGCTCTACTGCTATGACCCTGGAAACTCAGAAGCTGTGATGCTCCTAGTTGGAAGAGAAACTAAAGGGGAGTTCCTGTTAGTGGATGTAGAGCTTGGTGAATTGATATTAAATTTCCCTTAAATTGTTTAAGTCTTGGCTTGCACTAGAAGATTAGGGGTTGGCTGGTTGGTGCAGCACCATCCTCTTGCCACTGTTCTTTCTAGTGATGTCGAAAGCCAATGAGTTTCTTTCACAGTCACCACCATACTACTCACCTTTCACCCTCAACTGCCTACAGAAAACTGGCCCCATGAGCATTCTTTTACACTAAACATGCCATCACCCATTTAGCAGTTTGTTGATTCATAGATTTATCATTCATTTGTTAAAAGATGCCTTGCTGATCTTCTTCTCCATGCCAGCCACTGTGCTAAGCCAGGATGAACAAAACCAGATACTGACCCTCTGATTATGGAGCTAATAGTCAAGAAAAATTTGCATCAATGGAATGATTACACATTTGTAATACAACAGCCTTGAGATTGCTGCAAATGAGAGGTGCATGGTTCCAGCAGAGTCTATAAACGGGAGCACTGACCAAGTCATCAGGGCCAGACAACAATGGCCATAGATGGAAAGAATAAACTAAAAGCTTGAGTCAATTATATAAAAAGGAGGGAGCCATAAAAAGCATTAATGATGAAAACAAAAAAAAATCCTGCATAGGTGTTAACTGTGGTAGGACTAATAAAAGTACATGCAAGGCCAGGCATGGTGGCTCATGCCTGTAATCCCAGCAATTTGGGAGGCCGAGGCGGGTGGATCACAAGGTCAGGAGATCGAAACTATCCTGGCTAACATGGTGAAACTCCATCTCTACTAAAAATACACACACACACACACACACACACACACACACACACACACACAAATTAGCCGGGCGTGGTGGTGGGTGCCTGTAGTCCCAGCTACTTGGGAGTCTGAGGCAAGAGAGTGGTGTGAACCTGGGAGGCGGAGTTTGCAATGAGCCGAGATCATGTCACTGCACTCCAGCCTGGGCAACAGAGCGAGACTCCGCCTCAAAATAAATAAATAAATAAATAAAAGTACATGCAAACAATCCTCTCTCAGAGATACACATCCTCTCCAATGGACTGTACAGATAAGAAGGTGAATGCCAAGCCTGAGCAAGGATAAGCTCTCATCCACAAATAGGGTAGATGCCTCACAGGCCTGTCTGCTGCAAAAGAGGCCTCAGTGCTGAAGCCCATATTCATGGGTCTGTAGACTCCGAGACCATGAGCTGGGTTTCTTTTTCCATTTACGTCAGAGAGAAGTGGTGTATCTAGGTGTCCATGTAGTGCTGCAAGTAGGTGATTTTGTGGATTTTGGCTGTGCTCTAAACTAGGAACGACTGGCAAACCATGACATATATGACAAATGGGACAAGATAATGGCAGTTTACATTTATTGAGAACTACTATGTACCAGAACTTGGTATATTTTAAACACACACACACACACACACATCCATGAACACACCCATTTGATCATCTATCAACCCAGTGATGTAGGCACCATTAGTAGCCTACTTTGACAAATAAGAAAACTGGGGTTACATAAACTCAATAATTTTCCTAAGGTCCAGGAGCCCATAAATGAGGATCTGAACCCTCATAGCCGTGAGCCTCACCACCAACACTCCCCCTCCTTTGTGTTAGCAGGGCTGATTCAGGGACTCCCTCATCATCCTGTGTGATGAAAGTGAGATCCACTGCTGCCCTCAGCTTGGACTCAACCAAACCTGACAATGTGTCTTTCATGACACAACCCGTAAGGTCCCCTCCCTTCTTAAAGGTTTTTCTGGCTGGTTCTCAGCCCTGCTGTCTGTGAGAAACACCAGAGCAGTTTAAACAGTACAGAAATGAGGGATTCACCCCTATGCTACTGAATCATAATCACCAGAGAGAGAAGCCTGTGGGGTCGGTATACCTTAAAAGCTCCAAGTGATTTGATTGCATAGCTGAGAAAGTTATGGCCTGGGCTGTGACTCCTCTCACATGTAAGTTTATTTAAGAGAGAAATTTCTGGTGATTACCTACTGACACCACATGAAGGCATCACAATGGGAGGGAAGGGGGGTGTGTAATGCTTTGTCTGGGAGCTTCCTTCACTTTCCATTAAAAATGGGATTGGCCCAGGCAGCACAGCTAGGTTTGAAATGGAAAACTTGAGCCTAAGGGTTAGGGGGAAGTGACCACCCACCCTGTTCATCTGTCTCTTCCCTTCCATTATCTTCCCAGCCTAGAGCCCCAGAGCAAAGAACTCTCAATACCTCTCTGATGCATGATTAGCTCCGGACACTCCAAAAGCTCTTGAGAAAAAGAGTTGGGTTACTTAATCATCAGATCAGCCCTAAGATAAGATGTGGGTGAGTACACATCACAGAAAGCTTGCTTTTTATAGATAGAAAAATGTGAATCTTGGCCACATACATAACTGCACCTACAAACAAGACTCAGGTTTGGGAGTGAGGCAGGCTACAGAACAGGTGCAGCAGATGTTTTTCCTCAGGAAATCTTCTACAGGTGGGATGTATTCAATTATGCTTTAGGTACCTATGCAGTGAACATGGTGGTGATGGAATGGGCTGAGGGGAAGGATTAGACTTGCCCAAGGTGCAACTGAAACAAGCCTGGCTGGTTGTCAGACATGCAGGGGGATCAAAGCAGGGTCTCCTTATGTCCCTGCTCTCCTATAACCAGAACACAGCCTTCCAGCTTCCTGTGCCTTCCAAAGCCAGAACTCACCTGTGCCCTTGCACTGCTACAAAGATAAAAAGAACTAATCAGCAAAAGCTCATAAGGAAATTGAGAATCCCAGGAATATTTACAGATGTGCCTGAACACTCACCTGGAGCACAGAGCAGAGTTCCCACAGGGCTGCTGTCTTGTGCTCTGCCTCACTTGGATGCAGAGATTCCTAAGGAGGTCACATTGATGGATGGCAGCAGCCCTTGCTTGGAAGGGCGGGCTGGGAGCCAGGCCTCGTGACTTACCAGGTGCCTCAGTGGGCAGGACCAGCCAGGCTCCCTAGGTACAAATAGCCCTGACCTCCACGACTACACAGGCTCCTGGAGTCGAATCCAAATCACTCATTGTTTGTGAAAGCTGAGCTCACAGCAGACTAAGCCACCATGAGGCTGTCGGTGTGTCTCCTGCTGGTTACGCTGGCCCTTTGCTGCTACCGGGGTGAGTACATCAGTCATGAGTCCAGCACCAGCCCCTGGGACGCACGCTCCTCTGAGCACAAGAGCACCTGCACAAAACCAAACAAAATTCCAGACCCTTTTCTGTGCTTGTTGAATAAGATTCATAAAGCTTAAAGTGATTTCTTCTTCTTCTTTTTTGTTTTTTTGAGACCGAGTTTCACTCTTGTTACCCAGGCTGGAGTGCAGTGGCACGATCTGGGCTCACCGCAACCTCCGCCTCCTGGGTTCAAGTGATTCTCCTGCCTCAGCCTTCCTGAGTAACTGGGATTACAGGTATGCGCCACCATGCCTGGCTGATTTTGTATTTTTAGCAGAGACGGGGTTTCTCCATGTTGGTCAGGCAGGTCTTGAACTCCCGACCTCAGATGATCTGCCCGCCTTGGCCTCCTAAAGTGCTGGGATTACAGGCGTGAGCCACGAAGTCTGGCTGCTTAGAGCTATTTCTTGTAATCCCCAGTATCTAGGGAGTTTTATAGAAAAATCAATGCAGGCAAATGTTAGGAATTCTTCTGCCTGAGCTTCACTTCTGAATGGGATCTGTGTCAGATGATGTAATGTGAGGTCTGGGGTGAATCTGGGCTTCGACACTTCCCACTCCTTGATCTTGGGCACAATGTTCACCCCCTCTGAGCCTCCTCTATCACTGGTGATTAAAACTTCTTCCAGGAGTGGCTATGAGAATGGAGTAAAGTTGTGGTTGTCAAGAGTCAAGTTGTGGGCCAGGCATGGTGTCTCATTCGTGTAATCTTAGCACTTTGGGAGGTCATGGTGGGCAGATCACTTGAGCTCAGGAATTTGACACCAGCCTGGGCAACATGGCGAACACCATCTCTAAAAAAAGAAACAAATCCACAAAAATTAGCTGGGCATGGTGGCATGCACCTGTGGTCTCAGTTACTTTGGGGGCTGAGGGAGGATCGCTTGAGCCCAGGACATTGAGGCTGCAGTGAGCCGAGATTGTGCCACTACATTCCAGTCTGGGTGACACTGTCTCAAAAAAAGAAAAAGAAGTCTAGCTGAGGATATGAAGCTTTTACCTTTGTTGTGTGACCTTGGGAAATTCGCACCTGGAATTTCTGCTATTGTCATCAGCACAGTAATGGTACAGAAACATAGAACCCAGGGGATCCCATCAGGGAGCCATGAGAGAAAAACCGACTTTCCTAACATCAACAATATATTTATTTTTGTGCTGCAGCCAATGCTCTTGCCTGCCCAGCTCTTGCTTCTGAGATCACAGGCTTCCTCTTCTTAAATGACGATCTGTTAAAGTTACAAGTTGCCAAATTTAATCCACCTCCGGAAGCTCTTGCAGCCAAGTTGCAAGTGAAGCACTGCACGGATCAGATACCTTTGAGTGATCGACTTCTCATTGAAAAAGCCTTGGTAATTTCTTTCTCCTTTTTGCACAGGCAGAATTAAACTCAGCTGCACACAGCCTCCTGCATGTTTCTCCTCAGGTGGCCTGCCTGGATACTGTGTCCCCAGAGTGTGCTGAGGACATGGGGAGTGAGCTAGGGCCCAGGCAGGGATGGTGAAGGGCCAAGCATGGCCGTCTCCCTGCTGGGAGCTTTCCTGGGCCAACCTACCCTCATGCAGTGGACATAGTCACTGTGGAATGTCCCGGGGAGTGTGGGAGACTTGAACAGGGAGAGAAGGCTTGGGGGGACCTAGAGCCGGGCCTCCCAGACAGGGTGCTGGTGAACTGGGCTCCTCTGCAGCTTCTGCAGAGCCAGGAGCCCCTCGCAGCTCCGCAGGGCCCACTATCCACCCCTCATCCGTGACACTGTCCTGACCACAGCCAGTGGGCCAAGACTTTTTCACTGCTCTACCTCCTGCAATGCCATGGAAGGGGGATGTTCTCATTACGTCTTCCTCAAGAAATCAGAGATTCCAGGGCCCTCTCAGCCTAGCTGCTTCTGGATTGCTGTCCTGAGGTTTGGCTGCAAATACCCATAGAATCGGCAGGGTCAGGCCTGATAAGACCCTTGGCCGCCAGGCAGAATTCTCCCATGGGAAGGCTGGAGTCTCCTGGATAGCATGTTTCTCAGAGGCCCTCCCTGCCCTGCCTGGCTTCAGAGCCCTGGGTCCCCCATTATAGGGATCAGGAGACTCCACAATCCTGGGACAGCCTAGGCAACAACCTCTGGCTGCACTGTCAACCCTTCCCCTCTCCCTCCATGAAAACCCTGGACCTAACTCCTGGGTCTTCCCAGGTCTATTGGTCTGGTGGGGAAAGCCTGCTTTCTCACCAGAATTGTAAGGCCACCAGGTCTAGACCTCAGTTTCCCAAACTGAGTTCTTGCCTCTGCCTTTCCAATTGCCATTAGGAGCAAAATCCCACTGGCTTCTTTGATGTTAGCCTATCATCACCAGCAGCAGCATGACTGACCTCACCTTTCTTCCTTTTTTTTTTCCGATTTCAGCTGAAAATAGTGCTAAAATGTGGTGTGTGACATGTAAAAACGCTCAACTCGGTTTCCAGTCTTTCAACGATACCCTGATCTTCACTAACAATTGTAAAGGTTTCAACATGTTGCTTTAATAAATCGCTTGCCCCGCACATCTCCACTGGTCTTGTTATGATCCTGCAGTCTCGGGCCTTGAGTCGAGGGTGGTTTCCATAGGGGAGTGGCCTTTTGCTGTGGCTGATAATTAACTCTAGAGTAACCAGCATTCTGGGGCCTGAATGCAAGCATCCCAGAAGGAAATAGTTGCAGAAATCATCCTGCATTCCTTACAGATTTCCCATCCTGCGTTCGTGAATGAAAACCATGGCAAGAGGAAAACAGGAATTACAACGGTCCTGCTGGTCTTGGACTGAGGGATCTCCCAGCCTGCCTTGGTGTCCAGGCACATGGTTTCCACTAGCAGCAGCCCTAGCCCTCGTTTGATGTCCCCTCAGACGCACAGCCAGCCTGCTTGGTGCTCTCTCTGCACTATGCTTTCTCTCCCGTCATGTCCAGTATACTTTATTTTCCATTTATCACAATTGGGGGGCATCTCCAGGTTTCAACCTGGAGTTCACATTGTTTTACTCCCCACACTCAAGAGCACTCCTCACTCTCTGCATCACTCACCAGCACCTGAGGCAAATGCTTCCTTCCTCAAGCTCTCCCAAGAGCTCCAGAGACCAGCACCCCTGCCAACTGGACAGCTCCCAGGGCGCACTCCACAGTCATTTCAGGAGCAGGATGTAAAACTGAGCACAGGGTATGCCCCCAGCCTGCTCTCCCTTCCATGAGCCCATCCAGGCTAATGCACCCCCCCAGCAAGTCCCCTGACCAGGACACAGGGAGACGCCACAGGTTCCTGGCTTGGTGTCCTGTGGCTGCTGCAAGAAACCTCCGAAAACTTGGTGACTTAAAACAACTGATTCTCTTGTACCTCTGGAGGTCAGAAGCCCAACACTGATATCACTGCGGGGAGGTCAGGGGGCAGCAGGGCTCTGTTCCTTCTGGGGGCTCTCAGGGTGAGTTCACCAAGGGCTGCTTCTGGCTTCTGGGCTGCTGACCATCCTGGTCCTGTGGCCACATCACTCCAAACTCTGCCTCCATGATACATTCCCATCTCCTTTCCTTTCCATGTCAAATCCCCCTCTGACTTTTAATTACAAAATATAGGGGTTGGGGTTAGGAAGCACCAGATTATTCAGAATAATGTCCGCATCTCAAGATCCTTAACTGAATCACGTCTACACCATGGTTTTTCTTCTTGCAATGGGCCATTCACAGATTCTAGGGATTAGAATGTGGATATCTTTTGGGAGATGGAGGCATAAATCAGCCAACTACAGCTTCCCTCCCTCCTGGCTCCTCACCGTACACTAAGTTCTGTTCACTCCGTGGCCACAGCATCACCTCCACGAGTCCCTTCTTTCCCATCACACAGCCACCTAACAGTCTTGTCCGAGTCCTTCCAAACTCAACTCAGATTAAGGTCTCCTCAACTGTTTCCCAGCTGCTGTGAGCCCTTCCTGTGATAAATTCTCCTTATTCATGCCAATGTGAGCCTCCCAAAACTGAAACATGGTCCTATCCTCTTTCAGCAACCCTAAACAACCAGAGCGTACGTATTCTCAAGGGTTTCAAGTAAGGGAAGTCATTTTCTACCCTAAACTCATGTTTATATGATAATAGCTATTGTTATACAACTGAGAAGAGAGCAGATAAGAGTAGCTATTATTAAACACTGCTTTTAAAAGAAATTTTTATTTTAATAACACCAGAAAATATTTACACTTAAACAAATAGAACCTAAGTGTGTGAAATTCAAGACCAGTTTAGCCTACACACTGTGCATGGACAGGCACAAGGATTCACAGACAGACACAAGGATTCACAGAGCTCAGGCTATATTCTGAGAACCCCAGAGAGGAACAACGGCTGGAGGAACACATCCATAGCCTTGTGTTCCACATGAGGACTTCCAAGACCCTGCTCCTGGGAGCCCTATCTCTTCATCTTCTGTTTTCCTGGGTGCTCTGTCCTCAGCCATAGTTGTTTATGTCTCATTTCTTATGCATCACATGAGTCACATCCTTGCACCAAGACATATGGGTTTTCCTTTGCCTTTATAGACTTACCTGCCTCAGACGTTTGACCACCCCATCCGTAGAATGCACTTCACATGTCTCCTTCTCTGTGAGGCCCCCTTGGATGCCCACACCTTACATTACATCTTTATACACACATGCACCCACATGCATAGACATCCTTTTTTATCATCCATTTATTTTCCTGTGAAATAGAATGCATGTCATAGCATGTTGTGAGAACACATTATATAAATTAATACTATAAAGCACTCAACATACCTTAGAAATTATTACTCTAATGCTTACAATTAATAAAAATTTCTATTTATTGAACACCCCAGCATGCATCTTGCTGGAACATTTTTCATTTGTTTTTCAGTCCTCACTAGTACCCAGGAAGGTCCAAGATTGTTTCCACTAATGAATATGAGAATGAGAAATGCCTACCCAGGGCCCCTTAATCCTGGCTCTATTTTGGAATCCACTGGGAAGCTGTCAAAAGCAGGTGATGCCCAGGCTCTGTCTGGAACACATGAATCTGTGTATAAGTAAAGCCCATGCAGTCCTCATTCTCTCACCTCTCTCTTCTATAGGGGCAGTCATCCAGTGACCTGGGAAGGCAGTAGCTGGTACAGGAGTCCCCCATGATACTCTCAGGACTCCTGACATCCCCAGGGCTGTTGCTTAGGGCCGCTGTCTTAGCTACTTCCATAGCCTTTGAAGCCTGGGGGTCACAAGGTGCTCACTCTTCTCATCATTCGAAGCTAATCACATTCATGTCACATATGGTAACATTTTCCTTTCAGAGATTCTGTTAAAACAGTGTGAAGTGGGATCCAGCAAGACCGCTCAGGCTGGGACAGGGAGAAGAGAGTATCAAAGTCATTGTTAAGGAGTACAGAGTTTCTGTTTGGAATGAGAATTTCCTAGAAATGTGTAGTGTGACAATACCAAGAATACACTGAAGGCCACATCATTGTACACTTAAAAATGATTGAAATGACAAGTTTCATGAAATGACAACACAATAAAAGAATGCAAGGACTGTTGCTCTCTGAGGGGGAGGAGTAACGTAACTGCAGGGGAGCTGGGCTTGTATTTTACCCCTAGAAATGCCTTCCTAGACCTGCCAGCATCTCATAGTCAGCTTTCTCGGTGTCTGTGTGCTCATTGATTGACATCCTGGATTTCTTCTTTGCTAATGATAGTGCTAATTTTGAAGAACATCTAGTTCAAAAACTTGAGAATGAGGTTTACCAAGGATGTAGGATTGACTCATACAGGGTCTCTTTATTTCTTCAGGTGTCTCTCATGACCACTGAGCTAAGTAGAGTCTCCTAATTTGCCCTCTGGACAAATATTATCAATCTCTGCCTAGGCACTTTTTCTCCAGTGTCTTCTCCCCATGATCCATCCTACACTTTATGACAAGCTCAATATTCTGAATATGAAGTTTTGATTTAGTCATTGCTTATTTATTTATTTATTTATTTATTATACTTTAAGTTCTAGGGTACATGTGCACAACGTGCAGGTTTGTTACATATGTATACATGTGCCATGTTGGTGTGCTGCACCCACTAACTCGTCATTTACATTAGGGATATCTCCTAATGCTATCTCTACCCCCTCCCCTCACCCCACGGCAGGCTCCAGTGTGTGATGTTCCCTATCCTGTGTCCAAGTGTTCTCATTGTTCAATTCCCACCTATGAGTGAGAATATGCGGTGTTTGGTTTTCTGTCCTTGTCACAGTTTGCTCAGAATGATGGTTTCCAGCTTCATCCATGTCCTTACAAAGGGCATGAACTCATGCTTTTATATGGCTGCATAGTATTCCATGGTGTATATGTGCCACATTTTCTTTTTTCTTTTTTTTTTCTTTTTTTTTTTTTTTTTTTTGAGACAGAGTCTCGCGCTGTCGCCCAGGCTGGAGTGCAGTGGCCGGATCTCGGCTCACTGCAAGCTCCGCCTCCCGGGTTCACGCCATTCTCCTGCCTCAGTCTCCCGAGTAGCTGGGACTACAGGCGCCCGCCACCTCGCCCGGCTAGTTTTTTTGTATTTTTTAGTAGAGACGGGGTTTCACCGTGTTAGCCAGGATGGCCTCGATCTTCTGAACTCGTGATCCACCCATCTCGGCCTCCCAAAGTGCTGGGATTACAGGCTTGAGCCACCGCGCCCGGCGCCACATTTTCTTAATCCAGTCTATCGGTGATGGACATTTGGGTTGGTTCCAAGTCTTTGCTATTGTGAATAGTGCTGCAATAAACATATATGTGCATGTGTCTTTATAGCAGCATGATTTATGACTTATAATCCTTTGGGTATATACCCAGTAATGGGATGGCTGGGTCAAATGATATTTCTAGTTCTAGATCCTTGAGGAATCGCCACACTGTCTTCCACGATGGTTGAACTAGTTTACACTCCCACCAACAGTGTAAAAGTGTTCCTATTTCTCCACATCCTCTCCAGCACCTGTTGTTTCCTGATTTTTTTAATGATTGCCATTCTAACTGGTGTGAGATGGTATCTCATTGTGGTTTCTATTTGCATTTCTCTGATGGCCATAAACGGTGAGCATTTTTAATGTGTCTGTTGGCTGCATAAATGTCTTCTTTTGAGAAGTGTCTGTTCATATGCTTTGCCCACATTTTATGGGGTTGTTTGATTTTTTTTCTTGTAAATTTCTTTGAGTTCTTTGTAGGTTCTGGATATTAGCCCTTTATCAGATGGGTAGATTGCAAAAATCTTCTCCCATTCTGTAGGTTGTTCACTCTGTTCACTCTGATGGTAGTTTCTTTTGCTGTGCAGAAGCTCTTTAGTTTAATTAGATCCCATTTCTCAATTTTGGCTTTCGTTGCCACTGCTTTTGGTGTCTTAGTCATGAAATCCTTGCCCATGCCTATGTCCTGAGTGGTATTGCCTAGGTTTTCTTCTAGGGTTTTTATGGTTTTAGGTCTAACATTTAAGTCTTTAATCTATCTTGAATTAATGTTTGTATAAGGTGTAAGGAGGGATCCAGTTTCAGCTTTCTACATGTGGCTAGCCAGTTTCCCCAGCACCATTTATTAAATAGGGAATCCTTTCCCCATTTCTCGTTTTTTTTCAGATTTGTCAAAGATCAGATGGTTGTAGATGTGTAGTAGTATTTCTGAGGGCTCTGTTCTGTTCCATTTGTCTACATCTCTGTTTTGGTACCAGTACCATGATATTTTGGTTACTGTAGACTTGTAGTATAGTTTGAAGTCAGGTAGTGTGATTCCTCCAGCTTTGTACTTTTGGCTTAGGATTGTCTTGGCAATGTGGGCCCATTTTTTGTTCCATATGAACTTTAAAGTAGTTTTTTCCAGTTCTGCGAAGGAAGTCATTGGTAGCTTGATGGGGATGGCATTGAATCTATAAATTACCTTGGGCAGTATGGCCATTTTCACGATATTGATTCTTCCTATCCATGAGCATGGAATGTTCTTCCATTTGCTTGTGTCCTCTTTTATTTTGTTGAGCAGTGGTTTGTAGTTCTCCTTGAAGAGGTCCTTCACATCCTTGTAAGTTGGATTCCTAGATATTTTATTCTCTTTGAAGCAATTGTGAATGGGAGTTCACTCATGACTTGGCTCTCTGTTTGTCTGTTATTGGTGTATAGGAATGCTTGTGATTTTTGCACATTGATTTTGTATCCTGAGACTTTGCTGAAGTTGCTTATCAACTTAAGGAGATTTTGGGCTGAGATGATGGGGTTTTCTAAATATACAATCATATCATCTTCAAATAGGGACAATTTTGCTTCTTCTTTTCCTAATTGAATACCCTTTATTTCTTTCTCCTGCCTGATTGCCCTGGCCAGAACTTCTGACACTATGTTGAATAGGAGTGGTGAGAGAGGGTATCCTTGTCTTCTGCTAGTTTTCAAAAGGAATGCTTCCAGTTTTTTCCCATTCAGTATGATATTGGCTGCAGGTTTGCCATAAATAGCTCTTATTATTTTGAGATATGTCCCATCAATACCTAGTTTATTGAGAGTTTTTAGCATGAAAGGGTGTTGAATTTTGTCAAAGGTCATTTCTGCATCTATTGAGAAAATTATGTGGTTTTTGTCTTTGGTTCTGTTTATATGATGGATTACGTTTCTTGATTTGCATGTGTTGAACCAGCCTTGCGTCCCAGGAACGAAGCCCACTTGATCATGGTGGATAAGCTTTTTGATATGCTGCTGGATTCGGTTTGCCAGTATTTT
The DNA here is from genome assembly GCF_007565055.1 of Rhinopithecus roxellana. Taxonomy (NCBI): domain Eukaryota; kingdom Metazoa; phylum Chordata; class Mammalia; order Primates; family Cercopithecidae; genus Rhinopithecus; species Rhinopithecus roxellana. The sequence goes on along the minus strand of NC_044563.1, from coordinate 9,812,612 downwards.
ATTGAGGATTTTTGCATCGATGTTCTTCAGGGACATTGGTCTAAAATTATCTTTTTTTGTTGTGTCTCTGCCAGGTTTTGGTATCAGGATGATGCTGGCCTCATAAAATGAGTTAGGGAGGATTCCTTCTTTTTCTATTGATTGGAATAGTTTCAAAAGGAATGGTACCAGCTCCTCTTTGTACCTCTGGTAGAATTCGGCTGTGAATCCTTCTGGTCCTGGACTTTTTTTGGTTGGTAGGCTCTTAATTATTGCCTCAATTTCAGAGCCTGTTATTGGCCTATTCAGGGATTCAACTTCTTCCTGGTTTAGTCTTGGGAGGGTGTATGTGTCCAGGAATTTATCCATTTCTTGTAGATTTTCTAGTTTATTTACATGGAGGTGCTTATAGTATTCTCTGATGGTGGTTTGTATTTCTGTGGGGTCGGTGGTGATATCCCCTTTATCATTTTTTATTGCATCTGTTTGATTCTTCTCTCTTTTCTTCTTTATTAGTCTTGCTAGCGGTCTATCAATTTTGTTGATCTTTTCAAAAAAAAAAAAACCAGCTCCTGGATTCACTGATTTTTTGAAGGGTTTTTTGTGTCTCTATCTCCTTCAGTTCTCCTCTGATCTTAGTTATTTCTTGCCTTCTGCTAGCTTTTGAAAGTGTTTGTTCTTGCTTCTCTAGTTCTTTTAATTGTGATGTTAGGGTGTCAATTTCAGATCTTTCCTGCCTTCTCATGTGGACATTTAGTGCTATAAATTTCACTCTACACACTGCTTTAAATGTGTCCCAGAGATTCTGGTACGTTTTGTCTTTGTTCTCATTGGTTTCAAAGAACATCTGTATTTCTGCCTTCAGTTCGTTATGTACCCAGTAGTCATTCAGGAGCAGGTTGTTCAGTTTCTATGTAGTTGAGCGGTTTTGAGAGAGTTTCTCAATCCTGAGTTCTAGTTTGATTGCACTGTGGTCTGAGAGACAGTTTGTTATAATTTCTGTTCTTTTACGTTTGCTGAGGAGTGCTTTACTTCCAACTATGTTGCCAATTTTGGAATAAGTGCGATGTGGTGCTGAGAAGAATGTATATTCTATTGATTTGGGGTGGAGAGTTCTGTAGATGTCTATTAGGTCCACTTGGTGCAGAGCTGAGTTCAATTCCTGGATATCCTTGTTAACTTTCTGTCTCGTTGATCTGTCTAATGTTGACAGTGGGATGTGAAGGTCTGCCATTATTATTGTGTGGGAGTCTAAGTCTCTTTGTAGGTCTCTAAGAACTTGCTTTATGAATGTGGGTGCTCCTGTATTGGGTGCATATATATTTAGGATAGTTAGCTCTTCTTGTTGAATTGACCCCTTTACCATTATGTAATGGCCTTCTTTGTCTCTTCTGATCTTTGTTGGTTTAAAGTCTGTTTTACCAGACACTAGGATTGCAACCTCTCCTTTTTTTTTTTTTTTTCCCATTTGCTTGGTAGATTTTCCTCCATCTCTTTATTTTGAGCCTATGTGTGTCTCTGCATGTGAGATGGGTCTCCTGAATACAGCACACTGATGGATCTTGACTTTTTATCCAATTTACCAGTCTGTGTCTTTTAATTGGAGCACTTAGCCCATTTACATTTAAGGTTAATATTGTTATGTGTGAAGTTGATCCTGTCATTATGATGTTAGCTGGTTATTTTGCTCGTTAGTTGATGCAGTTTCTTCCTAGCATCAATGGTCTTTACAATTTGGCATGTTTTTGCAGTGGCTGGTACCAGTTGTTCCTTTCCATGTTTAGTGCTTCCTTCAGAAGCTCTGGTTAGGCAGGCCTGGTGGTGACAAAATCTCTCAGCATTTGCTTCTCTGTAAAGGATTTTATTTCTCTTTCACTTATGAAGCTTAGTTTGGCTGGATATGAAATTCTGGGTTGAAAATTCTTTTCTTTAAGAATGTTGAATACTGGCCCCCACTCTCTTCTGGCTTGTAGAGTTTCTGCTGAGAGATCCACTGTTAGTCTGATGGGCTTCCCTTTGTGGGTAACCTGACCTTTCTCTCTGGCTGCCCTTAACATTTTTTCCTTCATTTCAACTTTGGTGAATCTGATAATTATGTGTCTTTGATTTGCTCTTCTTGAGGAGTATCTTTGTGGTGTTCTCTGTATTTCCTGAATTTGAATGTTGGTCTGCCTTGCTAGGTTGGGGAAGTTCTCCTGGATAATATCCTGAAGAGTGTTTTCCAACTTGGTTCTATTCTTACTGTCACTTTCAGGTACACCAATCAGATGTAGATTTGGTTTTTTCACATAATCCCATATTTCTTGGAGGTTTTGTTCATTTCTTTTTCCTCTTTTTTCTCTACACTTCTCTTCTTGCTTCATTTCATTCATTTGATCTTCAATCACTGATACCCTTTCTTCCAGTTGATCGAATTGGCTACTGACACTTGTGCATGTGTCACATAGTTCTCATGCCATGGTTTTTCAGCTCCATCAGGTCATTTAAGGTCTTCTGTGTATGCTGTTTATTCTAGTTAGCCATTCGTCCACTATTTTTTCAAGGTTTTTAGCTTCTTTCTAATGGGTTCGAACATCCTCCTTTAACTCAAAGAAGTTTGTTGTTACAGATCTTCTGAAGTCTTCTTCTCTCAACTTGTCAAAGTCATTCTCAATCCAGCTTTGTTCTGTTGCTGGTGAGGAGCTGCATTCCTTTGGAGAAGAATAGGTGCTCTGATTTTTAGAATTTTCAGCTTTTCTGCTCTGGTTTCTCCCCATCTTTGTATCTTTGTGGTTTTATCTACCTTTGGTCTTTGTCTTTGTGTGTGTGTGTTTTTTTTTTTTTTTTTTTTGAGACGGAGTCTCACTCTGTCACCCAGGCTGGAGTGCAGTGGCCAGATCTCAGCTCACTGCAAGCTCTGCCTCCCGGGTTTATGCCATTCTCCTGCCTCAGCCTCCTGAGTAGCTGGGACTACAGGCGCCCGCCACCTCGCCTGGCTAGTTTTTTGTATTTTTTAGTAGAGACGGGTTTCACTGTGTAGACCAGGATGGTCTCGATCTCCTGACCTCATGATCCGCCCGTCTCAGCCTCCCAAAGTGCTGAGATTACAGGCTTGAGCCACCGCGCCTGGCCTACCTTTGGTCTTTGATGATGGTGATGTACAGATGTGGTTTTGGTGTGGATATCCTTTCTGTTTGTTAGTTTTCCTTCTAACAGTCAGGTCCCTCAGCTGCAGGTCTGTTGGAGTTTGCTGGAGGTCCACTCCAGACCCTGTTTGCCTGGGTATCACCAGCGGAGGCTGCAGAACCACAAATATTGCAGAACGGGAAATGTTGCTGCCTGATCCTTCCTCTGGAAGCTTCGTCTCAGAGGGGCACCCGGCTGTATGAGGTGTCAGTTGGCCCCTACTGGGAGGTGCCTCCAAGTTAGGCTACTAGGGGTTCAGGAACCCACTTGAGGAGGCAGTCTGTCCATTCTCAGATCTCAAACTCTGTGCTGGGCGAACCACTACTCTCTTCAAATCTGTCAGACAGGGATGTTTAAGACTGCAGAAATTTATGCTGCCTTTTGTTCAGCTATGCCCTGACCTGAGAGGTAGCATCTACAGAGGCAGGCAGACCTCCTTGAGCTGTGGTGGGCTCCACCCAGTTTGAGCTTCCCAGCCACCTTGTTTACCTACTCAAGCCTCATCAATGGTGGGCAACCCTCCCCCAGTCTCACTGCTGCCCTGCAGTTTGATCTCAGACTGCTGTGCTGGCAGTGCGCAAGGCTCCGTGGGCGTGGGACCCTCTGAGGCAGGTGCGGGATATAATCTCCTGGTGTACCATTTGCTAAGACCTTCGGAAAAGTACAGTATTAGAGTGGGAGTAACCCAATTTTCCTCTTTCACAAAAACAAGCAGTAAAATCTTCCTTATACTTCTTTTATGGAGTGCAGAAAATACCATTTGTGCAACTTTTACATATCCTAATATAAAGAATTTAAATTTGATGTCCAGGCAACCAAGATTTCTTAGTATACATGATTGGAAATCAGGTACCATTTAATTAACCACCTCATGGAAAAGGAAGTGCAGATCATAGGTGCTAAACAGTATGAGTGCCAGAATTGTTCAAAACAAAATTCGGTGGTTATAATAATGAGTATTTCTGTGTATTTATAAGTACACATTGTTTATAGAATTTTTTTTACCATTTAGTTAATATGTCAAAAATTCCAATTAAAATATTCCATGATAGAAAATCTAGAGATATACCAAAAATATGGTAAGATCATTTTTTTTCTTAAAATATCCATATAAGACTCATCATTCCTAGTGTAGAACTCCAGTATTTTGCAGCTCATTAAGGTAATGATGGAGTGTGTCATACTGTTACAGTATTTCTCACTTTTATGGCCATATAGCAACTCAAAACCAACACATCCTGTATTTGAGATCAGATTTTAACAATCCTGTGTTGAAAATATGACATAGAAAGCAGTTGAAATTGGAGGACCTTCAACAAATAGTACTTGTGGCATATTTATTGGAGAAATAATTTCAAAGAACAGGATTATTGGAACAAAAATTATTAACAGGATTACTGGAAAAAATATTATTTAGGAACATTTCCTTGCCAATCAGTGGCAGGCAAATGTTCCTCAAACATTGGTCCCTGTTTGGCTAAGTGTCTCCTGAATGACAGAATAAATAGAGAGAAAATTCTGGTTTTGCTTTCAGTGTTAATTTTCCTGGGTATTAGATGTTTGTGGACAAATGCAAGAAAACAAGAAGAAGACAAGTTTCTGGATTTCAATATTTGACTTGACAAGAGAGACTTGCAAATGCAAGTGACCTACCTGTTTTTGTTTTCCAACAAACCATGTACAGCAGCATTCGGTGTAGGGACTTCTAACTTTTCCCAAGACTTTTGGCTCAGAGGGTGGTCTGTACCTGACTGCTGATTGCTAGATACCACAAATTTTCTTTTGTATTTTGTCCTTTTTTGTGGAAAGTGTAAGAGAATTGCTGAAACTTCAAATTCATGTTCATTTCAGTAAACTAACTGCAAGTCCCTAAAGTTCTTCTTTCTTCTCCCACAGCAACAGAGGCTTTCCAGACATCACACTCACAGGCCTTGAAGGAGTTGGTGTTGTGGGATAATTTAGGAATCAGAGAGACTGATGGGTTGAGGAAGATTTATTATGTAGGTGCCCTGGCCCAGTCAAATTAATATCTAAAAAGACAGCCCCAAGCAAAAAGTCAGGTTATTTCAAGCATTTTGTGGGGCAAGGGGAGATCTGTGTAGGGGGAAGCATATTACAGAAGCAAGAAACAAAGACTGTTATTCAATTAATTGAGACATGCATTATTTCATTTCTTACTTTTCAAGGAAAAACATGTTTTACGACTTGAGTTTATCTGTCTAGTAACCTTGCAGCTGCACAGCTAGAGAAACAGAATCTTCACAATCCCTGGGAAAGGGAGAGATAAGGCTCACTAGCCACAGAAAAACAGGCAGTTGATTTTTAAAGAACTCCAGCTCTTTTTCTCTTTCTCTGTCAGGGTTGTGGGGGAAAGCCAGCAGTCACAGGCCTCACCCATCTCCCACACAATCCAAAGGGCTGGTCTCACTCCCACCGTGCCCACCCAACAGCACCAAATGTGTTTCCAGGCAGTGGGTGAGCAAGGCTGAGAACTTGCCCCAGGCTGCCCTCAACTGGAAAATCAAATATGGCTTTCTTTCTTCTCCCTTCGTGAAGTCTGCACACCAGATTCAGGCCCTCCCCTGAGTCCTGGCCAGGAGGCTTCTTGTTCAGTTCAAATTGTTACCAAGTTCAGCTGGAGATTTCCTTCCTTCTGTGGTCTTTCCCTGCACTTCTGGTCAACTCCTGAAGGACCTCTGTGAGGCCAGGCAAAAACAGTTTGCTAGGGGACCCAGCAAGCTCCCAGGGCTTTTCCCACTGCTTCCTGTAACCCTGTATTTTGCTTGGCTCTCTAAATTGACTCAGGTTTAGGTGAGGTCAAAATCTACATAATCTAGGCCTTCAGATTCCCCAGTAGGGGTGTATGCTTGGGGGTGGATGATTTCTCTTTCCCACTTCCACAGTTTGGGCACTCACAGTATTTGAAGTGTCTCCCAGGTTCTGCAGGAGCAATCTGCTCCCTTCAGGGGGCTGTGGGTACTCTCAGGTTTCCTTTTTTATTCCTGCAGTCATTCTGGAGCAAAAATTCACTATTTGAGCCTCCACATGCTGCTCTGTTTGTCTGAGTTGGAGTTGCCATCTACTTCTGCCTCCTGTCTGCCACGATCCCCAGGTCCATGTTGCTGAACTCTGTGTACCTTTGTTCCTTGATTTCACTATTTACCTAACTTACTCAGAATCTTAGTAGTGACCCTTTTGTTGAATTGATTCACAGTGTCTGAGGTCCACCCCCTGCAAATAATTTGTAAACCAGTGTTCCAACTTCTAATTACAGGGAGAAACGGGAGGGCCAAGAAGCTTGAAAATTAACGTCCTTGGAACAGCTCTATTTAGGCAAACTAACATAGAAACCCAAATTAAGTTTAGAAAGTAGACTGTAGACTCCAGCAAAACAGACTGAAATGAACACCAATGATATTAATATGTTTATCTCACGTTTAGTGCACACCTGCTATGTACAAGCATAACGTTGGGTTCTTTGTTGGCTGCAGAGTTGAGTCACTGATGAAGTCCACCTCTCTGAATGAGAATTTGGTTCATAGGAATTGTGGACCAGCAGATATGATGCTGCCAGTCCCTGTCTCAGAATCCATTATTCTCCGGGTATTGACTATCTTTACCATTGTCACTGTTATCCCTGAAATTGGGTGATAGCTGCCATTTCCCACAGTAATTAGAAAAGTTTTTTCTGTGGGTGTTTTGAGGTGTTTTAAGTTGTTTCCCACTCTATGTTTTTTTATAAGCATAAAGTTGCTCCAAATTGTGGAGAAGAATTGTCAGTTTCTTTATATCTTTTCCTATTTCCTGTATATTTTTATCATCCTTTCTCCTTTGCTCCCAATCCTCAGAGAAAAGTCTATCTTTGTCTTGGGTGAAGTATTTTTGTTTCCTGGTCCATTGGAGTCCCTGGCACCCTCCACAGCCCCCAGCAAGGGAGGCGCTCTGGATGTGAGGGCATTAAAACTGGTCTCAGCCTGTTTTTACTGCAATGTAGGGTAGACACTAATACTTATGTTTGCATGTGGGTAGAAGGTGGATATGCTAAAATTGATCAGGAGACATCAGGGCTTTTACAAACACAGTACTAGTGTCCTAAACTCTTGATCTCTCAGTAGAGATGGGGAAAGCAGATTTTATACCCTTCCTTGGTGAATCTCTGGCAGCTGAAAAATCACCAATCATTGATCCCTGATTCACAAAACTCTCCTTTACCACTGGTAAGCAAATCACAGATGCCGGGCTTCCAGGAATTTCTGATGACTTCTCATGGACCAAATGTGAAACCACTCAAGATTTCTAGTCCACAATGAGCTTGTCATACACCCTACAAACTTCTCAAATCACTGCTATGTTGCCCCAACTGACAAGATAGGTCCTGTCTGCCTCTAAATAGAGCTAGAGATTTCACAGGAACTTCATTTCTCCCTGGCACTTAGGATTCACAGAACATTTACTTTGTGCCTGGTTATTATCAACTCTCTCACCACACCTACACCTACACACACACACACACACACACACACACACACACACACACACACACAGAGGCTGGATCCTACTCCCTAGACAAAAGGAATGGCGGTTTCACTAACCTTCATTTCAATTACTTATAGTTTCTACCCTGCCCCAGAAGCCTATGTTGCTCAGTTCTGAGAATCACAGACTGTGATCAGGTCTGTCTGTTTTCATCATATGCAAAGTTGTTAACAGTTGACTATTATTCCAGCCTAGACCTTTTCTTCATTTCATACCCTCCAAAAACCCTACTCTGAGTGCCACCCTGGTTTAGATAATCATTTTCCATGTTCTCATAATTTTTGGATCACAGCTCCATCCAACCAATGAGCTCATCTAAATAGAAGACCTTTGTAGGTGTTCAACTGCATTCAGTACAACGGAGATATCTTTATGGGTCTGCCTTTCCCAAGAGACTGAAGTATTTGGGTGCATAAATGTGTCTTTTAAATGTGTCTTTTAACTCTTTGAATCACCAAGTCTAGCACCAGGACTGGAATAATGAGGTTTCCTTAAACTGACCATGAGTGTGAACCTCAAGGTGACACCATTTGTGTAAAATCTGGAATCTTCTTGAACATTTGCAAGATGCCACCAGTCACTAGGGGAAGGCCTTAACTCCCATACCCAGATGCAAAGCTCAAAGTGACTAAAATGAAATGATAGTTTTGCCAGGTTCTTTGTGATCAAAACAAGTGACCAGCTTTTCTCTTCTTGTGAAAAGACGGTTTTGCATCCTCCTAGCAGGTACGAAAGACAATAAATAGGGTGCAGTGTATACTGCTCCAGCGACGGGTGCACCAAAATCTCACAAATCACCACTAAAGAGCTTATTCGTATAACCTAATACCACCTGTACCTCAATAACCTATGGAAAAAAAAATAGGTGGCTCTTGTGGGCCAGGCACAGTGGCTCATGCCTGCAATCCCAGCTCTTTGGGAGGCCAAGGCGGGTGGATCACTTTGAGTTCAGGAGTTTGAGGTCAGTCTGGGCAAAATGATAAAACCCTGTCTCTACAAAGAATACAAAAAAATTAGCTGGGCTTGGTGGCTTGTGCCTGTAGTCCCAGTTACTTATGACACTGAGGCTGGAGAATTGCTTGATCCTGGCATGCAAAGGTTGTGAGAGGGGAAGCTGGCTGGGCTTCTGGGTCTGGTGGGGACTTGGAGAACTTTTCTGTCCAGCTAAAGGATTGTAAATGCACCAATCAGCACTCTGTAAAAATGCACCAATCAGTGCTCTGTGTCTAAAGGTTTGTAAATGCACCAATCAGCACTCTGTAAAATGAATCAATCAGTGCTCTGTAAAATGGACCAATCAGCAGGATGTGGGCAGGGCCAAATAAGGGTATAAAAGCTGGCCGCCTGGAGGGCAACCCACCTGGGTCCCCTTCCACATCATGGTTGCTTTGTTCTTTTGCTCTTCACAATAAATCTTGCTGCTGCTCACTCTTTGGGTCCACACTATCTATATGAGCTATAACACTCACCGCAAAGGTCTGCGGCTTCACTCCTGAAGGCAGCAAGACCATGAACCCACCAGGAGGAGCAAACAACTCTGGATGCGCCCCCTTTAAGAGCTGTAACAGTCACTGCGAAGGTCTGCGGCTTTACTCCTGAAGTCAGCAAGACCGCAAACCCACCTGAAGGAAGAAACTCTGGACACATCTGAACATCTGAAGGAACAAACTCTGGACACACCATCTTTAAGAACTGTAACACTCACCGCGAGGGTCTGTGGCTTCATTCTTGAAGTCAGCGAGCCCAAGAACCCACCAGAAGGAACCAATTCTGTACACAGTTGCAGTAAGCTGTGATCTCACCACTGCACTCCAGCCTGGATGGCTGGCAGAGTAAGACCCTGTTTTAAAAAAAAAAAAAAGGTGGCTCTTGCCTGTAATTCCAGCTATCTGGGAGCCTCAACTCAGGGAATGCTTGAAGTGAGGAGTTTGAGAAAAGCCTTGGCAACATAGAAAGACTCTGTTACTTAAAAAACTGAAAACAAAATAAAAAACAAGAACAAAAAGAAACAACATCTCTTTGCCATCAGAGGCCTATGATTGTCACAGTTATCTGTCCGTCAAAGCACGTGGCCACAATGGAAATCAACAACAGCGACAACAACAAAGAACATTTCCTTAGAATGGACCAAGACCACAGCCTGAACATGTGTTGAATTTCTGACCATCCTCCTATGAAATCTCAAGAATTGATAAACTGCGACAACAAAAGAACAAAGTGGTAAACTCCACAGTGTGATGGAAATAAAACAGTGACAACATTTGATGAGAATGTTTAAGATTTCCTGACAGAGAGCAGATAGTATGGGCTCTACAGGGAAATAAGACTGGAGAAAACTGAAGTACAAATATATGCTGCAGAAAAAAAAAACCTTTAGATAGAGGAGCTTTTGGTGGAAAAGAGGAAACAATGTTTAGGGCACAACTTGGATAATTATTGAAGCTGAACACAGGAAAGGATGAGAGTAGAAACATACAGTCAGATACAAACAGCCATTTCATTCCAGTTCCCTCTGTCCTTCCTCAATAAGCAGTTTTTCTCAACACAAGACAGGAGTAAAAATTGGACAACTGATTATCCACAGGTTCATTAAGTCCCAAGATCAGGTGATCAAGCTGAAATAATGCAGGATCACTAAATAGTATGTAGTGCTAACTATCAAGGAAACATATTAGCAAAAATTCCATTGGTCAAGGGTGATGATCACATGTTTTTGAAGATGTGAGGATATTTGTCCAGAAAACGTGGAACCTCATGTCATAAAGATTGGTGACTCATTAATTTTCTCTCTAAGTGGCAGTCAATGTGACATATAGCCCTGCACATGTCAGGGCTTTTTCTCTTCCCTTTGTCATTCTGCAAGCCACACATCTCAAAGTCTGTATTTATTTAAGATATTATTTTTCAGTGCTTGTCAGTTAGTGTCCAGTCAAGAAATAGGAAACATTACGGGTAAATTGAACAGAGAAAATTTCACAGAGGAGTTGGTATTAGTGGTTTTGAAGGTTACAGAAGGAAAAAGGGGATGTAAAGGATGCTCAGTTTTTAATAATGGCAGAAAGACTCTATCACCCCAGGGCTGGGAGAGAAAAAGAAAAATGGTGTTGCCCAGATCCTAACACTGTAGGTGAAGAGGAGGCTGCTCTAGCTAAAATTGGGCCACCTCAGCAGGAAAGGAAGACATCGCCGTGTACCCTTCCCTGCCGGGCTGCTGGGTGCTGCAGGCTCTGCTGCCATAATCACCGCAAGAGGCAATGTCAGAAGCAGAGAAACATGACTTCTGCCTCCTCCAGCCTTCCAGTCTCCCAGCAGTGCCTTCCACTGGAGAGCCCACAGGAGCCAGCTGCCACAAGGTTCTGGGATGGGAAACACACAGACCTTGTGTTTTAGCAATGAGGAGACGCACTAGAAAAAACAAATCTGGAGCTACAAAATATGAGCCCTATCTGACATCCCATGATTGTAACCTAGAGTCTTGATCTTAATTTTTCAGCCAGTTGGAGGCCATTTGTCTGACCTATTGAAGAGTTAATAGCTGGAAAGTTTGTTGCCTGTAAGTATCAGAGCCAATAATATTAAGAAGACCAATAACAGATGGCACAAAATGTTTTTAGTGTTTCTTTCAATGCAACAGACTGTTGGGGAGGAAAGGCCTTTCTAATGAGTAAACTGTCAAGTTCACCAAAGTAAACTGTCTCTAGGAACACACAGTAAGGATCAGTCCATGACTTTCCTGGTTTATCTCACATATCCTGAGGTTATTTGCTCTGCTTTTCCACGCAGTTCTTCCAAAATTTATGAAACACGTCATTAGACCTATTGTGGGTGCCACAGGGCAACTGCTTTCCTCTCCAGAACAAGATGGAGAAAATCTACTTAATTTCATCATCCTAAGTGGCACCTGTTATTGCAGGGAACTAAAACATTTCTTTTTTGGTGTGGTAGCTCCGATGTGACTGTGGTTTGCTGTCCTCATGTGTGTTGTTCACATGTGGGGCCAACTTACTAAGACATGCAGGTACCTCAAGTGTGGGCCAGCACACCTTATGAACTGTGAGGATGGTCAAGAAGAGGTGTGTGAGGACCTGGCCCAGTTCTCTGTGAGGCAGTTCTCCCTCAGGGATTCCTTTATATGGAAGAGGAGGTGGAAATGAGAACCACGGTGACCACCTGATAAGTGTATGTTCAAAAAGTCCTTGGTCATTAGGATCTTGATTGATCCTCTAAATCTTTCCATCTTTTAGAAACATGTTCACTACTTTGAAGATCAATCCCTACAGAATCCCTGGGTAGTATGGTCAGGCAGAAGGACTCCAGATCCAAATTATCCTGGTGAGGACACAAGTCCAAGGACTCTGTGTTTCTTGGGGATCAATAATATTTACCCCATACCCCTCCCTTAGACATAGGTACAGGATTTATTATGAAGGATATTAACAACAACATAATAATAGTCACTTTGATCTTACCATAAATTAGGTTATGGAAAAGTAATAATCTTAACTGGGAGAAATCCGAACAGAACCAGAACCAGATTCTGAAGCACTCATTGTTAACACTTAGGGTACAGGAACATTCCTTGTAGGCAGAATTCGTTAGATTCAGTATAATATTTTATGTTGAGAAAGATTGGTTAATTGATTTTCTTTGACTTATTATTTATATTTCCTCTTTGGTTACATAACTATAGGAATTGATGTTTAGTGCTCAGACGCTGTGATACTTATTTTCCTCCAGAAATGTTTATTCCTTATGTAAATCCTGTAATGTAGACACTGATTTATCACCTGATTTTAAAATGAAAAAAAAACAAAACAAAACTATGACTGCAAAGCTAAGCCACTTGCAGAAGAACTCAAAAATAGAAAATGCCAGAGCTGAGCTTGAGCCCAGGTAGTCTGGTCCCAAAATTGGGCTTCTTCTCACTCCTCAAATGATGGATACGTGCTAATTTTGAAAGATCCACAACAGCACTGAACAAAACATCAAACTACCCTAGTAAAATTCTGTTAAACAGATACTAGAAGGGTTTCAGAGAAAAGGAAATGCTCATACACTGTTGGTGGGAGTGTAAATTAGTTTAGCCATTGTGGAAATCATTGTGGTAATTCCTCAAAGAGCTAAAAACAGAACTACCATTTGACCTAGCAATCTCATTATTGGGTATATACCCAAAAGAAAATAAATCATTCTAACATAAAGACACACACATGCATATGTTCATTGCAGCGCTATTCACAATAGCAAAGACATAGAACCAACCTAAATATCAATCAATGAAAAATTTAATAAAGAAAATGTGGTACATATACATCATAAAATATTATGAAGTCATAAAAAAGAATGAGATCATATTTTTTCCAGGAACATGGGTGGAGCTGGAGGGCATTATCTTTAGCAAACTAATGCAGGAACAGAAAACAAAATACTACATGTTCTCACCTATAAGTGGGAGCTAAATAATGAGAACACATGGACACATGGAGGGGAATAACAGACAGTGGATCCAGCTTGAGCATGGAGGGTGGGAGGAGGGAGAGAATCAGAAAAAATAGTATTGTGTACTAGGCTTAATCCCTGAGTGATGAAATGATCCATACAGCAAACCCCCAGGATATCAGTTGACCCATGTAACAAACCTGCACATGTACCCTGAACCTAAAATAAAAGTTTAAAAAATCTGTTAGAGGTGACATTGAATTTCTTTTTTTTTTTTTTTTTTTTTGCAAGATAAAAAAGGAAACTTTATTAGCTAGCCAATGTGAAGGAGGAAAGGGCGAAGTTCACCGGTCTCCGGCGGCGGAGGCCGAGGAAGTCGCTCTGGGGTTCTTGGGCGAGGTTCCTGGGTCCCGTGTATGAGGAGGGGCCGAGGAAGTTCGCGCTGCATGCCTGCCAGGAGCGGCTTTTCTGGGAGTGGGAGGGCAATAGGCGGGACACAGGCATGTCAGGGGGCGTTCCATAGGTGCAGCCAGGTAAATCTCGGTCTCTTCGGATTGGCGTCACCTGGCACATGCCCGGTTGATCTGCACCTTCCTGGGCGCTGGCTACATTTTCGTGCCGCGGGAAAAGTTGGTGATGAAGAACCCGGAAGTGCGCCATCTTAGTCACCTTTGTTCTTTGTTTCCCTCTCCCTCCATCCAGACAGTCCAACCTTTTATTGATTACGATGATTGGGGGCGGCGTTGTCTGTCTGGCTGCTTCCTGCTGTCAGGGGGCATTGTCATGAGGGTCTATGGTTGGCACCTGGACGTAGGGATGTAGGAGCATCTGGTTGAAGGTGACACGGGTGATCTCTTGAACTTTGGCTTGGAGAAATTTGATTAAAATGGGGGCAAAACATAGGATAAGACAGAGGATTAATATAGGAATGAGGAAGGGGAGCATTTGTTGTATTACTGGTAGCACCTATATGGGTGGGCCTGGGGTTAGGGGGGTGTTGAAGTTTTTTAGTTCTGTTTTAATTCTGTTTAGGGTTTGGATGTTTGTATTTTTGGTATAGTGGGACTTGGAGCAAAAACGGTTTTTGGGAGGTGCTTGTAGAGCCACTTGTAGCCTTGAAAGCAGTAGGTAAGGGGACTGTCACTAAGGGGGCTCTTTCAAGGGCTGCACAGAGGAAACACTGGGAGAGATTTGTTACGTGAGCTGCCTGTGTTAGGTTTAACCCTTGACGGACAAGCTTTAACTATGAGAAGGGGTCTTTATTGGAGGAGTGTAGTTGGTCTAGTATGGAGGAGTATAGTTGATCTTGTAGGGAGGAGTGTAGTTGATCTTGTATGGAGGAGTGTAGTTGATCTTGTAGGGCCTGTTCTTGTGATTGTATGGCTAAGGTTAAATTTTGTAGGTGTTTTATATTTTTAGGGAGGGAGTTTTGTTGGACAAGTGTCCTTTTTATTAAGAGGGTGGCAGTCGGATGTGAATCTTAAATAGGATCTCCGTAGAGTCCTCCTTTTACTCCGCCAGCCATTGGAGTGTATAAGAAGAGTAGTAATGTAAGTATAAAGTAGGACTCCATTTTGGTGTTTTTTAAGGGGGAGAGAAGGACGTTGACTTAGTCAGCAGCGGAGAGTTTTGTAGCCGATAGAGAAAAAGCAGAAGTATAAAGAGAAAAGAATTTAGATAACAGTAATTGTTTTACCTGGTATTAGATGGGCAACAGTGGTGACGTAGTGGAGGTAGTTGCTAGGAGACGGTATTGTCCACCGCCGTTTAGATTTAAGGACACCGGTTTGCCTAGTGTCTGGAGTATTGTTTGGTTTTAGTTAAGACTAGGCCGGAGATCAGACACTGGTTTGCCTAGTGCCTTAGGTGCCTAAAGGTCTAAAACAATTATTAGAGGAGATACAAGAAGCAGGTAATAGAATGATGACAGTAATAGAATGATGACAGAATAGTTAGGAAGGAGCCAAGGAAGAGGAGGGCAGGAATAGACTGAAGAGGAAGGCGGAATGAGAGTAAGAGACGGCTACCGATAAGGCAAGAATGAGCGTGACATTGAAGTTCTAGAAGAACAGAGCAAAGTTAATATCTTTAAATATTTTACTGTTTTGTCCAGAAACCAGTATGTGTCTCCATTTATTAAGATTTCCTTTTTATGTTGTGATTAAAGATTCATGATTTTATTCTTAGAGTCTTGCATATCTCCACTTGTGTAGATTTCAATGTATTTTTGTTACTGCTATTTATATTCTTGTCAACGGTACCAGTTTTTTCATTATGGTGTGTAATGGTGTAGCTAGCGTACAGGAAAGCAATTAATGTTAATATTCTGGTCTTGTATTCAGCTAACTTCATGTACTCTTACTTTTTAATATGTCTTTTTTCAGTAGATTGTCTTATATTTTCATCAAAGTTGATCAACTGTCTATAATAGTGTACTATTGATTCAGGTCTTTTTCTTGTGTGAAGATAATATGTTTTTACAATTCGTATCATTCTTTTTAAAAAAACATTATATTTTTAGAGTACTTTCAGGTTTACAGAAAAATTGAGTAGAAAATACAGAGTTTGCATCTAATCCCTGCCCTCCAACAGACACAGCCTCCCTCATTATTCACAGCTGAAACAAGAGTGATATACATAATTAATGAACTCAACTTGACACATTATTTTCATCCAAAAGGCATAGTTTATGTTAAAGTTCACTCTCACTGGCTTACATTCTATAAGTTCTGAGAAATGTGTAATGACCTGCACATACCATCATAGGACACCCTAATCAACAAATGGTGCTGGGATAATTGCAGTCCACATGTAGGAGAATGAAACTGGATCCTCATTTCTTACCTTACACAAAAATCAACTCAAGATGGATCAAGGACTTAAATCTAAGACCCAAAGCTATAAAAATTCTAGAAAATAACATCAGAAAAACACCCCTAGAAATTGGCTTAGGCAAAGACTTCATGACAAAGAACCCAAAAGCAAATTCAATAAAAACAAAGATAAATTACTGGGATTTAATTAGCCTAAAGAGCTTTTGCACAGCAAAAGGAAAAGTCAGCAGAGTAAGCAGACAACCCACTAAGTGGGAGAATATCTTCACGATCTATACGTTTGATGAAAGACTAATATCCAGCGTCTGCAAGGAACACAAACATATTAGCAAGAAAAAAAAAAATCTCATCAAAAAGTAGGCTAATTACATGAATCGACAATTCTAAAAAGAATATATAAAAATGGCTGACAAACATGGAAAAATGCTCAACATCAGTAATGATGAGGGAAGTACAAATCAAAATCAAAATGTGATATCACTTTACTCCCACAAGACTGGCTGTAGTGAAAAATAAAAAAAAAAATAGATGTTAGCAGGAATGTGGTGCAAAGGGAACACTTCTACACTGCTGGTGGGAATGCAAACTAATACAATCCCTATGGAAACCGTGTGGAGATTCCTTAGAGAATTAAAAGTAGAACCACCATATGATCCAGCAATCCCACTAGTGGGTATCTACCCAGAGTTAAAGAAGTCATTACACCAAAAAGATAATTGAACACGCATGTTTAAAGCAGCACAATTTGCATTTGCAAAAATATAGAACCAGCCTAAACGCCATCAATCAATGAATGAATAAAGAAATTGTGGTATGTATTTACCATGGAATACTACTCAGCCATAAAAGGGAACAAGTTAATGACATTTGCAGTAACCTGGATGGAACTGGGGACTATTATTCTAAGTGAAGTCACTCGAGAATGAAAAGCCAAACATCGTATGTTCTCACTCATAAGTGGGGGCTAAGCTGTGAGGTTGCAAAGGCGTAAGAATGATACAAAAGACACTGGGGACTTGTGTGAAGTGGTGGGAGAGTGGTGAGGGATAAAAGACTCCAAGTTGGATTCGGTGTATACTACTTGGTTGATGGGTGCACCAAAATCTCACAAATCACCACTAAGGAACTTACTCATGTAACCAAATACCACCCGTTTTCCAATAATCTATGGAAATAAAAAACTGAAAAAATAAAAAGTATTTAGAGTCGTTTTCCTGTTCTAAAAATATTCTGTGCTCTCCATTTTCTTTTTTTTTTTTTTTTTTTTTTTGAGACGGAGTCTCGCTCTGTCGCCCAGGCTGGAGTGCAGTGGCCGGATCTCAGCTCACTGCAAGCTCCGTCTCCCGGGTTCACGCCATTCTCCTGCCTCAGCCTCCGAGTAGCTGGGACTACAGGCGCCCGCCATGTCGCCCGGCTAATTTTTTGTATTTTTTTTTTTTTTTTTTTTTTTAGTGGAGACGGGGTTTCACTGTGTTAGCCAGGATGGTCTCGACCTCCTGACCTTGTGATCCGCCCGCCTCGGCCTCCCAAAGTGCTGGGATTACAGGCTTGAGCCACCGCGCCCGGCCATGCTCTCCATTTTCATGCCTTCCTCCTCCTAACCGCTGCCAGTCTCTGATGTTTGTCTTCATATTTGCTTTTCAGAGTTTCATATGGTTGGAATCCTACAGTAGGTCAACTTTTCATACGGTCTTCTTTCACCTAGTGATATGCGTTTGAGATTCTTCTTTGTCTCTTCATGGCATAATAGCTCACTTCTTGGTGATGAATCACGTTCCACTATATGTATCAAAGGGTAATAAGCCCTGCACCTATTAAAGACCTTCTCGGTTGCTTCCCAGTTTCGACAACTTTCAATCAAGTTGCTGTGAATGTGAGTGTCCACATTTTTGTATGAAAAGAAAATTTCGACCAATTTAGATCAACATCAAGGGGCACACTTACTGGAATTTGTGATAAAAATATGCTCACTTAAATAAGAAACTGCCACACTGTCTTCCAAATGGTTGTGCCATTTTGCATTCCCGCCTGTCAATCAACGAGAATTCCTGTTGCTCCTCGTTTTGCCAAGCAACTTGCCAGTTGTCAGTATCGGATCTTTTTTTAAAACGAAAATAAAAAAAAAGAAGTGAACTAAGTGAAGGAGCTGGTGTGAGACATCATTGATTAGAAGAATTCATTTGAGTCAAAAAGTGAAATGAAAGAATCAGCAGATACAGAAACTAATCTTCACCCACCTCCAGCCCATCTCACATGTCACCACTGCCAGATGTATGGACTGAGAGAAGCACTTTGTTACTTCACAGCTCACACACCATCAGTGCCTGAGCCAGACCTTCTGGCTTTGAAACTGTGCAACTGTGGACAGGTTTCTTATTTTCTGCAAGTCAGTTGTATCAACTATATTGGAAATGTAGTACCTTATATCTTATACTTTTGAACAAGGATGTGAATATGATGATTATTTTTTGCAGGTATGAACATACAAACTAAAAACTATTGTTAGCCTTTTCATTATCACTATTCTCATTAGCTATAGAAGGTTTTTGCAACCCATAGAACGTGCGTGTTTCCAAATAGAATGAGCTCACTGTAAGTTCGGTGACTGGATTTTCATGGAACAGTCTGTTCAATGAAACTGAGCCAATGTTTGTGTGCTCAAAGATAAAACATGGTTTGTTTGCAAAATAAATGAGTCAACAGAAGTAACAGGCTAAGGAAAGAGAATGTACTCAAGGCCCTCTTGGTTTTTAATGTACAGAAGCAGGTAGCTCAGAATTCAGGGGCCTGGAAGGTATAATTTTGACTTCACACTCAGGAGATTTACATTTTTTTTCATTGTCATGCACAAATGTAAAGGGTATCATCTTAAGCATTTCTTGGTGTGCACCTAAGTAGTATTAAGTACATTCACTTTGTTGTACAATTAATCTCCAGAAACTTTTTTGGGGGGAACCTGAAACTCTGTATCATTAAATAATAACTCCCAATATCTTTTTTCCTCCAGCTTCTGGAAACCACTATTCTAATTTCTGTTTCTATGAATTTGGCCACTGTAGATACCACACATAAGTGGAATTATACTATATTTGTTTTTGTGATTGGATTATTTCATAAAGCACAATGTACTGTAGTTCATCTATATTGAACTCTACAGTCTGTGTCTGAATTTTCTTTTTTTTTGAGTCTGAATCCATTCCATGAATACCTAGATTTGCTTCATCCATTCATCTGGGGGTAAACACTGGGTTGGTTCCTCTTCCTGGGAAGTAATGATGTAAATAGTGTCCTTAAAGACATATGTTTGCAATAGCTCTACAAGACCCTGATTTCAGTTCTTGTGGGCTATATCATGAGAGGAGAAATTCCTTGATCCTATTATATTTTCTACTTTAATTTGAGAGGCCATGATCTTCCACGGTGGCTGCACTATTTTACATTCCCAGCAAGAGTGCACAAGAATTGCTACCTCTGCTCATCCTTGTTACAGTGTTATTTTTAAAATTCTTACTTTGCTTAATTCACAATAGCTATCCTAGTAGGTATGAAAATCTGTTATTTTGACCTGAGATTTGAAAACATCAAAAAAATCAGTGGGATAACAAAATCTGAAGGTGTCTCACCTCTCCCAACCATTCTGCTGTCATAACCCACAGAGGAAAGTGGAAGCTCCCCTCCATTTGGCCCATCCTGTTCTCCAGCCACAAACTCTTCCCTGTTCTACTATGTGCACCTGTCTGTTTCAGGTTCACCTCTCTACCTGATGTCCCTCACAAGCCACTTGGTTTATGCTGTGTTAGCTTCTCTCATGCTCCTCCCTGGGCTCCTTCCACACATTTTGTTTTGTTTTGTGAATCAAATGTTATGTGTCCCTGAGCAGTGTTCAGATATGCTCCCCTATATTCCAAGCCTGACATCCCAACCATCACTCAGAACATTTCATGCCTCCCCTGTGTTTCCCTGGAGTACTCTGCTCATGGCAGAGGAGAGGCAGATGAGGAGTCCCCATCGGCTGCTCTACTACTGGGACCCTGGAAACTCAGAAGCTCTGATCCTCCTAATTGGAAGAGAAACTAAAGAAGATTCAACAGCACCCCTGGCCTCTGCCCGCTCCACACTAACAGTGCCCCCACTGCCATCCAGCCCCGAGAACCAAAAACATCTCCAGACTGCTATCTACTACAGGGGTCAGAAAAAGAGGAAAGTAGATGTGCCCTAGTTGGGAATCACTGCTCTGGAGAGGGAAACTTTAGCTCAATTCTCCTCTATAACTGTACTAATGGCCAGAAGGACTGGACATTCACAAGTCTGGGATCATTTCAGTTACCAGGAAAATGGGGCATTGAAAAAAAGAAAAATTAGGAACTTAAGAAACCTGTTGGTGTAGATATTTGATGAACTAAATCCACAGTCACATGTGTACAGGAGTAAACCTTTAACCACACATTATAGGGAAATGTCAGGTTGAGAAAAGTTCAGGGATTTGGTGAGATAGCCACAGAGAATTAGCCAGGGGCAGATTTCTGTTCCTGGCTCTGCTTCCAAGTCTGGCTAGTGGTCTGAACTCATCAAGTGGATCCAGGTCAGACAGTGTGATGGAAACGGTCACTTCTGGGGAAAAGGGACACTGAGGTGGCCTAGGCCCTGGTTGGCACAGTCTCCAACGACCTCCTCTCCTTACCTGTGTCCTCACACCCTAACCCAGAACTCCTCATCCAGGAAAGGGCAACATTGGTATAAATGTTCAGCATGTCACTCTGATGTCTGGTTTATTGTTGTGTCTGATCCTTCCCTTTACTAAACATTGAAAATAGGCCAGGCGCGGTGGCTCAAGCCTGTAATCCCAGCACTTTGGGAGGCCGAGGCGGGTGGATCACGAGGTCAGGAGATCGAGACCCTCCTGGCTAACACGGTGAAACCCCGTCTCTACTAAAAATACAAAAAACTAGCCGGGCGAGGTGGCGGGTGCCTGTAGTCCCAGCTACTCGGAGGCTGAGGCGGGAGAATGGCGGGAACCCGGGAGGCGAAGCTTGCAGTGAGCCGAGATCAAGCCACTGCACTCCAGCCTGGGCGACAGAGCGAGACTCCTCCTCAAAAAAAAAAAAAAAAAAAAAAAAAAACGTTGAAAATAGATGAGCACCTCTTTCTAAATAGACCTAGTAATAATACATATAATATCATCAGGAAAGTCTTGTAAACATCAAGTTCTGCTCCAGAAAATCAATTACAAAATTATTTATTGAGCATCTACTATACAATGTTGCCACACAAAGACAGAAGATGCAGAGGCCATGCTCTCCAGGGGCATGAGCAGAGAGGAAGTGACAGCATCACGGTTCTGCAGATGTCAGGATGGAGCTGCCCATGGAGAGTCAGGGGGTCCTGTGAAGGGCGAGATCCAGGAGATGCAGGGGCGGAGAAAGGGGGACAAGATGTAGGCTGTCTTTGATGTGACTTTGGGAGTGAATGAAGTCTTTCAACCCAGAGTGGCTGAGGCAAGGTCAGTTGAGGAGGGTAGGCCACAGGGAGCAAAGGTCTCAGGCAGAAAATAATGGGACTGGGGCAGAAATCAACCTGGAGTTCACATAGGGCAGCAGTGAGAGTCAGGGCCACCAGGATCCCTCTGAGCCATGATGCA
This sequence comes from Rhinopithecus roxellana, assembly GCF_007565055.1. NCBI lineage: Eukaryota > Metazoa > Chordata > Mammalia > Primates > Cercopithecidae > Rhinopithecus > Rhinopithecus roxellana. The sequence goes on along the minus strand of NC_044563.1, from coordinate 9,791,021 downwards.
CAGGTCCCTCAGGGTCCAGCCAGGGAGGGAAATAGTATTGAGAGCAGCCTGTGGAGGCAGAATGCCTGGCTCCATATCCTGCTTCTTCCATTTCCTAGCTGTATGTCGGGAAATTCTATGAAATCTCTGTGTCCCCTGTACCGTAGCTTGGGTTGAGTCATCTGCCCACTTCACAGGGTGGTGATCACACATCCAGTTTGCTCAGGACAGACCTGGTTTATGTTGTTGTCTTGAAGTCCTACCCTTTTAGAGTTCCCATTAGTTCTCCAAAGGGCCCCATAATTACAATCAATATTATGGCCACCCTGCTCGTAGGATTGTGGCTGTGAGATTCAAAAAAGCTTACGAGAGTTCCTGTCATTTAGGAACTAATACAAAATATTATTTCATGAGTATTGTATTGAACCTTTCATAAAAGTTGCTAGGAAATTAGACTGTAAGTGTTCTTATCACACAAAAAACTGTGTGTGTCCTTATCACACAAGTTTTGAGATGATGGATATTTTAATTTTATTGAATTAATCTTTTCATAACATAAAACTATATCAAAACACGTATTATATACCATAAATATATACAATTTATATCCATCATTTATACCTTAATAAAGATGTGTAAAATTTTTAAAATATGTTTTTACGTACTGACAATTAATTACAGCTGGCTTCTGAAAGGTTAATATAGCAGCAATATATGGAATATACTTGGAGAGAATTTTTTTTTTTTTTTTTTTTTTTTGAGGCGGAGTCTCGCTCTGTCGCCCGGACTGGAGTGCAGTGGCCAGATCTCAGCTCACTGCAAGCTCCGCCTCCCGGGTTTACACCATTCTCCTGCCTCAGCCTCCCGAGTAGCTGGGACTACAGGCGCCCGCCACCTCGCCCAGCTAGTTTTTGTATTTTTAGTAGAGACGGGGTTTCACCGTGTTAGCCAGGATGGTCTCGATCTCCTGACCTCGTGATCCGCCCGTCTCGGCCTCCCAAAGTGCTGGGATTACAGGCTTGAGCCACCACGCCCGGCCGAGAAATGTTTTATAAATTATATCTATGTCTTTGAGAAAAGAAGAGCTCAGAAAGCATCATATGAACATAAATCAATACAGCACTTTCTTTTCAAAGTGAAAACTTTTAGCTTGTATTTGAGTATGGTTGCTCTGTTTTAGACAAAGTGAAGTGCGAACTCAGTTTTCAGTGTCTATAATCCTCCTTAGAGTTTATCAGAAACACATTTGATAATTATGTAACAATAATGGCTACCAGTTGACACTGAGATAGCACCTACTCTGTGCCAAGCACTGTTCTCAGGACCTTACACGTGTTAACTCACTGATGAGTCACAACCATTCTATGACTGCTCCTGTTTTAAAGAGAACGCAGAGCATCAAGACTCCTGTCCAATGTGGCACAGTCAGCAAAGGAGGAAGGTGGCATGAAAACACAGCGGGTCCAGCCCAGCGTCCCCACTCACCACCCATCTGCCATTGGACCATGAAAGGAAAAAGCTGCAGAACTTGCAGGGACTGGACCAGCAGCACAGCAGAGAGGTGCTCAGCAGAGCTGCAACTTCCCAGGTCCTCTGTTCCCAAGTTCTCCCTTCCCACATGCTCTCTCCCCAGGTCCTTCCCAGGTGCCTTGGGCATGTCCTGCTGGGATAGGACTGCCCATTGGAATAAGGGATTTTATTTCTTCCTGACCTTTCAATCATCTGACTCCTCCGGGCACATCCTCACCTCCCCCGTCTTCTGAATTTATCCACCTTTAACCTACTTGTTTCCTACCCGCAGCTTTCCCTGATCTTCTGAGCCAGAGGAAGTTTCTCCTACTTAAGGGAAAGAACCCTCTCCCTCCTCTGGCCTTCTAAAGCCCTTCATCCATCTCTCTCTCTGCACCTCTCCTTTCTCATCGTGGCTTACAGTCTCCTGTGTGTGTCTCCTCAGGGCTCTCAGAGGTACAAAGGGGCACAGGTTTCTTCGGTCAATTGAGTATAAAAAATACACTACTATGACACCCATCTTCTTGTGTTTTTGTGTAAGGAGAAGGAGGTTCTTCCTTTGGTTGTTGTAGACTCCCCATGGAGGCTACAGCTTCTCCTTTTCTCAGCTCCATTTCAGAAAGGAGAGGCCACAGTGTGTTGCTGATGTTCGTGGTCTCTTTAGGGGAGTTACACACGGTTCTATTCACTCAATCCCAACCCTGTGTCACCATGAGCACACACACCCATTCAGGGGAATGTCAGTCTTTGCAGGTTTCTTCGGACACATTTTGGTGTACTGAGCTGAAATATGGCGGTGGTGGTAGGGTGTGGATTAAACACTGAGAGACATGGTCATGGAATCCCAGTCCCAGATTTGGACTAAGACAAGGGAGGCAATGGGTCTGGGGCAGGTGTTGGTGACTTACACAAATAACATCTCAATGCCAAGCAAGGCAGCCCCGAGGTGCAGGCCTTTCCTAAAGTCTCTGTCCTGGGTGAGCAGCTTCTCACTCAACATCTACATCTCAAAAAGGTAGAGGTTCACCTCAAAAGACCTGTCTCAAGTGGTTTCCCACCAACCTAATAGGTGAGAGGCTAAACTAGATGCATAGAATGAAGTACAAAAGTAAATATGTGTTATCCTTCCTCACACACACAGAGGAGGTTCATACCTGCAATGTACAATTTAAAATATAAAAGTTCTTGATCATTTCAACTTCAGAAAAACATTTTTATGCCATTTGTTCAAATGCATAAATCACTAAGCTCTATATGGCTCTCAAAAGAGTTGCTACTTAATATTAAGGATGGCAAGGCCTTTCAAGTGTCAAAAAATATGAATACATCTTTATCTGAGTCTCCTAGAAACCTGAGGACAGATCAAACCTCACTATTTCTTACCAAAGACTTTCATTCTTTCCAGAGACACCAGCCCACTCCAGATAGAGCTTGTAAGTAATTTATCTTTGTAGTGTGCTTGTCACATTAGGTGATGAATAAATATTAGTGAAGCCAAGCACAACACTGAAGGACACGAGAATTCTCAAGTTTGTGAACTTCGTTAAGAGACCCAAACAAAAACCCTTTGTGAAGAGAAAAAACTGCACCAGCAACAGGGGTATGCTGAGCTCTGGGGCTCTCCTAGTTCTTCCTGGGAAGGCTGCATTGCCAATGAGTCCTTTTAGGCTTGAGTTATTGTTATTTGACTCACGAGAGAATAATCACCTTCAGATGTCCTGATGGAGGTTAAAGAAAACACAGCCTTTTTAGTGTGGGCACCTGCCCCTGTCACCTCTGGCTCAAGAGGTGACAGAGCAGGGCCATAGGGACTGTGGCACTAGGCAGAGACCCAGTAAGTCTCGGTTAAAAAGGCAGTGCCCCATTTCCTGATCAAAGTCCTTCACCCCCCCGGGAAAGAAGGACATGAAAGCAAGGACTTGATTGAATTTTTGTCTACAATGAAATTTGTCTGGCTCAGCTCATCAGAGAAGCCCATGGGTTATGTGGTCAACAATAGATGTGTACATAGATGAAAACTGCCATTTATTCAGAATTATCTTATACTACACCATGTTATAAAAACTTGGCATAGAGTATCCATCATCACTCCAAATTGTAGCATGGTATCACTTATACCCATTTCACAAAAGAGAGAAAAAAATCCTAGAGAAACCAGCATTGTAAGTTGCCCAAAGACATGGCATGACTACATATGGCCTCCAGGATCTAAGCCCACATCTGCATGAGCCTAAATCCCATCACTGCCCACTGCCCAGCATTGCCTGCCTGGGAAGTCAGTTATTCCATTAACTCACAGCATCTTTTCAATCAGTGGGAGGGAAACCTTAAAAAGCTACCAAATAGGCTGGGCACAGTGGCTCATGCCCATAATTCCAGCACTTTGGGAGGCTGAGGTAGGTGGACCACGAGATTAGGAGTTCAAGACCAGCCTGGCCAGGATGGTGAAACCCCACCTCTACTAAAAATACAAAACTAGTCGGGCACGGTAGCGGGTGCCTGTAATCCCAGCTACTTGGGAGACTGAGGCAGGAGAATCTCTTGAACCCGGGAGGTAGAGGTTGCAGTGAGCCGAGACCGCACCACTGCACCCTAGCCTGGGTGACAGAGCAAGACTACGTCTCAAAAAAAAAAGCTACCAAAGAGATAAACAAACATTAATTCATAGATTTCTACTACAGTGAATTTGTAAACTTGGGTTAATTTCTTATTTTTAAAACATTGAAACTTTCAGTGGCCAACAAATACATGAAAGGTAGCTCAACATCACCGATCATTAGCGAAATGCAAATCAAAACCACAATGAAACATCATCTCACACCAGAAAGAATGGCGATTATTAAAATGTTAAGAAACAACAGATGCTGGCGAGGGTGCAGAGAAGTAGGAACGCTTTTACACTGTTGGTGGGAATGTAAATTAGCTCAACCATTGTGAAAGACAGTGTGGTGAGTTCTCAGAGATATGGAGCTGGAGATACCATTTGCCCCAGCAAACTCATTACCCAAAGGAATATAAATCATTCTGTTACAAAGATACATGCATCTGTATGTTCATTGCAACACTATTTACAATAGCAAAGACATGGAATCAATTCAAATTCCCAGCAATGATGACTGGATAAAGAAAATGTGGTATGTATACCACATGGAATCCTATGCAGTTATAAAAGGTAGGAGATTATGTCTTTTGCAGGAACATGGATGAAGCTGGAAGACATTATCCTGAGTAACTAACACAGGAACAGAAGAGCAAGTATCGCATGTTCTCACTTGTAAGTGGAAGCTTAACAATGAGAATACATGGACACATGGAGGGAAACAGCACTTGCTGGGGCCTGCTGAGGGAGGGCAGGAAGGGAGAGTATTAAGGAAAAGAGTTGATGCATGCTTGGGTTAATACCTAGGTGATGGGTTGATAGGTGCAGCAGACGACCATAACACACGTTTATCTATGTAACAAACCGGCACATAGTGCACATGTGCTCTGGAACTTAAAAAAATAAAATAAAAAACCCAGAGATTAGATATTAATATATTTCCCTTTGAACTTGAAGCACCTTTAACAAAAAAGGAATTACTAGGGTGAGGAAGGACTACCTCCCAGGGGGAGATACAGGTATTGCACCGACTCCAACTATAATAGTTCCAGGGCAGACAGACATACAGGATACGAAACTGTCTGCACCTTGAAGAATAGGAGGAGAAGAAAAAGAGGTGAAGAGAAGCAGAAGAAGAAGGAGTTAAGGTGGCAGGAAGCACAAGGCAGGAAGGGATAGAGAAGGCACGATTATAACCACAACAGTGACAAGAGCACAAGGTCACACTGCTGGGCTTTGCTTTCTATTTTGGAAAACACTGTCATGTCCAATTTACCTGGAGCCATATGTCATTATTGCAGTCCCCAAATTGTCACGGGTCCAAAAATCACTGCCTTCTTGGTTTCTACAAACAGAGCACAGGCTGGTTGGGTTGGTGTACACTATTGTGCCCTGGTCCCACGCCAGGTTGACACATTGCTTCATTCCTGGAAGGGACTAAGGTGCCTACCTGGGGAATAAATAGAGCAGGGCTGGGTGCTCACCTCCACAGCAGCTTCCTTGATCCCTGCCACGCACGACTGAACACTGACAGCAGCTGCCTCGCCATGAAGCTGTTGATGGTCCTCATGCTGGTGGCCCTCCCACTGCACTGCTATGCAGGTGAGTTCTGGGCAGAGAGGGCTGCCTCAAAGTTAGGGGTTGTCACCTGGGCCCCTGTGAAAGAACTCCCAGACCCCAGTTCCCAGCATAGGTCAACTTCAGTACAAAGGGTCTGGGTGTGACAGGCCTTAGGATTCCCTTTAGTTCCTGACAGTCAAGCAGGCAGTGCCTTCATGAGCTGTCCCCTGCATTGGAGCCGCACGCTGTGTGTCATGGCACTCAGCGTCCCACCATGACCACAGTGACCATAGAAACCAGGATGAGTCTCAAGATTGAATATTGCAATTAGCTATTTCAGTGTTGCAAGTGAGAGACATGATGAAGGCCCCGTGACATATGCGCCCTCAATCGGTGGAACAATCATGGGTGTCCTTGAATGTGGAAAGGAACAGCAAACCTCTTAAAACAGAAGTCGCAGGCTGCGGAGTGTAATCCAGCATCTTGCATTCTGTGGGCCTCACTCTGTGTTCTCAGAGTTTATCTGAGTCTTTCTGGGATGCCCTTTCCATCCCAGTTCCTTCAGACTCAAGGCAGACTGGGGAGGAGAATTCACACCCACTGAAGATCCAGCGGGAGGAAAAAGCCCAGACAGCTGGAATCAGTACTGATAGGTCCCCTCAGTGGCTTGCCTTGTGCAATTCACAAAGCTTACCCTGCACACTCTGCCTCATTTGTTGCCAAAGCAGGTGCAAATGGGTGAATAGCTGACAAGCACACAGCCAACTAAATAGAAAACAGCAGAGCCCAGAACTCAAGAAGCTCAAAGGAATCCAAGTCCTGAGCGCTTTCCACTCCCCCAAAGTGGTCACCTCAGATTCTATCATGAGCAAAAAGTTCTGTTTCAGGCTCCTTTTTATTGCAGTAGAGTTAACGGAACTAATGGGCAATATCCTAGACCCATTCATCTGAAATCATCGAACCCCTACTTGATCCTGGGAACGATAAAAGGGAGGCATTGCATGATTCTGAACCAAAGAAGCTCAAGCAGTGTTTGGTGTGTGTCCCCAGTCAGAGCACCTCATTTCCCAAGGGCCCTCTTCACCAAAGATGCACAGGGTTGGGCTGATCTGAGCTACAGAAGTTGGGAGAATTTGCACAGACTGAGTTTATGCTCCTAGAATTGAAAACTTGGCACCCTGCACCATAATCTTTCTGAAACTTGGGTTCTCCTGGGGGGTAAGAAGATGACCAGACTCACAACTCATCCCCAAAATGAGTTCAACCCTCTGGGGATGGCCCATGTTCTGGTGCCTTTTTCTTAGGTTCCGGCTGCCAACTGGTGGACGATGTGGTTGAAAAGACCCTCGATCCTGAAGTGTCTGTACCAGAATTCCAGCAATATGTGCAAGAGTTCACAGACAGTGATGATGCCAAAAATGCTGTAGGCGAATTCAAACAGTGTTTCCTCAACCAGTCAAATGAAACTCTGCAGAATTTTGATTTAATGATGGTAATTAATTTCATTTTTTTTTTCTCATGTGCCCTTTAAAATCACTGTCCAGAAACAAACAGGCTCTAAATGTGCCATGAGGAGTGTTAAGTACCTGGTGAACAAGCTTTGTTTATACATCATTTAATTTAATTTTGTCCGTAGGGTGCTTTGCCACTTCACTTTGAGAGTCTTCAGGGAGTGATAAATGGAAAAGGAAAAAAAAAAAAAAAAAAAAAGCAAGCTCCGGAAAAGGCAGAACAAATCATCAACTCCCCAGTCCATTCTCTCTCTCTCACACACGCATAGAAACACACACACACACAGACACACACACATAGAAACACACAGACACACACACATATAGAATCAGAGACACAGATGCACACGTACATAGAATCACACAGACGCATGCACATAGACACACAAAAAGAAACACATAGACTAACAGGGAAATACACACAAGCACACACACACACATTTTCCTTCTTTCTTTAATTTTTGTGAGACAGGGTCTCACTCTGTCACCTAGGCTGGAGTGCAGTGGTTCCATCTCGGCTCACTGCAACCTCCGCCTCCCAACTTCAAGGGATTCTCCCACCTCAGTCTCCTGAGTAGCTGGAATTACAGGTGCCCGCCACCACACCGGGCAAGTTTTGTATTTTTTGGTAGAGATGGGGTTCCTCCATGTTGGCGAGGCTGGACATTTTCTATGAAGAGGAAGGATCTGATTCTCAAAGAACCACTCATTACTAGGAGCAACCAACAATGCAATTTTTCCCTTTCACAATAATAAATAATAAAAATGTTCTCAAAATTATTTTACACAGTCCAGAAAATACCTTTTGTGCAAATTCTACAGATTCTAATATAAAGAATTTAAAACTCATGCCCAGATTTGCTAGCATACATGACTGGAAATCACGCACCATTTAATTAAACACCTCAGGAAACGGGAAGTGCAAGTCATGGATGCGAAACAGCATGAGTGCTGGAATTCTTTTTTTTTTGGCTGGAGTGCTGTGGCCGGATCTCAGCTCACTGCAAGCTCCGCCTCCCGGGTTCACCCCATTCTCCTGCCTCAGCCTCCCGAGTAGCTGGGACTACAGGCGCTCACCACCTCGCCCGGCTAATTTTTTTGTATTTTTTAGTAGAGACGGGGGTTTCACCGTGTTAGCCAGGATGGTCTCAATCTCCTGACCTCGTGATCCGCCCGTCTCGGCCTCCCAAAGTGCTGGGATTACAGGCTTGAGCCACCGCGCCCGGCCTGGAATTCTTTAAAATAAAACTCAGTGGTTATAACAACAAGTATTTCTGCCTATTTAAAAAAACATGCTACCTACAGATTCTATTTTTAACATTTATGTAGTATTTCAAAATTCCATTTGAAACATTTTATGGTAGAAAATTTAAAGATCTACCAAACTTTTGTAGAATCATTTCTTCTTTAAAAATCTGGAGTAGACTAATCATTACCTAGCTCCAATATTTTTAAATCTGTATCAAGGTAGTGGTGGAGAGCCTCAGACTGTTACTCACTTGTAAGGCCACACAGCAACTCCAAACTATCACATTCCTATATTTGAGCTGAGGTTTTAACAATTCTATGTTGAAAGAGCAGTCTCAGAATCAGTTTAAACCGGCAGGTCTTCATCAAATAGTGCACGTCACATATTTATTGGATAAACTATTTCAAGGAATAGGATTTTTGGAGAAGAATATTAAGGGGATCCTGGCAGGGAAAAGATCCTAAAACCCTGACCCTGTAGGAGTAAGTGTCTCCTGGGCTTTGTGCAGTGCCTCATAACTGTAATCCCAGCACTCTGGGAGGCTGAGGTGAGTGGATCACCTGAGGTCAGGAGTTGAAGACCAGCCTGGCCAATATGGTGAAAACCCATCTCTACTAAAAATACAAAAATTATCTGGGCAAGGTGGCAGGCACCTGTAATTTCAGCTACTTGGGAGGCTGAGGCAGGAGAATGGCTTGAACCTGGAGGCAGAGGTTGCAGTAAGCCGATCTCGTGCCACTGCACTCCAGCCTTGGAAGCAGAGGAAAACTTTGTCTTAAACAAACAAACAAAAAACCAACAATAAAAAACAAACAAACAAAATATAAAGGTGTCTCCTGGATGACAGAATAAATGAAAAGAGAATTCTTGTTTTGCTTCCAGTGCAAATTTTCCTGAGTGTTAGATGTTTGTGGACAAATGCAGGAAAACGACATGAAGAAAAGTTTCTGTATTTTAATATTTCACTTTCTAAGAGTGATTTACAAATCTAAGTTGTCTGTTTGCTTTTGTTTCCCAGCAAACGATATACAACAGCATTTGGTGTAAGCCCTTCTAACTTTATACAAGACCTTTGGCTCAGACACGACAAGACAGAAGATGGCCAGAAAACTGCTGCCTACCGCTGGAAACTGCAATTTTTCTTATTTTCTTTCTCCTTTGGACCTTTTTTGTGGAAACTGCAAGGAAACTGTTGAAACCTCAAATTCATTCTCATTTCAGTAAACTAACTGCAAATCATAAAGTTCCTTTTATTGTTTCAGGAAAGGGAGGCTTTCCAGGCCTCATAGTCAGGCTGCCTGAGGGAGGCAAACACAGACAGGCCATAGACAGACCTTGCAAGTGTCGGGCAAGGGACTGAGGCTTCTGTGAAGCACTTGCTTTCTCACAGCCTCTTGCCCAAGCATTGGGCCTCTCTCTGAAGACTGTTTCCTACCTCTATCCCACCACCTCCCGACGTGACTCTCTCTGGGGTCCTCAGGCTCTAGGTTCCGAGGTGGGGTCCTGCTCAGAGGCCCTGCTTTCATTCCAGTCCTCTTCTGTGTGCTGAGCCCTGCTGACCACGCCAGGCTCCTCTGCACTGTCTCTGGGCCTCCCTGAGGTGTGCAGGGCCCAGACAAGAGCCAGCCAGGGAGGGAGACCTACAAAGCAGAGTGGATGGTGTCTGGCTTCTAAATTTTGATTTTTGTTCATTATGGATGTTGGATCTGAGGATTCAATTTCTTTAAATGTTGCATTAAAATATCATTTATAATATTATATTATTTTAGACATATAAAAATATAATTACTGAGTTTCATAGCACCCTCCTTAAATTATTGAGTTTCCCTGAGTCCTGTCTCTGCAGCAGGAATAGGGTCCATCCTCCCCTGTCCCACAGTGAGCTACAAAGGCCTTGAGGGTTGAGGGGAGTGAGTGTGCCTGCAGGGACCCAGAACAGCAGGGGATGTTTAAATGGAACCTACAGTCTCCTTCATGTCCTGTCCCCAGCATTCCTGTCACCAGGGGTAGGCTATTGCCACCTCTTCTGCTCTTGCTTCAGCCTGTCCCTCTTCTTTCTGGGGCTGTCCACTCACCCAAGAAGACCCTGTCTATTTCTCAGGACAACTCACCTCCACTAGGACTGACTCTTTTCTCAGGCAAGGCAGGTGCAGGGATCCAGGCTCACAATATCTGTAAGGGGCCATAAAAATGAAACAATTTTAAAGAATCATTTCCTAAATTGAATATAACTGCAATGAATATATATCAATGAATCTAGCCAGGAATATAGACTCTATTTTACCAATGCAGTTGTAAAATACAAAGTTTAATTTTTTTTTTTTTTTTTTGTGGATAAATGGCCTATGAAGGCAATAAAATACCAGTGACCTGCAAAAGTCACAATGAAGCCTTATGCCCAATAACTTCCAAAAACCACAGGCCACCCTCTTTGGTTTAAGGTCCTGAAAGAGAGGAGAAGTGAAAAGAGATTCAGAGCTAAGAACTAGAAGATGGGCACATGGTAGCAGAAAATATAAATCTGTATAGAGAAGTGCCTGGCCCATTTGGTGAGGGGGCTGTATACATTCTTGAGAGGCAACAGATTGTAAGGGAAGGGGCCACTCCAGGATACTCATGCCACATGGGGAACATCCCACATCCAAAACCAGGTTTGCACTGGTGGATGAGCCTATGTACGAGCATGCCAGACCCATGCAGTGGAAAGGGGACCCTGTGCATGATAGGTGACAGACATAAGAGCTTCTGAAATTGCCGACAAAATGAACATTCTTGACAAGAGGTTTTTTTTTTCCCCTTTGGTTTTTGTGTTTTTAAAGCATAACGAGTTCATTTAATCAGTTTTATCTGACATGGAAAGCTTCAGAAATGAAGTCACAAAGAACCAAGGGAAAACTGTTTATTTTAAAGCTTAGATTTAATACACAGTAACAGCCATGTAGAAATATGATTAGACAAAAAGGGAGTAATCTCATGTGAATAGACGGAGTGGGAAAATCCAGCAAGGCCTGCTGATTCTTCTTGGCTTCTCTGTGTGCCATTCCCAGAGAAGGGCCTTAAGCAAACTTGCGGGTGGTGACAAACTATACCTCAGATCTTTCAGGCATAAGGTAACCCACACCCAGAACTTCTCGAAGACCCCTGAGAAACCTATCACTGTTGCCCCCAAAATCCTGGTCTGCTATAGGCAAGGGACCCCAAGTGGCTAGACTGGGAACCAGATGAGACTCCAAATTGCTTAGAGGAACCATCCTGGGTGACTATGACAACCACTGCTCTTTCGGGAACTGATCCACCTAAACAGAAAAGCCCTCACACTGCACATAGCCTTGCTGGGCTGCTGGGTTCTGGAGGCTCTGCTGCCACAATTACTGCAAGAGGCCATGTCAGAAGGAGAGAAACATGACTCCTGCCTTGCCCCAGCTTCCAATCTCCCAGCAATACCTTCCACTGGAGATTCGCAAGGAGCCAGCTGCCATGAGGTTGTGGGATGGGAAATACAGAGGCCTCCATTTTAGCAATAGGGGGATACATAGGAAAAAGTAAATCTGGACCTAAGGAAAAATAAGCCTTATCTGGCTTCCCATGATGATAATCTAGAGTCTTAGTCTTTTCAGGCAGTTGGAGGCCATTTATCTGACCTATTGAAGAGTTAATAGCTGGAAAATTTGTTGCCTACAATATAATAAATGAGGCTTAATTAGCTCAATAAATACATCTAAGAATAACCACAGGAGGCTTAACGGGCAATAACCAGGTATTAAATCATCCTGGAATAGGAAAAATTTCTACAGTCGCCCTTAGCACGAAAGGGCGACTGACCTACAGCCAGAGACTGTTCAGGGAAGATGCTGCGTATGGCTAGGTGTGCATAAAGTATCAGAACTAATGGGATTAATGGGGGCCAATGACAAATAGTACAAAAGGTTTTGTTATCCACGTCATTGCAATGCACTTTATAGGAAGAAAGGTCTTTCTGCTGAGTAAAGTATCAAGTTTAGTAAACTGTCTCTAGAAGCCCACAGTGAGGATCAGCCCATCAGTTTCCTGCTCTATCTCACGTATCCTGAGATTACTCATTTTGCTTCTCCACGAAGCTCTTCCGGAATTCATACAACACTGCATTCAACCTATTGTGGTTGTCACAGGGTAACTGCTTTCCTCTCCAGAAAAAGATGGAGAAAATCTATTTATTTTATCTCCTAAATGGCACCTGTTTTGGCAAAGGACTCAAATACCCATCTTTTCATTTGGTCCCTCAATGTGGTTGTGGTTTGCTGTTCTCACGTGTGTAGTTTACATGTGGGGCCAACTTACAAAGACATACAGGTACCTCATAGGTGGGTGAGCACACTTTATACACTGTGGGGGTGGACAAGAGGAGGTGTGAGGACCTGGCCCGGGTCTCTGCTAGGCAATTCTCTCTCTGGGATTTCTTATGTGGAAGCAAGGAGGTAAAAATTGAGAACGAGGGTGTGATGGTTAATACTGTCAACTTGATTGGATTGAAGGATACAAAGTATTGGTCATGGGCGTGTCTGTGAGGGTGTTGCCAAAGGAGATTGATGTTTGAGTCAGTGGACTGGGAAAGGCAGACCCACTCTTAATTGGGACACCATCTAATCAGCTGCCAGCGAATATAAAGCAAGCAGCAAAACTTGAAAAGAAGAGACTGGCCTAGCCTCCCAGCCTACATCTTTCTCCCATGCTGGACACTTCCTGCTTTCAAACACTGGACTCCAGAGTCTTCAGTTTTGAGACTCGTACTGGCTCTCCTTGCTGCTCAAGCTTGCAGACAGCAGACAGCCTATTGCAGGACCCTGTGATCATATAAGTTAATACTTAATAAACTCACATAAATATATTATAATTGTATTACATATAATATATAATAACAAACTCCTATATATATTATATATATATATCCTATTAGGTTTTACTCTCTAGAGAACCCTAATGCAGATTTTGGTGCCAGGAATGTTTCTAGAGGAACAGAATATTAAGGATGAAGTTCTTTCATTGTTTTAGGGGTTTCTGGAGTTAGCTGCTTAATATGATTCGACCCCCAAATGCTAAGGACTCTACTTCTAACAGTATGGAGAACACTGATAGTCCTTGGTGTAAACTGTTTAGAGAGTTATACAGAATAAAGGCATTTGACACTCCTGATTCACAGCTTGTGAGAAGCAAGGAGTTTAGTGGCTCTATACGTAATACCTGTGACCATGTGTGGAGAACCAAGGAACATAACAAAGCTGATTGGTTGCTCCTAAATTCAGTGGACAAAGAGATGAAAGAAAATGATGAACTCAGGGATTCTGTCTCCTGGCTTCAGAAGCAGATGCTGAGCCTCAAATCCGCTAAGATTGCCCTGAGTGAGAGTCTTAGCTCCTGTAGAGAAAGAGCTGAAATTGTGGAAGAACAGACACAAGCTCTTACCACGCAAGCGGCTGACCTGCAATGAAAGGTGCGTGCACAGCTTCGCCAGGTGTCTACTGTTAATATGAGGGCATTGATTGGAAAAGGATGAGACCCTGTAACTTGGAATAAAAATGTGTGGAGGAGGACCCTGATGAAGCTAGGGACACTGAGTTTGTAAGCTCTGAGGAAGCTTTTTTTTTGCCAGAAGGAACAGCTTCCCCATCCCCAGTAACGACAACCTTCCCTCCCGGACACGTACTGCCATCAACGTTTCCACATTTGTCTGAGGAGATAAACCCTGTGCTGCCTGAGGCAGCAGTGATGGCCTCCCCTGAGGCAGTTGCCAGGCAAAATGAAGACGATTCTCCTCAGAAATCACACCCAACACCCCTGTTTACTTCTGGACCTATAACTAGACTAAAGTCCTGGAGGGCCCCTGGAGTTGAGGTTGAGAGTGTGACCCACGAGGTGCACTACACACAAAAAGAACTGTTTGGGTTCTTTAATTTATGTAAACAGAAATCTTGAGAACAGGCATAGGAATGGATATTAAGGGTATGGGATAATGGTGGAAGGAACATAGAGTTGGATCAGGCTGAATGTATTGATTTGGGCCCATTAAGTAGGGATTCTGCATTTAATGTTGCAGCCTGGGGAATTGAAAAGGGTTCTAATAGTTGACATGCTTCGTTAGTTGAAATATGGATTAAAAGGTGGGCCACTGTGAGCGAGCTGGAAATGCCTGACCTCCTCTGGTTTAGTGTAGAGGAGGGGATCCAAAGGCTTAGGGAGATTGGCATGGTGGAGTGGATTAATCACTTTAGACCTACTCCTCCCAGCTGGAAGGGTCCAGAAGATAGTTCCCTGACCAATGCCTTGCAAAATAGATTTGTGAGGGCAGCACCTACATTTTTGAAGAGCCCTGTAATAGTTCTTCTCTGTATGTCACATCTGACAGTCGGAACTCCAGGCACTCAACTACAAAATTTAAATACTATGGGAGCAATTGGATCCGGGGTGGCAGCAGCCAAGTGGTGGCACTCAACCATCAAAGGCAAGGTGGGCATAGCTACCATATTTGACAACAGAGGCAAAGCAGCAATCAGAATAGTGTGACTTGTGTAGAGCTCCGGCATTGACTAATTAATCATGGTAGTCCCAGAAATGAAATAGATAGGAAGCCTACTGCATTCCTACTTAATATTTTTTTCATTTTTTTCTGAATATTTTCTTTTTATAAAATTTATTTTATTTTATTTTACTCTAAGTTCTGGGATACATGTGCAGAACCTGCAGGTTTGTTACTTAGGTATACATGTGCCATGGTGGTTTGTTGCACCTATCAACCTATCATCTAGGTTTTATTTTGTTTATTTTATTTTTATTTTTTATTACACTTTAAGTTCTGGGATACATGTGCAGAACCTGCAGGTTTGTTACATAGGTATACCGTGCCATGGTGGTTTGCTACACCCATCAAACTGTCATGTACATTAGGTATTTCTCCTAATGCTATCCCTCCCTTAGACCCCCATCCCCAACAGGCCCTGGTGTGTGACATTCCCCTTCCTGTGTCCATGTGTTCTCATTGTTCATCTCCCACTTATGAGTGAGAACATGTGGTGTTTGGTTTTCTGTTCTTGTGTTAGTTTGCTGAGAATGATGGTTTCCAGCTTCGTCCATGTCCCTGCAAAGGACAGGAACTCATCCTTTTTTATGGCTGATAGTATTCCATGGAGTATATGTGCCACATTTTCTTTATCCAGTTTATCACTGATGGACATTTGTGTTGGTTCCAAGTCTTTGCTATTGTGAATAGTGCTGCAATAAACATATGTGTGCATAGGTCTTTATAGTAGAATAATTTATAATCCTTTGGATATGTACCCAGTAATGGGACTGCTGGGTCAAATGGTATTTCTAGTTCTAGATCCCTGAGGAATCACCACACTGTCTTCCACATTGGTTGAACTAATTTACACTTCCACCAACAGTGTAAAAGTGTTCCTGTTTCTCCACATTGTCCCCAGCATTTGTTGTTTCCTGACTTTTTAATGATCACCATTCTAACTGGTGTGAGATGGTATCTCATTGTGATTTTGATTTGCATTTCTCTAATGACCAGTGATGATGAACTTTCTTTCATATGTTTGTTGGCTGCATAAATGTCTTCTTTTGAGAAGTGTCTGTTCATATCCTTTGCCCACTTTTTGATGGGGTTGCTTGTTTTTTTCTTGTAAATTTGTTTGAGTTCTTTGTAGATTCTGGATATTAGCCCTTTGTCTCAGATGGACAGATTGCAAAATTTTTCTCCCATTCGGTAGGTTGCCTGTCCACTCTGATGATAGTTTCTTTTGCTGTGCAGAAGCTCTTTAGTTTAATTAGATCCCATTTATCAATTTTGGCTTTTGTTGCCCTTGCTTTTGGCGTTTTAGACATGAAGTCTTTGCCCATGCCTATGTCCTGAATGGTTTTGCCTAGGTTTTCTTCTAGGGTTTTTATGGTTTTAGGTCTTACATTTAAGTCTTTAACCCATCTTGAGTTAATTTTTGTATAAGGTGTAAGGAAGGGATCCAGTTTCAGTTTTCTGCATATGGCTAGCCAGATTTCCTGGCACCATTTATTAAATAGGGAATCATTTCCCCATTGCTTGTTTTTGTCAGGGTGGTCAAAGAGCAGATGGTTGTAGATGTGTGGTGTTATTTCTGAGGTCTCTGTTATTTCTGAGGTCTCTGTTCTGTTCCATTGGTCTATATATCTGTTTTGGTACCAGTACCATGTTGTTTTGGTTACTGTAGCCTTGTAGTATAGTTTGAAGTCAGGTAGCGTGATGCTTCCAACTTTGTTCTTTTGGCTTAGGATTGTCTTGGCTATGTGGTTCCATATGAAGTTTAAAGTAGTTTTTTTCCAATTCTGTGAAGAAAGTCAATGGTAGCTTGATGGGGATGTCATTGAATCTATAAATTACTTTGGGCAGTATGGCCATTTTCATGATATTGATCTTACACCAGCATTATGTAACCCTCACGACAATCCCAAGAAACAGGCACTATTATCCCTATTCTATTAAGAAGCTAGGTTTTGGCCGGGCGCGGTGGCTCAAGCCTGTAATCCCAGCACTCTGGGAGGCCGAGACGGGTGGATCACGAGGTCAGGAGATCGAGACCATCCTGGCTAACACGGTGAAACCCCGTCTCTACTAAAAAAAAAAATACAAAAAACTAGCCGGGCGAGGGGGTGGGCGCCTGTAGTCCCAGCTACTCGGGAGGCTGAGGCAGGAGAATGGCGTGAACCCGGGAGGCGGAGCTTACAGTGAGCCGAGATCCGGCCACTGCAGTCCAGCCTGGGCGACAGAGTGAGACTCCGTCTCAAAAAAAAAAAAAAAAAAAAAGAAATTCTAATTTTTGCATTCAGATATTGAGCTTTATTTCATAAAAGATGAAGATCCATTGAGGTTGTACTTTAAAGAAGCCTATGACAAAAGCAGAGTTTCATTTTCAGAATATTGAGCTTGTCATAAAGTGTCAGATGGATTGTAGGGAGAAGATATTTGAGGAAAAGAGCCTAGGTAGAGATCGATATTTGTCCATGGGGGAAATTATGAGACTCTCCTTAGCTCAGTGGTCGTGGGAGAGGCTTTAAGGGATAAAAGTCAGGAGACCCTTCATGAAAGAATCTTACATCCTTGGTAAACCTCAATCGCTAGTTTTTGAACCAGAGATTTTTTGTCTGTTTTGTTTTGTTTTGTTTTTTGAGATGGAGTCTTGCTCTGTCACCTAGGCTGGAGTGCAGTGGTGTGCGATCTCGGCTCACTGCAGCCTCCACTTCCTGAGTTCAAGCGATTCTCCTGCCTCAGCCTCCTGAGAAGTTGAGGCACGCGCCACCATGCCTGGCTAATTTTTATATTTTTAGCAGAGACCATGTTGGTCAGGCTGGTCTTGAACTCCTGACCTTGTGATCTGCCCGCCTCAGCCTCCCAAAGTGCTGGGATTACAGGCGTGAGTCACCGCTCCCAGGCCTGAACCAGAGTTTTTTAAAAACATGATATCTTCAACAAAGGAGAAATCCAGGGTACGAATCAATGAGCATGGGATGTCGACAGGTTCAGGAGTGCGTGTCCAGGGGTAAAATACAGGCCCAGCTCCCCTGTAGCTATCTTCCTCCTACCCCTCAGGCAATAGCAGTCCTTGCATTCTTATATTGTCTTGTCATTTTATGAAATTTGTCATTTCAATCATTTTTAAGTGTACAATTATGTGGCCTTCAGGGCATTCACGATGTTGTCATACTGTATATTTCTAGGAAATTATCATCCCAAACAGAAACTCAGTAGTCCTTAAGCAAAGACTCCCAATACCCTCTCCTCCCTGCCCCAGCTTGAGCAGTCTTGCTGGATCTCACGTCACACTATTTAATAGCAGCCCAGGAAACAACAAGAACAAACAAACAAAAACCCTTACCACATGTGAGACCAATATAATTAGTTGTATAATGGTGAAGTTAATGAGTACTTTGCAATCCCCAGGCTTAGAAAACTATGGAGGCAGCTAAGTGAGGGGCCTCAAGGGACAGCCCTGGTGATACTGGGAGTCCTGTGAGTATCATGGGGCACTCCTGTCTCAGCCACTGCCTCCCCAGGTCACTGGATGCCCATGCGTATAGGAGTGGGAGGTGTGAGGATGGGGACTGCAAGGACTCTACCTGCACAGGGATAGACCCTCATGGGGCAGGGCATCACTTGCTTTTGACAGCTTCCCAGTGGATTCTAAAACAGAGACACATTTGAGGACCCCAAGGCAGAGCATTTGTCATTCTTGTGTTCTTTAGTGGGAATAACCTCAGACCTTCCTGGGCACTAGTGAGGTCTAAGTCAGACAGAACTTGGAAGCCTTCCAGCAAAATGCATATCAAGATGCTCAATACATAGAAACTTTTATTCATTGTAAGCATTATAGTAATGGTTGCTACAGTTTGCAGAGTGCTAAGATTTTCTTGAGTATTAATTAATTTAGTGTGTTCTTACAACAATACTATGATATGCATCCTGTAACACAGAAAGGCAAACTAACGATAAAAGGGATGTCTATGCATGTGGGTGCATGTGTGTATGAGGGTTTAATGTAAGGCATGGGTATTTGAGAGGGCTTTGCAGAGGAAGAAATAAGCGAAGTGAATTCTATAGATGGGGTTGTCAGATGTCTTAGGCAGGGAAGGCTACAGAGGCAAAGGAAAACACATTAGCCCCGGTGGAAGGATGTGAGTTATGTGATACATAAGAAATGAAATATAAACAACTGCGACTGATTACAGAGTACCTGGGGGGAAAAGGAGATGAGAGGGCAGGGGCTGGCAAAAACAGGTGTTGGAAGCCCTTGTGTGCAATGCAAGGGTGTGGACTTGCTCCTCCAGCAAGTGTTCCTCTGTGGTTTTCTCCCAGTGTTTCGAGAGCTCCGTGAACCCCGGTTTGCTATGCACAGTGTGTAGACTGAACTGGTAACGGGTTTCACAAACTTAGGTTCAGTTTATAAGCACACCTATTTTCTGGTGTGATATTTAAAATACATATTTATTGATGGGTGCCGCACACCAACATGGCACAAGTATACATATGTAACAAACCTGCACGTTATGCACATGTACCCTAGAACTTAGAGTATAAAAAAAGAAAAAAAAAAGAAATGTGCAAAAACAAAAACAAAACAAAAAATACATATTTATTTTACAAGCAAGGTTCAATTAATAATAACTTATCTACTATTGTTCCAAGTGTGTAAATATTACTATTATCATATGAAGGTAGGTTTAGGGTAAAAATAAGTTCCCTTACTTAAAACCCTTGAGAACAAGGAGCCCTCTGGTTATGCACATTTGTGGAAAAGAAGACAGAATCACGTTTTAATTTTAGGAGATTCACTTTGACATGGATAAGGAGAACGTATTGCAGCAGGGCTTCACAGAGCCTAGGAGACAATTTAGGAGATTTCAATCTAAGTTGTGAAGGACGCAGACCAGACTGTGATGGTTACTACATGATAGGAAAAAAGATTTGCAGAGGTGATGCTGTAGCCATGGAGGGAATAAAACTTACTGCACGGCTAGAAGGCAGTAGGAAGGGGAGACGTTTTTGGCTGATTCATGTTCCCCCCAAAAAACATCTACAGCCTAATCCCTGAAATCTGTGACTGTTCCATTACATGAAAAAAAGCACTTTGCATACGTGATCAAGTTAAAGATGATGAGACAGGGACATTATTCTAAATAATCTGGTGGTCCCTAAACCCAACCTCTGTACTTTGTAATTAAAAGGCAGAGAAGGATTTGACATGGAAATAACAACAGAAAAAAAACTATCATGGAGAAAGAGGTTACAGTGATGTGGCCACAGGACCAGGACAGTCAGCAGCCCAGAAGCCATTAGCAGCCCTTCGTGATCTCTCCCTGAGAGCCCCCAGAGGGAGCAGAGTCCTGCTGCCCCCTAGCCTCCCAGCAGGGATGTTAATGTTGGGCTTCTGATCCCCAGAGGTGTCAGAAAATCAGTTGTTTTAAGCCACCAAGCTTGCAGATGTTTGTTCCAGCAGCCACAGGACACCAAGAAGCTGTTGGGTCTCCCTGTGTCCTGGTTAGGAGACTTGCTGGGTGGGTGCATTAGCCTGGATGGGCTCATGGAAGGGAGAGCAGGCTGTGGGAGGACGCTGTGCTCAGTTTCACATCCTGCTCCTGGAATGACTGTAGAGTGCACGCTTGGAGCTGTCCAGTTGGCAGGGGGTGCTGGTCTCTGGAGCTCTTGGGAGAGCTGGAGAGATAGAATTTGCCTCAGGTGCTGGTGAGGGTGCAGACACTGAGGAGCGCCCTGAGTGTGGGGAGTGAAAAAATGTGAACTCCATGTTGAAACCTGGAGATGCTCCCAACTTGTGATAAATTAGGAAATAAACATGACGGGGCAGAGAAACCATAGTGCAGAGGTGGCACCGAGCAGGCTGACTTTCGGTCCTAAAGGACATCACACTAGGGCCACTGCTGGGTGGGAACCCCAGGCCTGGACACCCAGGCAGGCTGGGGGTTCCCTCAGTACAAGGCCATCAGAAACGTTGTAATTCCTGTGTCCTCCTTAACATGGTTTTCATTTAGGGCCACAGGATAAGGAATGGCTAAGGAATACAGGATGATTCCTATCAAATATTTCCCTCTGGGATGCCTGGACTCCGGCCCCATTGGTAACAGGACCTGGTTCTCTGGAGCTAATTATCACCCACAACAAAAGGCCGTTCCCCTATAAAAGCCACCCTTGACTCAAGGCCTGAGACTGCAGGATCATAACAAGACCAGTGGAGACCTGCAGGGCAAGTGATTTATTAGAGCAAGACGTTGAAACCTTTACATTCTGCAGTGACGATCAGGGTATCATTGAAAGATGGTGGAAACTAGCATTAAAAAGTTTTTACATCTCAGCGATCACATTTCTCTGCTATTTTTTCCTGAAATAGAAAAGGAAAGAAAGGAAGGTGAGGTTGGTCATGTGGCTCCTGGAGACAACATGTTAACATCCAAGTGGCCGATGGAATTCTGCTCCCAAAGACAATTGGAAGGGCAGAGGCAGGAACCCAGTGTGTGGGGGAAACCAGGGCCTAGACCTGGGGACTTCACAGCATGCATGCCGGTGAGGGAGCAGCCTTTCCTTGCCAGGCCAATAGCCCTGGGGGCACCCAAGTGTGAGGCCCCGGGTCCTCACGGAGGGGGAAAGAAGGGGTGGACAGAGCAGCCACAGGTTACTGTCTGGGCTGTCCCAGGACTTGGAGTCTCCTGTTTCCTGCAATGAGGGACCCAGGGCTGAGAGGCTGGTAGGGCTGAGAGGGCCTCTGGGAAGCTTGGCTTCCAGGAGACTCCAGCCTCCCCATGTGGGAATTCTGCCTCAGGACCCGAGCACCCCTCAGTCCTGACCCTGCACCTTCCATGAGCATTTGCAGCTAAACCTCAGGACAGCAACCCAGAGGCAGCCAGGCTGAGAGGTCCCTGGAAAACCTCTGATTTCTTGAGAAAGACAAAGTGAGAGCATCCCACTTCCATGGCACTGCAGGAGGTGGAGTAGCGAGGGTCTTGGCCCACAGGCCATGGTCAGGAGAGCATCGTGAGTGAGGAGGGGAGCGTGGAGTCTGAGGAGCTGGGAGGAGCTCCTTCCTGGCTCTGCAGAAGCTGCAGAGAAGCCAAGCCCTCCAGTGCTGCCTCTGCAGGAGCCTCTGCTCTAGGTCCCTCCCTGCCTTCCTCTCCCTGTTCAAGGCTCCCACACTCCCCAGTACATTCCACAGTGACTGTGTGAGGGCAGCTCGGCCTCAGGAAAGTCCCCAGGTGGAGAGGTAGTCATACTTGGCCCTTCACCACCCCTGCCTGGGCCCGGGCTCACTCCCCATGTCCTCAGCACACTCTGGGGACATGGCATCCAGGCAGGTGACCTGAGGAGGGGGAACATGCAGGAGGCTGTGCGCAGCGCAGTTGAATTCTGCAGGTGAAATGGAAGCACCCACCCTGTGGCCCTGAGTGACTCTCTCAAGCAGTGAACAGCAAGGCAGGTGCCCCACCACCTGTGTCCCCCGCAGAGCAGCAAGCTGACCTCACTTCATACTGTGCTGCTGACCAGAAGCCTCGACACGAAAAAAGAAAAAGGTGGGTGGATCACCTGAGGTCAGGAGTTTGAGACCAGCCTGGCCAACATGGTGAAACCCCGTCTCTACTAAAAACACAAAAATTAGCTGGACGTGGTGGCAGGCGCCTTTAATCCCAGCTACTTGGGAGGCTGGCGCACAAGAATCACTTGAACCTGGGAGACAGAGGTTGCAGTGAGTCAAAAAAAAGAAAAGAAAGAAATTACCTGGACTTTTTCAATTAAAAGATGTTTCTCAAGCGATATCTGATCTGTGCATTTCTTCACTTCCAAAATGGCTGCTACAGCTTCTGGAGGTGCATCATATTTGGCAAGTTTTAACTTGAACACAGGTTCATTAATGAATAAGAAGCCTGAGATCTCAGAAAAAAGAGCTGGGCAGACCACAGCATTGGCTGCAACACAAGAATAAAAATACTCTTTATGTTAGAAAAAGTCGATTTTTTTTCATGGCTGCCTAATGGCTACCAGACATCACCCCCTGGGATCCGTGTTTCCACACCGTTATTGTGCTGATGACACTGCCAGACCTTCCCGGTGTGATTTCCTCAAGGTCACACAAACAAAGAGAAGAGGTTCGTACCTACAGCTAGACTCTCTTTTATTTTTATTTTTTTCTTTTTTTTGAGATAGAGTTTCGGTCTTGTTGCCCAGGCCAGAGTGCAATGGCGTGATCTTGGCTCACCGCAACCTCCACCTCCCAGATTCAAGCGATTCTCTTGCCTCAGCCTCCTGAGTAACTGGGATTACAGGCATGCGCCACCATGCCCGGCTAATTTTGTATTTTTAGTAAAGATGGGGTTCCTCCACGTTGGTCAGGCTGGTCTCGAACTCCTGACCTCAGGTGATCCGCCCGCCTCGTCTCTCAAAGCACTGGGATTACAGGCATGAGCCACCGCACTCAGCCTTTTTTTTTTTTTTTTTTCCGAGACAGAATATCACTTTCTTAGGCTGGAATGCAGTGGCACAATCTCGGCTTAGTGCAACTTCAGCCTCCTGGGCTCAAGCGATCCTCCCACCTCAGCCCCCCAAGTAGCTGAAACTACAGGTGAATGCCACCATGCCCAGCTAATTTTTTTTTTGTGGGCTATTTATTTATCTATTTATTGTAAATACTGGGTATCGCCGTGTTGCCTGGTCTTAAACTTCTGAGCTCAAGCGATCCGCCCGCCTCGGCTTCCTGAAGTGTTAAAATTACATGACTGACACCTAGTGTTAAAATCTAGGTGTGAGCCATGATGCCTGGCCCACAGCTAGATTTTGACAGCCTTAATCTTACTCCATTCCCATAGCCATTCCCAGAGCCATGGCAGAAGCTCTAACCACCAGTGATTGGAGGAGGCTGGTCAGGGAGGGTGAGCATTGTGCCAAAGGTCAAATGGCTGGGAAGTGGCAAAGCCCAGATTCACCCCAGACCTCACATTACGTCCTCTGACACAGATCCTATCCAGGAGCGAAGCTCGGGCAGAAGAATTCCTAACATTTTCCTGCATTTATATTTTATAAAATTTCCTAGGTGCTGGGGAGAAGAAATAGCCCTGAGCTTTCTGAGAGGCTCATTCAACAAGCACAGAAAAAGGTCTGGTGTTTTGGTTTAGTGAAGACTCCTACTCCAGCCCGAATGAGTGGCCTCGGCTCGGAGGAGGGTGCTTCCCAGGGGCTGGTGCTGGACTCATGACTGATGTACTCACCCTGGTAGCAGCAAAGGGCCAGCGTGACCAGCAGGAGACACACCGACAGCCTCATGGTGGCTTATTCTGCTGTGAGCTCAGCTTTCACAAACGATGAGAAATTTGGACTCGACCCCAGAGCAAGCTTTCTGTGATGTGTAGCCACCTACATCTTATCTTAGGGCTGATCTGATGAATAAATATCCCAACTTTTTCCAAATTAGCCGGGCATGGTGGTGGGCGCTTATAGTCCCAGCTACTTGGGAGGCTGAGGCAGGAGAATCGCTTGAGAGGCGGAGGTTGCAGTGAGTCAAGATCATGCCACCGCACTCCAGCCTGGGCAACAGAGAGAGACTCTGTCTCAAAAAAAATAAAGAATTTGTTTCAAAAAAAAAAAAAAAATGTGTGGAAGGAGCCCAGACAATAGCATGAGAGAAGTCGACACAGTATAAACAAAGTGGCTTGTGAAGAACATCAGGTAGCCTGGTGAACCTGAAACAGACAGGTGAACATGGTATAATAAAGAAGGGTTTGTGGCTGGAGAACAGGATGGGCCAAATTCAGTGGAGCTTGCTTGCACTTTCCTCTGTGGAAAGTGGAATGGGTGGGAGAGATGAGACACTTTCAGATTTTGTTACCCCACTGCATCTTTTTTTTTTTTTTTTTTTTGGTGATTTTAAATCTCAGGTCAAAATAACAGACTTTTCATATCCTTTAGGATAGCTGCTATAAAACAGACACACAAGCTAACTAACAAATTTGAAAATAACATTGTGACAAGGAAGTGCAGAGGTAGCAACCTTAGTGCTCTCTTAGTGGGAATGTAAAATAGTTCAGCCATCATTGAAGAGTATAGGGGCCTCTCAAATTAAAACAGAAAATATCATAGGATCAAGGAATTTCTCCTCTGATGATATGGCCACAAGTACTGAAATCAGGATATTGTAGATATATCGCATGGGCATGTCCTTAAGGATACTATTCACATATGTGAAGAAGGGGAACCAACCCAGTGTTCATCCCCAGATGAATGGATGAAGCAAATCTGGGTATTCATGGAATGGAATCTTATTCAGACTCTAAAGGAAGGAAAATCCAGACACAGGCTGTAGAACTCAATATAGATGGACTACAGTACATTATGCTATATGAAGTAATCCAGTCACAAACACAAATATAGTATGATTCCACTTATGTGTGGTATCTACAGTATCCAAATCCATAGAAACAGAAGTTTGAATAGTGGTTTTCAGAGGCTTTTGGGGGAAAAGATATTGGGAGGTATTGTTTAATGGTAGAGGATTTCAGGTTTCCAAAAAAGTTGCACAATAAAGTGAATGTACTGAATACCGCTGAGGTGCATGACAAGTCGTAAGATGGTACATTTGTAATGTACCAAATGTAAGACAGTATGTTTTACATTTTCGTATCACAATGAAAAAAAATTTTAATCACCTGGGCTTGAAGTAAAAGTCACACCTTCCAAGCACCTGAATCTTGAGCTACCTGCTTCTGTAAAGCCAAGGATTTACAGAAGGCCAAGAAGGCCTTGAGCACATTCTCTTTCCTAAGCCCTTACTTTCTGTCGACTCATTCATTCAACCAACAAACCATTTTTATCCTTGATCACACAAACATTGCCTTGAGTTTATAGAATGGAACATCCAACAAAAATCCAGTCACCAAACTAGCCGTGAGCTGATTCTTCTTGGAAACATGCAGGCCCAGAGGGTTGCAAAAACTTCTGTAGTTAATGAGAATAGTGCTAATAAAGAGAGTAGTAATAGTTTTCAGTTTGTATATCTATACCTGCAAAACACAATTTATCATATTCACATTCTTGTTACAAAAGTGTAATATATAAACTATTACATTTCCAATAATATAGTTGAGGCAACTGACTTGCAGAAATAAGAAACCCATCCAGAGTTGCACAGTTTAAAAGCCAGAAGGTCTAACTTAGGTATTGATGGTGTATGAGTTGTGAAGTAGCGAGGTGGTTCTCTCAGTCCAAAATCTGGCACTGTTTACATGTGAGGTGGGCTGGAGGCAGAGGCAGATGGCAGAGGAGACAGTGTGGCAGTTTCTTCCTAAACTGAACATATTCTCAGCACAAATTCCAGTAAGTGTGCTCCTTGATATTAACCTAAATTAGTTGAAGTTTAGTTTCCATACAAAAATGTGGACACAGATATTCAAAGAAGCTTGATTGAAAATCATCAAAAGAGGAAGCAACTGAGAAGTCCTTTAATACGTGCAGAGATTATTAACCTTTGGTACCTACAGGCAGAAGAATATGATTCACCACCAAGAAGTAATGAGCTATTATGCCATGAAAAGAAAAAAAGGAATCTCAAATGCTTATAACTAAGTGAAAGAAGCCAATCTGAAAGGGTTGCCTACTGTAGGATTCCAACCATATGACATTCTGAAAAGCACATATGGAAATGAAGGTCTGTTAATGACTAACATTCATGGGGAGGGAATCATGAAAAGGGAGAGCACGGGGGATTTTTAGGGCAGAGAAACAATTCTGAATTTTTAAAAATATTTTATTTTCATAGATTTTTGGGAAACAGGTAGTATTTGGTTATATGAGTAAGTTCTTTAGCAGTGATTTGTGTGATTTTGGTGCACCCATCATCCAAGTAGCATACACTGAACTCAATTTATAGTCTTTTATCACTCACCCCCTTCCCACCATTTCCCCCAAGTCCCCAAAGTTCTTTGTATTATTCTTATGCTTCTGCATCCTAATAGTTGAGCTCCCACTTATGAGTGAGTACATGTAATGTTTGGTTTTTCATTCCTAAGTTACTTCTCTTAGAATAATGGTTTCCAGTTCTATCCAGGTTGCTGCTAATGTCATTCTTTCCTTTTTATGGCTGCGTAGTACCCCATTATATATGCATACTACAATTTCTTGAATCACTTGTTGATTGATGGGCATTTTGGCTGGTTGTATGTTTTTGCAGTCCTAATTGTGCTGCTACAAAAATGCCTGTGCAAGGATCTTTTCCATATAATGACTTCTTTTCCTCTGGGTAGATACCCAGTAGTAGGATTGCTGGATCAAACGGTAGTTCTACTTCTGGTTATTTAAGGAATATCTACACTGTTTCCCATAGTGGTTGTACTTGTTTGCATTCCCATCAGCAGTGTAGAAGTGTTCCCTTTTCACTACATCTCTGAACAACATCTTTTGGTTCTTTTTGATTTTTTGAATCATTATGGTCTTAATATATTATGGCCCTTCTTGCAGTAGTAAGGTGGTATTGCATTGTGGTTTTGATGTGCATTTCCCTGATCATTAGTGACGTTGAGTATTTTTTCATGTTTGTTGGGCTTTGTATATGTTCTTTCTAGAATTGTCTATTCCTGTCCTTAGCCTCTTTTTTGATGGGATTGTTTGTTTTTTCCTTGCTAATTTGTTTGAGTTCCTTGTAGATTCTGGATATTAGTTTTTTGTTGGATGTATAGATTGAGAAGATTTTCTCCTCTGTGGGTTTCTGTTTACTCTGCTGACTGTTTCCTTTGCTATGCGGAAGCTCTTTAGTTCAATTAAATCCCACCTATTTATCTTTGTTTTTATTGCATTTGCCTTTGGGTTCTTGCTCCTGAAATCTTTGCCTAAGCAAATGTCTAGAAGGGTTTTTCCGATGTTATCTTATACAATGGTTACAGTTTCAGGTCCTAGATTTGAGTCCTTGATCCATCTTGAGTTGCTTTTCATATAAGATGAGAGATGAGGATCCAGTTTCAGTCTCCTACATGTGGCTTGCCAATTATCCCAGCACCATTTGTTGAATAGAGTGCCCTGTGATGGTATATACAGGTCATTACACATTTCTCAGAAATTATAGAATGTAGGACAGCAAGAGGGAACTTTAACATAAGCTGTGCACTTTGGATGAAAATAATTTGTCCAGGTGAGTTCATCAATTATGTATGTCACTCTGGGTTAGGCTTTGAATAATGAGGGAGGCTGTACCTGTGCAGGGGCAGGAGTTATATGTGAACTCTGTATTTTCTACTCAATCTTTTCTGTAAACCTGGATGTACTCCAAAGGAATAGTGTGTTAAAAAAAAGAATGATGCAAATTGCAAAAAAAATGATTTTCACACGAGAAGAAAAATCCTTATTGAAAAAAGCCAAATCAATGAATTGTACAATAATATAGATAGCTGATCAATTTTGGTGAAAATCTAAGGCAATCAACTAAAAACTATTAAAAGAAATAAGAGTACATGAAGTTAGCTAAATACAAGTTAAGAAAATGAAAAAGGGAATTGCTTTCCTGCAAGCTAGCTACGCCACTACACACCATAATGAAGAAATGGTACCACTGACAATAATATAAACAGCAGCCACAAAAATATATTAATAGCTGCCTGAGTGGAGATATACAAGCCTCCAGAAATAGATTCATGAAACTTTTGTCACGATATCAAAAGGAAATCTAGATAAATGGATGCCCACACCTGGTTTCTAGAGGAAACAGTGTAAAATTTAAAGATGTCAACTATGCTCTGTTCTATAAATTCGAAGTTGCTTCTAACAAAATTTTGTTTTAACTTTTATTCTAGGTTTGGGGTTCATATCAGTTGGTCAAGTGGTATCATGGAGGTTTGTTGTACATATTATTTATCACTCTGGTGTTAAGCCTAGTACCTAATATTATTTTTTTCTGATCCTGTCCCTCCATCCACCCTCCATGCTCAAGTCGGCCCCACTGTCTGTTGTTGCCCTCTATGTGTCTACGTGCTCGCATCATTTAGCTCCCACTTACAAGTAAGAACATGTAGTATTTGTTTTCGTTCCCTTCATTAGTTTGCTAAGGATAATGGCCTCCAGCTCCATCCATGTTCCTGGGAAAAGACATGATCTCATTCTTTTTAATGGCTTCATAGTATTTCATGGTGTATATGTACCACATTTTCTTTATCCAGTCTGCCATTGATAGACATTTAGGTTGGTTCCATGTCTTTGCTATTGTGAATAGTGCTGCAATGAACATAAGCATGCTTGTGTCATTATGGTAGAATGCTTTATATTCGGCCGGACGCGGTGGCTCAAGCCTGTAATCCCAGCACTTTGGGAGGCCGAGACGGGCGGATCACGAGGTCAGGAGATCGAGACCATCCTGGCTAACACGGTGAAACCCCGTCTCTACTAAAAATACAAAAACTAGCCGGGCGAAGTGGCGGGCGCCTGTAGTCCCAGCTACTCGGGAGGCTGAGGCAGGAGAATGGCGTAAACTCGGGAGGCGGAGCTTGCAGTGAGCTGAGATCTGGCCACTGCACTCCAGTCCGGGCGACAGAGCGAGACTCCGCCTCAAAAAAAAAAAAAAAAAAAAAAAAAAAAAAAAAGAATGCTTTATATTCCTTTAGGTTTATACCCAGTAATGGGATTGCTAGGTCAAGTGGTAGTTCTGTTTTTAGCTCTTTGAGGAATTGCCACACTGATTTCTATAATGGCTAAACTCATTATAAGTGTATAAGCAACAGTGTATAAGCATTCCCTTTTCTCTACAGCCTTGTTGGCCTCTGTCTAACAGAATCTTACTAGGGCAGTTTGATGTTTTGTTTACTTCTGAAGTGCTGTTTGAATCTTTCAGAATTAGAACATATCCATTGATTGAGGAATGAGGAGAGGCCCAGTTTTGGGACCAGACTTGCTGGGCTTAAGCTAAGCTCTGGTATTTTCTACTCATGAGCTTTGCAGCAAGTGGCTTAGCTTTGCAGAAATAGTTTCCTTAGTTTTACCACTCAGGTGGTAAAAGCAGTGCCTACCTCACAGGATTTACATAAGGAATAAATGAATTAATGGAGGAAAATACACATCACAGCATCTGAGCACTAAAATGTCAATTCCTACAGTTATGTAACCAAAGGAGATAATATAGATGATTAAGTAAAAAATAATCACCTCTTTCTCAACACAAAATGTCAAACAGAATCTAACCCATTCTGCTAACAAGGAATGTTTACGCACCCTAAGGGTTAACAAAGAGTGCTACAGAACCTGGTTCTGGCTCTGTTGGGATCTTCCACAGTTAAGATCATTACTTTTCAAATTTATTGTTTTATGATTACATCAGAGTGACTATTATTATGATATTGTTAATATTCTTAATGATGTGTCTTGGACCTAAGTCTACATGTGGGTGTGGGTGTGGGTGGAGTAAATATTGGACTACTGTCCTCACCAGGATGTGTTGGTCCCAGTGTGCTTCTGCCTGAGGTTACTACCCAGCAATTCTCTAGGGATTGGTTTTCAGACTGGTGATCAGCTTCCTAGAAGATGAAAATTTTAGAGGATCAATCAAGATCCTAGTGTCCAAGTACTTTGGCCATACATTTATCAGGTGATCACCATGGTTCTCAATTTGTACCTCCTCTTCCACATAAAGGAATCCCAGATGGAGAACTAGGTGGTAGAGAACTGGACCCAGTCCTCACACCTCTTCTTGACCATCCCCACAGTCCATAAGATGTGCTGGTCCACCCTTGAGGTACCTGCGTGTCTTTGTTATTCAGCCCTTCATGTGAATAAAACACATGAGGACAGCAAACCAGAATCACATCTGAGGTACCATGTCAAAAGAGGATGTTTGAGTCCCCTGCAAAAACAGGTGCCACTTAGGATGAAGAAATTAAGTAGATTTTCTTGATCTTGTTCTAGAGAGAAAAGCAGTTGCCCTGTGGTATCTGCAACAGATGTAATGACGTGTTTCATAAATTTTGGAAGGACTGCATAGAGAAGCAGAACAAATAACCTCAGGATATGTGAGATAAACCAGGAAACTGATGACCCGCTCTTCACTGTGGGTTTCTAGGGACAGTTGGCTTTGGTGAACTTGACAGTTTGCTCACTAGAAAGACCTTTCTTTGCCAATAGTCCATTGCACTGAAACAGACAACAAAAATTTTTTGTACCAGGTGTTGTTGAGCCCCTTAATGTCATTAACTCTGTTACTTTGTGCACACCTAGCTTTAGCTTTCTTGAAATCTCTGACTGTAGGTCAGCCACTCTTTGGCTCTAACACATAAATTTGCAGAAATTTTTCCTACCCCAGGATGACCTAGTACTGGCCCAATAAGTCTTGTGTGGTCGTTATTCTATGTATTTATTGAACTAATTAAGTCTTGTTTATTATAATCTAGGGAACAAACTTACCAGCTATTAATACTTTGATAAGTCAGACAAATGGCCTCCAAATGGCTGAAAAATGAAGACCGAGATGCTAGATTACAATCATGGGATGCCAGTTTTCTTAATGCTGGATTTACTTTTTATTTGTATCCCTCATTGGTAACATAAAAGCCGTTGTGTTTTACATCTCAGAACCTCAGGGAAGCTGGCTCCTTGTTCTCCAGTGCAAAGCACTGCTGGGTCACTGAAAGGTGAGGGGAGGCAGAAGTCATGTTTCTTTGTTTCTCACATTGCTCCTTGTACTGATTGTGGCGGCAGAGCATGCAGCACCCAGCAGCCCAGAAAAGCAGAGTGCAGTGAGATGGCTGTTATTCCTGCTGAGGTGGCTCAGCTTCCTAGAAGATGAAAAAATTTAGAGGATCAATCAAGATCCTAGTGTCCAAGTACTTTGGCCATACATTTATCAGGTGGTCACTGTGGTTCTCAATTTGTACCTCCTCTTCCACATAAAGGAATCCCAGATGGAGAACTTGGTGGCAGAGACCTGGATCAGGTCCTCACACCTCTTCTTGCCCAACCCCACAGTCTATGTTTCACACTGACTATTTTTCACACTGACTGCCGGTTAGAGAAAAGTTAATGAATCACAGAACTGTAAGACCTTAAGGTTTTACATTCTCTGGATAAACACCCTGACAGCTTCAAAAGCATGCGGTCAGCACTATTTACCAATACGTCAGGTATTTTGCTAACATATGTTTCCTTTCATAGTTGACACTACATAATAGATTGTGATGCTGTCTCATTCAGCCTGATCACCTGACCTTCTGACTTCATGCACCTAAAGAAATCCAGTGATCCAATTTTACCCATCCTTTGTGGTGAAAAATCCCATGTTGAGGAAGGACAGAAGAAACTGGAATGAGGTCACTGTCTTTATCTGAGATTTCTGCTCTCATCCTTTCCTGTGTTGAGTCTCAATAATTATCCATGTCCTATCCTAAACCTCATTTTCTCTTGACCAGAAATAGCTCCTCTATCTAAGGTTTTATCCTCCAATGCATGTCTGTACTTCAGTTTCCCCTAGTCTTATTTCTATGTAGATTTCATATAGAAATTCTGTGTATATTTCATATAATGGAGGTGTCTAAAATAAGACAATAATGACAGAAGAGATCATGACTTGTAGAGCAATATTAAAACCATCAGTACTTGTTGTCAAGATCATTTTTTCTAAAAGAGAAAATAAAAATGTTATATATGCATCAAAATGTGGGCAGCAAGTCACCCAGGTGCCAAGGCAAGAGATCGAGGGCGCGAGTTGTTCCAGTATAATAAAATATATAAAATAAGAAGACTTATACTAGATATAGATAATAGATATGAGTATATATGAATATCATTAATCATTAGTTTGTAGCAATTACTCTTTATTCCAATATTATAATAATCCTCTCTCTATAATCATAACCTAGGAAAAGCCAGGCTATACAGAGATGGGAGTTGAGGGGACATAGTGAGGAGTGACCGGAAGACAAGAGGGCGAGTCCTCTGTCACGCCCTGACAGGGCCACTAGAGGGCTCCTTGGTCTAGCAGTAACGCCAGAGCCTGAGAAAGCAGCACAAGGAAACAGGCTCAGCATGGAAGGTGTGAAAGGTTTTGGGCAGACCTATTATCTTCCTCATCTTCTTACATCCCTAGTGACATAAACTCAGAAAGATGATGGTGCAGGATCTAGAGTTTTCAATTCTGGAAGAAAACACAGGCTCTGAAATGTCCTGTATGCCCTGCAACTTCTACGTCTCCCCTCCCCAGCCCAGAAAAGCTAAACTTCATGCAACCTCAGTTAATGAGAAGTCTGGAGAAATAAAATACTCTGATTTAGTGAAGCATATCGAATATTATTTGGTTTTTCTTGGTTCAAAGTTATGCAATGCTTCACAATTATCATTCAGAACATCATATAAGATTTCCAAGTATTTTAGGTGAATGGGTCTAGAACATTGTCCATTAGCTCTGTTGACTCTAACTGCAGTAACAAAGAATGTAAAATGGAACCAATTGTTCACGAAGAGATCTGGGGTGGCAGCCCTGGTGGGGCATGGGAAAGAGCTCAGGACTTGGATTCCCATGAGCTGGTTGAGCTCTCAACTCTACAATTTTCTGTTTAGTTGCCTAGGAGATTGTTACCTTTTCATCCATCTGTACCTACTTTGGTAGCAAATGAGACAGGATATGTGATCCAGCTTTGTGAATTGCACAAGAGACACTACTTATGGGACCTATTAGTGCTGATTCCAGCAGCCGGGGCTTTTTCCTCCCACTGGGTCTTCAGTGCTGGAAGGAGACTCCAGGGGGTGTGAGTTCTCCTCCTCAGTCTGTTTTGAGCCTGAAGGAGCTGGGAGCCAAAGGGTATCCCAGAAAGACCCAGATCAACTCTGAGAATACAGAGTGGGCCCCACAGGGTGAGAGACACTGGGTCACACTCTGCAGTCTGGGACTTCTGTCCTGGGAAGTTCTCCATTTCCTTCCACATTCAAGGACACCCATGATTGTTTCATGGTTTCTGGATGCTGATGTCGTGGGGTCATCATACATCTCTCCCTCTCTCGAACCACTACAGTGGCTAATTCCAATATTCAATTGTGAGACTCATCCTGGTGTCCATGGTCACTGTGACCATGGTGGGACCCTGAGTACAATGAAATTCTTTTTTTTTTTTTTTTTTGAGAGAATGTTTATTTATTTATTTTTATTATTATTTTTTAATTATACTTTAAGTTCTAGGGTACACGTGCACAACGTGCAGGTTTGTTACATATGTATACATGTGCCATGTTGGTGTGCTGCACCCATTAACTCATCATTTACATTAGGTATGTCTCCTAATGCTATCCCTCCCCCTCTCTCCTCCCCACAATAGGCCCCAGTGTGTGATGTTCCCCTTCCTGTGTCCAATTCCCACCTATGAGTGAGAACATACAGTGTTTGGTTTTCTGTTCTTGTGATAGCTTGCTGAGAATGATGGTTTCCAGCTGCACCCATGTCCCTACAAAGGACACGAACTAATCCATTTTTATGGCTGCATAGTATTCCATGGTGTATATGTGCCACATTTTCTTAATCCAGTCTGTCACTGATGGACATTTGGGTTGATTCCAAGTCTTTGCTATTGTGAATAGTGCCACAATAAACACACGTGTGCATGTGTCTTTATAGCAGCATTTTTATAATCCTTTGGGTATATATCCAGTAATGGAATGGCTGGCTCAAATGGTATTTCTAGTTCTAGATCCTTGAGGAATCATCACACTGTTTTCCACAATGGTTGAACTAGTTTACAGTCCCACCAACAGTGTAAAAGTGTTCCTATTTCACCACATCCTCTCCAGCACCTGTTGTTTCCTGACTTTTTAATGATTGCCATTCTAACTGGTGTGAGATGGTATCTCACTCTGGTTTTGATTTGCATTTCTCTGACGGCGAGCGATGATGAGCATTTTTTCATGTGTCTGTTGGCTGTATAAATGTCTTCTTTTGAGAAGTGTCTGTTCATATCCTTTGCCCACTTTTTGATGGGGTTGTTAGTTTTTTTCTTGTAAATTTGTTTGAGTTCTTTGTAGGTTCTGGATATTAGCCCTTTGTCAGATGAGTAGATTGCAAAAATTTTCTCCCATTCGGTAGGTTGCCTGTTCACTTTGATGGTAGTTTCTTTTGCTGTGCAGAAGCTCTTTAGTTTAATTAGATCCCATTTGTCAATTCTGGCTTTTGTTGCCATTGCTTTTGGTGTTTTAGACATGAAGTCCTTGCCAATGCCTATGTCCTGAATAGTATTACCTAGGTTTTCTTCTAGGGTTTTTATGGTTTTAGGTCTAACATTTAAGTCTCTAATCCATCTTGAAATAATTTTTGTATAAGGAGTAAGGAAAGGATCTAGTTTCAGCTTTCTACTTATGGCTAGCCAATTTTCCCAGCACCATTTATTAAATAGGGAATCCTTTCCCCATTTCTTGTTTTTGTCAGGTTTGTCAAAGATCAGATGGTTGCAGATGTGTGGTATTATTTCTGAGGCCTCTGTTCTGTTCCATTGGTCTATATCTCTGTTTTGGTACCAGTACCATGCTGTTTTGGTTACTGTAGCCTTGTAGTATAGTTTGAAGTCAGGTAGTGTAATGCCTCCAGCTTTGTTCTTTTGGCTTAGGATTATCTTGGCAATGCAGGCTCTTTTTTGGTTCCATATGAACTTTAAAGCAGTCTTTTTCCAATTCTGTGAAGAAAGTCATTGGTAGCTTAGTGGGGATGGCATTGAATCTATGAATTACCTTGGGCAGTATTGCCATTTTCACGATATTGATTCTTCCTATCCATGAGCATGGTATGTTCTTCCATTTGTTTGTGTCTTCTTTTATTTCACTGAGCAGTGGTTTGTAGTTCTCCTTGAAGAGGTCCTTTACATTCCTTGTAAGTTGGATTCCTAGGTATTTTATTCTCTTTGAAGCAATTGTGAATGGGAGTTCATTCATGATTTGGCTCTGTGTTTGCCTGTTATTGGTGTTTAAGAATGCTTGTGATTTTTGCACATGGATTTTGTATCCTCAGACTTTGCTAAAGTTGCTTATCTGCTTAAGGAGATTTTGGGCTGAGACGGGTGGGGTTTTCTAAATATACAATCATGTCATCTGCAAACAGGGACAATTTGACTTCTTCTTTTCCGAATTGAATACCCTTTATTTCTTTCTCTTGCCTGATTGCCCTAGCCAGAACTTCCGACACTATGTTGAATAGGAGTGGTGAGAGAGGGCATCCCTGTCTTGTGCCAGTTTTCAAAGGGAATGCTTCCAGTTTTTGCCCATTCAGTATGATATTGGCTGTGGGTTTGTCATAAATAGCTCTTATTATTTTGAGATATGTTCCATCAATACTGAATTTATTGAGAGTTTTTAGCATGAAGCGCTGTTGAATTTTGTCAAAGGCCTTTTCTGCGTCTATTGAGATAATCATGTGGTTTTTGTCTTTGGTTCTGTTTATATGCTGGAATACGTTTCTTAATTTGTGTATGTTGAACCAGCCTTGCATCCCAGGGACAAAACCCACTTGATCATGGTGGATAAGCTTTTTGATGTGCTGCTGGATTTAGTTTGCCAGTATTTTATTGAGGATTTTTGCATCGATGTTCATCAGGGATACTGGTCTAAAATTCTCTTTTTTTGTTGTGTCTCTCCTTTGGTATCAGGATGATGCTGGCCTCATAAAATGAGTTAGGGAGGATTCCTTCTTTTTCTATTGATTGGAATAGTTTCAGAAGGAATGGTACCAGCTCCTTCTTCTACCTCTACTAGAATTCGGCTGTGAATCCATCTGGTCCTGGACTTTTTTTGGTTGGTAGGCTATTAATTATTGCCTCAATTTCAGAGCCTGTTATTGGTCTATTCAGGGATTCAACTTCTTCCTGGGTTAGTCTTGGGAGAGTGTATGTGTCCAGGAATTTATCCATTTCTTCTAGGTTTTCTAGTTTATTTGCGTAGAGGTGTTTACAGTATTCTCTGATGGTAGTTTGTATTTCTGTGGGGTCGGTGGTGATATCCCCTTTAACATTTTTTATTGCATCTATTTCATTCTTCTCTTTTCTGCTTTATTAGTCTTGCTAGCGGTCTATTAATTTTGTTGATCTTTTCAAAAAAGCAGCTCCTGGAGTCACTGATTTTTTGAAGGGTTTTTGTGTCTCTATCTCCTTCAGTTCTGCTCTGATTTTAGTTATTTCTTGCTTTCTGCTAGCTTTTGAATGTGTTTGCTCTTGCTTCTCTAGTTCTTTTAATTGTGATGTTAGGGTGTCAATTTCAGATCTTTCCTGCTTTCGCTTGTGGGCATTTAGTGCTATAAATTTCCCTCTACACATTGCTTTAAATGTGTCCCAGAGATTCTGGTATGTTGTATCTTTGTTCTCATTGGTTTCAAAGAACATCTTTATTACTGCCTTCATTTCATTATGTACCCAGTAGTCATTCAGGAGCAGGTTGTTCAGTTTCCATGTAGTTGAGTGGTTTTGATTGAGTTTCTTAGTCCTGAGTTCTAATTTGATTGCACTGTGGTCTGAGAGACAGTTTGTTATAATTTCTGCTCTTTTACATTTGTTGAGGAGTGCTTTACTTCCAACTATGTGGTCAGTTTTGGAATAAGTGCGATGTGGTGTGGGAAGAAAGTATATTCTGTTGCTTTGGGGTGGAGAGCTCTGTAGATGTCTATTAGTTCCGCTTGGTGCAGAGTGGAGTTCAATTCCTGGGTATCCTTGTTAACTTTCTGTCTCGTTGATCTGTCTAATGATGACAGTGGGGTGTTAAAGTCCCCCATTATTATTGTATGGGAGTCTAAGTCTCTTTGTAAGTCTCTAAGCACTTTCTTTATGAATCTGGGGTGCTCCTGTATTGGGTGCATATATATTTAGGATAGTTAGCTCTTCTTGTTGAATTGATCCCTTTACCATTATGTAATGGCCTTCTTTGTCTCTTTTGATCTTTGTTGGGTTAAAGTCTGTTTTATCAGAGACTGAGATTGCAACCACTGCCTTTGTTTTCCATTTGCTTGGTAGATCCTCCTCCATCCCTTTATTTTGAGCCTATGTGTGTCTCTGCTTGTGAGATGGGTCTCCTGAATACAACAAACTGATGGGTCTTGACTCTTTATCCAATTTACCAGTCTGTATCTTTTAATTGGACCATTTAGTCCATTTACACTTAAGGTTAATATTGTTATGTGTGAACTTGATCCGGTCATTATGATATTAACTGGTTATTTTGCTTGTTAGTTGATGCAGTTTATTCCTAGCATTGATGGTCTTTACATTTTGGCATGTTTTTGCAATGGCTGTTACTGGTTGTTCCTTTCTATGTCTAGTGCTTCCTTCAGGATCTCTTGTAGGGCAGGCCTGGTGGTGACAAAATCTCTAAGCATTTGCTTGTCTGTAAAGGATTTTATTTCTCCTTCTCTTATGAAACTTAGTTTGGCTGGATATGAAATTCTGGGTTGAAAATTCTTTTCTTTAAGAATGCTGAATATTGGCCCGCACTGTCTTCTGGCTCATAGAGTTTCTGCTGAGAGATCCACTGTTAGTCTGATGGGCTTCCCTTTGTGGATAACCTGACCTTTCTCTCTGGCTGCCCTTAACATTTTTTCCTTCATTTCAACTTCGGTGAATCTGACAATTATGTGTCTTGGAGTTGCTCTTCTCGGGGAGTATCTTTGTGGCATTCTCTGTATTTCCTGAATTTGAATGTTAGCCTACCTTGCTAGGTTGGGGAAGTTCTCCTGGATAATATCCTGCAGAGTGTTTTCCAACTTGGTTCCATTTTCCCCATCACTTTCAGGCACACATTTTGTATACAGAATTATGTGTTAACTAAAATGTTTATTCTTTGTAATCTAAAACTTTAGTGGAACCCTAAAAAGCCAGAAACCCTGAACTATCACATATGGGCATTTATAGATAAGAACAATTCCACAATTTTAGAAACATATTTTCCCTATCACAACCTTTTCCTAACTGGAAATGACCCAGATATTAAATGAGCATCAGAAATAACTTTAAGATTTTAATTTACACAAAAAGTTTACCTAAAAAATTTATCTCATTCACTGTACTTAACTTTTGCTTTTAACAAGAGATACAGGAGACATCAATCAACATTTGTAAAATAAACATTGGTTTGGTCCAGAAAGTCGGGACAACTTGAGGCACAGTAGGGGATTGGGGGCTTTCAGATCACAGGTGTGAGACAAATGTTTGCATTCTTTGCAGTTTCTGATTAGCGTTTCCAAAGGAAGTAATCAGATATGCATTTATCTCAGTGAGACTTTGAATAGGAGGCAGGCTCACCCCAAGTAGCTCCCAGCTTGAATTAACATTGACATTTAAAAATATCTAGCAAAAAGGAACATAAAATTTAGCTCTTTAACCTGATTGACTTTCTCAGATGTCCCCAGTAGATGATCAGGTTTTCTTCTGGACAAGTTTTTGATATAGAAGTTTACTGTCTAGTGTATATGAGTCAATTCATAAGCTGCAATATCCAACTAACCTTTAAAAATTGCTGAGTTCCTGTTTAGTTTGAGACAAGGGTAAGGACATGATGCCTTTAACTCATTCAGGCCCTATCCTTTGTTTACCTGTATTTATTAAGTGGCCTAAACATTTAACTTTGGACTCTACATACTGAAGCTTTCCCTTTGAAACCCATAACCCCCGAACTCCAGACGGTTAAGAATATGTGTAGAGAAGCCAGCTATTTTCTCTATATTCTCACCAAATATGAACAATATTATCCACGTACCAGAGTAGGCATATTTGCTTTGGGAGAACCACTTTTTTCAACACTTGTTCTAAAATTTGACCAAAAAGGTTTGGGGAGTCTGTAAACACTTGAGATAAAACTGTCCACCGACACTGTTGTTTTTGTCCCGAATGGGGATCCTGTCACTCGAAAGTAAATATGTCTCGACGGTCTTCAGCCAGGGGTCATGTCCAGAAGGCATCTTTTAAATCTGTTATTGGAAACCACTGATGGTTATATGGAATTTTGTTGAGAATGGTGTGTGGGTTGGGGACAAGAGAATGGGTAGTTTGGACTATTTGATTGATGGCCCTAAGATCTTATACCAGTCGGTATGACCCATCTGATTTATTGGCAGTATTGGAGTATTATAAGGGAACATACAGGATTCAAGAAGCCCAACCTTGAGAAGACTTTCAATTATGGACTTTAACCCTATTCTACCCTCTAGGGGAATGGGGCATTTTGTTTTTTTTTACTACTTTCGTGGGGGTCTTTAGTTTGATGTGGATTGGAGGGATTCGGAGTTTCTCTTGGTTTTCTTTCCTTGACCAGACATAGGGCTAATATATTTTTATCTGTAGTGGTGAGTAGGTTTAAGGAAGTAAGGACTCTTTTAGGGCTAACTTGTAGACCTATATCTAATTTTAGCATTAAGTCTCTTTTTAATAGATTGTTTTCTGTTTCCGGGATGAACAAATATTGGATGTGAGTCAATCAATCTTGGTATTTAAGTTTTGTACTTTCTAAGATTTTTCTTTTAAATCCTTTTCTTTTTACCCCAGAGACTAAAAGTTCTTCTGAAGAGTAGGCAATGTTGGATGGAGGGAACCAAACAGAGGAGTCAGTCACCCCTGAATCGACTAAAAAGGTGATGAGCTTATGTTTGGGTCTCACCTCTAAATTTATCAAGGGCTCTTGGTGGGACGCGAGGTAAAAGAAACAGTCCCTGACACCCCTATTCTTCCTCAAAAGTCTTGAGTGGAAGCGTTGTTTTCTCTTTTGTTTAGCTTGGGACATTCTCTTTTGAAGTGGCCTGTCCCTTCATATTTGTAGCACCTATCCTGTCTTTTTTTCTCTGTTTTGGGATTTTGTTACTTTGTCCCCCCATATTTTTAGAGGGTCTGGTGGAAAAGGGCCTGGGTCCTCTAGGCCGAGGCTTGGGTCCTTTAAATGGGAGTCTGAACATTTTATAGTTTTTGGCCCCCTGAAAGCTTTGTTTAGACTAGCATGTGGGTTTGGAGCCACCTGTTGGAAAGTGGATACCGTAAGTTTTGTCTTTTGTTTTTGTTTTTCTTTGTCTCTTCTCACATGCACTTTTTGAGCTTTTCTGAGAAGTTCACTTAGAAGTTCATTCTCACAATTTTCTAATTTTTGTAGCTTTTTGAAATATCTGATCTACTTTTAGTGACAAAGTGGAGCTCTAACATTCCCTGTCCAAGGGGATCTTTTAAAATTAGGCCTGTATATTGTCTCATTTGATCCTTTAGTCTGTCTAGACATTTCATCGGCCCTTCATCTTTTTCTTGTTGTATATCAAGTGTTTCAGAGAGGTTTTGGGTTCAGGGTGCTGATTCTCTAATTTTCTTTACTATCATTTTTTTAGGTCTTGTATAATTTCCCTGTGAGCTGTATTATTACTGTCTTACTGGGGGTCTTTGGTGGAAAATTTTGATCTGTGTTAGGAATATTTTGACCAAGAGGGTATTTACATTTTTAAATTGCCAAAGCAGCACTACGGATCATGTTCTTTCCCTTCCCTGAAAAGAGGATATCTAGGATGGACATTAACTCAACCCAAGTGTATAACTGAGGTCTCAAAAACTGATCAACCTGATCTGTCCCTCCATAAGGGTCATCTAACAGTGGCTTAACTTTCTTCTTCAAACTTCGGCCCTCTGAACTGGTTAAGGGAGTATTTACAAAGCCAATAGTTCCTTCTCCTTGTGGCACCTCTTTTAAGGGGAAGAGAGTTGGGGCTGACTCCTTAGGTGTGGAGGGAAATGGGAAATTTTGAATATCCTTTTTATATTGTTTTATCTAATGCTGGAGTCTTTTTAGGGAAGGATATATGGGCTGAGAAGAAATAGGCTCATGGGATGATGATTCCCAGGAATCTGGATTATAAGGAGGAGGAATAACGTAAGCGAGGGAGGGATCTGGGGCAGGATCTGGGACAGAGGGCCTGTCTGAGGGGAAGGGTTAGGAACACTGAGCAGAGGAAGATGGTCTAGGGGATCCCATGTGCTCGAGCCTTTAGGCATGAGAACTGGTTTTTCTGACTCTTTATTTTGGGATTTTTGATTGAGTTTTTTCCGAATTGTCTTTAAGGGAAAAAGGAGAATAGGTCTCTGTCTCTAAAAAAGAGTATAGTCCAGCTCTTCTTGAGAAACTGGATTTTTATCATTTACATATTGAATTACCAGTTGACACATCACATCCTTATTTGACCCAAACTTTGGCCAGAAGATTGAAGGTTTGAGGATGAGTCTCTGAGTCCAAATAAAACAGCAATAGTTTATCATTTGTTGCTTTTTTTATGTTTAGTCCTCTCATTATCTTGCCAATATTTTAACATGAGGCCTGGGGAACTATCAGGGGGAATATCTTTATTACTATCTTTATCCTTTTTATTCCCTGTCTCGTTTGGGGTATTTTCCATGTTAGGTCCTGGTTAGGCTCAATCCCTCATATTAGAGATTTCTTGTCTATTCTTTTTTTTTTTTTTTTGAGGCGGAGTCTCGCTCTGTCGCCCGGACTGGAGTGCAGTGGCCAGATCTCAGCTCACTGCAAGCTCCGCCTCCCGGGTTTACACCATTCTCCTGCCTCAGCCTCCCGAGTAGCTGGGACTACAGGCACCCGCCACCTCGCCCGGCTAGTTTTTGTATTTTTAGTAGAGACGGGGTTTCACTGTGTTAGCCAGGATGGTCTCGATCTCCTGACCTCGTGATCCGCCCATCTCGGCCTCCCAAAGTGCTGGGATTACAGGCTTGAGCCACCGCGCCCGGCCTTCTTGTCTATTCTTTAGCCCCATCTATTGGAGGCTCCTTGTGCACAT
Organism: Rhinopithecus roxellana; assembly: GCF_007565055.1. Taxonomy (NCBI): domain Eukaryota; kingdom Metazoa; phylum Chordata; class Mammalia; order Primates; family Cercopithecidae; genus Rhinopithecus; species Rhinopithecus roxellana. Next base: position 9,748,328 of record NC_044563.1, on the reverse strand, counting down.
TTTCACTTCGTCCACTCTGGTCACTTCCCTGAGAGGAATTTAGGTCTCTCTCAGCATTGGCATGTCAGTATAAACCCCACAGCAGGATCCGCCCTAAGCCATATGAGGTGACCACGGAACCGCAGATAGGACCCACTCACTCCGCACAGCAGTAGTGCTTAGCACCATTCACACAAGCAGCACCACGAGCAGTAGTGCTTGTGATCGTTTACACACACTTTTAACCTTCAGAATATCCTGACCACCAAGGAAATACTTTGTTGCCCTTGAGACATTTTTTACCTTGGTCTGTGTACAGAGTTACTTGGTCACCATGGTGTTGTAAGCCTTTCTTCACCTGCGTTGTTGAGACTCTGGGTTTATTCGTCACGCCAGGTGGGTCCTGATCCATTGTCCCGAGACCACTGCAACAGATCAATGGGACACGTCTCCTCACAAGAGGTGACCAGAGACTCCTTCCCTGGAGGAGAATGGGAATCCCGGAAGAGTCCCCAAAAATTGTTGGAAGTAAATGCTTGGTGCCGCAAAGTGAAACTAGTACTCAGGCAAAAGTTTTCTCAGCAAGGCAATTTACTTCTGTAGAAGGGTGCTGTCTGCATCAATTATGATTGCAAGAGCACACTGAACAAAGGAGAGATTTTTATTTTTAATGCATGGTCTTTACATCTGTGTCACCCTCCCATGGGCTGGGGTCAGACCATACAATCTAAGTTGAGCCAATTGGCTACTTGTGAATATTTTTCTCAAATAAGGAAGTGGGAAGTGGAAGGTGAGTTATAGTGCTGGGACGTGTGACTTCAGTGGGAGGAATGGGTGTAGAGTGAGTAAGCAAGCAAAGAGATGTGAATTATTGATTAGTGCTGATGGGAAGGTTGTTTACAGTAACTAGGGGCAAGAAGACATGGAGAACAAGAAAATTAGGTTCAAGAGCAAAGAACAAGGAAGTTAATAGGCTGAACCTTGGAAGAGGAATTTTATGGTATCTTACGGTGCCAGAGGAGGGCGTCACACATTAACCAGGTCCCCTGCTTAGAACAGCAGCACAAAAGCCTGGATATAGGCAACACCATCTCACTTTCCCATTAGACAGTAAACCAGATTCCAAACAATTTTGCGGCCAAGCCGCATTGCAACTGTGAGAGAAAATTCTAAGGAGGGCTTATTACTAGACCTCAGAACCTCTGCCAAGAGCCTCCTCTTTGGAGAGTTTGAGGTCCAGAGGATCCCCCAGAGCATCCTCCAGTGGGGTCCAATCTTAGAGTTCCAGACGTCTCTGGCCTTAGGTGGGCACTGGTGCCACTTTGCATGTCTTCCCTCCAGAGCCTACTATGAGCTTTCCCGTACCCGGGTGTAATCTCCAACTTTTAGCATCCTTATAGTTTGATAAGGCCATGCTTTCCCACGCTTCCTGTTCCATGAACTTTAATGATAGGACCTGGAAGCTGGGTGGGTTTCCTTTGCCCTTAGCCAGTTCAACAGGGGAAGCGAAGAATTTAGCATAAGAAAATAAGGTTTAAGTCACCTGAAACATGTGCAAGTTTGCTTTGAACTGCGCCGCACATAGGGGCACATAGGGATCAGGGACCACACATGGAAAAGATTTTTTTAAAAAGTCATGGCTGGGCACGGTGGCTCACACCTGTAATCCCAGCACTTTGGGAGGCTGAGGCAGGTGGATCACGAGGTCAGGAGATCGAGACCATCCTGGCCAACATGGTGAAACCCTGAATCTACTGAAAATACAGAAATTAGCCAGGCATGGTGGCGTATATCTGTAGTCCCAGCTACTCAGGAGGCTGAGGCAGGAGAATCACTTGAACTCAGGAGGTGGAGACTGCAGTGAGCCAAGATCACGCCACTGCACTCCAGCCTGGGTAACAGAGCAAGACTCTGTCTCAAAAAAGCAAAAAAAAAAAAAAAAAAAAAAAGTCCTTCAGGGCAGGGTAATTATTCCCATTCATTCCTAGGCCTTCAGGCAATACCAGGGACTGACCCCAGCCAACAGCCCTCAGTTTTCAAGGAGCTACCAGGAAACAGCTGCTGAAAGACTGAAAAAGAAAGAGGAAAAAAAAAAAAAAAAAAGAAAAACATGAAAAAACCATGGTCCCTTAAGCAAGCTGGCATTGGTGGTCAGACTTCTCCACATGGAAACCCCTTAGTTTCGCTGGCCATGGCCAGAAACCAGCAGTTGCTTTCATGTTTAAGTGCCACCCACCAAGGATCCCTGGTTGGACAGGAAAAGAGAAAGAAAGAGAGTCCCCTGTATGGAGCAGAAAGGAAAAGAATAAATCCTAAATTTGGCCGGGCGCAGTGGCTCAAGCCTGTAATCCCAGCACTTTGGGAGGCCGAGACGGGCGGATCACGAGGTCAGGAGATTGAGACCATCCTGGCTAACACAGTGAAACCCCGTCTCTACTAAAAAATACAAAAAAACTAGCCGGGCGAGGTGGCGGGCGCCTGTAGTCCCAGCTACTCGGGAGGCTGAGGCAGGAGAATGGCATAAACCCGGGAGGCGGAGCTTGCAGTGAGCTGAGATCCGGCCACTGCACTCCAGCCCGGGCGACAGAGCAAGACTCTGTCTCAAAAAAAAATAAAAAATAAAAAATAAAAATAAAAATAAATGATAATAAGTAAATCCCAAACTCTGGGCTTACCTCTTCCTCCTGGCTGGCTTGCCAAAATACGTTCATGGTGGAGGGTGTCCAGGTTCTTGGCATCTTGAACAAGGAACTGGACAAAACACACAAATCAAGGAAGGAATGAAGGGATGTATTGAAAATGAAAGTCCGTTCCACAGTGTGGGAGCGGGCCCGAGCTTAGGAGCTCAAAGGCCCTATTACAGAATTTTTCGGAGTTTAAATACCTGCTAGAGGATTCCATTGATTACTTGGAATACCTCTATTTAATACCCCATGCCCTGTGTAAATGGAGAAGATGAAGTAGAGTGACAAAGTCATTGACTTGGCCTCCACCTTGTGGACAGGATATTTCCTGTCATAGCTGAAGTGTGAATTGGCCTTATGTTCCCTGCCTCCAGAACCTATTTTCCTGCCTCAGCATGAGCTGCCAAGAGCTCAATTATTTTAAACCTGTGAAGCTTGGTGGTGTGACCCCAGCTGCTTGCAGTCCAGGGCCTCCTTCACATTCTCATGCAGTGGTCTGTAGACATCTCATCCAGCCCCTGAAGCTGCCATTGGTCCATGGCCTGGTCACCAGGTCGGTGTCCCTGCTTCCTATGGAGCTCCCCACACAGTCAGTGCTGGGGCAGGAGCCACTGAGGACCAGTGTCCCTCCAGCTAGGAACAGCTCCAGTCCTCAGCCTCCAGGCCTTATCAATCAGTCTTGTCACTGGCCCGGACTGTTCTTTCCTGCCTGAGGCAGAAAATTTCCATTCCGTTGAGGAATTCCTCAGGGAAAATGTGTTCCCGTCAAGTAATGTCTGGAAATAATTTCCTCCATCAGCCACGATTCTGAGTAATGTTCTGAATGTTTAGTTTTTCCCTGTTTGGGACTTGACCATGATGGGCTTTCCCAGTCATTGTCAGAAGTCACCAGGGCTGGTCACTGTAAGGAAATTGGGGTCTCATCTGCTTCCCAGGATTACCTTGAAGTCCTGTGTCATCCACTGAGCCAGGACACTGGAGGGCACGGTGCTGAGTTTCCCAGAGGTCTTCAGGAAATGCTGGGTGTGGGGACCGTATGCCCTAAGGCCCCAAGTCAGAGTTTCTCACCGTCTTCGTGCTTGCTTAAGACCTCGTCTCAGGAATGTTCATTTCATCAGAAATTTCAGAAGCTCTTCAGTCTGTCTCCTCCCCTGCATAGGGTCCCCTTTCAACTGCATGGGTCTGACAGGCTTGGGCACAGGCTCCTAGGGGAACAAACCTGTTTTTGGTTGTGGGATGCTTCCCATGTGGCATGGGCACCCTGGAGTGGCCCCTAACCTTGGTGCCTGTTCCCTTTCTAGAATGTGTTTGGCCTCCTCACCAAATGGTCCAGGGTCTTCACTGAACAGATTTGCATTTTCTGAGTACCCACATACTCATTTTCCAGTTTTTAGCTCTGAATCTCTTTTCCCTTCTCCTCCCTTTCAGGATCTTAAGGCAAAGACCGTGGACTGTGATTTGGGAAGGGTGTTGTGGGCAGGGGCTAATCATGACTTTTGTAGGTCACAGGTATTTTATTGCCTTCATAGGCCACTTCTCTATAAGAATATATTAAACATACTTTACAACTGTATTGGTAAGATGAAGTATAGAATCCAGGCTAGATTCATTGATACATGTTCATTAATATTCAATCTCTTCAGGAAATTATTCTTTAAATTATAACATTTTCACACACCCCTATATATATTGTGGGCCTTGATCCCTGTCCTTGCCTTGCCTGATGGAAGTCGGCCCTGGTGAAGCTGAGTTGTCCAGACACATAGACAGGGTCTTTCTGGGTGAGGGGATAGCCCCAGAAAGAAGAGGAACAGGCAATAACCTACCCCTGGTGACAGGAGTGCTGGGGACAGGACAGGACGAATGGAGCTGAGACCCAGTTTCATTTAAACATCCCCTGCTGTGCTGGGTACCTGCATGGCACACTCACTCCCCTCAACCCTCATGGCCTTTGCAGCTCACTGTGGGGCAGGGCAAGATGAACCCACTGGCAGAGACCGGACAGGGGAATGTTGCATAATTTAAGGTGTTGCTATGCTACAAAACTCAGTCATCAGAGTAAGTAATATTTTCATGCAATACTTTAAAAGTTCAAAATTAATGCCAACATCCATGAATGACAAATAAAAATCAAAATTTAAAATTCAGACAGGATCCCCCTTGCTTTGCACTCCTCACCTCCCTGACTGGCTCTGGTCTGGGCCCTGCACACCTCGGGGAGGCCCAGAGACAACCCAGAGGAGCCTGGCATAACCAGCAGGGCTCAGCATGGATGGGACTGGGGTAAAATCAGGGCTTCTGAGCACCACCCTAAGAGTATGAGGTTTCCAGAGAAAGTGGCTTAGGGAGGTATTGGGATGTGGAGAGTGAAACACTCTTCAGAGAACAATTAGGCAACAAGAGCTAATGCTTTTTTCTTCAGAGAGAGAGAAGTCCAGCTCTTGGGCTGGAGATGATGAGAACTCAAGCGTTTCCCAGAAACCTCAGACCCTCACCCAACTCCTTCCAGGCTTATCTCTGTCTGTAACCTACAGCCTGCCTGTGCAGCCTGGAAAGCGTCTTTTTTTTTTTTTTTAATAGAAGAACAAGAAATAATTTTAGTGATTTGCAGTTAGTTTATTGAAATGGAAATGAATTTGAGGTTTCAACAATTGTCCAGCAGTTTCCACATATAAAAAGACAACACAAGAAAGAAAAGTGGTTTCTAGCAATCAACAGATGAGTTCTGGCCATAGTCTGTAGTCCTCTGAGCCAAACGCCTCGTGTAAAGTTAATTACTCTTAATTACACCAAATACTGTCGTACATTGTATGCTGGAAAACAAAAACAGATCACTTAGGTTTGCAAATTTCACTTACTAAGTCAAATATTATAACTTGCCTTCTTGTTTTCTTGCATTTGTCCACAAACAGCTAACTCCCAGGAAAATTTGCAGTGGAAGAAAAGCCAGCATCCCCTCGTCATTTATTCTGTCATCCAGGAGACACTTCATAACACCAAACAGGAGCCAGGGTTGTAGGACCTCTTCCCTACCAGGGATCCATGTACTACTTTTTTTCTCCAAAAATTCTATTCCTTGAAATAACTTATCCAATAAATATGCTGCATATACTATTTGTTGAAGACCTGATCACTTGGACTGTTTCTGATACCACTTTTACAACACAGAATTGTTTAAAAAAATTCTCAGCTCAAATACAAGAATGTGATGGTTTTGAGTTACTGCACAGGCATAAAAGGTGGAAATGTTGTAACAGGCTGAGACCCTTCACCATTACCTTTGAGGTCTATGAAATATTGGAGCTGGGCTGGGTGCAATGGCTCATGCCTGTAATCCCAGCACTTCGGGAAGCTAAGGTGGGCAGATTGCTTGACCCCAGGAGTTTAAACTAGCCTGGGCAATATGACAAAATTCCATCTCTACAAAAAAAAATAATAATAATAATAATAATAATATATATATATATATATATATATATTTTTTTTTTATGCCGGGTGTGCTAGTGTGCACCTGTAGTTGCAGCTATTCAGGAGGCTAATGTGGGAGGATCACTTGAGCCCAGGAGATGGAGGCTGCAGTGAGCTGTGATTGTACCACTGCCCTCCAGCCTGGGCAAAAGAGCAAGACTCTGTCTCAAAAAACAAAACAAAACAAAACAAAATAAAAATGGAAACAAGAAACATTGGAGTTTTACAATATAAATGATTAATCTGAGGGGGTTTTTTTTGGTTTGTTTGGGTTTTTGGTTTGTTTGTTTGTTTGTTTTTGAGATGGAGTCTCTCTTTGTTGCCCGGGCTGGAGTACAGTGGCATTATCTTTGCCCACTGCAACCTCTGCCTCCCGGGTTCAAGCAATTCTCCTGCCTCAGCCACCCAAGTAGCTGGAATTACAGGTGTGCGCAACCATGCCTGGCTAATTTTTGTATTTTTAGTACAGACAGGGTTTCAGCATGTTAGCCAGGCTGGGCTTGAACTCCTGACCTCAAGTGATCCTCCCACCTTGGCCTCCCAAAGTGCTGGGATTACAGGTATGAGGGACAGCACCTGGCTAATCTGAGTTTTTAAAGAAAAGAATGATTCAACCATCGCAAATTGCAGTTAATATTTACTTTTATCCTTGAGCATTTGATATATCTCTAAATTTTCTATTATGGAATGTTTTAAAAAAGGCAAATCCCTTTTGCCTTTTCCATTTATCACTACCTAAAGATTCTCAATGTGAATGTTTTAAATAAAATTTTGGGGTATTAAATAAATTCTTTAAAAAAAAAAACAACGTAATCCCAGCACTTTGGGAGGCTGAAGTGGGCAGATCACCTGAGGTCAGGAGTTTGAGACCAGCCTGGTCAACATGGTGAAACCCCATCTCTACTTAAAGTACAAAAATTAGCTGGGTGTGGTGGCATGTGCCACTAATCCCAGCTACTCTGAAGGCTGAGGCAGGAGATTCACTTGAACCCAGGAGGCGGAGGCTACAGTGGGCGGACATCGTGCCATTGCACTCCAGCCTGAGCAACAAAAGCTAAACTCCGTCTCAAAAAGCAAACAAACAAAAACAAAAACAAAAAAACTCGTAGCCAACACATCTTTATTAATAGACAGAAATACTCATTGTTATAACCGCTGACTTTGTTGTAAACAATTCTAGCACTCGTGCTGTTTCACACTCATGATCTGCACTTCCCACTTCGTGAGGCACTTAATTAAGTGGTGCATGATTTCCAGTCATGTATGCTAACAAATCTTGGTTGCTTGGACTTGCATTTTAAATTATTTATTTTAGGCCAGGAGGGATGGCTCACACCTGTAATCCCAGCACTTTAGGAGGCCGAGGTGGGCAGATCACCTGAGGCCAGGAGTTCAAGACCAGCCTGGCCAACATGGTGAAACCCCATCTCTACTAAAAATACAAAAATTAGCTGGGCATGGTGGTGGTACGTGCCTGTAGTTCCAGCTACTTGAGAGTCTGAGGCACAAGAATTGCTTGATCCCAGGAGGCAGAGTTTTCAGTGAATGAAGATCATGCCACTACACTCCAGCCTGGCAACGGAGTGAAACTCCATCCCCCCAAAAAATTTTCTTTATTTTAGAAAATGCAGAATTTGCACAAATTGCATTTTCTGAGCTAGATAAAAAATAATAAGAATGTTTTTAATGTTTGTTTTGTGAAAATAGGAAATGTCTTAGTAGGTTGCTCCTACAAGTGTGTGACTCCTTGAGAACCAAATTTTTTCTCTTAATAAAAATGTGCATGTGTCTGGCTGGGTGCAGTGGCTCACACCTGTAATTCCAGAATTTTGGGAGGCCAAGGGAGGCAGATCACTTGAAGTCAGGAGTTTGAGACCAGCCTTGCCAACATGGCAAAACTCCGTCTCTAGGAAAAATACAAAAATTAGCCGGGCATGGTGGCGCACACCTGTAATTCCAAATACTTGGGAGGCGGAGGCAGGCAATTCACTTGAACCCAGGAGGTGGAGGTTGCAGTGAGCTGAGATTCGTGCCACTGCACTCCAGACTGGGTGACAGAGCGAAACTCCGTCTCAAAAAAAAAAAAAAAAAAAAAAAAAAAAAAAAAAAAAATGCAGATGCCTGTCGCTGTGTGGCTGTGTGTCTATACTTGTGTGCTTATGTGTGTCTGTGTCTGTGTGAGGATGGACTGGTGAGGTCAGAGGTAGATGGGTGACCTCTAAGTCTTGCTTTTCTCCCTTTAGCCTTTTCCATTTATCACTACCTAAAGATTCTCAGTGTGAAGTGGCAAAGCAGCCTGGAGACAAAGTTTAATGAATTGATATATAAAGTTTAGAGCCCGCTGGTTCTGATCAGTGATTTTCAAAGGGTGCATAAGAAGAAGCCAAAATTACCATCATCAGTCCGAAGTTTTTCAGAGTTCTATGTGACTGGCTGAGGAAGCACTGCTTGAATTTCCCCATAACCTCTGCAGCGGCCTCACTGTCTGTGAATTCTTGAAGAAGCTCTTTGTACTCAGGTATAGATATGTCAGAATTGATGGTCTTTTCAACCACATCCTCCAGGAGTTTGCAGCCAGAATCTGAAAAAAAAAAAAAAAAAAAAAAAAAAAAGACACAAGAACATGGGCCATTACCAGAGGTGTGAGCTCATTTTACGGATGAATTGGGAAAGCCGGCTGTCTTCGTACCTCCAGGGACAGACCGAGGTTCAGAAAGATTTTGGTGCAGGATGTAGAGTTCTCAATTCTGAGAGCATAAACTCAGGCTCTGCAAATTCTCTCCAACCTCCCAAACCCAGAGAAGCCCAACCCCGTGTATCCTTGGTGAAGAGGACCCTGGAGAAATGAGGTGCTCTGACTGGGGGCACATAGCAAACACCACTTGGGCTTTCTTGGTTCAAAGTCATGCAATGCTTCCCTGTTATCATGCCCAGCATCAGGGAGGGTTTCCAAGGATTTCAGATTAATGGGTCTAGGACATTGTCCATTAGTTCTGTTGACTCTACTGCAATAAAAGGGAATGTGTGACCAGGCATGGTGGCTCACGCCTGTAATCCCAGCACTTAGGGAGGCCAAGGTTGGCAAATTGCTTGAGCTCAGGAGTTCAAGACCAGCCTGGACAACATAGGGAGACCTCATCTCTACAAAAAAATTAAAAATTAGCCAGGCATAGTGGTGCCCACCTGTAGTCCCAGCTACTTGGGAGGCTGAGACAGGAGCATTACTTGCGCCTGGGAAGAAGAGGTTGCAGTGAGCTGAGACCGTGCCATTGCACACCAGTCCCAGTCCCAGCCTGGGTGACACAGCAAGACCCTGTCTCAAACAGGGTCTCAAACACACACACACACACACACACACATACACACACACACACACACACATACACACACACATACACACATACACATACACACACACACACACATACACACACACATACACACATACACATACACACACACACACATACACACACACACACACACACACACACACACACACACACATGAATGGGAAATAGAACTTGTTCATGAAGGGATCTGAGGTCACCCCCCCTGTAAGGGAGAGGAAAGAGCTCAGGACTTGGCTTCATGTGAGCTGGTTGTGCTCTGGACTTTGTGATTTTCTAGTTTGTTGACTGTGAGCTTGTCACCCTTCTACGTGTCTGCACCTACCTTGGACATCAATATGGTAGGGTTTGGAATCCACCTTTGTGAATTGCACAAGGCAGGCTACCTATGGAACTACTAGTGCTGATTCCAGCAGCCGGGGCTTTTCCTCCCACTGGGTCTTCAGCGCTGGAAGGAGACTCCAGGGGGTGTGAGTTCTCCTCACCAGTCTGCTTTGAGCCTGAAGCAACTGGGAGGGAAAGGGCATCCCAGAAGGACCCAGATCAACTCTGAGAACACAGAGGGAGCCACACTGGGTGAGAGACACTGGGTCACACTCTGCAGCCTGGGCCTTCTGTCCTGGGAGGTTTCCTATTTCGTTCCACATTCAAGGAGACCCATGATGATTTCGTGGTTTCTAAGTGCAGATGCCATCTCTCTCTTGCCCCACTGAAATCGTTAATTTCAATATTCAATCCTGAGACTCATCCTGGTTTCTATGGTCGCCGTGACCATGGTGAGACCCCAAGTGCCATGATACACCACGTGCAGCTCCAATGCAGGGGACAGCCCACGAGGGCACTGCCCGCTTGATTGTCAGGAACTCACGGCGATCCTAAGGCCTGTCACACACAGGCCCTTCCCACTGGGGTTCATCCGTGCTGGGGATTAAGGGCTGTGAGTTCTTCTACAGGGGCCCAGAATGACAACTCCTAGCCCAGAAGCAGCCGTCTCTGCCCAGAACTCACCTGCATAGCAGTGCAGAGGGAGAGTCGCCAGCATGAGGACCATTAGCAGCTTCATGGCGAGGCGGCTGCTGTCTGTGTTCCGTCGTGCGTGGCAGGGATCAAGGAAGCTGCTGTGGAGGTGAGCATCCAGCCCTGCTCTATTTATTCCCCAGGGAGACACCTTAGTCCCTCCCAGGAATGAAGCAAAGTGTCAGCCTGGCGTAGGACCAGGGCACAATAGTGTGCCTCAAGGGGAGCCCAGCCAGCCTGTGCTCTGTTTGTAGAAACCAAGAAGGCAGTAACATTTGGATCCCTGACAATTTGGGGACTACAATAATGACACATGGCTTTTAGTAAAATGGATGCAACAGTGTTTTCCACAATATAAAGCAAAACCCAATGGCGTGATCTTGTGCTCTCAACACTGTTGTTATTATTGTAGTTTTCTTCTAGTCCTCTTTCTCTTCTTCCTCCTCCTCCTTCTGTTCTTTTCCTCCTACTCCTCTTTGCTTTTCCTCTTCTGCTTCTTATTCTTCAAGGTACAAACAGTTTCATAACTTGTATATCTGCCGGTCCTGGAATCATCAAATATTTGTGTTACCTGCATCTTCCTCTGGGAGGCAGACCTTCCTAATCCATAGACATTTCTTTTTCTGAAAAGTGGGTTTTTTTTTTTTTTGTTTTGTTTTTTGGAGTATTGTTGTTGTTTTGAGACAGAGTCTCACTCTGTTGCCCAGGCTGGAGTGCAGTGACGCGATCTCAGCTCACTGCAGCTTCCGCCCCCTGGGTTCCAGCAATGCTCCTGCCTCAGCCTCCTGGGTAGCTGGGATTACAGGCTCCCGCCAGGACACCTGGCTAATCTTTGTATTTTTAGTAGAGATGGGATTTCACCATTTCAGCCAGGCTGGTCTTGAATTCCTGACCTCAGGTGATCTGCCCCCCTCAGCCTCCCAAAGTGCTGGGATTACAGGCATGAGCCACCATGCCCAGCCCAGAAAAGTGCTTTAAGTTTTGGGAAAAACATTAATATATAACCTCAACTGAAAGCTTCTTGTTATTCTTGTTAAGAATTACAACACTATTTATTTTACAATATATTTATAATTTAATTCGTGCTTAGTTCTTTGTTAGTCTTTTACAGTTTTCCTTCCACTGGTTGAGAGGATGCTGGGAGTGAGCGGAGTAGCTGACTGCTTGGGTAGGCAGTGCTGGGCAGTGGGTGGCAATGGGGTTGGTCCATGATGGGATTTAGGTGATGAGATTTGGGCAGGTGTGGGTGTGGATCCCGGAGGCCACATGTAGTCATGCTGTGTCTTTAGGCAAGTTACAACGCTGATCCATCTGGGCTTCCTTTCTCTCTTTACTAAATGGGTATAAATGACGCTGAATTTTTTTTTTTTTTTTTTTTTTTTTTGAGATGGAGTCTCGCCCCAGGCTGGAGTTCAATGGCACGATCTTGGCGCACTGTAACCTCTGTCTCCCAAGTTTAAGCGATTCTCCTACCTCAGGCTTCTGAGTAGCTGGGATTACAGGCGTGTGGAGTGATGCCTGGATAATTTTCGTATTTTTAGTAGAGATGGGGTTTCTCCCTGTTGACCAGGCTGGTCTCGAACTCCTGACCTCAGGTGATCCACCCACCTCAGCCTCCCAAAGTGCTGGGATTACAGGTGTGAGCCACCATGCCCAGCCATGATGCTGAATTTTTGTAATGATGATAGACGCTCTGTAAATTTTTTTTTTTTTTTGAGATGGAGTCTCACTCTTATTGCCCAGGCTGGAGTGCAGTGGCGTGATCTCAGCTCACTGCAACCTCAGCCTTCCCAGGTTCAAGCGATTCTCCTGCCTCAGCCTCCTGAGTAGCTGGGATTACAGGTGTGCACCACCACACCCAGCTAATTTTTATTTTTATTTTTTTTTCTATTTTTAGTAGAGACGAGGTTTCACCATGTTTGCTAGGCTGGTCTCAAACTCCTGACCTTGTGATCTACCCGCCTTGGCCTCCCAAAGTACTGGATTACAGTGGTGAGCCACCTCTCCTGGCCAACAGTCTGTAAATTTTTGATCACATGGCCAAGCATAAGATAATTCTGAATAAATGGCAGTTGCATTCATGCATGGATCCCTTGTTATACACATCACTGTTGCTTCATCACGGCTTCTCCTGTGAGCTGGGCCCTGCGCTAGATTCAGTTCTAGAAACAGGTTAGACCAGGTGCTTGCTCCTATAGACCTTATTTTCTAATGAAGGACGAAAAGAACAAGACTAAAGATAAGATACGTTAGAGCTATGAGAAAGTGGTCACTGCTGCAAAGAACAGCAAAATACTCACAACAGCTGAACGCTGTCATAGACGGCCTGCCCAGGGTCAGTGGCCTGTAAGTCCCCCAAGGCAGCCTGTAAGGAGCAGGTGCTGTTTCAGCTGAGACTTGGATGAGTGGATGGTGATGTCCAGGGACACATCTGGGGAAGAGCATTCCAGGGAGAGGGAACTGCAAGTACAGAAGCTTGAGGACAGAGAGCATCTGGCAAGGTAAGGGAGGGAAGGAACGTGGCCACATAGAATCGGGAGAAGGACAGGACAGCCTCACATGATAAAAACGCCACCCCTGTTTAATTAGGGTCACAGTGAAGGTCATAGGAACAAGAAAAACATAGTTGGCTCAAGTGAAAAAAAAAAGAAAAGAAAAGAAAAAGAAGTAGATGAAACAGCCAGAGGGATGAATCCATTGTTAATTCCCTGTGAATGCATTGTTTACTCTCTGGATTACTTGTGACATGTTTCTTTCCACCATTCAGGTGGAGCCTCAGTGGTCAAGAACAAACCTAATTTGGGGGAGGACAGAAAGGAGAAGTGTTGTTTACTTACCACTGTACACAGCTAACCCTGGCTGGTAGCCTTGTTTCCCAAGGGTGGTGAAGGACCTTGATCATGAAACGTGAGACTGTCTCCTTGGCCAGTACTTACTGGGGCTTTGCCTTGTGCCCCAGTCCTTACGGCCCTGCCCTGTCAGTCACCTGCTTACCCAGAACAGAACTTCAGGAAAGGCCTCTTGGAGCCATCTTGGTTGGCAGCAATATGCCTGTTGTTCAAGTCACCAAGACCTCGTCTAGACCCGGCACCTCCCTCGCGTTGCCCAAGCCTCATGCTGGGATTCCAAGTCTGAGTTGCTCAGTGTTCAGTCCACCCCAGCACTCCCATATTCCAGCTCAGTGTCCCAAAATGTGTCAGAAGCTTGCAAAGACTGACCTTCCCCTGCATGGGGGTGAATACATCTGGTGACACGGGGTTGGGATTGAGTGAAGGGAACAGTGTGAATCCTCTAAAGGGACCACACACATCAGAAATGCTTTCTGGTCTCTTCTTTCTGAAATGGGGCTGAGGAAAGGAGAGGCCGTAGCTTCCATGGGGAGTCTATGGCAACCAAGGAAGAATCCCCTTACACACACACCCAAGATGCACGTGACAGTGGCGCATTTTTCATACTCCCTCAATTGTCAGAAGAGAACTGTGAGCCTTTGTACCTCTGAGAAGCCTGGGGAGACACACACAGGAGACTATAAGCCCAGATGGGAAAGGAGAGGTGCAGAGAGATGGATGAAGGGCTCTGGAAGGCCAGAGGAGGGAGACGGTGCTTTCCCTGAAGTGGGAGAAATGTCCTCTGGCTCAGAGAGTGAGGGGAGGCTGTGGGTAGGGAGCAGGTAGGTTAAAGGTGGATAAATTCAGAAGATGGGGGAGGTGACTCCCAGAGGAGTCAGATGACTGAAATGTCAGGAAAGGATAAAATCCCTTATCCCATGGGGCAGTCCCATCCCAGATGGACATTCCCAAGACTCCCGGAAGTGAGTGCCTGGGAAACTGCAGCTCTGCTGAGCACTGCTGTGCTGCACTGCTGGGTCCTGTCTCTGCAGGTTCTGCAGCCCTTTCTCGTAAGGGTTGGATGGCAGATGGGTGGTGAGTGAGGACTCAGAGCCTGACTGCCACTTGTGTTCACATCCCAGCTCCTCCGTTTGCTGACTGCACCATTGGACAGGAGACTTAATGCTCTGTGTTCCCTTTAAAATGGGAACAGTCATAGAATTGCTGTGAATCACAAGTGAAGTAAAAAGTGGAAAGTCCTGAGAACAGTGCTTGGCACAAAGCACGTGCTATCCAAATGTCAGCTGGTAGCCATTATTTTTGGTAATAAAAAATGTATTTATGGTAAACTCCAAGGACCACTAGGACTGTTCGACACCACTGAAACCTCGGCTTCCACATGACATTCTCTAAAATATTTGAGTAACTATTCAGGTACAAGCTAAATTTTATTTATTTTTTTTTTGAGACGGAGTCTCGCTCTCTCACCCAGGCTGGAGTGCAGTGGCGCGATCTCAGCTCGCTGCAAGCTCCTCCTCCTGGGTTCACACCATTCTTCTGCCTCAGCCTTCCGAGTAGCTGGGACTACAAGCGCCCGTCACCACGCCTGGCTAATTTTTTGTATTTTTAGTGGAGATGGGGTTTCACCGTGTTAGCCAGGATGGTCTCGATCTCCTTACCTCATGATCCGCCCAGCTCGGCCTCCGAAAGTGCTGGAATTACAGGCACGAGCCACTGCTCCCAGCTACAATTTTGAAGTTTTAAAGTTTGAAAACAAAGTTCTGTGTTTTGATCTATATGTATTTTTTTTTCTTCTGTGTTCCCCTTTCCTCAGAGTTTTTTTGGTTTTTTGATTTTTTTTTTTTTTTTGAGCACGGTCTTTTTTTGTCGCCCAGGCTGGAGTACAGCGGTGCCATCTTGGCTCACTGCACTCTCTGTCTCCTGAGTTCAAGTGATCCTCCTGCCTCAGCCTTTCCAGTAGCTGGGATTACAGGCGCACACCACCACACCCAGCTAATTTTTGTATTTTTGGTAGAGACAGAGTTTCGCCATTTGCTCAGGCTGGTCTCGAACTCCTGGGCTTAAGTGATCTGCCCACCTTGACCTCCCAAAGTGCTGGGATTACAGGCATAAACTACCACACCTGGCCTCAGAGTTTTATTGAAATAATTTACAAATAACTTCTCACCCAAGCATATTCTACTTAGTATTACCATATTAATCTTCCCAGGAACCAGTTCCAATTTACTTAACATGTTTAGATACATTTTTAAATTTTTTACCCAGCTTTACTAAGGCAAATTGACAAATAAAAATTATTTGTATTTATGGTTTATAATATGTTTTGATGTATATATACATTCTGAAATGATTAATTCAAGTTAATTAGCATACCATCACCTCACATACTTGGTTTTTTTTTTTTTTTTTTGGTGATAAGAACACTTAAGATCTAATTGTTTAGCAACTTTCAGGAAATGTTCAATAAAATATGAATGAAAACCAATTCTGCACCAGTTCCTAAATGACAGGCACTGTTGTAAGCCTCTTGGAATCTCACCGCTGTCATCCTATGAGCAGAGTGACCATACTATTGATTGCAAATGAGGGGCACTTTGGAAATGAAAGGGAACCGGAAATGGGTGGGATGCCAGGATAACAATGTAAACCAGGACTGTCCTGAGCAAACTGGATGTGTGATCACCACTCTGTGAAGTGGGCAGATCATTTCACCCCCGCTACAGGAGATGGGACACAGAGATTCCATAGAACTTTTCGAGACACAGCTAGGAAGTGGCAGCAACAGGATATGAAGCCAGGTGTTCTGGCTCCACAAGCTGCTCTCAACCCTTTCCCTCCTTGGCTGGATCCTGAAAAACCTGCACACCACGGCTCAGGTGGGTCCTGGTGACCTTGACTCCCACTGCTGCCCTATGGGAACTTCGTGTGGATTTCTGCACAAGACTCACAGTTTTCTGCTTGAGAAATTATTGTAATCATTTACATTTACTTTGCAATTTTTCCTTACAGTAATTTAACTATTTTACCTTGCTCCCTGTGGTCTCTCCACTGCCCTTGCCTTAGTCACTCTGGGTTGAAACACTTCATTCATTCTGGAAACTACATCAAAGCATTTCACGCCTTGTGTTCTTTGCTGGCCCCTCCAACTCCCTGGATCTCCCCCTTCCCAGGGACCTGTGGCTCTCCATGGGCAGCTCCGAACTGACATCCTCTGACGCTGACCTGTCCTCTCTGTTCATGCTCCTGGAGAACATGGCCTCTGCATGTCCTGCCTCTGTATGACAACATCATATAATAAGTGCTTAATCAATAATTTTGTAATTTATTTTCTGGGTCAAAATGTGGTGCTTTACAAGAGTTCACTGATGATATCGCTCATGTTTTAGTACCAGGTCTATTTAGAAAGAGGCACTCATCGACGTTTGAATCTTTAGTAAAGGCAGGGATTACACACAACACTAACCACACATCTGGGTGACATTCTGGGCACTAACACTAATGTTGTACTTTCCTGGATGATGGCTTTGGGGTCCGGGTGGGAGGAGACAGGTAAGGGGAGGGGGAGGTAGTTGGAGGCTGTGCCAACTTGGGGCGGGACCACCTCAGTGTTCCTTTTTTTTTTTTTTTTTGAGACAGAATCTCACTCTGTCACCCAGGCTGGAGTTCAGTGGTTCAATCTCCATCTCAGCTCACTGCAACCGCTGCCTTCTGGATTCAAGCGATTCTCGTGCCTCAACCGAGTAGCCGGGACTATAGGCGCGCACCACTACGGCCAGCTAATTTTTGTATTTTTAGTAGAGATGGGTTTTCACCATGTTGGCCAGGCTAGTCTCAAACTCCTGACCTCAAGTGATCCGCCCACATTGGCCTCCCAAAGTGCTGGAATTACAGGCGTGAGCCACCACACCAGCCCAGTGTTCCTTTTCTCAAAAAATGACCGTTACCACGATGTGATCTGACACACATCAGACAATGTTCCAGAATGTTAGCAAAATATTTTTTGGTATGGAAAACAGATGGATGTCTTCGGATTTTTCAATACCATATTTTTTTCTGGGAAATTTTTTGTTATTATTTTTCTTGTTGACTTTTTTTTTTTTTTCTGACATTGGATGGTTCATCCAATGAGTTGGGAGATAGAGCTGGATTAGGAAGCAGAGCCGAGGTCAGGTGTCAGCCCCTGGCTAATTCTCCTTGGCTCCTTAACCAAAACTCTGAACTTTACTTAACTTGACATTTCCCTATAATGTGTGGTGAAAAGCTTAATCCTATACCCATGTAACAACTGATTTGGTTCATTAGATATTTACACTAACATCTTCTCCATTAAGTTCGCGATTTTTTTTTTCTTTTCAATGCCCCATTCATTTTGCTGGTAACTGTAGTGACCCCAAAGTTGTGAACACCTACCTTAGGGCCATTGCAAGAGTCACATAGGAGAACCGACATAAAGTTTTCCACTGCAGAGCGGCGATTGTCAACTAGGGCACATCTACTCCCATCTCCTCCCTATTCCCAAAGACATCAGCCTGGACAGTTTTGGTTGTCACAGCTGGGTGGTGGTGGGGGTGCTATCAGCACCCAGGGGGCAGAGGCCGGGGTGCTGCTGAACCTCCTACAGTGCAAAGGGCAGATCCCACAGAAAAAGGATTACTTACCTTTGATGTCAGTACTGCCAAGTGCTACAGAAATAACTGCACACATTTGCTCTTGTGACGAATGACCAGTAGCACTCGTGAGCCTCATACTCAGCAAACAGGGAGTATAGCCCCAGCCTGGCAAGGTGCCAGCAGGAATGTGGGCACCTTTGTCCTCCAGGTGGCTGAGTCAGCCTTATGTCCATGCCTTTGCCCAGGCTGCTCCATGCACCTGGAGGCCCTGCTTCCCCTGACGGTCATCCTCATCTTCCAGGTGCTTCATGGTCCAGCTCAGCCATCACCTCTTCCACAAGCTTTCCTTTGTATATCCTTGGATGTCTATAGGCTTTTAGTTTGAATAAGATCTCATCTCAGTGATACATATTGTATCTTTCTTCAGTTCTATATGATGTCTTCCCATTCAACTTGCTAATTAATTCCTTAAGAAAATTTATTGATCCTTTCAACAAAATGGATCACCCTCCCCCATTCTGCATTGACCTGAGATCTTCTTTCTCTGCAGAAGGATTTCCATGTTTCAAATAATCTTTTATTACTGTTCTGTTGATTTATCCACTAACTCCTATTTTCATCGCTGTTTACCGAGTCCCATGTCTTTCCCTTTCTTGTTCTAATTCTTTCTGCTGGGGTCTGTCCTCCAGTACCTTTTGGAGAAAAAGTTTATTGGTGATAAAATGTTTGAGAGCCTTTATTTTATCTTTATGTTTGAATGAGTAGGCTGATTACAGATTCATATTTGTATAAAATTAGAAGTTGACAATCCTCTGATTTTTCAGTATTTCTCCATCATCCACTGGTTCTTGTGTTGGTTCCATTATTATTCCCCATCACTGTATGTGTCTCACTGTTTTTTTCTAGGAAAAAAAGACCTTTTCTTAAAGACAATGTTCCAGAATGTTAGCAAAATTTTTTTGGTATGGAAAACAGATGGATGTCTTCGGATTTTTCAATACCATATTTTTTTCTGGGAAATTTTTTGTTATTATTTTTCTTGTTGACTTTTATTTTTTTTCTGAGGCAGTCTTGCTCTGTCACCCTGACTAGAGTGTAGTGGCATGATCTCGGTTCACTGCAACTTCTACATCCTGGGCTCAAGTGATCCTCCCACTTCAGCCTCCCCAGTAGCTGGTACTATAGATACGTGCCATCATACCCGGCTGATTTTTGTAGAAATGGGCTTTCATTATGTTGCCCAGGCTGGTCTCAAACTCCTGGGCTCAAGCAATCTGCTGACTCAGCCTCATAAAGTACTAGGATTACAGGCATGAGCCACCATACTTGGCCTCTTTGGTGACTTTCTTCCCGCCATGATCTCTGTCATTCTGGAATTTTTTCAGCTGGACATAATGGATTCATCCTCCGGCCTTCTTTTCTTTTCTCTCATATATTTTATTTCTTTGTCTTTTCCACCACATACACACTGATTTTCATGCCACTATTTTAATTTTTCCTTTCAATTCTTCTATTAATTATTCCAGCTATCATGTTTTAATTTCTCTAAAGTTCTTTGTTGTTGTCTGAGTATTTGTTAAACCATAAAAGGAAGGAGAGATCTTAATAATCTGGACTTTATAAAGCACTCATGAAACTTACCCATGACACAAAACATCTGTCAGACCCAGAGGACCTGATGAATTACAAAATAGTGTGTCAATTAACAGCTTTCTTATTTCCTTTTCTCTTCTCTTTTTCTAGCCCCTAATCTGTTAGAAAACAGTTAGCCGAGAGAAAAAAAGTGAAGGAATAAGGACAGAAAGGAAAGCACATATTTTTTAACAATTTGAAGCTTAGATTATTATACAAATGAATATTCTAATTTCTGAATTGAGATATTGAGCTTTATTTCATAAAAAAATGGAGATTCATTGAATGTTCACCTTAATGAAGCTTATGACAAAATGAGAGCTTTGTGTTCAGAATACTGAGCTTGTCATAAAGTGTCAGATGGGTCACAGGGAGAAGATATTTGAGGGAAAGAGCCTAGGCAGAGATTGATAATATTTGTGCAGGAGGCAAATTATGAGACTCTACTTAGCTCAGAGGTCATGGGAGAGGTTTCAAGGGATAAAGTCAACAGACCCCGCATGAGTGAATTCTATGTCCTTGGCAAACCTCAATCTCAGCTTTTTGAAAGAGAGTTTCTTAAAACTTAGCAATATCTTCAACAAAGAAGACATCCAGCAGGTGAATCAATGAGAACGTGGACACGTAGAGACGTGCTGACTTTGGAATGCTGACAGGTTCAGGGGGTAAAACACAGACCTAGCTCACTTTTGCGGGTATCTTCCTGCTGCCCCTCTGACAATGGCAGCCCTTGAAGTATTTTTTTGTATTGTGGTAAAATAAGCATAAAATGCTTCATTTCAGCCATTTTTAAGTGTACAGTTCAGTAGCCTTAAGAGCATTTACAATGCCTTCGAAATACTCATTTTCATTGTCATCATCCCGAACAGAAACTCTGTACCCCTTAAACAATGACTCCCAATAGTCCCCCTCCCTGCCCCAGCCTGAGCAGTCTTGCTAGATCTCATTTCACACTCTTTTGTTTTTCGTGGTTGTTATTGTTGTTGTTGAGATGGAGTCTCGCTTTACTGCCAGGCTGGAGTGCAGTGGTGATCTCAGCTCACTGCAACCTCCGCCTCCCAGGTTCAAGCA
Source organism: Rhinopithecus roxellana (assembly GCF_007565055.1). Lineage (NCBI taxonomy): Eukaryota > Metazoa > Chordata > Mammalia > Primates > Cercopithecidae > Rhinopithecus > Rhinopithecus roxellana. The sequence continues at coordinate 9,727,668 of NC_044563.1, read as the reverse complement.
ATTCTACTGCCTCAGCCTCCTGGGTAGCTGAGACTATAGGTGTGCACCACCACACCCAGCTAATTTTTGTAATTTTAGTAGAGATGGGGTTTCACCATGTTGGCCAGGATGGTCTCAGTCTCTTGACCTCGTGATCTGCCAGCCTCAGCCTCCCAAAGTGCTGGGATTACAAGTGTGAGTCACTGTGCCCGGCCTTCATACTCATTTAACAGCAGCTCAGGAAGGAAACTTTACCACATGTGACCCTCATGTGATTAGAGTGAGCACCTTGAAACCCCCAGGCTTTAAAGGCTATGGAAGTAGCTAAGGGAAAGGCCTCAAGGTAACAGCCGGGTGATATCTGAAGTCCTGTGAGTATCATGGGGTACTCGTGTCCCAGCTACTGCCTCCCCAGATCACTGCATACCTGCACCTATAGGAACGGGAGGTCCAAGGCCAGCGACTGCATGGACTCTATTTGCACGCAAATAGACACATGCGCCCCCGGTGGAGCCCAGACATTGATTGCTTTTGACAGCTTCCCAGTGAATTCTAAAACAGAGCCAGGGTTGAGGGGCACTGGGTAGAGCATTTTTCATTCTCAGGTTCATTAGCGGGAACAATCTCAGACCTTCTTGGGAACTAGTGAGGACTAAGTCACACAGAACTTGGAAGCCTTCCGGCAAAATGCATACTAGGGTGCTCAATAAATAGAAACGTATTAATTGTAAGCATTATAGTAAAGATTGCTAAGATTTGTTGAATGCTTTCTAGTATTTATGTAATATGTTCTTATCACAATGCTATGCTATGTATCCTGTATCACAGGAAGGAAAAGCGATGATAAAACAGGGATATCCACCATAGTGAACAGGCAAATTTTTGCAATCTATCTCTCTGACAAAGGGCTAATATCCAGAACCTACAAAGAACTTAAACAAATTTACAAGGAAAAAAAACATCAAAAAGTGGGCAAAGGATATGAACAGGCACTTCTCAAAAGAAGACATTTATGCAGCCAACAAACATATAAAAAAAAGCTCGTCATCACTGGGTCATTAGAGAAATGCAAATCAAAACCACAATGAGATACCATCTCACACCAGTTAGAATGGTGACCATTAAAAAGTCAGGAAACAACAGATGCTGGAGAGGATATGGAAAAATAGGAATGCTTTTACACTGGTGGTGGGAGTGTAAATTAGTTCAACCATTATGGAAGACAGTGTGGTGATTTCTCAAGGATCTAGAACTAGAAATACCATTTGACCCAGCAATTATATTACTGGGTATATACCCACAGGATTATAAATCATTCTGCTATAAAGACACATGCACATGTATGTTTACTGTGGCACTATTCATAATAGCAAAAACTTGGAACCAACCCAAATGTATCATTGATGGAACAAACCCATCAATGATACACTGGATGAAGAAAATGTGGCACACATACACCATGGAATACTATGCATCCATAAAAAAGGATGAGTTCATGTCCTTTGCAGGGCCATGGATGAAGCTGGAAACCATCTTTCTCAGCAAACTAACACAAGAACAGAAAACCAAACACAGCACTTTCTCACTCATAATTGGGAGTTGAACAATGAGAACATATGGACACAGGGAGGGGAACATCACACACCGGGGCCTGTCAGGGGTTGGGGGGCTAGTGGAGAGATAACATCAGGAGAAATACCTAATGTAGATGACGGATTGATGGATGCAACAAACCACCATGGCACATGTATACCTATGTAACAAACCTGCACGTTCTTCCATGTATCCCAGAACTTAAAGTATAATTAAGAAAAAAACAGATATCTATGCATGTGAGTGCACATGTGTGTAAAGATTTGATGTAATGTGTGAGTATCCAAGAAAGCTTTACAGAGGAGGAGAAGTGGATTCTAGAGATGGGGTTGTCAGATGTCATAGGCAGAAAAGGCTATAGAGGGAAAGGGAAACTCATATACACTGGTGCAAGGGTGTGACTCACCTGAGGCCTAAGAAATGAGATATAAACAACTGTGGCTGAGCATGGAGCACCCGGGAGAAAGGAGAGGAAGGGACAGGGGCTGGCAGGAGCAGGGCCTTGGAAGTCCTTGTGTGCAACACCAGGGTGTGGACTTGCTCTCCTGGCAGTGGTTCCTTCTAGGTGTCTCTGAGTGCTGGAAGAATCCATGAATCCTTGTTTCCCGCACACATACTGTGTAGTAGGCTGAACTGGTCATGAGTTTCACACATTAGGTTCTATTTGTAAGTGTACATATTTCCTGATGTGATTAAAAATACGAATTTCCCTTAAGATCAATGCTTACCTAATAATAACTATTGTTGGCAGGGCACAGTGGCTCATGCCTATAATCCCAGCACTTCGGGAGGCCGAGGTGGGCGGATCACCTAAGGTCGGGAGTTTGAGACCAGCGTGACCAACATGGAGAAACCCCGTCTCTACTAAAAAAAAAAAAAAAAAAAAAAAAAAAAAAAAAAAATTAGCGGGGCGTGGTGGTGCATGGCTGTAATCCCAGCTACTTGGGAGGCTGAGGCAGGAGAATTGCTTGAACCCGGGAGGCGACGGTTGCAGTGAGCTGAGATTGTGCCATTGCACTCCAGCCTGGGCGACAAGAGTGAAACTCTGTCTCAAATAATAATAATAACAATAGTAATAACTGTCATCTACTATTTTCTCCACTGTATAAAAATAACCACTATTTTATGAAGGTGGGTTTTCAGTATTGTGTCCCTTACTTGAAACCCTTGAGAACAAGTGCCTTCTGGTCATGTAGGGTTGTTGAACAGAGGATAGGATCACATTTCAGTTTTAGGGGGCTCACTTTGGTGTGAATGAGGAGGGTGTATTACAGGAAGGGTTCTCAGAGGCTGCAAGACAATTTAGGGACTTAGTCTGAACTGGGAAGGATGTGGACCGGGCTGTGATGTGACTGTGTGATGGGAATGGAGTGATTCTCAGAGGTGACGCTGTGGCCGTGGAGGGAGTGGAATGTAGAGCACTGTTAGGGGGCAGGAGGGAGGGGAGTTGTGGTTGGCTGATTCTTGCCCGCATTCCCCCAGAGATATCCTAATCCCTGGAATCTGTGAACGTTCCATTACATGACCCAAAAACAGCACTTTGCAGATGTCATAAAGTTAAGGGTCATAATATGGGAGGATTATTTTGAATATTCTGGTGGTGCCTAAACCCAATATTTTGTAACTAAAAGTCAGGGGGGTTAACCTTATAGAAAAAGGAGATGAGAATATATCATGGAGGCAGAGGTTGGAGTGATGTGGCCACAGGACCAGGACAGTCAGCAGCCCAGAAGCCAGAAGCAGCCCTTAGTGCATGCTCCCTGAGATCCCCCAGTGCAAGTGGAGCCCTCCTGCCTCCAACCTCCTGAACATGACACTAATGTTAGACTTCTGACCCCCAGATGTGTGAGAGAATCGGTTGGTGTTTTGTTTTTGTTTTGTTTTGTTTTGTTTTCTTGAGATGGAGTCTCACTCTGTCGCCAGGCTGGAGTGCCATAGCACGATCTCGGCTCACTGCAACCTCCGCCTCCCGGGTTCAAGTAATTCTCCTGCCTCAGCCTCCTGAGGAGCTGGGACTACAGGCTTGTGTCACCATGCCCAGCTAATTTTTGTATTTTTAGTAGAGACAGGGTTTCACCACGTTGGCCAGGATGGCCTCAATCTCTTGACCTTGTGATCTGTCCACCTCGGACTCCCAAAGTACTGGGATTACAGGTGTGAGCCACCGTGCCCAGCCGAATCAGTTGTTTTAAGTCACCAAGCTTGTGGAGGTTTATTCCAGCAGCCAGAGGACACCAAACCAGGAACCTGTGGTGTCTCCCTGTGTCCTGGTCAGGGGACTTTCTGGGTGTGTGCATTAGCCTGGATGGGCTCATGGAAGGGAGAGCAGGTTGGGGGCAGACCCTGTGCTCAGTTTTACATCCTGCTCCTGAAAGGACTGTGGAGTGTGCGCTTGGAGCTGTCCAGTTGGCAGGGGGTGCTGGTCTCTGGAGCTCTTGGGGTGGCTTGAGGCAGGAAGGAAGCATTTGCCTCAGGTGCTGGTGAGTGATGCAGACACTGAGGAGTCCTCTGAGTGTGGGGAGTGAACAAATGTGAAATCCAGGTTGAAACCTGGAGATGTCCTCAAATTATGGTAAATGGAAAAGAAAGTATACTGGACATGACAGAGGAGAGAAACCACAGTGCAGAGGTGGCACCAAGCAGGCTGACTGTGGGTCTGAGGGGACATCCACTAGGGTCCCTGCTAGGTGGGAACCCTGGGCCTGGACACTCAGGCAGGTTGGGGGTTCCCTCAGTACAAGGCCAGCAGGAACACTGTAATTCCTGTGTCCTCCTCACCACGGTTTTCATTCACGGCTGCAGGATGGAAAATCGGTAAGGAATGCAGGATGATTCCTACCAAATAGTTCCTTCTGGGATGCCTGGACTCAGGTCCCATTGATAATGGGATGCTGGTTCTCTGGAGTTGATTGTCAGCCATACCCAAAAGCCACTCCCCTATGGAAACCACTCTTGACTGAGTGGTTTCAGTCAAGGCCTGAGACTGCAGGATCATAACAAGACCAGTGGAGAAGTTCAGGGCAAGTGATTTATTAGAGCAAGACATTGAAACCTTTACATTCTGCAGTGAAGATCAGGGTATCATTGAAAGGTGGTGGAAACTAGCATTAAAAAGTTTTTACATCTCAGCGATCACATTTCTCTGCTATTTTTCCCTGAAATAGAAAAGGAAAGAAAAGAAGGTGAGGTTGGTCATGCGGCTCCTGGAGACAACAGGTTAACATCCAAGTGGCTGATGGAATTCTGCTCCCAAAGACAGTTGGAAGGACAGAGGCAGGAACCCAGTGTGTGGGGGAAACCAGGGCCTAGGCCTGGGGGCTTCACAGCATGCATGCCGGTGAGGGAGCAGCCTTTCCTTGCCAGGCCAATAGCCCTGGGGGGATCCAAGTGTGAGGCCCAGGGTCCTCATGGAGGGGGAAAGAAGGGGTGGACAGAGCAGCCAGAGGTTATTGTCTGGGCTGTCCCAGGACTTGGAGTCTCCTGTTTCCTGCAGTGAGAGACCCAGGACTGAGAGGCTGGTCAGGGCTGGGAGGGCCTCTGGAAAGCTTGGCTTCCAGGAGACTCCAGCCTCCCCATGTGGGAATTCTGCCTCAGGACCCGAGCACCCCTCAGTCCTGACCCTGCACCTTCCATGAGCATTTGCAGCTAAACCTCAGGACAGCAACCCAGAGGCAGCCAGGCTGAGAGGGCCCTAGAAAACCTCTGATTTCTTGAGAAAGACAGAGTGACAACATCCCGCTTCCATGGCACTGCAGGAAGTGGAGTAGCGAGGGTCTTGGCCCACTGGCTGTGGTCAGGAGAGCATCGTGAGTGAGGAGGGGAGCGTGGAGTCTGAGGAGCTGGGAGGAGCTCCTTCCTAACTCTGCAGAAACTGCAGAGAAGCCCAGCCCTCCAGCACTGCCTCTGCAGAAGCCTCTGCTCTAGGCCCCTCCCTGCCTTCCTCTCCCTGTTCGAGGCTCCCACACTCCCCAGTACATTCCACAGTGACTGTGTGAGGGCAGCTCGGCCTCAGGAAAGTCCCCAGGTGGAGAGGTAGTCGTACTTGGCCCTTCACCACCCCTGCCTAGGCCCGGGCTCACTCCCCATGTCCTCAGCACACTCTGGGGACATGGCATCCAGGCAGGTGACCTGAGGAGGGGGAACATGCAGGAGGCTGTGCGCAGCTGAGTTGAGTTCTGCAGGCGAAATGGAAGCACCCACCTTGTGGCCCCAGGAGACCTTCTCAAATGGTGACCAGCAAGCCAGATGCCCCACCACCTGTGTCCCTCACAGAGCAGCAAGCTGATCTTACTTCACACTCTGCTGCTGACCTGGCCACATGAAAGAGACAGAAATTACCAATGTTTTTGTAATTAGCACTCTCTTCTCATAGGCCATCAGATCCACGCATTTCTTCACTTCCATCTTGGCTGCAACAGCTTCCAGAGGTGCCTTAAATTTGGCAAGTTGGGACTTGAACACAGGTTTTCCAGCTAATAAGAAGCCTGCGATTTCGGAACCAACAGCTTGGCAGACCACTGCATTTGCTGGAGCAAAAGAATAAAAATATAATTTATGTAAGGAAATCAGTGTTTCTCCCATGCCTCCCTGATGTTAGACCAGACAGGAACCCCAGGCTTTTAGGCTTCTGGTCAATAACTATGCCAATGACAACATCAGACCCAGAAGGTTGTGACTTCCTTGAGGTCACATAGCAAAGGGAAGAGCTAGAACTGGAAAACCAACTTCCTGATCACTCATTCAGTCTTTGGTTTTTTTTGTTTGTTTGTTTGTTTTTGTTTTTAAAGCACACCCATTACTTTCCAAAGCTGCTCTGGATGGATGGCCAACGTTCTCTTTTCTAGATTTGAAAATAATCACTTTTCTCTGCCAGTTAAGTGACACTTTATTAGTCTTGGACATTGGTGAAGAGGAGGTTTTGGGTAATCAAATTTTGAAGTGAATAGTAGAGTCAGAATCCTATCAGAAATTAGAGAAATGAGTAAATCTGGAAAAGAAGTTAAAATTATTAAAATGTTGAAGGTGATGTTTTGAGAATAAGTTGTAGGATTCAGGCTTATGTGATCCAATACAGACAGAGCTAAAAGGTAAACAAATTAAAACAAAATCAAATAATGTGAATATAAAATAAAATAATGTGAATCAGTTTTAACACACATTAGAAGCTTATACAGGAAATTGTACTTGGACCATATTCTGCAGCAACGTCTAGAATATTTAGAGAGGATGACAGGAGGGAACTGAGGCTCATTCCTGCTCCCACTGGGAATTTTGGAAATACCTGGAGTAATCATTTTGCTTGGTCTGGAATCTCCATTCCCCTAAGTCTTTTGCAAACATTGTGCATCCAGAAAGTGCCCCACAAGGCTCAACATGACCCCTGACTACGCGACTTCAAACTGTGGGAATTATTTGGAGCAGGTAGGATCAGGGATGTCACAGGGAAACAGGGAGAGGTTCAGAAAGGAAGAGGAAAGAGAAAAATCAGAATCTGGATCGGTCCTGACAGGGGAAAGGAAAGTACCCAAATGAACTGTGGAAAAAAACAGCCAGAATTAATTTTAGAAAAATAGAAGTTCTGATGCTAACCATTGTAGTATTTCTACCACCATTACTGGTAGGACCCCTAGAAGATATACTGAGTACTGCTTATTCTAAGAGTTCATTTGCAGGCTTCTTATTGAGAGAATCAGAGAGCACCGTCTCTTCTTGGACTGAGAGCTCTCCAAGGATCCTTCCAGATGTAACATTTTATGAGTCTGAATTTACAATGTAAGAAGCTGTGAGCTCAATTGGCACCTAAAGGTCTGGGGAGGAGAATGTCTGACAGTACAGTGATTGGCTTCACATCCACAGCTAGACCCTTGGCACAATAATCCCACTCCATTCCCATTGCCACTCCCGGCAGAAGCTCTAAGCACCAGTGATAGGAGGAGGCGCGGGGAGGGTGAGCAGCTTGCCCACAGTGAAAGGGCTGAGAAGTGGCTGAGCCCAGAGTCACCCCAGACCTCATATTACATCATCTGTCACAGATCCCATCCGGGAGTGAAGCTCAGGCAGAATTCCTGACATTTGTCTGTACTGATTTTCTGCAAAACTTCCTAGGTGCTGGGGATTTGATGAAATGAAGCCTGAGCTTTATGAGCAGTTCCTTCAACAAGAACAGGATAAGGTTTGGAATTTTGGTTTGTTCCAGACCCCACCCTTAACCCGAATAGGTGACCTTGTGCTCAGAGAAGGGTGTGTTCCTGGGGCTGGTGCGACTCATGACTGAGGTACTCACCCCGGTAGCAGCAAAGGGCCAGCGTGAGCAGCAGGAGACACACCAACAGCCTCATGGTGGCTTATTCTGCTGTGAGCTCAGCTTTCACCAATGATGAGTGATTTAGACTCAACCCCAGGAACCTGTGGAACCGTGGAGCCCAGGGCTATTTGTACCTAGGGAGCCTGTCTGGTCCTGCCCACAGGGGCATCTGGCAGGTGATGAGGCCTGGCTCCCAGCCCTCCCTTCCTAGCCAGGGCTGCTGCCATCCATCAGTGTCACGTCCCCACGCCTCCCTGCATCCTGAGTGGGGCGGAGCACAGGAGGGCAGCCCTGCAGGAACTCTGCTCTGTGCTCCAGGTGAGTGTCCAGGTGCCTCTGGCAATGTTCCCTGGAACCTCAGTTTGCTTTTGGGCTTTTGAGGATTATCTCTCTGTTCTTTATGTCAGTGCAAGGGCAAAGGTGAGTTCTCACTTCAGGAGGACAGAAACCGGGGTGCAGGAAGCTAGGGGCTGTGGTTTGGTTGTAGGACAGCAGGCATGGAAGAGACCCCACGTTGACCTCCACTGCATGTCTGACAATCAGCCACACGTGTTTCAGCTGCACACAGATCAAGTGTGAACCAGACCTATCCTCCCACTCGGCCCCTTCCATCACCACCATCTTTACCACATAGGTACCTAAAACGTAGCTGAATACACCCCACGTTTGGAGGATTTCCTTGGGGAAAACAACCGCTCCCCCGTCCTCTACCCTGTCTCACTCCAAGATCTGTGTCTTTGTTTATGGGTGGAGTTGTCAATATAGGCCGGGTTCAAATTTTCTGTCTACTGAAAGCAAGCCTCCCGTGACCTCTAGCCACCCATATCTCCTCATAGGGCTGATGTGATGATTAAATTGCCCAATTCTTTTTACCCAAGGAGCTTCTGGGGTGTCTGGAGGCAAACAGGCATCAGAGATACTGGTCTTCACTTCTAGGCAGGGACGATAATGGAAAGGAAGAGACGGATGAACAGGGTGGGTGGTCACTTCCCTAGAGGGTTAGAACCCTTGGGCTCAAGTGTTCCACTTCTAACCTAGGTCTGCTGCCTGGGCCATCTCATTGTTGATGGAAAGCGAAGGCCACCCCCAGCAAAAACAATAGACACATTTCTGGCTTCCAACCCTCCCTTCCTAGCCAGGGCTGCTGCCATTCATCAGTGTCACGTCCCCATGCCTCCCTGCATCCTGAGTGGGGCGGAGCACAGGAGGGCAGCCTTGCAGGAACTCTGCTCTGTGCTCCAGATGAGTGTCCAGGTGCCAGAGTACTCACTGGGGTGAGTACATGTCATGAGTCCAGCGCCAGCCCCTGGCACTGCCCTTCCACTGCAGTGCCACCATTTGGTGAGTAGGAAATCACCAGAAATGTGTCTCTTAAGTGAACACACATTTGAGAAGAGTCACAGCCCAGGACGGAGTTTTCCATTCTCAGCTATGCAATCAAATCTCTTGGGGCTCTTAAAATATACTGACCCTCCCCGCCCCCAGTCTTCCCTCTCTGAGGATTTCGATTCAGTAGTTCTAGGGCGAGGTCACATTCCTCTCCTGTTTAAACTGCTCTGGTGGGTCTGATGGGCAGCAGGGCTGGGAACCACCCAGAAAGACCTTTATGAAGGAAGGGGACCTTATGGTCTGTGTCATCAGAGACACCTTGGCAGGTCTGGCTGAGTCCCAGCTGAGGGCGACAATGGCTCTCACTTCCATCACCCAAAATGGTGGCGAAGCCGCTGATGCCACCTCTGCCTCCAACCCTAAGGAGTGGGAAGGTCCAGTGGCAAAGCCCACGGCTAGGAGGGTTCAGAGCCATGTCTATGGGCTATTGAACCCAATGAAAATTACTCAGTTTATGTAAACTCAATTTTATCATTTGTAAAAGTAGGTTAAAAATGGTGCCTACATCATTGGGTTGGTAGATGTTCAAATGAGTGTGTGTGTGTGTATGTGTGTGTGTGTGTATAAAATTTACCAAGGTCTGGCCAGGCGCAGTGGCTCACACCTATGATTCCAGCACTTTGGGAGGCTGAGGCGGGTGGGTCACCTGAGGTCAGGAGTTTGAGACCAGCCTGGCTAACATGATGAAACCCTGTCTCTACTAAAAATACAAAAAATTAGCTGGGCGTCGTGGCATGTGCCTATAGTTCCAGCTACTCAGGAGGCTGAGGCAGGAGAATCACTTGATCCTGGGAGGCAGAGTTGTGGTGCACTGAGATTGCGCCACTGCACTCCAGCCTGGGCAACAAGAGCAAAACTCCGTCTCAAAAAAAAAAAAAAGAAAAAAAAAATTAACAAGGTCTGACATGTAGTAAACTCTCAATAAATGTTGACTACTATTATCTTGTCCCACCTGTCACACATGTCATGGATTGCTACCAGTTCCTAGTTTAAAGCACAACCAACCCTCAAAAAAAATCACTGATTTTCAGAACTACAAGTCATGGGCCACATAAGGACATATTAGTTAACATCAGACCCCACATACAACAGGGGTCCCCTAAAATTATAATATTGTATTTTTACTGCACCTTTCCTGTTTTGATATGTTTAGATACACAAATACTTGTCATTGTATTACAACTGCCTACAGTGTTCAGAACAGTAACATGCTGTACAGGTTTGTGGCCCAGGAGCAGTAGGCTCACCTCTTAATAGCTGAGGTGTGTAGTAGGCTATGCCATCTAGGTTTGTATAACTGCACTCTATGATGTTCACACAATGACAATTGCCTATGCATTTCTCAGAATGTGTCCCCATCACTAAGTGACACACAGCTGTCTAAGGAAACCTAGATACACCCCCACTATCTGAAATAAATTGAGGAAACCCAGCTCATGGTCTCTGAGACCACAGAACCAGGGACATGAATTTAGGTTCTTACAGATGACAAATGGGTGAGGAATTTTCCACATCTGTTGAACAAAACTTGTCCTGATGTGGGCTTGGCCTTCATCTGTATATTCCATTAGGAGGGATGTGTATATCTGAAAGAGGATTGCTTCCCACATATTTTTATCATTCGTGTAGCTCTTAACACCTGCTCAGGGTTTTTTTTTTTTAGTTTCTGTAGGTGGTACTTTTTATGATTGCTCTACTCCTTCCCTGGTTGGCTTCAAATCTTCTCATCTCGGCTGGGTGCGGTGGCTCACACCTGTAATCCCAGCACTTTGGGAGGTCAAGACAGGTGGATCATTTGAGGCCAGGAGTTTGAGACCAGCCTGGGCAACACACAAGACCTTGTCTCTACAAACAGTTTTAAAAATTAGCCAGGCATGGTGGTGGGTGCCTGTATTCACAGTACTCAAGGGGCTGAGGTGGGAGGATTGCATGAGCCCAGGAGTTTCAGGCTACAGTGAGCCCTGATTATGCCACTGTACTCCAGCCCAGGCAACAGAGCAAGAACTTGTCTCTAAAAATGTGAAATAAAATAAAATAAACGTTTTTAATGCAAAAAAAAAGTATGCGAAGTGAGGGATGTGTTAATTAATTTGATTGTATTTGATGTATGCATTGTAAACATACATCAGAACATCATATTGTATGCCATAAAAATATACAATTTTAGGTCATGCCTATAATCCCAGCACTTTGGGAGACTGAGCTGGGCAGATTACCTGAGGTCAGGAGTTTGAGACCAGCCTGACCAACATGGCAAAAACTTGTCTTTACTAAAAATACAAAAATCAACCAGGTTTGGTGCTGAGTGTCTGTAATCCCAGCTGCTTGGGAGGCTGAGGGAAGAGAATGGCTTGGACCTGGGAGGCGGAGATTGCAGTGAGCCAAGATCATGCCATTGCACTCCAGCCTGGATGACAGAGTGAGACTCTGTCTCAAAAAAAAAATTATATATATGTAAAATATATATAATATATATATTATATTAGCACTGTAATATAGTGCTATATAAATGTAAATATTTGTATATTTATATAGATATATAAATATTTGTATATTTATATATATTTATATATCCATATATCTAATATAGTGCTAAATAAATGCTATATATGCAAATATTTTATATATAATATATAAAATATATTTTATATATATTGTATATAATATATTTTTATATAATATATAATATATGAAAATGTATATATACACACACAATTATTTGTCAATTTAAAATAAAAAAATTGTATGGAGAGAAACATGATGTCAACAATATTCTCTTCAAACAAAGGGCAAAATCCATATTAAAAGATAAATCCATGAACATAAATTGGTCATTATTTATAGATAGTTATTCAACCATCAGGGAAATCTAAGACAATCCACTAGAAAAACTCTCAATATTGATTTGCCACCACAGCTGCCAGCATGCATGCACATGAGCACAGACCCTGCTGCCACTGCCCTGATGAAGTGCTTTGGCAGAGTGTTGTTGCCAGCAAACTGGGAACACCTCCACCTCACCAGCACAGCAGGTGCTTAACCTCAAGGGGCCAGAGAACAAAGCCACGCGCCTGGTACCAGGCCTCCAGGGTTAGAGCAAACAGCCCAGGAGTGCTGAACTGAACTGAACCTTGGCCTTCTGAAATCTTCCAGAAACAAAGCCAGTCAATGAACCCACCTGATACCACAGTCAAACCCTCAAGGGCATCAAAGAATATAAAAGAAAAAAAACAGGCTGGGCGTGGTGGCTCACACCTGTAATCCCAGCACTTTGGGAGGCCGAGGCGGACAGATCACAAGGTCAAGAGATGGAGACCATCCTGGCCAACATGGTGAAACTTCGTCTCTAATAAAAATACAAAACTTAGCTGGGCATGGTAGTGTGTGCCTGTAGTCCCAGTTACTCGGGAGGCTGAGGCCCATCCAAGGGACAGCAACTTCAAAGATTAAAAGAGCATCACTACACATAGATGAGAAAGAATCGGCACAAAAACTCTGGCAACTCAAAAAGCCAGAGTGTCATCTTACTTCCAAATGACCACACTAGTTCCCCAGCAATGGTTCTTAATCAGCTCAAATGGCTGAAATGACAGACACAGAATTCAGAATCTGGATAGGAACGAAGATCAATGACATTCAGGAGAATGCCAAAACCCAGTTCAAGGAATCTAAGGAATCCAATAAAATGATACAAGAGCTGAAAGACAAAATAGTCATTTTTAAGAAAGAACCAGACTGATCTGATAGAGCTGAAAAACTCACTACAAAAATTGTGTAATACAATTGGAAGTATTAACAACAGAATACACCAAACAGAGGAAAGAATCTCAGATCTCAAAGAATGATTCTTCAACTCAGTCAGACAAAAATAAAGTCAGACAAAAATAAAGAAAAAGGAATAAAAAAGAATGAGCAAAACCTCTAAGAAATATGGGATTATGTAAAAAGACCGAATGCACAACTCGTTGGCATCCCCTGAAACAAAGGGGGAGAGAGCAAGCAACTTGGAAAACATTTTTTTTTTTTTTTTTGAGACAGAGTCTCACTCTGTTGTCCAGGCTGGAGTGCGACAGCATGATCTCAGCTCACTGCAACCTCTGCCTCCCCAGCTTCAAGCGATTCTCCTGTCTTAGCTTCCTGAGTAGCTGGGATTACAGGCACCTGCCACCACTCCTGGCTAATTTCTTTTTGTATTTTTAATAGAGACGGGTTTTACCATGTTGGCCAGGCTGGTCTTGAACTCCTGACCCCAGGTGATCCACCCAGCTCATCCTCCCAAAGTGCTGGGATTATGGGCATGAGCCGCCATGCCTGGCCAGAAAACATATTTGAGGATATTCTCCACAAAAATTTCCCCAACCTTGCTAAAGAGGTCAACATTGAAATTCAGGAAATGCAGGGAACTCCTGTTAGATGATAGTATACAAGGTGACCATCCCCAAGACACATAATCATCAGATTAACCAAGGTTAACATGGAAGAATAAAAAGGCAGCTAGAGAGAAGGGGCAGATCATTAACAATGGGAACCTCATCAAGCTCACAGTGTACCTTTCAGCAAAAACTCTATAAGCGAGAAAAGACTAGGGACTTATGTTCAGAATTCTTAAAGAAAATAAATCCAACCAAGAATTTCATACCCAGCCAAACTAAGTTTCATAAGTGAAGGAGAAATAAGATCCTTTCCAGACAAGTGTCTGCTAAGGAAATTTGGTACCATGAGACCTGCCTTACAAGAAGTCCTTAATGGAATGCCAAACATGGAAATGAAAAACCACTACTGGCCACCACAAAAACACACTGAAGTACATGACCATTGACACTATAAAACAATGACACGATCAAGTCTATATAACAACCAGCTAACAACACAATGACAATCAAATATGCACATGTCTATATTAACTTTGAACATAAACAGGCTAAATACTCCAATTAAAAGGCACAGACGGCAAATTGGATAAAGAAGAAAGACCCAACGGTATGCTGTCTTCAAGAGACTCACCTCACAGGAATAACACCCATAGGCTCAAAGGCATGGAAAAAATCTACAAAGCAAACAGAAAACATAAAAGAGCAGGCATTGCTATTGTAATTTTATTTTATTTTATTTTATTTTTATTTATTTTTTTTATTTTTATTTTTTATTTTTTTTGAGACAGAGTCTCACTCTGTCGCCGGGGCTGGAGTGCAGTGGCCGGATCTCAGCTCACTGCAAGCTCCGTCTCCCGGGTTTACACCATTCTCCTGCCTCAGCCTCCCGAGTAGCTGGGACTACAGGCGCCCGCCACCTCGCCCAGCTAGTTTTTGTATTTTTCAGTAGAGACGGGGTTTCACCGTGTTAGCCAGGATGGTCTCAATCTCCTGACCTCGTGATCCGCCCGTCTCGGCCTCCCAAAGTGCTGGGATCACAGGCTTGAGCCACCGTGCCCGGCCGCTATTGTAATTTTAGACAAAAAAGACTTTAAACAGTGATCAAAAAAAGACAAAGAAGTCCAGCCGCGGTGGCTCACCTCTGTAATCCCAGCACTTTGGGAGGCCAAGGCAGACAGGTCGTTTGAAGCTAGGAGCTCGAGACCAGCCAGGCCAACATGGCAAAACCCCATCTCTACTAAAAAAAAAAGAAATACAAAAATTAGGCCAGGTGCAGTGGCTCATACCTGTAATCCCAGCACTTTGGGAGGCTGAGGCGGGCAGATCACCTGAGGTCAGGAGTTTGAGACCAGCCTGGCCAACATGGTGAAACCCCCTCTCTACTGAAAATACAAAAAATTAGCCATGTGTGGTGGTGCACACCTGTAATCCCAGCTACTCAGGAGGCTGAAGCATGAGAATAACTTGAACCCTGGAGGTGGCAGTTGCAGTGAGCCAAGATTGTGCCACTACACCCCAGCCTGAGTGACAGAGTGAGATTCTGCCTAAAAAAAATACAAAAATTAGCTGGGTGTGGTGGCACACGCCTGTAATCCCAGCTACTTGGTAGGCTGAGGCAGGAGAATCACTTGAGGCAGAAGCTGCAGTGAGCCAAGATTGCACCACTGCACTCCAGCCTGGGTGACAGAGTGGGACTCTGTATCAAAAAAAAAAAAAAAAAAAAAAAAAAAAAAGGCTGGGCGCAGCGGCTCAAGCCTGTAATCCCAGCACTTTGGGAGGCCGAGATGGGCGGATCACAAGGTCAGGAGATCGAGACCATCCTGGCTAACACGGTGAAACCCCGTCTCTACTAAAAAATACAAAAAACTAGCCGGGAGACATGGCAGGCACCTGTAGTCCCAGCTACTCAGGAGGCTGAGGCAGGAGAATGGCGTGAACCCAGGAGGCAGAGCTTGCAGTGGGCTGAGATCCGTCCACTGCACTCCAGCCTGGGCGGCAGAGCGAGACTCCATCTCAAAAAAAAAAAAAAAAGACAAAGAAGGGTATTACATAATAAAGGGTTCAATTCAACAAGGAGACTTAAGACTTAACTATCCTAAATATATATGCACCCAACACTGGAGCACCTAGATTTATACAAGTTTTCAGAGACCCACAAAGAGACTTAGATAACCACACAGTAATAGTGGGAGACTTCAACACCCCACTCACAGTATTAGACAGGTCATCAAAGCAGAAAACTAACAGTGACATTCAGGACCAGAACTCAACAGTTGCCCAAATAGACCTAACAGACATCTACAGAATACTCCACCAAAAAACAACAGAATATACATTCTTCTCATCTGCACATGACACATACTCTAAAATTGACCACATGATTGGCCATAAAACAATTTCCAGCAAATTCAAACCAACTGAAATCATATTAGCCAAACTCTTGGATGATAGTGCAATAAAAATAGAAATCAACACTAAGATCTCTCAACACCATACAATTGCATGGAAAGTAAACAACATGCTTCTGAATAACTTTTGGGTAAACAATTAAATTAAGGCAGAAATCAAGAAATACTTTGAAACTAGTGAAAACAGATAAAACATACTATAATCTCTGGGACAGAAGTGTTAAGTAAAGAAGTGTTAAAAGGAAAGTTTACAGTGCTAAATGCCCACATCGAAAAGTTAGAAAGATCTCAAATAAAACCTAATGTGATCCCCAGAAGAACTATAAAAACAACAGCAAACCAACCCCAAAGCTGGCAGAAGACATGAAATAACCAAATTCAGAGCTGAACTGAATGAAACTGAGATGTGAAAAACCATACAAAAGCTCAATGAAACCAAAATTTAGTTATTTGAAAGAATAAATAAGATTGATAGACTGCTAGCTAGACTAACAAAGAAAAAAGAGAGAAGATCCAAATAAATACAACTGGAAATGACAAAGTGGATATTACCACCGACCCCTTCCCCCCGTCAAAAAAATACAAAAACCCTCAGAGAGTATTACACACCTCTATGCACACAAACTAGAAAACCCAGAAGAAGTGAATAAATTCCTGGAAGCATACAACCTCTCAAGATTGAACCAGGAAGAAACTGAACCCCTGAATAGACCAATAACAAGTTCTAAAAGAACTTGTAATAAAAAAGCCTACCAACCAGAAGAAGCCCTGGAAAAGATGGATTCACAGCCTAACTCTATCATACATATAAAGAAGAGTTGCGCCGGGCGCGGTGGCTCAAGCCTGTAATCCCAGCACTTTGGGAGGCCGAGACGGGCGGATCACGAGGTCAAGAGATCGAGACCATCCTGGCTAACCCAGTGAAACCCCGTCTCTACTAAAAAATACAAAAAAATACTAGCCGGGCGAGGTGGTGGGCGCCTGTGGTCCCAGCTACTCGGGAGGCTGAGGCAGGAGAATGGTGTAAACCTGGGAGGCGGAGCTTGCAGTGAGCTGAGATCCGGCCACTGCACTCCAGCCTGGGCGACAGAGCAAGACTCTGTCTCAAAAAAAAAAAAAAAAAAAAAAGAAGAGTTGCACCAATCCTACAGAAACTATTCCAAAAAATTGAGGGGAGGGACTCCTCCCCAACTCATTCTGTGAGGCCAGAATCATTCTGATACCAAAACCTCGCAGAGACACACACACAAAAGAAAACTTCTGGTCAATATTCCTGATGAACATAGATGCAAAATCCTCAACAAAATACTAGCAAACCCAATCCAGCAGCGCATCAATAAACTAACCCACTATGATCAAGTTGGTATTTCCAGGATGCAGGTTTGGTTGAACATATGTAAATCAATACATGTGATTCATCACATAAACAGAACTAAAAACAAAAACCACATAACGACCTCAAAAGAGCCAGAAAAGGCTTTTGATGTAAACCCTCAACAAACTAGGCATTAAAGGAACATACCTCAAAACAATAACAGCCGTCTGTGACAAACCCACAGACAACACACTGAATGGGTAAACACCGTAAGCATTCCCCTTGAGAATAAGAACAGGACAAGGATGCCCACTCTCACCACTCATATATATATATTTTTTTACACTTGCAATAACTTTATCAAGTATGCAATCACCACTCATATTTAACGTAGTACCAGAAGTCCTAGCCAGAGCAATCAGACAAGAGAAAGAAATTGCATCCGAATAGGAAAAGAGGAAGTCAAACCACCCCTGTTTGCAGATGATTTGATTCTGTACCTATAAAACCCCATAGCCTCTGCCCAAAAGCTCCAATTGCTATTTCAGGATACAAAATCAGTGTACAAAAATAAGTAGCATGTCTATACACCAATATCATTCAAGATGAGAGTTAACTGAAAAACACAATCTTGTTCACAACAGCCATCCACAAAAATAAAATACCTAGGAATACAGCTAACCAGGGAGGTGAAATATCTCTACAATGAGAATTATAAAACACCACTGAAGGAAATCAGAAACAACACAAACATGTGTAAAAACATTTCATATTCCATATTCATGGATGGAAAGACTCAATATGGTTAAAATGGCCATAGGCCCAAAGCAATGTACAGATTCAATGCTATTCCTAGCAAACTACCAATAACATCTTTCACAGAATTGGAAAAAGTTATTCTAAAATTCATATGGAACCAAAAAAGAGCCTGACTAGCCAAAATAATCCTAAGCAAAAGGAACAAAGCTGGAGACATAACATTACCTACTTCAAACAAGGCTGCAGTAACCAAAACAGTCTGGTACTGGTACAAAAACAGACATATAGACCAATGGAACAGAAGGAGAACCCAGAAATAAAGTCATACACCTACAACCATCAAATCTTAGACAAGGTTGACAAAAACAAGCAATGAAAAAAGGACTCCCTATTCAATTAATCATGCTGGGATAACTGATTCGCTATTTGCAAAAGATTGAAACGAGACCCCTTCTTTCGCCATATGCAAAAATCAACTCAAAGTATATTAAAGACTTAACTGTAAAACCTAAAACTATAAAAACCCTAAACGAAAACCTAGGAAATACCATTCTAGACATAGGCCCTACCAAAGGTTCATGATGAAGATGGCAAAAGTAATTGCAAAAAAAAAAAAATTGACAAATGGGACCTAGTTAAACTAAAGTGCTTCTGCACAACAAAAGAAACTATCAACAGAGTAAACAGACAATCTACAAAAAGGAAGAAAATATTTGCACACTACGCATCCAACAAAAGTCTATCCAGACTCTAAAAGGAACTTAAACAAATTAACAAGCAAGAAACAAACAATCCCATTAAAAAGTTGGCAAAGGCCAGGTACAGTGGCTTATGCCTATAATCCCAGCACTTTGAGAGGCCGAGGTGGGAGGATCGCTTGAGCCTGGGAGACTGAGGTTGCAGTGAGCCATGACTGTACCACTGCACTCCAGCCTGGGCAATAGGGTGAGAACCTGCCTGGAAAAAAAAAAAAAAAAGAAGTTGGCAAAAGACATCAACAGACACTTCTCAGAAGAAGACATACTCATGGCCAACAAGCATATGAAAAATGCCCAACATCACTAATCGTGAGAGAAATACAAATCAGAGCCACCATGTGATACCATCTTATACCAGTTAGAGTGGCTATTACTAACAGGTGCTGACAAGTTTGCAGAGAAATAGGAATGCTTGTACACTGCTGGTGGGCATGTAAATTAGTTCAGCCATTGTGGAAAGCAGTTTGGAAATTTCTCAAAGAAATTAAAACAGGCCGGGCGCAGTGGCTCACGCCTGTAATCCTGGCACTCTGGGAGGCTGAGGCGGGCGGATCACGAGGTCGGGAGATCGAGACCATCCTGGCTAACACGGTGAAACCCCGAATCTACTAAAAATACAAAAAATTAGCCGGGCATGTTGGCAGGCAGCTGTAGTCCCAGCTACTTGGGAGACTGAGGCAGGAGAATGGCGTGAACCCAGGAGGCGGAGCTTGCAGTGAGCGGACATCGAGCCACTGCACTCCAGCCTGGGCAACAGAGCGAGACTCCATCTCAGAAAAAAAAAAAAAAAAAAGAAAGAAATTAAAACAGAACTACCATCTGACCCAGCAGTTCCATTACTGGATATATACCCAAAGGAATATAAATTTTTCTCCCCTAAAGACACATGCATGCATATGTTCATTGCCACACTATTCACAATAGCAAAGGCCTGGAATTAACCTAGATGCCCATCAGCGGTGGACTGGGTAAAGAAAATGTGGTACAAAACCCCCACACCATGCAATTTACCCATATAGCAAACCTGAACATGTACCCTCTGAACCTGAAAAAAACAAAGTTGGAAAGAAAAAAAAAAAAGCCATCTATCATGGCTTTTAAATATTTCAACTGGAAACTTAGGGAGTACAGTAAAAGATGCTGAATGAATTCCATCTTCCATCATTCTGGTGTCTGATAATTTTGTATTTTATTTTCCTTAAGAAAAAAATTACATAATATTAATTAGAAAATAAATAGATAAACAATGAAACTGATGAGTTTATCAAGTTAGCCGAATAAAGATCACCATTTGGAAATGAATCCCTTTCCTGTAACTAGCTATTGCATTATACAACAGGAAAAAAATTATACCATTGACAATAGTAACAAGGGCAGCAACAAAAATATACTGAAACATATGCATTGGAAATATACAAACTTTTTAATGATAAAATCGTGAAACTTTACATGACATTTACACAAAGATAAAAGGGAATCTAAATAAATGGAGACACACACCTTGTTCTAAAGCAAATTTTGGAAAATTTTAAGATGTCAACTATTCTCAAATTGTCCTACAAATTCAGGCAGCCCCCATCAGAATCCGAACAGGATAGCTGTATGCTTTGTTTTGAATTCTGAAGTGATGTTTGGATCTTTCAAAATTAGATGTATATATTGATTGAGGAGTAAGGAGAAGCCTAATTTTGGGGCCAGAGTACCTGGCCTCAAATTCAGCTCTGGCTTGAGTACCCAAAGGAATATGAATCAAATATGAATCATTCTCTGGACATATACCCAACTTGTAAGTTTTTCAGCTAGTTGCTTAGCCTTGCAGCCATAGTTTCCTCATCTGTAAAATGAGGTGATAAAAAATAGTGTCTACCTCATAGGATTTGTATAAAGAATAAATGAATTAATAAAGGAAAAATATTCAGTACAATGCCTAGCAGTAAATGTCAATGATTACAATTACGTAACAACAAGGGGAGGGAAAGTCAAATAAAATAAATCACCTCAATCCCAAAGTAAAATATCAAACTAACTCTGAGTCTATTAATAAGGAATGTTTATTTATCCTGTGCTACCAAAGTGTGCTTCAGAATCTGGCTTTGGTTTCATTGACATTTCTCACAGTTAAGATAATTACTCACATATGGTCAAGTCCAGGTGAATGTCATTGTGCTGTTAATATCCTTAATAATGAATCTTGGACCTAAGGATATAGAAGGGTGGGAAGTTGGGTAAATATTACCGATCCCCAAGACATACAGAGTCTCTGGACTCCTGTCCTCAGCAGGATGTACTGGTCACAAGTGTCACTTCTGGCTGAGGTTATCATCCAAGGATTTTCTAGGGACTCCGTGTTCAAAGTGGTGAACACATAATTGGGGGATGGAGACTTTTAAGGGATCACTTTGAGATCCTGACATCCCATACGCTTTGACTATTTATGGATCATGTGGTCACGTTGGTTCTCCTTCCTACCTCCCTTCTGTAATCACTCGTGTTCCATTTTACCAAAGACAGTAGGCATATGCATCCTTCATCAGAATCTTAACACAGAGCATGGACTCTGCAGGTAGAAATCTCTAGACTTCAAAGAAACTATTTAAAGTATTGTTTTGTGATAACAATGTTTTTTTCATATTAAGTGGTATCTAATTTATTGTTTTTAATAAACTCAAAAGAGGTCTTAATTTAGCAGTGGCTGATAAATCATTAAAAATAATGTTTAAAATAGGCAAAAGACCTTGATAGACCTAAGAATTAATAGACCTTAATAGACTGATCATCAGAGAAGTGCAAATCACAACCACAATTAGGTCACACCTGTTAGAATGGCTATTACATGTATTCTCAAGAATGTGGAGAAAAGAAAACCTTTTACCCACTATTGGTGGGAATATAAATTAGTACGGTCATGAAAAATAGTATGGAGATTCCTCAAAAAGTTAAAAGTAAAATAACCATATGATCCAGCAATCCCACCACTGAGTATACAATTATTCCTATCTATACTCAGCGGATTGGTTCCAGGCACTCGCCCGTTATATATATCAAAAACTGCACAAACTCACGTCCTGCATGCGGCCCTGTGCAACTCCTATATTCAAAAAGTCAGCCCTCCATATACACAAGTTTCACATGCCTCAAACGCTGCATTTTCAACTCATATTTGGTTGAAAAAATCAGTGTGTAAGTGGACCTGCACTGTTCACACCCATGTTGTTCAAGGGTCAGCCTCATATGCAAAGGAAACAAAATCAGTATGTTCAAGAGACATCTACAGTCCCATGCTTATTGCAGGACTATTTGCAATAGCTAAGATATGGAATCAACCTAACTGTCAAAAAGCAAATAAATGGATTGTTTTTAAATGTGGTGTATGCACACAATGAAATACTATTGGGTCATTAAAAAAAAGAATGAAATACTGTCCTTTGTAGCAATATGGATGACCCTGGAGAACATTATGTAAAGTGAAGTAAGCCAGACGCAGTAGATGAATAACACATGGAATCTAAAGTTGTTGATCTGGCCAGGCGCGGTGTCTCACGCCTGTAATCCCAGCATTTTGGGAGGTCAAGGTGGGCGGATCACTTGAGGTCAGGAGTTCGAGACCAGCCTGGCCAACATGGTGAAACCCTATTTCTACTAAAAATACAAAAATGAGCCAGGCATGGTGACATGTGCCTGTAGTCCCAGCTACTCGGGAGGCTGAGGCAGGAGAATTGCTTGAACCCGAGAGGCAGAGGTTGCAGTGAGCCCAGATTGCCCCACTGCACTCCAGCCTGGGCAACAGAGCAAGACTTCGTTTCAAAAACTTAAAAAATAAATAAACAAATAAATAAATAAATAAAATAAAAATGCTGATCTCATAGAAGTAGGGAGTAAAACAGTGGTTACCAGATACTGGAGAGGGTATGGAATGGAAGAGAGAGGATGGAGAGAGGTTAGTCAACAGGTACAAAGTTACAATTAGGAAAAATGAGTTCTGAGGTTCTATCACTCAGTGGGCGACTGCAGTTAATAATAACATATTGCATATCTTAAAATAGCTAGAAGAGAAGATTTTGAATGTTCTCACCACAAAGAAATGATAAATCTTTGAGATGATGGATACGTTAATTACCCTGATTGATCATTACATAATGTATACATTTATTAAAACATCACATTTTTGTATTAGGTGTCGATTAAAAATGAAAAATAATAATTTTGAGTGTTAGATCACTATGTCATCTTCAGCCTATAGCTCAGAGGAATTCAGAGAACCGAGTGGCATCACTACCACGACAGTCATTCTTTTGCCATCTGCCCATTTATGTAACAAGTATTTACAGAGTTTACATCTATGAAGATGAAAAACATGAATAAAATTGTCTCATTTTAGCAATAAAATATAATCCATGAATATATAAAATCAAAAAGGGTTTCATTAAGCCCTCAGCTCATTAAGAGATATATTAACATGTTGTTTCATTTATTTAATGATTATCAAAAATTGAAATACATATGTCAGGTCATTAGTCAAAGCTTCCAGAATCTCTGCTGGTACCCAAGTCACCAGTGTATCATATGTCACAGACTCCTTGCAGACCTCATACATACTCAGAATTCTTGCTGCAAGTTCTAAATTGTAAGTCCCACAATATGGAAAAGGACCTCTGAGGTCATTTCCTTCACTTTATTCACCAAATCTTGCCATGATCAACTGGTCCTGTGCTGTCTAAATCCTTTAGCTGTGTCACACCCTAGTTAGAAGAATGAAGGAAATAAATCAGAAATTCTTAGTTTGGGGCCAGGTGCAGTAGTTCACCCCTGTAATCCCAATTATTTGGGAGGCTGAAGGGGGCAGATGGCTTAAGCCCAAGAGTTTGAGACCAGCCTGAGCAATATGGCAAGACCCTGTCTCTGCAAAAACAAACAAAAAAAAGTTTTAACTTAGACAGGTATGGTGCCACATGCCTGTAGGCCCATCTACTCAGGAGGCTGAGGTGGGAGAGTCGCTTGAGCCCAGGAGTTCAAGGATGCACTGAGCTATGATCATACTGCTGCACTCCAGTCAAGGCAACAGAGCAAGAGTCTGTCTCGAAAAAAAGGAAAAGAGAAAGAAAAGAAAAAGATTATTAGTTCATTTTTGAATTTTCCAAAATAATATTTTCTCACTGTGTGCACTCCCCTATTTGTTTTGTTTGTTTGTTTGTTTTTGAGACAGAGTCTCACTCTGTTGCCCAGGCTGGAGTGCAGTGGCGTGATCTCAATCTCAGCTCACTGCAACCTCCACCTCCCAGGTTCGAGCAATTCTCGTGTCTCAGCCTCCCAAGTATCTGGGATTACAGGCACATGCCACCACCCCAGGCTAATTTTTGTATTTTTAGTAGAGATGGGTTTTTACCATATTGGGCAGGCTCGTCTCAAACTCCTGACCTCAAGCAATCCACCCGCCTCAGTCTCCTAAAGTGCTGGGATTACAGGCATGAGCCACTACGCCCAGCTGCACTACCCTACTTGTGCTGTTCATAATGCTGCAAACCAGTGTAGATACCATTTGGGACACCACCTAGAGTTTGGGGACCCTTCTTCATCCACCTTTAAATTGACTTCCTACATCATCTCCCATTAGTAGGGTACATCCATAACCCAGATCTTAAATGTACATTCTCTAGATGGCCTGAAGCTTCTGGAAAGCAGGCACTTTTTAATCATGATACATTTTACCTCAGTAAAACAACTCATAAGTTTGTATTTGGAATTAACTTCAAACTCCAATCAATGTTGCAATGATACGTCTGTATAGCTTTACCCAATTCCATTTATTGTTGAGGGCTTATTCCATTTGCTTTAGCAATACAGTCTCCTTGGGGCAATTCTATTCAACAAAGACTCAGGACAAGGGCCTCATTTTATGGAATTTTCCAACAGGTATGCAAAACCTTAAACATCAAATTACAACCATATATCCCACACCCTCCCCAGCTCTGACAAGGCTATACACAAATTCAGTGGCAAAACAGGGGTGACATAAACTACAGTGAGCAGACTTTATGTGGCCTAAAGCCCTCTTAATGTCATGACGAACCTGCAGGCTGTGTTCAAATGAACTGTGGGGCTCTGCTCCTGTGAAATCATCATGGCCCCAGGAGAGGTCCAGCAATTTTCCTCTGCAATAGAGCAGATCCTTGAAAGTCAAGGAGTTTTGGCCAGGCACAGTGGCTCATGCCTGTAATCCCAGCACTTTGGGAGGCCAAGGTGGGCGGATCACGAGGTCGGGAGTTTGAGACCAACATGGCTAACACAGTGAAACCCTCATCTCTACTAAAAACACACAAAAAAATTAGCCAGGTGTGGTGGCAGGCGCCTGTAATCCTAGCTACTCGGGAGGCTAAGGCAAGAGAATCGCTCGAACTTGGGAGGTGGAGGTTGCAGTGAGCTGAGATCACACCACTGCACTTCAGCCTGGGCAACAGAGTGAGACTTTGTCTGAAAATAAAAAAAGAAAAAGGAAAAAAGAAAGAAAGAAAAAGAAGGAAGGAAGGAAGGAAGGAAAGAAAGAAGGAAAGAAAGAAAAAGAAAGAAAGAGAAGAAGAAAGAGAGAAAGAGGAAGAGAGACAGAGAGAGGGAGGGAGGAAGGAGGGAGGGAAGGAAGGAAGGAAGGAAGGAGGAAGGGAGGAAGGAAGGAAGGAAGAAGAAAGGAAGCAAAGAGGAAAGAAAAGAAGTCAAGGTGTCTCCTTCCGTCGTAAGTTCCTGTCAAGGCTGACACCAACATGAGGCTCTGTTCCAATACATCTGTTCTACCTGGGAAACTGATCTTACCTAAAGGAATTTCAGAGAAAGAACTCCCTGGCAGCGATGTAAGCCAGGCCCTAACACCCCATCTTGACCATCCCCGCAGTTAGTAAGTCATGCTGGACCTTGCTTGAGATACCTGCATCTCATGGTAAGTCTGTCCCACCTTGAAACCAGAGACTTAAGAACATTAAGCACAACCACATCAAAGGTACCACCCAAAGAAGGGGAGTTTGAGACCACCCGAAAGAGGCAGTTTGTGTCCTCTGCAAAAACAGGTGCCACTCAGGATGATGAAAATCAGATTTTTTTCATGTTTAACCTAGAAGGAAAAGGGGTTACCCCTTTGGCACCCATAATGAGTTGATGGCTTTGCTTTTTTAACAGAATTCTAGAAGAACTGCACAGAGAAGCAGACTGAATAACCCAAAGACTTGTGATGACCAGCAAACTTCTGAACTCATACTCACCTAGGATCCTTGATAGCAATTATTTTTGCTTAATCTGATGGTTTTCTGCTGCCCGTTGGGAAGACCTTTCTTCCCCAATAGTCCTTTGCACTGAAGGGAACAATAAAAACATTACGTGAAAAAAAAAAATGTTGCGGAAGGACAGAGCAAAGTGGCGTGAGGTAGCTGTCCACATCTCATTGTGTATTTCAACTCTCATCCTGCCTGTGTTCAATTTCAATAATTATCCAATACCTATCTTAAACGCAATTTCCTCTTTCCTTCCAAAAGCTCCTCTATCTGAAGGATTTTTTCTCCAGCACGTTTGAACTTCAATTTCCTCTCATCTTATTTCTCTGTAGATTTCATCCTATCTGCTCTCCATCCATCAGAAAATCTTAACTATTTCTCATCAATATTTGATGAGAAACAAGTC
Organism: Rhinopithecus roxellana; assembly: GCF_007565055.1. NCBI lineage: Eukaryota > Metazoa > Chordata > Mammalia > Primates > Cercopithecidae > Rhinopithecus > Rhinopithecus roxellana. The sequence goes on along the minus strand of NC_044563.1, from coordinate 9,701,131 downwards.
ACTTGCTTGTTTCCACCACACTGTAGAATCTGTCGCTTTGTTCTTTTGTTGTCATTTTAAGTTGTTATTTTTTCAGATTTCTAAAGAGGATGGACAAAGATTAAACTCATGCTCATCCTGTGTTCTTTATCCGATCTCTAGTGATGCGTTTTATTTGTTGACTTCCATTACGGTTAGGTGCTTGACTGACAGATAACTGTGATGATCATAGGCTTGTGATGGCAAAGGGTAGGGTTTTTTTATTTTTTGGTTTTTTTTAAAAGCAACTGTAACTCCCTCTAAATCTCCTTTTGACATTTGCGTCTGTAATAGAAATGCTAATCTTTCTAGATGTGTGGTAGTGACAAAGAGGAAGATAACCCAGGGAAGGGAATTGGAGGAACAGCAGGGAAAGAAGTTCCAGTATTGTTTTTTGTTTTGTTTTGAGACAGAGTCTTGCTCTGTCGCCAGGCTGGAGTGCAGTGGCAGGGTTAGGGTTCAGTCATTCCTTTTGGAAGGGACTTAGAGACAGTCAACTCTCTCTTGGTGCTGCCATCTATTTCACAGAGACTGAGTATCCATCCGCGTCTGCCCTACCTCTCTGTGGCCATGTCCCTAGCTCTCAGTAAAAGACTCATTTGTGGTGCTCCTATAAGCGTGGACATTTTTGTACAAACCAATGAACAGGACTCATACCCATTTGTTTCATCCTTTTGCACCAATTCCACCCCTTGTTGGCTAAGTGTAATTTGATACCTACGGCCTCCTTCCTTTATCATAAACCACATACTTCCTGATCCCCAGTGAAACACAGGTTCTTCTGAAAGTGGTATTGGATGGAACCCCAGGATCAGTGGGATTGTTAGCTCAACCCTAAGACGTCTTTGCTCCCTCACTGAAGGAAAGTGCTCACGTACTTCTGATGAAAAGCAAGTACTTCGCTTTGCTCAGGAAAGAATTCAAGAGCGAGCCAGTGGTGGAAGAAAGCAGCTTTACCGAGGTGACCACAGCATTACAGCTCTGTGACTGCTCTTTGCTCTTCGTTGAGGAATGGTACTCCACAGGCAGTAGGTGAAGAGTAGCGGCCTTTGGGCAATTTGCAGTCATATTTATGCCCACTTTTAATGACATGTTAATTAAGGGGCACATTATTCAGAAATAGCTAGAAAATGGCTGGGCAATAATCCCAACACTTTGGGAGGCAGAGGCAGGCCGATCACGAGGTCAGGAGTTGGAGACCAGCCTGGCCAACATGGTGAAACCCCATCTCTGCTAAAAATACAAAAATTAGCCCAGTGTGGTGGCAGGTGCCTGTAGTCCCAGCTACTCAGGAGGCTGAGGCAGGAGAATCGCTTGAACCCAGGAGGTGGAAGTTGCAGTGAACCGAGATCATGCCACTGCACTCCAACCTGGGCAGTAGAGCAAGACTATGTCTGGGGAAAGAAAAAAAAAAAAGAAATAACTAGAAAATAGACGTAAATTCTGGGTGTTGCCATGGCAAGGAGCAGTAACTTCCAGGTGTTGCCGTATCATTGGTAAACTGTCATGGCGCTGGTAGGGGCATTTTAGGGTTATAGGAAGTAAGAACAACAGGAGGTGCTTTAGGTGTCTCTTCCTAGCTTTGGCCTGTCTTTAATCTGGTTCAGAGAAATCCTGCTGGCCTCCTACCTCACTTTCAACCTACCGTGCTTCTGTTCTGCTTCTCCACATTTCACAGTGATCTCTTATCCCAGAGAGTAGAGTTATGGTGCAGCATGAACCAGGTCACACCAGAGCTCCCTATTCTTTGCAAATCAGTTATTTTGTTGTACTTGGGATTTTATACCGGAATCCATCCTTCCTTCAATTGCATTGCCACTTCCTCATCATCTCTAACCTGGACTTCCTGGGAACTCGTTTTCCTCACCGATGGTTCTTTGACTGGGTCCTCTCCATGACAAACTGTTAGAATTATAATCTTTCCTTCATAAACCTCTTATTGAACGTGTGTTTTGTATCAGGCACTGTTCTTGGCATTGGGGACACATTAGTGAAGAGAACAGACAAAACTCTCTACCCTCATGAAGCTTATATCTTGTCCTGGAAGACAAATAAACCAAATAAAGATGTAAAATATAGTATACTAGAAGGCAGTAAGTGCTATGAGGAAAAATAAAGGCTAGAGGAAGGGTGGAGTTGCGGTTTTAATTAGGGTAAACAAGAAACACCTCTGAAGTTTCAGGCCCTAGCTAAAGGAAGTGAGAGAGTTTGAGGCATCTGAGAGATGAGTATTCCAGGCAGACGGCTCTTCAGGCTCTGGTCCTAGAGCTCTCTTTACTTTTTACATAAATGTGTTTTGCCCTCACTTATTCTAGAGAGAAAGATTACAGGAAACATTACTTAGGGTTATGTTGACCAACATAGGTAACAACTCCCACAAGACCCTGGAGAGTGCCTGTATAGCAGACACGCCTGACAGCAGTAACCTAAGCATACCCTGAGAATGACCCTGTATGGCAGACGCACCTGAATGTGTGTCAGTGTTCCATGCTAAGAAATCCTGGAGAGGCCAACCTGGAGATTCGTTCCTTATTGATGAGGAACATCTGAACCACTGACCTCTCCCATGCAATGCAAGCCATATAGAGGATCGAGGCCCTGTTTTGGATTAAATGAAGTTGCCAGGTGGAGGTTGTTAGGGGGAGGGTGCTAAGTGAAAATATTATAGAAATTGTATGCTTTTTGCAAGCAGTTACAGTTCTCCTGTCTAGCCTGCCACCATGTAAGTTTCCAGCTAATAAAACCCTATATCTCAGCAGGGTGCAGTGGTTCATGCCTGTAATCCCAGCAATTTGGGAGGCCGAGGCAGGTGGATCACTTAAGGTCAAGAGTTCGAGACCAACCTGGGCAACATGGTGAAAACCCATCTCTACTAAAAATACAAAAATTAGCTGGCTGTGGTGGCATGTGCCTGTAATTCCAGCTATTCATGTGGCTGAGGCACGAGAATCGCTTGAATCTCAGAGGCGGAGGTTGCAGTGAACCCAGATCGTGCCACTGCATTCCAGCTCGGGTGACAGAGCGAGACTCTGTCTCAAAAAAGAAACAAAACTCTGTGTCTCATTTTCTGGCTCCAGGTCTTACCTTCAGCCTCTTGAACCTGCTGCCATCCCTAATGAAGTTAATAGGGGTCTGCCAGGACAGTGACTGTTTCCACTCTTTATATCCATTCAGTGACTAGGCTCCGCTTGTTCTCCTTCCATGCACCACTCCTTCACTTGCGATCTGGCTTCTTCTCCAACCTTTTTACTGAAGCTCTTCTTACATTTTAATCTGGAATCTAGCTGGAATTTATTTTTTGCATGGTAAGAGGTAGGACTCTCTTTATTTCCAGGTGGTTAGCCTTTAATCTCCAAACCATTTATTAAACTATCTTTTACCCATTGAATTATAATGTCATTTATGCCATATATTAAATTCTATCTATGCACGGATATAGTGGTGAGCTCTTTATATGTCCCCCACACATAGTTGTCTATTTCTGTGCCAATGTTAACATTCACAGTGGTGGGGTGTGTGTGTGTGTGTGTGTGTGTGTGTGTGTGTGTGTCTGTGTGTGTATGTGTTTGAGACAGGGTTTTGCTCTGTTACCCAGGCTGGAGTGCTGTGACATGATTATGCCTCACTGTAGCCTAGAACCCCTGGGCTCAAGCAATCCTCCCACCTCATCCTCCCCAGTAGCTGGGACTACAGGCATGTGCCACCATGCCTGGCCAAAATTTTTTGGAGACAGGGTTTCACCATGTTGCCTAGGCTGACTGATTTTAGAAGTTTCAATATCTGATATAGCAAGTTACTTCATATTGTTCTTCCTAATCTTCTTGGCCATTTTCTGACATATATTCTCCCAGATGAACTTTAACATAATTTTACCTAGTTCCTGAAGAAGCCCCACTGAGATTCTGGTTTGAAGTACATTAAATTGGCCAGGAGCAGGCAAAAAAAAATTACAGATTTGTGGAAATTAAATAACACACTCTTAAGCAGTGAATCAAAGGAGAAGTCAGAGGGAAATTAGAAGATACTTAGAAACATATGAAAACAAAAACACAACATATTAAAACTTATTGAACATGCAGCAAAAGCCGTACTAAGGGGGAATTTTTTTTTTTTTTTTTTTTTTGAGACTGAGTTTTGCTCTTGTTGCCTAGGCTGGAGTGCAATGGCACAATCTCAGCTCATCGCAACCTCTGCTTTATGACAGTGTTGAAGGCACCAGCACAGAGTAAGAAAGCTAAATTTTAAAATGAAGATTTTTTAAAGTAATTTTTTAAATCAAAAGGCTAAAAAAAAAAAAAAAAAAGGAAAGAAACGAAATCTACCAATCTACAACCTAACTATACAACTGGAGGAACTAGAAAATGAACAAACTAAACCCAAAGCTAGCAGAAGGAGAGAAACATAAAGATTAGAACAGAGATAAATGAAATAGAATAGAAATAGAAATGAATAGAAAAATAATAGAGAAAAGCAATAAAAGCAAAAGTTGGTTCTTTTAAAAAGATAACAAAATTGACGAACCTTTAGCTAAGTGGACCAAGAAAAAAACAGAGAAGACTCAAATTACCAAAACTAGACATGAAAGTAAGGACATGACTATTCTGCAGATTTCAGGAGGATTATAAAAGAGTACTATGAATACCTGCATGCCAACACAGTGAATAACCAAGATAAAATGGACACATTTCTAGAAATACAAAACCTACCAAGACAAAATTATGAAGAAATAGAAAATCGGAACAGACCTATAACTCACAAAGAGATTGAGTCATTAATCACAAATCTACTGACAAAGAAAAGTCATAGACCTGATGGCTTTCCTGGTGAATTCTACCAAGAATTTTAAAAAGAACTAATACCGGCTGGGCACTTTGGGAGGCCAAGGTGGGCGTATCACAAGGTCAGGAGATCGAGACCATCCTGGCCAACATGGTGAAACCCCGTCTCTACTAAAAATGCAAAAAAAATAAGCTGGGTGTAGTGGCACGTGCCTGTAATCCCAGCTACTCAGGAGACTGAGGCACGAGAATCGCTTGAACCCAGGAGGCGGAGGTTGCAGTGAGCCGAGATTGTGCCACTGCACTCCAGCTTGGTGACAGAGTGAGGCTCCGTCTCAAAAAAAAAAAAAAAGAAGAAGAAGAAGAAGAAAAGAACGAATACCAATACCTCCCAAATTTTTCCAGAAAAAATTAGAGGAGGGAACACTTCCTAATTCATTCTATGAGGCTGGCCTTACTCTGATAACAAAAGCAGACAAAGACACCACAAGAAAACTACAGACCAATATCCTTTATGAATATTGACATAAAAATCCTCAAAAAAATACTAGCAAACAATTCAGCAGTGCATTGAAAGGATTCCATCCCACGACCAAGTGGAATTTATTCTTGGAATGCAAGGATATTTAAAATACAAAATTTGGTCAATGGAATACACCCCATTAACAGAATGAAGGGGCGAAAAGCACAATTAACAATTGATACAGAAAAGGCAACTGACAAAACTTAACATCCTTTCATGATAAAACATTCAACAAACTAGGAATCAAAGGAACATACAACATAATAAAAGCCATATATGAAAAACCCACAGCAAACATTATACTAAATGCTGAAAGACTGAAAGCTTTTCCTCTAAGAACAGGAATAAGACAAGGATGTCCACTCTTACCACTTCTATTCAGCATAGTACTAGAAGTTCTATCTAGGACAATTAGGCAAGAAAAAGAAATAAAAGGCATCAAAATTGGAAAGAAATAAATGAAATTATCTCTGTTCACAGATTATATAGTCTTACATATAGGAAACCTTAAAGATTCCATCAAAACAAAGTGTTAGAACTAATACAGGAATTCAGCAAAGCAGTGGGACACAAAGTCAACAGGAAAAGATTAGTTGCATTTCTATACACTAACAATAAACAACATGAAAAAAATTATAGAAATAATTCCGTTTACAATAACACCAAAAGAATAAAATACTTGGTGATTAAGGAGATGAGAGACTCATACAATGAAAACGACTATATATTGCTGAAATAAGTTTAAAAAGACATAAATAAATGGAAATATCCCATGTTCACGGATTGGAAGACTTAATGTTTTGGTTGTTTATTGTTTGTTTGTTTGTTTGTTTTTGCCAGACTCACTTTTTAATCATGGCAGGGCCTCACGCACACATGTACACATGCACACACTCAGGCTTCAGCTCTTGTTGAAAGCTGCAGTGTTGACACTCTGCACATGCTCCTCAAACATGGTGATCTCCTCCTCCAGCAAGTCTGTCCCCACCTTGTGTCCTCCACCACACACTGAATCTGCAGTTTCTGGATACCGTAGCCCACAGGCACCAGCTTGGAGGCTCCACAGACCAGCCCTTCCAGCTGGATGAAGCGCACACAGGCTTCCAGCTGGGCCGTGTTCCTCTCATCGTCCCTAGGCTTAAAGTCCAGCAAGATGGAGGAGTTGGCCACAACCACGGGCTTCTTGGCCTTCTTCTCTGCATAGTGCCGCAGCCATTCCTCCTGCAGCTGTGCTGCCTCCTTGTCCTCCTCCTCATTGTCGCTGCCAAAAAGGTCAACATCATCATCCTTGTCATCCTCTGCTGGTGTGATTGGCTTCTTGGCCGGGGCTCCATTTGGCACATGGGAGACAAGTGCTGGGTCTGAGGGACTGTGGCCTGGTGGCCAACAGAGCTCTTCTCCAGCACGTTCAGCCAGGCCTCCAGCTTGGACATGGTCTGCTGCAGCTCCTGCACCACACAGCACAGGCTCTGGTTCTCCACTTCCAGACTGGCGATCTGGACAACGAGCTCACTGTGTTCTCCACTGGGGCCACTAGAGGCCCTGGGGCCTGAGTTTCCCGCCAGGGATTTCTGGATGTTCTCTCTGGCTCTCGCAGTGTCACAGAGGATCATGCTGGCACCATTCTCCTGGCGGGAGGTGCTGGCCACAGGCTCGTTCATCTGCTTGGAGAATCTCCTTTCTGCATCATTATATTTTAACTTGTCGAACCAGATCTTCTCATGTATTGAGAAGTTTGTAGCCATTTTTCTGACACCAGCCAAGGATGCAGCGACCAGGGAAGAGGCAAGAGAACAGAAGACTTAATATTGTTAAGATGTCATTACCACCCAAAGAGTCAATGCAATCTCTATCAAAATTCCAAAGATGGTTTTTGCAGAAATAGAAAAAACAATTATAAAATCCACATGGAATATCAAGGAACCCCAAATAGTGAAAGTAATCTTGAAAAGAAGGAACAAAGCTGGAGAACTTACTACAAAATGACAATAATCAAAACAATGTGGTACTGGCATAAAGACAGTCATGTAGACCAATGGAATAAAATAGAAAGGCCAGAAATAAAGTAAAAATAGAGTTACCATGTGATCCAGCAATTCGCCTTCAGGGTATATACAAAATATTTGAAAGCAGAGTCTCAAAAAAAGATTTGTACACCCATATTCACAGCAGCATTATTCACAATAAAACACAGAAGCAACCCAAGTGTCCATCAACAGACAAATGAATAATCAAAATATAGTACATACATACAATAGAATATTATTTAGTCTTAAAAAGGAAGGAAAACCACATGCTACAACATGAATAAATCTTGAAGACATGTTAAGTGCAATAAGTCAGTTACACAAAAGAAGACAAATAATGTACAATTCTACTTATATGAAGTATGTAAAATAGTCAAAATCACAGAAACAGAGGGTAGAATGGTGATTGCCAGGGGTTGGGGGGGGAGGGAAGAATAGGGACTATTGTTTAACGGGTGTAACTTTTCAGTTTTGCAAAATGAAAAGCACTCTGGAGATAGATGGCAGTAATGGTTGCACAAAATTACAAAATGTATTTCATACCATTAATGTGTACGTTTAAAAATTATTTTTAAAAACTCATTAAGATGGTAATTTTCATGTTTTGTGTATTTTACTGCAATAAAAGAATTGAACAAAGTAATGGGAATTTTTTTTCATGTGACAGCTTTTCACTTAGGGCAGGGCTTTTCAAAACAAATTATAGTTATTAGTCAAGGTTATGTGTCTTGGAGACTTTATTATTATGTCTGTTTGTTTTTAATAAGTACAGACAGGGTCTTGTTATGTCACTCAGGCTGGTCTCAAACTGTGCCCGCCATTCTTTAGAAATTTTGGGAAATACAGGGTTGGGTGCGATGACTCACGCCTGTAATCCCAGCACTTTGGGAAGCTGAGGCAGGAGGATCACTTGAGCCCAGGAGTTGGAGACCAGCCTGAGTGACATAGTGAGACCTCATCTCTACAAAAAAATCAAAAAATGAGGCAGGAAGATTGCTTGAGCCTGGGAGGTTGAGGCCGCAATGAGCCATGATCGTGCCACTGCATTCCCACCCGGGGAACTGAAGTGAAACCCTGTCTCAAAATAAACAAATAAATAAATAAAATAAATTGGGGGAAATAAAGAAAAGCCCATGGGAGTCACCCATATACAACCAATGTTAACTTGCTGGGCTCATGGGGTCAAGTCTTTTCCCATCCATCCAGACACAGATACCTGGATATCAGCATCTTGCTGCACAGGTGGGCTCATGCTCTGTGTGCATTGTTCCCTGGATAAGGCATGATGGCCATTCCCCCATCGTGATAAATGTGCCTAACTCTTCTCTTCCTACCTGCATGTGCAAAAAGGTAGTTGAGTCAAACAAAGCTTCTTTGAGGGCTCCAGTGCTGGCTTCCCAGCTACTACTGGTATTTTTGGGTCCTCGGCCAGTGTTGAGAATCCTGATTTCAAGGACCCTGATTTTGAGGGTCCTGAAGAAGTTCAAAGAGGAGGTGGATATCCAGCCAGCTGAGCAGAAAGCAGCACCAGTCAATAATAGTGAGACCCTCTCTGCCCTTCTCTCTAACAGTGACGTCCTGAGTCAGGGCTCAGTCCTGGGCAGGACAACCCCGAGAGGAACTGGCCTGGAGGCGCAAAGGGCGGGATATCCACTTCACTGTGCCTTGTCAGTATGCAACTCAGGTATGAGAATCTGGCCATTAGGCCCTGACCAGTGATGTTCCCAACATCCAAAGTTACAGAGCCCCCAAAGTCCCCCAGCCTAGAGGCACTTAGCAAAAAATAAAAATAATACAACTCTGTGTTTGACCCTGACATACTCTACCGCTCCTTTGGCCACTCCCTTTCTCTGCCAAACCCCAGGATTCTGTGTACCCCTGCTGCTCCCCCTGCCCCACCAAATCTCCCCTGGCCTCACAGGAACCTGAAAAAAGGGAAGTGAGACAGGACAGATATGAAGCAAATGTGAAGTGATGGTTATTTCACACCTAGGCATCAAGAGACACCGTCATTTGCTCAGCAGGTGGGATTTCTCCTGATGGGCTGCAAGGAGAAACAATGCTGGGTCCAGCCTCAGAGAGACAAAGGTGGCAGAAATCACCTGCCCAGATCCCGCCTGCCTCCTGTTTCCCATTGGCCAAAGTTCACCCCATGAACTTCCATTCCCTGCACTTCTGGGACATGTCATCCGTACAGCTCCATCAGTGGTACCAGATCCCACATCCTGCGGCCAGGGGCCAGAAACCCTGGGTGGGAAATAGCAGTCTGGGGAGAGGGCCCAACTTTGCCAGGGCAAGGACTGGGAAGTCCCCGCTGGCATCAGAAAAGTCTGCGTGCTTTTGGCCATCAAGAGGCAATGGAGGGAAGCCTCTTCACATTGCTGATGTCTTGACATGCGTCATAGCAGACTTGCCTTAGAGCAACACCGTCGAAGTCTAAGGGAGCTTCCTGCCGGACTGCACACTCCATACAGCCTCAAGCTTGAGGTTGCTTTAACTCTTTGAGTGTCACTTTCCAGAGGCTTAGAATGAAGATGAAGATTTTATCACCCTCAACTCCACAAATGCGATCGAAGGTTATGGCCAATGCAGCGCAACTCACCCAGTGCCTCACACACAGTAGGCGCTTTGTGATTAAAGGTTGTCATCCGTATTTCCAGACTGTTCCCTGGGAAGTGGTTAGACAGAGCTGGACAACAAACCCCATCTCCTTGACCCTGACACAGGGAGTGGCAAAAGGAGCTATAGAGTCCACATTAGGGCCAAACATAGATTTTTATTATTTTTATTTTTTGCTAAGTGACTCCAGGCAGCTGGGGGACAACTAGGGGAGGTCCCTGTAGTAATTCCCAGCCCTGCCCTCCTACCCGAGGAATGAGAGAGGATTCTCTCCGTTGCAGTCTGCACGTTGACAACATGTAGACTAACGTGCCTTAGTCTACCGGAGGGAGATAGAGAACACCTGTGTTCTCTGCCCGAGTCACTCTCCTCAATCTGCTTCAGTAGAACATGAGACACGACTGTTGAAGGCCAGCGGGACCTGGTCCTGAGCGCGGCACAGGTGGACGCTCTCCCACCTGAGCCCTGGGACTGGGCCACGGTGGCCCCTGCTCCCACAGTCGTCACTGTCTCAATCCCGATAGTGGAGCTCGTAGGAGCAGCACCTCATTGCCGCCTTTTCTTGGCCCCTTTCATTAAAAAAACTACAATTGCCTTGGTGGTGAGGCTCCTCCCTGCGGAGATCTCCTACAGAGGTAGGTGAGGACTGGGTGCTGGGGTGGAAGAGAGCGGCATGGTAGCTGAGGATAATAAGGGGTACTGGGGTAAGAGGGAGAGATTTGGGGGCCATCTAGGGAACGTAGTGGTCACCTAGGTCAAGCCAGTGTTGCCCAAGTAGCAAAAAAAAAAAAAAGAAAAAAAAAAAAGTCTGGTCTTTTAGCCCCAAGAGATGTCTCTGATGAAATTCTGACCAGATGAAGCCACCATCACTGCCCTGGGCTTACAGATTACCTACATACCCCAAATCAATCACTCTCTCTTTTCTCTCTGTCTTTCTCTAAGCAGTAGAGCCTGCTCTCAATCTGTTAAATCTGGGGCCATCACAAACATGCAAGTAATGACACCATAAGATAATTTGGGCCAGGTGCAGTGACTCACGCCTATAATCCCAACACTTTGGGAGGCGGAGGGTAGGGGGAATCACCTGAGGTCAGGAATTCAAGACCAGCCTGGCCAACTAACATGGAGAAACCCTGTCTCTAGTGAAAATACAAAAATTAGCCAGGCATGGTGGCGGGCGCCTGTAATCCCAGCTACTCGGGAGGCTGAGGCAGGAGACTAGCTTGAACTCGGGAGGCAGAGGTTGCAGTGAGCCAAGATTGCGCCACTGCACTCGAGCCTGGGTGACAGAGGGAGACTCCTTCTCAAAAAAAATAAAATAAATAAAAAATAAGGTAACTGGGGCAGGAGGCCTCTAGCCCCTTTCCCTACCATTCTCGTAGTAGTGGCTGCACCCCTCCAGTCCTTTCTACTGCACCTGCAGCACCTCTGGGGCACTTTCTGAGTTAAGTAATCAGTTATAGGACTCCTCATGGGGATAATCCATGCTTGTCTTGTTACAGTGTCCTGGGGCAAGTAGGACAGGAGCCCCGCAGAGGGCTCCTGCCTCTGTTATTCTTAAATCACAGCTCAAAGACACTAAACACATTCCTCAAGATCCCTTACTCCAATTATCAGGGACCAATTCCCCACCCAAAGCAATCCTGCCAGGCCAGGGGTAGAGCTGGCAGGAAGAATAGAGATCCAAAAAAATGTCATAGCACTCACGGGTTATTAGCTCCTCTTCTTTTATAGGTAACTCCAGAACAGTTCACCTGAAATTAATCTGATACTATCAACTTTCCTGTATCTTAAGAGCAGAGGAATGGGCATATTTAAACTGCAAAGTCATGTAGGTAGGGGTATGTGTGTGTGTGTCTGTGGGCAAATAAGATTAAAGCTTCATGGATCCAGCAACCAAACCTGAGTCAAAGTATCCATATTCATGTCAGCTCTTTCAGGCTTAATAAACTGCAATAAAAGCAAATACCCCCACAAAAGAATGACTACTTAAAAGGTACTGAAAAGATCAACAAAATTGACAGACCACTAGCAAGACTAATAAAGAAGAAAAGAGAGAGGAACCAAATAGACGCAATAAAAAATGATAAAGGGGATATCACCACTGACCCCACAGAAATACAAACAACCATCAGAGAATACTACAAACACCTCTACGCAAATCAACTAGAAAATCTAGAAGAAATGGATAATTTCCTGGACACTTACACTCTTCCAAGACTAAACCAGGAAGAGGTTGAATCCCTGAATAGAACAATAGCAGGCTCTGAAATTGAGGCAATAATTAATAGCCTACCAACCAAAAAAAGTCCAGGACCAGATAGATTCACAGCTGAATTCTACCAGAGGTACAAGGAGGAGCTGGTACCATTCCTTCTGAAACTATTCCAATCAATAGAAAAAGAGGGAATCCTCCCTAACTCATTTTATGAGGCCAACATCATCCTGATACCAAAGCCTGGCAGAGACACAACAAAAAAAGAGAATTTTAGACCAATATCCCTGATGAACATTGATGCAAAAATCCTCAATAAAATACTGGCAAACTGGACTCAGCAGCACATCAAAAAGCTTATCCACCATGATCAAGTGGGCTTCATCCCTGGGATGCAAGGCTGGTTCAACATTCGCAAATCAATAAACATAATCCAGCATATAAACAGAACCAAAGACAAGAACCACATGATTATCTCAATAGATGCAGAAAAGGCTTTTGACAAAATTCAACAGCCCTTCATGCTAAAAACGCTCAATAAATTTGGTATTGATGGAACGTACCTCAAAATCATAAGAGCTATTTATGACAAACCCACAGCTAATATCATACTGAATGGGCAAAAACTGGAAAAATTCCCTTTGAAAACTGGCACAAGACCCGGATGCCCTCTCTCACCACTCCTATTCAACATAGTGTTGGAAGTTCTGGCTAGGGCAATCAGGCAAGAGAAAGAAATAAAGGGTATCCAGTTAGGAAAAGAAGAAGTCAAATTGTCCCTGTTTGCAGATGATTCATGATTGTATATTTAGAAAACCCCATTGTCTCAGACCAAAATCTCCTTAAGCTGATAAGCAACTTCAGTAAAGTCTCAGGATACAAAATTAATGTGCAAAAATCACAAGCATTCTTATACACCAGTAACAGACAAACAGAGAGCCAAATCATGAATGAACTTCCATTCACAATTGCTTCAAAGAGAATAAAATACCTAGGAATCCAACTTACAAGGGATGTAAAGGACCTCTTCAAGGAGAACTACAAACCACTGCTCAGTGAAATAAAAGAGGACACAAACAAATGGAAGAACATACCATGCTCATGGATAGGAAGAATCAATATCGTGAAAATGGCCATACTGCCCAAGGTTATTTATAGATTCAATGCCATCCCCATCAAGCTACCAATGAGTTTCTTCACAGAATTGGAAAAAACTGCTTTAAAGTTCATATGGAACCAAAAAGGAGCCCACATTGCCAAGACAATCCTAAGTCAAAAGGACAAAGCTGGAGGCGTCACGCTACCTGACTTCAAACTACACTACAAGGCTACAGTAACCAAAACAGCATGGTACTGGTACCAAAACAGAGATATAGACCAATGGAACACAACAGAGTCCTCAGAAATAATACCACACATCTACAGCCATCTGATCTTTGACAAACCTGAGAGAAACAAGAAATGGGGAAAGGATTCCCTATTTAATAAATGGTGCTGGGAAAATTGGCTAGCCATAAGTAGAAAGCTGAAACTGGATCCTTTCCTTACTCCTTATACGAAGATTAATTCAAGATGGATTAGAGACTTAAATGTTAGACCTAATACCATAAAAACCCTAGAAGAAAACCTAGGTAGTACCATTCAGGACATAGGTGTGGGCAAGGACTTCATGTCTAAAACATCAAAAGCAACGGCAGCAAAAGCCAAAATTGACAAATGGGATCTAATTAAACTAAAGAGCTTCTGCACAGCAAAAGAAACTACCATCAGAGTGAACAGGCAACCTACAGAATGGGAGAAAATTTTTGCAATCTACTCATCTGACAAAGGGCTAATATCCAGAATCTACAAAGAACTCAAACAAATATACAAGAAAAAAACAACCCCATCAAAAAGTGGGCAAAGGATATGAACAGACATTTCTCAAAAGAAGACATTCATACAGCCAACAGACACATGAAAAAATGCTCATCATCACTCGCCATCAGAGAAATGCAAATCAAAAGCACAATGAGATACCATCTCACACCAGTTAGAATGGCAATCATTAAAAAGTCAGGAAACAACAGGTGTTGGAGAGGATGTGGAGAAATAGGAACACTTTTACACTGTTGGTGGGATTGTAAACTAGTTCAACCATTATGGAAAACAGTATGGCAATTCCTCAAGGATCTAGAACTAGATGTACCCTATGACCCAGCCATCCCACTACTGGGTATATACCCAAAGGATTATAAATCATGCTGCTATAAAGACACATGCACACGTATGTTTATTGCGGCACTCTTCACAATAGCAAAGACTTGGAATCAACCCAAATGTCCATCTGTGACAGACTGGATTAAGAAAATGTGGCACATATACACCATGGAATACTATGCAGCCACAAAAAAGGATGAGTTTGCGTCCTTTGTAGGGACATGGATGCAGCTGGAAACCATCATTCTTAGCAAACTATCACAAGAACAGAAAACCAAACACCGCATGTTCTCACTCATAGGTGGGAACTGACCAATGAGATCACTTGGACTCGGGAAGGGGAGCATCACACACCGGGGCCTATCATGGTGGGGGGGGGGAGGGATTGCATTGGGAGTTATACCTGATATAAATGATGAATTGATGGGTGCTGACGAGTTGATGGGTGCAGCACACCAACATGGCACAAGTATACATATGTAACAAACCTGCACGTTATGCACATGTACCCTAGAACTTAAAGTATAATAAAAAAAAAAAAAAAAAAAAAAAAAGCCCCACCGGCCAGGCGCCGTGGCTCATGCCTGTAATCCCAGCACTTTGGGAGGCCAAGGTGGGTGGATCACCTGAGGTCAGGAGTTCGAGACCAACCTGGCTAACATGATGAAACCCCCTCTCTACTAAAAATACAAAATTAGCCAGGCATGGTGGCGTGTGCCTGTAATCCCGGCTACTCGGGACGCTGAGGCAGGAGAATCACTTGAACCCGGGAGGCGGAGGTTGCAGTGAGCTGAGATCACACCACTGCACTCCAGTCTGGGCAACAAGAGCAAAACTCCATCTCAAAAAGGAAAAAAAAAAAGCTCCCCTTTGCAAGCTATAGTTTACTTCCTCCTTCCAGCATGCAGGGTAGATCTCTTTGGTTGAGAACATTCAAAATTACCGGACAGGAGTGGGGATGTGGTTGAGATTGGCCATGTAAGTTGCTTTCTACTTTGCTGGTTCAGAGCAGCAAGCACTGTAAGGAATACAGAGCAGGTGCTTCAGGCATCAGGTAACTCAGCTTAGCTCTGCGTGCTGCTACCCAGGTTTCTATAGATATCCAAGGAAGCCTCAGAGTCAAGCTCCAAGAGGCTCAGATAGGACAATAACCTGTGATCTGCATTGTTTGCAATCCCTTGGAATACAGGTTACAGATCACTTTCCTTCTCATGCCTGCTCTTTCTTCTTTCCTAAACCTGGAGGAGGCCACTTCCGGCGTAGCCATGGCGGCTAACGCTACTACCAACCCGTCACAGCTGCTGCCGTTAGAGCTTGTGGACAAATGTATAGGATCAAGAATTCACATTGTGATGAAGAGTGATAAGGAAATTGTTGGTACTCTTCTAGGATTTGATGACTTTGTCAATATGGTACTGGAAGATGTCACTGAGTTTGAAATCACACCAGAAGGAAGAAGGATTACTAAATTAGATCAGATTTTGCTAAATGGAAATAATATAACAATGCTGGTTCCTGGAGGAGAAGGACCTGAAGTGTGAATGAGTTTCCATGACTTACACTAGATTCTGTTTTGTCTTTTAATGACAAGAAAATGGAATTTTTTTTCCCCACCTTCTAATGTTTAAATCCCATAAAGCTAAGTTTCCCGTTAAAGGGAAGTGCTTTGAAGATGTGTACCCATTTTTGTAAGTTAATCATAATTATCCTGGAAAAAGAAGAAAAGAGCTTCTTCTTTGGAGACGAAAATAAAGGTGTTTTTGGTTATAAAAAAAAAAAAAAAACAAAAACAAAAACAAAAAAAAACTGGAGGAATGTTTGCATCATGGAAGCCCAGAGGGAAGAGAGGCTGCTATGGGTCTTGCCCCTGCAGAACTCAGCCAGCATCCACAGTTGCTCAGCAGCAAGTGGTATCCACAGCTCAAGGCCCCAGATCCCACTGCAAAGCGTGGACAGGGCGTGTGCCCTGAAAAGCCCATGTGGAGCCAGAAATAAGCTGTGGCTTAGTCCACCTAAGGGAGACAGGAAAAGCCTCACACGGCAGGTAACTAGCTGCTACTTGACAAGAGGAAGTGTGCCAGGCATGCATCTGGGTGGGCTACAGTGAGGGGTGGGGTTAGCATCCATAAGTAGGTCCTACTGAAGCAAGAGAGCCTGGATGATCCTAGGTTTTCTCATCTTCATCCTAACCAAGTGGTGAGGATCGAGCCCCGTTCTATTCCTGAGAATATGGCAGGATGGGCTATTTGTACCATCCCACCCCAGGGCAGAATGAAAGATGCTGAGTAACAGTAACTTTCAAAGAGCAAAAGTTTCTAATTTTGATGAAGTCCAGTTGACTTTTGCTTTTATAGTTCACACTTTTGGTGTCATATGTTAAAAAACCTGTGCCAAACACAAAGACACTAAGATTTTCTCCTGTTTTCTTTTTTATTTATTTATTATACTTTAAATTCTGAGGTATATGTGCAGAATGTGCAGGTTTGTTACATAGGTATACATGTGCCATGGTGGTTTGCTGCACCAGTCAACCCGTCACCTACATCAGGTATTTCTTTTAATGCTATCCCTCCCCTAGTCCCCCACCTACCTACAGGCCCCAGTGTGTGATGTTCCCCTCCCTGGGTCCATGTGTTCTCATTGTTCAACTCCCAATTATGAGTGAGAACATGTGGTGTTTGGTCTTCTGTTCCTGTGTTAGTTTGCTGAGAATGATGGTTTCCAGCTTCATCCATGTCCCTACAAAGGACATGAACTCATCCTTTTTTATGGCTACAAGTATTCCATGGTGTATATGTGCCACATTTTCTTTATCCTGTCTATCACTGATGGACATTTAGGTTGGTTCCAAGTCTTTGCTATTGCGAATAGTGCCACAACAAACATACATGTGCGTGTGTCTTTATAATAGAATGATTTCAAATCCTTTGGGTATATACCCAGTAATGGGATTGCTGGGTCAAATAGTGTTTCTGGTTCTAGATCGTTGAGGAATCACCACACTGTCTTCCATAATGGTTGAACTAATTTACACTCCCACCAACAGTGTACAAGTGTTCCTATTTCTCCACATTGTCCCCAGCATTTGTTGTTTCCTGACTTTTCAATGATCGCCATTCTAAATGGTATCTCATTGTGGTTTTGATTTGCATTTCTCTAATGACCCATGATGATGAGCTTTTTTCATGTTTGTTAGCTGTATAAATGTCTTCTTTAGAGAAGTGTCTGTTCATTATCCTTTGCCCACTTTTTAATGGGTTTGCTTGTTTCTTTCTTGTAAATTTGTTTAAGTTCTTTGTAGATTCTGGATATTAGCCCTTTGTCAGATAGATAGATTGCAAAAATTTTCTCCTATTCTGTAGGTTGCCTGTTCACTCTGATGATAGTTTCTTTTGCTGTACAGAAGCTCTTTAGTTTAATTAGATCCCATTTGTCAATCTTGGCTTTTGTTGCCATTGCTTTTGGTATTTTAGACATGAACTCTTTGTCCATACCTATGTCCTGAATGGTATTGCCTAGGTTTCTTCCAGGATTTTTATGGTTTTAGGTCTTACATTTAAGTCTTTAATCCATCTTGAGTTAATTTTTGTATAAGCTGTAAGGAAGGGGTCCAGTTTCAGTTTTCTGCATATGGCTAGCCAGTTTTCCCAACAGCATTTATTAAATAGGGAATCCTTTCTCCATTGCTTGTTTTCATCAGAGTTTTCAAAGATCAGATGGTTGCAGATGTGTGGTGTTATTTCTGAGGCCTCTATTCTGTTCCATTGGTCTATATATCTGTTTTGGTATCAGTACCATGCTGTTTTGGTTACTGTAGCCTTGTAGTATAGTTTGAAGTCAGGTAGTGTGATGCCTCCAGCTTTCTTCTTTTTGCTCAGGATTGTCTTGGCTATGCGGGCTCTTTCTTGGTTCCATATAAGGTTTAAAGTATTTTTTTCCAATTCCATGAAGAAAGTCAATGTTAGCTCGATGAGGATAGCATTGAATCTATAAATTACTTTGGGCAGTATGGCCGTTTTCACAATATTGATTCTTCCTATCCATGAGCATGGAATGTTTTTCCATTTATCTGTGTCCTCTCTTATTTCCTTGAGAAATGGTTTGTAGTTCTCCTTGAAGAGGTCCTTCATGTCCCTTGTAAGTTGTGTTCCTAGGTATTTTATTCTCTTTGTAGCAATTGTGAACAGGAGTTCACTCATGATTTGGCTCTCTGTTTGTCTGTTATTGTATATAGGAATGCTTGTGATTTTTACACATTGATTTTGTATCCTGAGACTTTGCTGAAGTTCCTTATCAGCTTAAGGAGATTTTGGGCTGAGACGGTGGGGTTTTCTAAATATACAATCATGTCATCTGCAAACAGAGACAACTTGACTTCCTCTTTTCCTATTTGAATACTCTTTCTTTCTCTTGCCTGATTGCCCTGACCAGAACTTCCAGTACTACGTTGAATAGGAGTGGTGAGAGAGGGCATCCTTGTCTTGTGCCAGTTTTCAAAAGGAATGCCTCCCATTTTTGCCCATTCAGTATGATATTGGCTGTGAGTTTGTCATAAATAGCTCTTATTATTTTGAGATACATTCCATCAATACCTAGTTTATTGAGAGTTTTTAGCATGAAGGGCATTGAATTTTGTCGGCCTTTTCTGTATCTATTGAGATAATCGTGGTTTTATTTTGTCATTGGTTCTGTTTATGTGATGGATTACCTTGATTGATTTGCAAATATTGAACCAGCCTTGCATCCCAGGTATGAAGTCGACTTGATCATAGTGGATAAGCTTTTTGACATACTGCTGGATTCGGTTTGCCAGTATTTTATTAAGGATTTTCGCATCGATGTTCATCACTAATATTAGCCTGAAATTTTCTATTTTTGTTGTGTCTCTGCTGGGTTTTGGTATCAGGATGATGCTGGCCTCATAAAATCAGTTAGGGAGGATTCCTTCTTTTTCTATTGTTTGGAATAGTTTCAGAAGGAATGGTACCAGCTCCTTTTCGTACCTCTGGTAGAATTCGGCTGTGAATCCATCTGGTCCTGAACTTTTTTTGGTTGGTAGGCTATTAATTGCTACCTCAGTTTGAGAACTTGTTATTGGTCGATTTAGGGATTCGACTTCTTCCTGGTTTAGACTTGGGAGGGTATATGTGTCCAGGAATTTATCCATTTATTCTAGCTTTTCTAATTTATTTGGGTAGAAGTGTTTATAGTATTATCTGATGGTAGTTTGTATTTCTGTTGGATCCTCTATCATTTTTTATTGTGTCTATTTGATTCTTCTCTCTTTTCTTCTTTATTAGTCTGGCTGGTGGTCTATCTATTTTGTTGAACTTTTCAAAAAACCAACTCCTGGATTCATTGATTTTTTTGAAGTGTTTTCATGTCTCTGTCTCCTTCAGTTCTGCTTTGATCTTAGTTATTTCTTGTCTTCTGCTAGCTTTTGATTTGTTTGCTCTTGCTTCTCTAGTTCTTTTAATTGTGATGTTTTGGTGTCAATATTAGATCTTTCCTGCTTTCTTTTGTGGGCATTTAATGCTATAAATTTCCCTCTACACACTGCTTTAAATGTGTCCCAGAGATTCTGGTACATTGTGTCATTCTCATTGGTTTCAAAGAACATCTTTATTTCTGCCTTCATTTCATTTACTCAGTAGTCATTCAGGAGGAGGTTGTTCAGTTTCCATGTAGTTGTGCAGTTTTGAGTGAGTTTTTTTAATCCTGAGTTCTAATTTGTTTGCACTATGGTCTGAGAGACTGTTTGTTATGGTTTCTGTTCTTTCGCATTTGCCAAGGAGTGTTTTACTTCCAATTACGTGGTCAATTTTAGAATAAGTGTGACGAGGTGGTGAGAAGGATGTATAGTCTGTTGATTTGGGGTGGAGAGTTCTGTAGATGTCTGTAAGATCCACTTGGTCCAGAGCTGTGTTCAAGTCCTGAATATTCTTGTTAATTTTCTTCTCGTTGATCTATCAAATATTGACAGTGGGGTGTTGAAGTCTCCCATTCTTATTGTGTGGGAGTCTAAATCTCTCTGTATGTCTCTAAGAACTTGTTTCATGAATCTGAGTGTTCCTGTATTGGGTGCATATATATTTAGGATAGTTAGCTCTTCTTGTTGAATTGATCCCTTTACCATTATGTAATGGCCTTCTTTGTCTCTTTTGATCTTTGTTGGTTTAAAGTCTGTTTTATCAGAGACTAGGATTGCAACCCCTGCTTTTTTTTTTGCTTTGCATTTGCTTGGTAAATACTCCTCCATCCCTTTATTTTGAGCCTATGTGTGTCTTTGCATGTTAGATGGGTCTCCTGAATACAGCACACTGATGGATCTTGACTCTTTATCCAATTTGCCAGTCTTTGTCTTTTAATTAGGGCATTCAGCCCATTTACATTTAAGGTTTATATTTTTATGTGTGAATTTGATCCTGTCATTATGAGGCTAGCTGGTTATTTTGCCTGTTGGTTGATAAATTTTCTTCATAGTGTTGATGGTCTTTACAACTTGGTATGTTTTGCAGTGTTCCTTTCAATGTTTAGTGCTTCCTTCAGGAGTTCTTGTAAGGCAGACCTGGTGGGGACAAAATCTCTCAGCATTTGCTTGTCTGTAAAGGATTTTATTTCTCCTTCACTTATGAAACTTAGTTTGGCTGGATATGAAATTCTGGGTTGAAAATTCTTTTAAGAATATTGAATATTGGCCCCCTACTCTCTTCCGGCCTGTAGGGTTTCTGCAGAGAGATCCGCTGTTAGTCTGATGGGTTTCCCTTTGTGGGTAACTCTACCTTTCTCTCTGGCTGCCCTTCACATTTTTTCCTTCATTTCCACCTTGGTGAATCTGACGATTATGTGTCTTGGGGTTGCTCTTCTTGAGGAGTGTCTTTGTTGCATTGATCCCTTTATCATTATGTAATGCCCTTCTTTGTCTCTTTTGATCTTTGTTGGTTTAAAGTCTGTTTTATCAGAGACTAGGATTGCAACCCCTTCTCTGTATTTCCTGAATTTGAATGTTGGGCTGCCTTGCTAGGTTGGGGATGTTCTCCTGGATAATATCCTGAAGAGTGTTTTCCAACTTGGTTCCATTCTCCCTGTCACTTTCATGTTCACCAGTCAAATGTAGATTTGGTCTTTTCACATAGTCCCATATTTCTTGGAGGCTTTGTTCATTCATTTTCATTCTTTTTTCTCTAACCTTGTCTTCTCGTTTTATTTCATTAAGTTGATATTCAACTTCTGATATCCTTTCTTCCACTTGATCAATTCAGCTATTGATACTGTGTATGCTTCACCAAGTTCTCATGCTGTGTTTTTCAGTTCCATCAGGTCATTGATATTCTTCTCTAAACTGGTTATTCTAGTTAGCAATTCGTCTAACCTTTTTTCAAGGTTCTTGGCTTCCTTGCATTGGATTAGAACATGCTCCTTTAGCTTGGAGGAGTTTGACAGGAGTAGGCTTCTGGAGCCTACGTCTGTCAGTTCATCAAATTCATTCTCCATCTAGTTTTGTTCCCTTGCTGGTGAGGAGTTGTGATCCTTTGAGGGAGAAGAGGCGCTCTGGTTTTTGGAATTTTCAGTCTTTTTGTGCTGGTTTCTCCCCATCTTCATGGATTTATCTACCTTTGGTGTTTGATGTTGGTGACCTTCAGATGGGGACTCTGAGTGGACGTGCTATTCCTTTCTGTTTGTTAGTTTTCCTTCTAACAGTCAGGCCCCGCTGCTGCAGGTCTGCTGGAGTTTGCTAGAGGTCCACTCCAGACCCTGTTTGCATGGGTATCACCAGCAGAGGTTGCAGAGCAGCAGATTCGTACCTGTTCTTTTCGTTGGAAGCTTCATCCCAGATGGGCACCTGACAGATGCCAGCCACAGCTCTCCTGTATGAGGTGTCTTTTGGCTCCTGCTGGGAGGTGTCTCAAAGTCAGGATACATGGTGGTCAGGGACCCATTTGAGGTGGCAGTCTGACCCTTAACAGAGCTTGAATGCTGTGCTGGGAGATCTGCTGCTCTCTTCAGAGCCGTCCAGCAGGGACGTTTAAGTCTACTGAAACCGCCCACAGCCGCCCCTTCCCCCAGATGCTCTGTCCCAGGGAGATGGGGGTTTTATCTCTAAGCCCCTGACTGGGGCTGCTGCCTTTCTTTCAGAGATGCCCTGCCCAGAGAGGAGGAATCTAGAGGCAGTGGCCACAGTGGCCTTGTTGAGCTGTGGTCCGCTCCGCCCAGTTCGAACTTCCAGGCGGCTCTGTCTACACTGTGAGGGTAAAACTGCCTACTCAAGCCTCAGCAATGGCAGACGCTCCTCCCCGCACCAAGCTTGAGCATCCCAGGTCGACCTTAGACTGCTGTGCAAGTCAAGAATGTCAAGCCAGTGGATCTTAGCTTGCTGGCCTCTATGGAGATGGGACCCGCCAAGCCAAACCACTTGACTCCCTGGCTTCAGCCCCCTTTCCAGGGGAGTGAACGGTTCTGTCTCTTCTGTCTCGCTAGCATTCCAGGCACCACTGGGGTATGGGAAAAAAAACTCCTGCCGCTAGCTCGGTGTCTGCCCAAACAGCCATCCAGTACTGTGCTTGAAACCCAGGGCCCTAGTGGCGTAGGGTTGGAGGGGATCTCCTGGTCTGCAGGTTACAAAGACAGTGGGAAAAGTGCAGTATCTGGGCTGGAGTGCACCGTTCCTCAGGTACATTCCCTCACGGCTTCCCTTGGGTAGGGAGAGAATTCCCTGACCCCTTGCACCTCCCAGGTGAGGCAACGCCCCACCCTGCTTTGGCTTGTCCTCCGTGGCCTGCACCCACTGTCCAACCAGTCCCAGTGAGGTGAACCAGGTGCCTCAGTTGGAAATGCAGAAATCACCTGCCTTCTGCATCAGTCTCGCTGGGAGCTGCAGACCGGGGATGTTCCTATTTGACCATCTTCCCAGCAATCCCTGTTTTCTTCTAGGAGTGTTGTATTTTTAGCTCTTACATTTAGGCCTATGATCCATTAGGAATTAAACCTGATATATGGTGTGAAGAAGGGCTGGAGCTTTTTAAAAACACTCCCAATTGTTCCATGACAATTTGTTGAAAAAATTATGCTGCCCACATTGAATGGCCTTTTCACCTTTGCCAAAAACCAAGTGATCATATATGTGTAGTTCTATTTCTGGATTCCATAAAAGTTCATGTATCTATGACTACCTTCACACCAATATCATACTATCCTGATTCCTGTAGCTTTGAGAACTAGGCAGCCGCTTGGGCTGACTCTGGATCCGTCGCTGAAGGGGGTCCACCAAACCACGAGCATGTAGCCACAAGGGCAATCCCAGATGAGCCCTCAAATTTGTAACTGCCCAAGGGATTCACCTTGCCCGCTGGCTAGACAGAGCCTATTCACCAAGACAGGGGAATCGAAATAGAGAAAGAGTAATTCATGCAGAGCCACAGCTGTGCGGGAGACTGGAGTTTCATTATTACTCACATCAATCTCCTCCTGTAGCTTTGAAATCAGCCTTGTATGTAGTGTAACCTCTCCAAATTTGTTTTTAAGTTGTTTTAGCTATTGTAGGTCCTATGCTGTTAAATAGAATTTTTCAGACAGGATCTTGCTGTGTTACCCAGGCTGGAGTGCAGTGACACAATCACTGCTTATTGCAGTCTTGACATTCCAGGCTCACGTGATCCTCCCACCTCAGTCTCCTGAGTAGCTGGGACTACAGACATGTGCCCAGCTAATTTTTGTATTTTTTGTAGAAACAGGGATTTGCCATGTTGCCCAGGCTGGTCTCAGACTCCTGGGCTCAAGCCATCCACCCACCTCAGCCTCCCAAAGTCCTTGGATTATAGGTGTGAGCCACTGCACCAAGCATAAATACAAATTTTAAAACCAAATTTTTTCATAAACTTCTACCTCCACCCCCCCCCCCCCCCAAAAAAAAGGCCATTTGGGGCTGGGTGCAGTGGCTTACGCCTGTAATTCCAGCAATTTGGGAGGCCAAGGCAGGTGTATCACTAGAGGCCAGGAGTTTGAGACCAGCCTGGCCAACATAGCAAACCCATCTCTACTAGAAATACAAAAATTAGCCAGGCATGATGGCACACGCCTGTAGTCCCAGCTACTTGGGAGGCTGAGGCACAAGAATCACTCGAACTAGGGAGGCAGAGATCATGCCACTACACTCCGGCCTGGGTGACAGAGTGACACTCTCCTAAATAAATAAATAAATGAATAAATAAATGAAAGGCCATTTGGAATTGGTTAAGACTGGGCTAAATCTTTTAGGGGGAAATTGACATGTTCAGTACACTGAGTTTCTGATCCATGAACACAGTATATATCCCACTTAAGTCTTCATTGATTTCTCAGCAATCTTTTGTAGTTCTCACTGTATTGTATAGGTCTTCCTGATCTTTTATCAGACTTATTCCTTAGATTTTGATAATTTTGGACATTATAAATGGCATTCCTTAAATTTCAATTCCTGCTTGCACATGGGTAGTACACAGAAATACAATAGATTTTTGTATATTAACCTTGTATGCCAAGCCCGTATTAATCCTAATAGCTTTTGGGTAGATACTATCGGATTTTCTACAAGTTGTCTCTGCCATTAATTCTTCCTTCCCAGTGCCTTTTTCTTTTTGCCATACTGCGCTGGCCAGAACTACCATAAAATGTTCAGAAGGAATGAGAGTGGGCATCCTTGTACTTGAATTGGTAGCAGGAGGAATGCGTCTAGACATTCACCAGGAAATGTTTGCTGGAGTTTTGTAGAAATGCCCTATCAAACTGCCCAATCTTATTGAAAGCTTTTATCTTAAATTACTAGTGTGGAATCATCGAATCATTGAATTTCTGCATCTATTAATTTATTTTCCTCCTCTATAATTAATACAGTGAATTACATTAACTTCCAAATGTTATACCTACCTTGCATTCCTGAGATAAACTGTTTGGTCAAGATGCATTATCCTGGCCGGGCATGGTGGCTCATGCCTGTAATCCCAGCACTTCAGGAGGACAAAGTGGATGGGTCACTCAAGGCCAGGAGTTTGAGACCAGCCTGGCCAACATGGCAAAACCCCATCTCTACTGAAAACACAGAAATTAGCTGAGCTGGTGGTGCACCCCTGTAATCCCAGCTACTCAGGAGGCCAAGGCACAAGAGTTGCTTAAACCCAAGAGGCAGAAGTTGCAGCGAGCTGAGATCCCACCACTGCACTCCAGCCTGGGCAACAGAGTGAGACCCTGTCTCCAACAACAACAAGAAAGTGTAATACTTTTTATTTAACTTGCACTTGATGAAACTCTAAGAATTCTCGTGTTGATGTTCATGAGGGATAATTGTCTTCTTTTCCTGCAATGTCTGATTTGGGGATCAAAGCAATGCTGGCCTCAGAGACAGAACTGAGTATTCTTTCCTCTTATATTTCCTGTGAGAGGTTGTGCAGAATTAGTATTATTTCCTTAAATATGTGGCAACATTTACCACTAAAGCTACCTATGTCTACCGTTTTCTTTGTGATAACACATCTTTCATAGAGCTATGTAGGTTTTCCATTTCTTCCTAAGTAAACTAATTTGCATCTTTTAAGGAATCTGCATTGCTTTCATCTAAATTGTCAAATGTATTCCTAGAAGTTGTTCATAATGGTCTCTTATTGTTTTAATATCTGTAGAATCTGTAGTGAAGCTACCTAATTTCTGACATTGGTAATCTATCTTTTCTCCTGATCAGTCTAAATAGAATTTTCTTGAGCTTCTCAAAGAAACAGCTTTTGGTTAATTAATTTTCTATATTTTCTCTTTCTAATGTCTGATTTCTGCTCTACTTGCATGATTTCCCCTTTTTTGTGTACACTTTTAATTTGCTCTTTTTTTTTTCTAGTTTCTTAAAGTGGAAGCTTTTTTCTAACACAGGCATTGAGCCCTATAAATTCCCCTCAGTACTGCTTTACTTGCATCACGGGATAAAAAGTTGATACAAAAGTCAACTGTATTTCTACACATCAGCAATGAACAAGTGGAAACCAAAAATCAGAAAAACAATACCATTTACAACAGCTCCAAGAAAATAAATAGTTATAAATCTAAGAAAATATGTATAGGATCTGTATGCTTAAACTATAAAATGCTGAAGAAAGAAACTAAACATGCAAATAAATGGAGGACACATCATGTTCACGGATTAAAAGACGATCATAAATATGTTCATTCTCCCCAAACTTATCTATAGATTTAATGCAATTCCAATCAAAATCCCAGCAGGACTTTTGTAGATAAGCTAACCCTAAAATTTAAATGGAAAGGTAACACTGATACAATAAACTAATTTTAAAAGAAAAATAAAATTGGAAGAATTATATTACCAGATTTTAATACTTATTACAAAGCTATAGTCATCTTGATTTATGTGGTATTGGCAAAAGGAGAGATGTACAGATCAATGGGAGAAAATAAAAAGTCTAGAAATAGACCCATACCAATGTGGCTAACTCCTGACAAAGATATAAAAGAAATTCAGCAGAGAAAGGATAGTCTTTCCAACAAATGGTGCTGGAACAATTAGACATCCATCCATATGCTCCTAAACACAAACAAAAAACATAAACTTCATACTTAAAAAAAAGTTAACTCAAAATAGATCACAAATCTAAATGTAACATGTAAAATAAAAAACATTTAGAAGAAAACAAAGGAGAATTAGGACCTAGGACTAGACAATGGTTTCTTAGACATGACAAAAAAACACACTCTATTTTTAAAATGTAATTAATTGGACTTCATCAAATTGAAATTTTTGTCCTGTGAAAAGCACTGGTAAGTAAACAAAAAGCTGGGCTAGGCATGGCAGCTCACACCTACAATCTCAGCACTTTGGGAGGCCAAGGCAGAAGGATCGCTTCAGACCAGGAGTTTGAGACCAGCCTGGCCAACGTAGCAAGACCCCATCTCTACAAAAAAAATTTTTTAAAAAGACAAGCTACAGATTGGGAGAAAATACTGCAAAGCATATATGTGACAACATATTTGTATCCATAATATGTAAAGATTCTTAAACCCAACGGTAACATAACAATCCAATTTTAAGATGAACAAAAGATTTGAACTCTTCACCAAAGATATACAGATGACAGAAATGTACATGAAAAGATGTTCACCATCAGCCATTAGGGAAATTCAAATTAAAGCCATGATTCGATATCCGTACACACCTATTTGCATGGCTAAAATAAGAAACAGACAATACCAAGTGCTGATAAATATGCAGACCAATTGCAATGACCTTTCTGCTGAATAATAACTTTTTCTTAAACACACTATATAAAGATGCTTTAAGTGATATTTTGATATTGTGGTTTTAGACAGACACACTCGCCAGTTTACTCAGTACAAGCGTCTAGTCAGAGAATAGCGGGAAAAAATTTGAACTGCACAACATATTTAAACAAACCATAAAACGCTTTTCTTGGCATAGGTAGAAACTTCCAGACTTCCATCTATTGTGTTCACTATTTCCTCATTTTTAAAAGTATTCTTGGATTTAGGCTTTATTTTGTCCTTAAGCAGAACTTCTGTAAAAGTTCAAATAGTAAACATTTTCAGCTTTGCATGGATGGGCCTCTGCTGCACAACTGAACACTGCCCTCAGAGCAGAGCCACTGGAGACAACCGGTAAAGAAATGGGCATTTCCATTGCTTGTGTTTCGATAAAACTTTAAAGAACTCACTGCAGCTGGATTTGGCCCACAGGCCATAGTTTGGCAACCCCAGGCTAGAGTAGCAGATGTATACATTCAGAAGGCAGCAGCAGACAGCTCACAGGCAGGACCACAGCCAGCTTTCATCAGCGCTAAGCATTTAATTAGCAGCTGCCTGGTTTTGCTGGGGAAATATCTCGCTGCTTGCAAGCACTGGTCCCAAGGTGGTCTCAAGGGATATCCCTTTTCTACTCAGACCTCATGCTTCACCAGCACACAGATGTTCTCAAGTCCATTTGTACCTGTGCAGCAAGGGTGGAGCCTGGGGAATAGAGAGGGTAGGGGACTAAGTGGCAGGGCTGTGTCAAGACACAGGTCTTTCCCAATGAGCAAGTTTCCCGTTACAAACAGGGAGCACCCAAAAAAAAAGGAAGGAGCTCCACCTGCCCCATTGTGACAGTAACTGAAGTGTTCCTCAGGGGTTATCCAGGCAGTGGAACCACCCACTGCAGCAGCATCTCTGAGGGCGGGCATCTGCACCCGGTGATTCTGAGGCACACCGCACGTGATGGAACAGTACCTTGGTCCTGCAGGCCACCGGTGGCCCAAGACACACAGCTACAGGGCCAGGGCTGAGGCGCCCAGTCTTCACGGTATCAACAGCAGGCTTGAAGGAATATACTTTATTAATCTACCTCCCAAACACTAAAATGCCAAAGACTAAAACGCTAACATTCAGCTAAATTAAAACAACTATTTACAGAGCACTGTCTGCAGGTCATGTGGGGCTGGGCCCAGTTCTTCCCCACCCACCCACCCCGCCCATCCTCCAAACAGGCCTGGGGCCACCTGCCACCTGCAGCAGAAACACCCAGCACAGAGGACGTTTATATACACCTGGCCGAGCCCTCCACGATGGCATGCCAAGAAGGAGGTCAACAGACCAAGACAGAGACCGACAGACAGATAAGATACAGACAGGAGGTGAGGCTGCTAAGAAAGATGCAGGCCAGCCTCAGTGCTTCTTCAGGCTGTAGGCCAGGCTGCTGGGGACCCTGGCGCCTGGCAGAGGCGGGGAGTTCCAGACAGCAGAGCTGGTGCGCTTGTGATAGCGAGGCTTGCTCTTCCTGAAGATATCCTCCAAGTCCAGCGGGAGAATGGCTCCAAAGAGCTCCGGAAGGTTCGGCGGGTGGTAGTACTGGTGAATGATGGCCTGGCTGAGCGGGGTGCCTACCGGAGACGACAGACCAGACACTGCCTTGGGGCTCTCCATGAACCTCCCCATCCCCTGGCCCCCAAAGAGCCCTGTCACCCTCTCCAACCTCCCTACAGAGAGCTCTGTCACCCTCTTCAGCCCTGCCCCTGCCTGTACCACCATCAAACCCAGAGAACGCCCTTGTGTCACATCCTTCCTACCGTCCTCTGGCAGCTTAACCTGTACAAAGCCCTCGAGAGCTTGCATGAGACAGGCACTCCTTGAACCTGTCCCGACCACCACCTGGGAGGCAGGTTCTGTATTCTCCCATTCAGCAGATTTGCCTAAAGGCATACAGCTAACAATGGCAGAGCCTATGTTTGAAGACAAGCCAAGTTCGAGAGCTTAAGCATAGGATGCCATCCTCGACCACCCTGGCCAGCTGCTTCTCACAGACCCCACAGGCCCTGGTGCAGTAATGAGGGGCCTCTGGGCAGTGGATGTGGGAGCGCACAGTCCTGACAACGGGGCTGAGGAAGACCCAGGGGATCAGGAGGCCAGACATGCACCAGCACTTGCTCAGCACCAGGTGCGGCTCTAAGGGCCAGCCCTGAGCTCACTCATGTCACTCTCAATACAACTCCTCAGCTGGGTCTTGTCATCACCCCCCTTTCACAGATGAGGAAACTATTTAAGGAAGCTGTTCAAAGTCACCTCCGATTAGGTGGCTTTGCAAGTGATCTGGCTCCTGCTCACTGCCATCTCCCAAACAACTTGACACTAGCAGTTAAGAGGCTTAAAGCACATGCCAGTCACTGTAGGGTTCAGATGAGGTGAAACTCACAAAAACAAGTTTTTGTGAGTTTTTGTGCAGAGTGCCTACCAGCTATGGGATTCCAGGCCCTTGCATCTGGGGCGTCTGCACCCTTCCCTGACTTCCAGTTCAGCAAACACTGCAAGGCACCCATGGTACCCACTGGTCCTATCCACTCTGGCAGCACCCACCGCTAGCACCTACCCTGCTCACTCAAGCTGGCCTTGCACTCAGGCCTGAGGCACTGCAGTCACGCTCACCCAGGTTCTGGTTTAATGTTGGGGCCTGTAAACTCCAGGTCAGATCCTACTCAAGTGCCTTGGGCACTCCTCAGGGCCTTTCCTGCCTCCCCCAGCTGGCCAGAAGCCCCAGGCTCCAGCTTGGTGTTCTGCCTAAACCCTTTCCCATTCTAGCTCTGTCCCTGCCCCAGGTGGCTTACTTGGGTCCAAGTCTCTTCAGCCTTGCTGGATGTGACTCTAAGGAGGGGCCCAGTCCAAGTTGGGACACCCAGCAGCATATGCTGTGCCGAGGCCAGCGCAATTTCATATATTTTTTTGAGAACAAAGGAACCCAACCTCATAGGTCTGGTCCTCAGGAAAGCACAGTGACCATAGGGTGCCCGACTCTCCCCGGGGGACATGCATGCCCCAGGCCAGAGCCTCGAGCCGCCAACTCAAGCACACAGCAGCCTCCCAACACCATAGCAGCCAACTCACTATTTCCAGGGCCCTCAAGGTGAGGACCAGGGAGGGCCTGAGTCCCCCAGGGAGCTGTGGGCTTTGCTTACCTCGGGCCCAGTTGGGGATGGGCTTCCGGGGATGGGCCTCATCATCGGTGGAGTCGTCGCTATTCAGATCCATCCCGTAGTTATCTGGGTTGATCTTGGGAGGGGCCCTGTGCCCTTGCGGAGTCATCTGATATGAGGTACAAGCTGGAGACTGGAAAAACAAACATGGCCATCAGCTCCCTCCGCGGCATTCCAGTCTCTCACCACCGAGGAGCGCTGGGGCACTGCTCACCTCCTCCCATTTCACAGGAGAAACAAAAGGTGCAGGATCACTTTTTTTCTTTCTTTTTTTGAGACAGAATCTCACTGTCGCCCAGACTGGAGTGCAGTGGTGTGATCTCGGCTCACTGCAACCTCCACCTCCCAGGTTCAAGAGATTCTCATGCCTCAGCTTTCCCAAGTAGCTGGATTACAGGTGTGTAGCACCACACCCGGCTAATTTTTTGTATGTTTAGTAAGGGACTGGGTTTCACTATGTTGACCAGGCTGGTCTCGAACTCGTGACCTCAAGTAATCCGCCCACTTTGGCCTTCCAATATGCTGGGATTACAGGCGAGAACGACTGCATCAGGCCTACTTTTTAATTTTAAAAAGTCACAGAACACACACTACTCTGTGTCCCCTTTTTTCATGCTAAGGTATACTGCAAACTTTCTTCCAGGCCAGTGTGTCTAGAATCCTCCTGGGAACCGCTCAGGAGACTCCAGGATTTGCAACTTAACCATCCATCACTGACAGATACCATACTAACCTCCAAGTTTTCCGCATCTTAACTGTGCTGCAGTGAAAACATTATGTTTTGTTTGGTAACAGCACTGAAGTGAAAATAGATCAAATGCTCACAAGAGGAGCCAGCTGAATTCCAGCACCATGAAGGTACACGACCCTCAAAACTAAGAAATGTACCTGTGCTGAAACAGACAGATGTCTACAATATGCCGAGCGAAAAAAAAACCGTGGGGGTGAGGGGGCTGGAAATCAAGCCACCAAATGGTATGTGTCCATTTTAAATATGTGTGTATATGGGTGACAAAGAGAGACAGAGAATATCTGTGTGTGTTAAAAGGGTTACATATGCAAAACTCTAGAAGGATATACAATGGGCTTAGTAGAGTTTTCCTGAGGGTCCCTTTTCTTAAAACTTTACACTCTTTTATAAGGTTTATTTCCTTTTTATCCCCCACTTCAACAAATTCTACTTTTAGAATAACAAAGAATACAAAAATAGTAAAAACAATTGGGCCAAGTGTATCTGTCCTTTTCCTTAGGGGCCTAACTAACATAGCCTGTGCCTCCAGCTACTGGGAAGAGAATAATCAGACTCCGCCCCTCCGCCCAAGGGCTTCTCCACTGGGGCCCAGGCTGTACCTGCACATCCACAGTCACATTCAGGGCCTTGCTGGCCCCTGCTGCCTCCTTGGCTTTCTTCTCTTGCTCCTCCTGCAGCTGCCGCTCAGCCAGACGCTGCTGCTCTTCCTGGAACCCAGGTGGCAATGGGGTGTTAGGGAGCTGTGCAGGTGCCCTTCCCTCCCCTCCCTTTCCTTCCCCTCCCTAGGCAGCCCCTGCCGCGGGAGTCTAGACCAGCCCACAGCTCAGGGCAGACCCCAGGGGAGCCCGCAACCCAGCTCCCCTCACCTTCTTCTTCTTCTCCTCCAGTTCCCTCTGCAGCCGCTCCTTCTGCAGCCGCAGGGCCTTCTCCCGCTCCTGCAGCTCCCTGAGGACCCAGCAAGAGCCTGTTAGGACAGGAAGTGGCGCCCCAGGCCAAGCCCTGCTCCCATCCCTGCTGAGGAAGCCAGCCCAGCCAGCAGGACACACCTTAGACGGTGGGACTGCCGAACGGGCAACCAGCTTGGAGCCAAGAGCTGCGCTTTTGCCCCAGAGGCTAGAAGTGTGCACACCTGAGGGTGCAGGGAACACAAGCTGAAGCCCAACATTGGGTCCCCACTTTTCCCTGTAACTTTAGGTCTCTGAGCCTCATAATACTTTTATACAATGGAGACCAGAACACATCTCCTCCTGGGTCAACACAAGAATCAAATGGGTTGATCCACAATACCCCTAATTATCCTAACCCTCAGGGCAGACACCGGCTCCAAGCATGAACAAGGGGCTGTGGATGAGTTCTGGAGTCACCTCCACAACACACTGGCTCATGACTTTGAACACGTCATTTAACCTCTCTTGACCTGTTTCTCCCTGTGTGAAGTGGAGCTGATGGCTCCCATGCCACCATGGGCTTCAGTTGAGGACTAAACAAGGAAACAGGTGTAAAGCATGCAGCTGGGGTAACCCACCAAAGCTGCCGACACTGTGACTATCACACCGCCATCCTCAAAGCCCCCCTGCCCTGCCCAGCACCCTGCAATTCTCAAACCACGTTGGCTGTACCCTACGCCTTCCCAGACTCTGACCAGAGGACCACGGACAGCTTTGTCCCCATCAAGCAGCCCTGACGCAGTGCAGCGCTCTGGCTGTGACTTCTCACTTCTCTGATAAGCCTGAAGCCACCCACAAAGACGGACACGGAAAAAAAGTGCTGCCCGGTGTTTCCCAGGAGGTAGAGAGGGAGACGGAACAGCTACGGGGCCTGCGTGTCTCACACACACGAGCCTTGTGCTCTATTGCGTGCACAGACGCGGGATCCCACGTATCTCCTGACCAACTGTGAGTGTGGCTTTTCCTCCTTGGCATCCCCACGACTCTCAGAACAACCAGGCTCAGGACGGGCCCTGGACAAACGCCTGTAAAACTAAACATGTCTGTTGTACAGAGACCACTGCATCTGCACAGCTGGAAGATCTCAGGGCTCCTGGGTCCACGGTTCCCAAGGCAGGGGAATAGTCTGAAAATACCTGAGTTATCGTCCTCACCAGGGGAGATACATTTAGTGGGGACAGGGGCCAAGGATGCCAAACATCCTGCAATGTAACACAAAGATCTCTCCTGCCCAAAATGCCCATGGTGGCCCTGCTGAGAAATACCAGCTCATCCTCTGAGCACCACACCTGCCGGTTACAAAAAGACACCAAAGAGGTCAGCACACGCAGCTGGACACAGAACCAAGCCAAGCCCTAAGCAAGCCCACCCATCACTCCTTGGATCTCCCATAGCCAATGGGGAGTGTATTCAGGTGGACCACTAGCTGTAGGCCTCTGGGTTTGGTGCCAAGGAAACCACCTGCAAACCCTCGCATGCAGGTGGGGCTGTGTCCAGGCAAGGGCCACACCGTCTCTCTTCTACACACACGCAGGGCAGGCAGCGGGCCAGTCAGGTGAGGTCCCTCACCTCTCGGCCTGGAGCCGCTCCTGCTCCCGCCGACGCTCCTGCTCTGCCAGCTGCCGCTCCTGCTCGCGCCGCTCCTGCTCCCGCTGCTCCGCCAGCCGCTTAGCCTCGGCCGCCTTCCGCAGCCGCTCCTGCTCCTCCTCCTTCTTCTTCTGCAGCAGCTCTTGGTGCCGCCGCTCTTCCTCCTCCTAAAACGGAGAGCAAGGTCGGGTGCTGTGGCTGGGCCAGGGCCAGAGGCAGGACAGCAGCCCCACTCCCCCGAAGCCCAGGTGCCCCTCATATCAGCCACCAGCACGGACAACACAGGAATGGTGCCGGGGACATCCCGAGCAAGGCTCTGCCAGAACCACCAGCAGCAGCCTGCAAAGGCATCTCGTGACAGCCGCTGCTGCTGTAGATTTAGCAGAAAGGAACCTCGGAGCCAAACGCGCTAGCTCTGAAACAACGGGCAAGCATTCAAACCCTCTGGCCTGTTTCCTCGTCTATAAAATGGAGACCGCAGTTATTCCTACACTTCATGGGGTTGCTGGATTTATATGCACAACACACTTAGAACAGTGCTTAGCACACAGTAAATACCTGACCTTGGTGACTAGTCAATAAGCCCTAATGATGGATTTGCCTTCTCTAGAGCCCTAAGACTGACTGGGACGAGCTGGGCCCTTACTCTTCTAGGCAGAACAGTCAGGGAATGGACCATAACAGCAATTGTATAGAACGCTCAGCAGGCGTCAGACCCTACTGAGCATTTTAGACATTAACACATTTAACCCTGTTACTCGAAGGTATGGAAGCAGAGAGGTCAAGCAGCCTGCACGAGGTCGCACAGCTAATAAATGGCAGAGTTGAGATAGGCAGTCTGGCTCCAAGTATGAGCACTTAACCCTCAAACTACTGCTGCTACAGAAGATGAGAGGCAGGTTCTGGTCACCATCCCTGCCCTGGAGGCTTCTGGGAAACCTCCTTCTTGGCATGAAGCAACAAGATGGTCTGGGTCAACCCCACAAGGCGGGGTGTGGCCAATAGGGCCCCATGGTGCTGAGACGGTGCCCACCCCGCCCACCTCCTCCCTGAGGCCCACCTGCGCTCGCACCTGCTGCAGCCACCTGAGCCTACGCGCCTCCTCCTCCTGCTTCCTGCGCGCCTCCACCTCCTCCATCTTCTTGGCCGCCGCCTTTTTCTTGGCCTTCTCCTCCGCCAGCCGCTCCTCCTTGGCCTGCAGAGCCCACCCACACATGCCCATTGGAGCACCCACATCCAATCCTGCAGAGTGGGGCCCAGGACTCTGCGTGACAGGCCCCACCTGCCCCTGCACACCCGGCTTGTTCCCACTGCCCAGCGAGGACACCAGAAGCCGGTCCTGCCTGAGTGTCAGACCCGACTCACAAAGGGCTGCCAGGGAAGCCCTCGGCTGAGCTCAGAGCGGACTCCAGGGCCTGTGAGGCAGGCAGGAGTTGGGTACAGGGGTTCAGTGACAAATCAGCGATTTCCTGAGGGGTCCAGTCCTAACCCGTGGGCTAAGTCTGAATTGCCTGGGTCCCCCAGAGCCCAGGCTCCCACCTTCTCAGTCTTCTCGTCGATCTGAGCAAACTTCTGCTCAATCTGCTTCTTCTTCTCCTCCTTCATCTGCTCCACCCGCTCGCGGGCCTGCAGCACCTTGCGGAGGCGTTCCTCACGCTTCCTGCGGGGCACAGGACAGTCAGGGGGAGCCCCGCCAAGGCTGGGGCAGGCCACGGTCCAGGGAGCCAGGCCACTTACAGCTTCACCTCCTCCAGCCGCCGCCGCTTGTCCTCCTCCACCTTCTGCCTGCGCAGCTGTTCGGCCTCCTCCTTCCGCCGCAGGTTCTCCAGGCGCTGCCGCTCCTTCTCCTGGGGTGGCGGGGAGCGAGGGAGATGGGACATGAGCAAGGACAACCCCCCACCCAGCCCCAAAAGCTGCCCACAGTCCCCAGCAGCCTGCGGCCACGTGGGTGGCAGTGTCAGAGTGCTTCTTAGGCAGAGGTATCCCCAACGTGGCCCCAACAGCACCCAGGCCAAGACCCGCAGCTCCCGTCTTTCCTCGCAGGAGCACTCAGCTGCCTCACAAGGGCCTGAGCCACAGTGCTCTCAACTGAGCCCTGCCAGGTTTTGTGCAGCACGAAAGTCAGGCTCCAAATAGGATTTATGTGCTGATGACAACTATATAAACTGTGCATTGAAAACGAAAATGAAGGATGAGCTTGGAAGGGTGAGGAGCAGAAAGGCAGCTCTCCCAGTCACGGTGAATGTTGCAGTAAGGGGGTGGTGCAGACGCAAGGGTTAACTTACTACTATCATGCTTTATAACATCCACACTATGGATACATATTTTTTTGTCTATATCAACTATTTCATAATAGTTGAAAAAAATAAAAGGAAATATTGTCAAAGGCTAACAGATGTTACTATAGTCTAGTGAGACGGATTAGGGATGGTATTAATTTTCTTTTATTTTCCAGACTTCCTGTGGCACGGCTATGCTTTTTTTTTGGAGACAGAGTCTGCTCTGTCACCCAGGCTGGAGTGCAATGGCCCGATCTCGGCTCACTGCAACCTCCACCTCCCAGGTTCAAGCGATTCTCGCGCCTCAGCCTCCCAAGCAGCTGGAGCTACAGGCATGTGCCACCACACCCAGCTAATTTTTATATTTTTAGTAGAGGCGGGGTTTCACTATGTTGGCCAGGCTGGTCCTGAACTCCTGACCTCAAGGGATCCACCCGCCTTAGCCTCCCAAAGTGCTGGGATTACAGGCGTAAGCCACTATGCCCAGCTGGCTACGTTCAGTTTTAAGGCAACTTTTAAAAAGTACTCGTTGGCTGAAAAGCTGATTGATGCTGGCACCCCCTCCAGGGCAGACACAGAAAGCCCCAGGGACGTAGCCACAGCAATGGGCAGCCAGCAGGGATGGGCAGGGGCTCTAAGCCCTCCCTGGCCAAGGACAAGGCTGGTGCTTTCCCCTTGAACAGTCTGGGGCTGGGTGGAGGCAGGGACCCAGAGTGAAGCCCACGCCCGTCACCCCACCCTGGCTCCCAGTGTAGACTCCCACCTTTGGACACAGTGTCCAATAGTGACCCGCTCTTCCTGTACTGGTTACTATTGATTTCTCCTTGGCTTCTGAGCCTAACTGGAGGAGTACTCTCACCTAGAAATCTGGCTCCAAGGTAATACCATCCTCCCAAAGGCGGAGAGAAGGGGTCCCAGTAACAGGTAAGATGGAGTAGACACACTCCACCTCTCTCTCCCACTGAACACAGCTACAAAACCTGGATAGAATGCAAGGAGCGGCTACTTGAGGCCTCTAAAACTAAAGAGGAGCAGGCAGATGGGGAAGAAGACCAGACTTGGAAGCACCAGCCAACCAGCAGTGAGTTCCCCATTGTTTTCCTCCAGCCTAACTCAATACAGCCTGGAACTCCAAAGGAGTCGTTGGGGCATGGACAGAAAGAATTCTAGTCGACTCAAGCAGCAGAAAGGGAGTATCTAATGCTCAGAGAAGGCAGAAACCCCATTTTTGTTTTTTCTCTTTTCTTCTTTGCCTTGTGCCCCAGCCCACAAGCAGTCCTACGGCAACCAGGGGCAGCAGCAGTTAAAGAAAGCTGCCAAGTCAAAATTCGAGGGAGGAGCTGTGAACCCAAAAGTGTGAGCCAAACCCTGCGTGTTGCTCTTCTGTCTGTGCCCCTGCCAGGTGACCCTGGACAGAGAAAGCTGCCGAGTCAAAACTCAAAGGAGGAGCTGTGATCCCAAAAGTGTGGGCCAAATCCTGTGTGTTTTTCTTTCTCTGTCCCCCTGGCAGGTGGCCCTGGACACAGTCGTAGAAGCACACAAAGCAGAACAAGGTAACTAAAGCACCAGCTTCCCAGCTGGAGGACAGAAAAGAGAGCCCCAGAGGAGATCAGGAAAATGATACTGCAGGTAATTGACAAACAAATAGGCTCAGCTCCAAGCTGCAGATGCTAGGATCCGACCCTAATTATCACACCAAAGGCTGAGAACTAAACTAACAGACCACTTTCCAGGTCCCAGGCTGACTGCTGACTGGCACACACCTGGGAAAAGTCCAAACAGCACTGCCATCTTCAAAATCGGGACTAATATTGGAACCACAGTCCCCAGAAGGCAGATGGGAACCTGCAGCCTAAACCTAACCAGGTCAATTGCTGCTAAATTGCAATGCTGAGAAAATAACAACATTGTCCATAGATTTAAACAAGACCGAGAGGCTCGTAAGCATAATGTTCAGGATGCAGTCCAAAAGGACTCCATAGGCCCCTGGTCTCCTAACTATGCACTGTCCCCACCCACTAGATGCCCTGTGCAGGGACCTGGGATCCCCAAAGCAGGAAAGAGCCACTTTCTGGTCTTCTCTATCACCCCGTGAAACCTGCAGGGCTCTAATCAGTCTGGGTGGGGCACAGGTGGTAAGGCCACTGGAAGGTATACTGTCAGTCACCCTCTCCAACAAGAGGGGAACAGGCCTCCATGGGGAGAAGCCAGTTCAGGGCCCACCTGGCCAGCTGCTGGGAAGCCCCTCCCACCTGCCGAGGCCCTCAGCTGGAGGCAGAAGCCCTCCTGGCTGTCACAGGTGTCCCTGTGTAACTGCAGAGGATTCTTCAGAAGCCTTACAGGAACTAAAGGAATGAGGCGGCTGTGGCCTTGGCAAATGGCATGGGGAGCTGGGGCTGAGGGTTAAGCATGTCCCCACCCGAAGGTCCTTGCTCAGAAGCCAGCCTGGCTCAGCTCAGTTCTGAGGTGTCTGAGAAGAGAACAGCTTCTGTGACTTGTTTCTAGATGCTGCCACTCACTGTTCTGCTGTCACCCAGCACAGCAAGACCCGGCCTTCCACCTCAGCTCAGACCCACACTTGCCCTCCCCCGTCATCCCACTGCCTCAAGGCTACTGCTCAGGTCTGTGAACCAATAAATCTCAGTGGCTCTGGGGACCACAGACAACCGGTCTGTTCTCTTCAAAGACCTACAGACCCTGAGGAGGCCTGGTGCTGGGGAGGAGGGAGGGAGATGGCTGTGGGGAACACGTCAAGCTGTAGCCCTGGTGAAAAGCCACACCCCTTCGCTTCCTCCTAGGAGCAGAGTCAAGGGCAGGGAGGGCAGAGAAGGACGCTGGGGCCCAGAACTGCTGGGCGCCTCCAGCCAGCGCACCCCTCACCGTCCCACGCTCTTCCTAAGGCTCCCCTCCCGCTTACGATGTTAGTGCATCTACAGGTGCTGTCAGCTACGCAGGGAAGGGGCTACAGCGGGTAAGTGCTAGGTGGGGCGAGGTTACCGACAGGAAAAGGCTTTACTTACGACGAAGCTGCACTGTGGAGAGGAGACAAGGGAAAAGGCAAGAGTTAATGCCAGGCCAGGGGACGTCCTGCCAGGCAGGCCACATGCCCAGCTGTGCCAGCAAGTGTGCGTGGGGCCTGCCCTCCTGCCAGCAGCACCCCCACCGCCTCTCCTGTCACCCAACCCTCACCCCAACAGTGGAGGTGTCCACAAGTACCCCTCACCTTAACCACACAGATCTCCAGGGCTCACACTGAGCCGGCCGAGCCTCCAGGCTGCAGTCCGGAGCCCACAAGGTCAAGTGCAGGACAGTGCCCCCAGAGATCAAGGCAGCTGGTGGCCACAGAGGCTTCAGCTGGCCCCTAACAGTGCCAGGCCACACCTGCCTCCGCCCAGGCTCACACTACTCCCAGTATCTTAGGGGACAGACTGGACCTTCAGCCACACTGCCCGGCTCCCACAAAGCCCGACCTGGGCACAGGCCCCTTACCTTGGGGTCCACGCGCAGGGGAGTGTTGCGCTTAATAAAGGACTTCATGACGCTGCAGGGGGCTGAGGTCGGGGTCATGAGCATCTGGTTCCTCTGCACCGTGTGCAGAAAGGTCCGGAGGGGCCGCACCACCTGCAGACGAGGACCAGGGTCAGGAGTGGGCAGGCAGGGCAGGGTACCGATGGGGGTCAGGGCTCTAGGGCAGGGCAGGCTCCTGGCTCACCTTGCTGGTCGGGCAGGGTGAGGAAGGGGTCTTGCTCCTGGGGGGCTGCAGCTCCTCATCCTCCAGGTGCTGCTCCTCGTCCAGCTCACTCACCGCCTGCTTGTAGCTGCGCTTCCTCCTGGCAAGGCGCGGGTGGCGGCATCACAGGGCAGCCCGCCACAGCCCATCGAAAGTCACCTCAGTGAACAATACCGGGCCCAGGCCACCGGCCTCTAGGCTGAAAGAGGCTGCAGAGCCTAACCAACCCTCTGCTGCCCACTCAGAGGAAGGGAGGTGAACAGTCCAAGGTCACATGGCCAGGAGACCACCCTAAGACGGGGCCAACAATCGGTTTGCCCTATTCCCAGGCTGGCGCTCATCCACAGCATGGAGCCGCCTCCTTGGTTAAGTCTCAACACCAGGCCACACCCCAGCAGAGAGGCTCTGAAGCCCCTGAGCACACATCCACCCTCCCTGAGCAAGGACACAAGGCCATGTCCTCCGGGGCCCTCAGAGTGACCCACACATCCCTTCCCTCATGCAAACCTGGCACTCTGCGGTGGCTCTCTGGGTCCATCTGTTTGGTCTGTCTTGGCCTCTGTGAAAACAGCAATTTCAGCAAGGCTGCAGAAATGATGGCGGCGGCAAGGTAGGAATGGGAGCCTAGGGGGAAGGGGTCCCTGGGCAGCAGCCTTGGCAGTGGGCAAGGCTCCCTTCCTGGCAGCTCTGGGATGGCCAAATGCAGACATAACAGCCTTAACCCTGACTAGCCTTGAGGAATCTACAGATGCCAGGGCCTGGCTACGCGGAGCTCATGAACCCCTCCCCCGCCAGTGCCTGGCTCTATGGTAGGCAAGGCAGGGCGGGATGGTCCTGTCGAGGCGGCAGCCCCCGACGTGCCCCACCCACCTCTGACACTAAGAACAGCGTGTGGACACCTTGTAGAAGCAGGAGCTCTAAGCCCCTTGTGCAGCTTCTAAATTCCACCCCTCCTGGGCCATGCGGCTGGTGTGGCCATGACAGGAGGAGGGGGTGGCTCCGGCTGCAGGGTCAACATGTGGGGTGTAGAGTCAGTATGTTTTGTTTCACTGCTAGGAGAAAGTGCACGTGACTCCAAAAGTTCCTCGCAGCAGCCCTGAGGGCTACGAGGCTGGCATGACCATTGTCCCTGACCACGTCATAAAGAGGAGGAGGCCATGTTCAAGATCTCATAGCTATAGTGCACTTCCCACCAGAGAGAAGCACCCTTCTCAGGGAGATGTGAGCAGGACCCCGGGACACTCCCAAACCCACTGTTCTCCAGCCCTCTTTGGACAGGGATGGACCTACAAAGGTCAGAAAGGAGCTGGCAGCAGAGGCAAAGCAGGAGGCCAGGTGGGTATTCAATTCCCAGCCCACGGCTCTTCCCACTGGCCCCTGGAGTCGAGGTCAAGGCCTTACCTGGCCTCTTCATATCCGTACCCCAATGCAGCCCCTTCCCCTGCTTCCTGTCCCAACCAGCCACAGCCCCCCATGCAGCACTCCGTGACAGCTCCAGCCCAACAGTGGGAGCTGAAGCCTACAGACTCAAAAGAGATCTCTGCACCCCCAGGTTTCATTTCTCTTTAGCCTACTGGCCCAGAAAACAGGGCTTCCTTATCCCCAGAGAGAAGGTCAGGCCAAGGCCACCAAGGCCCGCTGTGGCTCTGGGCACTACAAGCGGCAGGTCAGGAAGCCTCACCTTGCTGCCCTGCAGGGGGTGTTTCCGGGCTGCTGGCTGCAGGCTTCGAGTTGGGTGTGCTATTGGCAATCTCCGTGTCACTGCGGGGACACGAGTTATTTCCGTTGTTCCCAGGGACCTGTGGAAAGAACCAAGGCTTTAGGGATCTCAATCTGGAACCCAAGGCCCAGGATGGCCGCAGGGCAGAGCAGGAGCTCCAGAGGTGAGTCCTCCCTTCCCCAGGCAGCCGCCTTACCTCTGGCTCAGCTGCCGCTACAGGCTCAGCCTCCTCAGGGGACTCCTGCTCAGGACTGAAAACAGAAGGGGGACTCTGTGAGGACTGCCCAGCTAATCCAAGCCCTCCCCCATAGGAAGTCCCTCTCCCACTCCAGGGATGGGGGACTCAAAATGTCAACACAAGGTACCCTGGCCAGGGCCACCAACCCACAGCCCCTGCGGGATGGGAGGATGGCAGCTCCAAGCCATGGCTCCGTGTGCAGACGAGGGATGTCAGCCTCAGAATGTGGCTTCATCTCCCAAGCACCCCACCACAGAGCTGACACAGAGCCCTGTCCTCAGTTCCACCTCCACCTCTTGGACCCAGGTGAGCTGCATCTCTTTTGTGGTCTGTTCTCCATTCACCATGGGGCCGGCAAGGCCAGCAGGTCTGCCCAGTCACCCTGTTTCCCCATCCCAAGAACAAACCCTCTGCTCTGCAGGAAGGAGGGAGGGGGCTGGTTTTAGTGATGGCAGGACATGGCCTCCAGGAAAAGGAGTCTGTGTCCTGGCCAGAAGCAGCACTGGATGTAATCCTGGAGCGCCAC
Organism: Rhinopithecus roxellana; assembly: GCF_007565055.1. Lineage (NCBI taxonomy): Eukaryota > Metazoa > Chordata > Mammalia > Primates > Cercopithecidae > Rhinopithecus > Rhinopithecus roxellana. Next base: position 9,658,487 of record NC_044563.1, on the reverse strand, counting down.
TATCCTACCCCACCCAGTCTGAATGGCAGCTGGCAGCTCCGCCTCACCCCCAACCTCTGGAGCTCACGCCCAGGGTCAGGTCTGGCCAGGCAACCAGCAACACGGACGGGCGCTGCAAGGAGACCAGGCGGCCAACACCCACGTCACTCACTGCCTGGTCAGACAGGGGAAACGGGCAGCCCCTGGGCAGTCAGGGATCAGTGGGGAAGGCTCAGCCCAGGAATTGCTTCCAGCCCTGGTGCTCACCTTGGCTCCCTGTCCTGGTGTGCCCTGCCCACCTGCAAAGCCCTGGAACTGAACTCACCCAACTTTTTCAGGCACCTCAACATTCAGAAGCCTCTCCAGGTAACTGTGACCTGAGGGGGAAAAGAAAGGCACAAAAGATGTCATCAGAAACCACATAGGTCCCACTCAAAGGGGTCCAGGGGACCAGGTTCCAGCAAGGTCCTGGCCACTGCTCCCATCATTAGCCTTGCCATGCCCAGGACCCTCCCCTCAGCACTCATCCTAGCGTCTTTATCGGAGTTCCTGGCTTCATGTCCCCTGCTGCTTCCCAGATGGTCTTCCCACGCCCATCTGGGTACGGCTGGGCACCCTCACTGGGCTGGGAATATCTTGAGAAGAGGGACAATGTCTGTTGCAGCTCCAGGCCCCAAACTCCCAGCATGGGGCCCAAGACAAAGCAGCTTATTCTGTCAACAAATATTCATCAAGTGCCTACAGTGTACTGGGACCTGGGCCAGGCCCCAAGGCCCCAACGGCGAGCAAAACAGAACCACTGTCTGGTCTAGATAACAATCATCAAATAGTCCCGTCAACAACACCAGCATGGGCAATGATGGAACACAGCAGACAAATTTTTTTTCTTTTTTTTGAGATGGAGTCTCGCTCTGCTGCCCAGACTGGTGTGCAGTGGAACAACCTCAGCTCACTGCAACCACCACCTCCTAGGTTCAAGCGATTTCTGGCTAATTTTTGTATTTTTAGTAGAGACGGGCTTTCGCCATGTTGGCCAGGCTGGTTTCGAACTCCTGACCTCAAGTAATCCACCCGCCTAGGCCTCCCAAAGTGCTGGGATTACAAGTGTGAGCCACTGCGCCTGGTCCAGAGCAGAGAATTTTAAAAGCCTATGACGGGGGGACCTGAGCTGGTCTGGAGGAGTTGACAGACAAAGGAAGAGGAGGTCCAGGCCAGTGGTTCTCAGCTTGCATTCTCTGATCCCTGGATGTCCTTAAGACCCTTGGGGGATCCACGAGGTCATAACTAATCATGATACTAAAATCATGATACTAAAATGTTACTTTCCCCCTTTCACTGTGCTGACACTTGCCCTGAGGGCACAAGAGCAATGGGGGAACAAACTGCTGAAGCCAGCATCAAACACTATCCTCAGACCACACACTCACAGGAAGGAGAGATGTCCAGTTTCACTGACGAATGTCCTTGATGAAGGTGTAAAAAGTACTGATTTTTTTTTTTTTTTTTTTTTTTGAGACAGACTCTCACTCTGTCACTCAGGCTGAATGCAGTGACGCAATCTCAGCTCACTGCAACCTCCACCTCCTGGGTTCAAGTGATTCTTGTGCCTCAGCCTCCCAATTAGCTGGAATCACAGGCACGTACCACCACACCCAGCTAATTTTTTATATTTTTAGTAGAGACAGGGTTTCGCTATGTTGACCAGGCTGGTCTCGAACTCATCCTCAAGTGAACCACCTGCCTCAGCCTCCCAAAGTGCTGGGATTACAGGCGTGAGTCACCGCGCCTGCAAAAGTCCTAATTTTACTAAATCTAAACTCAAGTACATGCCATTTCTACTCTTCTGTGTGCTGAGGTGGGAAGTGTGCCGAATGCCTGTTGCTGCAAACCCAGCTCTCCGCGAAAAGCGCTCGTCTCTAAGCTGCCACCTGCACTAGCCACTTTTTCACCTGGAACACTATTATTATTTAAAAGAATGACTGACACACAATGGTTATTCCATCTTGGCTATCTGGAAGACATTTTCTCACAGGTCAATGAAGTGAATCCATCACAAAAATAGAACACCATGTGCTAACAATAATTTAAAAATTGAAACGAAAAGAATCCAAGAGTAGAATTTTGAAAAGCATGTATCCGCCACCAGCAGGGCCACAGCATCCTAATACCTAAGGACTTTTCTGATGAGGTTAGAAAACAAATGTGCTTTTTTAGGATATTATATAATGAAGGGTGTCAACACTTGGAAGACGTGCATAACCTGGTGAAGCAATATTTTCCAAATGATTGATGTATGTGGTTATGAAATCACACACATCTAAAAGATCCATTCAAAGTGTGGCTGGGCGTGGTGGCTCACTCCTGTAACCCCAGCACTCTGGGAAGCCGAGGCAGACGGATGATTTGAGATCAGGAGTTTGAGACCAGCCTGGCAACATGGTGAAACCCGTCTCTACTAAAAAAACAAAAATTCGCCAGGCGTCAGTGGGCGCCTGTAATTCCAGCTACTAGGGAGGCTGAGGCAAGAGAATTTCTTGAACCAGGAGGTGGACGTTGCAGTGAACCAAGATCATGCAACTACACTCCAGCCTGGGTGACACAGTGAGATTTCATCTTAAAAAAAAAAAAAAAAAAAAACAAGGTGCAAGGTAGACCCCTATGGAACCAGCAACATGGTTTCAGACTCTACACCACAACAAACCTTGAAGAACTACCACTTCTTGCGCTGGTCCTGATAACAAAGAATATGCACAATTATCTGAAAAAGCTATGAAGATATTCCTCCCTTTCCCAACTACACGTCTGTGTGAGGCCAGATGTTCTTCAGCTACTTTTTTGTTTTTTGTTTTTTTTTGAGACAGAGTCTCACTCCGTCACCCAGGCGGGAGTGAGGTGGTGTGAATTCAGCTCACTGCAACCTCCACCTCCCGGTTTCCAGCAATCCTCCTGCCTCAGCCTCCCAAGTAGCTAGGACTACAGGCACACACCACCACGCCCAGATAATTTTTTGTATTTTTAGTAGAGATGCGGTTTCATCATGTTGGCCAAGATAGTCTCGATCTCTTGACCTCATGATCCGCCCGCCTCAGCCTCCCAATGTGCTGGGATTACAGGTGTGAGCCACCGCGCCTGGCCAGTTCTTCAGTTACTTTAACCCAAACAGCGCAATGCAACAACAGATCAAACACAGAATGAGGCTTCTTTAAAGTCACACAATAAAGAGATTTGCAAAATGTAGAATAATGCCAGTCTCCTCAGTACATTTTTGTTTTGGAAAAGTTATTTTTTCATAAAAAGTTTTTTTTTTTTTTTTTTTGAGGCGGAGTCTCGCTCTATCGCCCGGACTGGAGTGCAGTGGCCAGATCTCAGCTCACTGCAAGCTCCGCCTCCCGGGTTTACGCCATTCTCCTGCCTCAGCCTCCGGAGTAGCTGGGACTACAGGCGCCCGCCACCTCGCCCAGCTAGTTTTTGTATTTTTAGTAGAGACGGGGTTTCACCGTGTTAGCCAGGATGGTCTACGATCTCCTGACCTCGTGATCCGCCCGTCTCGGCCTCCCAAAGTGCTGGGATTACAGGCTTGAGCCACCGCGCCCGGCCCATAAAAAGTCTTATTGTAAACAGGTGATAGGCTTGGTACTTACATTTTGTAATGTCAAAATATTAAACAATATTTTTAAATCTTTAAAGTACTAAATATTCATATAAAAATATTAACTAAAATTTCAATACTTTTAAAATCCTGTTTTAATTTCTAATACAGTAACTATCAATAGATAAAACCTCATAATCGAAGCTTTTTTTCTTTTTAACAGAGTCTCACTCTGTCACCCGGGCTGGAATGCAGTGGCGCAATCTCAGCTCATTGCAGCCTCGACCTCCTGGGTTCAAGCAATCCTCTCACCTCAGTCTCCTGAGTAGCTGGGACTACAGGCACATGCCACCATACCTGGCTAATTTTTCCCATTTTGATAGAGTTGTCCAGGCTGTCAAAAGCTTTTTGAGGCTGAGGCTTAATCAGTAAAAACAGGAAGCCCGGGGCCCTCACCCTCAGCACTCACCCTGGCACCCTCACCACAGCTGCTAGCTTTATGTCCCCGGCTTCTTCCTAGCTGGGAGCATGCCTGTTCCCAGTGCCACTGGTCTGGGGAGAAGGAGGGCCAAGGCCGCGAGGCAGGAAAAAAAGAGGCTTTTTGGGGGAACAGAGAGAAGGTAGCTGAGCTGGCGCATCCTGAGCCATGGGGGCTTGGCCAGAGTTCAGGCTGGGAGGCAGCCAGTGGGAGGTTGGGGCGCACAGGGTCTCAGGAAAACAGGGAAGACAATAGGCCACAGAGAAGGGAAGCCGGGACCCTTTCTGGGTATAGTAGCCAGGTTTGGGGAGGTGGTGGGAGCAGCTGCAGGGCTGGGCTGACAGTCACGAGTGGTGATGACCCCCATTTAAGGGGTCTATACCCAGAGGATACGTCCCCCTCATCTCCCCATGCAGTGTCATCCCAGCTCATGTGCTCCCTGATGAAGCTGCCCACGTGACTACATGGCTCTCCCACCAGCACAAGGGTTCTCTGGAATGCTAAGTGCCATCTGCAAGCCATTCAGGCCTCAGAGCTGGTCTGGTGGTAGGGAAGTGGCCCAAGCACTGGCAGAGGGACGGAAGGGCTGTTCTCCAATGCAGAGGTGGCTCGAACGCTCCAAGGTAGAGCCCTGTGGCAGTGGGCCTGTCCCTTCCTATCCACTTCAGAACTGCTGCCCCACAGGCCCCACAGGCCCTGCAGGCAGGTGCGCACCAGGCCAGGAGGCAGGGGATTCCTGCCGGCACACAGCAGTTCCATGCCCCGGGGCCACACTCTGGCTTCCAGGGGCCCCCTCGGCCCACCCTGCCTGCTGGCTTTTTTACCTCATTTTCCCATTCCTCTGGTGCAGGTGTTTCCTTCCCATCCCGAATTTAATTTTTAAGAAATTAAACTCATTGATTTCCCAAAACTTAATGAATTGAACTCAAATCCTTGTGTCAAGTGCTGCTCATTGGGAAAACCCAAACCAAGACCCCACCTCGGAGCTGCCCGAGAGCCTCTCCCAGAACCTGGGATCTGGGAGACCCCCGGGAAGCCTCCCCTCCGTCACCGCCCCACTCCCTGACACCCTTGCAGCTCCTCGCTAGGGGTCGGCCTTGTCACACCCAAACTGAGCATCAGCCGTTGGTGAGTTTTCTCAAATAAGATGTACTGAGTATCCACTACACCCAAGCACTAAGATGAGTTATCTACTCACATTCAAAGCAAGTGTTATCACCATTTCACACAGAAAAACTGAGGCTGAGAGAAGGGGTGTGCCCAAGGTCACCCAGGGTCTGTGTGACTCCAGATCCTAGATTCTGTATCCTCCTCTCTCTCCTCTACCCACCTCAAGAAGACAGATGATGCTGGGCTGGGAGTCAGACAGACCTAGGTCACATGCAGCAGTCAAATCAGAAGCCCATTCATGGGCAGGGAACGGGTAGATAGAGAGGGAAAAGTGATGGAAGGGCATGAGAGCTGCAGATCCGGATGTCTGCTCCAAAGGTCTCAGAGATTCTCTGCAACCCTGCCTGGCCCTCCCTCTACAGGTCCAGGCTCACCTGCCCCCTTGGGCTCCTTCCCAAGATCAGATCCAGGCCTGAGAAAATCTCCAAAACAGATCAGAACCATTTAGATCCTTCTGAGAATCCAGAAATAGACAGTGTGCCACACTGCACATCTGTACATGCCCCAGACTGTGTCACCACAAACCCTGGAGCAGGCCCATCCCCAGGCAGCGTGACTCAGGCAGAGAGAAAGCTGCCAAGGTGAGGTGCCCTCCCCTGCCTGACAGGCCCTGCCCTGGGGCCTTGCACAAAGCCTCTTCTGCAAGCACCTGACTTTCTGGACAGAATGAAACATGCAGTGCTCAAGCCCCAGCTTCCCGATTTACAGATTCCATGGCCTCCTTAAGCCTCAGTTTCCTCCTCTATAAACTGAAAAATTCCTCACAAGCTAACAGTGTTGCTATAAGGACCAAATGAAATAACCTTTCCTTTTATAAATCTTAAAGTGCCTGGCAGATGCCAGCCACTATTTAATATGCATTAAGATAAAACCTGGGCTGGGCGCAGTGGCTCACACCTGTAATCCCAGCACTTTGTAGGCTGGGTGAGGCTTAGGTCAGGAGTTCGAAACCAGCCTGGCCAACATGGTGAAACCCCATCTCTACTAAAAAACAAAAAAACAAAAATGAGCCTGGTGTGGTGGCAGGCGCTTGTAATCCCTGCTACTCGGGAGGCCGAGGCAGGAGAATTGCTTGAACCCGAGATGCAGAGGTTGCAGTGAGCCGAGATTGTGCCATTGCACTCCAGTCTGGGCAACAGAGTGAGACTCTGCATCAAAAAAAAAAAAAAAAGACAAAACATAAATCCTGGCCTATCCTCACTACCAATCCTCTGGCTGCATCCTTACAACAGCCTCCTATCTGGTCTCCCTGTTTCCCTCCATTCACCATCATCAGGCCACTTCTTTTGCTTCAGTGGGGTCAAGTTCAAGCTCTTGTGTGAGACATGAGCCCCAGACCCCCATCACTTGTTGCTTTAGGCATCAGGGTCTTTGTACAAGCTGTTCCCTCTGCCAAGAATACATATCCCCGCATTTTTTTTTCCACTTAGCAAAAGCGCAGCCATCCTTCAGAACCCTCCTAGCTCAGACTTCAGCTCCTCCTCATGCAGCCAGCCGCCCCTCCAGACACCTGCTCCAGTGGGCAACGGCCCCCTAAGCTGAGATCTGAGAGAGCAGCTAACATGACCCAGTCCTTCCCATATGCCAGGCACCCTTCTAACTCCCCGTGTGGGGTGACCAAAGAAAACCTCACAACGACCCTTTGAAGTGACGTGATTAACCCCACTTGACAGGCGAGGAGTGGAGGCCCCAGGCTGCGAGGTGGGTGAATGGCTGAACTGGCACTCAGACCCACGCTGGCCAGTTCCAGAGTCAGCTTGGCTCCCCCTCCTGGCTCCCATCAGATGCCCAGTCATCTGATCTGCCAGAAGGAACCTGCTGCCATAATTCCCTCCTCCAGATCAAACGCAGTGTCGCTAATGGGCGGCGCACAAACCCGGTGAATTTAAGCAGCCTCTGCAGCATGGGGTTGGGAGGAACGAGCTGGCCCTGGGTAAGAGGCCCAGGCTCCAGCCTCAACATGGCCAGTAACCACGGCCACGTGGTGGCCAACCTCCCTGAAGCTCAATTTCCTCTCTTGTAAAGCAAGTAGGTTGGGTCAGATCTGCACCATCCAATGTGGAAGCCACTAGCTACATGTAACTATTTAAATCTAAAAGAAGTAGAATGCAATACAATTTAAAACTCAGTTCCTCAATCAGACTAGCCACATTTTGAGGACACAATCGCCAGATGGGGCCAGCTAGCGGCCACCACGCAGGACAGCACAGATGTGGAACATCTACCTCACAGCAGAAAGCTCTCTGGACAGCTCCTTGCTAGATGATCCCTCAGAAACCCTCCATCTGAGCCTGGCACCAAGGACCACCCGCCACTGCCAAGCCCCCAGACTCACAGATGATGCGGCCAGAGGCAGCGGGTTCTTCGGCAGTCTTCTTGGCAAGCCTTCTGCTCGCCCTGCGGACAACGCTTTCCTGTTTGGCCACCAGAGAGTACTTCTGGGCTAAGACTTGGGGACTCAGGGAGGACGGGGCGATCAGGTTGTGCCGCACCGACTGAGAGTCCGCAGGAGAGCCCGTGGGCATGGAGAAGTTATCCGGCAGGATGGGAGCCAGCACCCGCTCCCGCCACGGAGAGTCTGGAGAGCCTGGCGAGTCCCGTGGGCCAGGGGAGACCCGCGCAATCCTGAGCTTAGACACAGACCGCCCTGTCCCGACCCCTTGACCCTTGGGGTCCTGGGGTGTAGCCATCAGGGAGCTCACTGTGATGGACTCCTGCATCCTGGCCTTTGACTTCTTAGGTGTTGATTCCTCATCTGATGTCAGGATGCCCCGGGAGGCTGGAGTTGTGGCTGAAGCCGGAGTCGGGGACAGAGTACGGGGCAGAGGCTGGACGGACACGAGCTGGGTGACATGCTGCTCAGCATTGTGGCGCTCACTGATGCCAATCTCCACCACAGGCACCAGCTGGCACTGGGTGCGGTTATCCTTGGGCTTCTCGGTCAACATCGTGGGAGACTCAGGGGTGGGCGAAGAAGGTGCAGCCAATGCCATGGTGGCTGCAGCAGCCGCAGCCGCCGCACGGGTCACACGCCGCAGGACGGAGCCATTCTCCCCCACCATTGTGGCCAGCTTCTCTACACTGTCCTTGCTGCGGAGGCGTCGGGAGCTCAGCTGGCTGCTCCGAGACTTTCTGCGGGATAACCTGGCAGGGGCAGCAGGGCAGAGGCTGAGACGGGCAGCAGGACAGGGTAGCACCCAGTCTCCCTAAGAGCCACCAGCTTGGATGGAGTACGATGAGAGAATGTGAAGGCAAAAGATCTGGGTTCCAGCCCAGATTCTGCCACCTCTAGCCAGGAGGCCCCAGGCCATTCTTGTCTGAGCCTCAGTCTTCTAACTGTAAATTGGGGATCATGCCACAGTCCTCACAGAACTGGCTAGGAAGATTATATTCATCCAAACCGCTGGCTGACTGAAGCCATACCGCACCGAGTCCCCGCTGAAAGCCTTACACACGCTCTCCCTTAATCCAGAGCATGCCCCTGAGAGGTAGGGACCACTATCCCCATTTTAGGGATGAGGAACAGAGGCTCAGAGAGGCAGAAATTCAATTCAAAGCCATACTGCTCTGCTAAGGGGCAAAGCTGCGGTTCACACTCAGGTCTAACCCCAAGACCCAGCCTCTTTCCCTAGCACTCTGCAGCCCCAGTCATTCTTGAGGGGGACTAAAATAAGCATGACAATATGAGGGCTGGGACAAGCCACGTGGTGCACACCTCTGGTCACACTCACCTAACAGAAGGACGGCTTCTCTTTTTCATCCCACCTATGAAAATATTTGCCATCCTCCAGGGCCCAGATCAAATACCCCCACCCCCAACACACAGCCACAGATCTGGACTCCAAGGTCTTGGGTCAAGCTATAGTTCCCCGTGGCATCCCAACCCCTCTCAGCATGGCCCATGCAGTACCCGCGGTGGTACCCACTACCCCTCCTACAGGCTGCTACTTCCAAATCAACATCTTCAGAATCGAACTCTCCCAGATGGCACCAAGCCTCCGCAGAGCCCACTGCTCAGCTCACCCTCCCCCAACCCTTCCTACCTTTTCCTGACGGGGTCTCTGTTTTCATCCTGAACATAAGAAATCCGTCTCTTCTTCCGTCGGTTCTTCTGAGAAGGTGTTTTGGGCATCAGTTCTGGCTCTTTGCTGAATTCTCTGTTTGGCACAGGAGGGTGTCACTCGAGGCTGCCTGGGAACCGCCGGTCCCCTCTCCCACCCAGCCTGGCCCCTGCCCATTTCCTGGCCGCGACAGGTCAAGCTGGGGTGACCAGCACCAAGCAAGCTCTCCAAGGTCATGTGGGCACTCAGGGCTTCCTCCTGGAGACACGGCAGGGAAGCAAGCCCCCAGGCGCACGTCCATTGCCCCACACCCTGAGAGGCCCAGCCAGCAATGATGGCGAACAGGCAAGGGACTCGATCTTTCCTGCTGCCCCTTCCCATGACACTAGGTCAGGCCCTAGCACACTGCACACGGAGTATACAGCAGGGAGCCCTGACAGGTTGTCGGTTTTGCCAGGCAGGTAGGGACGAGGAGCTGTTGTGTCCCCAAGACCAAAGCAGCCCAGACAGGCGCTGGTGTTCCCATCCCCTCACTGTGCCCCTGCCTTCACCTGGTGAACATGCGCTTGGCCTCCTCCTGGATCTCCTCAAGCCACACCAAGTCCTTATTATCCATGTTGCAGAGAAACTCCATGAGCTTCTGGTCACATAGCTCCAGCAGGTGAATGGGCCCTGGGGCTGTCGTCCCCATGGTGGCTCTGTCTGGTGAAGAGAGGGACAAGAGGCACAAGTTAGAGGTTCAGGGTAGGGGTCTGGGGCTTTCTCCAAGCTGCCATACCCATCCCACCCACAACCACCACAAACACCCAGTGCCCGAACCAGGGCCCCTCTCTGCTCACAGCCACTCCCCAGAGCTGCAGAATTCCAAACACTAATGCCCTAGCCTCGTTTCTGCAAAGAGGGGCCCTTCTACTCACATTCTTCAAATACCTCCTTGTCCCCACCCTCCACAGCATGACTATCCCCAGTTCCTAGCCAATTCTGACATTGATGGTCCTCCTTACAAACGGCCTTTTCTGGGCTGAAGATGACAGGGCACTGCCATCTGCCTTCCTGGCCACCCCAGGGCCCCTCACTCCCTGCCCAAACACAGTCCTGCTCTCGCTCTCCAGTAGGCCCTCATCTTACTACTCATGGTTAAGTAAGGGCTAAGACACAGCCACCCTGTGCTACATGCAAGCTGACTCCAGACATCAGGCCAAAGAACATCCAACCCAACTGCCTCTTTAAGAGGCCAGTGAGCAGAAGGGATTCTGTGTTCCAAAGGAATGAGTGAGAAAGTAGTGATCCTGAGATATGCCCTCAAAGGGCCTCCCATACCTCTCTCCCTTGAGCTGAAATGCCCTCCAAATGGAGCATAAACAGAACATGAAGGGAACGGTAAGCAATATCTTGTTTTTTTTTTTTTTTTTTTTTTTTTTTTTTTTTTGAGACGGAGTCTCGCTCTGTCGCCCAGGCTGGAGTGCAGTGGTCGGATCTCAGCTCACTGCAAGCTCCGCCTGCCGGGTCCACGCCATTCTCCTGCCTCAGCCTCCCGAGTAGCTGGGACTACAGGCGCCGCCATCTCACCCGGCTAATTTTTTGTATTTTTTAAGTGGAGACGGGGTTTCACTGTGTTAGCCAGGATGGTCTCGACCTCCTGACCTTGTGATCCGCCCGCCTCGGCCTCCCAAAGTGCTGGGATTACAGGCTTGAGCCACCGCGCCCGGCCGCAATATCTTGTTTTTAAGAAAACTTGCCTATAGGCATTCAGCAAGGGAAAACACAAAAACAGTTTCTTCTCACTTTCTTATAAAACTAGCAGCTCAGGTATCCTCCTGAAAACTTGATAACCAGCCTGGCATGGTGGATCACACCTGTAATCCCAGCACTTTGGGAAGCTGAGGCAGGTGGATCACTTGAGGTCAGGAGTTCAAGACCACCCTGGCCAACACAGTGAAACCCTGTCTCTACTCAAAATACAAAAAAATTAGTCAGGCATGGTGGTGCGCGCCTGTAATCCCAGCTACTCAGGAGGCTAAGGCAGGAGAATCACTTGAACCCGGGAAGCAGAGGTTGCAGTGAGCCAAGATTGCGCCATGGCCACTCCAGCCTGGGCATCGCAGTGAGACTCTGCCTCAAAAATAAACTTGATAACCATTACAAAAACCTCAAGCAAGGAAGAAGTACAGTCAGCCCTCCATACCTGTGAGTTCCATATCCATGGATGCAACCAACCACCAGTGGAAAGGATTTGAAAAAAAAAGCTGCATCTCTACTGAACATGTATAGACTTTTCCCTTGTCATTATTCCCTAATAATACAGTATAACAACTATTTGCATAGCTTTTACATCGTATTAGGTGTTATAAGTAATGTAGAGATATAAAGTATACAGGAGGATGTGTGTAGGTTATATGCAAATACAATGCCATTTTATATCAGGGACTTGAGCAACTGTAGATTTTGGTATCCAAAGGAGGTCCTGGAACCAATTCCCTGAGGATTCCAAGAGACAAACGTATTCTACTACATCACAGCAGGGGCTCAATAAATATCCCAACAGGAGAATGAGTGAAAGAACAAATGAATGGGTGGTGGTCATAAGCCATAACAACAGGCTGCGTGCCTCAAGTCAGGGCAGTGACCCACCATCCTGATTTACCGCTTCAAAACCAAGAACCGGCCGGGCACGGTGGCTCATGCCAGCACTTTGGGAGGCCGAGGTGGGCGGATCACAAGGTCAGGAGTTCGAGACCAGCCTGGCCAATATGGTGAAACCCCATCTCTACTAAAAATACAAAAATTAGCCGGGTGTGGTGGCACATGCCTGTAATCCCAGCTACTCAGGAGGCTGAGGCAGGGGAATCACTTGAACCTGGGAGGCAGAGGCTGCAGTGAGCTGAGATCGTGCCATTGCACTCCAGCCTGGGCGACAGGGCGAGACTCCGTCTCAAACAAACAAACAAACAAGAACCATGCACAGCTTAGCCTCCCATCTACAATGGAAGGTCTTGGAAGGAAGGGACAAATTGCTGACCCCTTGATCCCTCACAGGGCATAGCACCAGGTCAGGTTTCAGTCTCATGGGACCTCCTTGGGCTTGATTCAGGGACACACTAGCCTTTGTTCCTCAACAAGCTGTGGCCTGTGTCTGGAACACAGTCTCCCATTTTGTATGGCTCACTCCTCATGGCTTGGATCTCAGATCCTCAGGGAAACCTGACCACCAATCTAAAGTAGCCCCAGCCACGATCCCATCCATTGACTGTAATTCTCTGCAGAGCACTTGCGTGCTTGTTTACCTGTTGCTTACTGCCTGTCCCTGCCCACTAAACAATTGCTCTCTGAGGGCAAGCCCCTGTCTGACTTGCTCATTGTTGAGTGCCCAGAGCACAGCAGTGACTGGCAACAAGGAATACTTGTTGAATGAATTAATCCACCCATCAACTCTACACCTAGAAATAAACATCCTACAGGTGCTCATCCCACCACACAAAGGGCACCAAATAAACTTAATCTGCACAGGTTAGAACTGACCAACACATGTTCAAAGCCCCTGCTCCTAGATGCCAAGGGCAGCAATAATCAGGGCAGGGCCAATCGGGCAGGATCCTACAGGCTCTGGGCTGAAACCTCGGCTCTGCAGCCAGCCAATCACAGGCAAGGCCTTTTCACTGCCATCCCTCACCTTCCCCTAACCCTTCTGCACCCAGACCACAACCCTGGCAAAGCGCAGGACCTCAGGCCAGAAAAGAGAAAACTGTTTAAGGAAGAAAAAGATTTGCGGAGAAAAGCAACAACTGGCTAACTTTTCAAAAAGTATTTGTTCAAATGGGCAACGTGGATGAGAGCTTCTTTCACAAAGTCCATGAAAGCAGTTGGACTTCTTTCATGGGGAAGTTTGCTTAGATCTTAGCGCAGCCATTTAAAAAGCGTTACCATAAGTTAAAACAGAGGTGACCCTGAAAAAGAAGGAGTCAGTGTACCAAGAATCAGGCTCCTGGAAGAGCAGCAAAAATCTCTTCTTCAGCCCATGTAAGCAACTGCACACAGATAAAGAGCACCCAACACCCTACTGAGGGAGGCACTCTCCACTCTTCCTCTCCAACACTTCTTTCACACCATACACCAGACTGAAGGCCCCATCGCCCTCCTCTATGACTCCTGTTCTTTTCAGGGTGCTGTAAGTTGGGTGCCTACCACACCTCTGTGCAGAAAGCTCATAGCAGCTGCTCCCATTTACTGAGTTCTACTCCACGCCCGAGTCAGACATCATCTCATTTAATTCTCACCACAACCTTGAGGATATGCATGAGAAGAGGAGGAAATTGAGGCAAAGAGAAGTCCAAATCAGCCGGTAAATCAGGGGCATAAATAGAACCGTGCCCTTAGCCACTGGCTATACCTCCTTTAAACCGTGCGCTTAACCACCGGCTATACCGCCTTCTAAATATCCACCTCTGAAAGGAAGGCGCCCAGTCTTGGCTCTGGGCAACCCCGCGAGCAACCCATGTTAGCTGAACGAGACTGAACCGCTGACAGCGAACAAGATTGAGGAGTGACAAGGGGCGGCCCAGCCTCCGGAAATGGTCAGTTTAAAATGCTGCTCAGCTGGGAGCGGGGGCGTTGAGAGAGGGGTTTTAACTGCACAGAAATGCCATCTGGCATCATTCCGTCAAACCACAGGGTTGGTTTCGGGTTTCCTGCGCGTCCAAGTCGACAATAATCCTCGCAGGCACAAAACAAGGTGCTAGGCAGCCGGGAGCGGAGGGGACGGGGCTATGCTCTAGGAAGCTGAGGGCCTAGGTGGAAGGGGTGGGGGGCATCTCGGGCCCGAGAACCAAGGCAGGCGACCTCGCCACTTGGAAGAGGTGACCCTCATATGCCCAGGCAGCCAGGAGCTGGGTTGGGGAGTCACGACCCTGGTCCGGAGTCGGCAGGGACCGAGCAGAGGACCAGGGAAATAATCGCGAACCGCCCCCCAATCCCCACGCCCACGCGCACTCACTCGACTGCGCCACGTGCCCTGAAGGCTGCTCCGATCCAAGTCCGGTGGTATCCCTAGCTGACGCCCCGCTTGCCCAGACCCACTCGGCTCCGGGCCTTCGGGGCTCACCGCACGGGAGGAGCAACCAGGCGGCGCAGCGCGGGCGAAATCTATGATTTTCAAAACTAAAGGCTCAGCCAATCCTCGGCAAGTTTGTCTGGGCGGTTGCAAAACTTTAAGCCAATCAAATAACAGGAAGTACGAGTCCGCCCTCCTATTGGTTATGTCGACTAGCAATCTGCGGGACTAAGAGGCGGGGAAAGGAAGCGAAAGACTTTAAGCCCCCTCAGCTTCCGGGAGCTCTGGCCGCGGCGGAGAGAGGAAGTAGACCCCCGCCTGGGAGGAGTCCGCAGACCCGGAACTACGAGTCCCGGCGAGCACTGCGAAGGCCACGAGCGGCTTCCTTTCTTCTCCAAGCACGGTGGCAGGCTACTGATCTCTGCTGCTTTTTTTTTTTTCTCATAAAAACATGTATGTATATACTTACATTGCTGAAAGAGCAGCTTTTTAATGTAACAAATTATCTAGGTACAGAAGTCATAGGTTCCTCTTCCGGTGAGAAAAACGTTCCTCAAAATACAAACCAAACAGCATGCCAGAGGGAATTTCATTGTACTGAAACATATACAAATTAAGGCTACCTTGGTATATAAACAATTTAGAAATTATGATAGAATAGTTCCACCAAATCATTTACGTGTAAGAATTCATGCCATTTATTAAAGAATTGGTAGTGGGGCTCAATTCAAACAATATTATGCATCCTTATATTCAACTTAATACACTTAGCAGCTATAAGGAATGTAACTGTAACCTCACTTCCTGAAATACGAGTAATGTTAAAAATCCAAACCCATCAAAGGCCAGGGGGTTACGGTATTTGGCTCACGAATCGAAAAGCCTAATCATTTCAATTTAATCTTTACAACTAGAACAAGATCCAAACATGGGAAGTTTTCTTATTTTTCTTTGCTTTTGTGGTTGTAATGCCCTTTTGATTTCCTGAGCAAGCTGAATGCATCTTATAAATACTACCATTGGACAAAGGATCTAAACATTGAGATTTTGTACTAAATCAAGGTTTCAAGTTGGCACAATGTTTTTACTAAGGCATGTTTCACTTAGTTCATCTTTCCAATATCGGGGGGCGGGGGGGCAAAAGACAAGGACTAATATGTCCTGTAAAGAATCTCTGACCGGGCGCGGTGGCTCACCCGCCTGTAATCCTAGCACTTTGGGAGGCCGAGGCGGGTGGATTGCCTGAGCTCAGGAGATCGAGACCAGCCTGGGCAACACAGCGAAACCCTGTCTCTACTACAATCCAAAAAAATTAGCCAGGCATGGCGGCTTGCGCCTGTAATCCCAGCTACTCGGGAGGCTGAGACAGGAAAATCGCTTGAACCTGGGAGGCCGAGGTTGCAGCGAGCCAAGATCGCGCCATTGCACTGCAGCCTGGGCCACAAAAAGCAAAAAACTCCGTCTCAAAAAAAAAAAAAAAAAATATATATATATATATATATCTGCCGCTTTTGAGAAGTGAAAACAAAACGCCTTGTGAATGGCAACAGAGTGCGCGTTTATCTAGAACCTTCTGTCATCTCTTGGGCGACAGAATCCTTGGTCACCTACTCTGGTACTGGACGTTTCTTGAGAGCGGTGGTTCTCATCCAGAGGAGGTTTTGCCCCACCCCCGCCCCTCACATTTGGCAGTGTGTGAATTCATCTGGGTTTGGGAGAAAGGGCTAGTGGTATTTAGTGGGTAAAGGCCAGGGATGCTGCTAAACACCATCTAGTGCATAGGACAGTACCCACAGCAAGGAATTACCAGGCCCCAGATACCAGAATTGCTGCTGTTGAGAAACTGCTTTAAACAAAGTCACTGTACTGTGTGAGTCAAGGTTTCTGTTACCTGTAAAATAAGGCAGTTAAATCTTGAAGAGATTTGTACATCCACAATCAGCTACCAGCAGATAGTTTACGCCGTTCCCAGGTCGTCTGCAGCATTTTTCCTCTACCCTTTGTCCCTCTCTTTATCAATTCTGTTTTTGCCTTTGTTATTTTACTCAATTTACCAACTCACTCCATCATATGTGAGTAAAAAATTTGTGAGCAAATTCACTAAACATTTCTGAGTTATTCTTTGAAGAATGTAAATAATTGGAAATCAGCTAAATCATAAAAGGATGTTACCCAATCGTTATTCTCTTTATTAATTCTGACATGAATATCTCAAATTGTTTATTTGATTGTCACCTCAGAGAGTTTTCTACCCTGTGCAATACATTTTAGCAAGTTTCCAAGTGGATTAAGGTCTGTCTTTCTCAAGAGAAGGAAGAGCAACTATAAAAGGGGCTGAGGGGGCCACGCGCGGTGGCTCACGCCTGTAATCCCAGCACTTTAGGAGGCCGAGGCAGGCGGATCACGAGGTCAGGAGATCGAGACCATCCTGGCTAACACGGTGAAACCCCGTCTCTACTAAAAATACAAAAAATCAGCCGGATGTGGTGGTGGGTGCCTGTAGTCCCAGCTACTCAGGAAGCTGAGGCAGGAGACTGGGGGGAACCTGGGAAGCGGAGCTTGCAGTGAGCCGAGATCGCACCACTGTACTCCAGCCTGGGTGACAGAGCGAGACTCCGTCTCAAAAAAAAAGAGGGGGGGGCGCTGAGGGCGCCGGGCGTGGTGGCTCTCGCATGTAATCCCAGCACTTTGGGAGGCCAAGGTGGGCAGATCACCTGAGGTCAGGAGTTCAAGACCAGCCTGACCAACGTGGAGAAACCCCGTATCTACTAAAAATACAAAATTAGCCAGGCGTGGTAGCGCATGCCTGTGATCCCAGCTACTTGGGAGGCTGAGGCAGGAGAATCGCTTGAACCCGGGAGGCGGAGATTGCAGTGAGCTGAGATCGTACCACTGCATTTCGGCCTGGCGACAAAGCAAGGACTCCGTCTCAGAAAAAAAAAAAAAAAATTGTAGAACTGAACATAGTTGCCCCTTTAGGAACCTGCAACGCAGTCCAAGCGACATATGACTGCAGTCCCAGTCCCGGAGCCAGCTTCCCTTAAACTCCACCTACTGTTACAGCGCCTGTGGGGCGGAGGGCGCATGCGCAGCCGAGTCGTCCGCTCAGGCGCAGACGATCCAAAGCCACTGAGTTTGCCCCTGGAGTGAGGGAAGAGCGGGTGCTGAGCTGGGCGGTGTCCTTCCCGGGCTCTTTGTGCTCAAGGGATTTGTACCCACCCTCGTGGACCCTGGGGCCTGCAGCCGTCGCTCTGGGAGTCTGGTGACCCGCGAGGCCGCTCACCCGGCCTGAGGAGGGGGTCAGGCTGCAGATGGTGATGTGCCTGGGGGTGGGTCCTGGCTTCTCTTGGATACCCCCAGCTTGTCCCGAATGAAGTTTTCTTTTTATTAAAAAAAAAAAAAAATCCATTTGTATTGCGAAATATAGAACACATCTTTTAAAAAGTGCACAAAACAGTTAAGCAGCTTATTACTTTATCAAAAACATTCCTGAAAAGCCACCTCCCAG
Source organism: Rhinopithecus roxellana (assembly GCF_007565055.1). Lineage (NCBI taxonomy): Eukaryota > Metazoa > Chordata > Mammalia > Primates > Cercopithecidae > Rhinopithecus > Rhinopithecus roxellana. Next base: position 9,640,655 of record NC_044563.1, on the reverse strand, counting down.
GTCAAGTAATAAAGCTTCCATAGCCTCCCAGAGGCCTCCTGAGCCCTCCCCATACCCGCCCTCCTTAAATTAAAAATATGGTAATCATATTATTGCTTTACCATCCAAGCAGCATCCCTAAGCATTATAGTTTAGTTTGCTTTTAAAATAATACTTATCACCGGGCACAGTGGCTCACGCCTGTAATCCCAGCACTTTGGCAAGCCTAGGTGGGCGGATCACCTCAGATCAGGAGCTCGAGACCAGCCTGGCCTACTTAGCGAAACCCCGTCTCTACTAAAAATACAAAAATTAGCCAGGCGTGGTGTCGCGCACCTGTAGTCCCAGTTACTTGGGAGGCTGAGGCAGGAGAATCACTTGAACCTGGGAGGCAGAAGTTGCAGTGAGCAGAGATCACACCACTGCACTCCAGCCTGGGTGACAGTGTGAGACTCCGCCTCAAAATAATAATAATAATAATAATAATAATAATAATAAAATAGTAATAGGCCGGGTGCAGCGGCTCACGCCTGTAATCCCAACACTTTGGGAGGCTGAGGCGGGCAGATCATCTGAGGTCAGGAGTTCAAGACCAGCTTGGCCAACATAGTGAAACACTGTCTCTACTAAAAATACAAAAATTAGCTGGGCATGGTGGCGGGTGCCTGTAATCCCTGCTACTTAGGAGGCTGAGGCAGGAGAATCACTTGAACCTGGGAGGCAGAGGTTGCAGTGAGTGGAGATCGCGCCACTGCACTCCAGCCTTGGCGACAGAGCAAAACTCCATCTCAAAAATAATAATAATAATGCTTATAATAATGTAGCCTATGGTCTCCTCTGGGTCTGGCATCTTCTGCTTCCTCAGCTCCACAGGACATTTTTTTTTTTTTTTGAGAAGGACTCTCCCTCTGTCACCCAGGCTGGAGTGCAGTGGCACAATCTCAGCTCACTGCAACCTCCGCCTCCCGGGTTCAAGGGATTCTCCTGCCTCAGCCTCCCAGCTGGGATTACAAGCGCCCGCCACCACACCGGACAAATTTTTGTATATTTGATAGAGGCAGGGTTTCACCACGTTGGCCAAGCTGGTCTCAAACCCCAGATGTTTTCCTTCTTTCCAGAATTACACTCTTTCTCTTCCTGTGGTCCAGTGCCTAGAAGACTTGCCTCATATTTTTGGTCTAGTTTTTCTGTTGTTTGTGGTGGGAAGGCTGATTCTGTACTGGTTCCTCCATCATAGATGATAGCAGAAGTCACCCGTGCTGTGTTTTATTTGAGGGCCTGTGTGTTGAAGTTTCAAGGTCTCCCTCTTGTTAGTTGTTGCCCTATGATGATGATGATGGCTGAGAGGCTTATTTACGCTAACCAAAAAATGTGCAGATGGAAGGTTAATAAAAGAGTGCCTTTTATCAACTGGCAGTGAAGAATAAAATTTCATCAGACTCGAATATTTGTGTGCATATTATTGTTCAGTCTCTTTCATAAGCAGAACACACGAGGGAAATCATAACCAGCCTTTTTTTTTTTCCCCCAGAGACAGGGACTCAATCTGGCACCCAGGCTGGAGTGCAGTGGCATCATCATAGCTCACTGCAGCCTCAACCTGGAGCTCAAGCAGTCCTCTGCCTCAGCCTCCCAAGTAGCTGGAACTACAGGCACGTGCTATCACACCCAGGTAATTTTTTACTTTTTTGTAGAGATGTGGTCTCATTATGTTGCCCAGGCTGGTCTGAAACTACTGGCCTCAAGTAATCCTCCTGCCTCGACCTACCAAAGTGCTGGGATTTTAGGCATGAACCGCTGCACCCGGCCAGAGGCTTTTATTGAGGGTTTAGTATGAAGAATTACTGTCATGAGTAGCCAGTTAACCTGGGGGCAATCCAGTGTGTTCTGTCTCTAAGGCACAATGGAAGCCATGGATAATCTGAAGGTTGTCAGTACTCACGGAGTTACCATGGGATTGCTAATAGTTTAGAGGAATATTTACCAATTAGAGGAATGATTAATGGCATCAAACTATGGAGGACGCCTCAGACACAGCCAGGGACCTAGTAAGGCACACAGGGAGAAAACCATGTGATCATGAAGGAAGAAGGCCAATTCGAGGAATGGTTAACGGCATCAAACTCTGACAGCTTGGTGCATTCCATTTATATCAGAGAGAGTCTTGCCAATGGAATCAGAAATACATGAAGTCCTCCAGCCATAACTCCCTGCATCTATCTCCACCTAAAAGGAGAACCTGTCCTTTGGAACAGGAGATACTTCAGGTTTGGTGACTGAAACTCATTCTCCCTTATACAGCGCTTGGAGAGGAAATGCCAACATTTGCCTCTCTGACTTTCCTTTTGCTTTGCTCAGGTGACCTTGCGTGTCTCTGCTCTGACCCATTATAAGTGATCTCAGAGTTGAGCTCCAAGGTGACAATTTTGTTTTCTGTTTTCCTCATTTCCAGCTTCATCAGGAGCACCTCTCTGTAGCTCCAAGTATTGAAGGTAGTCGAGCACGTTAATGCTTCGTTGCATTCTAAGCCTAACTTCTATTACAGAATAGTTTGACTGGCTGTGGGTGGTCCAACTTTCTCTGTTTCTTTGTCATACTTTCTTTGTAAGGGCATAGCACCCTTTTCTACCCTGGCTGACAAAGACATTGGATAAGGAATTCCTGCTCAGGATGAGTCACTGGACTGGAGATTTGAAGTTCCCATATCCTTACAATTTGAAGTTTTCCAGTCGTTGGCTGCTTTGGGGGAAGTCAACTTAATTTGGTTCAGCAAAATCAAAGTAACCACTGAAAGGTGTTTGAGGGATAAATCTCTGCAAAATCTGTATTCACTTGCTAGGGCTGCTGTAACAGTGTCACAAACAGAGCAGCTCAGACCACAGAAATGTATAATTCCACGATTGTGGAGGTCAGAAGTCTGAGATCAGGGTGTTGGTCAGGTCAGTCCCTTCTGAGAGGCATGAGGGAGAATCTGTTCGGTGCAGCTGATGTTTTGTTGTTGTTGTTGTTGTTGTGTGTGTGTGGTTTTTTTTGGGGGGGATGGAGTTTCACTTGTCACCCAAGCTAGAGTGCAATGGCGCGATCTTTGGCTCACTGCAACCTCCACCTCCTGGGTTCAAATGATTCTCCTGCCTCAGCCTCCCGAGTAGCTGGGATTACAGGCGCCGCCACCATACCCAGCTAATGGTTGTATTTTTAATACATGGGATTTCACCATGTTGGTCAGGCTAGTCTCGAACTCCTGACTTAAGGCGATCCACCAGCCTCCACCTCCCAAAGTGCTGGGATTATAGACGAGAGCCACCACACCGGCCTGCCTCTGATGTTTTGCTGAAAATCTGCCTTCATGATCACACAGCACTCTCCCTGTGTGCCTTACGAGGTCATGTAGCTGTGTCAGAGGTGTCCTCCACAGCGAAAGTCGCAGTGGGAGGCAAACCAACCATGAGGTGGTATCTTGCTTTCCCTGCCACAGAAGGACAGGTCACGGTAGTTCCCCAGCTACTCCAGAAATAGTTGGAGCTCGTGCAGCCTAATGAAACTGTGGTGCAGTGGCGTGGGCCCCGGACTTGGAACAAAAACCCCTGGGGCACCTATGTGACTTACAGGACCAGTGTCCCCATCTGCAGAATGAGGGCGTTAAAACACGTTAAAACATAAAAATTAAGGTGGCTTCTTAAGGTCCCTCCACCGCCAAAGATGAATTCTTTCTGCAACAGAGGAATCAAGCTTTAATCTCAATTTATAAATGAGCACCATACTGTCAGTCCACTAGGGGGCAGTAACTGTCCACATTTGGATCCACTGACCCACAGGCCTTGAAACACCATGACACCTTTACTAGGAAAATAAGAGGCAGGTGGGTGGGATAAGGACTCTCTCTGGTTTTCCCCTCAATACCAAGCTACAATAAAGCCTTATAAATCGTGGCCATTTGGGGCAATAAGAGAAAAATGAGTATTTTGTCGTTTTCTACGTCAGTTTGAATTTCTCTGGATTTTACCCTTTACCCATGAGGAACGATCTCTTTCTCTTTTTCTTTTTTCTTTCAGACAGTTTCACTCTGTCGCCCAGGCTGGAGTGCAGTGGTGCAATCTCACCTCACTGCAACTGTTGCCTCCCGGGTTCAAGCGATTCTCCTGCCTCAGCCTCCCAAGTAGCTGGAATTACAGGCAAGCGCCACCACGCCCGACTACTTTTTGTATTTTTAGTAGCCCAAGTACTTGTTGTGTTTTTAGTAGAGACGAGGTTTCACCATGTTGGCCAGGCTGGTCTGGAACTCCTGAACTCAAGCGATCCGCCTGCCTCAGCCTCCCAAAGTGCTGGGATCACAGGCGTGAGCTACTGTGCCCGGCCTCATCTCTTTTTCTTAATATGTTACTTGTTAAGTTTCAGAATTTCAGAACTGAAGGGACCCTTTGCAATTGTGGTAAGTAGCTAGCTCAAGGCAATGGCAAGTAAATGGCAGGACCAGGAATACAAACCATCAAGTGTATTTTCTCAGCTGTACAATGAGAGGTGATCTCTGAAGTTCCTAAGTCTAAGAGTCTGGCTCTCTGGTCTTCATTATCCAGACTGATTTCTGCTTCCCCATGGTGGATCTAAGCATTAAATTGGGCTGGTAGGTTGACTTTTCTGAATATGGAGAGCTGGATTATCTAAAACCTTTCTCATCAGAATGGAATTTAATTGAATCTTATTAAATCCATTATATCACATTAAATCTCAAGTTGCATTCATTAAAATGGTAGTTCTCTGGACTTTTGGATTTCACAGAGTAGCAAAATTTGCAAATATGTTTAGGCATTAACTTTGAGTTAATTTTATTAAGTAAATATGTATGGTTTTTTCTTTTAACACCTATCCTTTATTATCCTACTATTATAAAAAACATTTAAACTCAAAAAGAAGAGGGCATGCAATCTCGGAATACATCAAAGTGACACAAATAAATTCCTTTATGAGGCCGGGCACAGTGGGTCACACCTGTACTCCCAGCGCTTTGGGAGGCTGAGGTGGGTGGATCGCCTGACGTCAGAAATTTGAGACCAGCCTGGCTAACATGGTGAAACCCCATTTCTACTAAAAATACAAAAATTAGCTAGGCATGATGGTGGGCACCCATAATCCCAGCTACTCGGGAGGCTGAGGCAGGAGAATCACTTGAACCCAGGAGGTAGAGTTTGCAGTGAGCCGAGATTGTGCCGCTATACTCCAGCCTGGGCGACAAGAGTGAAACTCCATCTCAAAAAAAGAAAAAAAAAAAAGAAAATTCCTTTATGAAAAACTCATTGCATTGATCTTAATTTTCTCATTTTGTACAAATCAATAAAATCCTTGTCACCCACTGGATCCAGCCTACAGATCAGCCTTGAGAACATTTGCTTAAAGCAACTGACAATGTTATAAACGTTGCTCCACGAAAGAACCCTGCTGCCTGTGAATGCCTCTTTCAAGAGATGATGAAGGCAGAACACATATCCAAGTTGGGCAAAAGAAAACAGTGGGGGTAAAAAAGTATGTCTTTAAAGCTGCACTTCCAAAGAACTTTCTGAGAGATTTGTAACTTCTATTTCTGTATGATAAAACACTCTTGGCGAGGCATGGTTGCTCATGCCTGTAATCCCAGCACTTTGAGAGGCCAAGGTGGGCGGATCACCTGAGGTCAGGAGTTCAAAACCAGCCTGGCCACCATGGTGAAACCCCGTCTCTACTAAAAATACAAAAAAAAAAAAAAAAAATTTAGCCAGGTGTGGTGGTGCGTGACCGTATTCCCAGCTGTGTGGGAGGCTGAGGCAGGAGAATCGCTTGAACCTGGAAGGGGGAGGTTGCAGTGAACCGAGATCATGCCACTGCACTCCAGGCTGGGTGATGGAGCAAGACTCCTGTCTCGCAGGAAAAAAAAACAAAAAACAAAAAAACCCACATTCTTAAGGCCTAAAATTACTAAAAGTAAAACAGGAAAACAAAAATGGGGGGAGGGTTCCTTCTGTGAATGCAAACATGCTTGACCAGTGAGATGTAGTCGAAAACCTAGACCACTGGTGTGGACTGACATTGTGTGGACTCTCCATACTCACATACAGCAGATGCAGAGAAGGGCACAGAGGGAGGGAGTGATAAACCTGAAGATAAATTGAGAAATCAGAATTCTCGCTTTCGTGTACTCAGCGACTTCTTGGCAAACCGTCTAATCCCAGTCTGCAGTTTTAAAGAACATACTATGATTGTTAGCAGCACCCACTCAGATAATGCTGGAACTTGTTTGTAAATAAAGTTCCAGCTTCGACAAACCACATGCTCCTCACAGCCATTTATGCACTTTGCTTCATCTGTCTCTTATACTGTCTGAGAAAAAAATAGAGATGGGGGGTCTCACTATGTTGCTTAGGCTGGACCTGAACTCCTGGACTCAAGCCCATCCTCCTATCACAGGGTGAACCCCCAAATTGGAGTTCAGCCCAGGAGGCCATGTGATTTCTTGGCTTTGCACAGGAAGGATTCAACAGTTAACAGAGTAAAGTGAAACAAGATTATTTTAAAAGTAAAGGAATAAGAGTGGCTATTGCCATCAGAAGAGCAGCCGTGAGAGCTGCAGGTTGCTATTTTTATGTTTGTTTCTTGCTCATATGCTGAACAAGGGTGACTTATTCATGAATTTTCCAGGAAAAGGTCAGGGAATTCCCAGAAACGAGAGTCCCTCCCCTTTTTATGTAGGGTAACTTCCGGATGTTGCCATGGCGTTTGTAACCTGTCATGGTGCTGGTGGGAGTTTCCTTTAGCATGGACAAATCGTGGATTAGGATTCGTGTATAATGAGCAGTGAGAGGACCAGGGGTTGCTTTCATCACCATCTTGGTTTTGGTGGGTTTTTGCTGGCTCCTTTACCACATCCTGTTTTATCAGGGGGTTTCTTGTGACCTATGTCTTGGGAAACAAGTCCTGCCAAACTCCTGTCACACCCCCACCTCAGCATCTCTATAGCACAGAGTGCCCTTGTCTGCATTTGCCACATGTGAGTAGTCACCTGTATTGGTCCACTCCCATGCTGCTATGAAGAAATACCTGAGACTAGGTAATTTATATAAAGGAAAGAGTTTTTTGTTGTTGGTGGTGGTGGTGGTGGTGGTTTTTGTTTGTTTGTTTTTGAGATGAAGTCTCCGTCTCTTACCCAGGCTGGAGGGCAGTGGTAAGATCTCGGCTCACTGCAACTGCTGCCTCCCGTGTTCAAGCAATTCTCCTGCCTAGGGCCATTTCAAAATATTCAAATACATCTACTTTGGAGTAAAATATTTTTATTTCCTTCAGGGTTTGCCATCTGTCATGTCATGCTATGCCAGTTAGCTTGGAATTTGGCATCTCACTGCCATAGTTGTTTTCTCAGTCTTATAATCTCTATTTTAATGTTCGTGCTGGTCAGCTGGGCCTAAACTCCAAAAGAGAGAAGGTATCATGAAGTGTGTCTGACCTCCCTTCCTGTCATGGCTGGGAATTCCATTTTTCAGGTTTCTCTGGGGTCCTCTTGGCCAAGAGGGGATCTATTCAGTTGAATAGGTGGCTTAGAATTTTATTTTTGGTTTACAAGAGAGTTGGAGAATGACTTGGTATAGGAAACTCATACAGTTGATGTCAGAAGTGTTGTAAGAGTAGAAGGAAGGTATTTTTCTTTATATGGATTTCCCACCAGAGCGATGTTTTCTAATTTGTAATTATTCCAATGTGAAGAGATCCCGCTAGTATTAAAAATGCTGGGCCAGGTGCGGTGGCTCACGCCTGTAATCCCGCACTTCGGGAGGCCGGGGTGGGCGGATCACCTGAGGTCAGGAGTTTGAGACTGACCTCAAAATGGAGAAATCCTGTCTCTACTAAAAATACAACATTAGCCGGGCATGGTGGCGCATGCCTGCAATCCCAGCTACTCAGGATGCTGAGGCAGGAGAATCGCCTGAACCTGGGAGGCAGAGGTTGCGGTGAGCTGAGATTGTGCCATTGCACTCCAGCCTGGGCAACAAGAGCGAAACTCCGTCTCAAAAAAAAAAAAAAAGAAAGAAAAAAAAGAAACACTATGTGAGGACTGCCAAGCTCAAATAATTTGGTAAAGCTTTTGATACTAAATATAAAACAGGGTCCCTTTTACATTTTGCCAGGGAGCACACTAGTAAGCCTGTGAAACCCTTCATAGCTCAGCTTCTTAGCCACCATTGTAGGTTTTTACACGAATTTTTCAGACATTCCTAATTGTACTGTCAGAAGGATGCATAACTTGAGCTAGTCAAATTAAATATTTATGGATTGAATAAAAGCTTGGATTTGATCATACTAGCAGATCTTTCTTCCTTATTCATCAAAAATGACAAGCCCAGAAATAGCCCTGGTTGGATATCAGTATTATTGTGCTCATAACTTTGGTTTGAGGATAAATTGAGGCCTTGCATAATAAATAATCCATCTCTTCATTATAGCATTGACCATCTTAGCTATATTTTACAGATTCTTCAGATGGCCGCAGTGAATGGTTTGGTCATGAGATTCTTCCTTGGAAAATAAAGATACAGCTGGAGATCCCTATTGGGCTGAGGACATAAATAAATCAATGTTTTCTAGTTTGCACTGTAGCTCCAACATGTTAAAAGAAGAGGAGGAGGTGGAGGAGAAGGAGGGAGGGAAAGAGGGACAGGAGAAAAAAAATACAAAGAAAATATTCAAATCATAAAAGAAACCTTAACCCAAAATATATGTGGATTGGAAAGTGTTATCGATAAGCCCTAAGTACAGGTCTTAAAACTGGAAATTTGACCTGGCATGGTGGCTCACGCCTGTAATCCCAGCACTTTGGGAGGTTGAGGCAGGCAGATCACCAGAGGCCAGGAGTTTGAGACCAGCCTGGCCAACATGGCAAAACTCCATTTCTATAAAAAATACAAAAATTAGCCGGGCATGGTGGTGCATGCTTATAGTCTTAGCTACTGGAGCCTGGGAGGCAGAGGTTGCAGTGAGCTGAGATCGCACCACTGCACTCCAACCTGGGTGATAGAGTGAGACTCCATCTCAAAAAAAAAAAAAAAAGCTGGAAATTAATAGGGACATTCAGAGTGCTCCCTACACACCGTGTGTGCCTGATAAAACCAGGAACACCGTGGGTATTTCTGCCTCTAAGCAAACAGGAAACAATAACTGCTTGGGATGTAGAGGGCTTCTTGCCATTACATCTCCCCTGAACTTGAAGTTATACCCAAAGATCTCATTTCCTCAGAAGAGATGAAAATAATATTGTAGGTAGGCTGAATGAGGCAGAGAGGGAAGTTGATATAAGAAGATAAACTGTTTAGGATTGTCACCCTACAGGGAAAAACAGAGACACAAAATATAATTTTAAAGAGTTTCCTTGGGCAGAGATAAGGACAGTTGCCCGGAAGACTCAGACCCAAATAACCTTGATATGAGCTCTCGTTGGTTTTGTGTGTGTGTGTTTTGTTTCATTTTGTCTTTTTGAGACAGAGTCTCACTCTGTCACCCAGGCTGGAGTTCAGTGGTGTGATCTCAGCTCACTGCAACCTCCACCTCCCAAGTTCGAGCAATTATTCTCCCTCGGCCTCTGGAGTAGTTGGGACTACAGGCACGCGCAACCATGCGTGGCTAATTTTTGTATTTTTAGTAGAGATGGGGCTTCACTATATTGGCCAGGCTGGTCTCGAACCCCTGACCTTGTGATCTGCCTGCCTCAGCCTCCCAAAGTGCTGGAATTACAGGCATGAGCCACCATGCCCGGCCCTCTGGTTGGTTTTTAAAGGCAAAAAGAGGCACAAGGAGTGGGTTGATAGCAAAGTTGTTTATTAGGAATTCTCATTGATTTACAGAAATAACATTGGTTGATGATTGGCTATTCATTGTTGAACTATAGGGTACGAGTTATGGTGTCCAGTGTGCAGCATTGTTCGATTACATTATAGCTACTTGTGGCGGCAGTCAGTCTAGAGTCCACATAACAAGCAGCTTGAAGAAATGGTTACCTAGCTCAAAGGGGAAGTTGGACAGGACTGCTGCCTCATTCCCGTTCCTCTCTGGGCCTGATAATTTAGAGGAAGCTCGTGTTCCTTTCTTTTTCTTTCCCTTCTTTTGATCAAAATCCCTCTACTTGAAAGCATCGATGATCACAGAGTAAGTGTCAAGGCATCTCTTGTTGCTGGGAAGGCTCATTCCTAGATAGCTCTGTCCCATGTGACTAGGGTGGGTGGGGTTGAGTTGGGATAGGAGAGAACTCAGTGAGGAATTTTAAGAGCACCCAAAAGCCAGTTGGGCTGGCATCACAGAGGGGTAAAAAGGAGACCTCAGTCAAGTTGTTGATTTACACAACTGCCGTTGCTTGTCGAATCATGTCTAGCTTTTGGAATACCATGATTTTGATTTTCTCAGAAGAAGGAAAACATCAAGAGATACATAGTATTGATAATTTGGATGGTAGAAATGTTATGTATGTAAGGACTGTAAAAAGAAAATTTGTATGCAGAATGAAAAGAGCCTATTTCCTTAGGGAGCCAACTAAAATTGTAATGAAGGGACGGGCGCGGTGGCTCACGCCTGTAATCCCAACAGTTTAGGAGGCTGAGGCGGATAGATCACCTGAGGTCAGGAGTTCAAGACCAGCCTGGCCAACATGACAAAACCCAGTCTCTACCAAAAATACAAAAATTAGCTGGGCATGGTGGCATGTGCCTGTAATCCAAGCCATTTGGGAGGCTGAGGCAGGAGAATCGCTTGCACCCCGGAAGTGGAGGTTGCAGTGAGCCAAGATTGCACCATTGCACTCCAGCCTGGGTGAGAGAGCAACTCTGTCTCAATAAATAATTAAATAAAAATGTAATGAAGAAAATTAAATTCAGATTCTTCTTTGAAACTTGTTGTAGCCAGGTAACTTCTTTTCTAATGTTTTCTAGATGAGTTTCTATTTCATGGGAAGTATTTGTGTACACACATCAAGCAGTATTTGCCATCATACACATGCCTCCTTACTCAGCTGATATATAATCTAAAGCAATGCAATTGTCCAGCACAACCTTAGCCAGAGAATCAATAGCTTTTTTTTTTTCTTCCAAGACAGAGTCTTCCTCTGTTGCCCAGGCTGGAATACAGTGGCCTGATTTTGGCTCACTGCAACCTCCGCTTCCTGGGTTCAAGAGATTCTCCTGCCTCAGCCTCCCAAGTAGCTGGGATTACAGGTATGTGCCACCACACCCCGCTGATTTTTTGTATTTTTAGAAGAGACAGGGTTTCACCATGTTGGCCAGGCTTGTCTAGAACTCCTGACATTGTAATTCACCTGCCTCAGCCTCCCAAAGTGCTGGGATTATAGGCGTGAGCCACTGTGCCTGGTCATCAATAGCTTTTTGTTGAGCTTTGATGGAGGCAGCAGTTTCATTAGCAATATTTCCAAAGGTTACAGAAAGATTTCTTCTTTTTTTAAAAAAAAAAATTTATTTATTTTTCCTTCTTTATTCATTTATTTATTTAAGATCAGGTCTAGGCCAGACACAGTGGCTCACACCTATAATCTCAGAACTGTGGGAGGCCAAGGAGGGGCGGATCACGAGGTCAGGAATTCAAGACCAGCCTTGCCAACATGGTGAAACCCTGTCTCTACTAAAATTACAAAAATTAGCTGGGCATGGTGGCGTGTGCTTGTAATCCCAGGTACCCAGGAGGCTGAGGCGGGAGAATTGCTTGAACCGAAACCCGGGAGGCAGAGGTTGCAGTGAGCCACGATAGCGCCACTGCACTCCAGCCTGGGCGACAGAGTGAGACCTGATTTTTTTGTTATTGTTTTTGTTTTTTAGACAGAATCTCACTCTGTCATCCAGGCTGGAGTGCAGTGGCGCTATCATGGCTCACTGCAGGCTGGACCTCCAAGCTCAAGCATTCCTTTCACCTCAGCCTTCCGAGAAGCTGGGTCTACAGGCGTGCACCACCACATCCAGCCAATTTTTTGTATTTTTTATAGAGGCAGGGTTTCGCTGTGTTGCCCAGGCTGGTCTCAAAATCCCGGGCTCAAGCATTCCTTCCGCCTTGGCCTCCCAAAGTGCTGGGATTACAGGAGTGAGCCACCGTGCCTGGCCTCAAGATTTCTAATCATGCGTTCATGGGGGTATGCCCGTGACATGTCTCCACTGAGGCTAAAGCATTCTCCCAGTGAAATGCGTGGAGCTATCTTCCTGATGGCCAGGCAGATGAATTAGCAGGTTTCCCCCAAATAAAATCTCCATTTTTCCATGTAAAATAGATTGGTGGTCAAGCCTAGAAAACAGTTTGAAGGAACTTTTCTCAAAAGTTCCAGGGTTAGGTTTCTTCAGAGGTACATGTAGACAGACGGGAGACCAAGTATCTTTTTTTTTTCTTATTTATTTATTTATTTTTTAAATTTGAGACAAAATCTCACTCTGTTGCCCAGGCTGGAGTGCAGTGACACGATCTTGGCTCACTGCAACCTCTGCCTCCCCTGTTCAAGTGACTCTCGTGCCTCAGCCTCCCAAGTAGGAGATTACAGGCTGTGCCACCACACCCCACTAATTTTGTGTAGTTTCAGTAGAGATGGGTGTTTCACCGGGTTGGCCAGATTGGTCTCGAACTCCTGGCCTCAAGTGATCCACCCGCCTCAGCTTCCCCAAGTGCTGGGATTATAGGCATGAGCCAACATGCCTAACTGTGACCATATATCTTAAGAGACACTGCCCTTCAGTTTAGCAGCACAGGTGTTGGTAAACAACACCTGATACAGTCCCTCCCAACAGGATTGGAGGGAATCTTCTATTTGATGGTGATTCCAATAAACAAAAACTCCAGGTTGGAGGCCATAATCCCTTATGTCTTCATCTCTAGGGAGCTTACTGCTAAAATAACCTTTAACTAATCTAGAATTTTCAGTGAGAGGCTTTGTAAGGCCTTGGCAATAATGAAGAAAATCAGCTGGGCACAATGGCTCATGCCTGTAATCTCAGCACTTTGGGATGCCAAGGCAGGAAGAACACTTGAGCCCAGGACCTCGAGACCAGCCTGGGCAACATAGTGAGACCCCATCTCTACAAAAAAATTTGTTTCAAAAGTTAGCCAGGCATGGTGGCGTGCACCTGTAGTCCCAGCTACTTGGGAGGCTGAGGTGAGAAGATGCCTTGAGCTCAGGAGGTAGAGGCTGCAGTGAGCCCAGACTGTGCCACTCCGCTCCAGCCTGGGAGACAGAGCAATACCTTGTCTCAAAAATAAAATAAAGAGAAAATCACCCTTAAGGAAAGCTAGTTTGTAGGCTTCTTCACTCAGGTGCATGGGTCTTCCTGTTATTACTTTAATGAGAGAAAGCTGATGTTTTCCAAATGGGGTAGAATGGTAAGCAATCCTAACAGAAGAACCTTAGGGTGGGTGAGGTTGAAAATTCCTGTAAATTTTACCAATTGGTTTTTGTTACCCTCTGTGTGTTCTACCAGTTCAGAAGACTGAGTGCGGTATGCACAATGGAAATTGTGGACATGGACATGCTGGAAAATCAGCCATGTGAACAAATAGACCAAATTATTTGACCAGTGAAATGGGTTCCTCAGTTGCTGTGAAGCACAGAAGGAACTCCCCAAGAGGGAAAAGGACAACACTTAAAATGCCCATGGTTAAAGATGCCAGTGATGAAGGAATTTGGTCAATTTGGTCATTTGGTCATTTTCTTTTCTTTCTTTTCTTCTTTTGCAGTTTACTCAAAAGTTTTTTTCGGTTTTTTGTTTGTTTGTTTTTTTGTTTTTTGTTTTGGAGTCAAGAGTTTCACTCTTGTCACCCAGGCAGGAGTGCAATGGTACGACCTTGGCTCACTGCAACCTCTGCCTCCCAGGTTCAAGTGATCCTCCTGTCTCATCCTCCCGAGTAGCTGGGACTACAGGTGCCCACCATCACGCCCAGCTAATTTTTGTGTTTTCAGTAGAGACGGGGTTTCACCATGTTGCCCAGGATGTCTCGGTCTCTTGACCTCATGATCCACCTGCCTCAGCCTCCCAAAGTGCTGGGATTATAGGCATAAGCCACCGTGCCCAGCCTGGTTTATACTTTTTTGTTGTTTTTTTTTTATGAGAGAGGGTCTCATTCTGTCACCCAGGCTGGAGTGCAGTGGCATGGACCATGACTCACTGCAGCCTTGACTTCCCTCTCAGATGATCCTCCCACCTCAGCCTCTGGAGTAGCTGGGACTACAGATGTGCACCACCACACCCAGCTAATTTTTTTCTATTTATGTTGCCTAGGTTGGCCTCAACTCCTGGGTTCAAGTGATCCTCCTGCCTCAGCCTCCCAAAGTGTTGGGATTATAGGTATGAGCCACCACGCCCGGCCTACTCAGAAGGTTAACCAAAGTCTTTTATTAATATTTCATGAAAATTTTGTTTAAAAGAGAAAACCAAACTAGTGTATTATTAATATTAAAGCTAATTTTAATAAAGCTTTATAAACTTCTATCCAATATCAATTAGCTTTGACCACACAAGATAAATTTCTACAAACCTCTTACAATTTTTCCCATTTTCTTTCCTTCTCCAACTTTCTATTTCCATTTGGTTTATCTACCTCATTTTTTCCTTCTTTTATTCCTTCAGTTTAATACAACCTAAACCAGACAAAATTACTTTTCCTTTAATAAAACCACACCTTCATGACTTTTTTCATAACTTTTTCACCAAAAAAATTATTATTTTCCATATACAGTCTATATAGAATTGTTTCTCATCTCTAGTTTTAGTTACCATATATTAGTCAGAATTTTAACTTTTAGTAACCTTAATTCACAGTGGAAACCTAAGAAGCAAGCAAAAAAAATTTTTTTTTTTGGCAGAATCTACTCTGTTGCCCAAGCTGGGTTGTAGTGGTGCCATCTCGGCTCACTGCAAACTCTACCTCCCAGGTTCAATTGATTCTCATTCCTCAGCCTCCAGAGTAGCTGGAACTACAGGCATGCGCCACTACACCTGGCTAATTTTTGTATTTTTAGTAGAGACAGGGTTTCACCACATGGGTGAGGGTGGTCTCGAACTCCTGGCCTCAAGTGATCTGCCCTCCTCGGCCTCCCAAAGTGCTAGGATTACAGGCGTGAGCCACACCGCCCAGTGAGAAGTAAGCAATTTTTAAATGTTAGTCACATGCTAACAACTTACGAATACACATTTTATAATTTTTAGAAGCATAGGCTTTCTAATGGCACAGTGTTTTGGTGTGGAACGGGACATATTTACTAACAAATAGAAAATTTTTTTTGGCCAGGAGTGGTGGCTCATGCCTGTAATCCCAGCACTTTGGGAGGCCAGGGTGAGTGGATCACCTGAGGTCATGAGTTCGAGACCAGCCTTGCCAACATGATGAAGCCCATCTCTTCTAAAAATACAAAAATTAGCCAGGTATGCTGGGCACCTATAATCACAGCTACTCAAGAGGCTGAGGCAGGAGAATAGCTTGAACCTGTGGGGTGGAGGTTGCAGTGAGCCAAGATTGTGCCACTGCTCTCCAGTATGGGCAACAGAGTGAGATTCCAACTCAAAAAAAAAAAAAAAAAAAGAATAATTATTTTTTACATAGGCTTTTAAATTGGCTTTGATGGAACTGTGTTCCATAGGAGGAATCTCAGATAAGACTTTTTTTAAAGCTGAGGCCAGCTATGGATTTGTGCCATCAAATACCTTATGAGTTGAGTGTTCCTCTCTCTTGGGGTTCCAATATAAACTTGGGGCTCCTAAGCCTGTCAGAAAGTGGCATTCTTTATCTACCAAAGGTCAGGAACCCTGTACGGAAGCTAAGTAGACAAGGGGTATGAGGCCAGTTTTTCCAAGGGGTTTTATTTGGCTCCATAAGTCAAGTTTGATTCCTTAAAGGAAAGCACACCATTCCAGTCAAAGCCTTGGTAAAATAACCAGTTTCTCCAATTGTGTCCTGTTACAAATGAAAACAGATTATTATTGCACTTATGCAAATAACTTTATTGTCATAAGTTAAGAATACTCAGCCGGGTGCAGTGTCTCACACCTATAATCCCAGCACTTTGGGAGGCCAAGGCAAGCAGATCACCTGAGGTCAGGAGTGCGAGACCAGCCTGACCAACATGGAGAAAACTTGTCTCTACTAAAAATACAAAAAAAATTAGCCGGGCATGGCGGCACATGCCTATAATCCCAGCTACTCAGGAGGCTGAAGCAGGAGAATCATTTGAACCCAGGAGGTGGAGGTGGCAGTGAGCCAAGATGGTGTTATTGCACTCCAGCCTGGGCAACAAGAGTGAAACTCCAACTCAAAAAAAAAAAAAAAAAAAAAAAAAAAAAAAAGAATATTCACAGTTTCCAAATTATTGAAAAATCAGGTAGATAGAAACAAATATGCTCCAGATTTTGTTCATAGGAATATACTTTACTCATTAAAATCTGTAAATAGCTTAGAAGTTTTCTTGACTCTGAAAAACAAAACAAAGGATCAGCAACGTTTTAAGCAAAAAGTTAAAAAGATCACTTCAGACTTCTATTAGTTTATTCCATGCAGTTAATTCCTATTCTGCTTGATATTCATGAACATTTCAGCTATCCATGGGTCCTGAAAGTTTTTCCTCTTTTCTGATGTCACAATCACAATCTCCAAAGTTATCAGAAATCTGCATTCAAGAGGATGTGTTAGAGTTTTATAGCTGATTATAAAACCACATTCTAAAGAGGACCAAAACAAGACAATTGTTCATGGATGACAAAAAGTTCTAGGGCAACCATAGTCAAAGACACAATTGACAAGGGAATGTGTTACCTCTGTGGCACACAGTAATTTAAAATAGGGACTATAATTATTACTGATAATATACACTAAGTCATATCAGAATTATAGGTGGCTCCCATAATTTTGGAACACATACCAACAACATTTTATACAAATATAGCCCAAAGAAAACCAAAACCCGTTTCATATTTGACAATGCTTCTTGCATAATTTTAATACCAAATAAGCCAGATATGTCATTTTTGGACTTTAGGGAAACTATTAATAGTATCTTAAAGGATTAGTTAGATCAGAAAAAACATAATTTATAATTTGATTTTGGAAAGTTTGTCAAATATCATAGGTTTAAAACACATCACAAAATAAGATTACAGGTCATTGTAAAATAAGTCATTCATTTAACCAAATCAAGGAATTCCAAAAAAGAAAAGATTACAGGTCATTGTAAAATAAGTCATTCATTTAACTAAATCAAGGAATTCCAAAAAAAAAAAAAAAAAGTAAAAACCTTCATTCTTTGAGAGAGAAGACTTAATTTTCCAAACAATAAGCCCTAATAAAAACAGCATGAAGCCAATTTGTTTTTCAAAATTCCATAAACGATCTATAAAATTTTAATCTTGATCATCAGATATAACTTCCATAAGTTTTTTATAACCTTTACTAAGGAGTTGGTTAATGCTTCAAGCCTTGTTAATCTGACACAGGGGCCCATATACTGGTCTTGCATCAGTGTACCTTTGATATTAATGGTTAATTTATAGAGAAACTGGACTTATTTTATCTCTTAAACTTGGCCATTACAATCTCTCATATGCCCACCTCTTCCATGACAGTTCTGGACCTTGAGAAGCTAAATGGCTGTAATTTCTGGCCCTGTGTCTCAGGAATGGAGTTTATTTTGACTGGTATCTTCTATGGGGCCTGAAGACAAGGCTTTAATTGTTGTCAGTCTTTGAGATATAGCAGGATTTGGTGTCCTTTTTAGACCCAGGAGTCAAAGCCCTGTAACTCAATGTCACAAGTATGTTAAAAGCACATACAGAAAGATACACAGATGTAAGAACCTTAATTTTAAAAAAATGTTAATCACAATTTTTTCCTAAGCGAGCCAAAACTTAATAATAATGGCAGAGGAATTATTTTGATAAAATGTAAAATCTGTTAGACCAGTTACCAAAAGACAAAAGAAAAGACCTTCTGCAGTGTACAGAATATTATATTGGAAGAAAACATTTCCTTTCAATCTTTAAGAAAATATTATTAGCATCAGGCCACAACAAACAGAATTTGAGGGGGAAAAAAAAAACTTCTATGAGCTGAAAATGAGTTGAAGGAGAACATTATTATTTCATGCCTTTTAAAAGGGGAGAGAAAACTGAAAATGATGAGATGCAATAAAAGTTGAAATTGGGGTTTAAAAAATTAAAATATCTTATTATTTATTAAGAGTAAATAAATCCCATAAGGAAATTTTATTGTTCTAGTAAATTATTTAATGTATATGTGTTTTTTTTACATCAAACCCAATCTCTAGAAAAACCATTATAATTTCCCTTTAATTATAGACAACTTGATCATGTAAAAGTTTTTTAAAAAATAAATCCTTTTATTGTGAGTTACACAGATCATTCATGACATGCTTGGACTTTCTGGTTTGTCCTGAACATTCCTCTTTCTTAAACGACTAGTCATTTTATTCTAGGTCTAAATTTACTATACAAGATTCTTTCTCATATAAAATTATTTCTCTTTAAGCTTTCCTACCCAAAAAAGCCTCTTTATTTCTATAACTTTCTTTATATCTCTCTTATTTCCTGGTTCCTTTTACCTTGTTTTATATATAACCTTTAAATAAACTTTGAATTTGACAAAATTTGTTCACCTTTTTAAAAAGGACACTTAGGAAAGAATGTTTTCCTACAATATGTACTTTTATTTGAAAATACTCAAATAATGAAATATCTATTATTTAATTTAACTTTAGATTCTAAATTATGACAAGTTTGTCTGCAAGTATTTATCTCATTACATTTACCTGATTATTTTATTTTGTTTACCTGGATTATTTATGAAAACTGTGATAGTCATCATTTAAAGCTATGAAACTCGGAGACAATGAAAATGATCTGACCTAACTGACTCCATCTTGCTTCTAACCTCCAAGCTGTCCTTGTTCATTCCTGAACTTTGGGAGGAACTGAATTTATAATTTAGCATTAAAACAAAGACAATAGCAGTCCTTTCCCAAAACAAACCTCCTTACTGCCTATAGACTAGACTGCCTAAAGCCACAAGATTAGAAGTTATGGGAATTTTACTAAGTAATTCAAGAAGTAGCTATTTTCGTTAAACAATATCAGTGTCTTATTTATTAAAGATACACTAGCAAGAATCATTCTGTTTTGGGCTAGGTTTATGGTTTCATAACCCCTGTGCCAAATTTTGACACCTTATAGTATTTGGCAAGGATAGGTATGAAATTGCTTGATTAATAAATGCAAATAAAATGTATGTTGGAAGTTCTTAAGACATTTCTAATATTACTTTACCAATACTTTTAAAGCTAGCTTACTTATTAAAGATTTTACTTAAGTCATGTAAACTTGAAAAATAATTTGACTAGTTTTTCCTTTTTCTGATAAAGTATTTTATTTAAATGCTTTTATTTTTCTTTAAGCCAATTAATTAGAGTTCTTTTATATATTTTTGGTAGTGAAACATTATATATACAACACATAAATACATAGATGTATTAGGCATGCCAATAGAAATACATCTTATAGGCCAGGTGCAGTGGCTCATGCCTATAATCCCAGCACTTTGGGAGGCTTAAGTGGGTGTGTCACCTGAGGTCAGGAGCTTGAGACCAGCCTGACCAACATGGTGAAACCCCACCTCTACTAAAAATACAAAAAATTAGCCGGGCATGGTGGTGGACGCCTGTAATCCCAGCTACTCAGGAAGCTGAGGCAGGAGAATTGCTTGAACCTGGGAGACAGAGGTTGCAGTGAGCCAAGATCATGCCACTGCACTCCAGCCTGGGCAACAGAGCAAGACTGTCTCAAAAAAATGAACAACAACAAAAAAATGAATTACATCTTATAGACTTAGACTTATAAACACCTTTGTATTTTTTTCCTATCTTAGACTTTCAGATACTTGATAACCTGTTTCACAACCCTAGGCAGTTGTCAGTTTAATAGCCTTAAATGTGCATATTAAAGGAAACAACTCAGGTGAAAATCAAATAGAAAAAATTTACATCATAAGGTCCAGAGAGTAAAAGTCTGGTGGTGCTAGAGGAAGATTAAAGATGGATGCCAAATCAAACATAAAAGTGTAGAACTATCATAGGATAGTATAAGGATACCAATTTATTTAGATAGGGCCTACCTATCTTTTAACTGGATCTCTGAGCTCTGGGAAAGCCCACATTGAATCTTGGGTATACAAAAAGGGGGAATTATGAGGTTAGACCATGTGATGCTTTTACAGTACACTTAAAAATTTTTTTTTTCAACAAAGACATTTCTAAGTGTCTAAACCACACTTTTCCTCAAAAACCCAAGAATAAGGCCAGGTGCAGTTGCTCATGCCTACAATCCCAGCACTTTGGGAGGCCAAGATGGGTGAATTGCTTGAGCCCAGGAATTCAAGACCAGCCTGGGCATTAGAGTGAGACTGCATCCCTACCAAAAAAAAAAAAAAAAAAGAATTAAAATAAAATAAAAAGAAGGGATGCAGGCCTGCTAACACCTTGGTTTTTAGCTCATAAAGACCCATTTTGGACCTCTGACCCCAGAACTGTAAGATAATAAATGTGTGGGGTGGTTTTGGTTTTTGGAATATTTTCTTTTTCTTCTTTCTTTCTTTCTTTTTTTATTTTTTAGAGACAAGTTCTCACTATGTTGCCAGGCTGGTCTCAAACTCCTGAGCTCAAGCAATTCTCTTGCCTTGGCCCCCCAAAGTGCTGGGATTACAGGCATGCACCACCGAGCCCAGCCTTGTGTTGTTTTAAGCCACTAAATTTGTGGTAATTTGTTTCAACAACCATAGGATATTATTTCACCCACCCTGCTTGTTTGTTTTCTCTTTCTGTTATTTTAAGCTTCTCTCTTTCAGTTTTAGAGCTGAGAAGATCTATCAAACATGAATTTGGCCACAAGCTGACTCTTTTCTCTTCACCATGTTGCCCAGGCTGGTCTCGAACTCCTGGGCTCAAGTGATCCATCCACCTCAGCCTCCCAACATGCTGGGATTACAGGTGGGAGTCACCGTGTGGTATGGTTTGGTCGTGTCCCCACCCAAATCTCATCTTGAATTGTAGTTCCCATAATCCCCGTGTGTTGTGGGAGGGACCCGGTAGAAGGTAATTTAATCATGGGGGCAGTTATGCTTATGTTGTTCTCGTGATAATGAGTGAGTTCTCATGAGATCTGATGGTTTTATAAGGGGCTCGCCTCACCCTTAGTTCTCATTCTTCTGCTTCCTGCCGCCATGTGAAAAAAGACATGTTTGCTTCCCCTTCCACCACGATTGTAAGTATTTTGAGGCCTCCTGAGCCCTGTGGAACTGTGAGTCAATTAAACCTCTTTCCTTTATAAATTACCCAGTCTCAGCTATGTCTTTATTAGCAGCATGAAAGTGGACTAATATACCATGACTGGCTCCATGATATTTAAAGAAATAATTTATTTTCTCTAAGACTTCTATTTTATCATCTGCCTCTTTCAGAGTTTGTGGGATAATGACAGGATTTAAAGGCTTTCAAGTAATTAGAAATCGTTTTCTTTTCTTTTTGAGATGGAGTCTAGCTCTGTCACCCAGGCTGGAATGCATTGGCATGATCTCCCAGCCCACTGCAACCTCCGCCTCCTGGGTTCCAGTGATTCTCCTGCCCCAGCCTCCCACGTATCTGGAATTACAGGCTCCCACCACCACATCAGGATAATTTTTTTTGTAATTTTAGTAGAGATGGGGTTTCACCATGTTGGCCAGGCTGGTCTTGAACTTCTGACCTCAGCCTCCCAAAATTCTGGGATTACAGGCATGAGCCACCATGCCTGGCCAGAATTGTTTTCCTGTTGCTAGGTTGGCAATGCAGCCCACATGAAAACCAGTGTATTAGTTATCTACTGCTCCATATTATACCAGAGCTTAGGAACTGAAAACAACAAACATTTACTATCTCACATATTATCTATGGGTCAGGAATTCAAGAGCAGTTTAGCTGGGTAGTTCTGCCCCAAGTCTCTCATGAGGCTGTGGTCAGGATGTCAGCCGAGGGTGCAGTCGCTTCAAAGGTTTGATTCAGGCTGGAGGATCTGATTCCACGGTAGCTCACTCATGTCGTCGGCACGTTAGTGCTGATTGTTGGCAGGAAGTCTCCATTCCTCATCACAAGGACCTCCCCCACAGGGCTGCTTGAGTGTCCTCACAACATGGCCACTGGCTTCCCACAAAGCAAGTAGTGCAAGACAGAGCAAGGTGGAAACTACAATGCCTTTTGTGACAGCCTCAGAAGTCGCCCACCGTCATTTCCACAATATCCAAATTGAATTCACAGGTTAGCTCTGTTTATGGTGGCGGAGAGTGCAAAAGGGCATGAAAACCAGGGACAGGGATCACTGGGGGCCATCTTACAGACTGCCTACCACAACCCAGAAGGTTTCGTCTTGTTTTCAGCCTCAGAGCTTTCACTATCTCATAGATTCCTAGAATTCAAAGCAGGAGAGGAATTTCAAGGTCAGTTGGTCCAAGCAACTAGCTCATATTGAGTCACTTCGTTAAAACCATACCACTTAAAATCTGTACTGAGAATTTAAAACTGAATTCCATAATCTTTGTCTCATGTACATTAGAATCTCGATATCTCAAAAGTACAGGAACCCTGCCTTACACTTCTAAAACCCTTAGAACATCTTGTCTGTGTCTTGGCATATAGCCGGGAATAGATACATTTTGGTAAACTTGGCAAATACCCGGTCATCATTGGCATTTGAAGATTAACTCATTGATCAATATTCAACCCCCTTCGATTAGATGTTTCTGTGTATTTTGAAAGCTCAAGCCTATGGGAGTGGCTGCCTCCAGGATTCTATTTGTACTGTTTTTTTGGTTTCGTTTTGTTTGTTGTTGTTGTTGTTGTTGCTGTTGTTGTTGAGACAGGGTGTCACTCTATCACTCAAGGTGGAGTGTAGTAGCACACACATGGCTCTCTGCAGCCTCAACATCCCGGGCTTGAGCAATCCTCCCACCTCAACCTCCTGAGTAGCTGGGACCACAGGCGTGCGCCTCCATGCCCCGGCTAATTTTTGTATTTTTGTTAGAGATGGAGTTTCACCATGTTGCCCAGGCTGGCAACATGAGTTTGTCTCAAACTCCTAGGCTCAAGCAATCCACCCACCTTGCTCTTCGAAAGTGCTGGGATTACAGCCATGAACTACTGTGCCCCACTTGCCTCCAGGATTCTAGAAGTCAACTGTATGGTCAATCTCTCCCTTCAAGCAGAGATTGAATTTAGAGTCCCAGTAGGAGGCAAATGGGATATACAGAACTGAAAATACTGCCGCTGTCCTAGTACAGGTGAGAGGAGCACATCCGACGGACAACATTGCTAAGTGGAGAGGCAGGATGTCAAAGGTGGTGTGGAGCACAGCTTTGGCCCTATATCCCACCAGTGTCACTGGAGTGATTTGAGCTGTGTCCCCTAATCACCTAAACTCTCTGACTCCAGTTTCCATGTCACTCAACTAGCATAATAATACCCATGTATCGGCCGCGTGTAGTGGCTTACGCCTGTAATCCTAGCACCCGCCGCACCCTGCCCTCTGAGGCCCTGGCAGCTGGGGGCGGCCGTGGTCCCGACGCAGGACCGGCTCTGTTCTGGGTGCGTAAATTCACAGAGAAACATGAATGGACAACAGAAAATGGTACTGGAACAGTGGGAGTCAGCAATTTTGCACAGGAAGTGTTGGGAGATGTTTACTGTAGTCTGCCTGACGTTGGGACAAAATTGAGCAAACAAGAAGAGTTTGGTACTTCGGAAAGTGTGAAACCTCCTTGTGAACTCTATTCTCCTTTATCAGGAGACGCAACTGAAATTAATGAAGGCCTTGCAGAAAATCCAGGACTTGTCAACAAATCTTGTTACGAAGATGGTTGGCTGATCAAGATGACACTGAGTAACCCTTCAGAACTAGATGAACTTATAAGTGAAGAAACATATGAGAAATACAAAATATCTATTGAGGAGTGATCGTGGAACCCCTTAATAAACTAGTATGAAATTACGCGGCCGGGCGCGGTGGCTCAAGCCTGTAATCCCAGCACTTTGGGAGGCCGAGACGGGCGGATCACGAGGTCAGGAGATCCAGACCATCCTGGCTAACACGGTGAAACCCTGTCTCCACTAAAAAAAAAAATACAAAAAACTAGCCGGGCGAGGTGGCGGGCGCCTGTAGTCCCAGCTACTCGGGAGGCTGAAGCAGGAGAATGGCGGGAACCCGGGAGGCGGAGCTTGCAGTGAGCTGAGATCGCGCCACTGCACTCCAGCCTGGGCGACAGAGCAAGACTCCGTCTCAAAAAAAAAAAGAAAGAAAGAAATTACGCAACCCAGCAGAGTTGTCTTAAATTAGTGGATAGAAGACTTAGAATAGCAACTTTTAGCATTACTGATGGGGAAAAAAAACTATTGTTAACACTACTAATGAGAGAAAGTGCCCTTTACCTTTCGAATGATTATAGATAAACATAATACACGCCCTGTTCACAATACCCTATGATTTTTAAGCTAGGCTCTAGTATTCAGAATTCATGAAATTATCCATGGTAAAAACTAGTTATAAAAATTACATAATTCGGCCGGGCGCGGTGGCTCAAGCCTGTAATCCCAGCACTTTGGGAGGCCGAGACGGGCGGATCACGAGGTCAGGAGATCGAGACCATCCTGGCTAACACGGTGAAACCCCGTATCTACTAAAAAAAAAAAATACAAAAAACTAGCCGGGCGAGGTGGCGGGCGCCTGTAGTCCCAGCAACTCGGGAGGCTGAGGCAGGAGAATGGCGTAAACCCGGGAGGCGGAGCTTGCAGTGAGCTGAGATCCGGCCACAGCACTCCAGCCTGGGCGGCAGAGCGAGACTCCGTCTCAAAAAAAAAAAAATTACATAATTCAAAGATAACGTTATTCTTAAGCCTTATATAATATTATAACTTGCATATATCCATACCTGGATTTGGGTTGAAATACTTAATGATCTTTCCATTGGAAAAAACAGGAGTGAAGAGGTTTTTTCTGCTTGTACAGTGTCAGATGAAGAACAGCACTATCTTAATTTTGCAATATGCTGCATTTGCTGGTGCTATTTTTATACTGTGAAAGCAACAGCTTTGCCACAAAATAATAAAAGACTTCTTCGTTAAAAAAAAAAAAAAAAAGGCCGGGCGCGGTGGCTCAAGCCTGTAATCCCAGCACTTTGGGAGGCCGAGACGGGCGGATCACGAGGTCAGGAGTTCGAGACCATCCTGGCTAACACGGTGAAACCCCGTCTCTACTAAAAAACACAAAAAGCTAGCCGGGCGAGGTGGCTGGCGCCTGTAGTCCCAGCTACTCGGGAGGCTGAGGCAGGAGAATGGCGTGAACCCGGGAGGCGGAGCTTGCAGTGAGCTGAGATCTGGCCACTGCACTCCAGTCCGGGTGACAGAGCGAGACTCCGTCTCAAAAAAAAAAAAAAAAAAAAAAAAACAAAAAGATGGGTTGGGTGCGGTGGCTCACGCCTGTAATCCCAGTACTTTGGGAGGCCAAGGCAGGCGGATCACGAGGTCAGGAGATCGAGACCATCCTGGCCAACATGGTGAAACCCCGTCTCTACTAAAAAAAAAAATACAAAAAATTAGCCTGGCATGGTGGCGGGCGCCTGTGGTCCCAGCTACTTGGGAGGCTGAGGCAGGAGAATAGTGTGAACCTGGGAGACGGAGCTGGCAGTGAGCTGAGATCGCACCACTGCACTCCAGCCTGGGTGACAGAGTGAGTCTTTGTCTCAGAAAAAAAAAAAGAAAAAAAAGAAAAAAAATAACGTAGATGAAGAGATGTGTAGGACAAGGTATGGGAGAAGGAGCTCCCAGTTTCCCTGCACTCTTTTGGCACACCATCCTCTAGGAACCTCCATGTGCTCAGCTATCTGGAAGCTTCCTGTCCTCTTGGGCCTTTTATGGAGACTTCATTGGATAGATGTGGTTGTAGCATGGACAACCTTCTAGGAATATGGTTGGCAGGCTGGGCGCGGTGGCTCACGCCTGTAATCTCGGCACTTCGGGAGGCTGAGGCAGGTGGATCACAAGGTCAGGAGTTCGAGACCAGCCTGGCCAATATGGTGAAACCCCATCTCTACTAAAAATACAAAAATTAGCCAGGCATGCTAGTGGGAGCCTGTAATCCCAGTTACTTGGGAGGCTGAGGCAGGAGAATCGCTTGAACCCAGGAGGTGGAGGTTGCAGTGAGCCAAGATCGCGTCACTGTACTCCAGCCTAGGTGACAGAGTGAGACTCCATCTCAAAAAATAAATAAATAAATAAATAAAATAAATATGATTGGGTACGATCTAACACTAACAGGCTGAATGGGGAAACTCAACAAGGCCCATCTGATCAGATTCTTCTTGGTCTCTCTGTGCGGCCTTCCTTCCTCCAGGGAACAGGGCAGGACCTGTCCGAAATGAGGGTATTGTGACCTACAGTCACACGAAGTAGGTCAGGGGATTTCCTCATGACCAGCTCCCAGACAGAAAGGTAGGAAAAGAAGCAGGTAAAAGGTGGGGAGAAAAAGGAGCAGGTAAAAAGTGGGCAGAAGGTCAGAGACAGAGAGATTCTGTTTCCTGAAGCCTGCTTGTGAGAACTAAAGTACCCTAACGTTATAACAAACAACTGTAATAACAAGAGCCATTGGAGTTATAAGCCAAGAATCATGGGTGAAAACATATATATATATATATATATATATGAAAGACATATACATATGTTTATAACACATATACATGAAATGCATACATATATGAGACACACATATATATTTTTTCATCCATGGTTCTTAGTTTTATATAAAATATCACAACATGTGTTTTCAAAGGTTTTCAGAAGCAACTGAAATTCTCCTACTTGAGGACAATAAATAGTTTAATCACTTATTTTATTTATTTATTTTAGACAGTCTTGCTTTGTTACCCAGGCTGGAGTGCAATGATGCAATCTCTACTCACTGCAACCTCTGCCTCCCAAGTTCAAGCAATTGTTGCGCCTTAGCCTCCCAGGTAGCTGGGATTACAGGCGCCTGCCACCACACCCTGCTAATTTTTGTATTTTTAGTAGAGACCGGGTTTCACTAATGTTGAAGACTGTTGGCCAGACTGGTCTCAAACTCCAGACCCCAGGTGATCTGCCCATCTTGGCCTCCCAAAGTGCAGGCATTATAGGCGTGAGCCACTGCGCCCGGCCTAGTTTAATCACTTTAGAGAGTGCCAGCAATATCCAGTATAACTGACAATGCGAATAATACACACCCCAGTGACTCTACTCTTGGTCTGACCTTAAAGCAAAGATTCTCAACCTTGGCTCCATGTTAAAAAACACCTGGGGGAGTTTTGTTTTTATTTTTTAAATCTGATGTCTCAGGTCCAGACTCACAAATTTTGATTTCATCTGTTCTGAGATGAGGCCCAGAAATGGTCTTTTAAAAGCTCCCTAGGCCGTTCTAATGTGTACCCTGCCCAAGAGAAAATCACCCATACAGATAAAGAGGCATTCACCTTGCACCAACTACATAAATAAAATCAAGAGGATTTAAGCATCAAATGTAAAAAGCAAATCTTTAAAATACTTTTCAAAATTAAATGACTATCTTATGACCTTGGAATACAAAAAGATATCATAAGGACCAGGCACAGTGGCTCACACCTGTAATCCCAGTACTTTGGGAGGCCAAGGCTGGAGGATTGCTTGAGCCCAGGTGTTCGAGACCAACCTGGGCAACATAGCAAGACCCTGTCTCTATTTTTTATTTTAATAAATTAAAAAAAAAAAAAAAAAAAAGCCAGGCACAGTGGCTCTCCCCCTGTAATCCCAGCACTTTGACTGGCAGAAGTTCAAGACCAGCCTGGTAAACATGGTGAAACCCCATCTCTACTTAAAATACAAAAGATTAGCCAGGCGTGGTGGCAGGCACCTGTAATCCCAGCTACTTGGGAGGCTGAGGCAGGAGAATCGCTTGAACCTGGGAGGTGGAGGTTGCAGTGAGCGGAGATTGCGCCATTGCATTCCAGCCTGGGCAACAGTGCAAGACTATACACACACACACACACACACACACATATATACACACATATATACACATATATACATATATACACATATATAAACACATATATATATACACACACATATATATACACACATGCATAGTTATACAAGGAATTTTTCAGTGGTAAAGGTGAATCAACTAGAAATATGTGTACCAATGTGAATAATTCTTTTTTTTTTGTCTTTTTTTTTTTTTCCTTTTTGTGGAGAACGGGGTCTCGCTGTATTACCCAGGCAGGTCTCGAACTCCTCGGCTCAAGCTATCCTCCCGCCTCTGCCTCCCTGAGAGCTGGGATTACAGGCGTGAGCCACTGCGCCCGGCCAATGTGAATAATTCTTAAACAATGTTGATCAATAAAAGCAAGATATGACGAGGTGCGGTGGCTCACTCCTGTAATCTCAGAACTTTGGGAGGCCAAGATGGGCAGATTACTTGAGGTTCGGAGTTCAAGACTAGCCTGGCCAACATAGTGAAACCCCGTCTCTACTACAAATACAAAAATTAGCCAGGTGGTGGCACGCGCCTGTAGTCCCAGCTACTCAGGAAGCTGAGGGAGGAGAATCGCTTGAACCTGGGAGGCAGAGGTTGCAGTGAGCTGAGATCATGCCACTGCACTCCAGCCTAGGTGACAGAGCGAGACTCCATCTCAAAAAAAAAACAAAGCAAGACATTCAGAATGATGAAATGTGACAACAATTTTTTAAAATTGAAACACAAATCAATACCCTATGTGTTTATGGATACATACGTAGGTTTTACAAGTATGAAAACACATAGGTCTGAAAAACATTATCCTGAATTTTATTTTTACCTCCAAGGAAAAAGGGGAAATATCTAAAAATTAAACTCCAATGTCTTTTGGAGGCATGATCCTCTAGAGCTAAGTTTTAGATTTTATTATTGTTTTAAATGGTATTTTAAGATGTACAAAAAAAGTACAGATGATGATACAACAGACTTAGCTGATATTTATGACTTAGTGGAACACCTAAAATCTTACAGGTTTATTGGAAGCCCTAATTCAATTTTCCTTTCTTCTTGACAGGATTATCCTGCCTCTGTGAAGTGTAACTTTAAAGAGAAGGCGGATGGCCGGGCGCGGTGGCTCAAGCCTGTAATCCCAGCACTTTGGGAGGCCGAGACGGGCGGATCACGAGGTCAGGAGATCGAGACCATCCTGGCTAACACGGTGAAACCCCGTCTTTACTGAAAATACAAAAACTAGCCGGGCGAGGTGGCGGGCGCCTGTAGTCCCAGCTACTCGGGAGGCTGAGGCAGGAGAATGGCGTAAACCCGGGAGGCGGAGCTTGCAGTGAGCTGAGATCTGGCCACTGCACTCCAGTCCGGGCGACAGAGCGAGACTCCGCCTCAAAAAAAAAAAAAAAAAAGAGAGAGAGAGAAGGCGGATGAGCTTCTAGAGAGCTACCAAGACAATCACTACCTCATCATTAGTAAAAGCTGTGTTTACTTCCGATGTGTAATAAACCCTTCGTGACCATTTGGGGGCGCCAGAGTACAGCACAGACTGGCCGAGCCCACGCCCGGGGAATGCAACAACTGGTTCAACTGCTCCACGCTGATTAATAATCAAACTGCTATTGTGTGGGGCCTATCTTCCTATTGGACCTCAAAACCCACCTACTCCACAAGTCTATCTTCACAATTATGAGCTACCCACTTCACGTCACACTGCAGCACCTAAAAGCAAATAATAAAGTTTATTCTTGAGTTAACCTGCCTCTGTGTTCAGCCAATCCTTCCTGTACGTGAGTGATGCACCTGGATGCTACATAAAGAGAGACGGAAATACCTAAGGTGTGGTCCTTACTCCAAGGGGCTTACAGCAGCATGAAGACTCGAGAGCAAGCACGCCCACAACCACAACACAGCCGCTGGCACACACAGCAGGAGAGACACCGGGTTTAATGGAGCAGAGAAAGTGGGCGTCATCTCCAGGCACAGCTCCATGAAGATGACATTGACCTGGGAGCTCTGAGCCTTCATATAATGGTTAAGCTTTCAGCTGGAAGAAATCCCAAGTGGAGAAACAGGAAACTATAAAAGAGCAATGGTTTTGGATTCACAAAACCTGCCTGAGTGAACCTGGGTAAGTTGCTTCCCCTTCTTGATATCAGGAAGGGTTTTGCAGGGCTAGCAGCCAGGGGCACAGGTGAGCGGATGGCTTAAGCTCAGGAGTTCAAGACTAGCCTGGGCTACGTGGCGAAACCTGGTCTCTACAATCTTTGTAGAAGTTTTCCTCTCTAGCTACAAATTAATAAATGTTAATTTTAAAATAAAATTTAGAAATTCTAAGAAAATATAAAGAAGAAAATTAAATTACACTTAGTTCTGAAGAGGCACAGTGGCTCACGCCTGCAATCCCAGCACTTAGGGAGGCCAAAGCAGGAGGACCAATTGAGGCCAGGAGTTCAAGACCAGCCTGGGCAACATAGTAAGACTCCCTCCTCTACAAAACAATAAAAAATTAGCCAGGTGTGGTGGTGTGTGCCTATAGTCCTAGCTACTGGGGAGGCTGAGGTAGGAGAATCGCTTGAGTCCAGCGGTTTGAGGTTGTAATAAGCTATGATTATGCCACTGCACTCCAACCTGGACAACAGAGCACGATTCTGTCTCTCTCTCTCTCTCTCTCTCTCTCTCTCTCTCTCTATATATATATATATATATGTGCTTAATATTTTCACTTAGAAATATTTTCTTCTAATTTTTTTTCTGTCGGCTCTCCAATTTAATGTACAAAATGAGACTATACTGCATATACCTTTTATATCCTGTTATTTAACTTAACATTATATTGTGACTGCTTTCTCGAATCAATGCATATAATTCTGTCTGTTTTTGCTTTCTTTTTCATCAAAGATGTACATGCACATAACCTAAGAATCAATTCTGGAGTGACCTGGGGCTCAGGAAAGCCGAAGGGCAGGATTCAGTCATGCAGTGAGGAGAGAGAGGGACTAATGAAAGGCCTGAATGGTAACTCCTGATTCCTCTCATTCTATCCTATCTTGAAGCCCGGAATCTAGAAAGTCAGGTTTTCCCTGTTTCACATCACGTCAAAAAGTGGAGCCCTCTTCTTTAATGAAATGAAAGGCCTAACAAGAGGTGATCAAAACTGCTGGTTTCCCACACTGTCTCTGTAAAGCGAAGTCTGCCGCAACAAGCCCTGACCTTGGGTGGAAGTTCAGTCCTCGTACTAGTGCTTCATTTAAAAAATATTAACTTGGTTGGACGCGGTGGCTCACGCCTGTAATCCCAGCACTTTGGGAGGCCAAGGAGAGCGGATCACCTGAGGTCAGGAGTTTGAGACCAGCCTGGCCAACATGGTGAAACCCCATCTCTACTATAAATACAAAAATTAGCCAGGCATGGTGGCGGGCGCCTGTAGTCCCAGCTACTTGGGAGGCTGAGGCAGAAGAATCACTTGAACCCAGGAGGCGAAGGTTGCAGTGAGCCAAGACTGCACCATTGCACTCCAGCCCGAGTAACAAGAGCAAAACTTGGTCTGAAAACAAAATAATAATAATAAAGTAAATAAAAATAAAAATATTAACTTTATTGAAGTGCAATTTACACACAATAAAATACACTCTTTTTTTTTTTTTTTTTGAGACAGAGTTTCGCTCTTGCTGCCCAGGCTAGAGTGCAGTGGTGCTATTTCCGCTCACCACAACCTCAACCTTCTGAGTTCAAGTGTTCTCCTGCCTCAGCCTCCCAGTAACTGGGATTACAGGTATGTGCCACCACGCCCGGCTAATTTTGTATTTTTAGTAGAGATGGGGGTTTCTCCATGTTGGTCAGGCTGGTCTCTAACTCCCAACTTCAGGTGATCCGCCTGCCTTGGCCTCCCAAAATGCTGGGATTACAGGCATGAGCCACCGCACTTGGCCTATTTTTATTTTTTTATTTTGTTTTTATTTATTTATTTTGAGACGGAGTCTTGCTCTGTCACCCAGGCTGGAGTGCAGTGACATGATCTCGGCTGACTGCAACCTCTGCCTCCCGGGTATGAGCGATTCTCCTGCCTCAGCCTCCCAAGTAGCTGGGATTACAGGCGTATGCCACTGCGCCCGGCTAATTTTTGTATTTTTGGTAGAGATGGGGTTTCACCATGTTGGCCAGGCTGGTCTGAAACTCCTGACCTCAAGTGATCCACCCCCCCTGGCCTCCCAAAGTGCTGGGATTACAGACATGAGCCACTGCGCCCGGCCCTATTTTTATTTTTATAAAGACGAGGTCTCACTATGTTGCCCAGGTTGGTCTTGAACTTGCAGGCTCAAACAGCGTCCCCACCTTGGTCACCTACAGTGCTGGGAGTACAAGGTGTGAGCCACCACGCCTGGTCTGTGTAAGTCTTTCCTGGGAACATGCGTGTGGAAGGTGTTCAAAAAATATTTGTTAGGGATAAAAGACTTTATGGTAAATTTTTTTTAAAAAGAGAGAGACACAGAAAGAAATATTTATTGGGCCAGGCGCAGTGGCATACACCTATAATCCCAGCACTTTGGGAGGCTGAGGTGGGAAGATCACTTAAGCCTGGAAGTTTGAGACCAGCCTGGGCAGCATAGTGAGACCCTGTCTTAAAAAAAAAAAAAAAAAAAAAAACTTGTTGAATCAGTGAATGATGAATCTCAGATCTCTTCTCATGTGCACTGAGAGAAATTATGAAGCTTTGGCCTGGCAGTACTCATCTTACTATCATCATTTTTATTATTATTTTAGAGACACAGTGTCACTCTGGCATGCAGTGGCACAATCGGAGCTCACTGCAACCTCAAAATCCTAGACTCAAGGGAGTCTCCTCCCTCATCCTCCCAAGTAGTTAGGGCTACAGGCGAGTGCCACCATTTTTGACTACTTGATGTTTTATTTTGTATTTTTAGTAGCAATGGAGATTCACTATGTTGCCCAAACTGATGTCAAAGTCTTGGCCTCAGGCAATCCTCCCA
This sequence comes from Rhinopithecus roxellana, assembly GCF_007565055.1. Taxonomy (NCBI): domain Eukaryota; kingdom Metazoa; phylum Chordata; class Mammalia; order Primates; family Cercopithecidae; genus Rhinopithecus; species Rhinopithecus roxellana. Next base: position 9,607,591 of record NC_044563.1, on the reverse strand, counting down.
CCTTGGCCTCCCAAAATCCTGGAATTACAGGCATGAGCCATGGTGCCTGGCCAGTACTCACTTTAAAAGGGGATTTGAAACAGACTAAATCTGTTTCTGTAATTATTGACCATTGTGAACATGGTATAAATTCTGCTTCTACTTTTAGAGCTGAATGAGTTTCTTTGACTGTAAACTGGAGATAAGACCTACCCTATTTTGGCATAGAAACAATGAATGGGATAGGAAGAACAGAAAACATATCACCAAAGTCTTCACCGTGAAAATGTTTTAGAGTGGCACTTCCGACAGTTTATTCCAGAATAATATATGGCAGGAGTTCTTTTTACTATTTTTTTCTTCTGCTTATGAGATGAGCAGTTCAACAAAGCCTTCATGTCAGTAATTTTGTAGACATGCTCAGGGCTAGGTTTGTGCTAAAACCCTGAGAAGTTCCCAGTTTAGTTCAATTAAACGCTTTCTCCTTGAGAAGATGACTGTCTTCTGTTGAAAGCTGCACACAGGGCCGGGCACGGTGGCTCACGCCTGTAATCCCAGCACTTTGGAAGGCTGAGACGGGCAGATCACGAGGTCAGGAGATCGAGACCATCCTGGCTAACCCGGTGAAACCCCGTCTCTACTAAAAAATAAAAAAAATCAGCCGGGCGAGGTGGCAGGCGCCTGTAGTCCCAGCTACTCGGGAGGCTGAGGCAGGAGAATGGCGTAAACCCGGGAGGCGGAGCTTGCAGTGAGCTGAGATCCAGCCACTGCACTCCAGCCTGGGCAATGGAGCGAGACTCCGTCTCAAAAAAAAAAAAAAAAGAAAGCTGCACACAGTCAGCTTGTGGGTCTTTGAGACCCCAAAATTCATAGCTTCTCTAGGCGCTGGGGGCTGCACCAGGTGGCTCTGGGGTTGTCACCAGGCCACGAAATGAATGTATTGAGTTACCCTGTCAACACTATGGATATTGTTTGGATTACCATGAGAAAGAGAGAAAGAAGGAAAGTTGGGAGGCTCATGAACATTCAAAGAAAGCCAAACTCTACCACAAACAGTGCCATACTGAGAAAATATGGATAAAAAAGACAGATCAAGGCCTGCACAGTGGCTCGTGAGTAACCCCAGCACTTTGGGAGGCCAAGGCAGGAGGATTGCTTGAGCCCAAGTGTTTGAGACCAGCTTGGGCAACAAAGTGAGACTCCATTTCAACCAAAAATTTAAAAATCAGCGGGACCTGCTGGTATGTGCCTGCGGTTTCAGCTAAAGGGGGGCCAAGGCCAGAGGATTGTTTGAGCCCAGGCCACTGAGGCTGGAGTGAGCCATGATTGCGCCACTGCACTCCAGCCTGGGCAACACAGTGAGACCGTGCCTCCAAAAAATAAATGAATCGATAATAAAAATTTCCCAGTGTTTCAAATTGCACAGACATTAAAGGGCAAAATTACGGAATCCAATCCTCAAATGGAGGCAGCATTAAGGTCACTCGAATGATCACTGAAGGATTACAACGTCTGCAGCAACACTTGGACCAGTTAGAAACAAAGAGACGGGCTGGACGCAGTGGCTCATGCCTGTAATCCCAACACTTTGGGAGGCCAAGGTGGGCGGATCGCCCAAGGTCAGGAGTTCAGGACCAGCCTGGCCAACCTCGTGAAACCCCCATCTCTATTAAAAATACAAAAATTAGCCAGGTGTGGTGGCAGGTGCCTGTAATCTCAGCTACTTGGGAGGCTGAGGCTGGAGAATGGCTTGAACCTGGGAGGCGGAGGTTGTGGTGAGCCAAGATTGCGCTATTGCACTCCAGCCTGGGCAACAAGAGTGAAACTCCATCTCAAAAAAACAGAAAAAGAAAAAAAGAAAGAGACAATATCTTCAGATTATAATGTTCTTCCCAAAGATTTCAGTAAAAAAAAAAAAAACCTTCAACTATCAATTGATAGTTGATATCATTGATATCATCTGCTCCTGACATCCAGTCATTGACATCATGGCCCAGTGATCCAGGATCACCTGAAGCAGATGATCCTCCTGATGTTTGTCAGAAGCTCAAGAGAAGCCCAACACTCATCACAATACTCTGCCACTCACCTCATGCAGCTCACCACATTGCATCATCTCATCAGAGGGTAAGTATATACAGATATTTTGAGAGAGACTACATTCACATCACTTTTATTACAGTAGTTTATTGTAGTCTGTTATCATTGTTCTTTATTTTTATTTTTTAGAGATGGTGTCTCGCTTTATTGCCCAGGCTGGTCTTGAACTTCTGGGTTCAAGAAATCCTCCCGCCTCAGCCTCCCAAAGTGCTTGGATTACAGGTGTGAGCCACCACGCCCAGCCCAGTTGTTCTATTTTATTATTAATGTTGTTAATCTCTTACTATGCTTAGAGTATAAATTAAACTTTTTATTGGTGTGTATGTATAGCATATATGGGGTTCAGGACTATCCACGATGTCACATATCCACTGAGGGTCTTGGAATGTACCCACTGTTGATAAGTTGGGGGACTACTAATATTATTCCTCCTCTTGCCTGTAGGATGCCCCATCCAGCTTCGTCCTAGAGGATTATGAAATGAAACTGCTTATTACATTAGTGCAAAAGTAATTGAGGTTTTTGCCATTAAAAGTAATGGCAAATTACTTTTTTTTTTTTTTTTTTTTGAGACAGATCTCATTCTATCGCCTAGACGGGAGTGTAGTGGTGTGATCTCAGCTCACTGCAACCTCCTCCTCCTAGGTTCAAGTGATTCTCCTGTCTCAGCCTCCCGAGTAGCTGGGACTACAGGCACACACCACCATGCCTGGCTAATTTTTGTATTTTTTGGTAGAGACGTGTTTCACCACATTGACCAGGCTGGTCTTGAACTCCTGACCTCAGGTGATCCACCTGCCTCAGCCTCCCGAAGTACTGGGATTACAGGTGTGAGCCACCGTGCCCAGCAGGCAAAATTACTTTTAATGGCAAAACCCGCAATTACTTTTGCACCAACCTAATACCAAATAGACACCTGCATGGCCTCAATCCTAAATTAAATTATAGAAGAAATTGTTAGCAGGTACGCACATCACTCAGTGGAGCCCAATCTTGGGGACAGGCAGTGGGAGAGGGAGGGAGTAGCATTCTTAGTCTGTATTGCAAAGCTGTGGGTTCTCCCTAGGCAACCCTAGGGTTAATGTAGTCATTACAGACCTCTCTAAAGGCAGCTGTGAAAAAGCCAAGGTCTCCGCACACCATAGCCACCCGCACACACACGCACACCCCCACCCCCTCCGCACTCCTCCCATCCTCTCTGCAGAGCTCTGCAGTCAGGCCTCCTAGGATTTCAGCTGGAAACATCAGGCACTCTTTGTCTATCCTTCAGTCGACCTTTCCTTTCGGTAACTGATTTCCCCTTGTGGACCAGAGGGAGCAAAACTTTAGGTTAATGTCAAAAGGATTTTTAACCCTTACTCCACTCGGAACTCTCTTGTGCATGTGCATGGAGGTGGCAGGAAGCATAGACTGTCAGGTCCTCCGTCCTCATTAAGGTCAAGATGAAATTGATCATTGGCACCATGCCAGGATTTCTCCTAGGTTCTGTTGAGGCAGAAGCAAAGGGAAAATGAAATAGGATGTCATGTTCCCCAGCCCCAGAAGCCAACTGGAAACAGTCGGAGGACATTGCAGCCCCCATCAGAGGTGGTCTTTTATGGTCAGCAACACTGGCTCCCAAGAAACTTTGCACACTCTGCTCTCAACAGAATCTGACGAATACTCAGATTGTTCAATGCACATGCATAAACCCAGAAAATCTCTGGAAATAGATCATGGTGATGGTTACACAGCATTGTGAATGCACTTAATGCCACGGAATGGTACACTTTAAAATGGTTAAAATGGTAAATTTTATGTGACATGTATTTTACCAAAATTAAAACAGTGACAACAGAGATTTATTTGCTGGCTTCTGAAACCTGAGACTCGTTCTGGAGTCTCTTCTTTACTCACCCCACATGACCAGTCTTGTCAGGGCCTCTTGTCACCTGCGCCTCCAGAACTTGTTGGGAATCCATCCCTCCACCTCTGCGGCCATGCCCTGGTCCAAGCTGCCATCGCCACTTCTGAGTACTGCAGCAGCGACCTCCTCCTAACTCAGCTCCCTGCTTCGACTCTGGCCCTCTGCAGTCCATGTTTCCCTCAGCAGCCAGAGTGAGCTTTTAAGCACATGACTGAGATCATAGTGTTCCCCTGCTTAAAACCTAATGGATCGGCTGGGGGCTGTGGCTCATGCCTATAATCCCAGCACTTGGAGAGGCCGAGGTAGGCGGATCACAAAGTCAGGAGTTCGAGACCAGCCCGACCAACATGGTGAAACCCTGTCTTTACTAAAAATACAAAAACTAGCTGGGCGTGGTGGTGCGTACCTGTAGTCCCACCTACTCAGGAGGCTAAGGCAGGAGAATCGCTTGAACCCAGGAGGCGGAGGTTGCCGTGAGCCAAGATTGCGCCACTGCACTCCAGCCTGGGCAACAGAGGGAGACTCCATCTCAGAAAACAACAACAACAACAAAAAACCTAACAGGTTCCCCTGGCCCCTAGAATAAAAGCCCTGCTTTCTTGCTGGCCTCCAGGCCCCATGTGATCTGGCTCTGTCAGCCTCTTCAACCCCAAATCCAGCCTCTCTCTTTCGGACTCACCATGTTTTAGACACTCGCACCATCTTTCTGTTCTTTGAATGTGCTCAGCTCACTCCTACCTTGGGGCCTTTGCTCCTACTGTTTCTTCTGCCAGAAATGCTTGTCCCAGGTCTCTGCATGGCTCTCTCCTTGGCACTTAGCCCTCAGCTTAAATGTCACCTCTACACAGAGGCCTTTCCCTCTAGGTCACAGTAGCCGCTCCAGTCACACTATCACTCATCCCTGCTGCATTTCCTTGCAGCCCTTATCCTAAACATTTCCTTGTCTATTTGTCTAATAATGTACTGTTCATCTCCTCCCCCTAGAATAAAAACTGCACAAAAGGCCAGGCGCAATGGCTCACGCCTGTAATCCCAACACTTTGGGAGGCCAACACGGGAGGATCACTTGAGGTCAGAGGTTCAAGACCAGCCTGGCCAACATGGTGAAACCTTATCTTTATTAAAAATACAAAAAAAAGATTAGCTTGGCATGGTAGCGGACGCCTGCAATCCCAGCTGCTTGGGAGACTGAAGCATGAGAATCACTTGAAGCTGGGAGGCAGAGGTTGCAATGAGCCAAGATTGCGCCACTGCACTCTAGCCTGGGCAATAGAGTGAGGCTTCGGCTTAAAAAAACAAAACAAAACAAAACAGCCAGGCACAGTGGCTCACACCTGTAATCCCACTACTTTGGGAGGCTGAAGCAGGCGGATCACCTGAGGTCAGGAGTTTGAGACCAGCCTGGCCAACATGGTAAAACCTCATCTCTACTAAAAATATTAAAAAATTAGCTGAGCATGGTGGCATGTGCCTGTAATTCCAGTTACTCGAGAGGCTGAGACAGGAGAGTCACTTGAATCCAAGAGGTGGAGATCACACCACTGCACTTCAGCCTGAGTGATGGAGCAAGACTCTGTCTCAAAAAAACATAAAACAAAGAAATTGCATGAGGAGCAGGAACCTGCACTGCTGTGTCTCTAGCATCTAGAATAGTCCCTGGCACGTAACGGGTACACAACAAGTATTACTGAGTGAATGGGTGACGAATCAAAGCACATTTCCCGGTCAGGCGCAGTGGCTCACGCCTGTGAACTCCCAGCCCTTTGGAAGGCTGAGGTAGAAGAATCCCTTGAGCCCAGGAGTTCGAGACCAGCCTGGACAATAGAGTAAGACCCCATCTCTAAAAAAAATTAAAATATAAAGTAAAATTTTAAAAAGTATGCTCCCTAAACATCAGGAATATCACATGTAGTAAGTTGAATGGTGGTCCCCAGCAAGATATGTCCATGCCCCGGAATCTGTAAATCTGCCCTTAGTTGGGAAAACAGTCTCTACAGAAGCAATTAAGTTGTCCTGGATTACCCTGGAGGACCCTCCTGAAGAGGAGAAGACACAGAAACACCAAGGAGAAGGCCAAGGTAAAGACAGAGGTGGTGATTGGAGCAATGCTCCCACAAGCCAAGGAATGCCGGGGGCCACCAGAATCTAAGAAGGCAAGGAGAGATCTTCCCCTGGAGCTGCAGGAAGGAGCATGGCCTTGCCCCACACCTTGATTTCAGGTTTTGGGCTTCAACAATCTCTATTGCTTTAAGCCACCACCTTTGTGTTAATTTACTACCCCAGCCCTAGGAAACTAACACATGACTCAAGTGTCAAGGACGCAAGATCTTGCTCCCAGCATCTTTGATCTTATATTATATTCTTCCCTGATTCTCTGTTCCACGGGGTACAGTCATCTGACCTCTACAGTGGAAAATCAATCACTTTGTCCAGCCTTTGTTTTATCTCCCTGGTACAGGTCGCATTGTGTCCCCTCAAAAGATATATTCAAGTCCCAACCCCTAGTCCCTGTGAACATGATTTTATTTAAAAATAAGATCTTTTCTTTCCTTTTTTGTTTTTGTTTTTTTGAGACAGGCCCACACTCTGTCGCCCAGGCTGGAGTGCAGTGGCGAAATCTCGGCTCACTGCACTCTCCATCTCCCAGATTCAAGAGATCCTCCTGCCTCAGCCTCCCAAGTAGCTGTGACTGTAGGCGCTCATCAGCACGCCTGGCTAATTTTTGTATTATTTTGTAGAGACAGACTTTCGCCATGTTGCCCAGGCTGGTCTCGAACTCCTGGGCTCAAATAGTCCTCCCACCTTGGCTACGGCTTCCTGTAGTGTTGGGATTACAGGCATGAGCCACCACACCCAGCCTGGAAATGTGATCTTTTATAGCTGAGTTATCAAATACCAAAATAAAAAAAGAAATAGGATCTTTACAGATGTAACTGAGTAAAAATGAGGTAATACTGGATTCAAGTGGGCTACAACCTCTTCTTTGTAAGAAGAGAGAAATTTGGTCACAGAGGCAGAGACACACACAGAGGGAACACAACCATGTAAGATGAAGACAGAATAGGGTGACGCAGGTACAAAGCCAAGAAATGGTACGGATAGCTGGCAACCACCAACAGCTGAAGACTCCTAATTGAGGAAGGAGTCTTGCCCGGAAATTTTGGACTTTGGCCTTCAAAGCTATGAGAGAATAAATCTCTGCTGTTTTGTTTTTGTTTTTGTTTTTTGAGATGAAGTTTTGCTCTTGTTGCCCAGGCTGGAGTGCAGCGGCATGATCTCGGCTCACCACAGCCTCTGCCTCCCAGGTTCAAGCGATTCTCCTGCCTCAGCCTCCTGAGTAGTTCAGATTACAGGCACCCGCCACCATGCCCAGCTAATTTTTGTATTTTTAGTAGAGACAGGGTTTCTCCATGTTGGTCAGGCTGGTCTCAATCTCCCAACCTCAGGTGATCCACCCACCTTAGCCTCCCAAAGTGCTGGGATTACAGGTGTGAGCCACCATGCCCGCCCTAAATCTCTGCTGTTTTAAGCCACCCAGCTTGTGGTACTTTGTGACGGCACCCGAAAGACACTAATACAGTCCCTAAATGTACCTTCCTTCGAACTCCCCTGGCATGCATCAACTGTGTGTGCAGTTGGATGCTGAACTAACCATAGACACCAGCATGTATCTTCCACGTGCTTCTCACATTCGCATCACCAGCTCACTAAAGGCTAGATGTTGTCGTTTGGCGTCTTTGCATCACCCGCAAAGTTTGTGGAGTGCTGGTGTGAGAGAAGGCCTCTTGTACGTCGATATTGAATGAAGAGTGGAAATATCAACAGATCAGCTGCTAGATAGGGGCTACAAGGCAATGACTCAGACGTCAGGATAGATCTAGGGGCCTTTGCTGCCTGTGAAAGCCCTGAGTTGATACAGATTTGGGTTTAATTTCGGCCTTCTCCGTACTTCATCTTTATCCCTCAAATTCAGCCTCTAGCTGCTGTTCCCCAATTCCTCCAAGGCTGGAAACTGTGGAAAGAGTTGTTAAGGCGTCTTCTCTGCCTGATACTTCTGGTCTGAGTGCTGGCAAGGGAGGCACCAAGATGACGGGAGGTTAAAGGCCTTTGTCCTTGGTCCTTTCTTCATTTGCTCCGTCAGTAGGTGGGTATCCAAGTCTGGTGGTGTTCATCCGGGCCTTCCCAGGCAAAGGAGGAAGAGATTTGGAAGAGATCATCAAGGGGGAGAAATAGCTCACAAGAAAGCAGAAGAAATAGGCCGGGTGCGGTGGCTCGTGCCTATAATCCCAGCACTTTAGGAGGCCAAGGTGGGCAGATCTTCTGAGGCTGGGAGTTCGAGACCGGCTTGACCAACATGGAGAAACCCCATCTCTACTAAAAATACAAAATTAGCTGGGTGTGGTGGCAGGTCCCTGTAATCCCAGGTACTCGGGAGGCCGAGGCAGGAGAATCACTTGAACCCAGGAGGCGGAGGTTGTGGTGAGCTGAGACCAGGCCATTGCACTCCAGCCTGGGCAACAAGAGCGAAACTCTGTCTCAAAAAAAAAAAGGCAGAAGAAATAGAAAGCTCCAGGGAAAAGGGAAAACGTCAGAGCTGGTTAGTTGGCGTGACATTATGATACTTATGTATTGATTTTCACCCACAGTTTCTGGCTCATAACTCCCATAGCCCTTGTCATAGTCTTTTAGGATCATATCAGGGTGTTTTAGGCCTCTGACCCAGTCTCAGAAAACAGAATCTCACTCCCTGACCTTTTCCTTCCCTCCTTTTACCTGCTCCTTTTTCTCCCCAAGGCAGGAATCTTTTCCTGCCTTTTTGTCTAGGAGCTAGCCATAAAGAAATTCCCCAACCTACCTCGCCTAATTGTAGGTTACAAGACAACCGTTCCAGACAAGATCCTGCCCCATACCCTGGAGGAAGGACAGCTGCGCAGAGAGGTCAAGAAGAATCTGGACAGACAGGCCTTGCTGGCATTCCTGAGTCAGTCCACAAGCCTTTGATCATTCCCTTTTGGTTCAATCACATTTCTGCATGGCTCTCCATGCTTCAATCATGTCTAACCAATGAAGTCTCCATAAAAAGCCAAGGAGGGGCCAGGCGCGGTGGCTCACACCTGTAATTCCAACACTTTGGGAGGCCAAGGTGAGCAGATTGCCTGAGGTCAGGAGTTCAAGACCAGCCTGACCAACATAGTGAAACCCCGTCTCTACTAAAAATACAAAAATTAGCTGGGCGTGGTGGGAGGCTACCTATAATCCCAGCTACTTGGGAGGCTGAGGCAGGTGAATAGTTTGAACCCAGGAGGTGGAGGTTGCAGTGAGCTGAGACTGGGCCATTGCACTCCAGCCTGGGCAACAAGAAACAAACTCCATCTCAAAAACAAAAGAAAAAAAAAACAGCCCAGGAGGATGGAGTATGAAGAACTTCCAGACAGCTGAACACAGGAAGGTTCTTGGAGCGTGATTTGCCTGGGGAGGGCATGGAAGCTCCATTCTCCTCCCCCATACCGTTTGTTTGTTTGTTTGTTTGTTCGTTTGTTTGAGATGGAGTCTTGCTTTGTTGCCCAGGCTGAAGTGCAGTGGCACCATCTCGGCTCACTGCAACCTCCGCCTCCCAGGTTCAAGCGATTCTCCTGCCTCAGCCTCCCAAGTAGCTGGGACTACAGGCGTGTGCTACCTTGCCCAGCTAATTTTTTCCTTTTTTTTAGTAGAAATGGGGTTTTACCATGTTGGCCAGGCTGGTCTCAAACTCCTGACCTCGTGCTCTGCCCGCCTTCACCTCCCAAGGTGCTGGGATTACATGTGTGAGCCACCACACTTGGCCCCCCATACCTCTTTTTATCCACCTCTTCATCTGTGTCCTTCGTCATATCCTCTATAATAAACTAGTAAACATCAGTATTTCCCTGAATCCTGTAAGCTGCTTTAGCAAATTAACTGAGCCTAAAGAGGGGGCCATGGGAACCCTTGAAGCTGGTCAGTCAACAGTTCTCTTTTTCACAGTTTTGGAGGCTGGGAAGTCCAAGATCAAGGTGCCTGCAGATTTGGTGTCTGGGGAGGGCCTGCTTCCTGGTTCACAGATGGCGTCTTCTAGAGTGCGGGGTCTCTTTAAGGCCTCGAAGGACACTCAGCCCATGCATGAGAGCTCTGCTGTCATGACTTAATCACTTCCCAATGGCCCTGCCTCCTAATACCATCATCTTGGGATTAGGTCTCAACATACAAATTTTGGGGAGACACAAACATTTAGACCATAGCACTTTCCCTTTCCTTCATATTAAGATACGAAGTCCATTTGCTAGGCATTAATACCAGAGGAACTGCACCTTATACATGGATTAGCAAGGACTGAGAGATGATTACAGGACCCCTGCAACCATCGTGCCCTGTGAGGCTTTGAAAGTCTGAGAATTGCCGGGTGTGGTGATTCACGCCTGTAATCCCAGCACTTTGGGAGGCCAAGCGGGTGGATCACCTGAGATCAGGATTTCAAGACCAGTGTGACCAACATGGTGAAACCCAGTCTCCTCTAAAAAATACCAAATTAGCTGGGCATGGTGGTGCATGCCTGTAATCCCAGCTACTTCATTCTTTCAATAAGTCAGTGGAGATGAGGTTGTTAATTGACTGGAGCCAGACATGTCTCAGCCTTCCTCTAGGAAGAGGGAGGGAGGGGAAGGTGCTTAGTTTGTACCAAGAAAGCACTGGATGACATCATCTTAAAACATGCCCTGCTTCCTCTGGGACTGTTTTGAGGTTCAATTATGATGACAAAATTCTTCAAATCCCTTTGACAGTCAAAGCCTGGGCCCAGGGCTAGTGGTGTTTTTGTGTATTTCATTTGTACATACAGAAGTGGAAGAAATAGCTCATTCTCACACCCTGTTGGAGGCATTGCTGGGACTAGAACCCAGGCCCTGAGCCCCAGCCTGGGGTAACGTATGTCTGGCTACGTGCCTAACTGCATCACATGTCTTGAGATGCAACTGGCATCTAAAGCAAGGGGGGCAGTCCTGAGGCAGTGAGCCCTAAACCTGGGAGATCTGATGCTATTTCGGGGTAGGTAGTGTCAGAATTGAACTGGAGGATACCCCGCTGGTGTTCATGGCAAAATTGATCGTTTGCTTGGCATGTGGGGAAGAAAACCACACATTTGGTCACAGAAGTCTTCTGTCTTTATTGTGTAGTGTGAGAGCAGAGGAAAATCAGTTGGTTTTTTTTCCTCTCACAAAGTGGCTCTGGACAAATCAGACTGGTGCTCTGGCCTTGGGGACATCCAATGAAGAGGGAATCGGTATTTGTGAAGAGTTAGGAAGCACCAGCCACATGAGGGAACAGTGGACGCTTGTCTTTTCGGGAGGCCACACCTGTTTTTCTTTCCTGAAAAAGGAAAACTGTGGGTTTTTTCCACTGTATCTTTCCTGCACAGGCTTCTCTGGGGACCTTCGTGCTCCTTTGCAACAAGATTCTTGCCTTGTTGGAGAGAAGGGACTCTATAAATGTTCCGCACGACTTAGGATCCCTCCCCAGAGAAGGCAGTGGGAGGCCTCCCTGCTCCTACCTCTGCCTGTTTTCAGGATGAGCATAGACACAGACTGACTCTTCTGCAGCAGGACAGGGGAAGCCAAGTGGCCAAGTGGACGCCACCATGGCGGAGGCCAGTGGGAGGCCTCTCTAGTTTCCATTTCTCGCCTCTTTTTTAAAAATGCATTTTCCCTCTTCATTTTCCAAATGCAGAAAGGAGTAAATGTGAAGCAGGTAGTGCAGATAAAGAGAGAAAAATAGCAGAGAGAGATAGGAAGGTGGCACTCGTGATAAAAATGTAAGGCTTACCTGATGATCAGGTAAAAAGTCCATACATGAAATTTTGGAGAGAAGTTTTCTCCAAGTCATGCAAGGAAGATCTGTTCAGCAAGCAAATTGGGGCTGCTAATGGCTCCTAGAGAGTTAATAAGACTGGGTGCAGTGGCTCACACCTGTAATCCCAACACGTTGGGAGGCCGAGGTGGGCAAATCAGTTGAGATCACGAGTTCAAGACCAGCCTGGCAAACATGGGGAAACGCCGTCTCTACTAAAAATACAAAAATTAGCCAGGTGTGGTGTCTCATGCCTGTAATCCCAGCACTTTGGGAGGCCAAGGCAGGAGGATCGCTTGAGCCCAGGAGTTCAAGGTTACAGTGAACTATATCGTCCCACTGCCCTCCAGCCTGAGCAACAGAGACCCTGTATCAAAAAAAAAAAGGAGCTGAGTGTGGTGGAGCATGCCTGTAATCCCAGCTACTCAGGGGACTGAGGCATAAGAATCACTTGAACCCGGGAGGCAAAGGTTGCAGTGAGCCAAGATTGTGCCACTGCACTCCAGTCTGGGAGACACAGTGAGACTCCATCTCAAAAAAAGAGAATTGGCTGGGTGCGGTGGCTCACACCTGTAATCTCAGCACTTTGGGAGGCTGAGGCGGGCAGATCACCTGAGGTTGGGAGTTTGCGACCAACCTGACCAACATGGATAAACCCCGTCTCTACTGAAAATACAAAATAGCCAGTCATGGTGGCACATACCTGTAATCCCAGCTACTTGGGGGACTGAAGCAGGAGAACTGCTTGAACACAGGAGGCAGAGGTTGTGGTGAGTCAAGATCATGCCATTGCACTCCCTCCTGGCCAACAAGAGCGAAACTCCATCTCAAAAAAAAAAAAAAAAAGAATTAAGACTGAGGTTGGACCCCTTCTTTAGGGATAGATTTTCTTAAACTCCAGCTATGGGGATGGAAAGTAGCCACTGAAGACGAAGGACTTGAAAGAAGAAAAGTTTCCACCTGCCCCAGAAGGTACAATCTCAGAAGTCAAAAGGAAATACGTACACTTGGAGACACACAGACAGACGCACACACACTTTGCCTTAGAATAACTCTGTCCAGGCCTTGACTTAGGTTAGGTTCTAAATGGGTTAGAATTGTGACAAAGCAGGATGGGAGAGCAGAAAGAGAGGTGGCCTCTGTGTGGCGGCACTAGGACTAGACCCAAGGGACATTTTTCTTTTCTTTTCATTTCGTTTTGTTTTAAGATGGAATTTCATTCTTGTTACACAGGCTAGAGTGCAATGGCACGATCTCGGCTTACTGCAACATCCACCTCCCAGGTTCAAGCAATTCTCTTGCCTCAGCCTCCTGAGTAGCTGGGATTACAGGTGCACACCACCATGCCCGACTAATTTTTGTATTTTTAGTAGAGACGGGGTTTCACCATGTTGCTCAGGCTGGTCTTGAACTTCTCACCTCAAGTGATCCACCTGCCTTGGCCTCCCAAAGTGCTGGGATTACAGGCATGAGCCACAACTCCCGGCCCTTTCTTTTTTAAAAAAAAAAAAAAAAGACACAGTCTCGTTCTGTCACCCAGGCTGGAGTGTGGTGGTGCCATCATGGCTCACTGCAGCCTCATCCTCCTGGGCTCAAGCAATCCTCCTGCCTCAGTATCCCAAGTAACTGGGACTATAGGCATGCACCATCACACCTGGACAATTTTTGAATTTTTTTTGTAGAGACAGGGTCTTGCCATGTTGCCCAGGCTGGTCTCAAACTCATGAGCTCGAGGATCCTCCCACCTTGGCTTCCCGAAGTGCTGGGATTACATGCATGGACCACTATGCCCAGCTCAGCCCCCGGGGTACATTTTTAAGAACTATTTTATTGTCAAATAAAAGCCACAGTACAGGTCGGGCACGGTGACTCATGCCTGTAATTCTAGCACTTTGGGAGGCTGACGGGGGCGGATCACTTGAGGTCAGGAGTTCGAGACCAGTTTTGCCAACATGGTGAAACCCCATCTGTACTAAAAATACAAAAAAAGAAATAGGAGTAGTGGCTCATGCCTCTAGTCCCAGTTACTTGGGAGGCGGAGGCACGAGAATTGCTTGAACCCAGGAGGCAGAGGTTGCAGTAGTCTGAGATCATGCCACTGCACTCCAGCCTGGGTGACAGAGACTGTCTCAAAAACAAAAAAACAAACCACAAGTACTACACACACACAAATAATATACACTTAAAAAAAAGAAACCACACAGGTAAAACCCACACAAAACCAATGTATGGCCTTAACAAATTATTATAAGGTGAATACTTTGGTAACCATTACCCAGGTCTAAAAATAGAACTTTCCAATTTCCAACCAAAAACCCTCCCCACCCCCAATCCAGTCCTGTCCTGACTTTTTATTTTTTTTTGTATTTATTTTTCTTTTTTGAAATGGAGTCTCACTCTTTCACCAGGCTCAAGTGCAGTGGAGAGATCTTGGCTTTCTGCAACCTCCGACTCCCTGGTTCAGGTGATTCTCCTGCCTCAGCCTCCTGAGTAGCTGGGATTACAGGCAAGCGCCACCACACACAACTGATTTTTGTATTTTTAGTAGACACGGAGTTTCACCACGTTGGCCAGGATGGTCTTGAACTCCTGACCTCGTGATCTGCCTGCCTCAGCCTCCCAAAGTGCTGGGACTACAGGCATGAGCCATAGCGCCTGGCTCCCTGTCCTGACTTTTATGAGAATCACAAACTTGAGTTTTTTATAGTTTGGCCACACGGGTGTGCATCACTAAACTCTGTAGTCTTGCTCATTGTTTAACTGGAGATGACTGGCCTCTTTAATTTCCCTACAGTTTCTCTAGGACAGAGCCCAATAACAGATTCTCCGGAAACTGTTGACCTGCAGTTTCCCAAAATCTGGATTTGGCCGGTCGCATCCTCGCAGTTCGGTTCAACACGGGCTTCACTTTCTCATTTCCCACCAACTGGCAGCTGCGTCAGAGATTGGATGAGACCCAGGTCCAAGTGGGGGGCAAACAGTGATGGCAGCCACCCTGAGTGGGCTCGAGGACCAAGCTCAGCAGGGCGGGGGGATGAGAGAAAGACAGGGAAGAGGTGGGAGAGCAGATGCCTCCAGGCCAGATCAGACTCATCAGCCGCTGCGTCTCAGAGTTGGGATAGTGAAATGCATCTCTCTGTGCCTGTCCCATGTGGCCCCACGGAGGCTCAGGGACTGAAGCAGGCCCAGTGCAGGTGGAGCAGTGGCAGCAAGGCTCGGGAGCACATGTCACCTGCACCGTGCTAAGACAAACGCTTTACATGCATTATCTCATATAGTCCTTATTAAATTTCTCGTATCCCCACTTTATAGAGGAGGAAACGAAAGTATATGGGGTTTCAGCAACTTGACCATGGTGTCACTGAGATAAAGAATAAAACCAGGCCGGGTGCAGTGGCTCACACCTGTAATCCCAGTACTTTGGGAGGCCGAGGCGGGCGGATCACTTGAGATCAGGAGTTGGGGACCAGCCTGGACAACATGGCAAACCCCGTCTCTACTAAAAATAAAAAAATTAGTGCGTGACTGTAGCCACAGCTACTTGGAAGGCTGAGGCACGAGAATCACTTGAACCTGGGAGGCAGAGTTTGCAGTGAGCCGAGGTCACGCCACTGCACTCCAGCCTGGGTGACAGAGTAAGACGCCGTCTGAAAAACAGCGATGACAACAATGCACTGCAGAGACAAATGGGGAATTTAAGCAAAGCGAGGACTGATAGCCAGTGGCCACTCCCAGGTGTCCATGCCTGAGCCTTCTCTGCACAGCTGGGAAGGACCACTCCAGAGGGCCATATTTCCCTTTAAAAAAAAAAAACAACTCACAGATTTGAAGCATGTGTCACATTTTATCCTTAAGTCATGTGAAGCAGGGTCACCTAATTGTCTACAGAGAAACTCTGGGGGCTTGGGAGTGGAGTCAGCCAGGGCGGGATATTTGAACTATGTTCACTGTGTAAGGGGAGACAGGACTGCAGAAATGGGGTACAGGATGTGCAAAGGGATAAGGGCGGGGATGGCTCAGAGACTTGCTCAGGTGCAGGGTGATTGGAGCTGTGGGTGTCCCCGTCATGACACTCCTTCAGGAGTTTTCTGCCTGCCTTTCTACCTCCCCTCTTGTCCCCCTAAGAGCCATTATCAGAAGCCAAAGTGATCCTTTTGTTTCATTTTATTTTATTTTATTTTACTATTATTTTTGAGACAGAGTCTCACTCCATCACCCAGGCTGAAGTGCAATGGTGCAATCTCGACTCACTGCAACCTCCGACTCCCGGGTTCAAGCAATTCTCCTGCCTTAACCTCCCTAGTAGCTGGGATTACAGGTGCCTGCCACCATGCCCAGCTAATTTTATTTTATTTATTTAAGGTTTTTTTTTTGTTTTTTTTTGTTTTTTTGTATTTTTAGTAGAGATGGGGTCTCACCATGTTGGCCAGCCTGTTCTCCAACTCCTGACCTCAGATGATCCACCTGCCTCAGCCTAGCAAACTGCTGGGATCCCAGGAGTGAGCCACCACACCTGGCCCAAAGTGATCCTTTTAAACCTTGGTCATGGTCATTTGTCACCATCCTGCTCCACCTCCTAAGCTGGTTTTCTATTACAGGTGGAATAAAATCCAAGCTCCCCACCTAGCCTCAATGCCCATTGTGACTCGCCTCTGATCTGTCTGATACCACCCTCCCTGGCCCACTCTGATGGGCACCTGCTGGACAGCAGTGCCATTCACTACCATCTGGAATGAAGGGGGAAGACATTGCAGGGGGCTCAGGTCCCATGGCAACCACCGGAATGTCATTTTCCCCAGGAAACTGGTATCCACAGATTCATTTGCTAGAGAAGATGAAATTCCCGTTTTCCATATGCTCAATTTAAGATGGGCATCATCCAGTGAGGCAAAAGACATGCAAGCCATTGTGCTCCTGGAGAAATGTTTGTCACATGCACGCAGGAACAGAAAGCAGAGGTCAGCAAACTGCAGCCCATAGGCCAAAGCCAACCCCAACAACCTGTTTTTGTACAGCCTGCAAGCTAAGAACAATTTTTACATTTTAAAATGGTTTTTACATTTTTCTTTTTAAAACATATTTTTACTTTTTAAAAAAAGAAAGAATGTAGGCTGGGAGCAGTGGCTCATGCCTGCAATCTGAGCATTTTGGGAGGCTGAGGGTAAGAGGACCACTTGAGCCCAGGAGTTTGAGACCAGCCTGGGCAACATAGTGAGACCTCATCTCTGTTTTTAAAAAAGAAGAATGTATATGCAACAGAAACCAGCTGTACCCACAAAGCCTAAGATGTTTATTATCTGTTCTTTACAGAATAAGTTTGCTAGACCTGATATATAGGAATAATTACACAGGATTGCTTGTAACAACAGCAACAACAATAACAACAAAAACCTGGAAACATCTGCTGGGCATGGTAGCTCTCACCTGTAATCCCAGCACTTTGGGAGGCCGAAGTGGGTGGATCACCTGAGGTCAGTAGTTCGAGAGCAGCCTGGCCAACATGGTGAAACCCCGTCTCTACTAAAGATACAAAAATTAGTCAGGCATGGTGGCAGGTGCCTGTAATCCCAGCTACTTGGGAGTCTGAGGCAGGAGAATCGCTTGAACCTGGGAAGCGGAGGTTGCAGTGAGCCGAGATTGTGCCATTACACTCCAGCCTGGGGGACAAGAGCGAGACTTCATCTCAAAAAAAAGAAAAAGAAAAAAACCTGGAAACGTCTGAAATATCTATTATCAGTAGAATAAATAAATGTAAAAATAAGTTCATGTAATGGATATTATGCAGTGATGGCAATGAACAAACTAGCTACATGTAACACTTGGATGAGTCTCATAGACAATACTGAACAAAAAATACAGGACACAAAAAAATACAAACAATAAGATTACATTCAAACAAGTTAAAACAATCAAAAGGGAAGTCCTAGCTAGAGCAATCAGGATAAGAGAAAGAAAGAAAGAGCATTCAAATTGGATAGGAAAAAGTCAAATTATCCTTGTTTGCATATGATATGATCTTATATTTGGAAAAACCTAAAGACTCCACCAAAAAACTGTTACAACTGATAAATTCAGTAAAGTTGCAGAATACAAAATCAATGTACAAAAATTAGTAACATTTCTATATGTCAACAGTGAACAATCCGAAAAAGAAATAAAAAAATTAATCCCATTTACAATAGCTACAAATAAAATTAAATACCTAGGAATTAACCAAAGAAGTGAAAGGTTTCACTATTTATAGTGAAAACTATAAAATATTGATGAAAGAAATGAAGAGGACATGAAAAAATGGAAAGATAGTCCATGTTCATGGATTAGAAAAATCAATATTGTTCAAATGTCCATACTACCCAAAGCTATCTACAGATTCAAGGCAATCTATATCAAAATACCAAGATGTTCTTCACAGAAATAGAAAAAAAACTATTCTAAAATTTATATGGAACCATAAAAGACCTGGAATAGCCACAGCTATCCTGAGCAAAAAGAATAAAACTGGAGGAATCACATTACCTAATTTCAAATTATACTACAGAGTTATAGAAACCAAAACAGTACAGTACTGGCATAAAAATGGACACATAGGCCAAGGGAACAGAATAGAGAACCCAGAAACAAACCCATGCATCTACAGTGAACTCATTTTCAACAAGGTGCCAAGAACATACACTGAGGAAAGGACAGTCTCTCCAATAAATGGTGCTGGGGAAACTAGATATCCATATGGAGAAGAATGACACTGTCTCTCGCCATGTACAAAAATAAAATCAAGGCCGGGCGCGGTGGCTCAAGCCTGTAATCCCAGCACTTTGGGAGGCCGAGACGGGCGGATCACGAGGTCAGGAGATCGAGATCATCCTGGCTAACATGGTGAAACCCCGTCTCTACTAAAAAAAAAAATACAAAAAATTAGCCGGGCGAGATGGCGGGCGCCTGTAGTCCCAGCTACTCGGGAGGCTGAGGCGAGAGAATGGCGTAAACCCGGGAGGCGGAGCTTGCAGTGAGCTGAGATCCGGCCACTGCACTCCAGCCTGGGCGACAGAGCGAGACTCCGTCTCAAAAAAAAAAAAAATAAAAAAAAAAAATAAATAAAATCAAAATGGATTAAAGACGTAAATCTGGGCCAGGTGCGGTGACTCATGCCTGTAATCCCAGCACTTTGGGAGGCCAAGGCAGGCAGATCACCCAAGGTCAGGAATTCAAAACCAGTCTGGCCAACATGGTGAAACCTTGTCTCTACTAAAATTACAAAAATTAGCTGGGCATGGTGGTGAGTACTCAGGAGGCTGAGGCAAGAGAATCGCTTGAACCCAGGAGGCAGAAGTTACAATGAGCCGAGATCAGGCCACTGCACTATACAGCCTGGGCAACAGACCAATACGCTATCTCAAAAAAAAAAAAAAAAAAAAAAAAAAAAGGCTTAAATCTAACACTTCCACCTATGAAACCATTACAAGAAAACATCAGGGAAAATATTCAGGACATTGAAATGGGCAAACATTTCTTGACCAATACCTCATAAGCATAGGCAACCAAAACAAAAATGGACAAATGAGATCGCATCAAGTTAAAATGCTTCTCTGCACAGCAAAGGAAACAATCCATAATGTGAAGAGACAGCCCACAGAATGGGAGAAATTATTTGCAAACATCTTACAAAGGACTAATAACCAGACTGTATAAGAGTTCAAGGCCAGGCACGGTGGCTCGTGCCTATAATCTCAGCACTTTGGGAAGCCAAGGCAGGTGATCATAAGGTCAGGAGTCCAAGTCCAGCCTGGCCAACACGGTGAAACCCCATCTCTTATGGTGGCAGGTGCCTCTAATCCCAACTACTCGGGAGGTTGAGGCAGGAGAATCGCTTGAAACTGGGTGGCAGAGGTTGCAGTGCGCCGAGATCGCACCACTGCACTCCAGCCTGAGTGACAGAGTAAGGCTTCATTGCAAAAAAAAAAAAAAAAAAAAGTTCAAACGCTATAGGAAAAAATCTTTTAAAAACAGGTAAAAGATGTGAATAGATCCTCAAAAGAAGACATATAAATGACAAACAGGTATATGAAAAGATGGTCAATATAATTGGTCATCAGAGAAAAGCAAATCAAAACTACAATAAGAGATCATCTCACCCCAGTTAAAATGGCTGACATCCAAAAGACACACAATAACAAATGCTGGTGAGGACGTGGAGAAAAGGGAAGCCTCGTACACTACTGGTGGGAATGTAAATTAGTACAACCACTATGGAGAACAGTTTGGAGGTTCCTCAAAAAATTAAAATTCCACTGCTGGGTATATACCCAAAAGAAAGGAAATCTGTACACTGAAGAGATATCTGCACTTCTATGTTTATTACAGCGTGACTTACAATAGCCAAGATTTGGATGCTACCTAAGTGCCCATCAGCAGATGAATGAATGAAGAAAATGTAGTACATTATACACAAAGGAATACTATTCAGCCATTAAAAAAAATGAGATCCTGTCATTTGCAACAATGTGAATAGAGCTGGAGGCCATTATTTCATTAAGTGATATAACCAGGCACAGAAAGACAAACTTTGTATGTTCTCACCTTTTTTTTTTTTTTTTTTTTTGAGACAGGGTCTCACTTTGTCACCCAGCTGGAGTGCAGTGGCGCAATCATGGCTCATTGCAGCCTCGACCTGTTGTATTCAGGTGATCCTCCTGCCTCAGCCCCTCAAGTAGCTGGAACTACAGGTGTTTCCCACCACACCTGGCTAATTTTTTTGTATTTTTTGTAGAGATGAGGTTTCACCATGTTGCCCAGGCTGGTCTCCAACTCCTGGGCTCAAGCGATCCACTGGTCTCAGCCTCCCGAAGGATTACAGGGGTAAACCACTGCCTCTGGCCATGTTCTCACTTATTTGTAGGAGCTAACAATTAAAACAAACTCATGGCCAGACGCTGGAAAGGGCAGTGGGGGATGGAGGGCAAATGGTTAATGGGCACAAAAATATAATTAGATAGACTGAAAAAGATCTAGTATTTGATAGCACAACAGGGTAGCTACAGTCAATAATAATTTATTGTACATTTAATAACAGCTAAAATTGGATTGTTTGTAACACAAGGAAAGCATAAATGCTTGAGGTGATGGATACCCCATTTACCTTGATGTGATTATTATGCATTGTATGCCTGTATCAAAATATATTCTGTACCCCATAAATATATATACTTACTATGAACCCACAAAAATTAAAAATTAAAATTAAACAATGAAAAGCAAACTATCAAATTTAGAGATACATATATGTACAGCATGCTATAAAGAAAAGTAAAAAATTAGGCCGGGCGTGGGTGGCTGACACCTGTAATCCCAGCACTTTGGGAGGCCAAGACAGGCGGATAAGTTGAGGCTAGGAGTTCTAGAGCAGCCTGGCCAGCATGCTGAAAACCCGTCTCTACAAAAAAGAAAAAAAAATTAGCCAGTCATGGTTGTGCACACCTGTGGTCCCAGCTACTTGGGAGGCTGAGGTAGGAGAACTGTTTGAACTAGGGAGGTGGAGATTGCAGTGAGCCAAGATTGTGCCATGGGGCTCCAACCTGGGCAACACAGCAAGACTCTATTGAAAGAAAAAGAAGGAAGGAAGGGAGGAAAGGAAGAAGGAGGAAGGAGGGAGGGAAGGAAAAGACAAAGAAAGAGAAAGAAAGAAGAAAGAAGAATAAGAAAAAGAAAGATAAGAAAAGAAGAAAGAAAGAAAGAAAGAAGAGAAAAAGAAAAGGAAAAAGAAGAAGGATAAGAGAAGGAAGGAAGGAAGGAAAGTAAGGAAAAGGAGGGAGAATAAAGGAAGAGGGAGGAGGAGGAGGAAAGAAGAATAAAGAAGGAAGGAGGAAAGGGAAGGGAATAAGGAGGGAGGAAGTAATAAATAATTAAGAATAAGAAGGAATGAAGAAGAATGAAGGACGAGGCAAGAAAGAAGGACGAAGGGAGGAAGGGAGGGAAGGGAAGGAAGGAAGAAAAAGAGGAAGGAAGGAAGGAAAAAGAAGGAAAGAAGGAGAGAGGAAGGAAGGAAGGAAAGAAAGAAGGAGGGAAATTTTGATTACCTCTATGGGTGAAGGAGGAGGTGGTGATCAGGAGGGGCACATGGAGGCTCCTGGGGCATTGAGCAATGATTAATTTCCTGACCTTGGTGGTGATGTGGATTTTCCCTGAACAACTAATCTTAATTTGTATATTGAGGTTTTATACATTCAACTGTATGCAAGATTGTATTGTTTAGTTTTTGCTACAATAATGCTGTGTAACAAACCACCCAACATCCAGTGGCTTAAAACCACAGTTCTTTATTCTCACAGATGGCGGGGCCAGTGGCTCTGTTCAGTCTGCAGGAGTGGAGGTTGCAGTTTCTTTTTTTTTTTTTTTTTTCCTTTGTTTCTTTCCTTTTTCATTTTCTTTTATTTTTTTCTTTTCTTTTCTTTTCTTTTTCTTTTTTTTTTTTGAGACAGGGTCTCACTCTGTCACTCAGGTCGGAGTGCAGTAGCACAATCATGGCTCTGCATGGATCTGCAGCTTTGACTCAGTCCAGGCTCAAGCAATCCTCCTACCTCAGTCTCCCAGGTAGCTGGGACTACAGGTGTGGACCATCATGCTTGGCAAATATATTTTATATTTTGTAGCAATGAAGTCGTACTATGTTGCCCACACTGATCTCGAACTCTTGGGGTCAAGGAATCCATCCACCTTAGTCCTCCAAAGTGCTGGCATTACAGGCATAAGCCATCACACTGGGCTTGCCCTGCCTCTTGCTTTATGTCTGTGGGTTGGTGAGGGCAGCCTGGCTTGGCTCCATGTGTGCTCATTCTGGGCCCAGACACAGGAGGCAGCAGCTTGCCAGGGGCAGCTCTTCTCACTGCCATGCCAGCCAGTAGCTGTGGCACACTGCTACTTCCAGCCCCCACCCTCGTTACTGGCCAAAGGATGTCACATGGTTAAGCCCCAAATCAAGGGGTGAGGTCTATACTCCGCCCACAGTAGGGCACTGGGTTAAAGAGTTGGAGTCAATATTTCTCCTCACCAAAGCCTCAGTTAGGGGAGAAATTAAGTGTTTTGGACATCCAGTTAGGCAGGCAGCCCAGAAAGATCTGGAGCACAGAAAGATCTAGCATGTAGACCAAGTTCTTCCACATTTAGGCAGCAACCAAAGCTCCACAAGTGACTGAGTGGTCTGGGGACAGTGTACCAGGATGAAGCAAAGAGTATTGCCAATGTGAGTTGGGCTCAGGGACATGCTCCGGTGCAGGAGATTTAGACAGGGACAGCCAGAGAGGCAAGAGGAGAGCGCTAGAGAAGGACAGAGTTTGAGAACTGACAAAACAAACACTGCTGGTTGTGTCGAGTGTTAAGCCATGTGCTAGGCCTTTGCCCTTGGGGGATCGCCTTGGAGGAAGGAATTTGGACAGCTCAGTAGGGACCAAATCCCATTTTCAGTGGGTTGAGGCAATGGTAGGTGAAATGGGGCTTCTCGTTCAAGCAATGTGGCTGCCAAGCAGTAGTTCTCGATCTTTTCTTTCACCTCATCCTGTGTAGATTGAGACTTCACACTGCCATCAGAAACAGGAGTGGCTTTAACAGTTCCTCCAATCCTGTTTTAGGAAACACTGTTAAAAAAGGATAGAGAAGCAGAGGCTCAGGAAGGATGCAGCACACAGAGAGGGCACCATATTCCCTGTAAACGGAAGTCTGGATTTCTGCCCTACACAAAGGTGAGTTCATGGCCAGTGCCCTTGCGGTATTTGTTGTCTGTAGTGGAAGCAACGTGTAAACACCTCACAGTAATCCAAAGCGGGGCAACACAAGGGCTGAGTAGGCTTACCTGCTATTTGCTGTGACAGCATTGAGAAAGAAGAGATTAATTCTGACCAAAAGGATCAGGGTGGGGGCAGAGTTACAAAAGAGGAAGCATTTAGGGAGTGGCTGGAGCTAAAGAATAGATGGAGAAGACCTAAGTCGCAGCGGCACGCAGCGTGTCCAGGAGTGCAAGGGTGTTAGGGGAGGAGGTGGCAGATGAGGCCGGAAAGGAAGTTAGGGGCTCTGGAATGGAGGACATCTCATGCCAAATGGATTCATGTTTGTACTCTGTTGGCAACAGCGAGCTACTATGGGTTTCTGAGAAGGAGAGAGGCATGATCCAACTCACATTTTAGGATATATTTGGTAGCAAAGTGAAAAATGATTTGGTTGTCAGACACTGGAGGGATTACTAAAGGAACAAACACCTGTCCTGTCTTCCTTATGTGACCCACTTTTGCCATGAGGAGTCACTCTCAAGCCTCTCTCGGCCAAGTTTGGTCAATTTCTTTCTTTTTTTTTTTTTGGGAGACAGAGTCTCACTCTGTCACCCAGGCTGGATGCAATGGCACAATCTTGGCTCACTGCAACCTCCACCTCCCAGGTTCAAGCAATTATCCTGCCTCAGCCTCCTGAGTAGCTGGGATTACAGGCGCCTGCCACCAGGCCCGGCTAATTTTTTTGTATTTTTAGTAGAGATGGGGTTTCACCATGGCCAGGCTGGTCTTGAATGCCTGACCTCGTGATCAACCCACCTCAGCTTCTCAAAGTGCTGGGATTACAGGAGTGAGCCACTACGCCTGGCTCAGTTTGGTAAATTTCTAAATGAAGACCCACAGGCCCGCTGGTGGGTTAGGCCAAAGTTCTCAAAATCGGTGCTGATTTCAAATGCTCTGAAGCTGTCCGCACAGGGTTAACAAGAATCCTGGACAGAAGTGTGGTTATAATGAAGCATTAATCAGGCTGTACTTTGATTGACTTCCTTGCAACCGTAAGTCACTAGATAATGATCATTGGCATCCCCATTGTTCCTACTGATAGGATTTCTGATATTAGAATCATACGGCTTTTTTGCTTTTTTTCTGAGACAGAGTTTCACTCTTGTTGCCCAGGCTGGAGTGCAATGGCACAGTTTCAGCTCACTGCAACCTCCGCCTCCTGGGTTCAAACAATTCTCATGCCTCAGCCTCCCAAGTAGCTGGGATTACAGGTGCCCGCCACCACGCCCGGCTAATTTTCATATTTTTAGTAGAGATGGGGTTTCACCATGTTGGCCAGGATGGTCTCGAACTCCTGACCTGAGGTGATCCACCCGCCTCGACCTCCCAAAGTGCTGGGATTACGGGTGTGGGCCGGCTTTTGTTTAACAATTGCTTAAGATGTTTTTCAGATCCTGAATTCCAGCACAACAACTGATGCCGACCAGTTTGAAGACCCCCACAGAAGAAAGGAATCAGCATAAGCATACAGTCCAGGCCGGGCGCGGTGGCTCAAGCCTGTAATCCCAGCACTTTGGGAGGCCGAGACGGGTGGATCACAAGGTCAGGAGTTCGAAACCATCCTGGTCTACACAGTGAAACCCCGTCTCTACTAAAAAATACAAAAAAAACTAGCCGGGCGAGATGGCGGGCGCCTGTAGTCCCAGCTACTCAGGAGGCTGAGGCAGGAGAATGGCGTAAACCCGGGAGGCCGAGCTTGCAGTGAGCCGAGATCGCGCCACTGCACTCCAGCCTGGGCGACAGAGCGAGACTCCGTCTCAAAAAAAAAAAAAAAAGAGAATACAGTCTGTTTATCTCCCTGTCCCATGACTTCACCCTGCACTCGTCGACCAACCAACAGTCTCCATACTTCGGCCCACTCCAACGCTCTTAAAAAACACTAGCCGGAAATTTCTTGGGAAGATAAATTTGAGGTTTCCTCCCATCTCCTGGTTCAGTGGCCTTACAATTAAAGCCCTTTCTCTGCTGTAAGCTGGTGTCTCTGCATATTGACTCGTCAGGCACACTGGACAATGGACCTATCAATATAGGAGTTAAGAAGAAATTACTTAGGCAGGTAGCAAGGGCATGGGAGTCATCAGTAAGGCTTTTCTTTTTCTCTTTTTTTTTTTTTTTTTTTTTTTTGAGACAGAGTCTCGCTCTGTCGCCAGGCTGGAGTGCAGTGGTGCAGTCTCGGCTCACAGCAACCTCTGCCTCCCGGGTTCAAGAGATTCTCCTGCTTCAGCCTCCCAAGTAGCTGGGATGACAGGTGCGTGCCACCACACCCAGCTAATTATTGTATTTTTGGTAGAGACGGGGTTTCACCATTTTGGACAGAATGGTCTCGATCTCCTGACCTCGTGATCCACCCACCTCAGCCTCCCGAGGTGCTGGGATTACAGGTGTGAGCCACCGTGCTTGGCCAAGGTTTTTCTTTTCAATGAAAAGCAGCCCCAAATCATTTTCTAACAAAGAGCAGCCTGCGAGCTGGAAGCTTGCACAGGTGAATGCCAGCAGGAATGAAACCACCTTTGCAAAATTATGACTGAGACAGTGAAAGAGATCCAACTTCAGTGCTTCCATCTTGCTTCTAACCTCTAAGCTGTCTTTGTTCATTCCTGGGCGTAAGCCGAACTAACTTTGGGAGAAACCTGGTTTGTAGTTTATAGTTTAAACAAAGATGGTAGCAGCCCTTTCCCAAAGCAGACTTCCTTCTTGCCTGGGAACTAGACTAACATTAGCCACAGGATTAGAAATTATGGTTTAGGAGTCACGCAGCTGGAGGCTACAAGATTCTGACCCTCCCTAAACTACTCCTAAGATCAGTGCTTGAGATATTTTGCAGACCCTGCACTTGACAGGTCGGCTGGCGCCATCCAAATTGATAAACTGGCTTGTCTGATCTTGTGGCCCCCCACCCGGCAACTGACCCAGGTCAAGAAGACTGTGTTGACTCCCTGTGATTTCATCCCTGACCAATCAGCAGTCCTGGCTCACTGGCTCCCCACAACCCACCTGGTTATCCTTAAAAAGGCTGCTCCCCAGCTGGGCACGGCTGGGCGTGGTGGCTCACACCTGTAATCCTAGCACTTTGGGAGGCCAAGGCAGGCAGATTCACCTGAGGTCGGGAGTTTGAGACCAGCCTGACCAACATGGAGAAACCCCCCCCCCCCGTCTCTACTAAAAATACAAAATTAGCTGGGTGTGGTGGTGCATGCCTGTAATCCTAGCTACTTGGGAGGCTCAGGCAGGAGAATCGCTTAAACCTGGGAGGGTTGAGGTGAGCCGAAATCGTGCCATTGCACTCCAGCCTGGGCAACAAGAGCGAAACTCCATTTCAGAAAAAAAAGTTAAATGGTAAACTTTATGTTATGTGTATTTTACCATGATTCGAAAAAAAGTATTAGCTCTGTGGGCTAGGTGTGGTGGCTCATGCCTGTATTCCCAGCACTTTGGGAGGCCGTGGTGGGCGGATCACTTGAGGTCAGGAGTTCGAGACCAGCCTGGCCAACATGGTGAAACCCCGTCTCTACTGAAAATGCAAAAATTAGCTGGGTGTGGTGGCGGGTGCCTGTAGTCCCAGCTACTTGGGAGGCTGAGGCAGGAGAATCGCTTAAACCCGGGAGGCAGAGGTTGCAGTGAGCCGAGATTGTGTCACTGCAGTCCAGTCTGGTGACAGAGCAAGATTCTGTCTCAAAAAAAAAAAAAAAAGTGTTAGCTGTTGTGAACTCTTGTCTCAGATATTGTTATCAAACTGCCAGATGTACACGATAAACCAAAACTAAAATTCTAAGGCCCCCAACCATCTGAATGGACTTCCTTCTCAGACAGGGTGCTGTTAAAATGTAACCTGAGAGACTGGTTCAGGCCATGATGGGAAGTGGGGGTCTGACATGCCTCATATACCTCTCCAGCATTAAAATCAACACAGACCTTATAAGAAGCATTTATAATCTATTCTCTCTGAAACCTGCTGCCTGAAGACTTCCTCTGCACAATAAGAACTTTGATCTCCACAACCTTTTTCTCTGCAAAGGAAACGCAGACACTTCCTTTCTATTGATCCTAGGTTTGGTTGTTTGTTTGTTTTTTGCTTTTCTTGTGACGGAGTCTAGCTCTGTTGCCCAGGCTAGAGTGCAGTGGGGCGATCTTGGCTCACTGCAACCTCTGCCTCCCAAGTTCAAGTGATTCTCCTGCCTCAGCCTCCCGAGTAGCTGGGACTACAGGTGTACACCACTATGCATGGCTAATTTTGTATTTTTAGTAGAGACGGGTTTCATCATGTTGACTAGGCTGGTCTCAATCTCCTGACCTCAGGTGACCCACCTGCCTCAGCCTCCCAAAGTGCTAGGATTACAGGTGTGAGCCACTGCGCCCCGCCTGGACCCCTTGCTTCTGAAAGCCTTCCTGCCTCATTCAGATTCCAGTCATGTCTGATCTTGTTCTGGTCTTCTTGGTTCAGAGGGGAGGATTTATTGGTTTGGGTACTGGTGTTGTTAGAGGTTAAGTTTTCTATTGCGCATGCCCAGGCTCCATGACTTGTAGTTTTGGGCTCTGTTATACCTAAAATGTAACTCAACATTTTGCTATCAACAGAGTAGGCCCAATTTGGGCTGCTCCTGTCATTACAATAGCTGAAGGGCTTCTCCAGAGAGCAGAGCCCAAACAATGCGATGATTACTACTTACCCTGTAACTGGCATTTGCAGCTCAAATTGTGCTACCCCTTGCACCTTCTCAGTTACCTGAGAAGCAAGTTATATTTTCCCCTTTAAATCCAATCCTATCTTTGTCATATGGAACAGACAGCCTTGAAGGTGTTTTGGAGTCAAGGAAAGCTGGAGAATGAGGAATGAGAGCTCAGGAGAGGGACCCTCCCGGTTCTGCTGGAACTCCAGCTGCAACTCCCAGCCCTTGCCATCCTAACCCTGGAGCTACTGCATTGGAAAACAGTTTCCCCAGAAGCTGGGCACCTAATGGGGAACTACAGAAGTGGGTTCTCTTGGGGTCCTCTCAGATTAGCACCAGGTGAATGGCAAATCCAGCAGGAGCAATGCCAAGGCCCCATACTGTTGAGAAGGCCCTTGGGCCCAATTGTGCCCTCAGCAAAGCCATATTGAGGCAGAAGAACAGGGAGGGTAAACCAAGGGTTAAGATATAAGCAAAAGAACAGCAGGTGCAGCCAGTTCTAGGCAAGATGAGGCAGCACACAGGCCACACCTCGCCCCTGTGATGGCAAGACAGAAGTTTTTACTTCAGCCTCTGATTGACTGCGGGCTGAGCCTCCACTTCAGCCTCTGATTGGTCACAGGCCAGTCCTTCATAGGGTGTAACAAATAGGAGGCCTCTAAAGGGCACCTAGCGGTGTTTCCAAATTCCTTTAGCCTAATAAACATCCTTAAATGAGAGGGGTGGGGTGACTCTTGAGCCGCTTGCTCAAGCCACCTCCTACTCTGTGGAATGTACTTTTGCTTTGCTAAATCTGTGCTTTCATTACTCCGTTATTCTGTTGCTTTGTCTTTCGTTGTTTTGTTCTTTTGTTGCTTTGTGCATTTTGTTCAATTCTTTGTTCAACATGCCAAGAACCTGGACAACTCACAGTCAAGACTTTCCATCCAGTAACAGTTTTGCTTTGGGAACCACAGGAGGGCAGGGCCAACAGGCCTGTGCCTTGGCAGATGATTCTTACTTATAACTTGGCCCTGTAAAATGCCCAGAACAAGGGCCCTGTCACTGGCCTTCAATGAAGGAATAAGGTTTTCTTTCATAAATCTACTGAATGCATTCTATCAGCAAGACACAAAAGCAAGGCTACTTAACCTTGGCCTGGTCAGGACCACCTTGGGGAGCTTAAAAAATACTGTTGCCTGAGCCCAACCCTCAGAGGTTCTTTTCATTATTATTATTATTTTTGAGATGGAGTCTAGCTCTGTCTTCCAGGCTGGAGTGCAGTGGTGCTATCTTGGCTCACTGCAACCTCTGCCTCCCGGGTTCGAGAGATTCTCCTGCCTCAGCCTCCTGAGTAGTTGGGATTAGAGGCATGCGCCACCACATCTGACTAATTTTATATTTTTAGTAGAGACGGGTTTTTGCCATGTTGCCCAGGCTGGTCTCGAATTCCTGACCTCAAGTGATCCACCTGCCTCAGCCTCCCAAAGTGCTGGGATTACAGGTGTGAGCCATTGCGTCTAGCTTTTTTTTTTTTTTTTTTTTTGCCCAGAGGTTCTAATTTAATCAGTCTGAGTGCAGCCAAGTACTGGGATTTTTAAAAAGCTCTCCAGGTGAGTCTAACATGCTAGCCACTGCTAAAGACTCAAATAAGAAGACGATGTCCTCTGTGAGCAAGGTGGGGGCTGTCCCAGAGGGAGATCTTTAAAAAGAGGTAAGGAAGTCCCAGGCACTGTAGAAGTGATGATCTCACTGGGGAAGGTCATGGACATTCTGCTGCTTCCTGTAGGCAAGAGCCATCGCCATTGCTTGGTCTGCGCACACACAATGAGGGGGAGATCCTGCCTTACGGATTGAAAACGTGGTTTTGTGTTACATAAAATAGTTCCGGAAACAGCCGCTTTTCTGCCAGGCATGGTGTCTGTGCTTCTTGCTTTGGCTTATCTTGTAACTATTGACAGGGGTGTGGTCAAAACAAACCTCCCACATCCCGTACGTGTCTGCTGACTGCAGCTTTCCTGATGTAATAACAAAGTTGTCAGATGTGTTTCTTCACACCATAGTCTGCAGTCCCTACTGTTTTGAAATCCATGCGCATTAAGACACTGACTCACTTCCCTTAGCCTGCTGAGTTCTGCTGCTTTCTGGACCAACAAACCCTGTGGGCACCTCCCCCTCCAGAGCTCACTGAAACTGTCAGGCTTACCTGCAAGGGCCTGGGATTCTAAATTTGACTCTCTCTCACTCTTGGAGGTGAGGGGAAAGCTGTATGGGCATTGAGGTGACATTTCTGGGCTTTGATGTCTCCATAGGAAAGGACATATAAATACAGAATGTGGTTAACCCTAATTAACGCCTAATTCAGACCTTTGGGGACAGAACCAAGGTCTATTAATTTTTTCTAAGAAAGAAAAGAAATTAGAAAAGAATATTTCTCTCAATTGTGTAGAAGAGTTGGATGAGGTGAAGATTCTGCTGGGTGACTCTGTCATGAACTAGCTTTTGTTTAATCATTCAAGACAAATCAACTGCCAAACACTGCTCTAGGCTCCTAAAAAAATGATCATGGCAAGACAGGTACGGACCATGCCGCTTCATGGAACCTACCAAGATGTGTGCTTGGGGAAACGCACTGACTGTCTTTGGACTATTTGTTTCTTAATTAATTAGTAGTAGCTGACACTTAGGGAGCACTTACCACATGCCAGTTTCTGTGCTAAACCTTTGCTTTGCACTCCTTTTAAAAATAGCTATTTTCTGGCCAGACATGGTGGCTCACGCCTGTTTTGCCATGTTGGCCAGGCTAGTCTCAAACTCCTGACCTCAGGTGATCCACCTGCCTCGGCCTCCCAAAGTGCTGAGATTATAAAGGTACATCCACACATATGTTCATTGCAGCACTATTCACAATAGCAAAGACATGGAATCAACCTAAATGCCCTAATTAACCACTAATTTTTACTAACCCCTTAGTTTCCTGCTGTGGAACTGGAAAAACACATTTGACTACATGGCATAAACCCCGTCTCTACTAAAAGTACAAAAATTGGCCGGGCGCGGTGGCTCATGCCTCTAATCCCAGCACTTTGGGAGGCCGAGGCAGGTGGATCATGAGGTCAAGAGATCGAGGCCATCCTGGCCAAAATGGTGAAACCCTGACTCTACTAAAAATACAAAAAAATTAGCGGGGCGTGGTGGCATGCACCTGTAGTACCAGCTACTCGGGAGGCTGAGGCAGGAAAATCGCTTGAACCTAGAAGGTGGAGGTTGCAGTGAGCCGAGATCGCGCCACTGCACTCCAGCCTGGCAATAGAGCAATACTCTGTCTCAAAATATATATATATATATATACACACACACAAAAATTATGACCGGGTAAGGTGGCTCACACCTGTAATCCCAGCACTTTGGGAGGCTGAGGGGGGTGGATCACCTGAGGTCAGGAGTTCAAGACCAGCCTTGCCAACATGGTGATACCCCCGTCTCTATTAAAAATACAGAAAATTAGCCGAGTGTGATGGCGGGCGCCTGTAATCCCAGCTACTAGGGAGGCTGAGGCAGGAGAATCGCTTGAACCTGAGAGGTCGTTATTGCAGTGAGCCGAGAATGTGCCATTGCACTCCAGCCTGGGTGACAAGAGTGAAACTCCATCTCAAAAAATAAAAATAAAAATAAAAATAAAAAATAAAATAATATAAATAAAAATAAAAATAAAAAATAAATAAAAATAAAAAATAAAATAAATATTAGCTGGGTGTGGTGACACATGCCCATAATCCCAGCTGCTCAGGAGGCTGAGACAAGAGAATCGCTTGAACCCAGGAGGCAGAGATGGCAGTGAACCGAGATCACACCACTGCACTTCAGCCTGGGCGACAGAGTGAGACTCTGTCTAAAAAAAAAGCTATTTAAGCTATTTTCTTTTATCACAATTCCTATTCCCTTCTCCCCTACAAACAACCATCCTAATGCTTTTAATGTTCACCTTTGCCTGTTTTCTTGGAATTTCAGGTTATTTTCTTTTTTATATGATTCTAAAAGCCATTTTTATTTGATTTTTTAAATACATCATATACCTTTTCACAGCAGGAATTAGAGGTTGAGTCAGACGTGATTGGAAGATCTCATTCCAGTCTTTTGCACTTAATAAGATAACTTTTTTTTCCCTCACCTTTTAAGTTCCGGGGCACATGTGCAGGATGTGCAGGTTTGTTCCACAGGTAAACGTGTGCCATGGTGGTTTGCTGCACAGATCAACCCATCCCCTAGGTATTAAGCCCAGAATCTATTAGCTATTATTCCTGATGTTCTCCTTCCCCCTCTGACCCTCCCATAGACCCCAGTGTGTGTTGTTCCCCTCATGTGTCCATGTGTTCTCATCACTCAGCTCCCACTTATAAGTGCGAACATTCAGTGTCTGGTTTTCTGTTCCTGTGTTAGTTTGTTGAGGATAATGGCTTCCAGCTCCATTCATGTCCCTGCAAAGAACATGGCCTCATTCTTTTCTATGGCTGCATAGTATTCCATGGTGTATATATATCACATTTTCTTTATCCAGTCTATCATGGATGGGCATTTAGGTTGATTCCATGTCTTTGCTATTGTGAATAGTGCTGCAATGAACATATGTGTGGATGGATGTACCTTTATAACAGAATCATTTATATTCCTTTGGGTATATACTCAGTAATGGGATTGCTGGGTCAAATGGTATTTCTGCTTCTAGATCTCTGAGGAATCACCATACTGTCTTCCACAATGGTTGAACCAATTTACATTCCCACCAACAGTGTAAAAGTGTTCCTTTTTCTCTTCATCCTTGCCAGCATCTGTTGTTCAGGTTATTGTGCATACATGTATTCGAATATATATTTATGTCAGGTATGTTTATGCAAATTAGAATATATAGACTTTTTTCTTCTGCACTAGGTTTGTAAGGTCCACCTGTGTTGCTGTGTGTGCATCTACAACCTCTTCTCACAGCTGTGTGGTACTCCACACAGTGCAGCCACCACCTTTTACCTGTCCATTTTCCCCAGTGAAGAACCCAGCTAATGTTTGTACTTTTGGTAGAGATGGGGTTTCACCATGTTGGCCAGGCTGGTCTTGTACTCCCAACCTCAGGTACTCCTCCCACCTCGGCCTCCCAAAGTGCTGGAATTACAGGTGTGAGCCACCACACCCGGCCGTGCTTATGAATTGTAATAAGTCACAATTATTAACAAGGAGAGAGCAGTTTCTCTGTGCCAGGCGCTATTCTAAGCACTTAGCATGTATTTCACTCGTTTAATATCCACAACTCTATGAGGTGGGTAATATTATTGTACTCATTTTGTGGAGTAGAATATAGAGGCTAAGGTTCTCACCATTAGTAAGTAACAGAGTAGGGATATAAACCCAGGCTGCCCAAGCACAGAGCCTGCACTTTAACCAGGGTGTCCTACTGTCCCTCGTCACTCTGGCCCAGATAAAATATGGCTTTTAGAAACTGTGAAATACAGGCGCAGTGGCTCACGTCTGTAATCTCAGCACTTTGGGAGACCGAGGCAAGTGGATGACTTGAGGTCAGGAGTTCAAGACCAGCCTGGCCAACATGACAAAACCCTGTCTCTACTAAAAATACAAAAATTAGCCAGGCGTGGTGGCATGCGCCTGTAATCCCAGTTACTTGGGAGGCTGAGGCAGGAGAATCACTTGAATCCAAGAGGCAGAGGTTGCAGTGAGCCCAGATTACACACCACTGCACTCCAGCCTGGGTGACAGAGTGAGACTCTGTCTCAGGAAAAAAAAAAAAAAAAAAAAAGAAAGAAAGAAACAGTGAAATACAGATAACTAAAGTAGGCTCTGACTGTTTTATTCTAAGTGAGCTCCACCCAGGACACTCCAAAGTCCAGAATTGCACTGGTGAACACTTGCAGTGGTCTCAGTGGCCTGGTGACCTCACATCCCTGCTGGAGTCAAAGTCTCTGAACATGTCATTTGGTGAAGAAAGTCCGCTAATTCATTAAGTCAAAAGTCTTCATTAAGTGACTATTTGGATAGCCATAGAGCCCCATTTCTTGGCCCAGCCAGATGGCAGGGTGCTTGTCACTGTGTTTGGCAGGCGTTCCCAGTCCCCTTTGGGTAACCCAGTCCTGGGGGCTGAAAGCATGACTGCTTCCTGGGAGCCTGTGCTGGCTCTGGGGCCTTTGTTCTTGGCCACAGGCCCCATTATTCTCAGATGCTTTTCTTTCTGCTTGATCATCTTTTGACCTCATCTTGGTTACTGTTCGTTATCCTCATGTTTCCCCTCACACTTCCCTTTTGTCTCTAGCTTTCATCTCTTTTCCTCTCTTACCTCTTTCTCAGGTTTGAATAACGTTGTGTCACCTGCCCTTTCTTCCCCTTTCTCTTTTCTCTGACCTTGAATCCCAAGGCCATATTGGAACTGGAGCTGGGTCTATGCAATGTCACTTCTCCTTCCTTTCCGGCCCCATGTCCCGCCCCCTCCAGGAAGCTCCTGCTCTGGGCTCCCTCTTCTCTGCCTCCTCCCTCTCCTCCCTCTCCTCTTGCAGGCTCGGCTGCTCTCAGAGCAATTTCCCTTCCCATAGCTTTACCTTCTTCCTAGACTGTCTGGAGAACCCAAGCAGGAGGGCAGCCTCCTCGGGTTGTGTGACAGTGGCTCTAAAGGGTCGTTAGGTCAAATTTAGATGTAGCAGCAAAGTAGTTCTGGCTGCCTCTTGCTGAAGTTCTGATCGATTTCTCTTTCCCAGGGAAAGTGACTGGGCATGGATCCTTGTTGGTATCTCCTTCATGTCCTGGGAATAATCTCCTCTACTCTGCTCTTCCAGGCAGTCCTTCTCATGTCAACTCAACCTATTTGACCTCTAATTGGTCTCCACTCCCGCTCCCCACCATGCCTTTGAGCAGATTTATCAGGCGGCCTTGCCCTGCCCTGTGAACTGTCTCTACCTTATCTTGTGTTCTGGCACCTGCCATTGTCAAATGCTCCAGGGTGCCTGAGTTTCTGCCTTCTCTTGCCCCAACAGACTCACCAGGGAAGGCTGAACAGGTACTAAAAGGGCACTGACACGCCATCAAAGGCACACTTGACTTTTTTTTTTTGAGACAAAGTCTCACTCTGTCACCCAGACTGGAGTGCAGTGGCACAATCTCAGCTCACTGCAACCTCTGCCTCCTGGGTTCCAGCGATTCTCAAGCCTCAGCCTCCCGAGTAGCTGGGATTACAGGGGCACGCCACCATGTCCAGCTAATTTTTGTATTTTTGGTAGCGACGGGATTTCACCATGTTGGCCAGGCTGGTCTTCAACTCCTGACATTAAGTGATCTGCCTGCCTCAGCCTCCCAAAGTGCTGGGATTACAGGTGCGAGCCACCGTGCACAGCACACCTGACTTTAATTTAAAGGACATAGATCATTTATCAGCACAAAATCTGAGCTCCCTCCATAGCTAAGTCCAGCCATTCCTTACGTGCTGATAACTGTGAACACCTTTCACCACCATCACCTTCATGCATTTGCTCATCCAAACCTTTGCCCCTCAAATCTCCCACTGCACACCACATCTCCCCAGAGCGGAGAATGCCTCCGTGCCCTTTCCAGTACAAGTTCTGGGGCTCTTCCAGGGCCTGCCTTCCCTGAAAAGCCTTCACTGCTCTGCCGTCTTCTCTGAGTCCCTGTGGCCATCCCTGAGGTGCATGGGCACTTACGTCCTTACCAACACTCCTGACATAGCCAGTACTTTTTTTTTTTTTTTTTTTTTTGAGACAAAGTCTCACTTTGCTGCCCAGGTTGGAGTGCAGTGGCAAGATCTCAGCTCACTGCAACCTCCGCCTCCCACGTTCAAGTGATTCTCCTGCCTCAGCTTCCTGAGTAGTTGGTATTACAAATGGGCGTCACCATGACTGGCTAATGTTTGTATTTTTATAGAGACGGAGTTTCTCCATGTTGGTCAGGCTGGTCTTGAACTCCCGACTTCAGGTGACCCACCTGCCTCAGCCTCCCAAAGTGCTGGGATTACAGGTGTGAGCCACCACGCCCAGCCGTGCTTATTAGATTTATAAACCAAAAATAAAATTTTAGGCCCCCAAGAAACTGAATAGACCCTCTTGGCCAAGGTGACCCCAGAGAAACCTGAAAACCTGAATTCCTGACCAGGACAGGAAGGAAGGCCAGACATGCCTCATAGACCCTCTCCCTTTGGAGTTCAGTGAAAAATTATGCCAGGGCAACAGATATATCTCTGAGACCTGTGGTTACCAAGAAGGTAGCCAATGTTGGGGAAGACAAAACCAACTAACTACTAACACCAGAGGGCACAGTGTGAAGCACTGATCCATTATGTAGATCATCAAATCTGCAAATCCGCACTCTGTAGATTTGTGTCATCAGCTCCCTGAGGAACCTTCGCTAAAATGGATTGTGAGAGTAACTCCATTGGAAGCAATATCTTTGGTTTTAAATGCTGTAAGAGTGGAAAAAACATGTTTGTGTTACTGGAAAGGGGTCCCAATCCAGACCCCTAGAGAGGGTTCTTGGACCATGCCAGTCCGTAGAGTATATTGAAAGCAAGTTTATTAAGAAAGGAATAAAAAAATGACTACTCTACAGACAGAGCAACAGCTTTGGCTGCTTGACTGATAATACGTATAGTTACTTCTCTTTTTTTGAGATGGAGTCTCGCTCTGTCACCCAGGCTGGAGTGCAATGGCTTGATCTCAGCTCACTGCAACCTCTGTCTCCCGGGTTCAAGCGATTCTCCTGCCTCAGCCTCCTGAGTAGCTGGGACTATAGACGCGTTTCACCACGCCTGGCTCATTTTTGTATTTTTAGTAGAGACCGGGTTTTAGCATGTTAGCCAGGATGGTATCGATTTCCTGACCTTGTGATCTGCTTGCCTCGGCCTCTCAAAGTGCTGGGATTACAGGCATGAGCCACCACACCCGGTTTATTAATTCTTGATTATATGTTAAACAAGGGGTGGATTATTTATGAGTTTTCCAGGAAAGAGGTGGACAATTTCCAGCACTGAGGGTTCTTCCTCTTTTAAGACAGCATAGGGTAACTTCCTGGTGTTGCTATGGCATTTGTAAACTGTCATGGAGCTGTTGGGAGTGTCTTTTAGCATGCTAATGATAATAATTAGCATATAATGAGCTGCGAGGATGACCAGAGGTCACTTTGTTGCCATATTGGTTATGGTGGGATTTGGCTGGCTTCTTTACCTGTTTTATCAGCAAGGTCTGTGTGACCTGTATCTTGTGCCGATGTCCTAGCTCCTCCTGTGACTTAGAATGGCTAACTTCCTGGGAATGCAGCCCAGTCAGTCTCAGCCTTACTTTACCCAGCCCCTATTCAAGACAGAGTTGCTCTGGTTCGAACTCCTCAGCCTCCTGAGTAGCTGGGACCACAAGCACATGCCACCACACCTGTCTAATTTTCTTTGTATTTTTTGTAGAGCCAGTCTAGTCTCACACCCCTGTGCTCAGGCGATCCGCTTGCCTCAGCCTCCTGAAGTGCTGGGACCACAAGCACATGCCACCACACCTGTCTAATTTTCTTTGTATTTTTTGTAGAGCCAGTCTAGTCTCACACCCCTGTGCTCAGGCGATCCGCTTGCCTCAGCCTCCTGAAGTGCTGGGATTATAGGCGTGGGCCACCGCACTGGGCCTTGTTACTGTTATTGAAGGTACTCACCCAGGGAAGAGGCAGTAGCTTTCTTCCTGGTTCATCTCCAGGAGCAGGGAAAAGACAGAATTTATAGCCCCAGGGCCCTGTGGGCAGATTCTTTCTTGGCTCACTCTACAGAAGGTTCCAGGAAAACTGGCAGGCATAGTGCGCACTGGGCATTTCCCTGCAGCTCAGCCTCCCAGGGAGCCAGGGAAGAATCCTGAGAAAAGCCTTTCCAGCGTGCAGGACTCCCAGGGCTCCAGAATCCCTCCTGCAGTGCCAAGCCTGGCCTCCATGCTGACTGCCCCAGCAGCAGAAAGCAGGAAGGGGATGATGCGGGACTGGGGGAAGTATTTGGCGGGTGGGGAGGAAGGGGTCAGCTGGCAGCAAAGCCATGGTCTTGGAAGTTGGATCCTTTCCTTACTCCGCATTGCTCACGGCAGAATCTTACTCCCCACCCCATCCCCACCCCAACTGGACCTAGCCCTCAGGAAGCCACTTCCTGGAGGACTCTCCTGTTAGATTGGATGCTTGCAGACTGAGCACTTGCTGACTCCTGGCTGTGACACAAAGCCTTCTGTTGCTCCCCCTGGGTCCCTCACCTGCCAGGATTTACTCATGTTTCTGAGAAGAGGCTCAGAGGCCAGGGGACCTGGGGCAGGAGGCTCCCTGTGAACACAGAGCATCCTATTCACGGATGAGGGCTCAGCATACTTGCCCTAAGGGAGTTGGTTGGGGCATTGGGACACACAGGCAGTTCGTGGCAGAGCAGGGACTGGAGCCAGGTCTCTGATCTGAGTCACCATCCATGGCTACTGCCATCTCCTTCCCTGCCCACCAGTACCCATCAGTGTCAGGGAGAGCTCCCTGGTACTCGGTTCAGGAGAGGCATCTTGTGACTCCTCATGCAGCCAAGGCCTGGGACCTGGGGCCAGGGAAGATCCTGAGGCTCTGTCACAGGAGAGCGAGTATTGGCCTTACCCCAAGACTTCTCTGCCGGAAACTCCACCCCTTATCCCCAGCTCAACCCCCAGGCAGAGGGCCTTTTCTCCTCCTCCACCTGAATCTCCAGTTCCAGGAAATAAGAAGCTGGCTCCAAAGGAAGACCTCCCCTTTTTCAAGGCCCTGTTTATCTCTAAAGTGGACATGATTGATGCCACAGGAATGCATTCAGCTGCAAGTAACAGAAAACATGACCAACAATGTGGGAAAGATTATAGTTGTTTACTTTGCTCATGACAGAGCTTCTTCTCTGAGAAAATACCAAATGGCAGATGACACAGTGCAGTGGGAGGCCCAGAGGCCCTGGGATGAGGAACCGTGGCAGCTTCTGCAGAGGCTTCGGCACTGGCATCTGGGGCTGGGGTCATGGCCAGGGTTGGGGCCAGGGGCATGAGAGCTCCAAGGCTATGGAGCTCTCAGAGGCAAGGCTGAGGATGAGGAGTGGATGCCCGTCACCAAGCGGGGCCATCTGGTCAAGGATGTGAAGATCAAGTCCCTGGAGGAGATCTGTCTCTTCACCCTGCCCCTCAAGGAGTCATATCACTGACTTTTTCCTGGGGGCTTCTCTCAAGGATGAGGTTTTGAAGACCATGCTGGTGCAGAAGCCGACCTGCGCTGGCCAGTACACCAGGTTCAAGCCATTTGTTGCCACTGGGACTACAATGGCCACCTTATTCTGGGTGTTAAGTGCTTCAAGGAGGTGGCCACTGCCATCCAAGGGGCCATCATCCTGGCCAACCTCTCCATGGTCCCT
This sequence comes from Rhinopithecus roxellana, assembly GCF_007565055.1. Classification (NCBI taxonomy): domain Eukaryota; kingdom Metazoa; phylum Chordata; class Mammalia; order Primates; family Cercopithecidae; genus Rhinopithecus; species Rhinopithecus roxellana. The sequence goes on along the minus strand of NC_044563.1, from coordinate 9,567,865 downwards.
GGGCACAGAGGCTACTGGGGTAACAATATTGGCAAGCCCCACAGTGTCCCTTGCAAGGTGACAGGCCACCATGGCTTTGTGCTAGTGCACCTTAACCCTGCGCCCAAGGGCGCTGGCATCATCTCAGCCGTGTTGCCCAGGAAGGTGCTGATGATGACTGGTATTGATGACTGCTACACCTCAGCCAGGGGCTGCACTGCCACTCTGGGCAACTCTGCCAAGGCCAGCTTTGATGTCATCTCCAAGACCTACAGCTACCTGACCTGACTTCTAGAAGAATACTGTATTCACCAAATCTCCCTACCAGGAATTCACTCACCATCTTGTCAAGACCCACACCAGAGTCTCTGTGCAGAGGACCCAGGCGCCAGCTGTGGCTACAACATAGTGTTTTTATACAAGAAAAAGTTAATTACGCCTGTTAAAAAAAAAAAAAAAAAAAAAAAAAAAGACTGGGCATGGTGGCTCATGCCTATAAACCCAGCACTTTGGGAGGCTGAGGTGGGTGGATCACCTGGGGTCAGGAGTTCAAGACCAGCCTGGCCAACATGGTAAAACCCTGTCTCGACTAAAAATACAAAAATTAGCCAGACGTGGTGGCGGGCACCTGTAATCCCAGCTACTTGGGAGACTGAGGCAGGAGAATTGCTTGAACCCAGGAGGCAGAGGTTGCAGTGAGCCGAGACCAGCATGTTGGCCAGGCTGGTCTGGAACTCTGACCTCAAGGGATTCACCTGCCTCAGTCTCCCAAAGTGCTGGGATTGTAGGCGTGAGCCACTGCGCCCGACCATGTTTTTAATTTTTTTAGAGATGGGGTCTCACTCTGTTGCCCAGGCTGGAGAGCAGTGGCACCATTACAGCTCACTGCAGTCTCTCAACCTCCTGGGCTCAAGCAATCCTCCCACCTCAGATTCCCGAGTAGCTGGGACTTCAGGCATGCGCCACCACACCCAGCTAATGTTTTATTATTTATAGAGATGATGTCTAGCTATGTTGCCCAGGCTGGTCTCAAATTCCTGGACTCAGGCAGTCCACTTGCTTTGGCCTCCCAAAGTGCTGAGATTACAAGTGTAAACCACCATAGTCAACCAACTTTTTCTTTTATATTGAGGCAAAATTCACATCCCATAAAATTTACCAATTTAACCCAAGTGTAGAATTCATTTTAAGGTGTAAAATTTATACATTCAAAATGTTGTGCAACCATCACCACTATCTCATTCCAGAACATTTCTATCTCCCCAAAAGGAAACTCCATACCCATTAAGCAGTGACTGCAATTGTCTCATCTCTCCAGTCCCTAGCAACCACTACTCTGCTGTCACTAGGGATTTGCCTATTCTGGACATTTCTCTTTGTTTTTTTGAGATGGAGTCTCACACTGTCACCCAGGCTGGAGTGCAGTGGTGCAATTGGCTCACTGCGAGCTCCACCTCCTGGGTTCACATCATTCTCCTGCCTCAGCCTCCTGGGTAGCTGGGACTACAGGCGCCCACCACCACGCCAGCTAATTTTTTGTATTTTTAGTAGAGACGGGGTTTCACCATGTTGGCCAGGCTGGTCTTGAACTCCTCACCTCAAGTGATCCACCTGCCTCCGCCTCCCAAAGTGCTGGGATTACAGGCATGAGCCGCCACACCCAGCCCTCACTATGGTTTTTATTTGCATTTCCCTAATGACTGATGATGTTGAACACCATGTTTATTGACCATTTGCAGATCTTTTGTGGAGAAATGTACAATCAAGTCCTTTGCTCATTTGTTTGTTTGTTTTATAATTGCTGAGTTCTAAGAGTTATTTATGTATTCTGGATCGTAGACCCTTATCAGATATATGACTTGCAAATATTTTTCCCATTCTTGGGTTATCCTTCACTTTCATGATAGTGGTCTTTGATGCAAAAAAGTTTTAGATAGCAATGAAGTCAATGTTTTCTTTTGTTACTTGCTTGTGCTTTTGGTGTCATACCTAAGAATCCATAGCCAAATCCAAGGTCATAAAGACTTAGCCCTATGGTTTCTTCTATGAGTTTGGTAGTTTTTAGCTCTTACATTTAGGTATTTGATCCATTTTGAGTAAATTCTGTACATACTATGAGGTAAGGGTCCAACTTCTTTCTTTCGAACATGGATATCCAGTTGTTCCAGCCTGTTCCAGCCCCATTTATTTAATAATTGTAGCCCCCCGACTTTTTTTTTTTTTTTTTTTAGATGAAGTCTTGCTCTGTCACCCAGGCTGGGGTGCAGTGGTGCAATCTCAGCTCACTGTAGCCTCTACCTCTCGGGTTCAAACAATTATCTTGCTTATCCTCCCGAGTAGCTGGAACTACAGGCAGCTGCCACCACACCAAATAATTTTTGTATTTTTAGCAGAGATGGGCTTTCACCATGTTGGCCAGGCTGGTCTCAAACTCCTGATCTCATGTGATCTACCCGCCTCAGCCTCCCAAACTGCTGGGATGACAGGTGTGAGCCACCGTGCCTGGCCTGTGGCACCCTTTTTGAAAGTTAATTGACTTTACATGTACAGCTTTATTTCTAGACTCTAAGTTGTACCTCGTTGATCTACACCATTAATTTCTAAGGCATTAGAGAAAGGGGCAAATGAACACAGGTCCAACTCTTTAGAGAAACAAATTTAATAAACCAAAACACTCTTCTCACTGGACTACATTGACCTGGGCAGAATTTTTGGGGTTCATGATAGATTTTGAGTCAAAATATCTTATCTAAACTTTTTTTTTTTTGAGACCGGGTCTCATTCTTTTGCCCAAGCCGGAGGGTAGTGGCTTGATCGCAACTACTGTAGACTCAGCCTCCTGGGCTCAAGCGATCCCTTTACCTCAGCCTCAAAAACCGCTAGGAGTATAGGCATAAGCACCACAGTCAGCCTTATCCGAACTTTGAACATTGGCATGACCTTGGTTCCTTTTTCTTTGGAGACGAAGTCCCGCTCTTGTTGCCCAGACTGGAGTGCAGTGGCGCGATCTCGGCTCACTGCAACCTCGTCTCCAGGTTCAAGCGATTTTCCTGCCTCAGCCTCCCAAGTAGCTGGTACTACAGGTGCATGCCACCATGCCCAGCTAATTTTTTTGTATTTTTGAGACGGAGTCTTGCTCTGTCACCCAGTTTGGAGTGCAGTGGCGAGATCTTGGCTCACTGCAAGCTCCGCCTCCTGGGTTCACACCATTCTTCTGCATTGGCCTCCCGAGTAGCTGGGACTACAGGCTCCCACCACCATGCCCGGCTAATTTTTTGTATTTTTAATAGAGATGGGGTTTCATCATGTTAGCCAGGATGGTCTCAATCTTCTGACCTTGTGAACTGCCCGCCTCGGCCTCCCAAAGTGCTGGGATTACAGGCGTGAGCCACTGTACCCCGCCAATTTTTTGTATTTGCAGTAGAGATGGGGTTTCGCCATATTGGTCAGGCTGGTCTTGAACTCCTGACTTCTGGGGAGGTGGCCATCCACATGCTGAAAAATGGCTTCTTCTTTTTAATCCTAACCAACTGTCCAAGTCAGATACACACAAATTCACACTGTAAAGTTTTGGCCTAGAAGTTACTTTCCCTGGGGAAGCTGATAGCCCCCCTATCTTGTCAATGCCCTTCCTATCAACCCCTCAATAAGCTCTCCTAAAAGAAAAGACTGTGAGTCCAATTATGTGGACTCACAGTCAATATAACTGTGGGAGAGAAAAACTCTTGGTCCCCTGGGTGGTAGAAATGGAGGACACTTAAAGGCTGGCAGTTGGTGTCTGGGAAACAGTCTGGATCTCCCATGCTCCACGACCTACAGATGGCAGACAGCTGGTCAGGTGGAGTCAGGCTGTCAGTTCTCCCATCCCCCGTCCCCACCCCCGACATCATGGGACAGAAAAAGCTGGCACCCGTGGGTGGGAAGAATTTCAGAGAGAAAGAGAGAGATTGAGCAGGAGAGGAAGGCTGCTTGCAGCCCTGAATAACATCTTTCTTTGCATATTTTCTTCCTCCAGAACAGTTTGGAGGCACAGCCCAGCTGCTGCCTTGGCTGTTGATCAGCATGATTACCCACAGGCCCATCCTTTCTTAGCACTGTTGGAGAACACAGAGCTAGCACTGGCTTCCAGAGTGTTCTGGAGGTGTCTTTTCTGCCTTTTTCTATCCTTCTATCCATTCCTGTGGGTTCTAGGGCAGCTGCTCGTTTGAAAGAGAGCAGAGAGACTTTTGTTTGTTTGTTTTGAGACGGAGTCTCGCTCTGTTGCCAGGCTGGAGTGCAGTGACATGATCTCGGCTCACTGTAACCTCTGCCTCCTGGGTTCAAGCGATTCTCCTGCCTCAGCCTCCCGAGTAGCTGGGACTACAGGCACATGCTACCACCATGCCCGGCTCATTTTTGTATTTTTAGTAGAGACAGGGTTTCACCATGTTGGCCAGGCTGGTCTCGATCTCCTGGCCTCGTGATCTGCCTACCTTGGCCTCCCAGAGTGCTGGGATTACAGGCATAAGCCACCGTGCCCGGCCGAGAGACATTTTTTAAGAGCAAAATCCATGCATGGCCAGGCCTCGGAATCTTTCTAAGGCTTCCTAGACTCTCAGGGGACCCACCATGGCAGTGGCACTGACATGCAGCCCAGTGTTGTGGTCCAAGGAGGGCTTATGAGCTGACTCAGAGGAAGGAAGCTTGTTCTTGGCTGCAGGGCAAGGCTAGCCATGGGGGTGGGCTCTGGCCAGCTGGTGTGATATTCTTGCTGGTCCTGACTTTCATTTCCTCTGGAAATCCCACACATTTGACCGCAGAGGCTTTTGCAATATGTGTGTGTGTGTGTGTGTGTGTGTGTGTGTGTGTGTGTGTGTGTGTGTGTGTGTGTATCCTAATTCCCCTGGGGTTTTTCTCTTTTTGTTTTCTGAGCAGTGGGTCAACTTAAGTAAGATTACACACAAAGTTGGAGCTTTCTGTTCCAGGAAGGCAAAGGTTACAATCCTAGCAAGCCTAACACCCAAAAACACAAACACTGAAACCAGGAGAATAGGTTAGAAAATATGTACCCTGGTCGGGTGCAGTGGCTCACACCTATAATCCCAGCACTTTGGGAGGCTGAGGAGGGTGGATCACCTGAGGTCAGGAGTTTGAGACCAGCTTGGCCAACATGGTGATTGAGACCAGCCTGGCCAACATGGTGAAACCCCGTCTCTAAGAAAAATACAAAAATTAGCTGGATGTGGTGGCGTGCACCTGTAATCCCAGCTACTTGGGAGGCTGAGGCAGGAGAATAGCTTGAACCCGGAAGGTGGAGGTTGCAGTGAGCCAAAATTGCCCCATTGCACTCCAGCCTGGGTGACAAGGTGACAAGAGCAAGACTGCATCTTAAAAAAAAAAAAAAAAAGAAGGCTCACGCCTGTAATCCCAGCACTTTGGGAGGCTGAGACAGGCGGATCACCTGAGGTCAGAAGTTCAAGACCACCCCGGCCAACATGGTAAAACCCCATCTCTACTAAAAATACAAAAAATTAGCCGGGCATGGTAGTGGGCACCTGTAATCCCAGCTACTTGGGAGGCTGAGGCAGGAGAATTGCTTGATCCCGGGAGGCAGAGGTTGCAGTGAGCCGAGATCGCGCCATTGTACTCCAGCCTGTATGACAAGAGTGAGACTCTGTCTCAAAAATAAATAAATAAATAAATAAATAAATAAATAAATAAATAAGAAAGAAACCTAGCTCCTTCCACCTGTTCCCACCTGTGTCACTTACTTTTAAAGTTCTGCAAGCCATGTGGGCCCACCCACTTTTTCCAGCCTGGAGTTCCCTGGGTTCTAGCCCCACGCCCACAGAGAACTTCTGATGGATTTGTTCACAGGGGCTGGGAGTCTTCCGGTTTAAGTAAAGGACAGTGGCAGAGGTGGATCTTCTGCCCCAGAAACATCTCGGCTGAAGGAGACTCCATCTGCCTGGCCCAGTGTATGGGGAGAATGTCAGCCCCTTGTTGGTGAAGGTGCTTCCAGGGATAGGGACAGTGGGCTGCCTTTCTCCAGTGATCTGCCCCTCAGGGGCATATGTGAAGAGGGAAGATGAAGAAAGAAAAGGCCAACTCGTCCTCTTGGTTCGACTTGTCTCTCCAAGTCATCTTCTTCCTCACTCCATCCAAACCCAAGTACCATCCGCCCATCCAATAGATACTGACTGAACATCTCCCAGGTGGCCAGACACCCTTCTAGGCACTGGGATATGGCAGTGATGATGACAGTAAGGCCCAATGACTCTCAAAAAGTTCACACTGTAGTCAGTGGAGGCTGGAAAGGGTCGGTATATTCCACAGAAATAGTGTTAACTACAAGAAAGCAAAAACAGTAATGGCATAGAGAGGGACTGAGTCTTGGGGAGATGCACCCCTTTGCAGAGGGGTCAGGGAAGGCTGCTAGGAGCTGACTCTCCAGCTGAGCCCTCCGTGCTGAGAAGAGGCCAGCCCGGCAGAGATTCAGGGGAGAGCATCCGGGCAGAGAGAACAGCGAATATGGCAGTCCTGAGGGGCATCGAATATGCCGGAATCCGGAGGTCCAGGGAGCGCTGTGGAAAATCTCTTGGATTGTTTTCCCTCTCACCTGATTACTCTCGGAGATGTTCATGGAAGCAGGAAATCTTTCCCATCTGCATAAAGTGTATACACGTTTACATGGAGCGTTGGCTGGGCGCGGTGGCTCACGCCTGTAATCTCAACACTTTGGGAGGCTGAGGCGGGTGCATCCCTTGAGGTAGGAGTTCAACACCAGCCTGGCCAATATGGTGAAACCCTGTCTCTACCAAAAATACAGAAATTAGCCGGGAGTGGTGGTGCATGCCTATAATCTCAGCCTCTTGGGAGGTTGAAGCAGGAGAATTGCTTGAACCCAGGAGGCAGAGGTTGCAATGAGCCGAGATCGTGTCACTGCTCTCCAGCCTGAGCAACAGAGCGAGACCCTGTCTCAGAAAATCAAAATGAAGACATGGAGGGTCATTTTGACTAAGTGGAGCAGTAGATGGCAAGCTACACTGTCAGCAGGGACCCTTAACTTTCACGAGGAGAGAACACAGCCTTCTGTTTTCCCTTTAGTGCCTCATGGAGTCAGACATTCCCGTCACTCGCTGTACAGACTGCCTGACTCCCATGTGCCAAGGATGAGGGTGATGAAATTTCTTCTCGGTGAAAAATGCTTCTGCTGACTTCTCTTCGTACACACAAATCTACTGAACACTTACAAACGCAGTCTTTTTTGGCAAGGTAGGCTCCAAACTCCTCTTACAGCAGAGGGAACAAGGTTTTGCTCTCTTCTTCCTTCCAGGAGATGTGGAGCCAGACCAGGTACAGATTAACCTTGCAGTGGGCTCCCTGCTAAGGCTCCGTGCAGCGCCAAAGCCAGGCCCTTGAACTGCGGACTAAGAGGCCTGCTCCCACACTGCCAGGTCACCCACTGAGCTCAGGACAGCTTCTTTTACTTAATTGACCAGTAAGCTGCTGAGGGATCTCAGGGGTAGGCCAGACGAGCTTAGGAACTTTGAGCCCCCACCCCTCCATTCACCCCTCTCATTGTTTCCTCCAACTGACCCTCCTGAGTTAACCCCCCACACCAGGACTGGGAGATCCAATCGACAGGTGTGGTTTTCTCTAGGAAAATAATCATGATAATGACATGCAGGGGGAGGAAAAATCATTCAAGCCCACTCCCAAATCCCAGGGTGAGGGTCTCCCTGGTTTCATCACTTCCTGGGGTTTCTTGATGGTTTCTCTTTAGGGTCTTTTTAAAGTCCCTGGGGCAGCACTTTGCCACCAGCCACCGTGAGTAACACAAAGCGTGCCCAAATCCACCTCGGGGCCTGAATCTTCCCTGCACCGGGCGCCCCTTTGGCAGGTAGGAGAGCAAGGTTGGGGAGGGGAACAGGACGGAGAGGAGGTGGGAAGCATGCCACGTGGCACAAAGGCCCAAGAAGCAGACACTGTATCTGAAGACGAGGGGCAGAGTGGGAGCAGGCAGCGTCATAGCGGGGGCACTCGGATGCTGTGGATGTGACTCGCCATGACAGGGAGCAGTGGGTTAAGGAACAGGCAGAAAGAAGGGTTCCATTCTGCTATGGATCAGCAGAGGAAGGGGCCACATCATGGTGAGCCCCCCACCCAACCTGGACTGAGCCTCAGGTTCTCCTGGCCCGGGTGGGCAGTCCAGGAGACCCGCTGAACATAGCCAGCCTGGTCCTGCATGTAGAGGAGGCCTGGGCTGGGGGCAGCCCGGACTTGGTCAAACCACCCAGGTAATTCTTCCTTCTGTACACAGCCGAGGGTCAGGACATGCTCCCCTAAAAGCCCCAGCTTCCTATGAAAGTCTCAACAGAGGCAGAGTTAGGGCAGCTCCAGGTGCTGAGAATTGCCAGACAACATGATTTCTAAAGCCACTTTTACTCTTTCACCATGTTTGACTGTGACACTTGGGCTTCAAGGCCACCTCAGAGAGATAAGGAGGTACAAGGTCAGAGCTGCCAAGCAATAAACTGTGGTTTAGCGGTGGGGGCAGGGGTAGCAAAATTTAGGCAAACGATCAATGATATTATTGTAGGGACACTCAACAGGTTATAGGGTCTTCATGTCCGTCCATCCTCACAGCAACGCCAGGAGGTGAGCAGAGCAGGTAACCTCATGCAGATGCACATCCAGACAGGAGGCTATGGTGGGCTTCACTGCCTATGTCCCTACCCTGCTCTGGACCTTTAGGGCCTACCTTTATTTTATTCTATTTTTTAAATTTTTGTTATCTATTATTTATTATTTTAATTTAATTTTTTTATTTATTTATTTTTTTTGGAGACAGAGTCTTGCTCTGTTACCCGGGCTGGAGTGCAGCGGTGCGATCTCAGCTCACTACAACCTCTGCCTCCCAAGTTCAAGCCATTCTCCTGCCTCAGCCTCCCGAGTAGCTGGGACTACAGGTGCCTGCCACTAGGCCTGGCTAATTTTTTTTTTTTTTTTTGAGACAGAATGCTCGCTCTGTGGCTCTGGCTGGAGTGCAATGGCGTGATCTCAGTTCACTGCAACCTCTGTCTCCTGGGCTCAAGTGATTCTCCTGCCTCAGCTTCCCGAGCAACTGGGATTACAGGTGCCCGCCACCATGCCCAGCTAATTTTTGTATTTTTAATAGAGATGGGGGTTTCACCATGTTGGCCAGGCTGGTCTTGAACTCCTAACCTTGTGATCCACCTGCCTCGGCCTCCTAAAGTGCTGGGATTACAGATGTGAGCCACTGCACCCAGCCTATTTTTTTATCCTTTTAGAGACAGGGTCTCACTCTATCACCCAGGCTGGAGTGTAGTGGTATGATCATGGCAACTTCGAACTCCCCGACTCCAGCAATCCTCCCGCCTCAGCCTCTTTAGTAGCTAACACTACAGGTGCACACCACTGGGCCCAGCTAGTATTTTTTTTTTTTTTTTTAATTTTTAGTAGACAAGACCTCTCCCTATGTTGCCCAGTCTGGTCTCAGAACTGCTGGGCTCGAGCAATCCTCCCACCTTAAGCTTCCCAAAATGTTGGGCTTACAGACATGAGCCACCACATCCAGCTATTTATTTTATTTTATTTTTTAAATGACACATAAAAATTGTACATATTAATGGGGTACATAGTGAGATTTCAATATATATAATTTCTAGTGATCAGATCAGGGTAATTAGCATATCAGTCTTCTCCAACATTTATCCATTGTTAGAAACAAAATGCTTGTTCCTTGGTGCTGCAAGGAAAAACCAGCATTCAGACAAAAAGTTTTCACAGCAAGGCAGTTTTACTTTCTGCAGAAAAGGTGCTGCTCGTCAGCAATCTTGCCACGAGAGCACACTGAATAAAGAAAGGCAGGAATATTTATCCCTTATGTATTGGGTCCTTACTGCTGTGTCCTATCTCCATTGGTTGGAGCTGGACCTCACAGTCTAAGTTAAACCCAGTTGGCTAACAACTTAAGACTTTCCTAAATAGGTAAAGGCAATGGAGAACAAAAGGAAAAGAGGAAGTTGCTTGCGAAAGGACTTAGAGAAGTAACATTTCCAAATAAGGAAGAGGCAGAGGCTGTGAGCTGGAACATGCCTGGGCATGTCCAGAACAAATAGAACAAATATCTTGGTTAAAGTACAAGGACATAGAATATAGATAATAGATATATATAGAGAGATATATATAAATATATATATATATAAATATATATATATATATAGTTTGTTTGTTTGTTTGTTTGAGACAGAGTCTCGCTCTGTTGCCCAGGCTTGGAGTGCAGTGGCACAATCTCAGTTCACTGCAATCTCCACCTCCTGGGTTCAAGCAATTCTCCTGCCTCAGCCTCCTGAGTAGCTGGGATGACAGGCGTGTGCCACGACGCCCAGCTAATTTTTGTATTTTTAGTAGAGATGGGGTTTCACCATGTTGATCAGGCTGGTCTCAAACTCCTGACCTTGTGATCCACCTGCCTCAGCCTCCCAGAGTGCTGGGATTACAGGCGTGAGCCACCGCGCCCAGCCGGACATAGAATATATTTATTCCCTTATATCTAACAGTTACATAGGATAGGTCTTAACAAAGAGTTATTAGCAAAAAGCAAGAAGGCTTTGGAGGAAGTTAGTCTTTAAAAGAAACTAGGCTGGGCGCGGTGGCTCAAGCCTGTAATCCCAGCACTTTGGGAGGCCGAGACGGGTGGATCACGAGGTTAGGAGATCGAGACCATCCTGGCAAACACGGTGAAACCCCGTCTCTACTAAAAAATACAAAAAAAACTAGCCGGGCGAGGTGGTGGGCACCTGTAGTCCCAGCTACTCAGGAGGCTGAGGCAGGAGAATGGTGTGAACCCAGGAGGCTGAGCTTGCAGTGAGCTGAGATCCGGCCACTGCACTCCAGCCTGGGCGACAGAGCGAGACTCTGTCTCAAAAAAAAAAAAAAACAAGAAACTATTATTTCTAACATTTATTATTTATTTTTTAACAAGAAGGGAAACTTTGAAGAGGAACTTTTTACTTTCCACATCCATTTATCATTTTTTTCTTTTTTTTTGAGACAGGGTCTTTGTCATCCAGGCTGGAGTGCAGTGGCACCATCTCAGCTCACTGCAACCTCTGCCTCCTGGGTTCAAGTGATTCTCGTGCCTCAGCCTCCGGAGTAGCTGGGGTTTCAAGCGTGCTCCACCATGCCCGGCTAATTTTTTGTATCTTTAGTAGAGACGAGGTTTCACCATGGTGGCCAGGCTGGTCTCAAACTCCTGATCTCAAGTGATCCACCCACCTTGGCCTCCCAAAATGCTGAGATGACAGGCATGAGTCACCACGCCTGGCTTTCATTCACTATGTCTTTTTTTTTTTTTTTTTTTTTTTGAGACAGAGTCTTGCTCTGTCACCCAGGCTGGAGTACAACGGCATGATCTCAGCTCACTGCAACCTCTGCCTCCCAGGTTCAAGCGATTCTCCTGCCTCAGCCTCCTGAATAGCTGGGATTATAGGTGTGAGCCACTGTGCCTGGCCCACTGTGTCTTAAAAGTGCTGGAGGGAAGTGGGAGCTGCAACCCTTCCAAAGGACATCTTTCATACCTAGAGCCCGTGCTGCAGGCAGACAATTTATTGAAAAGCAATCTGTCCCAAAACAACCCACCAAAAATCAATTTGACAAATTCACCCAAGAGCCCCTAGGCTGGAAATGATGTCTCTCTGTCTCCACTTCAAGCCTGTCTTCCAGAAAGTATTTTTTGTTTCTTTATAACATGACAGCTCAGCAAGTCATTAAAGATTTTTCCTAGTCATTCGATTCCCCTGGCCCTCTTCTCTTCCTAGAACTTATATTTCTAGCCAGCAGAGTTGAGACATAGGACCAATGATTTACTTAAGCAGATGTACTGGCCGGGCACGGCGGCTCACACCTGTAATCCTAGCACTTTGGAAGGCCGAGGCAGGTGGATTGCGTGAGCTCAGGAAGTTTGAGATCAACCTGGGCAACATGGCGAAACCCTGTCTCTACAAAACAAACAAAAAACCAAAAAGACAAAAAAACAAAAATGAGCTGGGTACGGTGGTACGTACCTGTAGTCCCAGCTACTTGCGGGGCTGAGACAGGAGGATCCCTTGAGCCTGGGAAGCAGAGGTTGCAGTGAGCCAAGATCATGCCACTGCACTTCAGCCTGGGTGACAAAGTGAGTCCCTGTCTCAAAAGAAAAGAACACATGTGTTGAACATTGCTCAGAATAGAAGGCCATGCCTCTTTTTATGATTTTTTTTTTTTTTTTTTTTTGAGACGGAGTCTTGCACTGTCACCCAGGCTGGAGAGCAGTGGCACGATCTTGGCTCACAGCAAGCTCCACCTCCCAGGTTCCCGCCATTCTCCTGCCTCAGCCTCCCGAATAGCTGGGACTACAGGTGCCCACCACTACACCTGGCTAATTTTTTTGTATTTTTAGTAGAGACGGGGTTTCACCATATTAGCCAGGATGGTCTCGATCTCCTGACCTCCTGATCCACCTGCCTCGGCCTCCAAAAGTGCTGGGATTACAGGTGTGAGCCACTGCACCCAGCCTTTTTATGATATTTTTATTTTGTAGACCCACAGAGCTTCTGCTCTCATCTCCCTAAACAAGGGGCAGGAATAGAATGTTCACTCTCTCTCCCACAGCACAGAACATTGTGTTTGCTATGGAGTGAATTAAATATTAAGCAAATATTTATAAGCTGAGTGGATGGGTAGGTAGCTGCATAGATGATGGTTCTGTCTTGCTTATGAAGAAGTCATCCCTCAAGGGACATCATTAGCCAGGGTTTGATTCCCTGCAGGCCCCAGCATTGGTTCTAAATGTAGAAGGTTTGGTCCTATCCATCCTTGCCCCAGGGACAGAATAGGGATCTCCTACTGCCAGAGGCCCCTCCAATGCCCACTCTTCTTCTCTAAAGGTTATTCTCCAGAAATGCCTCACTACCTGCAAAGTGTGGCTTAGTAGGGATTGGCAGATCTCCCTCTCAAGACCATTTGCCTCCAAAGCTTGATCTCTGAGCCTGGAACAAAGGGCTTTGTTATCAGGTGAAAGCCTTCCGCAGCCCTAGAGCCAGCCCCACAGCGCCTCCTGCTACAGATGCTCTGCCTGACACCCTATTATCCTGGAAAGGCTGGGAGGACTTTGGCAGGGAGGGACAAATAAAATGAAGCTATCCTTCTGAGGAACACAGCATAAAATCCAGAAATTGCTCCCATGGCCTATGGAAAGCTCGTGTCTGATAGAGGCAGCATCCCAAGTCATGGGAAAGAATGGGTGACTTTGGCAGGGCACAATGGCTCACGCCTGTAATCCCAGTACTTTGGGAGTTTGAGACCAGCCTGGCCAACATGATAAAACCCCACCTCTACTAAAAATACAAAAATTAGCTGGGCCTGGTGGCATGCGCCTGTAACACCAGCTACTTGGGAGGCTGAGGCAGAAGAATCACTTGAACCTGAGAGGCGGAGGTTGCAGTGAGCTGAGATCACGCCATTGCACTCCAGCCTGGGCGACACAGCAAGACTCCGTCTCAAAAAAAAAAATAAAACCAGAAAGAATGGGTGACTTCATAGCTGGTGTCAGGATAGCAGGAGAGCCTCGTGGACTCAGAACCAGCTGGAAGCATTCCTCATGCTGTGGACCACAGTGCATTCCAAAGGGGTTGGGGATTGATTGATTGATTGATTGATTTAGAGACAAAGTCTCACTTTGTCACCCAGGCTGGAGTGCTGTGGTGCAATCTGGGCTCACTGCAACCTCTGCCTCCCAGGTTCAAGCAATTCTCCTACCTCAGCCTCCCAAGTAGCTGGGATTACAGGTGCCTACCAACACACCCAGCTAATTTTTGTATTTTTAGTAGAGACAAGGTTTCACCAAGTTGCCAGGCTGGTCTTGAACTGACCTCAAGTGATCTGCCCACCTTGGCCTCCCAAAGTGCTGGGATTACAAGCGTGAGCCACTGCGCCCAGTGGGGTTGGAGATTCAAATGTAAAGATGAAACCATACAAGTCTAACAGAAAACACAGACCAATTCTCCTATAATTTGGGAGTGGGGAAAAATTTCCTAATTTTGACTCAACACCTGGAAACAGTAATGGGAAAAGATGAACAGGTCTCAAGGAATTCAAGTTTTATATAGAAAAAAAATTAAATGAAAATTTTAAACATATGCAAAATTAAAAAGAAAAATGATAGATTGGTTTAAAAAAAAAAAAAAAAAACCTTACAACCTACATCACAGACAAAGGGCCGATATTCCTAGTATATGAAGAGTTTCCAATATAGATTAAAAAGACCAACAACCTGAAAGAAAAATGCACTAAAAATACAGTTTACAGAGAAAGAAAGGCAAATATTTCAAAACTATATAGAAAGACACTCAACCTTGCTTACAGTAAAAGAAACACAAATTGCCCCAAATAACTATTTCTTGTTGATCAGATTGGCCAAAATCCAAAAGCTTACTACTGTATACTCACTTTTCCAGGCTCTGAGAAAACCATCATTCTCACATATTCCTGGTGGGAAATGCAAAATGGGGTACGGTCTCTGTAGAAGAGAATTTGGTAATATCTAGCAAAATTGTGAGTGCATTTGCCCTTTGATCCTGCAATCCCACATCTAGGAATCTATACTAAAGATACATTGAAAACAATACAAAAGGCACAGAGACATGCTGTTTATTGCAGCTCTGTTTGTAAAAGCCAAAGCATGGGAAAAAGCCAAAAATCCATCAATAAGGACTTTGAGAAATAAACAATAGCACATCTACACAATGGGGTACTTTGCAGCCACAAAAAGAACATGGAAGATCTCTACAAGCGAATACAGTGTGATCCTAAGGACACCTTAGGATCTGTTTCTCTAAGAAGGAAAGACACAAATATAAACAGAAATATGTAAATACAGGGCCGGGCGCGGTGGCTCACACCTGTAATCCCTACATTTTGGGAGGCTGAGGTGGGGAGATCACAAGGTCAGGAGATCGAGACCAGCCTGGCTAACACGGTGAAACCCCGTCTCTACCAAAAATATAAAAAATTAGCCAGGCGTGGTGGCGCATATCTGTAGTCCCAGTTATTCGGGAGGCTGAGGCAGGAGAATCGCTTGAACCTGGGAGGCGGAGGTTGCAGTGAGCCGAGATTACACCACTCACTGCACTACAGACTGGTGACACAGCAAGACTGTCTCAAAAAAAAAAAAAAAAAGTAAATACTTTCTTATAATTAAATACCAAATATTGATAGTTTAACAGAAAGAAAGAATAGAGTAGGGGGAAAATGGACACTAGATCCATTTATTTATTTATTTATTCATTTATTTTTGAGACAGGGTCTTGCTCTGTCACCCATGCAGTAGCATGATAGCAGCTCACTGCAGCCTTGAAATCCTGGGCTTAAGCGGTCCTTCCACCTCACCCTTCCATGTAGCTAGGACTACAGGCATGCACCACCACACTTAGCTTTTTTAAATAAAAAATTTTAAATTGTTGTACAGATGGGGCCTTGCTACATTGCCCAGGCTGGTCTTGAACTCCTGAGCTCAAGTGATCCTCCCCACTTCAGCCTCCCAAAGTTCTGGGACTACAGGTATGAGCCACCATTCCCAGCCTAGATCCTTTTAAATATATCTTATTTTATAGATTTGACTTTGACCATGCATATATTTTACATAATTATAAAACTAAAGTAAACTTTAAAAAGCAATTCTAAAAACTGAAAGCAAAATGAAGTAAATGCTCCTAACTGTGTAATGGGTTGAATGGGTTGGCAGCACAAACACAGAGAGGAGCTCTTCCAAAGGAGCTTTAAAGTACATTCATTGGACCATATATTCCTGGTGGGATTTACTACATGAAGAAAACTACAAGATCAAAATATTAAGCTGTTTTCAATAATAATTGTATTCAATTATTCAATAATTGTAATAATAGGGATTATTACTTTAACACTGCTGTGTATGTCGTGGAGAAAAATATAAATAAATAATTCTGTAATTGTACTTGAGAATAGATATTTGGGGCATTAGAAGAAAGGCAATTCAGATGTAAAATCTTTAAGATGAAGCAAAAACCCTAGAATTCTGCATTTGAATTGAAAGTCTCAGAATGAACTCATTTTTCTTCTTAAAAAAATTTTTTTAAATGGTCCTATCTGTGTCCTCTGAAAAAGTCTAACAATCTTGAACACAGAAACAATGAGTGCTTCTGGTACCCAGATGGTGATTTGTAAATGCTATTAAGATTGGTGCAAAAGTAATTACTTTGGCAAACCTCAATTACTTTGACACTAACCTAATATTTCCACCAAAGGAACCAGGACTCCTGGGAGAAATGGCTGATTGCAAGCCTGGGGAGTAGAAGTAAATGTACAAAGTGAGTTTAAGCCTGGAACAGCTCATCATACCAGAAAGCAAATAACTCATCAAAGATCTCTATTATAGAGGCCATGTCAAAAGGACTCACGGTCAAGGTGAACAGGCTGCCACTGGACCCAAACTGAGATAATTTGAAAATCAATACAGATAATAATTATAGTTAATCGAATTATAGTTAATCAAATACTTTTAAATCCAGGAGTTCATAATTTTTAAAATTTAGTGGATACTAGAAAACTAACTTATTATATGTGGGGGAAGGAGGTGGGGAAATCAAGCATTTCTTCAGCCATTTTTTTTTTTTTTTTTTTGAGATGGAGTCTCGCTCTTTCTCCCAGGCTTGAGTGCAGTGGTGCAATCTCAGCTCACTGCAACCTCCACCTCCCAAGTTCAAGCCATTCTCCTACCTCAGCCTACCAAGTAGCTGAGATTACAGGCGTGCACCACCACGCCGGGCTAATTTTTGTATTTTTAGTAGAAATGGGGTTTTGCCATGTTGGCCAGGCTGGTCTCGAACTCCTGACCTTAGGCGATCTGCCCGCCTCGGCCTCCCAAAGTGCTGGGATTACAAGCGTGAGCCACCGTGCCTGGCCTCTTCAGCCTTTTTAAAAGAACTATTCTTCAGTCTAGCCAAATAGTTCATAAAGGGAAGATTCTACAGAAATATTTCACATAGTAAGGGAAGATGGAATGATAGGTTTGAATATCACCATTTTGCAAATCCTAATAAATTAAGAGAGCAACAACTGCTAACAAGCAGAAAGACAGAGACACGTACCTCCTGATGGAAGAACAAAACATGACCTGTAAAGTAACTGGGCCAAAAAAATATGCCCCAAATATCTGATCAAGCCTCTAGATTTAACTACCAACTTACAGGAAATTCAGGGCACAGAGGAGCATGTTAAATACCACAAAGATAGTAAGCTCCAGATCAGGGAGTGGGGGTGGAGAAAGAAGATGGGAAGGAAGTCTGTTTTTTTGTTTTGTTTTTTGTTTTTTGAGACGGAGTCTCACTCTGTCACCCAGGCTGGAGTGCAGTGGCCCGATCTCAGCTCACTGCAAGCTCCGCCTCCCGGGTTCACACCATTCTCCTGCCTCAGCCTCCCAAGTAACTGGGACTAAAGGCGCCCGCCACCATGCCCAGCTAATTTTTTGTGTTTTTAGTAGAGATGGGGTTTGACCGTGTTAGCCAGGATGGTCTCGATCTCCTGACCTCGTGATCCGCCTGCCTCAGCCTCCCAAAGTGCTGGGATTACAGGCGTGAGCCACTGTGCCCGGTCAGGAAGTCTGTTAAGAGTCTAAAGAGACATATCAACCAGCCACAGAAATGTTTTTTCTTTTTTTTTTGGGACGGAGTCTTACTGTGTCTTCCAGGCTGCAGTGCAATGGCGTGATCTCGGCTCACTGCAACCTCCTCCACCTCCAGGATTCAAATGATTCTCCTGCCTCGGCCTCCTAAGTAGCTGGGATTACAGGCGCCCGCCACCACGTCCAGCTAATTTTTGTATTTTTAGTAGAAACGGAGTTTCACCATGTTGGCTAGGCTGGTCTCGAACTCCTGACCTCATGATCCGCCTGCCTCGGCCTCCCAAAATGCTGGGATTACAGGCGTGAGCTACCATGCCAGATCTACAGAACTTTTTAAATCCTGGTTCAAACAAATTAAATTTTTTAAAAGGCATTTTTGGTTTGTTTTTGTTTTTTTAAACTATTCTTTAAGTTCAATTTAATTTTAAGTTCTGGGATACATGTGCAGGACGTGCAGGTGTGTTACATAGGTAAATGTGTACCGTGGTGATTTGCTGCACCTATCAACCCATCACCTAGGTATTAAGCCCCACATGCATTAGCTGTTTATCCTGATGCTGTCACTCTCCCCTGCACCCCACAGGCCCCAGTGTGTGTTGCTCCCCTCTGTGTGTCCATGTGTTCGCATTGTTCAGCTCCCACTTGTAAGTGAGAACATGCAGTGTTTGGTTTTCTGTTCCTGTGTTAGTTTGCTGAGGATAATGGCTTCGAGCTTCATCCACATCCCTGCAACGGATATGATCTCGTTCCCTTTTATGGCTCCATAGCATTCCTTGGTGTATATGTACCACATTTTATTTATCCAGTCTATCACTGATGGGCATTTGGATTGATTCCATGTCTTTGCTATTGTGAATAGTGCTGCAATGAACATACACATGCATGTATCTTTATAATAGAATGATTTATATTCCTTTGTGTATATAACCAGCAATGGTATTTCTGGTTCTAGGTCTTTGAGGACTCGCCACACTGTCTTCCACAATGGTTGAACTAATTTACACTCCCATCAACAGTGTAAAAGCGTTCCCTCTTTCTCCACAGCCTCAAGAGCATCTGTTGTTTCTTGACTTTTTTTTTTTTTTTTTTTTTTTTTTGAGACGGAGTCTCGCTCTGTCGCCCAGGCTGGAGTGCAGTGGCCGGATCTCAGCTCACTGCAAGCTCCGCCTCCCGGGTCTACGCCATTCTCCTGCCTCAGCCTCCCGAGTAGCTGGGACTACAGGCGCCTGCCACCTCGCCCGGCTAGTTTTTTGTATTTTTTAGTAGAGACGGGGTTTCACCGTGTTAGCCAGGATGGTCTCGATCTCCTGACCTCGTGATCCGCCCGTCTCGGCCTCCCAAAGTGCTGGGATTACAGGCTTGAGCCACCGCGCCCGGCCATTTCTTGACTTTTTAATAATCGCCATTCTGACTGGTGTGAGATGGAATCTCACTGTGGTTTTGATTTGCATGTCTCTAATGATCAGTGAAGTTGAGCTTTTTTTCATACATTTATTGGCCACATAAATGTCTTCTTTGGAGAAGTGTCTGTTCATTCATTTGCCCATTTTTTAACAGTTTTTTTTTTTCTTGTAAATTTGTTTAGATTCTGGATATGAGACCTTTGTCAGATGGATAGATTGCAAAAATTTTCTCCCAACCTGTAGGTTGTCTGTTCACTCTGATGATAGTTTCTTTTTCTGTGCAGAAGCTCTTTAGTTTAATTAGATCCCATTTGTCAATTTTTGCTTTTGTTGCAATTACTTTTAACATGTTCATCATGAAATCTTTGCCTGTGCCTATGTCATGAATGGTATTGCCTAGATTTTCTTCTAGGGTTTTTATAGTTTTGGGATTTACACTTAAGTCTTTAATCCATCTTGAGTAAATTTTTCTATAAGGTGTAAGGAAGGGGTCATGTTTCAGTTTTCTGTATATGGCTAGCCAGTTCTCCCAGCACCGTTTATTAAAAAGGGAATCCTTCTCCCATTGCTTGTTTTTGTTAGGTTTGTCCAAGATCAGATGGTTTTAGGTGTGCAGTCTTATTTCTGAGATCTCTATTCTGTTCCTTTGGTCTATGTGTCTGTATTTGTACCAGTACCATGCCGTTTGGTTAATGTAGCCTTGTAGTATAGTTTGAAGTCAGGTAGCAAGACTCCTCCAGCTTTGTTCTTTCTGCTTAGGATCATCTTGGCTATACAGGCTCTTTTTTGGTTCCACATGAATTTCAAAGTAGTTTTTTTCTAATTCTGCAAAGGATGTCAGTGGTAGTTTAATGAGAATAGCATTGAATCTATAAATTACTTTGGGCAGTATGGCCATTTTCATGATATTGATTCTTCCTATCCACGAGCATAAAATTATTTTCCATTTGTTTGTGTCCTCTCTGATTTCCTTGAGCAGTGGCTTATAGTTCTCCTTGAAGAAACCTTCACTTCCCTTGTTAGCTGTATTCCTAGGTATTTTACTCTTTGTAGCAATTGTGAATGGGAGTTCATTCATGATTTGGCTCTCTGTCTGTTGTTGGTGTATAGCAATGCTTGTGATTTTTGCACATTGATTTTGTATCCTGAGACTTTGCTGAAGTTGCTTATCGGCTTAAGACACTTTTGGGCTGAGACGATGGGGTTTTCTAGATATAGGATCATGTCATCTGCAAACAGAGACAGTTTGACTTCTTCTCTTCCCCTATTTGAATACCCTTTATATCTTTCTCTTGCCTAATTGCCCTGGCCAGAACTTCCAATACTATGTTGAATAAAAGTGGTGAGAGAGGGCATCCTTGTCTTTGTGCCGGTTTTCAAGGGGAATGCTTCCAGTTTTTGCCCATTCAGTACGATATTGGTTGTGGGTTTGTCATAAATGGCTCTTACTATCTTGAGGTATGTTCCTTCAACACTTAATTTTACCACAAAATAATAAGAGCCACTTATGATGTTGAATTTTATCAAAGGCCTTTTCTGCATCTATTGAGATAATCATGTGTTTTTTGTCTTCAGTTCTGTTGAATTATGTTTATTGATTTGCACTTGTTGAACCAGCCTTGCATCCCAGGGATGAAGCCAACTTGATCATGGTGGATAAGCTTTTTGATGTGCTGATGGATTTGGTTTGTCAGTATTTTATTGAAGATTTTCGCATCGATGTTCATCAGGAATATTGGCCTGAAGTTTTCTTTTTTTGTTGTATCTCTGCCAGGTTTTGGTATCTGAATGATGCTGGCCTCATAAAATGGGTTAGGGAAGAGTCCCTCCATTTCAATTGTTTGGAATAGTTTCAGAAGAAATGGTACCAGCTCCTCTTGGTACCTCTGGTAGAATTTTCAGCTGTAAAGCCATCTGGTCCTGGGCTTTTTTTGTAGACTATTTATTACTGCCTCAATTTCCGAACTTGTTATTAGTCTATTCAGGGATTCAACTTCTTCCTGGTTCAGTCTTTGAGGGTGTATGTGTCCAGGAATTTATCCATTTCTTCTAGATTTTCTAGTTTATTTGCACAGAGGTGGTTATAGTATTCTCTAATGGTTGTTTGTGTTTCTGTGAGGTCAGTGACTATCCCCTTTATCATTTTTTATTGTATTTATTAGTCTAGCTAGCAATCTATTTTCTTAATTTTTTCAAAAAGCCAGCTCCCGTATTCACTGATTTTTTTGAAGTTTTTTTTTTTTTTTTTTTTTTTTTTTTTTTTTTTTTGAGATGGAGTCTTGCTCTGTCACCAGGCTGGAGGGCAGTGGAGTGATCTCAGCTCACTGCAACCTCTGCCTCCCAGGTTAAAGCAATTCTCCTGCCACAGCGTCCCGAGTAGCTGGGACTTCAGGTGCGCGCCACCACACCCAGCTAATTTTTGTATTTTTAGTACAGACAGGGTTTCACCGTGTTGGCCAGGATGGTTTTGATCTCTTGACCTCATGATCTGCCCTCCTCGGCCTCCCAAAGTGCTGGGATTACAGGCTTGAGCCACTGTGCCTGGCTGAAAGGTGTCTCTATCTCTTTCAGTTCTGCTCTGATCTTGGTTATTTCTTTTCTTCTGCTTGCTTTGGGGTTTGTTCACCTTGGGTCTTTAGTTCTTTCAGTTGTGATGGTAGGGTGTAGATTTGAGATTTTTCTAGCTTTTAGATGTGGACATTTAGTGCTATACATTTTCCTCTTAATACTTCTTCAGCTGTGTCCCAGAGATTCTGGTACATTGTCTCTTTGTACTCATTGGTTTCAAAGAACTTCTTGATTTCTGCCTTAATTTCATTATTTACCTAGGAATCATACAGGAGCAGGTTGTTCAGTTTCCTTGTAGTTGTGTGGTTTTAAGCGAGTTTCTTAATCACGAGTTCTAATTTGATTACGTTGCAGTCTGAGAGAATGTTTGTTATGATTTCAGTTATTTTCCATTGCTGAGGAGTGTTTTACTTCAAATTCTGTGATCAATTTTAGAGTAAGAGCCATGTGATGCTGAGGAGAATGTATATTCTCTTGTTTTTGGGTAGAGAGTTCTGTAGATATCTATCAGGTCCACTTGATCCAGAGCTGAGATCAAGTCCTGAATATCCTTGTTAATTTTCTGTCTTGATGATCTGTCTAATATTAACAGTGGTGTGTTAAAGCCTCCCACTATTATTCTGTGGGAATCTAAGTCTCTTTGTAGGTCGCTATGGACTTTTTTTATGAATCTGGGTGCTCCTGTGTTGGGTGCATAAATATATTTAGGATAGTTAGCTCTTCTTATTAAATTGAACCCTTTACCATTATGTAATGTCTTTGTCTTTCTTTTTTTTTTTTTTTTTTTAAATCTTTGTTGGTTTAAACTCCGTTTTGTCAGAAACTAGGATTGCAACCCTTGCTTTTTTTCTGCTTTCCGTTTGCTTGGTAAATTTTCTTCCCTTGCTTTTTTCTGCTCTCTGTTTGCTTGGTATATTTTCCTCCATCCCTTTATTTTGAGCCTATGCGTGTCTTTGCATGTCAGATGGGTGTCTTGAGTACAGCATACTGATGGGTCTTGACTCCATCCAGCTTGCTGTTCTGTGTCTTTTAATTGGGGCATTTAGCCCATTTACATTTAAGATTGTGTGAATTTGATCCTGTTGTCATGATGCTAGCTGGTTATTTTGCAGACTTGTTGATGTAGTTGCTTCATAGTTTCATTGGTCTTTGTATGTCAGCGTGTTTTTGTAGTGGTTGGTAAGTTAGCGCTTCCTTCAGGAGCTCTTGCAAGGCAGGCCTGGTGGTGATGAATTACCTCAGCACTTGCTGGTCTGAAAAGGATTTTATTTCTCCTTCGTTTATGAAGCTTAGTTTGGCAGGATATGAAATTCTGGGTTGGAAATTCTTTTCTTTAAAAATGTTGAATATTGGCCCCCAACCTCTTCTGGCTTGTAGGGTTTTCACTGCGAGGTCCACTGTTAGTCTGATGGGCTTCCCTTTGACATGACCTGGCCTTTCTCTCTGGCTGCCCTTAACATTTTTACCTTCATTTTGACCTTGGAGAATCCGATGATTATGTGTCTTGGGGTTGATCTTCTCGTGGAGTATCTTACTGGGGTTATCTGGATTTCCTGAATTTGAATGTTGGCCTGTCTTGCTAGGGTGGGGAAGTTCTCCTGGATGATATCCTGAAGTATGTTTTCCACTTGGTTCCATTCTCCTGTCTCTTTCGGGTACCCTAATCATTTGTAAATTCAGTCTTTTGACATAATCCCATAGTTTTCAGAGGTTTTGTTTGTTCCTTTTCATTCTTTTTTTCTCTCATCTTTTCTGTCTGTCTTATTTTAGCAAGATAGTCTTCAAGCTCTGAAATTCTTTCCTCCACTTGGCATATTCAGTTACTGATACCTGTGGTTGCACTGTGAAGTTCTCATGTTGTGTTTTTCAGCTCCATCAGGTCATTTATGTCCCTCTCTAAACTGGTTATTCTGGTTAACAGCTCCTCTAATATTTTATCATGGTTCTTATCTTCTTTGCATTGGGTTAGAACACGCTCCTTCAGTTCGGCGAAGTTGGTTCTTACTCCCCTTCTAAAGCCCACTTCTGTCAGTTCATCCATCTCAGCCTCAGCCTGGTTCTGAGCTCTTGCTGGAGAGGTGTTGCAATCATTTGTGGGAGGAGAGGCACTTTGGCTCTTTGAGTTTTCAGCAATTTTTCATTTATTTTTTTCTCATCTTCATGAGTTTAGCTTCAATCTTCAAGGCTGCTGACCTTTGGATGGTTTTGTGTGGGGACTTTTTTGTTGACGCTGTTTTTGTTTTTTCTTTCTGTTTGTTTGTTTTTCTTTCAATGGTCAGACCAACAAGCATACGAAAAGATGCTCACTAATCATCAGGGAATTGTAAATCAAAACCACAATCAGCTATCACCTTATGCCCATTGGAATAGCTACTATCAAAAAACAAAAAGTGGACCGGGTGCAGCGGCTCATGCCTGTAATCCCAGCACTTTGGCAGGCCGAGGCGGGCAGATTACCAGGTCGGCGGATCATGAGGTCAGGAGTTTGAGACCATCCTGGCCAACATAGTGAAACTCTGTCTCTACTAAAACTACAAAAAAAAAATCAGGTGGGCGTGGGGGTGGGTGCCTGTAATCCCAGCTACTTGGGAGGCTGAGGCAGAAGAATCGCTTGAACCCGGGAGGGTTCTCTTGCAAACTGTTGGTGGGATTGTAAAATGGTGTACTGCTATGAAAAATAATATGGAGGCTCCTCAAAAAATTAAGAATAGAACTACCATATGATACTGCAATCCCACTTCTGAGTACATATCCTAAGGAATGAAAAACAGGATCTCAAAGAGATATCTGCATTCCCATGTTCATTACAAC
This sequence comes from Rhinopithecus roxellana, assembly GCF_007565055.1. Taxonomy (NCBI): domain Eukaryota; kingdom Metazoa; phylum Chordata; class Mammalia; order Primates; family Cercopithecidae; genus Rhinopithecus; species Rhinopithecus roxellana. Next base: position 9,543,403 of record NC_044563.1, on the reverse strand, counting down.
ATTATCCACAATAGCCAAGATGTGGAAGCAACCTAAATGTCTGTGGATGGATAAATGGATTAAAAAAACACAGTATATACATACAATGAAATGTCATTCAGCCTTTTTTAAAAACCGGAAATCCTGTCGTATACTATACCAATGATAACCCTGACGACATCATGCTGAGTGAAATAAGCCAATCATAAAACGGGAAATGTCGCATGATTCCACCTCCAAGAGGTACCTAAAGTAATCAAATTCATAGAGACACAAAGTAGTATGGTGGTTTCCAGGAGCTAAGGGAAGGGGAAATGGGGAGTTTTTGCTCAATGGGATAGAGTTTCAGTCATGGAAGAAAAAAAGTTTGGGAGAACTCTTGTACAACAATGTACAAATAGGTAACAATATTGTGATGTACACTTAAAAGTTGTTAAGAGAGAGCCGGTGCGGTGGCTCACGTCTATAATTCCAACACTTTGGGAGGCCAAGGCAGCAGGATTGCTTGAGCCCAGCAGTTCAAGAACAGCCTGGGCAATATAGAAACACCTCTTCTCTACTAAAAATCAAAAAACAGGCTGGGCGCGGTGGCTTATGCCTGTAATCCCAGCACTTTGTGAGGCAGAGATGGGCGGATCACCTGAGATTGGGAGTTCGAAACCAGCCTGACCAACATGGAGAAACCCCGTCTCTATTAAAAATACAAAATTAGTCAGGTGTGGTGGCACTTGCCTGTAATCGCAGCTACTTGGGAGGCTGAGGCAGGAGAATTGATTGAACCCGGGAGGCAGAGTTTGCGGTGAGCCAAGATTGCGCCATTGCACTCCAGCCTGAACAACAAGAGCGAAATTCCGTCTCAAAAATAAAAAAAATAAAAACAGTTAGCCAGGTGTGGCGGCACACACCTATAGTCCCAGCAGTACTTAGGAGACTGAGGTGGGAGGATTGCTTGAGCCCAGGAGGTCGAGGTTGCAGTGAGCCATGTATGTGCCACTGCACTCCAGCCTGAGTGACAGAGCTAAACCCTGTCTCAAAAAAGGAAAAAACAAAAACAAAAACAAAACAAAACAAAAAACAGAAGGGAGTCACCACACTGGGGCTAAGAGGCAGCTACAGCCCCTGGCCCTTTCACTCTTGCACCCCAGGCTCCTGCCTGGATCATTGCTGAATTGACTTGGTTTGGGTATTTTACCTTCCTTAGCAAGGAAGGGGCCCTTCCATTGTCAGGCTCTTCCATGGCTCTCTCAGGCTCTCAGGCTGCTCATCTGAATCCCACTGTGCCCCTTCCACACGTCTCTGCTGAGCCTATCTTTCTGGGCTCCTGTGAACACAAGCTCTGGCTTAGCCGTGTCTACTTCTCCAGAGCTTGGCTGCAAGATTGCTTCACAGTGGGCAGCCAACCAGTGTCAGATGGATCCCAGAGAAATTGGGTTTACTTGGCTCTATGGCAAGACTCAGTTAAGCCCCTCCAGCCTCCCCAGCCGGAAGAAATGCCCCTTCAGCAAAGAACACAGGCGACAAATAGAGGTGACATTATCTCCAATTGACAAGTGACTACACAGAGGCCCAGAGAAGTCGGCAGCTTATCCAAGGTCACCCAGCTAGTTAATGGCAGAGCTGGGACCAGCTTCCACAGTCCTGGCTCCAGGCCTGGTGTTCCTTTAGGGACACACACACAAATCACCATCACTGGCCTCAAATAGGCAGGTTTCTCTATTACGCATGACAGGCCCAGGCCTAGTGCCTAGGAGCTTTACAAGGGCCGAAGAAAATGTACTGGCTCCTAAATTTAAAAAGAAAACAGCAAAATTCATAAAAGTAAATATTTATGAACTATAAAGCTGTCATCTACTCAACTGCAATTGAGCTCAGGCCTTCTTTAATTATTTTCCGCTTATAACTAAGGTCAGGAGTTCGAGACTAGTCTGTCCAACATGGTGAAACCCCATTTCTACTTAAAATACAAAAATTAGCCGGGTGTGGTGGTGGGTACCTATAATCCCAGCTACTTGGGAGGCTGAGGCAGGAGAATCACTTGAACCTGGGAGGCGGAGGTTGCAGTAAGCCAAGATCACACCACTGCACTCCAGCCTGGGGAACAAGAGTGAAACTCTGTCAGAAAAAAAAAAAAAAAGAAAGAAAGAAGAAAGACAGAGAGAGAGAGAGGAAGGAAGCAAGGAGTCATTTTAAATTATTTTTTCTCTTCTCTTTCCTCTATTTCCCTATTCCCTACATCCCACTTGTCCCTTTAGAAATGCAGTTATAAACTTTCACTTCCCCTTCACCAGACACTCCCGACAGGGCAAGTTCATCTAACTATGTGCTTAGAAGCCCCAGGGTAGAACTCTCTTCCACCAGAGGACTGCCTTGAGAGACAACGGTCCATTTACAACCCAAAGTATGCCTGCTATGAAACTCTCTCCCACCTGGAGAGTTCCGGCCACCTTCACAACCCAGTTCTGTCCTCAAAGACGCCAACTCGGCCACCTGGCAGATAAGGCACCAAAGCAAGTACACAGCCCCCCACCTGCCTGCTTCCTCCCCTGTGTGCCATTCATGTCTGTGTGCCAGGCCCCCTTTAAAAGCACCCACTTTCCACTCCAAAAGCGAAGTGGTACTCTCTCTCTGTTTTTTTTTTTTTAAGAAGGAGTCTTGCTCTGTCATCCAGACTGGAGTGCGGTGGCGCGATCTCAGCTCACAGCAGCCTCTGCCTGCTGGGTTCAAGTGATTCTCCTGCCTCAGCCTCCCAGGTAGCTGGGATTACAGGTGCCCGCCATCACGCCTGGCTAATTTTTATATTTTTAGTAGAGATAGCATTTCACCATGTTGGCCAGGCTGGTCTCGAACTCCTGACCTCAGGTGATCTGCCTGCCTCTGCCTCCCAAAGTGCTGGGATTATAGGCATGCGCCACTGCGCCCAGCCCAAAGTGGTGGTCTTTTTTGTTTTTGTTTTGTTTTGTTTTGATTGTTTTTGTTTTTGAAACAGTTTTTCTCTTGTGGCCCAGGCTGGAGTGCAATGGCGTGATCTCAGCTCACCACAACCTCCGCCTCCCGGGTTCAAGCGATTCTCCTGCCTCAGCCTCCCAAGTAGCTGGGATTACAGGCATGCGCTACTACGCTCGGCTAATTTTGTCTTTTTAGTAGAGAAGGGGTTTCTCCATGTTGGTCAGGCTGGTCCTTGAACTCCCGACCTCAGGTGATCCACCAGCCTTGGCTTCCCAAAGTGCTGGGATTACAGGCTTGAGCCACCACGCCCAGCCCCAAGGTGGTACTCTTAAGGCAAGAAGCCTGTACCTCTTCCCCTAAGCTAGCTTTGAAATAAAAAGTCACTTTACTTATACCAGGACCTCACTCTTGTTATTTGGACTCTACAAGTGGCAAGCAACTGAACCTGTGTTTCGGTTACAATGCTGCATGCGGAATGTGGGCATGTTTTAACGTGTTTGCCCTGATGTGCAGTGGGGCCTCCCAAATCTGAGTGCTGGGCTCCTAGAGGTCTTCACACAGATCCACAAACAGCTCTGAACTCTGAATGGTACAGGCCTGAGGGTCCCAGCTGAGGTCACCGTACTCTGGTAAAATCAGACACCGCAAGCGGCAGGCAAGCAAGAGCAGAAAGCAATTGGTAAAAACTCTTCCTGTCTCCAGTGAGCCCTGCGGCCCAATGCCATTCAGAAGTGGACATCAACTCCATTTCCTTAATTTGCTTAAACAACCATTTAGAATCAGACACTCCAAGAGGCAGTACTGGCTCAAGCGAGATTCAGTCAGATAAAGCTCAAGACCTTTTCACAGTGCTTGTGAGATGGGGCAGGGCAGGGTGTCCTAATTTTACCCCTGGAAGAAGGAAGCCTGCAACTGTGGATGCTGCTGGAAGACAGCCGGAGGATGAAGCCCTGTGGAGGGGAGCAGATCTGAGAGAACCACAGAGAAACGGGGCCCAAGCCCTGATGGAACCATGTCTAAAGTCCACCTCCTCTGGGCTTTTCAACTCCACGAGCCAATAAATCCCCCTTGTTGCTTAATCTATTGTGGGTTGAGTTTTGTTGCTTGAAATCAAAATCATCCTGACTGATGTGCGACCTCCCAGCTCTGTTCTCCATCCACCCAGGGCACCATCTCAGAAGCCATGTCTCTCCAGAGTGATTTTCCCTGGAGTATTTTTCACAGGGGCTGATCTGGAGGCAACTGCGCTCAGCCCTTCCATCCTAACACTGACTGTGATGACAGCCCATCTGAAATTCAGGACCTTTTCAGAAATATATCCTCCTTCCCTGGGAATGGCAGAGAGTAAGGGCATGCAAGAAGCCTGGCTTGGGTGGGATGTCTGTGCCAAGGACTGATCCCACAGCAAGACAGAGATGCAGCATCCAGCATTTTTATTTATTTTTTTTGAGACAGAGTTTCGCTCTTTTTGCCCAGGGTGGAGTGCAATGGTGCAATCTCAGCTCACCGCAACCTCTGCCTCCTGGGTTCAAGCGATTCTCCTGCCTCAGCCTCCCGTGTAGCTGGGATTATAGGTGCATACCACCACATCTAATTTTGTATTTTTAGTAGAAACAGGGTTTCACCACGTTGGCCAGGCTGGTCTCAAACTCCTGACCTCAGGTGATCCATCTGCCTCAGCCTCCCAAAGCGCTGGGAATACAGGTGTAAGCCACCATGCCCAGCCCAGCATCCAGCATTTTTGTTGTTCCCTCTTATTCCCTCCATGCCTTGCTAGGGATAACCTGGTAAACAAACAGAAATCTCAAATTCAATAAGCACCCATTTGATAAGCATTTACTAAACCCCCATATGGGAGCCGCCATACTAGGTCCTGGGCAAACAGTGGAATGACAAGTGGATGACAGGATGGAGCCGAATGATCTGGACAGTGGGTGGGGACGAGGAGCGGTTAAGAGTGTGGGCTCTGGATTGGAACTGCAGGTGTGTCCTTGGGCAAGTTACTTTGTAGTTCTGTGCATCAATTTCCTCATCTGTCAAATGACGTTTGGCCTATGTAGTAAGGGGTCAAGAAGTATCTGCTTTTATTAATACGTATTAGTTTTTATTCTTACTTGATTCATTTTAAGAAAAGAGTCTGAGTCTAACCCACCCAACTGGGTGGAGCTTGGGCCTGAGGACCCCTGCCCTTGGAATACAGGAGTTTTGGGCTAAAGAGCTGACCAAGCTGGTTGGGCTTAAGGCAAACTCCAGAGACCAGTTCTAACTCCCGAGGCTCCCACTCCAGGCTCTTAAGGGGAAACTGCAGGACGGGCCCTCCCTTACCTGGAGTTAAGCGCAAAGAACCATCTCTCAAGGAATGAAGAGGCAGTACTGGCTCAAGCAAGACCCAGTCAGACAAAGCTCAAGACCTTTTCACAATGCTTGTGAGATGGGGCAGGGCAGGGGGTCCAAACTTTACCCCCTGTTTTGCGCAGGGCAAGGATTCCCCTTTCTCACAGTGATTCAATCACATCCAACCAGAGTCTTAGCTGAGGCTCTGCCAGGTGCCAGGGCCTGGTCCCATTCCTGGGAGCAGAGATGAAGACCAGCTTCCTATGAGTCTTCTATGATGCCTTCCTATGAGCCTCCCCTGTGGTGATGCAATGGCACAGGGCCTCCTGTCAGTCAGTAAAGGCCACAGGAATAAACATTAGCAGAAATAAGAGTCAAGCTCTGAATCCAGGAAGACTTCTCGGCAGAGGCAGGATCTGGACTGCAGCTTGGAGAAAGGGTGGGCCTTTGATAGATAAAAGTGAACAGCGAGGGGAGGAAAGACTTCAGCAAACGACAGAGGCGGGGGACCAGGGGTGCTGTGGGGCACCCCAGGGGCTGGTGTGGATGAAGCAGAGGGCCGATGGGGCCCAGAGGAGGGACACCAGAGGACAAGCCCTCAGGCAGCCCCGCGAACCTGTTTCGCCCCCGCCAGAGAGCTGAGTCTGGCACGCAGGGGTGAGTGAAGCTCCTTTGTCCTTCTCCTCTCTCTTTCTCTGCAACCCTGCCCACGAAACCAATGATAGCTGCTTGGCACAGAGCTCCCTGTGTTTTTTCATAATCACATAACCGTATGTGAGCACTGCCAGAAGAATTTAATCTCAGGAAGCAGAGAAGCATGAGGAAAGAAGGCTGGTGTGGGAGTCAGAAGGCTTAGGTTTTGGTCCTTGGCTCAGCCACTGACTTTCCCTGTAACCGTGATCTGGTCCCCCCAATCCCTGGCCCCAGATATCATTTTCTTCATCTGACCCCAGGGGCTGGCACAGAGCTGGCATTTTAAAATGTTTGAAGCCAGGTGCAGTGGCTCAGGCCTGTAATCACAAGCTTTGGGGAGGCTGAGGCAGGAGGATCTTTGGAGGTCAGGAGTTTGGGACCTGGGCAATATAGTGAGACCCCATCAAAAATTGCTTTAATTAGCCAGGTGTGGTGGGATGCTACTCAGGTGTAATCCCAGCTACTCAGGAGGCTGAGGTGGGAGGACTACTTGAGCCCAGGAGTTGGTGGCTGCAGTGAGCTACAATTGTGCTACTGCACCCCAGCCTGGGTGACAGACTTGAGATCCTGTCTCTATTTTTAAAATAGTTATAATAAAATAAAAACATTAGTTGAGTGATTGAAGGTATTAGACAGTCTCAAAGGCTCCTTCCTGTCTTGAAAATTCTGTGACGCATGCAAGAATCAGTTGCCATTTAGATGATGTAAAACAGTGGTCCCAACCTTTTTGGCACCAGGGACCGGTTTTGTGGAAGACAATTTTTTCCACAGACAAGGGGTGGGGGAGGGAGACGGTTTCAGGATGAAACTGTTCCACCTCAGATCATCAGGCATTAGTTAGGTTCTCATAAGGAGCGCACAACCTAGATCCCTGTCATGGCAGTTCACCATAGGGTTCACACTCCTACGAGAAGCTAATGCCGCTGCTGATCTGACAGGAGGCAGAGCTCGGGTAGGCAGCAGGCAGAGCTCGGAGGTAATGTTCATTCGCCCGCTGCTCACCTCCTGCTGTGCAGCCTGGTTCCTAACAGGCTACGAACCGGTACCAGTCTACGGACCGGGGGTTGGGGACCCCCGATGTAAAAGGTAAGTGGACTGAAAAATTTGTTGCAAGTAAAACAAAACATGTCTATCCCTGAATCTAGGGATGGAGGCAGTTCCCATTATAGCACATCACAGAGGTTGGAAGGAAGGAAATAGATCCCCAGAGGAAAATCTGGATCTAGTGTCCAGAAGGGAGGTGGATATTGGGAAGTAGGTATGGATCTGGAGAAATCAATTCCAGTAAAAAGCAAAAAGCAAAACATCCGGATTCCTGCCACTATACATACACACCCCTGTCCACCCACATACACACCCATGATATCAAAAGGGCAGCTGGATAGGTGAGTCAATAGTAGGAAAAAAAACGAGAGCCACTTGGTTCCATCTAATGCTTTCTTTTTTTTTTTTTTTTTTTTTTTTTTTTTTTTTTTTTTTTTTGAGACGGAGTCTTGCTCTGTCGCCCAGGCTGGAGTGCAGTGGCCGGATCTCAGCTCACTGCAAGCTCCGCCTCCCGGGTTCACGCCATTCTCCTGCCTCAGCCTCCCGAGTAGCTGGGACCACAGGCGCCCGCCACCTCGCCCGGCTAATTTTTTGTATTTTTAGTAGAGACGGGGTTTCACCATGTTAGCCAGGATGGTCTCAATCTCCTGACCTCGTGATCCGCCCGTCTCGGCCTCCCAAAGTGCTGGGATTACAGGCTTGAGCCACCGCGCCCGGCCCATCTAATGCTTTCAAATTACAAAAGGCAGGGATGTTTGACAGGGGGTTAGAATATCATCCGTGCAGCTGGAAACAGATGAGAAAGGTAATAGCATGTAAAGCCCCTTCCCATGGGAAGGCTCTCCTGGCTCTGACTCAGGCCGACTGGCTTCTGAGCATCAGAAGCTTTGTCAGAAAGGTGGGTGAGCCCTCCGCACAGAAAAGCAAGGATGGGCTAAGGCCCCAGGGGAGGAGCTGGTGTTGCCCCAGTTTGGAAGTGGGTCATCCTATGCTGCCCGGCATGTGAACAGCTTCAGCTCCAAAGGCCCCGAGACTCTTTCAGGCAAGTTTATATGGTTCTCAGATCCTACATAGGAATGAGGCACCATGAAACCCTCAGGAAAGCATCTCCCACCGCTCCCTAATATGGTGTGTCTTGTGGCTGAGCAGAAGCCCCCAACCCCTGGGAGGACCAGCCAAGCACAGTGGGAGTACTGAGGGTCTGAGGAGCCAGCTATGGTCCCTGGAAATCACATGCTCCAGAAATACACTTAGCTCTCCGGTGTGGGCCTAAGGTGTGGGACTGCCCTGCTTGGAATGCCATTGGACAGCCACCAGTCTCCAGGCTGCCCAGGCATCTCCTGGGCCTGCCAGCCATTAGCACCAAGTCCAGATAACTCAAGACCAAGTCCAGTTCTCTAAGCCCTGCCATGAGATCCCGTGCCTTCCAAAGAACCACAAAACTCCCACCAAGCAAACAGACTTCAGTTATTAATCAAATCAGCCTATTAATTTCAAAGATCACCCATGATAACTTTGCTGCTGGTAGAAACACAGCAACTACTTTGAAAGTGCCCTCCGCCAACTCTGGTGGCTTGAAGCTGGCTGAAGTTGGGTGCTGGCTCGCCTTCAGGATTCAGGACTGTGGGAAGTGCTCTCCAGCTACAGGAATATTTCAGAAGCCTAAGCAAGTAGAATCTTGGAGCTCTTCCTTCTGCATGCCTCGAGATTAAGGGTAATGTATGTGCTGAGTTTCAGAATTGCCGTCATGGCTGTGTCAGGGCATCAGATTTAGAAAACTGCGCCACAATCAGAGTCCAGGTTCCGGTCAGAGCCCTGTCTCTTACCAGCTGTGCAATCTTAGGCAAGGCCATCTCTTAACCTCTCTGACTTCCAGTTTCCTCACTGGATAAAGGGAACCTCTGCTGCCAGCACGGGCTACCTGCCCTACTTACTCAGAGGGGCTGTCAGTGTCAGCGCCAAAGGTGTCAACTTACTTTATGTAAAAATCTCCGTTATGTTTATGGAATGACAACTCCAACAATGCACTGGCCCACTGCCAGGAAGGATAGGACATCGTTTTGCAGTAGCAAGCTGGTTTTATACCAACCCTTCTTGCCTTTCTTCCCCATTGGTCCCTAGTGACAGCCCACAGATTCCTGCAGTTGAGGAAACACTCTGTGGTCACAAAAGCAAGCCACGGGGATTGGACCTCAGAGCCACTGAGCCTGTGACTGTGACATTGCCATCCCCGTGGCTGCACCGGTCCCAGCCCTGACTGCCTCACAGTGTCTTCAGGTCTCTGCCTGGGAATAATCCTGAAACCCCAGAAAGACTCACTGATTCCCAGCATCTTCCATACAGGAGGCAGAGACAGCTGGTAGTCTTAATGAAGTAAAGATGGAAAAACCAAACCTGGCCGGGCCCAGTGGCTCACGGAAGCATTTCGGGAGGCTGAGGTGGGCAGATTGCTTGAGGCCCGGAGTTCGAGACCAGCACAGGCAACATAGCAAAACCCTGTTCTACTGAAAATACAAAAATGAGCTGGGCATGGTGGTGTGTGCTTGTAGTCCCAGCTACTCAGGAGGCTGAGGTAGGAGAATCACTTGAACCTGGGAGGCAGAGGTTGCAGTGAGCTGAGATGGCGCCACTGCACTCCAGCCTGGGTAACAGAGCAAGACTGTCAAAAAAACAAAAAACCTATGAGGCACGGGGTAGTGGTGGCGCAGCCTAACACTCAGTAACAGAAAAGATGAGTAAGAGTTGGGCTAAGAGCTAAGTCCAACTTAAATCCAGCAGGTATTTGTCGGTAGTCTGGGAGCCTATGAAACTCTGAGTGCTTTGCCAGGTGCTGAGGTGGGAAAGGCAAAAGCACGGCCAAGATAAACAGGGCAGAAGTTCCCTTGCAGTGAGGGAGACGGTACGGAGCAGGTCACTGCAGTACTGTGTGGCAGTGGAGACTACGCGCTCGGAGCGCTGGAGGGCATAAAGAATGGAAATTCTCAGCTCCGCAGGGCAGTGCAGGGAGCTTCGGGAGGGTATTTGAGCTGGGTCTTGAAGGCTGGGTACTTTTTCATGCAGAAGAGTGAGGGGCAGGCCATCTGGGCAGGTAGACCAGCTGCGCCAAGTCCCAAGGTGTGAGGGGAACCCTGGAGGGCTAGAGAGAAGCCTGGGGGTAAGTGGCCAGGCCACACCCAGGAATTGCAATTCTATCCCAAGGGGAGCACTGAAGGAGTTTTATTTTATTTTTTATTTTTTTAGAGACAAGGTTTGGCTCTGTCACCCAGGCTGGAGTGCAATGACACAATCATTGCTGACTACAGCTTCAAACTCCTGGGCTCAAGCAATCCTCCTGCCTCAGCCTCCTAAAGAGCTGGGACTATAGGCCTGTGCCATCATACCCGGCTTATTTTTTTTTTTTTTTTTTTTTTTTTTTTTGTAGAGAGGGGGACTCACTATGTTACCCAGACTGGTCTCAAACTCCTGGGCAAGCAATCTACCTGCCGCGGCCTCCCAAGTGCTGGGATTACAGGTGTGAGCCACTGTACCAGCCTCCTTTAAGAAGTTGTAACCACAAAGTGCTTATCTTTGCATTTCATAATGCTGGGACAGACGGAAAAGAGACAAGTTAGAGAGAGTGGGACTGCAGGAGGTGGTTCAGGCAGGAAATAAGGAGCCTGGGACAGTGGGAACAGCCACAGGCTGGAGGGAGGCCTCATCCATGCTGAGGGTGAGATCTTTTGGGTCCTGCCCCTCTCACAGAACACTCAGGATTTCCCTCTGCGGACCTAGGCCCCATCTGCTGGCCCAGCAAGACTCACTAGCTCTCCTGGACTGTGCCTCTTCTCTGGGGGCAGGAAAGCCCTAGCTGCTCCTTCCGACTGCCTCTTTCTGCTGCCTCCCAGCTGGGTTAGTCCCTGGCTGCTGATCTCTCAGACCCTCTTGATCCCTATTCCCTCTGCCCCGGTGCCCAAGGGACTGTGCTGTGCAGCCTTCGTTCCCCTCCACCATAGTGAGTGTCTACAAGGTGAAAACTCCTGAGGCACAGTACCCATTTCCACGAGGAGGCACTCCTAGCCCCTGGCTGCCAACGCCTCTGGCTGCTGAGGTCCCTGCCCAGACATGCAAGACATTTTTCTGTTTTTTCACCCTCCTCCCAAGGCTGCTAGCCATGGCTCCCACCTGTCACCTGCGCTGAGCTGGGCCTCCCGATTTGGCCAGGGTGAGCACAGCTGAGCCTGGACATGTGGTGATGTGGGGATGCCATGTGGCTGGGTCCCAGCTGACAGGGTGCAATGGGAACTGTGGTGAAGAGGGTGCCCAAAGCGGGTGCTCAAGGTAGCATGGGAGAGGGCTGTCTTCAGATACCGTAAATAATACAGGAATCAAAGTTCAGAGAGGCCACCTGGCCTCTTCACCGTGTGCAGATCCCAGGGGCTCACTGGGAAGGATGCAGCTGGGGACTGTTAAAGGCAAGACCCTTGATCTCCAGGAGCCGCTAGTCCAAAGGTAGAGAGCACATGTTCTGCTGGGCAAGACCATTCCAGAGAAGAGGCACAGAGCTGCAAACCGCTAGAACTGGGAGGACCCCTGGGCTGTACCAGGGTTGGGGACACAGCTTAAAGTTAAGTTCAAAGTCCAGCCAGAAGAGGTAAACACATAGCTGGGGCCCCATGCGATAAAGTCTCTGGCAGAAGTCTGGAGTGCAGTGAGGCCTGAGTTAGCGTTCAAAAATGGGCCTTGCCTTCCATTCACAGTTGTCCTCAAACATTGCAGGCTGTGGTTCTCGTTAACCTTCTGGAAGCAGGGGATTCCGAATACCTAGACTCTGAGTCTGAATGGCTTCAAGGGTTTTCAAGAAATGATTTAAGGACAAGCTCTGTGAGTATGATTGCATCATCCAGAAATGTACCAGAATACTGATTTAGTATGGTTTTTCCTTGTTTGGAATTTCAAAACTTGAATTTCCTGCTTTACTTCACTTCAGGGGGAATCCCAGACATTTAAAACATGAGCTCTTCAGTTAAAATACCACGTAACCGATTCTCTCCCAATCCTCATCTATGTCTCCAGCCCTGAGGTTTTTCTTTGCTGCAATCAGTCTGTGGAACGGTTTGGGGTCTGCCTTTTCACATAGCGTTCCTGCACACACACATTAAACACACTTATTAAACACACTTACTGTATTTAGTGGCCACACGGGGTTCCGTCATGTGCCCTGTCCTAGTTTTCAGCTTGTGTTTCAGCCAGTGACTCTATGGCTTTGGGCAAGCATAACCTTCTTCTGAGGCTACAGATAAGCCTCACCTTATCTGTAAAACATGATGATTTGGAAGCTCTAACGTCCTTTCCAAGCCTTAAAATTTGTGGGGGTCTATGATTTCCTAGCTGTAGATCCTAAATTGTGACCACACAGTAACAGTCCCTAGAAGGGAAAGAGACTCAATATCTATTGAAAATTCCCCATACAGCGGGAAGGCACTGAGCAGGAGATAGGTAGGAAAAGTGACACCACGGCTTGCCAGCAAAAACACCATCAGAGGCCCTCCTAGGTGATCTCAAACCCCTTTGTTCCCAGTCCAGCCTCTGGTCTTTGTCCCATTAGGAAATGAGGGGAGGGGGACACTCTCCCTCCCTCCCTCCCTCCCTCCACAGTGAAGCCACAGCCCTCCAGGTCTTATGACTGCTCCTCTCCTCCATGACAAAGCACTTTTTGAGCCCAAGCCCAGCCTAGCAGAATGCTGAGTCACGGTGGGACAGCAACTCTCCACCACAACCCCCACCGCCGCCCCCTCCAGCTCTAGGATGTGCTGAACCTCCAGAAACCACCGGCTTGGCTCTTCTCTCATCCGAGGTCCCTCCCGCCACTCCTGGCCCTGGGAGGCGGCTGTCCTGGGAGACCAGCCAAACTCTCCGTCGCCTCCAAGTCACGAGGAGCAGGGTTGAACGAGGGTGGGGGAGGTAGAACCCTGGTCAACAAAGGTCCAAAGACCAGGCCACAGCTTCGGAAGAATAGAAAGGCTTGGAGATTGCAGTTCTGACACCTCAAGTTACCAGAAAGTAGGGGAAACAAGCAATCATATAAACACACACACACAAATAACACTCCCCCACCAATAGATGCCCCTTCCATTGTTCCCAGCCAGCCTCCTCCCAGTGACCTTCTACAGCACAAGCTGTCCCTCAGTCTTGCTGCGATGTTCACTGCAGCTACATGCGTGTTTAGCCACGCATGGAGCCAACACTGATTCAGGAAACCTACTCCCTGCAGTAGACCGACTTCCCTCCGATGGGTCCAAAACTTCACGCTGGCTTTGTCCCTCTGAACATCCCAGACATCTAGTCCAACACCAAGCTGGCCTTCCCCCAAACCTGCATTTCCTCCTGCACTCCTTGGCTAAGGGAATGGCAGCAGCAGCCAGGATTACCAAATCAGAAAGCTGGGCGATCTCTTACCCACTGCCCACCCCTGGCCCCCCACTTTCGCCAATCAGTCTGTTCATTTGATCTTCTCCAGATCTGTCAAATCTGTGTTCTATCGCCTCTGCTCACTAAGAACTAAGGCTGCTGCCTCCCGACTGGTGCCCAGCCCTCTAGCCTCACTCTCATCCATCCTCCACATTCAATCATGAATCCATCTGTTCATGGAACATATACTGGGCACCAAGTAACAAGCACCTTGCAAAAAAACTGGGAGTGCAGAGACAAGATAGAAACAATTGCCTGCCTTCCAGGAGCTTACCATCTACAGCACCAGCGTAGGCAATCGAAAGGGTCTCATAAGGCCAGGTGGGGTGGGTCATGCCTGTTATCCCAGCACTTTGGGAGGTCGAGGCAGGTGGATCACTTGAGGTCAGGAGTTCGAGACCAGCCTGGCCAACATGGTGAAACCCTGTTGCTATTAAAAACACAAAAATCAGCCAGGCGTGGTGGCAGGTGCCTGTAGTCCCAACTACTTGGGAGGCTGTGAAAGAAGGATCACTTGAACTCGGGAGGTGGAGGGTGCAGTGAGCCGAGATCAAGCCACTGCACTCCAGCCTGGGCGACAAGAGCGAAATTCCATCTCAAAAAAAAAAAAAAAAAAAAAGTGTGATACATATATAGTATTTCATTAAACATACAAATATATATTACAGTTCCTAATCTTCATCACTTATATGAGTTACAAATATCAACCCAATTTGTCATCCCTGTTTTAACCTTGCTGACAACATCTTTTGTCTTACAGCTTTTCATTTTTAAGTAGGCAAATCTGCCAACTGTACTTTCATGGCTTCTGACAGCCTCAGAACATTCCCTACCCCAAAATTATAAAAATCTTCTATACATTCTCCTCAAAACTTTATACTTTTTTTAAGACTTGGATTTTTAATCTATCTGGAATGTATTTTTAAATACTCAGTGAGTCATTTTTCTCCACATGACTGTCAATTGTTTCAACATAATTTGTTAAACCCATTCTTTCTTCCCTAATTTGACACAACAGTTTAGCATATCCCAACTTCTCATACATAGGTGGGCAGGACTATTTTGTCACATTAATCTAGTCATCTCTTCCTGTGCCAGTACCATACTGCTTATAGCACTTTACTGTACTTTTATTATAGCACTAAATGCAAATCTATCAACACACTGACTCCTCCAAATGAACTTTAGAGCCATTTTGTGAAGTTTCAAAAAAAAAAAAAAAAATACTGTCCCAGAGACAGTAATGGCTGAGGAAAAACAAAAACAAAAAACTGCCTTTTATGGAAATTGCAGTGAATTTACATTTATTTGGGGAAAACTGACATCTTTACAAAATGAAGACTGACCAACCATTTGGGAATATGGTACCTCTTCATTTATGCTAGGCTTTTTGGATTTTTTTGGTCCAGCAGTAAGCATTCATAGTTTTCTCTATATATTTCTTGTTAACTTTATTCCAAGGTACTTTAAGCTTTTGTTGTCAATGTAACCGAAAAACATTGTTTCTTTTCCATTTTTTCCCCCTATTTTCTAACTGGTGGTTACTGCTATCAAGGAAAGCTTTGGATCCTATATGTGGTGACTTTGCTATACTCTTATTCTAAGAGATTTCCAGTGTAAGGTTTCTAAAAACAAAGCTAATGCGGTGTCTCTATGTTGTCTCCAGGATCAAGTTTAACCTCTTTTTATGGAACACAACCCTGCCCGACCTTGCCCCTATTCTCCACCCTATCCAGTGTCCCCCAACATGCACTGTACTTTCCAGGCCAACATTCTTTCTTTCTTTCTTGTTTTTTCACACGGAGTTTTGCTTTGTCTTGCAGGCTGGAGTGCAAAGGCGCGATCTCGGCTCACTGCAACCCCCGCCTCCCAGGTTCAAGCGCCTGCCTGGTTCAAGCGATTCTCCCGCCTCAGCCTCCAGAGTAGCTAAGATTACAGGCGCATGCCACTACACCTGGCTAATTTTCGTATTTTTAGTAGAGAGGGGTTTTGCCATGTTAGTTAGCCAGGCCTATCTCCAACTCCTGACCTTAAGTGATCCGCCCGCCTTGGCCTCCCAAAGTGTTGGGATTACAGGCGTGAGCCACAGTGCCCAGCCCCAGGCAACATACTTTCTTAAGGCAGCTTGAACAGGTCATGCATTTCCACATTGCCACACCTTTGCATATGCTGTTCACTCTGCTCCAAATTCCTTTCCCTGTTTCGCTCCTGCACTTCACCTTCCTTTTAACTTTTTCTGCAAACTTAGCTCAGGGGTCTTGCTTAGGGAAGGCTTCCCTGACCTCCTCCTATCCCAGACTGGGTAAGGTACTCCTGGTCTAGCAGCATCCGTTTACCTTATTCTTGTAGCTCTAGCAGCACTAAAACGTGTTTCCTGTAGGTAACATAGGTGCATTTTTTAATGAACCCGTGAAAAAGAAATCACCCTAATTCCGTCGGCAATTTGTTTTTAATATTTCAGTAGTTGCTTTTTTAAAATAAGGTTTGGAAATCTAGCTTCCAGCTACAGGTTTGTGAGTATCCTGAAATTAATAGTTCTTCCACCGATGCGTCAAAAGATGCAACAGAACAGTGGACCTCGAAGCCAAGACCTAGATAGGGGCAGGGCCTAGCTCCAGCTCTGCCACCCATAAATTCACATCCACACTGTGCCTGGGACTCAACTGCATGCCACACACACTGGCCCCGCCCCTCCGGGGTCTCTTTCACCTGTCACCCGCCATCAACCCCGTCAGCTTCTCTCCAATGACACCCCAGGGTTGTCCTACAGGGCCACCGAAGCCTGAAGCTCCTGTGAGTGTGGCTGATAAGAGGCCATTTTGAAAAGGCCTCAGCATGGGCTTCGCCTTTAGATCCACGTCGCTTCTCCTTTCTAACCGGAGATGTGTCCCTTGGGTGCGAAGCGACTCCAGCGATTCTCTCCGAGGCCCCGGTGGCTCACTCCCAAGACACTCGGGGGAGGCGGTCCCCATCCCTACGGAAACCCGGCCCACCCAGCCTTTGTTGTAGAAACTGCACTCGGAGCCATATTTGCTTTCAGCCAAAGGCAGACGTGGTCGCCGGATCAGAAGGGCAGGGGCGGACCCGAAACCCGCCGTGAGCCCCACTTCTCCACCGCGCTCCTTCTTGGACTCTTGAGGAAGAGAAAGTGCGCTCGACCACCTAAGGCCCGCGTATCCACCTTCCACCTTCTCAATCTGCAGCAAGATGTCACAAGGGCTTCCCCGCAGCTATGATTTTTAACACCATGCCCCGGGCCAGGAGCCTCAGGGTGCTCGTTCGGGAAAATGGGAGCCAAATCAGGGTCACCCCATGCGCCCCCGCACCCCGCCCCCGCTGGTTCCAAGGCCCGGGCACACCTAGAGCGGGGGGCTCTGAGGTGGACTTCCCGCGCCTCCTCGCAGCTTCCCTCCAACTCCACTAAACGGGCCCCAGGGGCACAGAGACGACACCACTGTCCCCGAAGCAGTCCGGTACCGGTCCCCGCTCCCGAGCTCCGCCAGAGCGCCCGAGGGCCTCTAGCGGCCGCCCCTCCCCCACCGCAGGGGCGGGGCTCCGCGCCCACCGGAAGGAGCGGGCGCGGGGCGGGCGGTGCTGATTGGCTGGGGCGGGCCTGACGCCGCCGCCACTATAAGAGACCGCAAGCTACCCGCTGCGCCAGACGTTCTTCGCCGAGAGTCGTCGGGGTTTCCTGCTTCAACAGTGCTTGGACGGAACCCGGCGCTCGTCCCCCGTCCCGGCCGGCCGCCCATAGCCAGCCCTCCGTCACCTCTTCACCGCGTCCTCGGACCGCCCCAAGGCCCCCGCCGCCGCTTCAGCGCCGCGCAGCCACCGCCGCCGCCGCCTGTCCTTAGCCTCCGCCATGACGACCGCGTCCACCTCGCAGGTGCGCCAGAACTACCACCAGGACTCAGAGGCCGCCATCAACCGCCAGATCAACCTGGAGCTCTACGCTTCCTACGTTTACCTGTCCATGGTGAGCGCGGGCGGCTCGGGGCGGTGGCGGGGGTCAGGCGCGGTTCCCGGGGCGCGCGCTGGGGCGGGCCGGGGGTGTGGCCACCCGCGGGATCCCCCGCCTCCCTGCGCCCTTCTGGAAAATGGAGGCTGCTCGAGGTTTCCGAGGGCTTCTCTGGCGCAGAAAGTCGGGGCAGCTGGTTCTTCTCAGCTGTACGTTGGGAAGGCTCCCTCCTAGGCCAGGGCCGCTTCTGCACACCCTTCTTTTTTTAAGGAGAGTTGGGTGTCCTGAAATCCTGGGGTTGCAAAACTGTCAGCCCGTGCGATCAATCCTGCGGTTAGGAAGGTGGAGTTTTACACTCCCATCTTTTCCTCTGCCTCCGGCAGTTGGCTCTGAAGCCCAGCGTTTTTTGCTTAGGTATCCCGCTCCAGCCCCCTAGGTATGGCGGGCCTGCTGGGTAACGGTGTCGAACAGCCAACCCTGGGGGCTGGCGCGAAGTGGCTTATCTTGTGGGCAGATCCCTCTGGAGCAGCCCTATCCACCTCTCGGCTCCGCTTATCTCTAAGTTCCACTTGCATTGAAGCGTATCTCTAGAAATCGCCCCTTCTGCAGTGTCACCTGACCTTGCGTCTAGGGAACTTAATTTTTATCTTTTATGTATCTTATTGTAAGAGGTGTGGCCGACTAAGTAATAAATCTCCAGTTCTTGGATAAAATCCACCAACAGTTACTGGGCAATAAATTTTTCAGTGATCAGTGGAATCAGTTTTCCCAAATCTTGGTCTTAGGCAGTGTCGTGGGAGTCTTCCTTAGAATTGCCTGTGATTGTCCAAACTATCCCAAGAATGTGTTCCAAATGGATTTGAAAACAGGCCTGTATTTCTGTGACTGTCACTGCCTTTCAGAAGTACTTGACTACATCACATGTCTAAAACTGAAAATCAAATTTTTGTGATATAAGTATTATAAAAGTATATTTGCATCAACATACTGCCCACAGTTGTCACCTTGCATGGGCGTTTTTAATTTTTTTTTTTTTTTTTTTTTTGAGACAGTGTCTTCCTCTGTCGCCCAGACTGGAGTGCAGTGGCACGATCTCGGCTCACTGCATCCTCCGCCTCCCGGGTTCAAGCGATTCTCTTACCTCAGCCTCCTGAGTAACTGAAATTACAGGCGCACGCCACCACGCCCGGCTAATTTTTTGTATTTTTAGTAGAGACTGGGTTTCACCATGTTGGCCAGGATGGTCTCCTGACCTCGTGATCCAACCGTCTCGGCCTCCCAAAGTACTGGGATTACAGGCGTGAGCCACCGCGCCCAGTAGGGGTTTTTAATTTTATAAATAAATCCGCGGTACAGCTGGCAGGCTCCTGAGCTCTTTGTTTTAACCATGCTTTAACATGGTTAATCCAGGAACAGGGAGGAGAAAAGGACTAAGTGCAGGGTCAGTACCCCAGCACCCTCTCACCAGACAATGAAAGAAAGTTTTCTGTGCACTAATACAGATCCTTAAGACATCACCCCAGGCAATGCCCATAATCTAAAGGTTCCTTGAAGTAAACTTTGAAGGATCAAGTTTCAGTTTTCTATTAGAAAGATTACTGTTGGGTTCAGTCCAGTAGCTCATCTGCCCCCAGTTTCCTTGGGCACTGACCCCTTCATGCTGCGCCTTGAGAAAGGAAGCCTAGGCCGACCATCTAGACCATCTTGCCTCAGTGTAGACTGTCACAGCTACCTGTCTTTGGGGATCCCTAATATAACACATTCAGTGTTCTCCTTTCAGTCTTACTACTTTGACCGCGATGATGTGGCTTTGAAGAACTTTGCCAAATACTTTCTTCACCAATCTCATGAGGAAAGGGAACATGCCGAGAAACTGATGAAGCTGCAGAACCAACGAGGTGGCCGAATCTTCCTTCAGGATATTAAGGTGAACAAAAGATCCTAGGGGTGTCATACTTCATCATCTAGCAGTGTTTGGGTATCAGAAATCACTTAAACTAGCAGTTGCCCTGATAAAGTGATGATACACTGGGCTTTTGCCTTTTGTGGTTTTTTTAGGCTTACCATCTAAACTAAATTAGGCAAATAGTAATGTCCCTTTTGCCAAAGCGTGGTGGTTAGAGATGACGGGCTTGCTGGTTTGTAGGTTAGTTGGTAGAGATGCATTACCCTATCCTCCTCATTCAGAAACCAGACTATGACGACTGGGAGAGTGGGCTGAATGCGATGGAGTGTGCTTTACATTTGGAAAAAAATGTGAATCAGTCACTACTGGAACTGCACAAACTGGCCACTGACAAAAATGACCCCCATGTAAGTACTGGAAACCCAGGAAATAAATGGAGGAAATGATTTGCCTTAGGGATTGGGAAAGCTGCCCACTAACTGTCTTCCCCATTGTTTTGTAGTTGTGTGACTTCATTGAGACACATTACCTGAATGAGCAGGTGAAAGCCATCAAAGAATTGGGTGACCACGTGACCAACTTGCGCAAGATGGGAGCACCCGAATCTGGCTTGGCAGAGTATCTCTTTGACAAGCACACCCTGGGAGACAGTGATAATGAAAGCTAAGCCTCAGGCTAATTTCCCCATAGCCATGGGGTGACTTCCCTGGTCACCAAGGCAGTGCATGCATGTTGGGGTTTCCTTTACCTTTTCTATAAGTTGTACCAAAACATCCACTTACGTTCTTTGATTTGTACCATTCCTTCAAATAAAGAAATTTGGTACCCACGTGTTGTCTTTGAGGTCTTAGGATGAATCAGAAATCTATCCAGTCCATCTTTCAGATTCCTTAAGTGCCGTTGTTCATTTCTAATCACACTAATCAAAAAGAAACAAGAGTATTTGTATTTATTAAACGCCTTAGTTTGGGCAGTATACTAAGGTATGCCTGTCTTGGATTTCAGACAGGACTAAGGAAGGGTTCCTGACTCAATCCAGTGTCTGAGCTACATGTTTCCGATGGTTCAGTCTAGCTTTCAACAGTTTTTATGAATGAAAGGCATTAAAGGCTGAAGTAGTCCTGGACTACTGATTTTTATCTGTTAAGCTAACCGTTTGATTCAGGCTGTCACAGGACATGTTCTTCAGTATGGACAGCTGTATGGCTGTGACTGGATCAGTGTCCTGCTGGTGTACACACTGGAGAGGACCTGGCTGGCGAAGCATGCCCGTTGGGAAGCAAGTTAGGAATATGCTTCATCCCTAGTGAGAATGGGAGAGAATTAACAGTGTGAATATGGAAGGAACCTTCATTTCAAATACTAAAATGTTGCAGTAGGAGGGCAAAGGTTGAGAGGATCCTTTTTTTTTTTTTTTTTGAGATGGTCTCATTCCGTCGCCCAGGCTGGAGTGCAGTGGCTCAATCTCACTGCAACCTCCGCCTCCGGGGTTCAAGCAATTCTCCCCTCAACCTCCTGAGTTGGGACTACAGGCATGCACTACAACACCCAGCTGATTTTTGTATTTTGGTAGGGTTTTGTGTTGGCTAGGTTGGTCTCAAACTCCTGACCTCACATGATTTGCCTGCCTCCACACCCAGCCCAAGACAAGATTCTGAAATAACATCTTTTGCTAAACAAGCCACAGATGTTTGCCAAGTTCCTGTCTAGCCCTAGAAGCAAGACTGAAACTGTTGCCCTTTTAAGTTTTCAATTACAATAGCTGGGTGTTCTGATTGAAAGTAACTGAGAATCCAGAAACGGGAAGTTATACACTTCCTCCCCACATGACTGGGGCTGAAGTGGGGTGTTTCCAATTGGGTGAGAGTGCCCAGGAAATCTGGAATAAAGGGAAACATCTGATTTTGTGACAGCTTTGGGCTGACCCCAAGGAGCATGAAGTATTTTGGTGAGGTCCCCCAGGCAGTGAGAAAATGACCTAAGGGCCCTGGACACCCTCAATGTCACCATCACCATCGTAGGAGTGAGGCAGTTCCGGCCACCCTTTTCTGTAGTGCTTGGGTACTACCCTAAATAGTTATGGGGAAGTGTTCATCTGTCATCCAGCTGACTGCCACCCCATGGTTTTGGGTCAGCCACCCTTGCTCAAAGTAAGTTGGGGCCAGTGATAACATCTGTTCAGCCAAGCCTGGCCTGTCAGCCCTGGGATAGTTCTCTAGCAGCACTTTGGTCAGCACAACCTCAGCTTCCTTCACCTGCTCCCAAGAAGTCTTCCTGGTGATACCAGGCTCTTGGGTGAAGTGAGAAAAGGTCCCGAACACTTCTAGGATCCCTGTGGAGGTGGCCAAGTATATACCCCAAGCCAGTGCTGGGCGTAGGTCCAGCATGCTCTGGCAGTGATGGAACCCTAGGAAATTGTGGAGGAAGGGTAGGTTCAGAGCAAGGGAAGCTGGGGTGGGGCACAGGGCAATACAGTGCCCCTGGTTTGGGTGGAGGACAGACCTGTTTTCTAAGGCCCAATAAGGATCCACGTGATCTTTTAGTGTAGCGTGTATGTTGGTTGTTGATAGTTCCAAAAGTTCTTTGAGATGATTTTCAGGGATCTCTGGCGTATCCGTCAGGTTAAACTCCACGGTTTTCCTCCTCACGTGAGATACTTCTGGGTGCTCCATCAAGGCCCCGTCACTCCCTGAGAGCAATTCAGAACTGTTCTTGGCCCCAGAACTCACAGTCTTTAGGCTTTTGTCTTTGGTGTCTATGCCTGTGACACTGTGAAGCTTTGATGGCGCTGATGGTTCTGGGGGGAAGAACATGGGAGTGGGACTGAGGGGCGTCTGTGGGGCACTGTAGTAGCCTGGCCTCTGATACAGTGGGGCAGACTTGAAGGTGTCCACAGCCTTAAGCTTCCAGGCCTTGTTGTCTTCCTGGCCCCTAATGTTCTGTTTGACTGCCTTGTGGTTTTTGGGCAGGCCCTCGTGGAGAAGGGATTCCCTCTTGGGCCACAGTAGTTTGGTCCTTGAGTTTGCCCTGGGAGGATGGTGATCATGGGACTGCAGCCCTAGGAAGCGGCCAATGATGCCAGTGTGAGCGTCCTCTTCATCCTCCTGATTGGGCTGAAACTCCATCTCCTCTTTGTTCAGGCTGGAAAGAAGCAGGAGATGCAGGGCTGGGCCAGTGGACAAAGGACTAACACCTGGCCTTCTCCCTTACCCCTTCCTCTCTCTCGGTTGGCCCAAGCCAAGGCCACACCATCTTCCTCACAATACCCCAGCTCTCACCTCTCTCCTGATCCGTCCTGTACCTCCCGGTGATCCCTCCAGGCCCAGCTCACCTCACTGTTTGTTGACTCCCTCTTGACCAGAGTTAACACCCAACCCCCTCAACCACCCCTGCCTGGCATGTAAAGCCCTCCTCATCATTCACTTCCCCTTTAAAACCTCCCACTCCAGGCAGTCAGAAACACTGGTGCCCTGGCATGAGTGGTGCAGATGAGGCCCATGAGTGACTCTGGGCAATGCCAGGGATTTGTGGTTCCAACTGGGAGCGACATCCACAAAGGGAAATTTGGCTTCCTAGCAACAGGCATCCCAGGAGCCCAAGACCTTTACCCTGCAAGGGAAAGCTTGTCTACCACAGAGTATGGCCTGCCCTTGCCCAAGTTCAGATTTTTCCCATGTTCCATGGCCCAGCTCCAGACCCTGCTGGAAGCCGCCTCCAGGCAGACAAAGGTGACTGTGTTCCATGTTCTGTCCCTTTCCTAGATGTCCAGTACTTTGTACCTTGTATCCAGTGTTTGAGGCTTGGGTTTGAGCTCCCTCCGTAAATTGCGCATTCCTTGGAGACAAGGTCTGTGCTTTATTGTTCTGTTTTCAGCCTTCCCCCCCACAACCTTCAGCTGCTGGGGTACAGACCATGTAGGGCTCAAAGTCATCCTCCAGAAATGTTTATGACCTCCATAAGGCCTCCAGCCTTCATTTGATCACCTTCCCAACTCTTCCTCAAACTATAGACTCTAGTTAAACTCGATTGCAGTCTAGTAGGATACTTGGTTCTTAAAAGAACAAGCGGCCAGGCACGGTGGCTCACACTTGTAATCCCAGCACTTTGGGTGGCCAAGGAGGGTGGCTCACCTGAGGTCAGGAGTTTGAGACCATCCTGGCCAACATGGTGAAACTCTGTCTCTACTAAAATTACAAAAATTAGCCAGGCTTGGTGGCAGGCACCCGTAATCCCAGCTACTCAGGAGGCTGAGGCAGGAGAATTGTTTGAACCTGGGAGGCAGAGGTTGCAGTGAGCCGAGACTGTGCCACTGCACTCCAGCCTGGGCAACAAGGGCAAAACTCTGTTAAAAAAAAAAACAACAACAAAAAACGGAAAGAGAAAAGAACAAGCGGAGAACAGCACTGGATACTGTGGAAGAAAACCTTGAGTATGAACCCTGACATGTGCCCAACACTCTCCAAGGCACTTTTAACTCTTGTCCTGAGGAGAAAGGACTAGCTGGGATAGCCCTTCAGCCCACTGCAGCTCAAGAGGGATTCAGATGGAATCAGGGAAGTGGGACCATGTGAGGATAAGTCTGGCTGCTGTGGGTGGCCTGAGTCCTTTACTCGGTAGGACAAAGTCAATTCAGGAGGTACCTGTGATGGCCTGGCTGCCTGCTAGGACATGTTTGCTGCTCCTTCCCCATCCCAGGGAACCCCACTTCCACTTCCCATCCAAGCACTGTAGCTTATCAGAAAACATAGTTCTGACACCTATAATTCCAGCACTTTGGGAGGCCAAAGCGGGCAGATTACTGGTCAGGAGTTCGAGACCAGCCTGGCCAACATGGTGAAACCTCGTCTCTACTAAAAGTACAAAAATTATCTGGTTGTGGTGGTGGGCACCTGTAATCCCAGCTACTGGGGAGGCTGTGGCAGGAGAATCACTTGAACCCAGGAGGCGGAGGTTGCAGTGAGCCGAGATCACGACACTGCGCTCCAACCTGGGCGACAGAGCGGGACTCTGTCTCAAAAAGAAAAGAAAACATAGTTCTGGATGACAGGAGCCAGGTCCTAACGTTCCACTGCATCACTGATCACAGGCTGCCCTTCAAGTAGCAGATGCACCATTTGCTAGCTATGTGGCCTTGGGCAACTTACTCTTTCTGAACCTGTACTTTAATCATCTGAACACTTGGGATAACAAACTAAAATTATTGGGAGGAAAAAATAGTTACTATTTCTAAAGAGCATAGTACAGTGCCTGACACTTACTGAGGCACCCAGTATGTATTACCTAGTGCTATTCTAAGTTCCTAGGCAGACCCCTGCACTAGGAGGGGCTTCCCACCCAGCCCCCTGGCACTGGCCACACCTGATGTTGAAGGTGGAGCCCATAAAGGAGGCTCGACGGAACTGGGCGGAAGCAGCTGTGTAGGGGGGGTGTGGCTCAGGCTCATTCCAGTACATGTCCGGCTCCATCCGAGGCAGGTCCTGGTGCATCTCATCCACAGCCAACAGGGACACCTGGTCACCAGGGACAGAAGTCCCACAGAAAGGTCATCCCAGGCAGGACCTTGTAAGTGCCTGATGACTTGGAGGAATCTCTCCCTCTCTCTGGACCTCAGTTTCCCTGTCTGTGAAATGGGGAGATGGGTGCCTGCCTGCAGCCTCAAAGATTGAGGTGAGAATCCTGTGAGTGAATGGCTGGCTGCAGGAGGGAGGAGGGAAAGGGGTGATCATTCACTGTGAGACCTCCCTACAGAACAGTGGGGTCCTCTCTTTGGGTCCACTTTGGGGAAGGTCCATGGTATGGCCTCTCTCCCTCTCTCCATACCTGCAAATTCCTGTCGACAATCCAGTTGGTCTCAAAATCATCATCATCCTCTCCAAAGGGGTTGATGAGCTGCTCTGCCACCTTGGGGACAGGTGAGGCTCTGTAAACCCTCAGGCAGAACTCCTCAAAGCCAGCCTCCCCACTTAAACCTCAGCTGCTGCCATTTCCACACCACATGATGCCCTTCCTGCCTGACCACTGTCTTCAAAGCCAGAGTTTAGGGCTCCAGCCCCCCACACCTGTGGGCACCCACACACTTCTGGACACAGCCCCTCTAACTATCCTGAGCCAGTCCTTCCCTGAACACCCACAGCTGTCCCTGACTGTATCACTCGGCTGAGTCACCACCTTTATCTCACCTCATGTATCTTACCTGGAGCTGCATGATTTTATTCATTCCTGCAACAGAGATATATACTGAAGCTGGGCTGAACTAAAGGGCAGTCTAGGTGGGCAGATTCCTAGATAGCAATCTCTAAAATGCCCTGACAAAGCCCCGAAGAGGTGGCACGCCTCTGCCTTCGGGGTCCAGGGGACATCTTGCAGGCCACTGGGGCACCTTGGAGAATTTCAAGCATAAAAGTGTGATTTGTTTTGATCTGTAGAAACCAAAGATAACTGGGGGCAGGGGGAATTTAGAGGAATAGGAATGCATGCATATGTGTGTGTGTGTGTCAGTCACAGCGACAGGAAGGGCAGAGACAGAGACTTACACCCCCACTACCAAAAAATAAAGGAAGGTAGGAAGGGAGAGAGAGTGGGTGGGCAACAGAAAGAAGGAAAGATAAAGAGTTGGAGAGAAAACTGTGATTCAGAACTCCTGTTTGGCGTACTGGCAGTGGTGGGAGGGAATACCTGGACAAGCCGCTTGAGGTGAGGAACAAGACACCCCAACAGGCATCTTGAATAAGGAGAGGTGGTGCCAATCTGCCTTGTAAAGGGCAGGGGCTAGGGAACCTTAGGGCTTTGTTTTTTTTTTTTGTGGTGGTGGTGGTTGTTGTTTGAGACAGAGTTTCATTCTTTTGCCCAGGCTGGAGTGCAGTGGCGCAATCTCAGCTCACTGCATCCTCCGACTCCCGGGTTAAAGCAATCCTCCTGCCTCAGCCTCCAGAGTAGCTGGGATTACAGGCGTGTGCCACCACACCTGGCTAATTTTTGTGTTTTTAGTAAAGACAGAGTTTCACCATGTTGGTCAGGCTGGTCTCGAACTCCTGACCTCAGGTGATCCACCCGCCTCGGCCTCCTAAAGTGTTGGGATTATAGGCATGAGCCAAGGCACCCGGCCTCAGGGCTTTGTTTTAAGTAGAGATGAGAAGTATCCTCACCAGCAGGGCCTGCCACTGCCACTCCAATTCCATGAATTCCCCTATTCTCCGGACAAACATTTGAAGAATATTCTCTTGAGGGAGCAGCAAATGTTTAGACTGACTGAGCTCTCCCTATCCCTCAAGCTGCTAAGTCTGGGCCTTGGGTGCAGCCTTGGAAGCAGACCCAGGCCTCAAGAAGGCCCCGCTGGAGTCTCAGTTTCCTCATACGTAACAACATGGAAATGTGCAGACCAGAGGGCTGTGGTCGGGGCCCTGCTCGCTGCTTTCTACCCGTGAGACCTTCCTTTCCTGACAATGTGTCCTCGTCTCAGGCAGCTGCTGGCCATGACCGCTCTGGCCATGCCTCCAGCCGAGAGGGGCCCTGGAGAGGCTCACCTTCAACCAGCCAACATAGAAGAAGAACTGCAGGAATGTGAAGACGGGCACAACGAGGTCCAGCTCATGGCCAGGGTAGGCCTTGGCCGGGTTCAGAAACTGCCGCCCAACTAGACAAGTCAGGAAGAAGCTGTACACCGCCACAGTCACCACCTGGAAGGAAGAGGAGGAGGAGGAGGAGGAGGAGGAGGAGGAGGAGGAGGAGGAGGAGGAGGGTGCAGCAGCAAAGGGCTAGGTGGGAACCCTAAAATCAGGATGCTCCCGGGGCTGGGAGTCTGAGACAGGAGACCGAGGCCTTGTTCTGACTTGCACACTCACGTGACTTAGAGTCTCTGTTAACCCCCCCCCACTTTTTTTTTTGTTTGTTTGAGACAGAGTCTTACTCTGTCGTCCAGGCTGGAGTGCAGCGGTGCGATCTTCACTCTCTGCAACCTCCACCTCCCGGGTTCAAGCGATTCTCCTGCCTCAGCCTCCCAAGTAGCTGGGATTACAGGCATGCACCACCATGCCCAGCTAATTTTTGTATTTTTAGTAGACATGGGGTTTTGCCATGTTGGCCAGATTGGTCTCGAACTCCTGACCTCAGGTGATCCACCTGCCTCAGCTTCCCAACATGCTGGGATTACAGGCGTGAGCCACTGCACCTGGCCAACCTCTCTTTAAAATGGGGATAATCACACCACCTCTACTGGACTGGGTCAGGCAGGAGCCTGGTCTCTAAGAACTCATCCCTGCAAAGTCTAGACCCAACTTCAAAGTGCAGACCCAACTCCTGGGGGAGCCACTTAGCCTCTAGGTGAGCCCTTCCCATCCCAGCTGCTTCCTTGGTCCTTCCAGCCTCAGTTTTCCAAAAGGGCAGCCTCGCCAGCCTAGTCCTCACCTGTGTATACACCAGTGGGATACTAATCCAGTCGTAGGCATACAGGTGTCCACACTGAGTGCGCAAGGTGTTCATCTCCTGGGGGACAGCAGGGAGGGATGGGGTTCTGAACACCACCTGCCCCCACCCTGGGCTCGCCCCCACTCTTCTCCAAGTACCAGGGCCTGGTACTCATGGTCCATTCCTGGCTGTGTGATCATGGGCAGCTCACTAAACTTCTTTGTGTCTCAGCTTCCTCATCTATCAAAAAAGAACCAGGACCTCACAGACTCAGAGAGGAAGGAGGGGCATCTGAGGAGGGACCACCTCGGGCTGTGGAATGCTGTTGGAAAAGATTCTGCAACCCCACCTCAGGCTTTGGGAAGACTCTTGGGGGCTCAAGGCTTCTCTTTGCAGGAAACCTTGTTTCCTGTGGACCACAACCCTTCCCACTCTGCGGCAGCCCTGTCTGCACAGCGGGCTCACGTTCAGCAGGCTCTGGAGCAGGATAGGGTCCCGGATTCGACCTCCAAGCCACGCCTTCATTGACAGGTTGGCAAACCACACCCAGGGCACCCAGAACATGTTGTGTGGTAAGTTCAGCTTCTCCAACTGCTTGTGTTCTGCCGGGGTCATAAAGCCTGCAGAGTGGAGTGAAGAAAGCGGTGGGTGGGAGAACCTGTAGAAGGGATGGCTGGCATCCCTTCTGCAGGCCCGGCCAGGACCTGCCGACCTATAGGAACCTCAGCACTCCTTTGCCATCTTCTTTCTTTCAACTACAACAAAATTTCTGAGCACCTACTATGTGCTATTCTGGGCTGAGCATGTAGGCAGGGTATTTATTTCCAGAGACTGGGTCTGGCTCTGTCACCTAGGTTGGAGTGCAGTGATGTGATCCTAGCTCACTGCAGCCTGGAACTCCTGGGCTCAAGTGATCCTCCTACCTCAGCCTCCCGATACTCAGCCTCAGACTACAGGCACAAGCCACCATGCCCTGCTAATTTTTAAATTTTTGTAGAAATGGGGGTCTCCCTACGTTGCTCAGGGGCGTCTCAAACTCCTGGGCTCAAGCGATCTTCCCACCTTCGCCTCCGAAAGCGCTGGGGTTACAGGCGAGAGCCACTAAGCCTAGGCTGGGTCTGTCTTAGTAACCAGGACCAGTTCAGGCAAGGCTGAGGGGGAGTCAGAGACCAAAGTCCCATACCTCCAGAGTGGAAACCGGAGATCAGAAGGGGCAAGGGCAGAGAGAGGTAGACCCTAGTACCTCACCAGTTCCCAAGCCATCACCCTTCTTTCCATTATCCCTCAAGGGTCCTTAGCCCTGCCTCAGACTCCTACTCTCGGAGGGTGGGCTCCTGGCCTCGCCCCACCTTCAGACACCTGACTCTGTCCCGCCCAATTGAACCCCCAAATCTTGACCCCACCCCACTCCTGGCTCCACCCGATCCCCGAGTCCGGGGGACTTTGGCTCCACCCATCTTCCATTGCGGCGGAGCCCATCATGGCCCCTGGCTCCGCCTCATCCGCCCCGTTGCTCCGGAGCAGCCCACCTGCTTGCACCAGGTGCTGGGCGCTGGGGAAGCGCTTGTAGACCGCGGTGCTGATGCTGCGCAAGATGAGCACGTTGCCCAGGTTGGCGTAGCGGATGAGCGTGCGCCGCAGCAGCCGGCCTTGCTCGTCCTTGCCTTCGACGAAGCCCGACACCAAGCTCATGAGGCGGTCGGGCCACGGCAGGTTCTCGTACTGGTTCCACCAGCGGGTCACGACCAGCGTCACGTAGAAGCCTGGGCAGGAGGGGCAGAGGGAGAGGGGCGAGGGGCCAGGCTGCGGCCAGAGCCCAGGGCCCAGCGCCGGGTGATGCCTCGGCTCCTCCAGCTTTCTGCTGCGAGCGGGCCTAGCCCCCAACCCTCCTGGAAGGCGCTCAGGAGCGGGAGGCAGGCAGAGTCTCTCATGGAGGCGCGAGAGCTCCAAGGGTTCTGTCTCGCGGGGGTCCCCCTGCTGGTCCCAGAAATCCGCCAGACACCCTCCCCTCCCGAGCAGGGGCTCCAGGAACCATGATGTCAGCGCTTCCCTCAGAAAATGGGGTTTTCATTGCTAACAGCAGGACGTCTTACCTAACGTCTAACTTCAGTCTCTCTGGCTGCAGTCCGCACCTTTCCCTGAACTACAGAGAGGCGCCGACCTGCCGCTGGCGTCCCCGCTTCCCCCACGACAGCCCCTTGCCTCAGCTCCTCGTGGTCCTCCCCTGGCCTGTCTGAAGCCTGGGCGGCCACGGGGACCCAGAACAGCCAGAAGGGGGAACTCACCCAGCACGAAGGAAATGGGAATGAGCTGGATGTAGCTGTCGCAATACAGAGTCAGCTTCTCAAACATCAGCTGTTGCTCTTCTGTGAGGGCCAGCCTGGGGGTGGGTGTGGGGGTGGACATGTATGGACGCAGCGAGGAGATGGCTGAGACTGTCCCCAGGTCTAACCCGGCCCTTTTTCAGTTTAAAATGCTGTCATATATTCTGTGATTATATCTGTCCTCTATTTTATTGTTTAGATAAATGTTTTTGGTTTATTGGTTTTTGTTTGTTCGTTTGTTTTCAGATAGGATTTTGCTCTGTTACCCAGGCTCGAGTGCAGTGGCACAATCATGACTTACTGCAGGAGTGGGACTGCCTCGATGCTGTCCCACATTTTCCCCAGCCCAGGTCCCCTCCTGAGGCCTGAGCCAGGTCCATGATGCTCCTCGTGCAGCCCCTAACCCGGACGGGCTGGAGGAGGCCCCCTCCAGTGGTTTCTTGTGGGGAGAATCCTCACACTGGCCACTGGGAGATGTGTAGTTCAGGTCCTGCTGCAGAGGCCAGTTTCAGACACCCTGACCCTTTGAATGCAGCCAGGGGTCAGTTGTTTCGACCTAAAAGCAGGTCGAAACAGAGTGTTTGGGCCGGGCACGGTGGTTCACGCCTGTAATCCCAGAGCTCTGGGAGGCTGAGGCAGGACCAGGAATTCAAGACCAGCCTGAGCAACATAGCAAGACCCCATCTCTACAAAAAATTAGCTGGGTGTCCCAGCACTTTGGGAGGCCAAGGTGGGCAGATCACGAGGTCAGGAGATCAAGACCATTCTGGCTAACACGGTGAAATCCCGTCTCTACTAAAAATGTAATTAGCCGGGCGTGGTGGCGGGTGCCTGTAGTCCCAGCCAATCGGGAGGCTGAGGCAGGAGAATGGTGTGAACCCAGGGGGCGGAGTTTGCAGTGAGCCGAGATGGCAGCACTGCACTCCAGCCTGGGCGACAGAGCGAGGCTCCATCTCAAAAAAAAAAAAAAATTGGCTGGGTGCGACGGCCATATGCCTGCAGTCCTAGCCACTGGAGGCTGAGGTAGGAGGATCACTTAAGCCCAGGAGTTGGAAGCTGCAATGGGCTGTGATTGCCATTGCACTTCAGCCTGGGTGACAGAGCAAGACCCTGTCTCTAAAAAGAAACAGAGTGTTTGGCTTTAACAAGAGGGATGAATAGGCAGACCGAGGATTTTGTTAGAGCGGTGAAACTGCTCTGCCTGATGCTGCCATGGTGGAGACATCATTACACATTTATCAAAACCCATGGAATGTACAGCCCCAAGAGTGAACCCTGCTGTACGCTATGAACTTTGGGTGATGGGGATGTGTCAATGTGGGTTCAGGGATTGTAACAAATCTGCCACTGTAGTGTGGGGGTGTTGATAGTGGGGAGGCTGGGGGCAGGGGGAGGAGCAGAGGCACATGAGAACTCTACCTTCTGCTCAGTTTTGCTGTGAACCTAAAACTGCTTTAAAAAATGAAGTCTGACTTTTTTCAGCATGCGTTGGTGCCCAAGTAAAAACCAAAGACCAATGTGCTTTCTTATTGGTATTATAAGGAACTCAAGAAATTCATGTATTTGATATTTTATAATCCATTGTAGTCATTAGTGCTTTTTCAATTTAAAATGCTGTCATATATTCTGATTATATCTGTCCTCTATTTTATTGTTTAGATAAATGTTTTTGGTTTATTGGTTTTTGTTTGTTTGTTTTGAGATAGGCTCTTGCTCTGTTACCCAGGCTCGAGTACAGTGGCACAATCATGACCTACTGCAGCCTCAACCTCCTAGGCTCAAGCAATCCTCCTGCTTCAGCCTCCTGAGAAGCTGGGTGGGACTACAGGCATAAGTTACCACGACCAGATCATTTTTTAATTTTTTTTTTTAGACGGAGTCTCACTCTGTCACCTAGGCTGGAGTGCGATGGTATGGTCTCGGCTCACTGCAACCTCTGCCTCCTGGGCTCTAGCAATTCTCCTGCCTCATCCTCCCGAGTAGCTGGGACTACAGGCACGTGCCACCACACTCGGCTAATTTTTGTATTTTTAGTAGAGACGGGGTTTCACTATGTTGGCCAGGCTGGTCTTGAACTCCTGACCTCATGATCCGCCCACCTCGGCCTCCCAAAGTGCTGGGATTACAGGCGTGAGCCACCGCGCCCAGCCAATTTTTAAATTTTCTATAGAGACAGGATCTCTCTATGTTGCTCAGGTCTTAAACTCCTCGACTCAAGTGATCCTCCTGCCTTGGCCTCCCAAAGTGCTGGGATTACAGGTGTGAGCCACTGTGGCTGGCTCTAACTTTTTTTTAAAGTACCTTGGTGCCCTAGTAAAAACCAAATGTGCTTTGTTGCTAGCATTATTAGGAACACAAGAATTTTATGTATTTGATATTTTACAGTCCATGTAATCACTAATGCTTTTTCAATTTAAAATGCTATCATATATTCTGTGATTATATTTGTCCTACATTTTATTGTTTAGATAAACATTATTTTGTTTGCCTTTGAGACAGCCTGTGACTCAGGCTGGAGTGCAGTGGTACGATCACAGCTCACTGCAGCCTCACAGGCTTCAGCCATCCTGCCACCTCAGCCTCCCAAGTAGCTGGGACCACAGGCAAATGCCACCACTCCCAGCTAATTTTTTAAATTTTTGGTAGAGATGGGGTCTCACTATATTGCCCATTCTGAACTCCCAGGCTCAAGTGATTCCCCCCACTTTGGCCTCTCACAGTGCTGGGATTACAGACATAAGTCACTGCTACAGGCCTTAGATAAACATTTTAATTAAAAAATAATTTTTAAGAGATGTATCATGTGGACTGGGCACAGTGGCTGACACCTGTAATCCCAGCACTTTGGGAGGCCGAGATCGGTGGATTACTTGAGGTCAGGGGTTCAAGACCAGCCTGGCCAACATGACGAAACCCCGTCTCCACTAAAAATACAGAAAAAAAAAAAAAAATTAGCCAGGCGTGGTGGTGTGTGCTTATAATTCCAGCTACTCAGGAGGCTAAGGCAGAAGAATCGCTTGAACCTGGGAGGCAGAGGTTGCAGTGAGCCAAGATCGCCCCCGCTGCACTCCAGCCTGGAGTGCAGGCTGTAAAAATACAAAACAGCCAGAAATCACTTGAACCCAGGAGACAGAAGTTGCAGTGAGCCGAGATCGTGCCACTGTACTCCAGCCTGGGCAACAGAGTGAGACTCCATCTCAAAAAAAAAAAAAAAATCTCTTCCATGCAGGTCCCATCCATTGGACCTCCCTTCAACCCCAAGAGAGACCACTACCCTAGCAGGTAAGACTCTACCTCTCAGAAACTGACCTCTACTGTAGAGCTGAAAGTGAGACCCTGTCTCAAATAAAAAAAAGAAAAAAAAGTACCATGTGGTTGACCAGGCGCAGTAGCTCACACCTGTAATCCCAGCGCCTTGGGAGGCTAAGGCAGGGGGATTGCTTGAGCCTAGGAGTTCGAGAGCAGCCTGGACAACACAGTGAGAGTCTCACTCTCTCTCTCTCTCTCTCTCTCTCTCAATGTACCATGTGGGCCTATGAGTCTGTGTGGGATTCAATAAAACAGGCCAGTTGAGTGGCACCAGACAAATTCTGGGCTCCAGGGCTCCTCCTGGGGTTGGAGGAAGGGTGGCTAAAACCCTGCTGGCCTGGGTTGAGCAGCCTCTCAGTCTGACTTCTTTTCTCTCCCCAGCCCCCAGCCCCAGCCTCAGCTCCAGTGCCCAGGACCTGGTAAGGAGCTCAGCTTGGTCTTGTAGTGAACTGGTACATGGGCCCCTGAGCAGGCTGGGAGGCCCCCAGGAGCTCCCAGCCCCCGCCACATCCCTCCCAGGCCCCCCACCCCAGCCCTGCCAGCTTTACCTATAAATAAAGCGGATGATGTAGTAGCAGAGCAGGAAGATGAAGAACTCGCCATACAGCAGCTTGTAGATGCTGCCCCGCCAGCACAGCAGCAGGCGGGAGAAGGAGCCTAAGCGGGCATTAGCCACTTGGCTTGTGTAGGTGATGGTCATGGCCAGGCACTTGGCTGCAGCAGGTGGGCTTGGGTCCTAGTAGAGAGGGACACGGATTGGGGGTTGGTAGGGATCAGAGACCCTGGTCAGAGCCTGCCAGGACCCTTCCCTGCTCTGGGCCTCAACTCTCCCATAGGGACCCTGGGAGGTGGATGAAGTGGGCTCCAAGGCCCTGCCAGCTCTGACTGCCTGTTGGAGGTGGAAACCCAAGAAATTAAGCCCAGAGGCTGCCCATTGCTTTGGCAAGGGAAGATGTAGATAGGCATGTGCATTGCCATGTGCCTTTAACTTTCTGTAATCACTGGGCACGGTGGCTCATGCGTATAATCCCAGCACTTTGGGAAGCTGCGGCGGATCACCTGAGGTCAGGAGTTCAAGACCAGCCTGGGTAACATGGTAAAACCCCGTCTCTACTAAAAATACAAAAAATTATCCAGATGTGGTGCGGGTGCCTGTAATCCCAGCTACTCAGGGAGGCTGAGGCAGGAAAATCGCTTGAACCAGGAGGTGGAGGTTGCAGTGAGCTGAGATCATGCCATTGCACTCCAGCCTGGGCAACAAGAGCAAAAGCTCTGTCTAAAAATAAATAAATAAATAAATAATTTGTACAACGACAAAGGCAGTAACAGCAGCAATGTCTACACACTAAGCTCAGGTCCTCTGGGCTAGGCAGTGTTCTCAGCCCATCTTGTTCATTAACTCCCAAGCTCTCTCAACCACTCTAGTGTGAGAAGTATGGAAGGCACCAGGCAGCTCTGTCCACCACCATATTCCCATTCCCATAACGGAACCTAGCTGGTAGAGATGCTCAAACGATGTTTACGGTGGCTCCAGGGCTTTTCCACCTGCTGATCTTCCTGCCTGGAGGAAGGTCTTCCTGAGATACCTGCATGGCTCCTTCCCACTCCAGGTTCCCTTTAGAAAGGATGTTCCCAACCATCCTACCTGGAAATAGAGCCCCACTGCCACCGGTGCTCTCTGTCTCCTCACCTTGCTTGATATTTCTAGAGAGCACTTCTCACTACTTGAAATTATACAGGATATCTACCTGTTTACTGCCTGTTTCCTCCTCAGAATGGAAGCTCCTCTTGTGTTCTCATAGAAGGCGCTTGATGAAAATTTACTGAAGCAGTGATTGATGTCCCCTCCATTCTTTCCCTATGTGTTTTGCTGCAGCTGCACTGGCCGGCTGTACCTGATGCACACCATGCTCATTCCCACCTCAGGGCCTTTGCACAGACACACAGGTGCCCACACACCCACGCATGTGCTGCCTGTGTGTGCACATCCCACACACATATGCAAGATGGCCATCCAACCCTGAAGGCCTCAACGCCCCAGCCCAGTCCACCTGGGGCACCTTGTACTCACAGGTGGGGTTCCAGGTGGATCCAGTGATCCCACAGAAGGTCTGGCCACTAGGCTGGTGGGACTCCCTGGGACTCTGTGGCCAATGCCTCTGCCCACTTTTAGAGGCTGGCACTGCCCACGTGAGTGCTGAGCCGTCACTTGACTCCCTAAGCCAGGGCCTCCACAAAGGAGTCCTTGTCTTGGTCCCTCCTTGTAATCTGCTCAGAAGCAACGGCCAGCACAGCCTGGCCACGGCCCCTCTAATTTCTTCTTGGAGGGCGTTGGACTGAGACCAGGGCTGGAATTTAGGGCAACACCCCCTCTACCATGGCCCTAAAATCCAGAGGCCAAAGCATCTACTCCACCAGTGTTCTGACGCCTGAGGCCTTGCAGAGAAAGTTGGGGGTTAAGGGGCTATGCTGAGCCTCAACTCCTGTGCCAGGAACTCTCCAGGAAGGAGATGCCTCTGACCAGGCCCTGGGGTCTTTGACAGCTCTCTGGGCTGTGGAAAGAATGAATACCAGGCTGCAGTCACCAGTCCTGGTTTCTGGTCCCAGCCTTGCCACCTGTGTGTGGTGACCCTGGGTGGGTTTCAGTTCCTCTCTCGGCCTCAGTGCCCTGATCTGAAAAGGATGGTGTTGCTTGGGAATTTCATCACCCTAGTAAAATGACAGAATTCTGCATGTACTGGTGAGGAGCTCTGATTGGCTGCTGGTGACATCATATGTTATTCTGGCTGTGATTGGCTGGCAGGGCCCATTAGTAGGTTGCTTCAGAGAGATGGAAGGAGAAGCCTGCGGGGGCTGGTGTAGGGAGGGGGTGAGAACTTGCCGGGGCTGGTGGGGGTTGACAGAACAGCCCTTAAGTTTATGCTGCTGGCTTCCAGCCAGTGCAAGATGGGAATAAGTGCCCAGATCCCCACGGGCAGCTGGTGAAAATCTCAGCATGTGATTCAATAAATTTTAATACATCAATCCATATTCAAGGGTTCTCCTAAGCTGTTGGAGTGATGGGTGTCTACCTACACACTCCTCTTGTATTGTTCAGTGAAGAGAGCAGAGCTCCAGGCAGCAGTGGTTCTTGGTCTTTAGAGGCCATAAGACTCGCCCAAATGTTTATTAAACGTGCAGTTTTCTGGATCTTTCTCCGGAGTCTGAGTCTGTGGCTTTAGGGATGTTGCATTTTAATCAAGCACTGCAGGGGATTGTAATGTGTGTGGTCTTGGGACTACATTTCCAGAAGCCCTGATTTATAATATGACCTTGTGCCTTAAAGTAAACCTACTGGCCTCCTTCCTTTCCTGTCACCCTCTCTCTGAAATGTACTAAGAGTTAACTATGCTGAGATTGCAGGTGATTTTTCTACACACCACTTTTTTTTTCACTTTAAGTTCTGGGATACATGTGCAGAATGTGCAGGTTTGTTCCATGGGTATACCTGGTGTGCAGGTTTGTTCCATGGGTATACCTGGTGTGCAGGTTTGTTCCATGGGTATACCTGGTGTGCAGGCTTGTTCCATGGGTATACCTGGTGTGCAGGTTTGTTCCATGGGTATACATGGTGTGCAGGTTTGTTCCATGGGTATACATGGTGTGCAGGTTTGTTCCATGGGTATACATGGTGTGCAGGTTTGTTACACAGGTATACATGTGCCATGGTGGTTTGCTGCACCTGTCAACCTGTCATCTAGGTTTTAAGCCCCATGTGCATTAGGTATTTGTCCTAATGCTGTCCCTCCCCTTGTCCCCCACCCCTACACACCACTTTTGCCTTTATATAATTATCTGCCTAGAAAAAAAAAAAAAACACTATTTCACAATGACCTTGAATACTTTTCTAATCATGGCAAACAATAAAGCTGTTGTTATTATAAGAATCTCTGTAGAGGCAGCCTTGTAGGAGTATTTACTGCCTCCCCGCTGCCCCATCGCTGTCCTCAACTGAAACGGGGAAAGAAACGGGTTCACTTCAGCTTCAGTCTCCTCGTGTGCAAAATAGGACAACGATGCCTACCTTGGCAGCTGAGTGAGAATGATGGATGCGACATGTGTTTGTCAACTCTCTGAACCACTGGTGCCTGTGCCTGACCCCTATGAATTCTGATTTGATTGGTCTGGATGGACCCAAGGTGTTGGGATTGTTCAAGTTCTCCAGGTGATTCTAATTTTACAGCCTGTGCTGAGTCACTGCTTAAGGGGTTATTTCCCTATCCTGTATTCCCTTCCCCACCCACACATCCTGAAACTCAAGAGAGAGATTTCCATTTAGAAGATGATTAATAAATATATATTATATGTTTATATATTAACATATACAAATAAGTATTAATATATGTCTATAATATTACAAATATATTTATTTATATGTATACATCTATTTATACATATAAATATATAAATAAATATATAAAAATATATGTATCTTTTTTTGAGACAAGGTCACCCAGGCTGGAGTGCAATGGTGTGATTTTGGCTCATTGCAACCTCCACTTCCCAGGCTCAAGCAATCCTCCCATCTCAGCCTCCCAAGTCACTGGGACTATAGGCACATGCCACCACACCCAGCTAATTTTTTTTTTTTTTTGTAGAGATAGGGTCTCACTACATTACCCAGGCTGGTCTTGAACTCTAGGTTCAAGCAGTCCTCCCACCTAGGCCTCCCAAAGTGCTGGGATTACGGGAGTGAGCCACCACACTCGGCCAATAAGTATGTTTTAACTAAAGTTAACACACATGCCTGGCACATGCCTGGAACATTGATGCCCATTCCGTACTCTCTGAAGGGGTAAAGGAAAATCCTGCCTTTGTGGAGACAAGTTCTTGTCTTCCCTGTGGTAGCCACTAGAGGGCGTGCTTGACTAGCTGGCTCTGGCTGGGGCAGCCTGGTTCACTGGTCAGGATCAGTGTAGACCACGGAGCTGGCACTCCTTCATCTCCCTGACCCCGACCAGCAGCCATAGAGCCATAAGAGGGAGTTGGAGACAGTGGAGTCCTTCCTCCCTGTTCCCTGAACCGCAGGTTCCTTGGCAATATCCCAGAAGTACCACCAGGACCATCGACAGTGCATGCCCAGTCTCCCTTCCCCTCCCAGAGGCCCCAGCATGTCCCCAGAGACATTCCATGAGCAGCTGCTCCTGGCCCTGCCCCAGAGCTGAGACAGGCACACCCTGGCACAAGTCATGGTCTCTCCTACTGGGTCTCGGCTATGAAAATGTCCCCAGCTAGCCAGGCACGGCTCAGGCACACAGCAAAGTCATGAATGCTGATTGACCCAAGCCGTGCCTGGAACAAGAGTCCCACGGTTGACCCCCGCAGAGATGGCACCCAACCCAGTCAAGGTCACCCTCTTCTGCTTTCTGTTCCGCAAAGAAAATATTCACCAAACCATTTCTCCTTCCAGGACTGAACCTAATCTGATTCCTGCCTATACGTATTCATAGCCAAAAATTATGGAAACACTTAAATAACTCTAACACACAATGGCAAGGCCTAAGATCTGTGCCAAGTGCACAAAGGGCAGGAAATTTTTTACCGACAAGGGGGCATTTGGGTTGGTTTTTTTTTTTTTTTTTTTAGACGGAGTCTTGCTCTGTCGCCCAGGCTGGAGTGCAGTGGCCGGATCTCAGCTCACTGCAACCTCCGCCTCCCGGGTTCACGCCATTCTCCTGCCTCAGCCTCCCAAGTAGCTGGGACTACAGGCGCCCGCCACCTCGCCCGGCTAATTTTTTGTATTTTTAGTAGAGACGGGGTTTCACCGTGTTAGCCAGGATGATCTCGATCTCCTGACCTCGTGATCCGCCCGTCTCGGCCTCCCAAAGTGCTGGGATTATAGGCTTGAGCCACCGCGCCCGGCCTGGGTTGGGTCTTGAAGCATGAGTAGGAGTTCACGGAGCTGAGAAGAATGGAAGAGCATTACACATCAGGGGAACAACCCACAGAAAGTCATGGAGGTATTACTGAAGGATGGTTCAGTATGGCATGTTTGTCCACATTTTACAGAGGAGGACGCTAAAGCTCAAGGCCTGCCTTGTCCAAGGTCACACAGCTATAAATGGCTTGATACTAGGAACTAGGTCTTTTGATTTTGGATCCTGAGCCCTTTCCCACTATCAGCTCTACAGTAGAGGTCAGTTTCTGAGAGGTAGAGTCTTACCTGCTAGGGTAGTGGTCTCTCTTGGGGTTGAAGGGAGGTCCAAAGGATGGGGCCTGCATGGAAGAGACTTTTTTTTTTTTTTGAGACAGTGTCTTGCTCTGTTGCCCAGGCTGGAGTGCAGTGGCACAATCTTGGCTCACTGCAAATTCTGCCTCCTGGGTTCAAGTGATTTCTGGCTAATTTTTGTATTTTTAGGAGAGACCATGTTGGCCAGGTTGGTCTTGAACTCCTGACCTCAAGTGATCCACCCACCTCAGCCTCCCAAAGTGCTAGGATTGCAGGCGTGAGCCACTGCACCTGGCCGCATGGAAGAGACTTTGACTGCAGCAGATTCCAAGCTCTCGAGCTCCCCAGCAGAGAGCCATCTCTTGGGGCAGCAGAGCAGAGCTGGGGAGATGGTTGGAGGTGCCAGACACAGAATGCTATGGCCTTCTCACCTAGGATTACCATGGCAACAGGAGCATCATAGAGGGCCTGCCACGGTGCCCTTCCAGGCCCTGCCTTAGCTGGGCAGGAAGAAGGGGACCCAGCTTGACTGGGGGCAGTGGGCAGGGGGCCCTGGAGTGAGTCAGCTAGGCCTGGATGCTGCCTCCAGGCTCTATGTGGGACACCTGCCAGCCCACACCCCTCTCTTGGGCCAGTCACAGAACAAACAGGGCAGAGGCCAAGAAAGAAAAGGAGGGGGCTTGGCATAGCTGGACAGGGGTGTTGGGGGACACTGCCAGTCCAGGGCCTGGAAGCCAGACAGACAACAGCACCTCCACCCTGAGCTCAGGAAGCCCTGATCCCTGAAGGGTGGAGTAGACTCAACATTCAAAGAGATGGACACATAAGCCCTGAGCACCACAGAAAGACGACAGGAACCAGGGAAGGCAGGAGAGGCTGGGATACACCTAGGTCCAACTTCATCAAACCCAGTCCTGCCCATGACAACGGAATAGCATGGAATAGACCAGAGCCGGACCAACTAGAGACACAAGGCTGCGAGGTCCCCCATGGACTCTGCCACGCTGAAGCTGGCCAGGTGAGGCACTGACCCTATCCGCCTTCCACCTACCCCCACCCCTCCAGCTCAGAACTGGGGCTCATGGCAGGTGAGTAGCAGAAAGGACATCATGGGTCAGGCTTCTCCTACACAACTCGACAGGACCTGGATGCTGTCAAATGTTCACACCCAGGGAGTAGCCTCAGTGTCTTCAGCTCGAATGGGCATGTTGAGTTTGACGTGCTGTGAAAGAATGGTAAGTTTCTCGTCCAGCTGCTCATTTTGCAGACAAAGAAACCGAGGTATAAAGAAGGCCTGAAGTCACAGTAGGCCGCCTGTCTAGGTGAGTGCAGCGTCTCTCCACTGCTCCAGGAGGCTCCTGCGGTTCACTTCCATGGTGAGCACTGAATGCTGACTGACCGTGCTTAGCGCTTCCGGTGGCCACTGTGAGAAGGCAAGAATAGTAGAAATAATCATTTCTCCACATCTTGACCACTTACTGGGTGTCAGGCAGTGCACTAAGCTGTCTTTAGAAATGTCATCTAATCATCAAAACAACCCCTGGGGAAGAGGAAGGGTCCTCCATCTGTCACAGTGGGTGGATGTGGGGGAGGACAGCACAAGGGCAGGCTGGATGAGGAGTAAGCCACATTGGCCACTATCTGTCAGGTCGATGGGTTGACGGCAGGCTGCCTTAGCTGCCTTTCCCTGCCTCAGATGCAGGCTAGCTGGGCTCCCACAGCTACAGCCTTCTCCACCCATGCTAGGGCTACCAGACTTAGCAAATAAAACTACAGGCCAGGCCAGGCGTGGTGGCTCATGCCTATAATCCCAGCACTTTGGGAGGCCGAGGTGGGTGAATCACCTGAGGTCAGGAATTCGAGACCAGCCTGGCCAACATGGAGAAATCCCATCTCTACTAAAAATACAAAAATAATTAGCCAGGCATGGTGGCACACGCCTGTAATCTCAGCTACTTGGGGAGGCTGAGGAAGGAGAATCACTTGAACCCAGGAGATGGAGGTTGCAGTGAGCCAAGATCACACCATTGTACTCCAGCCTGGGTAACGAGCGAAACTCCGTGTCAAAAACAAAAACAACTGCAGGACAGTTGGGCAAATACGAATTTCAGATACAAAAGTCAGTAATTTTTCGTTTAAATATGTCCTACATTATATAGGCTCCCAGGGGAGGGGCCTGGGAGCATCGTCCTTTTCTCTGTCGGCCCCTCTGCTTTGCTGATTTGCTTAGTCCATCCATTCCTTCCTGCTGCTGACTTCTACAACCCGGCTTCTCAATCTGAGGTCTGGGGCCCAGTTACATCATTTGGAAGCTTGTTACCAAAGTAGAATCCAGCCTGGTGCAGTGGCTCGCACATATATTCCCTACATTTTGGGAGGCTGAGGTCGAAAGATTGCCTGAGCCCAGGAGTTTGAGGCTACAGTGAGCTATGATCACACCAGCTCAGAACTGCCGTCCCGACTGGGTGACAGAGCAAGACCCTGTCTCAACAAAGGAAGGAAGGGAAGGAAGGAAAGGAAGGAAAGGAAGGGAAGGAAGGGAAGGAGGGAGGGAGGGCCCCATTCTGTACATCATCTTTTTTACTTTCTTGAGGAGGTACCTTGATGCAAAAAAGTTTTTAATTCATTTTGAAGGAGGGAGGGAGAGGAGGGGAGGAAGATTCATGCATACCTGCTTTATACAATTATAAGAGAGATTTAAGATTATTGTTTACACTTCAAAAGTACTAAATGCTTGTTATAAACAATTAGGAAACTACAGAGCAGTTTAAAACAAAACAAAACAAACCCCCAAACAAGGTTATCATTTTGATGTATTTCCTTCCAGTCTTTTTTTATAATTTTAATATTAAGTTGCAATCCATGTCCTGTAAAATTCACCTTTTCCACTTACATATGTAGTGTTTACATATTTATTTATGCTAAAGGCATCCTAGTAGGTGTGCAGTAGTATCTCATTGTGGTTTTGATTCGCATTTCCCAGATGGCAAACAGTGTTAAGCATCTTCTCATGTGGTTATTGGCTATTTGTTTATCCTCATTGGAGAAATGTCTACCCAAGTCTTTTGCCCATTT
Organism: Rhinopithecus roxellana; assembly: GCF_007565055.1. Classification (NCBI taxonomy): domain Eukaryota; kingdom Metazoa; phylum Chordata; class Mammalia; order Primates; family Cercopithecidae; genus Rhinopithecus; species Rhinopithecus roxellana. The sequence continues at coordinate 9,500,777 of NC_044563.1, read as the reverse complement.
TTTCAGTTGGATTGTTTGTCTTCTTGTTGTTGTTAGAATCATTTATATATTCTGGATACTAGATCATTATCAAATACGTGACTGACAAATATTTTCTACCATTCTGTAGGTCATCTTTTTTACGTTCTTGAGGAGGTTTCTTGTTGCATAAAGTTTTTAGTTCATTTTGAATTTTAAAAATTAAAATTTTAATTTTAATAAATTTTGACCCTGTCAAATCTAAGGTCATGAAGACTTACCCGTACGTTTTCTTCTAAAACTTTTATCACTTTAGTTCTTACATTTAGGCATTTGACCTATTTTGAGTTACTTTTTATATATCATTTGAGGTAAAGGTCCAACTTTCTTCTTTTGCATGTAGCTATCTAGGTGTCTATGTATATTTGTTGTAAAGCTTATTCTTTCTTATTGACTTGTCTTGGCATACATGTTGAAAATCAATTGATAATACGTATATGGGTTTATTTCTGGACTAGCACTTCTATTGAGCTATGTGTCACTTCAATATTGCATTGTTTTAATTATGTAGTTATGTAGAAATTTCAAAACCAGGAAGTGTAAGTTCTCCAACTTTGTTCTTTTTCTTTTTTTTTTTTTTTTTTTTTTTTTTTTTTTTTCTGAGACGGAGTCTCGCTCTGTCGCCCAGGCTGGAGTGCAGTGGCCGGATCTCAGCTCACTGCAAGCTCCGCCTCCCGGGTTCACGCCATTCTCCTGCCTCAGCCTCCCGAGTAGCTGGGACTACAGGCGCCCGCCAGGTCGCCCGGCTAGTTTTTTGTATTTTTAGTAGAGACGGGGTTTCACCATGTTAGCCAGGATGGTCTTGATCTCCTGACCTCGTGATCCGCCCGTCTCGGCCTCCCAAAGTGCTGGGATTACAGGCTTGAGCCACCGCGCCCGGCCTGTTCTTTTTCAAGATGGTTTTAGCTATTTGGGGTCCATGGCAATTCCATATGAATTTTAGGATCGCCTTGCCCATTTCTGCATAAAACGCAGTTGGAATTTTGATGGGGATTAGACTGAGTCTGTAGATCACTTAGTCACCTTTACAACATCAAGTCTTCCAATCCATGAACATCAGATGTCTTTTCATTTATTTAGGTCTTCTTTTGTTTCATTCACCACTGTTATAGGGTTTTCAGTGTACAAGTCTTGCATCTTCTTGGTTAAAAATATTCCTAAGTCTCTTATTCTTTTTGATAATAATAAAGTTCCATTTTGTAAATGGAATTATTTTCTTAATTTTATTTTCAGATTGTTTATTGCTAATGTATAGAAATACAGCTCATTTTTATATATTAATCCTGTATCTTGTAACTTTGCTTAATTTATTTACTAGCTGTAATAGTTTTTGTGTGGATTCTTTAGGGTTTATTACATATAAGATCATGTCATAATTTTCCAGGTGCAGTGGTTCATGCATGTCATCCCAGCATTTGGGGAGGCCAAGGAGGGAGGATTGTTTGAGCTCAGGTGTTTGTTGTTTGTTTGTTTTGAGATGGAGTTGCGCTCTTGTTGCCTAGGCTGGAGTGTTGTGGTACGATCACAGCTCACTGTAACCTCCACCTTCTGGTTTCAAGCGATTCTCCTGCCTCGGCATCCCAAATAGCTGAGATTACAGGTGCACGCCACCATACCTGGCTAATTTTTGTATTTTTAGTAAAGGCGGGGTTTTACCATGTTGGCCAGGCTGGTCTCGAACTTCTGACCTCAAGTGATCTGCCCTCCTAGGCCTCCCAAAGTGCTAAGATTATAGGCATGAGCCACCATGCCCAGCCTTTACATTGATTTTCATATGTTGAACTACCTTGCTTGCATTTCCATGATAAATCCCACATGGACATTACGTATAATCTTTTTAACATGTTGCTGGATTGGATTTGCTAGTATTTGATTGAGGATATTTGCATCTATATTCATAAGGGATATTGGTCTGTATATTTCTTTTCTTTTTCTTTTTCTTTTTTGAGATGGGGTCTTACTCTCCTGCCCAGGCTGGAGTGCAGTGGCGCAATCTCGGCTCACTGCAAGCTCCATCTCCCAGGTTCACGCCTTCTCCTGCCTCAGCTTCCTGAGTAGCTGGGACTACAGGTGCCCGCCACCACACCCAGCTAATTTGTTTGTATTTTTAGTAGAGACAGGGTTTCACCGTGTTAGCCAGGATTGTCTTGATCTCCTGACCTCGTGATCTTCCTGCCTTGGCCTTCCAAAGTGCTGGGATTACAGGCGTGAGCCACTATACCTGGCCTGGTCTGTATATTTCTTTCCTTGTAAGATATTGTCTGGCTTTAGTTTTAGGGTAATACTGGCATGAGAGAATGGGTTATGAAGTATATTCTTCTCTACTTTTTGGAAGAGTTTGAGGATTGGTGTTTATTCTTTATTTGCTCCTAATCGTTTCTCTATTGGAAGTTTTTTATTACTGATTCATTCTTGTGTTTGAGGTCTCTTCAGGTTTTCTGTTGCTTCTTGAGGAAGTTTTGGTTTCTAGGTATTTGTTCATTTATTCTAGGTTATCTAATTTGTTATCATACAAGTTTTCATAGTGTTTTTCTATAATTCTTTCTGTATCTGTAAGGTCGGTAGTTTTTCTTTTTAAAATGTTTTATTTATTTTATTATGTATTTATTTATTTGTAGAAACAGAATCTCACTTTATTACCCAGGCTGGAGTGCAGTTGTGTGATCATAGCTCACTGCCACCTTGAATTCCTAGGCTCAAGGGAGCCTCCCACCTCTGCCTCCCAAGTAGCTGGGATTACAGGCATGTGCCACAGTGCCTGGCTAATTTTTACAGATTTTTTTTTTTTTTTTGAGATGGAGTTTCGCTCTGTTACCCAGGCTGGAGTGCAGTGGTGCAATCTCGGCTCACTGCAACCTCCACCTCCCAGGTTCAAGCCATTCTCCCGCCTCAGCCTCCTGAGTAGCTGGGACTACATGCAAGTGCCACCATGCCCCGCTAATTTTTGTATTTTTAGTAGAGACAAGGTTTCACCATGTTGCCCAGGCTGGTCTCAAACCCCTGACAAGTGATCCGCCTGCCTCGTCCTCCGAAAGTGCTGGGATTATAGGCGTGAGCCACTGCGCCCAGCCTAATTTTTAAACTTTTTGTAGAGATAGGGTCTCACCATCTTGCCCAGGCTGGTCTCGAACTCCTGGGCTCAAGCAATCCTCTCACCTTGGCCTCCCAAAGTGTCAGGATTACAGGCATAACTACTATGCCTGGTCACATTTTTATTTTTAATTTTTATTCATTCATTTATGTATTTACTTTAGAGACAGCATCTTACTCTATCACCCAGGATGGAGAGAAGTGGTATGATCATAGCTCACTGCAACCTTGAACTCCTGGGCTCAAGGCAATCCTCCTGCCTCACCCTCCCCAGTAGCCAGGACTACAGGCATGAGATACCATGTCCAGCTAGTAGCCATTTTTCTACTTTCGTTCCTTACTCAACAAAGTAAGAAACAGGGCCTTACTCTGTTTCCCAGGCTGGAGTGCAGTGGCAAGATCATAGTTCACTGCAGCCTCGATCTCCTGGGCTCAAGTAATCCTATTGCCTCAGCCTCTCAAATAACTGGGACTACAGACATGTGCCACCACACCTGGCTAATTTTTTAATATTTTATTTTTAGCAGAGACAAAGTTTCCCTATGTTGTCCAAGCTGGTCTTGAACTCCTGAGCTCAAGCAATTCCCCAACCTTGGCCTCCAGAAGTGCTCAGATTACAGGCGTGAGCCATCCCAGCCTTATTCCTAACTTTAGTAATTTGAGTCTTCTTTTTTTTTTTTTTTTTTGGTCAGTCTAAAGTTTCGTCAATTTTCTTGATCTTTTTCTAAGAATCAACTTTTGTTTTCATTGATTCTTTCTGTTGTTTTTCTCTTTTCTATTTCATTGATCTCCACTCTAATTTTTATTCTTTCCTTCCTTTTGCTTGCTTTGGGTTTAGTTTATTCTACTTTTTCTAGTTCCTTAAATTGGAAGTTTAGGTTATTAATTGGAGATCTTTCTTCTCTTTGATGTAGGTTTTTACAGCTATAAATTTCCCTTTGAGTATTGCTTGTGCTGTATTCGGTAAGTTTCGGTATGCTGTATTTTCATTTTCATTCATCTCATCTAATTTCTCTTGTGATTTTTTTCTTTGATCCATGGGGCATTTGAGTGTGTTGCTTAATTCCCACATATTTGTGAATTTTTCACTTTTAATTCTGTTATTTCTAATTTCATTCCATTGTGATCAGAAAGATAATTCATATGAATTCAATCCTTTAAAATTTATTAAGACGTATTTTGTGGTCTAACATATGGTCTATCCTGGGGAATGTTTTATGTGTAGTTTGAGAAGAATGTATATTCTGCTATGATTGGGTAGAGTTGGCATTGTTCAAGTCTTCTATTTCCTTATCTAGTGTGTAGTTCTAGCCATTATTGAAAGTGAAGTATTGACGTTTCCAACTATTCTTTTTATTTTATTTTATTTATTTATTTATTTTTAACTTTTTTTTTTTTTTTTTTTTTTTTTTTTTTTTTTTTTGAGACAGAGTCTTGCTCTGTCACCAGGCTGGAGTGCAGTAGCATGATCTTGGCTCACCACAACCTCTGCCTAATGACTTGACAGAGATTTTCTTAAATACCTAGAACAATGATAAAAAAATCTTCCAGTCTTTTCTGATGGGCTCTGTATGTGTGTTGGCACATACCTTCAACTTTAAGCCAGGCAATTTACAGCTGTGCCTTAACCTTTGTCTTCTGCTTGCAGAGAGCCTGAAGATCAGGTAGAGGTGGGAATTTAGGACCCCTTCAGGTCTTTTCTGAGCATGCACCAGGCCTAGGCACACATGTGCACCTCTATTCCCTTGACTATGTAGGAGCTTTTCGAAGCCCCTTAGGGACTTTTGCAGTTTTATACTATACCATTTGCACTGACATCTGATCCTTTTCTTTTTTTTTTTTTTTTTTTTTTTTTTTTTTTTTTTTTTTTTTTTTTTGAGACGGAGTCTCGCTCTGTCGCCCAGGCTGGAGTGCAGTGGCCGGATCTCAGCTCACTGCAAGCTCCGCCTCCCGGGTTTACGCCATTCTCCTGCCTCAGCCTCCCAAGTAGCTGGGACTACAGGCACCCGCCAACTCGCCCGGCTAGTTTTTTGTATTTTTTAGTAGAGACGGGGTTTCGCCGTGTTAGCCAGGATGGTCTCGATCTCCTGACCTCGCGATCCACCCATCTCGGCCTCCCAAAGTGCTGGGATTACAGGCTTGAGCCACCGCGCCCGGCCCAGATTTGATCATTATACATTGTATGCTTGGGTCAAAAGGTCACATATACCCCACAAATATGTACAACTATAATGTAGCCATAAAAATTAAAAACAAATTTTTTTCTGTAAATTTTGTATATGTTCTTTTTCTTTAAAAATAGATTCTAAAAATTCATACGTTAACCTTTCAATATCATATATAGGAGACCACTACCTGGAGTCTCGTAGCATCTAGCTCTGTTGTGTGTTGTTTCTGGTGATTCTTATTCACAGTGGCTAGCATCTTTATGTGCTGGTGATCTCTGTGAACTCACTGCTTGAATCCTTCATATCTAAATTTGGACACATTCCTCCAAAGAGGAGTTGAATCCGCTTCTGCCTGGACCCGGGGGTGTCACCAACATGAAACACTTCAGCCCTCTTTGAGGGTCCTAGCTCCATGTATTTTGAGGGTCCTAGCTCCACAAAGTTTCAGGGTCTACCTCCATGTATTTTGAGGGTCCTAGCTCCATGTATTTTGAGGATCCTAGCTCCATGTATTTGGAGGGTCTTAGCTCCATGTATTTGGGGGGTTAACTTAGCTCCATGTATTTGGGGGGTCTTAGCTCCATGTATTTGGAGGGTCTTAGCTCCATGTATTTGGAGGGTCTAGCTCCATGTATTGTGAGGGTCTTAGCTCCATGTATTTGGAGGGTCTTTCTTAGCTCTATGCATTTTGAGGGTCCTAGCTCCATGCATTTTGAGGGTCCTAGCGCCATGTAGATGCCCAACATTCATCTCCCCAACCTCTCTCCTAGCCAAGCTCCCAGCTTTGGATGTACTTTCCTTTGTGGGCAAGGAAGTGGCTTTGGCAGACAAGGCCTAGAGCTTGATAGACAACACGTCCTCAAAGAATTATAGCCTCTTTTTCTAGAATTTTTTTTTTTTTTTTTTTTCTGTAGCAGGAAGGTTCCTCTCTGCTCTAAGTCCACCACATCACTAGGAGCAGAGATTCTCCAACCAATTCCACACTTATCCGTAGGAGCCATCTTTTTGATACGTAAATCCGTTCACATCACACTCCTGTGTAAATCCTTCAATGCCTCCTCTTTGTCTTTATGTATAAAGTTTGAACTCCTTACCTAGCATACTGTATTAGTTCATTCTCGCACTGCTCTAAGAACTACTCAAGGCTCGATGACTTATAAAGAAAAGAGGTTTAATTGGTTCACAGTTCTGCAGGCTGTACAGGAGACGTGGCTGGAGAGGCCTCAGGAAACACGATCATGACTGAAGGTGCAGGGGAAGCAGGCACCTCTTACATGGCCAGAGCAGGTGGAAAAGAGCAAAGGGGGAGGTGCTACAGACTTTTAAACAACCAGATCTCAGTTAGGCGCGGTGGCTCATGCCTGTAATCCCAGCACTTTGGGAAGCCGAGTCAGGAGGATCACGAGGTCAGGAGATCGAGACCATGCTGGCTAACACGGTGAAACCCCATCTCTACTAAAAATAGAAAAAAAAAAAAATTAGCTGGGCGTGGTGGCAGACGCCTGTAGTCCCAGCTACTTGGGAAGCTGAAGCAGGAGAATGGCGTGAACCCAGGAGGCGGAGGTTGCCGTGAGCTGAGATCGCACCACTGCACTCCAGCCCAGGAGACAGTGTGAGATTCTGTCTCAAAAAAAAAAAAAAAAAAAAAAAAACAGATCTCATGAGAACTCACTTACTATCACAAGAACAGCAGCGGGGAAATACATCAATACATTACCATGATCCAATCACCTCCCACCAGGCCCCTCCTTCAACACTGGAAATTACAATTCGACATGAGATTTGGGCAGGGAGGCAGAGCCAAACCATACCACATACAAAGCCCCACATGATCTAGCCCCTGACTCTTTTGCCAGCCCCAACTCTTTCAATGGTCTCCCTTTCCACTCCCAAATGCCTGCCTCAGGACAGTTTTCCAGACTCCTAACCCTAAGTCTAGGTTAGGAGTTCCTGGATATGCTCCCAGACAACTTTGCACTTCCCCTATCCTTGTACCTGAACTGTGGTCCTGTGTGTTAGTCTGTTGTGCATTGTTATAGGGAATACCAGACACTGGGCAATTTGTATAGAAAAGAGGTTTCTCTGGCTCGCAGTTCTGCAGACTGTATGGGAAGCATGGCACCAGCATCTGCTTCTGATGAGGGCCTCAGAAAGCTTCCATTCATGGTGGAAGGTTAAGGCGGGGCATGCATGTCACATGGTAAGAGAGAGAAAAAGAGAGAGATGGGGGGAGGTCCCAGACTCTCTTTAAGAATCAGATCTGGCTGGGTGCGGTGGCTCATGCCAGTAGTCCTAGCACTTTGGGAGGCCGAGGCGGGTGGATCACCTGAGGTCAGGAGTTCGAGAGCAGCCTTGCCAACATGCTGAAACCCCATCACTACTAAAAATACAAAAGTTAGCTGGGCATGGTGCCTGTAATCCCAGCTACTCAGGAAGCTGAGGCAGGAGAATCGCTTGAACCTGGGAGGTGGAGGTTGCAGTGAGCCAAGATCATGGCATTGCATGGGCCTAGTACCAGGCAAGAAAGAGTGATGAAATAAAAGTTTTCTGTATCCCGGCCAGGTGTGGCTCACATCTACAATCCCAGCACTTTGGGAGGCCATGGTGGGCAGATCACAGGGTCAGGAGTTCGAGACCAGCCTGGCCAACTTGGTGAAACCCCCATCTCTACTAAAAATACAAAATTTAGCCAGGCATGGTGGCGCACACCTTTAATCCCAGCTCCTCTGCAGGCTGAGGCAGGAGAATCACTTGAACTCGGGAGGCAGAAGTTGCAGTGAGCTGAGATCACGCCACTACACTCCAGCCTGGGCGACAGACTGAGACTCCATTTCAAAAAAAGAATCAGATCCTGCAGCAACTTATTACCACAGAGAGGGCACCAAGTCATTCATGAGGGAACCAAGCCCCCGTGACTCTCACACCTCCCATAAGGCCCACCTCCAACACTGGGGATCATATTTCAATGTGAAATTTGGAGGGACAAATACCCAAACCATATCATGCTGTCATTAGATGTCTGAATCCCCCTCTACGCATAATCCCCTCCTAAGCTGTACACTTCATGAGTGCAGAAACATTGTCCGTCTGGCTCACTAATGCGCCATCAGCACTTGGCGTGTGTGTTCTTAGATATCTGATGAATGAGCGAACACCTCCACTGAGCTCCCAGTGTTTTTCTTATAGATTTTTGCAAATTCTTTATATGTTAAAGATATTAACGTGTTGCCATTGCCTGGGAACATTTTCCCCAAGTTATTTGCCTTTTTTTTTTTTTTTTTTTTTTTTTTTTTGAGATGGAGTCTCGCTCTGTCGCCCAGGCTAGAGTGCAGTGGCCAGATCTCAGCTCACTGCAAGCTCCGCCTCCCGGGTTTACACCATTCTCCTGCCTCAGCCTCCCGAGTAGCTGGGACTACAGGCGCCTGCCACCTCGCCCGGCTAGTTTTTTGTAATTTTTTTAGTAGAGATGGGGTTTCACCATGTTCGCCAGGATGGTCTCGATCTCCTGACCTCGTGATCCGCCCGTCTCGGCCTCCCAAAGTGCTGGGATTACAGGCTTGAGCCACCGCGCCTGGCCCGTTATTTGCCTTTTAATTTCGGCTTTTTTTTTTTTTTTTTTTTTTTTTTTTTTTTTTTGGCAGTGAGGAGCATAAAGAAGCTTCACATTTGAATGCGGACGGATCTATTGATCTTTTTCTGTTAAGATCTCTCCAAAATGTTTCCAAGTTTAGAAAGTCTCTCCTTTACTAGATGTGTAAGAAGTGTTCACTTCTATTTTTTCTGCACACGGTTGTCCATTTAATCTTCCCAAAGCAGGGCTTTGATCATTTCTCTCCCCTGCTCAAAAATGTTTAACCATCCCCTTGGAGCCTTTAGAATAAAGTCCAAATTCTTTAACTCTCCTCCAATGCTTTTCAGGATTTAATCTGAGGCTGCCTTTCCAGACTTTTTTTTCCTGTTCCCCAAATGAGCCTGAGCTCCTGGCAAAGTGAAGGGTGTTCCTCTCTGTCTGTGTTCTGCCTTTCCACCTCCAGGCCCTTGTACCTGTTGGTCCCTCTGCAGGGAATGCCCATCCTTCAGTTCTATATGGATTTTTATTTTTTTTTTGAGACACGGTCTTGCTCTGTTGCCCAGGCTGGAGTGCAGTGGCATGATCTTGGCTCACTGCAGCCTCCACCTCCTGGGTTCAAGCAATTCTCCTGCCTCAGCCTCCCGAGTAGCTGCCTGGCTAATTTGTGTATTTTCAGTAGAGACAGGGTTTTTACCATGTTGGCCAGGCTGGTCTTGAATGGCTGACCTCAAGTGATCTGCCCACCTCAGCCTCCCAAAGTGCTGGGAATTACAGGTGTGAACCACGGCACCCGGCTCTATATGGATATTTAAATCCTATTTATTCTTCAATCCCTACTTTCTTTAAAAAGCCTCACCTTACCCTTCCTTCCTCCTGAGGCAGTGAGTGGTGGAGGGATAGGAAAACAAGCTTTGGAGTCAGACAAACCTGGGTTAAAATCCGAGTTCCTTTACTTGTTAGCCATTGGCCAAATCCTTTAACCTTTCCAAATCTCAGTTTCCTCATCTTTAAAATGGGAACAGAAAGCAATGAAGGACCACCGAGGACCGTGGGGCCGCTGCGAGGATGAACGGAGTCTGAGATTGCACGGAAAGATCCTAGCACAGTCTCCAGTTCACCCCACATTCTGCCACCTTGGAAGGGAGTCATCAGCTTTCTGGGGGTCACACCCTCCTCCACTAGTCATGTTTCCCCCCAAGGTTTCTGGTGGATTATCTGTTCTCTAATAATTCCAGGAGGTGGCTGAGCTTTCCTTCGGAGGAGCTGAGAGTGGGCGAACAGGTTTCATCTCTAGGAATTCAGCTCAGGCCCCAGGCACCTTGGTCGGACTCCCACACCCATCTGGGCCCAAAGGAATCCCCTCCTTCCTTCCTTCCTTCTTCATTTGAGGTCAGTTTCATTACCGGGAAATGCTGACATTTCCAAAGGGATTCACCAGCATCTCCCGCCCCTCACCATCAGCACCCCACAATATGATAAGTCAAGTGGAACAAAGATAATCCTCCCAGGTTTAAGGTGGGTAAACTGAGGCTCAAACTAGCTTCCTTATATTTGTGGGTAGAACTTGTGGGTCTTTGCAGCCAGAGAAGGGATTCGTTTTGCCTGAGGGGCCTGGGCAACTGTGGTGGAGAACTGGGGGAGCTCTGGCCCCAGAACAGGAGATGGACCAGGAATCCTGTCTCTCAGGGCCTCTGCCTTGTCCTCAAGTAGGTTAATGCCAGTCTCTCAGAGGCTGGCCTGGAGCTCAGTGTCTGTGCTTGCTTTGTGAACTGACTTTGTGAGTAGATTATTTTGCCTGCGTCATTTGGGAAAGAAGCAAAGATGAAGAATCACTGGCTGGGGCTTTATCTCTGGGGCTGAGAGTGAGGATGGAGACTTCCTGGACAGTGAAAACAGCAAGTTTAGCTTCAGGAGGCCTGGCTGCCAGCCCAGCTCTTTACCCAGCATGCTGTGCCACCTGGGACAAGTGCCTGCCCTCTCTGGACCCCAACTGCCCTCCCTATAAAATGGAGATGGTGGTCGAAGGAGGTCTGTTGTGAATCTTAGTGTTCTCAAAGTGCTGTCCTGGGCTGAGCCCCTCCCTGAGCCCAGACTGTCCTTGGGGCCTGGCTTCACCAGATTGGCCTGACCAAAGCTGCGACCCCATTCAGCCGCCTCCACGCCCTCTGTCCTGCCCTTCCCTAAGGGGCCTGGGTCTGGTCTTGGGCAGGCCTAGGGAGAGAGCAGGGAGCCTCCAGGCCCGAGTTTGACCTCCTGAGTCGCCTCCCCTCTCCCTGGAGCCAGAGCCAGCGTCCTCTTTCCCTCCTGCCTGAAATCTGAGCTCAGGGATCCAGGGAGGACTTTGGCTGCAAAACATTCCATCCCGCTGTCCAAACACTCTGCACAGCTGGCGGAGGGAGGGGCAGCCAGAACCAGCTTTCGGGAGCCCTGGGGCTGTTGTGTTCATGGAAATGGGGGAACCCTCACTCTGAGGACCAGCACTGGCTGACCTGAGGAGGTTCACAGGGTCAAGGAAGGGCCCACCTGCACACATGTTCCTGGGGCTTACTGCAGCGCCCAGCCCTGCAGGGGAAAATCCAGTTGCTTCAAAGTCTGCCAAGCCAGGTGTGCGTGGCTGCCTCGAGCCTGCCAGCGGGGAGGTGTCTGGGCCGCAGGCAAGCGGATGGTGGCCTTGTGAGCCTCCCCTCGTGACTGAGCTCTATGCAGAGGCAGGGGAAGGGCAGGCAGGAATGACGCTGAGATAGCAAGCAGGGGAGGTGACTTCAGGCAGCAGCTTTTACTGACAAGATGTCCCAGACTCGGCTGCTTCTTGCTGTGACTCACCAGTGACCCTGGATGAGTCTCTGAGCCTCAGTTTCCTCATCTGCAAGAAGAGAGGATCGGGCCTTTTCTGGCTCTGCCTTTTTTGTAAGAAGTTACAGCCAAAGACAAGATCCTCACAGCTTCCCATCCAGTCCAAGCTGTGTCTAAATGTCCAAAAACATAACAGGTTTTTCCATACAGTCTACAGCAACTCTGACTCAGTTTCCCCTCTCCCCCCAACAAGAGGCTGGTGGGGCCTTGGCAGGGAGGGAACAACTCCCACCTACATTGCCACCAGTCAGGCCAAGCCCCTTCCCCTCCTGCCTTGTTGGGGTGATGGGGAGATCCCCCCCTTCACACATCCTGTTTTCCATTAATTGTTTCCAGGTGGGCCCAGAGGTTGCCCAGCAGAGGAAGGTGGGGACACAGAGGAATTGAGCAGGGGGATCAGAGAGGAGCAAAAACAGGAAGGGGGTGGGAGCAGGCCATGGAAAATTCATTGCCAGGAAAGGGAGGCCAGCATCTGGTTTGCATTAGGCTGAGAGAGCTTCGAAGCCCAAAGCCCAAGTGGGAGATACTGTTATCCGCTGGGCGGGGCGGGGCGGGGTGTGAGGAACTGGCAGCTTCTCCCCAGCAGGGACTCAGAGGCTACCCAGAAAGAAGAGGGAAGTCCAGGGAGAAGGGAATAGGGAACACTTCTTTCAGTCCACACTGTGGCAGACACTTCACAAATGTTATCTTCTTCTTTTTTTTTTTTTTTTTGAGACGGAGTTTTGCTCTTGTTGCCCAGGCTGGAGTGCAATGGCAGGCCAAGTGGGTTCAAGCAATTCTTCTGCCTCAGCCTCCCCAGAAGCTGGGATTACAGGCATGCGCCACCATGCCCAGCTAATTTTGTATTTTTAGTAGAGACAGGGTTTCTCCATGTTGGTCAGGCAGGCTGGTCTCAAACTCCCAACCTCAGATGATCCACCCGCCTTGGCCTCCTAGAGTGCTGGGATTACAGGCACGAGCCAACACCCCTGGCTGTCTTCTTTTTTTAAACTTTTTTTTTTTTTTTGAGACGGAGTCTCACTGTCGCCCAGGCTGGAGTGCAGTGGTGAGATCTTGGCTCACTGCAAGCTCTGCCTCCCAGGTTCATGCCATTCTCCTGCCTCAGCCTCCCAAGTAGCTGGGACTGCAGGTGCCCTCCACCACACCCAGCTAATATTTTGTGTTTTTAGTAGAGACGAGTTTTTTTTGTTTGTTTGTTTTTAATAATAGAGATGAGGTCTCGGTTTGTTGCCTAGGCTGGTCTTGAACTCCTGGGCTCAAGCGATCCTCCCACCTCGGCCTCCCAAAGTGCTGGGATTACAGGCGTGAGCCACTGCACCTGGCCACAAATGTTATCTGCTTTAATACTCACTACTTCACAGGGGAGAACTGTTCCCATTTTATATAGATGAGGAAACTGAGTCCCAGAGAGGTTAAGTGACTTGCCTGAGGCCACACAGCCAGCGAGTGGCAGAACTAGGATGAGAATTCGGGTCAAATGAAGACACGGTGGCACATTCACACCATCCCACAGATGGATGGGGTCTGTGTACCAGGCAAGGGGACACTGAGAAGGGTGACGAGGATGGCCCAGCCTCTGCCCAGAGGGCCACTCAGTTCTTGCGGGAGTGTCCAACAGTTCCATGGGGTGTTTGTCATGATGCAGGGCTAACCATGTGTCTGAGGGCTCTGGTGTCTGCCGAGGAAAAAAGTAACCCACAGGGGAGGGCTTCCTAGAGGAGGGGGTATGAACAAAAGAGAAACTTACCAGCAGAGGCAGGATGCAGTGGAGATTGCAGACAGGTGGGATAGTATGTGGAAAGAAGAGGAATGGGCACATCTGGGCAGTGGCAACTGGCCTGGTGTGCTTTGGAGGGTGAGAATCCATTTCATAGTTGGAGAAACTGAGGCACAGAGAGGCTAACGTGCTCAAAGGCACACCGTCTGACAGTGGGATTGAATCCAGCCTGTCTGACCCCAGGCCTGTGTTCCCAGCTGCTACCACAGAGTTGTTCCTGGGTGGTGGTGGTGAAAAGTTTTAAGGGTAGTGAGACCCCGTCTCTCCAAACAAAAAAAAAAAATTTAAAAATTAGCCAGGCATGGTGACACATGCCTGGAGTCCCAGCTGCTCAGGAGGGTGAGGTGGGAGGATGGCTTGAGCCAGGGAGTTTGAGGCTGCCTTCCAGCTTGGGTGACAGAGTGAGACCCTGCCTTGAAAAATTAAAAAAAAAAAAAAAAAAAAAGACAAAACTAGAAATCTCAAATCTAAGAAAAAGAATTTAAAAATAAAAAAATAACAGTTTTGTTTGTTTGTTTGTTTTGTTTTTTGAGACGGAGTTTTGCTCTTGTTGCCTAGGCTGGAATGCAATGGTGCGATCTCGGCTAACCGCAACCTCCGCCTCCCAGGTTCAAGCAATTCTTCTGCCTCAGGCTCCCGAGTAGCTGGGATTACAGGCATGCGCCACCATGCCTGGTTAATTTTGTATTTTTAGTAGAGACGGGGTTTCACCATGTTGGTCAGGCTGGTCTTGAACTGCTGACTTCAGGTGATCTGCCCGCCTCGGCCTCCCAAAGTGCTGGGATTACAGGCGTGAGTCTCCGTGCCCGGCCAATAACAAAGTTTTAAGGGGATATTCAGGCTTGTGGTCACAGGCAGTAGGGCCTATCTAGGGCTCCACAGGCAGCTATGACAGCTATGACAGGGTCAAGGCTGGACAGGCACTTTCCAACGCCCCAGCCTGTGTGGCAAGGGGACAAGCAGACCATGTGGGAGCCTGGCTGAAACAAGGGGCCTCGTCTTGAGGTGTCTCATCTCCCCTGGCCCAGAGCCCAGGAAGGAGGGCCCAGTGTCTTCTGCTGCCTGAGGAGCCACAGGAGTTAATAATTACGGGGTTGAAGGAGATAGCGGCTGTCTTGGGAGGTGGTGCCTCCCTCCCAGGCTGCTGCTCTGGGGAGATAGCAAAGGTTAGTATGAGGCTCAGCCTAGTGGGGGGAAGAAGGCTCCTGCTACCTCCCTTCCCAGCACCCTCCAGAGGGACCCTCAGTCTGGCCTTCCAAGCATGGACTCTTCTGAGGAGCACACCAGGTGCCCCGCCCGAGGGACATGCCCCGTGTTCCTGGCCATGAGTGCAGGGACTGTCCGCTACGCCCCATTAGGCCTGTGCCCTGCACTTGAGGGGAACTTGAGAGAAGAGCCCTGGGGCACAGACAGGTGAGCTCAGGACCTGCGGCATGGAGGGGAGGGGAATCTTGGCAAGCTTCAGGGCAGCTGGTATGAGAAGCTGGGCTCAGAGAGTCCTAGGGAATGGCTCTGACTGTCTTGTCCAATTTGGTGGCTGTAGAGAGGTGGAGACTGAAGCTCAGATAGGGCAAGACACTCGTCCTGGGTCACACAGTGAGCTGAGGACAGACCTGTAAGTCCAAGATCAGGGCCTGGGTCATCCAGGCTGACTGTCTCCTACTCCTCAGCTGCCTTCAGCCAAGGGTCTGTGGTCAAGGCTGTCAGGCTTGGGATGTAGCAGGCAGAGGGGGATAGAGGGAGGGAGGCTGAGGAGGGCAGTGGCTTGTGGGCAGAGGACACAACTTTTTTTTTTTTGACATGGAGTTTCGCTCTTGTTGCCCAGGCTGGAGTGCAATGACGCGATCTCGGCTCACAGCAACCTCTGCCTCCTGGGTTCAAGAGATTCTCCTGCCTCAGCCTCCTGAGCAGCTGGGATTACAGGCATGTACCACCACGCCCAGCTAATTTTGTATTTTTTAATAGAGACAGGGTTTCTCCATGTTGGTTAGGCTGGTCTCGAACTCCCGACCTCAGGTGATCCGCCTGCCCTGGCCTCCCAAAGTGCTGGGATTACAGACGTGAGTCACTGCGCCTGGCCTGGACACAACTTTTATTTCTCCCTTCCCTACCACTGGCCAGACACCGATAGCCTGTGCTCAGGAACTTCTTGCTGCCTGACTGCACACAGCTGCAGCTGCCAGTGAGCTTCTAGTTTCTGGATGGTCTTTTTGGAAAACTGGTGTAAGAGGACTCAGCCCCACTGCTCCTGGCTGTGTGATATCTGGCAAGTTCCTTAACTTCTCTGAGCCCGTCCTTTTCGGCTGAGGAGCAAGTTCAGCTGAGCAGTAGGGTCCTCCCTACTGGGGGAGGCAGTGAGGCCTAGGAGTCCATGGTAGCAGGAAGCATGGATGACAGGCTATTTTTGGTTAGAAATTGAGTGTCAATGCTTTCCGAGTGGTGACCACACACTTGTCCTTCAAGACCTTGCTCAAGGGCCTCCCTGGTCCACCAGCTGTCCCAGGCTGAGGACTCTTCCTCCAGGGACACAGCCCTGAGCTGACGCCTCCTCCACCCCCTTTATCTCCCACTGGTCTGGGTTGCCATGACTTATCTCCTCCCGGTGCTTGTGAAGACTTGGAGGGCAAGGGCCCTGTGCTGGGTTCCTTTTGTGTCATTTTCTCCTCCTTCTCTAAATAGTGAACAAAACAAGGGCCAGGAAGACAACAGTTGCTCAAGACCTACTGATGAGGGATTCAAGCCAGCAAACACATGTGGACATCTGCTTTGGGTGGGCCAGACCCCGAGCTGGGCTGGGGGCAGGGTGAGGGAACACAGCTCCAAGAAAGAGAGAATCCCTGCCCTCTGGAAGCCATGGCCATGGAAACAACTGCCCTGCTGCGTGATGGCTATGGGACGCCTGGGCTGAATGATTCTAGAGAGTTGGAAGGGATGCTATGGAGAACTGCCTAGGTTGTTCACTGCACAAAGTGCTGGCCAAGGGAGCAAGCAAGGCATAGAATCCAGCCTCGCCTCCACTCTCCAGATTCCGTACCTTGGTGTGCACTATGCCCAGTGGGGAAAGAGCATTGTTGTCTATTTGTACCCTGGACATGGAGGTCTTAGAGAATACCTCCCTCATCCTCCATCCTCCATCGTGGAGCCCCAGGAGGGCAGAGTCTATGTCTGTACAGTTTCCTTTTGGGTCACCAGCCCTTGCGTGGCCCATAGTCTGTGCTCAGATGGAGTGGCTGAATGTATGAATGAGTTGAATGAATGAATAAAATGTGTCCTCAAATGAAGATCTGACTAACTTGAGCCTGGGGCCTGAGTCAGTGGGCCTGGAGGGGTTCAGCACTAGGACCTCTGGTAGCACCTAGAAGGCGAAGTACCTCCCCCCAAGCTCCCAGTCCTTCCCCCGACAGGGAAGGTGGGAGCCATGGTTCCTGGTGGGAGAGAAGAGGGGTTCTGCTCTTACTGGTCCAGTCCCAGGCTGAAGTTGAGACCAATGATCAGGACTCAGAATGGGTGGGACAGAGGAACTGAGGGACAGGTAGACCAGTGGTCTGGGATTCAGGGAAAGGTTTCACGGAGGATGTGGAAGCAGACAGGTGTGTGTATGTGTGTGTGCTGGTGGGGGTGGGGTGGGGAATACTATCCAGAGGGCAGATGGTGGGTAAAGGCAGGGATGGGCACAGTGTGTTAAGAGGCAGGAGGCTGGGTGAGGAGAGTTGGACCAGAAGTGGAAACTACTTCGGGATAAAACTCGGAGAGTAGGACTCAGAAAACTTGTTTCGGGTTTGTCCCCTCCCCTTCCCAGCAGGCAGGATGTTGCACAGGGACAGGCACTAAGCAGATAGACTAGGGAAGGAGTGCCGGGTGAGGATCGGGGAGGGTGTCTGCCGGCCTTAAGTGACCATCTGTGTGAGAATCCAAGAGCTGAGAGCCCGGGAGCCATTGTAGGTCCTTGAGCAGGGGTGGCTCAAAGTGGGTGGTGCAGAGGGCGATTGGAGAGGAGGAGTCAGCTAGGGAGTCTGAGCGCGGCGCGGGCCGCGGGATGTTGGGTTCCGGGCTCCTTCCCTGCGCCGCGGTCTCCGTGTCCCGGCGCGGCGGGCCGGGTGGGGCCGGGCCCTGGGAGCGCGCGCCCGATCCCAGCGTCGGGCCGGCGGAGGGGCGGGGCCGGGCACGTGTCCTCGGGCCGCCCCGCTCCGCCACGTGACCCGCCCGGGGCAGGGTTGGTGCTGGGCTGGGGGCCGCGAACCCAGGCAGCTGAGACCTACTGACCGGCCGCGGGCTGGGCTGACAGGCAGTGGGGCGGCTCGGCCCCGGGAGGAGTCGGCGGCGGGCGGGGACGCGGCGCGGGGAGGACGCGGCGGCGGCGCTGGGAACAGACGCCCGGGCGCCCCGAGGCGCCGGGATGTGGAGCGGGTAGGTCCGCGCGCGCTCGCGGTCCCGCGCCGGGTCTGGGCCGCGGCCGCCTCGCGGGACGGGATGATTGGGGGGGTTCCCCGCCGGATCTGCGCCGCCACCCGGAGGTGCTGTGCGCCCCCGCCCTGCCTGCAGGCGAGCAGACTTGCAGCCGAGAGACTCCGGGGGAGGGGTCGGGAGTCTCTCTCGGGGTGCAGGATGCGAAGGGTGGGCAGCCGACCGTCCCGGGGTGACAGTGTCAACTCCTCCTAGATCATCAGGAGCGCAAGTGAGAAGAGTCGGGGTATGGGGAAGAGTGTGCACGACTCTGGGGCATGCACCTAGAAGAGAGACCCCCAGTCCACCCTGCCAACCCGTCCCTCAACCCCCTCGGCTGGATGAACTCTTGGAAAGCAGTGTAGCTGGGAAAGAGGGGCTGGGTCTCTGCCAGGGTGGCTCCCAAGTTGAGGGCAGAACCTCCTTGTGGGGCTCCCGAAGTACAGAGGCTCTCAGAGGTGTGGAGTGGGATCCCCCTGCAGCCTGGAGTGGGGTAGCACAGATTCCGGGTCCTGGATTAGTGGCCCCAGTGGCTATGTCTGTTCAGGCCATTGGTTCTCTGGGGCAGTGGCAGTTCCTGGCCCATCTGATGTGGCACCCCTGCCCTGTATGTGCAGAAAGGTTGTGTTTTTGTTGAGTTTGGCAAACACTTCCCAATGGCCTGGAAAGACCAGGTCCTGGAGGAAATGTGACCCGAATGGGTGACAGGTTGTATTCCTGTGCCCCCTGGGTCAGATGAGTGGTCCCAGGAGAGAGCTACTGCCCAGCTACAGCTGGGGAGTGAGCGAAGCCCCCCCTCGAAAGGCAGGCAGGATCCACTTCACTCCATGGCACCTAGCAAAGGTTGAGCTGCTATGCTAGGGGAGAGATGGCCTTTCATCCCCAGCAGGGGTTGCAGAAGAGAGTGGGCTCCTGGTAGGGGTGAGGTGTGGAGAGGCTTGGGACCTTTTTTTTTTTTTTTTTGAGACAGGGGCTTTCTCTGTCACCTAGGCTGGAGTGCAGTGGCGAGATCTCAGCTCACTGCAACCTCCGCCGCCCGAGTACAAGCAATTCACCTGTCTCAGCCTCCCGAGTAGCTGGGACTACAGGCGCACGCCACCACACCCGGCTAATTTTTGTATTTTTAGTAGAGACAGGGTTTCATAATATTGATCGGGCTGGTCTCGAACTCCTGACCTCAGGTGATCCACCCGCCTCAGCCTCCCAAAGTGCTAGAATTACAGGCTTTCACCACCACGCCCTGCCCTAAGGCTTGAGACTCTTAAAGGGAGAGAGTTGAAGGCTACCAGTGTATTTGTTGGCACTGTGCTGGGAGGAAGGAGGCTGGCTTAGGAGAAAGTGCTTGACATGGGTTTGTGATACCTGGAGAGGTTAGGGCAGTCCTGCCTGGGGTGAATTGTGTTTGGGGAGTAGCTTCCACTGCAGGAAGCCTGTGTCTTGTGCCGGGTGGACTCAGGCAACACAGCCACTGAGTTAGTTGCTGTGTGACCTTGAGAATGTGGACTTCCTTCTCTGGGCCTCTAGGTAAAATAAGTGGTTTCTGGGGGTGGGAATGATCTCAGGTCAGAGAATGTCCTTCCCTGGAGGCATCCAGGCCAAGGCCAGACACAGCTGAGAGGCACGAGTAGATGGATGGTTGCTTCGAGGAGAGTCAGAGAGCCTTAAATCCTGGGCAAGGACCCCTCCCCACCATCCCGCCCCCCTGCCATATTCCCAGCACCAGTCTGGATGAGCCAGCTGCCAGGCTGACCCCCACAAAATCCTAATGTGGCTCACTTCCTGCATGCACCCCTGCACCCCCGGGGGCCTAGCTGGGTGCTGAGCTCGTATCATAATAGGTGCTTCATAAATGCAGATGGAAAGGATGGGGGGCAGTGAGGAGCTGGGGGCAGGGGTGAGGCAGAGCTTGGGGGTTACCCTGAGCTCTGTATTTCAATGGCCCCCTATTTGGGTGTGGAAACAGGAATTTAGAGTCAGGGGCCAAGCCGCCAGCCCCCACTGGGTGCTTGGTGTCCTAGGAGCTCACCCAGACTCCAGCAGCAGTTGGGAGGGGTCCTGTTCAGAGTCATGCTTGCCAGGTGACTGACCAAGCTGATGACAGCTCTGGCAGGTGTATATTGGGAACTGCTGATCCTAGAATAGGAGGAGCTGGGATTAAGAGTCGGTGACCTGGGCGGGGTCAGTGATGTTTCTGGGCTTGGTTTCCTCACCTGTGAGATGAACTGAGCTCTGTCTCTTGGTAGCTGTGCTTTGTTAATGGCCAGGTCCTCGTCATGGTCTCAGCCCTGGGCTGCTCTTCCGGGGTGGGCGGCAGTGGCTGGACTCTGCAGCAGCCTGGGTGAGTTCTCTTCCTTGAGACTCCTGAGCCTGGGCCCTGAACTCCAAACCCAGAGGCAGCTCCAGTCTGACTTTAGGTGCTCCCCAAACTGGGCTGCTCCCCTTCCAATTCCCCACAGTCTCACACATTCATAGTTTTGGGTGCCAAGCCTGCTCCAAGGTGACGAGGTGAGGACAGCGTCTTGAGTACTTCTGTATCTAACACAGTGCTGGGCACTTGGGACTTGGCCAACGGAAGCCAGCGTTTGAGTTCCCACATGACACTGTTGCAGCACCCCCCCACCCCGGTCTCAGTTTCCCCAGAGACAGGGCTCATCATGCCTATGGCTACAGCGGGCCAGACATTGATGGGCGGCTCAGGAATGAGATGAGGCCACTCCAACCTCCCAGGGCTTGGGGAGCATGTTTATGTGGCAGGCAGAGCTGCAGGGGCCATCAACTGGCTGTGTGATCCTGAGCAAGTCACTTCCCTGCCCTGGGCCTTGGCTAGTCTAAGGGCATGGATCTGTGAGCTCCTGCCTGTAAGGCCTAAGTCACAGGGGACTAGAGGCCATGAGACAGAGTCTGAAGTATGGCCCGAGAGCTCCAGGGTCAGACACGCAGGCCTCTTCATTGGGAAGGGGTTGTATAACCCTCACTGTTGCTGCTCCCTGGAAGCCCTCCATGATCTAACTGCCTGCCCTACCCCTCAACAGGTGGAGATCTTTCCTGCTGTTCCGTAATCAGGACCTGGGTGTCGGGGGCAGACATCCTCATTAGAATCCTGCTTGTCCTAGACCCTCCGAGGTCTGCACAGGATTTATGCCCAATAGGTCTTGGGAAATGAGGTAGCAGGAGGGAGATGCAAACCAAAATAGGATGTGGTAAGAAGGGGGCCGCCTGGTCGTGCAGATTGGATGAATCATGGCTGGTGGGGTGCCTGGCACATAATGGGTGTTCAGTATACACGCTAGCTGTTGGAGGTCTTCGGTGTCAATGCTTGGACTGAATGGGCAGGGTCGCCACAGGCAGATTTGAGGATGTATTGCGTGCCCAGCCCTGTAGCGGAAGAGTAGTGAGATGCGCTCCCTCCTAGGCCCTGTGCTGGCTCCCGTGGAGAGACAGGGCTGGATTCCCCTGCCGGGGCTGGGCTGGGCTGGCCTGGCGGCCTGACTCCCCTGCTTTGGATGTTCTGGTCTGCTTCCCATCCCCTGCTGTTCCTGACCTTCTCTCCCCCTCCTCCATGGTCTCTACTAGGACGTGCTGTTGTGCCCTTCTGCCCACTCTGGTTCCCCCTTCCCCTGTGGCCCAGGCCCACCTTGGTTCCCACCTGTCTCTTTGTCCCCTCCTTGCCTTGAGCTCATTGGATCCTGGCCCAACTCAGTGAGACTCATGACGATCTCTTTCATCCCCGGGTCCCGGACACTCTTCAGCTCCAGTGTCCAACACTCTGGTCTGTTCTTCCGGCTGGCTCTCAAGCTGTTGTCTCCTCTGACAGCCCGTCATCCAGGCTCAGGTTGCAGCTGCTTTCCCAAGCCAGTGCCACTCGACAGCGTCACCCCATCCTGCCTGTTCCCCCTTAGCTGCCTATGGGATGTGCCACTTCCCAAATGCCTCAGCCACCCACTTTCCTGTCCCTGAAAGACCCCCTCCCAGTTCCACATTCCCAGCATGGGTACCGCACCTTTTCCTTAGTTTTGAATTATCTTAATTAATTACTGCTTTTTCCTGCCCCCTATCCAGCTGCTGGTTCTCCCACAATTCCCCCTTCCCATCTTTTGTTTCTGTGTGTCCCCTCTGCTGTCCCCTCCTAGCCCAGGTCCTGCCTGGCTGTACAGCAGTCTTGGGTGGCACCCCTAGTACTTGGGCGCTGTCTCAGACTTCCTCAAACCCCATCTGCCTCCTGCCTCACTTCTCCGAAACCGCCATTCATCCCCTTTCCTCTGGGTGACAGGCCACGTGATGCGCTATGCCTGTGCTCTGAGTTCAGTTCCCATCCTGCCGCTGTGTTTTCTGGCCATCCTTGCTGTGTTTTCTGGCCAGGTTACCATCCCTCTCTGAACCTCAGGGGCCTCATCTGGAAACCAGGTGGAGGAGCACATCTCCCTGCAATCGTCCCGAGCTTCCAGGCCACGACACCTGGGGAGTGGTGGGCTGACACGGATGTGGCCAAGCGCTTGGGAACCTGACATGCTTGTGGGTTGGGGGCTGAAGACTTGGCCGCTCTTTAGGGGAGCTGAGCTTTGCTGGGCTTGCAGGCTGGCCTGAGAGCTAGCCCGCCAACCCTTTCCTGGGACTCCCTTGGTCCCTGGATATGAGTCACATGGCTGTCAGCCTCCGTCCCCTCAGCCTCACTGCACAGGCCCCTGTGCCATGGCACCACCCCCAGGAGCCAGGCCCTGGTCGGGGTTTCTGCAGCCTCCCTAGAGGCCTGGGCCCTGGCAGCACGCTGAGTGGTCCCAGTGCGCCCTCCCAGCCCTCTACTTGGCCCAGTTTCAGAGCCACCCGTGCTGTCCCCTCCCCTGCTTATTTAATGAATCCACTGTGCCCATGACCAACAGGGGTCTTTAGTTCCAGGAGGTAACTGGACAGGGTCATCTTGGGCACTGGTTAAGGGATAGGCTGGTCTGGCCTCTGGCCAGGCCCTGGTGGCTCAGGGAGATACTGAGGGCCGCGGAGTCTAGATCTCCTTCTTATTTTGTGGGTCGGGGCAAGAGCCCTGCTGGCCCTCCTAGGGCGGGCCTGGTGGGGTGAGGATTGTGGTTGCTGCATTTTCTCTTAGTTGTGTGTTTCCTGGGGAAGTGACCCGTGGGGCCTTTCCTGTATGAACTGCCCGGGGGCCTCTCGGTGGTGGGAGCTGGCTCTGGGATGGGGGATGTTGGCTGCCCCATCTACCTCTGACCTTGACTCCTACCCTCTGAGCAGGCCCCTTTCCAGAGGCATCTGCGGCTCATCTCAGATGCTGGGCTCTGTTTCCTCAGGGAACGGGGACTGAGGAGGTTTGTACAGAGAGCGGTGAACTGGGACTGAGGAGGGTAGGGACGTTGGGCAGCAGAACCCTAAGTGGTCCCTGCTTGTCCCAGGACTGAGTTCGCCACTGACTTGGGTGTTCACAGCCGGGTTTTGAGGCCTCTGGTCTGGGAGGCGGAAGTGTGTGTGAGATCGGAGATTCTGGCTTCGGCTGGACCTGAGGAGCCCAGGGTCCCTTCTTTGAAATTTCTGAGTCTCAGGAGTGGGCCTTGCAGCCCGGAAATGAGGGGGAGGAAGGTCTGCAGATTCCGGCTACCCTCCAAGGGCAGGTCAGGCCCTTCTTCCCCTCCTGCTCCTGCCACCTTTGGCGTTGGGGAGTTGGTGGCTACCGGGTGGTCCCACCGTTCCCATGTCCCACACTTCCTGCCATTAGGATTGGGCTTTGGGCTCTTCTACTGGGGGGGATGGGAAGGGTGTCACAGACTCTGTCTCAGACCTCCTGGACCACTGTTTCCTCTGGCTGCAAAATTGGGCCCTGTCCCCACTCCGTCCCACAAGGCAAAAGTGAGTGCCTGTTGGGAAAATGGAGAGGACAGCCAGCCACACCTCCAGCCCATGTGCTTGGGACCAGCAGGAGAGAGAGTTAGTCTTTCACTGTGGCCAGAGGCCCAGACCACACTGGTGGATGAAGCTCGGCCCCCATGGGAGGGCCGGCAGCCTGCTTCTCCTCGGTCAGGGCGTAGGCAATGGTGAGTCTTCTGTCCTGTCCTGTGCTGTCGCCTCTTGCCCTTGGCCTGTAGTGAGCAGCCTCCAGCCCAGCCTGAGTGACTATGGCCATCCTGTCCCACCTGAGGACTTGGGCCGTGATGATTAAAGTTGGGACACATACCTATCTCTCCATCAACAATGTCTATGCCACACAGGGCTCTCTCCTAATACCCTTGTTTGGGGAAGTCTTGTTGGCAAGGGTCCCCAGGCCTCCAGTTTAAGCTGCGGGACCCAGAGGCCAGGCAGGCTTCGTGGGCGTCTCAGCCAAACATGGCTGTGGATTGAACATGATTCACCCGGCGCCAGGTTGGGACTGCTCTTAGAGCTCTTGATTCTTAGAGCCCGTCCTGCAGGATTTCAGCTCCTATCCCTCAGGTGTGGAAGCAGGTTCAGAGAATTTCAGTAGCATTCCCAGGGGCTCATGTGTACCCCAGGTCAGAGGCTGACGTGGACCCCAGGCTTGCCCCATCTGGCCTGTTCTCTCTGCCACAGTTCCCCCTGCCCAGGCCTTCCCTTCTGGAAAGGGGGTTTCTGGGCCTGCGCAGAGTCTGAGAAGCCAGTTCGGGCCAGAAGTGGGTCAGATTTCCCTACTGCAGCCAAAGAGGAGCCTCTGAGTCCCCCTGGGCCCAGCAGCCCTTCATCTTGAAGCAGATGTGCCAATTCCGACACTCACTCTCCCCACCCACCTACCCTTCCCTTGCAGTGGGGAAGCTTTGGGCCTGGGCTGAAGACCTGGCCACCTGTCCCAGCACTGTCACTGACCAGCTGCATGACCCCCAGCAAGTGCCTTCACTCTGTGAGCCTCTGTCCCCTCATCTGTAGAATGGAATGATGCCACGAGTGCCGATCAGAGAGTTTTTTGTTTGTTTGTTTGTTTTGAGACAGTTTTGCTCTGTTGCCCAGGCTGGAGTGCAGTGGCACAATCTCGGCCCGGCTAATTTTTGTGTTTTTAGCAGAGACGGGGTTTCACCATGTTGGCCAGGCTGCTCTCGAACTCCTGACCTCAGGTGATCCACCTGCCTCAGCCTCCCAGAGTAATCCCTCCCAGGGATTACAGGCGTGAGCCACTGCGCCTGGCGGCTGTTGAGATAATTTTAAAGGAGACAGCGTGGTTAGAGAGCTGTGTAGAGTCTGACAATGTGAGTCCCCAGGGCACAGACCCCAGCCCAGGGCACCACCATAGCTCTCAGGCTGCGGGGGACCGTTGCCAACAAGACTTCCCCAAACAAGAGTATTAGGAGAGAGCCCTGCCTGGCATAGACACTGTTGATGGAGTAATGGATATGTGTCCCCACCTTAATCCTCAAACCCACATCCCTATCAGGCAGGACCCAGCCTGAGGAGCCTTGAGGCCACACTGGGCTTGTTCCAGAGCGGAGGGCAGGTGGAGCCGGGCAGCTGGACAGATCTGTGTGAAGGGACTCATTGCTGGAAGTGGGCTCCTTGCTGGAGTCTCTGGGAACCCATTTTCTGTGTGCTAACCAAGGGAGAAACTGAGGCTCAGGGGCTGCTTGGTGACCTTCCCAAGGTCCTGAGGACAGGGAGGGGAGACTGGTCCACAGACTTGCCTCTCACTCCTCCCTCTGCCTCAGCTGTCCTGAGTCCCACTTTCTCCTTGGCCTTGCCTTCCCCCTCTGGTGCAGCCTCCCTGAGCCCCTCCCCCCAACTTCCCTCACTGATATCAGTGGCCTGCCCAGCCCCCCATCCCCAGCCCTGGCTGCTGCGGCTCAGAAGCTGCTGGCTCAGGAGCCTCCAGCTTTTGCTGAGTGAGCGAGTCCAGAGGTGCTGTCTTGGCACAAAACACCGCTGGCCGGGTCCTCGCCCTCCCTTCCCTCTCCAGGGTCCACTTTGGAGTGGGGAGTGTGGATAGAGGGGAGTGAGGCCTCACACCACCTTCAGGGTCTGCAGCTTCAGGGAAGGGAGGGTCCTGAGGCCCAGAGAAGTGAGTGTTTGCCTGAGGTCACAAGGTAGGCCAGGGGAGAGCTGGGACTGCTCCCCACCAAGTCCAGGGGGACAGGAAGTGGGTCTGTCTTGCCTAAGATGTTTGCAGAATCTTCCTGCCTCAGCCCTGCCTGCCCTGGCCTCATCCTTCCTCTCTAGTCCACCCTGAAAGGGGCAGAATTCGCATTAACTGTATCAGTGAAGGCAGCTCCCGCTTGAGTGCATCCGAGGTGCCAAGGTTTTACGCACACCTCCTCTGATCATTCGGTGGCCTTTGAGGTAGGGCCATTGGAATAGGCTTCACTTTATACAACTGGGACTCACGCCTGATGCATTTACAGTCGTCCGTTAGACAAACACGCTGACCATCTGCTGTGTGCTGAACACCTAGCATGTGCCAAACACAGCCCTCAGCCCTGGGCTGGAGCGGGTGGTTGACAAAGAGGAATGAGCCTCTTGCCCCAGGAGACTTTGTGCTTGGACATTTGCCCTTGTAACAGCCCTGATGATAGCTGGTAGTGTCCCAGTTTTCAGATGGAAAGGCTGAGGCTCAAGTGGTAGGCACATTGCCCCGGGGTGGTTTCTGGGCTCAGCTTTCCAGGCCTCAGGACCCCACCCTGAACCTGCGGATGCCCTTGTTTGTCTCCAGCCCACCCCAGCCAGACCAGGGCCTCCCGCCTCCCCTTGCAGCTGTCCCGGTCCCCTGGAAGAGCACGGACCCCTGCCAAGGCCACAGGGAGTCCCCAGGACCCCTGGTGGAGACCTCTGCAGGGGAGGAGGCCCAAGGCCAGGAGGGCCCTGCAGCCACCCAGCTGGACGTGTTGCGCCTGCGCAGCTCTTCCATGGAGATCCGAGAGAAGGGCTCTGAGTTCCTGAAGGAGGAGCTGCACAGAGCGCAGAAGGTGGGTGCCTGTAGCAGGCTTGGGGGACTTTGGTGGGAAGAAGTCCGCTTGGGAGAGCTGTGGGCTCTCATCAGGTACCCAGAGATGTGCCCAAAGGAGAGGGATGTGCCCTCGCTGAGGCCAACTGCAGGCCAGGCCTGTGCTGGGCACACCGATGGTCACCTGTCTTGACTGCAAACCTGCCCTGAGCTCTGATGAACTGGCAGGCAGGTCTTCAGCTTCATGCTGTGGCACCAGAAGAAGTAAGCTCTGGGCCCCACATAAAATGACCGGGGGATGGAGCCTCGTCAGGTGGGCCTGGTCCCTCCCATGCCAGGCCTGGGGATGTGGAGGGGCTCAAGTGCCTGCATCTTTTCCTCCAGGAGCTAAAGCTAAAGGACGAAGAATGTGAGCGGCTCTCCAAGGTGCGGGAGCAGCTAGAACAGGAGCTGGAGGAGCTGACGGCCAGCCTGTTCGAGGTACACGGGCTGAGCAGCAGAAACAACTTGGGGAATGGGTCACCTGGGCGTCCATCAGCTCTTCGCCACTCATGCAGGGACTGCCTTCTTCCTAGGAAGCTCACAAGATGGTTCGAGAAGCCAACATGAAGCAGGCGGCGTCAGAAAAGCAGCTGAAGGAGGCTGGGGGCAAGGTGAGGCCCATCCCCGCCTGCCCAGGCCAGCCCAGGCACCCGCCCTGCCTCCCGGCTCGGTGAGCAGTGAGCTTCGCTGCCTGAGTGGACGCTCGCCTGGCCCAGTGGGGCCAGCAGGAATGGGTGAACCCAGGCCCAGGGAGGGAAGGGAAGGGTGGGGGTCTGAGATCACAGGGCCCAGTGCCCCAGGACTCCATCAGTGATTCTGCTGCACAGCAGAGCCTTTTCTGGGGTTGTGCTGGGGCTGGGAGGACCCTGTGATTATTGTACCTTCTTCCCTCTCCTCCCAGCCCCACTTCACAATGCAGAAACCTCACTCAGTGTGGCTGTCTGAGCCTGGGCAAGTTGCTTCCTCTCTCCAAGCCTGGCTGCCCATCTGCAAAATGTGAGGCCTGGGCCTTTCCTGGCTCCTGGGGGCCCCCAGAACTCTCATGGGAGGCCTAGCCAGCTCCCAGACACTTGTTCCTAACAGAATCCTGCTCACAGCATGACCTTGGGCGGACCATGTCGCCTCTGTGAGCCTCAGTTTCCCTATGTGTAAAATGAGTGTCTGGGTCTCTGCCTCGAAGGCTGTTCTGAGGGCATCAGGTGGGACTAGGTGCTCATCGCTGCAGGGGTGCATTGTCCTGAGTTGGGCTGATAGGCGGTGGCAGCCAGGATGGCATCCAGCCTGGGTGAGGGTTGACAGCTATCCCATCCCATGCAGATCGACATGCTGCAGGCAGAGGTGACAGCCTTGAAGACGCTGGTCATCACGTCCACACCAGCCTCTCCCAACCGCGAGCTTCACCCCCAGCTGCTGAGCCCCACCAAGGCTGGGCCCCGAAAGGGCCACTTTCGCCACAAGAGCACCAGCAGCACCCTCTGCCCCGCCGTGTGTCCCGCTGTGGGACACACCCTCACCCCAGACAGAGAGGGCAAGGAGGTGAGGGCGGGAGGCGGGCTCTGGGCACGGGGAAGGGTGGCAGGGCCTGTGGTAGGCAGGGCCAGAGCCCAGTGAGGGCCAGCCTGCCCCATGCTGTATGACCTGGAGCCTGTCCTGCACCTCTCTGGGATGTGAGGGCTGGGCAGGTCCTTTCTCTCCAACCTCCTGTGATCCGAGGCACTTGGCCTGCAGCCTCCAGGGTGTACCATCTGGGGACCTGAGGCCCCCTCCCTGCCCCGCTGACTCTAAGCAGTAGGTGGTGGCCTCGCACCTGAGCCTGGCTTTGGCCCTGAGGATCTGGGGCTTCCACTGAGACACACATTTCCTTGGCCTTAAGAGACCAAGCAGCAGCCACTGGGCCTCAGAGGAGAGGCTGCCTGAACCCTGTGTGGCCACAGCCTTGAGCCCCAGGACCACCTGGTTACAGCCCTGTGCTCAGGGGGTTCCTGGCGCCCTCTGACTGTGGGGCTGAGACAAGCGTGGCCTTTGGAAGGTGTCTCTGTCCCACTTCAGCTGGCCACACTGGTTGCTGGGTCCAGGCTGGGCTGGACTCATGGTCATGGTCCGTAGGCAAATGCGGCCACCTGTCAGCACCTCAGCTTCCTCACCTGATAAATGGGGCCTCCTGGGGCTGCCGGAGGAACCAAAAAGACAGGGACATCAAGAGCCGAGTTCAGGGCTGCACTCAGAGGGCTGTGGTGCCTTCAGCTTCCTGGGTCCCTGGCGCCAGCCCACTCGACTCCATCCTGGCTTCCACCTCTGTCTCCAGGGCCTCCAGGGAAGACGAGCAGGCCCTCATCCACCTCCTGAGCTCTGAGCTTCTGAATGTACATTAACTTCTCCCCTTCCTCCTGTTCTGTCTCTGTGCACCTGTCTACCTGTCTGCCTGTCTGTCCGTCCGTCTGTCTGTCCATCCGGCCCAGCCCGGGCTGGCCCCGCTGCTCTCCCTGCTCCTCTGCGTGGTCCCCAGCAAGGCGGTTCACCTCACCTACGAGCCGGCCTGGCAGCTCCTTCCTGGGGAGCCCCCAGCCCCCGCCTCCACTCCCTCTCCCTCCTTTTCCCGACAGGTAAATGACCCCAGAGAAGGGCCTCCCACTTTGCCCCCTCCCAGCCTCCCTCCCTCTGCATGCGGCCTTGGGTAGGCCAGCAGTCGCCTCCGAGGCGTGGGCCCAGGGCAGCCTGTGTGTGTCCCCTCCTGTGTGCACGTGCCTGTGTACCTGCTGGTACCTGTAGCCTCCTGCCAGTTGCTCTTTGACTTTTCCTCCTCAAGGAGGCAGTGACGGTTTTCAGGACAAAGCCCTGCACCCCACTCTAAAATCCTATTGCACCAAGAAATTTTAACGCCGACCTGGAAACAAAACTTCTAGTTCTAAATTCTTTGGTGCAAAGGGCAGAAGGGAGTTCTGCTGCCGCTGGACTTGGCTTCCCTGCACGTCTGCTGGGGATTGACCTGCTGGCTTGCTGGGCCTGCCCCACATCCTCCCTCACTCCCCTTCAGCTCAGCCTGCATCTTCTGTGCTGGCCCTAGTCCCCTGACTGCCCCCACCCCGCTTGCCCTCCCCCACAGGTGGACACAATCCTGTTTGCAGAGTTCCAGGCCTGGAGGGAAGCCCCCACCCTGGACAAGACCTGCCCCTTCCTGGAAAGGGTGCACCGGGAGGACGTGGGCCCCTGCCTGGACTTCACCATGCAGGAGGTGAGGCATGGCAGAGGCGGGGCCAGCTGGGGGACCCGCCCCTCCGCCAGGGCCCAGCCCCTTACCACCCTGCCTGCCACCCTGGTCTGCCGCAGCTCTCAACGCTGGTACGGGCCGCCGTGGAGGACAACACGCTCACCATTGAGCCGGTGGCTTCGCAGACACTGCCTGCAGTCAAGGTGGCCGAGGTTGAGTGCAGCAGCACCAAGTAAGCTGAGGGTCTTAGCTCCTTCCTGCCCAGGCAGGAAAGCTCCGCCAAGCTGTGCGCTCGGTGCGCCGAGGGGCGGCCAGGATGCAGCAGCGCCAATGGGACAGGGACAGTTGCTGCCCCCGCAGGGCAAGAAGGCAGTTTGGCAGGTTTCCTGTGAACCTGCAGGGCTCTCCAGAGAGGCTGGGAGCTGGGCTCTGCCTCTTCCTGACTGGCCTGCCCTGTGCCCTCCCCTTCTTCTTGAACCATGATTGTCAGTTGCTGGCTCTGCCCCTGCCAATAAATAATG
Organism: Rhinopithecus roxellana; assembly: GCF_007565055.1. Taxonomy (NCBI): domain Eukaryota; kingdom Metazoa; phylum Chordata; class Mammalia; order Primates; family Cercopithecidae; genus Rhinopithecus; species Rhinopithecus roxellana. Next base: position 9,470,211 of record NC_044563.1, on the reverse strand, counting down.
CAGTAGCCCTGGCATTTGTCCTCCAGCGACTCACCTGGCATTGAGCAGGGGAGCAGCGGAACAAAATAGCCAGGGGGAGCAAGGGGCAGAAATTGGGGAGGATTTCACCTTGGCAGCCAAGAGCTGGCTGGGGATGGCTGGTGCCCTGGTGGGAGGCTCATCATGGAGAGGGAGCATTTGAGCCAGGTTTCGAAAGATTAATAGAAGTTTGCCAAGCAGGGAAGGGCATTTCTGGCAGAGGGAACAGAATGTACAAAGGTATGAGAAGCTGGGGTATTAACAGAAGCACCACTGGGGCATCTGGCTAAGCAGTGGGGGGACAGGGAATTGGGGTGGAGGCTGCAGAGGCTGTTGGAGCCAGAGTGTAAAGAGCCTTCACAGGTTTGGGCTTTAACCCACCAGCCAGTGTGGCAAAAGTCATCAATAGGCCCGGTGCAGTGGCTCACGCCTGCACTCTGGGAGGTTGAGGCAGGTGGATCACCTGAGGTCAGGAATTCGAGACCAGCCTGGCCAACATGGAGAAAATCCCATCTCTACTAAAAATACAAAAGATAGCCAGGTGTGGTGGCATACGGCTGTAATCTCAGCTACTCTGGAGGCTGAGTGAGAAGAATTGCTTGAGCCTGGGAGATGGAGGTTGCAGTGAGCTGAGATCGCACCACTGCATTCCAGTCTGGGTGATAGAGTGAATCCCTACTTTTATTTGGGATTCTCCCTATTTCTTGGGAATTAGGAAAGCAAGAGGGAAGGATGATGGGTTAGACGTGGGTTTTTGGAGGAGCCCCTGGCTCTGATGTGGAGAAGAAAGAGACCAATGAGGCAGAGAGTTGACCAGAAGGAGCCAAGGGGATGTAGGCCAAAAGCCCTGCTGCTGTGCCCTGACCTGGGGACTTGGTGACCAAGCGGAGGGTGAGGAAGAGAGAGCTGAGCAGATCATGGCCAGTGAAGAGCAGATTTGGGGAGTGGGGCCCAGATGGGGGTTGCTCAGGGCCCACAGAGACACTGCGTGTGGGTGGCTGAAGATGCTGAGCGAGGTCAGGCAGGACTGGGGGGAGGAGAGAAGAGGGTACGGGAGAAGGCTCTTAGACGGGGTTGGTTGGCACACGGCTGAGAACCATGGGGGTTAATGGGGTCAGAACGCCTGGATGGATAAAGCAGGGGAGCCGCTGAGTGTTGGGAAGGGGGAGGCAGCCAGATCTCAACTCTGGCCTAGCTGGGGGAGGAGTGCCTGGTCTGAGTCCCCAGAAGTGGAGGGAGAGGCATTTGCAGAGCCTGCAGAGGGTGGGACTCTGTACACCTGGTATGAGATTAACCAAATTCTCTTGCCCAGTAGGGGCAAAACAAGGGTTCTAGGGGTAGAGCTCAGCTTAGTTCGAGGACTGTCTCGGGGACGGCTGGGGCCAGCTCCCTTCTCTGCCTGGCTCTGGGCTCCTTTGGAAGCCTGGGTGGGGGAAGGGAGGCCTGCCCCTCCCCATGCATCCTCTTGGCTGCTGCATCTTCCCTGCATGCAGGAGTGGGGGGAGGGGGGCAAGCCCCAACCAGCCCTCATGACCCGTTTTGCTTTCCCCCAGCACATGTGCCCTGAGCGGACTGACCCGCACCTGCCGCCACCGAATCCGGCTCGGAGACTCCGAAAGCCATTACTACATCTCGCCATCTTCCCGGGCCAGGGTGAGTCAGCCTTGGCTCCTTTGGGGCCACCTGGGTGCTGGGACTCTGGGCCCTGGGCCTGGGAGTTATGAATAGCACTACACCTTGATTTACTTATTTTTATTTATTTATTTTTTTGAGACGGAGTCTTACTCTCTCACCCAGGCTGGAGTGCAGTGGCACAATCTCGGCTCACTGCAACGTCTGCCTCCCAGGTTAAGCAATTCTCCTGCCTCAGCCTCCCAAATAGCTGGGATTACAGGCATACACCACCACACCCAGCTAATTTTGTATTTTTAGTAGAGACAGGGTTTCACCATGTTGGCCAGACTGATCTTGAACTCCTGACCTCAGGTGATTTGCCTGCCTCGGCCTCGCAAAGTGCTGGGATTACAGGTGTGAGCCACCACACCCAGCCTTACATCTTGATTTACAGAGCAGGGTACAGGCTCAGAGAGGCACAGAGACTGACTCGGGCCACACAGCCAAGCGAAGGGCAGTGGTTTGATAGCACGCAGTTCCCCATGTCGGGAGTCTAAGCGCTACTTACTGGATTCTCTGCTCAGGGACTCGCAAGGTCGCAGTAAGCGGTCAGGGGACTGTGTTCCTCTCTGGAAGTCAGGGTCCTCCTCAGAACTCATACTGTTGGCAGCATTCAGTTCCTTGTGTTTGAAGGACTGAGGTCCCTGTTTTCTTGCTGGCTGCTGGCAGGGGACACCCTCAGCTTCTAGAGGACACCCGCAGTCCCCTGCCATAGGGCCTTGTCACACAGGGCAGCTGACTTCAGAGCCATTGGGAGGGCCACTCTCCAGTCGGCTCAGACGCAGCCTTACGTATGAAAGGTGGTCATGGGATGACATCGCCCCCCTCTGTCATTCAGTGTCACCTAAGCCAGGAGCGATGCTAGAGTTCCGGCTGAGTGCAAGGCTCCTGATACCCAGACTCAGGTGCTGGCCAAGGCTTTGGAGAAGGTTCACAGGTGCATCTGGTGCACCAGCCTTGTGTCGGCCGTGAGTGGCAAGGGGCCTCTGGGAATCCCAGCTCCCACCCTCCCCTGCCGAGTGACCCAGACCAGGACACGGGTTCTCACCGAGCTGGGGATTGAGGACAGGGATTCCTCTTTCTCTGTCCCCCTGTTGACTCTTAAGAGCATTGAGCGGAACGAGAGAACATGCTTGGAAACACATGTTTCCAGTGACACAGTTCGAGGAACCATGTCAGGCCTGCTAGAGGCTCCTCGCGGGGGAGCAGGTCTAAAGGGGACAAACGGTCCCTTTGCTGGCAGCAGACTGTGCTGTCCTTGCCAGGCTCCACAAGGCCTCTGAGCGTGAGTCCTCCCAGCGGTGTGCTGAGCACCCATTTACTGAAAGGGAGGCTGAGTCTCGGCAAAGGAAAGGGGTATGCTCAGGGCCACACGACCGAGACCTGGGATCCTGGCTCTGAGTCCACTGCAGCCCCTACCCTGTGGATTTCTGCCCACTGAGCCTTATTCAGTGGCCACATGTCTCCATCACTCCTTTCCAGGCCCAACCAGGGCTCAACAGCAGGCCACACGAAAGATATTCCCATGCTCAACAGAATCACCTCTAGCACTTTAAGTCCCTGGCCTGGGTGTCCTGCTGCACTGGGTGAAGCTGGGGGCGGGAAATGAGGTGAGGAAGGTCTGAAGTTTTAGGATGTGGTCCCTGCCCTGAAAGACCAAGACATGTGGGGTCTACAGGGAGAGGTGTTTTCTCCCCAGCACACTCCCTGGAGAGAGAAAGCCAGCCTCCCTCCTACTCCCCGCTCATGAGCCTCTGTGGGCATCCACTGTCCCTGCTCCTGTCCTGAGCTCTGCCCTGCCCAACCCTCCTGCCACAGCCTCTCCTCAACCCTCCCTGTGCAGCGCTGTCCCTGCCACAACAGGCTGATCCCCCGACCTCGCCCCGCTCTCTCACCTTCCTATCTTTGCCAGGCCACCACCGTCCTACCCCTCCCCAAAGCTTCTCCGCTCCCCGGGCTGTGGGTGCCCCTCTCACTCGACGTCCCTCCCCGGGAGTGTTGGACATTCAGTAGGGGCTGTTGTGGGCAGGCACAGCTGCCAGCTACCTTCCACCCTGTCTTAGGCTGGGTTCCATAGAGGCAGAACCTCACCAGGAGATTATGTGCAGCTCTCAGGAGAATGAGGGAAGGGATGGGGGAGTCCAGCCAGGACATGGCCTCAGCTGCAGCCCAGCTTCAGGCCCATCCACCGGGCTCTTAGCACAGTTGGTTCCATCCTGAGGCAAGGGGACTGGCCTTTCTATCTCCACACAAGTCAGTCATGGACTGAGGTCTACAGGAGGTAGAGGTACAGAGGGGGGCACCTCTGAGCCATTAGTGCCCCCACTCTCAGCAGCTGGGAGATGGGGCCCAGGCCTGGGAAGGGGCCCTGGGCCAGGCACCAACTCCGTGTACCCTCTCCATGGTATGAATCCTCATAGCAGTGTCTGAGCCAACACAGGGTGCCCAGGGCCTGGCATGGAGCAGGCCTGAGGCTCCAAGGGCCCCGGGCAGCCCAGGTGAGCAGCTTCTGACCCCCTTTCCTTTCCCAGTGTTATGAGTAGCACTGGACGGAGGCCTGGCTGGCCCAGACCTCCAGCATCTGGAGCAAGCCGGCCTGTGAGAAGGGTGAGCATAGACTCCGGGACAGGCTGCCCGGTTCATCTCGCAGCTCTGCTGCACGCTGGTTCATTAGCTCCGCCGTCTCCGTGATGGATGTCAGCAGCTTCCCCCAGGTGGTTCCGCATTCCCCTATGTAAAATGGAATAATAAGCACGTCTGCTTCATTCGCTGCAGGCGCTTGATGAAATGGTTGCTGCTATTGTTATTATAACAGTGCTAGTCATGCTGTTGTTGATGACTACTTGAAAGCCCAGTCCCAGCTGAGTCAGAGAGCACTGCCTGGCTTTGCGGGGACCTGGGACCTCCTGCTCTGGGCTCAGATCCGCCTGTCAGGGGACCCCGAGCGTGGGGCTGGCAGGTCACACCGTCCCTGCCTCTGCCCACAGATCACCGCAGTGTGCAACTTCTTCACCTACATCCGCTACATCCAGCAAGGCCTAGTGCGGCAGGACGGTGAGCGCCCCCTGGTGGCCGGTGCAGGGATGGCACACGGGAGTGGGGCTAGGTGGGGAAGAGGCCTCTGGGCCCAGCTGCCCCCTAGTGGAGGCAAGACTCAGCTAGGAGGCTGGGGAGCCGGGAGGGCTGTGGGTTAGTAAAGGGTTCACACCATCCTCCTGGGTGCTGAGCTGTGTACCTGAGTCCGTCTGGCTGGTCTTTCTTCCGCCACCAAACCTCTCCCGGTCCTGCACAAGGGGGCCACCCCTGTGAATCTCTCCCTGGCCCTGGTGTGGCTGTCTCCTCCTGGTCACCTGAACACAGGCTCGCCCGCCTCCAGCCTTTGCTCCCACTCTACTCCACGCTTGACAGGGCCTCCCTCCACCCCCTTCCCCCATAGCCCATTCTGTAAGGCCTGGCTCCCTGCTCCTCCGCCAACCTTTGCTCCCTGCTGAGTCTTCTCCTGAACCAGTCTGGCCCGACCCTCTGAGTAAGGAGCCGTCTTCTCTCCATCCTGGGGGTCAAGTCCCCTTGGAGGCCAAGGCACGCTGGGTATTGATGCCTGTTAGGTCCCCGGATGGCCACTGTGGTCCCCCCTTCACTGCGCAGGGTCCTTGTGAGAGGGTCCCAGGGAGGCATCTGTGCCTTGTCTAATGTAGTTCCCAGGTCTGGACCACCACTATTGCATGTGACAGCGTGTGCCTGCACGTCTGCATCGGGCTGTGGGGGTGGCTGTCAGTGTGGTGCAGACAGGTCCCTCGAGTGTGGTCGGCACTCAGCAGTTTCCAAGGCTCAAGAGTGGAGCCTCAGAGAGATCCAGCCACTCGCTGAGGTCATCTGTTTTGGAGGCTGGGGACCCTAGGGTGCTGTGCCAGCTGCCCTGTTCAAAGCCACAGGAGGGGACCTGGCCATCTGCCCTAGGTGACCCTGAGCTGTCCCTGACCTGTTCACCCTCTCTCTGCCTGCAGCAGAGCCCATGTTCTGGGAGATCATGAGGCTACGGAAGGAGATGTCACTGGCCAAGCTCGGCTTCTTCCCCCAGGAGGCTTAGGGCACAGCCCAGGCCTGAAGGGGAGCTCTGAGACAGAGCACACACCCACCCCAGAACAAGCCGACACACAGGGAGACGGACCTGGAGCCAGCCCTGAGCCAGAGGCAGAACGGATGGACAGACAGGCCATGGAGGCAGCACTGAGCCAGCACCACATGTCCATCCTGGGACAGACAGAGGGACAGACGGGCCTGGACTTCACAGCAAGACCCCTCTCTCTTCCCCACTGGGTTCTGCCACCACCAGGAGGATTTCAAGAAAGCACCAAAGACCAGGGAGCTCGGATCCATACTCAGGGGGCCTCAGCCCTTGGGAGGGGACATCTGAGGCAGCCAGCGCCCCCTCCCCAGTCCCCAGAACCGCCTGCAGGTGCCTTGTTGCCGGCATGTCTTCAGAAAGGGACTGTTTGGGGTTGCTGGATCTCCAGGGTACCCTCCGCCCCAGCTGCCAAGCCCTGGGCCAGCGGCACCCCCTTGTGGCCATCCCATGCCTTGTTCCTGGTGGCCTCCCTATTGGACTGCTAGGAGGGGCTGGCAGGGCCTCGGTAGCACAGAACTGCCCCAAAGCCTTGTTAAGATGAGTCAGGCCCCCCCCTTTCCTTTCCCCCTTCCTCCCTCCGCCTTCATAAAGGCCTCCCTTGTCACCTTCCCTCCCACCCCATCTCAGCCCTGTGCTCCTGGAGGCCCTGCTCCCAAAACCGCTGGAAGGATTGGGGCAGTTTCTTCCACAGTAGAACACAGACAGGGCTTCAGATTGCCCACGCCTGTTTTCAGCTGTGGGTGGCCATGCAGACACGCGCCCTGGCATGTGGGGCCTGGGCCCTCCCACCCATCAGAGCCCACTCGGGACCAGGGTTCAGGGCGCCCACCTGGACACATCCCTCACCACGTCCGGATTTCCTTCTTTGGATGGAATGTAACGCGATCTCTGTTTAATAAAGGAAGGCTTTGTTGGTACAGGCTGGGTGGCCACGCGCCCTCACTCCTGCACCCTGGGGCTCTGGCCAAGGCTTGGGCATCTGAAGGAATGAAACCAAATCCTTTCCCTGCCCACCCTCGTGCTTGGGATTAAACCCAAATCCTGAAGCCACTCCACCTCCGCCATCACCACTTACTTGCTGTGGGGAGGACTATTTGAGTCCTCCCTTAGTATTCAGAGGGCTGTGGGTTACTGGGGGATGAGCCAGGCCTCCCTCTCCTCGTGGCTGGTGGCCTGCTGTCGGGAAGAATGGCACCAAGGCTGGCTCTCCCACTGCCTCACTGTGGCACCTTGGGCAGGTCCTCCCCTGGGTCTCCTTGCCCCCAGGAGTGGCCTCCTCCAGTCTCATAGAAGCCTGCAGCTCAGAGGCAAAGCATCCAGGCCGCCTGGTGCTCAGGGGGACAGTGACAGGATTGGTTGGTGATATCTGCTGGAAGTACAGGCGGGGACCGTGGAAGCCCTGGGTCTTTCCCAGCCCAGGTCTTAGGTGGGCTCTCACCAAGGGGCAGCAGTCACAGTTGGAAGAGGTGGGGGTGGCCAGGACCTCTGAGGACCCGGAGTGGGGCTGGGAAGGTGTCTTGTGGTGGCTGAGCCCCTCCCCACCTGTAGGGATGTGGGCCCAGGCCAGTAGGTGCCTTCCTGGGGTGGCGGAGAGCACAGCAGCTTCTGAATCGGATCAGTGTCTACTGGGCTGGTGACACCTTGTGGGGACTTCCCTATTGGCCTGAGGCTTTGGTGCCACTCAGCTGGTAGGTCAGGCTAGCTGTGGACTGGCCGGGATCGCTTGAAGCCCTCCACCCGTGCTGGGGACACCTGTGCTTGAGCTGAGAATGTCCGGGGGAAGACTGACAATCAAAAAACATACCAGAAGCATGCACAAGCAGATGGAAGAGAGGAAAGCAGGCAGACAAAGGAGGGGGTCAGAAAAGGGCACGAGAGGCTGTGTTCACTGCTGTGATCCCCACAGCCTCTCTTGAGTGGCAGTCACTTTCTTTCCTCTCTGTCAGTCCTGGGTCAGCTGGAGGCCAAAGGAAGTTGGAGGTCTGGGCCCTGGAGCTGTCTTACCTACTCCCAGCTTCTGTGCTCCTGGCCCAGCCACACCCAAGACATAGGAAACACCAGGCCACACTCCGGGGACCAGGCAGAGGGTCCCACACCCCAGACCCACGCTGCCTGCCCCTGCAATGGCATAGCCTACTGTCAGACCCCAGGTGGGGTCATAAACAGAGAACCGAAATACCTGGAGCATGGACATACACTCTCAGTATCTCTCAACGAGAGCTAATAGCTGAGCACTGACTGTGCCAGGCATGATTCCAAAGCCTTTAAATGATCTAATTCATTTCATCCTCACAGCAACCTTATAAAGTACTATTCTCCCATTTTGCAGATGAGTAGAATGAGGCACACACAAGTGATACAGAGGAAATGATGGCCCCGGGATAGGAATCATGAGCCCAGCCCTGGAGCCCACAGTATGAACCAGCATCCTGGATGCTCTTTCCTGGACACCTGCAATGTGCTCAGAGGTGGCTGGGGAGGATTAGCTGACATCAACCACGAGGGAATTGTTCCTTTTAAATGGATTTTCTAGATAACCCACTTGGGCCTCTCTGAGTACCCCTGGCATGTGTGAACATTTTAACCCTCTTTGGCCCCCTCTTCAAACCTAGCAACGACTCTGGCCTCTGAGGATGGAGGCACGGAGCCGAGACCAGCTGCGCACTGGTATGCTTCACTCCTGCAGGATGCTTTCCAGTCTGCCAAGCCTGTCCTGATGGAACTCCTGCCGGGGCTGTGCACCTGTGCAAAGTCGCTCCTCTCTGGGCTTCAGTTTCCTCACCCGTGAGTTGGAAAGATAGGACTAAATGGCTTTCACAGCCTCCTTGCCTTTTTCATTTTATTATGGTAAAAAACCCATAACTTGTACCACCTTAACTCTTTTTTTTTTTTTATTGTTGTTTTTGTTTTGTTCTGTTTTGAGATGGAGTGTCACTGTCACCCAGGCTGGAGTGCAGTGGCGCAATCTCGGCTCACTGCAACCTCCGCCTCCTGGGTTCAAGCGATTTTCCTGCCTCAGCCTCTCAAGTAGCTGGGTCTTCAAGTGCCCCACTATGCCCAGCTAATTTTTTGTGTGTGAATTTTTTTTTTCTTTTTTTAGTAAAGACGGGGTTTCACCATGTTGGTCAGGCTGGTCTCGAACTCCTGACCTCAAGTGATCCTCCCGCCTCAGCCTCCCACATTGCTGGGATTACAGGTGTGAGCCACTGTGCCCAGCCTTCCCTTAACAATTTTTAAGGGTATAGTTCAGTAGTGCTAAGTCCATTTACAGTGTTCCGAAACATCTCCAGAACATTTTCATTTCACAAAACTGAGACTCTATACCCATTAATCAACCCTCTATTTCCACCTCCTCCCACACCAGGCAACCCCCATTCTACTTTCTATGAATTTCATTGCACGAGGGTCCTCATTTAAGTGGATGATACAGTATTTGTCCTCTCGTGACTGGCTCCTTTCACTTCACATCGTCATATCCTCAGTGCCCATCTGTTGTAGCATGTGACAGGATTTCCTTCCTTTTTAAGACTGAATAATATTCCATTGTATGCATAGACCACGTTTTATTTTTTATTATTTATTTATTATTATTATTATTATTATTATTGGAGACGGAGTCTCACTCTTGTTGCCCAGGCTGGAGTGCAGTGGCATGATCTCAGCTCACCGCAACCTCCGCCTCCTGGGTTCAAGCAATTCTCCTGCCTCAGCCTCCTGAGTAGCTGGGATTACAGGCATGTGCCACCATATCCAGCTAATTTTTGTATTTTTAGTAGAGACGAGGTTTCTCCATGTTGGCCAGGCTGGTCTCAAACTCGTGACCTCAGTTGATCCGCTCGCCTCAGCCTCCCAAAGTGCTGGGATTACAGGCGTGAGCCACCGCGCCCGGCCTGACCACGTTTTATTTATCCAGCATCTGTGGATGGACAGTTGTGCTGCCTCTATCCCTTGGCCATTGTGAATAATGCTGCTAAGAACACAGATGTACAAATATCTCCTTAAGACTCTGCTTTCGGTTCTTTTGGGTATATGCCCAGAAGTGGAATTGCTGAATCATAGGGTAGTTTTATCTTTATTTTTTAAAGGCATTTTCATACTCTTTTCTATAGCTGGCTGCAGCACTTCACATTCCTACCAACGATGTACAAGGGTTCTGCATCATTGCCAACATGTGTGATTTTGTTTATTTTTTGAGACGAGGTCTCCCTCTGTTGCCCAGGCTGGAGTAGTGGCATGATCTCGGTGCAGTACAACCTCTGCTTCCCAGGCACAAGCGATCCTCCTACCTCGGCCTCCTAAGTAGCTGGGACTACAGATGCATGCACCACCATGCCCTGCTAGTTTTCGTATTTTTTTGTAGAAATGGGGTTTTGTCATGTTGCCCAGGCTGGTCTCGAACTCCTAGGCTCAAGAGATCTGCTCGCCCTGGCCTCCCAAAGTGCTGCGATGCCTGGCATGATTTTTTCATTTATGTATATATTTATTTAGTAAAGACAGGGTTCCTGCTATGTTGCCGAGGCTTGTCTTGAACTCTAGGGCTCAAGCAATCCTCCTGCCTCGGCCTCCCAAAATGGTGGGATTCCAGGCCTTTTTATTTTTTACAGGAGCCCTCCTAACAAGCGTGAGGTGGATTTCATTGTGGTTTCATTTGCAGCTCTCTGATGGTTAGCAGTGCTGAGCACCTTTTCCTGTGTGTTGGCCCTTTGTGTGCAGCTCCTCTTTCCTGAGGAGCATTCTGAGGAGCTCCGCCTGGCCTCCACAGTGATCCCTTCAAGGAGGACTTGGCCAACAGGGCTATGGTCCCTGCCCTCACTCACAGCTCTTGCACGATTCTGTGGCCCCCTCCTTCATCTTCCCCATCTCTTCTGGGGGCAGCTGGGGAAAGTGGAGGTTCTAACCTCTCACAACCCCCAACCACCTCACACACAGGGGCTGAGACCAGGCCAGGGCTGGCCCCGAAGAAGGAGCCCCTGGGATGGCCGCCTCTGACCACTAAGGGCTGCTGAAGGTGGGGCCAGGGCCATGCCCCCAGTGGATGGGGCTGGATTTTGGTGCAGGGATGCATTCCTCCAAGAGTCTGCCTTCTCCATTCCTGTGCTGTGTGAACATGGTGGGGACCAGGGCCACCAGCCATGCTCTTGCACCCCCACACACATGTGCCAGGTTGGGGTTCCAGGATATGGTCAGTGGGTGCCTCAGTGGAGAGGGTCCAGGCAGACCCGGTGCCTGATGACATCATGGGCCTTGCTGGATGTCCTGACAAGCAAAGGCAGGAGCTCCTGGTACCAGGGAGAACTCAGAGGCCCCCTCTACCCTTCTGGGGATACTGGTCCTCTTTAGACCAAGACAAAATATTAGCTTATCAGAGAAATATACTTAGGATTTTCTAAGTGCATTTCCCCAACCAGCCGGTCAGCATCGCCTGTGAACTGGCCATGTAAGTCTCTGCCTCCACACCAGACCCAGCGATTGACCCCCCGGGTGGTTCTGATGGAAGCCTTTCAGGTGGTTCTGATGGAAGTTTGATGACCAGTGCTCTGGAAGTAACCTTAGCCTGATTTGAATTCCTTGTTGGTGTGAACGCTTAATTTTTAGGAACAGGTATATTTATCACAAAGAAATCCAAAGCAATTAGGGGAGCTACCTACACTTTCAAAAGCACTTGAATTTATTTACATTTAAAAAAGGGGATGGGGGTTGGGTGCAGTGGCTCATGCCTGTAATCCCAGAATTTTGGGAGGCCGAGGCGGGAGGGTTGCTTGAGTCCAGGAGCTCCAGACCAACCTGGGCAACATGACAAGACCCCATTTCTACAAAAATAAAATAACACCAAAAATTAGCCGGGTATGATGCCGCGCGCCTGTGGTCCCAGCTACTTCTGAGGCTGAGGTGAGGGTATCTCCTGAGCTCAGGATGTTGAGGCTGCAGGGAGCTGAGATCATGCCACTACACTGCAGCCTGGGCGACAGAGTGAGACCCCTGTCTCAAAAAACAGAGGCGTGGGGAAGCAGTAACAAGCACAGGTGTCCTCAGCCCGTGGATGGCAGCGCCCTCCTGCTCCCCTTCCTCCTACTTGGCCACCCCTGGGCATCCCCAGCCCTGCAGCGGCAACGCTGGCGGGGAGGCCACCCGCCCCCAGCAGAGGGCTCCGCGATAGCTGCAGCGGCGGCGGGGGCCCCGCAGACTTTGGGGCCCATGGTTTGAAGGCTGTTCACAGGCACCCGAGACAGCATCCCCACTCCGGGCGCACTGGATTTGACATTGCAGGACGCGCGGCTGGAAGCCCCCCAGGCCCCGTGGCTCACAGACCCGGACTCCGCCTCGGGTTCCCAAGGGCGCGGCGAGGCGCTGCGGGACGCCCAACAGGTGCGTGTTGTGTCCCCAGGCCCCGCGCTCCGGGTGGCGTAGAGAGCTCGGGAGCCCGCAGCCCGGGGAGAGGGGGCGGGACGGTGCCCCGGGGCAGGGCTGGGTGGCGGCCACCGTCCTCCCGGGCGGGGCGGGCCGCCTCGACGCCGCCCTCCCGGGCGGCCAATGGAGACCGAGGCGCCGCGCCTGGATTGGAGCGGGCGCGGGGGGTCAGCCAGCCTCGGGGGCCGGGGCCTGGCCGGGGGCGGGGGGCAGGCGAGGCGAGGCGGGCGCCGTCCGCGCGGTTATAAAGCGGGGAGTTCCCTGCGCCGCGAGCCGGGAGGCGCACGCTCGCTCGTACGGCGGCCGCGGCGGCAGGGCGGGGCCGGAGCAGCGGGCGGCGGCGGAGGCGGCCCCCGGGAGCGCTCCTCGCTTCCCTCGGGGTCTCGCTCGGACCTCGGCCACCGCCTGGGATCCCCAGGACTCGTGCGTGCAGCATGGGCGGTGTCGGGGAGCCCGGTCCGCGGGAGGGATCCGCGCAGCCGGGGGCGCCGCTGCCCACCTTCTGCTGGGAGCAGATCCGCGCGCACGACCAGCCCGGCGACAAGTGGCTGGTCATCGAGCGCCGCGTCTACGACATCAGCCGCTGGGCACAGCGGCACCCAGGGGGCAGCCGCCTCATCGGCCACCACGGCGCTGAGGACGCCACGGTAAGGAAGCCGTAAGGAAGCCACCCACCGGCGGGTGGAGCCTGGAGCTCGGTCGTGGGCGTGATGTCCCGCTCCACCTGTGGGGCCTTAGCATCCCCGCTCCCCTCGCTGACCTTTGACCTCCACGCCGGGACCCAGAGTTGGGGTGGACTAGCCAGGGTCAGATGTGGGGTAGGGAGGCCAGTTCCCTGCGTGGAGGAGCCGCAGCTGTCCGCGGAGCAGGTCTGTGGGGGAGGAGGGGGCCTCAGAGGTGGGTGTGTCATGCTGCAGAGCCTGCCCTCGGTGAGGGGCTGCCCTGTTGCTCGCAGGTCCCTGTTTCAGTTCTGGGTCCCCAGCAAGCTTGGTGCTTGCTGAGTGCTAGGGGTGGGGCAGGGTAGGGTCCCCAGGGGTCGGTAAGGACCTGCCATTAGAGGCTGGGGGCTGGGCCGGCCTGAGGTCTGTGGCTTTCCCAAGAGCTTCTGTAAAGGGCTCAGGGACAGTGACTCACCTCTTCGGGCTAGCAGCTGCACGTGGGAGGGCTTTGCCAGCCAGGCTGGGTGGGCCTCTCCGGGAAGCACAGTCACCCCAGGAACAGGCTGGCCCCTGGGGACCCCAACTTCCCAACCCCAGCCCCTGTCTAGACAGGGAGGGATGTAGCCTGGTCCCAGGGTACTGTCTGGCTGGAGTCCGGTGGTGGAGCAGCCGGACCAGCCCCTTTTCCTCAGTTCCCCACCTGGATAATAGAGGTTGGGGCCACGATGCCCTGTCCTTGACCCTCCAAATTTCTAGGTTGGCCACACTGAGTACCAGGAAGGTCTTCAAGACCCGAGACATGAATTCTGAATGCTGGCGCTTTGGGCAGCAGAGGAGATTCTGTCCGGTCCCGGGACTCTTGGTGTCCCTCTTGCCAGGGCCACCTGCACTCTGCTGATTGCCATCTCCAGCACATTGTACAATCTTCACTGGACTCTTTGAGGAAGAAAGCCCCTCTTTTCCCCTTCACACCATGAGGCTGAGGAGTGAGAATAAGAATCCTCCTGAAATTCTAAAAAAAAAAAAAAAAAAGAGAGAAAGCCTTTTCTGTGGGTGCTCAGGGGCCAGACGCTGGCCCGAGGGAACAGCACAGCCGTGGGATGAAGCAGCCCAAGGGCAGTATTTGAGTGTGCAGGTGTTTGCATGTCTGGGTGAGTGTGGGTGTGTGTGCCTGCCTTTCTGCCAGGGCATGGCGAGATGAGGAGCACGGCTTCTCCCCACTGGCCTGGCTGAGCCCTGGCCTCCCTTCAAGGAGTCTTGTGGATGCCTGCTCTGGTCTTTTTTTAAAAAAAATCTGTTTTATTTATTATTTGTTTAAAAATAGAGACAAAGTCTCACTATGTTGCTCAGGCTGGACTCAAAGTCCTGGGTTCAAGCATTCCTCCTGCCTCAGCCTCCCAAAGTTCTGGGATTAAAGGCATGAGCTACCACTCCCGGCCTGCTCTGGTCTTTTGTAACCTGGAGGACAGTATAGATACAGAAAACTTTACTCCCCGCACCCCTCACCAACCGCTGGAGAGAGAGGAGTCTTGCTCTGTCACCCAGACTGGAGTGCAATGGTGCCATCTTAGCTCACTGCAACCTCCACCTCCCAGGTTCAAGTGATTCTCCTACCTCAGCCTCTGAGTAGCTGGGGTTACGGGCATGTGCCACCATGTCCGGCGCATTGTATTTTTAGTAGAGACGGGGTTTCACCATGTTGGCCAAGCTGGTCTTGAACTCCTGACCTCGTGATCCACCCACCTCCACCTCCCAAAGTGCTGGGATTACAGGCGTGAGCCACCACGCCCAGCCGGGATATAGAAAGCTTTTATTTCATCACTCTTTCCTGCCTGATGCCAGGCCCATGCTGGGGTTCCTCCCAAGTGGAATTACTGACTTAACATTTAGCTTGGGATGCTGAGACTTCCATCACAGTTTTCTCATTGATTTGCAGCCAAGAATATCTGTTTTAAAAATGTCTCAGGCCGGGAGTGGTGGCTCATGCCTGTAATCCCAGCACTTTGGGAGGCTGAGGTGGGCAGATCACCTGAGGTTTCGTTGTTGTTGCCCAAGTGCAATGGTGCGATCTCGGCTCACCGGAACCTCAGGTGATCGGCTCACTTGAACCCAGAAGACGGAGGTTCCGGTGAGTCAAGATCGCACCATTGCACTTGGGCAACAAGAAGGAAACTCCGTCTCAAACAAACAAACAAACAAATAAACAAAAAATATCTCTCTGCTCCTTGGGGCTGGGTCCCAGCTCTGCTGTTGGAGGCGCTGAGTGACCTTGAAGCAAAGCAGGCATGTCACTCCTCTGTGCCTCAGTTTACTCATCTGTAAAGTGGGGAGAGCTGAGGCAGACAGCTGGCTGAGGGCAGGACCATGTCTTCTCAAGTCCATGGCCCAGGGCTGCCATGTAGTAGTTTGTATTCGGTAAATGCTGCTGGCCCCTAAGTGTGACTGTGCCCTGCAAACTGCAGCGTACGGTGGGACAGCCCTGCACGGCTACCCCTTTCCTGGGTGTCCTTAGCTGGTTTCGGTCCTATCTGTAGTAGGAAGGGAACACTTTAGGCTGTCTCTTAGCTCCCTCAAGGCCCCACAGCCTGGACTAGAGTTGCCAGAAACACTTGGTCCAATCAGGACAAAGGGACTGAGGTTGCTGGGGCGGAGCAATCAGCCTTTGTCCATGACGAATCCGCAGGGCAGACCAGGAGTTGGGCCAGCCCAGTGCCCTGTGTAGTTGAGCCCAGGCCCCAGGCATCCCATCCTGGGCGGTGGCCTCAGGTGGAGGTGGGGCAGCCAGTTGCCAGGGCTGTGTTCTGGCCGTCACCTCTCACCAGCCCTGGCTGCCCATCAGCTGTTCTCATGTCCAGGCAATGAAGCCTTCCTGCCAGGAAATTCCCAGAGTTTCTATGCCATGAAGTCAGCCTGTGACCATCTTGGGACACAAGGCCGGGTGCCCTGGGGAGAGAGTACTCTGGGCCCTTGGCCAGGTTTGTCTGAGAGTCATAGGCAGCCTGATACTAGTGGAGCCAGCCAGGGAGGGATGAGGCCCAGTCGCTGCTGGCCATAAGTATACAAGGGCCATGTGCTGAGCACCTACTATGTGCCAGGTTTTGAATTCAGTACTTGATTTATTGAAACTGTCTCTTTTAATCCTCAAGGTGCCCCTATGAGGCAGGTGCCATTTATTGTTATTGCCACTTGACAGATGAGAAAACAAAGGCTCAGAGAGGCAAAGTGGCTTGAAATTCAGTGATTGCTCCGGGATTTGAATCCACAGCCATGTTCTTAAGTGCGTGCTATGCTGCCACCTAGCCTGTTTATTTCCAGCACTCATTCATTCTTCAATGATTGACTCATTAAATCCATCAGTGAGCATCTTCTCTGTGTCATGTACAATTCTCACCTCTGAAGATGTAGCTGTGAGCAAAACTTCTACAGGGAATGAGTTCACAGCAGAGGGATCGGCTAGAGCAAAGGCTCAGAGGTGGGACCGTGTGTCCTCTGTTCCAGGAATACAGTGTGGCTGCAGCAGAGAGCAGTGGAGAGAGAGCCTGGCAGTGAGGTCTAGAGGCAGCCGGGCTGGCTCATGCTGGATGTTTTTGTCCTCGGAAGGACTTTGGCTTTATTCTAAAGAGGATGGGGAGCCCCAGAGAGCAGAACAGGGAAGCCTGGGGAGTCTGATGGACATTTAAAAGGATCCTTAATGGAGAGAGCGAAGGCAGAGCCTTCCAGAAGGGTAAGAGAAGGGAGGATGGAGACCTGCCCTCCCCCAGGGGAGACCACTTAGAAGAGGTAGAGTGTGGCCAGGGCAGAGAGCAGGAGAGGCTGTGGACACAGGCACACTGGTCCAGTGTGAGCCATTAGACATTAGATTTAGCTGCATGTTCTTTAGAGAGGGAGCCAGCCTGGCCTCGCTCTATGATCTTGGACACATCCTTTCACTTCTGTTTCTCAGTTTCCCCATTAGCGTGGTGAGGATGAGAATGCTTGTGTCCTGGGCACACTGTGAGGGTGGTGCTGGGCACCTGGGTGCCTGGTTACCATGGGCAACAAAGCTGTATTCATGGGTGTGGTGAACGCGTTGCCCACAGCTCCTCAGGGCAGACGAGGGGTTTCCCAGCAGCCCCTGGTGCCCTTTCGGCTGAAGCCCTAACTGGGAAAATCCAAGTTCCAGCAGACCCCTGAGCCCTCTGCCTTAGGGCCCTCCTTCTAGGCGGTCCTCTGAGCCTGGCCTGAGCTGGAGAAGGTAGTGGCCAGTGCTGCGCTGGAGGCTGCATCATAGTAATTGCAGCCAGCAGTTATTGACTAGGCACTGTTCTGAGGGGTTTAGATGTGGTAACTGATTGAATTCGCCTAACAACTTTATGAGGTAAGTCCTATTGTTAACCCATTTTGTAGATGAGCAGAAAGAGTTTGAAACTGGATGGTGTAATGGAACCTTCTTGGGACCCTTGGAGGGTAGGGCCTTCGTACTTGGGCCATGAGGGTAGGGTTTGTGTCTGGGTGGGAGCTGGGGAGGGACAGGACTAGGACTGGGCAGATTTGAGGACACGGGAGTTGGGGGGGGTGGCTCCAGAGCCACTCCGCTCCCTCCTACCACACTGACTGCCTTGAAAGTCCCCTAATGGCCACTCCCATGAAGTGAGACTGCTCTGGGCCTCTCACAGGCATTTTCTGCAAGGCCACCGCCCACCCAGGCCCCTTCCCCAGAGGAGTTGCAGTGCCCTGCTCCTTCCTTGTGGAAGAGTTGGCGTCAGCAGGATACTGCCCCTGGGCGTCCCTCTGGGTCTCTTCCTGCGGGTTTCTGATGAAACAGCCAGGCTCCAGTACTGGAGCCAGAAGTCAGTGGTGGAGAGAGGACCAGGAGCCAGAGGGTATAGCTGCTTTGGGGCTACTGTGGGGTCAGGGACACCTGTGAGGCCAAATATCCTGGCTGCAAAAGACTTCACAATTATGCCCACCCTTCACCAGGACATTGAGGGGTGCTGGGGGACAGGGATGGCTTCTTGGGGACGTCTGCTTTCGAGTTGGGCTCCGCTACACAGGCCAAATTTGGATGTCCCATGTTTAGAGCTGTGTTTCTTTTGGACCTCTTTGGGCCTCAGTTTCCTCATCTGTAAAATGGGATATTGATAGTGCTTCCCCACAGGCCTCCTCTGACGGGTGCCAGGGAGAGGATGGGATGGAGCATGGTGTGCTGGGCATGTTCCTGCTCTACCCACCCACCTGGGAGAGGAGAGAGGCAGGAATGTCCTGGGGGTGTCCTTTGAGGCATAGCCCTCTCACCCCAACCTCCTACAAAGGCATAAGAAGGCAGCAAGGACAGACCCCGACCACCTGAGCCCTCAGCAGTCCTGCCATACTCCCTGCTTCACCCCCTTCCTGACTGATCTGGAACATTCTGGATTCTTCTAGGGAGTGACCAAAAATCCCTCCCTGCCCTGCTGTGTCTCTGGGGTGGAAGGAGGCTCCCAGCCCCTGCTCTATCCCAGCCTCAGGCTTGGCCAGGACTTAACAGGCAGGCAGAGAAGCAGCTTCTCCACTCTCTTCCCCGACACCTACAGGCCCCTCCTGCAGGCACTTACCTCTAAGTGGACTCTCAGGAGGAGGCGCATCAGGGCTGCAGGGCTGGGAAAGAGCTGGGCTGTGGAGCTCTTGTCAACCACCAGGCCCCTTCTAAGTGCTTTAGCGCCACCGACTCCATCCTCCCAGCAGCCTTGTGAGATGGGGATTTGTGGTTCTCAGTTTACCGATGAGAAGTACTGATGAGAGAGGGGTGTGGTCTTGTCTGGGGCTCCCTAGCTCCTGGGTAGGTTCCATCCTGGGCAGGCTGGCTCTGGGATCCCTCCCCTGACCAGCTGCTGTGTGGGCTTCATGGTGGGGCTGGGGCAGGGCATGAGCTCTTGGGACCAACTGAGCCACTCTAGGCTTCCAGGGACCAAGACCAGGCCGAGCTGTCTCCGTGTCCTGAAGGAGCATGAAGATCACAGAAGATAGGCCTGGGTTCGAATCCCAGCTCTGCCACTACTAACTGTGACCGGGGCAGGTGTCCCTTCCCGCTGAGTCTTCATTTCCTCACCAGCAAAATGGTTCGTGCCCGTGCTTTGGGGGCTGTGGAGGGTTGGCTCTTGTTTACTTGTTCATACCTGCTGTTGAGCAGCTGCTCTGTGCCGGCCTCTGAGGATGCCGCTGTGGACAGAGCCTGTCGCTGCCTCCGGGAGTTTGTGTTAGGGGTGCCATTTTGATTCCAGCTCTTTCACCCAGCTCTGCTTCGGTACCCAGTGGGAGACCTCGAGTACCGCTTTCCACTCACTTGGGTGTGTGTGGGGGTTGGTTGGACAGGGCTGGGTGCACATACCCCTGGGTGGATGTTCCTGGGTGCACTTAGGGTGGGTGAGGGTAGGACCCTCCCACAGTTCCCTGAGGCTCCATTGATGAGGCTCAAGAACAAACCACCGCCCTGCCCCCGTGGCCCACGCTCCCAGCAGCTGGGCCCTTGGCTTCTTGAGATAGTGACTGGCCTCATGGCAAGGACCCCCGCATCCCACCTCGGAAAACTGCTGCCTCCCCTCTGGTCCGGGAGTGGCCACAAGCACAGGTTTTCATCTTTTTCACTTGAAGTTCTGGGATACATGTGCAGAATGTGCAGGTTTGTTACATAGGTATACATGTGCCATGGTGGTTTGCTGCACCTGTCAACCCCTCATCTAGGTTTTAAGCTCCATATGCATTAGGCATTTGTCCTAATGTTCTCCCTCCCCTTGTCCCTCAACCCCCCAACAGGCCCCGGTGTGTGATGTTCCCCTCCCTGTGTCCATGTGTTCTCATTGTTCAGCTCCCACTTATGAGTGAGAAGAGACCTGGGTTCTGATCTAACCTCAGTCAAATGGAACTGTGTGACCTTGAGGAAGTAGCTTAACCTCTCTGAGTCTTAGTTTCTGCGTGGCCGCCCCCCCCCCCCCCCACCCATCCTTAAGGAGAGGCCCAGAGAGGACCAGGTCATATGACCTCAGCCAGTTCCAGAAAAGGCTGTTTGCTGGTCTGTCAGGTTTCAGCCTGAGTCCAGGCCCCTGCCCTACTCGCACTCCCTGATAGCATGAGAAGCACAGCCCTGGGGTGCCCACCCAGCCCTGAGAGCCCAGCCTGCTTCTCAGGGAACTGTCACAGCCCCACCTGTCCCTCCCCCAACTGGAGCCCTGTCAATGGCTTTGGGGTTCTCTCACACAGCCTTGAGGGGGCTCATACCTCCCCTTATCATTGCAAGGGATAGGTCTGGCTTGAAGACCCTTGGGTGGGCTTGGCTCTGTCCTCCCCGTCAGTGCCTCGACAGGGCTGGCCTGGGTGAATCAGGACCAACGGGAAAGGAGGCGAGGAGACCAGTCTGGACCCAAGATCCTCAGCTCAAGAAGGTGGCCCCAGAACTGACCGGGATGAGAGAGGGAAGGGCTGGGAGGGAGGAGATTCTGGGGCCGCAGCCACAGCTAGCACGTTGTGCCGGGTGCGTCTGTGCGTGCCAGCTGCATCTTTGCGTACCTTGTGTGCAAGGCTGTGTTTGGCTG
The DNA here is from genome assembly GCF_007565055.1 of Rhinopithecus roxellana. Classification (NCBI taxonomy): domain Eukaryota; kingdom Metazoa; phylum Chordata; class Mammalia; order Primates; family Cercopithecidae; genus Rhinopithecus; species Rhinopithecus roxellana. Next base: position 9,449,779 of record NC_044563.1, on the reverse strand, counting down.
AGTGTTCATGTGGGCCGTGATTGTGGGCATGTTTCTGAGTGATGCCTGCTGGGGTGGGCTGGTGGGTGTGTCTGCATGTGTGTGTGCGTCTGGGGAGTCGCAAAGGAGAGAGAGAGAGACCCGGCATCACGCTGGCTCAGCCTGAAAAAGGTAGGACATCCTGACATGTGCTGCAACATGGATGGACCGTAAGGACACTGTGCTGAGTGAAACAAGCCAGAGGCAAAGGGACAAACATGATTTCTCCCAGATGAGGTTCCTGGAGGAGGCAGATCTGTATGGACAGAAGGTAGTGTGGTGGTTGCCAGGGGCAGGGGGAGGAGAGAATGGAGAATTAGTATTTAATGGGGACAGGGTTTCAGTTGCGGAAGGTGCAAAGGTTCTGGAGCTGGATGATGGTGATGGTTGGGTAACACTGTGCATGCACTTAATACCACTGAGCCGTACACCTAAGCATGCTTACAATGGTAAATTTCATGTATATTTTACTACAATTTGTAAAAAATTGGCTGGGTGTGGTGGCTCACGCCTGTAATCCCAACACTTTAGGAGGCCAAGACGGGAGGATTGCTTGAGCTCAGGAGTTCAACACCAGCCTGGGCAATATGGTGAAACACCGCCTCTACAAAATATACAAAAATTAGCCTGGTGTGGTGGTTTGTACCTGTAATCCCACCTACTCAATAGGCTAAGGCACAGGAATCTCTTGAACCTGGGAGGCAGAGGTTACAGTAAGCCGAGATCACGCCACTGCCCCCCAGTCTGGGCGACAGAGCAAGACTCTGTCTCAAAAAATAATAAATTAAAAAATTAGAGGCCAGGCGTGGCTCACACCTGTAATCTCAGCACTTTGGGAAACTGAGATGGGGGGATCACTTGAAGTCGGGTGTTTAAGACATACCTGCGCAACATAGTGAGATCTTGACTCTATAAAAAAAAACTCAAAAGTTAATGAGACACAGTGGCATGTGCCTGTAGTCCCAGCTGCCGGGGAGGCTGAGGTGGGAGGATCACTTACGACCAGGATTTCGATGCTGCAGTGAGCTGTGATTGCGCCACTGCACTCCAGCCTGGTGACAGAGCGAGGCCCTGTCTCAAAAAAATTTTTCAGTGTTTTTGTGGGCTGGGCGTGGTGGCTCATTCCTGTAATTCCAACACTTTGGGAGGCTGAGGTGGGTGGATTGCTTGAGCCCAGGAGTTTAAGACCAGCTGGGCAACATGGCAAACCTCATCTCTACAAAAAAATAAAAAATTAGCTGGGCATGGTGGTATGCACCTGTACCAACAACTACAGGAGAGGCTGAGGTGGGAGGATCCCCTGAGCCCGGGAGGTTGAGGCTGCAGTGAGCTGTGATTGCACCACTGCACTCTAGCCTGGGCGATACAGCAAGACCCTGTCTCAAAAAAATAAAAAAAAAAAAAAAAAAAAAAAGTCACCCAGTGGGGTCAGCAGAGCCCCAAGAGTCTTCTTCCCTCCCAGCATCCCTGTACACCAGCCCCAGCTCTGCAGGTAGTCGGGGGCCCAGACAGCTTCCTCGGGACCCCGCAGCCTTCCCTCTGCCCCTTTTTCTACGAGTTTTGCTGCCTCTGCTTCAGGATTCATGTCCAGAGGTGGTGAGATCTGCACTTATACAGCCCCTCCTCTGTGATGAAGGAGCCAAGTCAGCCCAGGTTATTCTAGAAGGGGCACCCTACCAGCCCCCCAGTCCGCACGCTGCCCTGGGCAGGCAAGGGGACCCCTAGCAGATCACGTCGGTATTACCTCTTAGTGGGTGCTGGAGGGACCTGAAGTGCTTTCTTCCCCCAGGGTTGTAGGAGAATGTCCTGGCAGTGACTTCAGGGCCCTGCCGTCACTTCCGTTTTAACCTACACCAGCTGGTAGGCTCATTAGCAAGAGGACAATAGGAGGCCCCTGTCCTCAGCTTTTTCTGCAAAGGTGTTTCCTTTAGCAACGGGGAGGCCTCCCTTCTCCAGACCTGTGAGGACAACACCACCCAGCTGCTGCTTCTATAGTCGAGGCTGCTGTATGGCTCTGGCTAGCCCATTCAGAGAGAGACTCTGAAAGTACAAGGAAAAACATCAGTCCAAGAGCTGTGAGCCATTAGTGAGCCGATTACAATACCATGACCACTGGCAGACCCGCAGGGCTACGTGAGCCCAGGTGTGAAGTTCAAGCTTGCTGTACTTCTGGGGCCACTTCCTGGCTGGTCTCTTTCCCTGGCCCTTACCTTTCTCCTGGTCTGTCTTTTCCTCTCACCCTTTTTCTTCACTCTTTCTTCCTTCTCCTGCATTGTATTCCACCCCAATTCCAGCTATTACACAGAATCGCAAGAATGTTAGATTATTCATTTTATTTATTATTTTTTCTTTTTTGTAAAAACAGAGGCAAGGTCTCACTATGTGGCCCGGGCTGGTCTTGAACTCCTAGCCTCAAGTCATTCTTGTGCCTCAGCCCCTTACAGTGCTGGGATTACAGATGTGAGCCACCATGCCTGGCCCATTTTATTTACTTAAAAAAATTAGGCTGGGCACGGCGGCTCACGCCTATAATTCCAGCACTTTGGGAGGCAAAGGCGGGCAGATCACCTGAGGTCAGGAATTAAAGACCAGCTTGGCCACCTGGGGTCAGGAGTTTGAGACCAGCTACTCGGGAGGCTGAGACAGGAGAATCACTTGAAGCCAGGAGGTAGAGGATGCAGTGAACTGAAATCGTGCCATTGCACGCCAGCCTGGGCAAAAGAGCAAGACTCTGTCTCAAAAAAAAAAAAAAAAAAAAAAAATTACATTTTCTACTCCTGCTTCCTGCTTTGTAAGTCAAATGAGTTTAACTGTTCAAGTGTCTTCCTTGCAAACCCCCAAGGACTCAGTGTGTGTGGCCCTTGACTGATCCCCCCACCCCATGACCCAGTGATCCTCAGTTCCAAGTTTTCCCACCTACCCTTCGCCCACTGCTTATATTTATAAAAACAGGGTGGATCAAATGTTTGTGAGCCAGATCTTATTCTACATGCAGTGGAAACATGTATGACTTTACAGAAGCTTTTTGGAAAAGTAGAACCTTTCTTCATGGTTCAAGAAATCAGAGTCTTCCAGGGAGGTCTTTCTGAAAATCCAGAGCTGTAGATGTTTGACCATGTTCAGAGAGGGGCCCTTGTGCTGGGTGAAGCAGATGGGGCACAGCAGGCCATGGGTGAAAAGCAGGACAACCTGGGGCCCTGGGAGGACCAGGGAGGGCCCATGGGCAAGGCGGACCCACTTGCTCCCATGTCTTTGACTATTCATCAGCCGGCTGACTTTCAGTCCACCTGTCATCTGCTCTGCCCACCCATCCATGGTCCTTCCGCCCGTCTCTGCTGGCTGCTACTGTGCTACTCAGCTGTGTCTGTCTGTCTGCCTGACTGTCCTCTCCTTCAGGATGCCTTCCGTGCCTTCCATCAAGATCTCAATTTCGTGCGCAAGTTCCTACAGCCCCTGTTGATTGGAGAGCTGGCACCAGAGGAACCCAGCCAGGATGGACCCCTGAATGTGAGCAGAGCCCTAGGGGAGGCTCAGCCCCTGAGGGAGGGGGATGGCTGGAGGGCTGGGAGATATTGTCACATGGCCAGGAGCAGCTCCCTCAGCATTCGGCGAAGTGGATGCAGGGCCAGAGCTGGGCCTCCCCTCCCCTCCCAGGGGGCAGGCAGTTGAAAGTGAAGCTGTAGGGATGCCCTGAGAAGTCCGGGGCTCCAGATCTGGTTTAGCCAGGCACTCATTTGGATCCCGAGGCAAGCTCCCTCCCTGTTGTCACCTAGCATCCCCATCTACAAGGAGGATTTTAATGAGCTGGTTTCTCTCCTGGCTCTAGCGTCTTACCCACCCCATACCTTTTGGGAGGGAGAGGAGGTTTCGCCACCAGCCAGTGCTCCAGCTCACACCCTGGGCTGGGTACTTTCGTCACTTCATTCCCCTTTGCCCACACCCCTTGGGCCTGGTGCTGGGAGGAGTGGCTGGGGCTCCAGGAGAATGGGGGTGGAGAGAAATTTCTTCCTTGGCTGATTGGCCCTTCTGCTGTGGCAGGCACAGCTGGTCGAGGACTTCCGAGCCCTGCACCAGGCAGCCGAGGACATGAAGCTGTTTGATGCCAGTCCCACCTTCTTTGCTTTCCTACTGGGCCACATCCTGGCCATGGAGGTGCTGGCCTGGCTCCTCATCTACCTCCTGGGTCCTGGCTGGGTGCCCAGTGCCCTGGCCGCCTTCATCCTGGCCATCTCCCAGGTGACCCCGGCTCTGTGTTGCAGCCACCCTAACTGCCCAACAGACGTGGGCCCCCATGCACGTGGGCATTGTGAACATATTTGCTAAATGAATGAATGAACCTGTGAAAGGATGAATGGATGAATAAACGGATGAATGAGTGAACAGCCTGAAGGCCCATCATGCGTGTCTGTGGGTCAAGCTGCGTTCCAGATGAGCCAAGAAGTTCCTTCTTTAACAAATCCTGATCAAGCACAGGGCCACTGAGCCAGAGGCTGCTGCCCTGCAGCTTCGTGACACTTACAAGCCCCCTCCACTTCCCTGAGACTCAGTTCTCACCTGTAAAAAGAGAACACTGGCCCACAAGGGTCTTGAAATGGAGCATTAGCACAGGGGTACCCTGCAAGCTGAAAGGATTCGCTGGGGCCCCAGGCCCTGGCGGGCTCCGTCCTTCCCAACAGCTTCTGACCCTGCCTCTCTCCCCAGGCTCAGTCCTGGTGTCTGCAGCATGATCTGGGCCATGCCTCCATCTTCAAGAAGTCCCGGTGGAACCATATGGCCCAGAAGTTCGTGATGGGGCAGCTAAAGGTGAGGGTGGGGTGGGGGGGCAGCCAGGCACTGAGTGGCGCTGGGTCTGCCCTAGTGTGTGGGCACAGAGTTGGGGGCACAGCCTGCTCCTGAGAGCCCCTTCCTCCTCCACAGGGCTTCTCCGCCCACTGGTGGAACTTCCGCCACTTCCAGCACCACGCCAAGCCCAACATCTTCCACAAAGACCCAGATGTGACGGTGGCGCCCGTCTTCCTACTGGGGGAGTCATCTGTTGAGGTGGGTGGGGAGGGACGTGGACACCCTCTGGTTGGGCCTGCAGCTAAGAGGGAACTGATGCACTGGGTCCCCACTCTGCCCCCAACCTAGCCCCTGATCTAGCCTCCACTCTGGCTGAACCAACCCCTGCCCCCATGTCTTTCCTTCCCACCTGCCATAGCTGCTGGGGACGACCAGCCCAGTTGTTAGAATCTAGAATTGCCTTTGACCCTTGGCCCCAGCCAGCCCTATGACCTTGCCCAGGAGAAGGAGGTGGCCTGGAGAGCTGCTGTCTCCAGCCACTGCCTGTCTCCACAGTATGGCAAGAAGAAACGCAGATACCTACCCTACAACCAGCAGCATCTGTACTTCTTCCTGAGTGAGTGTCCATCTGTCCTTCTGGGATGGGGGAGTGCCTGGACCTGCACTGTCCTCCCTGCTGTCCTGGACCACTCCCCGCCACTTCCTGGGCCAGGGGCATGCCTGTCAAGTCTCCCTTGTCATGGCACCCTCCCAGCCCCTGCAGCCTGTACATACTCTCCCAGCACCATGCCTTTGCCCCAGCTGTCTCCCGTGCCTGGGACAACTTGCAGCCACGGGCCATCACAGCCCTGCTGGGAGCTTCCCCAAGCCCCATGTAGAATTTCTTCCTGCCCTCACACTAGAGTGGTCTGGAGCCCTAGAGTCTTTGGGCAGTTGTTGGGGTGGACAGAGCAAGGACTCAAGGCTGGCCCTGACCTGCGGTGAAGGGTGGTGGGAGGTGGTGGGGTCAGGGCAGCCTGAGGAGGCTTAGACACAGGGTCGGGAGTGATATGGAGTCATTCTAGCTGGACGTGACCAGCACCAACATCCCAGGGACATTCCTGGAGTAACAGAGCCCCTCCCTCTGCTGCCCACCCACCTTGGCAGTCCAGCCCCCCTCCTGAGCGCCCTCATGCCTCTTCTTGCAGTCGGCCCGCCGCTGCTCACCCTGGTGAACTTTGAAGTGGAAAATCTGGCGTACATGCTGGTGTGCATGCAGTGGGCGGTGAGTGGGGTTGCCCAGGACCCCAGGCACACGGCTGCCGTGGCAGGAGGTGGTGCCTCGGGGAACAGTACCTGCCCATGAAGGCAAACAGGGTGCACATGTGCGTGCAACAGTGGGGCTCACATGTGTGCGTGCAGCAGGAGAGCGAGTGTGCCCGTCGCCGTACGTGTGTGTGGGAGTTGAGGAATGGGGGGTCTTTGGGTCTCTCTCGGTGAGGGTGTCTTCCCAGGAGGAATTGCGGGGCCGACTCTGCCAGGCTTCTGTGTCCCTGGCAGGGTCTTCCCCAACACACCCTGCATGACACCTTTGTCACTAAAGTCAGCCTCGTGAGCTGGCAGGGCAAGGACCCTGTTCCTTTACTCAACTGAGAAAACCAGAGGGGGTGGTGGCCTGTCCTGGGCTCTGAGGCAAATCAGGCAGAAGGGTTGGATGCCTGAGGTCCCCCTCCCACCCACCAGGCCTCCAGACCTCGGGGCGCCTGGAGACCTCTCGGTATTGCCTCTGCCCTCCTCTGCAGGATTTGCTCTGGGCCGCCAGTTTCTATGCCCGCTTCTTCTTATCCTACCTCCCCTTCTACGGCGTCCCTGGGGTGCTGCTCTTCTTTGTTGCTGTCAGGTATGGCAGGGGGTGGCGAGGTCACACACAGGCAACAGGTGACCCCACTGCACCCCCCAACCAGAGCTCCCCTTTCCCAGTCTGCAGAATGGGGCCAGTGGCACTGCCTCCCTGGCTTGCTGGCAGAATCACGTGAACACAAGCGTGACAGGAGCCCAGGGTCAGTGGGTTTAGGGAGCGTGGCCTGGCTTCTAAGTGGCCCCGTGGGGGTCAGAGCTGCTCTGGGCTCAGCCTCACAGTGGACACTGCTCCATTCAGATTCTTTAAACACTGGCAAGGGGGCGGTGACCACACTCCTATTGTACAGATAAGGAAGTCGAGGCCACTTGGAGACAGCTGCCCTCCAGCCTCCACTCAGGGTGCCTAAGTGGTGAGCTGGACCTAGGGCAGTGCCCGAGCCTCCCCACAGGGTCCTGGAGAGCCACTGGTTCGTGTGGATCACACAGATGAACCACATCCCCAAGGAGATCGGCCATGAGAAGCACCGGGACTGGGCCAGCTCTCAGGTGGGCAGCAGGGGTGGGGCTGTGTGGGGCCTGTCCTGGGTGGGGTGGGGGATCCCTGCTAGGAGCCAACTGGCAAAGGAGGGATGAGGCCCTGATGGAGCTGCCAGGTGGGGGATGGTGGGGTCAGGGATCTACAACAGCTTTCTCACCTGTGCCCCGCCGGCTTCCGGCAGCTGGCAGCCACCTGCAACGTGGAGCCCTCACTTTTCACCAACTGGTTCAGCGGGCACCTCAACTTCCAGATCGAGCACCAGTGAGTGTGGGTGCTGGGGGCCAGTGGGAGGTGGGGAGTGGGTCCTGGGAGGGGACCCGTGGTTGGGGCCTGTCTCTGGAAGCCTCCCACTTCAGGTGCCAGCACACGCTCCCCACCCCCAGCCTCTTCCCCAGGATGCCGAGACACAACTACAGCCGGGTGGCCCCACTGGTCAAGTCACTGTGTGCCAAGCACGGCCTCAGCTACGAAGTGAAGCCCTTCCTCACTGCGCTGGTGGACATCGTCAGGTGAGGCCGCAGCCTGGCCCCTCTGCTCTGGTGGCTTCCCTAGGGCCTATGCCTGCCCTTGTCCAGGTCAGCCTCCTGCTGAGCCCCCGGGGCCCCTGAGCCTTTCTGTCCGTGTCCCATGCCCTTCCTGCCTTCCCCAGCCTTCATGCACACAGCGAGAATTTCTGGAGCACCTGCTGCAGACTCACAAACACAGCAGTGCCTGCGGTAAGCAGGTCTCTGCAAACCTGCCTCCAAAGGCTAAGGGAAAGAAGCTAACAGATCCAGTTTCTCAGAAAGAAACACTTAATAGGGACTTATAAACAGAAGCCATGTCTCAGGGCCGGGCGTGATGGCTCCTGCCTGTAATTCCAGTACTTGGGGAGGCTAAGGTGGGCAGATCACTTGAGGTCAGGAGTTTGAGACCAGCCTGGCCAACATGGTGAAACCCTGTCTCTACTAAAAAAAATACAAAAATTAGCTGGGTGTGGTGGCGGGCACCTTTAATCCCAGCTACTTGGGAGGCTGAGGGAGGAGAATCACTTGAACCCACAAGGCGGAGGTTGTAATGAACTGAGATTGCGCCACTGCACTCCAGCCTGGGCGACAGAGCAAGACTCTCTCAAAAACAAACAAACAAAACAAAAAACCGTATCTCAGGCAGCTAAGAGCTGGTACATCCCCTCACATGCCCTCCAAAAAGAACCCTCTGTATAGCAAGCTTTTAGGGTGAGCCCCATGCAGGTGGTTCTTATGAACCTGGTGACCACTGGAGATAAGCGTCTACAGGAGGAGGTTATCTATGCCGTGAGTTTGGCGCTCAGGGTCAAGCATCGGTTATCAGATAGTTTTGCTTGAAGATGGCCTTGCCCTTGCCATTCGACAGGCTCTTTTCCTACAATCAAGCAAAACAGGCTCCAGGGAGCTTCCTGCCCTCTTGGAGCTGATGTTCCTTCTAGCAGAGGAAACGGCAAGCAGTTAAGATAACAAATAAGTACATTACAGGAGATGGGCAAAAGAACAAGGAAAAGCCCCTCAGGGTGGAGACAGGGGAGGGGAGGGGGCGGCCAGGCAGGGGCTGCAGTTTTTAATAAGGTGGTAGGGTGGGCCGTATTGACAGGCTGACATGTGAGCAGGGACAGGGAGCGGGGGAGAGGCCTCGACACGGGACATCTGGCGAAGAATGTTTAGGCAGAAAGCGCTTGGCCCTGAATGCCAAGCTCATGGCATGGGTAACCGAGGCGGGCATGCAGGCGCTCAGGGAAGGGACGCGCCTGGCTTGTGTCTTGGAAAGCTGCCCCTACTGGGAATGAGTGATGGGCAGGAGTCGAAGTGGAAAAGTAGAGCAAAGGACACTGTAGCCATCCAGGCGAGGCGTGATGGGGCTCAGCCCTTGTGGTCACCTTGGAGGTGGGGAACAGAGGCCAGATTCCAGGTCTTTGCACACGCTGTTCCCCTTACTTGGGTGCCCTTCCTTCCTATGCTGGGATTCAGACGCCCACTTCTCCTTCATGATCCCTCCCAGCCTGATGCTGTGAGCCCCTGCCATTTGGCACAGCCCTTTAGAGCGCCTGGCACAGGGCTTCCTAGCAGGCTGTTGACATTTCTGGCTCCACTGCCTAATATCAGGCCCAAGATCGGGTGGGCAGGTTCCACATCCTCTCTGTTCCTGGGTTGCAGCACCCAGCAGGAGGAGGCAATGGAGAACTTGATGCAGGAGGGACAGGCCCACCCAGGCTCATGCCTGGACTTGGCCTTGGCTGCCCTCCAGCTCCCCTACCCCACACCCCTTACCCCAGTCTAGATTCCATTCCAGAGAATGAGCATTCAGCTGTTCTCCCAACCCACCCTCCGGGCCCGCATCACTGCCTGCCCCAGGGAAGGGAACCCACAGGGAATGGGGATATCTCCGCTCACACCTATCATGGGGGATACAGGGGTGTTAGGATCTTGCAACTGAGATCCTAACACCCACCCCCACTGCCACCCCCACCTCCCAGATCCCTGAAGAAGTCTGGTGACATCTGGCTGGATGCCTACCTCCATCAGTGAAGGCAACACCCAGGCGGGCAGAGAAGGGCTCAGGGCACCAGCAACCAAGCCAGCCCTTGGTGGGACCAACACCCCCACCCCTCCACTGGCCAGCCTGGCAGTGCCCTGCCTGCCCTCCTGGTACTGTGATCTTCCCCTCAGCCCCTCACATGTGTATTCAGCAGCCCTACGGCCTTGGCTCTGAGCCTGATGGGACAGGGGTAGAGGGAAGGTGAGCGTAGCACATTTTCCTAGAGCAAGAATTGGGGGAAAGCTGTTATTTTTATATTAAAATGCATTCAGATGTATTATGGAGTGGAGTGGTGAATTTGCATGAGTTCCTGGCCCAGGAGACCTTGGTGTGTGTTTTCTGAGGATGACAGACAGATAGATAGATAGACAGGGTGTTTGGGTCCTGTTTCCCTCACCCTGACTCCTGGGGCAGGAGAGCACTGGGGGAGGTCCTCGTCAGCTCACATTATCTCCCAGGCCCAGGAGCAGACAGCCCAAAGCTCCCTATGGCCTCCCAGCCCAGGACAGTGTCAGCAGAGGCCTCCTGGTAGGGCCAGGGAAGCAGAGGGTGGCAACCCCTTCAGCTTGGTTGTGAGTGAGATACCTGCCCTCCTCCGGGTGCCACCCGGCCCCACCCTGATTCACTCAAGTCAGACAGACTTGGGGGTGGGGTAGAGTGGGGGCAAGTCCTGTCTCTGCCAGGATGCAGGCTGTGTGACCTTGGGGGAGTTCCTTGACCCCTCTGAGCAGTAGTAGCTAGGGTGGTGGAAGAAAGGCTCTTACCAAAGGGCACAGCAGCAGGCTCAGAAGTTTATTCACAAATTTCGTGCACACAACCCAATTCCCCAAGGTGACCATTTGCTCTGTCACCTGGGACAAGTTCTTTGCCTTCCCTGAGCCTCAGTTTTCAACCGAGGGTAAGACTGGATGCTCCTTGAAAGGTACTTCCTGCCTCAGATACACACACTTCTCATGCCCAGGGCATGCCTTGCATTCAGAGTCTCTGCACAGGCTATTCCCTCTGCAGGGACTCCCCCTTCCTGTCACTGCCTGTTTAAATCCTGTTGGCTCCTGGTGCCACACGGGTGCCCTGAGCCAGGGCAGGCTCCGAATGGCATTCCCTCCGTCCACACCCTGGTAGAGATCGCTGTGCGCTGGCTCCGAGGCACTCTCCAGGGAGATGCTAACATCGATGACCCACAACAGCCGAGCCTGCAGCGCCACCCACGGGCGCCCAGAGCAGCTGCACCAGTGTGGGACCGGCCGTGCTCCCTGCTGCCCCTGGTAACTTGCTTAATGAACCCCTGGAGGCCCCGCCCTCAGCAGCCACGCCTGGTTTCTCTGGACTGCCTGGGATCCATCCCTGGCAGGGGAATCTTTGCTCTTGCCCCACTGGCCCCCATGCTAGATCCCCTGGGAAAAGGTCACCCTCAGTCCTGAGTTGAACTCCCCCTTCTCCATCTGTAGGTCTCTTAGACTCAGAACAAAGGCTTAGTGCACTGGGGCCAGGTTTGTAAAAGGAAAGAGGCTTTGGTGGAACCTCTGCGCCTCTGAGACCGTGTTCCTTTTTTATTGTCTGTACAAGAGGCGTGGGCCCAGAGGAAAAACAGCTCCCGAGGGAAGCCGTCACCGCAGCGTTGGTTTGTTCCTTCGATCATTAACGTTTCTGCGGGTCTCCCAGCCCAGGCAGGTGTTGGAAATGATGATGCCAGCCCCTGCCTGGCATGTTGGGAGTAGCTGGCGGCGGGCAGGGGGTCATCAAACTCCTTTGTGACAGGACAGGCCGTGGGCTTCTCAAGGTTCCTCCCCCCACCGCACTATGTCCTCAGGCAATGAGCCACCGTGAGTACTGGGAGCTTGGCCTATTCCAAGCTCTTGGCTGCTGTCACTCCTTCTCTTGGACACTTGCTCTTGAATGGGACAATGTAGAAGAAAGACCTGAATGCCTTTAAAATCCAAAGCAACGTGTGATGGTGGAGGACGATGGGGACGTGATCCTGAAATCTCAGCACGGTGGGTGGCTGCTTGTTCTGGATGTGCACTGGCCACATGAAGCCAGTCTGGTTCAAAAAAGGAAAGCCAGTCCCAAGGGCAGTGGCGTTTCAGCGTGGGGCAAGCAGCCCCCACGGCACCCCATTTCCCTCTCAGAGGTTGGAACAGGGACTCTCTGAGAGGCAGCTTCTTGTCCAGAGGGGCACACCTCTCAGGGGAGGGTGCAGCCAGGCCAGCTGAGGAATCCCAATGGGCCCGAGGCACTGTGTCACACAAGCAATGGCCAGCCGCTCCTGATGGCAGCCCAAGCCCAGCCCCAATGGCTGCCAGCTCTGCCCTGGCCCAGGTGAGTAAACACTTCCTCTCCCCTCCCAGTAGGCACAGAGGGCTTCAGAGTGTCCAGCCAGACACCCCAAGGATCCGCCTGTGGTGCCGCAGCACCACCCCCCCTGCCCACACACACACAGCCTAGGCTTGGGGTACTGCAGATGCCCCCACCACCCACAAAGCTGATACCCTTTTATCTGTGTAGCTACCCCACTCTTATCTCCTCCGCAGAGACTAACTGCCCTCCACTGCCCCCACCCCTCCAGCCAGCCGCTGGGCCTCCTGGGAGGTGTCTGACATTTGATGTGATGGGGGCAGGGTCTGGGAACAGCCCTTTCCGTGCAGGAGAGGTGGTCAGGGGCCTGCGGGTTAAGAGCAGGATCCTGCTGCTGTGTGGCCTCAGACTAGTGCTGTCCTCTTTCTGGGCTCAGCCTCTTCGCCTGTGATGGAGGTGTTGGGGTTTGATCACCCCGGGCCTTGAATATTGGGGCACCATGACTTTGGCAGGGGACAGGGATTAGAAACTCACAATTCTGGGTGTGTTAGCAAGGGAGTCAGCTGAGTACAGGGACAGGAGGGGGCGGTTAAGCAGAGAGAAGATATGAATGTCCTCAGCTTCTTGAGCCAGGGAAGTATTCAAGGGCAAGGTGGGGCTGGGTGGGGCTGGGTGGGGCTGGGTGGGGCTGGGCGGGGCTGGGGAAGTCACAGAGAAGCTCCAAGTGTCCAGTGAGACTGGGTCAAGATTTACCTGGTGCCCTCATAGCCCCAGCGTCCATCTGGCCTTCAGTATCCCCAACTCCAAGCCCCCTGGTTGTTATGGGTGAAGGACCCATGGATTTCCGACTGGCAGGGTTGGGAGGCCTGGGTTGGTCGCCATCCTGGAGGCGGGTCACAGGCACATGGCAGAGGGTAGGAGGCGTGCTTGCCAGGGTCTTGCAACCTTGGAGGCTGCCGTCAGTGGGTCCACCAGGAGTGAAAGGCCTAGGGTAGGTGGGTGTTGAGAAAATGGCATCCTTGGGGCTCCTCTAGCATGCCCCTGTGGACTGTGGCCCACAGGGCCAGGGAGGGCAAAGGACTCCCCAGAGCCACTTGGTGAATCTGGCGTGTGTCTGCCTCCTCGCTCAGGGCTTCTGTAATGCCAGGCCCTACTCAGGACACCCTATGGCCACTGGGGAGCCATACATACCGCAACCCAGTCTGCTGGCTGTCGCTACCCGGCTGGATTTCGGCCAGGCAAAGCAGGGGTTGGGGAAGCAGGCAGGGGCTGAGGTCTACTCAGGAGCCCTCCCCAGCCCTGCTGGGAGTAACTACAAAGCCAAGGGGAGGCCCTGAGGTGTTGACTAGCCAGTGCCTCTTGGCCCTTCCTTAGCACATCTTCCCAGGCTCAGCCCTGCCAGGAGAGCCATCCCAGAGACGACGACGGAGCAGCATGGGGGCCCGTGGGAGACTGACTGTACAAGTGCCCCTGGCGTGTTCCTTTGGACTCTTCCCAAGCTCTGGGGTCAGACAGACCTAGGACCCAATCTCTGTGCCTATGAACTGGTGACCCTGGGCTAGGATGACATCAGCCTCCCCACAGCCTGTGGGTTCTGAATGAGCCACTGCGTATAGGGGCATGGGAGCCACAAGACAGAATCATCAGCCTCCAGAGCCTTCTTCAGCCCCTTTTTAATTTTATTTATTTATTTATTTATTTATTTATTTATTTATTTATTTATTTATTTTTGAGATGGAATCTCGCTCTGTCGCTAGGCTGGAGTGCAGTGGCACGATCTCAGCTTACTGCAACCTCTGCCTCCCAGGTTCAAGCGATTCTCCTGTCTCAGCCTCCCAAGTAGCTGGGACTACAGTCACGCACCGCACCACCATGCCCAGCTAATTTTTGTATTTTTAGTAGAGATGGGGTTTCACCATGTTGACCAGGCTGGTCTCGATCTCTTGACCTCGTGATCTGCCTGCCTCGGCCTCCCAAAGTGCTGGGATTACAGGCGTGAGCCACCGCGCCCGGCCTTCTTCAGCCCCTTCCAAGGAGGCCAGGAATTGTGTTTGGCCTGGCACTCTGTGGAAGCCGGCTGGCCCAGGGCTGGGAGGGCAGACTGCACTTGGGGAGACATCTGGGGAGTAAGGATGTTAGGAAGGGTCTCTGCGAAGCCCTCCATGCCACCCTCCTTGGGTGGGGTTAGTTGCTGAGAGGTGGCTCCCAGCCCTGTTTTAGAATTGGGTTGGGGTCGGCTGCTGAGAGGAGGAAGACGGGCCAATGTTTTTGGGTCATTTCCACCAAGTTCTGGGCCCCAGAACGAACTTCAGAGGCAGCAGGGAGAGGCAGGTGGGATGGCCACCGGGGAGGGAGGGGATACAGAGAAATACAAGTGTGGGGACCCCTCCTGGTACCCAGGCCCAGCGAGGAGGGCCTCCTCTATCACCCAATACCATGGCCTGGCATTTGCGTGCAGGAAATGCAGGAAGTGAGAATAAAATTACTTATTTTATTTCAAAAAATTTAGGGGTGGGGAAGCAACATGATAAACATTACAATCAGCTCCCTATGGGTTCACTCTGCCTCTGCGGGGGTCGGGTCATACAGTAGCTGGGGGCATGCCATTGCCATGGCAACCCAGACGCTTAGATGCAGGTCCCTCCTGGCTGGTCAGAGCTGGGAGAACTAGGCGCCCTCCCCAAAGGCCCCCATTCTGAGTTGTTGGTGCCCGCCCCTCCCCTGAATCTAAGAACTGATTAGTGGGTTAGACTCTGCAACAGCAGCTCAGGATCCCCCCAGGACTTCCCTCCCTCCCCTCTCACTTGCCCCTCCGCTCAGCTACCAACACTTCCAGCCCCCACCTCCTCCTTTTCTCAGCTCCACCCTGGTCCTCATGAGGTAACCCCTCCCCAGCCCCTCAGGGCAGCCTCCTCCTGAGACTCCCTCCCGCTCTGCCTCCCTGGCCCTCCCTGACAGGGCCACAGAGGCAAGGCCATGTGGTGAAAGGCAGATTGTCACAAGGCCCAGCCCTGCTGCCCACTCCTATCAGAATGCATCCTGGAGCAAAAGGTTAAACACAGTAAGGGCAGGTACAGACAGGAGAGTGCCTGAGGCAGCGCCGTCCACACAGCAGCCCCAAGACGGGGAGGGCTCCAGCTCCAGTGCCCTCCTGCAGCCTGCAGGACCCACATCCCCTGGGGCCAAATGGCCAGGGATTGGCTGGTACTGCCCAGCTGGTAACGGAGCATTTGGAGAAGGGTCGGATTGCTCCAGAATCTTGGACCTCAGGACACCCTGAGGACAAGCTGGGGGGTGGGGCTGAGCCTCCAGGCCAGCTGACGCCTCCCTGAACCTGGCCACTGCCTCTGCTGAGCCACAAGAGACAAGGGACTCCCCCTTTGGTCCCAAGGTCACAGGCTCAAGTTGGGGAGGTGGTGGAATGGGGCCCATGAAAGCCCAGGGTCAGAGCACTCTAGTGATGGGGTGGAGGACTCTTCCAGGGCCTGAGGTTTGGGCTGGCTGTGCCCGCAGGCCCGGGGCCCTGGTCATCTTAAGAGAGGCCCCGGGTACTGATCCCGGCTGCGGGAGGGAGACCCGAGCTTTGTAACAAAGCAGGCCTCTCTACGAAGGGTGAACCAATGGCGACCATCAGGGAGAGTGAAGCCAGGCCCGGAGGGTCATGGGCCCTGCCTGACTAGGACCTGCCCCCAGAAACCCCAAGAGCATCTGAAGAACCGAAGCGGGGGTGAGGCCTAGTGACCAGGCTGCAAGGGGAGACTCACAGGCCAGACCCAGCGACTGCTGGTCTCCTCCCACCTTTAGGGGCAGAGAGTGGAGGTAGGACAGAGCCACCCGCCGTGGCCACCAATCTCTGTTCCTTGGCAGAAGGGGCTGGGAGGCCCTGGGAGGGTCATGGCTGACGGCTGACGGCTGAAGGAGGGCAGGCCCCATGAAGGCAGGGTGCTATGCGGGAGATGTGAAGGGAAAAAAGAGAGGAGAAAGGGAGAAAGATCCAACGTGGAGTACGTGAGTGGTGCATACACCAGCCTCTCAGACACCCCTCAGAACAAAAGCCCACCATTCCTCTGGCCATCACCCCACCTGCGCCACTTCCCCACGGTGTCACGGGGGCTGTGGCTTCATTTGTGAAGGTAGGCGTCCAGCCACAGCTTCCCAGACTTCTTCAGGGACCTGCAAAGTTGGGGATGGACAAGGGTCAGGGACAAGGACAGGTCCAGCCCCAGGGAGTGCAGGGGCTGCGGAGGCCATCATTAAGGTGGCAGGTACGTCCCCTTGGCCCTAACCAGGGCTTGCCACTGCCACTGGGCCTCGGGGCTGTCAGCTCAGAGCCCACCAGGAACCCCATGCAGAAAGGGACGGTCTTCTTGTAGCCCAGGGAGAAAAGCCCAACAGCTCCTAACATGGGCTCAGGGGTAAGGCAGGTGCCCTGGTAGGCAACTGTGCCAGGAGGGCCCAGCCCCTCTTGTGATCCCACTGTCTGCACCATGGGTGATCCCAGGGCCCAGCCCCTGTGGAACTCCACCCCTCACCTGATGATGTCCAGCAGGGCCCTCAGTAGCGGCTTCTCCTGGTATTCAATGCCATGCTTGGCACATAGAGACTTCACCAACGGGGCGATCTTATGTAAGTTGTGCCGGGGCATGGTGGGGAAGAGGCTGAGGAGCATGTGGGGTGGGCAGAACGTGAGGACTCCAGAAGGCCATGCTGCTCCCGCCTCCTCCCACCACCCGGGCAGAGGCTGGCTGGGGCCCTCGGAGACCCTGTCCACAGCCAGGACCAGGCTCAAAGTGTGGCTCCTCGTGTGTGCCCAGTGGGGTGCCATGTGTGTGAAGGGGAGGGTGCAGCCCTCCGTGAGCAGGAGGGCATTTGTGCTTTACAGAGCTGGGAAGATACTGGGTAGCCAGAGACAAAGTGTCATGTTTTTCAAAAAAGAAATGAAATAGCTGGAGGATGCTAGAAAAAGAGGCAGTGAGGTGGGGCACAGTGGCTAATGCCTGTAATCCCAGCATTTTGGGAGGCCCAGGCAGGCAGATCACTTGAGGTCAGAAGTTTGAGATCAGCCTGGGCAACATGGCAAGACCCCTTCTCTACAAAAAATAAAAATAAAAAATTAGGCCAGGCACAGTGGCTCACACTTGTAATCCCAGCACTTTGGGAGGCCAAGGCGGGTGGATCACTTGAGGCCAGGAGTTTGAGACCAATCTGGCCAACATGGTGAAACCCCATCTCCATTAAAAATACAAAAATTAGCTGGGCGTGGTGGCACATGCCTGTAATCCCAGCTATGTGGGAGGCTGAGGCATGAGAATTGCTTGAACCCGGTAGGTGGAGGATGCAGTGAGCCGAGACGGCGCCACTGCACTCCAGTCTGGGCAACAGAGCGAGACTCTGTCTCAAAATAAATAAATAAAAGTAAAAAAATTAAAAATTAGCTGGACATGGTGGCATGCACCTGTAGTCCCAGCTACTCAGGAGGCTGAGGTGGGAGGATGGCTTTAACTCGGGCATTCCAGGCTGCAGTGAGCTAAGAAAGCACCACTGCACTCCAGCCCAGGAAACAGGGTGAGACCCTGTCTCTAAATTTTTTATTTTTTAATAAAAAAAAAAAATCAGTGACAAGAGGTGAGGCAAGGACAAGGGGCAGCAGGGCAGTCCCTCGGCCAATGTTCCAGGCAAGCCCTGCCTTGCTAGCCTCA
Source organism: Rhinopithecus roxellana (assembly GCF_007565055.1). NCBI lineage: Eukaryota > Metazoa > Chordata > Mammalia > Primates > Cercopithecidae > Rhinopithecus > Rhinopithecus roxellana. The sequence continues at coordinate 9,432,058 of NC_044563.1, read as the reverse complement.
CAGGATCATGAGATGCGTGTGCAGGCTCCATAACTACAAAATCCCAGGCCCACGTAGAGGGAGGTGGTTATCACTATGACCAAGTGGCACAGGACAAGGGGCGCAGGATGCCCCTCCCAGAGATGGCACAGGGGAGCCCCTCTCCTGACCTCAGCGGGGCTGGCTGGGAGCCTCGCTCTAGATTGGGCAGAGACCTTGTCACAGAGACAAAGAGGTGGCCCCCACATTCTGCGCTCTGCCCAGATGGGGTAGCGGCCGCTTCCCTCCCACTGTGCGTCTCCCCGCCTCCCCGCAGCCCCGCACTCACTGGTGCTCAATCTGGAAGTTAAGGTGTCCACTGAACCAGTCGTTGAAGAAGGACTGCTCCACGTTGCAGGTGGCTGTCAGCTGTCAGTGGAGGAGATGAGTGTCAGGGAACAAAGGAAGGCCGAAGGGCCCGGCCTCATTCCCAGGGGGCCCAGCCTTACCCAGGGTCTCCAGGTCACCCCTCCACATCATACCATCCTGCCTGATGGCCTCAGCCCATCCAGATGCCCCACTGTCCCTCCGGGGGACTCCTGCCACCCTTTCTTGCTTAGCCCTGAAGCTCCCAGCAGAAGGACACAGGCAGCCCAGGGAGGCCCAGCACAGCCCTGGATCAACAGGTGCAGAGCATCTGGGGCCAGGACATGGACATCGGGACCAGGCTCTGCACAGCTCTGGTGACTGGCCCTGCCTTCCCTACCTGGCTACTGAACCAGTCGCGGTAGGCCTCCTGGTCAATCTCCATGACGATGTGATTCATCTGTGTGACCCACACGAACCAGTGGCTCTCCAGGAACCTGCAAGAGACCACAGCTCAGCGCAGGGGCCTCGGGGGGCCCGGTCATGGTGGGAACAGATGCACTCTCCCAACAGCCCAGGACAGCCCCTGCCAAGGGGCCAGGATGGGAGGTCCCTGGGCAAAGTGGAGCCGTCTGAGCCTCTTCTCATGCCAAAGCCCTCATCAGTGCCAGTGGAGGGCCCAGGGATGAACCAGCAAAGCCCAGGCACCTGATGAAGTTGAGGAAAAGGAGGGCTCCCAGGATGCCGTAGAAAGGGATGTAGGTGACGAAGAACCGGATGTAGTAGCTGATGGCCCAGGCCAGGTCCTGCAGGGAAAGATGAAGTTAGGCGTAGCCTGCCCTCTCCTCTGCCCTGGCACCATGTGCCTGCCCCAGATGTGCACACACCTCACACTCAGGCCTCTAGAAGCTGGACCGCAGCCCACTGAAGCACAATGGGCAATTACATGCAACCTGTTTGTTCTGGGTTTGCATGACTGCCTTTGTTTCTAGGGAAATGCTGAGTGATTTAGCATCAGGAAGTGACTATGCCCTGTTCTTTGGGAGAGAAACGGACTCTCCTGCTGAGGGGCAGTCATGGGGTAGGGGTGGGGGTCAGCAGCCATCTCATGGGTCAGGGGTGATTTTGAAGGTGTGCCCCCAACCCTGGGCCAGGTCCCCAACTGTCCCCCAGTCCTGTCCCTGCTCCTTGCACCTGGGTCTCCTCCTGGCCTCTCCTTCCAGCAGGACAGAGGGCTTGGAGGGGCAGGGAGGGTCAGAGGCACCATCGTCCCTACCTCAGGGCTCTCGCAGCAGAGGCTGGCCTCCTCATGCCCCACTGTCGTCCTGTGGCCCTCCACTCTGCTCTCCTCACTGCCCCTGGCTGGAGTGGTACCAGGGACTGGGCTTGGACATCTCCTCTCATGTACTGGGAGGGTGACTTCACAGCTCTGCCCTGTCCACTGCCTCTCTGCCACCCAAGTCCTGTCTCAACTGAACCACAGCAGCAGCCTCCCACGGTCTCCTGCTTGTCCTCATGGCCATGTCTCAACTGAACCACAGCAGCAGCCTCCCACGGTCCCCTGCTTGTCCTCATGGCCATGTCTCAACTGAACCACAGCAGCAGCCTCCCCACGGTCCCCTGCTTGTCCTCATGGCCATGTCTCAACTGAACCACAGCAGCAGCCTCCCCACGGTCCCCTGCTTGTCCTCATGGCCATGTCTCAACTGAACCACAGCAGCAGCCTCCCACGGTCCCCTGCTTGTCCTCATGGCCATGTCTCAACTGAACCACAGCAGCAGCCTCCCACGGTCCCCTGCTTGTCCTCATGGCCATGGCAACCAGAGTGGCCTTCACTCCAAGTAGGTCCCATCTCTCCCCTGCTAAAGCCTCCATCCCACCCAGAGTCACTCACGGAGCCTCGTGGGGTCAAGAACCTGTCTTTACTCAGCCCCCGACCTGGCTCACTCCCTCCCCGGGGCCTCTGCACAGGCTGTTCCCACTGCCAGGGCGCTCATCCTGCCATGAGTTTAGGTACAGGGACACGTGCCACGGGCTCGGCACAGGTGTCCGAGGTGGAAGGTGAGGCCAAGGGACTGCCCTGTCTCACTTCAAACGGCTGAAGTACAAGGTCACATCTGAGTCTTAAAATAGATCCCCACTCCCCTGGAGAGGGGCAGACTGGGAGGTTATTCCAGCGGCTCAGACATGAAATGACAGAGGCCTAAACCAGAACCCATGGCGCTGACAAGGAGGTGACAAATTCCAGAACTGTCAGCGGCAACGGTGGCTGCATTTGCACCTGCTTGGCTGTGAGTAATCTAGGCTGGTCCTAGGCGATAAGGGGTCAGGTGCCAGCAGCTGAACAGGAAAGGAGGAGGGGAGCGCTCAGGAGGGGTTGGAGATGGCCTCAGGGCCAACATTGGCTGAGGGCAGGACCTCACATTCTAACGAGGTGGCCTTCAAGGGGACGAGCGAGGCAGATGTAGCCAGTTCTGCTCCCACTTCCATCACATTCCTTCTATTTTGTGTGTGGTGCAGTAGTGTGCAGTGTATCTACACATATATGGAAACAAAATGAGGATATGGTTATGGATTTTTTGTGTTTTGGAGACGGGGTCTTGCTTTATTGCCCAGGCTGGAGTGCAGTGGTGTGATCATGACTCTGTCCCAGGCTCAAGCCATACTTCCACCTCAGCCTCCCAAGTAGCTGGGACCACCACACCTGGCTAATTTTTTTTTTCTTTTTTGAGATGGAGTCTTGCTCAGTCGCCCAGGCTAGAGTACAGTGGTGCGATCTCGACTCACTGCAAGCTCTGCCTCTCGGGTTCACACCATTCTACTGCCTCAGCCTCCCGAGTAGCTGGGACTACAGGTGCCCGCCACCATCCCTGGCTAACTTTTTGTATTTTTAGTAGAGATGGGGTGTCACCATGTTAGCCAAGATGGTCTCGTTCTCCTGACCTCGTGATCCGCCCACCTCGGCCTCCCAACGTGCTGGGATTACAGGCATGAGCCACCATGTCCGGCCTCACCTGGCTAATTTTTTAAGTTTTTATAGAGATGGGGGGGGTCTCACTTATTTGTCCAGGCTGGTCTCAGACACCTGTGCTCAAGTGATCCTCCAGCCTTGGCCTCCCAAAGTGCTAGGATTAGAGGTGTGAACCATTGCCCTGGCCCAATTTTTATTTTTTTATTTTTTATTTTTTATTTTTTTTTGAGACGGAGTCTCGCTCTGTCACCCAGGCTGGAGTGCAGTGGCCAGATCTCAGCTCACTGCAAGCTCCACCTCCCAGGTTCATGCCATTCTCCTGCCTCAGCCTCCTGAGTAGCTGGGACTATAGGCACCGCCACCTCACCCGGCTAGTTTTTTGTATTTTTAGTAGAGACGGGGTTTCACCGTGTTAGCCAGGATGGTCTCGATCTCCTGACCTTGTGATCCGCCCGTCTCGGCCTCCCAAAGTGCTGGGATTACAGGCTTGAGCCACCGCGCCCGGCCCCAATTTTTATTTTTAAGAGACAGGGTCTCGCTCTGTTGCCCAGGCTTGAGTGCAGCAGTGTGTGATCACAGCTCACTGCAGCCTCAAACTCCTGGGCTCAAGCCATCCTCCTACCTCAGCCTCCCAAGTAGCTAGACTGCAGGCACGCATCACCACGCCCAGCTTTTTGTAGAGACAGGGTTTCTGCATGTTGCTCAGGCTGGTCTCAAACTCCTGGCTTCAAGTGATCCCTCCCACTTCGGCCTCCCAAAGTGCTGAGATCACAGGCGTGAGCCACCATGCCTGGCCTGGACTCTTTTTGAGTGTAGAGGGCAACACATACTCAGAGACCGTTGGTTTCAGGGGCAGGGAGTGCAGGAGATCAGAAGCAGCTAGAGAGGTGGAGCAAGGTGTCTGGGAAGAAGCCAGCAGAGGTGGCAACCTGGAAGCCAACAGGAAGAAGAACTGCAAGCGGGAGTGGCCAGTGGTGTCAGATACAGCAAAATTCCAGGAGGGTGAAGCCTGGGAGCATCTCAGGATCCAGGACGTGGACCCGGGAACCGGGAAGCTTGCCAGAGCATGTAAACCTCCCTAGGAAGCCTCCTTCAAAGATCTAAGGGTTTATCACCTCTTTCCTCTAAGCCAGGGTCCCCCAACCTCCACACTATTGGCACCTGGGACAGGCTGCTTGTTGTCATGGGCGGTTCTCTAGGGCATGGCAGGGTGCTTAGCACCATCCTGGCTAGATGCCCACCAGATGCCAGTAGCACCCTCCTTTCCTGAAGTTGTGACAATCAGAAGTGTCTCCAGATACTGCCAAAGGGCAGAGCAGCTCCGCTGAGAACCAGTGCCCCAGGTCACAGGTGCGCTCCTGGCTCTGAAAGCCCCGCGGCTCATCACATTGTCCCCACTCTGCCATCCCCTTTTAGGAACACAGGGTGATTTCTTTTCCTGTTTAATGCTTTGTTCCTTAGGGAACAAGCACAGTCAAAAACAAAAAAAGAGGTTGCTCACTGTAACCTCTGCCTGCCAGGTTCAAGCAATTCTCCTGCTTCAGCCTCCTGAGTAGCTGGGACTACAGGTGCACACCACCATGCCCAGCTAATTTTTTGTATTTTTAGTAGAGTTGGGGGTTTCACCATGCTGGCCAGGCTGGTCTCGAACTCCTGACCTCATGATCTGCATACTTCGGCCTCTCAAAGTGCTGGGATTACAGGCATGAGCGACTGTGCCCAGCAATAGGCCATTTATGAGTTAGAACAGGATCAGATGCTAGCGGCAAGGAGAGGGTGTAACATGTATGAGGAAGGAAAAAACATAATGATGCTAGTCTCTAACTTGAGCCACTGGGTGGATGATGGAGCCATTCATTAATATGGAGACCATTAGGAAAGGATTAGGTTGTGGGAGAAGAGGAGAGGACTTATATTGAATATGTTGGATTTGAAATGGCTGGGACACCTCCAGATGGAGTTATATTGGATATATGGGTCCAAGACTTGGAGATAAAATTTGACTTGGCTGCTCTTAAATTCACAGTCAAGGTGAAAAGGACAACTTCAGTTAGCAAGCGATAAAACAGTAATCAATAGGCCAGGCACAGTGGCTCACGCCTGTAATCCCAGCACTTTGGGAGGCTGAGGTGGGTGGATCACCTCAGGTCGAGAGTTTGAGACCAGCCTGACCAACATGGTGAAACCCTGTCTTTACTGAAAATACAAAATTAGCCAGTCATGGTGGCGCATGCCTGCAATCCCAGCTACTCAGGAGGCTGAGGCAGGAGAATCGCTTGACCTTGGGAGGCAGAGGTTTCAGTGAGCCAAGATTGCGCCATTGTACTCCAGCCTGGGCAACAAGAGCGAAACTCCATCTCAAAACCAACCAAACAAACAAAAAACAGTAATCAATAAACAAGCCCACATTTGGTTAAGAGAGGAAAAACTTTCCCATGGCTATTGGTTGGTGCATGAGGGGCAAATAGACTGCTTAGTAAGACTGGATTTCAGGCAAGCATTTCAGAAAGTGACAATTTAGTCTTTGATAATTGTCAAATAAACAACTTATCGGCTGGGTGCAGTGGCTTGCGCCTGTAATCCCAGCACTTTGGGAGGCTGAGGCGGGTGGATCATGAATCAGGAGTTCGAGACCAGCCTGGCCAACATGGTGAAACCCCATCTCTACTAAAAATACAAAAATTAGCCAGGCATGGTGGCAGGCGCCTGTATTCCCAGCTCCTCGGGAGGCGGAGGCAGGAGAATCGCTTGAACCCAGGAGGCAGAGGTTGCAGAGAGCCAAGATCATGCCACTACACTCCAGCCTGGGCGACAGAGCGAAACTCCGTCTCAAAAAAAAAAAGAAGAAAAAAAAGATGATGTAATTACAATGGGCCCTAAAGCAATATGAGCAACGTCCCTATTTTAAAAGAGGAAAATTTTCAAGTATCCACTTTTGGTGAAGAAAAAAGGAAAATAAAAAATAGGCCGGGCATGGTGGCTCATGCCTGTAATCCCAACACTTTGTGAGGCTGAGGCAGGCAGATCACTTGAGGCCAAGAGTTCGAGACCAGCCTGGCCAACATGGAAAAAACCCATCTCTACTAAAGATACGAAAATTAGCTGGGTGTGGTGGCCAGTACCTGTAATCTCAGGTACTTGGGAGGCTGGGGCATAAGAATCGCTTGAACCCAGGAGGTGGAGGCTGCAGTGAGCCGAGATCATGCCACTGCACTCCAGCCTGTGTGACACAGCGAGACTCTGTCTCAATAAATAAATAAATAAACAAAATAATTTTTTAAAGAGGGAAATTTGGACATAGATACAGACGTAGATATGCAGAGAGACAATGTACCAAGAGGGAGGGCGAAAGCCATCAACCAGCCAAGGAGAGGCCCAGAACAGAGCCTTCCAGAGCCCTAAGGAATCCACCCTGCTAACACCTTGGTTTTGGACTTCCCATCTCCAGAACTGGAAGAAAACACATCGCTGCTGCTAATGCCGCTCAGTTCGTGGTGCTTTGTCATACGGTCTCCGCAAACGAACACACCTGTCCTCTCGGCCAACGCCTAGCTACTCCGATTTCTGACCAGGGTGTGGGACGAGCCAGCTCATGGGCCTCAGGGCCCCCAGGGAGTGGGGAAGGAAGATGGCTACATTTGCCTCTCATCACGCTGCCTTTGAGAACTTTCTGGGGGGCTCTACAAAAGCAGGGGCTGCCCCAGTGGACTCCCTGTGTCTGAGGGAGAGTAGAGATCTTTAGGACTGGGTCCTGGTGGCCCCAAGGGGATTCCTTTCCTGAGAGGCAGCTACCCCAGGGAGGAGATGCATAGGGCCCCACAGGCTCCACTGAGGCACACAAGGAGGCAGCGTAGGATCCCCAGGTCCACCTGTCCCAGTCACCCTCCCCGCCATGCCAAGCCAGCTGTGTCCGTGACTCACCACCCAGTTCTTGTGCACGATCATGGTCATGATGATCTGGTACTGGAAATACATGGGGATGAGCAGCGGCGGCCCAACTGCAAGAGAGAGACAGGCACTTAGAGGCATCCATTCACCCCACCTGTGCCGGAAGGTCGGGGGGACCTGGGCCCAGTACTAATCATAGGGGCCAGCCCTGCAGACGTGAGCAGAGGCAGCCAGGGACCCTGGGGCCTGCAGAGAAGGCTGGGAGCCCTGGAGGATGTGCGTCACCCCTGGGACTCTATGAGCCTGTGTCCCCACCTGGCCTGTAACATGGGCTGAGGGGGTCTACAGGGGATGGCTGCTGTGGCCCCTGCTTCTAACAAGTTTAGTGTCACTTTCTAGATCTGGAAAAGATGTCAGGTAGGAGGGAGAGAGATGCCACTCTGGGGGGAGGGGAGGGACCAGGAGTGGTTTCAGGGTGCTGAGCACTCACTCAGGAAGAAGTATTCGTGCTGGTGATTGTAGGGTAGGTATTTCAGCTTCTTCTTGCCATACTGAGGAGAGAGGAGAGATCATGAGCGCCCAGCAGCCTCAGCTCCCAGCCTCCCATGCTCCTCAACCCGCCCTGCAGCCACCATCCCTTCTCTCTACTCAGGGCACACCACTGTGCCTTTCCTGTCAATCTGCACCCTGGGCCCACCAAGCCTGGGGCCCCTCCAGCCCTCTGGGCTCCCCATTCTGCAGCCAGCAGTGACCAACCCTTCCTCAGCCCTAGCTGAGTGCTGGCCCAATGGCATCAATCCTCCATAAGTCCGGCGCTTCTGAGGCTGAGGCTCAGCATTAAGCCATGGCCCAAGGCCACGGGAAGTGGCCCTGGCTGGGATCAAAACCCAAAAAACTGACTCTCAGCCCAGGTGACAGGCACTAAATAAATGTTTGTTGAATGAATGTGCAACAGAGCAACTCTCGGCGGGGCATAAGCACCCAGGGGAGCTCCTAGGTCACCATGGAGAGCTCCTGGAGCCCACTGTGGCAAGGAGAACCTAGGTAAGGGCCTCAGAATTGCTGTCAGTCATCAGGCTGGGAGCATCTTCCTCCCTGGAGCCTCCCTGTAATTTACAAGAGTGAATCACTCCTCTCCAGCTGGAGCCTAACCTTGAGGACAGAACAGAGGAGGCCATGGCACAGACTCCTCAGGCCACATCTGGCTACCTGAGGTCCCCATGAAGGCACCTGTTTCTTCCCCATCATAGCCTGCACCTTGGGCAGCCTGATGCCCAGAGGCTCTGATGGAGGAGGGCTGGGCTGGATCCTGGGCATCGTCACTGTCCAAAGCTGCTCAGGTCACTCAGTGTGAGCCAGGCATAGGAACCACGGCCCCAGGGGATCCCTGGAGCCCTTAATTCCATGGTCCAGCCCCTAGGGACCAGCCCACCCTGCTCTTTCAGGACTGAGACCAAAAGATACTGCTCACTGAGTGGCACCTGCTCCTCTTGCTTGCATTGTGGGGAGGCTGGGCTTGGAGCCAGCAGATGCGCTTGAGCCGACTCTGCGTCTCACCAGTGCTGAGACTGTGTGAGTCGCTTAGCCTTGCTGAGCCTTGTCTAGCATTCGAATCAGTGGTTGGTAAGAGGAGCCAATGAGAACATGGGCACGGGTGCTAAGTGCTCCCTATACGCCTGGATCCAAAGGCCACAGTTGCCTTCTCCAACAGTGTCCAGTCCTACTTATTGCAGTCAGGAGGTCCAAGTGAGTACAGAAGGAAGGAACCTTGGATGGCGCCTAGGCCAGCGCGCCTGTCATCCAGGTGAGAACACAGAGGGAAGTGATCGTCCAAATCACAGGGAGAGCACGGACTCCTGAGGGAAGAGGCTGTGGGTGGGAACCAGGTCCACTCTGTCCCCAACACTTGCATCTTGGCACCAATGGCCGTGTCATAGCACGCCCAGCCGAAGAACCCCCAGAAACAGTTCCTTTGTTCTGTGTGGCCTCCTGAGCCTTGGCAAGGATCTCACCCATTCCCAGAAAGGACGGCCACTTGTAGGAGGACTATCATTAAGGCCAGGGCTGAGGCTGGCCATGGGGAGGTCCGAGCTAGGGGGCCTCACAGGAGCCTTTCATGAGTCTCTGGTCGATGGAGGCGCTGGAGAAGCCAGCACTGCAGACCATGCCCTCGAGGTGGCCAGTCTTGGAGGCCTGCAGTGGCCCACAGAACAGGCCTCTGGGTCCTGCTCTAAGCTTCTCCCAGAGGCCAGGGAGCAGACTCACAGCCCCAGCCTTAGCGTGCAGTGTCTCCAGCTCTGGCCAAGAGCTCCTCCCCACCGTATCTCTGTCCCACAGGGCGTCCCGTCCCTCTTGGGCTGGGCCGGCTGTACTCGGAAGTGAGCACAGAGGGCAACCCAGGCAGGTCAGCAGGGGCCAGGGCATCCTATAGAGGGACTGAGGGCTGGCCACGCTGCTGTGGGGGCCTGGGAGGCACCTGGGGAGTCTGTTTGGAGCTGCATGTGCACAGTAGGCACCCTGTTCTCATGGGTGATGGTGGCCTTTGGGTGAACAACAGAGGTTACAGGGGCTGCCTCCGCTGGTAAGCACTGCTGGCTCTAGTGTACACCCCTTTAATGCCTCAGAATGACCCTCGGGAGCCAGGGGCCCCTGCTTGCCAGGCAGCAGCAGGCCTCAGAGTGGGGCTCTGTGGGACGGTGAGCACAATGCTTATCAGTCACGTGCATGTGTGTGTGTGTGTGTATGGTGACATACCACTACACATCTGTTCCTATCTCGATGGCCTCAGCTGCAGCGGGTCTGCTGGGGGATGGCCAGTACTCCCCTCCCAAACCAGAAAGTACAACTGTGGGCTTGGATACGAAGCCCTGCCCTGTGGCTAAGTCTCTGCTCTCATCCTTCCCACGCTCGGTTCTTTGCCAGCGCTTTGCCACTTAAGTCATGGGAGCAGGGAAAGGAGGGAGAGGTATTTTAGAATGCACCAAGCTGGGGGGTGAGTGCCTGGCTCTTTAATTGATCAGAAAGCTGGGGGGGGGGGGGTGAGTGCCTGGCTGTTTAATTGATCAGAAAGCTGGGGCTACCCAACAAACGCATTTCGCGAGGGTCCCCAGGACTCCGAGGCTGTGGTGCGCAGCCAGACGGTTTGGGTTTGGACAGTGGTGTTGCCTTTTCCTAGCTGTTACCTTGAACAAGTCACTTCATGTCTCTCGGCCTTAGTTGTTCCATCCATGAAAGGGGTCGATGACAGCTCCTGCCTCACAGGTTAAGCAAGGACTAAGTGACGTTGGGCACGCACACTGCCCATCACGCTATCCAGCCCACAGACTCACTCAACAAGAGTCAGGCTTCTTCCCGACTGGGGGCTCAGAGCCCCAAGTGTGCGGAGTGGAGGACCCCACACATCTCCTCTTCCCGAGGAGTCCCCGTCACACACACAGAGAAAGTCCAAGAGGCAAGGAAGACACACGACTTTCACCCAGCTGGGCTGTGGCCAAGGGTGTGGGTGGCACACATGGACCTCCCCCTGACCAGGGATGGCGCCTTTCCAGGCTGCGGCTGATAGGCGGGGACTCAGGCCAGGGGTGAGGGAGGGAGTGCAGCCAACCCTGGCAGCGGGGCTGACTCTCCTGTCCTGGGCCTCTCCGCGCACCACAAGGCCAGGCTTGGATGAGGGCCTGGAGGATGCCGGGCCATGTGGAGAGGACCTTTCAGCTTTGGAACAAAATGTCTGAGGAATGACAAGGGCCCTCCTTGTCCGTGGAGGGTTGGGGGAGGGGAACTGTTGCAAAGCCCAGTCTCTGACTCTGGGAACCTGCAAACTCACACACAGAGAGAAACAGGCAGCGTGACCTCCCCAGCAGGAGCAGAATGGCAAGGTCCCAGTCCAAGGTCCCTGAGAGGGTGGCATGTGTCTCCCAAGGTGGGATGGGTGGCTTAGGCCTGTTCATGAAGGTCTGCCTGAAGCAGGAAGCCCAGGAGGTTAGCTTCAGACAGGCAGAGCAGCAGAGGTGGTTTCCCAGATGAGAGGAGGAGGAGGAGGTTCTCAGGCATGGCATGGCTTCTGAGGCCCATTTACACTGCTACCGGGATAATGGCCTCACCAGCCCCCTCAGAAAACGAGGATATGGTAAAAGAAGAACAAAACAAGACTGCTGCCAATATCACCGCTATTAAACTCAGCTCTGAAATTTCCCGTCAATGCAATAAAACCCAAAGCAGACAACAGAATGGAGCTATTAGAAAGAAAGAGACTACACTAACACCCAGATTAGAAGGAAGAAAGAAGGGAGGGAGGGAAGGAAGGAAGGAAGGAAGAAGGAGAAAGAAAAAGAAAAAGAAAGGAAGGAAGGAAGGAAGGAAGGAAGGAAGGAAGGAAGGAAGGAAGGAAGGAGAAAGAAAAAGAAAGAAAGGAAGGAAGGAAGGAAAAAGAAAAAGAAAGAAAGAAAGAGAAAGAAAGAAGGAAAGAAAGAAAGGCAAGCAGGCAGGTAATCTAGCGTGACTACATGTTTTTTTGGTTTGTTTTTATGTTGTTTTTGTTGTTGTTGTTGTTGTTATCATTGTTGTTTTGAGACGGAGTCTCGCTCTGTCGCCCAGGCTGGAGTGCAGTGGCACGATCTTGGCTCACTGCAACCTCTGCCTCCCGGGTTCAAGCGATTCTCTTGCCTCAGCCTCCAGAGTAGCTGGGACTACAGGTGTGCGCCACCGCGCCCAGCTAATTTTTTGTATTTTTAGTAGAGACGGGGTTTCACCGTGTTAGCCAGGATGATCTCGATCTCCTGACCTCGTGATCTGCCTGCCTCGGCCTCCCAAAGTGCTGGGATTACAGACATGAGCCACCGCCCCGGCCAAGAGACTATATTTTCATTATTTTCTAGGATATGATCATCTACCCAGGAAACTCAAAAGAATCAACCGAAACACAACTAGAATTATGAAGAGACATAAGTGGACACTAGCGGGACAAAAGATAACTATCCTATTCATCGGAAGGCCATGCAAACAAAAATTTACAAAAAAAAAAGAAAATGAAGATAACTACCGCAATATCCACTGCTTTCCTGAGTACTGGAGAACCCCCAATCATGAGGACAAAATATAAAACGGATAAGGATTGTGTTTTAAAAGAAACATCCATGAGACATATAAAGAGATATAGACTTTGGCCGGGCACAGTGGCTCATGCTTGTAATCCCAGCACTCTGGGAGGCTGAGGCAGGCAGATCACTGGAGGTCAGGAGTTCAAGACCAGCCTGGCCAACATGGTGAAACCCCATCTCTACTAAAAATACAAGAATTATCCAGGCACGGTGGCATGCACCTGTAGTCCCAGCTACTCTAGAGGCTGAGGCGGAAGGATGGCTTGAGCCCAGGAGGTTGAGGCTGCAGTGAACCGAGATTGCACCACTACGCTCCAGCTGAGGTGACAGAGCAAGACTTTGTCTCAAAAAGAAAAAAAAAAAAAGAGAGAGAGAGAGAGAAAGAGAAGGGGAAAGGCACCCCACTATGAACTTCCAATGAGTTAAGTGCCAAGGATGAATGAGTGAGTGTGGCTCCCAAGTCATCCAGACAGTGGCCTGGGAGAGGACAGACAGCCCAGCCCAGGCCAAGCCCAGGCTCAGGAGCACTCACTGCCTCAAATGGAGAAGCAATGCCACCTCATGGGAGTGCCGGGAAAACTCGCTGACTCTGGAGAAAAGTGAAGGCCGAACATCATCCTATCCATATCCCGTTTGGCAGAAGTTAAAGATTGAAACACAAAACCTTAAAGAACTGAAAATCATATGTATGAAGAACTTTCTAAGCACACAAGAAAAGAATCTCTGGGTGAAGTGAATATACTTTGCTACATATGACAAAAAGAATTCTCCTGGACAGCATCAACAAGACCAAAAGGCAGAAAACGAGGAAAAGGGCTCTACTGCCAAGCACATGCTATTCACAGTTCCATGTGCTGGAGCCGCCTGGCTGGGCTGCTTTGCTCATCTGTCCCCAGACATAGGAGCTCTGGCCAGCGTCCTTGCTCTGGAGACTGGGATAGTGGCTTGAGACCCTGAGGCCTGGCTGCCCCACCTGACCCTGCTGTGCTGTGTGGGACTGGCATGTGACAAGTCCCATCAGACCCACTGTCACTTCAGTCAAGAGACCAGAGTTCCTTCCAGGGCAGCCGGGTCCTGTGAGACCCAGCACAGGCCAAAAAACCAGGAACCCAGGAAGCACCAGTCCTTTCCCCATGAGTGAGAGAGGGGATTTCCACAGAACACTGTGGCACGGGCTGGGGACTTCCAAATGCCACTGGTAACTGGACAACCAGATCCTCACAGCCTCCCACCCCCATCTCCTGCTCCAAAGCCAGCATTCCAGAAGTGTCAGGGGTGAGAAGATGTTAGGAAAGGAGAGGCTTCTCTGGCCACCACACACAAGAAAGACGCCTTCTTGCCAGTGCAGCTGGTGGGACTAGACTTTCTTTGTTAGAGACACAGAGAACATCTGTCAGGACAGCCAACAGCTCTACACCACAACCTCCCCGATAAAGCGAGGTCTTTGTCCCCACTTATCAGAAGACCTCAAGTTCATCAGTTCCGTTATCTAGACACCTCTAATTAAAGCTGGCAAACTGTTTCCTAGAAGAATAACAATAGCCTGTACTTTGGCAGAAAAGAGAATCCCTTGCAGCTTAGAGAGGCTTCCAAACTACAGAACTGTGGCTAATTTCCTGCGAATTGGCCATGTTACAGAAAAACCAATGTGACTGCTCAGATCGTCTCACGGGTGGAAATGAAATAAGAAGAGAGCATACAAACCAGAACGGGGGAACCAGGCTGTCTCTTCGCCTTGTTCCAAGCCTTAGGCGCCAACGCTGTCGGGAATACTACTTACTACTTCACTCAGGGCGCCACTCCTTAGTGAGAGGAAATTGGCCTCACTTGGCAAATGCTGATTGAACCCTACTCTATGCATGGCTTTGTGGCGCCTAAGATCTGCATAAAAGCTACAAGGATCTTCTAAACTTTCATTTTCATTATTAATGTATTTCCAAAAAGCAGTGAATATATTTATTTTTTTTCTTGTAAATTAGGCCCCGAGATAGAGGCTCTACATGAAAAAAAAAAGAATGTATTAAATAAGAACATTTTTTGTGGGATGCATTGTTGGGGCTTTTCTTCAGAAGAAATTATGGGCCGAGCACGGTGGCTCGCACCCGTAATCCCAGCACTTTGGGAGTCCGAGGCAGGTGGATCACGAGGTCAGGAGTTCAAGACCAGCCTGGCCAGCATGGTGAAACCCTGTCTCTACTAAAAATGACAAAATTAGCCAGGCGTGGTGGTGTACACCTGTAATCCCAGCTACTCAGGAGGCTGAGGCAGGAGAATCACTTGAACCTGGGAGGCGGAGGTTGCAGTGAGCCAAGATTGTGCCACTGCACTCCAGCCTGGGCAAGACAGTGAAACTCTGTCTCAAAAAAAATTAATTAATTAATTAATTAATTAAAGAAGAAAAGAAAGAAAGAAAGAAACAAATTATGAATTACTAACACCCAATTTTTCTGCCTTATAAAATAATGTAGGTCCTGTTATGGTTCAGAAATACAACAGAATACTATACGGCTAGAGGGAGATGAGACCTGGCTACGTGAACTGGTGGGAAAGGGCGTCCACATTCGCAGAGGTGGCAAGTTGCAGGATACAAGGTAGAATTTTTTTCTTTTTTCTTTTTTTATTTTTGAGACAGAATCTCGCTCTTCTGTCCCTGCTAGAGTGCGGTGGTGCAATCATAGCTCATTGCAGCCTTGAGCTCCCAGGCTCAAGTGATTCCCCCACCTCAGCCTCCCCTACATGTGGGACCACAGACGCACAACACTACACCTGGCTAATCTTTTGTATTTTTTGCAGAGATGGGGTCTCACTTTGTGGCCCAGACTGGTCTTGAACTCCTAGGCTCAAGTAATCCTCCCACTTCAGCCTCCCAAAGCACTGGGATTATAGGTGTGAGCCACCACAGCTGGCCTAAAATTTTTGTTTGTAAAGAAACAGATATATGCATGTTTATACATACATAAAAATATCTAGAAGACTATATAGCATCTTGTTAACAGTGGTTACCCTCAAGGGCATAAAATTTGGGGCAAAGGGGAGGTTTGAGAGACTCACTTTTTTTTTTTTTTTTTTTTTTTTTTTTTTTTTTTTTTTTTTTGAGATAGGGCTTTGCTCTGTTACCCAGGCTGGAGTGCAGTGGTGTGATCATAGCTCACTGTAGCCTCAACCTCCTGGGCTCAGCTCAAGGGATCCTCCCACCTCAGCCTCCCCAATAACTGAGACTAGGCACATGCTACCATGCCTGGATTTTTTAGAGACAGGGTCTTGCTGTGTTGCCCAGGCTGAGACTCATGTCTTAATTCTGGATATTTCTATACTGCTTAAAAGTTTATACCAAGTGTGTTCTATATTTGTAGTAATACAATGAATTAATATGAAAATAAGATGGTGTAGTAAATGAAAGGCAATGGCCTAGCAATCAAAAGGTCTGGGGCCTCACCCTAGACTGGCCACTAAATTACATGACTCTCTCAATTGGGTGCAGTGGCTCATGCCTGTAATACCAGCACTTTGGGAAGCCGAGGCAGGCGGATCATGAGGTCAGGAGTTCGAGACCAGCCTGCCCATGGTGAAACCCTATCTCTACTAAAAATATAAAAATTAGCATGGTGGTGCATGTCCGTAATCCCAGCTACTTGGGAGGCTAAGGTAGGAGAATTGCTTGAACCCAGGAGGTGGAGGTTGCAGTGAGCCAAGATTGTGCCATTGCACTCCCGCTCTGGGCAACAGAGCAAGACTCCGTCTCAGAAAAAAAATAAATAAATTACTTGACCGTGAATGTGTTCCATCCTCTCGCCAACCTTCAATTTCGCATCCACTGGTGGAGCAGATTGGACCAAGCCATGTTGAGGCTCCTCCCAGTGTACAGGATGATGATTCTCTGAATAAAGTTTTCTCAACATGAACTAGTCGGTTGGCAACCAAGCTTGAGCCCCTGAAATCCTCCCTTCCTGCTGAACTGGAATTCCCTCTACCCTGGGAAGAAACAAGCCAGAAAATGCTCTTCCTGGTCTAAGGGCGGGCGGGAGGCATCTACCATTCTAATGAGGAGCTGAGTCCCGTATTTACAGGTGAGGCCATTCCACATACATTCCAGCTGGAACAATTCAGGGTACCTAGGAGAGGTGTCTGTGTAGCAGGAGATGCAGACCTGGCTGGCTGAATGTCGGCCCTCTAGGCTTCCTTCCCGGCTCCCTGCTCAGGCCAAACACTTCCTAGGTGAACACCATCCCCTTAGTCATACCCCAGTGGGCTGCCATTCACCCAGGCCAAACACTTCCTAGGTCAACACCATTCCCTTAGTCATACCTCAGTGGGCTGCCATTCACCCAGGCCAAACACTTCCTATGTCAACAACATCCCCTTAGTCGTACCTCAATGGGCTGCCATTCACCCAGGCCAAACACTTCCTAGGTCAACACCATCCCCTTAGTCATACCTCAATGGGCTGCCATTCACCCAGGCCAAACACTTCCTATGTCAACACCATCCCCTTAGTCATACCTCAATGGGCTGCCATTCGCCCAGGACAAACACGTGCAGCATGTTCACATCGGGATCCTTGTGGAAGATGTTAGGCTTGGCGTGGTGCTGGAAGTGGCGATGATTCCACCAGTTGGCAGAGGCACCCTGTGGGGAGAGAGGGGTTGGGATGAGCCATGCAGGCCACCAGAGAACCAAGCTCACCTGTGACAGGCCCTGCTTAGGAGCAGTTCCCAGCACCTTCAACCCTCAGGGACAGCACCTCAGGCCCCCACAAGGTCAGAATCCAGCCCTGCCATGACTGAGCGCAGAGCATGGGCCAGCCCCAGATGGACTGAAGTCACTTTATCTCTCTAGGCTTCAGTTTCCCCGATCATAAGACAATGATGGCGGGTGAGGCGTGCTGCTGTGGGACCACATGATGAGCGCTCCAGCAGGTGTGGGAGCTGGTCTCTGCCTCTCTGCCACCAGGTGTGGAGCCAGAGCTGTGCGAGGTGAAGCCGGGGTTTCAGGGATAGCGAGAAGCGGTCCCTACTATGTGGCCCAGAAATCTCCCTCCTGAGTGTATATCCAAGAGAAATGAAAACATGTCCACACACAAACTCATAGAGGAGGTTCCTAGCAGCATTCTTCAAAAGAACGAGAAGAGCAAAAACAACACAGGTGTCCATCGGCAGATGAGTGGGTGAATGAAATGCAGATTAGCCACACAATGGAATATTGTTTGGCTGTGCCATAAAACAGAACAAATCACTGACACTTGCTACAACACGGACGAGCCTGGAAAACATGCTAAGGGAAGGAAGGAGCCACAAAAGACCACATATTGCATGATTCCACCGACATGAAATGTCCAGAATAGGCAAATCTATAGAGACAGAAAGTTGAGCAGTTGTGTAGGGCTAGGATTGGGGTAGGGGAGGGAGTGAGGGGGTTGGGATGTGATGGCTAAGAAACCTGGGATTTCTTTTGAGCACAGTGAAGATGCTCTAAAATTGACTATGACGATGGTTGCATAAATCTGTGAATATACTAAAAGTCATTGATTTGTCTACTTTAAATGGGAAAACTGGCTGGGCGCAGTGGCTCACACCTGTAATCCCAGCACTTTGGGAGGCAGAGGCGGGTGGATCACTTGAGGTCAGGAGTTCAAGACCAGCCTGGGCAACATGGTGAAACCCCGTCCCTACTAAAAATACAAAAATTAGCCGGGTGTGGTTGTAGGCACCTGTAATCCCAGCTACTTGGGAGGCTGATGCAGGAGAATCACTTGAACCAGGGAGGCAGAGATCACAACACTGCACTCCAGCCTGGGTGACAGAGCAAGGGGATAACTGTATCTCAATAAAGCATTTGGAGATTGCAGTTGTGCTGCTATGCTGAGGGTGGGTCCTGAGATTCATGTCACACCAGGAAGGCTGGAGGGAGAGCTTAACAAAAAACTGCTAACATGAACAAAAAGAACTTTCCTGTTTCTAACACTCAAATAGGATCCCATGAGACAAGATGCATAACATGGATGTTTCTTTTGAGGCTGCAGATTTCCATCTCCTCAGCTCAGAGGCATGGCCCTCAGCAGTTGCCTAGCAACAGATGAAAGAAAACACAATTTCCTGACCCTTTAGCATCACGATTATTCTGCTGAGCTCTTGCCAGATCAGTGCTTTGGCTAAGGGTCTGCAAAAAAATGCCTATCTGCTAAACAAACATTTCACTTGGGAGATGCTTTTGGCACAAACACAGTCTATGGACAAATAGCCATGGGTGGGAACAGCAATGGACAGCTGCAACCTTTGCAGTGACCTCAGGCCCCTGGAAACAGGCAGGCCTCAAAACCCATGAGAGAGAGAGAGAGAGAAAAGTCAGAGTGAAAGCTTAGCGGCTTCACTTTGGGAGGCCGAGGTGGGTGGATCACTTGAGGTCAGGAGTTCCAGACCAGCCTGGCCAACATGGAGAAACCATCTCTACTAAAACTACAAAAATTATCTGGGCGTGGTGGCAGGCACCTATAATCCCAACTACTCAGGAGTCTGAGGCAGGAGAATCCTGTGAACCCAGGAGGCGGAGGCTGCAGTGAGCCAAGATCGCACCAACGGCACTTTAGCCTGGGCAACAAGAGTCCGTCTCAAAAAAAAAAAAAAAAAAAAAGGAAGAAAGAAAGAAAAAGAAAGCTTAAAGCCTTGAGGAATCAAATGACACATTTGTGTTTGTTGTCAAAAGGAACAAAATTCCTGGGAAGAATCAAATGGAAAAATCTCTGGCACAAAGAAACCTAAGAGCAAGGCATGAAACGAGTAAGCATGATGTTTGGAGGATACCAACCCAGAGATGTTTATTGAGCAAATAGATGGAAGAAAGTAAGACGGGCCGACAACAAGGAGCCAGTGAGGTGGGGCAGTCCCACCTCTCCCTGGACTCGGGATGAGATGTAATGAAAGCATTTTTTGTTCATGCTACTCCTCTGCTGTGATTCTCTTCCATTCTTTTTTTTTTTTTTTTTTTCTTTTTGAGATGGAGTTTCGCTCTTGTCGCCCAGGCTGGAGTGCAGTGGTACGATCTCACCTCACTGCAACCTCCGCCTCCCAGGTTCAAGCAATTCTCCCGCCTCAGTCTTCCGAGTAGCTGGTATTACAGGCGCCCACCACCATGCCCGGCTAATTTTTGTATTTTTAGTAGAGATGGAATTTCACCATGTTGGCCAGGCTGGTCTCGAACTCCTGAACCCAGGTGATCCACCCACCTCGGCCTCCCAAAGTGCTGGGATTACAGGCATAAGCCACCTCACGCGGCTTCTCTTCCACTCTTCTTTGCCAGGTGAAGCCCTGCTTGTTCTTCAAGAGCCCCTCCTTCTGAGCACTGGGAAGCCCACCTTGTCCTGGAACAATGGCCAGCTCCTAGTTTCCAGAATGTGGTGCAGATATTGCCTACCCTAAGCCAGCTGCCATGCTCTGCCTGGAAGGTGAACCAAGAGACAAAGCCCTTGTCCTCAAGGAGCTGCGAGGGAGGGTCTGGCGTCATCACACCAAATCCAAACTGAGCTGGAGCCAGGAAAGCTAAGTGTGCACGCAGCTGGAAAAGTTGGCCAGGCAGAGTGAGGGGTGCTTTCCTGACAGAGGGAAGAGCCTAGGGGAGGCCCTGGGAGGGGAAGGGGGAGTGTGGGAGTGTGGAATATTCCAGAAGCCAGAGGAAAGCTCCTTGGTATAACTGTGACCAGCAGTGCTAGGCGGAGCCCTATCAGAGCCTGAGGCAAAAAAAAAAAAAAAAAAAATTGCACTCCTGGCTTTATGGAAGCAAATTCAATGATAACATTTTCAAAGTCTACTTCTTGGCTCATTTCATTTTCTTCTTTTTTTTGAGATGGAGTCTTGCTCTGTCACCCAGGCTGGAGTGCAGTGGTGCGGTCTCGGCTCACTGCAACCTCTATCTCCCGGGTCCAAGTATTCTCCTGCCTCAGCCTCCCAAGCAGCTGGGACTACAGGCGCCCGCCACCATGCCCAGCTAATTTTTTGTATTTTTAGTAGAGACAGGGTTTCACCGTGTTAGCCAGGATGGTCTTGGTCTTCTGACCTTGTGATCTGCCCACCCCAACCACCCAAAATGCTGGGACTACAGGCCACCGCGCCTGGCCTCATTTCATTTTCAATGGAAAGAATTGCTGAGTTTGATGGTTTCCGTTAACCAAGCGATTAGCTTAAATAATTTTTATTTTTATTTTTAATTTTTGAGATAGAGCCTCACTCTTCGCCCAGGCTGGAGCGCAGTGGCACCATCTCTGCTCACTGCAACCTCCACCTCCCTGGTTCAAGCGATTCTCCTGTCTCAGCCTCCCGAGCACCGGGATTACAGGCATGCCACCTCGCCCAGCTAATTTTTGTATTTTTAGTAGAGACAGGGTTTCACCCTGTTGGCCAGGCTGGTCTCGAACTCCTGACCTTAAGTGATCTACCTGCCTCAGCCTCCCAAAGTGCTGGGATTACAGGCATGAGCCACCACACCCGGCCTAGCCAACATGCCCGGCCTTAACTGATTTTTGATTACATTCAAATGAAGCAAAGGTATAATAAACTCTCTTTTGGTATAAATAAAGCATTTACACTTAGATTGTTATGACTTTTAATACGTCAACTTCTTCATTGTTAAATATTTTTTCAACTATTTTAATGCTCTGGAAAAAAAAACATCCATTAAATGACACACAAACATGTATAGAGGGGTGCATGTTTTTTCATTTGCCTCAGTTCATCCTGATCTTTATTTAAAATTTTGATATTTTGTTCATTGTGGATTGTTTTTGCATTAATTTTGTTTTTAAAAAAAAAAAAAAAATTGCAGGCCGGGCACGGTGGCTCATGCCTGTAATCTCAGCACTTTGGGAGGCCGAGACAGGTGGATCATCTTAGGTCAGGAGTTCAAGACCAGTCTGGCCAACATGGGGAAACCCCGTCTCTACTAAAAATACAAAAAAATTAGCTGGGCGTGGTGGCACACACCTGTAATCCCAGCTACTTGGGAGGCTGAGGCAGGAGAATTGCTTGAACCTGGGAGACGGAGGTTTCAGTGAGCTGAGATCACGCCATTGCACTCCAGCCTGAGTGACAAGAGTGAAACTCCATCTCAAAAAACAAAACAAAACCACGTTGCATTAAAACATCATTTTTCTTGAAAACTGAATTTGTCTGGTGTCCCGTTAGATTTTATACCCTAGGCGAATGTCTTACTTGCTTTACTCTAATCGTGGCCCTGGTGGCCTGAGATGAGGCTGCAGAAAGGCTGGTGATGTCCATTACAGATGCAGCGCCCAGATGGCACTGGGCCTTTCAGCTTGCATTTGTTTATTTAGAGACAGCGTCTCACTCTGTCATCCACGCTGGAGTGCAGTGGTACCATCACAGCTCACTGCAGCCTTCAAATCCCAGGCTCAAGCCATCCTCCCGCCTCAGCCGCCCCAGTAGCTGGGACTACAAGCATGCACCACCACCCCTGGCTAATTTTTTTATTTTTAGTAGAGACAGGGTCTTGCTATGTGGCCCAGGCTGGTCACAAACTCCTGGCTTCAAGCGATCCTCCTGCCTTGATCTCCGAAAGCGCTGAGGTTATAGGCGTGAGCCACTGTGCCTGGTCAAAGTTTGCATTTTATCCTAAGTACAGTGCTGAACTATGAAAGAGTTTTAACCTCAGAATAGTCTTTGTAAAAGATCACGCTCTGGAAGAAATGTCTGCTGGGCGTGACACGGGCTGAAGGCAAACAGAAGGTCAGGATGTGGAGAACTCCCATGAAATCCCATTAGCAGTGCAGCTAACAGGAAGAAGGGGGTCCCAGCCTCTCACAGCCCCTGGTAACCTACCCACAGGTCTCTCCAGCTTGTGATAAGACATCTGAGTTGGCAAGGCCCTGGAGGACCTCCCTGCAGCCAGTTCCCTTTTTCCCAGTGATGGGAAGAGACACAGACCTACAAGATTTTTCTCCATGGTCGTGCACCTGCTGAGTGTTGGGGTCAATTTTGGGCAAGCTTGACCTCCCTACTCTGGGGCACCCCTGAGTGAGCCGCATGTCCATGTCCTTGGCCTGGCTCTGTGACACAGCACCAAGGACATAGCCAATGGGGGCTGGCGGGCCATGAGTGGAGCCCACATCCCCAAGCCCAAGGACCCTATTTGCTGTCATCCACGTTCTACATAGAGATCAGTCCTCTGTCCTGGCCCCATCTCCCGCCTGACGCAAGAGCCGTGCTCTGGGGCCCCTCAAGGACTGAGGGCCATTGGACCGGAACGGTCCCCCCTGCCTGGCCCCTGCCCAGAATTGGAAGCAGGACACAGCCCATCTTTGTTAAGTGTGTGAGGGCTAACATGGGTCAGGAGTTAAATGTTACTTTGCCATACTGAGGAGGGTTTGATCCAACAGAGAAGAGTATAAAATGAAACAAAGCACTGCACTATGTGCACCCTCTCCCTTTGCCCCTGAGATTCTGGACAGAGACCAGGTTCTCAGGCCACTTCAGGCTCAGGGCCAGGCAAGCTGCTCACTGCGAAACTGGTGACCAGCTCAGGGGTGGTTGGCCACCAACGGGGTCTGCAGCTGGCAAGCCAAGGGCCCCGTTGTGGTCTGGGTGGAAGAGGGGATAAGCTACACCTGACATGTAGCTGTTCCCTTGCCAGGGTGTGGAGGGATGGAATCTTTAGGACACCGCTTTTCTCAGGAAGCAGGTACTGTTGGGTTGGGCTGGGATGGGGACGGTCTATTTCAGAGAGCAAGTCGGCAAAGACTCATTTTCGAAACTGAGGAGATAATGCCTATCAGATCAGAACAAGGCCATTGGCAATTCCAGCTCGTCTTTCTACAAGCGTGCTGAGCGTCTGTGGTCTGCTTCCTCATCTAGGGGGAGGTGAGACTGGAACTTGCTTAACTCCTGCACTTCTAATGGCTTTTGTCCTTTGGGCCAGTTGATCATTCCATAGTTTGGTGTCCCCTATCTGAGGCCTTATAGGATGACATTTACTTTTTGTACCACGCTTATTTCCAAAGAGTATTTGAAGTGGCTTAACATAAAGGACTCATATATAACAGAAGGCTAAAATAAAGATAAAAGCATAAATGCCAGATGAGGAAGGAAAGAATGGGTGCACCAAAAACACAGACTAAAGATAGTTGCTGTTTCAAATGCTGCTTTGCACCTCTTGGCTTCTGAGGGGAAGAGAGGAACATAATGTGTTTTTTTTTTTTTTTTTTTTAAGAGATGGGGGGTCTCACTATGTTGCCCAGGCTGGTCTCGAACTCCTGGGCTCAGGCAATTCTCCTGCCTCAGCCTCCCGGGTAGCTAGGATTACAGATGTGTGCCACCACACCCAGCACAATGTATTAAAGAGCTCATATCCCCAGTGAAAGGAAGCATACCAACTCATCAAAAGAGACTGCTACTGGCCGGGCACGGTGGCTCACACCTGTGATCCCAGCACTTTGGGAGGCCAAGGCAGGTGGATCACAAGGTCAGGAGTTCGAGACCGGCCTGGCCAACATGGCAAAACTCCATCTCTACTAAAAATACAAAAATTAGTTGGTCATGGTGGCGGGTGCCTGTAATCCCCACTACTCGGGAGGCTGAGGCAGGAGAATTGCTCAAACCTGGCGGTGGAGGTTGCAGTGAGCCAAGATCACACCACCACACTCCAGCTTGGGTGACAAAAGCAGGACTCTGTCTCAAAACAAAACAAACAAACAAAAAAAAACTGCTACTTTACTGTCCCCAAACGAAAACAGATTTGTTAGATGAGTCCTTAGCTAAGGAACATCAAACATTACAATCCGCTGAGCCAACAGACAAGAAAGGGTGTGCCTGTCTTCATAGTGAGCAGTACACTGTGTCTTCATGGGTCAGAACTGATAGAGAGATGGGGCTCAGGAAGCCAGCAGAATGGAGGGTCACCATGGCCCACAGCATAGGCATACCTGCCTTGTCACCCTGTAGCCTCAGAGCACTGAGCAGAGAGGAATCCTGGCCCCTCTGTCTCAACTGCTGTCCAACAGGACAGATGCCCAGGGCTGCTGACATTTACCTTTAAGTGGCCAATGACAAACTTGTGGACAAGGTGGTTCCACTTGGGTTTCCTGTAGACAGACAGGTGGCCATAGTCGTGTTGTAGCCATCCAGCTTGGGCCTGGGAAGAGAGGGTCACACAAGCTGTCACAGCCTCAGCAAACAGGCACCAGGCCTCTGTCAGCTGGGAGAGGTGAGGGTGTCACGCCTCACCTGAGAGGTAGCAAGGACAAAGGCCGTGATGAGGGTAGGAATCCAGCCATTGCCAAAGTAAAAGATGGTGAACCACGCGATGCTCTCCAAGGCGATGATGTGGGCCAGGAGGAGGAGGAAGAACACGTGGTTGGTCTTGAACAGGTTCATGTCTTCAGCCGTCTTCTTCAGGGCCCGGAAGTCCTCAATGATCTTCGACTGTTGACCAAGAGCACAGGGAAAGGAGTCAGCCACCAACCACTCTGGAGGGAACATATGTCTTGGGCTGCCATTTCAACAGCCAATGGACAACCCAGAGAAGCTGTGGCAAGAGGGGGCCAAGCCACAAGCCTCGACCCTGCAGGAGTCCCTACAATAGGTGCTGTTGCCACGTGCCCCACACAGCCCTGGGCCCTGTATATTTGTCACAGCTAGGTAAGAGTGACAGAGAAAGGCTTTGACTCAAAAGCTTGCATTTTGTACACCCTGTGTTCATAGCAGCTCTATTCACATAGGAAAAAAGGTAGAAATAACCCAAAGATCTCATGATGGATGAATGGATCAACAACACGGGGACTATCCATGCAATGGAATATAACTCAGCCTTGAAAAGGGAGGAAATTCTGGCACATGCTACAATGTGGGAGAACTTTGAAGACATCATGCTAAGGCAAACAGGCCAGTCACCAAAGGACAAATATTGTATGATTCCATATACAGGAGGTCCTTGGAGAGGTCAAATTCAGAGACAGAAAGTAGAATGGTGCCTGCCAGGGACTGATGGGTGGGAGAATGAGGAGTGAGTGTTTAATGGATGTGGAATTTCAATTTGGAGAAGATGAGAACTGATGGCAGTGATGGTTACATAACAATGTAAATGTGCTTATTTAATGCCACTGAACTGTACACTTCAAATGACTAAAATGGTTAACCACACTTTTTTAAAAAAGAAAAGTTTAATCCCAGCACTTTGGGTGGCCGAGGCGGGCAGATCACCTGAGGTTAGGAGTTTGAGACCAGCCTGCTCAACACGGTGAAACCCCATCTCTACTAAAAATACAAAAATTAGCCGGGCATGGTGATAGGCGCCTGTAACCCCAGCTACTTGAGAGGCTGAGGCAGGAGCATGGCTTAAACCTGGAGGCAGAGGTTGTGGTGAGCTGAGACCGTGTCATTGCACTCCAGCCTGGGTAACAAGAGCGAAACTCCGTCTCAAAAAAACAAAAAAAGAAAAAGAGAAAAAGAAAACTTGCATTTTCTACCACCCAACAGAGCACCACTTGCTCTGTGCACACTGTTGGGTCTTGAGGGGTTGAGTTGGGACAACACAAAGTAGTGCAGGAGGACAAGCTGAGGCAGGCAGGAGGGCGAGCTGAGGCAGGCAGGAGGGTGAGCTGAGGCAGGCAGGAGGGCGAGCTGAGGCAGGAAGGTGGGGGCTGTGAGCCCCGGGCACATGGAGCCAGGGAGGCGAAGTGGAACCAAGGAGTGCCCTGGGAACACAATGGCATGGCGAGAAAGAAGGAACTTGGGACAAGAGGCAGGGGCAGGGCTGGACAGGGAGGAGAGTGGATACTAGGAGAGGAGCAGTACCCACAGGGCATGACCAGGGTGCTATGAAAGGTGGTTCTGGTGGCACATGGTGGGAGCCTGGGTGCTAAGTGGTGCAGGATCTGCAGCACAAAGGGAGAGCAATGGACAGAGCCAAGGACCAAGGCCATGGAGGAGGGAGCTACAGGGCAGGACAAGCAAAACTGGGTAAGCTGCAGGCCAGGAGGTGCCGGGGGGTGAGAGTGGGAGATGGACTTGCGAAGGAGGCAGGAGGGGACAAGCATGGGTTGGCATGGGTACGGGGCAGGTGATCTCATGTACCATGGAGGGAAATGTGAGAGTAGGGGCATTGGCCTCTGGAGGACCTGCAGGGTGGCCTGCAGCTCATCAGGAAAGCCAGAGGCAATGGGGGTAGTGGGGGACTGGCCAAGAGTCCAGGCCAGGAGAGACCCTGGTCCTGGCCTGGCTCTGCTAAGCAGAGGGGTCCAGCCCAGGCTGGCAACAAGAGGAGGAAGGGCTCGCTGAGGCCAGGGTGGGACCTCCATGACCACCCTGGTCATGCCCTATGGGTACCACTCCTCTCCTTGTAACCACTCTGTTCCCCGTCCTGCCCTGCCCCTGCCTCCTGTCCCAAGTTCCTTCTATACACTGCTCCACCATTTACATGGGGACTTCATTGTTGAACAAAACAGCCCGTGAAACCTCAGGAGTTGCTATTTTCACACGTCACTGTCCTGGAAACCCAGCACCCAGGAGAGTGTCTGACCCACAGACGATGAAGAAATGACCAGGGAATGGTCATTCTTTCTCAAAGAGGTGCTCCCAGACCCCAAAGCCACTCTTGTCATTAAATGACATTTTTCAGTGTTTCTTTCCTGTCTTTCCCCTAGATTGTCATCTGGCACCTTTCTGGAAAGGGATGGAGGAGAATGAAAGTGAAACTGGCCAGAAGAGAGGAGACGCCACTAGCTGTTGTCAAACCCCAGCTCCCAGGGAGGCTCTGAGGCCCTCCCTGACCACAGGTGATCCACAGTGGCTCCTCCAGGACAAAAGCACCCCTGCCTGCCCCAGCCCCAGTTACTGGTCCTGGGGTGAGGGGACCCTCTCTCAGACTCCCAGCCACCCCCAGCCCCATCTCCACCCCCACCCAGGTTGCAAGCCCGACTCACGTTCTTGCCGTGGTCCTGGCTGGGCTCTTCTGGGGCCAGCTCACCAATCAGCAGGGGTTTCAAGAACTTGCCCACGAATTCCAGGTCAGGGTGGAAGGCACGGAAGGCATCCTGGAGAGCAGAGGGCAGTGGTGAGGCTGAGACCCGACCTCTGTCTGCTCTCGGGCCCCAAGGAGGACAGTGCTCAACCAGCAGCAGCTCCACGTGTGCGCCCAGACACCAAATGGGGTCTCCTGTGATCTGGCCCCAAATGCTGTCTCTAGCATTTTTCCAGGACAGAGCCCTTACTGCCCAATGCCAATGGCAATAGCCACCTGGGCTTCTGTGCTGGCACAGGCACGCTAAACTCCCAGGGGTTTGTGGATAGATGCACAGGCTGCCTTTGGGCAAGTCAGGAAATGGTGACCCTCCAGGAAGACGCACCAGGAAGACATGGGGCTCAGGGAGGACTTGAGCCTCAACTGCGTGAGCTGAGTGCCTTGCATGGTGCACAAACTGCACCACCCACCACCTCTTGTAAGTTCCTCACCTTCATATCCAGGGTTATCAATGAAAAGAACAAGACCGAACACTACCATGGCATTGGAAATGTGCTCAGATCAAGTATACAAAAAATAAACACAGAGTCATGTAAAAAGCATTCCTGAAAAAAAGCCTGGGATGATCTAGGCTATTATTATACATGTTAAGGTAGTTGGATTATGCCTTGCTTTATTTTCATTACTTTCCGAATTCTACCACTGCTATAATGATAAACATTTTAATCTTTTTTTCCCCAATTATAAAGTAAAAATGTGCTGAGTTTTGGTCAAGTTAGAAAAGGCACAGCAGAATAAAGAGGAAAATAAATATCACCCGGAAAGTGATCATTATTGCTAATATGTTAGCATTTTTCCTTCTAGCTTTTTCCTATACACATTATGCATATTACATTAATTATCTCATAAAAAATCTAGCATTTCTATTAGGGCGCCCACCAGGCGCCCCTGAGGGGATGTAATAGAATGTCCCAGTGGTGAACACTGTTTAATCTGCATCAAGTCAAGCTTCCAGACATTGGTAGGATTGGCAAACCAGTCAAACTCCACCATGAGAAACAATCAGAAAAATCAGTATAGCTGGGGAAAAAAACACAGGTTTGCAGGGAAAAAAAAAAGTATGGAAGCATAGTCTAGATTAAAAGAGACTAAAATGATATAAAAACTGCAACTCTTGTCCAGTCACAGGGGCTCACACCTGTAATCCCAGCACTTTGGGAGGCAGAGGCAGGGGGATCACTTGAGGCCAGGAGTTCAAGACCAGCCTGAGTAACATAGCAAGACCTGTCTCTACTAAAAATAAACAAAATTAGCCAGGTGTGGTGACCTGCACCAATAACCCCAGCTACTCGGGAGGCTGAGGCAGGAAGATACAATAAGTAATGATGGTGCCACTGCACTCCAGTCTGGGCAAGAGAGTGAGACCATGTCTCAAAAAACGAACAGGCCAGGCACAGTGGCTCATGCCTGTAATCCCAGCACTTTGGGAGGCCAAGGCAGGGATCACCTGAGGTTAGGAGTTTGAGATCAGCCTGGGCAAAATGGTGATATACCGTCTCTACTGAAAATACAAAAATTAGTCAGGTGTGGTGGCGCACGCCTGTAATCCCAGCTACTCAGGAGGCTGAGGCACGAGAATCCCTTAAAACCAGGAGGCGGAGGTTGCAGTGAGCCAAGATTGCACCACTGCACTCCAGCCTGGGCAACAGAGTGAGACTCTGTCTCAAAAAACAAACAAACAACATCTTGCAATTCTTTAATGTGAAAGGCTCTCACTTGAAGGAAAAGATAAGTTATACAAGGGTTTTCGGGGGCTGAATGAGAAAAAATGAATATGAACCAGATATTCGATCATATCAAGGAATTACTATTAATTTTCTTAAACGTGACAAAGGTACTGTGATTATGTTAGAGCACCTCTTCCTTTTTCTTAGGAAATGATGAAGACTTTATGGATATGATCACATAATGACGCAGCTTATTTTCAAAAGGAAACTGCACACGTGTAAAGAGGAAAAACGCGAAGGTGGCAAAATGTTAAGACTAGTGAATATTGGTTGAGGATACACAGGTGTTTGCTCGCTCTTTCGACATCTCTGGATGTTGGGAAATTTTCAAAATTAAAAAGAAGAGGGGGCCGGGTGCGGTAATCTTAGCACTTTGGGAGGCCAAGGCAGCAGATTGCCTGAGGCCAGGAGTTTGAGACCAGCCTGGCCAACATGGTGAAACCCCGTCTCTACTAAAAATGCCAAAAAAAAAAAAATTAGCCGGGCGTGGTGGCACACACCTGTAATCCCAGCTACTAGGGAGGTTGAGGCAGGGGAATTGCTTTAACCAGGGAGGTGGCAGGTTGCAGTGAGCCATGAGCATGTCATTGCACTCCAGCCTGGCGACAGAGAGAGACTCCATCTCAAAAAAAAAAAAAGAGCGTCGTGGGGAGGTGGAGAAAGTGCTAACCACTCCTGGAAATCTTTTCACCCCCACATGTAAGGATCTCCTAAGGGTAACTGCCAGTCTCCCATCATCTTCTTACTACATTCCTGGCATCAAGTCCTTTGCTTGGTCTTTGTTCTATTTGTGTCTAGAACAGACTGACAGAAAACTGGGCCCATGGTTTTTTAAAAAATGCCTGCGACCCACTAGCCAAGCAGACAAGGGATAGTAGCAGGGGATCAGGTCAAGTGTATTTTCACGGAAAAGAGATGTGCTGTTCCAGGGCCCTGGGGAGGCAGGGAACAGGCCCAGGGGGCAGGCAGGGAGGAGGCCCTGGGGGGCGAGGAGGGAGGAGGCCCTGGGTGGTGAGGAGGGAGGAGCCCCAGGTTGCAGTGGTGATCAGCTTTGCCAGCTCTGGGTGGGGTGAGCAGTCCCCACCAGAGCCTCAGCCACCTCTGCAAAATAAGCAAGGCCCTGGGAGAGGCCCGGAGGAGCTGCCAAAGTCAGGGCCCAGGGCTGGGCCTGAAAAAGCCCCTTCATTGGTCCTCCTCACATCACACCACAGCCTTTGCGAAATGAACAGGAAGTCCCTGGTAAGGCAGTTGCCTAAGCAGCAGCTGCAGTGGCTGATAACTAACGGATTCCTCTTGTTTCATTGAAAGACAAGATTCAGTGGCTTACAAATGGACTCATCTCTGCTCCTGCTGCCTCCCCAACACCCGAGCCCTGCAGCCCAGGTTCCAGCTCCAAGGGAGCAGACAGATGACAGAGCCCTGCCTTGACCTGGGTTGCTCCTCAGCCATTTCTAGAAGGCTCACGGGCAGCCTCACCTCCCTGAGCCCAAGGGTAATAGGCGTGTGCCAGGCAGGGAGCCAGGAGTGTTGTTCATGTTACTCCCTTAGGCCTCAAGCCCCAACTTCTGAGATGAAGAGGCAGGAAGCAGAGTCCTGGGCTCCAAGTGGCAGAGCCAGGATCAAATCCAGGTCCATCTGCCTTTAAGGACTCCTTTCTCAAGTGCCACACGCTTCCTGCCATTTCAGAAAATCGAGCAGTCTGTTGGATCGGCTCCTTGCCCATGGTCAATGTGGCAGCTTTCCGAGCAGGCCCGGTGTGGACCACCCTTGAACATACCATGCTCCTTTCCACACCAGGGCCACCTCCATTCAGGACTCAGCCTCAACATCACCTCCAAGTGGCTTTTCCCAACATCACATCCAAAAGAGCTCTCACAGCCCTGGGCCTTCCCTGGGTCAATGCCCTGTTAGATCTTCATAGCAGTCATCAAGGTTCATCATTAGACCGTGTGACGTGCCCACTTGTTTATGGCCTGTGTCCCCCGCTGGAGCATAAGCCCCAGTTGGGAAGGCCTGCACCTGTCTTGTTTGCTGCAATAATCCCATTGCCTGGAATGGGGCCTCATAAGATGGCTCACTAGGGAATGAATGGACCCAGGACCCCACAGCTGAACACACTCTGATATCATACTTTTCCACTGTGCAGTCATGATCAGACACTTGTCCTCTTCCGCGTTTCACACAACTTGGCTTCTGCCTCTGGAACACCAAAAGCCTTCTCCGGCATCCCCACGCTGGTGGTTGCTACAGCTGCCACCTGCTGAGGTGACGCAGGTGAGACACGGTGCCCCGGGAGTGGCTTGCATACATCAGCCACGAATCTTTACCAAACTTTGTGAGGCAGGTCATTTTTTAGAGATAAGAAATGAAGCGTAGGTTGGCAGAGCCACCTGCCCACTATCACACTCGGGGATGAGCTGAGCAGAGTTTGAGTCACATGTGGCTACCTTGAGTGTTTTCTGCTGTTCAGACAAAGGCTTCCTTCGACATGAGCATCCTGCTCCCTGAGAGTCAATTATTTTTTGTCTCTCACTTCCCATTGCCATAAATGTGTCTCACATGCTGGCAGAAGGTTCCCAGCACCTGCTGGGTTACAGAAATGTCTGGCAGGTATAAGGCAGACCAGGATTCAAGGCAAGGGAGGGCCAACCCAAACATTGTCTTTGGACCAAGAATTGGAACAGCGCTCTATCCTCGTGTAACAGGAGAGAAGCCAGAGACTTTCCAGGAAGAGGACCTGGAACATGGGGAAGAGAAAGGATTGGCAAACAGGTGGAGAAAGCAGAGCTGCACACCCGGCAGGGCAGGTGTGTGAGGTGGGGATGTCAGAACACCCAGATTCCAAAGTGCATGTCACACTTCGCTTTTTGCCAGTTCCTGCTTCTGCCGTCACCCAGCTCTGATGCCAGTCAACTTCTCCACAGGGATATTTTCCCTGCCCCTGCCCAACTCCGGGTACAACTCACAGTTGCTCGCCATCCACTGAGCACCTGGTGCCAGGATTTGTTTATGGCTGTGCCCACGTCCTCTGCTGGGCAAGGCTAATCTCTGATCAAATACTGCACAACTGGGCACTTGGCCCAGGACTTGGGAAGTGCAGGACAGGCAAGTTCAGGGCATACAGTGCAGTAGGTGGCAGCCCTGCGGACCAGAACTTTACAGAACAAGTGATCTAAGTGTGTGGAGATGCACAGGAGGGACCCTCGCATTCTCCAGTGGAAATGAAGAGCAAGACAGGGACGCTGACTTCCTTTCTGCAGCAGAGAGATGCAGGCAGGGCAGGAAGCCCCTATGCCGTGTCCCCTCCAAGGAAAGAAGCAATAGAGGCTGGTGGGGCCGTGCTCTGTGGCCAAAGAGCCCCGCAGTGAGAGCCTCCCCCATAACACAGGGTCCATGCACTACCCTGAGGGCAGAAAGGCAGGGCTGCACAGGAGATAGGTCCCTGCAAAGGCAACCTGGGCATGAAGAAATTGGTGCCATTCACCACTTTCATCTCGGAACTGCTTCCTGGGGATGCTGAGGCTGCAACCACAGGAATTGGACGGCTCCCACCCAGATCTCAGCTGGGGAGATGGAGCTGCCCTCCAGGCCTGGGAATTCATAAAGCTGGGACTGGAACCCAGGTCTCCTGCCTCTAAATACTACAACCCTCCTGCCCTGTCCAAAGGAGGCCAGAGTTCCTCTTTAGATCTGTTGCCTTTTCACAAGAACAACATAAGAGCAGGTTGAAAGGTGGAACAAACCTCTGGTCTCTTCTCGCCTTCCCTTGATTCTAAGAGGTCACCAATGCAGACCAGGCAGGAGCAGTTGCTGAGACAAGGGTTAGGGATGGGGGGCTGATATCTGGAGGCAGAGGGTCCAGATCCAAGGCCCAGCTTGAGAGAGAGCAAGGGGAGCACATCCTGCAGCTTCAGGTCTCTGTCTGTGGATAATTCATCTTTGTGTCTGGGCTCAGCTCAGAGCTATGGAGACACTCAATTAATGTTTGATGAATTGTTGCTGAAGATGAACAGTTCTGCAGTGGTGGGACTGCTGTGAAAAGAGCAGAAACACTCTTAGGGCGTAGGTGAGGGTTCTTTTTGCCCACGGCAAGGAAAAGACGAGAGAAGCACCGCAGCAACAAAGGGAAGAGATCAGAGGTAGAAACAGGAAGAGAAGGAAGGTGAGCTGGGAAGGCTTGAGGTCAGATCCTGATCTGAAGTCTGAGCACTGCCACTTGAGCCAGGTTTGATACCTCAGAGCAATGAGAGGTGCCTACGGGGCTGATCTGAGAATGAAATGAGGTGAAACATATGCATGTGCTTTGTAAGCTGCAAAAATCAAGCAACTTGTATTATTATAGGCAAGGCCAGGGTTTAACTTCTGTGGAAGGACCACGTAACAGCCCCATCCTTCTAGGGAGATGGATCCTGACTACCTGGATATTTTCCTCTTCAGAAAAAAGGAAATGCCCTATTGAGGCCCCAGATTGTCCCCCTGATCTTCCGAGATTGTCCCGAGAATGACTTTCTTGACTTCCGACCTGTTTCCAGGCTGGTGTTAGGAATGATTGCACTGTGATGGGCTCAGAACATTGCCTGGGAATGTTCCAGGGAATCCAAACTGTCTTCTGATCAGTCTCTCCCCAGACTGTGTCTGGTCCATAAATTGTCACTCCCCTTGCTCTGGGAAACAAACCATCACCCAAAGGGGTAAAGCCACTTGCTCAACAGCCTAAACAAGGTGTCTCTGGATTTCGGTAGCCTGTTTCTGCCTCTCTCTTTAGGTCCTCTTTCCACATGCCTCACCCACCCTATGCTGCTCAAGGCCTTTTTCCAACCTGGTCCTGGACAGTTTAAACAAAACAAAACAACAAAACAAAATAAAGAGAACCCAGCTGCTCACTCCACCATCACCATCATTCAATTCGGTATCCCCAGTTCATGTATTTCATACCCCAAAAGTCTTATTTTAGAAGACAGGAAGATCTGGGGACAGGGATTGTTTTTACGTGTTGCTACACCAAATAAAGCTAGCATAGATTTAAATTTTTTCTTCCAAATTCCTCTTTGCATACTTTCCATTCTAGCTGTTTCATAATCCTTGTTCTTATTCTCGTTTGCCTGAAAACACCCTATTGCATTCATCTGGTGGTTACAGTTGCTGGGGTGCTTTGCTACAAATCAGATTTGTTGAAACAGGTACAGGTGTACCTTATAGATGAGGAGCGGGGGGGGGGGGGGGCTCAGTCAAGTGACAACACTCAGTGAATGAGCCCAGTAATGACATCTTTCTTCAATTCTAGATCTGTTTGCAGCCCAGGTTGGCTCTCACCCTAGCTTATGAGAGTAACAAAGCAACTAACATCCAAGATGCCAGGTTTATAGTCCATGAAAGTTATACAGAAAGCACTGGAGCAGGACCAGAAATGAAAAGACTATTATGTTTTTATGAGACAGAGAAAAGGTCAGGGAAGGGTAGGGCATCCTAGTCCTCTGCTAGGAGAGATGTGAGCACTGATTTTTGGAGGGAACTCAGTGTTAAGGTCAGGTAAGCACTGAGAACATCCAGAACAAGGATGAAATAAATCAATCTGATATGGTAACAAAACCAGAAAGGTCAAGGCAATTGCCAGACTGAGCGTTCACGTAAGAAAATATGTTTAACAATACAGAATAATCAGACCAAATCCATTGTATTTGACTTTTCCTTCTGGAAAGCTTTTGGTGAGGGCCTGGACAGGGCAGGAACCTTCTACAATTTACCTATGAAATTAGAAACAGACCACCCCAAGTCCAGCAACATAGAGTGGAAAGATCCCAGCCAGGATGCAGAAGGTCCTTAGGAATTACCTTTACCCAACCTCCTCACTGGGTTGTGGAAAGGTCCAGGTGAGATAGCGCTGAAGGTATGTGAAACATACCCACCTAAGTTCTAAATAGCATCACAAACCCCCTAGGCTTAAGCAATGTCCATAAGCAAGTAAAACAGGATGGGGCTGAAAGCTGTAGGGAATTTCAATATCGCTGACCTTCCCAATCTTAGATAAGCCCTGGCCCTGCTGGCCCACACCACCTGTCCACTGTCCAGCTTGGATTATGGCGGCCTGGTCTGGCCTTCCCCTAGAGATGCAAGAGGTGGGGAAGTTAAGGGTTGGGGCTACACAGCTTAGAGAGCAAAAGCCCACAAACAGTTCCACATCCTAGACCTCCAGGAAGTGGAATGATCTACTTCAAGTTCATCCCTCCTTTCTGCCTCTCTGGTATTCCCCTTCCCCAATTTCTCTATCCCATCAGGCCTTTTTTCTCTGCATCCTATTCACTACCACCAAGAGCCGCCCTCTCTCCTTGCCTCTGCTCTTTTCCCTCTAGCCCATTCGAATCCATGGGATACCAGCTGCACCTTTAATAAATGCCAGGATTTCAGACTGGGGTCCCCGGTGCGGATAGCTGGTGCAGGGTAATCACTGAGCCATGCATTTGGTGCGGGTAAGGTGGGCAGCCCTGGCTCCAGAGAGGCCCACTACCTTTAGGAGTGCAAGATGAGGAAAGGGCGTTCTTGGCAGGGTTTAAAAACAGAGAGCCATTGAATTGAAGGCCCGAGAGTAACCTCGAGTGCAGATGGACCTGTTGCCAAGCCAGTCTAGCGCTGCTAAATCCACCGGCTCAAGGCCTCACTCGACCTGGGCTTTGCAAACCCCAGCCCGTTCTCCTTCCACCAATCCCCGACGCCGGTCCCCAAGAAGGTCGACTCGAGCTTGGGGTGAGTCTAGATAATCCCTGGAGCGTGGGAACCCGAGCTATTGGGTGGTTTTTCCCAGGTGGCCATTGAGGGCCTTCTTAGACAAGAGTCCCAGCAGGAGCGATCCCCGGCTGGGGACGAGTTTCCTTCTCGCCACCTAGTCTGGATGGAGAGTGCTGGACAAGCGCAGAGTCCCACACCTGGCTACCTGCGCTCCCGCTCCTTTCAGCAGCGCGCAGGGGCGGCCATCTTCCACGCGGGGGGCGCCAGAGCCGTCGGGCTCGAGCGCCCCACTTGGAGAGTCCCTGCCTCTGGGCAAACCCCACTGAAGGGGAGGACGCGTGGGTCCCGGCGCGCGCGGTAGATGCTGCCCTGTTCTCCACCGCTTGGACCTTCACCGCAGCGCCGCCTCCCGGGGTCCCAGATCCGGTCTCCACCCCAGTCGGCCCAGAGGAGGAGGAAGATTGGGGCGGGGGTACGAGTGCGATAGATGCACTTTCCTTCCCTACAGGACGTCCCAAGCTCCATTGAGCGCCGGAGGTCTGTTTGGCGCCCGGGGTGCCAGGGATCCTGACTCCGCCTGCAGCAGAGAAGGGTGGCTGGGGCGCCCCCAGACCCTTACCGTTGCATCTTCTCCAGCGTAGTGCCCGATGACCCGTTGGCCCCCCGGGTGCTGGGTGGACCATTTGGTGATGTTGTAAACCTTGCGGTCAATAACCAGCCACCTGTCGGTGCGCAGGTTATGCTTCTGAATCTCCTCCCAGCTGAAGGTGGGCATCGACACCTCGCGCTCGGCGGCCCCCTCGCCCTGGTTACCCCCCTTCCCCATGCTGCCTGCCTATTGTGACGCCCGGTGCACTGAGGCCTCCCCGCGCCGGCTGCTCGCTGCACAGACGGCTGCCTCCCAGCCGGTGTGTGCAGCCCGGGCCCTCTTCGCTTTCGGCTTTTGTCTTCTCCTACTCCTCCCACCGCGCCCCCTCCCCCAGCCTCCTCGTCTGCGCTCGGCAGTGTCCCTGCCTTCCTGGCGGAGGATCCCTGGCTTCCCAGTGCCCCAAAGCGGTCCCCTTCCTCCGCCCCTCCCTCAGCCCGCCCGCTATGGACTTTTGCCTCCAGTAAAAACTCCCCGGGAGCTCAGGGCCTCGACACCTCCTCTGCCCGCCCCTCCGGCTCCCCCCGCCTCGGGTTCCTCATCCTCCCGCGTTCTCCGCCGCCCGGGTTTCCACAGCGATCAGCAGAGCGCCTGCACCAATCGGGTCGCGTCGCCCCGCCTGCCATTGGCCCAGGAGGATCTTTCGAAGGCCAGCGGGCTGGAGCGGCGGGTCCCCGGCTCCCCCGCCCTCCCGCGTGGAGTCAAGCCCTGCTGCGAGGCAGGCTACGTGTCCGACCTCCTCCCTCACCCAGGCTCCGGCCCCGGGCGTTGGAGGAGATCCCAGAGGAGATCCGGGTGGGAGCAACGAATGGGCTCTGCGCGCTCCGGGGCGCGTGCGCGCACGCCCGGCGCTCTGGGGTTTGCACCTGACGCCGGTACAAAGCCGGCGCGGCCACCAGGGTGCCAGCAAGCGCCCGGGCGGGCGGACTGGCGGGCTGAGGGGCACTCAACTCCAGGGCCGGCTTGGCTAGGTGACGCCCTTCCTTGGCGCGCGGCAGTCGAGACTCCAGTATCCCACATTGTCCGCACCATCCACATTCTGGCGCCTTCCTACAACCTCCCTAGAGACACGAGCCGGCCTTGGGTTAGAGTGCTTTGAACCCTCTAATCAGACAGTCTTAGAAAAGAATTGCGGAACCTCTGCTCTGCTTTCTTGGGCTTGGCGTCATGGCTGCGGTGAGGGGGAAGGGAGGGGAAGGCAGAGGAAGGGGGCGACGAGGAACTGGCGCGGTCCTTGCCCTGGTCTCAGTAAGCTCAGTCTCTTTGGGAATCGTGGAAGCAGACGCATCATTGGGGAGTGATGTTGTACAGACTCCAGGAAATAAAGACCGCCGTATCAAAGGGATAGGGGGAGGGTGAGGATTTTTAGGCGTGGGGCGAGAGGCAGGCCCCTCAGACCCCAGATGGATGAGGCGGCTTAGTGAAAGGCGTCCTGGGGAAATGGGCCTGACTGCATCCGGAGGGCTAACGGGACACATGGGAAGTAAGCATGCAGGAGGCTTGGGAATCAGGAGAGGAGTTATAGGGCCCTCAGATTTCAATAGGATTTACAGGTGCCTGTGTGCTAGCACACCCTAATCATTAGATTCTCACCACACGCTGACAGGTAAATAGGACCCATATTATTACATCTCACTTGAAAATGGAGAGGCTGAGATTGAGAGAGATGGTCAAACGGGCCCTATCTAAACTTCACACAGAGGCAGGGGTGGTGGGGAGATCACTCTGCCCAACTGGTGGAGTTGTACTGGGGGGCCAGATGGGCTCCCTTTCCTCACATTTACACAGTCCCCAACCTCCCCCATCGCATTTCATACTGGTGTAAGCCCTGAGCATCCCTCATTCACTCCACAAACTGCAGACATAAAGACGGCAAGGCCTCTCTGTCTTTGAATGGAAGCAGACATCCCAAACAAAAGCGTTCCGCACCAGATAAGAGAATGAAGCAAGACCTCCGGAGAGTACAGTGGCCTTGATGTCTGTCAAAGGTTGACGGAAATGGAACCAAGAAAATTATTTTTTCAGAAATGGATTAACACACCGTTAGATAACTTCAATGAACATTTGTAAAGGGTGTGGAGATCCAAGCAGGGAGTGATATCTGAAAGGGAGAACCAGGGAGTATCTCAGAGAGGAGCCTTTGAAAGTTCAGGCCCTAAAAGGCAGCATGTGTGGGTGGCCTGTGTAGGGTGGCTGAGAAGTATGGACAGGCCAGGGCCTGGGGTCCCTAGTGGTTCCCAGCACACTAGCCAGGGTAGGTCCTTAAAAAACATAAAAATGTTGTGTTGAAGACACAAATGAATGAATGAAGTTCAAAGAACGGCTCCGGTGAGACCAGCGGTAGATGGGGCTCAGATTGGGCAAAGCCCCAGCTGCCTCAGTAAGGGGTAAGAATGGAGGACTTGACCATGGAGGGGGCTTGGACATCCATAAAGCAGGTGTGCTATGATCAGATCCATAATGTAGAAAGAGAACTTCAGAGGCTGGGGCTGGACTGGGATGTAAGGGAGAAACTGGGGAACAGCAATGAGTTCAAAGATGAGGGCAGTGTGCAAGGAGAGGGGAAGGGAGGCCTGAATTAAGAGAGAACTTTAGGCCGGGCGCGGTGGCTCACGCCTGTAATTCCAGCACTTTGGGAGGCCGAGGCGGGCGGATCACGAGGTCAGGAGATCAAGACCATCCTGACTAACACAGTGAAACCCCACCTCTACTAAAAATACAAAAAAATTAGCCGGGCGTGGTGGCGGGCGCCTGTAGTCCCAGCTACTCCAGAGGCTGAGGCAGGAGAATGGCGTGAACCCAGGAGGCGGAGCTTGCAGTGAGCTGAGATCGCACCACTGCACTCCAGCCTGGGCAACAGGGCGAGACTCCGTCTCAAAAAAAAAAAAAAGAGAGAGAGAACTTTAGGGGGCTGACCCCACACCGGACACTGCCACGCGCCTTCCTGCCCTCTAATTTTTTAATTTTTTGTACAGACAGTGTCTCATTACGTTGCCCAAGCTGGTCTTGAAATCCTGCTCCTGTCTTATTTCTTGCTCTCTCTACTTGGAGAGACTGATGAGACTGTCCAGAGACAGTCTGCCCAGAGAAAATCCCATAGTATCCATACAACCCCAAAGTCGCTTGGGAAAAGGGGTGATCTCAGAGCAGAACAAGGTTCCCATGGCTTCCTCCTGCCCCACAGAATCCTCCCACCCTCCATCCCTAAGCAGCACCAAGGACTGCAGCTTCCTGGGGATCTTGCCAGGACCTTGTTGTGATCATCGTACTGTACTTGATCAGAGACAAAAGAGACTGGCCTGGGT
Source organism: Rhinopithecus roxellana (assembly GCF_007565055.1). Taxonomy (NCBI): domain Eukaryota; kingdom Metazoa; phylum Chordata; class Mammalia; order Primates; family Cercopithecidae; genus Rhinopithecus; species Rhinopithecus roxellana. The sequence goes on along the minus strand of NC_044563.1, from coordinate 9,392,360 downwards.
GGCTTGGAGCCCAGACTCTTTCAGGCAGCCAAGTGGGTGAAAGGCTGGGCTGGGTGGGGGTGGTGCTTTGGGAGACGGGGCCTGGTGCGCTGGAGCCCATGCCGCCAATCCCCACTGAATGGGTGAGGGAGGCTTTCCATCTTATCCTCACAAGGAGTCTGAGGTCTGCTGGGAGACTTGCAGGGTCGTGGGAGCAAAGACACTGGCTGATTAGAGGTAGAGTGAAAGTGAAAGGCATCCTTCAGCCACCCAGCAGCCAGCAGGGGAATGAGAGGGACTGTGACACTGACACAGAGCACCTGGTGGGCAAAGGACCAGCAGAATACCTTTCCTGGCCTCTTCCTTCTCTTCCTTTCCTTGGATAATAAATCATCTTTATCAACCAATCGTTAAAAAATCTGAGTTGTGTCCTTCTCAAGCCCTCACCCCTATCTATCACAGTCAATTCATTGCCAAATTTTGTGAATGAATAGCTCTCTCTGGTTCTTTTTTTCCCTCCCTCCCTCCCTCCCTCCCTCCCTTCCTTCCTTCCTTCCTTCCTTCCTTCTTTCCTTCCTTCCAGTCAGGGTCTTGCTCTGTCACCCAGGGTGACTGCAGTGGCACAATCACAGCTCACTGCAGCCTCGACCTCCTAGGCTCAAGCGATCCTCCCACCTCAGCTTCCCTGGTAACTGGGACTACAGGCACGCACCATCATGCCTGGTTAATTTTTTAAGTTTTTGTAAACACAGGGTCTCACTATGTTGCCCAGGCTAGTCTTGAACTTCTGGACTTAAAGAATCCTCCCACAGCCAGGCGCAGTGGCTCAAGCCTGTAATCCCAGCACTTTGGGAGGCCGAGGCGGGCAGATCACGAGGTCAGGAGATCGAGACCATCCTGGCTAACACGGTGAAACCCCGCCTCTACTAAAAAATACAAAAAAAACTAGCCGGGCAAGGTGGCGGGCGCCTGTAGTCCCAGCTACTCGGGAGGCTGAGGCAGGAGAATGGCGTAAAACCCGGGAGGTGGAGCTTGCAGTGAGCTGAGATCCGGCCACTGCACTCCAGCCTGGGTGGCAGAGCGAGACTCCGTCTCAAAAAAAAAAAAAAAAAAAAAAAAAGAATCCTCCCACCTTGGCCTCCCAAAGTGTTGGGGTGAGCCACTGTGCCTGGTCTCTGGGTCTACTTTCTGTCCCATCCACTTCTCAGATCATTGCAGTCTTCTCTGATTCTAATAGTAAAGATAACCATCCTTCTGATTGGCTTATCAATTTAGGTGTGCAAAGGACTTTCAAATAATGGACAAAAGCATTTGCACGCTGTCCGGGGCTGAGGAAGCATTCAGTGGGTGGTGATTCTTATCCTTCTTCCTCCTAGCCTCATCCTCATGACAAGGCATAAGGTAGGTATTGTTACTGTGTCTTTCCAGATGAAGACACGGGCGCTCATGGAGATAAGTCTGGCCCCTCCATCTGCCCATGATAGATTGAGTCTTGAAACACAAACCCCAGACCCTGAAGGCAGCCCTCTTGGCCTGCTCCCATCAAGCCTTCTGGAACCCTTTCTGCCAGCAAATCCAGCCGTGCCTTCTCAGACCTCTTCGAGGCATCCAGCGGGCTGATGTCCTGAAATGCCATGCTTTCAGATTCTCTGACAATGCACAGTTCCCAGTTTGCTGCTGGACCACCCCCTTCCTGTCTCCTCCATTTGTTTCCCCTCCCTCTCCTCCTCCTCCTCCTTTCCTTTCTCCTCCTCCTCCTCCTTCCCCTTCTCCTCCTCCTCCTTCCCCTTCTTCTCCTCCTCCCCCTCCTCCTCCTCCCCCTTCTCCTCGTCTCCCTCCTCCTCCTCCCCTTCCTCCTCTTCCTCCTCCCCTCCAAATGCTCCAGGCCCTTGACTCACTTGGCATTTTCTCCTTTTGGGAGATGACTGTGTCTCAAATGGACATCACAGACCTTTCCCAGAGCCAGAGCAGATTTCTACTCAGTTCTTGCACATGCAAAACTGAGTTGCCTGTTAGCAGCTCAAAGACAATACAGCCTTCTCAGGGCAAGGGAGAGGTCACACCAGACGTGCTCTGGGACCTATGCAGGTCCAACCCTTACCGTTTCTGGCCCCAAACTGAGGTCATCATCGTCCCTTCAAAAAACCGCCTCTTCCTTTTAACTCCCTTCATTTCTATTCATGGTACCACTGTTCCTCCTGTGACTTGGTCTCAGAATTCCAGAATGTCTTTTGCTGCTTCTCATCTCCCACTGCCCACCCTTGAAAAAAAAATTGTGTTCAGCAGACTGTACCTCCAGTGGTGTTTTCTTCTGCCTCTGCTGCTGCCTGCGCTGGCCAAGGCTCCCTGGCAGCCAGCTGTTGCACACACTGCTGCAGGGCCATCTTGCTGAGGCCAGATCTCACTGCACCCAAATTTTCAGTGGTTCCTTGTGGCCTAGAGAACTCAGTAGGGATGGGGGAGGAAGGAAAATGCACAGGAGAATTGCCACGGAAGCAGGGGCACGGCTTCTGCCCAGCCCTGATGGCTCCTGAAGGCCCCTTGGGGAAAGAGCCCTATAACAGAAACTCAAAGACATAAACTCTAGTCCTGGCTCTGCAGCCACCCAGCTTTGAGATCAGTTTCATGTCCGGTCAAATCAGTTGATTAGATCAGATGCTAAGTTGTGGCCAGCTCCAACATCATAAATATGCGTAGATGTCATATATATAGATAGGTGAGGGAATCATTTAACTTGCATCATATCAATTTTAAAAGTGCTTTTTCTATCAGTTATTTCAAATGATTGTCACAATAGCCCTTTGAGGCAAGCAGGATGTGTATGTTTCTCTTTTTTACAAATGGGGAAACAGCATTGAACAGGTTAAATGAGTAGCCAGAAGTAAGCCTAGTTAGAGAACAGAGTATACTTTGGAATCAGACCTAAAAAGTCAAACTCCAATGACTTAACTTTGCAGAGCTTCAATTTCCCTGATGTAAAATGGGGATCATAAAGTAGTGCCCACTTCTCCATATGTTGCCTTCTTTGGGTCACACCACGTTTGGGTACCAGCAGTGAGAGTCAGCCATGCTGCAAACCAAAGGCTGGGAGGTAGGGGCTGGACACTAGCTTGGTAAGACCCTGAGAGGGTCTCTCAACGTGAGACCCTCAACCCAAGAGGTTCTCTCAACCCTATCCCAGGCAAATTGTGGCCTCCTAATGCTGCATCTCTCAGCAAACACTAAGGTGAGAGGAGGGGGCCCAGACACAGCATAGGGGGACCACAGGGGGATCCCCCAGGATCCAGACTCTGAGACCCTTTGGAGCTCTTTGACCCAGTAAGCATCACCCTCCAATGCTTGCATTTGCTTGTGGTATTGGATCAGGTCTTATCATGCATATTTGTCTTGGCTGTTATCACTAAGGCACTGACCTCAGCTCTGAGAGAGGACAGATGTCTTCTGAGTCAAGTTGGTGTATGGCCAACTTTGAGAGGCTGGGGAGGGGCAGAGGAGATGCCAACAAGGAAGGAGAGCCTGTGGCAGCTAGGGGGGCAGCGATGAAGCAGAGGGAGAATGTGGTCAAGGTGCCAGCAGGGCAGGAGCCCTTGAAAATACATAGCCGGAGGCACAGGCCAAGAGACCACAGGGTAGGAGTGCTGTACCTTGGGGCAGAGAGCAGCCTGCCAACTCTCTGGCTTTACCTTAAGACAGGGAAACTGAGGCCCAGAGATTGGCTTATCCAAAGTCACACAGAAGGAAATCTGAGAGGTTTCCTATTTCTAAGACTAAGATGGTCTAGACATCTGGATCCACCCTCTCACCAAAAACACACAAAACCTCAATAAAATAAATAAAGCATCACTGAAATGCAGCAGTCACTGACCAATCGCTTCATCTGTGCAAAGGTTTTTCAGATTTGGCTGACCTCTCTCTGATGAGCTAATGTGCTAATGAGCAACATCCCTCACCTTTGGGTCCTGCTCCCAAGGGAGATGACACCCTACCCTATCACCACCACTTAATGTCGTTGGCCATCTCCATCTGAAGGCCAAGTTGAGCAGGGGGAAACCAGATGACAGCCCACTCTGGTAAGAAGGATGCCACATGGGGACAGGATAGGCTCAAGTTCACTGCCCTGTTTCTGCTTGGTTTTTCTCTTTCTTATAAAGAAAATGGTTTTGAGTAGATAGCCTCTAAATGCCTCTCTCATCTGTGATTCTGCTTTCTCCAAGGGTGGTAGATTGCTTCAAGCCCAAGGCACCACCTCCTTTGTTTCAAGGTGGCCAACCTTCGGCGGTCAGTGTGCGCAGGAGTCAGCCTGCTCCAGTGCTGGCTACTAGAAGGAACCTCCTGCAGTCTGGAGGTCTCTGAGTCATCTGGGAATCCTGTCTGGACAGGCACCGGCAGACTGGCAAACACTAGAGACCTTCCTGCCTGTAGGAGTCTGTCCCGGAGTTGGGAGTAAAAGAGGCTGCTGGTCTCACCTCTCCTCACCTCCTGTCCCAGGCCCTGACATTGGGTGTGGCACAGGGAGGGGCTTCCTCATCCATCTCTGCCATTGCTCTAAGCCCTCAGTGTCAAACCTACACCTCTCACACCCTCAAAGAGATCCTCCGGGTCTGCCAAGTCAACTCCTCCCCCAACTGTCTCAAAAGTGTATTTTCTCTCACCAGCCCTAGGCACTGCCCAGGTCCAGCCATCTGCATGTTCCTGCCAGAGTTCTGCACCCAGCATTTAACAGCCTTGGTGGTCTGGCACCTACCTCACTTTCCTGGCTCTATTCTTTCCTCCAGTCATCCTTCCCTCCGGCCATGCAGGGTGGGTCCCCGTTTCCCACGAACGGCCATGGCCTGCCAGTCCTCCTGGCCCTTGGTCCGTGCTCATCTCCTGGCCAGAGTGCCCTTCCCCACCTTGGCTGCCTGCAACTTGAGTTCCACCTTAAGATCCCCCTAGTGACTGGCCTCCATTGTGGCAGTCAGGAGTCCTCTCTTTTGGGCTCCCAAAGCACTTCTTATATACACAGCATCAAATTATGTGTGCATCTACCTCCACCAGCCAGCCTGGAAGTTCCCTGTGAGAAGAGGCGGAATCTGATTAGCATGGAGTCTTCGGTGTGGGCCACGTGCTGGATGCTTATTAAACATGTGTGGAATTCAACTCTAAAGAGAGCTCTGGGGAAAGTCTGAGCCACAGGCCTCACACCTGAGCAGTGGGTGTGTCCCGTGTGGTGACCCTGTGGCTGGGCTCCAGTAAAGCTGAGCTTCCGGAAGTAAACATGGTGCAGTGGAGCCCCCTCCACCCACCCCACATTACATTCCAGTTTTGCCTCTCAACTGCTTACTGCATGCCCCGGTACAAGTCACGTCATTCATTCATTCATTCATTCATTCATTCATTCATTCATTCATTCATGTGTTCGTTCAGCATTTAATGGCATCGGGGTGGCTTTGTAGTGTGTCAACTTAGCTAAGCTGAACTACATTGCCCAGAATTCCCTTGCCCAGAGGGTCGTGAGTCGGGGTGGGTCGGGGGGGTGGCCAGGAGAAAAATGTGCACAAGATTTGGAAAGTGGAAGGGCAGCACAGCTGTTTTTGCTGTGCTCTGAGGCTGTGCAGGGCAGGCGCGCGGCGGCACCTCCCCCACGCTGTTGCTGAACGCTGGCTTACCTTGTTGGCCCAGGGCAGCTGCGGGGCCCGCAGGTCATCCAGCTCCTGGACCAGGTGTGTGGCTCTGGAGTGAAAATCCCCAGTTTGTCCCTCAGGGCCCTGGCATCATGGAGATTGCAGGTGGTGAGAGCTAGATACCATTCCAGTTTGTTCTTTGTCTTTCCCCCTTCACATCCAGCCTCTCTCCCTGAGCCACACCAGCTGACCTCAGGCCCAGCAGAGACACAGAGATAACCCCTTACATAGATTAACCAACCAACTCCCACCACTGAAGAGTTCTGAAACCTGGAGAAACTCCTTATTCTCTATGGCTCACTGGAGTTCAGCTTCTGATGGAACCCCAGTGGATCCTCTGTGACAGGCACCCTCCTTGTCCATGGAGATAGGAAAATAAGCAAGACATGACCTCCATGGGCCTCAGGTTCCTCACTTTTACAGTGAGGGTGGAGGGGCAATTGGATGATTCATCCCTAAATTTCCCAGCTGCTCTGTCGAGGGTGTGATTGAACAAGCCCCCAAGTGAAAGGCACACGGAGCCACTGTTTGCACAACCATGGCTTAGGAAACTGCTACTCCCGGGACAGAACACCAAGAGTCCAGAAGCCACCCAGAGTCCGGGCACAGTGGCTCATACCTATAATCCCAGCATTTTGAGAGGCCGAGGCAGGCAGATCACCTGAGGTTAGGAATTCCAAACCTGCCTGGCCAACATGGTGAAACCCCGTCTCTACTAAAAATACAAAAATTAGCTAGGTGTGGTGGCGGGTGCCTGTAATTCCAGCTACTCAGGAGGCTGAAGCAGGAGAATCACCTGAACCCGGGAGGTGGAGGCTGCAGTGAGATCACACCACTGCACTCCACCCTGGGCAGCAAAGTCAGATTCCAAAAAAAAAAAAAAAAAAGAAGCCACCCAGGAGCCAGGCTTTGATGACCTTGAGGCTGTCTCTGCCCCGGACTAAAGAGAGACCTTTGGGCTCTGACCACCTGTTAGTTTGGCCAAACAACCACTTGTTATTTTTCTTTCTGTTAATCCTGAGGTCAAAGACCTTCCATGCTCTGTGCAGGAAGTGGGAGGTTTGCAACCTCTACACTGTGCTTTTTAAACTATCAGTAGTGAAGGAATAGCTTATTAAAAAGAAAAATCCAATCTGTCATAGACTGACACTCATAAAATACAATAAAAACGAGTCATTAGAAAAATAAAATGAAAAACAGAAATACCTGAACCCAGATTTTTTTTTTTTGACAGAGTTTTGCTCTTATTGCCCAGGTTGAAGTGCAGTGGTGCGATCTCAGCTCACCGCAACCTCCGCCTCCTGGGTTCAAGCAATTCTCCTGCCTCAGCCTCATGAGTAGCTGAGATTACAGGTGTGTGCCACCACACCTGGCTAATTTTGTATTTTTAGTAGAGGCAGGGTTTCTCCAGGTTGGTCAGGCTGATCTCAAACTCCTGACTTCAGGTGATCCACCAGCCTTGGCCTCCCAAAGTGCAGGGATTCCAGGCATTGGCCACCACGCCCAGCCCCAGATTTTTTTTTTTAATTAGAGCTAATAGGCATAAAATTACACCATCAAATTGCTAGAAACATTTCTAACTGCTTACTCCCAATTCTTGCACTTACCTCATCATGAACTGGCCACGAACAATCTGTGGAAAGTGCTGACGTGTGGACCACACCCCAAGTAGGACGTACCAGGGGCAACCCTGGCTCCCTGATGTGTAGGCACTGCGGGTGAGGTTTCTTGCATTCTGGTGCGGAACAAAGAACATAGGCCTTAGCCTCTTACCGTGTGACCTTGCTCCAAGACCAAACCTCTCTGGGTCTCCAGTTTGACATCTGTAAAGTGGGGCACTGGTGGACCACTGGTGATGTAAGTGATAGCACATTGTACGTGCTTTCCATCATGTGGTGAAGACCAGTTGAGTCTACACTGGGAACTGGCCGTGGCTGCTGATTGGTGGTTGGTAAAAGGACTCTGCAAGGAACACATTTTGCGGGTCCCGGAAGCAGGCATGGAGAAGGATCATTGTCATATCTCTGTGAGACTAAGGAAGGCCACCCATGCTTTCTCCAGGCCCGGAGACACAGAAGGGGACAGAGCAGAGAAGGCAGTGTGCCTCCTTTCTGGGAGATGCACAGCACAATTTGGGGCAGTGAGGTCTACAGGAACCTTATGCTTTTAGCGCGTCAAAGCTTCTGCTACTTTGGGAATGTGGACAGGCTGGCAAGTATGGGGTCTTTTGCAGTGCTTGCTAGTGGGGACAGCAGTGAGGCACGTTCTTAAAGGGGACCATAGTGGGCAGGTTTGTGAACCCAGATAAGATACTCTCTGCGGGCCCCCGTTATAACTGGGGGAGCCTTTAAACTACAGTATGCCTTCTCAGTGGGGCAGTATCACCCCCAGAGGGGCAAAAAAGTCTTGTTCTTTTAATATATGAAACACAGATATGCATACAATATGTAAACATATATGGCATATCTATGGCTTCAACATTTCAAAGGGGGTGGTTGCAATTAAGGAGGAAAATGTCTAAAATGGCTCCTTAGGGGTAAAATAATGGAAAAAGCATTTAGACACACTAACCTAGAAGGTCTAAAGTCCCGCTCTTATGTGAACAGATGCAACAAGCCAGTGAAATTCATTCACAGGTGCCATTGTGAGCTCAATGGCTCCCCCCGGGGTTGCTAAGACCCAGGGATATCCAAATTGTGTTATTTGTAAGAAAAAACCTCAAACTCCCGACTCCCTGCAAACAGGGACACCACAGGAGTCTGCAGTCTCTCCTCTGCCCACTGTGCTTCCGTACCAGGCTGGTCTCTTCCAAAGCCCTGATCTGTCCACAGGTTGCTCCTTGGCTTACTGTTATCTCTGAGTCATCTTAAGAAGCTACCAGTTCACTCCAGGCGCTGAATGAGAGGATCCAGGAGGTTTAGTACAGATTGTGTTTAGCCCTACAGAGCAAATCCCGTCTCTGATCGTGTCAGCTTCCAGAACAGTACTCCTAGCCTGTGGTTATTCTGGACACATTCACTGAATGGGGATCTCTTCCCTTTCTGGCCCGTCTCAATGGTTCCCATAGAGAGCCTGGCAGCCGTGGCACCAGCGACCTTCTTTTCTCTCCCCACTCCTCTCTTGTAGCCTTCTGATGATCCTCCGGCTTCCACTCTTAGCCTGCTCCATTCAGTTTGAGTGACCTTAAAATATAGGTTGGGTCCTGTCATTTCCTGGCTTAAAACTTTCCCATTGTACTTAGAGTAGTCTTAATGCCTCATGTCAAGGCTGCTTGATGGTTTTGAAAAGTCAAGTTCTTTCCTGTTTCATGGCCCTTGCCTAAACTGTTGCCTCTGCCCAAAATGTCCCTCCTCTCCTCGAACTCATATCTGGCTCAAAAGTCATATCTCCGGTGAGTTTTCCCTAACCGCCCTGACCACTTTTTATTTTCTGCCACCCTGTTTGTTCTCTTCATACATACATTTGTTTGCTGATGCATTTATTGTCTTTCTTCCCACTGGAAAGGCTGGAAACTTCCTGAGGGCAGAACCCGGTCTATCTCGCTCACTGCTGTATACTCAGCCCCTTGCAGAGAGCCCAGGACATAGTAGGCATTCAATAATTAGTTGTTGGGTGAGTAAATGTATGCATGAGCAAACATTGTGCTGCAGGAAGGAGCGGGCTGGTGTGAACATACATGGGAATGGTCAAGGAACTGGAAGACTGTCCCTCACTGGGCCTGCCACCCACACCCAAACCCCAGCACTGCTATTAAGGATCCACATGGGCCTGTGACAAGAGGGGACTGAGGTCAGAGAGGGTGCAGCCCAATATCTTCCAAGGTATAGTCCCGAAGGACACTGAGGGACTTATTTTTTTTCTAATCCACAAGACCTATTGGAGATTAACTCTGAGGTTAACTTTCAAGTTTCTACCGCCTCCTTGGTAGACCTGCTCTATGAGCGGGTAGGAAGGGTGGTTCCTCCTCTGCCTGCCCTAGTGAGTATGTCCCAAAGGCTGGACAGGAGGGAAGAGAAGGCTTAGTCACCAATCTTACAGTGCCAGCAATGTGAGCAACATCGATACTTTTCTAGGGTACTTTTTATTTTCAAGGAACTGTAATGACTTCTATACAATTTCCATGAAAAATGTCTCTTCCACTGACTCAGCCAGGCTAATTTGTTGTACTATTTGTAACGCCAGTGGGTTTATGTTTTCAAGGAATTGTCATTTTCTAATCTTTCTGATTGACTTAGCTTAATCATCTACACCATGCTCTGGGGAAGAAAATAGAAAGAGTGTCAAATAACTAGCATATAGTAGAAATGTGCTTTACAGATTTTATCTCATTGATCAATCACTATCTGAGAAGTAGGTTGTATTATTTCCATTGTACAGAAGAGGAAACATAGACTTGGAGACCATGAGTAATTTATCAAAACCACAAAGGTATTAACTGAAAAGCCATTAAGAGTTTTTCAAAAGAACAGGTTGTATTTTTCCATCTTAAGGATGTGTGACAAAAGATTTGGATTAAATGCATATATCCACTGCACAATCTATGATCAAGAGAGATTTCCTTAGAGAAGATTCAATGTTAACAAAGTCAAATAACATCTGTTTATCAGCCAGCAAGTGAGTACTGGGAGATCTTGACTGCAGGGAAGTGAGATTAGAGATCTTCCTGTGACACAGAATGAAAACTTCACTGGACCAAGAGGCCTGAGTTTAGGTCCAGTCTCATTTTTCACACATGATGTGCCTTTCACCATCCCCTTCCCCTCTCTGAGCCTCAGTTTTTCCAACAATAAAGCAAAGAGGTTGAACTATATCTCACTAACAAAGTTTCTTCTTGCTCGAATGTTCTGTGAGTGAATCATTCATCTTCTCTAAGACTCAATTCAACCTTCCTGGACACAGCAGCATCCTGAATTATTTTCTGACCGGCTCTACCATGTTTCCTGGCAGCAAATTGTGAAAATTCAAGGTCCCCATTCCCCTCTCTAGCAAATAAGTATTACCACCACAGCCAGTATTCTTTCTTTCATGTTATTCAGATTTCACTGCTTCCCACCCACCCTGCCTCCCCTTTCCTGCCGCCACCATGCTGGTCCAGGTTGTAATTGCTTTCCAATTGGTTTCTCCCTCAGTGTCAGCTCTGGCCCAGCTTGTGGATGCCACCAGACTGCGCTTATTAAGAGACTGCAAAACTGTTCTCTCTGTTCTAAACCCTCAGTGACATCTCTGAAGACATGGCCTTTCCCTCCAATCCCTCCCAGGTCTAATCCCAACCCATTCTCGGTGCCTCTTAACTAGTCCCTTGGAAACATGACTTCTCCTGGCCTCTTTCCTTGTCCCTAAAAAAACGGAGAGTAGATAAAGTCCTGCTCAAAGTCCCCTTTGATTGAGAATTCCCTAACTCTACCATAGCCAAGCTCTCATTTGTCAGCTGCCCCTAGCATTTCCAGCCCCTTGCCTGCCTACTCACTATTCTGTCTGGAATGTCTTGGGAGCAACTGAGAGTGTGACTGGCAGAGAGCGCGGAAGGTCTAGGCCCATGATCTGGGCTAGTTCTATGATTCTGGAGATAGTATTTAACTCCCTGAGCCTGTCTCTTCAACTGTGAAAAAGGGAAAGCCATCCTTTTCCTGTCTCCCTTACAGATTTGTTGAGAAGATCAAATGAAGGAATGATTATAAAAGTAGCACTTCCTTCTTTCCTTCCAAAAGTATTAATGCTAGGCACCAGGCACTTTGCTGGGCATTAGGTATGTTGTGGTACACTGGGCAGATTTGGTCACTGCGCTCAGGAAAAATTTTCAGTGTAGACCAGAGCTATCCAATAACACTTTCTGGGAGGTAGAAATATAGTAGCCGCTAATCACATGTGGCTACTGAGCACTTGAAACATAGCAAGTATGACAGGGTCTGAATCTTTAACTTTATTTATTTTTATTTTATTTTAATTTATTTTTTTGAGATGGAGTCTTGCTCTGTCACCCAGACTGGAGTGCAGTGGCACGATCTCGGCTCACTGCAACCTCCGCCTCCCAGGTTCGAGCAATTCTCCTGTCTCAGCCTCCCAAGTAGCTGGGATTACAGGCGCGTCCCACCACACCCAGCTAATTTTTGCGTTTTTAGTAGAGAAGGGGTTTTGCCATGTTGGCCAGGCTGGTCTCAAACTCCTGACCTCAGGTGATCCATCCACCTCAGCCTCCCAAAGTGCTGGGATTATAGGCATGAGCCACCACACCCGGCCAACTTCGTTTAATTTTTAACTAATTTCATTTTAAATAAGCACACAGAGGTAGTGGCTGCTATATTGCATGGTGCAGGCCTGGACATTTAGTGAGTAAAAGAGGTATTAAAAACAAGTTAATGGAAAGTCCTAGCCAGAGCAATCAAGCAAGAGAAAAAAATGAAGGGCATCCAAATTGGAAAAGAAGAAGTCAAACGATCTCTGTCTGCTGATGATATGATCTTGTATATAGAAAATCCTAAAGACTGCTCCAAAAGGTTCTTAGATTTGATAAATGAATTCAGTAAAGTTTCAGGTTACAAAATCAATGTACACAAACCAGCAGCACTACTATACACCCACAACAATCAAGCTGAGAATCAAAACAGGAACTCAATCCCTTTAACAACAGCTACCAAAAAAGTACCTAGGGATATACTTAACCAAGGAGGTAAAAGAGCTCTGCAAGGAGAACTACAAAACACTGCTGAAAGAAACCACAGATGACACAAACAAATGGAAAAACATTTCACATTCATGGATTGGAAGGATCAACAACATGTAAATGACCATACTGCCTCAAAGCAATCTACAGATTCAACACAATTCCTATTAAATACCTATTTCATTTTCCACAGAATTAGAAAAAAAAAAAAAAAAAACTCTGAAATTCATATAGAACAACAACAAAAAAAGCCTGAACAGCCAAAGCAATCCTAAGCAAAACGAACAAATTTGGAGTTACCACATTACTCGACTTCAAATTATACTACAAGGCTATAGTTACCAAGACAAGAATGATACTGGTATAAAAGTAGACGCGTAGACCAATGGAAGAGAATAGAGGATCCAGAAATACTTACAATCAACTTATCTTCAACAAAGGACGCAAAAATATAGACTGGGGAAAGGACATCTTACTCAATTAATGATGCTGGGAAAACTGGACAGTCACATGCAGAAAAATGAAACTGGATTCCTGTCTCTCACCACATACAAAAATTAACTCAAGATGGATTACAAACTTAAATCTAAGGCCTGAAATCATAAAAATCCTAGAAGGAACCCCAGGAAAAACTCCTCTGGACATTGGCCTAGGCAAAGAAGTAGTAGGTAAAACCCAAAAAGCAAATGTAACAAAAACAAAAATAAATAAATGGGACTGAATTAAACTAAAAAGCCTGCAAACTAAACACAGCAAAACAAATGATTAACAGAGTAAATAGACAACCCAAAGAGTAGGAGAAAGTATTTGCAAACTATGCATCTGACAAAGGACTAATACACAGAATCTACAAGGAACTTAAATCAGCAAGTAAAAAACAAATAATCCTATTTAAAAAGTGGACAAACGACATGAATAGACATTTCTCAAAAGAAGATATACAAATGTTAAACATATGAAAAATGCTCAGCCTCACTAATCATAAGGGAAATGCAAATTAAAACCACAATGAGATATCATCTTACCCCAGCCAGAATGGCCATTACTTAAAACTCAAAAAAAAAGCACAGTGGCTCATGCCTGTAATCCCAGCACTTTGGGAGGCCGAGGCGGGTGGATCATACCGGAGGTTAGGACCAGCCTGACTAACATAGTGAAACCCTGTCTCTACTAAAAATACAAAATTAGCCGGGCATGGTGGGGCATGTCTGTAAACCCAGCTACTTAGGAGACTGAGGCAGGAGAATGGCTTGAACCCGGGAGACGGAGGTTTCAGTGAGCTGAGATCGTGCCACTGCACTTCAGCCTGGGCAACAGGAATGAAACTCCTTCTCAAAAAACAAACAAACAAAATGTTGGCAAGGATGTGGTGGAAAGGGAATGCTTATACACTGCTGGTTGGAATGTAAATTATTACAACCCCTGTGGAAAACAGTATGGAGATTTCTCAAAGAACTAAAAGAAGATCCACCATTCAATCTAGCAATCCCACTATAGGGTATCTACCCAAAGGAAAAGAAGTCATTATATCAAAAAGACACCTGCATATGTATGTTTATTGCAGCACAATTCACAATTACAAAGATATGGAATCAACCTAAGTGTCCATCAACCAATGAGTGGATAAAGAAAATGTGACATATACATATAACTACTATGCAGCCATCAAAAGAACAAAATAGTATATTTTGTACAACTTGGAACTGGAGGCCATTATCCTAAGTGAAGTAATTCAGACATGAAAAACTAAATACCACATGTTCTCATTTACAAGTTGGAGCTAAACTATGGGTATGCAAAGGCATACAGGGTGGTACAATGGACACTGGAGACGCGTGAGAGGGGTGGGGAGGTAGGGGAGGAATGAAAAACAAGGTACACTATTCATGTGACCGGTACACTGAAATCCCAGACTTCACTGCTATACAATTTGATATGGCTAGGCTTTGTGTCCCCACCCAAATCTCATCTTGAATTGTAATCCCCATAATCCCCATATCCCCACGTGTCAAGGGTAAGACCAGGTGGAGGTAATTGAATCGCGGGGGCGGTTTCCCATGCTGTTCTGGTGATAGTGAGTGAGCGCTCACAAGATCCGATGGTTTTGTAAGGGGCTTTCTCCCCTTCAAAAGGCACTCCTCCTTTCTGCCAACTTGTAAAGAACATTCCTTGCAGGCGGGGCACAGTGGCTCATGCCTGTAATCCCAACATTTTGGGAGGTCAAGGCAGGCAGATCACTCGAGGTCAGGAGTTCGAGACAAGCACAGCCAATGTGGTGAAACCCCATCTCTTTTTATAAAAATACAAAAATTAGCTGGGCATGGTGGCACACACCTGTAGTGTCAGCTAGTCAGGAGGCTGAGGCAGGAGAATTGCTTGAACCCAGGAGGTGGAGGTTACCGTGAGCCGAAATCTCACCACTGCATTCCAGCCTGGACGACAGAGCGAGACTCTCTCAAAAACAAACAAACAAACAAACAAACAAAAAACCAGAAGATGCCTTGCTTCCTCTTCACCTTCTGCCATCATGATTGTCAGTTTCCTGAGGCCTCCCCAGCTATGCCGGACTGTGAGTCAATTAAACCTCTTTCCTTTATCAATTACCTAAGCTTGGGCAGTTCTTTACGGCAGTATGAAAATGAACTAATACACACTTCATCTATGTAACCAAAAACTACTTATACCCTTAAAGCTACTGAAATTAAAAAAAAGTTTAATAAATTCATGAATGATTTCTGAAAAAGTTAAACATAGACATACTTTATGACTCAGCAATTCACTCCTGGGTATGTACCCCCCAAACTTAAAGCAAGTACAGGCATTCCTTGTTTTCCTAAGCTTCACCGTATTACACCCTGCAGCTATTAAGTTTTTACAAACTGAAGGTTTGTGGCAACCCCGCATCAAGCAAATCTATCTACACCATTTTTCCAACAGCATGTAGTCACCTCCTATCTCTGTCACATTTTGGCAATTCTTGCCTCTGTTATAGTGATCTGTGACCAGTAATCTTTAATGTCACTATTGTAATTGTTTTGGGGTGCCATGAACTGTACCCATAAAAGACAGCAAATTTAATTGATAAAAGTCATGTGCTCACTTGAGCCCTGGAGTTTCAGATCAGCCTGGGCAACATAGTGAGACTTCATCTCTAAAACAAAATTAAAAATTAGCCAGACATGGTGGTGCATGTCTATAGTCCCAGCTACTCAGGAGGGTGAGGCATGAGGACTGCTTGAGCCCAAGACGTCAAGGTTGCAGTGAGCTGTGAGCACCATTGCACTCCAGCCTGGGCAACAGAGCAAGACACCGTCTCCAAAAAAAAAAAAAAAAGTCGTGTGTGTCCTGACTGCTCCACTGACCAGCTGTTCTCCCATCTGTCTCCCTCTCCTCAGGCCTCCCTATTCCCTGAGACACAATATTAAAATTAAGCCAACCAATAACCCTCTAAGTGTTCAAGTGAAAGAGTCACATGTCTGTCACCTTACATCAAAAGCTAGAAAGGATTAAGTTTAGTGAGGAAGACACGTCTCTATTAAAAATACAAAAATTAGCCTGATGTGGTGGCAGGTACCTGTAATCCCAGCTACTTGGGAGGCTAAAGCAGGAGAATCACTTGAACCTGGGAGACAGAGGTTGCAGTGAGTCGAGATCACGCCACTGCACTCCAGCCTGGGCAACAGAGCGAGACTCTTAAAAAAAAAAAAAAAAAAAAAAAAAAGTTATGCTAAGTGAAAGAAGCCAGATGCAAAAGAGCAAAATTTTTTTTATTCCATTTACGTAAAATGGCCAGCAAGGTAAATCTTTAGAGATCAACTCATGGTTGCCTTGGCTGAGGGGAAGTGGGCACTGGGGAGTGATTGCTTAAGGGCATGGAGTTTCCCTATGAGATGATGAAATGTTTTGGAACTAGATAAAAGTGATAATTGCACAACATTATAAATGTACTAAGTGATCCTGAATTATATACTTAAAATGATTAATTGCATGTTATGTAAATTTCACCTCAACGAAAGTAAATAAATGCAAATTAATACTTATTGTGACTGATATTTTAAAGGAAAAACTGGCATGCTTTGGCAGAGAATAATGGGGAACCGGGAGGGGACCTTGTATCCAAGGTTGATAAGGGCTATCCAGCTGATACCTGCAGGTGAGTAAGGACTTTGCTATGGGAGAGTAGGTCACTGGTGAAAAGCTACAGATCCCCCCAGATAGAGCTCCCATCTGTGCTCTGCTGGGGGGCCCGTGGCCTCCAGGAAAGAATGTCTGCCCTCTCCCCAACCTGAACTTGTGCTGTCCCCCTGCCAGACTTGAGTTCAGTGAGGGAAAGGTTTCCAGTAACCACAGATCCTGACACTAATTTGTCATGTGATCTTCAGCAAGCCCCTTTCTTCTGTGTCCCTTTGTGTCTTTATCTCAGTAGTGAGATACCCAAGGCCCTCTTTACCTCCAAAATTCTCCAGGCTAGAGTGTCAGGGCAGTCAGCACTGAGCCATGTGCCTCTGTGTGTGAGGCTGGGAGGCCCAGGAAGTGTGCTGACATCCTACACCTGCAGGAAGGTCATGCCCACGGCCTGGGCATTCGTGCCCCACCTCTTTTCTGGGCAGGACTGCCAAGGTAGAGAATCAGACATACTACCAGTGATCAAGGGGACCCAAATCAGGTGGGCTTTGCTGGTGTCCTCTGAGAGGGTGATGCATCTGGGCCTGGACACCACTCCACTTCCACCCCTCCTCACTCCCCAATCACAAACATACACATCTCTCCTACTGAGGCTTAATGATTAGCATAGGTGGAGGGGTCAATAGCCCCTGGACCCACAGGCCAGAGGCAGCGGGCCAGACTTGGTCACAAAGCACCTCCACCTACATTATCTCCACATCAAAGCTTTATGGGAGGCATTATCTCTATCTGGATCAGATAAAAAAATATAGATTACAAGAACTATGAAATAAACAGCCCCAGATCACACTGCAAATACTTGGTAGACCTGTGTCTGTGGCTTAGCTCTTATATCTTCTTTAGCAGGGTTCCTTGTCTACACCTGTGGATGCCAACATTTGTCCTTGCAGCCACGCTAGGCTGGCTACACTGGGAATTAAGGACTTGCTTCTAGAGATGCTGATTCAAGAACACAGGAAGTCTGTGGTCTAAAGCAACAAAAGGCTTCACTTCTCTACTACTCCCACATTTTGATATGGATTCTGGCTCCCTATATTCTCCTCAGCCTCGACTTTGGCCATCACCAATGGGGACGTCCATGTCTATGCCAAGTTCCATCTCATGTGGTAAACTGATTTCACAGAGTCCACCATGTGCCTCTGTGTGTGAGGCTGGGAGGCCCAGGAAGTGTGCTGACATCCTACACCTGCAGGAAGGTCATGCCCACGGCCTGGGCATTCATGCCCCACCTCTTTTCTGGGCAGGACTGCCAAGGTAGAGAATCAGACATACTACCAGTGATCGAGGGGACCCAAATCAGGTGGGCTTTGCTGGTGTCCAACCACACACCGCAGTCTCTGTGTGAACTGCTGAGGTCGCGGGTCTTCCTCCCTAACATGCTCCTTGATCCTTGCTCCTTGCCTTACTGCCAGGTGACAATGTGCTAGCAGCCCTCACTCTCGGTGCCTCCTCGGCCTCCGGCCTCGGCATCCACTCTGGCGGCGCTTAAGGAGCCCTTCAGCCCGCCACGAGACCGTGGGAGCCCCTCTCTGGGCTGGCTGAGGCCAGAGCCTCCTCCCTCTGCTTGCGGGGAGATGTGGAGGGAGGGGCGCGGGCGGGAACCCGCGCTGCGCTCGCGGCCTGGTGTGAGTTCTGGCAGGCTTGGGCGCGCGGCGGGCCCCGCACACCTAGCGGCCGGCTGGCACCACCGGCCCCGGGCAGTGAGGGGCTTAGCACCAGGGCCAGCAGCTGCGGAGGTTGCACCGGGTCCCCCAGCAGTGCCGGCCCGCCAGCGGCGCCGCACTCAAATTCTCGCTGGGCCTTAGCTGCCTCCCGGCCCCACAGGGTTGGGGATCTGCAGCCCGCCATGTCTGAGCTCCTCCCCCTGCGATAAGCTCCCCGGCTGCCTGAGCCTTCCCTATGGGCGCTGCCCCCTGCTCCGTGGAGCCCGGTCCCATCGACAGCCCAAGGGCTGAGGAGTGCAAGCGGGGCTCGGGACTGGCGGGCAGCTCTGTCTGCATCCCTGGTGCAGGATCCACTGGGTGAAGCCAGCTGGGCTCCTGAGCCAGATGGGGACTTGGAGAACTTTTATATCTAGCCAGAGGATTATATGTGCACCAATCAGCACTCTGTGTCTAGTTCAGGGTTTGTAAATACACCAATCAGCACTCTGTGTCGAGCTCAGGGTGTGTGAATACACCAATTGGTATTCTGTATCTAGCTACCTAGTGGAGACTTGGAAGACTAGCACTCTGTGACTCTGTGTCTAGCTCAATGATTGTAAATGCACCAATCAGCATTCTGTGTCTAGCTCAGGGTTTGTAAATATACCAATCAGCACTCTGTGTCTAGCTCAAGGTTTGTAAATACACCAATTGGTACTCTGTATCTAGCTAACGCACTCTGTGACTCTGTCTCTAGCTCAAGGATTGTAAACACACCAATCAGCACTCTGTCAAAACGGACCAATTAGCTGTCTGTAAAATAGACCAATCAGCTCTCTGCAAAATGGACCAATCAGCAGGATGTGGGTGGGGCCAGATAAGGGAATAAAAACAGGTTGCTGGAATCACCCAGCGGTAACCGCGTGGGGTTCCATTCTGAGTTGTGGAAGTCTTGTTCTTTGGCTCTTTGCAATAAATCTTGCTGTTGCTCAGTCTTCAGGTTCACGCTGGGTTTGTGCGCTATAGCACTCACCACGAAGGTCTCCCCTTTCACTCCTGACAGAGAGACCATGAACCCACCAGAAGGAAGAAGCTCCAGATACATCTGAACATCTGAAGGAACAAACTCTGGACACACCATCTTTAAGAACTGTAACACTCACTGCAAGGGTCCACAGGTTCATTCTTCTAAGTCACTGAGACCAAGTACTCACCAATTCCAGACACATTACCTTACAAAGCACACACAGAACTCACTGGGACCTCAGGTAGGGGGTTAGGCTGCTTGTTCATTCCCTAGCCTTCTAATTATTGTTTGTTTTTAAGGTATGACTGTCCATCTCTATTTCATTTATGGCTCCATAGAACAGGCAATAGGAATGAATTACAAATATTAAAATACACCAACCATCTCAGCTGCCTGTAGGCCCAGCTTATCAGGAAGCCGAGGCTGGAGGATCGTTTGAGCCAGGAGTTCAAGTCCAACCTGGACAACATACTGAGAACCCTCTTTTAAAAAAAGTAGGTTGGTTGGGTGCGGTGGCTCAAGCCTGTAATCCCAGCGAATCACGAGGTCAGGAGATTGAGATCATCCTGGCTAGCATGGTGAAAGCTCGTCTCTACTAAAAATACACATACACACACACACACAAACCGGGCGTGGTGGGAGGCGCCTGTAACACTCCAGCCTAGGAAGAAGTTTAATAAACAACAAAATGAAGGCCTCCAGGGGGCTCTGACGCCCAGGCAGGTGTGGAAATGACGGCAGGCTCCCATCACCATTGTCCCCCAGCCTGCCTCCCAGCGCCACCTCAGCTTCTACTTTCCACAGCCTCCAGTGTGTGCCTCACGACCCAGCCCTCTGTACCCCAATTCCTGAAGCCCAGGCATCCTTTGGGGCAGGCTGCCTCATCGTCTGTTTCTGATATGTCTGCTTGGACAGCATGATCATTCAGTCTGCAGTGCTGGCCTTCCCTCGCTGAGAGAAGGCGGAAGCCATGCTGGGCCACAAAGGCTTTCCAGGGTGTCAGTCACCCTCCACATCCACATCTGCCTGGGCATAGTCTGCAGAGCTGCAGAGGCTAGTCAGCCCTCCCTAAGCCCCAGGCCTGGTTAGTTACCACCACGAAGGACCAAGGGCCAAGGACCAGCAGGAGCAGAGGAAGGCAGCTCCCACACTCATCTGGAAACCCCAGGGCTATGGTTGAGATGGGGCTCCCAGAAGGCCATGGCCTCTGCTAGGAGAACAAAGTGCTACCTCTTAGCTATGGTTAGGACAAGGAGAGACGGCACGAAGAGGTTGGGGTTAATGTCACCCCACTGCCAAGGGCACAGGAGCTGGGCTCCGTGATGCTAGATCCTGAGAGCCCCCTGAACAGCCAAAATGGCTGCAAAGCGTACTGAATGTCCTAGGGGCACATACAGCCCTAGGCGCAGTGCCACCTCTGCCTCCTCTCCTCTTGTCTGCAAGTAGATGCAAACGCACTGCAGGGCCAGCCCTAAGGCAGAGATACCTGTGCCCTCAGGTGTTCACAGTCCTCAAAGAAGATAAGATCCTTGTAAAACGAGGAGCAAGAGCCATCAGGCTACAGGAGCTCAGGGGAGGCACTGCAGAGGAGGGCAGGAGGCCAGAGATGACAATCAAATTGGCTCTTTGAGGATGAGGACAATACTGCTAGCTAAAAGGGTGGGGAGAGAAGGCAGCATTCTAGACAGAGGCTATTTCATGGGCAAGTCACAGAAAACATCGCGGGACCCAAAAATCCTCATGGACAGTAGCCTGTTGGAGAGAACACACTGAAATTCCTTCACTTGTCCAAGAATCCTACCCTAAGCCCTCACCACATGGAAAGCTCTACACTGGGTGATCAGGGGTAGGGATCCAAGAAGAAACTCATCTCTGCCCTAAAGGACATCCGGTCTGCAGGAGAAACAAAAGGGAAGCAGTAGCTGAGGATTATGGAGTTTTATCTATCAATGGAAATTTCCAGATGACTTGGCCTGATTTTTTTTTTTTTTTTTGTAAACATAACAGAAAGAAGAGGTGGAGCGATATGTCCAAGACAAAAATCGTGCTGGTAGGAGGGCCTGAATGAGACT
This sequence comes from Rhinopithecus roxellana, assembly GCF_007565055.1. Classification (NCBI taxonomy): domain Eukaryota; kingdom Metazoa; phylum Chordata; class Mammalia; order Primates; family Cercopithecidae; genus Rhinopithecus; species Rhinopithecus roxellana. Next base: position 9,371,130 of record NC_044563.1, on the reverse strand, counting down.
CAGGTCTTGAGATTTCCATTTCTTTTTCTTTCTTTTTTTTTTTTTTTTTTTTTTTTTGAGTCTTGTCACCCGGGCTGGAGTGTAGTGGCACGATCTTGGCTCATTGCAACCTCCACCTCCCAGGTTCAAGCAATTCTCCTGCCTCAGCATCCCAAGTAGCTGGGATTATAGGCACATGCTGCCATGCCCAGCTAATTTTTGTATTTTTAGTAGAGACATGGTTTGACTATGTTTGCCAGGCTGGTCTCGAACTCCTGACCTCAGGTGATCCGCCCACCTCAGCTTCCCAAAGTGCTGGGATTACAGGCGTGATCCACGGCGCCCAGCCCAGATTTCCATTTCACGCACCTTTCCCTGTACCAGGCATGGCAGACACCACAGAAGAAAAGTTTAACTGGCTGTGGGAACTGGGAGGAGAGTGGGAAGACTTCTGGTTGGGTGGTGTCTGAGCGAGGCACCCTGGAGCTGGACGTCAAAGGCAGGAAGGCCAAACTGTGTGTGCTCAGGAAATGTGTCCCCTGGCCATGAGGCAAAGGGGACAGAAGGGGCCCACTGGAGCCAGGCATGGGAGGACCTTCTAGGGAGTTGATACTTTGTTTCTGAGCGATGAGGACGTGAAGAGGCATTGGAGGGTGTTGTGGGATTTCAGCTGTGTTTTTGAGATCATCTGGGGCACATGGGGCGTGGGGTGATGGAAAGGGCAGAGACCTGAAAGAGAGGACCAAACAACTGTGGCTGCAAGGCTGGGGAAGAGATGACAAACACAAGGATGCTAGTGACTTTGAGGTGATAGAAACAAGAAGACTGAAGGACTGAGGAGTGGGAAGGAACAGCTGGGACCAGCTAATCATTGTCCAGGAAAGAGCACACAGATGTTAACACAGGACTCTGACTGCCACCTGCCTGCCATCACTAGTCCTCCCACAACACCCTCTAATGCCTCTTCACTTCCTCATTGCTCAGAAATAAAGTATCAACTCCCTAGAAGGTCCTCCCAGGCCTGGCTCCAGTGGGCCCCTTCTGTCCCCGCTGTGTGGTGTCTGCCACGACTGGAACAGGGGAAGGAGCGTGAAATGGAAATCTGGGCAGGGCACAGTGGCTCAGGCCTGTAATTCCAGCACTTTGAGAAGCCAAGGCAGACAGACCACCTGAGGTCAGGAGTTCGAGACCAGCCTGGCCAACACAGTGAAACCACATCCCTACTAAAAATACAAAAATTAGCCAGGCATGGTGATGCATGCCTGTAATCCCAGCTACTCGGGAGGCTGAGGCAGGAGAATTGCTTGATCCCGGGAGGCAGAGGTTACAGTGAGCTGAGATCGTGCCACTGCACTCCAGCCTGGGCAACAAAGGTGCACTCCACTTCTAGGCTTATGTCCCAGTGTTCCTGTGTGTATATACTGCTCCAACCAGAACTGACTCTGGTTTGAGCGCCACTTAATGGTATCGAGCCTCTGTTGCAGCTACACAACTACTCAACTCTGCCAGTTTAGCATGCAAGCAGCCATAGACAATAAATACACAAATAAGTATGGCTGGGTTTTAATAAAGCTTTATTAACAGAAACAAATAAGGGGCCATATTGGGGCTGTGGGCTATGGTTTGCGAACTTGATCTAGGGGTCTGCACCTCTATGTGACTTTCTGTTGACTACTGATTAAAGACTTCTGGGTCTGTGAAACTCCATGTTAACTTGTAGATTTTTGTCAGGCAGAATGAAAATAATTTATCTCAGGTAGGAAAGATCATTCCAAAGGATTTTTGTCCTAGAGGACAATGCCAGTTTTGTATCTGACCTATCAATTTTATTCTAACATTCATTTTTTTAAATCTCTATACTTTCTTCCTCAAATTCTCCCTAGCGCCATCTTTATACCTGCTGAATCCCTTGTTAATGAGTTAAATAAAGCTCTAACCTATGTTCTTTCTTTAAAAAAAAAAAACCTGGCCAGCCACAGTGGCTCACACTTGTAATCCCAACATTTTTGGAGGCCAAGGCAGGAGGATCGCTTGAGCCCAGAAGTTCAAGACAAGCCTGGGCAACAAAGTGAGACCCCCATCTCTACCGGAAAAAAAAAAAAATTAGGTGGGCATCGTACATACCTATAGTCCTAGCTACTCAGGAGGCTGAGGCAGGAGGATTGCTCCACAGTGGGGCGAACACCCCCATCAGGCAGTGTCAACCCCACTGTGCTGAAGAGCACACTGTGGTGTGGAGGGAAAGTGATTTACCCAGCACTCAACATGTTGCAGGCAGGGCTGGGGCTTGAACTCTGTGACCCGGGTTTTTATGACACTGGCCCAGACCTTTCACTTCCGCCCACTCCTTTTATGTGAGCACCAGGGGCTCTGCCAGAGACCCAGAGGCTATGGTGGGTGCTATCAGGCTGATGACGCAAATGGAACAGTCTTAAACTGTTTACGGTCTGCTTCCAATGATGTTATGATGTGTCTAGTTGTAGGAAGGGCTTGCTATGAGTCATTTGCAGCTGCTGGTCTCTGGCATTCCAGGCTGCGCCCAGAGTGTGCACACGGAGCGCTGAGCATTTAAGGCTATCTCAATCTGTTTGCTTGGGGATTGCTGCCTCTCTGCCTTAGGACATTGATTTGCTGGCCCTGGTGGTGCCACAGGCTGAGTTCCACAGGGGCACTATCCTGCTGTGACAGGGGCATGTTGGTTTGTTCCTTGGCTTCTCACGAATTAGGACTGATTCTAAAAAACTCAAAATCCTCCTCTAGGCAGGCATGAACCCTGGGACCCTGGCCTGAGCCAGTGAGCCTCCCTGCAGCCACAAGGATGTGAGCTTATTCCCCCAGTCACTCATTGAGCTATACGGCTGCATCAAGAAGCACAGGTAAACAGCCAGGGAGGTTCCTGAAATGCCTGCCTTGAAACAAGCTGCCCAGCCATGCTCTGGGTTACGGGGATTAAGCAAGGTAAACTTTCTGCAGTCTTGAGGCTCTTCAGGTCAGCCTCTGGCTGCTGCCTCTTCCAGAGAGGGATGAGGTTGTCAGGCGCATGTGCTTTTCACCATCCCATAGTCTAGAGCTCCTTCTGTCATGTCATTCATGGCCAAGACAAATCCCTGCAGATCTTTCTGTTTCCTTAACAAACAAATCATGAGCCAGCAGCTCCATTGCTAGGTGTAACCACAAGAGAAACGAGTACATCTGCCCACCAAAAACACGTGCAAGATCCATCAGGGGAGCTTCACTCATAACAGTCCTAAATTGGAAGCATGCCAAATGTCCATTAGTAGTAAGAAAGGATAAGCATATTCAAACAATGAAATACTACTCAGCAGCAAAAAAGAACAAGCTACATGCAACAGCTTGGAGGACTCTCACAGACTCCATGATAAGCAAAGACGGTAGACATAAAATGCCCCCTGTGTGATTCCATTTAGATGAAGTTCAAGAACAGGCAAAACTAACCGATGGTGCTACAAGTCAGAAGAGTAGTTACCTTGGGGCAGGGTCAGGGAGGTACTGTCTGGCAAGGGGAATAGGGAATTTTCAGGGTGTTGGAAACATTCTTGGTCTGAGTGGTGGTTGCATAAGGGGTGAGTGTGTGCACGCAGGTGTGTAAAAATTCTTCAAGTTGTACACTTGAGATTTGTGCACTATACTATATGCATGTTATGCCTCAATAAAAAACTGACCAAACACATTCAAAATTTGTCCTTTGAAATATACATTCCTGACCAGGTGCAGCGGCTCATGCCTGTAACCCCAACACTTTGGGAGGCCAAGGCAGGAGGGTTGCTTGACTGTAGGAGTTCAAGACTGGCCTGGGCAACATAGAGAGACCCCATCTCTACAAAAAATATGAAAGTTAGCAGGGCTGGTCGGGCGCGGTGGATCACACCTGTAATCCCAGCACTTTGGGAGGCTGAGGCAGGTGGATCACCTGAGGTCAGGAGTTTGAGACCAGCCTGGCCAACATGGTGAAACCCTGTCTCTCCTAAAAATACAAAAATTAGCTGGGTGTGGTGGCACGCACCTATAGTCCCAGCTATTTGGGAGGCTGAGGCAGGAGAATCACTTGAACCTGGGAGATGGAGGTTGCAGTGAACCAAGATTGCACCACTGCACTCTAGCCTGGGCGACAGAGTGAGACTCCATCTCAAAAAAAAAAAAAAAATTTAGCCAGGCGTGGTGGCAGATGCTTGTGGTGGCATATGCTTGTGGTGGCACATGCTTGTGGTCCCAGCTACTCAGAAGGCTGAGGTGGGAGGACCACTTGAGCCCAGAAGGCCAAGGCTGTAGTGAGCTATGATTGCACTACTGCATTCTGGCCTGGGCAACAGAATGAGACCCTGTCTTTAAAAAAAAAAAAAAGTTATACATTCCTACTCTCTTTTCCAACCAGATGAAGCATCCCAGGAATACTTGCTGTCTCTGTCAGCTGGCTACTGGATTAGCTGCTTCCACAAGCGGCTCTTCAGAGGTTTCAGCTCTGAAGTGTGGAACACTGTGACCTGCTGCCCCCAGGACCTGCCCACATAAGCAGCTTCTTCTCTTTGCCATTTGTCCCCTAACGCTTTATGTTCCTGTATTAGTTCGTTCTCACGATGTTAATAAAGACATACCCAAGAATGGGTAATTGATAAAGAAAAGAGGTTTAATTGACTCATATAGTTCCTTGTGGCTGGGGAAACCTCAGGAAACTTACCATCATGGCAGAAGGCACCTCCTCACAGGATGTTGAGAGAGAATGAGAGCCAAGCAAAGGGGGAAGTCCCTTATAAAACCATCAGATCTCATGAGAACTTACTATTTTGAGACTAGCAGGGGGAAAACTGCCCCCCTTGATTCAATTACCTCCCACCAGATCCCTCCTACGACATGTGGAGATTATGGGAACTACAATTCAAGATGAGATTTGGGCAGGGACACAGCCGCACCGTATCAGTTCCTATATAAAGTGTCCCCAGGGGCAAAAACAAAAGAAAAAGAGGGATCCTGAGCAAGGATGTGGGATGTAGGAAGGCCTTAAGAAGGAGTGAAAATTTGAGCAGGGTTATGGTGGAAAAAGGCCTGGAAGGGGCACGCTAGATTGGTAACTGTGGTCGTCTCTGCAGAGAAAATGGTGAGGGGGGTGTTCACAATTTACATATTTCTGCAATAGCTGAAGGTATTAAATGAATATGAATTTATGACTTAATTCTGCATTTAAAAATAATAGCATATATTCATAACCTTATATAGTCCAACCTCCTCCACTTGCCAGTGGCAAGGTTGAGGGCAGAGATGAGAGGAATGCTTTGCCTGAGATGATGTGACTGTCCCACTGTGGGCCAGGGCTGGTCTCATGTCTCGGCCGACCAGGATCTTGTTCTTTGGAACTTGTTTTATACAGGAGCCAGCCTGGAATTATAGCTGACTGCTTTTGGTTGTACTCCTTGGTGACAAGCTGATCACATTAGCCTTGTTCAAACTCAAAAAGGTCAGCAATTCATCTTCACTGTGATTGATACACATATCAGTCTTTCCTGCTCACAGAGCCTCAGCCAGCACTGAGGGCTTGTGGTACTCAATATGACAACATGAGACCCCACATTGTCTAGCATGGGACTAAGCATACACTCAAGAGCAAAGGAGGTGTGGCAGTGGGTATGTGACCATGAAATCCACTGGCCCTATCTCGTAGGGCTCCACCTAGATGCTGACAGCCTGGCAGAGTGATGGAATAACCTTTTGAAGGCACCAACATGGAGACCATAGCTTTCAAGGATGAGGTGGCATCCTCCAGGATGCAGTATTCACCCTAAGACAATGACTTTTATAAGATACCATGTCCTCAGTAGGTAGAATCCATGCCTGTGTCTAAGAACCAAAGGGCAGAAGTATGTATGAGAGGCCCTGCTCACCATTACTCCCGGTGGCAGGGTTAATTGCCCTCTGATCATCATGAACAGGTAGGATTTCTGTTATACAATAAGGGCAGGGAAGAATATGTCTGGCATCTAAGTAATCCATGGAGGGCATCTTTTCATAGCCAGTTGTCTGTGTCAGCTTTATTGAGATAAAACTGACATACAATAAACTTCCCTATTAATAAGTGACCAATTTAATGAGTTTTGGCAAACATATAGAAGCAATATAACCACTCCCACAATCATATTACAGAGTATTTCTCTCTCTCATTCTATCATTTCTTTCTCTCTCAAAAAAAAAAAAAAAAAAAAAAAACCTAACCCAGGAGCTACATTGCATTTAGTCATCATGTCTCCTTAGACTCCTCTGGTATGTGACAGTTTCTCAAACTTTCCTTATATTTTTAAGTAATTTTTAAATTTTTATGTGGGTACACAGTAGGTGTATATATTTTGGGGTACATGAGATATTTTGACCATATTACAGAACATTTCTGTAATATGATTGTGGGAGTGGTTACATTACTTCACAGAAAGTCTCTTGTACCCCTTTGTAGTAAAATTTCTCTTCCTACACCATAGTCCCTGGCAACCACTGAGGTGCTTTTCCTGTCATTATAGTTTTGCCTTTCCTAGAGTATCATAGAAGTGGACTCACACAGCATGTAGTTTTAGGTGTCTGGCCTTTTTCATTTAGCTTAATGCTTTCGAGATTCATCCATGTTGTTGCATGTAGCAGTAGTTTTTTCCTTTTTACTGCTACATAGTATTCCATTTTATGGATATACCACAATTTGTTTCTCCATTCACCAGTTGATGGACATTTGAGTTGTTTCCAGTTTTCAGCTATTATGATAAAACTGCTATGCACATTACAAGTCTTCGACCAAATATTTCCTTCTCTCTTGGGTAAATGCCTAGGAGTGGAATTGCTGGCTCACATAGTAAGTGTATGCCTAACTTTAAAAGAAACTCCAGACTATTTTCCAAAGCAGCTGGACCATTTTGGGTTCCCACCAACAATGCATAAGAGTTCCTAATTGCTCAATAGCCTTGCCAATACTTGGTGTTTTCAGTGTTTTAAATTTTAGTCATTCTATTGGGTGCAGTGGTACCTTGCAGTGATGTCATTGTGGTTTTAATTTGAATTTCACTAATGACTAATGATGTTGTGATATATGTTTATAGAGGTAGATACATATAAAATACTTAGTAAAGTGCCTTATTTGCCTTATATATATTGAGGAAGTGACTATTGAAATATTTTGCCACCTTTTATTGGGTTTTTGCTTTCCTATAAGTGGGCTGTCGGAGGTCTTTACATATTATGTGTACAAGCCCTTTGATGGATTTCTGTTTCACAAATATTTTTTTCTCAGTCTGTGGCTTGACTTATTTTATTATTTTATTATTTGGGGAAGAAAACATTTTTAATTTTAATGAAATGCAATTTATTAATTTTTTCTTTTAGAGTTTTTGCTACTTTTGTGTATTCAAGAAATCTTTTCCTAACTCAAGGCCACTATGATTTTTTTCTTATGTTTTGTTCCAGGATTTTATCATTTTAGCTTCTAAATTTCTTACATTTAGGTTTCTGATTCTTTCAGAGTTTTTTTTTTTTTATTTTTTTTTTTTGAGACGGAGTCTCGCTCTGTCGCCCAGGCTGGAGTGCAGTGGCCGGATCTCAGCTCACTGCAAGCTCCACCTCCCGGGTTTACGCCATTCTCCTGCCTCAGCCTCCCGAGTAGCTGGGACTACAGGCGCCTGCCACCTCGCCCGGCTCGTTTTTTTGTATTTTTTAGTAGAGACGGGGATTCATCGTGTTAGCGAGGATGGTCTCGATCTCCTGACCTCGTGATCCGCCCGTCTCGGCCTCCCAAAGGGCTGGGATTACAGGCTTGAGCCACCGCGCCGAGCCTCAGAGTTATTTTTATATGTGAATTATTTCTTCTTCTTCTAATTTTGGAAGCTTTTATGTAGAACTGATGCTATTTTTTCCTTAAATGTTTGGTAGAATTCACCAGAGAAGCCATTTGGACCCAGAGTTTTCTTTGTGGGATTTTTTGTTTGTTTGTTTTTTAACTTATACTTTGTTGAGCTTTCCCTAGTTTCAACCTAGTGTCCATTTTCTGCCCCAGAATCTAACCCAGGAGCCACATTGCATTTAGTCATCATGTCTCCTTAGGTTCCTCTTGTCTGTGACAGTTTCTCAAACTTTCCTTATGTTTTTAAATAATGTTTTATTTTTATGTGGGCATATGATAGGTATATATATTTTAGGGTACATGAGATGTTTTGATACAGGCATCCAATGCATAATAATCACATCCTGGAGAATGGGGTATCTATCCCCTCAAGCATTTATTCTTTGTGCTACAGACAATCTAATTATATACTCTCTTAGTTATTTTAAAATGTTCAAGTAAATCATTATTAACTATAGTCACCCTATTGTGCTATCAAATGCTAGGTCTTATCCATTCATTCTTACTATTGCTTTGTACCCATTAACCGTCCCTAACTCCCCTCCACCCCCACCCACAACTACCCTTCCTTGCCTCTGCTAACCATCCTTCTACGCTCTATCTCCACGAGTTCAACTGTTTTGATTTTTAGATCCAACAAATAAGACAGCATGCAATGGTTGTCTTTCTGTGCCTGGCTTATTTCACTTAATATAATGACCTCCAGTTCCATCCAGGTTGTTGCAAATGACAGGATCTCATTCTTTTTTGGAGGCACCAGCATGGAGACCATGGCTTTCAAGGATGAGGTGCCCTCTTCTGGGGTGCAGTATTCACCCTAAGAAAATGACTTTTTTAAGAGATTAATGTGGCTGAATAGTGCTCTGTTGTGTGTATGTACCACATTTTCTTTATCCATTCATCTGTTGATGGACACTTAGGTTGCTCCCAAATCTTGGCTACTGTGAACAGAGGGGCAACAAATATGGGAGTGCAGATATCTCTTTAATATACTGATTTCCTTTCTCTTGGGTATACGCCTACCAATGGGATTGCTGGATCATAAAGTAGCTCTATTTTCAGTTTTTGAGGAACCTCCAAACTGTTCTCCATAGTGGTTGTAAACTTTCCTTGTTTTTGATGACCTTGGCAGTTTTGAGAACTACTGGTTTGACAATTGTCAGATATCCCTCAATTGGGATTTATGTGATGTTTTTCTCACGATTAGACCCAGGCTATGACTTTTGGAGAGGAAGACCACATATAGATCAGTTATGGCAATAATTAGCAATGGCTTAAGTTTCTCCAAGAAAAAGTCAAAGACTCAGACTAAAGATGAGAGTTAAATTATAGGTTGTTTACAGAGACTTACTAAAAACAAAATGACCCCAAACAGTTAAAAGTTAAGGCCATGGCAAATGCATACACAAAAGAAGCAAAAATTAATGTCAGATAAAGTAGAAACTTCTATTAAATGTCAAAGACACTGTTCTTTTTATTTTTCAACTTTTATTTTAAGGTTCATGTGCAGGTTTGTTATATAGGTAAATGCATGTCATGGGGGTTTATTATTTCATATTCCAGGTACTAAACCTAGTACCCAGTAGTTATTTTTTTCTGCTCTACTCCCTCCTCCCACCCTCTACCCGCTCCTCCCACCCTCTACCCTCAATTAGGCCCTAGTATCTGTTGCTCTCTTCTTTGTGTCCATGAGTTCTTATCATTTAGCTTCCACTTATAAATGAGAACATGTGGTCTTTGGTTTTCTGTTCCTGGGTTAGTTTGCTAAGGATAATGGCCTCCAGTGCCATCCACGTTCCCATGAAAGACATTATCTTATTCTTCCATATGGCTGCATAATATTCCATGGTGTATAGGTACCACATTTTCTTCATCCAGTCTCTCATTGATGGGGATTTAGGTTGATTCCATATCTTGACAATTGTGAATAGTGCTGCAATAAACATTCATGTGCATGTGTCTTTATGGTAGAATGATATATATTCCTCTGGGTATATACCCAGTAATGGGATTGCTGAGTTGAATGGTAGTCTGTTTTTAGTTCTTTAAGGAATCACCACACTGCCTTCCACAATGGTCGAACTAATGTACACTCCTACCAGCAGTGTATAAGTGTTCCCTTTTCTCCATAACCTCGCCAGCAACTGTTATTTTTTGACTTTTTTTTTTTTTTTTTTTTTTTTTTTTGAGACGGAGTCTCGCTCTGTCACCCAAGCTGGAGTGCAGTGGCCAGATCTCAGCTCACTGCAAGCTCCACCTCCCGGGTTCACGCCATTCTCCTGCCTCAGCCTCCCGAGTAGCTGGGACTACAGGCACCCGCCACCTCGCCCGCCTAGTTTTTTGTATTTTTTAGTAGAGACAGGGTTTCACCATGTTAGCCAGGATGGTCTCGATCTCCTGACCTTGTGATCCACCCGCCTCGGCCTCCCAAAGTGCTGGGATTACAGGCTTGAGCCACCGCGCCCGGCCGACTTTTTAATAATAGTCATTCTGACTGACTTGAGATTGTATCTCATTGTGGTTTTCATTTGCATTTCTCTAAAGATCAGTGATATCGAACTTTTTTTCATATGCTCATTGGCCACATGTAGGTCTTCTTTTTATATGCGTCTGTTTATTTCCTTTGCCCACTTTTTAATGGGGTTGTTTGGTTTCCCTTTTTTTTTTTTTTTTTTGGAAATTTGTTTAAGTTCCTTACAGATGCTGGATATTAGACCTCTGTCAGATGCACAGTTTGAAAATATTTTATCTAATTCTGTAGGCTGTCTGTTTATGTTGTTGACAATTTCTTTTACTGTGCCAAAGCCGTTACGTTTAATTAGATTCCATTTATCGATTTCTCCTTTTGTTGCAACTGATTTTGGTGTCTTCATTATGAAATCTTTGTTCATTCCTGTGTCCACAACGGTATTGCCTACGTTGTCTTCCAGGGTTTTTATGGTTTTAGGTTTTACATTTAAGTCTTTAATCCATCTCTTCCATGCCACTGCTCTTACTAAGGTCATCCTCATGGCGCCCAGTAGCCTGGCCTCTGTCCACAGCCTCTCAGAAGCTTTTTGTTGTTGTTGTTTTGTTGTTATGAGACAGAGTCTCGCTCTGTTGCCCAGGCTGGAGTGCAATGGTGTGGTCTCACTCACTGCAACCTCCACCTCCCAGGTTCAAGTGATTCTTCTGCCTCAGCTTCCCAAGTAGCTGGGATTACCGGCACGGACCACTATGCTCAGCTAATTTTTGTATTTTTTTAGTAGAGACAGGGTATCATCATGTTCGCCAGGCAGGTCTCAAACTCCTGACCTCAAGTGATCCATCCACCTTGCCTCCCAAAGTGCTGGGATTACAGGCATAAGCCACCGTGCCCGGCCTCTCAGAAGCTTTTGACACTTGCACACTTTCTCCTTCTTGAACCACGCTTTTGCCCTGGCGGCCATGAGACTGTCTTCTCCTGTTCCCTCTCCCATCCCGGATGCTCTTTCCAGGCTCCCTGGCCACCTCCTTTCCACTACCCAGCACCCCGCTATGGACGTTCCTCAGGACCCTCTCCCAGGACTCCCTTCTCACTCTCCCCAAGTGGCTTCCATCACCACCTAAGGGCCCAGGGCCCCCCAGACCTGAGTCTCTCCAGACCTCTCTCTCCAGCGGCTGAGTGGACAGCTTTGCCGGTGTCACACACGTTTCTCAGACTCAGAGCACACAAACCTAAGCTCATGTTCCCTCCACCTGCCCCTGCACCCCTTCTTCTTTCTCTTGGCCAGTGGTACCACTGTTTGCCCAAAACAGCAATCGCTATTGGTTTCCCGTTGCCTTACCATGTTCAATCCACATAAGGCCAGTCTATCAATTTGATGCCACCCCACCCAGACCACACTGCAACCAGAGGGTCCTTCATGGCAAGCCCGCTCATGCCCCTTTGCTACTTAAAATGGGTCCAGGTTCCTCACTCCCCTTAGAATATCTAAGTCCAAACCGCTGACCATGGCCTCCATGCCCAGGCCCCTATCTGCGTGTCTAGCTTCCTTCTTACCACTCCCCATCTCACCTCCAGCCCTCTCTACTAAACAAGCTATCCCAGAGCCTTCCCTCTAGGTTCTCCAGGGTCCTCCCCTTCTCCCACCCTCACAGTCCTGTGCCCCATCCTGCTTTCCAGAAGATGGGGAAACTGCCAGGACAAGCGCTGAGTCCCGTGCACCCCTTGATGGACAAAAAAGACCCACATTTCTCCAGAAGTTCATCGACACAGCAAAAAGCGAAAGAGAGAGGGAAGAGAGAGACAGGAAAAGAGAGAGAGAAAGAAGAAAAGGCAGAGAGAGAGAGACCTCCTCCATGGCAGGAGGTCCAGGGCTATTCATTCATGGAGGTAGGCAAACAGAGACCCACTGGGCATCAGGGCTTCCAGCCCCCCTTCCCTTGTGGGGGTAAACTCCAGAGATGGACCCAAGGCTTGGGAAGTGGTTCCTCAGTCACTGATGACACCCACCCTGCAGAGCTTGTTTATTCTGTAAGGCAAGGATCTGCTGCTGCCTTTCAGGGAGACTAATGGGGGTGCCTTGCTCAGTCTTCTGGTTAAGAGCCATCAGTGGGCTGTGGGCCTACCTGCCAGAAAATAGTGGGGAAGTTATTATAGAATTTTGACAAGATTTCAAGAAACTGCAATGAAAAGGGGAACTCCAAAACTCACACTGGAAGTTCCTCACCCTGGATCTAGCCAAGCGGATCCACCTCCTCTTCCCTGACCCCTAAGAAACCTCGGTCTGCTCTCCCCGAACCTATAAAATCCAGCAAACCCTGTCCTTTGAATCAGTCACAGCTCCTCTGAGTCCTGGGTCCCTGAGAACTACATTTTATTTATTTATTTATTTAGAGACAGGGTCTCACTCTTGTTACCCAGGCTGGAGTGCAGTGGTACAATCACGACTCACTGCATCCTTAGCCTCCCAGCTCAAGCCATCCTCCCACCTCAGCCTCCCCAGTAGCTGGGACCACAGGTACACACCACTAGACCTGGCTAATTTTTTTTTTTTTTTTTTTTTTTTTTTTTTGTAGAGGTGAGGTTTCGCCATGTTGCCCAGGCTGGTCTTGAACTCCTGGGCTCAGGAGATCCTCCCGCATCAGCTTCCCAGAGTGCTGGAATTACAGGCGTAAGCCACTGCACCCAACCCCAAGAACTACATTCTTGAGACTCTACCAGCATTAGAGAAACAGGCTCCATTTCACTCCAACTCCAGGAGCCCTCCCCTTATTAGGACTCACATTAGCAGGTCGGGTTGTGTCTCACTGGCCATTGGGACTGGAAACAACTCCCTTGTCTGGATGCAGGAAGCCAGATTCCATCATGCCCAGGAGTTCAAGAGGCCCACAGTCCCTCCCCCTGACTCAGCTATGCCCAGAAAAGCCTTGGAAAACAGCCAATTCTGTATTCACCCTGAGACACCTGGGCTTGCTAAGACTTAGCTAGCTGCTAGGCCTTCTGGGAAGTTGCTCACTTGCCAGGGACCCCAAAGCCCTTGTCAGTTTATTCTTCCAGCCTGGAAGCCTGGAAGCCTGGGACCAGATTGTCCTTAACCTTCAGAATCCACTTACAGCATTCACAGGAGTTCCAGAAAAACTTGGAAGGAAGTGACATTAGCCCAACTTGAGGCTTGGAGAGATTAAGAAACTACTCCAGGATCACACAGGTAAGTTTCAAGGCTGGCTTTCGATCCTGGCCCTGTCTGCCCCTAAAGCCTATGCATGCTCTTTGCCCCATGCCTCAAAGCCCTTTAGAGAAGATATTCTTAGTGCCAACCCTGGCACTTAGAAACCTTATGTGGAAGAAAAAAAAAAAAAAAAAGGACTTCTCCCAGGGGCTGGGGAAGATGGGAAACGACTGCCTCTGGGTACAGGATTTCCTTTCAGGGTGATAAAAATGTTTTGGAACTAGATAGAGGCATTGTTGCACAACATTGTGAATGTCCTAAACACCATGAACTGTGCACTTTAAAAATGGCTAATTTTCTGTTGCAGGAATTTTTATCTCAATTTAAAGAAGAAATTGTAAATAAAAAGGTTTCTCTAACAGGATGGGCATCATGGCTCCCACCTCTGCTAAGACAGCAAGGGATTTGGCTTTTGAGTACAGACAGCCTTCCTGTTAATTTTCCTCAATAATCTGTCTCTAGACATTTCTGACACATCAATCTGAACCACTTTTCAATACCCTTGTCTGCTAATTCCATTATTTGTCAACACTGAGTCTGTTTCTATTCATCATATTTTCCCTAAGTCTTAGTGTTCCAGAACATCCAGCATGAAGTTCACATATTCTCACACATGACTGAATTCCACAGATTTTATTCAGGGCAAGTGAGAAAAGCAGATTCCATTGTTCTTACAGGCACCAAGGATCAGAAGTCAAAAGTCGGCTTGTGGGTTCAGGCTCAGGAAATAATTCCAGGACAAAACTGCCGAGGTCACCCATTAGACCAGGATTACATAGGCCTTTTGTTGTTGTTGTTGTTGTTGTTGTTGTTGTTGTTGTTGTTGTTGTTACACCTTAGCAATATTACTCCATTTTTAAAAAAGCTTTCATGAACCACGGTATCTCATTCCTAGAAACCCTTACCTTCTTGCTGAAATGAGGGCATGAGCAGAGGACCAGGGATAAGAGCCAATGTGCCGGGGTCAGGCCAAGGCCTCTGAGCAGAAGAAGGGCAGCCAGCAACACCGTTTCCATCCTTAGCTCATCTTGACTGTCTTAGCTCATTTGGGCTGCTATGACAAAATACTATAGACTGGGTGGCTTCTAAACAACAAACATGTGTTTCTAAGTCCTGATGGCAGGGAAGTCCAAGTCACCATCAGATTCAATGTCGGACAGCCCATTTCCTGGTTCATAGATGATATCTTTTCATTGTAGCCTCATGTGGCGGAAGGGACAGGAAGCTCTCTCTGGCCTCTTTTATGAGGACACTTCCTGTCCTCATAAGGAATGAGGTCCTCATGAGGACCATTCCTGAGGGCTCAGCTCCCAAGACCTAATCACCCCCTAAAGTCTCCACCTCCAAGTAATATCACCTTGGGGGTTAAGCTTTCAATATACAAATTTTGGGGGGACACACACATTCAGGCCATAGCACTGAACAAGACACAGGAGAGTCTCAAGTCAGGAGGACTGCACAGAGAACTGCAGGAGGATCTGCTCAAGTCTCTGGCTGAGTGGTGGTATGAACACACACGCGCGGAAATGACTCAAGGCCAGGGGAAGAACCACTAGCCAGCTAGAAGCCAAATGATTTCTGGAGCACATATAAAGCTAAGATGGTTCTAGTAGCTGAGTGGAAAGACCTTACAAACACACAGGGCAATGCCATAGTAGTGGGAATGAGTTAACCCTGGATTAAAGGCTGCTATGGATCCACCATAACAAAGCTTAAAAACAAGTCTCAAAAGCATCAATCAGATTCCAAGTCACTTACTGCATGCCAGAACAAAGGCCAACATCATTTAAGTAAATACAACAAATCCATCATCCAACAGTATAAAACTGATACTGTCTGGCAGCCAATCAAGTATTACTACACATGCAAAGAGTCAGCAAGTATGGCTCATATCCTGGGCCATACTTAAAAAACTTTCATGAACCACAGTATCTCATTCCTAGGAACCTTTACCTTCCTGGAGAAAAATTGATGAATAGAAACAGACCCTGTGTTGACAAATAATGGAATTAGCAGACAAGGGTATTGAAAGAGCTATCAAAAATATGCTCCATATTTTCAAGAAGTTAGAGGAAAATGTGAATAAGATGAAAGAAATGAAAGATATGTTTTTAAAGATCCAAATGGAACTTCTAGAATGGAAACTACAACATCTGAGATGAACACTAGATTGGATGGGATAAACAGCAGACTAGACATTGTAGAAGAAAAGATCAGCGAGCTTGAAGGCATAGCAATAGAAACTACCCAAAATGAAGAATGGAGAGAAAAAAGACTGACAAAATATGAACAGATCATCAGTGAACCATTCTAACATACGTGTTATTAGAGTCACAGAAGGAGGGGAGAGAAGAGGGGCAAAATAGAAAAAATAGCTGAAGAAATAATCAGGCCACTTTTTGCTGAAAACCCTTCAATAATTTTCCGTGTGCCTTAAAGCAGTGCCCACAGTCCTTACGTTGACCTGCAAGATCCTACTAGCCTCCCTGCTGCCTCTCCAATCTCAGCTCCACCACTCACTCCTTCACCCACTTCACTCCAGCCATGCCAGGCTTCTCTAGACTCTGTAAAATTCCTCCTCTCCTGGGCTTTCCCACATGCTGTTCCCTCTACCAGCAGGCTCTCCTGACTCTCAGTTGACTTCTACCCCTCCTTTGGATTTCAGCTAAATACCACTTCCTCAGAGAAGCCCTCCCTGACTTCCCAACTAGACATGGTCCTCTCAGCACCCTTAACACTCACACTTCTCCATGGCAGCATTTGGTACCTTTCAGATGAATTAATTATGGTTTTAATCTCTTCTTCCTTAGAGTCTTGTTCATGGCCACATTCTCAGTGCTTAGCCTAGTGCCCCAGCCCCCCAGCTAGAAAGTGAAAGAGATGAAACTTCTTTCCTTGGTTTGTCTCTCTCTTAAATTATGTTTGCAGTGGCAAGCAATTACCTAGTGGGACTTCTGCCTCCTCAGCATGGAGTGGCTGTCTCAATGCAGTCCATGGTAGCCCCTCTTCTATCTGCTGGCAAATACTGTCTTTTCTATGAGCAAATGGGCCAGAGGAGCCCTTGGAGAGGGCCACAGATATCCATCTGTATTAGTAAGAGCTCTCCAGGTAAAACAGAACCAATGGGATGCAGGGGGTGGGGGGCAGGGGGAGAAAATTGGCTCACAGCATTATAGAGGCTGACAAGTTCAAAGTCTGCAGGGTGATGGCTGGGCGCAGTGGCTCACGCCTGTAATCCCAACACTTTGGGAGGCCAAGACTGGCTGACCACCTGAGGTCAGGAGTTCAAGACCAGCCTGGCTAACATGGTGAAACCCGTCAACTACTAAAAAAACAAAAATTAGCCAGGTGTGGTGGCAGGGGCCTGTAATCTCAGCTACTCGGGAGTCTAAAGCAGGAGAATTGCTTGAACCCAGGAGGCAGAGGTTGCAGTGAGCCCAGATCGTGCCACTGCACTCCAGCCTGGGCAATAAGAGCAAAACTCCATCTCAAAAAAAAAAAAAAAAAGTCTGCAGGGTGGACAGGCTGGAGACCCAGGGAAGGGCTGATGTTGCTGTTCAAGTCTGAGGTCCTGTCTGCTGACAGAATTCCTTCCTGCTCAGGGGAGGTCAGTCTTTACTCTATTAAGACCTTCAACTGATTGGATGAGGGGTACCTCCTTAATGGAGGGCAATCTGCTTTACTCAAATACCACTAACCTAAATATTAATTCATCCAAAAAACACCTTTATGGAAACATTCAGAATAATGTTTGACCTGATGTCTTGGGCACTGTGACCCAGCCAAACTGACACATAAAATTAACCCTCATACCATTTAAGAACGGATGCTTCTCTGCACAGTAAAGGAAACTATCATCAGCATGTACAGGCAACATACAGAATAGGAGAACATTTTTGCAATCTACCCATCTGACAAAGGTCTTATATCCAGAATCTACAAGGAATTTAAGCAAATTTACAAGAAAAAAAAAACAACCCCATCAAAAAGTGGGAGAAGGACATGAACAGACACTTCTCAAAAGAAGACAATTTATGAGGCCAACAAACACATGAAAAAAAGCTCATCATCACTGGTCATTAGAGAAATGCAAATCAAAACCACAATGAGATACCATCTCACGCCAGTTAGAATGGCGATTATTAAAAAGTCAAGAAACAACAGATGTTGGCAGGGCTGTGGAGAAATAGGAATGCTTTTATACTGTTGGTGGGAGTGTAAACTAGTTCAACCATTGTGGAAGACAGTGTGGCGATTCCTCAAGGATCTAGAACCAGAAATACTATTTGACCCAGTAATCCCATTACTGGGTATGTACCCAAAGGATTATAAATCATTCTACTATAAAGACTCGTGCACATGTATGTTTATTGCAGCACTATTTACAATAACAAAGGCATGGAACTAACCCAAATGCCCATCAATGATAGACTGGATAAAGAAAATGTGGCATATATACACCATGGAATACTATGCAGCCATAAAAAAGAATGAGTTCATGTCCTTTGCAGGGACATGGTTGAAGGTGGAAGCCATCATTCTCAGCAAACTAACACAGGAACAGAAAACCAAACACTGCATGTTCTCACTTACAAGTGAGGGTTGAAAAATGAGAACACATGGACACAGGGAGGGGAACATCACACACCAGGGTCTGTCAGGGATTGGGGAGCAAGGGGAGGGAGAGCATTAGGACAAATACCAAATGCATGCAGGGCTTAAAACCTAGATGATGGGTTGATAGGTGCAGCAAACCACCATGGCACATATATACCTATATAACAAACCTGCACGTTCTGCACATGTATCCCAGAACTTAAAGTAAAATTAAAAAAAAATTAGAGTGAGGACTGCTTTATGTTAGCTGTATACATTCAGAAAAAAAAAAGAGAGAGAGAGAACGAATGCTTCAGACACACCCTGCCTGTGAAATCTCTCCCATTCCCATGAATTCTCCCAAAACACTTTGGGCCTTTGTTATGGAAATTGTACTCTACTTGCATCTGTCTCCCACTATGCAAATGGAGTGAGGGGTGAATCTTACTCATTTCTGTGTCCCCAAAGGCTTTTCTTGGTGTCTGACTCACAGTAGACACTTGTCTACACAGGTAAACACTTGCTAAGTTGAATGGCATGAATTAACATCAGGGAACATGCTTAGAGGAGCTCTTTCTAAACTCGCCAACCTACACCCAGGGCTCACATTTACCTGGAGAGGCAAAGGGAAGGCAAAGGAGCCAGGTGAGGCTGGAGCGCTGGATCCAGACCCCTTACAATGCCTTGTGGAGGCTGAAGCTACTCTGTGGTGGATGCTGATTTGCCATGTTGACTTCTGATTAGCCCCATCTCTGGGAAGGCCTCTAAGATTTCCAGTTCCTTGTGTAAGAGCACATACTTTCCATGAATCCTGACCTTAGGTCTAAACCTTAATGTTATTGTACTTTGATTATCTTACACATTCCTTCTGAATCACACATACTCTTCCCCTATGGTATATAAGCCCTGGATCTGGGAGTAATGGCACAGGATCCACCATATTGTCTTGCTGCCGCCAGAGACACAAACATGGCTTCTGTTCCTAAGGGCCTATTAAATCTTTCTAAGAAACTGGATCTGTTAGCCTCTTTCTCTGGCCTCTCAGCTCCCTCAGACTTTTGGGGGTAGGCTTGCATAAACCTGCCCACAACAAAACACATCTGCCCAACCAACCCCAACTGGCTTTGGGGCCTTAACAGCTGATGGAGACACTCATTAATCCCTGCTTCACTGATTCCATGATTAAGGACACAAGCCTTCACCATAAGGCAATAGACACAGGACGTGGGCTTTGGAGTCCACATAATAGGAGTTGAATACCAGCTTCTATCTTAAAAAAAAAAAAAAAAAAAAAAACAGAGAAAGATGAATGATACAATGGAACAATGACTAAGGAATGTAAGTCAAATAGGCAAAAATATGCTTGATTTCATTAGTAATTAAAGAAATATATATTAAGCAGGACACAACTTTTCATCTAAGAGATGAACAGAGATATAAAAGAATGATAATATACAATGTTGGGCGAGCTGTAAGTTGCAAGGAAACAAAAAACCCTGCACAGGGGAGCATCAATGAAATGTGTATACCCTTTGAATGAGTAAGTCCACTTCTAGGAACTTATTCTATAGAAATTAGCAAAGATATGCCTATAAGTATGTTCAAAGAAGTACCAGTTTTGAGTACATATAATTTAAAAATACTCATAAAGTGATATATGCAAGGCCGGGCGCGGTGGCTCAAGCCTGTAATCCCAGCACTTTGGGAGGCCGAGACGGGCGGATCACGAGGTCAGGAAATCGAGACCATCCTGGCTAACATGGTGAAACTCCATCTCTACTAAAAAATACAAAAAAACTAGCTGGGCGAGGTGGCAGGCGCCTGTAGTCCTGGCTACTTGGGAGGCTGAGGTAGGAGAATGGCGTAAACCCGGGAGAGGGAGCTTGCAGTGAGCTGAGATCTGGCCACTGCATCCAGCCTGGGCGATAGAGCGAGACTCTGTCTCAAAAAAAAAAAAAAAAAAAAGAAAGAAAGCTGCCAGGTTCTCTCTCCTGTTTCTCTTTGAGGTGGCCTCATTCCCTCTTCCTGAAGACAGTTTCTGGCAGAGGGACTGCTGAAAACAACTGAGTCAGTATTTATGGCTTGCTGCATTAGAACGTAACGCCTTCTAATCTCTGGAGGTATAAGGTCAGACACCCGAGGAAGATCTCTGACTGGCACTCCCTCCTTGGGTCAAGTTCCCGTGACTGGATGGATCAACTATGGCCTGGAAATCAACCTCCCTTGAGCTCAGTCCACATGCTGGAGTAGAAGAAGCCATTTTCAGAAGAGGTGGCTGCTTCCAGAAGAAAAGTAAGTGCTAGACATAATACCAGAATCTGGATGCAGAAAACTATGGGCTTTGGAGTCAAGATTAAGTAAGCCACCCAAAGTCACACTGTGATGGTGGCCACTCCACTACAGTGTGACTTTGGGTAGTTTAATCTTTCCAAGTCTCAGTTTTGCCATCAGTAATACCTGCCCCATAGGATTGCCTTAGGTGTTGACAATAGCATGCCCGGTGCGCATAGTACAGGCGTCCGCACAGGTAAAAACTCTTCACTGTGTCTGCTCAGCCCCAGTACTGAGTAGACCTACTGGGGACCCTTCTGCAACACGGAAACTACTTGTGAATAAAGTCTCAGAATATTAGGTTGGAAGAGACCTGAGATATCATTCAGTCATCCCCAAGAGCTGGTCCACAAACTGGTCCGAGATATGACAGAGTTTTCAACAGCTAATGAAAACACTAGAAAAATAAAAAAGAATGTAGAGTATTCCATAAAATTAAGGGTATTCCATTTAAATGTTTGCCTTTTATGAAAAAATTATGTCCTAATTTTTTGGTACTAAAATGGTTTTTGTTTTTTGTGTGTTACGTGTTTTTGTGGGGATTTTTTGCTTGTTTTTTGAGATAGGATCTTGCTCTGTCGCCCAGGTTAGAGTACAGTGGCACAAACACAGCTCACTGAAGCCTCGACCTCCTAGGCTCAAGCAATCTTCCCACTTCAGCTCCCTGAGAAGCTGGGACTACAGGCACATACCACCACGCCTGGATAATTTTTAAAATGTTTTGTATCAGAATGTTTTTATAATGAAATGATGACGGTGAGGTTTAAAAAATGTTTATATGGCAAAATGAAAAGCTGGCAACCCTACATTGATTTCTATTTTTACTTCTTTATGAGAAACCCAAAAGTACAAGAACCACTGATCTAGCCCAAGTCTTCAAGTAGAAAAAAAAAAAAAAAAAAAAAAATCAAGCCCTAGATTAGTTACATGACTTGCTCAAAGTCCTAGAGTTAGCAAGTGGCTACTACAGAGATCACCCAGCATTTTGACTCAAGGTGGGATTACATCTGCAAGAACAGGTGGTTTTCTATCTTTAAAGTCTCTTTCATTATTATTATTATTTTTTTTTTGAGATGGAGTCTCACTGTGTAGCCCAGGCTGGAGTACAGTGGCAAGATCTTGGATCACTGCAACCTCCACCTCCTGGATTCAAGCGATTCTCCCACCTCAGCCTCATGAGTAGCTGGGACTACAGGCTCGCGCCACCACGCCTGGTTAATTTTTGTATTTTTAGTAGAGATGGGGTTTCACCATGTTGGTGAGGCTGGTCTCAAACTCCTGACCTGGTGATCCACCCGCTTCAGCCTCCCAAAGTGCTGGGATTACAGGCGTGAGCCACCGCACCCAGCCCTGACTCCAGTTTTGAGCATCTGAAAGAAGTTCAGTAGGTCTGGAACACAGAAGTGGCCAAGGGATGGGGAAGTGGAAGGGAGGGTTTCAGGCAAGAGGAAAATTGAGAGACAAGGCTGGAGGGGCAGGCAGGCTCAGACTGCAAGGGCCTGGCAGGACACACTGAGGAGCTGGACTTTATCTTCAGGTTAGGGAGAAGCCAGGAGATTGACTGGCTACAGATGGAGAGGAAAGTAGAGGGTGGCAAGAATGGAGGTAGGAGGTAATCTACTCATTCATTCAACAAATATTTGTGGAATATCTACCCTATGCCAAGCACTGTTCTAAGAAATGGAAGTACAGCTGTGTGCAAGCATTTGCTCCCACGCTACTCGTATTTTAGTCAGGGAGACAGATAACCACCAAATAATTTCCGAGAGTCGTCAGTGTGCTGGGAGGAAACAAAAATAAGGTAATAGATAGAAACTGATAGAGGGCAGAAAGAGATGGGGCACCACAGGGAGACAGGTTATGGGGAATATTGAAGAGCTAGAAGGAAAGACGTGGTTCGTCTCCTAGATGAAGATGGAGTCTTGTCAGTGCTGAGTACAGTTAAGGACTAGCAGATCCCAGTATTTATAAAAGCTGCCCTTAAATGGAAGTATACAGATTGTTAGTGTAGTCTTCCCCCTTAGTGATGTAAGCCTGAGTTTTAAAAAGCAGTAACGTGGCAAGAATCTGGTTTCCTTCTCAGTTCTGGCAGGAGCTTTCTTGTGCAAAAGGATTAGGAGCAAGGGAAAAGCAGAGACAGATGTGTAGCCTTGCTCATAGCCATCTCTCTTCCTGCAAGTCTGGTACCATAGGCTACGTAAAGTCGGAACTTAAAGTAGGAGTGCGTGTCTCTGTGTTTTTGTATGCGTGTTCTCTTCTTGCCAATCTCTAACCTAATCTGACACTGCGGGAAGGCAAGAAAGGCCTCTCTGAGAGAAGGATATTTATTGAAGCTAAGAACTGAATGAGCCAGGTGCAGTGGCTCACTCCTGTAATCCCAGCACTTTGGGAGGCTGAGGCAGGAGGATGGCTTGAGGCCAGAAGTTCTAGACCAATCTGGGCATTATGGCGAGACCGCATCTCTACTAAAAAAATTAGCCAGACCTGGTGGTACATGCCTGTAGTTCAAGCTACTCAGGAGGCTGAGGTGGAAGGATCACTTGAGCCCGGGAGGTCAAGGCTGCAGTGAGTCATGATGGTGCCACTGCACTCCAGTGTGGGCAACACAGTAAGACTCTGTCTCAAAAACAAAAACTAACTGAGGAGCCAGGCTAACAAAGATCTGAAGGAAAAGTACTACAAGAAGGCAGAACAAGAGAGTGTGAATTTGGCATGTTCAAAGCACAGAATGAGAGGTGGTGTGGCTAAAGTATGTAGTGCCTGAGGGGGCACCAGTAGAAATGAAGTTTGTGGTTTGAGAGGGAAGCAGTGGCCAGATCACCAGAGATCTTGAAGGTCTTAGTAAGGTATTTTTAAGTACACTGAGAACTCCTGTAAGTTCTGAGCAAGGGAAAGAAATTATCTGACATATTTTTAAAAAGATTACTTTAGTTTATTTGTAAAGAATCAGTTGTAAAGGGGAAAGAAGGAAAACACAGAGCCCAGTTAGGCGACTATTGTAGCAGTCCAGGCAAAGACAGATGTCGCTTCAAGCAGTGGCAAAAGTGATGGAGACTGAGAGAAGCAGATACTTTTAGAATGTCTTTTCTTTCTTTCCTTTTCTTTCTTCCCTTTCTTTTTTCTTTCTTTCCTTCTTTTTCTTTCTTTCCTTCCTTCCTTATTTTCTTTCTTTCTCTTTCTTTCCCTTTCTTTCTTCTCTTTTTCTTTCTTTCCTTCTGTTTCTTCTTTCTTTCCTTTCTTTCCCTTCCTTCCTTCCTTCTTCTTTCTTTTTTCTTTCTTTCCTTTCTTTCTCTCTCTCTCTTTCCCCTCCCTCCCTCCCTTCCTTCCTTCCTTCCTTCCTTCTGACAGAGTTTCGCTCTTGTCGCCCAGGCTGGAGTGCAATGGCGCAGTCTCGGCTCATCACAACTTCCACCTCCTGTGTTCAAGCAATTCTCCTGCCTCAGCCTCCTGAGTAGCTGGGATTACAAGCACCCGCCACCATGCCCAGCTAATTTTTATATTTTTAGTAGAGATAGTGTTTCGCCATGTTGGCCAGGCTGGTCTCGAACTCCTCACCTCAGGTGATCTGCCCACCTCTGCCTCCCAG
Source organism: Rhinopithecus roxellana (assembly GCF_007565055.1). Classification (NCBI taxonomy): domain Eukaryota; kingdom Metazoa; phylum Chordata; class Mammalia; order Primates; family Cercopithecidae; genus Rhinopithecus; species Rhinopithecus roxellana. Next base: position 9,347,060 of record NC_044563.1, on the reverse strand, counting down.
AGTGCTGGGATTACAGGCGTGAGCCACTGTGCCCAGCCTAGAATATCCTTTAGAGGTAGAATAAAGACCTCATTAGTTGGAGGTACAGGGGCAGGGGTGATGGTAGAGATGAAGGAATAAGAGAAATAAATCTGATTCTAGCATTTGAGTTGAGCAAATAAATAGATAACGGGACCATTTACCAACATGAGGGAACAGAGTGAGTACAGGGGTGAAAAATTAAAAATTCTATTTTAATGTTAAGTTTGAAACACCTCAGCTGGGAGCAGCGGCTCATGCTTATAATCCCAGCACTTTAGGAGGCCATGGTGGACAGCACCATGCCCAGATAATTTTTGTATCTTTAGTAGAGACAGGGTTTCACCATGTTGGCCAGGATGGTTTCGATCTCCTGACCTCATGATTCGCCCACCTTGGCCTCCCAAAGTGCTGGGATTACAGGCATGAGCCACCGCACCCAGCCAAGGCCTGATTCTCTCTTACCGCAGAAGGGTCTCCTCCATGTGACAAAAAAAAAATGACTGTATTTGCTAAGCAACATTAGCAGAAATAACTCTCCCCCATTCCCTGCTCCCAAGGATTAATTCCAGTTTAATGGGCTCTGCGGCAGCTGCTAATCATTGGGCCATTGTTATCAGAGGGTTGAGTTACTCTATTCGGTGTAAGTCATAAGCCAGGCAGCAGACCTGGGCTTTGGGAAACAGGGTGTGTTCCTTTTTGTGGGAAGTCACAAACCAAAAGCAATCACAGACCTCTACAGTATTCCTTTTCCATACCTACCACGTGATGTTAGACCTCTGTCTCTGACCTTCAGTTTCCTCATGATAAAAAGGAGATAGTGACTTCTTTTCCTTCCTCCCCTCCCTCCCTCCCTCCCTCTCTCTCTTTCTCTCTCTCTTTCTTTCTTTCTCTTTCACGAGACGGAGTCTCACTCTGTCCCCCAGGCTGGAGTGCAGTGGTGCAATCTTGGCTTACCGCAGCCTCTGCCTCCCAGGTTCAAACGATTCTTCTGCCTCAGCCTCCTGAGTAGCTGGGATTACATGGCATGCACCATCATGCCCGGCTAATTTTGTATTTTTAGTAGAGACAGGGTTTCTCCATGTTGGTCAGGTTGGTCTCGAACTCCCGACCTCAGGTGATCTGCCCACCTCGGCCTCCGAAAGTGCTGGGATTACAGGCATGAGCCACTGCACCCGGCAGAAATAGTGATTTCTAACCTATCTCATCTATTTTAATAACGAGGCTTAAAGGACACCAGGTATGTGAAAGTGCCATACATGTATTTTCTTAGCTAGCAATATTGGTGAGGTCAAACTTTAACCAAGCTCACTAGATAATGATTAATTAATATGTGGTGAAAATCATAACTATTTTTTTAAATAAATAATTTTCTACAACAAAAATGGCATCAACTTAGTAAGTGCATTAAATTTAGATGACTTAAATGACAGGCTGGGGAACCTATCTAAGAAACTGGGTTAGGCCAGGCATGGTGGCTCATGCCTGTAATCCCAACACTTTGGGAAGCCAAGGTGGGAGGATGACTTGAGCCTAGGAATTTAGACCAGCCTGGGCAACACAGTGAGACCCTGTCTCTACAAAAAATAAAAAATTAGCTGGATACAATGGTGCATGCCTATAGTCCCAGCTACTTGGGAGGCTGAGGTGGGAGGAACGCTTGAACCTCAGAGGTGGAGACTTCAGTGATCCATGACTGTGCCACTGCACTCCAGCCTGGAATGCAAGACAGAGCAAGACCCTGTCTCAAAACTCAAATAAAATAAGCTGGGTTGTTATCTCTAGGTGGACATTGATAAAAGGTATGGTATGTTAGGTAAAACTTTAATTTAAAGCACAGATTGCTAGTGCTGGAAAGCATCTGGCCAATCTCTCCACTTTGCAGATAAAGGATCCAAACCCCATAGAGGTGGACATAATTGTCCAAGATTACACAGCAGTAGGTGGACTAGCAGGTCCAGGTTGCAGGTGTCTCAACTACAATCCTCATTCTTTCTATTCTACCACGTTGCCTCCTTTCCTTGGTACATTCTACTGAAACTTGATGGATCCTTCTCCAGCTCTGAAGTGCACAGAGAATAGAATTTGAGATCTTCATATCCCAGAGTCTAGTGCTTTGTTCCTGCATCTTTAGTGTGCACAGTATTAGCGGAGAGGTACTTGGTCAAGGAGCTGTAGGACACAATTCCTTTCCTGTTCTGGTGACAAGAAGTGCAGTAAAACTAAGGAATGCATATTAAGTGCTCAAGGAATACCTGCAAAATAATTTGGCAGCAGGCCGGGCGTGGTGGCTCAAGCGTGTAATCCTAGCACTTTGGGAGGCCGAGACGGGCGGATCACAAGGTCAGGAGATCGAGACCATCCTGGCTAACATGGTGAAACCCCGTCTCCACTAAAAAAATACCAAAAAAAAAAAAACTAGCCGGGCGAGGTGGCGGGCGCCTGTAGTCCCAGCTACTCGGGAGGCTGAGGCAGGAGAATGGCATAAACCCGGGAGGCGGAGCTTGCAGTGAGCTGAGCTGCGGCCACTGCACTCCAGCCTGGGCGACAGAGCGAGACTCCGTCTCCAAAAAAAAAAAAAAAAAAAAGAAACAAAAATAATTTGGCAGCAAATTGGCAATTTGGCAACAAATGACAAGAGTCTAAAAATGTTGTTATTACTTGATCCACTAATTACACATGTAGAATTTATCCTAAGAAGATGTTCAGAAATAGAAACCAATATCTATATACAAAAATATTCATTGCAACATTTATACAAGCGAAACTTCTAGAAAAATGTCCAATAATAGGGAAAAAGTTAAATATATATATAGGTGTGTTTATAGATACATGATGACTTACTATAGTGAAGTAAATACTCTCATTATAAAATTCTAAGCTTAGCTTTTTTGTTTTGTTTTAAAGAGAGATCATTTGTACTGGAAAGTTGCATTAAAGGCCCATCAAAATGCTTACAACAATGCCTAGAGGACTCCAGACCCATTCTCCAGGCAATCTGAAGATCTGGGACCTACCTGCCCAGGCCTCCCTTCTCCCACTTAATAGACACAGGTCTAAGGGCCTGGGAGGAAGAAGGTACCGCAGAGAAGCAAGGACAACAGCCTCCTCCTCTTTGAACCAGGGTGGCCTTATACCAAAACATTTCTTGAACTCACTGCTAAGGAACTCCTGTAGAGAGGAACTAAAAGTTGTAAATAAGTTCTGAGGTAAATTCCAGTCCCGAATATACTAAATGTCATGTGTGGCTCCAGCTCTTTGGACCTGTCACCTTATCTATAAAACAGTGGGTTTAATGTATCTGTCCCTAAGGCATCTATATACAATCATAAGAAGACTGGGCCGGGCACGGTGGCTCATGCCTGTAATCCCAGCACTTTGGGAGTCTGAGATGGGTGGATCACGAGGTCAGGAGATCGAGATCATCCTGGCTAACACGGTGAAACCCCATCTCTACTAAAAATACAAAAACTTAGCCGGGCGTTGTGCCAGGCACCTGTAGTCCCAGCTACTCGGGAGGCTGAGGCAGGAGAATGGCGTGAACCCAGAAGGCGGAGCTTGCAGTGAGCCGAGACCGCATCACTGCACTCCAGCCTGGGCCACAGAGCAAGACTGCATTAAGGAAATCCCATGAATTCCTCTATGAGTCTACCTCCACCCCATCTCAATCTCCCACATTCTTAGAATGCAGCAAAATGAAAGAGTCCTGTTTCTAGCTTTCGCTCTGCCTCTAATAGAGGTATGACTGGGATTCTCCCTTTAGTTTAAGCACTATATGTCATAAATTATTTGTAATAATATATTACTTGACATTAATCTGCAGAATTATTACAGATGACTTTTCTTAAAACAAAGACTGGTTCGGTTAACTTTATTAGTGCCTACTGTGTGCCTACTCTGTTGTAGTTACTACACCCCCATAAGTTATCCAATTTCACAGAAATCCAGATTTTTCAAAAATGGTTTTGGTCTTTAATGGCCTGAGGGACTGCAACTGAGGGGAGGCTGCAGCAGAGGCAGAGCACAACCAGTATTGCTCGTCCTATACGTGTTGACTTTGTAAAGTATCCAGGCTATTGGCCAACTATTATGTTTAGGATCTTTTGTTAAAATGGATCAAAATTTGAACTCACAACTCAGATTATTCCAACAGCCACTGGTAGTTAGGTTATTCAATTATGGCTTCACTACAATTGGCATTAAGGTCTTTTTTTTCTTCTTTAGAAAGAAAATGGTGGGGCAGTGGGGAAGGGGTCTCACTATGTTATCTAGGCTGGTCTTCAACTCCTGGGCTCAAGTAATCCTCCCACCTCAGCCTCCCAAAGCACTGGGATTATAGGCATGAGTCATTGTGCCTGATCTGGCATTAGGGTCTTTTTTTTTTTTTTTTTTTTTGAGACGGAGTCTGGCTCTGTTGCCCAGGCTGGAGTACAGTGGCCGGATCTCAGCTCACTGCAAGCTCCGCCTCCCGGGTTTACGCCATTCTCCTGCCTCAGCCTCCCGAGTAGCTGGGACTACAGGCGCCCGCCACGTCGCCCGGCTAGTTTTTTTTTTTTTGTATTTTTTAGTAGAGACGGGGTTTCACCGTGTTAGCCAGGATGGTCTCGATCTCCTGACCTCGTGATCCACCCGTCTCGGCCTCCCAAAGTGCTGGGATTACAGGCTTGAGCCACCGCGCCCGGCATGGCATTAGGGTCTTAAGCTCATTTCGTTCTCTTCCTTGAGGATTAATTTGGCTAGAACAATTAGTATTCATAAGTGGCAACCTAAAATTAAGCATGTGATTCATATCCAGGATAAGGAAAGTTCTCTTAGGATCAACAGGGCCCACAAGGCAAACATTTCCTCTAGTTGGCCTGGATATGGGTTTATTGCAGTCTACATGACCACATGTATAGGTGGATAAGGAGATGACAGGGCAACACAACATTTACCTAGTGGCCTATATGCTTACTCAGCTATATTTTTTCAGGTTGAAATAATCAGTTAATTCAGCAAATTATTCATTCATTCATTCATTCATTCATTCATTCATTCAATTTTGAGACAGAATCTGGCTCTGTCGCCCAGGTGGGAGTGCAGTGGCTCAATCTCGGCTCACTGCAACCTCTGCCTCCTGGGTCCAAGCAATTCTCCTACCTCAGCCTCCCAAGTAGCTGAGATTACAGGCACCCCCCACCACGCCTGGCTCATTTTTGTATTTTAGTAGAGAGAGGGTTTCACCATGTTGGCCAGGTGGGTCTAGAGCTCCTGACCTCAGGTGATCTCCCCTCCTCGGCCTCCCAAAGTGCTGGGATTACAGGCATGAGCTACCACGCCTGGCCAACTCCATAAATTCATGTGGGATTCCACCTAGAACTCCAAACCAAGGTGCTCTGAACATGTATCGGTAGTATAAACAGAATCCACAGTCCTATCCTGGATTATAACCTCGTTAGGGAGGTGGCAAAATACATGACACTGACCTAAGAACATGAATAGCCAAGAAACATGAATGCGAATTCATGTCATATAAGCTATTTAAATCCTGAGCAAGATGCATTTAATTTGCATCTATCCTACTGACCTATAATCCGTGATTCTCTTGTCTCTCTCCTCCCGCAGACATGGCTAGGCATGACCCATATGGTACTGAACTTTGGATTCCCAGCACCTTACCAAAGTAGCTGCTGGGAATACAAAGAGAAGACACCCCACAAATGCTGAATAAAACACTTAATGAATGGTTCTAAGTAGGTGGGGTTAATCAAGGAATTATCCTACAACTGGTATGGGTTTTTTGGGTTTTTCTGAGATGTGGTCTCACCATGTTGCCCAGGCGATTCTCCTGCCTCCGCCTCCCAAGTAGCTGGGATTACAGGCATTAATTTTTGTATTTCAGTAGAGACAGGATTTCACCATGTTGGCCAGGTGGGTCTTGAGCTCCTGGCCTCAGGTGGTCCACCTGCCTCTGCCTCCCAAAGTTCTGGGATTACAAGTGTGAGCCACCGCACCCAACCTAGTCTTTTTTAATGGAACAGTTATCTCTGCAGTCAAACTTACATCACACTATTTTATTTAATTTTCCTTGATTCTGTATTAAAGATACTATTTTTTTTTTTTTTTTTTTTGAGACGGAGCGTCGCCCAGGCTGGAGTGCAGTGGCCGGATCTCAGCTCACTGCAAGCTCCGCCTCCCGGGTTCACGCCATTCTCCTCCCTCAGCCTCCCGAGTAGCTGGGACTACAGGCGCCCACCACCTCGCCCTGCTAGTTTTTTGTAAGGAGGCCGAGAAGGGTGGATCACGAGGTCAGGAGATCGAGACCATCCTGGCTAACACGGTGAAACCCCGTCTCTACTAAAGATACTATTTTTAATGTCTGCAAAATATTTCACTGATGAGCATTTACAGTGTTTCCATTTCCTGCTATCATAGATACTGCTTTAATGAATATTTTTTGTTTAGTTTTTTCCTTTTTTTTTTTGTAGAGACGGAATCTTGCTCTGTCACCCAGGCTGGAGTGCAGTGGCACAATCTCAGCTCACTGCAACCCCTGCCTCCCAGGTTCAAGCAATTCTCCTGCCTCAGCCTCCCGAGTAGCTGTGACTACAGGCGCACACCGCCACACCTGGCTAATTTCTTTTGTTCAGGCTAGTCTTGAACTCCTGAGCTCAGGCAATCCTGAGGCACCCCACCTGATCTATAAATATTTTTCTAAGAACATTTCCGGCCGGGCGCGGTGGCTCAAGCCTGTAATCCCAGCACTCTGGGAGGCCGAGAGGGGCGGATCACGAGGTCAGGAGTTCAAGACCATCCTGGCTAACACGGTGAAACCCCGTCTCTACTAAAAATACAAAAACTAGCCGGGCGAGGTGGCGGGCGCCTGTAGTCCCAGCTACTCGGGAGGCTGAGGCAGGAGAATGGCGTAAACCCGGGAGGCGGAGCTTGCAGTGAGCTGAGATCCGGCCACTGCACTCCAGCCCCGGCGACAGAGCGAGACTCCGCCTCAAAAAAAAAAAAAAAAAAAAAAAAATTTCCTTAGGCTATATTCCTAAACACGGAATTATTGGGAATATTTTCTTTTTTTCCAATTTTTTTTCATCTCTTCAGTATTCAAAACATTCCTAAATTCAGGCCGGGCACGGTGGCTCACGCCTGTAATCCCAACACTTTGGGAGGCCGAGGCGGGCAGATCACGAGGTCAGGAGATTGAGACCATCCTGGCTAACACGGTGAAACCCCGTCTCTACTACAAATACAAAAACAAAATTAGCCGGTTGGGGTGCCGGGCGCCTGTAGTCCCAGCTACCTGGGAGGCGGAGCTTGCAGGGAGCTGAGATCGCGCCACTGAACTCCAGCCTAGGCGACAGAGTGAGACTCCATCTCAAAAAAACAAAAACAAAAACAAAAACAAAAAACCTTAAAATTTCGATATAAAGTTGTCAAACTATTTTTTTCCCAATTAACCAACTTACACTTCTAACAGCAGTATGACAGCTTTTATCCCACTGCACCATCACTATAGGAAAAATGGTTTATGTAAAGGACCTCTCTTCTGTTATTTAATACCCCTGAATTTCCTTTTTTTTTTTTTTTTTGAGACGGAGTCTCGCTCTGTCGCCTGGGCTGGAGTGCAGTGGCCGGATCTCAGCTCACTGCAAGCTCCGCCTCCCGGGTTTACGCCATTCTCCTGCCTCAGCCTCCCAGGTAGCTGGGACTACAGGCGCCCGCCACCGCGCCAGGCTAGTTATTTGTATTTTTTAGTAGAGACGGGGTTTCACCGTGTTAGCCAGGATGGTCTTGAACTCCTGACCTCGTGATCCGCCCGTCTCGGCCTCCCAAAGTGCTGGGATTACAGGCTTGAACCACCGCGCCGGGCCCTGAATTTCTTATATAGTTGTCATCAGTGAACCCATACTACTTTGGGTTCTGCTTATTTCACGGGGAAGGATTCTGTATCTATCAATATAGTTCGCATTCTGGCCATTTAAAATCATTCTTTAATTCTTCATTGTGCTAACAGATCCCAATAAGCTTGGTGATTTTCTTATTGTCAGAACTCGGGGTTGTTTCCAGTTTTTGCTATTAAATTGGCTATTTCTGCAACTTTGCACAGTCTCCCCAACTTTATCAAGAGTGAAACTGCTTGATCAAAGAATAGAAAATGTTTTGTAGCTCTCATTAGACATTGCCAAGTTGTTGGGCAAGGTTTTTAAAAAAGGAGTACTGGCTGTACAGAGGTGCAGCTGTGTGCACCATCATTCTTGAGCAGGGTCCAATACCCTGGCATCTTACCTGCAAGTCAGGACATCTAAACTTCCCTATGGGAACTTGGGAAGTCCCTTCCCCATTTCGAACCTCAAGTTTCTTGTCTATAAAATGAATAATTTGGATGGAATGAATTAAATCCTTTTCTACCAGAAACCTAGCCATATTTCACCTAGTCTGTTCTGTATCACTCTCTCCTGACTCCTCAGAATCTAGCTCAGTGCTTGGGACGGTTATGTTTCCTTTTCCTTTCAAGTGCCCAAATACCAGTGTAATCAGAAAGATGGCAGAGCCTGGGAGTTCAGAGCACAGGGTAGGGTCAACAAATCTCAGCCCTCCACTTACAAGCTGTGTGACAAAATAACCTCTCCCTGGCTCAGTTTCTTCACTGTAAACGAGGTTAATAGTTCCTACCTCATAGGGTTGCTAGGAGAATTAAATTGAGTTAAGGTTTGCAAAATGCAGTAAGTGCTTTATAGTGTTTGTTGAATAAATAAAATTTTGGACCTAAACTCTGGGTCTCTTTAGAACTGCAACAGCTTCCTAACTGGCATCCCCACTTTTGGGTGCGTTCCCACTCCTCTTTCTAAAACGCAGATATCTAAATGCCAAATCTCTTTGCTTAAAAAGTCTCCCAGGGCTCCCAGGCGCCTCCAGGCTCGAACAGAAATGCCTCAGCTTGAAGACCCAGGTTTTTCAGGTGAAACACCTAAGGGTCAGGAGATGCTACGATCATCACTCAAGGATCCCAGTGTTTTTTTCAAAAAATATATATATATTAAAAAAAAAAAAGGCAAACAGGGTTATAAAAATTGTGGGGCATTTTAAATGTTTCATTGAACAAATTAAAGCATTAACAGCCCTCCCCCAACCACCACCAAGCCCAAGAAACCCTAAATATGTTGTTCACAAGATAACTGCAACTTTCAAGGGCTCTCAGGCTTCTACTTCGGGCAGCACAATTGGCGGGGCGACGTGGCGAGTAGGCAATAGTTTCCATCCCTGGAAGGTCATCGTCTGGAGACCCCAGCGAAGGCATCCAAAGCCTACAGATGATGTCCGCAACCGCCCGGGCAGCCTCGTGCAAGAAAAGTCTCGGCCCCGGCCCCGTCGCCGACCACCCTTCCTGCGGCCACCCCGCAGCCCTGGACCCTCCGTCCATCCACTCCTGGAACGCGGCCCCGCCAGACCCGATCCGGCCAGGCCCGGCACCCGGGGCCTGCACGGGAACCGCTATTCCCACCGCGGCGCCCCCTGGGAGCCAACGCCGTGACGCCCGCCTGACGTCAGGAAGTGGAATCCGGCGGCGACGCCTTTAGGGAGCCCGCGAGGGGGCGCGTGTTGGCCGCCCCGCTGTGAGTTGCCCAAGACCCGCCGGGGGGCGGGGTCTCGCTCCCCGCGCCACGAGGCTCGGCCAATGGGAACGCGCGCTGCGAGGTCCGGAGGTCCGCACCGCGGTGCTGAAAACCCCGCGCGCAAGCGGCTGGCTGTGGGCGCGCGCCAGCAAACCCACTCCTGCAGCCCGCGGACCCAGAGCACGCGCTTGACAGGCCCTGCTGAGCCGGCGGCCGACGTCGCCAGGCTAGCCATGGCCCCCGACCCGGTGGCCGCCGAGACCCCGGTTCAGGGACCTACCCCGCGCTACTTCACCTGGGACGAGGTGGCGCAGCGCTCGGGGTGCGAAGAGCGGTGGCTAGTGATCGACCGTAAGGTGTACAACATCAGCGAGTTCACCCGTCGGCATCCAGGGGGCTCCCGGGTCATCAGCCACTACGCCGGGCAGGATGCCACGGTGAGCGCAGCCAGGCGGGGGCACAGGAGAGGGCGGGACCGGAGGCAGAGTGCAGGCGAGACAGAGTTACGCACCCCGAGCCAAACACCGACTAATTCGGAGGAAAGCCCGGACGCCTGAGCATACCTGTTGCCCGGTGATTGGGTGTCCTGCTGATGCAGGATGCAAAGGCGAGAGAGAGGCCCTGAGAAGTGGAGTCTGGGGAGTGGGGATGGAGGCCAGCAACACGCACACACAAACAAAGGGCCCCGCCGCCCAGTCGTGCATCCCGTCTGCAGCCCCGAGCCTCAGGTCTCCGGGCGAGGACAGGACCCCGGGCTGGGTGCGCTAGGAGCAAGGAGAGCAAGGATGCAGGCCGCCTGGGGAGGGAGGGGGTCAGTGGCCAGGGGAGGGAGTCACACCCTGTCTCGATGGCTAGGAGGGGCAGCGCAGCCGCGTCTGGACCTAGGTGCTGGTCTCCACTCGCCAGCAGGAGCGGAAAGGGAGCAGGAAAGGAGCCCATTCTCGAGGATGGGGCTGAAACGGGAAGCTTGGGGAGACCGCTGCCTTGGGGACCCCTGCGTCGTGTGAAGACTGGAGGACGCGAAAGGGACAGTACTGTTCGGGGAGGGCAAGCGTCGGCTGGCGCACAGAAGGGATTGGGAATGGCATACACTTAGCGAGGACCCCCAGAGCTGTCCTCGATTCGCCGGGGAGGCCACTGAGCCGCAGGCCAGCGAGGTCGTCAGCTATTCCGCGGAGCGGGTCGCTGTTTACGCTCTGGGGCGGTAGGCCCTTCGCGGGGTCCCGTCCCTTCTTCCCTTGGTCTCACTGTGGGGTCGGCGCGCGTCCCAGCCCCGGGCCTGCTGCTTGTCTTTCTAGACCACAGCCCTAAGAGTTAAGGCCCCGGCGCCTCTGCTGGGTTGGAGTGCTGGGGACTCAGCCCTGGGAACTCGAAAGTCCGGGCGTTCGCTTCACCGCGTTTCCCCCTTGGCGGCCAGAATGGCGTCCCCTCCTCTTACATCCCTTTCTGATCTCGTGCCCTGCAGCGTGACGCCCTCCACTGTCCCTATCCACTACCCTGGCGTCCCAGAGTGCGCCGCGGGTCACCAGGGTTCCCATAACGTCGCAGCAGAGCTTAGACGCTGCGGGGCGAAGACCCGCCCCACCCTCAGGCGACCAGCCTAGAAGGCGAGGCCAGAGCTTGCGCGGGTCAACCAGAGCGACCACTCGGGAGCCCTGACTGCGGCCGAGGGCGCAGGCGTGGGCCGGCGCATGCGCAGACGAAACAGGCACCAACGCTGGGGCTTCCCGCAGTGTGATTTGGGGCGCGGGATGCCGCGGCGGGGACGGCCATTGGTCCGGATGTGTGGTGCCACCGGCCGCCGGCTCCGCCCCAGCCCCCGTTCCCCGCCCCGCCGCCCCACACGCCGCATCGCTTACAGGGTCCGGGGCTGCTTGACCGGTGGACGTGAATCTTACCGCTATGGACCTTACCTTGCACAACCCAAATTAGCTGCCTTGGGGCAGGAGGTGGCCACAGTGCTAAGGGAAATGTGGAGCCCTACCCAGAACAACGGTGGAGGGAAAAGGAAGAAATGCAGGTGCCCCAGTTCGGACATAGGGCAGTCTTTCTCTTTGTGGTTTTTGGAGAACTCCAGCTAAGAGAGGAAAGGGACTTATTAAAAGACCGGCAAGAAGAGATGGAAGTCTCATAGCCCTGAGAGGTGATAAAACCAGCTGAACTTCCTGGGTCTAGTAGGGACCTAGAGAACTTTTCTGTAGCTAGCTAGAGGTTTGTAAAATGCACCAATCAGTGCTCTGTAAAATCGCACCAATCGACGCTCTGTAGCTAGCTAGAGGTTTGTAAAATGGGCCAATCAGTGCTCTGTAAAATGGACCAATCAGCAGGACATGGGCAGGGGCAACTAAGAGAATAAAAGCTGGCCAGCCCAGTCAGCCGCGGCAACCTGCTGGGTCCTCTTCAGCACTGTGGAAGCTTTGTTCTTCACACTAAATTTTGCTGCTGCTCACTCTTTGGGTCTGTGCCACCTTTAAGAGCTGTAACACTCACCATGAAGGTCCACTGCTTCATTCTTGGCCAGTGAGACAAACCCACCTGAAGGAACCAACTGCCGACACAGCCCCACCCATCCCTCCTGTTTCTCACCTATACCGAAATTATTGGGCAAAAGCTCTCTGTGGACACACCCAGGAGAAAGGCCAGCCCAGGCAGTGCTTCCCAATCCTTGATGGACCCTTCTAACTAGAGCAGATGCTGGGTGATCTTAAACTATGGACACCTGGGAAGGGTATGAGCACCCTCAAAAGGCAGCTGGGCCAAGGGAGATGGCCTGTGCTTCTGTGTCGGGAGTTGGTTCCTTCAGGTGGGTTCGTGGTCTGGCTGACTTCAAGAATGAAGCCACAGACCTTTGTGGTGTTAACAGCTCTTACAGGTGGCACCCAAAGAGTGAGCAGCAGCAAGATTTACTGTGAAGAGCAAAGAACAAAGATTCCACAGGTGGAAGGGGACCATAGGTTGTGGCTGCTGTGGGGGGGCGGGGAAGGGCGTGGGGTGGGAGCAGCTTTTATTCCCTTGTTTGTCCCCGCCCATGTCCTACTGATTGGTCCATTTTACAGAGCACTGATTGGTCCATTTTACTAAACCTCTAGCTAGCTACAGAGTGTAGATTGGTGTGTTTTTACAGATCACTGATTGGTGCATTTTATAAAACTCTAGCTACAGAAAAGTTCTCCAAGTCCCCACTCAACCCACGAAGTCTATCTGGCTTCACCTCTCACTTCAACTTGGGTAAAGCCTTCTGGCAGGCAGGAGAATGGCCTTTGGTGTGAACACTGCCAGAGTCCAGGGGGCTGGCTCCCTCACCTTTCATCTTCTCCCCGCACTTGCAGGATCCCTTTGTGGCCTTCCACATCAACAAGGGCCTTGTGAAGAAGTATATGAACTCTCTCCTGATTGGAGAACTGTCTCCGGAGCAGCCCAGCTTTGAGCCCACCAAGAATGTGAGACCCGGTGTTTGCTATGTGGCAACTCTTGGTTGTTGAGGGGGACAGAGAGGAGATAGAAGGACAGTCTAGATGGGATCACAGTCATAGTAGTCAGTCAGTAGTAGCTCTGGGGAGTCTTGAGTTCCCTGCTTCTTTTGCATAGTCCTGAGGTCACAGGCCCAAGAAAGCGTAACTTTGCAACCTATGGCTCTCCCAAGGCTGCCACTACCATGGCTTCCATCATTGTTATCATCATCAATATGAGCACTTACTATGCGCCAAGCATAAACTCATAACTCTCACACATTTACAGATGAGATAACAGGCTCAGGGAGGTTAAGCAACACAGCCAAGGATCACACAGTTAGTAAATGGCAGAGCAAGGACTTAAGTCCTCTGAACTCTTAGGCACTATCCCATAGCACCTCCTCCTGTCATCCTTATTGTCATGGTATCTTTGCCTAGGACTGTGGACTTCCTACAGCTACCTCAGTGGGAGGTCCTTGAGCCTGAGAGGGCCCTTGTCTCCAGTAGTGTTGGGGTGCAGATGAGAATAACAGCTCCTCCTCTTCTGCAGAAAGAGCTGACTGATGAGTTCCGGGAGCTGCGGGCCACAGTGGAGCGGATGGGGCTCATGAAGGCCAACCATGTGTTCTTCCTACTGTACCTGCTGCACATCTTGCTGCTGGATGGTGCAGCCTGGCTCACCCTTTGGATCTTTGGGACGTCCTTTTTGCCCTTCCTCCTCTGTGCGGTGCTGCTCAGTGCAGTTCAGGTGAGAGCCTTTGGCTTGTCAAGTACACATCAATGCTCAGTATCCCTGGGGAAAGCTCCTTCGGTGTTTGAGGAAGGCCAAGAATTCCTGCCCTCCAAGTAGGGCAGATCTGAAGGTATGCGGGAGAGTGCAGGAACATGCATTCCACTGTCTTGGCCTGTCTGCTCTTTAGCTACATGGGCATCTTCATTTCTCTCACTGCCTTTTTAGCTGCTTCTCCGAGGGTTCCCTTCTTTCTACATGGTTTGTCCTCTGCCACAGCCCACCTGTGCCAAGAACCAAATTTCTGGTTTTTTAGCAAAGCCTGGCTCCCTCCCCACCACTGACATTGCCCAACATGTTAATAATGATTGAGCGCTAATTCTTGACCGTCAGGACCCATTTGGCAAACCTTCTGCTCATGTTTGAGTCCTTTCTGTATTCTGGATGTAGTCCATCATAAGTCATGGGCTTCAGGCCGGGCGTGGTGGTTTATGCCTGTAATCCCAGCACTTTCGGAGGCCAAGGTGGTTGGATCACTTGAGACCAGTTCAAGACCAGCCTGGCCAACGTGGTGAAACTCCACCTCTACTAAACACACAAAAAGGCACGGTGGCTCACGCCTGTAATACCAGTACCTTGGGAGGCCAAGGCGGGCAGATCATTTGCGGTGAGGAGTTCGAGACCATCTGGCCAACATGGTGAAACCCCATCTCTATTAAAATACAACAAGTGGCTGGGAGTGGTGGCAGGTGCCTGTAATCCCAGCTACACGGGAGGCCGAGGCAGGAGAATTGCTTGAACCTGGGAAGCAGAGGTTGCAGTGAGCCGAGATGGCACCATTGTACTCCAGCCTGGGCAACAGAGCGAGACTCGCTCTCAAAACAGGCCAGGTGTGGTGGCTCACGCCTGTTATCCCAGCAGTTTAGGAGGCCGAGGTGGGCAGATTACCTGAGGTTGGGAGTTCGAGACCAGCCTGGGGAACATGGTGAAACCCCCCCCCCCCAACTCTACTAAAAATACAAAAAAATTAGCCAGGCATGGTGGCGGGCACCTGTAATCCCAGCTACTTGGGAGGCTGAGGCAGGAGAATTACTTGAACCCAAGAGGTGGAGGTTGTGGTGATCTGAAACCACACCATTGCACTCCGGCCTGGGCAACAAGAATAAAACTGTCTCAAAAAAAAAAGTCATGAGCTTTGGAGCTGGTGAAACTGAAGAACAGAGAAGGGATGGTGATTTGCCCCAACTCACGTGTGAGTCAGTGGCAGAGGCAGAACTAGGACCCATGTTTCCTGACTCCTGAGGTGCATCATAGGCCTTAGCAGATGAAGGAAGTGGGAGAGGCTGAAGGAGGCACAGAGGTCAGTGAAGGGGACAATGGGGCTGGTGGGCTGCTCTCAGCATTGACTCTTCTCACCTAGGTCCAGGCTGGCTGGCTACAGCATGACTTTGGGCACCTGTCGGTCTTCAGCACCTCAAAGTGGAACCATCTGCTACATCATTTTGTGATTGGCCACCTGAAGGTCAGTGGGATGGGGAGGGGCTCTCTGAAACTCCAGGCAATGAAGGGCTGCCTTGGGGGAAGGTTTTCATACTCGTGTCCCTGCTTTTCTGTAGGGGGCCCCTGCCAGTTGGTGGAACCACTTGCACTTCCAGCACCATGCCAAGCCCAACTGCTTCCGCAAAGACCCAGACATCAACATGCATCCCTTCTTCTTTGCCTTGGGGAAGATCCTGTCTGTGGAGGTGAGTGGAGGTATCAGTGGAAAGGTCTTGGGGAATAGGAGGCAGCCAACATAGGGGGGTTGGGGAAGGTGCCCACAATGTTGTCAATGTGGGCAAGACACTAGAGCTGGGCTAGCTGGGGCTTTTGCCATTTTGGAAGTTCTAGAAGGCAACAGGCAATAAATGGGGGCTGCCCAGGAGGGAATCACCATCCTCCCTAGACCGTTCAGTCAGCAAACCGTTTCTGCATAAAAGGCACCTCATTTTGCAAAGGATCCAGAGGATGACCAGAAGCATCCAAAGGATGAGATGGCCTATCCTTGAAGGTGCTGATGGCACCTCCTGGAGGTGATTTTTTGACACTCTTGTCCCAGGCAAGCATTCCCCTTGCACTTTGTATTTCTCTCCCACACTTAGGTAGCCTTCTTGTCACAGTCTTCTCTGTCCAGGGTTGGACTGTCTTACTCTTCTTTGATGTCCAGTTATCTGGAACATTCATTCACTGAGTACTTCTTCCCACCCTGCTGATCCCCAGCCTGACTTGCTGGGTGGTCAGCGTTGGGTTTGAGTTGTCATCTGAGATTGTAAGCAGAAATAATGTAGCTGCTGAATGCCTGGGGGTGGAGATCTGGTGAACTTTTAGTGAGCATTAGGCAATGGAAGGTTCTGAAAGGCCAGCAGCGATCTTGGGAAAGTTAATTTAAAGCCCTTTGTCCCAAGCCTCTAGGCTGCAGAGTTCTTCCAGGTCCCCTCCTCCATTTTATGACGTTTCAGCTCGCCAGGAATTAATTTGTCGTTAAAACACATTTCAGTTCTAGGCATGAGTCCAAGGTAGCCTGGCTCTCCTCTCGCCCCACCCGTGAGAACTTTGAAAGTGCTTTGGCAGCACTGGCTGGCCTGGCATGAGGAGCTCATAGCTTGAGGCTCATGCCCCACCTGTCCATAATGCTCTTATTTTCCCATCTCATGAGCATGGACTTGGGCTTGTTACATGTCCGATACCATTACGGTCAGTACTGTGTGGAAGATGAAGCAGCCCTGCCCGCCGTCTGACTCCCGTGGCTGCTTCAAGGGCAGTGTGGTTATTTGCTGGGCAGTAGCATGGGACTTGTGCATTTCTACTATCACTACAGAGGGTTTAAAAAAAGACAAGGGCAGGTTAAGTGGAAGGGAACCATCTCACACCACCACCTTTACTGCTTCCTGGTACTTGGGTTTTCAGGAAATTCCTATCAGCAGACATCAAAAATAGAGAATGGGCCGGGCGCGGTGGCTCAAGCCTGTAATCCCAGCACTTTGGGAAGCCGAGACGGGCGGATCACGAGGTCAGGAGATCGAGACCATCCTGGCTAACATGGTGAAACCCCGTCTCTACTAAAAATACAAAAAAAAAAAAAAAAAACTAGCCGGGCGTGCTGGCGGGCGCCTGTAGTCCCAGCTACTCGGGAGGCTGAGGCAGGAGAATGGCGGGAACCCGGGAGGCGGAGCTTGCAGTGAGCTGAGATCTGGCCACTGCACTCCAGCCCGGCCAACAGAGCGAGACTCCGTCTCAAAAAAAAAAAAAAAAAAAAAAAGAGAATGAAGGGACGCAATTGGCACGTGCCAGTGGTCCCAGCTACTTGGGAGGCTGAGGTAGGAGCATCGCTTGAGCCCAGGAGGTGAAGGCTGCAGTGAGTATGATCACGCCACTGCACACCAGCCTGGATAACAGCGTGACCCTGTGTGTAAAAATAATAATAATTTTTTAAAAAGATTAAAACCAAAAAATATTGTAAACAGAGCTCAAGGTGACTTACAGATTAAAAAAAGTAAAATATGACAGAAACTGAGAGGTAGTCATGATCAGATATGGCCTCCTTCAGGTGCTGACATCTGAACTGAGACCTGAATGATGAAAAGGGCCAGCACTGCAAAAATTCAGGGAAGGAACATTTGGAACAGAGAGAACAGTCAAGTACAAAGGCTCCTGGATGTTCAGGGACAGTAAGCAATGAGAGAATGAGAAGATCAGAAAACTAGGGAGGGGCCAGATCATATAGGGCCTTAGAAAGCCATGGTAATGGTGTGCTAAGAAGTTTGGATTTTATTCCAATAGCAATGGGAAGTCACTGGAGGGTTTCTGGTGGGTACAGCAATCTGCTTTGCACTTTAAAAGGCTTGCTCTGGCTGGAGGTGGAGAGGATGAATTATAGAGGGCAGGTATATTCACAGATGTAACCTCAGAGAGGAGGATGGAGCAAGTCCAGACCAGACCAGGGAGGAGCAGGTGAAGCCAATGGATTTGGGATATGTTTTGGAGGCAGTGTAAACAAGGCTTGCTGAGGACCTGGATGTGGTGGTGAAAATCACCCCATCTTGAACAACTGAGGGAAAACTGAAAGAGAGGCACCCTTGTTTGGTGGGATGAGTGGGGCAGAGCCCCACCCCACCAGGGTGGCCTCCTATTGTGGAACTGTTATGGAAAGGAGCCCCATCCATTGCTTCCTCCTTGAATGGCAAATGCCTTTATGACCCCTATAACTTGCCCCATTATGTTTAGATCCTTGGTGGTCAGAAGGGTTCTATTTCGGTCAGTGTCCCCTGCCCTTCCTTGTCCTCCAGGAATTTTGAGAGGCACTGATGTGGATGTCATGGGGTCAGCACAGGCATCAACATCCCCAGAGGGATGGAACCAAGCAGCCTGTTGCCCAGGCATTCACTAACAGGCAGCCCATCCTTAGCCTCATAGCTGGCAGAGGTGAAGAAAGGCTATTTTGGGTCCCAAACCTTTTTTTTTTTTTTTTTTTTTTTTTTTTGAGACAGAGTCTCGCTCTGTCACCCAGGTTGGAGTGCAATGGTGCGGTCTCAGCTCACTACAACCTCCACCTCCCGAGTTCAAGAGCGTCTCCTGCCTCAGCCTCCTGACTAGCTGGGACTCCAGGTGCATGCCACCAAGCCTGGCTAATTTCTGTGTTTTTAGTAGAGATGTGGTTTTGCCATGTTGCCCGGGCTGGTCTCGAACTCCTGGGCTCATGCAGTCCCACCCACCTCAGCCTCCCAAAGTGCTGGGATTACAGGCGTGAGCCACTGCACCCAGTCTCTGTTTACAAATTTATCACTAGCTTCATCCCCTAAGGTTATAAGCTCCAAGAGGGTGGGAAGTCTGTATTGTTCACCTCTGTATCCTGAGCATGTAGAACATAGCCTGGCACACAGTAGGTGCTCAAGTACTTGAATCTGTTAATGTAGAAAGCATGCTTCGTTTAGCTGAAGTGCCTTGCACAGAATAAGCTCTCAATAAATGAACTGTGGACACATGGAAGGGTGAGCTAGTGCTCTGCTCAGGGGTTGAGTGCTCCTCTTGTGCCCTTGTGGTTAGTCTGGTTACCTGAACTAACTGGAGTGCGATACAGACAGTCATGGAGTGAGACAGCAGAACTTTGCTGTCTTGTTTGTGAGCCCACACCAGGGGTTCTAGGCTGGCTGGTTGACATGGTGGCCCCAGCCTATCTCTTCAGCAGCTCAGCTTATAAAAATATAAAAAATAACCACCACCTACTAGGGAAAACTGCTGGAACCTTCAGATTGCCAAATTGTTCTTGGTGTCTTTTCCAGAAATATTTGCCAAACTAGCCTTCAGGGGATTGATAAAATCCCCTGAAGTCAAGAGACCATGTTGAAGTCAAGAGACCAAAAGATTTTGATGGGGAGGATTAAGGGCTGGATATAGAGGGAATACTTAACCTGTATAGGGGCAGATATGGTTGTCCATGGACATTCTGATGTCAAAAAGTACAATGGCGGCTGGGCACAGTGGCTCACGCCTGTAATCCCAGCACTTTGGGAGGCTGAGGTGGGTGGATCACCTGAGGTCAAGAGTTCGAGACCAGCCTGAACAACATGGAGAAACCCCATCTCTACTAAAAATACAAAATTAGCTGGGTGTGGTGGCACATGCCTGTAATCCTAGCTACTCGGGAGGCTGAGGCAGGAGAATCACTTGAACCCAGGGAGGCGGAAGTTGTGGTGAGCCAAGATCATGCCATTGCTCTCCAGCCTGGGCAACAAGAGTGAGACTCCGTCTAAAAAATAAATAAATAAATAAGCACAATGGGAGAAAGGGGAGAGGGCAGTGGGGCCTGGAAACCTTATGACAAAGAGAATGAACACAAGAGGGCCTGTGGTCCTGTAGACTCTGTGCTGGGCACATCCCTCATGTGAGCATGGGCCATCCAGCTGCAGGCCATGGTGTGACACGCTCTGCAGATTACAGCCTAGGGCTTCATGTTCCATGTGCTGGAGGTAAGGCTGGGCCTCTTGGAGCTTTCCAATAGCACCAACAAGCTGTCAGCCCTGGAGGAGGCCTAAACTTCCAAGCAGGGAAAGGTCAAGGTCACAGAGGGAGGAATCACTGGTCTCTGAATGTTCATGTGTTTGCTTTTCTTCACAGCTTGGGAAACAGAAGAAAAAATATATGCCGTACAACCACCAGCACAAATACTTCTTCCTGAGTGAGTGTCCCCATCCAACACAGGGGAGCTGCCTCAGGAGGGAATGCTGAGGGAATGAGGAGGATGTGGCTCTCCAAGGGATTATGGTATTTTAAGGAAAGGGGCTACAGGAAGTACCCCACCCTCACCCCCAGTTACTCCCTGCATGACAGCAGTTTGCCATTTCAACTGAGGGAAGTGAAGTTAGGCTGATGATTGGCTGAAGGTTATTTGGTTGGGGGCAAACTAGTTCCTCCCATCCAACCCGTTTCCACTAGGAAGCTGGGTGTTTGGAGTATAGAGAGGCCTCTTGCTTTACCCTCAACCTTATCTTAAACTTTTGTCAAGATGGGCCAAGGTAACCTGGTAGAGCCCAGTCCAACCCCCAGAGGAACAAAGGGACAGATAGTTCCGGAAGGATGGGTCCTGAGGAGACAGGAATTGCTGTTAGAACTGAGAAGATCTTTCTGATGACTCCGTATATTCCCAGCTTTAAAAGTCTGTCCCAGCTACTAGGGAAACTGAGGTGGGAGCATCCTTTGAGCCCAGGAGTTTGAGGCTGCAGTAAGCTCTGATTGTGCCACTGCGCTCCAGCCTGGGCAATGGAATGAGATCCTGTTTCTTAAAACAACAACAACTCTGCTCCGTAAGGCTTAAAATGAGCTTCAAACGCCTTTAAATTTTCAAATTTTCTAAAGAAGGAAGGGAAGGAGTCCACTGATCTTATTTTAGTTTGAAGGAATTCATCCTAACTGCCTATCACCAACTATCACTAATAGAGAAAGGTGGATGGGGCAGAAGGGTAGACCAGAGACCTCTGGAAGAAATGATTTTAGAATACATGGCACATCAAGATGGAGGAGCCGTGGGTGGTCATTGTCATGCTAGGAGTTATAGGTAGCATCAGGTGCCACAGAGAAGGGCTACAGAAAAGGAAATGAGGCAGCATGTAGAATGCAACACTTCTTCAACTCCCAGTTTTCTTTCAAGAGAGACCCCTCTGTTCCTTCCCACGACTGACCTCCAGGGCTTCAGATTGGGGTGGCACAAGCCCATCTCCCTAGTCTAAGGAAGTGAGCTTCACAGCCTGTGAAAGATCCACAGCGTCCCTCCCAACACACACACACTTTCCTGCTCCTGCCCCTTCACCTGCGTGGTGGAGCTGCCAGGAACAAAGGGCAGATGACTGTAGGGACAGGGCTGTGGCCAAGGTAAGTAAGAGAGTATTGGCACCCTTTTCAAGGTGTGGGATCCATGGAGTGTGTATGTAGAAAAGTGAAGAAAAATGAAAAATAATAAAGGTGTGGGAGCAGAGCAAGTCCGATGCGTGGGGCCTCAGTTCCCAGGCTGCCTGTCACTGAAGAGTGCCACTCACACCCCTCACCTTCCCTGGCATCCTCTTGGGAGTTTTTGCCCTCCCCATACTTGGATTTATGCCCACCTTCGGTGCCTGCTGGTTCCAGTAGATTGCAGAGCACTCAAGCAGCTGGAGGGGAGACAGAAGGGATGATTGGAAGAGGCAGTCCCCTGCTAGAGGCCATCTCTCCAGCATCAACTGGCCCTTTCATGACCGTCTTGTGCTCATGCCTCCTCTTTCTCTTGGTTTCCTCCCCAGTTGGGCCCCCAGCCTTGATGCCTCTCTACTTCCAGTGGTATGTTTTCTATTTTGTTATCCAGCGAAAGAAGTGGGTGGTGAGTATCCATGACCCAAGAAGCCCACGTCCTTGTCTCCAGCACCCAGAGTAGGGGATAGGGATTCCCCAGGGGAAACTGAGGCTGACTCCAGGCCTAATTTAGAGCAAACTAATAGAACCAGACACAGATCCTCACCTTCTCTAAGTGGGACAAAATGATTTGAGCTTAGCAGGCAGCCTGATTCCCAATGTGCAATTTCATGCAGCCAGTGTCTCCAGAGGTTCTTGTACTGGGCATAATGCCAGGGGGCTGAGTTGGGAATGGGCAAGATGAATGATAATACCTACTTTCAAGGAAACTTCTGATGAAGCAGAATGTGGTTGTTAAATCAGAAAAGAGGTATAGGCAATAGGTTTTGGGGACTCCAAAAGGGGCCTGACTGCACCTGACTTTGTAAAGTCACTTTTCTAGCTGGCCTTGAGGCTGGGCGGGGTTTCTGACAGGCAGAGGTGGGGCAGTGGGGATGAACTCCAAGCAGAAAAGCTGGAAATGGGGGGTAAGTTTGACCACCAGACATACTGTGGAGGACTAGTGTCAGGGGAAGAGTATGGTGCTTGGTTCAGTGTACAGAAAAGCAATGAGAGATTTGATCAGGGCACTGGCACGGACTGAGCCATGGTCCTGGAAGATTCATTTGGCGGCACGCTGAAAGATTTAGATTGGCTGGGAAGAGCTAGAGGCAAGGAGATCTTGTAGGCCTTGGTACTTTTGAAGGGGACAGGCAAGAAGAGCTGGGGGGTGCCAATGGGAATGGAAGAAAGGAGCAGTGGCACTAGATATTGCAGGATTGGACCCCTGAGAAGCTGAAGATGACTGAGTCTGGATACCCAGGAGAATGGCTGCACCATACAAAGAAAGAGCTGGTGACAGGAAGAGGAAGAGCTGTTCGTGACTATTAGGCTCACTGCTTTCCTCACTATAGGACTTGGCCTGGATGATCACCTTCTACATCCGCTTCTTCCTCACTTATGTGCCACTATTGGGACTGAAAGCCTTCCTGGGCCTTTTCTTCATAGTCAGGTAGTATTTGGTGGGGGCGGGTAGGGACTGGTGAAGGAAATGTTGGGGAGTGACCAGTCTGGTCTAGGTGCCGTGCTGGGGCTTTGGGTAACAGTGGGTGTTTCAGGAGTTGCCTTGGGAAAGTAGATAGGCTGGAGCAGTTATCTGAGGGGGAAATCAGAATTCTGGGCTCTGTGTATACTGTTTTTGTCCGTATAACATCCAATAGGTTCCTGGAAAGCAACTGGTTTGTGTGGGTTTCACAGATGAACCATATCCCCATGCACATTGATCATGACCGGAACATGGACTGGGTTTCCACCCAGGTAAGGGACAGTCACTCAGAAGACTGGAGCATAACGTAACTATTGAAAAGGGTGGGTAGGTGAAAACAGCAAAAACAAAAAGTCCCCAAACAGCATTTTCTCATTAGCCTGAGGCTCTTGTCTGCTACCATGTGAAGGGAGTGACCAAGACAGTCTCACGTCCCTGCCTCAGCCAGCTTTACCTGGAGAATGCTGGGCTGGCCTTTCCATCTGATACTCAACATGCTCTCCCCTGACCTTTTCCTCCAGCTCCAGGCCACATGCAATGTCCACAAGTCTGCCTTCAATGACTGGTTCAGTGGACACCTCAACTTCCAGATTGAGCACCAGTGAGTAGGGAGCCTGGGGAAGCAGGGTCCTGGGGAGGGTATAAGTGTAGGGTACAGGTGGGAGCCGAGAAGCAGGAACTGACTCTCTGCTGTTCGTTCTCCCTGAAGCCTTTTTCCCACAATGCCTCGACACAATTACCACAAAGTGGCTCCCCTGGTGCAGTCCTTGTGTGCCAAGCATGGCATAGAGTACCAGTCCAAGCCCCTGCTATCAGCCTTCGCCGACATCGTCCGGTGAGTATCTGAGCCCAAGAAGATGGCTGGTAGGGAGGGAAGAGGGCAGGGCAATGGAAATGATGACAGGTAGGGTGGGGAGTGAACAGAAGGTGTTCCCAGTCGTGTGGGATGGAGTTCACCATGGCAAAGGCAGGATTCTTTATTGGTCCTGTGGCCAGGTCAGGCCTTTGCCCTCACTGGGCTTCCCCTCAGTACCATGGCCCAAGCTAGCTTTCTCTAAAGTAGAGGGGAGGAAAGCCTCCAGCTGGAAGAAGGCCTTAACCTCACTGCTGCATCTCTGGTGGGTTCAGCTCCGCTTGTCTCCCTCACTGTCTGCCCCCATTTTGTTCCTGCAGCTCACTAAAGGAGTCAGGGCAGCTCTGGCTAGATGCCTATCTTCACCAATAACAACAGCCACCCTGTCCAGTCTGGAAGAAGAGGAGGAAGACTCTGGAGCCAAAGCAGAGGGGAGCTTGAGGGACAATGCCACTATAGTTTAATACTCAGAGGGGGGTGGGTTTGGGGACATAAAGGCTCTGACTCAAACTCCTCCCTTTTATCTTCTAGCCACAGTTCTAAGACCCAAAGTTTGGTGGACACAGAAGTCCCCAGAAGGAGGGAAGGAGCTGTTGGGGCAGGGGTGTAAATTATTTCCTTTTTCTAGTTTGGCACACGCAGGTGGTTGGTGAGCAGAGAGAACCAGGAGGGTAACAGAAGAGGAGGGACCTACTGAACCCAGAGTCAGGAAGAGATTTAACACTAATGTTAAATGCTGGGCGTGGCGGCTCACACCTGTAATCCCAGCACTTTGGGAGGCCGAGGCAGGCAGATCACGAGGTCAGGAGTTCGAGACCAGCCTGACCAACATAGTGAAACCCTATCCCTACTAAAAAGAGAAAAATTAGCCGGGTGTGGTGGTGCACGCCTGTAATCCCAGCTACCCAGGAGGCTGAGGCAGGATAATCTCTTGAACCGAGGTGGAGGTTGCAGTGAGCTGAGATCACGCCATTGTACCCCAGCCTGGGCGACAGAGCAAGACTCCATCTCAAAAAAAAAAACCACAAAAATCCACTCATATAAAGGGTGAGCTCAGCTCACTGGTCCACTTCTCAGTGCCTTCTCCATCCTCATTTGCAAACCTCAGAGGGATAAAGCAGTTGAACCTGATGAGCAAGAATTATAACAGCAAGGAAACATTAATGTTTAGAATTCTGAGGTCCAGCACAACTCAGTCTCTAGGAGCTCAGCTCACTGCCCAGGGATAGGTATGACCTATGTCTGCCTTAGGCTGCTGGGAGAAGCCATTCTCCAGTTTCAGAAGCAGGCAGGGCAAAGGTCAAGACTGTGGTAACTGGAGTCTTTTGGCTCTGAAGGATCCTGGAACCACTGATTTTGGTTTATTCCCTCCAGGGTCTAAAGAGAACAAGAGGTGCTAGCTCTTACCAAAACAGATGGTAGAGAGTTGCTGGCTATTTAAAAGCCCTTTCATCTTTTAATTCACTTATTTTCACTTCTTAACCACCCCACAGGAACAGAACATTCCTAGGACTGGGAGTCTTACTTTTAGCTCCATAAGCAAGTGAGCAGATGGGACAGGTTAGTCTTTTCTCCCTAGAAACAAAGGGGATGTCTGGTGGTTTCCCTTTGCTTCCCAACCTAAAATTTCAAGTTTAATAAAATAGCAGTTAGCATAAGTGACCAAATTGGGAGATAATTATCAGTCATGAGAAAAGATACACATTTCAGTCATAAAGAATGTAAGGGCTATAAGCACAAACTTTCTATAACCTAAATGATGTTATAGCATTAGTATTTTTTAGCAGGAGCAGAAAGATTAAATATGATCACTTCATACTTCTTTTTTTTTTTTTTTTTTTTTGAGACGGAGTCTCGCTCTGTCGCCCGGGCTGGAGTGCAGTGGCCGGATCTCAGCTCACTGCAAGCTCCGCCTCCCGGGGTTACCGCCATTCTCCTGCCTCAGCCTCCCGAGTAGCTGGGACTACAGGCGCCCGCCACCTCGCCCGGCTAGTTTTTTGTATTTTTTAGTAGAGACGGGGTTTCACAGTGTTAGCCAGGATGGTCTCGATCTCCTGACCTCGTGATCCGCCCGCCTCGGCCTCCCAAAGTGCTGGGATTACAGGCTTGAGCCACCGCGCCCGGCCGATCACTTCATACTTCTAAATCAGAAATAGGAAGATTAAAACCACAGAACAGTTTGTGACTGCCGTTGCTATAGCTAGGTATCTTACTCTGTCCACTCTTGTTCAAGTGTCTAACTCTTCTGGAGACCAAGTAGGCTTTAGAAGAGATTATCCTAAATTCCTATCAGTGTAATATTAAACTATAACTTTTTAATCATCTGGTTTTTAAAAGATAAACACAGTTTAGCCCATCTCTCCAGAGAGCAAACATAGGAATATGCCTCAGGAGCCTTTACTCCTAGGGTTTATCATCAGCCCTCATACCCGTTTCCCCCTCCAACCCACAGTCTTTGCTTCCAGGTGGGGGGATTACTTCTTTGCCTCTTCAACAGCATCTACTCTAGGCATACTGATCACTTTGGACACTGGGAGAAGAGAACCTCAAACTAGGAAGACAGAGCCTACATTTAGTTTTGGGAGGGGATGGCAGACAGCAAGGAGATGAGCGTCCTAAGGCATGCTGGGATAGGGTCAGAGGCACCACCCATGGAGAGGTTTGGCAACACAAAGACATGGAAGGTTAGAGGTTTGTCAACACAAAGACACGGGAAGAATGGGCTGCAGAAGATTTAGATGTTTTCCATTTGGGCACATTTAACTTAGCTGGATAACTTGGTTTAAAACAGCCTGGGTAGGAAAATTAGAAGCAAGCTGGGTGCAGTAGCTCATGCCTGTAATCCCAACACTTTTGGGAGGTCCAGGCAGGAGGATCGCTTGGGCCCAGGAGGTCAAGCCTGCAGTGAGCTGAGATCTCCACTGCACTACAGACTAGGGTGATAGAACAAGACCCTGTCTCAAAAAAAAAGAAAAGAAAAAGAATAAAAAATAGAAGCAGAATTGAGGCGCTGTACCTCATTGGCTTCCTGACTCCAAAATAGGTGCTGATCCTTCCTATTTGCCCCCTAAGGTTTGTTTGTGGTGTCACCAGCCTGTTTAGCCAAATGGCTTTGGGCCTAGGCTGCCCAATCTGAGCAAACACCAGTGAGGCTCTATTGAGCCAAGACCAGGTCCTCAAAGCACCTGAACCACTGTGGCCTTAGCCTACAGCACAGTGGTCTCTCACATGGCCACAAAGGGACACAGTGACAAAAGGCTCAGAATGTTAGTGGTAAAATGAGTGATCTCAAATCTACTGACAGATGTAAAATAGGCTTAGAGAGGAAAAGCTGCCTCTGGTCAAATAGATCATGGCAGAACGAATTCCAACTCACTTTTTTACAACTCCAACTTCTATGTTTATCTTTGTTCATTTTTTTTACAACCTGGCCAGAGGCATTTTTTTAATCAGGCCCAATATCAGTATCCTTTTTGTGTGTGCCAATTTTATTATCACATGCCTGTGAAGTTGAAAAATAAAGTTAATTTTGACCAAAAGACTTCATTTGTAACCCATGATGTTCCTCTGTGTGCGCAGGATTCCTGAGTGCCTCTGCTACGAGTTACTGTTCACCTCTCTGTGCTCTTTAATCACTAGACTCCCCTTTGTATAAGCTCCTTGGGCAAAGGAAGGCACATCAGGACCCTCCAGAAAACACCAAGGCAAGGGTGGAGTATGGCAAGGAAGAGGAAGGCAAAGTCCTTCTGATGACTCCCGTGTTCAAATGTGAGATTGTCAGTAATCTCACCAAGTTTCACATGTATCACTTCCTCCTATTCATGAGGCAATGCCCTTGCCCTTTTGTCCTTCAGCTTTCCATTCTGAATTATTTTCTCTTTATTTTTACTTACTTGTTTTGAGACAAGGTCTGGCTCTATGACCCAGGCTGGAGTGCAGTGGTGCTGCCATCTCAGTTCACTGCAATCTCTGCCTCCCAGTCTCAAGTCATCTTCTTACCTCAGGCTAATTGTTTTTTTGTTTTGTTTTGTTTTGTTTTGTTTTTGAGACCAGAGTTTCACTCTTGTTGCCCAGGCTGGAGTGCAGTGGCGTGATCTCAGCTGACTGCAACCTCCGCCTCCTGGGTCCAAGCAATTCTGCTTCAGCCTCCCGGGTAGTTGGAATTACAAGCATGCGCCACCACGCCCAGCTAATTTTTTATTTTTGGTAGAGACAGGGTTTCACCATGGTGGCCAGGCTGGTCTTGAACTCCTGACCTCAGGTGATCCACCTGCCTCGGCCTCCCAAAGTGCTGGGATTACAGGCGTGAGCCACTGCGCCTGGCCTCTCTTTACTTTTAAACTCATTTCTAGTTTCCAAATAGTCTCCCTAAGACCTATCTGCCTAAATTATTTCTCTGCAAGTGTGATCCCTCAGAGCTGGACTGCAGAGCAATGCCTCTTAACCATCCAACTAAGACAGCTCTCCTGAGCAAAAACATTTGTAGGCATCATTAATCTTCCCTGCAGTGTGCACACAGAAAGTTAGATTAAGAAAATTCTATAGGAGACAGACTTACCTTCAAAAGACAAAAGAAAACCACTACAATCTTGACCACCACAGGGTATAAGCCCTTAATTATCAAGAGTTACTGCACTGAGGCAATAACTCCTAAGAAATCTTAACATTTTGCCAGGCAAGGTGGCTCATCCTGTAATCCCAGCACTGGGAGAGGATGGCACACGCAATCCTAGCCTTTAGGAGGCCGAGGCAGGATTGCTTGAGCCCAGGAGTTCAAGACCAGCCTGGGCAACAGTGAGATCCCATCTCTACAAAAAATTGAAAAATTATCCAGGCATTGTGGCCTGAGACTGTAATCACAGCTGCTTGGGAGGCTGAGGTGGGAGAATCGCTTGAGCCCAGGAGGTTAAGGCCAAGAACACACTACTGAACTCCAGCCTGGGTGACAGAGTGAGAGACTCTGTCTCAAAAAAAAAAAAAAGGGCCAGGCATGGTGGCTCACGCCTGTAATCCCAGCATTTTGGAAGGCCAAGGCGAGTGGATCATGAGGTCAGGAGCTCAAGACCGTCCTGGCTAACACAGTGAAACCCTGTCTCTACTAATACAAAAAAATTAGCCAGGTGTGGTGGCAGGCGCCTGTAGTCCCAGCCACTTGGTAGGCTGAAGCAGGAGAATCGCTTTAACCCAGGAGGCGGAGCTTGCAGTGAGCGGAGATCGCCCCACTGCACTCCAGCCTGGGCGACAGAGTGAGACTCCATCTCAAAAAAAAAAAAAAAAAAAAAAGAAATCTTACCATCTTTACATCTTTAGTTCCTATCACTACTACTGCAGATTTAGAAGCAGTCTACCTGAATCAGAAAATAGAGCTCAAATAAGTTGTGTGGCTTGGTATAATCTGGGAAAATCAGTTTCAAAAGTTACCTGCCCTTGGGATAGAACTTTTTGTCAACACCAGAGTTTTCAAAAAGTACCCCAGTTATGAGGCCATTGCTGGGTAAACTTTATCCCATTCCAGCTTCAACCAGAGGCACTTGTATATACTGAAATTTCACATAAGATTACACTTGAAGAATAGGTTTCTCCATTAAAAAACTTGAAAACTACTGGTCTTCAGGCTCCCTACCTGTTTAATCTGTCAAGACATTGCCAGCTTAAATTTCGGACAGTTACATAAGTGTCCATGTTAACTTCAAATGGCCCTGACAGGAATGCTAAAACATCGGACATTCAAATGGGCCAGTTCCCCACCAAGCTTTCTCAGGATTATAAAACTTTCAAAGTTCAAAAACATGCGATCTCTATGGGAAATAATACCTTGGATTTCAGTTTACAAAAGGAACAAGAAAATGGTTTCTGAATGGCAGTTTTCAGTTTACAAGTAGTGGCAAAGTAAATGCTTGGATGTTATGAGGTAGATGATCTAACTTGTGAGACTTTCTTAAAGGCACTCCTTTGATCTCACATAAGAGATCTAGAAATCTATTCAAGGTATTAAAACTCCTCTCCCAGCAAGATAAAATAAAGCATCCTCCTCCTAATGGCTGAAGTTTCATCTGCTATGACCATTTTATGGAGCATGGTGCCATCTTGTGGACACTCTCAAACCACCCATTGTTAATCGGGTGCAATTACACAGCATGTTGAGTGAAAAGGAAAACTATTTGGAGTCATGGTCACTTAGGACATTTTCAAATGTTCTCAAAGAACATGACATTTTGGTCACTTTTATAATTTTATTGATCTTTTTTCTTCATAACTTTAAAACAAAAACAGCGCATGAAAACCAGTGTCTTATCCCAGTCTCAACTCAGCTGATTGCCAGATGAACATCACTATCTTACTCCTCTGAATAACCAGACACAAATTACATAGCAAGTTCGAGTTTCTGCCCACCCAAGACATAGCCAATAATCAGTCATAAACACAGAGACAGTCAACTCCAGGGGCTCCAGCTCTCTGCCTATCTTCTCTCAGCAGTTCCTCCCATCTGCTAAGAAGCACCTTCCTGATGGCTCTCTCTCAAGGTGAGTCAAGGCTGAACAAGACAGAAAAGCACAGTCTAGGTCCACCATCACCTCCCACTGGCCACCAGTTGGCCAGCCAGGAAATCATTTCTGTACATCTTTTGTCTCCCCCTTTTATCTCCTTCTCTCTTCTCCAAAACTTGTTGCTAACTATCACTTTCATGTAACAATGGACTTAGTGTCCATTAAACTGCCTGAGAAGTGGTTTGAGCCTGATACATTTTCCTGAGCTAAAAAAGGAAAAGTACCTCTGTGGCCTTCTTGCCATTAAGATCAAGTAAAAAAGGGACTAGCACTACTGAAAAGGGTCACACTAGAAAAGCCTTAGAATCCTCTCTCCACCCCTGTGAAGGTTTCTCTAGTTGTAGCTCTTA
Source organism: Rhinopithecus roxellana (assembly GCF_007565055.1). NCBI lineage: Eukaryota > Metazoa > Chordata > Mammalia > Primates > Cercopithecidae > Rhinopithecus > Rhinopithecus roxellana. The sequence goes on along the minus strand of NC_044563.1, from coordinate 9,316,566 downwards.
AGGGTATTCTGGGGTCAAGGAGGTATAATGGGGAAACACATTTATTTTCCCCTTTTAAACTTCCCTGCTGCCCCAGTCTTTGCCTTCTTCTTAGTGGATCCCTTGGGTTCTGGCTCCTTGCGCTTAGCTGAAGAGAGTGAGCCGGTCACCTTGAAGAAATCATCCAGGCGGCCCTGGGTGCTGCCTTGGCGGCTCTTACTCAGCCTCTTGACCCCACTGCGGATTCGCTCCTCAGAGAACTGCTTTTCACCACACATGAACTTGACCAGCTCTTCTTCATTTGGCTCGCTCCACTTCAGCTCCACAGACTCTGGGTCCAGCACCTCAGGTTTCAAGAAGAGCTGGTGAGCCTCCTTGTGGAGCCAATTTTCTGGCACAGGGTACTTGTTGGGGTCAAGTCGCCGCACAATCTCCTCGATGCTCTTGTGCTTCTGGATGAGGTCCACAGCCCGCTTGGGCCCAATACCCCGGATACTCTCACAGTAGTCACTGCCTAGCAGAATGCAGAGATCCACAAACTGTTCCTGGTTCAGGCCCAGCTCCTGAAGAATCCGGCTCAGGTGGAATTCCTGGATTGGCAGCTTTTTGGCTTCACTGGCAGTCAGGTGTCGCATTAGCACAGGGCTGCCAAAGGTGAGGCAGTCCATGTCCTCGGTAGCCGCAGCATAGACTTTGCCAGCCTTCACCAGGGCAGCACAGCTGGCCTCTGCCTCGCTGGGTGCATCAAGATAAGGGATGCCCATGAGGCTCAGCAGATGTTTGCACTCATCGTTGTGCTGCTTAGTGACCTTCACCAGTCGCTTAGTGAATTTTTCCACCTCCTGCTCGGCCCCAGCAGCCTGAGCCTGCTGCAGCTGCTTCTCTGCCTCAGCCCGCCGCTCACTGCGTTTGGCCAGCTCGCCTGACTTGAGCTGTGGTGGCTTGCCATCAAAGACATACACAGGCTTGATGCCATTCTCCATCATGCGAATGGTGCGGTAGAACATGCCCATCAGGTGGCTGGTGGTCTCACCCTCCTCGTTCTGCAGCACATCCCCACCCTGGCGAACAGCAATCAGGAACTGATAAATGCTCATAGAGGCATCAATGGCCACCTTACGGCCAAAGTAGCTCTTGATGTCATTCTCCCGGATGGCACTGGGGGCCACATCAGCAATTAGTTTGGCCAGGCCTTGAATTCCCATGGCAACACAGAAGAGGAATGACTAAAAAAGAAAGGCAAGTCAGAGACGGAGGAAAGAAGAAGGGTTATAATTGGTGTTATCTCACCAACTTCATGCCTTCAACTAAATTCCACACAACAAAACGGACACCAAGTCAGCACTGCTAAAGACGAACAAGACAAAGTCCCCATTCTCAAAAAACTCAGTCTAGCAGGATAATTTACTCAATAGTAAGGCTTAATGAGTACCAGAAATAGAACCAGGTGCTTAGAGAAATAAGATATTGTTGATATTCTAAGGTAGCAGCATTATTTATTATACAAAAAAACCCTACAACATGGGTCTCTATCAATGACCACAGAAGGCCAGGGTGCCCGGCCCAGCTTGAGGAGTCCAGGGACCATAATGGCAGACCTGAAAGACAGGCAAATACCAGCTAAACAAATAGATCTGACTTGTTTTGAGTCTCTGCAGAACCCTGACCGATAAGGCAGTCTTGAAAAAGGACTGCAAACATATCTGAATGGAGGTGATGTGGCTTTCTCACAAGCTTCTCTAAACTCTCTTCATCATCGCCTCAGCACATAAGAGTTTCTACTTTTATTATGATGTTGCTAGAGTTTCAAGTCTTTCCCTTTGCGTTTTCTCTCCACCACTCAGTCTGAAATGTTAACTCCATGGCTCCTCCCCAGGTCCTGATTTAGGGGTCTGGCATGCTGTAGTCACTGGGCTCAAGAGTATTGCACTTCAGAGTTCAGTGTTTCCCAGATAGCAGTGTTTCCCAAATCACCCTCATGATTTTTGCCACTTCCAGCTAAAACCTGTACTTTCATTCACTTAGTATTTTTTTTAAAAACTAAACTGGAAAACTCATAAGCAATAATATTTGGGTTCTATTAGTTATATTTTAATATGTGTTAAATGTATAGCTATTAAAAAGGATTTTTAGGAGGTGCAATTTAAAATCATCTTGCCATCCTGGCCAACACGGTGAAACCCCATCTCTACTAAAAATACACATACACACACACACACACACACACACACACACACACACACACACACAAAATTAGCTGGGTGTTGTGGTGCACACCTGTAATCCCAGCTACTCGGGAGGCGGAGGCAGGAGAATCGCTTGAACCCAGGAGGCAGAGACTGCAGTGAACCGAGATCATGCCACTGCACTCCAGCCTAGCGACATAGTGAGACTCCGTCTCAAAAAATAAAAACTCATCCTGTACCCACTGGCGGTATGTGTCCAATACTCCAAGAAATATTCTACCAGGGCCAGGCACAGAGGCACTGGCCAGTAATCCCAGCACTTCGGGAGGCCGTGGTGGGAGAATCACATAAGCCCAGGAGTTCCAAGCTGCAGTGAGCTATGATTGTGCCACCACACTCCACCCTGGGGAACAGAGCAAGACCCTGTCAAGAAAAGAAGAAAAGACAAAACAAAAGAGAAAGAAGAAACGGAAGACTCCACCAGGACTTTTCATTGTTCCCATTCTTCCTTCACAGGGTTCTTTCTAGAGCATCAATGACTGTTCAATTCTTCCTTCTAATTCAGTCCAAACACTTCAGCATGGCATCACGATCTTTCATGTTCTGGTTCCCAACCTAACCTTACATTCTGGGATCTCAACAGAAAGCTGGAATAAGGCCCGCCTTTTCCCACTTTTCCTTAGCTATGCCCTCCTCTCGCCATCCTTTCACGCGTCCTTCCAGGTCCATCCCTGGATTAATCAATTAATAATTAATTGATAATGAATTATTCATTTGATTAATATGAATAATTCCCCTGTGAATTGCAACGGCGAAGGCTCTGGCCTTGAATCCAGGCGCGGCATTTCCCATCCGTGTGACATTACCAAACCACTGGGGTTTATGAAGAACGATTACCATGATTGTCTCTCAAGGTTGCTACCAGGGTTAACTGAGACAACAGACGGAAACCCCTAACGTCCCCTCTCCAGGCCTGTTCAACCCGTCGGCTCTTGCCTCAAGCCGGCGGCGCTGCTGGAGTGTGGACTGAGGACCAGGCCGTGTAGCCCTTGATCCCCTCGCGGCGTCCCACAGACAGGCAGGCAGGCAGGAAAGCGGCTAAACAACTCAAGTGTCAGAACTCTTTCTCGTCCAAGGTCTTAGGAAAAATACAACACGACCCCATAAGGTAGAACTTATTACCGCCTTTCTACAACGGAGGAAAGAGAGGCTCGGAGCTTACGCGACTGGCCCACGGCTCACAGGGGGAAAAGTGGCGGGACCTCTTGACTGCATATCACGCGCACTCCAGACCCCGGCTCCCCACGGCCCCAGCGCCAAGCGGACCCCGTCGCTCCCGGAGGCGCTTCCCATAGGGTCTCACCTGGCCTTTGAGACACGAGGCCTCAGCGGCTAAAGCTTGGTTCGGGGTTGCCCCGGGCAGGCGGTTCCTAAGCCCGCTCTCCCTCCTCAGCTTAGCGGCGGGTCGCCTTACGCTCAGCCGCCTTCCAAAGCCCGCGCTCCCGTCACGTGACCTGCCCGCCACGCACAGCCTCTTGGGGAGTGTAGTGCAGGCTGCGTCCCCTCAGACGGCTGTTCTCATGGCAACCAGTCCCTCCAGGGAGAACAGAGTCTCTCAGCGACCGTGGCGTACCCTTCTCCACCGCTTGTCCCTACTCCACCCACACCAGGTCCCCGCAGGCCCCTGCTCCCGCTACACCCGAAATCGCAGAACTACAAGTCCCGCAATGCCACTTGCGCCGGAGGCACTTCCTTTTCTGGTTGTGCTAGGCGCCTGCTCCTGCCGACGTGTGCTTCCGGTGGCGGAGCGGCGGATTAGCCTGCGCGGGGCGAAATGGTGAGAGGGTTAAGGGGAGCTCCCGACGGAGAAGCGAGGACCCCTCGGGGTCTGATACACACCGCGCTTCTCTCCTCAGACGCCAGAGATCCAGAGGGCTAGACGCTCCTGGAAACTCTGGCTTGGGCTGAAGGGTGGGAAAGGGGGAAGCCCCTTGCCATGAACTCCTTAGGTTTCCGAGCTCGCGATTTCTAAGGATGAGAGGCGTGGGGCGTATTTTGAATACCTTCCAGTTTGTGTATCTGTTATCTGTGGTGTGTTATCTTTATCTGGAAAGTTCTTCTGCCGAACTCGTGCCTATCCTACAATGCCCTGGGCAAATGTTGTTTCTTGGTGAGGCACTTCCAACTCTGAGGCACTTGGCCAGACTCTCCTAGGAGCGCCCACAGCCTCTGTACACGTTCCATGGACTCCTTTGTTTGCGGCCGCGCCTCCTAGTGACCACCGTCTGACGCGCATCTAGCTCTGGGATGATGTCTATTCATCTTTGTGTTCCCAGTGCCAAACAGAGGGGCTGTAATTGGAAGCTCAATAAATGGCAGTGATTGTCTTTATCATTTTGGGGGAAGGGAGCCGTGATTGTTTACTGAATTGAATTCCAGTGCCTCAGAACAATGGGAGCAGTTTACTTCTCTAGAGTTGTTATGTTCTGGATTTTAGAAGCGTTGGCTGACGGGTGACAATGAAGTTAACATTTGTACAGATCTTTACGTTTACAGCCCTCTTTCATAGGCATTATGTCATCATGTTCCCTACAACCTTAGGAAGGAAGCAAATACCTGTTGAGCAGAATACTCCCTGCCAGGCACTAGAGTTTTGATTCATCATCTTTCTTATACATCAGTCCTGTGAAATAGATAATACAGTCACTTTACTCAGACTCAGATTACTCAGTAGAACCAGAACTTGAATGCCTTCCCTGTAGCTCACGAGATTCCATAATAGTATATGTAGTGAGGAAAATACTGAATTAGAGATTGAGGGCCAAGCTCGGTGGCTCACGCCTGTAATGCCAGCACTTTGGGAACCTGAGGTGGGCGGATCATGAGGTCAGAAGTTCGAGACCAGCCTGGCCAGCATGGTGGCACCTCGTGTCTACCAAAAATACAAAAAATTAGCCGGGCATGGTGGTTCACACCTGTAATCCCAGCTGCTCCGGAGGCTAAGGCAGGAGAATCACTTGAACCCAGAAGGCGGAGCTTGCAGTGAGCCGAGTTCGCACCACGGCACTCCAGGCACTTCAGCCACTTCAGCCTGGGCGATAGAGCAAGACTCTGTCTCAAAAAAAAAGAAAGAAAGAAAGAAATTGAGGCTGTGCGTGGCAACTCACACCTGTAATCTCACTACTTTAGGAGGCTGAGGCAGGCAGATCACCTGAGGTCAGGAGTTCAAGACCATCCTGGCCAGCATAGCAAAACGCATCTCTACTAAAAATACAAAAATTAGCCAGGTGTGATGGCGCGCACCTGTAATCCTGTAGTCCCAGCTACTCAAGAGGCTGAGGTATGAGAATCTCTAGAACCCAGGAGGCAGAGGTTACAGTAAGCCGAGATCATGCCCCTGCCTTCCAGCCTGGGTGACAGTGAGACTCCGTCAAAAAAATAAAAAATTGAGATCTGGGTACCACCAGTCAGTGACTTACAGCAGGCGTTCTCAGCTTGGTGTCTATAGACACTGGTCTGCAAAGCTCCGGAAATTGTAGGCAAACTTTTTCTTGTATGTGGTTTTTCTCAGGCAGAGAGTTCGTACCTTTAGTCACATTTTCATAGTGGTCAGATCATTGGCCTCAGAAAATGATAAGGACCATTGATCTGCAGCTACATTTCCAGGCCAAAATCAGCCTCTGTTTCACAGCAGTACCAGGCTCCTTGATAACCCCATGTTCTCTCCAGGCTGAAATCATGGAATTCTTTGATAGCTCTGATCTCTTGCCCTCCCCTAGGAGCTCGAGGCCATGAGCAGATACACCAGCCCAGTGAACCCGGCTGTCTTCCCCCATCTGACCGTGGTGCTTTTGGCCATCGGCATGTTCTTCACCGCCTGGTTCTTCGTGTATCCTTTCATTGAGCAGCCAGAGGACCAGTGATTAGTGGTTTGGGAGGCTGAGGGAGAAACCATGCCAAGTACATGGACCCCGCCAGTTTTGTACATTGGATTGGGGCTGGGAGAAGGTAAGGAGGGGAGGAGGGCTGGTTATGCCCAGGAGCAGGTTATGGCCTTATTTCCCAAGTTCAGGTGAGCTCAGTTTGTCCTTTGGATTTTCAGGACAGTGAGCAGGGAGGTGGTCTGGCTGGAGTGGAGGTGGGGAATAGGGGTGCTACAGTTGGAAAGGTGGTATAAGGAAGGGTGCACTCAGGTGTCAGGAGGTCTGAGAGATAGTCCCAGCTCCGACCCTCATGAACTATGTGACCTGGGGCAAGTGACCTAACTCCTCTGGGTCTTATTTTCTTCATGGCAGTGGAGCACCAGAGTCCAAGGCATCTCTTAGGCCCCTCTGCCTGGCTGCTCTGGGCTGGATAGGCCTCTCAGGAGGCATTGAGCCAATACCTTTCTCCTCAGAGTGCCACTGGCTGAGCTCTCTGCACTCCACAGTCCATCCCTTCACTTTGCCTTAACTGCTGTGCCCAGTTACGAGGTCACCTCTACCAAGTACACTCGTGATATCTATAAAGAGCTCCTCATCTCTTTGGTGGCCTCACTCTTCATGGGCTTTGGAGTCCTTTTCCTGCTGCTCTGGGTTGGCATCTACGTGTGAGCGCCCAAGGGTAAGAGCTGCAATGGGATGAATGATGAGCCAGGGAAGCCTCCCCATAGTCAGGTCAGCAGGGTCCTTAAAGCTCTTACCAGCATGACCCCTTGGTTGACGGAGACAGACTCAGTTGAATGGGTAGGGACACTAGACATTTGTGCCTCTTTCCCTGCCCCTCATACAGACTTGAGCCAAATGTGACTTTGTCAATTCTGAGCTCACATAGCCCAAGGCCTCAATCTGCCTTTGGGATATACCACGTAGGAGTGTGAACGCAGGCTTCCCATGTTTGTACATTTATGCTCTTAGAAGTCAGACCCCAGTGACTTGGAGAGGCTGCTGGGAAGTTGGCTGGCTGAAAGGGGGTCAAGATCCGGGGCTTAAAACTTGCTGCAGACAATCCATCAAACAGGCCACTGGGAATCAGCTCTGGTGGCTCATCCTCAAAGACGTGTGCTCCACAGCCTTTGCCCCAGGGGCACGGGGATGCAGGGAGAGAAGGTAGAAAGAAGGGCCATTGGTCTCATTTTGATACCCCTCTCCTCTTTTAGGTAACAACCAGATGGCTTCACTGAACCCCTGCTTTTGTAAATTACTTTTTTTTACTGTTGCTGGAAGTGTCCCGCCTGCTGCTTATAATAAAGGCAGATGTACGGCAGTCCTGTCTGGGGTCCATTCTGCGGGGGTGGCAGGGTGCTGGGACCTACATTCCTTCCCCAATCTCTTCCCTTTCCCGTTTTTCATCTGCCTTTCGCAGTTCCTGCTGCTGATCTACTTCAGGGGGATGAGATTTGTGTGGCACAGGTGTTTTGTCATTGGAATTTAAGGCTCACCTGAGGATAGGAAGGGTCTGGGCCTACCCTTTTCTATTGTTTCTAGGACAAACTTCTCTAGGAACCCACATCAGTCCTTTCTGCCCTAGGCCAGTCCCTCCCATAAACATAGCCACCCTTCTCTGTGCTGGGGCATCCTCACCAGGCTCGGCTTGTCCCCCTAAGAAGGCTTTTCCCCTCGGTGGCTACTTTTAACGCAGGTGGGCAGCAGCGGGTGCATGGGAGGGAAAGGTGTGGCCACGGGAGGGGCTGCTGAATCTACTCCTAACTCCAGTATGAAGCTAAGAGGATAAGGGGTATGAAGCATCCATTTGGCCCTCTGGCTCAGGAGCTCAGAGATTCCAGGCTTCTCAGGAAGAACTTTGAATTCCAATTGGCCCTAGCCTCATAGGTGACTCCTCTCCCAGCAGACCAATCCCAAGAAGAGACAAGGAGGCAAGCTCAGATACAAAGCAGTATTTATACATTTATTTATATATGTATATTTACTTCAGGAGAAAAGAACATTTCGGGGACAGGAAGCAAGCAGGCCCGGGGCTGCTTCCCTCACTGCCCACCTCAGAGTCAGAGTTGGCACACGATAAATACCAAGCTCAGGGAGAAGAACTGGGAGTTAACTGGGAGGTAGGGGGCGCTCTATGCACACGCAGGCTTCTAAGGGGGCACAGAATGGGCAGGAGGATTTGCACTGGGAGGCCCTATGTACAGCTTGAAGCTAGGGGGAGATTAGCCCAGTGGCTACAGGAACAAACGCCAAAGGAGAGAGAAGGGAGGGATGACCTGCTGGACCCCAGGGCAGGGATGGGGCCAAGACACACCATTGCTAGCCAGGCAGCTGGCAGCTTCTAGCAGGTGGCCCACTGACCTTCCCTGAAGCCCTTTTACCACAGGCTTAAGGCAACTTTGGTCCAAGGTTGACCCCCTCAAGCAGCTCGGAGCCCCAGCCTGGCCCCAACTCCTGCACTGAGGAACCCCTCCCCAGGCATGGAAACAGAGCCAGCTGCTAATGGGTTTGGGACTGTGCTGTGTCCAGATGGGCTCCAGGGGGCAGTGGACGGTCACTTTCCAGTTAAGGACTGAGGGGCCGCAGTCCCATTGAGGAAGCCCAGGAATCCTATTACATGGAGTAGGGCTCGGCAGTTTTAAGGCATAGGGAGGATTCCCCCAGTGGGAAGGAGAACAAAGTCATCCTAAGGAAGGCTCGGCCCCTGCATGGTATGGGAATCATAAAATTCCTATGTCAGCGGAACCAAATTGGGGAGGGGGCTGGAAGGAAGCTATCCCTGCTATTCCTGCATCCCCCTGCTGTTCCTGCATCCCCCTGCTGTTCCCTATCCTGAGGACAAGTGCTTTGAGATCAGTGGCAAAAGGGGGCCTGCAGTTCATAGGCTTCAAGGACTCAGCTCCACTATAGAAAGGCCTCCCATTCAAAGCTGAGAATGAGTGGTGGGACAGGGGCAAGGCCTGCTTCCCAAAGAGGTGGCAGCATACCACAGGGCAAGGACGGCAATTCCCTTTCCCATTTCTGGACCCATGGCAGACATGACTAAATGAATACCACACTCCTTCCATGAGCCTGGATGTAGCCTCAGAATGTACCAGGCACCACTAAGAAACTTGAAGTTGGCACTTAAGATACAACTTCTTCCCTAACCCAGGGTCTTGGTGGTCGAGAGTAGGATGGGTGTCTGAGGCTCCCTGGGAGGGATCAGAGTCAGAGCCCTGTCTTTGCAAGTGTCACACCCCTGCTCTGGCCCACTTGGAGCTTTCTAGCTGCATCCTTCCACTCCTTCCTGCCCTGGTTTAAGTGCATTTAGTAATTACTTCATTAATAACAGCAAAAGCTATTTGCATCTGCCCACCAGCCAAGACCAGGCTGCTGCTTGAGGGATTCCTGCTCCTCTGCTGAGAGAGAATGATGTGGTCACTGATCACTGTGAGCTCTGGACGCTCCCAGGAACGCAGGCAATGAAGCTGCAACACCATCTGGGCGCTCAAAAGGGAATTTCCTCTTCCCGGATATTCCTGGTTCAAGGCTCTAGGGCTTACCTGGCCCACTGGCCCCTACTGGTTCAGGCCTGTGAAGGGCTGAGGGTGGCTTCACCAGGCACTGAGTAGACTTAAGGCACAAAGTCATTTTCTCCAACCCATCCAGGGCTGGCCTCGGCTGCCCTGGGACTTCTTGGGAGCCAAGCTCTCCCAGGGAGAAGAAACCTCCTGGGCCACACTTAAAGCTTAGAAATCCGAGTCTGGCGTAACAGGCAAACCCCAGAAAGTCCACTACCAAGCCATCCCCCAGGGAACAGCTTTAAGCGGGAGAGCCGTCTGCCCTCCATTGACTCACGAGAGTCCACCCAAGTCTCTTAGGGCTGGATCCAAGTCCCCTGCTGATCTCAAAGATGGGCAGGTCCTCTCTCCAAGGGGGTTGGCTCCAGTCTCAAAAGGGGAGGCAGGGGAGAGTGGGCTCTGAACTAATCAGGGCCGCAGGCTTCCCGTTCCCTCCAGGGTCCCTGAACCAGCCCTCCAACCACCATATCTGGAAAGAGGTAAACTGGTCCTGTCCTGGCCCCTAGGGGGTGGCAGGCAGGAAGGCCCAGGAAGTCTCTGGCTCTCAGGTTCCCTCTGTGCTGTGAGAGGCGACCAGCTGGAACAGTAACTCCAGTGTGAAGACTTCCAGTTTCACCAGTCTTGGGTAGGGCCAGTGAACAGCAGAGCTGGCCTGCAGCAGGCTCCAGTGTAACACCATTGCATCCAGTATTGGGGGGTGCCTGGGCACCCCGGTCCCTGGTGCAGTGCTGCCTCAGGAGGGCAGCTCAGTTACACAGGCGGTAGAAGTGGAAGTAGTAGTCTGTGGCTGGCTGGACGAGAGCCTCCGAACTGCAGTTGGCCTGACCCTGGGTGGAAGGGCAGTGGGAAGGTGAGGCAGCTCTGGGGGTACAAGGCAGACGGCACTCCCTGCTGACGTTGCTTAACACTGTACCCCCAGTGCTACCACATACTGTGCAAACCCCCCATTCCTCAAGCCCCACGTCGCAGACAGGGGTACCCAGACCTCCGGGGTAGGTGGGATGCCCCTGCTCACCAGCAGTGCCACCCGGAAGTGGTAGGTGAATTCGCGGAAGGACAGGATGGTTATTGGCCACTGGTGAGAGGTGCCCTGGAGAGAAGAGAGAGAGGGGTCAGGACAAACTGCTGCCCTTATCCCAACCAGCATCTCACCACAGCTGTTGCAGTTCTGGGGTCTGTGGGGAGTTTTATGAAGGAAAAAAGCAGAGAACTTTGAAGAAATGGGAAGGAGCATGTTCTGCTTTGGCAGAAGGAGCAATGGCAGCTACTCCATGCAGACTGTGCCCGGGACTGGCAGGTCCACAGCCACCTCCACCTGGCCCCTGCCTCCTTCCCAGTCCTGTTGTGCTGGGTTCCCTCACCCGCTATGCTCTGGGCACATGAAAGTATTTCATTAGCCCCATCCTCAGGACAATCCAATGACACAGTGCTGCTACTAGCCCCATCTTCTGGATGAGGAAACTGAGCCACTTGCCTAAAAATCACAGTGTGGCAAAATCACACAGCTGGGATTCAAACCCAGGTCTGTCTGGCTGTCTCCCTCAGGGTGGCATGCAGCCTGGCCGCAGGCAGCTTGCCCATCTACCTGAGGCTTTGGCTCCGCGTCTGTGATGTGGTTTCAGGCCCAAGCACCATGTCTGCTGCATGTCTAGCTGGGTTCTCCGTTTCTCTCAGACACTGTCTCTTCTGCAGGGCCACAGGGCTCGGGCCTCCCTCAGAAGCACCCCCTCCTTTGTTGCAGGTGCTTCCTGCACGTCTTTTCTCCCTCACTATAGAGTATGTTCTTAGAAATCAAAACCTGTGTCTATTCCACCTCTCTCCCCTGCAGCTGGGCCCACCCAGCACAGGGCCTGGGACAGATGGGGCCCCAATCAATATTTTCTGAGTAAACACATGAATGGGCGAGAAAAAATAATCACTACTTCCCTTAATTTGGCCTGAGAGTCTTCTCCCATGGCCTCTTAGGCCCAAGGAGAAACTGGGGGTCCATCGGCCACAGGGACAGCTATAACTTCCGGTTACTTGGCCAGGGAGGAGCTGGCCATCCAGTTCTCCCAGAAGAGGTGGCCAAACATGGAGCCTGAGGGGTCCTGTAATGCTGCACATCTAGCTGTGCCACTTCCCCAACCTGAGCATGAGGTCAGCTCCTTCCTGCTTCTGCAGACACCTCCAGTGAGCCACAGCCCTCCCCGCCATGGGCTCCCAGACACCCGCCTGTTTCCATCATTGCACTCATCCACATTAACCCCTGTGATCTGCTTTCTTCCCCAGCTCTCCAGCACGGCAGGGCCAGGAGATGCTCAGCAGAGTGGAAGGAACAAACACGGGCATGCATGCCCCTCCCCAGGACACAGATGCCCAGGCCCCAGAGTGTCCCTTGTGGAGATGGCTTCACTCTATAACTCCCAGCTCCTGCTCCTTGCCCATTTGGGGGCCCAGTTGTGCCAAGAGAAAAGCAGCTCGGGCCTGGCCAGCCCACAGCTTCCTAGTCCCACCTACCTGGGTGTCCTGGTGGGTGTGGAGACTCTGTGGAAGGCTCCCTTCCTCACATGGCTCCTCCTTTGACCTCAGGCTGCACAGCATCACAGACACGGGGGAGGAGGAACTGGAGACAGGCCCAGATAGCAGAGAAATGAGGTTTTGGAGTCCCTCAACCTCAGCCCCCTTCCAGCCAGCCTGCCTCTGAATCTCCACCCAGCCTGAAACACTGCATAATAACCAGGGCCCTCGAACAAAACCTTTCCCATCGACCATCCCACGTGGTCCTCAGGCCAGGCGATCAGGTCATTTAGCCAATTAACCACAAAGCAGGCAATGAAGTCAGCACTCATCCCACCATGTAGGAAATACCAGAAACTCTCCAGCTATCCTCAGACTTGGCTGTTCTGAGGCTCTGCGGGAGATTCTCCCTGGCTCCCCTCCTGCCTCCCGCTTCCCCATGTTGGCACTCACTTCATCTGCAGAGTCAGGCTGAGGTGCAGTGGGGTGCCGCTGCTGACAGGGATGTGGTAGGTGAAGTTCCCAGGCCTGCAGGGGCAAAACTGGCACCTTAGCCTGAGGGCACCCTGCCACCACCCCCCGTGGACTCCTCAGCCCCCAATCTGTACTGGAGCCCTGCAGAGGCCTGGAAAGGGGCTGCCCTGCCTTATGGGACAGGCTTCTCACTGAGGGGGCAAGTTCTGGGCAATGTGTACCACCTGGGCTCATGTCACCTGAAGGGCCCTCCCTGGGTGAAGGGAGGGAGCCCAGCCCACCTGCAGGCATCCCCTGGAGCACAGTACTGGGAGGTGATGGGCATTGAATTCTCCAGCACCTGGATGGAGGTCAGGGAGGGCACTGGCTCTGCAAGGAGAGAGGCTGTTGGGGCAGGAGTAAGGTGACAAGGCAGGACACAAGTGAGAAGCAGGTAAGTCTTTCCTTGCCAGACTTGGATCAGTCACTCACACCTTAGTATGAATAAGTTCCAAGTTATTTTTTCCCAGACCTCCACAATGGCCAGAATCACACTACACCATTCCCTCAGCAGCCCTAGGACTACCCAGTTCTCATGAGCCTGACATCTGCTGCCTCAAAAGAACTGGAACACCCAGAAGGAGGGATGGGTCTTCACATCCCTTGCCAGGTGTACAGGAGCCCGCTCAAGGCCTCCATTCCTGACTGCGGGCATCTCTCCCAGTTCTGGATTCAGAAACATCAGTTACACTGGTAGCTTGAAATCAGCGGTGGTGACAGCATCACACAAATCAGGCTCCCCCCGCCCCGAGGCCGATGATTACACTGCTACCAGCACGCTGCTCCTCACAGCCTCCCTGAACAGACCTACTGCAGGCTGGCTGGCTGGGTAGAGGTGGGACTGAAGTGTGACAAGCCAGATGGGGGAGACAGGCCTTCTTGCTCATCTCGTTTACGTACAGTCTTGCTGCTGCCTGACTATCCACCCAGGAACGGGGAAGCTGGGGCCACTCAACATTTGCTGGACCTGGTATGTTTTCAGCTCTGAGGCATGACCCAGGGACCCAAGGACCCCAACAGGATCCAGGACACCCTGTGTGGCCAGGACAGGTATCAGATACAGACGAGATGGAAGGTGCCCTTCCCACATCCCTTCTGGGCAAATTCCAAAGATCCTTTAAAGAGTCAGCTCAAATGTCACCAACTCCAGAGAAGTTTTCCCTGATCATCCCCACCTGTGTCCAGATTAAGTGTCCTCCCCAGTCCCAAAGCTACCGGCATGTCCCCTCAGAGCCTCATCACACTGCTGTGTTTTCATCTCTGTGAGGTCTTTGGGGACAGGAGCGTATCCGTCTTCATCACCCCCAGTCCCCTGTACAGAGCCGGCCACAGAGTGGCAGGCAGCTCAGTAAATGGGTGTCGTAAACATCTCCCCCATGGGGTTCCCCCATCACTTTGAATTTCCATCTCTGTAAGCCACATTTTCCAGGGTTTCTTTTTCTTGAAGCCACAAAGCCCATCAAATGAAAGTTAGTGAGAGCAGAGCTGCCTGGTTGAAGCCAGGAAGCCTCCCACCCTCCCCTTCAACCCCCAGGGCAGCCCCCAGGGTGCCTCAGAGGAACCCAGTTTGAAAACTGAATAAAAGGTTCTGTAGCTTTGTTAAAACCAAAGATACGAGGTTTGGGAAATAATAGGCAAGACCCGGTATAGCACCCTCCTGGTGCTGGCATGGTGAAGGAGGCATCAGACTCGGGATCAAATATAAGCCCTGCCTCAGAGGGGCTGTATAACCCTGGGCAGGTCACTTCACCTTAGTCTCCATCCCATTTCTTCAGCTCAACAATAGGAACAATTCCTTTCTTGCAGCAGTGCTGTGAGGACTAAATGAGATGAGCTACGTAAGGCTGCGGGCCTGATCCCTGACCCTTACTCTATGCTCAGCAAACGTCTATTGACTGACAAGTCTGAACCCAGACAGTCACATGACTGGGCTGAGGTGGGCCCTGGCCAGTGAGCCTTGCCAGGCTGGGCTGGGTATTATCAGGGGTGCAGCAAGTACCTGACTGGCCCTGGGCCCAGGTGGGCTGAGCAGGGCCCACGCTGGACTGGGGGGCCCCTCGGCGGGCCCGGCCATGGAAACCAAGGCTGGGACTGTTCTTGGCTTTGCCCTGCCCCCCAGGGAAGGGGACTGCAGGGCTGGCCAGAGGCTCCAGGCTCTTGTGATGCTTGGAGTGGCCAATGCCATTGGCTGAAAGACCCCAGGACTTGGCTCTGATGTTGGTGACTGGCAGAAGGGCCATCTGGCTGGGGCCTGTGGATAGAACCAGGGACAGGCTGAGAAGCAGGGAGCTGGCTGCTTCCTGTCCAGCTGTCTCTAGGGCTCCATAAGACTGAGTGAACCCCATGTGTCTCTTGGTCCTCTCAGGGGAACTTCCCAGTCATTGTCCAGAGCCTCTTTCTGGGCTCCAGGAGACCCTCCCACCAATGAGTATTTGGGCCTTTCTCTCTACTCAGGTAGCCCTCGCCCCAAGCCCCAGCCCAGAGAAAGCCTTACCTGAACGGTTGGTGCTGGGGCTGGGATTTGGGCTGAGAACATGGCCAGGGTTAAAGCTGGGTCCAAGACTAGGACCAGTGGTAGGGTTGGTGGTGGGTGAGGAACAGCAGACGACAGGGCAGGGGTGGCTGGAACACAGGTCCAGGGTGCGGATGGCAGAACCTGGGGCCGAGCTGGTGAGGCTGGTGGTCACTGAGGAGGCCAGAGGCTGTGTGAGCCGGAGGAGCCCCCAAGAGAGAACATAGCAACCTCCCCGTCCCACCCCAGACCTGCCCAGACACGCACCCAGCAGCAAAGTGGGCTGTATGCCTGGTAGCCCAGTGGTTATGGGGGACTGTCGGAGCTGTGTGGTCCCAAAGCTCTGGCTGGACCTGCTGGGGAAGGATGGGCTGAGCTCAGAGGGGCTGGGAGAGCCTGAGGGGAGAGGGCCTGGCAGTCCTGGAGAGGCAGGAGGGCAGGAGAAGGCAGAGAGGGAGGGGAGGGAGGCAGGAAGAGGGGCAGCAGGAGCCAGAGGAGAGGGGTGCCGGTCAGCACGTACCATGGGCACAAGGCCTCACTCCCCCCAGGGGGCTGGGGCCGGAGCAGGGCCAGGAGACAGGAAGTGGACACGGCAAAAGAGCTAAGGGGCAGCAAAGAGGCAAAGGGTGAGACAGGCAAAGGGGAAGAGAAGAGAAGACACAGTCAGAGGTGGCCCCAGGAGCTGGGGGTGACAGTGGGCTCACAGAGCCCAAGGCCCTGCCCTGGCCCTCCTTCCGCCTACCCCATGTTCCAACCCCAGCCCCTCAGACAGCCCTGACTGGCAGGCCCGGCTACCTGGAGGGGCACTAAACAGGCCAGACACAAACATCGGTGTCAGCAGGGACTGGCAAAGGCTGCCCACCCTCCAAGGAGGCTCTCCCTGGACCCCCACAGCACCCCAGCAGGCTGAGAGGCTAAGGATGAACTCCTTTAGAGAAGACAGTCTCATGGCTCTCTGACCTGGGCCTGCCCACCAAAGCCCCACCTGGCCTGGAGGCTTGACGTGGCATCCAGGAACCTACCCGTCAGTGTCTACCAGGTCCTCCTCTGTGCGCAGGCTCAGCACGTACAGTGTGGACATGGACACCACGCTGGAGCCACAGAAAAGGGTGACCGTTAGAGCTGGAGCCACCAGCCAGTGCCCTCTCTCTAGGACAAGGCTGTGGTCCTTGCTCCTGAAGCTGGGCTCCCAGGTGATGCCTGCAAAATGGGTCACCCCAGAGGGAGGAGGCAGAAAGGCCCACCTCACTGAGACCTCAGCTGCCTGATCTCCCGAGCTACATCCTCCTCTTCCCCTAGGCCTGAGCCCATGGGCAGGTGACTCCACTGGGCAGCTCCACTCCCCTAGTCAGCCACCCTGAGAGCCCAAGGGACAAGTCACCTGAAGGCCATGACCACCACCAGGGCAATGATGGTTCCCTGCAGGAAGCGCTGGCTGATGCAGGCCTGGTCCGGAACCACGGACGATGACTGAGGACCAAGAGGAAAAGTGCAAATGCAAAGAGGGCCAGGTTGAGGCTGCCTGCAGTGGGCTCTGCTGGAGGTCGGGCGGGGGAGTGGGTGGTTAAGTGGGTGCCCCATTCCCCCAGGGGGCAAAGGGAGAAGAAAGAGAAACTGGGGGCTGGCAGGGCTACAGAGTCACAAGGAGAGGGAAGCGCCAGAGGCAGTGAGGCTGGAGAACTGCAACCCGGAAAGGGAGGCCACAGGGATGGGGAACTGCCCATCCAACCCACCTGCCATCCCTGCTCACCCTTACCTTGCTAGCCACCTTAGGGGGCCTCTTCTTGTGGGGGACACTGCCTGCCCGGCTGAACTGGCTCCCTGCATGGCTGCAGCAAGAGGGCCAGGATCAGGGGTGTCCCTGGGAAGAAGGGTCTCACCTTCCCTCACCCCGCACCCCTACCTGAAGGCGCCTGAGCTGCCGGTGGATTTGAGGCTGTCGAGCCGCCGCAGCTTGGCCAGCTTGTGGCTCCAGCGCTCCAGCTCATCAATGCGTGTCTCCAGGTTGTCCGTCAGCTTGCACAACTCCTTCACAGCCCCCACGTTCTCCATGAAGATGCGCTCCTGCCATGGGCCATAGGCCAACACAGAGGGCCCAGTCAGGCCCGGGAGCCCCAGACTGCCAGACCTCAGGGGGCAGGAGGGGCGGCCACTGTCCCTGGCCACCGGGAGGCCCTCAAAGCCTCCCTACCTGGGCGGGCCCCTCCAGTCCAGCCTCGGCTCCCACAGCTCCTGTGCCTGTCTCCAAGCAACACGCTCACCTCTGCACCTTCACCTGGGCTGTCCCACCTGCCTGAATGGCCCTCCCCACTCCCTGCCAGAGCTCTCCTCCCCTAAGCCTGAAGTCTGCAGCCCCGAGATCTGCCCTCTCTGATGACTGCTGTCTCACATGTCAGCATTTCACTATTCACCTTGGGTGGAGACCCATTACATGCCACCTTGGTGCCCAGACTCAGGACAGGTGACAAAAGTCATCCTCACAATAAATCACGTATTTCAGCGTGCAGGTAACCATATGAGGATGTCTTTGCAGTTCTATTACTGCCCTCATTTTACTGGGGGTGGAAGGCGATGGCCCTCCACAGGGTTTCTCTTGCCCTTGATCACACAGGCTCCAGGGGCCAAATCCCTACCCAGTCATCTCCTTGAACACTCACCCCTTCCCTGTGGGGTGCAGAGGGCACTCTGGAAGCAGCATGAGAGCTGAGGTTGCTCCTGCAGTGCCCCCTCCCCAGTATCTATGGAGGTGATAAGTGTCCCCCAGCTGGCTCCCCCCTTGCCTCTGGGCTCCTTCCCATTGCCCCACCCACAGACCTTGTTCACCACCAGGAAGTTCTCTATGGTTTTCCCATTGGCAAAGACCACGTCTCCGGTGTCTTTCACAGCCTCAGGCAAGATCTCCTTCACCTCCTGAGCGATGACACCTGGAGGTGGGGGACAAGCCAAAGATGGGTGGGGGGTGGGAAAGGGCAGGATTGGAGAGGGTAACATTCTGGAACCCAGAGATTTGGATTCCAAGGAGCCCTGGAGCAGGGGGATCCCGGAACAAGTGTTCACAGGATTGCAATTCCAGGGCTCAGATGTAAGGTTCCCGGGCTGGGGTGGGGCAGATTCCTGGGGATAAGGATCCCAGGGGGAGTGGGTAGTATTCCGGCAGGTTAAAGGCAGGATTCATCTAGGGAAGGGCGAGGGTCCCTAGGCCGGGATTCTCAGATTTCCACTGACAATGGGGGGAGGTTCCGGGGACCTGGAGAAGTGCGATTTTCCAAGGTCTGAGGGGAGGGACTTCTAGAAGGCATGATTCCCAGGGGCGCAGTTCCAGGAGTCAAGAGGAGGGGTTTCTGGGAGTAGGATTTCCAGGTGACAGGGGGCGAGGTCACTGAGACCGAGGTTTCTGGGTTCCCGGACCCCAGTCCGCGCCAGCCCGGTCCCTACCTGTCTCTGGCACAGTGGCCTCGATGCCCGCGCTGACGGCGAACTCGGGCTTGTATCTGTAGTGCACCAGCCGCATGCGCGAGATCCTCTTCAATTGCTCGGTGGTGTCCACCTGCGGGGAGCCAGGCCCGGGAATGAACCCCTCCCCTCCTGCGGCGGTCCTGGAGCAGACCCCGGAGCCCAGGAGGGCGGCAACCTGGAGGCTGCAGTGTGGAAAGGAGATCCCACTACTGGAGTCGTTAGATCGGGATTCGAGGCCAGCCTCCCTCCCTTCCTTCCCCGGCAGCCCCGCCTTTCCGCGCGGTCACGCCCCCTCCCCAGGAGCCCCGCCCCCGCGACCCACCGCAGCCTCTAGCCCCGCCCGGCCCCCACAGCCCCGTCCCCACCTCCTGCACGTGTTCTTTGGCTCGCAGGTCGGAGGGGTGCATAAGCGAGCCCATGACCTTGACATTCCCGTGCACAACCAGCGCCTCGTCCGGCCGGTCTGTGTTGATGCCCACGCGGCCGTGGTGGAAGACGGTGTCGGGCACCTGTGCCCGCTGCCACAACACATCGCTGTCGCTCTCGAACTGGCCTGGGTTGGAGGCCTACCGCGAGTTAGGGCTGGATCAGTCCTGGGGGATAGGGAGGGGACCTGCAGGGCCCTGGGAGCAGGGGAAACTCCACAGCAGCCCCTCCCCTTCCAGCCAGGGCTTCTCACTGCACCAAGCCCAACTTGAACTGTCCCTCCCATTGTGACAACTTTTTGTCACTTGTGGGATCCCAGAAGCTACCAGGTCTTTGTCCACCTCCCTGCTTTACTGTGAAGACCCTGCAGCCCAGAGAGGGTGGGAGCCTTGCCCAAGGGCACACAGCCAGTGCCTAGCAGGATGAGCATGCCCACTCTTGACTCTCAGGACCCGGGTACTTCTGCTTGCTGTTTCTCCCAGCCCTAGAGAGGGCTGTCTATGCCCTGGGAGGAGGTGGCCCTCACCCGCACAATGATGCGCTCTGAGATCTGGGCAGCCAGCGTGTAGTTCTGGTTCTGTGCGTGGGCCTGGAGGGCCACCACCAGCATGAAGTACCTGGGACACACAGGGGTCTCAGAAGTACTCAGGGCCTGCCCCCTCCCCAGAGCCACCCTTTCCCTGGCCAGATGCATGTTCATCTCTCCGCATCCTACAGAGGAGGAACCTGAGCCTCCGCCAGGGGGCAGAAATTCCCCAGGGCCCACAGCACGAAGCCAGGGCTGTTTCTCAACACAGAAGCCAGGCTTCTGCTCTTCCCACCCTTAAGTCAATGAAGGGCTCTAAATCTCAGGTCTCTCATCTGTGCAATGGCTCAGCCTGTAGGACTGTGTGACTGGCGTGCCACACAGGGCGGTGTCTTCCTGCCTCAGAAATGGAGGGGCTCAGGGGCAGGCTCCCACCTGCTCACCTCTGGTCAGGGTTGGGCTTGCCCTTCTTACGCATGTTGTTAGCGGTGGTCTCGCTGAAGTGCAGCCGCCCCACAGTCACCTTCGTGACCTGCTCAGGGGGCAGATTGACCCTGCAGAGGAGAGGCAGGGTGCTCAGGGGGCAGATTGACCCTGCAGAGGAGAGGCAGGGTGCTCAGGGGGCAGATTGACCCTGCAGAGGAGAGGCAGGGTGCTCAGGGGGCAGGGAGGGAGGCTGCAAGAGCCACGCCGCTCAGGGGCACCCAGGCTAGCAATGTAGGCAAGGCGGACACCCTGGGTGCCTCCCTGGCTCCTCCATTCCCAAGCCAGCTTTAGTGTGGGTCCTTCTAGGTACCACCCCCAACAGGGTCAAACACTCACGTGACCGGGTTGAAGGGCCGCTTGCTCCGGTCTGACTGGGACTGCTCGATGTTAATGGACTGGTTCAGGGCCTCCAGCTGTGGGGAGTGAAGCCAGTGGCATCTCAGGATGGGGTTACCCAGGTGGTCCTGCCCTGCTGCCCACTCTCAGCCAGGCCTGGCCCAGCTAGAGCTCACCAGGAAACAGGGCAGCACCCAGCCCTCAGCCGTGTTTCCCACAAGCTCAGATGCCTTCTGCATGGTCACATCCCCTCACACCCTACTTCACACCCACACCCTCCTCACCCCCTCACAGCATAGCACTCCCCCAACTTCTGCACAGCTGCGCATGCACAGTCACTCCCCAAACACCCACACCCCCATTCCACACCCACACACTCCCCCCACCTCTGCATGTGTGCGCGCACACACACACACACACTCACAGCCCCACCCTCCCTCACGTCCATACCCACACACCTCACAGCAGCCTCCAAGCCCATCCACTTGCACCCAGGCCCACTCACTCCCCAGATCCTCTCCATACCCACGTCTCCTCTACTCCTCCATGTGCACTGGCAGAGCCATGCCAAGGTGCCATGCCTGGCTCACTTATGACACCGAAATCGACAGACCCAGCCATGTCCCCAGGGAGCTCATAGACTCAAAATCAGCCACTACTGGGGTTGTGCTGTGGTGCCTCCCAATAGGCCTCAGAGGAGGGGCCCTGGGGAGAGGACCAGCATGGAGTCTGCCCGGAGAGGAAGGATGCGTGTTGGGAAGGACATCCAAGGCAAAGGGAGCTGCAGGTTGGAGGGCAGGGGCTGTGATGGGCACGAGAGGTTTGGGGTACCACACATGGCAGAGCTGGATTGGAGGGCAGGGCCCCCAAGGCCCCCGTGGTGCAGCTTGGAAGCCGGGGCTTTGATAGGAAGACAGTGGGGGCCTTGGAAGGATAGGGAGTGCTGTGGCCGCCTGAGTCTCAAGTGGGCCAGGAGTTGGGGGTCCCAACTGTCATGGACATTCTGACAAGGAAGGGAGGTAACCCAGACCAGGGGATGGACAGGAAAGAGGCAAGGACCGGACCAGGTACAGGGATCTTCCAGGGCAATAGCAGGGCCAGATGCATGATGAGAGGGGAAAGAGGGCCCTGACCCAGATTTGTGGCTCGGGTAACCAAGGCCCTGCGCCCCATTCCCTGAGAGGGGAGCCCAGGGTGGGAGGCAAGTGTGCAAGGAGTTTAGTTTGGGACCTGGAGCTGAGGCACCTGGTAGAGGGCTCAGGAGATGGGTCTTGACTAGGGTTGCAGACTTGGGAATCACAGGCTGGAGCAGGAAACGGGGCGAGAGGGAGGCAGAGAGGCAGGGAGGCAGGGAGGCAGGCTAAGGAGCCCAGTGAGAGGGAAGCAGGCTGAGAAGCCTAACGTTTAAGGGGCAGGCACAGGGCGAAAGGGAGGCAGGGAGGCAGGAAGGCAGGTTGAGGAGCCCAACGAGAGGGAGGCAGGCTCAGGAACCCAGTGTTTAAGAGGCAGGCGCAGGGCGAGAGGGAGGCAGGCTGAGGGGCAGGCACAGGGAGAAAAGGTGGGAGGGTGGGGCAGCGGTGGCAGGGCAGGATCTAGTTTACACACACATACACACACACACATTCGCACACATGCTTGCTTTTTTTCTTTTTTTGAGATGAAGTCTCACTCTGTTGCCAGGCTGGAGTGCAGTGGCACGATCTCAGCACCCTACAACCTCCGCCTCCTGGGTTCAAACGATTTTCCTGCCTGCCTCAGCCTCCCGAGTAGCTGAGATTACAGGCCCGCACCACCACGCCCGGCTAATTTTTGTATTTTTAACAGAGATAGGGTTTCACCATGTTGGCCAGGCTGGTCTTGAACTCCTGACCTCAAGTGATCTGCCCGCCTCCCAAAGTGCTGGGATTACAGGCGCGAGCCATAGCACCCAGCCAACCCTTGCTTTTTCTGGGGTCTTTCAGTGCCCCCCAAAGGGCCCTCCTGCCCTCCCTTCCTTGCCGAGCCCCAAACTTGCCTTCACTCCATGCAGCTTCAGATAGAAGCAGTCGAGGGGCTTGAGGCCCTCAGGCGTCTTGACGTACTTGGGCTCGCCCAGCATGCCGATGTACACCGTCACCTGGAAGTGGTTCTTCTTCTGGCACACAAAGGCATCATCGCCCACCGAAAAGTTGAAGCCCTTGTCCGCGTCCACACGGTAGGTGAGCATGGGTCTGGGAACAGGTAAGGGCACTCCCCTGAGGCCCCAGAGCCGGGCCTGGAACATCGGTTCCTCCCACCTGCTAGGTTGCAAAACCACTTCCCACCTCACACCCCTGCATCCTCAAACCACCATTGCAGCTGCCCCCACTCCTGAGAAATGGAAACTGAGTCCCGGAAAGGATTCTGGTACAGGGTTGCAAACTCCTTAGACAACATTCTCTCCTCTACCCCATGCCTCAGGCCACTGCCCTGTCCTGGTGATGGGGGAAGCAGGGCCAGACCCTGAGGCCCACCAGATGGGAGGGAACTCCTGAGCCAGGGAGGGCTTAACTGCCCTCTCCACACTTGGCTCCTTCCCAGAAGGCTGCCTGAAGCCCCCTCACTCACCCGAGAGGGACTGTGTCTGCAGAGCCTCACGGAGCCTGACAGCTAGTTGCCCTGGAAACGGTGGAACCAGGCGCCTGCTCTGCTGCAGACCCAGCCCCTGCCCACCGGCTTGCTCAAGTCCCCAGACACCCTCATTCCCACTCCCTCCTCATTCCTACTCCCTCCATCTGCCCGGGGAGGGAAGGGGCACTCCTGGACTCTCCCTCAGACTCAGCCTCAGTTTGCCCATCTGTTGTTGGGTTTAGTGTCCCATGTTTGGCCCCTTTGGGACGCCTCTAGTTGACAGTAAAAAGAGCAACTGGGCCAGGCTCGGTGGCTCACGCCTATAATCCCAGCACTTTGGGAGGCCGAAGCAGGCAGATCACTAGGTCAGGAGTTCGAGACCAGCCTGGCCAACATGGTGAAACCCCGCCTCTACTAAAAATACAAAAATTAGCCGCCTGTAATCCCAGCTACTCGGGAGGCTGAGGCAGGAAAATCTCTTGAGCCCAGGAGGCGGAGGTTGCAATAAGCCGAGATCACGCCACTGCACTCCAGCCTGGGCAACAGAGCAAGACCCCATCTCAAAAAAAAAAAAGCAACTGTTGGCCTGTGGCTTAGCGCACCCTCACTCAGGTCCCCAGGCACAAGAGTGGTCACAGGAATGCCCAGTGCCAGCCCGGAGGAAGCTGGGCAGGGAGAATGCTTCCAAACTTGTGGGAAGAGGCCTCTGGGCCTGGCCAGTGTTGCCAAAGGCCTGGGCTCACCACCTCTTCCCTCCCGGAGCTCCACTCACCTGCCTGACCTAGCAAAGCACCCAGGAAGTGCCTGGGCCACTTCCGGGGCTGCAGCTGCCAAGCTTCCTGGCCTTAGGGCCTGGGGTGGCAAGGGTAGCCCAAAGAGTATGGGGGTAAGAGTAGGGGGCTTCCTCCCCATGTCAGAGAGGCTGGAGTGCCATACGACTGCACCCCCACCTGGCAGGACTTCACGGGACCCTCCAGCCACCCAGCAGCCAGACGCCCCCAGCCCTGGGGCTGCTGGCTAAGAATTCCCCCAAAGCCTGGAGCACCCAACTCCATGCAGCTGTTCTAATCTGCTGGCCCAGGCCTGGCCATATCCACAGTTACCCTGTCACTGGCCCACTGGCCTTCTGGGGGAGCCACGGGAGTGGTCCCTACAGGGCTCCCGGCCTGGGGCCTGGAAAGATGGAGCCCTCTGGTGTTGAGGGGGCACTAGGAATGCTCGGGCAGCCTCTGACCTGATCCTCCCCAGCCCCTCCTCCCTCCCTCTAGGGAGGGGCTGCCGGGAGGGTCCCGCTGGGGCTCAGCTTCCGGCTACCTTCCTGGAATGCAGGGGGAGGAGGCGGGGAAGGAGGAGCCGGGAAAAAGCACCCATCTGCCCACTTCTCCCTGACTTGGTTCCCAGCTGCTCCTCCCTTGCAATTATCACCTTCTCAGGGAGGCCTGGGGCTGGCCTAGGAGTCAGGAGCCCTGAGTGCCAGTCCTGGCTCTTCCCTGAGCCTGTTTGCTCTTCTGTGAAATGAGTGCTCCCAGGCCCTGCTCTAGGACCTTGATGGGGTCCTGGGCTGGGGCGTCCCAAGATGGGGTGGGCTGGAGGAGTGGGGAATATCGCGAGGCACTCACAGCTCCTTGTAGTTAGCGTCATACAGGGTCGCCCACTTGTTCTGCTGATGGGGCTGCCACTTGATGGACTGGTAGTTGGGGTCCAGGTAGGAGCCACTGAGGCTGTCACTGTCCTGCAGGAGGCCTGGAGGGAGGGAATGCCCATGTGGGCCCTGCACATTGGGCCCCACACCCCACCTTGAAGGGCTGGCCAGCCATGTACCTGGGGAGGGGGCACCTGGCGGGTGCCAAGGCGGTGTCTGGACACGGGCAATGCTGAGAGGCAAAGAACCAGGGCCCGGGGAGAGCGGACCCTGGGGAGGCCAGGGTGGGGATGGGGCTCGAGTGGGGTGCAGAGGCAGGGCTGTCACCGTCCCGGGCTCCTGTTTGATCATTCCATTCAGCATCTGGGCATTGAGGGTGCTGGGGGGGGATTCGGAGTGCTTCCTCTTCTTGGAGGGGTGTGTGGGGAGCCTGGGGGGACAGAAGTGTGCACCATGGGGGCTGGCTTTCCCTGAGCCCCTCCCACTGGGTAGTATCCACCTCTCTCCTCTCTCTAGCCTGTTTGGGCCAGGATATGCCCCTCCCAGAGGACACCTCCTGCAGGAAGCCCTCAGGCTTTGCCTCCTCCTACTCCCCATTGCTCTGTACTGTCATTTTCTGCTTCCACCACTCTTTGCTTCCCCCAGACTGTGGCCAGGAGCCACACCTGACTTGGTGTCTCCATCATGCCCAGCAACTGGGCTGGCTCACAGAATCACAGCAATCGCTTGAGGAATGAATGGGTTTGTCTCTGCCTGCAGTGTCACACTCAAGGTCACCCTTTATAGTAGGGGCTCTACGGACAGCAGACCCCGTGATCAGAAACAAGCCACAGAGGGCCTGGGCGACAAAAGCCAGGGAAGGGGAGCTTCCTGGGGCAGGGAATTTAAAGGGGACTGCACAGCACTCCTTCCTCTTCTGGTTTACAAAATGCTTTGACAGCAGAACCTTCCTTTGAACTAAACCTTTCATGGAATCTCCATGTGTAAAACAGATGAAAAGACAACCGTGCAGGTTGAGTCAGAGTGCGGGGCTTGAGCTTGGGTCTAGGAAGAAGACTCCTCAGAAACCTGAGGGTTCCATGAGACAGCTGCAAAATCACTGGGGTGTGGGTAAGAGCACAGCCCCGGGCCCAGTCCTGGTTTATGATCTGGGCGGGACGTTTCCCCCATCAGAACCTCAGTTTACCTACCTGTGCCTACCAGATAAGGTAGTTGTGAGCAATTAGCCATGGCTGTAAACTCCTCAAGGTATTGCTGGGCAAACGTGTGTAAATATGTTGACCCCCATCTGCCCTGCAGAGCCTTCTGCCCTCCCTGGGCACATCCCGGTCCCTACCTCCCTCTCTGGCCTGCCCGCCGCCCTGCCCACCCTGGTTCCTGCACCCCACCTTCCCACCCCAGGGAGCCAGCCGCCCACGTCTTACTCAGCTCCATGCTGCTGCAGGAGCTGGTGCAGCATCTGGGACTGCTGGGTGTGGTGGAGATCAGTGGGCACCAGCCCCTGCCCCATGGCAGCGTAGGGGGGAACCGGAGGCTCGGCCTTCATGTACAGGTCCCGCTGCAGGACAGGGTAGTGAGGTGGAGGTGGGGGGGGTGGCGGGGGGCCTGGCAAGTGGGCTGGAGGTGGGGGCGGATGCTCCAGGCGGGAGGGGACTCCCACGTGGCACAACGTCTCAGGGGTTATCGTGCGCAGGAGATGGGGTTCTGCAGGAGAAATGGGGGAGCAGACATCTGAGACCAACCGCACCGTCCTCCCCAAGGCAGAGTCTCCTGCTTCCACTCCGTCCTGAGCCAAGCCCGGGGACTGTCCCCCACCTACCCTAGGTGGAAGGGCCATTGGTCAGTCACCTACTAGAGGCCTGAGCAGGGAGGCACAACCCTGCCCAAGGAGAGGCAGCCCTTCACCCCATCCTAGCCACCTCCTGCCCCCAGGCTGGGCCAGGAGGATCCAAGTCCAATCTAAAGGTCCCCCTCCGTCCCCATTTCCTCTGAGGCCTGCTCCTTCTCTGGGCCTCAGGAAGGAGTCTCCAGAGACCCCCAGCCCAGGTTTGCCCGGTGCTCCTCCCTCCGGCAGGCAGCCCCTCTTCTGGGCTCTCAGGGGCCAGCCCCCCGGCCTGAGCGGGGAGGCCCCAGCTCCCTTTGTTCCCCAGGAGGCATTCCAGGGATGTTTTTGGTAAGATAAACAGAACTCTTGACCCCAATCCGGACTGCGGGGAGCCTGCTCCCGTGGTGGTTCTGCTCCTGGCCACCTGGGGGCCGGGGCACCCCTGAGCACCCTCTAAGGTGAGGTGGGCCCGGCCTGGGAAGCCTGCGCCCAGGCTGCACCCACGGCCACGGCCTTCCCCAGCCACCCACTTACCGCTGAAGGGTGCGTCCATGATGGCGCAGGCGGCCAGGCGGGTGGCATCACCGCGGGGATACTTGCTCAGAGGCAGGGCCAGGCTCCCCACCGCCCGTGGGGAAACAATAGCCAAGCGCCAGGGAGTATTTGACCAGCGATAATCTCGGCCCGTTGTGCAGCCGCTGGCCCCCTCCCTCCTCCCCTACCTCCCTGATAAGGCCGCCCCAACCACTTGCCCAAACCCTGGAGCAGGAGGGCGGTGCCCGCTGGACTCACCATTCACCTGCTGGGGGGAGTAGGCCTCGGAGCCCGAGTCTGGGGGAGAGTCCGGTAGTGTGCTGTGAGAGCCAGGGGAAGGGGCCGGGGGGTGAGCAGCTGAGCCCCCGCCTTCCAGCTGGGCAGCTCCTCTGCATGGTAGGGTCCCAGAGCCCCCCAGAAGCTGGGGACACTGAGGTTTCCTCACATCCACCCTTAGGGGCATTTCTCTGCATCACCCACATAGGGGTGCCTGGCAGGGCCTGGGGCTGAATTGTGGGTAGGGGGCTGCCCAGGATCCCCTTAGACCTACAAGGCACTTGGGGGGCAGTTACTAGTGTCCTTGATGATGGCACAGGGACTCAAAGACTCCCGCCCCAGACCGAGGGCCAGGCCTTCTTCTCTCTTCCTGCACCCACTGAAGCCCCACAGCTTCCTGGAAACGCAGGGCCCTAGGGGGCTGGGCCTTGGGGCACTCAGCAGGTCGCGGGGGGCTGCCCCACCAGAGGCAGGTGTGAACTGGGAAGAGAGCCAGCACCACCGGGCCTGGGTTTATTTTTTTCTTGCAGGTTTCACTTTATCAGTGTTCAGGAAAAAGAACAAACTCAACCTAAGAGGTCAACACGTCCTGTGTGAACCCTGAGCTCGCCCAGCAAGTGGGAGTCTGTGGCCATATGGGATCCAGCTCTTTGGCCATCCCTGGTCCCCACATCTGGAGCAACTCCCCATTCCCATGCCCAGGGAACTGCCAGAGGCTATGGCCCTGTTGTGGACACAGCCCCAGGACTGGTTCCAGAGTCCCCCTGCACCCTGTGCCAGCCACCCACCCACCTTCGGGGCCTCGTGTAGAGACCTATACAACTATTCAAGAAGGCAGACTCTGCAGGTTTTGTGTGAATGATACAAAAACATGGATGGGACTCAAACCCATACTCCTTGCCACAGCCTCAGGCGCCCTGCGCTGCCACTCCATCCTGCACTTCCCTGGCAATGCCCGGGACTTCTGTAATGTGTGAAGGGCTTTCACACCCTGCAGTCCCTGCAGTCCCATGCCCCAAGTCCACAGCACCTTGTGTCTCTCTTCTTAAGTTCCTCTGGCATCTGATTATTACTCTACTTGGGGATGTATTGGTGAATACCCAGTTAGGCTTCAGGATCCACTGCAGAGCCGTGTGTCTGTATTTTTTTTTTTTTTTTTTTTTTTGAGAAAGAGTCTCGCTCTGTCGCCCAGGCTGGAGTCCAGTGATGCAATCACTGCTCACTGCAACTTCCACCTCCCGGGTTCAAGCGATCCTTGTGCCTCAGCCTCCCGAGTAGCTGGGATTATAGGCATGCACCATCACACTCGGCTAATTTTTATATTTTTAACACAGACTGTGTTTCGCCATGTTGCCCAGGCCAGTCTCGAACTCCAGGCCTCAAGTGATCTGCCCACCTCAGCCTCCCAAAGTGCTGGAATGCGTGAGCCACCGTGCCCAGCCCTTTTTTTTTTTTTTTTTTTTGAGACGGACTTTCGCTCTTTTTGCCCAGGCTAGAGTGCAATGGTGCCATCTCGGCTCACTGCAACCTCCGCCTCCCAGGTTCAAGCAATTCTCCTGCCTTAGCCTCTGAAGTAGCTGGGATTACAGGCATGCATCACCACACCTGGATCTCATTTTGTATTTTTAGTAGAGGCGGGGTTTCTCCATGTTGAGGCTGGTCTCGAACTCTTGACCTCAGGTGATGCGCCTGCCTCGGCCTCCCAAAGTGCTGGGATTATAGGCATGAGCCACTGTGCTCGGCCTTTTTTTTTTTTTTTTTTTTTTTTGAGACAGGGTCTTACTCTGTCCCCAGCAGTGGCGAGATCACAGCTCACTGTAGCCTCGACCTCACTGGCTCAAACTATTCTCTCACCTCAGTCTCAGGAGTAACTGGGACTACAGGCACATGCCACCACACCCAGATAATTTTTGTAATTTTTGTAGAGATGGGGTTTCATCATGTTGCAGGCTGGTCTTGAACTCCTGGGCTCAAGCAATCTGCCTTCCAAAGTGCTGGGATTACAGGTGTGTGCCACCACGCCCAGCCTCATGTCTCTCTTGTTTATCACCTAGACCCAGGTCTGGCCCTGGGTCCCTCCCTAGAGTGGCCCTGGCCACAGAGTCCCTGTGTGGCTCTGGACAAGCCGCTTTCCCTCTCTGAGCCTCAGTATGCCATTAAAATCCTGACAGGAGCAGCGGTCAGGGCTCCTTGTGGGGTCTCCCAGGAGCTGGATACCCGGGAAGGCTGATGAGTTCACACAACCATAGGCACGTGATACAGCAGTGGGTACCAGCAGGCGCTCACCAAATGTTAGTTCTTCTCCCTCTGCCCCCTACAGCCTCACCGTCTCAAGCAAACAGTTTGCCTTCTGCAGCAAAGGTTCACCCCTGGCACCCCAAGCCTGGCCTCCACTCCCTTCCCCACAGAAGCCAAGGAGCTCAGGAAGCACGGCCGGCCATGTGTCCATGGCCACCATGCACCCAGGGCTTCCTCTGTGCCCTTGCTTGCTTCCCACGATGATCTTGAGGGGTAAGCATTTGAGGGCTCACTTTGCAGAAGAAACTGAGGCCATGGGTTAGTGAAGCAGATGGCTGGTAGTGGGAAAGCTGAAGTTGGAGCCAGGCTGTCTTAACACAGTGTTCATGCACCTAGTGTTTTCATGCTTTTCTACCCAGAGACAGGGGCGCCCATGTTTGCCCTGAGCTCCCCTGCAGACCCACGCTCCCAGCCTCCCACTGTGAACATGTGCCCCGGGGGCTGCCCTGGCGTCTGGCTGGGCAGGTGGCTGCCTGGAACCTTTGGTCAAAGCCAGTCCCAAGGTTCAGCCCTGGGTCAGACCCCTGGTGTGGACTCCTCAGAAAGATGGGGGGAAGGGCCTGGGTTCTGGGCTCCATGAGGCTTGCTTTGGTAGGGGGAACTAAGGTGCCACATCTGAGCCATGGTCCAACTCCTGTGGCCATAGTACACGTCAGCTGGATGCATGAGTGAGTGAGTGGGCCCAGCATGTGTGCGCGGGTATGCAGGTGTTCCCATGAAGGTAAACAGTCACAGCCTCCAGTCCCGCCACCTCCTGTCCACTCTCCACACAGCACCGAGATTTTTCTAGCACTTACGTCAGCCCTCATCACTCCCCTGCTTAGAAGTTTCGTGGCTGCCCACTGCCTCAGAACAAAGCCCAGAAGTCCCCCCTCGGCCTGGACCCAACCTCCCTTCCCTCACCTGCCCACACACAGCCGGTCACCCAACCCATCCCATGCCAGGCCAGTGTCCAGGACCTCCCAGGCCATGGCCACAGCCCTGCTCCCTGCCTGCACCTATGCCTCTGTATCCCCCTACTCCCTGCCCTCACTCACCCTGGGGCATAGGGAGCCTTGGGCTCGGCCTTGATGGGGGGCCCGGTGCCCCCGGGGAAGGGCTTGGGGGCAGCGCCCATGCCGTTGTTGTTGTTGCAGTTCAGCGGGGGGCCGTAGCTCGGGGGTGGGAGGGGACCATGGCGTCCCGGGGAGGGTCCACCCCCAGGGGGGCTCAGGTGGTGAACCCCGCTGGAGCCGGGCATCGCAGGCTGCCCGTGAGAGTAGGAGGCCGAGCTGGCTGGAGCAGAGATGTCAGGGAAGCAGCTGCAGGGAAGGGGAGCAGCTCAGCTCCAGCCAGGACCCCGGCCCCAGCAGGGAAGTAGCCGCCCCCTCCCCGCAGGGAACTCTGGAGATTTCGGAGGAGTCAGTGGCTGGGAAAGGACGAGGAGCAGCTTTCAGAGGTGGGACCACAGGTGGGACCACGGGAGACCCCAGGTCCGGCCCTCAGACCTCCCTGGTGACAGAAGAGAGACAAAGGGCTGGGGGCTGGGCAGGTGCAGGGCAGGCAAGGGGGCCACTTACAGGTCGGAGGCATCCTCCTTGCTGATGTACTCCTCCAGGATGCTGGTGTCTATGTTGGAGGGCTCCAGGGCACCGTTGATGTCGTGGCCTGCAGGGCAGGAGAGGTGGGCTAGGGAAGGGGCCCAGCTCCCTGCAGACCCTGGGCATCCAGGACCAGCCCTCCATCCCTGCCCAGGCTGGCCATCCAAAACAGATGCCCCTGCTCCTTTCCACCCAAGTATCCATGTGGGGGCCAGCTCTCACCTCCACTGCCTGGCACCCTCCAGGAAGCGCTGATAATGACTCCCGCCCCAGCACAAGGCCCCCTTGAGTCTCAGAGGAGAGGGGCCCAGGGCATGGATCTGGGTACAGAGAGGCCGATCCTGCCACGCCCCTTTCTAGCTGTGTGACAGGGAGCAAGTCCTTTCCGCTCATCTGTCAAATGGGGTCACTGTCCCTCTGTCTTATGGGGTGCTGTGAGGCACAAATGAGGTGCTTACTGAGTTGAGAGCCCCATGGGTGCCCACTGCCCTCGATGGGATGGCTCGGACCCAACAGGCACTGTCCTGCCCTGTCCTCCAGGGGTCAGTTCCAGATGGCCTAGCTCCAGGCACGCAGGAGCACAAGGCCTGACTGAGTGGGACCGTATATCCTGGGGGCCCACAGGGCTGTGGGAGCCTCCTGCACCCAGGTCCTGGCTGCAGCGGGGAGTGGGGATCAGAATCAGGAGAGCTCCCTGCACCCATGGGCTGGGGAACTTAGCCCCCTTTTTCCAGAGAAGGCAGAAGCCTAGAGAGGGAAGGGCTTGCCCCGGTCTCCCAGCAGGGAATGATGGCCGCCAGAGCTCCACTCCTCTGCCTGCTGCCCTCTCCTGGGCCCTCTGTGCTGGCCCCGGCCCCACCAAGGGGAGGGGCCCCTAGAGGAAAGGCAGCCAGGGCTCTTGGGCATCATGAGGGAGGACGGGGGAGGTGCTGGCCTTTCCCCTCCCAGGGTCACCTTGTGGGGGGAGCCAGAGGGCGGGGTGATAAGGGGGCTGACGTGGGAGATGCGTCAACCCCGATAATGGAGGACAGCCCCACCCACACAGTTGACCCGGGCTGGCCAGCCCCACTGAGGCAGGAGGGCCCCTCCCACAGGCCTCTGAAGCCTGAGTCTGGGGTCTGCCCTCTTCTGTTGAGCTCAGACAGGTCCAGGAACAAATCCTGGCTCAGCCACTCCCTGCTGAGTGACCTTGGGCAGTTGACACGCACTCTCTGAGCCTCAGTCTCCTCATTCGTGCAATGGGGACACGCACAGCTAGGGCTTCATGGGGCTGTTTTGAGTATGAAACGAGATGAGGTGTGTGAAGTGCTGGCCACTTAGTGGGTGCTCAGCGGTCAGAATAGCCGTCCTCACTTCCCAGCCCCAGAGCCCTGGGGTCCCTGGGAGCCCCCCGCCCAGGCCCCTCCCTGGCCCCAGCCGGCATTTCAAGAATGCTGAGCCCCGCTTAGGTGATTAATGAGCGGCTAAGCCCTCCTAGGAGTCACGCGCTGCCTGCGACAGGCCAGGGCCCTCCTGCTGACCCCCACCCCCAGCTCGCCCAGCTAGGAACAAGGGACACCCACCACACACCACCAATGGCCGTCCAGGGCGGTGTGGCCTGGGGCAAGAGCAGCTTCTCCAGCTGGGCGTGGCCACTCTGCATGCCTGGGTTCCAGGACCCTGCCTCCACTCAGGCCCCACCCAGCCGTAACCACGGGTCCCATTTATTGAGTGCCTACTGTGTGCCAGACACTTTGTGAGTCAAATACATTAATAATCACAGGAGTTTCTTTTCTTTACCTTTTAGTTTTTCTTGAGACGGAGTCTCGCTCAGTCTCCCAGGCTGGAGTGCAGTGGTGCAATCTCGGTTCACTGCAACCTCCGCCTCCCAGGTTCCAGCAATTCTCCCACCTCAGCCTCCTGAGTAGCTGGGATTACAGGCGCCCGCCACCACACATGGCTAATTTTTTGTATTTTTAGCAGAGATGGGGTTTCACCATGTTGGCCAAGCTGGTCTGGAACTCCTGACCTCAGGTGATCTGCCCGCCTCAGCCTCCCAAAATGCTGGGATTACAGGCATGAGCCACCGTCCCCAGCCTAATCACAGGAGTTTCTTATGCGCAAGGCATCCTGCAGGCTCTTCACTTGCAGCGTGTTACTCAATCCTCCCAGCCCAGAATGGTGACCATGACAGAGACAGTGACTTGATAGTGACAGAGACAGTGACTTGACAGTGGCTCACAGTGAGTATCTCCCAGTGCTTCTCAACTCATCATGGTGATGATGACAAAGACAGTGGCAGTGACAGTGACTGCAGCTCACACTGACTGCCTACCAGGCCCGGCACGATTCTAAGTGCTTTATGCATTTTCCCTCTCTAAACAGTGGGAATGTTCAAATAGGTACATGATCACCATCCCCACGGTTCAGAGAGGTCAAATCTCTTACCCAAGGCAACACAGCAAGGAGGATTCCAGCCAGGTGCAGGGGCCTGACTCTAAGGGGGAGGGTGTGGCTAGCGGTTGCTGTGCCTTCCCCACCCCACCTGGAGCATCACCCCCACCCTGGCCGCTGAAGCTGCAAGTTTTTGAGCCTGAACTTGGAATCTACAGTGAATGATGGGCTGATGCAGCCATAGTGTTGCTATTTATAACAGACCCAGCCCCCTCCTCTCCTGGCCAGGAGCACTCCTAATCGCCCCTAATCCTCCTGCCCACCTCCCTCGGGATAGGGGGCCTCAGGCAGAGGCATCCTGGGAGACCCTAACGAGAACCAGATGTGCTTTGGGGGAGGAGGGACCCTCCCGTGCCAGGGTCCGGGCGGACGGAGGACGGAGGAAGGAGGTGGGAGGAGGGAACTGATGGGGCAGCGTTGGGGGGAGGCCAGTGGGTGGGGAAGAAGTTTGAGGGTTGGGGGCTCGGAGGGCCTCCTGAGGAACGCTGACCCCACACCTTCTCCTGGAAGCCCTGGAGGCCACATCGTCTCTTCCCCACGCCGCTCGGCCCCCAGGCCGCCCGTGAACCACACTGGAGATTTCTAACAGACATTCCGGGTGGACAAGACGAGGGTGGGGACTTGCCAAAGCCCAGGGATTGCTGAGGCTGGGATACAGCCCCCAAGAACCCAGGATGGGGGCAGGGTCCCATGGGCACCCTCTTGGGAGTGCCTCTCCCCACCGCTCCCAAAAGAGCCCCAGAACATGACTGGAGCCCAACCAGGGGTACCTGCCAGGCAGAATGTGGAACATGGGCCACATGGCTCACTCTGATCCTCAAGACCTCTCTGAGAGAAGGGAAGCCGGGCCTGCCAGACACCGCCCAGGGCCCAATAACCTGAAAACAGCACCATGAGCTCACAAACCAGCATCTCTGTCCTTCACTTCTCAAACCCTTCAACAGCTTCCCACTGCTTGGGAGAAATCTGGAGCCCTCTGGCAGTCCAAGGCCTGACACGGTCCCCTGCCTGCCCCCGACCGCCTTTTCTCCTTCCCCAGGTCCCCTCCCTCCCCTCCTCTCCGTGGTGGGCCCCTGCCTCCTTTCCATCCTCCATCCCACATCAAGGCCTTCACACGTGCCGTTCCATGCTGTTCCTATTCAGGCTTTAGGTTTTGTCTTAAATGTAAATTCCCCCAAGAGGCCATCTCTGACTCACCCATTCTCTTTAGCAAGGGATGGGCAGAGGCATTGTAATTCCTCATCAGCTCTTTACCCTCCCGCCTACACACAACCCGTTGGGCAGGATGGGTGTCTGTCCACCACCCACCCACCACCCACAGCTCACTCGCCCAGTGGCTGCTCTGTGCCCAGCCCTGTGCTATGCACTTTACATGGCTCATATTGAATTCTCATCCCAACCCTACAAGGTAGGTGATTTTCTTTTTCTTCATTTTACAGATGAGGAAACTGAGGCTCAGAAAGGATAGGCATGTGCCCATAGCTTACAGTGGCAGGTGCTGGGCTCTGAGCGCTGCCCTGTTCTGTCTCTCTGGGATATAGTATGCCAGCACACAACAGGCACCTAGGAAATGTTCACGGAGTGGATGAGCCAAGTGGCCAGTGAGGGACCTCGGCCAGGCCATGCTGTGGTCAGGGCTGGGGCTACCCGGGGCCCCTCCAGGTCCTGACCCTGCCCTGCTGAGCTATGCGCCTCAACTGCTCCTCATTAATTAGGCCCTTTATTACCTGCCTGGAACAGGAGCCAGACACTGCCCCTTCCCAGGCAGGC
This sequence comes from Rhinopithecus roxellana, assembly GCF_007565055.1. NCBI lineage: Eukaryota > Metazoa > Chordata > Mammalia > Primates > Cercopithecidae > Rhinopithecus > Rhinopithecus roxellana. The sequence continues at coordinate 9,281,214 of NC_044563.1, read as the reverse complement.
TGTGATCCAGACTATGGGAAGGCACCCCCTCCTCTCCCCTCTCTTCTTCTCTCCTCTTCTCCTTAAGGCCACCCAGCTGGCCAGGAAAGGAATGGAGGGCACCCAAGCCAGGTGCAGGATGAGAGCAGGCAGGGGCCCAGGTGGTCCCTCCACCCAGGACCCCTCCCTTCCGCCCCTCCTTGTGCTCATGTGCCCCCCCGCCCCCCACCAGCTGTGGCCGCTGGCTGAGTCTCGGCCATTGTCCCAGGGAACGGGGGAGGGTGGGGGCACGGCACAGTGGGAGGCTTGTGCCCTGCCCACCCCCTCCCCTGCCCCGTCAATGGGGCACTTGTCAATTCATGCCCCAAACATGGCGGAAATCCCGTCAGCCACGTGGCTGTGGGTAGGGTGGGCCGGGTCCCGAGGATGCTGGCCAGGCCTGGTCGATCTGAACCTGGGGTGCAGGGGGCACCAGGGCCCAGGCGTATTCCTAAAGACCCCAGTTGCTCTGAGTGTCCACTCGGGGCATCTGAACCTGAGGGGTGCCCTAGCTTCAGGCAGCAGCTGAGGGCCAGGGTGGTAGCGGTCAGGGGACAGCCCATCTGGGCATAACTGCGATGCCCAGAGAGATCCCCAGAGTCAAAGAGGCCTAGTTTCGAATGTGGACTCCCCACTTCATGGCTGTGACCCTCAGCAAGTGACCTGAGACCTGGCTTCCTTCTCCATCAGATGGAGCACGAATCCCTGCCATGGAGTGAGCCTTAAACGAGGTGACCCTCAGGAGGCCATTCCGCAGTCAGGGTGAACCGCCCTCTTTCCATCTCTTTTGGGACTCCCATCTCCTTTCCTGCCCTCACGCCTCCACCCAGGCTGTCCCCTCTCTCCCACGCCCCTCCACCTTGCTGCACACCTGCTCCGGAGCCTCCGAGGGGCCTCCGTGCCTTCTCCTAAGTCCCTCTGAGGCATGGCCAGCACTCTGCTGCTATTCTTACGCACGCACAGCACAATCCAGCCTGTCGGCCTCGGCCCCAGTCATCCCTTCCAGTGGGTCAGCCTTCTGCAACTGCCTCCCTGCCTGCCCAGGCAGCCCCTCCCGTCCTCCCAATCACAGAAAGCCCCTAGTGTTGTGGCTCATCTCCCAACCAGTTTACATGGGGGCAAGGCACAGTAGGCCTCACCTCCTTTGGTTTGGACTTTCTCTTTTTATTAATATGATCTATAGCCAGGCATGGTGGCTCACACCTGCAATCCCAGCACTTGGGAGGCCAAGGTGGGCAGATCACGAGGTCAGGGGTTTGAGACCAGCTTGATCAACATGGTGAAACCCCGTCTCTACTAAAAATACAAAAATTAGACAGGCGTGGTGGTGCATGCCTGTAATCCCAGCTACTCAGGAGGCTGAGGCAGGAGAATCACTTGAACCCGGGAGGCAGAGGTTGCAGTGAGCCGAGATCGTGCCACTGCACTCCAGCCTGGGTGACACAGCGAGACTCTGTCTCAAAAAAAAGAAAAAAAAAGATCTATAACTGCTAGCTGCCCTGCTTTAGCCTTCAAATTGTCACCACAGCCTTCTTAGTCAAAATGCCTTCAGGTCAAATGTTCGCTTGTGCAAGCAACCCTTTGATTCTCCAAATCAAATCCTCAGTGAGCTTGGGCCCAGGAGCCACACCTCACAAAGATGGGGCTCTTGAGCCATTTTTCTATCAGGTTCTTCAATCTGAGTCACAGTAGTCTTTGTTCTCTCCCAACTTCTTACCAAAAATGCAGAAGAGCCCCCACAGGCTGCCTGCAGAGACCCCTCTCTTTTTTCACTTTTTTTTTTTTTTTTTTTTTTTTTTTGAGACAAAGTTTCACTCTATTGCCCAGGCTGGAGTGCAGTGGCGCGATCTTGGCACACTGCAACCTCCGCCTCCCGAGTTCAAGTGATTCTCCCACCTCAGCCTTGCAAGGAGCTGGGATTACAGGTGCGTGCCACCATGCCTGGCTAATTGTTGCATTTTTTGTAGAGACGGGATTTCATTATGTTGGCCAGGCTGGTCTCGAACTCCTGACAGGTGTTCGAGATCCACCCGCCTCAGTCTCCCAAAGTGCTGGGATTACAGGCATGAGCCACCGGCCCAGCCGGAGAACCTTCTCTTCTAGGAGACCCAGAATCTTTTTTTTTTTTTTTTTTGAGACAGAGTCTCATCTCCAGGCTGGAGTGCAGTGGCTCAGTCTCGGCTCACTGCAAGCTCTGCCTCCCGGGTTCACGCCATTCTCCTGCCTCAGCCTCCTGAGTAGCTGGGACTGCAGGCGCTCACCACCACGCCCGGCTAATTTTTTGTATTTTTAGTAGAGACGGGGTTTCACCATGCTAGCCAGGATGGTCTCAATCTTCTGACCTTGTGATCCACCCACCTCGGCCTCCCAAAGTACTGGGACTATAGGCGTGAGCCACCGCACCCAGCCCGAGACCCAGAAATCTTTAGCCACCCTTGGGCTATGGCTACATCCACTCCAAGTCCCCACGAAGCTGCCACCCTGTCCTCAGGTCAACACAAGGCTGAACTCACAGCCCCAACATGCTCCAAAGCCAGGTCCAACAGCACCAAGGCCAGCGGCTAGGACCTGTTCCTACTCTCTCCCACAGGGACCAGAGGAGGCAGGCCACCAGGTGCCAGGTAGAGACCCTGCAGCTTGGGGTGGACACAAGTCTCCACCAGGGTCACCTGTGCCCATCTGTGCCTACGCACCGGTATGGCCCCAGGCAGGCACACTGCAACACACACACGTGTACATAAGAGGATACCCTGCAGTCAGGTATCCACTGACATGCACATGATCACGTACCACATGCCCCCTACTCACGCATACACAGTACTGACACACACAGCGGCATGCCCCACTCACATACCCACACGCATGCACACACCCACGTTCATCTGTGTGCCTTCATTCATTTGACAGTTATTTACTGAGCACCTGTTGTGTGTCAGGCAAGCATAGTGCCCAGCTTTGGAGCTACAGCAGTGAGCAAAAGGGACAAAAGCCTTGCCCACATGGAGCTGACATTCTAGGGAGCAGAGTCAGACGACGAGAGCAGTAAAATGTCTACCATTCTAGAAGGTTCCAGATGGTAGGGACAGCCGGTGCAAAAGCCCTGAGGTACGAGCATGCCTGTGCATGTTCGCACCTCATCAGACTTCACAGGCGTGTATGCCAGGACACGCATGTACACAAGTGCTCACTGACCCAACGGCAGGCCCAGGCCCACAGGCACAGCATCCCATGTGTGGGTTAGGTTAGTAGCCACCCAGGAAGAGCTCCCGCCTCCTCTTCTTCCCTCCAAGCCCCCTCCCGACCTGCTGTCAGACCCTCCCTAAGCAGCTCCGGCTGAAGCTAGGCCCCACTCAGTGAACTCAGTGTCACAGGTGCAACTCCACTCCCTAAAGGCAGCCCCCTGCCTCCAAGCTAGCAGGGCAGGGGATGGGGATCCCCTTCCCCCAGCCATGGAGGGAGAAGAGAGGGGAAGTGAGGGAGGCCCGAGGGAGACAGGATCCTCAAACTCCACAAAGGAGAGACAGATGCTGTGGGTGTGCCCTCCGGGGGCTGCAGGGACCCGGGTCAGCTGGAGGGAGAACTTCCCTCACTGATGTGACCTGGGGCACAGGGAGGACAGAATGCCCGGGAACCCCTCCATAATCTAGGCCGGCAGGGGGCTCCGGACCCAACCGTACTCCCCACCCAGGGGCTTTGCCCCTCCCCCTGCACTCCAGGCCCTGGCACTCATGGGGTCTAACTGCTCACGTCGTGCAACCTTGCCCATGTGAGTGAGGGCTCTGAGGTCTAGAGAGGTCAAGGAGGCTGCAGGGACGTCATCTGGTGTGGCCACCCATGCTGGAGCCACTCCTCAGCATGTCAGGAGGAGAGGCCCCTTCCCTGCCCACCTCAGGCTGGTACCCAGCTGGGACCCAGGCTCCAGTCCCAGCTCTGCTGTGGCCACCTTAAGGGAGCCTGATACATCATCGCCTTCCTCTCCTGCCTCATAGCACGCCTCAGAAATGGGAGGACATCACCCACCCTTCCACTGCACCCCAGGACTCCAGGAAGACAACATGCAAAGAGCCTGGGTGCGGCAGACGAAGCCACAATATAGTCAAGCCCCTCCCCCTTGCTGGCAGCAAGAACAGGACCCAAATCTCAGAGGGGGAGGTGGGGTGGGCCTACTGGATGTGCCAGGGACCAGGACCAGGTCACGCTGGGCCAAAGCTGTCATGGTGCAGGCCCTGTGCACAGAACCACAGAACATGCTCAACAAGCCGCCTAAGCTTAGGGGCACTGACCTATCCTGGGGACCGGTAATCTTCAAGGTAGGATGTAGAACACCAGCCATGGGCCAATGGAGTGCTCACCAGGCCAGGCACTATCTTACCTAATCACCCCAGAAACCCTGGGATGGAGGCCCTGCCATTACAACTGCATTCCCATTTTACAGATGAGAAAGCGGAGGCACAGCGGTGCCCTGATACAGCCAAGAGAAGGACTGTGAGTAAGCAGCAGAGCTACGAACAGACCCCAGCTGCCCCCGCTGGCAAATGCACAGAACCATTACATCATCCCACCCCGAGACCCAACCAAGAGGTACCCACACCCTGTGGCAGCAGGGGCTGAAGGCCTGGAAATAGGAGAGGAGGCCCCCACATACTCCAGTATCCAAGGCAATGAGAGAAACTGAGGCCCAGGAATGTGCTAGGTCCGTGAGGAGGAAGGTGGGAAGGTAAGGCAGGCTGCCTGGGCAGGGCGGGGCCACCCGGTTAATGATTCAGTTAATGATTTCTGCTCCCCGCTCCTTATCAGGGAGGGCAAAGTCCAAGGGTGACAGCCAATCAGCAGCCCCGCTGGGCTGTTACCCAGCAGCCTCTGCTGCCAGGGCCCGCCAGTCTGTAACCCCTTGGGAGTTTGTAAGTGGGGAGCCAGGCCCCAAGGGAAAAGGCCTTTCTGCCCTCAAATGCCCTCCTTGGCTCTACCTAAGACCCCAAGGAGCACTCCGTCCAGCTTTCCAGTCTCAGGAGAGTCCCTGAAGCCAAAGGGTTGGTAACTGCCTGCTTCTTACACCTGCACTGACCCCAAGCCCTCCAGAGAGGTGCTTTCTGGGGTGCGTCCCCCACCGCCACCGCCTCTGTTCACATACCCATTGTTGCCTCCATTGACCCTGAGAACGCTTCCTGCCCACTCCCCACCCCTGCCCTGCACTGGGTGCTGGGGACACAGGGATGAGTCAGACCCCCCACTACCATTTCCTCCCCTGCCAGGCTCAGGGCCTGGGGCGGGTCTGGCAATCAGCTCCATGCACTGGGGCTAGGACCAGAGTCCTCAGCGGGGCTCTGGATGGACCCAGGAGGCAGGTCCTCTCCCTGGGAGTCAGGGGTCAGGAAACCCTGTGCCTGGCCACCCCTCCCATCTACTTACTCCCTGGGTACACCAGGGACAGACAGAGACAGACAGGCTGACACGGGCCACAGTGCCACCTCTATCACACAGCCCAGCTCAGCCCCGGATTCCTGTCCAGGTGGGGATCCTCTCTTCCAAATCGTCAGGTAGTCTCTACCTGGGACCTCTTCCTGCCCTCCAGAGGCAGAGATGTTGGTACCTGACAGGTAGGTCCCCACACCAAGGTACTGGTGGCAGGGTAGGGAGCTGGGGGCTAGGTGTCCATTCTGGCTAACTCTGGCCAACTCCCTTCTCTCTGAGCCTCAGCCAGCGCCATTCCCCTCCCCTCACCCATCCCACAGCTGGGAAGGGTGGCTTTTGAACCAGTATCCTGGTGCTCCAGGGGCTGTGGGGAGCCCAGGCCCCCTTATCCACTGTATCTGCCCTATCAGAAGACTATGAGTTTGTTTGATGGTTAAAAAATCACATTGGAAGCCCCTGCTCTGGTCCAACCCACTTACTTACCCTGGGAGGGGAATGAGGCCAGAGAAGGAAGTCACTAGTCCAGGCCACCCATCAGCTTCAGAAGGGGCGAAATCCCAGGCCTCCCTCCTCTAGCCTTAGTAAGGCTCCAGAGGCCAGGCAGAGGCCCCACTAAACTCCAAGTGGTCTCTCCAGCACCTGCTGGAAGGCGACTTCCCTCCATCCTCCAAGGCTCCCTGCACACCCACCTGCTTTCTGGGGGGCACTGGGCTGCTCACTCCAGCCTCATGTGCCCCTACAATCTGGGGCCAGCAGCCACCCCTTCCAGGGTCGGCCATTCATACTCTAACATGTCCCTCCTCCCCAGGGCTGGGTGGTGAGCTTCTTCAGAGCTGAGGTTCTTCTCTGCCACCCCCTCCTGTCTTGCAGGTGAGGAAAAAGGGCCTAGAGAGGGCAAGAGCTCTTTGGGGGCTCCCTGCCAGGCACAGACGGTCACCCTGCTCTCAGTGGTGCAGTCTGCACCAGAACTCTGAGGTCCTGGCCAGATTCTCAGACGCTGCCCTGTCCCGTGCCTGCCCTGGCTCTGGGGTCCAAGGCCCCCTTCCACTGTGGCCCGGTTACCTGCTGGGAGCCAGTGCATCCTGCCCGGCGGGTCCCCTCTCTGCAGGCCCCGTGCCCGCCTATCTGGGCTGCCCTGCCTCTCTCTAGAGGATTAGCCGGGCGGTCACGGGGGCCCGGCTGTACCAGCCTCGAGGGGGCCGCCCTGTCCCGGCCTCCCACCCGAGGTCCAAAGCGCCTTAGCCCCCAGCCCACCACCGGCACAGGGCAGGACCCAGCACCTATGCTTGGTGTGCCCAGGGAGGGGCACCACATCAGGTGAGGGGCGCGCTGTGCTGCAGACCCTTCGGTAAAACCCTTTCCCAGTCTCCCAGCCCAGAGCCGGGAGCACAGGGTCCGCTATCAACTGTCCAGAGGGATGACCAAGGCCAAGTGGGGACCAGAATGAGAGCTCAGGTGTCCCCAGCCCCAGTCCCGAGTGTGAGAGCACTCAAGAGTGACGCAGCCACGGCTCAAAAGCACAACTTCCCGCTCCCTCGCACTTTACACTCACACTCACAAGCACACCAGGCCCTGCCGCTCCCAGGCCCCCTCTCACACCTACAGTGGGTCCTCCACATGGGCCTTCCCCTCCCAAGTGGCCCAGAGACCCTAGCCCTCAGGGCCCACCCACGCCTTCCCCCATCGCAGAGGCTGGGAGCTGTTTCCAGCCCAGCCCTCCTAGGCGGGCAGCCTCACACCCCTCCCCTGCTCCCCACAGACATTCTTGAGTCTCCTCTTATCTCTCTGGAGGGAGCAGCGCAGCCTCCCCCCGCCAGGCTGCCAGGCCGCTGCATGGCTAAGCCGTGGCGTCAGCCCCCACCCCCCAACCCATGGTCAGGAGAGAGCCAGGGAGTCCAGGCCAGCCAGGCCCACCCCTCTGCTCTCTGTCCGGGTCCAGGGTCCTGGGGAAGGCAGTGTGGAAGTCAAGGGAGCCTGGCCTACAGGTCCTCTGTGTACCCAGCAGGCCTAAGGCACCCCAAACAGTAACCCAAGCAGGCACGAATGTCTGGTCCCCTCTTCCCTGAAGGCCTCAAACCACGTCAGGCCCCTTGAGAGCTCCTATGGATCAACAGTGTCTGGGGAGAGCCAGAGCCCCGGGACAGATGGGGGGCTGCGTAAGACCCTCAGATGGCCCAGCTGGCACAGAGTCAACCGTTCAATCTAGTCCAAGCCTGAATTCTTGGGGTCTGGGTCTGTGGGGTGTTCAGAATCCTGAAGTGGGATGACTGAGGCTTGGGGGTGCTCCTGCCTGGGCTGCTCAGCCAGTAGGCGTGAGTAAGGGTTCCCGCCTCCCAAGTCACAGAGGGAGAGAAACTGAGGCACTGGAAGACCTGCTTCTCTCTTCCACAGGACTCCACAGGAATCTGGGGCTTGAAACTTGGGCCCTGGTTCCCTGCCCTGTAGCCCTGATAGGTTCACACATGAAGGGAATGTTCTCAGTGCACCAAGGAGCAGGATGTGGCCTTAGGGACTAGGGGGAGCTCGGGGCAGGGGCTGGGCTCGCTACATTGGTAAGCAGGGGCACAAAAGGGGGCCAGAGGGTCTGGCTAGATGTTCCAGGGAGGTTCTGAGAAGTCCAGTGAACTGGGAGGCGTCAGCTTGCACTTCCCCTCCCCCTCCCACGGCTGTCCCATCCCTCCAGAACCCACCACCAGGAGGAGTGGCGGCCCTGCAGGAGGGGCAGGGGCTGTCCAGGAAAAGACAGGGAGTTGGTTAGATGTAGGTGCAGACCTCCAAAACCAATGTAGGGGTGGGGGCAGAAGAAGATATTATGGAGTGTATGTCAATTCCACCCCAGAGGGCTCCTTTCAGGGTCAAGGGGGGGTGAGGTCACTCTTTGAGGGGGTGAGGTCAGAGAGGCACAGCTCCAGGGTTGGGGGGACAGAGTGCTGAGGAGCCTCAGAGGGCTGGTGGGATGAAGTTCACAGCACCAGAAGGGTCTCGGAGAGCAGGGGTAACTGGTGGCAGGGACGTCAGCTTCAAGAAGGTTCCAGCCCTAGGAGAGCATGCTAGGGAGGGGGGTCCCAGCCTCAAACAGCAGAGGAGTCACTAGAGGCAGCACTGTGGAAAGCAGGTGGCAGTCTCCAAGGGGTCCCAGTCTCTAAAGCGGTCCTACCCTCATGGAAGCACAGTGGGGAGGTCCCAGCTCCTCCTAGAAGTCAAGGGTGATGGCGCCAACCTGAAGGGCACACAGGGGGTCTTGGTCTCTAGGCGGGGGTCACAGATTCTGGGAAGCAGGCTGGGGTCCAGCCTCAAGAGGTATGGAAGGTCCTAGAAGGCACGCTGGGGGTCTGGGCCTTGAAGGGGGTTCTAGCCCGCTTAGGGTTCTGGGGAAGAACAGTGGAGGGTCCCCAGACTCGGGAAGTTTGCTGGGGGCGGGAGTGTCACAATTTAGGGAAAGTTCCGGGTCCCGGAAGGCTCAAAGGAGGTCCGGACCTGGAAGGGGATACAGTCCCAAGGAAGCTGCGAGTTGAAGAGCGGGGAGGGGGAGCCCAACTTCAGCGGCGGTGGGTGGTAACCGCCAGGGGACTTTCAGCCCCGGCAGCCTGTCTTGGCGGGCTGGTGCCAGCCTGAAGGAGGGTCCCAGCCAGAGGAGGCGGAAGCATAGCGGGGGGCCCCAGCCCCCGGGGAGATCAGCCGGGGGTTCCCATTGCCAGAGGGTCGCCGCCGCCAGCCAGCGGTCTCTCACCTTCGAAGAAGCGCTGCAGCGCCTCCGTCTCGTCCACCACCTCCATGTCCCGCCTGCCCGGCGCGCACTCCAGCCGCGGCCCCGCTACAGCCCGGCCCGGGGGCGCGGCATCGCCGGCGCGGCCCGCGCGACAGTCCCGGCTAGGCTCCGGCTGCGGTCCCGCCCGGTCCGCAGCCGCGCTCGCCCCCCGCGCGGCCCTGGCCCGGCCCCTGCCCGCCCCACGCGCCCCGCCCGCCGCGCCCAGCGCCCCCTGCCGGCCCGCGCCGCGCCCAGCCCGGTCGCGGGCACCACGCTCCCGACTCCTGCAGGCGGCGCTCAGCGCTGGGCCGTCCCAGGCTTGCGGGGCCTGGGGCCGTCCCAGCGGGGGACCGTCCCCGGTCGGGGGGCGCGGGGCCGTCCCAGGCTTGCGGGTCTAGGGGCCTTCCCGGATCCGGGTGGCGCGGGGCAGTCCCAGGTTTGCGGGGCGCAAGGCCGTCTCGGGTCGGGGGAGCGGGGTCATCCCAGGTTTGCAGGGCGTTGGGCCTTCCCAGGTCGGGATGGGGCGAAGGGCCACCTGGCTTCTGTGGGGTCGGGACTGGAAGGGTGTGCCCTTGCCGTCCTCGCCTTCGTCTTGCACAGGACAAGATGTCACGATTCCGAATCCAAACCTCAGAGACAGCCCCCATCCCTCTCATTAGCCACCCACCCAGCTCAGCAACAATAACAACCTGCATTTAGGGAACGTGTGTTATATGCCAGGCCACACAGGCGTTATCTCATGTAGTCCTCACAGGCACCCTATCAAGGAGACGTTGTTGTTACCTGCATTTTACAGATGGGGAAACTGAGGCTCAATGCATTAAGGACTGCCAGGAAGTCCTGTCCTGTGACTGTGATGACGAAAATGTTCCCTGTGTTGTCCAGTATGGTAGTCACTGGCCACAAGTGAGTACTGGAAATGTGCCTATTGAGACTGAAGAACTGATTGTTTCATTTTGTTTAATTGTAATTAAACAGTTACGTGTGGCTGTGGTATTGGACAATGCAGGTCTAAAAGTTTCTTTTTCTTTGAGATGGAGTTCTGCTCTGTCGCCCAGGCTGGAGTGCAATGGCTCGATCTCAGCTCACTGCAACCTCCGCCTCCTGGGTTCAAGTGATTCTCCTGCCTCAGCCTCCTGAGTATCTGGGATTACAGGCACCTGCCACCATGCCTGGCTAATTTTTGTATTTTTAGTAGAGACGGGGTTTCCTCATGTTGGCCAGGCTGGTCTTGAACTCCTGACCTCAGGTGATCCGCCCACCTTGGCCTTCCAAAGTGCTGGGATTACAGGCGTGAGCCACGGCTCCCGGCCCTGGCCAAGAGTTTCAAGGTCATTAAAGTTCAGCGTCAAATCCTGGCTGCCCTGGGAATCCAAGCTCTCCTTTACTATGGCCCTGTCTGGTATAATGAAACCTGGAGGTTCTAACTCGATATAAGTCCAGGATAAAGCCATTGTCCTTGTGCCCCTGCCTTCACCCTTATGACTGACTGCCTCCGCATCTCTGTCCCGCCCAACTTGCACAGCCTCTTGTCTCAATGATTTCCCCTTCAGTCCTCCCAAATCACCCTTTCTGAAACATACATCCAATCATGTCATTCCTTTGCAAAACTAAGTTTCCCTTTGCACTCAAAACAACATCTGAATGTCTTGCTCTGGTTTCTCAGGCCCCACCTCTACCACCGACCTCAGCTCTTCCCTTCTCTACATTGCTCACTGAATAACAGCTACTGAGGCCTCCTTGCCATTGCTCAAACATGTGAGGTCCACACCTGCCACAGGGCCTCGGCACATGCTATTCCATTTGTTTACAATGCTTGTCTCCACATGGCTAGTTCTTTGTAGCAGTTGGTCTCAGCTCAAACGTCATGTCCCCAACCACCCTACCTAAAGCAGTTCTCCCTACCTAGGCCTTTCTTGTTCACCATGTAAATGATTCCTATTTAGTTTCTGTTATTATCCTTCTTGCTCTAGAATGAAAGCCCTATGAGGGCAAGATATTTTTCTGTATCGGTCACTGCTATAACTTCAACACCAAGAACATGACCTGGCAAGCAGTAGGTGCTCAATAAATGTGTTGAATGAATGGATGGTAGCATCTTCAAACTACCGAATCCAGTCAGGCTCCAGTGGCTCACACCTATAATCCCAGCACTTTGGGAGGTTGAGGCAGGAGGATCGCTTGAGCTCAGGAGTTCAAGACCAGCCTGGGCAACATGGCAAGATCCTGTCTCTACAAAAAATAAAAAAATTAACTAGGCATGGTGGCACATGCCTGTGATACAGCTACTCGGGAGGCTGAGGCAGGAGGATCACTTGAGCCCAGGAGGTTGAGGCTGCAGTGAGCCATGTTTGCAGCACTGCACTCCAGCCTGGGTGACAGAGCAAAATCCTGTCTCCAAACACAAACAAACAAACAAAAATCTACAGAACCCCAGACCTCTGAAACCTTGGGAGCAGATAATTCTGGAATCCCCAACCTAGAGAATCATCCCACTTCAGAGTGGCTCAACTTGAAGCCTCTTAGGACCCTTCAAGGCAGCGTGTAAAAGCTGGAAAAACCTATCTCACCCGATCACGGCTTGACAAGCCACTAAACAGAGGCCAGAGGTGTGGGGGACTGCTGGCAGATCAAAATGCCAACCTAGCCCGCCTCGGACTCTCACCTCTGCCTTGCAGCATCCCTGGGGAGGGCGGGGCACAAGCCGGGCCACCCGGTGGGGATGGGGTGAGAGGCCTGGAAGCCGCTGCCACCCCAGCCTCCCTGTCGGTCCTCAGTGGCCAGCCGTGGGGGAGGGGCAGCCAGTGCCTGAGTCCCAGATGTGGCCCAGTCAGCAGGCCCGTGGTGGCCCGCCGAGGGGGGTCAATGCCACAACAGTTCTGGGGTTGGGGGAGGGGGTGCTGAGGCCGGCGGGTGCCTCACAATGAGGTTTTGTCCCTCTGGGGGCCGCTCTCGGAGCTGTTGCTCTTAGATATATAGAATGGGATTTTGCTGGAGGCCCCAGCTGTGTGTGCTGACAGCAGCTCCCCCATCGCCTGCGCAGGGGCTGGGCTGAGAGGGGGGAGAGGGGCCACACTGAGACTCCTATTCTTTTCCAGCTGATACACCCAGAGGTTTTTCTCCCTCCGCAGACTCCCTTAAGACAATTGTTATTCTCCACCCTGCCCCTCCTCCACCCGGGGTCAGGCCTGCCTGCAGACAAAGTAGACACCCGCCTACACCATGCGATTCTTAAAAACGGATTTACATTATGAGTTGCCTGGGACCAGCCACAGAACCAGCTTCTCTATAAGCCTCCATGTACCCATGGATCTTTCCTCCATATCCCATGTGCTACATAACTGACCATCATCTAAGTTCTTACCACCATCCGTTGAGCTACACATTGTCCCTGTCCTGGTCAGCAAGGGCTGGAGGTAGAAGGGAAGACTCGTACTTTGTCCCTAACGCTCCAACTCCATTGAATTATAAGCAATTAAGATTATAGATTATTCATTTTCTGGGGTAGCCTTGAAGTTGGAAGGGGTGGAATGGAGCCTTCTGTTAACCCCATAGGAGCTGATCCGGCCAAGGGAGCTCAGGCCCTGCCATCTCCCCTGTTCAACTAGGTCACTGAGCAAAGGAGCAACTGTCCCCAGGGATTTTCATCTCTGGACTGGAGGAAAGAGGTGACTGAAATGTCCCAGACTCAAGGGCTCAGCCAAGAGTCGAGGCTGCCATCTGCCAACTCCATAATGAAGTTGGGGCCCAAGTACCGCTGGGGCAGGAAGGTGGCTAGGCTGGTGAAAGGGGCCCAGGGGACTTGCATACCAGGATCTAGGGGGCCCATCAATGGAGATGAGTCCCCATCTGTGCCCCTGGCTTCCCTACCGTGCCACAGTGAGTGAGGGGCTGAGATTTCAGCCCTAGCCCAGAAGACATGGCTGTCCCCTGTGGCCAGCTCCACCTAGTCCCCAAGGCCTGCCCTCTGTCCTCAGAGGCCTCATCTATAAAGGATGCTCAGTATCCCTGCCTCACAGTGGAGGTAAAGTGCCAGGTCAGTGATCAGTAAATGGTGCCCTCTCCAGTTCCAATCAGCTCCCAGCACCCATCACTGGGCCTTGAGTGGGAGCAGGGCCAGGAGGAGGTGGCAGACAGAAGGCAGCACTGGGGAGAGGGATGCTGGGACCTGAGGGTTAATGGGTAATGGGTGTAGAGGCCAGCCCAGGAGGAGGTAGAGCCCTGTCCTCCCCATCCCGGGACTCTCCTGCCCTCCCGTGGACCCACACAGCACTGGCATCAGGCCATTTCACAGAGGAAGAGAAGGGCTGAAAGTGGGGTGAGTGTCAATCCAGCAAGCCATGAGGCTGGGGGTCCAGCTTCCCTGGACTAGGGCCCAAGGGTGCACCTGAGTGTGGGGGCCTGCAGGGTAGATCCCCTTCCTGACTGCAGGGGCACCAGGACAGGAGGGGGCTGCTGCAGGTACTGAGTGGAGCTCAAGGCAGAGTGCCTCTCTAGCCCTTCCCAGCACTGACCTCTCAAGACCCTCCCCATGCCACACCCTGGCTGCGGCCCCGGGCAAGCCACAGAGCCTCCCTGGCCTTCAGTTTCTTCTGCCTGTGCTGTGCTCACTGGACAGGATAATTTGCAGACCAATGAAACCACTGAGGGCAAAGAACCTCTGAAAATCATCAGGTGTGGTGGAGGCCGGAGTCCTAGGCTGGGAGGCCCTGATTCTGGTCCCCAGTCTGTCCCCATCTCCCAGGCGACCTTGGGCAGGTCTTCACCCTTGTTTGGCCCGTTTCTTCTTCTGTTCAGTGGCTGTGGGTGAAGACAGGCTCTAAGGCTGAGGGCATTCTTCTATCACCCTCCCCAGCCCCTCACCAAGTAGGGTCACTGGACACTGGGGGCTGAGATGGGGGCAGGGTAGGGGGAAGGGAAAGGTCCGGTCAGCTTGGCTGGGTCAGTGCCTGTGACTTGACTCTGCGGCCAAGGCAGGACTGACTGGATGAACAGCGCCACCTGCTGTGTGGAGGGGGCAGGCCCCACCACCTGGGCCTTCCAGCCACTCCCCAGGCCTCACTGCCCCGAAGCCAGGCTGGGTTGGGGTTCCTGGGCTGCGCTGGCCCTGGCCAGGTATTTTGTGCCCTCTTAGGAAAGCCCTCAGCAAAGACGTCTGGTGGGCCCTGCATTTCAGTGCTGTCCCACTGGGATCTTCCACCCCTGCCTGCCCTAGCTGTCCGCATTGTTGGGGAGGGAGGTGGGCATGGTCAGACCAGCCTGGTCCCCCAATTGCTGGCTCAGCAGTCTTGGGCAGCTTATCCTCTCTGAGCCTCAGACCCCTCAGGGAGGAAGGGGTGGCCAGCAAGCTGCATCTTTCCAGGCTGCAGTATGAACGTGCACCCGCTGGCACATCTCTCACACAGGCAGGACTCCGCAAGTGGCTGCCCTCATTCACAGGGGCCTTCGAGGGTCTTCTACTCCCTCTCTGCAACTCAAAGTGTGGCCCTGGGCCAGGGCACTGGCTGAGCAGGAGCAGGTTAGAAATCTATACCTGCCCCACCCCGGACCACTGAACCTGCACCTGCATTTAGCAAGCGCCCCAGTGAGTCATGAGCACCGTGAACACTGGGAAGCAAAGCTCTAACCCAGTACAGACAAAGGGCTGAACCTGAACCACCCAAACACACCTTCCATCTTGGGATGAAACGGGCTCTGGTCCCAAGGAATCTGTTTCCCCCTTAGGCTTTCTGTTCCATCCAGGGAACAGTGGCAGAGGCCCTCCTGGCCCCCCACCCCATGCCCACCCCCTGCTCTGCTGCAACCTCGACATCAGGTTTCTACACAGTCCCCACCTGAAGCAAAGACATTCGAGGCAGCCAGCGTGCTTCTACATCCGGTTTATACACAGCTCTATACAATATACAGAAACCTTTATATACAGATATATTTATAGAATAAGCTATATTAATTTCTCTTCTTTTTACAGCAATATTAGTTTGGATCTTTCATACATTAAGTACAAAAAAAGTCTGGGGAGAATGGCACGTAAAGTGCGTGAGGGTCTGTGGGGCCTGGCTGCTCACTACTGATTGCATATGGAGTCGCCTAGGCCCCTGGGCGGACAGGCCCGCACACTTGTGCTGCAGGTCTGGGGATGGAGTGGGGGTCGGTCTGAGCCGAACCGGGCTGAGGGGGGTGGCTCAGATCCCCCAGTGTGGTATGGGGTGGAGGAGGGAGACGTGCAGCAGGCCCATCCTTCAGGGGCAAGGTGGGTAGGAGGCAGATTAGGGGTGGGCTGCCCCTGGGTGCCCAGGACTAAGCCCAAGCCTGCCCCAGCCCCAAGCCTGAAACATGCTGTGGCTGCAGCCTTGGGGGTGGGGGGTCTGTCCCTGATGGCTCAGTCCTGGGGTGGGCGACATGCCCACATTAGAGGTCCCAGGACCCACCCTGGCAGAGGAGGAATTAAAAGACCAGACATCAAGTCTCTCCCTGTGACTGGCCGGGGTACTTGTCAGATCTTTCCTCTGAGAGTCTATCTTGTTTGCTAAACTCTCAAGAGCCACTGATTTTGTCTTGTTTCTGTGCTGGGCTGAAGCTATGCCTCAGCAGGGCCAGGGTGTCCTCGAGTCTGGTGAAGGTAGGAGTTACACAGGATAAGGGGAGACCCAGCTCCCTCTGTCAGGGTGGGCAGGGGTTCCCAGGACAGCCATCCGGGCCAGTCCCAGCTATGTGGGGAGCTGGGGGCCAGGATTCAGGCCCCCAGGTACCAGTGATCATGAGATGGGGGGCTCTTCGTCAGGTGAGCCTAGGCCACTCAGGGAGGCTGTGGGCGGGGCCAGAGTGGGAGGGACCATGCCACCGCAGAATGAAGGCACGAGCAGGCGATCAGCCGTGCAGTCAGCGCCTCGGTACACACCAGTCTTCCAAACCAGGGGTCAGAGCAGCAGGCGCGATAGGAACAGATGGTGTCTAAAGCTGAGCTTGTCCCTGCAGCCCTGCCTCGAAGGCCCCATCATGCTCCCTGACTGTTTCCTTGGCAGGCTGGGAGGGACAGCAGGCAGGCAGGGCAGGTAGGGTGGGCGGCCCCAGCAGCCCCTTCCTCAGGAACGGTGCACACTCATGCACATGCACACGCGCTGACACTAGCATGCACACCCTCCCACCCCGCTTCTGGGGAAACACCGGGTCGCTACCTCCCTAACTGCTTCCCAAACCCAGCAGGGAAGGAACCCCTATGGGGACCTCAGGCTAAACCAGGACTGCTCCCAGCCCTAGGCCCTCCCTGGGCAGTAGACAGAGGTCTCCAGCCAACGCCCACCATACCCCACTCTTGGCCCCACCTCCTAACAACATGACATTGAGGGTGGGAGGAAGGAAGGCCTGCTCCCAGGAGGGTGCCCAGGCCAGCGAGGAGGGAAAGCTGAGGGGGACTAGATCCCCAGCCCAGAGCTGCCTAGGCATGGTGGGGGTGACACCAAGGGGTCAGGTGGCGCCCTCAGAGGAAGGGAGCTCTCGGTGCCTTCCTTCTGCCCAGGGCACTGATGCTGCAGCTGGGGTGGTCACAGCAGTGCCCACCACCCTTTGGGTGGCCAGGATCCTTGGGGGTAGAAGGTAAGCCAGGAAGTAGCCAGCAGGCAGGGCAGGCCTGGGTGCCCAGGGCCCATGAGCAGAGGAGGCAGCATGAGAGGCACAAGGCAGAGAAGGGGCGGCCCTGACCCCACCCTCCTCTGGCCCCTCCAGGCCCCTGGCTGCCTTGGGCCCTGCGCAGAGGAGGGCTACTGAACACGAGTAGGCAGGGGGCTTGCAAGCCCACAACATATCCTGGGCCAAGCCCAGCAGCTTCTGTAAACATGTACAGCACTGCAGGCCACCTTGGCAGGGGCACCCCAGGGGGCTGGCCAGCAGGCACCAGATCTGGGGGGTGGCCAGGGCAGATGCCAGCCTGGACCACAGATGAGAATACATGTGCGCGGGACACTGCTCTCCCCCCGGCCCCCGGCCCCGGGAGAGCAGCCAGCAGGCAGTGATGGGAGGCAGCTTGCCCATGGCCTGTCCTGGAGCAGGGGGTGCCAGAATGCCCCCATGGAGGCCAGTCAGGCTGAGTGTGGCCCACCCAGCAGGCTGCCCAGGCTCCTCTCCACTCCACACCCTTCCCCATCTTTCCCCATCTGCGGGGCCAGATCCCAGCCACCTTGGCTCTGGGGGTCCTAAGCTGAGGTAGGGATACGGACCCCCAGCTCAGCAGCGATGCCTGTGCCTGAAGCTAAACTGCCCCTGGGGGGGTCTGTCCTCAAAGCTGCCCGGCAGGGGACAGGCACCAGGTGCCCATGGGGCCACCTGCTCCTGCCTGGGCCCGCTGGCCACACAACAAGGGTGCTAGCGTGCTGAGATGACCAGCTCATCTTGCTTGGCGGAGCTGGCTCCGTGGCCAGTGGGGGTGGAAGTCCGGATCTTGTCAGCTGCCAGGCACTCCTGGCTACTGAGGCCCGTGGGCGTCAGGTCCATGAGCTCGCCCGAGGAGCTGAGCGGGAAGGAGGGCGAGAGCGAGATGCCCGAGGAGGGGTCGGCTGAGCCGGCAAAGAGCCGTGGGGGCTTGGGCACCAAGTTGGGCTCAAACTGGGCACGGAGCAGGATCTCTTGCTGGCTGGGGGACTTGGGGCCCTCGGCATAGTCGCTGGTGGGACTCTCAGGCACCACCATGCAGTAGAGGTCCTGGAAGGAGCTGCTCTTGCTGTCCAGGTTGAAGAGGCTGTCGATAAACTCCGCGAATTCCAGCACCTGAGGACTGGGCGAGTCCCCCAGGCGCCCATTGTGCAGCGCCAGCTCCCCGCGGGAGGCCAGCACACCACCCCCACCCCCAACCTCTTCCTCCTCGTCATTGGCTGAGGCACTGGGGGGCCGCTCAGGAGTGATGCCCCCACTGCCCAGGGCTGCCTCCAGGGGCTGCGTGTCCTGCGAGTGCTTGGACAGGCTGTCAGCCGCCAGCAGCTCAGTGCGCGAGCTCAGGGATGGGTTTTCCTCAGGGATGGCAGGGTCAATGTAGAACAGGTGGCCTTCGTCACGCTCCAGCACGGCGTGGAGGCTGGGCGAGCCGCGGATGCTGCGGAAGCCCGAGGAGCGGCGCGAGTCGAAGCTGTACAGGGACTCAGTGTCCGAGAGGCTCTCCATGGTGGCCAGTGGTGCCCGCCGGGCCTGGAGTTCTGCTGCCAGCCGCTCCTGGGTGGACAGCAGCAGCAGCTCCACCGGGTCCTGGCGGGCTGCCACTGCCGCAACCACCGGCGACAGCAGCCGTCCCTCTGAGAAGCCCTCCAGGCTCATCTCAGACTGGGACTTGCTCCTGCAGAGGGAGGGGAGAGCAGGGGGTATGAGACTCAGAAGGGAGAGGGGACTGAATCCTAGCTCCCTGGCTAAAAAGAACTTGCAGGGAATAAAGGGTACAGTTAATTTAGCAGTTGTTGATGGTTTAGGACAGGGAATGCTTATATTTTTATTTTTGAGACGGAGTCTCGCTGTTGCTCAGGCTGGAGTGTAATGGTGCAATCTCGGCTCACTGCAACCTCCGCCTCCTAGGCAGGTTCAAGCGATTCTCCTGTCTCAGCCTCCTGAGTAGATGGGATCACAGGCATGTGCCACCACGTCCGGCTAATTTTTATATTTTTAGTAGAGATGGGAGTTTCACCACATTGGTTAGGCTGGTCTCGAACTCCTGACCTCAGGCGATCTACCCACCTTGGCCTCCCAAAGTGCTGGGATTATAGGCGTGAGCCACCGCGCCTGGCCAGGAATTTTTTTTTTTTTTTTTTTTTTGGAGACGAAGTCTCGCTCTGTCCCCCAGGCTGGAGTGCATTGGCGCGATCTTGGCTCACTGCAAGCTCCGCCTCCTGGGTTCACGCCATTCTCCTGCCTCAGCCTCCCGAGTAGCTGGGACTATAGGAGCCCGCCACAGCGCCCGGCTAATTTTTTGTATTTTTAGTAGAGACGGGGTTTCACCGTGGTCTCGATCTCCTGACCTTGTGATCCACCCGCCTCGGCCTCCCAAAGTGCTGGGATTACAGGTGTGAGCCACCGCACCCGGCTGGAATGATTATTTTTTAAAACAACTCACAAGAATCCAAGATAGAAGACAAAATAGTTGATGCTGGGTTGAGCCGTGGTGGGGGGTCCCTAAGGGGCTAAGGCCCTGCTGGCAGCACTAGGACTTCAGGAGTGCCACTGGGGTTCTCTGCACCAGAACCCCTGTCATTGTACCGATGCGAGAATGAGGCTCCAAGAGACTGGCTGCTCCAGGTCACTCATGAGGCCACAGTGGAATGAGAGAGACAGTGGGAGGGAGGGAAGGAGGGAAGGAAGGACAGAGGGCACACCAATCTCAGAGCCAGCACCCCTGGGTGCCACTCCCAGGGATCTCATCACTTCCCTTCTCATCCGGGTCTCCTCCTGGTCTCTCCCATGGGCTGCAGCCCTCTGCTGGGTGGGGAGCCTGGGGCTCCGCAGACCAGCCTGCAGGGAGTGGGTGGCGAGGCAGGAAGTGGGTGGCTTGCAGCAGTCACTGCAGCCGGAAATGGACACTGCCTTCTTCATCTGGTTGTGCAGCTGCCACAGGAAATGCACAAATGGCATGGAGAGACGTCCAGGTGTCCCTACCAAGGGCCAGGAAGCAGCCTCTTGACCAGATCTGTGACCAAGCACACAGGGCCTATGTGGGAAGGTCCTAGAAAGGCAGGACAATCCTCCCCTGGAAGGACTACCACTTAAGAGCCTTGCAACCCTCAAAGAGTGTGTGAATAGGAAGGGTGCTGTGGCCCGCACGTGCGTGCCACTGTGAGCATATGCGCGTGCCCCTGCATGTGTGCACGCCCCTGTGAGCACGTGTGCACGCACCCATGAGCACGTGTGTGCACACCTGTGAGCATCTGTGCACACCTCTGTAAGCATGTGTGCATGCACCTGTGAGCAGGTGTGCACACTCCTGTATGTGTGCATGCCCCTGTGAGCACGTGTGCACGCCCCTGTATGTGTGCATGCCTCTGTTCATGTGTATGAGTGTGTAGACCAGATGTCTGTGTATGTCAGCTGGCCTGTGTGTCTGGGTCTGCGCACGGGTGTATTCATGCATTTCCACGAGCGGCTGCCTGTCCACGTGTGTCCTTGTATATGTGTCTCCACCTTTGTCCTGGTGTGTGTCTTGTACATGTGCATGTCTACAGGGGGTGACATGTGTAATTATAACTAATAATGTATGTGTGTAAGCTTCGATACAAATATGGAAGTAATTGGGTGTCCATCTGTTTGGGTCTAAGTGTGAAAGAGTGAATCTGTGCAGGCCAGGCATGGTGGTTCACCCCTGTAATCCCAGCACTTTGGTAGGCTGAGGCAGGCGGATCACCTGAGGTCAGGAGTTTGAGACCAGCCTGGCCAACACGGTGAAACCCCATCTCTACTAAAAATACAAAAATTAGCTGGACATGGTGGCAGGTGCCTGTAATCCCAGCTATGTGGGAGGCTGAGGCAGGATAATCGCTTGAACCCAGGAAGCAGAGGTGGCAGTGAGCCAAGATTGCGCCACTGCACTCCAGCCTGGGGAAGAAGAGCGAGACTTCATCTCAAAAAAAAAAAAAGAAAAAAGAAAAAAGAGTGAATCTGTGCTTCTGTTTGTGGATCTGTGTGCCTCCCCTGGCCCACGTGGGATTCAGGGACAGCAGGCTGGGGGATAGCTGGAGCACAGAGCGGGGGTTTGACCCCTCCTGTGCACGTGTGCAGAGCTGAGCCCAGTACATGCACAAAATGCACATGCACACAAGTTTATGTGCTCTGAACCACACTCACCCTGGGGTGGGGCTGGGAGTAGCCAAGGCTCACCTGACGCTGCTGTTGCGGTGGTCTGCAGTTGGCAGCTCCAGGGCGAGGCCAGCGGGCATGGGTGGCCCCGTGGGGAGTGGCTGCTGCTGGAAGATGAGCTCAGGAGTTAGATCTACCTCGGTAGGGCTCACCATGACCTTGGCAGCAGAGAGCAGAGCGGTCTTCCCCTTATTGTAGTTCTCCAGCACCTGAGGACAGGACAGAGGAGGCTGGGGGTGGTGGAGGGACAGCAGGCCCCATTCTGGGGCCAATGTGGAGCCAGGGCCCAGGCCTCTCAGGCCAAGCAGAGCCTCATGGAGTCACCTGGGTCCCACTCTCCTCCTCCTGAGGGCACCACTCCCCAAGGCCTGAGACTTGCCCATCTGGTCACAACTTGCCCCACAGCCCGGCGAGTGTTCCTGCCCTGCCTGCCTTCAGCCTTTCCGCAGACAGGGAGTGACTGTGGCTGTCGCTGCTTGCCCATGCATCTGTTAAGTGCCAGGTGGCCTTCAGGGTCTCTGAGCTGAGCCTGCCTAAAGGACAGGCCCCTGGAAGTCTCCTTATCTCCTCCCCACCATGGGGCAACGTGATGATGTGGAGAGAGCCAGGGGTGTGAGGTTGAAGTATTTGAGTGGGGCTTTCTGGCCCAGCTACCTACTTCTCTGAGCCCCAGCACCCATGTCTGTAAAATGGGGCAGTGATCCAACGGTGCTTACGGGGTTCTGATGGGGTGACAGTGCCTTGTTCCCTGCCAGGAACTGCCTCACCTTGTTGAGCCCCTCCATGACCACATAGGGCAGGTGCTCGTGCAGCATGGCTGGTGAGATGATCACCTCATTGAAGGCCTTGTTGTCGCCCCAGATGGCGAAGTACGTGGGCTCCTCCTGCTCACAGCAGCTGAGAGGGACGTGGGCAGAGGGTAGTTAAGGATAGGGTGGTGGCCTGGCCCTCAGCTCCTGGCTCTGCTCTCTGCCCTGCTCAGCAGGGCTGGCATGGTTTGGAGGCCCCTGGCCTGCCCGGCAGCAGGGCTCTGTTCCCTGGCCTGGCTCCTGCCCTGCCCTCAGCCTGGGAAAGGCTGACCTTGAGCCTCAGCCATGGTCCCTCCACAGCCTTCGACCAGCTTTTGGCCTGGGTCACACCCATTCCACCTGCTGCAGGGCCCAGCTCACCAGCTTTGTGTCAGGCGAGGAAGCTGACCCTGGAGGGAGGAGCCAGCGCCCAGCTGTCTGAAGGAGCGCGGTGGGAAAGGGCTGCCCACTTGCCTGCTCCTGTTCTCTTTCCTGGCGCGGCCCCCACCTTGCTCACAGCTGTCTTCAAGGAATCCCCTTGATGAAGCCAAGTGACAACTGAGGTGTAAGCTGGCCAGGGCCTGAGGGGTGAGCCCTCCAGGGCACCTACTTTTAAATGGACCATGAGTGGGGAGAGTTGCCCTGGGGGACACCAGGGAAGGGCTGACGCTGGGGGCAAAGCCAAACTATGGAGAGAGATGCCTGGAGTCCTGCTCAGGGCTGGCCTTTTGTTCCATTTCCAGAGCCCGATGCTGGGGAAATCCCTCCATGGAAGCCCTGGGCCATCTTCTCCCAGTCTCCAGCCCCAGCCCCGAGGGATGACTAAGCCAAGGCCGGCCCTGCCCTCCACGGCCGCTACCCCCTGCAGCAGCAGACCCTGGCAGAACCTACCAGCACTGCTCCGCAGGGTGGTTGTGGACCACGTGGATGATGCGGCCAGGCGGGTAGAGTGGAGTGCTGGCTGAGAGGGCGATAGTGAGATCGCTGGGGTGGGTCCAGAGCCGTGTGCTGGCCAGAGTGGTCACCTCTACCTCCTCGGGCAGTTCTGACTTGGGGATGCATTTGGTGGCCCCCACGATGATCCGCCACTGTGTGGGGTGGAGTGGGAGACATGGGGACAGAGTTAAGTGGCACTGGTTGGGGGGCAGGGGCAGGGGGACTGAGAAGGAGGGCTCAGGAGGTGAGAGGTGGGTGGTGAGATGGCAAAAGGGGCAGGGGAAGGGCAGTGGCCGGAGCATTAAAGGTCGGTGCCCACCTGAAGAGGCAGTGGCTGAGGTGCACGGTGGCCAGACGGCCAATAAGGTGCCAAGGACAGATGACATGGAATTGTTGAATTTCAGGGCTGGCAAGGGGCTGGAAGCCCAGCCAACCCCTAATCTAGTAGATGGGGAGACAGGCCCAGTGAGGGGAAGGGACTTATTCTGGGTCACTCCGCAAGTCCAAGACAAAACACACCCTGGAGTTGAGTCCAGCTGGACCTGCCAGGCCTGGCCTGACGAAAGCCCAGGACTAATCTGGTGGGAGCAGTTCCACCTCCCCAGAACTAGGCTCCTCCAGGCAGGCACAGTCCCACAAAGCTTTGCTGCCCTGCTCACCGCCTGGCACCTGGTACCTGGCCCAGGGCCCTGCCTGCCACAGGGTCTAGGGCACCAAAGCTGGGAACGGTCCAGACGGGGCTGAGACGGTGAATGGGTGGAGGGCTCGCCCGGGGCAGGGGGTGGGGGGCGGGGGCCAAGAGGGGTGACCACACAGAGGACCCTCTCCTCCTGCGCCTGGCCTGCTTCAGTGTGTCTGGCCACCACGTCCCCACCCCCACCTGGCCAACCCGCCCGCCAATGTCCTCCAGAGACCTGATGCGGATTAGGAAGGGCTGACCCTCTCCTCTCGGCCACAGCAGAAAATGAGAACAAACTGTACCCAAATCCTCTCCACAGGCCACTCCCAGCCCCCTCCGAGCCTGGGGAATCTCAGAGGCTTCGGCAGAGGTCTTTCCTCACCGCTCAAAGTCTCCAGATCGTTTTCTCCTGACTGTGGGCAGCTCCCAGTTCTGTGTGGAAGCCTCTCAGTTCCCATCCAGATTCTGTTCTAACTTGTTATCCGAGTAAATGCAAGTCCCTCCCACTCTGGGTCTCAGTTTCCCTATCTGCACAATGACAGGTGTTGTATGGGTTGAGCCTAGGGAATGCTGAGGGGCTGACATCCTAAAGTTCCCATGACACCAGCCACACCCTGCCCTGGCCTCCCATGGCAGGGCCTTTTGTGCTTTGTCCCAAGAAACCAGTGGGGGTCAAGGGCAGGGACAGATGAGGCTGCACAGAGGCAGGGTGCCCAGGCAGGGGCTCACTTTGGGCTTGGTGCTTCGCTGCAGGACGTCCAGGAGCTGTCTGCGGAAGCCTTCCAGCTGGGAGAGGCCAATCCTGGGGAGGGAGCGAGACAGGGCCGTCAGCCAGGCCTGGTCAGGGGCTATGAGAGGTATGGGGCGAGGGGCGGAGGAGCAGGCACACGCCTAGCCCCTGGAACAAGAAGACACATCAGCCAGGGTCAGGGGGTAGAGAGGCATCCACAGAGCAGCTCCCCAGAGCAGAGCCGAGGAGTGGAAGGACAGGCAGGGAGGGCACCAGCACGTGTGTTCACCTGGGCTTCTCACCACTGGGCAACTAACGGTGGGGAGGGGCATGGAGAGACAGGAATCGGAGTGAGAGCGACACAGGGGCTGGGGGGTGGGTAGAGGCCTGGAGGAGAGAGGAACAGCCTGGCAAGGCACCGTGGAGTCGGGGGAAGGACTCACCTGGGGACGAGGTCTTTGCCCAGAACCACAGCAGTCACGAACTCCTTGGAATACTCCATCGCATCCTCACTGCAAGGGAAGCCGAAGCAGAAGCTAAGGCCAAGGGGGAGGGCGGTGGTGTTCCGGCATCGGGGGCCAGCCACGAGCAAGCTCTGTTCTTGCACTCCTGGGTTGGCTCCCGGGGAGCTGGCTGGTGGCAGGCTGGGCTGCCTGCCCCCTACTCTGTCTTTCCCGCTGGTAAGGCTTTGCTGGGTAGATCCTGGGGGGCGCATGGCATTTCAGAGCCCCCACCCTCCACTCTCCAAGCCACTCCCAGACCTTCATGGGACTAGAAGTCAGACTCCCAGTCCAGCCCCTAGCACCAGCCAACCCTCAGCCTCCACTGGTCCCAACTGCCCCAGCCCACTCTGAGGCCCCAGACGGCTCACCTCAGCAGGCCCCCTGGCGGGGAGTAGGCAAAGCACTTGAGGGTTGGGTACTGTGGGCGCAGAAGGAAGGAGAGGATGGCAGCGGTGCCCGCACCCAGGGAGTGACCCACCACAATCAGGCCGTAGTGTTTGGTTCCGCGGCCCTGGAGACCGAGAGAAGCCTGAGAGCCCTGCCCCGCTGCCTGCCAAGCGACTGTCTTAGCCAACCCAAGGAAGGCAGAGGGTCTTCCCATCTTCCCAGAGTCCTGGGATCATGTCTGTGCTGTGTGAATGCTGGGGCACAGAGAACCAAGCTAGGTCCCCACAGAGCGACTGCTTAGGCTGACTGTTCTAATAAACCCTTACTTATGCTTCCAAACCTTGCTCAGAGGTTATGTCCTTGGGGAAGCTCTCCTGATTTTCCAGGAGTGGCTCGCTCCCTCTAGTCATTGCATCTGTACCTGGGATGGAGTTTTTTATGACTACAGTGATTACTCTGCTATAAACATGTGGTTACCTGACCCCATCTCTCTACCATCACTACTAGACTGAAGTCTCCTGAGGCCAGAGCCTGCTTTGCTTTGGAAAGGGCAGCTGGTGGCACCTCAGGAGCTACCTGCACTGACCGTGGCCAGTGGGCAGGACTCAGTTCCCGCCCCTCCCTCAGTTCCCCCCTTCTCTCTGCTCTGTATTTTGAGCCTCTCCATGTTTCCTTCTGACAAATGGTTCTGCAGCTATGAAGCTTAAAAGCCGCCTGCCCTGAATCATCTCTGTGCCTCTGGTGTCTGGCATGAATCAGGTGCCCAATGACTGTAGGTGGGGCGGAGCAGGACGCCCACGGGACCTGGCACAAAAGAGGAGGGGTTGGGAGCCAGGCTCGAAGAGGTTGCAGGAGCCTGGCTTGCGTGGGAGGTGCGAGGCTCCATCACCCATCCATCCTCTTCTCTCTCTGCTGCCTTGGAGGAGGGGGACCCAGGTGTGACAAGGGCTTGGTGTCATGGAAAATGCCTCACCAGGTCTCGCCCAAAGGCCTGGGAGAGGACCATCTCCTGCTCCAGTTTCTTCTTGATATACTCAGCTGAGAGGACCATTCCCTGGGTGGGCAGGAACAGAAGCAGGTGTTGGTGGGAGGCCTCCCAGTGACCAGCAAACCCACAGTGACCTGCAGCTCAGGAACTCCGCCCCATCCATTTTTCCCTTTGGGCCTCATGACAACCCGGCTGTGGGGGCTGGCAGACATGCTGACCATGTCACTTCCATTTCACAGGTGGGAACTGAGGTTCAGAGGGGTGGTGTGGCTAATGAAGCTGCTATGATCACTTCCCAGCTGCCTCTCAGGTTCTTCCATGGACAGGCTTTGGGCTGGGCAGGGCAGTGGGGGTCACAGCAGTGGGCCGCATGGGCCTTCCAGACTAACCATGCCTCTCTGACCAATCTCTTCCAGTGAGCCCAGGAGGCAGGGAGGAACCCCCAACAATACACGCCTCTGCACGCTGGCAGGGGAGGAAAGAAGCCCAGGGGCCCTGGGGTCCATGATGTGGGGTACCTTGTGGCCTAGCCAGGTGCCGTGGTGCCCCTCCACGGGGAGGCGCTCAGCGTCACCCGTCAGGTCAGTCAGGGCATCCTTGGGGAGAGAGGAGATAGGTGAGGGGTGGGCTAAAGAGGATAGGAAGAGGGAGGCAGGCACCCCCGGGGGCTGGGAGCCACGGGCAGCGTACCTTGGGGGACAGGGTCCCCCGGATACTGATCACCACCTTCTTCTTGTCATGGTCCACCGCCACGTAGAAGGGCGTTTCGTAGACCTAGGAGGCGGGCAGCTCGTGAGCCTGAGCGGCCCTGGTGGGGCCAGACTCGGGGAAAGTGACCTAGGCAGGTATCCTTCCTGGCCAGGAACTCTGGCTCCACCAGCCACGGGGCCTCTGCCGCTGGAAAGGCTGACGGGCTCCCAGGGTCACCGGGGATCTCCTCCCGACCCCAGTCACAGGCCTGCCCTGCCCTCCCAGCTCCTTGCTGGCTCTGGCAGCCCTGAGTGCCACCACTTGCCCCTCAGTCCAGGTGATGTCTGCCCCTCCCTGCTTCTGCCCTCACTTCCTTTCCCCAAAGGGCTAGGGCCCGGCAACCCAAACACTGGGTGTGGGGTTGACGTCAGATTTCCCAGCCCCAGAGGTGGTGCAGGTAGGCCAGGGTCCAGGGAGGAGGAGGGGGCCACCTCTGGTCTGCCCAGCGAGGGATGCCTGGAAGCTGCAGCCAGCCAGCGCCAGCCAAGCGAGGGCTCCTGCTGGCCTGGAAGGACAGCCTCAGCACCCTAGACCCTCAACTGCCTGCTCCGGACACCAGGCTCCCGCCCTGCCTGGCCTCACCGCATCGTGGCAGGAGGTATAGACGATGTCCACCGCAGTCATGTTCTCATCCAGGAAGTGGCGCCGGATGGCAATGGCGTTACAGCCACAGCAGTTGTCTTCCTCGATGGTGACTCCAGGGGCGAACCGCGGCCTCGCAGGACACAGGCAACACCTGGGGTGGGGTGACAGAGAGTTCAGGGCCAGGGAGTCCCTGAGGGAACAACTGTCTCCTGCCATCGTCCCTGGAACCAGTTCCAGTTGGGCGTTCAGCCCCACTGCCTCTCCCAAATCACCCTTGCTAAGTCCTGGTGACCCCCACGTCACCAAAGCCACCGGCCACTCTTAGCCTTCCTCTTAACTGAGCTCTTGGCAGCACCTGATCCTGTGGGCCCTTCCCTCTCCACACCCGGCTGGGGCCCCCTCCTCTCTGGGATCTCCCCTCTGGGCAGGGCCTACTCAGCGATGCCCCCAACACTGAGGTCCTGGGGTCCCTCTGGGGGCACTGGCTCCTCCATGCACTCATGCAGTCTTGTGTTTTAGACACCATCTGCACGCTCAGGAATCCATCCCAGGCCTGCCCCAACCCCCAGATGCTTCCATCCAATGGCCTAGCCAACACCTCCCTCAGAGGCCTGACAACCTGCCAGCTCTCAAACCCCTTCCCTGCTTGTGTACCCCAACCCTCCTGAGGTCTTCCCAAGGCCCCTTGGTTGCTTGGCCTTTGGCTTGCAGCTGTCTGTGGCTCCTCAGCTCTCACCCCCATGGCCATGCTACTCGGTCAGTACACGTGCTCGGCTTCCCTTCACACTCAGAGCTGGACTCCAGGCGTTCCCTCACCTCCCCTACCCCTGCCCTGGCAGCTGTGCCTGGGACTGCCACAGTGGCCTTGACTGGCCTCCTTGCACTTGCCCCTATGCTCTCAGCTCAGCAACAGAGTGGCCCTTTTAAGATAAGTCGAGCCACATCATTTTCTTTTTAAGACCCTACAGCAACACCCTGTCTACCCCACCTGGCCCTGGTCTCTCTGACCTGCTGCCAGCATGTTCAGCAGCACCTGAGACAGCGTGGCAGCCTGGCCCTTGCTCCTCTGAGCCTCTGTTCAAACATCCTGTCACAGTGAGGTCTCTCCTGCCACCTCATCTAACAGCGAGGGCTCCCCAGGCCCCCAGGCACCTGGCTTCATGTGGGTCCAAAGCGCCCATCTGCTCCACCATGTGCCCTATTCGCCCTGTCTATGTGCTGTCCACCTCCCTGCTGGGCAGTGATCACCACAGAGAGGTCCACGGCTGTATCCCCAGCACCCAAACAGTGCCAGGCACACAGGAGCCTCCCCTGTGAGGATGAGGCAGCCCGGGAGCTGGGCACCCAGCTAGGTGCAGCTGCGCCTCAGGCCACCAGAGGGAGCCAGCACCCAATGGCTGGGGCACCAGGCGCTGGAGCCCACGTGACTGGGCCTGTCAGCTGTCACAGGATGACAGCTGAGATTTTATTAAGAAGCTTGGATTCTGGTGATGCTGGGAGGTTTGTCTTCACTTGGAACATCACCTGAGTGACTATTACACACTTTCCAATAGGGAGAGGCTTCGCTGAGAAATCCACGGTGTTTGCGGAGGGGACAACCCCAATGTACAATGAGAGAGCATGGTCCCCCCTACTGCAGGTCAAGTGGTGGCGGGCCAGGGTCTAGGGCCTGAGCTCCTGTGCTCGGCAGCTGTTCCCTCTCCAATCTCAACTGAGCATGAAGCGGTAACAGTGTGGCCTTTGGAGACTGGAAGCTTGAGTTTGAACCCTTGCTGTGTCACTTCCTGACCGCAAGGGCCTGGAGGTCATTCAGCCATTCTAAGCTTCAGTTTCCTCTTCTGTAAGAGCAGGTGCTGACAGCTACTTCACAAGGCTGGTGTGAGATCAAGGGTCCAAGATGCAGAAACGGTCTGGCCTATTATAAGTTCTTAATAACGGGTGGCTCCTCCCTTCTCTGGTGACAGGGCTGCCTCTGAGTCAGTGATCTGCAGGCCAGGGGGACCAGTCAGGGGAGCAGGGCCAGCACCCTGGAAGGCAGGGCCCTGGGGCTCATCCAGGGCAGGGCTGGGGCCAAGCCAGAAGCAGGCCTGGCTTGCTGTGCTCTGCATGGGCTGAGAACTGCTGCTAGGGGAGAGGCCTGGGCCTGAGGCAGATGGGCAGCCCTTCTCCCTCTGGCCAGGCTGCTATGGACAGGCTGGGGCACTGAGAAGGACACTGGACTCTGGCCTCCTCCCAACACTCTGGGCTGCAGGCCTGCCTCTCTCAGCCCCACAAGTACCTGGTTCTTCTAGGCAGGGGCCTGGCTGGGCCCTCATGAGTCTAGGGACTCTGCTCTCTCTGCAGCACTAAGGCACCTAATGCAGATACCAGCATCCATCCTGTCTGCAGAGCACCAAAGAGCCCTGCCTGCCAGTGATGCCCTGGGTTCTGAAACACCCTATGGGCAGGCAGGACAGATACCACCTGTTACAATTTAGGAAACTGAGGCTCCAAGAGGTCCTCACACTGCCAGTGAGTAATGGAGCCTGGTGCTCATTTTGAGAAGTTCTCTGCCATGGCTAGGACTCCCAGGGATGCAGGCAAGAATGCCAGGCACGTGCAGCTGACAAAGATGGGAAGTGGGCATGAGGTGATCTAGTCCTCTCTGATCAGTTGCTGGAGGGATGGTGAGATTCGGCCCCGAGAGCCACCCAGCTTTCTGAGGACAGGGAGGGCACTGCAGAGTAGGTGTGGCTGCTGCGGGTCCCAAGGGCAGAGGTGTCAAGGAAAGAAACTGCTGCCCAGAATGCCAGTCTTTCCAGAACGGGAGCTCAGGGAGCTGTCCTCCTTCTGCCTGGCATGAGCTGAGGGCGGAGACACCCAGGACAGGGAGGGGTTCCTCCTGGAGCAGGTGCCCTTCTCTGGCCCACTTAGGAAAGCAGAGTCCACCCAGTCCCCAAGCGGTGGGCTGAGGGTGGAGCCAGGCTGCAGGTCAGGTCTGGGACTAAGGCCTTTCCTAGACCCCTACGAAGAAGGTTGGAGCCTTTAAGTAACAGGCCTTCTTGGTGCCTTTCCAGAGACCCCTATGGATCGGGCCTCCCTACCAGGGAAGTCCTTTCTTCTAGAAAGGCAGAGCACATGAGGGGAGCTGAGAGAAGGGAAGATGTGGGCAGAAGGGAATGGCTGAGGGGGCAGAGAGAGAACGCCAGAAGGGGAGGGAAGGCAGCAGTATGAGTGTTATGCAATATCTCATCTAGCCCTCTCCAAAAAATTCCACGAGGTATGTATCAACATCTTCACTTTGCAGATAAAGAAACCAAGGCTCAGAGAGGTAGACCCACTTGCCCAAGGCTGCAAGTGACAACATCTGGATTCAAACCCTTAACTGTGTGACTCCGAAGCCCACAACTTCACTGCTCAGGGATAACAAAGAACTAGAAAGGCTGAGGCCCACAGGGGTGCAGAAAAGAAGCCATTCAGGGCAAAGCAGCGGGCGCAGCCCCTTAGCCCTTCCTCACATACCACCCGGGAGGAGAGGCGCAATCGCTGGGAGACGGGACAGGGGTACTCACGAGCAAGACCGAGCCAGTTGGCAGAGGCCGCAGGCAGGCTTCCGCATCAGGTACATGGGCCACCCATAGGCAGCCAGGGCAAAGAGCATGTAGTAGCAGACCTCTTTGTAGCGGAGCATCTCTTGCTAGAAGAGAGGAGGCAGAGGGCAGTCACCTCCTGCCCTTCCTGCCTGCAGCCTCAGTGCCCAGCAGTTCCCCAGGGTGGGAGACTGCAGACCCACCCCCAGGCAGGGAGGCGCTGCTGGTCCCCTGCTGAGGTGTGGGGCCCAGGCCTTGGAGGAAGGCCACGCCTCCAGGCGATAATTGCATTTCCCTAATTATCTCCATGCAACCAGAACACGAATCCTCAGAGATCTGTCCTGTTGCTCCAGTCTCAGAATGAATGATTTGGGGACAGAAAATCACTTGGTCCATTTCCTTGCCTGTTTCCCAGAGAAGGGAAGAGTTGAGGGGCTTGAGGAGTAATCCCCGCACCTCAGCAATCAGTGCTGGGAAAATGTAGCCCTGAGAGGCCCCGGCCCTCTAGCTGGGTGGGGTGTGTGGGCCTTGAGCAACAGGGCAGCCACGCTGGGCCAGGAGACCAGTCACCAAATCTCTGGCCCTCCTGTTCTTTGACTGCAAATATCGGGAACCTTCAACTTGACTCAGCCAGCTGCAGGTTCCCAGGGCTCCGGGCAGGGGCTGTGGTGGTGGGAGATTGGGATCTCTCCGGAGAAAGGCGCCAGTTTGCAAGTCAGTGTGTCTGAGCCCAGCGGCCACTGTGGACACTGAGGAGGTTATTAGCTGCTGGGGTGGAGGCAGGAAGAGGCAGGGGTGTCCCAGCAAAGTGTCTGCCAGCTTCCAGTTTTTCACGAGTGCCCCAGGCACTGGGAGAGGGAATTAGTCACCTTGTAAAAGTTAAGGAGGGTGATTAGTCACCTTGTGAAGTGAAATAGGTAGCATCTTGATCAGGGCCGGAGGGGTGGAAACATCCCTGGCCAGCTCAGCTGCTCTTCAGGAACGAGAGTGGGAAGGAGGTAATTATCCTCTCCCTGTCGGGAGCTCCCTGCAGCCCTGGGGATGGGGTGGGCCCTGGCAGCCTCTGCCAGGTGGCAGGTGTGACCCTGGCACCTCAATGGGAGTCACTTGATGGGAGTCACAGCTGCCTGCCCTCCCCGCTCCCTGTGAGGAGTGGGAGGGAGAGGGTGGTGAGAATACCCAGGACAGAGCCTGGCAAGCAGAAATGGGCTGGTTTGGGGCACCTACTATGGATATGGCTATTTTCAGAGAGGATACAAATGCCTGCTTTAGTGGGGAGTAGGGACAGGCAGGGAGGACTGAGGCTTTTCTAGAGGATTGAGTGTTGGGGGTTTTTTTCTTCTTTTTAAGGGACAGTGCAGCTGGAGTGCAGTGGCAATCATAGCTCACTGCAGCCCTGATCTTCTGGGCTCAAGCAATCCTCCTACCTCAGTATCCCAAGTAGCTGGGGTCACAGGCATGTGCCACCATGCTTGGCTATTTTTTTATTTTTTATAGAGACAAGGTCTCACTATGTGGCCCAGGCTGGTCTCAAACTCCTGGCCTCAAGCAGTCCTCCCACTTTGGCTTCCCAAAGTGCTGGGATTGCAGGTGCAAGACAGCACATGTGGCCTAAAGGAATGAGACTTCTAAGAGACGGAATCCTTTCCATTAGCATCCTGGCTGGCACTGAGGCTTCCTGGCACTGTGATGGGAATGGCTCGCATCCTCTCAGCACAGCTCTGGTAGAAGGTGTGCCCAGCATCATTTCACAGATACAGGATCAGGCTCAGAGGGGATGAGGGGCCTGCTGGAGGTCGCAGAGACAGGCATCAGAGCAGATGCATGCTCCAATCATTTGCTTCCTAAGGCAGGGCCTGTTTCTCCCGGCTGCCAGCTGTGGTTTCAGCCTGGGCTGCACTAGGCCCTGGGCTGGGGCCCTCCCACCATGGTACGGGCACCACCTTTCCCTATAACACACTGGATTTCTACGAAAGACAATTGAGAAAAGGTTCCACTACAAGAAAGCTTGGAAACCCAAGTACTATGCCCCTTGTGTTTCATAACAGCAGCAGGAGCGGCAAAAGCCCTAGCAGCTCACCCTGGGGAAGCACTCTGTCATCTCAAGAGGCCAGGACCAAACACTTCGGAACTTGGTAAAGGAATTCAGGGGATTTGTTTGTAGAACCGGTGTGAGGTGGGTGGTTCTCGTGAGGGGCATGATCTGAGCAGAGAGGCTCTCCGGAGAGCCTGGAGGAGGGGGACAGGGCAGGGGCAATGTAGCTGGCACTGCAAGGGCAGCTAGGAGGAGTTTGCTTAGGTCATTGTGGCAGAGTGCGAGGGATGGGGATGGGGTGGGGTAAGAGCTGATCTCTGACTCACCGAATTCTTGAGGTCGAGGTACTTGGTGTTTCTGGTCACCGGCATCCCAGACAGGAAGGCCAAGATGTCATTGTTTGCCTGTAAGACAGGCAGGTGAAGAGGGACAATCGCTGGCCCAGGCCCAGCTGCATGGCTGGGAAAGGGGGCCCAGGCCCTGGTGTCCGCCTGCTTCCCAAAGGCCGAGAAGCCCAAAGGGCATGCAGCTTCTAATTCTTCCAGGATTCAGCCACTTTTCCAAAATCTGAGGTGTCCCCATATTTCCAGATGCTCCCCTTCTACCCAAAACATCAAGCCCCTGAGGACATTCCTGGCCCACAGCAGGGGGAAGGTATTTTGTATGAGACACTGAGAAACCCTAACTGGGGTTGATGTGCTGGTGGGGATGTGGGGTGGGCAGAGCAGCCATGTAGAAGACCGACTCGGGAGCTCACAGCATCCACTAAGCCTGCGGTTAGAAGTCCTTTGAGAGCCAGCCCCAGAGGCAGTCATGCATGGCCTGGAAAGTCCCTCGAATAGTAGTCACGGAAAGCCTGGCCGAAGGACAAGCTCAGGAAGGCAGGGGGAGCCAGAGGAAAAGGTGATCTCCAGGGTGCAAGAGGGTGCATGGTCACTGGGGAGTGGCATGGGAGCTGAGTCCTCTGCTGCAGGGGCCGCAGGGAAGGGGCTTGAAAGGAGGGTGGTGTGGAGAGGTGACCTGGAGAGGGGCTGGCAGTGCTCACCTCATCCAGCACGGCATTGCGCTTGGCCCGCTGCCGCTGCCGGAGCAGCACCAGGCCAGCAATGATGTCGGACGGTACAATGTCAAGGTCCCGGAAGAACTCCGCAAAGAGGTAGGCAATTTCTGAGTAGGCATCCTATGAGGTCCAGGAAGGCAGGAGGCAGTGGCAGGGGAGCAGGAGAGAGGACGAGAGGCCAGGAGTAAATCCCCCAGGACTGGGACGCTGCAGAAGCAGGTGTCTGCTCGGGGATCCCCTGGGCAGGTTCTCCCTGGCACCTCCACAGCGCCCGCTGAGCCTGACCCCATGCGGCCCTGTGCGCCTGTGACCCTGAGGGCCCTGCCCAGGGCTCTGGGCTCCTAGACCTGGCAGTAGCCTCCCAGCCCTCTCCTCTCCTTGGAATTTGCGCGGTGCCTACTGTCTACCAAGAGCAGGCGCCTACTTGAGTCACTCTGCTTTCCCAGATGCTAGGATCAAGGCCGGGTGGCTCTGGCTCATTTCTCCTCTAGCCATTCTCTCGAGCACAGAAACCAAACTAAGCTCCTGGCTGCCTTCGCCCCACCAGCTGGGACCTTGGAAGTCCCTCTTAAGGCCTCTGTGGAGCCTGCTAGGTCTCAGGTCCCCTCCCCCAGCTACCCACAGGTTGCTGGCTCAGTGATCCCCACAATGTGCCCTAGAAGGTGGGTGTTCTCTCTGGTCCAGTGGCCCCCCTGTGGCTTCTCTCCAGGTCCTTGGCCTGAGGACAGCGCATGTCTGGGCCTCAGGGCAGGAGGCGAGCCCTGCTGGCTGGTGCACTCTTAGTCTTCCCTTCCTGGCCCCACGCTGCAGCCCCAGCCCTGAGCCTCTTCCCTAACCTGTCAGGAGAAGCTGAGGTGGGAACAACCACATGGCCATGAAGTCTGTCTCAGTGGGTCTCGCCCCTGGGTGTTTGGCACTCGTAAGTGAATAAATCAAGGGCTACAAATTCAAATGCCGAATGGAGCCAAACAGAGCCAGCTACTGCTCAGCTCCAGCTGACCAGAGGCCCTCCAGGGCCCACTTCGCCAGATTCAGAAATACAGAAGTTTATGGAGACACCCCTGATTTTTAAATACTGGCATCCAATTAAAATGTAAGCAACACAGCACAGGCTGATCAAAACATGCTTGGGACCGGACCTGGCCCCTGAGGCCATCAGTGTCTATCAGGACCTTTGCCCTGGGGCTCCACTATGATGTGCTATCTTTTCCCCAGACTCTGACAACAGCCCCAGCTCTGCCCATGCACCCGGAGGGGCTGGCGTGCCCTCCACACAGCAGCCCCAGCCTCCATCCGCCAGGGGCCAGCTCTCTGCCCTCTGCAAGGCCTGCCTACAGCCCAGACCCCTCAGACCGCCCCAGAGAGACCCAAGGGGGTGCTCCCCGCCCACCAGGGAACCTCGCGGGCTTTCTTACACTTGATTACTCACTCTACGGCTCACCAGGGGACGCTGGTGGGCAGGAGCCACTCGAGGCTTCCCGGTGGCTTCCATGGAAGGCACTTGGCTGTCTGCCTCAGGGAGGAGTGGTCTCCTGACCTCACTGGCTCTGCTACTAACTAGCTGTGGGACGCTGAGCAAGTCACTCCACCTCTCTGGGCCTCAGCTGCCTGATCTGTAAAATGAGGGGTGGGACTAGATGATCTCTAAGGTCCCTGCTCGCTGCGGGGTGCCCCTGGAGGATCCCGGGGCCTGCTTCCCTTCCCTCCCCTTTGGGGGCCACCCCCAGCTGGCCGTGTCTTCCTTCTGCAGTGCCCTGGCATTAAGTCTGACCCTCTGGCCACTCCTCCAAGCTCCCAGGTGCTGAAGGCTATGTGTCCCCATCTAAGACTGTGCTAAATGCCTATCGGCTTTGC
Source organism: Rhinopithecus roxellana (assembly GCF_007565055.1). Classification (NCBI taxonomy): domain Eukaryota; kingdom Metazoa; phylum Chordata; class Mammalia; order Primates; family Cercopithecidae; genus Rhinopithecus; species Rhinopithecus roxellana. The sequence continues at coordinate 9,245,352 of NC_044563.1, read as the reverse complement.
CAGGCCTTCTTGATTAATTTGCTGCTAGTGAAATGCTACTTTTCTTTGTCTTTAGGTCACCCTGACTCTGCGTATTTCTTCTCCTAAACTACAGTATAAGTTCCAAGGGAGTCTATGCAGTCTTCACAGCTTTCTGTTCCCTTGACAAAGCAAGTGGACGCAGTCTTGCATGCTGGAGCGAGTGGCTCAGTGAATAACAGGCCCTGTGTGAGCAGGCTGTACTTGCTGCTGGAAACCCAGCTCCTTCCCACCAGCCCTGCCCCATCCTGCTTTGCCAAAGGAGCAAACAGCCCCTTAATCACCTGACCACAGGATGTGAGCCAGAGGGGAGCGACCTCCCAGTACTTACTGACTGGGAGTCCTTCGTCCGCGTGCAGCAGAGGAACACTTTGAGCCGGCGCGACCAGCTGGTGGCTTGACCCTCCTCTAAGCGGTGCCTGCAAAGCAGGAGAGGCGGTATGTGTGAGGTCAGAGGGCTGGACCAGAAGAGCTGGGACCCAGACATTCTGGAAACAGGGCAGCCTGTTCCCAGGACCTTACCAAAGGGTTCCCACAGGGGGTTCTTGGGGGTAACAGGGCCCAGGCCCTGTCAGAGCTGGTGGCCAGTGGCCTGGCCGCTGGCCAACAGCGGCACTCCCTGACAGACTCCTGCTAGCCTAAAATGGTGTGTGCTGTTGGCCAAAGGTGGGTGGGTGGAAGAGGGAGGTGGGGAGTGCTGGAGAGACTACCTGGTTTTGGAAGACTGAACACAGGCAGGCTCTGGGGCTTCAGAGCTGGGAGCCCAAAGTGGGAGCTACCCTGCAGCTCAGGTGTCCAAAGACTCAAACCCTGGGAGAGGTCAGCAGGGTATTGGGCCTCTCTGTCGTCTCGTTCGAAGGCCTGGAACAGACCTTCCAGAAAGACCTGCTTTTCCCCAGAAAGGATTTCAGACACTTACATACTTACATACTCTACTTACAGGAAATTTATGGGGCTGAATGAGGTTCTGCATTTCCCAATTCCTTGGATCTGATGCCTAGGTAGGGAGAGGGCTCCATCCCTCACCCACATGGTTGCCCTTGTCTATTCTTACCCCCCAACCCCACCCCCAGTGGGTCTGGCTGCTCAGATGGAGATTCAGGGTCTCCAGGAGTCTGTACCCAAAGGCAGAGCAATGCGCCAGTTATTCACAGAGGTTCCTCCTAGGCTGGATGTCTGCAGTCGGTGTGTTTTGAGCGTAAAGATAACAGATCCAACATTAAAAGTGCAGACCTCTAAACCGAGCAAGAAGGGGCTGGCTTGCTTTTGTGCCATGTGCTGGCCCCTTAAAAGCCTGATGCTGGGTGGTCAGGAGAGGAAGGCAAGGGTGGCCCTCAGATGCATTCAAGGCACTTAACATCCATCTGGAGAGACAGGCCAGGCCTTTTTTGAGCCTCTTGGCTCCTCCATCTGTCTAAGGACCGCTTCCTGCTCTCCAACCCTGGCTCCATAAGGCAGATGGCCACGAGAAGGAGGACAACAGGGTCTTCCAGGGCTAAAGAAGGTGGGTAGGGAAGGGTGCAGGGAATTGCTGCTCTGGGGACCTGCTGGCTCTTAGGGACTTGGACAGCTGTATATCCAAAACCAATGTCCCACCTTCCAGGGCTTGATGAAGGGACAGTGTGCTGGCCAAGCAGGGTTCCCAGAGCACTGTGGGATGGGTGGTGGTGGCCAGCTAGGCTGGGAGGGAAAATGGGCTATGGGGCCTTGGCTCCTAGACCTGACATTTTGGGCTGGGACGTGGCCAGAGCAGGCACGGGTGTGGCTCTGGCTGCAGTGCTGAGCTGACGTGGAAGGTCCACGGGGAGCCGAACACAGCAGTGCAGGAGGGTGGGATGGGGAGAATTCCTGCCGAGCGGGGGGGCGTCCAGGCAGCTGGCTCCCCAGGTGAGGGCGCTTGAGCCAGCTGCTCTGGGCTGCAGGTGTGGTGCCAGTTCTGCACCTCAGCAGCTTGACCTGGGGCAGGCGACCTGCCCTCTCTGGGACATGGATTCGTCATCTGTGGAATGGATCTCACAACCATGCCGGGGTTCACAAAGGGATAAAATGGATGAATTGTTTGAAGGGCTCGGCATGGGGAGCTTCTTACGTAATGCACTGTAGAAGCCCCGTTAATAGGAGGTACTGGGACCCACCCTGGAAGCCCCTGTCTTTTTCTTTCAACAAACAGAAATTATTGTGACACTGCCTGGATGCCCTCTCTTATTTTGTCTGCCATGGCACACTTTCCCCATGGTTAAAACATCATGCAAAATTCACGCCCTCTAGGAAGCTTTCCTTGACTTACCTTTCTCAATCTCTGAATCCTACAGGCAGTCTAGCCTAATTTAACAGTTAGTTAAGCAAGGACTTTAAAGCCAGACAGCCTGGGCTAGTTCCCAGCATTACCATTTTCGAGCTGTGCAACCTCAGGCCAGTCCCATCATCTCTCTGTACGTCAGTTTCTCCACCCATATGATGGGGAAGATGACAGCTGTCTGGTGGACTTGTAATTTACTACACACAATGCTTGGTTTTGCTGTTATTATCACTGTTATCATCAGCAGTGACAATGATGACAACAGTTACTATTAACTGAGCACTTACCCAGTGTGAGCACTGTATTAGTCACTCTGCAGGTATCATCTCAGTTAAATCTCACAACAACATCACGAGACAAGAATTGTTATTCCCACTTTATAGACAAGGAAACTGAGGCAGGCAGCAGTTAAGCCCTTTGACTAATGCCCATGGCTCACAAGATGTTGGCATGCAGTCTGGGAGGCCTGGGATCGCCTCCTGGAGAATGGAGACCTCTGCCCACCAGTCAGCAAAGCCCACCTTGCGACTGCCCACCCAGCCCTCTGACTGACCGCAGGTTGTAGGTCCGCAGGTTACGCTGCCTCCTCTTGGTGGCTCTCAGCTTGACAAAGGTGCGGCCCGTGGGGTCAAAGACGCACAGGACAGTGATGCACACGCTGAGGATGACTACCCAGTTGCAGACAACCATTCCTGCGGGCAGCAGTGGGAGGCAATAGGCAGAGGCGTTGGGGATACCTCTTTGGCTCACCCGCTCTGAAGAAAGGGACATTGGAGCCTCCCTAACTCCAAATGCTGCTGAGGACAAAAGCCAGGCTCCAAAGCCCCTGGTCCCAGTCTCTGGCCACATACGTGGCCACCCTCTTGCCCACCCACAACCCCGAGGGCCACTCTTGGCTCAGAGCAGGCAGCTTTGTGGGTTTCTAAGGAGGTGCTGAGGAGCCTTGACTTGACCTGAGCAGCTCTGTGCCTGCTGCAGCCCACCCCAGACAAGGGTCCCCCAAGGGTAGTTGGCAGGCCTCAAGGGTGAGGGAAGCAGCCTCGCCCAGTCAACCTGCTGGTGCCCCCACAGAAGCCACTTCCCTCTGGCAGTACCCAAGCTTCTTCCTCTCTAAACTGATCCTGTCTCCTGTGCCCCCGGGGCTGCTGAGGCTCCAGCAGGCCTCACCCAGACATACCGAGGGTGACATTCTTGGCAGTGAGGTCATTGCAGGAGGTGTAGTACTGAGTGAGCCAGACGATGCCCACGATGGCGTAGATGAACTCGATCACCAGGATGGCTGCAAGGAGAGCAGGCCTGGCTGAAGGATGGCTGCCACTTGCCCGCCAGGGAAGGGCCTAGAACCCTGGCCTGGCCTTTCCTATTGTGAGGCTTTCAGCCAGCTCAGTAGCAAGAGCAGAGGCAGCGGGTCAGCAGCACTCCCCCACCCCCACCTCTACCTCCCAGGCCCAAGCCTGTCCTGTCACCATTTGGTCCTGCTGGCCCCTGCCCGACCGCTTGCAATGGGCCCACCACCTCTCCGAGCTTCTGTGCTCTCAGGTCCCCAGGGCCTCCCTGATGGAGTTTTGCTCTTGTTGCCCAGGCTGGAGTGCAATGGTGTGATCTTGACTCACTGCAACTCCTGCCTCCTGGGTTCAAGCGATTCTCCTGCTTCAGCCTCCAGGGTAGCTGGGATTACGCGCACCCGCCACCAGGCCTGGCTAAGTTTTATATTTTCAGTAGAGACGGAGTTTCACCATGTTGGCCAGGCTGGTCTCGAACTCCTGAACTCAAGTGATCCACCCACCTCGGCCTCCCAAAGTGCTGGGATTACAGGCGTGAGCCACCGCGCCTGGCCCATTTCCTCATTCTTTCAGGATTTCAGAATCGTATGTCCGAACTCTGGAATCAGACATATCTTAGGCAAGTTACCTATTCTCTCTGAGCCTCCATTTCCTCATCTGTAAAACGGGAGTGACAACATCTATGTCATAGGACTGTGCAAAAATTAGATGAGAGCATGTTCACTTCATGGAAACTATTTCCCAGCAAGAGGCCTCTGGAACCTGATGGAGGAGAAGGGAAGGGTCCAGCAGCCAGTCTGCATCTAGCTCAGGCCCCTCAGGGGCCGAGACTGGAGGGGAGGGGTATGGAGTGGTGGCTGAGGAGATCTGCTGGCCTCAGGAGGGCAGCCTGGGAAGCCCCAGCTCCATGGGCAGCAGTGTGGCAGCTCAGAGACCAGACTTTGGAGCCAGACAGCGTGGGTTCAAATCCCAGCTCCGACATTTACATGCTTACTAGTTGTGTGACCTTGAGGGGGGCTAAGACTGGGCCCCAGTTTCCTCATCTACAAACGGAGACCAGTAACACCTGCTCCCTGTGAATTAACACAGGAAAAAGGGCTTAGCCCAGTGCACAGAAGCACAACAGCAGTGTTCACTAGAAATGACCAGAAGAGGCTGCAACCTGAGCCCAAGAAGAGGACACAGGCTGGTCCCCTGGCGAGCTGGCCCAGACCCCTGAGGGGGTTCCCAGGAAGCAGGGGGCCTGTTTTGAGAAGGATCACAAGGAAGATGTGCTTTGAAGAGATGCACATGGTTTAAGATAGGGGTCGGCACCTTTTTCTGTAAAAGGTCAGAGAGTAAACATCTTGGACTCTGGGACTCCTCAACTCGGCTGTTGTAGGGGCAAAGCAGCTGGAGACAATACCTAACTGAAAGGATATGTTCCAATAAAACCTTATTTTCTCTTTTTTTGAGACGGAGTCTTGCTCTGTCACCCAGGCTGGAGTGCAGTGGCACGATCTTGGCTCGCTGCAACCTCCGCCTCCGCCTCACTGCAACCTCTGCCTCCCGGGTTCAAGTGATTCTCCTGCCTCAGCCTCCCAAGTAGCTGGGATTACAGGCATGTGCCACCACACCTGGCTAATTTTTGTATTTTTAGTAGAGACGGGGTTTCCCCATGTTCGCCAGTCTGGTCTCGAACTCCTGACCTTGTGATCCACCTGCCTCGGTCTCCCAAAGTGCTGGGATTACAGGCATGAGCCACCGCACCTGGCCTAAAACCTTATTTAATAACACATACAGCAGGCTGGATTTGGCTCTCAGGCTGCAGTTTGCTGACCCCTAGTCTAGAATGTAAGCCATAGAAGGCCTTAGTTCACTGCTGTACCCCAGTCCTAAAACAAGCCCCGGCTTGCAACAAGTGCCCAGTAAATACTGGCTGAACGAATGGAGAGGTGGGAGTTGTCTGGGGCAGCACCCCAGGGTGGGTGGCCCTTACCCAGGCGCACGTAGAGCACGTACTGCATGGAGTCGCGGGGCTCCGTGTAGAGGATGCCCCCGCGCATGCTCAGCCAGATGATGGCCATCTCAGCAATCATGCAGCTCAGCAGGATGCCCAGGTAGCCGCGGCCGTGGTCCACCAGGTTCAGGGAGCAGGCCTCGTGCGGGTTATAGACCAGGCCGAAGAGCACCACGGACAGGATCACAAACCTGTCACAGGAATGCCCGTGTGAGCGAGGCCAGGCGGCCCCTGCACCTCAAGATGCCACTAGCAGGCAGGCCCCTCCCCAGCCTGGATTCAGTGGAAGGAGGGGTGGCAGCAGGCGCCTCCTCCATAAGACCATAGTCCACCTGGCATCGAATGCCTAGAAGGGCATGGGCAGCCAATAAAAGACTCAGGGTTAGCCACGGGGAGACAGCGGCAGCAACTCCCCCCAGTGTTGAGGTCAGGTCCAGCAAAGGTAGCAGGGGTCTCAGCTCCATGTGGGTATTGCCCTAAGGGGCTCAATGGTTCAGGCACCTCCTCCAGGCAGCTGGGGGCATGACAGGGTCAGGACTTGGGCCCAAGCAGAGAGGAACAAATAGCCAGAAAGCTTCCTTCCAGGCCTTGCTCCCCAAACCCAGGCCTGTGGCCCTGGGCCTGGGGACTCACCAGGTGGTATGCAGGAGGAAAAGGAAGATGGCCGGGAGGACGAGGTCATCGCTGCCCACAGACCAACGCCGCCGGAACACCACGATCCCGGGCATGGCTGGTGGCTCTGCAGAGGCTCAGCGGGCCTGGTGCTCACCTCCTGAAAGAAAGCAGAGGACCTTGTAGCTGCCTAAGGAGGTGAAAGCACCCAGGGCCACTGCATTCCTGGGCCACGGGACCAGTCCCTGTTGTGGCCAGAAGCACAGGCATTTTTGGAGCTGGCCACTGGAAGTGCTGACCCATCTCCAGGTGGGAGCCAACATAAAGGACCTTAGCAGCAGGAGACAGACTTCAGCCTTCCCCCTGGGGCGGGGGGGGGGGGGGGGGGGTCTCTCCTGTCCCCTGAGACTGGCACTGGCCCCTAGGGATTGGCTTCTACCTGGGATTACCCCAACAGTCACTGTTCAGCTCTATTAAAGACCCCTTTTTTCCTCCTTCATGGGATCAGTGGGACCCTCAGCCCAGCCCTCAAACCCTATAATCTTTAGGCCTGGCCCAGTGCACACTGCCCTTGGAGTCAAGGGAGGGGCTTCCCAGACCAAGAACAAGTCCATCCAGTAGCACAAAGCCTGGCAGTGAAGGAGGAAAGCTGAAGGCCTTGGGAAGGTGGGAGCAAGGGACCCTGTATGGTTGGCAGCTGGGACTGACAAACATGGAGGGTGAGGAGTGCCTGGCATAGAGCAGGTGCTCAGTAAGTATTTCTTGAATGAGGGCTTCAGTTTCCTGCTTTGCTAGAAGCCAAGAGCATGCTCTATGTGTTGGTTTTGAACCCATCAGACAGAAGTCCCCACCACAGCTATGCCTCCAGGGAGGGAAGGGCACGGTTGAGGTGCAGGGTCAGGAGTAGGGCTTGGGACACCTTCCACCCCACACTGCTAGAAGGATGGGGTGAGCCCTTTGGGGTAACAACCCTCCCGGCAATCATACCTCCCAAGCCCACCCTGAGCCATGCAGCGTTTACAGCTGGATTTCCAACTCTCTGAAGTAGTTGAATTCAAATCAGCCTCGGCAAGCTCAGGAAAGAGTGCCTAGGAACTCAGGGCCCCACTCCTCAGCACCCCTAAGAGAAAGGAAGCAGCATGGGTGGGAGGCGACCCAACAGGGAGTTAGGTCCCCAGAGATACCCATAAAGGAATTCAGGGTAGCCCTACACTAAACTGTGGAGAGGGAGCCTTGCTGCAGGGGGCTGGGGACCAAGTTAGTGGGCAGCTGCCCCCCCGACGCCAGCAGAGGCTTACATGGCACCTGGTCCGGGGCAGGCGGCAGATCCTCCTCTCCCCAGTGGCGGCTCCGGGAAAAATGTGTGTCCGAGGAGCCCGGCATCATTCGGGGAGAAAGCAGCCAAGTCTCCCTTGGCCAGTGGGCATAGCCCTCAGGGTGGACGAGAGGGCGTGGGGCCGGGTGGCCAGCCCGCATGTCCGCCCGGCCCGCCTCCCTATCCCCGGTGCAGTCACTTGGCGAGCTGTGGCCTGGCTCCGGCTGGCGGCTGGCGGGCTAGCCTGCCGGGGTCGTGCCTACTCCTCCCCCCACCCTCAGGAAGTGACATCATCCCACTCTCTCTCCAAGGAGGAGTCGGAGCTCAGCTTCTGGGAAGCGGGGAGAAGGGTGGAGAGTGAGGGAGCGTGGTGGTGGGGTGGCTGGGCTTGGAAGGGGGGTGGTCTGTGGACTGCAGGGGGCCGGGGCTTCAGCAGTGCCTGTGACATGTAGCTGACAGCACCAGCTTCAGATTAGGGTTGGACATGATAGGACAGGAGGGGGCCGGAGCACCACGGGTGGCGGTTGGGCTGGGGCAGAACAGAGCTGCCAACAGCTGGCATTGCCACCTCCTCCCCATCTCCAGGTGGTTCACAGAGGGTGAGGCGCAGTGCCGGGTCAGGCTCAGGGGGCTGTCGGGGCTGCCAGGAGCCCCTCACATGAATGGAATGGAATGGAATGGAATGGAATGGAATGGAATGGAATGGAATGGAATGGAATGAATCTAGAGGTGGGGGAGCAGCACGCCCCTACAGGTGCTGTGGCTCCGCATCCTGCTCTGATCTGGCCAGACTGGGGGAGAAGGGGGCAGTACTGTCCCAGAGGGGCTAGCTGGAGGGCTAGGGTCTGGCCCTACCCAGCCTGCCCCTAGGCCTGCCCCTGCCAGCAGCCCAGAATATCTCCTTCTCAGGTCCACCCCATGGATGGCCCCTCTCAGTCACCCTGGGAGGCCCCTCCTCTCACTCCCACCCTTGGCTCCATGGAGCCCAAGACAGCTAACACTCCTCGAGATCACACACCATCCACCCAACATGCTCACACTCACTCTGCACTACTCTCCTCTGCCCGAACCATGCCCGCTCGCCCCAGCTCTCAGGCTGGAAGGAGTGAGCCCAACCTGGCACTGGGCCCTGCAGAGGTGGCTGCAGGACTGTCAAGACGCTGGAGGGATATGACCAGTGGTAACCACTGCCCCCACCTCAGGGTGACCAGCCTGAGGCTAATTGCCATGGTCAATGCCAGTGCCTACCTAGAGCATGAGGCAGGGCTCGTGGGGCCGACACTGCTGGGTACCCACTGACAGGCCTGCACCTGTGACCGACCCACCACCATAGAATCCGAGGCACAGAGGCTGGGACGCAAGAGCCAGGCTGGCTGGTTTTGAACCCGGGCTCTACCACATACCCACTGTGTGACTTATTAGCTGTGCCTCAGTTTCCTCAACTGTAAAATGTCAATTTGTAAAATGTCGATTATCCCTACCTCCAAAAGTCCTGGTAAGAATCACATGAGAGAAGGTCTGCAGAGGCCCTAACTGTCTGAGCTGGGGCGGGCAAGGCGGAGGGAGTGCAGGGAACCCCTCGCTGGACCAGCCACCCCTCCCGCCTGGGCTGGTGGAATCTCCAGCTGGTCACCAACAAGTCAAGGTCTGGGGTGGGGGTGGCAGGGCCTGTGCTGCATGGAGCTTGGGGGTGGGCCGCACCAATCTCCAAGTCAATTCATACATCTCTTGGGGCTGCTATTTTTAAGGGCCTGAATGGTGCCCTTTCTCCAGAGACCCCGGCCCATCACAATAAGGGCCTGTTCCCCTGCTGGGGATGTGATTTCATCTGGAGGAAATGTCTCAGGAGTGGGGAGGGCAGAGGCTACTTCCTGGTCTGGGGCTGCCACAAAGCACCTCTTCTGGCTCTCCTCCCCTGGGGCACAGGGTCCTCCCCTCTAACAGCCACAGTGGGGCGGGGGTGGGCGCTGCCTGCCCTTTCTATCCCACACCAGTGGGGCTTCCAGGGTAGGCACGACATACCTTCCAGCAGGGGCCACAGGGGCATTGCTGGGGGCTCCTCCTGCCTCTGGTTGGCCCCCCAGCGCAGGCAAGTGTGAACGGGGTGCCAGGAACCCTCTCACATGGATGGAATGACTGAAGCAGCCCAAGGAAGCTTCGTTCTTCCCCCACCCACACAGCCCAATTTTCCTGCTGGTGATTCAGGCCCCTGGACTAAGTATTAACCATTCTGGGAGTTCCTCTTTCTAAAAATGCAAACTCTTTTTAAAAACGCACATGCTGCCCCCTACTTTAAAACCTTCCTGGCTCCCCACGGCCTGCAGGACAAAGTCCAAGCCCTTGGGGCAACAGCTAAAGGCTTCTGTTACCCTTCCACTGACAGGCAGCGCAACCTCAGGCACATGCCTCGCCCTCTCTGAATCCATGCCTTCCCTTCTCCCCTGAGCAGAAAGGGATCCCAGTGCAGACAGACTCCAGCACAGAGCCCACCCTCAGCTGACAAGTCCTTCTGGCTGGGAAGGCTCTCCAGCACCTTCTTACACTGCCACATCCTTCTTTCTCAGCACCCCCCAAACGTGCTGCTCCCCAGAAACACATCACTGGAACGGTCCATGCTTTGCCCACTCCAGTTCTGATGGGTGAAATCCAACTCATCTCTCTAGGTCAGTTAGAAGTCACCTCTTCTTTGAAGCCCTCCCTGACAGGCCTCATGCATTCCTCCTGGAGGAATGGCTACTCCCTTATGGGAACCCCAGAGCCCTTCCCCAGTGCGGCCCCGGTTACACTGTGTTACCGTTAACCCGCTGACTCCTTGCTGCCCATCCCCGCCCCAGCTCAACAAACAGTCTCTGGGGCCAGGGTCTCACAGCATCCATCGCCACACCTCCGGGTGCCAGCTGCAATGCCTGGCTCCAGCGCCTCAGCCCCACCCCATGGCCTCCTCAGCACAGCTCCCCTCCCAGTCACAAGGGCTGAGACAGTGGCTCCTTCCCCCTCTGAGCTCACACCCTTCCCTTCTGGGGAAATGTCCCTCCCTTCCTGACTGCCAGGCTGGGCTCCCACCCCAGTGCCTTCCCTGACAGCTCAGGGAGAACCCTCTCCCCCTCCTCTAGCTAGATGAACTGTTCTCGGACCTCAGTTTCTTCTCTTGTAAAATGGGGCTAACAAGCCCCTCTCAAGGCTGTGGTCAAAACGGGCTGGGATGACGTCACTACAGGACTCTGCACAGGCCATGCACACCCCAAGGATCTGCTGATGGCTGCCGTTGCATTAGCAGACACCTGAAGGGCTTTGTGGGGACCTCCTGTGATGTGATCTGTGACTGGGTGCTGGGGTCTGGAAGGTGCAGCTGGTGCCCAGCTGGTCGGAAAGGGCTGCAGTAAGCAAACAGAAGCCCTGCGGGAAGAGCCTGCCCCCACCGTGAGTGCTCGGGTGCTGCTGGTAAAAGCACCCCGGGCTGGGCCTCGGCCCCTCGTCCTAAGGCACCCTGTGGGCTTGGCTCTGGGAGCAGATTTTAGGGAGCAGAGTCCCTTGGCAGCCGGGCTCCCAGCAGATGGGGCTCCAAGAGCTCCCAGGGGGGTAGGGGGTGGGAAGAAGGTGCTGGCTCAGCCCTCTGGAGTGTCCACAGGGAACTGGATAATGAGCTTGGGAACCCCAGCCAGTGCCACCTCCAGCCCATGAGACTTCCCACCTGGCCAGAGGTGGCTTTGGTCACTGGCCTGGGGATGGGATGGAAGTCGGGCCTGAAGGAGGGGATGACAGCCAGGTCCAGCCATAGGGATCCATCTGACATTAGCTGAGCACCTTCTGTGTCCCAAGTCCTAGACTAACTGCCTTCAGTCCTCACAGCAGTAACACAGGGTGGCAGTGTCGCTCTCATTCCACAGAGTGTGCAAGGGGTGGTTAAGACCCTGCACTCTAAAGCAGGCTGCATCTGAGTCTTGGCTCTGCCACTTACTGGCTGTGTGACCCTGGACAAGGTACTTAACCTCTCTGTGCTTCAGTCTCCTCACTTCTAAACCAGGGATAAGAAGAGTACCTACCTCCGAATTATCAGGAGGGTTAAATCAGTCAACACTTCAAACAGCGCCTGTCATCTGGTAACTGCTCAGCAAATGCTGCCACTGCCATTACTATTACTACTGAAGAATGAGATTGAGATGTAGAGACTGCCTGACACCATCCTAAGATCAAGAGGACAGGCAGGCAGGAGGTGCAGGTCATTCCTGCTGCCATCCAAAGCCCACACCTAACAAAGGTCAGAGTTAAAAGGAGTCTCAGAACAGTCCCACTGTCCCCTTTTAAAATGGGAGAGGAACCTAAGGTTCAGAAAGAACACAGAGGCCCCAGCTCTTCCCATGATATCCATCCCTGCAGCATCACTGCCGGGTGCTGGACACACAGCCTGAGCCCCCAAGCCAGCCTGCTCCTTTCTACCTCACTACATACCCCACTCAAACTCCCCATTGACAACAGCATTAACAGCCTGTCACCCCAGGGAGCCTGGGCTGAGATCCTCTTTCATGCTCTTGGAGATGCCTAACCCTCCCAGAAGCCAGCAAAATCTGCAGGAGCTCCCTCACTGGAAATAAATCTGCAGGGAGGCATCAGCCATGTGCCTACTTCAGTCACCTGTGACTGCCTCCAGCGGTGGAGTCCCTGTTGCTCTGCAGCAGCTGTGGTGACAGAGAGGAGACTCTCAGACAGATCCAGAGAGCCACCTTCCTTGGGCCTCCATTTTACTCCTGCCTCCTGGGGCTGGTGATGGGGACCAGATCCAGCCACATCCTAGAGTTGCCTAGTGCTGAACCAAGAGCAGTGTCCCCAGGACAGAAAGTCCCAACCCCTCTAGGCCCCAGTAAATTAAAATAGAGGGCCAGGAGGATGAGTCCATTGCACACGTGTGAGACATAACGGCCCCCACGGTTGCTATATGTAAAACTAGCACTGGACGCCACACTTCCTGGTGGCCAAAGTATATGCGGAAACTGGCAAGTCTGTAAGGGCTCTTTTTCGCTCTGCAGGGTTTTTTGACCCTTGGTGTCCTGAAGGGAGAGCCCAGGACTCCCATTTCCATGATGAATGGGATTTCTATGTAAAAGGGCTTTGAAATTGGAAGGTGGTCCAAAATAGTTGAGAGGAGCTGATGCCTGCCGCTCTTGTGGTCCATCTGATTCTGAATGTGCCTTGTTGGGCAGGAGCTTATCTGGTCTGGGGGACTTAGCACAGTGAGGCTGGGTCCCCCGGTGGCCCCCTGCAGGACACTGGTGACCCGCCCCCAGCAGAGGCGTTGTGTTCAGAGGCTCTACCCCAGCTAGGGCAGGCTCACCAGCAGCTCGCTGTCTGGCCTCGCTGGGCTGGCAGACAGGTCCTGCTCTCTTTAGCACAGGCTTTGGCAGTGGTGAGATCCTAGCTGTTCACTCTGCGGCTGCAGGACTATGGTAGCGAGTTAACCTCTCTGCACTGGCGAAACTGTAGGCTCCAGGATCCTGGGTGGTGACAGGGACAGAATGATCTCAGCCACCTATAAGTCAGGGGCTTCGGTTCTCCTAACATTTATGAATTGCCTACAAGGTCTTGGCGCACGTCTATGCCCTTTACAAACATGAACTCACCTAGTCCTCATAATAGCTGTGTGAGGTAGGCACTACCCTTCCCCTTATTTGACAGATGAGCTGAAGTGACTTGCCCACAGCCACAGAGCCTAGGCCCAGAACCCAGGTCTTAACCTCTGCATGCTGCTTCTGAGAAGCAGGATTCAGCTAAGCACCTGTTTCTGAACTCAAAAGCTGGCTCTAAACCTCGTCTTATAGACTGAGGAGTTCTCTGGGTCTTCATCTGGCTTCAGACTCACAATCATGTGGGACAGCATGGGACCTGTTCTGCAGATTAGGAAAACCGAGCCCAGAGGAATTCCACGGAGCAGGCTGCGGAGTCGAGAGCACGGCACTAGAAACACTATGTGTCATCCAACTCCAGCCTCATCAGGCCGCAGGGTATTACCCCAGCTTTACAGATAAAGAAACCGAGGCTCAGAGAGGCAAAATGGTTTGCCTGAAGATCCCTCCACGAGGACATCGCAGAGCTGGGATTTCAAGCAGCCTCCTTGAATTACTTGCAAGAAAAAAAAAAAAACCCTCTCTGCCTGTCAGTCTGACTCCTTATTTTCACAAACACAGACAGAAGGACCCACAGGTCCCACCCTGGGCTCCCGGGGCTGCAGTACCTTCCCCTTCTTCCCAGTGGCCGAGTGGCCAGCCTCTGAAAGCACAGGAGGGGGAAGGTGACAAGGGAGATGATGGAGAGAAAGCACATGTGGGCTGGGGGCCGCGTGCGCCACCAGCCTGTACCCGGGTGTGTGCAACCCAAGTTAGGGGCTTGAAAGCTGTCGCTTTTCACACGTCAGCTGTGCTGGAGCAGAAGGCAGAGTGGAGCCTGCCCAGGGCTGGGGCCAGATTTCAGCATGATATAGGTCCTCACACGCCCAGGCCTAGGGATGAAAACAGTGTGCCTGGTGCAGCCGGGGGCAGGAGTGGGAGGCCACTAACATTTGTGCCCTCCTACTCGCCGCCCAGGGTCTTAGGCTAACAAACGCCTTTCCCACTCTCCTCCAGGATGGCCTGGAAGGACCAGGGGAGGCATCTCCTCCACCCCTCGCCATGTGCCAGCCACATAACCATCCTCACTACAACTCCAGGGGTGGGTCTAGCTGTTCGCATGTCGTGGATGGGGAAACTGAGGCTCCAAGAGTTTAAAGACCTAGTGAGTGAGTGGCCGAGTCAGGCTCTGAAGCCAGGTCAACCTGCTGTGTTCTCTCTGTGCCCTCCTCGTGCTGCTTGGCCAGAGACCCCTCCCTACAAAACAGCAGTCAGGCAACTGGGCACAGAGTTCAGGGAGGAGGATGGAAAGAGAAGTCCCAACGACTTGGGGGCAATGCCATCCTGGGCTGGACCCAGAAATAGTTCCAACAATTACTCAATCGTGTTTATTTAAAAACAAACTCTTATATAGCATTTACTATATGCCGGCTACTTTAACAAGCAGTTCACAAAGATTACCTCTTTTAACGTAATCCTGTTAACAACCTCTTATGCCCTGTATTATGGATGAAGAAATGGAGGCCCAGAGAGGCTAAGTAACTTGCCCAAGGCCACTCAGCTCTTCAGCAGCAGAGCCAGGCCTGAGGTTGCAGAGCCTGTGCTCCAGGCCTCTCCCCAGAAGGCCTCACCAGGGCTCCATTTATTACCAAGGCTCCAGCTACTCATTCTCACGCTAATTATTTTCTACTTGTCTACAATGAGCAGAATTTGCCATCTGCCACCAGCCCTGCTACTGACACCAGCCAACTCCCTGGGAATCAATTGGGGCCTTTCGTTTCCTGCTGGTTGTTTTGGAAGGATGGCTGGCTGCTGGGGAGCGGGGAGTGAGGGCCAGGAGGGCAGCAGGACCCTTCCCTGGTGGCCAGGCTGGGCCCTCCTCCTGCCCCCAGCCTCCCTCTGACCTCTCCTCCCAGGAGGATTCCTACCAGAGCCCACTCAGTCCTGGGCTCCGACGATGTTTTCCAATAGTGAAAGGAGTCCCCCAGGCTCTGGCCAGGCCAGGTCTGGCTTCTGGATTCTTCCTTGGAGATTATTCATTTTTCTGAAACTCGGAACAAGCCCACACCCCATACGTCCGTGTCCCCTCTGGAGAGGCCCAGACAGGCAGGCCCTGCTGGCCTCTGTGATGGGTGCGGCCGGGCAGCCTGGTTCTCCAAGCCCTCACGCAAAGGCCAACACCGCCCCACAATGTGTGGCACCAGGCTGTTTTCTCCTGCCTGTCTGTGGGGAAGGGTGTCTGTGGTTTGCGTCCTTTCTACCTGCCCCTGTGGTCTTCTCAGTCCCCTCATGCTCTAACACGTCTTTACCCCACTCTCCCGGGAATGTGACTCTCAAAGGCATCGACTTGGAGGGGGTGGCCATCCAATGAGCCAACCAAGAGCTGCCTTCTGGCCTCGGAGCGGGGCAGCCCTGGATTTGAATCTTACTTCCATCACTTCTAGTTGTCTATGACTGTCACTTCTCTAAGCGTCAGTCTCCTCATCTGTAAGATGGAATAATGAAGGTACTCACTTCACAGGGACTGAGTCATGAGGAGTCAATGAAATAATGTGCATAAAGTGCTCAGCTCTTAGAAAACGGGAGCTGCCATCACTGTGATTTAGTAACCATCTCTCCCCAAAGTGCGCAGAACCTTTTCTTCACCTTGCATGGCAGGGGCAATAACTCTCAACTCTCTGCAATCTAAGTCAACCCTCCCAAACAGACAGGTGAGCAGTCTGACCCACAGCTGCCCTCCCCCTTCCAGCCTGCGTAATCCTCTGACCTGCCTTCTTGGGCAGGGAGGGCTCCATCTCCTAGGAGCCCAGCACGGCTGTACTGGCACTGCCTCCTTTAATCCATAACCACCCAGGGAGAGGGGACTCAACACCCCTGGACCAGCTTGAACCACAGAGCTCTCACCCAAGGCCACAAGACTCTAGAACACTCCAAAGCCTGAGATCCTGCCAGGATGCCCCGCATCTATCTGCTTGCATGTCTGAGTTTCAGGGTGTCTCGTTGCAGGCCCCTTCCCAGCTCAAACACAGGATGCTCTGAGAGGTAGAGGTCCCCCCTCCTTTTAAGCCCATCTGCCCTTCCAGCTTTCCACTGGCCCCACCCTCTGCTCCTCCCCCGAGAGACACCCCCTCTCCTAGGAGCCACTTGCTGGGAGCTCACTCCCCAGATGGCCGCCCTGCCAGGCAGTTCATCAGCTCCCAGCATGAATCCCAGTGGTCTGGCTTCTGAGCTTCCTCTCAGAGCTTCCTCGAGAGGAGACTCCGTCTGGGTGCTGGCAATGCCTCAGTGAAGAATTAGCACCTTCCACTTCATTAGGGGGCCCCCTAACGAAGCTGTTAATGATATGCTAAGTGGGCACACCTAGCCTGACACCTCCCCTCTGGGGGCCCCCGCCCCCTTGCCCAGCCTACCCTGAGCCCTGGTCCTGCCGCCTCCTTTCCTCAGGCTGTGGGTTGGCCCTCGGGGTCTGACTGGAGTGGGTGCATGCTGTTCAAAGGTGGGGAGGCTTCGTGGGTCACCTCCCTAAGCTGCATCGCCATCTAGGGCACAGGCTGGCCACTTGGGTTATTGGGTTTCCCTTCGACTGTTCCCCGGGCATCTCAGAAGCAAGCACGAATCAAGTGACTTTGTAACAGGAGCTCTTTCCCCAGGGGAGGAAGTCTGCAGAGCTCTAGTATGTGACAGGAAGGGCAAACATCCCCTGCCCCCATGAAGACTGGAGAGGGAGGTGGCATCTGCTGCCATCAAGGGCACACAGGCTCTGGCCCCGTCCCCTCCCTCTGTCACCCTCCTCTCCTTCTGTGCTCAATGAGGGGGATCTCAGATGAGAGGAGAGCCCTCAGGGACCCCAGATGAGAGGAGATGGCCATAGTGGGCAGGCTTCAGCAGGCTTGCAGGCAATGTCAATCAGAGCAGCTTTCAGCGGCTATACGTATTGGCGTTCCTTGTAACATTGTGTTTGAACAAAACAATTTCAGTGCTTAAAAATGTCTGAAGGCCAGGCACGGTGGTTCACGCCTGTAATCCCAGCACTTTGGGAGGCCAAGGTGGGTGGATCACCTGAGGTCAGGAGTTTGAGACCAGCCTGGTCAACATGGTGAAACCCCCTCTCTACAAAAAATTAGCCGGGCATGGTGGTGCACGCCTGTAATCCCAGCTACTTGGGAGGCTGTGGCAGGAGAATTGCTTGAACCTGGGAGGCAGAGGTTGCAGTGAGCGAAGATCGTGCCATTGGACTCCAGCCCACCTTGGCCTCCCAAAGTAGCTCAGAGCTTTTGAGACTCTGTCTCAAAAAAAAAAAAAAAAAAAAGTTTGAAAGCCACTGAACAGGATGTGCTCTCAGGTCCATTCTAGCCTTGACTTTTAGAGTTTTACTTGCAGAATGGCCAAGGAGAGAGTCTGGGGGCTCCATACAGGTATCTGAGCTCACACAATGATCACAGAATCTCCTCCCCTCGCCTAAGCCAGGAGGGCAAAAGGGGCCACAGAAAAAAGTCACTGACCCAGAAGCTTAGACACCTGGGCCTATGGCTGACAATTCTGTCCTTGAGACCTTCCTATTCCCTCCCATCACCCCAGGCAGGGCAAAACTGGACCCAAGCACAAGGCCTCCAGTAAGGGGCAGGGGCTCAGAAGGCCCCCTGCTGCTGGGTGGAGGACAGGACTAGACCCGGCTTTGATCTCAGTGCCTTGATTAACTCAAACGGCGACAGAGTTGTGACCTTTGATATACAATGCAGCCCTCTCCTTGTCTATAAAATAGGATGAGGATGATGACAGTGCCTCCCTCTTGGGGTGGCTGGGAGGACAAAGCAAGTTAAAAGTTGTAAAGTGTTAGGCCAGGCGCGGTGGCTCACGCCTGTAATCCCAGCACTTTGGGAGGCCGAGGTGGGTGGATCACGAGGTCAGGAGATCAAGACCATCCTGGCTAACACGGTGAAACCCCGACTACTAAAAATACAAAAAAAAATTAGCCAAGCATGGTGGTGGGTGCTTGTAGTCCCAGCTACTCGGGAGGCTGAGGCAGGAGAATGGCGTAAACCCGGGAGGCGGAGCTTGCAGTGAGCCGAGATCACACCACTGCACTGGAGCCTGGGCGACAGAGCAAGACTCCATCTCAAACAAACAAACAAACAAACAAACAAATAAATAAATAAAGTTGTAAAGTGTTGAAAGCAGGCTCCAGCTCAGAGGAGGCGATTGGTGACATACAGCTTTAATTAAATCAACCCCCAAGCCGGGCGAGTGGCTCCTGCCTGTAATCCTAACATTTTGTGAGGCCTAAGCAGGCAGACGACTTCAGGCCAGGAGATCGAGACCAGCCTGGCCAACATGGCGAAACTGCATCTCTACTAAAAACACAAAACCTAGCCAGGTATGGTGGGGAGCACCTGTAGTCCTAGCTACTTGGGAGGCTAAAGCAGGAGAATCGCTTGAACCAGGGAGGCAGAGGTTGCAGTGAGCAGAGATTGCATCACTGCACTCTAGCCTGGGCAACAGAGCAAGACTCAGCCTCAAAATGATAAAATAAATACATACATACATACATAAATTCCCTTCTCAAGAGCATATTATGACTCCTAAATGCCCTTTAAATAAAATTAAAACTCCCAACCATTAGCTATAAAGTTCTACACCAACCGCACCCCTACCCTGCCCTGCCCAGCTGTGCTGTAAGCACCCACACCATCCACCTCGTCTGACTCTGTCCCTGCCAGCCAGGCATGCCCACTCTCAGCTCCTGTCTTTCCAGCCACTGAGTGCACCCCGTGCCCGGGCATTTCCTCCTCTCCAGATAGCCCCGTTTGCTTCGGGCACTCCTCCCCGACATGGCCTCCACAGCCTCCGAGGCCTGCTTGGGTGTCTGTCCCAGCTGGCCTTCAGCCCCAGCCCTGGCAAACCAGCCCACAAATGACCAGGTAAGCCCGTGACCCACTTTCCTGCATGTTTCTGTTGTGCCTGCCTCGCCTCCTCCGTTACACTGTAGGTCCCAAGAAGACCCTGGCCTCTACCTGCCTCTCTCCCGGCCTGTGGGGGAGTAGGCCAGGAGGCTCCGGGCAACAAGGAGACTCGAAAGGGGAGGGGAGCACAGGCCTCCGCGATGAGGACAACCCCATCAGACCCCTGAAAAGTGCCAGCCTCTGCCTGCCCATGCCTGAGCAGGGCCATGGACCCACTCTGTTCTGGGTAGGTAAGGGCCCATCTGCTCAACCTCTAACCCTGGAGTTTGGCATCACTTTCCTTCCCAAGGGACTCACCCTCAGGAGCTTGGGGCCCCAGCCTTGTCACACTGTCACTTCTGTGGCCTCTGCTTCCCGACCTGCTCAGGGTGTGGTGGGAGGTGGAGCTGGGGCCACATGCTTGGCACAGCCCCTCTGGCCCCAGTGGCACTCCACTCCCACTTAATGAGGACATGGCAGAGAGGTGGCAGGAGTGCAGGGCTTCTTCCCAGTCAACCAGGGGCTGGTACCCTTGGCCCCCTTAACCATCCGCAGTGGGGAGGAGGCAGGCTCCTGCTAATGCCTACTGGCCCAGGGGAGGTCAGTGAAGCTGCTGTAACTCCAAGGGATGAACCTTTCTAAGAAGGAGCTGAAGGCAACATCTGAGAGAGACCAGCAGTGCTAATGGGACGCCCAGCTGGGGTTGTCAAGCCAGACAAGGTCCTGGTGAGATCGGCAGAGGCCAAGGCTCCCGCCAGGCAGAAAGTGGCACCTCGTCTCCTCCAGGGTTTGGGGAGGCAATGTGACAATGCCTGCTTCCTCAGCAGGCCCAATCCTAGGAAGACTCTGGGATGGGGGTGGCGGTAAGCAAGTCAGCGGGAGCTAGGGGACCTCAGCGGGGTCAGCCTGCGTCACAGCTCATGCTGACTCCTCCACCTTCAGTGGCCGCCGGCTGCTATAAATATCACTCCTGTCTCTGGATGTTGCAGGAGGTGACCTAGAATCATGGGCTCTGAGGCCTCCTGGGTGCACCCCCCGCCTGTTTTAGACAGAGCCTGCCTGACCAGAAAATCCTTGTAGGTTAGAGCCCACCCCCAAACACAAGCAGGGCCCTCGGCCAGGAGATAAAACCTCAACACTGAGGGGAGATGGCTTCCAAACCTAGAGCTTCCTCCAACTTACACCTCGACATGTTTGTGGGCAGGGTGCAGACACCAGGTCCCTGCGAGCAGAGCCCTGGCCAGCCCAAAAGACCCAAAAGAGACATGGCACCCAGGGCCACTGGTTCAGCCTGAGACCTGCTGCTATTCATTCTCCTCCATGCCCACCCCCCTCTGGAGCCCAGGTCAAGGGTGAAGGCTCCAAAGCCATTTGATCCCAAGTCCCTTCCCCGCCCCCAACTTCTCAGTCCTATGGTTGTCCTCGATTCTTGATTCAGCCTGGTTTCCAAACTTGTCACCACCCTGGCAGCCTCCCTGGGGTGTACTCTACTTCGAAAGGGGCCCTGTGAGACTGTTCTACAGTTGCTCGGATGAGTCCTTGACAATTTCATTCTTTCATCTGGTAGCATGCTTCTGAGTGAGCCCTTCTCTCCTCTAGAGGTCCCAGCCAGGCCCAGGCCTCAAACCCCAGGCTGGGCTGGCCCAGGAGCAAGGACAGGAGGTGGTACTGGCCCCGGCAGGTGTGAGGACACCAACACTCACAGATGGCCAGGGTTTGGTTCCAGGCTCCCTGGCTTAGGGCAGGGGCAGGCTCTCAAAGTAGAAAAGGCTGGAAACAGCTCTGGGGGTGGGCCCTGGGTGGTGTGAACACATGTGAAATCTGATTAAAGTCAAATTAGTGCATGCAGTCATTCTCCATCCATCCACAAATCACCAGAGTGCCTACTACGTGTCAGGGATTGGGTGGATGGTGACAAATAAAAGCCGACACGGTGCCAGCCCTTATGGAGCCTGCAGTCCAGGAGGAAAGAAACTTCAAGCGAACCTTCACATACAACAAAGAAAAATCCTCTGATGCGTGCTCAGACGGGGAGGCTGCCTGCAGAGCTCGGAGCTGGAGCTGTTTGGGAAGGACTAGAAGAGGGAAGCGACCACAGGAGAGGGCGGCGGGGAACATGCACTGGACGATACCCTTGGCAGCAGGGCCCAGATGTGAGGACAGTGGAGGCCTGGAGGATGGAGCCAAGGCCAGGGCCAGGCCAGCAGAGAGGAGGCCAAGGCAGGCAGGCTGGCAGGGCCAGGCCCTGGGTTCTGAGCCTGGGAACAAGCCAAGGTGGGTGCGAGGGTGAAGAGAAGCGGGTGGCCCAGATGGAGATTCAGCAGACAAAATGGGGACAGACAGGGCGGGTATTAAGGATGTTTACTGCCCGCTGTAACACTGGCACAGTTGTCTGGCCCGTGCAATTGGGCAGGCAGAGGGGGCACCCGATCCCAGAAGAACGCCTTGAGAACGGAGGTCTGGGGCTGCCCACTCCAACCTCAGAGCAACAGCTCCAGGAGTCGGCCCTGGGCTCTGTGAACACAGGTGAAGTCTGTGTCCTCCCCCTCCCTGCAGTCTCAGCTCAGCCCAGACCCGAGCTCAGGCGAGCCCGGGCACAGCAGGTCAGGACACCAGTCCAGGAGTCCCACTCAGGGGCAGTCAGTGGGCTCGGCCCCCACCGCCGAGGGTCCCCAGTCATGTGCTTGAGGGGGTTTGAGGCATTCTTCTGAACATTCAGCTCCCCGCTCTTCCTGCCATCCGGCCCCGACCATGAATAGGACTCCGCAGAGGAGCTCTCAGAGCTAATTCAACCTACTACAGGAGGGGAATGGAGGGAGGGTCTCTGCATGCCAGTCACCCACTCTTCCAGCCATGTGTTGGGGCTCAGAAAATGGTACCCCAAAGTGAAGGCCTCACAAACAGCCTCAGAAGCAAAGCTTTCCTCTGACCTTCTCCTGCCTTCCTGTCTCTATCCCTCACTCTCCTGACACAAACCATAGAAACTAGAATTCTCTTCCCCACCCCTCACTCTCCCCAGAGGCAAGCCATAGAAACTAAAATTCCTCTTTCCAAAGCAGCTCATAGAAACCAGAACTCCTTTCCCCTAAAGCCACCCACAAAACCTAAAAGTATTAGCCTTTCCCTGCCTTTCTGTGTAAGACTTGGCCATAAAGAAATTCTCTGGCTGGGCACAGTGGCTCATGCCTGTAATCCCAGCACTTTGAGAGGCCGAGGCAGGCAGATCACCTGAGGTCAGGAGTTCAAGACCAGCCTGGCCAACATGGTGAAACCCCATCTCTAACAAAAATATAAAAAATTAGCTGGGCTTGGTGGCACGCGCCTGTAATCCCAGCTACTTGGGAGGCTGAGGCAGGAGAATCGCTTGAACCCGGGAGGCGGAGGTTGCTGTGAGCTGAGATCGCACCACTGCACTCTAGCCTGGGTGACAGAGTGAGACTCCAACTCAAAAAAAAAAAAAAAAAAGAAAGAAATTCTCTGACCTACTTTGTTTGATAGGAGATCATAAGACCCCCATTCAGAATCTTGCCCCAAACCCTGAAGGAAGGAATGCAGCACACAGAGGCCAAGAAGAATCTCAGAGCAGGCCTTGCTGGGTTTCCCCACTCAGTCTGCTCCCATGGTGTCTTACTCTTTTCGTCCCATCACAGTTCTTCATGGTTGTCCATTCCGCCTCAAACTTAAGCATAAAAATGGAATTTTCATCACAAGAACAGAAAACAAAACACCGCATGTTCTCACTCATAGGTGGGAACTGAACAATGAGATCACTTGGACTCGGGAAGGGGAACATCACACATCGGGGCCTATCATGGGGAGGGGGGAGGGGGGAGGGATTGCATTGGGAGTTATACCTGATATAAATGACGAATTGATGGGTGCTGACGAGTTGATGGGTGCAGCACACCAACAGGGCACAAGTATACATATGTAACAAACCTGCACGTTATGCACATGTACCCTAGAACTTAAAGTATAACAAAAAATAAATTTAAAAAAAAAATGGAGTTTTCCCTGGATCTTTGGGTCTTCATTCTGAAGGCTCCCATGTCACGTAAAACTTTGAATAAACACATTTGTTATGCTTTCCTCTTGTTAATCTGTCTTTTGTTATAGGAGTGTTGGCTATGACGCTCATGATGGGGAGAAAAGGGATCACCCTATAGCTGCGCCTACAATCCATGCATCCATCATCCATCCATCCATTCCTCCATCCTCCATCCACCCACCCACCATTTCCAGTCATTCTACGCTATTCATCTTGCTTAGAAAGCCCTCTACCTCTCACGCTGGCCTGCCAGCCCTGTGGCCTGGCCGCTGCCTGCCCTCACCCACCTCCCAGGCACCCTGGCCTTCTCTCTGTTCTTACAACAGGCCAGACGTGCCGAACGCCTTTGTCCTCACTCCTCCTCTAGCCTGGACAGAACCCCACCCCCACCCCCACCCCCAGAGCTCTGCGTGGCTGGCTCCCTCCTGTCATTCAGCTCCTAGCTCAAACATCCCCTCCTGGGGCCTGCCTGCCAAATCTCAGGTACCCCAAGCGCCCCCATCATAGGACTCTGTTTTCCTATCAGCACTTCTCACCATCTAAAATTCTGGTTAATGTGTTTACTGTCTGGCTCCCTTCACCAGAGTGTGGCTTCTCATGGGAGGGGTCTCGCCTGTTTTCTTCCTTGCCAGGTTCCCTGCACTGAGTAAAGGTTTGGCGGGCTGGGGGAGCTCATCACATCCCTGCTGCCTGAAACAGAAACCATTTCCGAGCACGGCCTGAGAAGGACAGAAATAGGAGATTATAGGAGCCAAGGCAGAACTGCACCCAGAACCCAGGGCTCCTGACTCCCAGCCCTGGCCTCTTTCCACACCATCTGCTGGCCATGCCTGGGATCCAAAGCCCTATCCTGAACTGCCCACATATGCGACTTCACTGGCTACCAACGACCACGCTGTGGGCGAGGCAGGGAGGAAATGTGGCATCTTCATTTTACTGATGAGGCCACTGTGGTAGGAAGGGGCTATGGGGTGATTTGCCTGTGGTAATGCAGTGAGTGGTCCTGCTACTGGAGGGCTCCCCAGCGTTGACAAGCCTGGCTCCCCTCCACCTCCCTGTGCATCCGGGCAAGTGTGACTTGCATCCACCTCTGCACAGCATCCTGTGGGAGGGAGAGGGCACCTCCAGGAAAGAGCACAGAAAGCTACGTTCTCAGGATGCAGCCAGGAGACTCAAGCCCTCTCCCAACCGGGGGCCCGGGGGGCACCTCAGCCATGGCCTGGCTGTAAGTGAGAAGGGGAAGGACCTCGGGAAATAACTTCTCTTCTAAGAGACTCAGTGTCTTCATCTGGAAGATGAGGGGGTTGACCAGATGATCTCTAATTTCCCTAGGATCCACTTTTCTCTCCACCCCACAATGCTCAATTTATAAGGGTCTGCAGCCTCTGACTCAGGAACATAATCCCACAGAAGACTCAGAGCCTTAAGGTGCTATCATCTTTCTCACCCACTTTCTCCTGGACCCTGACAATGCCCGGGAGGTAGAGAGGCCAGGAATTTCTACACGATGGCCCAGCGCTTTGACGATCCCCACTTTTGAAATCTGTCAGAACTAAGTTCAAAACCTAACATGTCCAGCTTGTAATTATCAGAGTGAGAGAGAACCTAACATGGGCTAGGTATGGTGACTCACACCTATAATCCCAATGTTTTGGGAGGCCGAGGCTAGAGGATCACTGAGGCCAGGAGTTTGAAACCAGCCTGGGCAACTAGTAAGAACCCATTTCCACACACAAAAAAATTTTTTTTTTTTTTTTTTTTTTTTGAGGCGGAGTCTCGCTCTGTCTCCCTGTCTGGAGTGCAGTGGCCAGATCTCAGCTCACTGCAAGCTCCGCCTCCTGGGTTTACGCCATTCTCCTGCCTCAGCCTCCCGAG
Organism: Rhinopithecus roxellana; assembly: GCF_007565055.1. Taxonomy (NCBI): domain Eukaryota; kingdom Metazoa; phylum Chordata; class Mammalia; order Primates; family Cercopithecidae; genus Rhinopithecus; species Rhinopithecus roxellana. Next base: position 9,220,367 of record NC_044563.1, on the reverse strand, counting down.
TAGCTGGGACTACAGGTACCCGCCACCTCGCCCGACTAGTTTTTGTATTTTTAGTAGAGACGGGGTTTCACCGTGTTAGCCAGGATGGTCTCGATCTCCTGACCTCGTGATCCGCCCGTCTCGGCCTCCCAAAGTGCTGGGATTACAGGCTTGAGAAAAAAATTTTTTTTAAATTCAGCCAGATGTGGTGGTGCATGCTTATAGTCCCAGCTACTCAGGAGGCTGAGGCAGGAGGATTACTTGAGGTCAGGAGTTTGAGACTAGTTTGGGCAACATACAGGGAACCTGTCTTTATTTAAAAAAAAAAAAAAAACCTATCTGGGCATGGTGGCACATGCCTGTAGTCCTAGCTACTCAGAGGCTGAGGCAGGAGGATCATCTGAGCTGGGGAGTTCCAGGCTGCAGTGAGCTGTGATCGCACAACTACATTGAAGCCTGGGTGACAGAGCAAAACTCTGTCTCTAAAAACAAAACAAGAAAACCTAACTCCCCACTGACTGCTGCTGTGTGACCTCAGCAGGCTTGGGGATGAGACTTGGTAAAGGGCAGGTTCTCAGGGTCCTCATCTGCCCCCTTCCCTGTGACACAGAACTGCCCTTTGCCAGCTTCCCTCGAATGTGAGAACAAACAAGATATACTGAGGGCTCCTTAGAGGAAAGCACCAGAAAAAGCCTCAGCAATACTCCTTCCCTTTAAGCAGAGCCTTGGGCTCCTGCATGCACACATCCCCACCACATGGGGTCTCATCGAAGCCCGGCTTCTTTCCTCCTCTGGGTTCGTATAATCCAGGAGACCAGAGGAAGACAGCAAGTACCTGAGACGTGCCCAAGCCTCAGCAGCTTCCCTACCCAGAGCAGAGGGCAAGCCAGCCAGCAGAGCGGCTGGCTCCTAGTCCCCATGGCCCCTTGGAGCCCAGCCTCCTCTCCACTCTTCTGGGGCCTTGGCGGGACACATGACATCACATCTGGGCAGTGCTCAGGGCGTCTGGGAGAGAAAAGGCCCGAGGGATGGAGGTGGGATTAATGATGTATTAACATGCTTCTGTATTAGCACTTCTGTTTACTGCAGGGCACAGTGGGAAACACATGGGGCTTGGTGTCAGAGAATCCAGGCTGGAACTGGGGTCCGGCCACTCAAGAGGTGTGGGCAAGTCACAACCTCTTTGAGCCCCAATTCCTGGAAAAAGGGGATGAACAACATCTGAGCGATGCTGGAGAAAGCGTGACACAAATCAGATTTCCTCACCTGCCAGTAGGATTGCAAGAACACCAGCCTCCCAGCATCGCTCACTGTGAGGAGGCCAAGTGCCTGGCCTGGGGCCACATGTGACTGACATGCAGGGGGTCTCATTATTACTGCTGGAGGAGCAGGGAGGTGCAGAGTGAAAGGCCTGAGGATCGGACTATTGGCAGTGCCGTTCAGGCTGGCACTCTCTGGGTGTGTCCCAGGTGGGTATACTGGGCCAGCTCTCCCTAGGCAGATCCCCACAGCAGCAACAGAAGGAAGGGGTTGTGCAGCACTCCAGGGAGGGAGGCACCGGGCTCCTTGCCTAGCTAATGCAAGCCCCTCTTTGGGGTCCCAGTTGTGGGACAGAAAGGGCTCCCTCTTCCCTAGGATGCCAGATCCATCAGCAGCTGATTATCTAATCTGTTCCCCTTGGCCTGAGGACCACGACCACAGCCTCAAGGAGTCACTGACCATGAGCTGCGTCTGACAGGAGAGGACGCTTGGAGGCCACACCCTCAGGAGGGCAGGTGTTGGGGAGGCAGGTCCAGGGCTTTTGCCTCCAGGGCCGGCCCAGAGGCTAGAGAAGTCCAAGTTCAAGTTCCTGGGGCCGACTCATCAGAAAGAGGGTGAAGAGAAGGTCAGGGCAGGGACTGGTTGAATCAAGACAGGCTCTCCTTGCTAGGAAGAAGGGTGAGGGCCTGCAGACAGGCTGCTGCAGAAAAGAAAGGCGCAGATGTGTCCATAAATACTCCTCGATTCAATCACGTGCTCCTCTGCCTCCTGTCATACAAAAGTCTCATTGATGCATCCCCTCACCCCCACGACCCAGCACCAGTGCCCCAACAGGAGGGCTCTGGGGCCCTCTCCAGCTCCTTACTGACAGTCCAGCTGCTGCTGCCGCTGCCCTGGCACGCCAGGCATGCCAGGCCCGGGTGCTGCCAAGTCACATGCTCTGCGCAGGCGAGGCCAGGCACTGCTGGGGCAGCCTTGGGGATGCAGGGTGGCGTGGCATTTGCAGGCACTGTGGGTCTGCAGAAAAGCTGGGTGCCCAGAGGCAGCTGGCCACCTGCCTGCCACCCTCCCCAGCCCCACCCACCTTCCAGGGGAGAAATCCTTGGGCAAACAGTCAGCCAGGTGTGAGCAGCACAGCAAATGCAGGGCTGGGAAAAGCAAACACAGAGGGCCTCCATGCTGCAGGCCCGCTGCCCTATGGGGTGGCATTCGGGTGGCCCTGACCACAGCTGCCACTGGTGTCCCCAGCACTTTGCCCACAGTATTTGGAGGGTCTTCCAGGATGAGTGCTTCGGCCTTCCCTCCACTGTACTCCCTGGAGGGGCCCGACTGTGAGGTGACAGAGGCAGCCGCAGGGAAGAACAGGCAAGGCATGAGTCTTCAGAGGGTGAGACAGACCTGGGCCTGGAGTCGCTGCTGGGCCACGCCTTGGCTGGGTGACTTGGAGCAAGTCAAAGGACCTCAGGGCCAGGAATGCCCACTGCGCATGGCCTTTGTGAAGGTTAAATGGGATGAGGCCCACGTGGGACCACTGAGAGAGGATTTGGCACAGAAGAGGGTCTGGATACGTGGCTGCTCAGCTTAGTGCCACCTGTGGGTGTGGGGTGGAGCCAGGGCGGGTCGCAGCAGGAGAGGCAGTGCCATGGCGGTCTGGCCCACACACTCTCCCAAGCCATGCTCACCTGGCTGATCTGTGATCCCCTGGCCTTAGCCCTACGGCAGTAAGGCCAACACCAGACTTCTGGCCAGTGGCTGCAGGGCCAGCCAGGAGGGAAGGACGGTCCAGTTCTATTCTACCAGCAGGGGCTGCTGCATCTGCTAGCCCCAAATTCAGGGCAGAATTCACCCCAGCTGAGAAAGGGCTGTACCCCCAGTGTCTCCCATCCAGGGCTTCGGCTTCAGATTGGCCTCCACCCATAGGCAGCCAGAGGAGGTCCTGTCTTTCCGAGGGTGCACAGCACGTCCCACTTTCTCTGCTCTGCTGCACACCACAGTTGAGCCTGCAGGCAGTCCGCAGGCCTCTGTGCCCTTGCACAGTCTATTCTGTTTGCCCAAAAGGCCTTTTCCAATCTTGCTCCCCTGGGAACTCCTCAGTGTTCCAAAGCTCAGCCTAAACACAACCTCCTCTGTGAGGAGGCCCACCAACCCCCAAGTGCAGACCTAATCAGTGTCCCCTCCATTCCGGGCTCCCGGCTGGGCTAGGAGCTCCAGGAGGGTAGGGCTACACTCTGCATCTCTGTGTCCTTGGCCCCCAGCACCATGCCTGGTGCCTAGCAGCTGCTCAAGAAATGTCAGACAAGGCCCCCGGCCCAGCTCCCTTGCTCCTCTCAGATCATGCTGCCAGCACATTTGGCCAAAGAGACTCAGAGATGGCATGTGGGAAGCAGGGCAAGAGTGAGCTGCCCCGGGGAAGCAGGTGGGTACGAGGATTCCTTTCCTTTGGAAACTGTCCGTGCTACATGCACCAAGCTTCACCCACAATCAGAAGTGGCTCTGGAGGCTTGCAGGCTGCCTCCCCATCTCCAAAAGCAGAAAGAAAAGTTAGCAGGGGGGTGAGCAAAGGAAAGGGAAGTGCACCGGAACTGCAGAGAGAAAGGCAGTTGTGGCTGCCATCTGCTGTGAGCAAGATGTTTGGAGAACATGCGCTCCTCATTCTGAGGTCTCCCAGCCAACTTGCAGAGAGCTGGGCCGCCCTTCTGCAGATGGGAGCCGGCAGCTCAGCCAAGCTGCAGAGGCCCCACAGGAGAGATGTCAGGGACCCTACCTGCCTGCCCTGACCCTCTAGCTAGCCCAGTCTGACCTTCTGATTCTTGAGCAGACTGGGGGCCAGGATGCCAGCCCAGGACACGAGTCACACTGCCTTTTCCAGGGAGCCCCCAACAGGCCCTGAGAAGGCAACTCCACAATAAGACTGATGACAATGTAAATATAAAGGTGATAAGGGCAGTAGTACCAGCCATTGCTCACTGAGAGCCTGACTAGCTGCCAAAAGACCTGATACTGGGAACTTCCAGTCATTATCTCACTTCGCCCCATGACTCCCAGGGGAGGAGGAAATGGAGGGTTCAAGAAGGGGCCCTGGCACTGCTCCTCACTGCAGACACACCTGGCTACCCAGGGCCATGATGGGAGGAAATTAGCTGGGCATGGCAGGGCATGCCTGTAGTCCCAACTGCTTGGGAGGCTGAGATGGGAGGATCACTTGAGCCCAGGAATTCGAGGCTGCAGTGAGTGCAGTGAGCTATGATTGTACCACAGCACTCCAGAGCAAGACCCTGTCTCTTAAAAAAAAAAAACAAAAAACAGGAGAATATCCGAATGGGAAGGAGGCTCTGAGCCACTGAGTCACAAATGCTCATTTGAAAGAGGAAGATGAGGAAGGATGTAGACAGCTGCCCCAGGCCACACCGAGGTCAGCAGCAGGCTTAGAGCAGAACTTGGAACCCTGCCCCACAGCCCAGGCTCCGGGGGCCTTGGTGCGCTCCTGCGCAGGAATGGCTGCTGTCCTCCTGTCCTTGGCACCACCTAGGGGCTAAGCCATTCCCCCAAGCAGAGCGACGCATTTCCAAGGACTGAGGTAATGCTGGCCTTGCCTGGAGGGCCCATCTCAGTTTAGGCCAGGCCTCCCTCGCCCTGGCCCAGCTTCTATGCTCCTGACCACAGCAGCAGGCCAAGCTCAGGAGGCTGGGCAGGGCTGGGCCTATCAACCACATTCCTGTCCAGGGCCACCCTACCCTGGGGCTACCCACAAAGGAATTAGCCCAGCTGACAGCCTCATCAGAGTCACTGGAGCACAGAAACTGCTTCATTTCTCACTGGCCAGGTGAGCAGGTAGGGGGCTGAGAAGTCTGCCTGCCAAGACCGAACCATGCCAGGGTCCTGAATGTCACCCTGTGCCCTTAGCCCTGGCAAACCAGTCCCCAGAGGCTACTATCCCCTGCTATGCCATCCTAGGGAGGTCAGGGGTGGCCTCCTTCCCCTTGGCAATAGGAAGGTGAGGGTCTTGGGGCGAACCACCCAGATCCACACCTCCCATCCCACCCCGCGGCTCTGCTGCCACCGCCCCCACAGGCCAGCTCGCAAGCCATACACTCCACATTTCTGTCTGCTCAGTCCTCCCCCACCCCCCTACACACCGTAATTGCAACACCTCCGCCCCACTGACAGCGCCTGCCGCTGCCTGCTCGCTGCCAAGGGGGCTGGGAGGGCCCAAAGATGTGCTTCATGCAAACCTTACTGGGGAAAGGGACTACAGTTTTCCCCTTTTCTCCAAGGGGTCCTTGGATCCAGGTGCTGACCCCACTTCCTGCCTCTCTCACAGCTCCCCATCCCACCCCATCCCCAACCCTGGGTCGCCCAGTCTGTGAAATGCCTCTTACTCTGGGAGAGATGAAGGGAATCAATGGCTTCCCTATTCTCCTGCCTCTCCCACAGGGGAAGAGGAGGGGAGGCATGTGGCCCCTGGAGAGATCTTTCAGGGCGTGCTTCAGCCCCACTGCTCCTCCCTGCTGGGAAGTGGGGGTGGTGTGCTTGATGGACCGCTGGGCCTCAGGTCCACCGGAGTGGAAGGCAGGCGGCCAAGGTGGTGGGCACCTCCACCCCCACTCTCCCACTCCCAGGACTCCATGGGAATCGCTGTCACTATCCAGATACCTTCACAAAGAACTCGTGCCTAGGCTGAGGCACAGCCAGGCCGAGGGTGAGTCAGCAGGGAAATCCCGGCACTGGCGCCCACCGCTGGTGACGGTGCCGCTGACACCTACGGAACGGGGTGCCCAGCCCCTCCCGCAGAGGGTGAGAGGAACACCCGGGCTCCCCAACTCCCATTTCCTGCTCCCTGAGAGCGAGCCTGGTGGTGGGGGCAGGGTGGTGTCTCAGTGGGGGCGGAGTCCTGGAGTGAGGCCTCAGCAGGCTGCTGCCGTCTTTGGGCCTCTGGTCCCTCACCCTTGAACATCAGCAGGGGAGGAGGTGGTAGAACGCTCACCACAGCCCCTGGGCTCTGGCCTGGAGCCTGCCACCCACACTCTGGGTATCTGGCTTTCCAGGGTCTCACTGGGGTGCATGGGGATGCACACCCTACCTCATTCCTGAAGGGCCCTGCCCCTGCCCTCCTTCCAGGCAAGGCCACTGCTCTGCCTGAGCCCAGCACCCCCACTATATGCTGCCCTGGACCCCAAAAAGGCAGGATGGAGAGCAGACTTAGGCCAGGAGTCAGTACCCTCCCTGGGAGGAGAGAGAGAGGAGGAGCAAAGAGGAGCTGAGAAGAACAGAAAGCCAGGCACAAAGCCTCCTCACAGCAGGACATCCTGTCCCTGGAGAAGCGCCTGTGGCCAGGTCCCCACAAACCCGCCAGACCGGTTGGCTGGAGGTGGGTGGGAGGCTCAGACCAGGGCCAGAGAGCAGACCTAGGACCTGGAAGCTCCCAAATGAGAAGCTCCCACTGCTCCTCCCCACTGGGAAGTGCGGGTGGGTTGGACTCAGCAGGCCCTTAGGCAGGAGCTTCTGGGGACATGAACTGGAGGATGCCAAGTCCCATTCTCAAGGAGCTCACAGTGCAGAATAACAAGGAAACCGGCCGGGCGCGGTGGCTCAAGCCTGTAATCCCAGCACTTTGGGAGGCCGAGACGGGCGGATCACGAGGTCAGGAGATCGAGACCATCCTGGCTAACACGGTGAAACCCCGTCTCTACTAAAAATACAAAAACTAGCCGGGCGAGGTGGCGGGCGCCTGTAGTCCCAGCTACTCGGGAGGCTGAGGCAGGAGAATGGCGGGAACCCGGGAGGCAGAGCTTGCAGTGAGCTGAGATCCGGCCACTGCACTCCAGTCCCGGCGACAGAGCGAGACTCCGCCTCAAAAAAAAAAAAAAAAAAAAAGGAAACCGGGGCGGGTCAGTGAGCACAGAGCTCTGATACTGATGCCCTGATGCCTGGACCGCTGCTCAGCCCCAGGCAGACAGAGAAAGCTTCCTGGAGGTGCCTGATGGTTGAACAGAAAGAGCAGGGAAAGCAAAGCTAGCTACCCTCCTCTTCACCCTCCTCCCACCTCGTTCCCCAGAGCCTGTGGGCAGATACACCTTGTGCAGGGCCGGATTCCAGCCAGCAGAGAGGCTGGGCACCACTTTAGCTCCCAACCCTGCCTCTTGGTTGCTGGCAGATGTAGTTTCTGCAGGCTCCCTGGGCCAGGAAAAACACGCTTGAGAGTACACAGAGAGGGCCCGTGGGGCTGCTTCCTGGCATCACCAGAACACAGGTGCTTGGTGTTCCCCAGGCAGAGCCCCTCCACTGGCGGGGAGACATGCACATGTTCGGGTTTCACCAGGCCCCCAGCTTTTATCTTCCAGGCTTCCCCTCTCCATGGTTCTTCCTGAAGACCAGGCCTCTTGCTCTTCCCAGGCAGGGAAGTGGGTAATGCGAGCGATCCAGAAACCCATCTATTACTTTGAAAGAAGACTGAAAACATGTGACCGCATGAATCCCATGGGTTTACTTCAATGTCTTTAAAACAAATGACTTGAATGGATTTCTCCCACCCTTCCTCCCCACGGAGCCACTCAATGCAAAACAGCAGCTCAAAGGGCCACAGACTCAGGGCTGCTGGAAATGGGGTATCAGTCACAAAGCCTGGCGGGGGGCACTTCAATAAAGGCTGCTTTGGCCAGGAGAGGATGAAAGGCAGACACCTGACAACCAACAGGCAGCCAGCACAGAGGCACAAAGGGTACACGCGAGGCGGGTGTCAGGTCCAAGCACACACAGGCACCCCGGCCCTCTGCTATGGGTGGTGGATTGCTCTTGTGCCCCAGCACTGGTCTCCCTTCCTCCTGCCATGGCATGGAAGCCTGGCTGTGGGGACAGCAGTGGCCTTGCTCAGGCCCTTGCCTGGAGAGCCCTGCCCTGAGTAGCCATTTATGCGCAAACTCACTGGGCAGCTGGAACGCGCAGGTGAGGTCTTTTTGGGCAGCACAAATTGCTTAGAAAAAAACAGGCAAGGAAGCAGGACTGGAGCCATGTGACAGTCCCCAGAAGTTCAGAGCTGGAGGGGCCCAGGGAACTTAGATGCCAACCCTCCCAGATTCCCCGAACCCTACAAACGAGGACCCTAAGCTCATAGAGGAATACTGATGTGCCAGGGTCACACAGCTTCGAGCCTCTGCCCCATCCTCGGCTGCCTTCCCAGCCTCATTCATGCAGCCATTACTCTGCGAGCATATCCTATGTGCCTAGACTCTGGAATTGAGATTTAGTTGCCTAGGTGATGCCAAACTAAACTTGGCCTCAGAGGTTTGCAAGCTGGGGGCTTCCCACCTCTCAGCTGTCCCCGCCCCACCGTCTCCTCTTATGTAAAACGGAAGGAGTGCTGGCCATCATCAGGGAAGACTCAAAGCAGAAAGGAAGTAAGAAAGCAGGAGAAGCAGTGTGAAGCCCTGGGGATCATCAGCCACACCCCGGAAGTGAGGGAGGCGATGGTGAAAGTCACCCCAGTGGGGGAGTCTGGGCTGCCCCTGGCTGAAGGAGGCCTCATCTTAGGCAGGGTAGGTGCACTGTGACCGGGGACCCCAGACCAGACATGCTGACTTATGCATAAGAAAAAGACTTATCTTTTTCTTACTACAAAAATATACGTTCTCTATAGAAAACAGAAACTGGCTGGGCGCAGTGGCTCATACCTGTAATCCCAGCACTTTGGGAGGCTGGATCACCTGAGATCCATGAGCTTGAGACCAGCCTGGCCAACATGGTGAAACCCCATCTCTACTAAAAATACAAAAATTAGCCAGATGTGGTGGCGGGTGCCTGTAATCCCAGATACTTGGGAGGCTGAGGCAGGAGATGGCTTGAACTGGGGAGGCAGACCACACCACTACACTCCAGCCTGGGCAACAGAGTGAGACTCGATCTCAAAAAAAAAAAAAACAAACCAAAAAGAAGAAAATAGAAATCACCCATGACCCCTCTAGGAAAACTATCAACTATTAACAACCTTCTAGTCTTTTTTTTTTTTTCTCTATCTAATTGTGGGACCATTTGGCACCTACCACTTTTTTCTACTGAACTAAAAGGTGAGCACTTCTCCCAAAACATTTTCCTACCGCCATCTCTCCTCATTACCATGGAGTAGTCCACATACATGACGGACGGAAGTTCATTCAACCAACTCCCTACTGGGGGATGTTAGGTTGTCTCCCTCTTCTCAGTGTGAGAAAACCCCACAGCTGGGCCCCAGGCAGAGTGGCTCTGGGGTCCTGGGCTTTGGTGGCAGGATCCTGCAGGAACCTGGAACTCCTGACCCCAGCCTGGTGTTCCTTCTCCCCCTAGCAGGGGCAAAGGTTTATGCATAAAGTGGGGGAGCGGGGATTCTGCCCTTCCCCATCTCTCAGGCAGTAAGTGGTCCCCAGTGACTCTCAAACTTATGCAGACTCCCAGGCCCTGCCCAGCAATTCTGAATCAGTAAGCCCAAGGCAGGGCTCAGGAACCTATATTTATAGGTTCCAAGTTCTACCATGGCCAACCCCAGGAGCCTCTGAGGCTGGAGTTAACCCACCTGCACTCAGAAACTCTGCTCTGAAGGATGAGTCCTGGCCAGGACTGCTCAAGTGTGCATAAGCAGAACTGCCAGAGCTGGCTGCAGGCCCCCTCCCAGCGATTCTGATGTGGAGGAGGGTGGTGGTGAAGGGGTGCTGAGGTGCTGCATTTCTAACCTGGTCCCAGGCCTGCAGCAGCAGCATTACTGGGAGTTGTTAGAAATGCGCATCTGGGCCCAGCAGCCTGAACTGGAATCTGCGTTAGTAAGTTCCCCAGTGATCTGTGTGCCCATCAAAGAAGCACAATGCTGAGTCTGTCACAAGCCAGCATCATCTCATGTCACCTCCTAACAATCCTGAGAGGCCAATTATTCCCTGATTTTACAGGTGGAAACTGCAGCTGAGAGGTGAAAGGACCTGGTTAAGGACTCGACTACCCCCAGCAGGAGCTGCAACAGGAAGCCAGACCGTCTGGCCTGAGCTCTCAACCCTACATCCCAACACCCCCTGTGGTTTCCCATTCAATCACCACCAGCACTCCAAGGTGGGTTCACTCCACTTTATGGAGACTCAATGAGGTCAAATCAACTGCTCCAAAGCACTCCCTGGAGCATGGTGGAGTCTGCCCCTGTGCCTGTGTTCGTTCCCTCTCAGCCCACTCTGTCTGCAGGCACAGAACCAGAGTGCAGGGCCAGGTTGGGGGGGTCCCACCTCCAAATCCTGCAGGCTCTGCAGACACAGTTGGAGGCAGGAAGTGGGAACCGGGGTGGAAGAACTAGGAGCTCGATTTGGGCTGAGGATACTCTTTCTTCACAGCCAGACTCACTTTTGTGTGCCTTTTGAAAGGAGACAGAGAATAGCTGGGCTCGGCCCAATGAGACCAGCCTCTTTCAACCTTCTGGTTGCTGCCATTTCCAATTACAATTTCAGAGGGCTCCTATAATTTATACATCCCAGGATGCACTGCCCCAGCTGCTTTATGATGGGAGTTCATTACACCATTAAGGTTAAACTTTTGTAAAGTACCGAGCAGCTGGTGGGCTGGGCGCCCAGCTTCGTTACTGCTGCCGGAAGCCTGCTGAATAGGGTTCACCTGGGGAAGGGAGGGGGGTTAAAGGTGCCAAGAAATGGAGAAGGCAGCTGCTCAGGTGCCCTGAGCCCTCCATTAGGCGGTGTTCTAAACTGCATAGTATAGCAGGCAGGCAGCAAGGAGAACAATCTGGAATGGCACCGGCAGGGGCATGTGGGGTGAGAGGAGCCATGCTGTGCGAGCCTGAAAGCCGCCTGCCGCAGCCAGCGAGGTACAGGGTCAGTGAAGGTCGGGTTGGACAGCGGGAGTAAAAAGGTGGTGCAAGCCACGGATGGGTCTACACACGGGGAGCGGCGAGGGCTTCCTGGGAGCAGGGCCTGGTCTTCACAGCAAGAGGACAGCCAGAGGGAGCCTTCCTTTTGTGGGAGGCTGTTCCTCCCGTGGTTCACAGGATCCCCCAATCCCCATGCCAGGTGAGGAGAATGAGAACACCACACCCTGAGAGCAGGAGCCAGACAGATGGGACCTGAGTCCCAGCTACAAACACGCAGCCTCTAACAGAGTCCTTCAATTCCTCAAGGAAGCTAAGGTCCTAGACCTGAACCCCCGCTGTGAAATGAGTGCTTCCTCCATGGGTGCCATGGGACTGTCCTGAGCACAGAGCCTAGAGGGGGTGAGTGTCTAGAAAATGGAAACCATCACTGTTCATGGCATTAAATGTGTGCCTACACATAAGGCACTGTGTAGCAGAGAGGACTCTCCACATCACGTTTGCCATTGTGGCTGCTGGTAGAGTGATAGTGTCTGTTTATGCCAACCCAGGAACTCCCTTAGGACGAAGTGATACCATTTATCTTATTATTCCCAGCTCCAGGCATAAGGCTTAGCAAGTAGGTGCTCAATAAATGTCCTCGAATAAATGGGTAGATGGCAGATTACACGTGGCAAAACTATTCTCTGCTCCACGGTCTGGCCCCAGTCCCAGTGAAGGTGTCAAAGGAGAACCAAGTTCTTTTCAAAGGTATGAAACTGAAACAAACTCTTAAGAAAAATTCCTTAAGTTCCTAGGGGGAAAGAGGCTTCGGCACGGCTGGTGTTCTGGCCCTGGGGATGCACTGGGGCTGATTCTGGCCTTGCAGCCCAGGAGAGTTTGTGGTGCCTGGAAGCTCAGGCCTCAGCTGGTGATCTGCAGACCCGGTGGGCTGGGCTCCCATTGCCCTGGAGAGGCTGCCCAGACCAGAGAGGATGGCATGCAATTCTGTGAGGCCAACCAAGTCATGGCCCCCCAACTCTTAGGAGGGCAGCTGGAGAAGCTGAGGGGCTTTGTACGGTGAGACTCAGAGAGTCTGAGGAAGAAACTGGCTTCCCCCAAGGGCCTCAGAAAGGAAAAGTTAAAGAAAAGGCAGTGGATAGAAGAGGTACCAAAAGAGGCTGGGCACAGTGGCTCATGTCTGTAATCCCAGCACTTTGGGAGGCTGAGGTGGGTGGATCACCAGGTCAGGAGTTCAAGACCAGCCTGGCCAAGATGGTGAAACCCCGTCTCTACTAAAAATACAAAACTTAGCCGGGCACAGTGGCAGGCGCCTGTAATCCCAGCTATTTGGGAGGCTGAGGCAGGAGAATCGCTTGAACCTGGGCAGCAGAGGTTGCAGTGTGCTGAGATCGCACCACAGCACTCCAGCCTGGCCAACAGAGCAAGACTCCGTCTCAAAAAAAAAAAAAAAAAAGAAAAGAAAAAAGAAGAGGTGCCAAAGGAAGGAAACCAAAATAGAGGAACCAAAAGGAACCAGGGACTGTGGGGTTGGGATGGCCAGTTCTCATGGAGGGTCAGGCCAGGAGCAGGGTGAGGTACCGGACGGGTGGCAGGAGACTGCCAGCTTTGAGAAGTGGCCCAGCTGCTTGTGGGGAGCAAAGCCCAAGAGGTCAGCTCCAACACAGGAGTGCTGCAGGGCAGCCTCAGCATCAGGAAAGGGAGGGTCCCATCAGACATAGCACATGCTTGGGCTGATGGAGAACAATTATGAGAAGTAATTGTGGTCATTAATAATAGCAGTTAACATTTCCTGAGTACTTACGATGTTCTTGGCATTGGGCGGAACTTCCTACATCATCTCATTTGATCCTAACACGCCATGTTCCATTAGAGCCCCCATTTAGGAGATGAGGAGGCCAGGCACGATGGCTCACGCCTGTAATCTCAGCACTTTGGGAGGCCGAGGTGGGCAGATCACGAGGTCAGGAGATCAAGACCGTCCTGGCTAACACGGCGAAACCCCATCTCTACTAAAAATACAAAAAATTAGCCAGGCCTGGTGGCAGGTGCCTGTAGTCCCAGCTACTGGGGAGGCTGAGGCAGGAGAATGTTGTGAACCCAGAAGGTGGAGCTTACAGTGAGCCGAGATCGCACCACTGCACTCCAGCCTGGGTGACAGAGTGAGACTCCGTCTTCAAAAAAAAAAAGAGGAAACTGAGGCTCAAACAGGTCAAGTGACTTGCACAAGTAGTAGTGGTCTTAAATAAAGCTCTGTCTTTATGCTAAAGCCCATGTCTGAAGGCCTATGCTATGCTGAATCTAAAGAGGGAGAGAGAATGAATCAGAAGTGGATAATCTTGGAGACCAGGCAGACTCAAGTGGGTGAAGTGGGCAGGTGCTAACTGGGAGGCAGGGCACTGGGAGTTCCCAGCCCCTGCAGCTGAGGCTGAAAAGGCCAGGACAGTCCCCTCAGTCACTGGGCCTAGGGCTGCCCAGTGATTCTGCAGCCTGCCCCAAAACTGCAGCGGGGCAGCTGTCCCAGGGCAGTGGAGGAACTTGGATGAAGTAGGAGTTGGCTAAAGGGCGTGCCAGGGGAGCCTGATGTAATCCTGGCCTGCAGAAAGCAGAAACTTGGGAAGTGAAACAAAACAATCCCCTAACGGTAGCCTGGCCACAGTTTCCAATGAACGATGGCAGGCATGCCTTGCCCCCACCCACAAGTCCAAGGGCTCTGCCTTTTTCTTCAGGCCCCGGCAGCACGTGTCATCTTCCCCAGCCCCAGCCCAGCACTGAAATGCGCTCCGAGTAAGGCTGATGAGAGAGCAGAGGATTCCCAGCCAGCGCCCCGGGAGCCTTGCCACTGTGAGGCTGGTGGCCCCACCGCTTTCCGGAACAGACGCAGGGCTCACCTCTTCACAAGGCTTTCCGCATGTGTTCAGGGGTGAGGGGAGGTCTGGGCGGCTGCCTGGCGAGCTATCCTCCTTCCTCCCCACACCCAGCCTGAACTGACCTAGTTAGGCTGCATGTGGGAGATGGGAGAGGAAGTAGGGCCCAGAAACCCCCGCGGGCCCCCTGCACTTCCACACAACCCAGGCGCCCAGAGTGGGAGGGACCGCCTCCAAAGACCCAGGCACTGCTCACCCAGCCAGGACAGCAGACCAGGGCCTGGCAGCCACTCTAAGGATCCCCCGCCCCTCTCCTGGCCACACAGGTTCCTCAAGCAAGTTCTTGGCAGCTGGCAAGCTGTGGAATTCATCTGCTGGGCCGGGGTGGCTCCGAGGGTGGGTACAGATGCCTTGGCTTGGGTCTATGTGCCCAGCCTTAAGTATTCTCAGCCTTCATGCCAGCTCTTGAATCTCATATACGAGCAATCCTAATCCTTTGTTAGTTCAATGTCTTTCCCAAAGGCCTTTCCCATCCAGTGTTGCCTTTGAACAGTGAGGGAGACAGGATAAATATTGCTGCTATTATACAGACAGAGCAACCGAGGCTAACAAAAGAAAAGTGACTTGTTCACAGCTGCCCAGCAGAGCCAGGAACACTCCAGGCCCAGCAGTCCCATGTTCCTTGTTATGGTCATGAGGATCAAATGAGAGAAGGTACAAAAAGTGCTGAGCTTGGTGCCTGGCACCTTGCTCCCTAAATGTTATTTCACCATGATCATTATGCTTCATTGAGGACACAAATCAGTGAGGGGAACACACATGCTCTCTCTGAGGGGTGCCAGCACTATCCAGATAAGACAGTGCTAGAAGATGCCTTTGTTTGGCTGGGCGCAGTGGCTCACGCCTGTAAGCCCAACACTTTGGGTCGCCAAGGCAGGTGGATCACCTGAGGTCAGGTGTTCAAGACCAGCCTGGCCAACATGGTGAAACCCCGTCTGTACTAAAATAAAAAGTAGTCGGACGTGGTGGCGGGTGCCTGTAATCCTAGCTACTTGAGAGGTTGAGGCACGAGAATCGCTTGAACCAGGAGGCAGAAGTTGCAGTGAGCTGAGATCACACCACTGCACTCCAGTCTGAGCCACAGAGCGAAACTCTGTCTCAAAAAACAGAGTGCTAGAGTCAGTGGAGCACGGAGAAAGGCCTCATGGAGGAGGTGGGCTTGTGTGGGACCTGAGGGAGAGAGAGAGGTGGGGTGTGCACAGGGACACCGAAAAGAACCCATCCTGGGTTCAAACCCTGGCTCCCTGCCCCGCTGAGTGTCCCTGAGCAGGTGATGCAAGCTCCCTAAGCCTCCTGTAAGACAGAGGTTGGAGGGATGGGAGCGTGCAGGGGGTTGCTGTTGCAAAGAATAAATGACAACCATCCTCTCTACACTCTCCTGGGTTCAGTTCCTCCACACTGAGAAAATGGAAGTTATTGTTATTATTATTTTGTGGCTGACCAAAGCCTCCTGGAGACATGCCCTGGTGCCCTCCCTGACCTCAAACTTGAAAGGCTTTGAGAAAGCTAAGTGCAGGGCCCTGTCCCCAGGAGACAGAGGTGCGGCCCCAGGGAGCCCACTCCACTGTGTGGCCTGCCCGTCAGGAGCAGCCAGGGGCTGAGAGGTGCAGGGTGTGTTATATAAATGAAGGGGCATCAGTAATAGATTAACCTCAAGGAAGTCCAGGAACATCAATCATCAATTAATTAAATGGCTCCAGGAGAGACAATGACGAGGGGCCCATTCGGGATGAATTCGAGGCAGCATCCTGTCTCACCTTACACAGTGGAGGGCCACCGTCCCGACCTCGACCCCAGAGCTGTAGGCTCCCTGGCCAGGACCGTCTCCAGGTATAGGACTGGTTCGCAGAAGCAGCCCCCAAACACAGGCGAGGGCAAGCCCTGTTCTCCTCCATCCTCCCCCAGGCTCAGAGAACTCCCAAACGCTGAAAGGGTTTTGATGAAACTTCCCAGAATAGTAACCTCCTGGGCTGAACTCAGGCAGGCGAAATTTCAAGGGGTAATTTGGTGAGAAAATGATCAAATGCCTGGAAATAAGTGCTGTAAACACTCGAACCCCCCTCAGTGGGTCTTCGGGGATGGGAACGGCCTCGAGGGCAGCCCTGAAAGCCTGCCGTTCACGCTCCCGCCTGGCACTGACGGGAGTCAGACCCGCTGAAAGTCAAAGTCAAGTGTGGGCAACACATTCCAGGTGGCAACTCCGAGGCCTAGCTCAGCTTTCTGGCCCCACTTCCCACCCCTTACCCTCCTAGTGACCAGGCTGACCAATCTCATGGCTTCTGTCTCCCTTCCACAATCAACCAGGCTTTGTCTCTCCCCTTGCCCCTGCAGAGTGGCCACTGCCCTGGTTCAAGCCCTCCGCACCTGGGCACCCCCTACTCCTGTCCCTCAGTACCCTAGCACCTGCTGCCACACCACTCTTCCTGGGGGGTGGCACCAGGCCCCAAAACCTTGCTCAGAACATTTCAGTGAATGCCCATGTGTTCACAGATTGGAGACTAAACCTTCAGCCCTGCCGTCGTGGCTCCCGGGGACCCAGCTCCAGCTCATTTTTCCAGCCTTAGCTTTCACCACTTCTGGTGTATGCACCCTACACTCGAGCCAGACAGCAAACAGGCAGCAGTTCCCCCTCCCAGCCACCAGTCACCCCCCCAACCCACCCCCGTTGCTGCCAGTTCCTCTACAACTACCTTCCTTTGTTCATTCCCACTGGTCCCCATGGCCCACATAAAAAGGCCGTGGCCACCCAAGTCTCCCCGACCTCCCTGGCTGGAGTCACTCTCCCTCCTTTGACCTCTGGCATCACTCATTTCTAAAAATTAATTATATCTTCTCAACAGATTTTAAGCAACTTGAGGTCAGAATCTATACCTTATAGGCTCTGTCTGGTATGCCCACCTCATCTGTATGCCCTCACTAACCCCCAACTCACACCTGGTGCTCAAGAAACAACTATCGACTATGTCCAAATGGAAACATTCCTCAAGGCTAAGATACACTCTTGCTGATGACACTGTTAATGGATATGCAAGATTCTGTCTATCCCAAGGATGTGGGAAGCTAACTTCTTATCAAGTAATGAGACTCATTACATCTTCCCTGCTGCTAATATATGCAGATCACGACATAACCACTTTTCTATGGAAAGGATTCCGGCCACAAGAGCAAAAACATTTTCTCAGTGCGTGTTTTCATCATGATCTCTCTATGCGCCAGGCACTACCCGGGAGAATTCTTGCCATTTGGCCCTCAGAGGTTTAACTGTCCCCATCTTACAGATTAGGAAACTGAGGTGTGCCAGCCTCCAATCCGGGTCCGTGAGGTTCCAGAGTCTGAAGTCATAACCACCCATGGGCTACAATGCTATCTTCTGTCATGGGGGGGAGGGGACTATCCCCAGCTGACTTCCAGGTAGCTCAAGGAGGAGCATGGAAGCAGGCGTGTGAGACACCCACAGGTAGCGCACAGAAGGGTGTGAGAGCCCCGCCTGCAGCCTGGCTTCCTTCTAAGGAATACTGAGAAAGCACTCGGCTCCTCATGTTAACAGTCATAACATGAGGTATGAAACCCACCCTCTGCCCTCCCACAGCCTGAAGGCAGCCTCCTCCGACACCCACTGTTCCCTCCTGCTGTGAAGAGCCCGGCAACACCCGGCTCCGCACACCCACCAACGCCAGGCCAGCCAGACACGGGAGTCCGCGCGCTCCCACACCACCAGGCGCTCCACACCCCCTCCGCCCTCACTTCCCACAGAAACACTTACGGGCACAAGCCGCTTTACACACGTGCACTCCCCGGGCAGCCCCGCGGTGATAACAGCCCCATCCCCAACTACAGGACTTGGGTGTTCCTGCCAAACGCCCCATGAAAACAACACCCTTACCCGTGGTCACACCGATCCCCTCCATGGCATCTCCCTGGACTCCTTCCTCAGTAGCAAAGAGGTCCTCACAGATAAGGCAGTTTCCTGGGTCTTTCCTGCCCACATACACAACCCACATCCACACCCACACTCACGCTTCCCATCCAACCCAGAAAGACCACGCCCAGCCCAAGTCAGTGTCAGAAACAAAAAAAGAAAATCAAAATAAACCATTTTCAGCCCTGCCCGCTGGGGAAGTAACCGCATCCTGCAGTGTCCTGGGCTTCGCGGTTCTAAAAGATTTATCTTCCTCTGACCACATGCTCATTGATATTTCCCCCAGCGCTACTTGTCCAGTCCGCTGGAGTGTAATGTAAAGCTATTCCAGTGAGAAATTGAAATCACAGAGTGATGGGCCAACAGGTAGATTAAACACTAGGGTTCCCCTCTCGTCTCAAGGAGAGGGACTGGGGGACGAGTGGCTTCTAGCGACAAGCTGTGCCTTCAACTGCAGCCTTCTGGCCTGCTGCTGTCAGCTCTGGTCCAGCATCCTCTGGCCACAGATGCCTGGCTCCCTGGCACCCCTAAAGCAGAGCCAGGCACTGTGATTTATGGAGCAGCTGAGGAATTGCCAGGAGCTGAGTAAAGCAACTTTTAGAGAAACATGGACAAGGAAAATGGGAATATGACTGGGGACCAGGGTTGAAATATTGCAGCTCCAGGGAGCTGTTTGCCCTCGAGGTCCACTCCTAAGTGACTGGCCCCCTGCCTCAGCTGGAAGTTACTCGAAATCAGCATCTGTGCACAATGACAAGGGTGCTAACCTGGCTGGGCTCCCTGATGCCCCCAAAAACCCCAGGACTGGAAAGAAAGCTCAGCTCTCCTTTTGGGGAACAGAGGCCAACTCCTCCTCTCAGTGTCTTCAGATCTGCCCTGCCTGCCACCCAGCTCTGCTGTGCAGTCCCAACATCCCAAGCAGATGGCAAAGGGCGGCTGAAAAGGGCTCCTGGAGCCCCGAACCATAAGGCTGAACCACAAATCAGAACAAACAGGCGGAGGTGTGGAGGGTGAGCTGAGGGGACTTGAATACTGAATATTCACAACAGGGTGGCTGGAGGCTTCCTTCTTAATGGACTCGGCACTTAAGAGAGCTTTCCAGACACGAGCTGAAGTGCCCAGCAACTCCTCAGGGGAGGTATGAAGGCACTGCAGGGAGCGGGTGAGACGGGCCATGGACACCCCTCAGACCAACACGGGAACGACCAGGGAAGCACCTGCAATGCTGGACAGTGTCTGGGTGGCAGCTCTGGGGACAGGGCGAGTCTATAGTATGGAAAAGTCAGCTCACAACCCTGGGTCTGGCAGGGCCATGTCCTCCTTCTACCCATATGGCTTGACACTGCAGCCTGGGCACAGGGCAAAAGCCTGCGAAACGGGTTGCTGGCTAAGGCAGACACCTGCAGGGAATGCTGGAGAAACGCCCTGGGTTAGAGAAAAACAGGCCTTCCAGTGCCACGGGGCAGGGTCTGCAACTCAGGCTCTGCAGCTTGTTATCAGGAATTAGGCTCCTGGTGGCAGAGAGGAAAGCAATGTGCAGCCACCCTGATCCTCCCCACCTAGGAAGGCACTTCAGCCAGAATTGGGGCCACATCGGGAGAGGTGCCACACCTGTCTGCCCTCAGAGGTGCCCGTAGCCCCCTTTCCTTTCCCCCCATGTGTGAGGGCATCCTCCACACCCCCTGATCCCCGCTATCCAGCCTCAACCTCCCGCAGGACCATCCAGACCTGAGCCACATCAATCTGTGCATGATCTGACCCACTTCATTTCCTTCAGGCCACAGCCCAAAAGACGCTGATGTGACTGCTCCCCACCCCCGTTCTCAGAACCCAGAGCCAAAGGAAATTCTCAAGAGAAAACACACTTCCCAAGTCTTCCTCCCACACAGGTACCCTAGATCTGTCAGCCACAGACACCTCCCAGACCTACCCTGGCAATGAGGCACGTTTGCCACCCAAGCAAAGTGCTTCCTCCTGCTTGGGCCACTCCTGCAGGACTTCACAGCTGCCGGGGCCATGCTCAGGACCGTCCTCAGGAGACCGGGGGCCTGGTTCCAGCTCAGCAGCTGACTCATCGTGTCAACAGATCCCACTTGCCCCCACCAGGAGCATGTGCGCTCAGGGCCTCTAATTCCCTATGACAGGCCCTCGACCTTCCGGCTCCCTTCCTCCCAATCACATCCCGCGCCACCATTTCCTATGGCTCCTGCCTCCAGCCCTGGTCTCTTTACTTGATGAGACTCTCTGACCTTTGTACAGTCTTTCGCTGTTTGCAAAGGGTTTCCACGTGCACCATTTCCTTTCATTCTTTACTACCAGACCACCATGTGACATGCCTTGATTGGTGAAGTCACCTGCTGAAGTTCACACAGTCAACACTGGAATTAAAGTGATCTGCCACCAAAGGCATTGGACAGTGCTCCAGTTATAGGGAACTCATCAGCATCTCCAAGCACCCACCTTGGCAATTTGGCAACCACCTGCCACCCTAGTCTCCAATATCCTCAACATCATCTTTTTGGATGCGTAAGTGCCTTCTCCAGCACAAGCTCAAACTTGTTATTCTTCTACCACTGATCCCACTCCCCCAAGAGATCCACGAAGAACTGAAGATTTCCCCTACACTGTAAGACTTCTCTAGGGGGAGCTGGAAATTGCTTCTCTGAAAAGTAAGGCACTAGGTGATGCTGAGTGAGACCTTCACCCAAAGCTTCCCAAAGGACTGGTGAGAGCAGACACAATCTCAGCGCAGATGGAAGGGGATTTAACATAGGAGCTAAGCAGAGAGGACAGACAGAGCCCTTGAAAAGGAATTTAAGCCTGGGGGTGGGAGTCCCAGTGGCCCCAGCAGATTCCCAGTGGCTGCAGAATCATCTTTCAAGCATCCCCCAATCAATCCAATCCTCTGGACCCAAAGGCTCCCAAGCATCAAAGAAGAGAGTCAACTTCCAGATACCCTGGAGTGAACCCATCAACCCAAGAAGAAGGCAGCACCCGGTGACCACAGACAGATGGTGCGTTGTACCACTCCCTGACCCGCTAACCCAGGATACCTCTCGGCCCTGCTTGTTTCTCAGGACATATTCTGGGACACTGATCACCACTGAAAATCATCCACCCCTCCCTTCGTCCCCAAAGCTAGATGAATAGCGAGCCCAGGACAACGGTAGTGCCTGGAAGGTCTCCGTCTGGGTTACTATCAGGGCCCTTGTGGTAGAAGCTTCTCCTGACATCTCCTGTTTATGCCCATTATAAAGGACACTAACCTTCTCCCAGACTTCTGCCCTCCTCAGTCCAGTGTACCCAACAGGCATTAAAACTGGACCCCCATGACAGAGGCAGTGTCCCCTTCATCGCCCGTGGGGAAGGATGGGCATTTACCCTTCCCATTCATCAGGATGGGAGGACCACGGCCTCCTCCCACGGCAGTGCCAGGTAGCCCCCTGCACCACACCGTGCCAAGGCCCTTTCTCACAGTCACGCCAGGAACTCTAGCCATGCTGAGGACACCAATTCTTCAAGCCCGCAGTGCTATCACCCCAGACCATGTCAAGCCCAAGGCCAGACCATCCCAACACCCAAGCAATGGCAGCACTTCCTCACACCCATGCCAGCGGCACCACCATGCCAGCACGAGCTGGCCACCTACCCCAGAACCAGTCCGAGGACCGTGCCCATCACCTACCTGTGCAGACAGCTGCACTACCTCACACCTGGGAGGCCACCACCGCACCAAGGTGGAGGCGAGTCTTCTGAGACCCGTGCCAGGAAAACCACGCTGCCTGTGCCGGACCCACGTTGCCCACGCCCGTGCCACGCGTGTCACCATCCCCACGCCGGTGCCAGGGGCTCCACAGACCTCACACCTGCCACCGGCGCGCGTGGCAGCTGCAACTCCGCCCGCCGACCCGTCGGGCCGGCCACCGCGCGCCCTGGACACTGCCCAGCCCGCCGCGCCGCTCGCACCGCGCCCGCGCCCGGGACCGGCCCGCCGCGCCGGAGGCCCCCCTTACCTCCCGCCTGCCGCAGGGCTCGGCCCGCCGCCGCGACCGCCACCTCCACCTCCATCCTGGGCTCCCCAAGGCCCCGATTCACTAACGCCGCTTCCGCAGGGCGCCGGCGCCGGCGCGAAGTCCGCCTCCGCCCCCCGGGGGACGCTGCGTCCTTTACGTAAACCCCTCTCCGCCGCCAGCGGTGACCATGGCGACGGTCGTGGGGCCGCAGCGCCCCCTAGCGCCAGGGAGGGGAGAGGCGTCGAGGCCCGAGCGAGCCAAGCCTTCCGCGGGCGCCGGCCCTGCGCGTGGGGGCGGTGGGCGCCCGGCTCAGGCCGCGGCGGGGGCCCCGTGGGCGGCCGGGAGGGGCTGGACTGGCCGCGCTGCGTCGGGGGAAGGGAACCGCCTGGGTGCCTGCCCCTCCTTTAGGCCCCTCGTGACCAGTCTTAGCGTGGGAGAGGGAAAAAAGCAAGTATGATCACTGGAGAGCTGGTTCATTTGTGGGGAGGAGAGAGACGGGTCCCACCTCCGCGGGGTGACTGAACTCTGCTTGAGAAGTTGGAGCACATCTTTTGCGTCTGGGTACCCCCTCCTCCCTACCACCCTCCAACTCCCACCCCCTACCCCCGTTCCCAATGCCCAGCCTCGTGCCTGGCCTCCAAAGGGGCTTGCTTGGTCAATTTTGAATTTCTGGTAAATGAAGAAAACCGCCCCTCCTGTTCCCCTTCACCCCCATTCATTCACCGTAAGTCGCTTACACCTCCCTGGGAGCGCTGTGCTGAGCTGGGGGAGTGGAGGACAGAGAGGAGCAGAAGGCGGGCCCTGACTTCAAGGAGCTCATTCTGCTGGGGAGGAGACGCAGATGGAGGGGGTTTTAACATAGGAGCTAAGCAGAGAGGACAGACAGAGCCCTTGGAAGGGAATTTAAGCCTGGGGCTGGGAGTCCAATCTGCAGGTCAGGATGACTCAGCTGGGTCCCAAAGATCCAGTAAAGATTCATCAGAGACAAAAAGGGGAAGAATGTGTTTCTTTCAGGCAAGAGAAGTGCCTCTAAATGTTTCCTAGGCCCTGTTGCCATCCCCAAAATCACAGTGATCGCGCAGTTCAGTACAAGTGGGAGCCATAGGTGAACAAGGAGGTGTGTGGGGTGCCCGGGTTGAGCAGAAGTCTCGGTCTGAAAATTACGTGGACATTTGGGTTGGAAATGAGATTGTGAGTCCAGGACTGCCTTCTATTGAAGCAGATGGAGCCACTTCTGGAAGGAGCTCTGTGTTACCTGTGATTATTTAGAAAGCAAACTCAACATAGGTAACAAGGAAAATGAGGCGTGAGCACATATACCCAGTGGGGCACCTCAGGGGATTCAAGGAGTTGAATTCCTCAAGGCTCAGGAAGGGCAGAGATCAGGGGAGGCTTTAAGGGCCCACTGTAGCAGTATCAGTTTAGGGATATTCTTTCTAGATCATCGCCATTAATCAGAATCAAAACTGCCAGACTGGATGTCTCTTGGTTCAAAGTTCCAGATTCCCAGAAAAAAAAGAATCTTATTAGTCCAGATCAGGCCACGGTCCATCAGCTATGGCCAGGGCAGAAAGTGCTTTGTGATACAAACATGTCAGTCCACTTTTCCCTGTTAAGAGACACTCTCAGAGGAGGAGAATCATGACCTGAACAGCCAGTCCAAAGACTGTCAGCCAGGGACGGTGGCTCATGCCTGTAATCCCAGCACTTTGGGAGGCAGAGGCAGACGGATCACCTGAGGTCAGGAGTTCGAGACCAGTCTGGCCAACGTGGTGAAACCCATCTCTACCGAAGTAGAAAAATTAGCCGGGGCATAATGGCAGGTGCCTGTAATCTCAGCTACTTGGGAGGCTGAGGTGGAAGAATCGCTTGAACCTGGGAGGCAGAGGTTGCAATGAGCCAAGATCAGGCCATTGCACTCTAGCCTGGGCAAGAGAGCAAGACTCCATCTAAAAAAAAAAAAAATTGTCTACTACAATCCACCCCTTAGCTGCCCCATGTACACAAACTCACATGTGTCCATGTGCACACAAGCGTCCCCACACAAGCCAGCCTTTCTTCCCATTCCTCTAAACTTGTCCTCACCAGACAAGTTCCAACAGTTACCTTCACACTTGATATCATGAGGCTACTATTATTTCAAGATCTTCAAGGTAATTGGTCCCATCTGGTCATTTAACTGAATTAAAGGGTAACTTTTCCTATCACCAAATGCTTTGAACTCTCGCTACTCAGAGTGAGCCATTGGCACCACCCAGAAGCTTGATGGGAATGCATAATCTCAGGCCCAAGAATCTCAGCTTGGCAACAAGATTCCCAGGTGATTTGAATGCACATGGAAGGCTGAAAAACACCACTATTATAAATGTCAGGTGACCGGGCATGGTGGCTCACACCTGTAATCCCAGTACTTTGAGAG
This sequence comes from Rhinopithecus roxellana, assembly GCF_007565055.1. NCBI lineage: Eukaryota > Metazoa > Chordata > Mammalia > Primates > Cercopithecidae > Rhinopithecus > Rhinopithecus roxellana. The sequence continues at coordinate 9,196,027 of NC_044563.1, read as the reverse complement.
GCTGAGGAGGGCGGAGTTCAAGACCAGCCTGACCAGCATGGTGAAACCCCATCTCTACTAAAAATACAAAAATCCACTGGGCATGGTGATGGGCACCTGTAATCCCAGCTATTCGGGAGGCTGAGGCAGGAGAATCGCTTGGCCCCTGGGAGGCGGAGGTTGCAGTGAGCTGAGATCGCACCACTGCACTCCAGCCGCCTGGGCAACAGTGTGAGACTCTATCTCAAAAAAAAAAAAAAAAAAAAAGGCCAGGTGTGGTGGGTCACGCCTCTAATCCCAGCACTTTGGGAGGCTGAGGTGAGCGGATCACAAGGTCCGGAATTCGAGGCCAGCCTGACCAACACGGTGAAACGCTGTGTCTACTAAAAATACAAAAATTAGCCAGGTATGGTGGCACGCGCCTATAATCCCAGCTACTCAGGAGGCTGAGGCAGGAGAATCACTTGAACCTGGGAGGCAGAGGTTGCAGTGAGCCGAGATCACGCCACTACATTCCAGCGACAGAGCAAGACTCCCTCTCAAAAAAATACATACATACATACATACGGACATTCATACATGTTAGGTGAAAGGAAAAGGAAACATAAGAAAAACATTTTCAAATTGTGATTCGTATTTTCTTAAAGCGGGGAGTGGTTAATTATTTAATCTTCAACAACTCTAGTAACAAGCAAGGAAAGACAGGGAGAGACAGCAGTCTTTTTTTTTGCAATTGGTCACAAACCCTTAGAAGGTACTTGCGAATTCCTCTAATGCCTTGTTTCTGTGTTCTCCAGGTCTCCTGCCTGCATCTTATTCATTCAGGATTCTTTGCCTGACAGACTGACCTAAGTCTTCTTCTTGCTGTGGCCATAAGGCATCTCAGCAGGCTTCCAGCGACATTGACCACTGGGCACAATGATGTAGGAGGTCCTTCACAGGGGCGTGGGTTCTACCCATGTTGTGTGTGTGTGTGTGTGTGTGTGTGTGTGCACGTGTGTGAAAGATCCCCCAATGGCCAGTCCCAGTTTCCAGTGGAACCACAATGGTGCCTTCTGATGGATTTGTTCCTCCCTTCCGTTCTAAAACCACCAGACACACAATCAAAACCCAGAGCTGCCTGCACAGGAAACAGGCATTTTGATGAGGGTGAGAGGCACCCTCATCACTTCTATTTCTAGTTCCAAGACACTTTGGAAGAAACATCAGAAAGGGTGGCTGTTCCAGAGCACACACTCCCCACAAGCCTGACCTGCTCCAGCTACCGGAGCTGCATCCTCTCCACGCCAAAGTCATGCCTGGCCTTCTCTCTGAGCACCTTCAGGCCCAGTTCCTTCAGGCTCAGTTCTGACAGCATTTGGCCAGGTGTCTTTGGAGATAGTCACCAGCACTGTGAGCAGACAGGAGCTGGGGAGGAGGACAAGAGCGAGGGCACCAAAACAGACAAATCATAGACAGGTCCCTGTTCAGCTGTCAGGCTATGCTCCCTCCACTCTGTGCCAAGTTCCCCCTCTGGCCTCAGTTTCCCTCTGAGTCCCAGTGGGGATAATAACATGACTCTTCCTCCCAGGGGGTTGTGCAGATTAACTAATTAATGAGTGTGACAGCGTCTGCATCCACAAAGGGGCTGATTAAATGCTGAGTGTTGTTATTAGGAGCTGTGGCGGTTGTGTGACAGGCAGTTGGCTGGAGACAGATCTGTCCTCTGCCTCCTCCCCATGGAGGACCCAGATGGAAGGGTCCTCCATCTGCCCCACGCTCCGCAAGCTGAACATCTTGCAGGACAAAACCAGGATGATTTTTAGCACCCCAAAGAGAGCATATAACTTTTGCTCATTTCCCCTGTGCTGGAATGTGAGTCACGGCAGAGCTTCATAGTGTAATCTATCTCCGACAGCTGGCACAGCTGTATCCTTCCCCGACTCAGCTCCCAGCAGCTGCAGGATGGGATGGCTTGGTCAGTAACTGCAGTAGGGTAGAGCTGCCTGCAGAAAGACAACTGCGGAATTCCTGAGCTGGGCACCACCCCCTGAATGCATTGCCCTGTGGAGGCAGGGATTGAGTGACCACTTTCCTCACTGCCTGAAATAGGGGGAGCCGATATGACACCTTGGCTAAGGAGTCAGGGGAATTCAAAACATGCAAGTTTTAAAGTATAAAGTATCTGTTCATGGTTGAGGAAGATACAGTGACTATATTTTAGCTTGGACGCAGGGTATAGGATAACTGGATGAGACCACAGCTCTGGGGCACGATAGCTTTAGCCTAGCTTATTCCCAGACGTAGAAAGTCCTGAGAGACCTCCGAGTTAAACAGTGAATGTGACTTTGCAATACACAGCCCTGGACCCCCGTAGTTTGTGTGAGGTCTGTTGCCCATCCCTCCACTGCTGGGTCTTCCACCCTTGAATGTGATGGATGCTGGTTCCCACCCTGAGTCCTAATGCATCTGATGGGGTGGGTAGGAAGGAACTGCTGCTACCAGGTAAATAAGTCTGCCTCTGACAACCATGGGGAATGTTGTTTACCCAAATAGCACAAACTCAGCCTGTCTGGGGAGGCCAGAGAAAAGTTCTGGAGGCTGGGCTGCAGACTCCCACAGAGGGAGAAATTAGCCAGTTGCAAAGTCTAGGAAGTCCATGTGAAATGCACCTCGGGACACCTGGAGCCAGCTCTGGATTACCAGGGCTTCTCCTGGTAGGATTTCAGACCTTCTTGCTTCTGAAAACAGCAACTCTCCCTGCACTGCCAGAACTTTTCTCTCCCTGCCTTCCTTGTCCCTCCTGCTATGAGGTGGATGGATCACAGGACCAAACAGGCTGGAGGTGGGAGCTGGACCACATGGCTTTGCTGGTAGCCCAGGGGTTAAAAAGTTACCCACGACCAGGAGATGAGTTGTTCTCTCTTGCCAGAGAGGTGTCTACAAGCCCCTATCTTTTACCTGGTAAACACACTTTGCAGTCAGAGTCTCAAAAATCCGTGTGGCGGTGGTTGTAATGGGGGTGGTGACAGTGGTGGCAGTTTGGTGGTCATGACAAGAGGGAGGAGAACAAGGACTGATGGCTTCCTAGGGGAAGTTCCGAGAGTTTTTTCACCTCTGCCTAATCCCCATTAGCCTGGGTTTCACCAGCACTTCCCCTGAAATGCCCAGAGGATTGGGAGATCCTTGCGTCTCATGAAACCAGCCTATTTGTGTCTGCTCACTAATGGGTATTGTAGCAAATAGTTTTTCTCCTTGGGGCACTGGGGAGCTATGGGAGAGTAAACACAGATGTCTCAAGGGAAAACTGGGGTGTTTACTGACTAGTGTGATTCATCTGTGCTTTCTGGGCACCAACAACCAGAGGAGAGAGTCTGTCCTCTTGAAGGTGTTCCATCCACCCATTCACCCACACAGCCATTCTCTCCCCTACCTTTTCACCCATATACCCATCTACACACCTGCACACCCACCCACCCATCTGCCCACCCAACCATCCACCCACCTATTAATCCACCCAGTCTGTTCATTCACCCATGCACCTACCCATTCACTTATTCACCCATCCATCCATCTATCCATCCATCCACTTATCCATCCATCCATCCATCCATCCATCCATCCATCCATCCATTCGCCTATCCATCCATCCACTCACCTATCCATCCATCCATCCATCCATCCATCCACCCATTCACCTATCCATCCATCCATCCATTCATCCGTCATCCATCCATCCATTTATCCATCCATCCATCCATCCATCCATCCATCCACCCATTCACCTATCCATCCATCCATCCATCCATCCATCCATCCATCCATCCATCCATCCACCCATCCACCTCTCAACCCGTCCATCCATCTATTCAACTACTGTATCTCCTAGATCATGTGCTATTGATTCTTCCCCCTAAATATATTTGAAATCACCAACTTCTATCCATTTCCCTCAGTACCTCCTAAGCCCAGGCACCTTTGTCTTCAGGATAACAGCAGCTGCTCTCAACAGATAGAATGACCTTTTATAAGCGAACACCAGATTATGCCATGTCACTGCTTGAAACCCTGCTGTGATCTCCCATTGTTTTTGAAATACAGACTTCAACCGGGCGCAATGACTCACACCTGTAATCCTAGCACTTTGGGAGGCCGAGGCGGGCAGATCACGAGGTCAGGAGATCGAGACCATCCTGGCCAGCGTGGTGAAACCCCATATCAACTAAAAAAAGAAATACCGACTTCAATTTTTCTTAATTATAACTCACAGACGGTAAAGCATGCAGCATGACAAACCCATAAATGTGCATACCTGTGACCACACCCAGATGAAGATGCAGATCATTTCCAGTCCTTTGTGCCCTTCAGAGTCAATTTCCACCCCCAAGTAGTAACCACTATTTGGATTTCTGTGCTATGGATTGGCTTTGCTGTTCCTGAACTTCCTATAAATGGCATCATCTAGTATGCAGTCTTTGGTGTCTAGCTTCTATAGCTCAACATTATGTCTGTGTGGTTCATCCATGTTATTGTGTGTATCAGTAGTACATTCTTTTTTATTGCTGTGTAATATTTCATGAGATGAATATACCATGATTTGATAATCTATTCTGCTGTTGGTGGATTTTGGAGCTTTTTCCAGTTTGGGGTTCTTATGAACAAAGCTTTGCTATGGTTTGAATGTACATGTCCCTCCAAAGTTTATATGTTGGAACTTAACCCCCAAAGTGATGGTATTAAGAGATGAGGCCCTTGGGAGGTAATTGGGCCATGAGGGCAGGTGGCATTAGTACCCTTATAAAAGGGTACAAGGGAACTTCTGTCCCTTCTGCCATGTGAGAACACAAGACACACCATCTTGAAAACAGCAAGCTAGCCTTCCCCAGACACCAGTCCTGCCAGCTCCTTGATCTTGGACTTCCCAGGCTCCAGCACTGTGAAAAATAAATTTCTGTTACTTGTGAATTACCCTGTCTAAGGTATTTAGTTATAGCAGGAGGAACAGACTAAGACAGCCTGCTATGGGCATTCTTATACAAGTCTTTTGGTAGATACTATACTTATTTCTCTTGAGTTAGTGTGGTAGGCAGAATAACGGTTCCCCAAAGACGTCTGTGTCTTAATTGCCAAAAGCCATGAATGTGCTAGGTTACGTGACATAGGGAATTTTAATTGATTAATTAATTAATTTTTTAGACAGAGTCTCACTCTATCACCCAGGCTGGAGTGCAGTGGTACAATCTCAGCTCACTGCAACTTCTGTCTCCCGGCTTCAAGAAATTCTCATGCCTCAGCCTCCCAAGTAGCTGGGATAAAAGGTGTGTGCCACTACACCCGACTAATTTTGGGGGTGTTTGTTTGTTTTGTTGTTTTTGTTTTTGAGATGGAGTCTCGCTCTGTTGCCCAGGCTGGAGTGCCATGGCACAACCTCAGCTCACTGCAACCTCCACCTTCCAGGTTCAAGTGATTCTCCCTGACTCAGCCTCCCGAGTAGCTGGGATTACAGGCGCCCACCACCAAGCCTGGCTAATTTTAGTATTTTTAGCAGAAAAAGGGTTTCACCATGTTGACCAGGCTGGTCTCAAACTGCTGACCTCTGGTAATCTGCCTGCCTCGGCCTCCCAAAGTGCCCGGATTGCAGGCGTGAGCCGCCACACCTGTCTGGCATAGGGAAATTAAGGTTGCAGATGGAATTAAAGCTGCTAATAGGCTGACCTCGAGATGATGATATTATCCTGGATTATCTGGATGGGCCCCATGTAATCATAGGATCCCTATAAGTGAAAGAGGGCAGCAGAATGAGAGGACCAGAGAGATGGCAGCATGAGAAAGGCCCAGCCAGCCATTGCTGGCTTTGAGGATAAGCCAGGGAGCACAGGCAGCCTCAGGGAACTGGCAGAGGCAAGGAAATGGGTCCTCCCCCTACAGCCTCCAGAAGGAGCAACCCTGCTGCTACCATGATGACAGCCCAGTGACACCCAGTTTCTGACTTCTGACCTTTGAAACCATAGGATAGTAGATTTGTTTTAAGCCACCAAGTTTGCAGCAATTTGTTACAATGGCAATAGGAAACTGAAACAGGAAGAAGCCTAGGAGTAGGATTGCTGGGTCCTGGGATGGGCTAAAGACTCTTTTTTTTTTTTTTTTTTTTTGAGGTGGAGTGTCACTTTGTTACCCAGGCTGGAGTGCAATGGCATGATCTCAGCTTATTGCAACCTCCGCCTCCCGGGTTCAAGCGATTCTCCTGCCTCAGCTTCCCGAGTAGCTGGGACTACAGGCACGTGCCACCATGCCTGGCTAATTTTTGTATTTTTAGTAGAGACGGGGTTTCACCATGTTGGCCAGGAGTGTCTCGATCTCCTGACCTTGCAATCCTCACACCTCGGCCTCCCAAAGTGCTGGGATTACAGATGAAAGTCACAGCACCTGGCCAAGACTATAATTCTTTGCATGATCTCCACTACCCAGCACAGCCAGCCCTGCCAACATGTCCACCCTATCTCCTGCCACTCTCTGCCCCACCCCCACACTCCCAACTGATGCCAGCCTTCTCACCCTTCCTCAAAGGTCTCCTTTGCACGTGAGCACCATCTGCTGAAGTGCCTTTCCCCTTCCTGCCCTTCAGTTATCAATTCAAAGGATATTTCCTCAAGGGAGCAAGGCCAGATTCTTTGTTTTGTACTCTCTCAGTACTCTGTTCTTTTCCTTCAGGGCACTTGCCAAGGTTTGCCATGCCGTCTTCACTTCAGTGATTATTTAACTTTGTCCCTTAACACTTCACCCTCAGACTAGAAGCTTCATGTGGGCAGGGACTGAGCCACCATGGTATCCTCAGCACTTAGTAGGCTGTGTGCCTGGCACATAGTAGGCCCACCACAGCTACTTGCTTGATATGAGGTGAACTCTTTCTGTTTGGTAGAGAGGGGGAGTTGTCAACTGGATGCATGAGGATGTCAGAGAGCATGAGACTAGGAGGGAGGAGAAGGAAGGAAGGGGAGAGGAGAAGGGAGAAAGAGAGAGAAATTTACACCCTCAGCGTTAGTCTCAGGTCAACATCCCAGGACAAGAAGATTCTTGAAAACCATTCAAGAATCTTGAGTGGGTGGGTGGGTGGATGGGTGGGTAGATGGGCAGATGGGATCAAACCACAGAAGGAAAATGCGGATTTCTTAGTGAGAAAGGCTCTGTATTCCTTTATAGACAACTCGATGCCTTTCCAGGGATCTTGTGATCCATGCTTACTGCACTTTGGAACAGCTGGCCCTGTCCCTGAGGCAGGAGGGACATGGTAAGTAGGTGAGGTGACCAAGACTCAGAGAGGGGCAGTGAGTTGCCCAAGGTCACCAACATGTTAGAATCAGAGTGCTGGGACCCACAACTGGGACTCTTGACTCCCAGCTCAGGGATGGGGTGAGATAGGGTTGCCAGATTCGGCAAATCAAAAAACAGGACACACAATTAAATTTGAATTTCAGATAAACAACAAATAATTGTTTAATGTAAGTCTACCCCCAAAGATGGGAAGGGACATACTTATACTGAAAAGTTACCTGTCCATCTGATATTCCAATTCTGTATTTTATCTGGGGTCGGGGTAGGGCTTCAGGGTGGTGGTGGGGATAATCCTTGCTTCACCACCAAGCAGTCCTTTCTAGGGACCCTGCTCATGCTACCCACAACACAGCATATTTGTTCCCTGGACAGAGATGGCTACCCTCTGACCTGTTTGGCCTCCTTCGTTTTTGGCCTCTGAGGGTACTCCAGCCTTCAGGCAGGCCACTGTTCCCAACTTAACACATTAGAATCCCCTGCCCCGGCTGCACCCCAGGCCAATTACCTAGGAAACTCTGGGGGTTAGACGTCAGGAGTTTCAAAATTCCTGATTCCAGCACACAGCTGAGGTTGAAAACCACTGTGCTGGAAGTGTCACCGGAAAGGGGTCCCAATCCAGACCCCAAGAGAGAGTTCTTGGATCTCGTGCAAGAAAGAATTCAGAACGAGTCCACAGTGCAAAGTGAAATCAAGTTTATTAAGAAAGTAAAGGCCGGGCCGGGCGCGGTGGCTCAAGCCTGTAATCCCAGCACTTTGGGAGGCCGAGACGGGCGGATCACGAGGTCAGGAGATCAAGACCATCCTGGCTAATACGGTGAAACCCTGTCTCTACTAAAAAATACAAAAAACTAGCCGGGCGAGGTGGCGGGCGCCTGTAGTCCCAGCTACTCGGGAGGCTGAGGCAGGAGAATGGCGTAAACCCGGGAGGCGGAGCTTGCAGTGAGCTGAGATCTGGCCACTGCACTCCAGCCTGGGCGACAGAGCGAGACTCCGTCTCAAAAAAAAAAAAAAAAAGAAAGAAAGTAAAGGCCAGGCATGATGGCTCACGCCTGTAATCCCAGCACTTTGGGAGGCTGAGGCGGGTGGATCGCCTGAGGTCAGGAGTTCAAGACCAGCCTGGCCAACTTGGTGAAACCCCCGTCTCTACCAAAAATCCAAAAATCAGCCAGGTGTGATAGTGGGCACCTGTAATCTCAGCTACTCGGGAGGTTGAGGTAGGAGAATTGCTTGAACCCGGGAGGCGGAGGTTGCAGTGGAGCTCAGATCATGCCACTGCACTCCAGCCTGAGCTACAGAGTGAGACTCCATCTCAAAAAAGAAAGAGAGAGAGAGAGAGAGAGAGAGAGAGAGAGAGAGAGAGAGAGAGAGAGAAAGAAAGAAAGAAAGAAAGAAAGAAAGAAAGAAAGAAAGAAAGAAAGAAAGAAAGAAAGAAAGAAAGAGAAAGAAAGAAAGAGAAAAGTGGTGAAAGAACAGCTACTCCATTGACAGAGTAGGGAGTTCCCTAAAGTAAGAAGAGGAATGTGTCCACCCTAGGTACGATACTCATTTATGTATAGGATTAAAAAAAAGATTATGGGGAGATGTGCTCCGCTACAAGGGTTTGTGATAAAGGATTAATTTTCTTAATTACTGTATTTTGCAAGAATCAATATTATTATCTTCAAAGCAAAATTAGGAATGCTTCTGTTCTCAAGGCATCAGGATATCAAGACACTCCTAAGTCTGGGTCTGCTTAGTAAACGTTATCAATCTGTTTCATTAACCATAAACATCTAGAGGCTCGGAATAGCTAACTTTCTGGGAATGCAGCCCAGCAAGTCCCAGCTTCATTTTCCTAGCCCTCACTCAAGATGGAGTCGCTCTGGTTCGAATGCCTCTGAAAGAAGGGCTTGCTTCTCCGCTGTTAATGTGCAATGGGCTCTGCCTTCGCCTGTTGGAGGAGCCTCAGGAAGCTCCACAGTCCGTCCCAACTCTCCCATTTGCAAACCTCCCTGGGATGGACCTTCTGCCTTTGACCTTCTCACCCCTTTCTGGTTGATTCAAGGAGTTTCCAGTTCCGAGGATGACAGTTTATGTCTACCTTCAGACTCATGGCGAAAGCAGGGGTGGGAGCCCTAGCTGGGCGCGACGGTAGGTGTCTGTAATCCCAGCTACTAGGGAGGCTGAGGCAGGAGAACCGCTTGAGCCAGAGAGGCAGAGGCTGCAGTGAGCTAAGATCGCGCCACTGCACTCCAGCCTGGACAACAGAGCGAGACTCCATCTCAAAAGGAAAAAAAAAAGATTAAAAAGATATGCTGACCACCCCAACACACATACATTCTTCCCAAAGCTTCCTTTTCTGGAAAGGATCAGGGTGACACTGGCTGTTGGCAAGGAGGCAGGCAGAAAGGGGAGGAGAGCTGTATTCTGTGGGAGACACAGAAGTCCCTCTAGCCAGAAGCCTCCTCTACCCAAAAGACTCCTAGGTGAAGAGACCTGCTGTATATGCAGGGAGCCAGGACTTCTATTTTGATAGGCCTTGCAGAGGAGGCTGAGAATGGACTTTGCCCTCTCTCTCCTGCCTCTTATCTCTGAGAAAGGGCTGCTGTTGCCTCTAAGCTCAGGGAGCCTGCTGCACCCCCAAAGCCAGCCATGAGTCTGGGAGGTCCGTAACTGGGATTTAGAGCGGGCTCTAAAGTGTGAATCCCTCATTTTCTGGTTGTGGGACTCTATGAGGCTCAGTTTCCTAATCAGGGAAATGGGTTCAAAAATGTCCTCCTTGGGTGCTGGTAAGGATTCTAGGAGTGGTGCTTGGTGCACGGTAGGTGTTCAGTCGAGGTGCTTTCCCTGAGCTTTTGCGCTGGGGTACTGGTGACATTCAAGGCTGAGCTTGAGCAGTTAGCAGAAACTCAAGGGTGATCCCTTGATTGGGCAAACTGAAGTCATCCCATCCTCTCCTGAGGTGTCAGCCAGAAGGTGGCCTTTTTGGTAAATTCATGAATGATGGTGGCTTTCTAATGGGCCCCCAAAGCGGCCAAAGCCCCTTTCAGAGACTTTTCTGCCTCGGGAAGTTGATGTCAAGAAGGATCCGCAAACCCTTGGACTCCAGGGCACTGAAGGCAGGTTTGTGATGGAGTCCCAAAGAACAGGACGGGCTGGAGGAGGACGGGTAAATCCAGGAAATCTCAGGCAGCCTCAGCTCTCAGAATCTTTTTCTTAGTAGCTTTAAAAAAGAAATTGAGGCCGGGCACAATAGCTCACGCCTATAATCCCATCACTTTGGGAGGCCAAGGTAGGTGGATCACCTGAGGCCAGGAGCTCGAGACCAGCCTGGCCAATATGGTGAAACCCTGTCTCTACTAAAAATACAAAAACTTAGCCAGGCGTGGTGGCGGGTGCCTGTAATCCCAGCTGCTGGTGAGGCTAAGGCAGGAGAATCACTTGAACCCGGGAGGCGAAGGTTGCAGTGAGCCGAGATCACACCATTGCACTCCTGCCTGGGCGACAAGAGCAAGACTTCGTCTTAAAAAAAAAAAAGAAAGAAAGAAACTGAGGCCAGTGCAGTGGCTCACACGTGTAATCCCAGCATTTTGGGAGACCAACGTGGGTGGATCACCTGAGGTCAGGAGTTCAAGACCAGGCTGGAGTCTCTACTTAAAATACAAAAAACTAGCTGGGCATGGTGGTGCACTCCTGTAATCCCAGCTACTCTGGAGGCTGAGGCAGGAGAATCGCTTGAACCCAGGAGGTGGAGGTTGCAGTGAGCCGAGATCGCACCACTGCACTCCGGCCTGAGTGACAGAGCAAGACCCCATCTCAAAAACACATTGTTGTGCTATCATCACCACCACTCAACTCTAGAACTTTCCAACTTCACAAACTGAAACTCTGTTCCCATTAAACACTAACTCCCATTCCTCTCTCCCCCTAGCCTCAGCCACTAGGATTCTACTTTCTGTGTCCATGAATTTGACTATTCTAGATACTTCACAGAAGTGGAATCAATTATACATATGTTTTTGTTTGTTTGTTTTGAGACAGCGTTTCTCTCTGTCACCCAGGCTGGAGTGCTGTGGTGCAGTCTTGGCTCACTGCAACTTCCGTCTCCTGGGTTCAAGTGATTCTCCTGCTTCAGCCTCCCGAGTAACTGGGATTACAGGTGCCTGCCACCATGCCCAGCTAATTTTTGTATTTTTAGTAGAGATGGGGTTTCATCATGTTGGCCAGGCCGGTCTCAAACTCCCGACCTCAGGTGATCCACCCGCCTCCGCCTCTCAAAGTGCTGGAATTACAGGCATGAGCCACTGTACCCAGCCTGGAATCATATAATATTTATCCTTTGTGACTGGTTTGTTTATTTCACTTAGCATAATGTCTTCAAGATTCATCCATGTAATAGCATGTATCAGAATTTCATTCCTTTTAAAGTCTGAATAACATTCCATTGTATGTATCATATTTTCTTTTTTCTTTTTTTTTGGGATGGAGTCTTGCTGTGTTGCCCAGGCTGGAGTGCAATGGCACAATCTCGGCTCACTGTAAACTCTGCCCTTCAGGTTCAAGTGATTCTCCCATCTCAGCCTCCCTGAGTAGCTGGGATTACAGGCACCCACTATCATGCCCGGCTAAGTTTTGTAATTTTGTAGAGATGGGGTTTCACCATGTTGGCCAGGCTGGTCTTGAGCGCCTGACATCAGGTGATCTGCTGGCCTCGGCCTCCCAAAATGCTGGGATTACGGCATGAGCCACTGCGCCCGGACGTATGTATCATATTTTCATCCATGTCTGAAAGCCAAATTTCATTCACTGATGGACGTTTGGGTTGTTTCTACCCTTTGGCTATTGTGAATAATGCTGCTATAAACATACGTGTTCTTTTTTTTTTTTTTTTTTTGAGACAGAGTCTTGCTCTGTCGCCTGGGCTGGAGTGCACTGGCTGGATCTCTGCTCACTCAAGCTCCGCCTCCCAGGTTCACGCCATTCTCCTGCCTCAGCCTCTGGAGTAGCTGGGACTACAGGCGCCCGCCACCTCGCCCGGCTAGTTTTTTGCATTTTTAGTAGAGATGGGGTTTCACCGTGTTAGCCAGGATGGTCTGGATCTCCTGACTTCGTGATCCACTGGCCTCGGCCTCCCAAAGTGCTGGGATTACAGGGGTGAGCCACCGCGCCCGGCCTTTTTTTTTTTTTGAGATGGAGTTTCACTCATGTTGCCCAGGCGGGAGTGCAATGGCACGACCTCACTCACTGTAACCTCCCCCTCCCAGGTGCAAGAGATTCTCCTGCCTCAGCCTCCCGAGTACCTGGGATTACAGGCACCCCGCCACCATACGAGGCTAATGTTTTGTATTTTTAGGAGAGATAGGGTTTCACTGTGTTGACCAGGCTGGTCTCAAACTTCTGACCTCAGGTGATCCATCCACCTCAGCCTCCCGAAGTGCTGGGATTTCAGGAGTGAGCCACCATGCCCAACTGGTTATTTCTTGATGATATGCTGGATTATTCATGCCTCCCCTTTTTAGACCATATAGGGTAACTTCCTGACATTGCCATGGCATTTGTAACTGTCATGGCACTGGTGGGAGTGTACCAGTGAGGGCCACCAGAAGTCAGCCTCATTGCCATCTTGATTTTAGTGGGTTTTAGCCTACTTCTTTACTGTAGACCATGTTATCAGCAAGGTCTTTATGACCTGTATCTTGTGCTGACCTATCTCATCCTATGACTTCGAATGATGCCTAACCATCTGGAAATGCAGCCAGTAGATCTCAGCCTCATTTTACCCAACCCCTATTCAAGATGGAGTTGCTCTGGTTCAAACGCCTCTGACATTTCATCCATCCCTTACAAGGGCCCCACTGGGCACAGGCGATTGCCCTAGACTGACCTCCAATCTGTCTAGCGCCTCCATTTGGGCTGGACAGGAGGTCAGCTAGCCCCTTGGTGGAGGCTGGTCTAAGCTCTGCCCCGTGGAGTTGCTCCATAATGAGTGGCACTAGGACAGCCCAATCAAAGCCTTTTCTCAGCGCATATACCAGCAGGGAGTAGGTGACATTGATCAGGACTGTGGTAGTGACCCTGAGCCACCCCAGGGGGTTGATCTGGAGCCTGGGGGATTGTGGCACTGGTGCATCAATCACTCCTTTCTTGCCTTTTCCTAGTTCCCACCTATGCCTTTTACTCAGCATTGGCCGTGAGTGCCCCAAGCAATGTCTCTGGAAAGCATTTGGCTTCTACAGATGTAATGTTTTTCAAATGAATGTGGATGCCACTGTGATTAATAACATTCGAATTCGCTGAAAGCATTTCTGAATTCAAAGTAGTCTTTCGTGCTGTATTTTCTCAGCCAATGAATATATTAAAATACAGCCATTAACAAATGGGATGGAAATAGGTGAAGCTGTTGAAATTTAAGAGTTCAGAAACAGAGTTCAGATGGGCCCTGGATATAAACCAACATGGCCATTTTGGGGTTTCCACTGGGACAGGATGCTTCTGACCTTCCACCTCCCTGGACCTGGAGTCACCCTTCCTTGTAAGATCCAGTGAAAATGGCTGAGTCCTTGTCCTTCATACAAGGGAAGGCTAGCATCCTTCTCAATGTTTCTGAGAATCTCCACTGGACACCTATGATCTCCTGCTACCTCTTAGTCCAGATTTCTTCAAACCCACCCTGGCTCCCTGCATACTGCTGTGACTTCCCTTCGCAATGCTTCATTAGAGCATAGCCTGGCCCTTGCTAGTGGGGTGATCAAACTGGGGCCACAGGAGCCAGACTGCCTGGGTTCAAAGTCTTGCTCTGCAAATGATGAGCTGATTGGCCTTGCACAATGGTCTCCATCTCTCTGGGCTCTGGTTTTCTCATTATAAACTGGGGGTAAGTGTGGCCCCTAACTCTTAGGCCTTGCTGTAGGTCACATGAGTTAGTGTGAGTAAAGCATCAGCAGTTAGTTAGGGAATATGAGCCATCATTTTCACTGATCCTCCTCCAAGCACTATAGTGTGTAACTTACTTTTTTTTTTTTTTTTTTTTTTTTGAGATGGAATCTGGCTCTGTCACCCAGGCTGGAGTGCAGTGGTGCAATCTCAGCTCACTGCAACCTCCGCCTCCCACGTTCAAGTGATTCTCCTGTCTCAGCCTTCCCAGTGCTGGGACTACAGGTGTGCACCACCATGCCCCGCTAATTTTTGTATTTTTAGTAAAGACAGGGATTCACCATAATGGTCAGGCTGGTCTCGAACTCCTGACCTCAGGTGATCCACCAGCATCAGCCTCTCAAAGTGCTAGGATTACGGGCATAAGCCACTACACCCAGCCTGTGTAACTGACTTTTATGGACGGTTTGGGAACAGCAGAGGGGGATTACAGATTTACAGGTTAGCACCTCTTGTCCGTCCCCACCCCAGGAAGCATCTCAGCAGCCTGCCATCTCCTCTGGCCTTGGCCTGTTGCCATTTCTTGCAGGCTGCTCACTTCCCACCTCTCTGGACCCTTCTCCCAACTGTCCTCTAAGTTCCACAGCCTCCCACCCGCCTCTCAGACACCAGAAGAAGATGCAAAATTGGTTTACAGGGCATCTGCATTCTGGTCTCAGCTGCTGTCATTACAGAAAAGGCTCTAAGACAATGACACCCAATGAGGCCAAGACGGTCCCCTCAGAGAAGTCTGGAAAATCTGCAAGGGCATTTTTCTTTGTCAAAATGGGAGACAGAGACCTGTTTATATATAAACACAAAATAAATAATTTTTGCATGCTTTCAACATACACAGAATTTTCTAGGAACATGACTATTGTGTACACAAAGAGAAGATTGTCCTTTGTTTTGTTTGGAATTTGGCCAAGATTCGTTGCCCATTTCATGTCACTGGCAACAACACCGCTTGTGGGGTCTGAATCACCGTCACAACTACCTGTGTCCATCTGCCTTGTGGCCACCATGGTCCCTGTGGGCCCACCTCTTGGAGCAAGTGTGGGGCCACCTCATCTCCTGCTGTAGTCAGCCTGCAGATTTTCTTTTTCTTTTCTTTCTTTCCTTCTTTCTTTCTCTCTCTCTCTCTCTCTCTCTCTCTCTCTTTCTTTTTTTCTTTCTTTCTTTTTGAGACAGCATCTCACTCTGTTGCCCAGGCTGGAATGCAGTGGCACGATCTTGGCTCACTACAACCTCCACTTCCCAGGTTCCAGCGATTCTCCTGCCTCAGCCTCCCAGGTAGCTGGAATTACAGGCACCCACCACCACGCCTGGCTAATTTTTGTAGTTTTAGTAGAGACGGGATTTCACCATGTTGGCCAGGCTGGTCTCGAACTCCTGACCTCAGGTGATCCGCCCACCTCAGCCTTCAAAAGTGCTAAGATTATAGGAATGAGCCACCACGCCCAGCCTGCTTGCAGATTTTCATCCTGAAATTGATATTATTTTATTAGAAATTACCCTCCTTTTATTTCTCCTTCATATTACAGTTAGGATATCATTTTTTTTTAAAGCATGTGTGAGGGTAGGTTAGTTTATTTATGAGTTTCATTTCAGCTTGGTGAAGGGAACATTACAAAATATTTGTAATTGGGGGTCAGGGATTGGGTCTGACTTCTCTATCTTTGCATAATTCAAGAAATCCATTTCTGAACTCTCAGCAACCGGGAGTGATTTGCTTCTGAGATGAAGTGCCAGAGGTGCAAGCCGTTGCTGCCCTCTAGTCTTTGCAATCGCTTTTTCCTCTTCCCTGTGAGTGTTCTGGGTTCATGACCCCATTTCTAATCTCTTGCTCCCAGGCCTCTCCCCTGGACCTGTCCTCCACAGAGTGGCCCCAGGAGATGCTCCCAGCATATCAACACTTCTCAGCTTGAAACACTCATGTGGCCCACGTCCCCCATGATTTACGTTTGTCCCTTGAGCTATGTGCAGGGCAAAGCCTCAGCTCAGCTCACTCCTCCTCTCTCATTTTGCATCCAGCCTCTGCTCCTTTGCCCATGCTGTTCCCTCTGTCTGGAATGCTGCATCACCACCCCGCATCCCTGCACCCTCACTACCCTACACCCCCTGCACCCTCACCACCCTGCACCCCTGCACCCTCACCACCCTGCAGCCCTGAACCCTCACCACCCTGCACCCCTGCACTCGCACCACCCCGCACCCCCCTGCATTCTCACCATCCCTCACCCCCTGCACCCTCACCTCCCTGCACCCCCTGCACTCTCACCACCCCACACCCCCTGCACCCTCACCTCCCCACACCCCTGCATCCTCACCACCGCACACCCCCCTGTACCCTCACCTCTTTGCACCCCCTGCACCCTGACCACCCTGCTTCCCCTGCACCCTCACCACCCCTCACCACCCCGCACCCCCCTGCATTCTCACCATCCCTCACCCCCTGCACCCTCACCTCCCTGCACCTCCTGCACTCTCACCACCCCACACCCCCTGCACCCTCACCTCCCCACACCCCTGCATCCTCACCACCACACCCCCCCCACACCCTCACCTCTCTGCACCCCCTGCACCCTGACCACCCCGCTCCCCCTGCACCCTCACCACCCCTCACTCCCTGCACCCTCACCTCCCTGCACCCCCTGCACCCTCACCTCCCCGCACCCCTGCATCCTCACCACCACGCACCCCCCTGTACCCTCACCTCCCTGCACCCCTGCACCCTCACCACCCCGTACCCCCCTGCACCCTCACCTCCCCGCACCCCCTGCACCTTCACCTCCATTTTTGACTGTCCCCAAGGACTTCTAATTCTTCTTTTCATTAGAAACTCAGTCCTGAAGTTCCTGGTGTCTTGAAGATGCCTCTAGAAAATCAGCTTCTAGGCCAGGCACGGTGGCTCACACCTGTAATCCCAGCACTTTGGGAGGCCGAGGCGGGCGGACCACCTGAAGTCAGGAGTTCAAGACCAGCCTGGCCAACATGGTGAAACCCTGTCTCTACAAAAATACAAAAATTAGCCAGGCGTGGTAGTGTGCGCCTGTAATCCCAGCTACTCAGGAGTCTGAGATGGAAGAATCGCTTGAACCTGGGAGGCGGAGGTTGCAGTGAGCTGACCGAGATCATGCCATTGCGTTCCAGCCTGAGCAACAGAGTGAGACTCTGTCTCAAAAAAAAAAAAAAAAAAGAAAGAAAGAAAGAAAGAAAAGAAATGAGAAGAAAAGAAAAAATCAGCTTCCACCTGGGCGTGAAGTTGGGCAGAGGAGAAGGGGTCACTGGGGCAGGGAAGAGACAGATGTTGGATTTTAGAGGATCCAGTAAAGGACGCTCCTCTTCACCATCTAAGTTTGAAAGCGACTGAGAGAGACACACAACAGTTAGACAGAGAGAGATCAAAATATTTTCCTGTGACTTAAGAGCAATGGCCAAGTTGGCTTCCTGCTATCCTACCCTTGAACTTGACATTCACCCACTGAAAATGCCCAGTCCCTGGCTCGGTGGGGATACCAGAGGCTAACTGCCAGGCAGCAACAGACCAATAAAGGCTTTCAAAAGAGATGGCGTGCTGGGCTGGGCATGCCCAGGAGCTCCTCCCAGGCTTGGCCATCAGGTAAGTCACTTCTCTGCAGGGGAGAAAGAGGGAGTGAGCACATGGCGTTGCTGTAATTCAATGGACACTTCCCCATGGACACCATGATGTCAGGGAGGGAGGGGAGGAAGGAAAGGCGGTGCTCAGAGGGGAGGAAAGCTGTGACCTGAGATGCCATTGCCTGGTTAATGTTTTTGGCAAGTCCTGGATGGGGCAGGAGCTGGAAGAGGAAGCTGAGGCCACAGGAAACCATCAGAACCCGGGACTATGCCAAGAACTTATCTACTTTAAAACAACCTTTGACTGGATGCGATAGCTCATGCCTGTAACCCCAACACTTTGGGAGGCCAAGGCAGGCAGATCGCTTAATGTCAGGAGTTCAAGACCAGCCTGACCAACATAGTGAAACCCTGTCTCTACTAAAAATGCAAAAACTAGCTGGGCATGGTGGCACGCACCTGTAGTCCCAGCTACTCGGGAGGCTAAGGCAGGAGAATGGCTTGAACCCAGGAGGTGGAGGTTGCAGTGAGCCAAGATTTCACCACTGAACTCTAGCTTGGGTGACAGAGCGAGACTGCATCTCAAAAACAGTAAAATAAAATAAAATAAAATAACTTTTATTATCAGCAAAGCTGTGTAGGGGTGGAAAGGTGTGCTAACTTGCCTCATTCATCATAAAGGTCATGGCTGTCACTCCTATAACAAAAGACTGGTTAACAAGAGGAAAGCATAACAATTTTTTTTTTTTTTTTTTTTTTTTTTGGAGACAGAGTCTCGCTCTGTCACCCAGGCTGGAGTGCAGTGGCATGATCTCCTCTCAAGCTCCGCCTCCCAGGTTCATGTTATTCTCCTACCTCAGCCTCCTGAGTAGCTGGGACTACAGGTGCCCGCCACCACGCCCGGCTAATTTTTTGTATTTTTAGTAGAGATGGGATTTCACCATGTTAGCCAGGATGGTCTGGATCTCCTGACTTCATGATCCACTGGCCTCGGCCTCCCAAAGTGCTGGGATTACAGGGGTGAGCCACCGCGCCCGGCTGCAACAAATTTATTTAATCAAAGTTTTACAAGGCACAGGAACCTCAGAATGAAGACCCAAAGATCCAGGGAAATCTGTCTATTTTTATGCTTAGATTCTATGCAAAGCAGACAGCCGTGTAGAAAGGTGGTTGGACAAAAGGGCATGATTCATGGGAATAGACTGAGTGGGGACACCCAGCAAGGCCCATCTATTGAGATACCTCTTGACCTCTCTGTGCAGGGGAGAAGGGAGAGAGTGACCCTTTCTAGGTTCTATGGCTTGCTTTAGGGAAGAGGGGTTCTAGTTTCTATGACTGGGGAAAAAGAATTCTGGTGTCTATGGCTTCCTCTGGGGGCAAAACAGGGGCAGGAGACAGGAGGGTGGGAGAATGTTAGAGAGAGACCTGGCGTTTGAGATCTTCCAATTTCCTTTAGTCCAAAGTACTCAGGCTGCCATAGCACCATACTTTGCAGTATCGTTCTCTGAGCCCCAGCAGCTGTGCATGTACATCGTACAAAGTCAGAACTTGCCAATGAGCAAAAACAAGAAAACAAAACCACTCTACTCCTACCACCCAGGGAGTATCCTCATTTTCTATCCTCCCATATCTCTTAAAGATTTTTTTTTTTTTTTTTTTTTTAAGACGGAATCTTCTCTGTCATCCAGCCTGGAGTACAATGGCGCGATTCTGGCTCACTGAAACCTCCACCTCCCAGGCTCAAGCAATTGTCCTGCCTCAGCCTCCCAAGTAGCTGGGATTACAGGCACACGCCACCACGCCCAGCTAACTTTTGTATTTTCTTAAACTGATAAGAACAGATACTACACTTGATCTTAGCCAAAAGGCTGAGAAGCGATTTTTTTTTTGGTATATTTTCAGTAGAGATGGGTTTCACTATGTTGGCCAGGCTGGTCTCCAACTCTTGACCTCAACTGATCAGCCCGCCTCAGCCTCCCAAAGTGCTGGGATTACAGGCATGAGCCATTGCGCCTGGCCCTGAATCTCTTTTCATGCCTAAGTAATTTTTTTTTTTTTCTTTCAGAAGCAGGGTCTCACTCTGTTGCCCAGGCTAGTCTCAAACTCCTGGGCTCAAGCGATCTGTCTGCCTCAGCTTTCCAAAATGTTGGGATGACAGGCATGAGCCTCGGCGCCCAGCCCTGCATATGTAATTTTTTGTGTTTTGTTTGTTTGTTTGTTCTGAGACAGAGTCTCGCTCCGTTGCCCAGGCTAGAGTGCAGTGGCGCAATCTTGGCTCACTGAAACCTCTGCTTCCCAGATGCCAGTGATTCTCCTGCCTCTGCCTCCCTAGTAGCTGGGACTACAGGCTCCTGCCATCATGCCCAGCTCATTTTTGTATTTTAGTAGAGACGGGGTTTTACCGTGTTGGCCAAGCTGGTCTTGAACTGCTGACCTCAAGTGATCCACCCGCCTCAGCCTCCCAGAGTGCTGGGATTACAGGCGTGAGCCACTGCACCTAGCCATATGTAATTTTTTAAATCAAAATGAGATCATGCTGTCCTTGTCAGTTATCTCAGCCTCTCCCTGCCAATACATCTCCATCTTATCTAACGCTCAGCCCACATTCAAATTCTCTCATTGCTCCCAACATGTCCTGTATGCTGGCTCCTGAAAATGGGAGTGCAGTCAAGGACTCTGCAAAGCCTCTAGTTGGATGCCCTTAAGTCTCTTTTAGTCTGGCAAGTCCTTTTTTATGACAATGACATGTCATAAAACTGGACTAGTAGTTTGCAAAATGCCTCACCTTCAGGGTTTATTGTGTTGTTTTTCTCTTGTTTCGTTTATTCCTTAGTCTCCTGTATTTCTGGTAAACTGGAAATTATTGGACCCATGTTATTAGGCATTTTGGGTAAAAAGACACCGTGGGTGATGGTGGTATGCGACGCTGCGTGACATCAGAAGCACCCTCACATCAGGAGTGATACTGAGCTAGGGAGATGGTTTCCTACAGGACTGGATTGGAGGCCTTCCTGGCTGGAAGGCCCCGTGAGCTCCTTGCTCTTATTTTACAGACATGGAAACACAGGACCTGAGAGCAGCCTTCTGGAGCACAAGCCTTTGCAGTTTATAGAGGGTTTTCTTGAACCTGCAGGGGCTTCGCCACAGGCCCAAGATGCAGGAGTTTTGATTTCTTTTTTCTTTTCTTTTCTTTTCTCTTTTTTTTTTTTTTTTTTTCTTTTTTGAGATGGTGTTTCGCTCTTGCTGCCCAGGTTGGAGTGCAATGGTGCGATCTTGGCTCACAGAAACCTCCGCCTCCGGGGTTCAAGCGATTCTCCTGCCTCAGCCTCCTGAGTAGCTGGGATTACAAGCATACATCACCACACCCGGCTAATTTTGTATTTTTAGTAGAGATGGCGTTTCTCCATGTTGGTTAGGCTGGTCTCAAACACCCAACCTCAGGTGATCCACCCACCTCGGCCTCCCAAAGTGTTGGGATTACAGGCGTGAGCCACTGTGCCTGGCCGAGGAGTTTTGATTTCTCTGTTAAGGAAACTGACACTCCTAGGGGTGAAGGGACCAGAGCTGGGACATGCTTTCCATTTCCCCTGTGCCAGGCCCTGGGCCTCTGCCTGACCTTCTGCATCAGGAGAAGCCCTAGTGTGTCTGGCTCTTGGGTGCTCAGGGCATGCTGTGGCTCCAGGGAAGCCCAGCACCTGTCCTTGCCTTTCAGAGGGATGGGCCTTCACTCTGGGCCAGGGGGCGGGGAGGGGACACAGCTGTCTGGGCCTCCCAATCTGCTGGCTCAGCAGGTCTCATGTTTCCCTCTGAGAGGGATGCAGCCTTTTTGCAGGCAGCAGAGGACACAGTGGGAGGCTCTGGGGCTCTGAAGGTGGTCCCGGCTTTGTCTGTCCTGCTGCTCCCTGGTTCTGCTTCCTGACTCGGGAGTACACTGAGTCTTAGACAGCCTGGAAGGCAACTAGCCCTGGACACACAGCCAGATATGGCAGAGCTGGTTGTGCCCAAGCGATATGGCTTAACTTCACTCGCAACCCAGGGCAGCTTCCATTGTGCCCCAGCCCCGCAAACCAACCTGGGGGAGGTCCCCTCTGGCCAACCAGTCCCCAGTCCAGTTAGAAGCCAGGTGAAGTAAAGAGGGCACCGGGTGAACTCCAGTCACAACCCAGCCTGCCTTCCACCTAGCCAGGCCTGTTCACACAGGCATTCATTGACATTCATTGCTGCCCAATGTGTGCCAAGCTCCCACTAAATGTGGGAGATATACAGATAAAAAATTATTTAGATCGCTGGGCACACTGGCTCACGTCTGTAATCCCAGCACTTTGGGAGGCTGAGGCGGGCAGATCACAAGGTCAGGAATTCGATACCAGCCTGACCAACACGGTGAAACCTGTCTCTACTAAAGATACAAAAAATGGCCGGGCGCGGTGGCTCAAGCCTGTAATCCCAGCACTTTGGGAGGCCGAGACGGGCGGATCACGAGGTCAGGAGATCGAGACCATCCTGGCTAACATGGTGAAACCCCGTCTCTACTAAAAAAACACAAAAGCTAGCCGGGCGAGGTGGCTGGCGCCTGTAGTCCCAGCTACTCGGGAGGCTGAGGCAGGAGAATGGCGTAAACCCGGGAGGCGGAGCTTGCAGTGAGCTGAGATCCGGCCACTGCACTCCAGCCTGGGCGACAGAGCGAGACTCCGTCTCAAAAAAAAAAAAAAAAAAAAAAAAAAAAAAAAAAAAAAGATACAAAAAATTAGCCGGGTGTGGTGGCAGGTGCCTGTAGACCCAGCTACTCGGGAGGCTGAGGCAGGAGAATTGCTTGAACCTGGCAGGCGGAGGTTGCAGTGAGTTGAGATCTCGCCACTGCACTCCAGGCTGGGCAACAGAGTGAGACTCCATCTCAAAAAATAAATAAATAAATAAATAATAAAAATAAAATAAAAATAAAGATTTAGAATCAGATGGAATTGTTTTCATACTTGGCTCAGTGACTTACGTGTTGTGTGACCTCGGCCAAGTCATTTGACCTCTCCTAATCTCAATTCCATTATCCAAAAATAGTGATAAAACTCACCAGTTGGTTTGTTGAGAGAGGTAAATACATGTAGAGTACTTAATAACAGAAGCTCATGCTTATATGATGCTTACTATGTGCCAGGCACTGTTCTATGCATTACACAAAGATTTATTTACTTTGTACAACAGAGGTAGGTACTATTATTATCATTCTCATTTTACAGATTAGGATCCTGAGGCCCAGAGAAGTTAAGCAACCTATCCAAGTTCGCACAGCATGTAAGTGGTGGAGCTGGGCTTCAAATTTGGCAGGCAGTCTGGTTTCAAAAGAAAGTAATGTTTGTGGGGCCAGGCATGGTGGCTCATGTCTGTAACCCCAGTGCTTTGGGAGGCTGAGGCAGGAGGATCACTTGAGGGCTGAAATTTGAGACCAACCTGGGCAACACAGCAAGGCCCTGTCTCTACAAAAAATTAAAAAATTAGCTGGGCTTGGTGGCACACACCTGTAATCCCAGCTAATTGGGGGACTGAGGTGGGAGGATCCCTTGAGCCCAGGAGCCCAAGGCTGCAATGAGCTATGATCATATCCCTGCCCTCCAGCCTGGGAGACAGAGTGATGAGACCTTGTCTCAATTTTTTTTTCTTTGAAAATGATGCTTGTATGTCCAGACACAGAGGCTCATGCTTGTAATCTCAGCATTTGGGAGGCTGAGGCAGGTGGATTACTTGATGTCAGGAGTTCAAGAGCAGCCTGGTCAACATGGCAAAACTCCGTCTCTACTAAAAATACAAAAATTAGCCAGGGCTGTGTGCAGTGGCTCGCGCCTGTAATTCTACCATTTTGGGAGGTCAAGGCAGGTGGATCACCTGAGGTCAGGAGTTCAAGACCAGCCTGGCCAACGTGGTGAAACTTTGTCTCCACTAAAAATACAAAAATTAGCCAGGTGGTAGTGGCAGGTGCCTGTAATCTCAGCTACTTGGGAGGCTGAAGCAGGAGAATCGCTTGAACCCTGGAGGCAGAGGTTGCAGTAAGCCGAGATTGCACCACTGCACTCCAGCCTGGGCAACAGAGTGAGACTGTCTCAAAAAAATAAAAATAAAAAGTAGCTTGTAATAGACTATGACCTGGCCATAACCCTTGGAAAGGCTAGATGCTATCACAGGTCCCAAAAGGGAAATGTTCTCTGTCCACTCACTCTCCTCTGTTGTGCTAGTTCCATTAAGTTCTCTGAGGTCAAAGGGCTGATATGTCTGTGCACAGCACAGTTTGAAAAGGTATATTAGGTAACTAATGCTGTGATAATGCTGCACAGCACATCTATTCTCAGGCCCACAGGCCTGTAACTTGGTCGGACTTAGCTGTGTGGCTCTGCTGCAGACAGTGGGTCCAGCTCAGCCCAGCTGCATGTCTCACCCTGGGGCCCGATGATAGTTGAGGATCTCCAGAGAAACAGACCCGATAGCGTGTATGTGTATACAGATGAGGAGATTTATTATGAAAATTGGTTCACGTGATGATAGAGGCCAAGAAGTCCCGTGATCTGCCATCTGCAAGCTGAGGACAAGGAAAGCCAGTCATATATATCATTCAGTATGAATCTGAAGGTCCAAGAGCCAGGAGCACATGGACGTCACAGCTCAAGAAAAGAGAGACAGACTTCTCCCTTCCTCTGCATTTCTGTTGTATTCAGGCATTTAATGACCTGGGTGCTGCCCACCTCTTTTGGTGAGAACAACCTTCTTCTTCTTCTTCTTTTTTTTTTTTTTTGAAATGGAGTCTCACTCTGTCACCCAGGCTGGAGTGCAGTGGTGCGATCTTGGCTCACTGCAACCTTTGCCTCCCAGGTTCAAGCAATTATCCTGCATCAGCCTCCCGAGTAGCTGGGATTGCAGGTGTGCACCACCACACCCTGCTAATTTTTGTATTTTTAGTAGAGATGGGTTTTTGCCATGTTGACCAGGCTAGTTGCCAACTCCTGACCTCAGGTGATCCACCTGCCTCAGCCTCCCAAAGTGCTGTGGTTACAGGTATGAGCCACCGCACCTGGCCTAAGAGCAACCTTCTTTACTCAGTCCATTGATTAAAATGCTATTCTTTTCCAGAAACACTCTCACGGACAGGCCCAGAAATAATACCAGCTATCTGGATACCCTTTGCCCAGTTAAGCTGATCCATAAAATTAACCATCACAGGGCCAGACTGAAGGGGCTACAGCAGCCATCTGGGAGGTATTTATTCTTCCAGTGGCTACAGCAAAAGCACAAGGAACCAGGAAAGCTAGTTTCAGCTTCTGTTCACCTCTGAAGAGCAAGCCCTGGCAAGTCACATGATCAAGCTCAAAATTTAGAAGAAGAAAGTACACTCCACCCACCAGGAGGCAAAGGTTGATGGATAAAATGCTGAACACCGCTACAGGGTAATAAAGAATTGGGATCAAGAACTCAAACTTTCACAGAAAGGAAGGGCCCAGGGCTGGGCGACCCAGCCTGTGGCCAGATATCAGGCTGGGAAATCTCTAGAAGCCAAGGGAGGCTCCAAGCTTCTTCCAGTTTTGGAAGCTCCTGGTTTTTTTTTTTGTTGTTGTTTTTTGATGAAGTCTCATGCTGTCACCCAGGCTGGAGTGCAGTGGCACAATCTCGGCTCACGACAACCTCATCCTCCCAGGTTCAAGGGATTCTCCTGCCTCAGCCTCCTGAGTAGTTGGGACTACAGGTGCGCACCACCACGCCCAGCTAATTTTTGTATTTTTTGTAGAGACAGGGTTTCACCATGTTGGCCAGGATGGTCTCAATCTTCTGACGTCGTGATCCGACCACCTTGGCCTCCCAAAGTGCTGGGATTATAGGCGTGAGCCCCTGGCCACTCCTGGTTTTTTTTAAAAAAATCAAGACAGGCCGGGCGCGGTGGCTCAAGCCTGTAATCCCAGCACTTTGGGAGGCCGAGACGGGCGGATCACGAGGTCAGGAGATCGAGACCATCCTGGCTAACACGGTGAAACCCCGTCTCTACTAAAAATACAAAAAACTAGCCGGGCAAGGTGGCGGGCGCCTGTAGTCCCAGCTACTCGGGAGGCTGAGGCAGGAGAATGGCATAAACCCGGGAGGCGGAGCTTGCAGTGAGCTGAGATCAGGCCACTGCACTCCAGCCTGGGTGACAGAGCAAGACTCCGTCTCAAAAAAAAAAAAAAAAAAAAAAAAAAAAAAAAAATCAAGACATGCTAATACCGCTTACAATGATTGTGACATATTTTAGATGTTTACATTTAACAAATTAATGCTTTTAGCATACACACAAATTGCCAAGCAATATAATTATGCTATTCACAAGAAAAGTATAGGATTTATTCGAATGATTAATTGCCAGTACACTTCGGGCAGTGGGCCACAGGGGTGAAGCTTCCCAATGAATGTTGTCATCAGTTGGGCCAGGTTCCCTGTCACTGAGCAGGCAACCTCCTTTGGAGACAATGCCCAAGGTCTAACTCTGAGGCACTCACTGCACATTAGAAGTATCTGGGAAGGGCCAGGCACAATGGTTCGGCCCATAATCCCAGCACTTTGGGAGGCCGAGACGGGCAGATCACCTGAGGTCAGGAGTTTGAGACCAGCCTGGTTAACATGGGAAACCCTGTCTCTACTAAAGATACAAAAATTACCCGGGTGTGGTGGCAGGCGCCTGTAATTCCAGCTACTCAGGAGGCTCAGGCATGAGAATCGCTTGAACCAAGGAGGTGGAGGATGCCGTGGACTGAGATCATGCCACTGCATTCCAGCCTGGGCGATAGAGCAAGACCCTGTCTTAAAAAAAAAAAAAAATCTGGGAAGTTTTTAACAATGCTGAGGCCTGGGCTTCACCCACAAAGTTTCTGATTTGATAGGGCCAGGGTGGTGTCTAGGCATCAATATTTTTTCAAAAACTTCCTGTGAATTCTGATGGGCAGTCAGGGTTAAGAATTATTGGAGTCCAGGCACAGTGGCTCACGCCTGTAATCCCGGCACTTTGGAAGGCCCAGGCAAGTGGATCACAAGGTCAGGAGATCCTGGCTAACACAGTGAAACCCCGTCTCTACTAAATATACAAAAAATTACCCGGGAGTGGTGGCATGTGCCTGTAGTCCCAGCTACGCGGGAGGCTGAGGCAGGAGAATCGCTTGAACCCAGGAGGCGGAGGTTGCAGAGAGCCAAGATCGCACCACTGCACTCCAGCCTGGGTGACAGAGCAAGCTCCATCTTAAAAAAAAAGAATTATTGGATTATGGGATGGGCAGATGTAAGCCAATTTGGGCTAACGAGATGAGACGTAAAGGGAGGCTTACTTGCAGCTTTTGGGAAGGCCTCTTCCTCATTCTGGAAAGCAAGCCCTGGAAAGGTCAGTCTCTCTCCTGCTGGACAGGAATCAGAAGCATTCTGTCCGGCTGTTCCTGGTGGCCATCTCGCAGCCATGAGGGAAGCCTGTGTGAAAAAGAGTCAGAGAAACAGCCAGAGCTTTGATCCCACCATACCTGAGGCTTACTAACCCGCGGTTGTGTGAGCCAGCAGAATCTCCTCTTGCTTAAGCCAGTTTGGGTCTTGTTTCTGCTGCTTGCTCATGTACACGTCTAATAACGAAAGCACTTGTGAGGATTGAGTAAGACGTTGTATGCGGAGCGCTCAGCACAGGGCCTGGCACTTGTGAGTGCCCCGTAAATGTTAGCTACAACTTGTCACCCCCACAGAGGGAGGGCACAGAGCAAAGGGAGTGCCCTGGCAAAGGTAGTCTGAGGCGTGCTGCGTCACAGAACCTAGACGCATGGCCTAGGTTCTTGATACATTTCTTTTTTAGCGGGTACTTGATAAATTTCTGCCCAATGGGATGGATGCTTCGTGCTTTCATTTCCCTTTGCTCAGTGCACTGATCTCTGCCAGATGCAAAGAGGAAGTAATCTGATGATCTGATTATGGTAATATGGTCCCTTGTACCAGTAACTCTGAGGCTTAAGCCACAGGGGCAGATTTGTGTGAGTAAGAGGCTTACCACCCAAAGGGTGAAACAACCAAGCAGACGGGGGAGCAGTTAATTAAACAAAGGCTTACTAAATGCCTACTATATGCTGGACATTGCACCAAAGCAGCTGAGGAAGCTCTAGGGTCTTTGCCCCCAAAAGAAGGCTTGAGGAATCTTTGAGGAGGGGAGAAGCACCCTGTCCCCTTACCCTGTGTCATCTTCCATATACCTCGGCTAACATAATGGAGGTCAACAACCCCAGAGAAAGTCCGAGGCTTCACCCCTGAGCTGAAGCACCCGACAGACAGACTGACAGACATAGCCGAGGTGTTGCAGGAACACACAGAGCTCACTGCCGTCCACCAAGCCTTCTCCTCTCCCAAGGCCTCCCCATGCCTCTGTGATGTGGGGAACAGGGAAGGAAGGCTACTCTTCCATGTACAGTGCTTTTTAGAAGAACGATGATTTTTGCACCAGGCAATGCAGTCCCATGGTCCAAACATCAAAACAGGATGAAAAAGCAGGGACTGGGCCAGGCTTGGTGTCTCATGCCTGTAATTCCAGCACTTTGGGAGGCCAAGGCGGGTGGGTCACGAGGTCAGGAGATCAAGACCATCCTGGCTAACATGGTGAAACCCCGTCTCTACTAAAATAAAAATAAAAATAAAAATAAAAAAAAAAAAAAAAGCTAGGCGTCGTGGCACGTGCCTGTAGTCCCAGCTACTCCAGAGGCTGAGGCAGGGGAATTGCTTGAACCCAGGAGGCAGAGGTTGCAGTGAGCTGAGGCTGAGATCGCGCCAGTACGCTCCAGCCTGGTGACATAGCGAGACTCCGTCTCAATAAAAAAAAAAAGCAGAGACTGTGAAGTCTTGTTTCCATCCCGTCCTGTTCGCTTGTCTCCCGTCTCTAAGATGACCCCCTTTTCCGTTCCTTGGAAGTCCCTGTCTTAGAGCTGCTGCTGTTGTGGTCTGCTCTGCACTGGTTGTTAAATATTTTGATTATCACCCTGCCTTCCCGCGTCTCTGAGACAAAGAACAAGGACATGAAAAATAGATTTTTTTCTTGCCTCCTGCCATGGGCTGGATGTTTGTGTCTCCTCTGTTCCTCACATGCCTACGTTCCTATCCCTCAAATTCCTATGGTGTAATCTCCACCCTCAGTGTGATGGTACTGGGAGGAGGGGACTCTGGGAGGTAAGTGGGTCATGGGAGTGTAGCCCTCATGAATGGGATCTATGTCCTTATAAAACGGACCCCAGAGAGCTCTCTGGTCCTCTTCCTGCCATGTGAGGACAGAGTGGCAAGTTGGCAGTCTGCAACCCAGAAGGGGCCCTCACCAGACCCAACCATGCTGGCACGTGGTCTTGAACTTTCAGCTTCCAGAACTTTGAGAACTACATTTCTATAGTTTCCAAGCCACCCAGTTGATAGTATTCTGTTATAGCATCTCAAACTGATGAAGATAACACCCTTCCTTCTCACACAGAGGTAACATTATAAACACACTGTTCTGTATCTGGCCTTTTTTATTAAACTATCCCAGGGGTCCTTCCCTATCAGTATAAGAAGCTCTTTTGTTTTTGTTTGTTTGTTTGTTTGTTTTTCAGTTGAAGAGTGTTCCTTCCATACTTTGTTTAATCAGACCCTGGTAAAATGCACACTTAATACTGTTTCCAATCTTTTTTTTTTTGAGACAAGTTCTCGCTGTGACACCTACCCAGGCTAAAGCAGTAGCACAATCATGGCTTGTTGCAACCTCGACCTCCCAGGCTCAAGCAATCCCCCCACCTCAGCCTCCCGTAGCTGGGACAACAGGCATGCGCCACCATGCCTGGCTAATTTCTTTTTTTCATAGAGACGGGACCTATGTTTCCCAGGTTGGTCTCGAACTCCTGGGCTCAAGCAATCCTTCTGCCTCAGCCTCCCAAAGTGCCTGAACCCGGCTCCAATCTTTTCTTTTTTTTTTTTTTTGAAATGGAGTTTCACTCTTGTTGCCCAGGCTGCAGTGCAGTGGCACGATCTGGCCTCACTGCAACCTCCGCCTCCCAGGTTCAAGTGATTCTCCTGCCTCAGCCTCCCAGGTAGCTGGGATTACAGGCACACACCACCAGGCCCGGCTAATTTTTGTATATCTAGTAGAGACGGGGTTTCACCATGTTGGCCAGGCTGGTCTCGAACTCCTCACTTCAAGTGATCCACCCGCCTCGGCCTCCCAAAATGCTTGGAATACAGGCATGAGCCAATGCGCCCAGCCCCCAGTCTTTTGTTATTAGAAGCCATGCTACTGTGAATTACCTGGTACATCATCCTTGCTCAGCTCTACCTATAAGAATAAAATGTAAACTCAGGACTGCTGACTCAGAGGGCAAATGCATTTACAACTTTGATAAATATTGCAGAATTGCCCTCCGTAGGGAATATAACACATTGAATTCCCACCGGCAACATACGAAGGTTTATTTTTCTCAAGGGAACCAAATAAAATACTTTTCTTATTGAAAACAAAAACATAGTCCTCGTGGAGGACTGGGAAATACAATCACAGAGCAGAAAGTAAAAATTACTCAGAATCAGAATGTGTGGAGACCTCCCAGATTTGCAATCTGGCATATTTCCCTCAAGTCTTGATTCATACCCTGCATACTGTTCCAGAACCCGATTTATTCACTCCACCAATATTTTGTGAACAGCGTTGTCTCATGTCAGTAAATATTTTTTTATTATACCTTCAGAGCGACAACGGAACAGAGATATTAATTAAGCAAATGAACCCTGGTTCAAATCTCAGCTCTATTGCTGTCTATCTGTGCAATGTTGGGCAAATTATGTAAGTATTCCAGGCTTCAATTTCTTCTTTGTGAAATGAGGATCATAAAAGCACCTACCTGTAGAATTATTGTGAGAGTTGAGTGCATCAGAACACATGAAATGAGCAAACAGAGCTTGGCACAGTAAACACTATAAATGTGGCCGGGCACGGTGGCCCACGCCTGTAATCCCAGCACTTTGGGAGGCCCAGGTAGGTGGATCACCTGAGATCAGGAGTTTGAGATCAGCCTGGCCAACATGGTGAAACCCCATCTCCACTAAAAATACAAAAATTCGCCAGGCGTGGTGGTGGGCGCCTGTAATCTCATATGCTGTGGAGGCTGAGGCAGGAAAATCGCTTGAACCCGGGAGGCAGAGGTTGCAGTGAGCCAAGACTGCACCATGCACTCCAGCCTGGGCAACAAGAGCAAAACTCCATCTACACACATACACACACACACACACACACACACACCCATCCACCCCCCCTCACACACACACAATAAATGTTAGCCGATGCTGCATCATTTTTGACTGCTTGGTATTTCCTTGGATGGACATGCCATAGTTTGTTGGATAAATTCCTTGTCACTAGACATTTAGGTTGTTTCTGTGTTTTTGGCAATACTTCGATGATGCAGCTTGGTGGATATAGCTTTATCCCGATCCCTTGTTTACCTTTGCTGAGGGAGGTGAGGGGACAAGTGTGGCCCATCCCTCATGACTGCTCAGGGTCTACCTTGATGTGCTCCTTTGGAACTCCCTGGAGTTAGTTTTCACACCCCTTTTCCTCTGGATTTTCCTTCCTTCCTGCAGGCTCAAGAGGCAGGGTCTGGGCTTTCTGATGCCTCTCTCAGCCCTACCACCTGTGTCAACTGGGTCGCTTCTCTTGTCTAAGAGAAGGCTAGAGCCTTAAAGCCATCTGTCTACCAATGAATGGATTTTACACATGTGGTCCAGCCATACAGTGGAATATTATCCAGCAGTAAACAGGAATGAAGTCCTGATGCATACTATGACATGGATGAAGTTTGACAATATTATGCCAAGTGGGAGAATACAAAAGAGCAAAAATGAAACACAAAAAGACCAGATCTTGTAGGATTCCATTTATATGAAATGCCCACAATAGGCGAATACGTACAGATAGAAAGTAGATTAGGGTTGCCAAGGGCTAGGTGGAGGGGAAATGGGCAGTGACTGCTCATCACTATAGGGTTGCTTTTTTTTTTCTTTTTTCTTCTTCTTCTTCTTCTTTTTTTTTTTTTTTGTTTGAGATGGCGCCCCACTCTGTCACCCAGGCTGGAGTGCAGTGGCATCATTTCGGCTCACTGCAACCTCCACCTCCCAGGTTCAAGAGATTCTCCTGCCTCAGCCTCCTGAGTAGCTGGGATTACAGGTGTGCGCCACCACGCCCAGCTAATTTTTTGTGTTTTTAGTAGAGATGGGATTTCTCCATGTTAGCCAGGATGGTCTCAATCTCCTGACCTCGTGATCCACCAGCCTCGGTCTCCCAGCGTGCTGGGATTACAGGCGTGAGCCACCGTGCCCGGCCACTACAGGGTTTCTTTATGGGGGATGGAATGTTCTGGAATCTGATGGTAATGGTTGTACAACCTTGTGAATATACTAACCCCCCACTGAATTATTTACTTCCAAGGGGTCAATTTTATCTAATAAATAAATAGCAAAAGACAACTGAATAGACCTAGGGTTGGGGGGACATGAGGAGCCACCACTGGTTTGTCACCCAGCAGAATAAAGTTTAATCTCTGTACTATGG
This sequence comes from Rhinopithecus roxellana, assembly GCF_007565055.1. Lineage (NCBI taxonomy): Eukaryota > Metazoa > Chordata > Mammalia > Primates > Cercopithecidae > Rhinopithecus > Rhinopithecus roxellana. The sequence continues at coordinate 9,163,662 of NC_044563.1, read as the reverse complement.
CCTGCAAGGCCCTTTGCAAACCTTGCTGCTCATTAAAACCACCTGTGAAGCTTAAAAAACTCTCAGTTTCCAGGATGCACCCAGACCAAGTAAACTTAGTGAATCCAAAGGGCATCCAGGGCTGGGAGCTAGCCCCCGCATGGTCTTAAAACAGCAACAACAAAACAAATAAAACTAAACTAAATATCTGGCCTGAATGGGGAGGACCCCAAGGCCCAGAGAGGTGAGTGCATTTGCTTAGTAAGTCATGGGCGGCCCCATTGTTACTGGAAAGGGGTCCTGATCCAGACCCCAAGAAAGGCTTTTTGGGCCTCGTGCAAGAAAGAATTCGGGGTGAGTTCATATGGTAGAGTGAAGGCAAGTTTATTAAGAAAGTAAGCAAATAAAGTATGGTTACTCCATAGGCAGAGCAGTCCTGAGGGCTGCTGGTTAGCGATTTTTTTGGTTTTTTCTTGCTTATATGCTAAACAAGGAGTTTTCCCGGAAAGGGGTGGGCAATTCCTGGAACTGAGGGTTCCTCCCACTTTTAGACCATATAGGGTAACTTCCTGATGTTACCATGGCATTTGTAAACTGTGATGGCGCTGGTGGGAGTGTCTTTTAGTATGCTAATGCATTATAATTAGCATACAGTGAGCAGTGAGGATGACCAGAGGTCACTTTTGTCGCTATCTTGGTTTTGGTGGATTTGGCTTTACTTCTTTACTTGGCCTCTTGTTTTATCAGCAAGGTCTTTGTGACCTGTACCGTGTGCCGACCTAGCTCATCCTATGACTAAGAATGCCTCACCTCCTGGGAAGGAAGCCCAGTGGGTCTCAGCCTCATTTTACCCAGCCCCTATTCAAGATGGAGTTGCTCTGGTTCAAACACCTCTGACACTGCTAGGCACACTCATTGCTTTGTGCACCAAAGCTTAGGCTCTGGAACCACGTGGGCCTGGGTTCAAATTCCAAATCTATCACTTTAACCTAATTGCCTAAACCTCTCTGGGCATCAGCTTCCTCATCCAGGCGAATAGTACCTGCTCCCCAGGGATCAGATGAGGCACCACATGCAAAGAAAGGGCTTCTCCTAGTGTCTGGCACATCATGAACCTTGTTTTAAGCATTGTATTAGCAATTTCTACTGCTTGGAGGGGAGCAAGGGAGTATGACTCTGACCCAATTTGCCTGCCCCCACCATCTTTTTGAGAGAGGGCCTCACTCTGTCACCCAGGCTGGAGTTCAGTGACAGGATCCTAGCTCACTGTAGCCTCAGAACTCCTGGGCTCAGGCAATTCTCCCGCCTCAGCCTCCTACAGGTGGGTGCCACCACACCCAGCTCACTTTTTAATTTTAATTTTTTGTAGAGATGGGGTCTCACTATTTTGCCCAGGCTGGTCTTGAACTCCTGGGATCAATCCATCTTCCTACCTTGGCCTCCCAAAGTGCTGGGATTGCAGGTATAAGCCACTGCACTTGGCTTCAATTTACCTGTCCTTTCACACCTTCAATAATCGTAAGAATTTTTGACCTCTTGACTATTCCAGGTACTCTACAGGGTACCACCCCCATAAGGCTGATATGGGGAGCAAGGCATGGGAAAATGGGTGTCTTGCTCTAGGTCCCCCGATTGAACCCTGAGTTCTCTTCTATATGGATGTATACAGGGGTGGGAGGTAGGAAAAGGCGGCCCAGCCTCTGTAACTCTCCCGGTGGTAGCTTCTCTGGGGTGGGAATCACTTCCTTTCTTTGTCCATAACACCAAGCATAAACCCTGGCACTTTAAAGGGAGCTCAAGCAGCCGAGTGCAGCGGCTCACGCCTGTAATCCCAGCACTTTAGGAGGCCGAGGCGGGCGGATCACTTGAGGCCAGGAGTTTGAGACCAGCCTGACCAACACGGCGAAAACCCGTCTCTACTAAAAATAACAAACATTAGCCAGGCATCGTGGCGCACATCTGTAATCCCAGCTACTCAGGAGACTGAGGCAGGAGAATCGCTCGAACTCTGGAGGCGGAGGTTGTGTTGAGCTGAGACTGTGCCACTGGACTCCAGCCTGGGCGAGAGTGAGATCCTGCCTCAAAAAATAAAAATAAAATAAAAAGTCGCTCAAGCAATGTTCGCGGAGCTCTGCCAGGGCTGTAGAGCAGCCCCGCTGCTGGCGAGAGGTCACACGCTGCAGCTGCAGTCCTCCGTGTGGCCACGAGGGGTCTCCACGCTCCACCGAATGGCTGGAGGGTCTCTCCTAAGGCCCCGCGGCAGGCCATGGCTAACCCGCAGCCCCTGGACACTGGGCACGAGGGTAACAGGGTGGGATGCCAGGCTGTGGCCTCCTGGGGTGCCATTCGTCCTCCCTGCTGTCCTCCTCTGGGGTCAGGTTACAGATCACCATGAGGTCCTGCCTCAGGCTGTCATAGCCTGTGCCTCAGGCTGTCATAGCCTGTCAGGGGCTGGGGGCCTGCTTCATGCGGCCTGAACACCTACTGTGTGCTCCTTCTGCCTGCTCTGAGGCTGTCGTGGCCTGTCAGGGGCTGGAGGCTTCACGCTGGCCGAACACCTACTGTGTGCTCCTTCTGCCTGCTCTGAGGCTGTCGTGGCCTCTAAGAGGCTGGGGGTGTGCTTCACTACTGTGTGCTCTTTCTGCCTGCTCCTTTTCTTTAAACCGCACTGCCACAACCGTGGAAGCAGATGTTGTTTTATTTTCTTTTTCTTTTCTTTCTTTCTTTTTTTTTTTTAAATAAGCCTTTATTTCTTTGTTTTGCAAATAAAGCTGGCTAAGTTGGTTGCTCTTTGGTGATTAGTCAAAGAGACCAAATCCCATATCCTCATCCGACTCCTCCGACTCTTCCTTGGCTTCAACCTTAGCTGGGGCTGCACCAGCAGCAGCAGGAGCAGCCATGGTGGCAGCGGCCACAGGGGGAGCAGCCACAAAGGCAGATGGATCAGCCAAGAAGGCCTTGACCTTTTCAGCAAGCGGGAAGGTGTCATCAGTCTCCACAGACAAGGCCAGGACTCCTTTGTACCCGATGAGGATAGAATGGGGCACTGATGCAACAGTTGGGTACCCGATCTGCAGACAAACACTGGCAATATTGCCGACACACTCCAGGAAGTGAGAATGTGGTTTCCTCTGTGATGTTAAGCACTTCAGGGCTGTAGATACTGCCATTGTCAAACACCTGCTGGATGACCAGCCCAAAGGAGAAGGGGGAGATGTTGAGCATGGTCAGCAGCTTAGCTTCACTGGCTCCCACTTTGTCTCCCGTCTTGATTGGCTGCACATCACTCAGGACTTCAATGGTGCCCCTGGAGATTTTAGTGGTGATACCTAAAGTGTGGGAAAAGGAGGTTTTCTCGGGCCCCGGACCAGTATTCTGGGCTGGCACAGTGACTTCACATGGGGTAATGGCACCAGCATGGGTGGCAGCTGGCACCTTACTGGCCAGTAGCATGTCCGTGATCTCAGTGAGGTCCTCCTTGGTGAACGCAAAGCCCACATTCCCCCAGAAACAAGGCAGCAGTTTCTCCAGAGCTGGGCTGTTTTCCAGGTGCCCTCGGAGGGCCTTGCGCATCATGGCGTTCTTGCCCATCAGCACCACGGCCTTCCCACGGAGAGACATGAGGATCTGCTGCATCTGCCTGGAGCCCACATAGTCTGCTCCCACAACGAAACATTTTGGATAATCGTCTAATAGTTGGACGATCTTAAGGAAGTGGTTGGGTTTCCAGGTTGCCCTGTTTTCCCTAGGCATCACGGCGGTGCGTCAGGGATTGCCACGCAGGGTTTAAAGACTGTCACTTCCACGAGGACGCCTGGAGAGAGGCAGGCGTTGTTTTCTACGCTGCCTGGGGGGTGAAGAGAGGTGGGGTTGGTGGGGTTGGGACTCCAACTCAATTCTGCCTCGTTTCAAAGCCTGTGTTCCTTTGGGATCTCTCTACTCCTGTTAGCACCCCCAGGACATCTCAGGCCTGGCTTCTGGACAAGCCGACTGGGCCTGAATCTCACACACCCAGTTGCTCACATAGTCACACCCATGCACACTGACACATACGTGGTCCCCACACCCCATCCACACCTGGAACCTCAGAGCTCAGCAGGGATTTGATACTCAGTCCTTCAAACCAGCTTCTCATCGAGGGGGTGGGCAGGGAGGAGTTGTAAGAGCAATTGCTGTAATCCAATCGTCTCTGTTTTTCTTGTTTTCTTCTCTCAGAATATACTTTGCATTAAGGCCTTGTCTTCTTGGTTCCCATGAGAACACTGTGCTTTTTCTTAAATGAAGGTTCGTTGATCGTTTTTTCCTGTTATTACAAAAGCAATTTGTGCCACTGCAAAAAAACACAGAGAAGCCAAGAGAACAAAAACTCCTCCCTCCCCTCCTCCAGGGACAGCCCAGGCTGACAGGTGTGGCACTGTCCTCCCCACACCCCTTCTCCCCAGCACACCCTCTTCCTGCCATGGAGCCCTGGCATCCTCATCAGGCCTGAGCTACTTCTTCCAGATGGGGCTCCCAGGCTGGGAGTCAGAGGCTGGGTCTTCATCCTGCCCCATCACTGGGTCCCACATGTTCTTGGCAGGTCCTCCCCATTTTGGGGTGGGAAGGGGATGACCTCAAAGGGTCTTCTGCCCTCTCACTCAAGGATCCTGTTCTCTTATTCCAGACAGATGTATCTGGGGCTGGGCTGAGCAGCAGCTATTAGGAGTTCCTAGGTAATAAGGGGCTCTCCCAGAATAATCTGGAGACCACGGGAGGCATGGAACCCAAAGCCTCACTCATTGCCAGCATTGAGCAGACAAGCAACCCTCCCAAGGACAGACAGCTGAGCCCGTTATAAAGATTCTGGGCCGGGCACGGTGGCTCACACCTGTAATCTCAACATTTTGGGAGGCCGAGGCGGGTGGATCATGAGGTCAGGAGATCAAGACCGTCCTGGCTGGCTAACATGGTGAAACCCCGACTCTACTAAAAATACAAAAAACAATTAGCCGGGCGTGGTGACGGGCGCCTGTAGTCCCAGCTACTCGGGAGGCTGAGGCAGGAGAATGGCGTGAACCTGGGAGACGGAGCTTGCAGTGAGCCGAGATTGCTCCACTGCACTCCAACCTGGGTGACAGTGCGAGACTCCATCTCAAAAAAAAAAAAAAAAAAAAAAAAAGATTCTGGTGTCCTGTGTCCCAAGCACAGGCAGCCTCATGGTTGTGCAGCCTTTGCAGCTGCAGAGGGCCCTACACTCCAAAGGGCTCGAGCTTGATTTAATGCTTTGCTGTCGCCACCCTGAAATTCTTCATGATGTGTGAGCAAGGGCCCCGCAAGTTCATTTTGCACTGGGCTCTGCAAAGTATGTAGCTGTCCCTGTTCCTAATAATGATAATACCTATTACTTACATACAGCTTACTGTGTAGCCGGCACTGCATATTTTTTCTATATACTGTATAATTCACCTGTCCCTCACAGGAGCCAGGTGTAAATTGCCTCTCTTAGATTTGGCCAGCCCATGTGATAATGTGAACTGGGTGCTAGGCACTTTAGATATGTGACGCTCTGAAGGCTCTCAGCCATACAAGAAGCCATTGTAAGCCAGGCACCATGGCTCACACCTGTAATCCCAGCACTTTGGGAGGCTAAGGCAGGTGGATCACCTGAGGTCAGGAATTCGAGACCAGCCTGGCCAACATGGGGAAACCCTGTCTCTACTAAAAATACAAAAATGAGCTGGGTGTGGTGGCAGATGCCTGTAATCCCAGCTACTTGGGAGGCTGAGGGAGGAGAATTGCTTGAACCCAGGAGGCGGAGGTTGCAGTGAGCCGAGATTGTGCCACTGCACTACAGCCTGGGCAACAGAGCAAGACTCCATCTCAAAAAAAAATTATAGATGAGGCACATTATAGATGAGGCGTGAAGTCTGGGGAGGTTAAGCAACTCACCTGCAGTTGTAGAGCTAATGAGGAGCTCACAGACCCTCCGCTCCCTGCCCGGCTGGCCAAGGGCCATCCCAGGAGCTCTGCAACCCCCATCCTGCCCTGGCCACCATCCCAGCTGTGGTGGGCTCCTGGCAGTGCCTAGGGGGGTGAGAAGCTCCACCCACACTGTCAGTTCCCATTTCCACCACCTCCTGATCTGCCAGCAGTTGGTGCACTTCACCACCTCCTGTGGCCAGGTGTGCAGTGGGCTCCCCACTTGGGGCATGGAGCTGTGGGGCCAAGAAGTGTCCGTCTCCATTTCTCCCCACTGTGCTGAGCTCCTGAGCATTCTTTTTTTCTTTTTTCTTTTTCTTTTTCTTTTTTTTTTTTTTTTGAGACAGAGTCTCTCTCTGTTGCCCAGGCTGGAGTGTGGTGGCGCAGTCTCGGCTCACTGCAACCTCCACCTCCTGGGTTCAAGTGTTTCTCCTGCCTCAGCCTCCTGAGTAGCTGGGACTACAGGCACATGCCATCATGCCTGGATAATTTTTGCATTTTTAGTAGAGACAGGGTCTGACTCTATTATCTATTGACTCTATTTTGTATTTTTAGTTCGAGTCGGGTCTCGAACTCCTAACCTCGTGATCTGCCTGCCTCGGCCTCCCAAAGTGCTGGGATTACAGGCAAGAGCCCCCACACCTGGCCTGCTCCTGAGCATCCTAAGCTGCAGGTGTGGCTCCAAGGACTCTGGTTTATCAGTGTTGGTTTAATTCATTTATTTATTGAGACAGGGTCTCACTCTGTCGTGCAGGCTAGAGTGCAGTAGCACCATCACGGCTCACTGCAGCCTCAAACACCCAGACTCAGGCCGTCCTCCCATCTCAGCCTCCCAAGTAGCTGGGACCACAGGTACACACCACTATGCCTGGCTAATTTTTATATCTTTTGTAGAGACGAGGTCTTGCTGTGTTGCCCAGACTGGTCTTGAACCCCTAGACTCAAAAGATCCTCTGGCCTCAGCCTCCCACAGGGCAGGGATTACTCAGCCCCCAGTGCTGGTTATTGCTGAGGTAGCCCAGACAGAGAAGGTTGATGCCAGAGTGAGCCCAGGCAGCTGGAATTGGAGTGGACAGAACAGCAATAGGAGACCCTCACACACCCAGACTGACTTGCTCAGCATCTCTGTCTCAGCTCCCACATCTGTAACATGGGGTAAAGCAGGAGTCCCCAAACTTTTTGGCATCAGGGACCTGTATAAGAAGTGCATAAGAACAGGAGCGGTGGCTCACACCTGTAATCCCAGCACTCTGGGAGGCTGAGGTGGATGGATCAGCTGAGGTCAGGAGTTTGACACCAGCCTGACCAACATACAGAAACCCCATCTCTACTAAAAAAAAAATACAAAATTAGCCAGACATGGTGGCAAGCGCCTGTAATCCCAGCTTCTCGGGAGGCTGAGGCAGGAGAATTGCTTGAACCCAGGAAGCGGAGGTTGCAGTGAGCCGAGATCGTGTCATTGCACTCCAGCCTGGTCACCAAAAGCGAAACTCTGCCTCAGAAAAAAAAAAAAAAAAGAGTGCATAATGTAGATCCCTCACATGTGCAGTTCACAGTAAGGTTCGTGCACCTGAGAATCTACTGCTGCTGCTGATCTAACAGGAGGCGGCACTCAGGCAGTAATGAGAGTGATGGGGAGTGGCTGTAAATACAGATGAAGCTTCTCTCACTTGCCCTCCGCTCACCCCATGATATGTGGCCCAGTTCCTAACAGGCCACAGACCAGTACCAGTCCACAATCTGGGAGCTGGGGACCCCTGGGATAAAGAAACCAGCCCAGCAGTTAAGAATTTGAGGTTTGGGAATACACCATCCTGAGTTCAAGCCCCAGGCCCAGCACTTAACAGCCATATGACCCTGGGCAGACTTCAAAACTGAACTTCAGTGTCCTCCATAAAAACAGCAAAAATGGAGGCATTCTAGTTAAGGACTCAGGCCCGGCAGACCGACAAGAGTTCAAATCCCACCTTGAGTACTTATTCATTATGGGAGCTTGTACAAGTTATTTTACTTTTCTGAGCCTTGGTTTCCTTGTCTGCCAAATGCAGATCATCTTTGCAGCATCCTCATGGGATTTTGTGAGGACCAAATGACCTGGTGCCTGTGGAGTCCTTTTCTCAGTCCCTGGCATTTAGTAAGTGCCCAATAAGCCGTTGCGACTAGTGCAAACGGATGGGATTTGCTGGGATGTCACAAGAGCAGGTGCCCTGCCGGAAGGGTCTGTGGCAGGCCAAGCCGTGGAATAAGAAAGCCAAGCACAGACCCATCTTCCCATAGCCAGGCAGCCCTGGGAATTGGTGGCTGAGGCCTGGGAGGGCTACTTGTGACAGAAGTCCAGGGACTAAGCCACCAGGAGGCCGTTGACAGGTCCGTGGGGACAGCTTCGTTTAATGGGAACTGAGGCAGTGGGATGAGAGAGACCAAACCAGGCTCACGTCAGCATGGGCCGCCTCCCAGCCTCTCAGCTACCTCTCCTGCTACCTCTCCTGCTACCTCTCCTGCTACCTCTCAGCTACCTCTCCTGCTACCTCTCCTGCTACCTCTCCTGCTACCTCTCCAGCTACCTCTCCTGCTACCTCTCCTGCTACCTCTCCTCTCTGGGGTCAGGCCTCCCTCCCCCAACTCCCGCCAGATGCCGCTCTGTAACCCTGGAGCTGTGCTCCCACGCTGCAATGCACCGCGCACATGAATTCCCCGAGGAACTTCTTAATGCGCTGATTCGGATTCAGCCGTGGGGGTGGCCCGAGACCCTGCATTTCTAATCAGCTCCAAGGAATGCGAGGCCACGCTTTGAGTAGCAGCATCTAAAACATGATATAAATGTAGGTCATGAACATTAATAATAATGTGGGGTGTGGAGTTACTACCTGATCTGACTCTAGTAGACTTTGAGAGAAGCCGGTCTAGGAGAAAATTCTCCCCAGAGGTCAAAAGGAAACCCCCATCCCAGGTTCTGGGGGTGCTAGGATCTGATTTTGCTCCTAAGAGCAAAAAGACAGGCAGAGGGTACCTTTCAGCTTGAGCCAGGTGGACAGTGGTTCCCAAACTGCAGACCACATACCAGCTGCATCAGAAGTACTTGGCGATTTGTTTCTTGTTTGCTTGTTTGTTTTTTGAGATGGAGTCTCGGTCTGTCACCCAGGCTGGAGTGCAGTGGCACGATCTTGGCTCACTGGAACCTCTGTACCCGGCTAATTTTTGTATTTTTAGTACAGATGGGGTTTAACCATGTTGGCCAGACTGGTCTTGAACTCCTAACCTCAAGTGATCCGCCTGCCTCGGCCTCCCAAAGTGCTGGGATTACAGGCGTGAGCCACTGTGACGACTGAATTTTTTAAAAATACAGATTCTGAGTCACGAAAAGACAGATCCTGTATGACTCCCCTATATGAAGTATCTAAAGCAGTCAAATCCATAGAAACAGAAGTAGAATGCTGGTTGCCCAGGGGCTGGTTGGGAGGGAGAATGGAAAACTGTTGTTTAATGGGTATAGAGTTTCAGATTTGCAAGATGAAAAAGTTCTGGAGGTCTGCTTTACAATGATGTGAATATACTTAACACTACTGAACTGTCCACTTAAAGATGGTTAAGATGATAAATGTTATGTTATATGTTCTTTTTTTTCCACCAAAATGATAGACAGAGACTTGCTCTGTCGCCCACGCTGGAGTACAGTGACTCAGTGGCTCTCGACTCACTGCAGCCTCCGCCTCCCAGGTTCAAGCCTTAGCCTCCTGAGTAGCTGGGATTACAGGTGTGTGCCACCACATCTGGCTAATTTTTGTATTTTTAGTAGAGACAGGGTTTCACCATTTTGGCCAGGCTGGTCTCGAACTCCAGGCCTCAGGTGATCCGCCTGCCTCAGCCTCCCAAAGTACTGGATTATAGGCGTGAGCCACCATGCCCAGCCTCATAATGATAATTTTTTTAAAAAAAACAGATTATGGGCTAGGCACTGTGGCTCACACCTGTGATCCCAGCACTTTGGGAGTCCAAGGCAGGCGAATTACCAGGTCAGGAGTTCAAGACCAGCCTGGCCAACATGGTGAAATCCCCTCTCTACTAAAAATACAAAAAATTAGCTGGGCATAGTGGCAGATACCTGTAATCCCAGCTACTCGAGAGGATGAGGCAGGAGAATCACTTGAATCCAGGATGCAGAGGTTGCAGTGAGCCACTGTACTCCAGCCTGGGCGACAGAGTGAGACTCCGTCTAAAGAAAAAGAAACAAAAAACAAAGCAAGAAAAAACAGATTCTGGCTCTAGCCCCTGAGATCCCATTTAAGTGCATCTTGAGTAGAGCCCAGAAACCTGTTTTTTAAAATCTGCCTAGGGAATGTGGGTGCACAGCCAGGTTTGGGGACCACTGGCTAGGGGGAAGCTTTCCCCCAAATATCTCTGGAATCTTTCCACCTCTCCCACCTCCACCTCCACCTCCGTCTCCACGGCTGCGACTCCATTCTGGACAATGACAGAAGCCTCCCGCGCCCTCACCCTGGCTCTGTCCTCTCCCTGCCTCCGTCTGCCACGCGGCTGCTCCGGTGATCTTTCAAAGCACAAATTCGATCCTGTTGCGCAGCTCCTTTAAAACTGTTCCAATGCCTCCCGTTGCCCTCGGTACAAAATAGAAGAAAGCACAACCTTCTCAGCAGAGTCGAGTCAGGGATTCAGCTGTGCACACGGAGTATTACAGCAGGAAGCCTTTGGAGCAGCAGAGGTCCGTGCAAGGGCCCCAGGAGCACCGGGGGCGGGGACACAGATGAATTCTGCCAGGAAGAGAGAGGTGGTGGGAAGGCTACCCAGAGAAAGAGGCATTGAGCTAGGCCTTGCAAGTGAGCTGGTGTTTGTCAGGAGAGTAGGGTGAAGGCAAAAGGCGGTGGCAGCAGGGGGATTCCAGGCAAGGGGGATAGCATCTGCAAAGCCAAGGAGGTGTTGGGGAGTATGTCCCCCTCAGTGCAGGCAGGGGCTGGGTGAGCTGGGAGAAGAGGGAAAGGTGAGGGTGGGAAGAGGCAGTGAGCAGAGAGACTGTGAAAGTCCAGTTCAGCTGGGAAGCAGGGAGGGGGTGAGCCTCTCCATCGCCTCCCAGAGCCATCCTGCCCAGGGGCAGGTTACCAGCTTCAGGCCCTTGTCCTCACTCCCCGCCCCCGCCCCACCCCCCCACTGCTTGGTGGGGGCCTTGGGCAAGGCGTTCTGGTCAGGACGGGAACATGTTCCTTCTCTGCTCCCCAGGAGCCCTATGGCTTCCACTATCGCTCAGTTCACACCCTTGGCTCTCTGCCCTCCTCCCTCAGGGCCTGCCTGGATGCTTCTCCTTTCTTTCTTTTTTTTTTTTTTTGAGAGGGAGTCTCGCTCTGTTGCCCAGGCTGGAGTGCAGTGGCCGGATCTCAGCTCACTGCAAGCTCCGCCTCCCGGGTTCATGCCATTCTCCTGCCTCAGCCTCCCAAGTGGCTGGGATTACAGGCGCCCGCCACCTCGCCCGGCTAGTTTTTTTGTATTTTTTAGTAGAGACAGGGTTTCACCGTGTTCGCCAGGATGGTCTTGATCTCCTGACCTCGTGATCTGCCCGTCTCGGCCTCCCAAAGTGCTGGGATTACAGGCTTGAGCCACCGCGCCCGGCCGATGCTTCTCCTTTCCCCTCACCCGTGTGTGTGTGTGTGTGTGTGTGTGTGTGTGTGTGTGTGTGTGTGTGCACGCGCGCGCATGTGTGTGTTGTTGTTGTTGTTGTTGTGTGAGTCCTGAAGGTCGTGTGGTCACCCAGTCTTCGTCTTTGTCTGTCTAAAAGCTGGTATGGCACCACGTGCATGTGTTTATGAACACGTCCCTCCCGCCCGAGGGTTCCCAGCCCCAGGGTCAAGTCTCCCCGGGCCTTTCAAGGCTGTAAGAGGTGATTCTAGGGGCTACAGCAATAGAGACCCAGCCAGAGGGAGCAGGAGAGCTCCAGCCCACAATTCCAGGGGCCCCACGGCCAGCCACCTCCAGAGGAAAACACAGCCTAAGTGAAAACAGAGAGCCCGCAGCACAGCCACAGCACCTGACGTGGCTGAATTCCCCTGCTGCCCCACTCAGTGCCCAGCACCAGCCTGATACCACCGTAGAGGAACTCGGGAGCTGCATGCATTTCAGAAAGGGCCCCTTCGCCACAGTTAGAGGGCAAATAAATGGGTCCTCTGGGGCTGGGGCTGGGGCTGGGATTCCCTTTGCAGCCCCCTTCCCCACTGTGGAGGTCTCTTTCCTCCCCACACCTTCAACCCTGCAATTCCTCATCTGAAGCAGAAACAAGGTTCCACCCAGGCCATGGGGCCTGGCCGTGCAGGTCAACCCTGGGTCCTGATGGAGGACCCAAAGTCTCCCTGCTGAGGACCAACATCCAGTGGCCCCAGCTAGGGTGACATCACACAAGGGGCTCACACAACGCTTCTGTCTTCCAGGAAGGAGATGGGAACAGAGATCTCCCTGCAAAGGCTGGAAAAGAAATCACATCCCAGAATTGTTGGCAGAAGGTTAATTGGATGCATTTGTAAGCTTATTCCTGGGACAGGCGTTTTAATAGCACTAAAACATTTGAAAACTTTCAGAGCCACACGGAGGAGTTAATAGGCCTGGAGAGTCCAAGGTCACATTGGGGCACCTCCCAGGAGTGGAAAGAGCAGTGGACCAGGAGTCTGACAGCCTGAACCCTTGACTCCTCACCACAGCTCACTGTGGTCCCCAGGCAAGCCCTGGCCTCTCTAGACCTGGAAAACATTAGTGTGGAAGGCAGGTCGCCTGAGTCACCCAACGGAAGCCTCACTGTGGTCTTATATGATGATGTTATCATTATTTTTGTTTTGTGGAAGAGGAAACTGAGATTCCTCAAATGAGGTGGAATTTGCCACTGTTGGTGCTGGGGTCAGTACTGGAGCCTGACTGCAGGCCAAGGGCTGAAATCACAGGGCTGTCCCACAGGCCAGCCAGGGTAGACGTTCCCTTGGTGTCCACTGGGAGGTGCCCTAGACTGCTTCTCCTAGTTGGCACCAGCACCTGCATCCCTCAGCCAAAGTGGTCTCCCTGGGTGATCTCTGGGTAAGGTGGGACTGGGGGCTGCCAGCTCCTGGGGCAAGGTCAGGAGGCTTCCTGGTCCTCCCTCCTCATTCTAGCCACCCCCATGAAGGAGCCTCCTGCCCTCACTTTCCATGGGCAAGGGAGGGAAGGGTGAGGTTTCAAACTCATGAGGACGTGGGGCCCACTGGTTCCCTTTCTCAGGCCCTTGGGGAGCCCATGTCAGAGGTTCAGAGAGGAGTCAGCTACAAATGTCAGAGGTTCAGAGAGGGTTAGTCACTTGCCCAAGGTCACATAGTCAGGTTCATCTGATTCTGAATACCTAAACTTTGTCCTGATTTAGGTGAGGCTCAGGGCAGATGTGGTGGAATTCCGCCGGTCACATGGCCCACAGCAGGCAAGAAGGTGCTGGTCAGCTGGGCCTGCAAGTCCCATTGGTGGCAAAAGGGCTGAGTCTTGTAGAGGGGGTTCCTACAGTTGCTTGAGGGTCCAGGGCTGGGTGCAGGTAGTCAGGACCGGGTGTTGGGGCTCGTGAAAGGGCAGGAGGAGGCATTCAGCCAGTGGATGTCCTTGGCATTAGGGTCGGTGTCTGTATGTGAAAGTGGGCGTGTAAGTGGGAGCATGACCCCAGGTCATGCTCGCTCAGAATTCAAGTTTGTCAGCTTGTTAGAAGAATGAGGATGGTGACAGCCGGGGATCTGGGGAGGAGAGAGGCCTTTGGAGATGGGAGTTGGGGAGGCTGTGATTGGGGGATGTCGAGCAATGGCTTGAGGAGGTCAAAGGATTCAGCTTCCCGAGTGTTCCGACTTGGTCTGGAGCTGACTGGGACCGGCTGGGCTGAGTGAGGGGAGGTGACAATGACATTGAGTATGGGGACACAGGGCTCTTCTCTCCCTGCTAGCCTTTCTGGAGGGTGGAGGATAACCGGAGGGAAGCCAAGCATCCTGGGACAGCTTTGCAAAGTTACAGCTGGTTCCTGCCCTCTCTACCCAACTCTTGCAACAGGAACCCTTCCCTAGAGCAAGCCTGACCCTACTCAGACCCCTACCAACATAGAGACCACCTAACCCAACCCGTTACTCAGGTCACCTCACCACAGCAGAGGCAGGAGCAGGCCCAGGGCTGGAGAGAAGCCCATCCCCAGGCCCCAGGGCTCACAGCAAAGCCAAGGAGACAAGCAGCCACCAGGTGCACCAGATTAAGGCTGTCCAGGTAGGGGACTCCATCTCCCAGTAGACAGATGTAGCCAGGGGGACTACAGGGCTAGAGAAGCCGTCCTGGAAAATCCCAGCCCTTCCCTAGCAGGTCACAGAACCGGCTCTCCCAGCTGAGGCCCTTCCCTCCCAGCAACGTGTCCAGGGGCACCTGACTTGAACTATAAATAGAGGATGACAGAAGGCTCCGGAAGCCCAAGGGAGGGCAGGAGAAAGGGATTCTGATTCTCCCCCAGCGAGGCCCTGCAAGGTTGCACTGACAGAGCAATGCCTCAGCACTGGGTCTTCGAGGTTGGATAGGACTGCCCCTGGCATCGGAGGTCTGGGAGGGTTTCAGGCAGAGGGAACAGTCTGTGGAGGCAAGGAATGGAGCAGGCAGGTGGCTCCAAGAGGCTGGACACAGGCTGCACAGGGCTGTGGCAGTTCCTGAGACCCAGTGGTCGAGGGCTCTGAATGTCAGGCTAAGGGCTTTGTTCTGGAGGCCTGAATCTTGCTCTTAGAGTAAGAGGAGTTAAGAGAAACTCAACTTAAGTTGAGGAGTTAAGAGTAACACACAAGGCCGGGCACAGTGACTCATGGCTATAATCTCACACTTTGGGAGGTTGAGGCAGGTGGTCACTTGAGGTCAGGAGTTTGAGACCAGCCTGGCCAACATGGTGAAACCCTGTCTCTACTAAAAATAGAAAAATTAGATGGGCATGGTGGCACGCACCTGTAATCCCAGCTACTCAGGAGGCTGAGGCAAGAGAATTGCTTGAACCTGGGAGGCAGAGGTTGCAGTGAGCTGAGATTGTGCCACTGCATTCTAGCCTGGGCAACAGAACAAGACCCCATCTCAAAAAAAAAAAAAAAAAAAGTAACACACAAGAACATGTAACATACAAGAACAAGGTCACCTGGAGCAGAGTACCAGAAAGTATATGGCCATCTTTCCCACGTGGAATGGAGAAATACCAAGGTGTGCCAGAGACTGCTAACTATTCCCCAACATCTGTTCTCTGTCTTCTTTGCCACAGAACCCCTGATTTTTGCTGGGCAAACAACTCCCTGAAATATAAGCTATATTTCCCAGCCTCCCTTATAGCCAGGTATGGCCATGTGTGTAAGTTATAAGAAGAAGTGCCATTCAGAGGCAGGAGGTTGCACCCTGTTACCTCTTTTTTTTTTTTTTTTTTTTTTTTTTTTTGAGACGGAGTCTCACTGTGTCGCCCAGGCTGGAGTGCAGTGGCGCGATCTCGGCTCACTGCAAGCTCCGCCTCCCGGGTTCCCGCCATTCTCCCGCCTCAGCCTCCGAGTAGCTGGGACTACAGGCGCCCGCCACCGCGCCCGGCTAGTTTTTTGTATTTTTAGTAGAGACGGGGTTTCACCGTGTTAGCCAGGAGGGTCTCGATCTCCTGACCTCGTGATCCACCCGCCTCGGCCTCCCAAAGTGCTGGGATTACAGGCTTGAGCCACCGTGCCCGGCCCACCCTGTTACCTCTTATCCTTTTCTGCTGGAAAGGAATATGCATGTGATTGCTCGAGCAGAAGCAGCTATCTTGGATCATGAGGTAGAAGCCCCATGTTAAGGATGACCAAGCCACAAGAAGGAATTGATCTGAGTTTCTGATGTTTGTGGAGCTGCCACACCAGCCCTGGACCAGAACCTCCAAATATTGTTTACTCAAGAGAAAAATAAACTTCTATATTATAGTTTACCACATAATTTCTTAAGTTTTCTTTCAGATGAACATAACCTAAGCACATACAGGTAAGGAATTAACCTCAAGAGCTCTTATACCACTGAAATAAATTCACAAACTAGACAAAAAAAGAAAAACCCCAGGGGCATTTTATATGTCTTTTTTTTTTTTTTTTTTTTTTTTTTTTGAGATGGAGTCTCGCTCTGTCGCCCAGGCTGGAGTACAGCGGCATGATCTCGGCTCACTCCAACCTCCACCTTCCGGGTTCAAGTGATTCTCTGGCCTCAGCCTCCCGAGTAGCTGGGATACAGGCACCCACCACCATGCCCGGCTAATTTTTTGAATTTTTAGTAGAGATGGGATTTCACTGTGTTAGCCAGGCTGGTCTCAATTTCCTGACCTGTGATCCGCCCTCCTCAGCCTCCCAAAGTGCTAGGATTACAGGCGTGAGCCACCGCACCCGGCCTTACCTCTTAAATAGTGAGAGGTATGCTCTGATTACATTCCAGATATTGTCTCTCATGAGCTCTCTGCAGAACCTTCCTTCCAGGTGTAGGGATGGAAAAGGTGTGATACCTCTTCTCACCCATCATAAGGGTCACGGCCAACACTCCTATACCAAAAGACAGAGAGAAGTTAACAAGAGAAGAGCATAACAAATGTATTTAATCAAAATTTTACGTGACACAGGGGCCTTCAGAAAAGAAGACCCAGGCCAGGCTTGGTGGTTCATGCCTATAATCCCAGCACTGTGGGAGGCCGAGGTGGGTGGATCACTTGAGGTCAGGAGTTCAAGATCAGCCTGGCCAACATGGTAAAACTGTGTCTCTACTAAAAACACAAAAAATTACCCAGGCATGGTGGTACGCACTTCTAGTTCCAGCTACCCGAGAGGCTTGAGACATTAGAATTGCTTGAACTCGGGAGGTGGAGGTTGCAGTCAGCTGAGATCTCACCACTGCACTCCAGCCTGGGCAACAGAGTGAGACTCCATCTAAAAAAAACACGTGATTGGAACGAAAGAGTATGACTTAAGGGTAATAGGCCAAGGAAGGGAACTCAACGAGGACTGTGTGTTCACATTCTTCTTGGCCTGTCTGCCATATTCCTTATTTCTAGTATGGGGCAGGACCCCGCTGGAGCGAGGGTCTTATGGCCTACTATCAGACCAAGTAGGCTCAGAGAATTTCCTTATGACCAGCTCCTACACAGAAAGGCAGGGGAAGGTTAGAGTAATAGTTCTACTTTCTTTTCCTCCTTTTTCTTCTCCTTTCCCTTTTTCTTCTCCTTCTCCTTTTTCTTCTCCTTCTTCTTCTTCTTCCTTCTTCTTCTTTTTTTTTTTTTTTGAGGCGGAGTCTCGCTCTGTCGCCCAGACTGGAGTGCAGTGGCACAATCTCGGCTCACTGCAAGCTCCGCCTCCCGGGTTCACGCCATTCTCCTGCCTCAGCCTCCTGAGTAGCTGGGACTACAGGCGCCCGCCACCTCACCCGGCTAGTTTTTTGTATTTTTTAGTAGAGACGGGGTTTCACCATGTTAGCCAGGATGGTCTCGATCTCCTGACCTCGTGATCCGCCCGTCTCGGCCTCCCAAAGTGCTGGGATTACAGGCTTAAGCCACCGCGCTCGGCCCTTCTTCTTTTCTTGAAACGGAATCTTGCTCTGTCACCCAGTCTGGAGTGAAATGGCACGATCTTGCCTCACTGCAAACTCCACCTCCTGGGTTCAAGCGATTCTCCTGCCTCAGCCTCCCAAGTAGCTGGGACTGCAGGTGTGCGCTACCATGCCTGGCTAATTTTTGTATTTTTAGTGGAGACCGAGCTTCACTATGTTGGCCAGGCTGGTCTCAAACTCCTGACCTCACGTCATCCACCCGCCTTGGCTTCCCAAAGTACTGGGATTACAGGCATGAGCCATCACACCCAGCCCCCAATATTTCTACTTTCTATGACCTCCCTTAGGGAAGAGGAATTCTCATTTCTATGGCTGCTTTGAGGGAGAAAAGGGGGACAGGTCAGAGAGAGAGATACTGCTTCCGAGGCTGCTTCTGAGACCTTTCAGTCTCCTTTAGCTCAAAGTACTCAGCATGCCACAGCACCATACTTTGGGATATCATTATCTGAGCCCCAATACGGGGAAGGAAGTTTCAGTAGGATGCTTGAAAATGAGCTGTCTTTGTTGCAGATGACATGCAACATCCTATGAGAACGTGATTCCGATGCCAGGCCCCCCATCCAGACAGGCTTGGTTTTCTGGACCCTGTGACTCAGGGCCTTGAGAGCCACAGGCTCACAGAGGTCCCAGAAACTTTATTTGACCCCTTTGGCATCCCTGGATGGCTCCTTTGAGTCCTTTTCCCAAACACATGGTTATGTCGTCTTATCCCGGCCACGATAACTACATAAGAACAAGAAGCTGCCGTTCACTGAAGACGCTACCGTGTGCCCCTCTGAGATCAGTACCCTAGGAGCGGCCTGGACATGTGCCCTCTCCCCCTGGCTGAGACGGAAACAGAGGGGATGTGGCTCTTGGCTAAGGATTTAATGGAGCCTTTTTGGGGAACAGCCTTCTCCATGTGGAACTGAGGGAGCAGCTGTTAGGGGCCCAGGCACCACTCTGCATGGTCATGCCACTTACTGGATCCGGGGCCAGCAGTGTCGAGAACAGGAGGTGGCTGGGAAATGTTTCCCTCCACTTTATGGCTCAGGCTCTGCTGCTCTGTCTCTGAGTCTTCTGTTTGCCTTCAGGAGCGACTTGTGGTGTTCCCAGGGTATGGGGGTCCTGCCTGTGGAGGGAGATCTGCAGGTGAGCTAGGAGGGGCCACCCACATCCCTGACACTGTAAAGGCCCAACCCACACCCTACCCCCCCCCATGCTGGGGCTGGAATGTCTTGGTCATTCCTCCTTACCCTGGTTGCTAGTAAGGTCCCTCCTGGTCCTGCCCCATACCCAGTGGGATGCACTTTCCAACACCCTATGGGGAGGGGACATTCACACGGGCAAGGCAGGAAGAGGTGGCAAGTTTGAGGTTAAGAGAGCGTGGGATGAATGAATGATCGGACCCAGAACTGCCTGGGTTTGATCTTGACTCCACCACCAGCTCTGGGAGCTGCCCAATAACTTGACCTCTCTGAGCCTCAGTTTCCTCATTTGGATAACAAGAAAACTCATAATACCTTCCTCCTAGGGCTGTCATGAGTATTAAATGAATTAACACATATCAAAGTTTAGGATGGTGCCTGGCACATAAAACCTGCTCAAAGAAGAATAGCTGTTAGTATTAGTATCAGTGTTAGTATTATTGTTAAAGTATTATTATTATTATTATTTTTTGACAGAGTCCTACTCTGTCGCCCAGGCTAGAGTGCAGTGGCGCGTTCTCAGCTCACTGCAGCCTGTGCCTCCAGGGTAGCTGGGATTACAAGTGCCCACCACCACACCTGGCTAATTTTTTTGTATTTTCATTAGAGACAGGGTTTCACCATGTTGGCCAGGCTGGTCTGGAACTCCTAAACTCAGGTGATCTGCCTGCCTCGGTCTCCCAAAGTGCAGGGATTACAGGCATGAGCCAATGCGCCTGGATTGTTACAGTATTTCAAGAGATAAACTCAAACTCAGTGAGCCCCTTCAGGGAAGAGAACTAGTTAGGAATTAACTTCTGAAACGCCACCCCAGACATGCTGTCTCTAGCACACACCTTGAAGTATTACTCCGCACCACTGTAAAGTTATGTAATCACTCCAGCCCATCGGGAAGAGGGTCTCATCCTGTTTAGGGAGGTGGAGGAGTGTAGTGGTTTTAAGTGCAGACTCTGGGGCCAGACTGCCTGAGTCTGAATCTGAGCTCTGCACTGCTGGAAGTTTCCTTAACCGTCTGTTTCTTGGTTTTCTCACTTGAGGCATGGAAAGACGCAAGCACCTATCTGCGAGGTTTAAGTGAGATCATGTGTGCCTGGTGAGCCCTGGTGACGGCCTGGCATTGGTGGCACTGTGGACTAGAGGCTGGGTGCAGGAGGGTCGGGGCTGCCACAGGCCACCCCCGCTGGTGTCCCTAAGGGGTTGTGCCCAGGAGCTCCAGTGTGACCAAGAGGGGGAGGGTGGCAAAGTCACACCATAACTCCCTCATAGGCTCCTCTCTCCGAAGAGCCCTCAGTGCAGAGGGGCCCGAGTGGCTACCTCAGGTGACCAGACAGGTTCAGGCTCTGTCCAGCTCCCTCCAAGCTGGAGGCTGCTGACTGTGCAGGGCACAGGGTGGGGCACACTGGTCCCCACTCGGTCATCTCATTCAAGCCTTCCTATACCTACCTCCAGGAGGCTGGCATTTACTGCCCCATTCTGCAGACAAGGGACTAAGGTCCAGAGACCCAGACATGGGGGTATCAATTCCAGGCCTGACTGACCCTGGAGTGGCCTCATTCCTCACCAGGACATCCTTGGCCTCCCCGCTCTGGGATGAAGCCACTGTCCTCCATCTCGGGTGCAGTCAGTCATACATACTTTCCCTCCCTCCAGGTCTAACTTTCCACCCCAGCTCACTTTTCTGTTCCCACTTGCTGGTTCCCCGCTTTCTCTAGGTATCTGAAAGCTCACCCCTGTAATCCCAGCTCTTTGGGAGGCCGAGGCGGGTAGATCACTTGAGGTCAGGAGTTCGAGACCAGCCTGGCCAACATGGCGAAACCCTGTCTCTACTGAAAATACAAAAATTAGCTGGACATGGTGGTGCACGCTTGTAATCCCAGCTTCTTGGGAGGCTGAGGTGGGAGGATCGCTTGAACCTGGGAGGTGGAGGTTGCAGTGAGCCGAGCTCATGCCACTGTACTCCAGCCTGGGCAACAGAGCGAGATTCCATCTCAAAAAAAAAAAAAAGGTCAGTGATTTTTCATGCCTATGAACTCTGTCATGGAACCTCAGAGACTCACAGAGGTAAAAAGGAAGCCTTCCCTTCTAGAACTTGTCTGGGAGCTGGGGAGGAGGTCTGGAGCAGACATTCTGTAGCCGGGGAGGTTGGAAAGATCTGCCCTGGAGACAGCCAGGAGGGCTTCCTGGAGATGGTGGACCTTGAGACAGGCTTGGAAGAGGTGGGGCCTTTTGGCCAAAACAATTCAGAAAGGCAACGAGTGCCTGCAGACTTGGGATCAGATCTCAGCCTTGCTGCCACCTAGCTGGGTAACCTTGGTCCTGGTAATTAACCTGTCTTTGCCTCAATGTCCCCATCTGGAACAGAGGCATCAAGTCACTGATGAAGGAGTGTGACTTCATGGAATGAGCACTAAAGTGTGAGTCCAGAGGCCTGGGTCCCCACTGCACTGCTAACAGGTCAAGCAACGTGGATAATGGTCATGGCTGGGCTAATTGGTGCTTGCTTGGTGCTGTATGCTTTACATATATTATCTCATTTAAATGTCACAGTCACCTTACTTGGGAGGTCTCCATTTTTCAGATAAGGAAGCATGTCCAGAGAAGTCTGGTGACTTCCCCAAGGACACACAGTTGGCATATGTCAGAGAGGGTGGCTGTCAGATTCTCGAGCTCGTGCCCCTAACATTCTGGACACTTTGACTGACGCTCCCTCTCAGGCTTCCCCATCATTAAAAAGGGCAGGGAGTGGGCGGGTGACATTCTGCTCCATCACAACTCGCAGCCCAGCTGCCTACTGTAGCAGGAAGGGTCCCTGCTGGAGCCAAGTGCCCTCACCCGGGCCTTTTAGCAACTTCCCTGACGCCCCCACCCTCAGGATGGTGAGAAGTCGTGCCTGGGAGCTCTTTTCCGGCTTTTGAGAGGGCGGGGCCTTGGGGAGGGAGGAGCTGGGTCCCTAGTGCCCAGGTCTGCCGGCTAAATTTAGGTGCTGGGGCATAGAAGGAACAAGGGTAATTAAGGGGTGTGGTGTCACTTTCCAGCCGCCTCTCACATCCCCTGAGAAGTCACACGCCATTTGGGAAGGAGCAAGGAGGCGTGGGTGATAGAGGGGAGGAGAGGGGAGGAATGATGGACAGTTGGAGCCGGAGGTGGGAGAAACCCACAGCTCCTCCACAAACCTGATGGCTGCCTGAATCACAGGGAGGCAATTTTCAGCCAAACACCCCAAAGGATTCCTTCAATTAACACCATTCATAAATGGAAAATCCTGCCCTGAAGGTAGTGACCCCTGCCATTGGAAATGCTCTGCCCAAAAGGAAATCAAGCAAGCATTGATCAGGGGCAAGATGCAACAGGATTTACACGTATGTTCTCAGCAAGCCCTTGCAACAACGCTATAAGGAAGGTGTTATCACTCCCATTTTACGGAAGAGGAAACTGAAGAGTTAGCCTCCCAGGTTGCACAGCTGAGGCTTGGGGGAGCCAGGATCTGAACCAGGCAGGCTGGCTCCAGAAGTCCGTGTGCTTAGCTGCAGGGTACAGCTAACTCTGGCCCACTGCAACACGGTAAGCTATCACTCTGCAATCAGAGGGTTATGAAGAAGGTTTAAAGAAGGCTTTGCTGAAGAGATAAGTCATTGTAGGTGGCAGACACTGCTTCTGTAAAGACTAGAAGGTAAGTCTGCCAACCCCAAAGTGCACAGGCTGATGTCAAAGCAAGCATGAACCTTCTGCGTTGGAGCCTTCACAATTGTTGCTTTATCCCTGTAAGTATCAAAATCAGACCTGAAGCCTGAGCACCATGGCTTATGCCTGTAATCCCAGCACTTTGGGAGGCTGAGGAGGGCAGATCACTTGAAGTCAGGAGTTTGAGACCAGCCAACATGGTAAAACCCCACGTCTACTAAAAATACAAAAATTAAGGCCAGGCACAATGGCTCACGCCTGTAATCCCAACACTTTGGGAGACCTAGGTGGGTGAATCACCGAGGTCAAGAGTTCGAGACCAGCCTGGCCAATATGGTGAAACCCCATCTGTACTAAAAATACAAAAATTAGCTGGGCATGGTGGTGTGTACCTGTATTTCCAGCTGAGGAAGGAGAATCGTTTGAATTCAGGAGGCGGAGGTTGCAGTGAGTCAAGATGGCACCACTGTACTCTAGCCTGGGTGACAGAACAAGACTCCATCTCCCAAAACAAACAAACAAAAAACAAAAATTATCAGGTCATGATGGCAGGCATCTGTGCTACTAGCTACTCAGGAGGCTGAGGTAGGAGAATCGCTTGAACCCTTGAGGTGGAGGTTGCAGTGAGCCGAGACTGTGCCACTGTACTCCAGCCTGGCTGACAGATACCCTGTCTCAAAAACAAAAAACAAAACAAAACAAAAAAAACCCAGACCTGAATCATCCCATTAAAAATGGGAAAAGGATTTAAATCTGCATTTCTCCAAAGCAGATATACAAATGGCCCCTAAGCACACGAGAGATGCTCAGCGTCATTAGTCATGGTGGAAATGCAAATCAACACCACAATGAGATACCCCTTCCCACCACTAGAATGGGCTACAGTAAAAAAGAAAGACAACAAGTGCTGGAAGGGATGTGAAGAAATTGGAACCCTTGTGCCTTGTGCTGGGAATGCACAGCAGTGCAGTAGAAAACAATTTGGCAGTTCCTCAAAAAGTTAAACATGAATTACCATATGATCCAGCAATTCCACTCTTAGGTGTACACCTAAGATACCTGAAAACATAAACCCACAAAAAAAAAAAATAGTGCTCCTATGAATCTGAATGTTCATAGGCTGGATCTCGGCTCACTGCAACCTCTGCCCCCTGGGTTCAAGTGATTCTCCTGCTTCAGCCTCGTGAGTAGCTGGGATAACCACGTCTGGCTAATGTTTGTATTTTTAGTAGACTCGGGTTTCCCCATGTTGATCAGGCTGGTCTCAAACTCCTGACCTCAGGTGATCTACCAGCCTTAGCCTCCCAAAGTACTGGGATTATAGGCATGAGCCACTGCCCCCGGCAAAAATGGAAACAGGTTAAATGTCCATCAACTGATGGATATATCCATACAGTGCAATATTATTTGGCAATAAAAAGGAATGAAGTACTGATACGTGCTACAAGATGAGTGAACCTTAAAAGCCTTATTCTAAGTGAAAGAAGCCAGACACATTTGATATAATTCCATTGATATGAAATGTCCAGAATCAACAAATCCACAGGAACAGAAAGTAAATGAGTAATTTGCAGGGCTTGGGTGTGGGAGGGAATGGGGAGTGACTGCTATTGGGTGCAGGGTTTCTTTTGGGGGTGATGTAAATGTTCTGAAATAGATACTAGTGATGAATGCATGACTTTGTGAATGTGTTAAAAACCACTGAAGCGTATACTTCAGAAGGGGGAGCCAAGGTTCCCATAAATTACATGTGAATTATATATACATATATATCAATAAAGCTGTTATTAAAAAAACCTCCCAGACTCGCCTCTAATATTTGCAAGAGCACAAATGAAGACCCACATACCATATGCCTAAATATTTCAAAATCAAGCAAACAAGCTGTTAAATAAAATATATTCTCTTCTCTTACCTTGACAAATATACCTTCATAGTGGCACAATTGAAAAGCATGTGTAAAGCTCTGGTTTTTATATGCTCGAAAGCTGGTGTGTTTGGGTATTCTGTTGAAGGGCCGGCTGTGTTTAGACAAGTGATCAAATAAAGACATACATAATTCATAAATTATTATAGTTTTAGTCCATAAAAATGTTCAGGCCTTTATTTCACCAAAATTGCTAATTTGTGTTTTAGTGACAATACCCATCCAAAAAGACTAAAGAAATAAAATAAAGTTTTTTTTTTTTTTTTTTTTTTTTTGAGACGGAGTCTCGCTCTGTCGCCTGGGCTGGAGTGCAGTGGCCGGATCTCAGCTCACTGCAATCTCCGCCTCCCGGGTTCACGCCATTCTCCTGCCTCAGCCTCCCGAGTAGCTGGGACTACAGGCGCCCGCCACCTCGCCGGCTAGTTTTTTTGTATTTTTTAGTAGAGACGGGGTTTCACCATGTTAGCCAGGATGGTCTTGATCTCCTGACCTTGTGATCCGCCCACCTCGGCCTCCCAAAGTGCTGGGATTACAGGCTTGAGCCACCGCGCCCGGCCCTAAAGTTTTTATCCAAAAGGTAAAATATAGTAAAGGTAAAATTTTAAATATTTTTAAAAGGTATTTTTCTAAAATATCCAAAATTATTTATTGAAATTAAAAGGTAAAATACAAATTATAATGAGTGTAACTGTTTTTGGAGACAGTCTTGCTCTGTCACCCAGGTTGGAGTGCAATGGTGTGATCTTAGCTCACTGCAACCTCCACCTCCCAGACTCAAGCAATTCTCATGCCTCAGCCTCCCAAGTAGCTGGGATTACAGGCGCACGTCACCATGCCCGGATAATTTTTGTATTTTTTGCAAAGACAGGGTTTCACCATGTTAGCCAGGCTGGTCTTGAACTCCTAGCCTCAAGTTATTTACCCACCTCGGCCTCCCAAAGTGCTGGGATTACAGGTGTGAGCCACTGCACCCGGCCTAGTGTAACATTTTAAATCATCATTTTAAATTAAATCTGGGGCTGGGCATGGTGGCTCACACCTATAATCCCAGTGCTTTGGAAGGCCAAAGTGGGAGGTTCACTTGAGGTCAGGAGTTGCTTGGGCCACATAGCAAGACCTTATCGCCACAAAAAATTTAAAAATTAGGCAGACATAGTGTCACACACCTGTGACCCCAGCTACTCAGGAGGCTGAGGTGGGAGAATCACTTAAGCCCAAGAATTCAAGATTGCAGCGAGCCATGATCACACCATTACACTCTAGCCTGGGCTACAGAGTGAGACCTTGTCTCTAAAAAAATAATCATTTAAAAAATATATGAAATCTGAATTTTTATTAATCTTTTGAAATTGTAATAACATTTTATTAACCATTTTTAGAAAAATGACATATTAGCAATTCCAGTGTTTAACACTATATTAGTTTATTAGTTCGTTTTCACACTGCTAATAAAGATATACCCAAGACTGGGCAATTTTCAAAAGAAAGAGGTTTATTGGACTTACAGTTCCACGTGGCTGGGGAGGCCCCACAATCATGGCAGAAGGTGAAAGACACGTCTCACATGGCAGCAGACAAGAGAAGAGAGAGAATGAGAGCCAAGTGAGATGGGTTTCCGCTTATGAAACCATCAGATCTCGTGAGACTTATTCATTACCATGAGAACAGTATGAGAGAAACCAACCCCACGATCCAATTATCTCCCACCGGGTCCCTCCCACAACACGTGGGAATTATGGGAGTACAGTTCAAGATGAAATTTGGGTAGGAACACAGCCAAACCACATCAAACACCCATCTAGTTGGTACTGTAAATAATCAGTATCACACTTCATGCATGTTATATCTAAATTTATATAAACAAATATAAGAGTAAGTGAATGGTTTAAACATTGCAAAAGGTTCCTCAGCTGCTATAGGCATCATTGTGGATATTGCATTAATCCACAAGACTCTGGAACCAAGAATTGGTACATGAAGAAAAGTTAAGAAAATGGACAGTTGACTCTGCCGAAAAGGCTTTGGTTTGCAAGAATCTACTGCATTTGAGCTCTCTGAGACTGAAGATTTAACAAGTTCATCTTAGGCTTTTCTCTCACATAAGCACTGTTGCCTCTCAAGTCTACCCTGTCCTCAGAAGCAGAATCTGTCTCTCAGCTCAGGAGCTGCACAACCCCCAAACCTTCATACATTCTAGACTTAGATCACTTTCCATATCCAGGACCTAGAGCAAGAGAAGAGGAGAAGTGGTCCCCTGGGGCCTGGATGGTGCTAGTCACAGGAGTGGCTGTTTAGGGCTGTCCTGAGCTAAGGCCAAGGATGCCTCTTCCCCTGGTCTGCCAGTGGGACTGAAGGAAAGTACAGCCCTTCCATGGGTCACACATCCCAGTGGATGAATTCTCATGAGAGTTGCCTCTTTGGTCCCCTGACCCTACTGTCTTCTCTCGCTTGTCCATCTGCCTACCAGCTGGCCCCAACACCCCCTTCCTCACTGGCTGTCCTGCCACCCCTGTCTGCCAAGCGTCAGCCTCAGCAGGGGGTAGAGAGGGGCTGCCCCCTCTCCCCAGCTGACAGGCAGATTATATAGTGGTCTCTCCCAGAAGAGGGGGTGACAAGGGTAATTACCCACCCACCAGCTAGCCACTCAGAGGAGCGGGCTCTGCCCTGGGAGGTTATGACAACAGGGGAAGGCTTCCTTCACCTCCCAATATGGCCAATGCCTCCCATCTCCTGAAGGCTTCTGGATGCTGGAGTTTTGAAGATGCACAGCCCCCTAGTCCTCTAAAGAGGCCTTGTCAACCAAGCAGCCATATCACGTTGCGGGGCTGTAGAAAGAGTTCTGGCTGCAGCCTTAGGAGGCCTGGGTTACAGTCCTGTTCCTGCTTTGCTGTGTGACCATGGGCAAGTTATTTTCCCTCTCTATACTCTGGTGCCCTGATATATAGATGGGCCTGGCTGGGGGATGACCAGCTCCAAGTCCCCCCCATTGTGTAACAGTGCAAACCCTGTTGGCTGCCCACCAAATTCCTTTTCCCTCCGTCCCTACTTGCTGACCAGATTCCAATTTTGTACAGGGTTGCCACATTCCCCCACCTCACATCTGTATAAACAGAAGTTGACAGTGTGGGATTTCAGGAGAGTTTTCACTTTTAAAAATAAGGGGCAGACTGGGCTCGTAGGGTTTCTTTTGGTCCCAACTTCCATTTTTCTCGCCAGGAATCTGAACGTGAAGTCTGGAGGTTTGGCAGCCGTTGTGGCACCATAGGGTTGAAAGTCAACATCTAAAGCTCTGGGAGCAGGAAGCTGGCATCTTGAGGCCAGCACACTGGCTCTGGGCAGCTTGCCTCCAGAGTCCTCGTTACGTGAGAAGAGAAAGCCCTGAAGTATTTAAGTCACAGTTTTTGGGTTTCCTTTGTCTTGGGACCAAATGTGCTCCTCATAGACACAGATTAGAATCTGTCTGTGGGGTGTGCCAGGCACGGTGGCTCACGCCTGTAATCCCAGCACTTTGGGAGGCCGAAGTGGGTGGATCACTTGAGGTCAGGAGTTCAAGACCACCAGCCTGGCCAACATGGGGAAACCTGGTCTTTACTAAAGTACAAAAATTAGCCGGGCGTGGTGATGTGCCCCTGTAATGCCAGTTACTCTGAAGGCTGAGGGAGGAGAATCGCTTGAATCCAAGGGGTGGAGGTTACAGTGGTTGCAGTGAGCCAATATGGCGCCATTGCACTCCAGACTGGGCAACAGAGTGAGACTCGGTCTCAAAAAAAAAAAAAAAAAAAAAAGGGAATCTGTCTGTGGGATGTCTCCATTGCTCTAGGCCACTTTAGGATGTTTGGACCTGTGCCTGGAAGGTATTACTATTATTATTATTATTATTTTGATATGGAGTCTTGCTCTGTCACCCAGGCTGTAGTGCAGTGGCGTGATCTTGGCTCACTGCAACCTCAGCCTCCTGAGTAGCTGGGACTATAGGCACATGTCATCACGCCCGGCTAATTTTTGTGTTTTTAGTAGAGACAGGGTTTCACCGTGTTGGTCAGGCTGGTCTTGAACTCCTGACTTCAGGTGATCCGCCCACCTCAGCCTCCCAAAGTGCTGGGATCACAGGTGTGAGCCACCGCGCCCAGCCATACACATTTGTTAACCTGTTTGCACGTCTCCATCTCCCCCTTGCTCTCTTGTAAGCCCCTGCAGGTCTAGAACGGTGTCACTCACTGTCTCAGTGTCCCACGGCTGCCATCACAACATACCACAAACTGAATGCCTTGAAACAACAAAGCTTGATTGTTTCCCAGTCCTGGAGGTCACACATCTGAAATCAGGCATCAGCAGGGCCGTGCTCTCGCCGAAACCTGCAGGGGAGAACCCTCCTTTGCCTCTCCCTACGTTCTGGTGGTTGGCTCGGTTTTCCTCGGCTTGTGGATGCATCACTCTCATCTCGGCCTCTGTCACCACTTGGCATTCTCCTGGTGTGTCTGTGCCTTCACAGGGCTGTCTTCCCTCTTCTCAGAAGTACACCAGTCATATTGGATTAAGGGCCACCCTACTTCAGCAGAACCTCGCCTTAATTTGATTACATCTGCAATGGCCCCATTTCCAAATAAGGTCATATTCTGTGGTGCTGGGAGTAAGGACTTCAACATTTCCTTTGGGGGGATATAATTGAACCCATGACTATCCGCAAGGCATCCTCAGCACCTGGCACAAGAGATATCTGTGGGATGAACAACAGATACAAATAAATAGATCCTTCTGATTGTGAGCCCCCAGGGGCAGGGCTCAGCACCCCATCTCTGTGTCCTGGGCCCTAGGTCAGAGCCTGCTCTCCTGAGGGCAGGTAGATGGATTTTCATTTAGATGTATCACAGGGAATCTGCCCAGCCAGCTGGCTGACCAAGCCACCCCTGATGAGAGTCCTCTGGCCGGGGGTGGGGGTGGCCCAGGGAGGGGTTTTCACCCTTCAAAGGTGCAGGCCTGACTGCTGAGCCCAGAAAAACTGACAGCTTGCTCAGTACTGCTGCTACTCAGCACAGACGGGGCTATCCCCAGGGAGATGTCACAGGCAGCCGGGGGCGACTAATGTCTTGGTGACACTACTAATCCGGGGCCCAAGCTGCCCTTGTGTGTGTGCATCAGGCTGACTTGCAGTGGGGGTAGAAGGGGTCCTGGCTGGGAGGGGGCAGCGGATGCTGAATCAGGGAAGAGTGGGCTCCTCATGCATGGGTTGGGGAGGGGAGGGCAAACTGGGTTCTCCAGGGCCTACCTTCCCGTCCCCTGTGCCAAACAGCCCCTGGCCACCACCACCTGCCCCCTCTTCCCCTTCAAGGCTCCAGCATCCGGTGGCCAGCCTGGCTGCACTCAGGGAGCTGGAAGGGGAGGAAGGACCAAGGCAGCAGCCGTAAAGGTCAGCAGCCCTTGGGGCTGGGAACATCCATGATGCAAATGTGGAATTTACACTCCTGGAGTGCCTGTTGGCCAGCCTCCCGCCTGTTTCTATGCCAGCCAGCAGCCTGGGCAGCACGGGCACAGCAGATGTTGTGGGCCCTGGCTGGAACGGACAGCTCTGGGACTCCCCACTGCTCTGCGCACCTCCCCAGTAGAGCCCTGATGTGCATGGGGGAGTGCCTAGGTGGGACTGGGCAGGTCTGCTCCGGCTGGATGAGCGCAGTCCATCCTACTGGTTGCGGGCTGTCTGCCTGGGATCTCCAACCTCAACTCTCCTGGTTCCATGGCTGAAAGGGCCAGACGTGGGGAGAACAACTAGACACTAACCGTGCCCTTTCCCATTCATCCTGCTCCACCCAGCTTCTTTCCAAGACCAGTTCCATTCAATGACTTTCCTGATCTTCACAGGCACTTGGCATGAGGGGAGGGAGAGGCAGGACCATGGAGCACTCCTCTGTGCCAGGGGTTTTCCTTTAAACCTCCTAACAGCCCTGCTCTTATCATCCTGCTATTCCAGGAGAGGAAACTGAGGCTCAGAGAAGAAAGCCTCCCGACAAGATCACACGCCCAAAGGATGGCAGAGCCGGGACTTAAATCCATGTCTCTATCATTTCCTGCAGCTCAAGGAGCTGACTCTAATCTTTACTCAGTACCCACCGTTCCTGGCCACCGTTCTGCAAACTGCTTAGCCTAGCAGACCTGAAACGATGTCCTCCAAACCTCACAACAGGCACTGAGAGTCACAAGCCTTTGCTCTGTGTGTGTGTGTGTGTCTCTGTGCGCGCGTGTCCCATGCAGTTGTGCAGTGCCGTGGTACTGTGTGGTGAGTGAGAGGCCAGGAGTTCCAGGCCCGACACCTTGTCAGCCTCAACTAGCCTCTCTGGACTTCAGGCTCCTCTGTCCTCTGTAAGTCTGGAATCCCCAAGGCAGAGTCGACCTCCCTCTCTCTTTGCTCTTCCAGCTCCTGCCTGCCCCCGGCAACCACAGCAGAGCCTGACACCCCGTGGGTGCTTGATACACCTCGTCCTTGCCTGACTGACAAAGCTGCCATTCTGAGTCCCTGGGGATGCCGTCCATGGCTTCCTCAAAAGGCTTCCCAGGGCAGAACCCTTCTCAGGGCTCAATCTTCATTTTTCTCTCATTTACAAACTTGCTCGTCCCCTCCCCCATCCCTCTGCACTGTCGCACTCGCTGGCATGCGCGCACGGGCACTCTCTCGCTCAATCTCTCTCTCTCTCGCTCTCTCTCGCTCTCTGTGTCTCTCTCTTTCCCTCAATCTCTCTGGTTTCTTTTGCTCTATCTCTCTGGTTGTAACTGGGATTCTGTCTCTCTCAGTCTTTCTTTTTTTCTAAACTTCCTCCTTTCTTGGTCTCTTATGCCTTCCTTTCTCTCCTTCTATCCTCTGTCTCTGGCTTTTCTCTCTTTCTCTGTCTCTGTCACTTGTCTCTGTCTCTCTCATCTTTGCTACTATGCCTCCCTTCCCCCTCTCTATCTCATACACACACACACAGGACCCTACCCCCGGCAGCCCTTTCATGCATCTGTCATAATGTGTCACGTCACACTTTTCTCCTGGACCATCAGAGCCTTTAATCCTATTGACATTCAGTTAACGAGTTTCTCTCACTGTTGACAGAACCTCCTGCCCCACCCGTGTTGGGCCGACCGGGATCAGAGTTCAGAGTTGTTGCTGGGCCATTTAGGGCCTGTGGGGAAGGGAGTGGGGAAAATGGTCTTGGTTGTGAGGGGCTCATAGTCTCCCACAGCGGCCTGAGGGGTGCCATGGGGAGCAACCCCTTGAGTAGTGGGAGTTGCCTCCATCTTCCTTGGGATGAGGCTGGCACCGGAGGAGCTGGCACATCGGGGAGGTGCTTTGCAGCATGCAGGAGGCTGTGGACACAGTGAGGCCCCAGGGTGCAGAGGAACCTGCCAGGGTCATGCAGTGAGGTGCACTCGTAGCTCAGGGCCCTTCTTCCCCCATCTCTGGGCTCACCAGCCAGTTGTGGGTTGTGCCAAAGAGATCTGGGGGCATGGATCCAGAGAGGAGTGGGGCCAAGCCCAAGGGATCAGTGATCCAGCGCTAAATGTGAACAGGCTGCTGGGGCTGTGGGTTGCCTGGAAAAGGCCAGGGAAGGGCTCAGGAACCCTGAGGAAGGTTCCTGGGGGAACAGCCTTCGGAAGTGGCTGCTGAGAGACGAACCCTTGGGGATGCCAAGGGAGGTGTTGTCAGCTTTGCCCTCTGGGGATGCCAACTTGCCAGAGCTTAGGACCAGTGGAGCCCACCTCCCATGGAACCGCACCCTGGGAGAGCAGAGCTGGGCTCTGGAGACCCTTCTCAGGGAGGGCCTCTACCCCCATGCAGGGCCATGGGTGTCCAACTCTCTGTTCATCACTCAACTCCAGAGAAGCAATAGCCCTGGGAGGGTCCAGAGCCTTGGTGGGCCAGGTGGGGTGGCTCTTGGCCTAGGGTATCCTCAGCAGCCTGTCACTGAAAGGCAGCCTGGAATAAGGAAGGAGCATTGGCCCGAGTCAGACAAACTGGGTTGGAACTCCCACGCTGCTTTTCAGGGCTGTAAGGACTGTAGGAAAGTCCCTAACCTCTCTGGGCCTCAGTTTCCTCCTGTATAAAATGGAGCAACCGCTCTCTGTCCCCAGTGGCTCCCCATGAGAAATGAGCAGCATGTCATACGTAAACGTGCCTGGCATGGCATACTCCTGCTCGGTAAACAGCCACCAATATAATTGTTGTTTTAAAATGTCTAACCACGCTGACATACCATTATTCAAATATCAGATTGGCAAAGCTCACAGAGTTTGATAACACTGTGCTGGCAAAGCTATGGGGATCAGACAGATGCAGACAGGGCCAGTGGAAGTGTAGCCTGGTGTAACCTCCAAGGAGGGCCGTCCGACCTCTCCATTCCTTCACAACTGTGCATAACCACATGTAACTCGGCATGTAACTCGGCGGTTCCACTCCTGGGAATTTCCCTACAGGTCCACTAGCACACATTTGAAGTGGTGTGGGTACAAAGTTATTTATCGCAGCGTTTCATGTAATTACCAAACACTGGAAACAAGCTAAATGTGCATCAATAAGGGATCAGCCGGGCCTGGTGGCTCATGCCTGTAATCCCAGCACTTTGAGAGGCCAAGGTGGGTGGATCATGAGGTCAGGAGTTCAAGAAGAGCCTGGCCAGCATGGTGAAACCCCGTCTCTACGAAAAATACAAAAATTAGCCGGGCGTGGTGGTGCGTGCCTGTAATCCCAGCCACTCAGGAGGCTGAGGCAGGAGAATCACTTGAACCTGGGAGGCGGAGGTTGCAGTGAGCTGAGGCTGCGCCATTGCACTCCAGCCTGGGTGACAGAGCGAGACTCCATTTCAAAAAACAAAAAACAAAAAATAAGGGATCAGTTAAATAATGTGCAGTCCTTCCACACAATGAAGTCATCTGCAGCTGCAAAATAAGAACGAGGAACCTGTTTTGCAAGTGACATAGAACAATAATCAAGATGTGTTTTTAAGGGAAGAAAGCCAGGTACAGAGCAGGATGTGTGTGCATTTTAAAAGGATAACAAATGAGAATCCCTGTGAGGGTGACGGTTTATACATAGAAAATTTCTGGAAGAACATACAAGAACTGGCAACAAGGTTCCCTCTGCAGAGGGAAACTGGGTGGTGGGGACCAAAGGAGGAGCGACTTTGCACTGTCAGTCCTTTTGGAATTTTGAATTTTGAAGCATGTGAGTGCATTAGCCATTCAAAATATAAATCATGTCTTCAAAAATAAATTCTTATTTCTGTACACTTAAAAAATATCCATTTTATGATTAGCCTCTCCTGGTCCAGACTGAGCTTCAAATGGGCTTTTGGCTCCATGTGAAGTTTCTAGGGGTAGAAATGGCATCTAGGAATACTCAGAAGCTGGGTCCTGGTGTCTTCAGTGAGTTAAGACCTCCCCGGGGGTCCCAAGCCCACTCCAAAAGCAAGGGAAGGGGGAGACTGAGGGGCTGCATTAGCACCTGCCCATCCATGGCTTTGGAACAGCTATGAAGTCCTTGTGGACAGGTAAGTCCTCATTACATTCTGCTCCATATCCAACTGAGGCTGGCAGAGAGGTGGGAGTGGGTGGGTGTGAATGGGCAGAGAAGGGTCCTGGGGTTGGGGTCACTACTTCCTCTCATGGAGAGGGGAAGGTTGGACATGCTATATCCTCCCGACAGCCGTTGTCAAATGCCTGCCTCCTCCCCTGGGAACTCTGACTCTGCTGGTACCCAAAGTGTTCAGAATTCCACCAAGGGAAGATTCTCCCCAGCACTGAGCACCTACTGTATACCTGTGCCAGGTGCTTTCCCTCTCGATGGCACAGGAGCCTGGGGCAGCCAGGACCTCAATCTCGCCTGCCACGCTCCTTGAGGGGTGCACCATGCTGGCACCTGCCCCTGGGAGAGCAGGCACTCAGACTGGCCCTGTCTCCAGTGTCCCTGGCTGGAGTCCCCTTCCCACTCCCAGGACCTAGTCAGTTCTGATGCTGGAGTGCCTGCAGCCCCCAGTGGGCCTGGCAGCGTCACAGACACCCATGGTGGGGAGCAGGAGCTCTGCTGCCAGGAGACTGTCTCCCTGGATTCTGACTCTCTGAGGTGGCAACAATGTGGAGGAAGCAGGGTGCCACCCACCCCCTCCCGGAGCTGGGGATGGTTGGTGCTCGGCTACTGGAAGTGGGATAAAGGCCCTCTGGCCAGGACTGGTCACTAGGGACCAACTGGTGTACAGTGACCCCTTCCTGGCCCTCTTGTTCAGAGAGGCACTGAAGGTAGGGTTCTCCCTAGGGATGAGGGGCTCAGGGGACAGGTTTTCCTGCACTGCCGACACCGGGGGCCTTCACTTGACTTCACAAATGGGGAACTTATCACAAAAGGTAGTTACGGATTCATTGGGTGCCAGAACCTCACAGATTACCATTATAAACCTCGGGAGAAGCTGGGATGGATATCTTCATTTTGCAGAAACTGGGGTTCAGGGAGATGGGGACTTGCCCTGAAGCCACATAACTGACCCCGAAGCCCCAAACCTCGTCACTGACCTCCTCACACTGACACACATACCACTGCCTCCTTCCCCCGGGCCTCCATAGGTGCTTGTATGCCATGGATCAGCTCAGGCATACAAGCCCAGCTCAGGCATTGGAGCCCAGGCAGACATAGGGAAAAGAGCACTCCGGGAAGTGTGCACAGCTTAAGCAAAAGCACAGAGGTGGGACCGTTCGGCAGGGAAGCGCGAAACTGAAGCGTGAGAGTGAGAGGTGAGCTGAGGCTCCAAAGTGTGGAGGGCCACCTTGGGGAATGGAAGGTTAGTCAGGAAGGATGCAGTTTGAAGGCCAGGAGGGATGCCTATTCAGGGAGCCCAGGGCAGCACCTGAGGCTTCTGGCTGCGGGACTGGCAATATGAGAGGCATCTTCCCAGAAGACGATGAGCAGGGCAGCAGCGAGGCACCAGCTCAGGCGAAGAAGCCCCGGGGCAGGTGCAGAAGGTGGTAGTTCAAATAGGCTTCTGGAGTCAGGATGGTTGGATTGAAGCCCAGCTGCTTACCAGCGCTGTGACCTTGGGCCAGTTACTTAACCCATCTGGGACTAAGTCATCTCATCTATAAAAGGATATGACAATGATGTCAACAACACAGGTTGAATATCTCTTATTAGAAATACTTAGAGTCGGGCATCATGGCTCACACTTATCATCCCAACACTTTGAGAGGCTGAGGAGGTGGGAGCCCACTTTTACAAAAAATTTAAAAATTAGCTGGGGGTGGTGGGTGCACACCTGTGGTCCCAGCTACTCAGGAGGCTGAGGCAGGAGGATCACTTCAGCCCAGAAGGTTGAGGCTGTAGTGAGTTATGATTGCACCACTGCACTCCAGCCTGGGTGACAGAGCAATACCCTGTCTCAAAAAAATAAAAAAAGAAAAGAAAACAGGCTCACACCTGTAATCCCAGCATTTTGGGAGGCCAAAGTGGGTGGATCACCTGAGGTCAGGAATTCGAGACCAGCTTGGCCAACATGGCGAAACCCCATCTCTACTAAAAACACAAAAATTTGCCAGACGTGGTGACAGGCACCTGTCATCCCAGCTCCTTGGGAGGCTGAGGCAGGAGAATCGCTTGAACCCGGGAGGCAGAGGTTACAGTGAGCCAAGATTGCACCGCTGCACTCTTGCCTCGGCAACAAAGCCAGACTCCATCTCAAAAAACAAACAGGCTGGGCGCGGTGGCTCAAGCCTATAATCCCAGCACTTTGAGAGGCCAAGGCAGGCGGATCACGAGGTCAGGAGATCTAGACCATTCTGGCTAACACGGTGAAACCCCGTGTCTACTAAAAATATAAAAAATTAGCTGGGTGTGGTGGCGGGTGCCTGTAGTACCAGCTACTCAGGAGACTGTGGCAGAAGAATGGCATGAATCCAGGAGGCGGAGCTTGCAGTGAGCCGAGATCATACCACTGCACTCCAGCCTGGGCAACAGAGTGAGACTCCGTCCCAAAACAAAACAAAACAAAAAAACAGGCTGGGTGCAGTGACTCATGCCTATAATCCCAGCACTTTGGGAGGCCAAGGCAGGTGGATCACCTGAGGTCAGGAGTTCAAAACCAACCTGACCAACATGGAGAAACCCTGTCTTTACTAAAAATACAAAATTAGCCAGGCGTGGTGGTGCACGCCTGTAATCCCAGCTACTGGGGAGACTGAGGCAGCAGAATTGCTTGAAGCTTGAATCTGGGAGGCGGAGGTCACAGTAAGCTGAGATGGCACCACTGCACTCCAGCCTGGGCAAAAACAGCAAAACTCCATCTCAGAAACAAACAAACAAACAAACCAAAAAAAAAAAACCGAAAACAAGTTTTGGGTTTCAGATTTTGGAATATTTATATTATTCTTATCTGTTGAGCGTCCCAAATCTGAAATCCAAAAGGCTCCAATGAGCATGTCCTTTTAGCATCAGTCATGTGGGTACTCGAAAAGTTTTGAATTTTGGAGCATTTTGGATTTCAGCTTTGGGGGTTCGGGACGCTTAGTCTGTTCACGCATGGGGCTGTTGGGAAGACAAAGTGGATAGACACACGTCCAGCACTCAGTGCCTGTTAGGACATAGTAAGCGTCCATCAGTCTCTGCGATTTGGTACTCAGTATCATTACTACCCTGACACTCAGCCCCGCCTCCCAGCCCTGGGCTGCTGGGACAGATTGTTTCTGTTTCCTGCTCTGAGAGGGAGCAGAGGGGACGACATGGGCCAGTGGGGAAGGAGGAGACTTTCCCCCTGGAGACTGACATGTCCCTGGCCCAGACCTACAGGAACCTCACTGGTTTTAGACCCCTGGTAGGTGACCAGACAGACAAGGACTGGCCCTGGAGGCTGAATCCCTGCCACATCTGTCCTTGTCCCAATTCTAGGTGGGTGGGGAACTATACACCTGTTTCCCTAGTCAGGGTTCACTGTGTCCACTTATCGAGGCCCCAAGTCAGACTCCTGTGTCCCCCTGACACACCTGGGAAGAGGAGCGGGTGGGGTGATGTCTGGGCCACGGGCTGGTAGATATGCCCCGGCAGCTCTAATGAGGTGTGTGAAGGCCACAGAGGCTGCCTTGGCAGCGGCACAGTCAATAAGAGGGCAGGGGAGAGGCAGGCCTGGCGTGATGGCCATGGCAGCCGTGGGCGATCAGCCCTTCGCCGACGGTTGCTCGGGTGAGCAAGTGCGCTCCGAGCCATTCGGCTATAATAACCCTAATCTGCTCATTACCACTCCCGGAGCTGACGGGTGACTCAGGCATGAGCTGCCAAGCGTTCCTGCCTTCATAACCCCCACTCCGCCCTCCCCCCTCACATCTGTGCAACAGCTGGGCTCCAGGACAGCCAGTTCCCAGCAGACTCTGGCACCATCTGCTTCTCCCGTGGGAGTCAGGCTCCGCAGAGGGTGTGCTCAGGGAGCCTCCTAAAAGAGTGGAGCTAAGGGACACCTGGTCTAGTGTTAGGGAGCTCTGTGTCTCACTCTGCTCCCCAGAGGCGGTGCAGGGGTTCAGGCTGGGGGCTCAGGAGGCTTGGGTCCTGAAGGATGTTAAATGACTTGTTGCCCCAATGCCTGAGACTCTAGGTCTCTCCATCTGCATGATGGAAGGACTGTCTGGCTCCCTCTCCACTTCTCCAGCCAACCAGACCTAGTGCCAGACAGTGTTTTTCCCATCTGAGGGCTGGGGCTCCTGTGTGTTGTGTGTTGGGGTGTGGGGTGCATTAGAGGACAGTTGAACTGCTGACTTCTATGGAGTGTGGACGGGGTACAGTAGAAGGGGAAAAGGCAGAGGCATCGCCTCCTAGTACCTTTTGCCCCACCCAGCCCCAGGCTGCCTATCAGTTTGGGGATTCTCAATCCCCCTCTCCTGCTCCTGCTGGCTTTTGAGACTTGTTCTGCATGGCTGCCCCTTCCTAGAACTGGGAGGACCATCAGGATCCTGGGTAGTCACAATAGAAGCTAAGGCTTACTGAGCACCCACCTTGAACCCTTAGAAGGCATTGTGTTGGTGGTCACAGCAATCCAGCTAGGTTGGCGCTATCATCCCAGTTCCCAGATGAGAGACCTGAGGCACAAAGGGGTTACAGAAGGTCACACCACTAGCAAATGGCAGCTCTGGGGTATGAACCACAGTACGTGTGACTCTGGGTCTCCTCACAGAACCTCAGAGCCACACGTGGCCCCAGTGTACAGTTGGAGACAGAAGACTTCCCTTCTAAAGAAGGAGCACACTGAGACTGGAAAACCTGGCTGCCCCACATGACTTTGTGCCCACCTGGCATGCAGTAGACACTCAGCAATTGCTCAGGGCCTAAAGGCTCATCAGACGAACTGCTTAAATCGGAACTGCTCTGGTGGAAGCAAAGATGGGGTCCCGCCGGGCGCGGTGGCTCACGCCTGTCATCCCAGCACTTTGGGAGGCCGAGGCGGGCGGATCACAAGGTCAGGAGATGGAGACCATCCTGGCTAATGTGGTGAAACCCTATCTCTACTAAAAATACAAAAAAGTAGCCAGGCATGGTGGCGGACGCCTGTAGTCCCAGCTACTCAGGAGGCTGAGGCAGGAGAATGGCGTGAACTCGGGAGGCGGAGCTTGCAGTGAGTGGAGATTGCGCCACTGCACTCCAGCCTAGGCGACACAGTGAGACTCTGTCTCAAAAAAAAAAAAAAAAAAAAAAAAGCCCATAAACCTCTCTCCCAGCCTCTCATTTTCAGGGAATGAAATTGAAGTTGAGTGGAGGAAAGGACTCCCAGGGCCACTCATCAAGTTGGTGGCAGAGTCAAGACGAGAATTCATGTGGTGGGATGTCCCCAGGGGAGCAAGCCCGGAGAGGTCAGGAGCGGGTGGAGGGCTCTCTCCCCTCCCAGAGTGGGTTGGGTTATGCCCCTGCCCCTTTCCTCAAGCTGAGCCAGAGAGACAGGGGAAGAGGCCCGGAGACGCGGCCCGGGCTGAGCCATCTGAGCACCCAATGGGCAAGTGCACTGGGCTCCACGGGCTCCCAACAGCCAGTGCCCTACATAGCCCTCTTGATGGCCTAGTCCAGGGACAGCCCATGTGTGTGTAGTGCAGAGCCACCTCGTTCCCCACTGTTGACACGCCCGACTCCCTTATTCCATCAGTAAACACTGGGCCTGGAGAGACAGTCCAATTGGCTGGCAGTGTCCTCCTCCCAGCTCCACTCCTTGCCTAAACAGACAGCTCTGTTTGTCCTCCCTGCCCAGCCACCAGAACTTCATTGTCACCCAGATCCCTGCCCTGTAAGCAACTCACCTCCTCTCACTCCCACAGAATACCCGTGTCAGAGCTGGAGAGGCTGATGGGAAACTTTTAGGACAACCTCTAACCCCCTACCCAAACAACACCACCTCCACTTCTTTTTTTTTTTTTTTTTTGAGACAGAGTCTCACTCTGTTGCCCAGGTTAGAGTCCAGTGGAGTGATCTTGGCTCACTGCAACCTCCACCTCCTGGGTTCAAGCGATTCTCCTGCCTCAGCCTCCCGAGTTGAGCTGGGATTACAGGTGCATGCCACCACTCCTGGCTAATTTTTGTATTTTTAGTAGAGATGGGGGTTTCGCCACGTTGGCCAGGCTGGTCTCGAACACCTGACCTCAGGTGATCTGCCCACCTCGGCCTCCTGACCTCAGGTGATCCACCCGCCTCAGCCTCCCAAAGTGCTGGCATTATAGGTGTAAGCCACCACGCCTGGCTACCACCTCCACTTTTACAAATGAAAAAACAGAGACCCCAGAGGGGAGGGGTGGCAAGAGCCATGTAGAACAGGAAGGCAGGCCTCACCTCCAACCACTCACTGCTGGGTGTGGCCTCTGCGTCTTGGCATGTGCCGCTCCTTCTGCTAGGACAGCCCTTCCTCGACGAAACCTCAGCCCACTGAATGAATGACAACTTTGGCTGTACCCGCACGTCACCCGTGGCTGTCTCTATTGTGGCTCATGATGCCCGGCCCCCTTTCCATCACCCTGCAAGCTTCTGAAGCCCAAGACCTGGGTTGGTTCATTGCAGATCCCCCAGCTCCCAACCCAAGGTGCCCAGAGTGAGCTGCTGACAAAGGCTTGGACATGAATGAATTGGTGGTATTGAACCAGAACAAATTCTCTCAATCCTGGCCCAGCTTGGACCCCCAAATCCCAATCCCGGTTCTCCTAGGCCAAAGCTATTGAGAGGTCTTTCAGGCCCCTGTTTCCAGATCCCAGTGGGCTTTGAAGACATGGTCTCCCTTGCTTCCCCTGGGCCTGGGCCCTGCCTGGGCACAGCCTTCTCTCAGTTGTTGTGGGTGAATCATTGGCAGGCTGTAAACAGCTCTATGGAGCACTGGCTGTACCACCAAGGCCCTGGCACTGATCCTAGCCGCGCCAGGGGGATCTAAAAGAAGACATGGCTCCCACGCACCCACGATGGAAAGGAGAAGGTGGAATAGAAACAGGGGGGAGGCTTCCAGATTTGCATACCAACACGTGCACAGGAGTCTGTAATGCAGCCCAGCCTAGGAGGGGACAAAACAGAACCTGGAGGACGAGAAGGGGATGAATCAGAAAGCCTTCCAAGAGGAAGGGACCTGCAGCAAGGAGGTGGGGTGGCTTCTGGGAGTTTAGAAACCACCAGTATTTACTGAGCACCTACTATGCAACAGGCACTGCTCCAGGACGACAGGTACTGCCATAAACAAAACAAAGACCCTATGCCGCGCAGGACAGAAAAGCAGAGCAGGGCCAGGGTGTGGGCAGCTGCCTTATGTATCATTTGCAAGATTCTATAGAAGGCCAAGAGCTTGGAGACTTTTCCAGCCACTTAACAGATGGGGAAACTGAGACCAGAGAGGGCTGAGGAGTTGCCTGGAGTCGCACAGGAAGACAGGGCAGAGGCAGACCCCAGGCCCTGCGTGTGGGCTCAGAGGTGAGGATGCCTCTTTGGCCTTCAGAAAGGAGAGGCTTTGACCTTCAGGAAAGCCCTGAGCTCAGTCCCTCCCCATGCGGCCCAGGTAGGGTCTCATTTCCATGGTAGTTGGGGGCTGGCTGAGGGAAGGACCCCATCCCTCCTGCCCCCCGACTAGGGATCCCAGGGCACTCAGAGAAACAGCAGAGGCTTGTGAGGAAAGCCAAACTCTAGTCACTCAGCGGTGGGTTCCCCAGGGCTACACCTCCTCGCCTCCCCGTCTGTGGATGGGCAGCTCTGACTCCGGGCTTTTGGCCTTTCCAAGACCAAAAATGTTGCTTCCTTTCCTCCCCCAGGAGCAGCCAGCTGGGGCCGACAGCATGGTCTGGCGTCTGGAAACTCAGACTTCTTCCAGCCCCACACCCCACCTACACCAGCCCCAGCACAGAGCTTGATGTCTGCTGAGTGACTTGCTTTCCATGGCTTCAACAGCCTCGGCCGCAGCAGGGTCAGAGCGCAGGCACTGACTTTTCAGACTCTCACTCTGCTAAGTGAACATTAGACCCACATTACGTAGCTGCTGAAATTTGTGGCTGCCTCCTACAAGCCATTTGATAAGTTCTTATTGTCACCTCCCCCTGGTTTGCATGTACCCTCAGGGACTAGGGCAGCAGCTTGTTCACTCAGAGCCAGGGTGCTGCCGGGGGTAGGAGCGGGGCATGGGTGGCACAGAGCCCTGGCTGGGAGCTGTGGCCCATCTGTGTTGCCTTGAGCATGATGCTTGCCCTTTCTGGTTTCACCTGGAAATGGCTCTCCAGAACGTGACTCAGCTTCCCTGTTCAGCCGGCCCCCTCACTGGTCTGTTCCTAGGCATAGTCCGGGGCTCTGGACAAGCAGCCTTTTCTGAGGTCACTAAACCAGTCCCCAGCCCTAAACCTGCCCCAAACAATTTGTCATCCCAGGCCTCTTGGACCTCCTCCCAGAGCTTCCCAGTATCCCGACTCCAAAGCTATCCTTTCCTTCTCTGAGCTCTCACCTCGCCTTGTCCAGATTCTGTCCAGACAGCGTCCTGGGCCATTGCACAGATGGGTACTCCATGGGGCTCTGGCCTCCTTTACATTGGAACCCCCTGCACAGGCCTGGCACATAGTCGATCTCTATAGATGCCCATTCAGTCTCTCACCAATTAAACAAACAGCTCTTTGGGCCAGCTTTGTACTCAACTCCACACTGGGCCTGGGGATAGACATTAGAGGCTATTAAGGCACAACCTTACCCTCGAAGAGCTCCCTGTCTGAGGAGAAGAAACACAATGATAAAGCAGGTGATTCGTGCCCTAATGGGGGAAGTCCTGGGAGCAGCGGGAGCACACAGCAGTGCTACCTAACCCTGGGGAAACGAGGGAAGGCTTCCTGGAATAGGCAACATCTAAACTGAGACCTAAAGAATGAGTAGGAGTTAACCAGATAGGGGAGGCAGTTCCAGAAAGAGGGAGCACCCAGGCAGAGTTCTGGAGTCTAGAGACAGCACATGGACTCTGGGAAACCTCAGGAGTCGGGCTGGTCTCTTTGCCTCTTCTGTTGACTGGCTTTTCCCCACCCCACTAAGAAAGAAGGGGAGATAGTTCTTTCCCATTGGGTAGGCTTCCCAGACCCCTATCCCTGCCAGAAGAGGCCCGATAACTCCCAGGTGGCTGGTCACTTACCACATGCACCTAACCTGCCTATCACTTCTCTGCTCTGAGCCTCAGCCTCATCTGTCAAATGGGGTGGGGCACTTATGCCCCTATGTCATTCTTACGAGAGACCTGGAGGAGAGAGAAGTCCTAGCCCTTCCCCTGCCTAACTAGGGGTGCAGCCCGGATTGGGTCTGGGTCTGCAGGGGGAAGTGGGGTGGGGGAGACCCTGAGTGCTAGTGCCCACCAATCTGAGCCCAGGCTGGCCACAGACCCCTGGCTTCTCTTCCATCTCAGGAGTCTTTCTCCCTCAGCCCCCTCACTCCCAGCCACGTTGGAAGATGATAAAAAAAGAAAAGAAAGAAATGGTCCTCCCACTACCTGGCAGGCGTGCCCACGATGAGAAATGCCTTTCCAGGGGAACGTGGTCTCTGCAGAGCCCTTGCCAACCCCCAGTCCTACCTGTCGTGATCCTCTGGCTGCTCCCTTGTGTTTTCTCCCCCTATTCCCACCTCCACCTCACTGGCTGGAGGGAAGTGGGGAGAGAAAACAGCCTTCACGGTGGGGCTAAGGACTCAAAGACTAGGCATGGGGGAACGGGGGACAGAGGGTGGGAGGGGAACCCCAGGACCAGCTTGAAGCAAGTCATTCTTCCCTTCCTGGTTTATAGGGAGGTAGAAGTGAGGGGTGGGAGTGGAGTACCTGACCCTCATAAACTCTAGGACAAATTCAAGGCCCAGAAAGTGCTGGGCTCCAATGAAGGGCTCAGCAAGCTTATAGGATTAGATCAGAGAGCCAGGGGGACATCAGGAATGGTCTTATCTAGTAAATGTGCAAACTGAGGTCCTAGAGGGGCCAAGACTTCCCCAATCACACAGCAAGTTAGAGGAGGCAGAGGCAGGACTAGAACGTGGGCCTTCTGTATCCAGTCCCAGTGGTGGGAACGGAATGCAGGATAACTTAGAGGACGGTGACAAAGCCAGGTCAGGCTGCCACGGAGGTCAGAGTCCAAGCCTGACCATGGCTTTTATTCCTCCCCTACACACTGGGCTCCTGTCCCACCAACTGGGATGCAATAACAGGGAGAAGAGAAATTCTTGTCTGGATCTTCTGGGGAGCCAGATTTCCAGGTCTTTCAATGTTCCAGAATTGCAGAAATGCTGGAAGGCACCTCCTGGATCACCTATTCATGAGAGAACTCAGGCCAGGGAGAGGAAGGCCGTGCCAAAGGCCAAGCCCCAGTGAGTGACCCATGCATGTCTCAGGCTCCCAGACCAAGGCTCTTTCTGGTATATCACAGTGGTTAGGAGGCCAGGCTATGGATGGGTCTGACACACCTGGGTTCAAATCCCTGCTCTGCCATTCACTGGCTATGGGACCTCACTTTACTTCTTAGTCATTTATCTGAGCCTCAGTTTCTCCACCTGTAAACTGGAGATGGCAGCACTTACCATGTAGGGTGTTACAAGAATTTAATGCAACAACATTAGCTCCAT
Organism: Rhinopithecus roxellana; assembly: GCF_007565055.1. Classification (NCBI taxonomy): domain Eukaryota; kingdom Metazoa; phylum Chordata; class Mammalia; order Primates; family Cercopithecidae; genus Rhinopithecus; species Rhinopithecus roxellana. The sequence continues at coordinate 9,119,255 of NC_044563.1, read as the reverse complement.
GGGGACAGACTCTGTCTCATTTACTATCATCTTCTTAGCATCTAGAACACTGCTGAGCACATAGTAGGTCCTCAACAAAATGGAACAGTCATAGTCATTATCACGCTGTACTATGCTGCTTCTGGCTTGATATCAGTAGCAGGGGCAGAAAGGGGATGACCTCTTTTATTCCACTGGCCCCTGAAGAAAAGCCAGAGTCTGGCTGTTGCAGAGGGAGGCCACCAGCCATGCTAGAAAGAATGGCTGTGCAGCCTTAGACAAGTTCCCTCCCCTTTCTGTTTGGTTTCCCCCCAGCACAAGGAGGGCATTGCTAAGTGATGACTTAAGTCCCCCAGCTTGAGGACTGCTCCTGGACCCTGTGCCATGGCTTTACCTGAGATAGTTAAATTTTCTCCTCTGGGATGCCCAGAGGGAAGGGCTGAGGGGCAGGGCTGGGCATCCTAGATGAGAAAAGGGGTGGGGATGGGGCAGTGGCCAGGCTCTGCCAGGCTCCTGGGAGCCTTTGCTGTATCAGGCGGTTAGCTTATAGGACACAGGAGTGATCAGGGCAGCCAGGTGTCAGTGCAGGCACCAGCCTCCGCTGGGGCCTGAGAATGAAGCTTCTGGTGGATGCTGGCTGGTTCATTAAGGGGATGAAGGGCAAGGCTGGAGACTTGCTGAGCACTTCATCTGCCCCCACTCCCAGGCCAGCCTCATACTACCTGGCACTTAGCGGTTCCCTCCCCAGCAGGCACTGGGGAATGGTGAGGAACCTTGAAGCTCTCATCACAGTCTCCAGTGCCCGCTCTGCCCATTAGCTCCTGCTCCTTGCGGCTCTTTATTGTGAGGGAGGCTTTACTGCTACCTCTGGGTTGTAGGGTGGAGGGTGAAGTTCTAGGAGCAAGAGGCCCTGGCTGGGCATGACAGAGGAGGTTCCCTGTAGGACTGTGAGCCCCTCCCAGGGCTGCCAGCTCCCAACCTGTGGTCTTGCCATGGTTTATTGCCAGCCAAGTCACATTTGTCCCCATGAATCCTCTTGTCCCCTACACACACACACACACACACACACACACACACACACACACACACACACACGCTGACCACACCCTCAGCAGAGCTCCACCCTACTCCTGGCATCAGGGCTTCTGGGGAGGGGCTAGACAGCCAGGCTATTTTCCAGGGGGTTTCAAAGGCCCAGAAAGCTCTGGGCTCGGGAGAAAACAAAGCAACACCCTTCCTTGATCCCTTGGAGGAAATAGCCTCCAGGGGCCAGGGAGGAAAAACAGGAAGGGCCAGGCTGGGGAGGACATCCTGAGGGTGGGGATGGGGAAGAGGGCCAACCTACCCCTGTCTTCCTCCCTACACTAGTGGGCTCTGCAGAGGGAGCGGCCAGTGTGGTCCTGGCCTTGGGCTGCGCTAGGGACTGTCCTGGGCTGCACTGGGAGGTCTGTCCTCAGCTGCTGGCTGCCCACCTGAGAGCTTCCTCAGGGATCCCAGTTCACGTGATGGGAGCTGAGCACTGGGGTTAGACAGTCAGAGTCCTCCGTGGGTGGGGGCAGAGCTGTGACACCTGCCCTCCTCTCTCCACTCCTTGGCCTTTGAGGGCCCCAAGCAAACTCCCCTCCCCTCATTCACCCTTCACTCTTCATTTACTGAGCCCTCCTCAGTACAAAATAGCACAACAGAGTAGAGGATAGCAATAACACAGACTGCTTCCTCCTACCTCTGCCTCCACTTTACAGATGAGAAGACTGAGGCATGCAGACAATTAACGAAAACAAACAAAAACTTTGCCCAGGTTACGCAGCCAGTGAGCACTGCAGGAGAATTCAAATGCTGGCTGCTGGACTGCACAGGGCTTGCTGGTAACCCTTTCCTGGAGCAGTAAAGGCTTAAACCTCAGTGGGGTCAGGGAGCCCCGGGAGCCCGGAGGTGGGCAGCTGACCCCAGCCCGAGTGGGGCAGGAAGGCTCATGGCTGGTGATCCTTCACACTTACCACTGAGTCCGTTCACCCTCCCCTGCTCGTGGGCGACTCACGCTTTCTCACGATCTCCTCTCCTCAAACCCCACCCCACCCTCCCCCGTCCTCACTCTCAGCTGTTGACCTTGTTTTTCTCACTCCCTGAAGACAATCCACTCTCTCAGAAGTACTTCCAGATTTGCACGGGCACATCCGCCCCCACCAGCCTCTGCACCCACACATTGCCTCCCCGAGTCCTAGGAGAGATGACTGTCCACGCCTGCCCTCACCCACCACCCAGGCAGGCACCAGAGCCCAGTCCCTCTGATCAGCAAGTCATCCCGTCCCAGTTCACCGAACCATTCCTGTCAGTGGCTGTTTTTCCTCCCATCTTACACATACCTGCTCTTGATCCTGCTTCCCCTGTGGCTGCCACCCAATTCCTTCTTCCCCTCTGCAACAAAACTCCTCCAGGGTTGTCTTTATCCACTATCAGCGGTTCTTCTCCTCCTGTTCTCTCTTAAACCCACTCCAATCTGGCTTTCATCCCCACCACTCTATCAAAAATACTCCTGTGGGTCAGACATGTTGGCCGATACCTGTAAGCCCAATGATTTGGGAGGCCGAGGCAGGAGGATTGGAAACCTGGAGTCCGAGACCAGCCTGGGCAACACAGGGAGACCCTGTCTCTACAAAAAAATTTTAAGGCCAGGTGTGGCGGCTCATGCCTGTAATCCCAGCACTTCATGAGGCCAAGGAGGGCAGATCGTGAGGTCAGGAGATCAAGATCATCCTGGCTAACACGGTGAAACCCCATCTCTACTAAAAATACAAAAAATTAGCTGGGCATGGTGGTGGGCACCTGTAGTCCTAGCTACTTGGGAGGCTGAGGCAGGAGAATCGCTTGAACCTGGAAGGCAGAGGTTGCAGTGAACCCAGATCACGCCATTGCACTCCAGCCTGGGCGACAGAGTGAGACTCTGTCTCAAAAAATAAAAAATAAAAAATAAAAAATTAGCCAGGCATGGCGGCACACATCCGTAATCCCAGCTACTCAGGAGGCTGAGGCAGGAGGTGGGAGGATCGCTCAAACCCAGGACGTTAAGACTGCAGTGAGCTAGGACCATACCACTGCCCTCCAGCCTGGGTGACAGAGACCCCATCTCAAAAATAAATAAATAAATAAAATGATCCTACCTACCAAGATCTTCAGGGGCTTCTCTATGACTAAACTCAGCTGTCAGTTCTCAGTCTTTCTGCCACTTGCCCCTGACCCCATGGCATTTGGCAGCGTAGCCCTCCCTCTTCCCTGAAACACTCTTTCCACTGGGCTCCTAGGTCACCTGCTGTACTCACTTGGTTTTCTGTTACTTCTCTCACCTTTCCCTGTCCGTCTCCTTTGCTGCTTTTTTCTCTTCTTCCAGACAGCCCAACATGGGGTGCCTCAAGCCCAGACTTTGGTTCTGATCTCATTCTTCATTCCTCTGGTGAGCTCACCCAGTCTCATGGCAACAGCATATATACACCAATGACTTTCACATCCATACCTCTAGCCTGGACCTCAAATGTTCCACTGTCCACTCAGTGTCCCCTCCCTGCACTAGATAGCTCAGATCCAACGTGTGCCAAGCTGAGCACCTGTTCTCCATTACACAACTCGCTCCCACACATGCCTTCTTCACAGGGATGCCACCTTCCCCAGTGGGCAAAAATTGGTTCTTGGGGGGACAGAAAAATATTGATATTACAATGGTTTGTAATTTTCCAAAGGGCCAAAGTACATGAACATGTATGCATCATAGCTGTGGTGTTAAAATTCCATTGTGGGCAGGGCGCGTGGCTCACGCCTGTAATCCCAGCACTTTGGGAGGCTGAGGTGGGTGGATCACCTGAAGTCAGGAGTTCAAAACCAGTCTGGGCAACATAATGAAACCCTGTCTCTACTAAAAATACAAAAATTAGCCAGGCATGGTGGTGCACACCTGTAATCCCAGCTACTTGGGAGGCCGAGGCAGGAGAATCACTTGAAATCAGGAGGCGGAGATTGAGGTGAGCCCATAGCCCATATCACGCCACTGCACTCCAGCCTCGGCTACAGAACAAGACTCCATCAGAAAAAAAAAAATAAAAAATTCCATTGTGCGGGGAAGCGATTAGAGAAAAATGTCTTCAAAGGCTCCTGAGAGTGGGTGATAGTGAAAAACTGATTGAGAAAAGGCGCTGCTCCAACACAAACCCCATTTCAGCCAATGGCAATCCAAGCCTTCCATGGCTCAGGCCAAAGCCTTGGAGGCGATGATCTTGGCTCCTCCCTTTTTGAAACAACCCACGTCCAATCCATGAAGAAATCCAGTTGGTTCTGCCTTCAAAATAGATCCAGAATCCAAGCCCTCCCAACCACCCCCACAGCACCCACCCTGATTCAAACCACCATCATGTCTTGCCTGGATTAGTGCAGTAGTCCCCTGACTGGTCTCTCTGCAGCTGCCCCCGCTCCCTACACACATACCCAGAGTGATCTTTTTACAATATACGCCAGCTCATGTCCTTCCTCTCACAAAAGACACTCCAGTTGCTTCCCATCTCCCTAAGTTCTCATAGTGACCTGTCCTCCCCTCTCCCCCTACACTCTCCTGACCACTTCCTTCCTCCCTCCGCTCCAGCCCCACAAGCCCCCTTGCTTTCCTCCAACAAACCAGGTATTATCCCACCCTACAGCCTTTGCACTGGCTGTTCCCTCTCCCTGGTACACTGTTACCCAGATAACTGCAGGGCTAAATCCCTCTCCTCCCTCAAGTCTTTGCTCAGATGCCACCTTCTCAATGAAGCCTGCCCTCATTACCCTGTCTCAACATTGCAATCCACCCCCAGATAACCCTCGCTTCTCTCTACCTTTTCTTTTCCCAAACACTCACCACCTTCTAACACACTATAACATTTCCTTTTTTTGCTCATTGCTGATTGCTACCTCCCTCTGCTAAATGCCAGCTCCTGAGGGCAGGGATCTTTGTTTTGGTCACTGCTGCATCTTCAGCATGAGGACAGAGCCTGGCACACACTAGGTGTGCCTGATACACCCTGGACACTCACTGCAGCCTCCTGCCATATCTGCTTTCTGATTTTCCCCACCCCAGGTTCCATCATATCTCCCCACCTTTGAAACCACATTTCCCTGTCCCTGAAATGCCCCCCACACCCTCATTCCTTAGTGAGCTCTTTCTCAGCCTCGGAACTCTCTCAAAGATGACTTTGCCTCTCTGGTTAGGTCAGGAAGGGCTCTGCCTGCCAGACAGGGAATCTGAGCTTTTTCCTAAGAGCAATTCGGGATCCATGGAAGGGCTCTGAGCTGAAGAGCAACCTGGTCACACTTGCGCTTTGCTGCCCTTAGGATAGTGGACAGGAAGGGAGCCAGGCTGGAGGCAGAGGAGGAGACCTAGGGAGGAAGTCGATGCAAGATGGGAGGACCGGGGCTAGGGCCATGAATGAGAGGCAGGGGAGGCTGGGAAGGACTGGAGCCAGGAAGGAAAAAAACCAGGACTCACCACCAACAAAATGTGCCAGGTAAGGAAAAGAGGGAAAGTAGGGACATGGCCAAGGTCTCTGCTTTGTAGGGTCAGGGTTGTGGTGGTGCCTTAGCTAAGGACAGGTCATGGGGGAGCATGCATGAGAGTCCTGCGCGAAAAGCTTCTCTTCTCTCTCACTACAGCTTCCATCCCCTTTCACTGAAGCATCTTGCACCCCAACACGAGAGGTCAATGGGGATTTGGAGAGGGATGGGCCTTCCCCAGGGAACACAGACCTCGGACCTGGAGTGGAGGGAAGGGGCTCACACAGAGGTCTTTTTCAGAAAACAGGCCTTAAGGCTGTTCCCCAGAAATTAGAGAGGAACTTCCAGCCGAGAAGCCCACACTTGCCTCATGTTCTGCATAGCCTTGTTTGACCAGAAAGACAAACAGGACAGGGAGTGGCCTTTGTGACATTTTATGAGGACTCCCCAACTCAGCCCAGGGTGTGGCAGTCAAGAGAAGACAAAAGGCATCCCCTAGTCAGACACAGCTGTCCCTGGAGCATCTCCCTGGAGGAGCCAGAGACCCTCAGAATCATCTCATGGTATGTCCTCATGTTGCAGATGGGGAAACTGAGGCTCAGAGAGAGAGAGAAGCAAATTGCCACAGGGCACAGCTGCTATTACCAGGAGGGAACCGAGGCCACAAGGAGAGGACTTATCTGGTCTGATAGGGATAGACTAATAATAGTCCCGATATTTGTATAGTTATTTTCTTCCCAGGCGTTCAGAGCACTGCACGTCCATGATCTCATTTGTCCACAAGACATCCCTCTGGGATGGGTGACAAGGCGACTTCATGCAGATGTGAAAATGCTCTGTCATCCCCCGCCGCCTGCCCCCAATAATCTTAATTTTCTTTTTCAGTCTCTATTATGTCCCCTTTCTTCCCATAACCAATTTAATTCAACAAAGATTTACGAGGCCAGTGCTTGGTGCAAGGTGCTGGGCATTTGGGAAACTTCAGGATTTCCCCAGGGCCAAGGTCATTGCTCTGCTTTCTGTGGTCCCAAAGCACTGTGTTCAGACCTGCATTTGTACACATCCTATTGTCTCCATACAGCTACCATCTTGGAGGGCAGGGCTTGGTCTCGTTCAAGCTTGCACACCCCCATAGTGCTCAGGCCAGGGCCTGGCATTCAGGAGCCTGGAGAAATCCTTGCCCAGGGCCATGTTTCCCTGAATCCACCTGTTAATGCACTTGTCGCACTGTATGACAATTACTCAGAGAAGGAGCAGGATTCTGTATATGCAGTGCCTAGCACATAGCAGCTACATCATTAATGTTTGCTGAATGGATCAATAAAAAATGTGAAAGGAGGAAGATGAGGGTGGATAGTAATGGGCGATCCTTGCCCTGAAAGAGCTCCCCGTCTGTTGCAGGGGTGGAGCAGGTGGGCAGAAACCAGGATTGAAGAGCTGTAAAAATGCTATCAACTTGGACAATTCCATCACCAAAATGCTGAGAAGTGCCATGGGGCTACAGAACAGGAGAATTCAGACTCACCTGGGAGAATCAGGGATGGCTCCCTGGACAAAGTGACAGTGAAGACAGGCTTTGAAAGGTGGAAACCCATAGGGAGGAACTCAGTTTTTAGCTGAAGGCAGGGCACTGGGCAAGACGAGGAGGTCAAAAGTCATACTGGGGCAGACTCTGTCTCAGGCTGAGCTGCTCCTTTCCACAGGCGTCAGGAGCCATCAAAGGCCCAGGGGCTGAGAAGACAGTAGCGCAATTGGATCTTGTGTCTCAGAAAACCACAGAGAGGCCGGGCATGGTGGTTTATGCCTGTAATCCCAACACTTTGGGAGGCGGGCGAATCATTTGAGGCCAGGAGTTCAACACCAGCCTGACCAAGATGGCGAAACCCTGTCTCTACTAAAAACACAAAAATCAGCCAGGCATGATTGCAGGTGCCTGTAATCCCAGCTACTCAGGAGGCTGAGGCATGAGAATGTCTTGAGCCTGGAAGGCGGAGGTTGCAGTGAGCCAAGATCATGCCACTGCACTCCAGCCTGAGTTACAGAGCAAGACTCTGTCTCAAACAAACAGAAAGAAAGAAAAAAAGAAAGAAAGAAAGAGAAAGAAAAAGAAAGAAAGAAAAAGAAAGAAGGAAGGAAGGAAGGAAAGAAAGAAAGAGAAAGAAAGAAAGAAAGAAAGAAAGAAAGAAAGAAAGAAAGAAAGAAAGAAAGAAAGAAAGAAAGAAAGAAAGAAAGAAAGAGAAAGAGAGAGAAAGAAAGAAAAGGAAAGGAAAGGAAAAAGAAAACCACAGGGAGGGAGGGCATGGATGGAAAAGACTGGGGGAGGCGAGCGACTGGGCAGGAGCCAGGTGAGGTGGAGGGTGAGCGGCTTGAGTGTCTGACTTAGGGAGGTGGCTCAGGAGTCTGAGAAGAGGTTGTGAGAGGCTGGGCAGAGAAAAGGGTCTGAAGGATATGGACACTAATTAGGTGTGGGGAAGAGCAGTGGGAGGATTTGGGGAACGGGTGTGGGGCTTGAGAGAGTGATGGGGCCTTAGCAGCTGTGGGGTAACCCCAGGGAGGTAATGAATTTCCTCCACCTGGTGGAGAGGCTTCACTAAGTACACAGCTGCGGAGCTTGGGAGGGAGGTCAGGGCCCCAGAGACAGTGCTGGGAATGGGGATGAAACAAAAGCTGAGGCCGTGGGAGTGGATGAGGTCACGAAGAGAGTGGGTGAGAAAGAAGAGGGAAGAGAGGACGGAACCTTGGGGTACGCCCACCGTTGGGAGCAGGAAGAGAGCGGGAAATGAAGCAGCCAGGAAGCTGGGGGTCCCCCATTCTTCCTCCTTTCCAGGGTGCCCGGCCTCTGCGCCCCCTCACCTCCCACGGGCCACACCCAGCTGAGAAGCAGGCTCTGTTGCCTGCTCAGCCTCCAGGAGAGCTCGGAGGAGTCGAAGGCAGGAAAGCCCAGGCGTTGAAGGTTTGGGCTCCAGACCTGGTTGGAGCTGGTGTGACTCCCACCTGTCCCTCCACCCCGCCGGCTGCTCAACCTCAGGCAAGCCACGCCCCAGGCAAGCCACGCCCCTCGCCTCCTCAGCCCCCTCACCTTCCTAAGAGGATCACAACGGGACTTCCGTGACTATTAAATGGGATAATGCGTGTTATGCACTTGGCACCCGGGCCTGGCAGTCCCTCAGAGCTCAGTAAGTGCTGCCGGCTGCTCTGACGATATTACTGAGCAGGATTGGATTCTGGCGCTCAGGCCGGCAGGGCCAAGGAGCCCAGCAGCTCCCGGAGGCCTTGGTGAGGGAGGGGGCCTGGCCACCTGAACTCGCCCAGTCTCAGAGTGCTGGGGCCTCTCCTGTCATCCTCCTCAGCCCAGAGCCAGGGACGGCTGAACGGGGACAGTCAGAGCTCTCCCGGCGCAGATCACCCTTCCACCTGCGAGGGATAGGCCCCCACCCCCACTGCGGTCTTCAACTCCAGCTAGGGCAGAGGGTGGGGCCTCAATCCTGGGGTTGGGGATCCCTCAGAGTCATCTCCCCCGCCCCCCGTCTGTGTACCGGCCCCCTCCTCCCTCCGGGCTGGCGCGGACGCGTCCTCTCAGGTCCGCGGTAATTTGTCTGCTCACGCGGGCTCCGCGGCACCCCCTCCGCGCACGCGCATCCCCGCCCCGGGCCGGATACTCGGGGCGCTCTGGGTGGGTCAGTCCAAGTTGTGGAGAAAGATTTCTATGCTGGAGGCGCCGGCCTCGAGCCCAGGCCGGGCGTTTGCGGGCGCTCAGCTATTAAGAGCGGAGACGCCTCGTCCCCCGCCCCCCAAGAATTCTGCAGCTGGGACTCAGCCCAGGCGCGCCTTCTGCGCGGCCCTGGAGGACCAGGAGCGCGGGCGGCGAGTGGTGCTGGCTGAGATGGGGGCTGCTGGAGCAGGTCTTGGGTTGGCAGATTCTGGCTCCTGCCCCCTCACACACCGAGGCGTGAACCCTGGACTTCTCAGAGCCTCAGTTTCCCCTTCTCAACCTCAGCCTCAGACCTGGAAACAGGTCAATTGCTATCATCGTGGGCCCGCATGCCTGTCTGTGTAGCCTCAGCTGGGCGGGAAGAAGAGTCATGGCCCGCTGAAGGCTGGGGAACAGGTCCCCACCCCACACTACCAGACCTGGCCTGGGCTCCCTGAGAGGAGGGGGGCTTGACCCCTCTACCAGCTGGGCTCGGGTCTGGGGTTCAAACTCAGGCCAGAGTTGTTCAGCGCTGGGAGGCCCCCATTAACTAGGCCACCCCTGGGGATGGGCGGTGGAGGCTGGAGCTGACTGGCCTGGGTCCCCGGGGGAGGTGGCTGCAAGGCCCAGGGCTTTGAACAAACCACAGAAGGTTTCTGCAATATCAAAAGAGCTCTTAGAGACTAACCATATGGGGGGAGGGGGGACAGTTGGCCAAAGAGCTTCTGCTTGGTTCCCATCAGCGAAGGATCAAAAAACATCTGGTCAAAGAACCTTTAAATACCTTGAAAGGCAGGTGAAGCCAGTTCAGTGGGTTCCAAGAGGGATTGAAACGCTGGTCTGAGCTGCAGACAAGCTGGCACCAGCCACAGGAAATGCTGGGGGAGGGGCCCACTGAGGCAGGAGGGAGAAAAGGTGTGGCTAGACCAGCAGCCTACCTCCCTAACTGTCCCCTCTTCCCCCAAACCCAGAAGTCACTGTGGAGAGGATGGGGAGGGCAGAGAACTGGGTTCAGACTGACAGAGCTGGAAGCAGTCTTGCAGGCTTCTGGGCCAGGGGTTTTCATCTGGAACCCAAAGGACTTCCACCCCAACACACACCCAATTATGGGCAAAATGTTGTGTCTGTGTTTGTATATGCACTTTTCTAGGGAGGAGAGGTCCATTGGCTTCATTAGCTTTTCACAGGGGTCCAAGACCCAGTCAAGATTAACAAACAACATCCTTATGGTACAGACTGGTAAAATGAGGCTCAGAAGGACTGAGGGGCTGACTCCGGGTCACTCACCTAGTAATCAGCAAACTGAGGTGCTTCCACAGTGCATCCCAGGAAGGGGGTCTCGCTAGCCCCCATGGCCCTCAGTCAGTCTCCGGGGTCCCTGAGCTGCCCAAGGGATAAGGAATGTCTCAGAGCAGAGTCTCAGGGCCAAACTTCTGACCAAGGCTGGGGCTGTCCCAAGCCAGAAGAAGGGATACCAACTTTAATCTTTTAAGGGTGGTGAGGGATTTGAGGGGCTGAGCCAAGCACTTGGGGAGTGTCAGGAAGACCATGGAGAAGAGAGAGACCGAGAGCCAGAATCTGGATGAAGAAGAGGTTACAGGGTGAAGGGGTATGGGAAGACAGATGGGGTGAGGGTGGGGTAGGAATAAGGTTTCTGGCCCTGTAATGTGGCCTGAGAGACCCTTGGGGACCTATAGCTATGGAAGGTCAGCTTGGAGCAGGGTCTTTGGTGCCTGGGGTTACCCCTAGGGAACCAGGAAAGATCCAGACCTTGCCATCTCCCCAGGGTATTCTCACATCTTTGTGTGGAGCAGTTCTTAGCCTTATTTTACAGATGAGAAAACTGAGGCCCAGAGATGTCAAGTAACCAGCCAAAGCCAAACAGAGAAACAGGCAGAGGCAGGACCTGAGTTTGAGTATCAGATTCTTCCCTTGATGCTGGGGTCCAAACCCTGCCTTTTAGTACCAGGCTCCCAAAGCAGAACCCGGCAGAAGTGTGACAAGCGTAGACTCTGGATGGGCCTCTGAGATCTGGTAGTTACTGGGTCTTTCGAGAGGAGGCAATTTTGTATTGATGGTGATGAGGTGGGTATAGAGATGGCTGCAGCTGCCTCCTAGGAGTTTGCTGTCATGTCCTTTCTGGGGTGGAGACATCTGTTAACTTTATACTTTTGTCTTCTCCAGACTCGTCGTCTGCAGAGGAGGAAGGGAAAGACTAGAGGGTAGGAGCAGGGACAGGATGACAGAACAAATCCTCACTCTCCTGGCCTGTCACCATCAGTGGGCTGTGCTGTTGCCTTGCACAGCCACCTTCCAGCTAGTCTCAGCCTGTCTCTCCTGAATCAGGCGAATGCTCAGCCTGGGTCTCTTGCCACATGGACGATGGCAAGGAGAGAGGTGTGTTTGTTCTGTCACGTGAGCTGCACAAACAGCTTCCTCAGCATTTTTATTAATAATTCAGCCCATAGCCAAGGGGGTGGGGATAGGGGGAAAGGACTGCGGGGAGACAGCAACATGAAGACCGCGCCAGGTAGAGGCCAGAGGGGAACTCAGGAGCCCTGCCTTCTAGCCGTGGCCTAGCAACAGAGCCAGGCAGCCTCAGGGGCCCTGTTTGGGAGAGTGCAGGCCCAGCATCTGCTCCTGAGGGACAGAATGTCCCTCCCTGAAGCTGACCCAGGACTCCTGGCCCTGAGGATGGTGCCAGATCGGAAACAGGCCTAAAGGGTCTGCAGCACACAGCAGGGCAGGCCTTGGGGAACCAGGTGCTGCCCGCATTTCCTGCCATGTCATGGAACCCAGAACAGGGGACCAGCAACCAAACAGAATGAGAGGGGCTCTTTGGGCCCCCCTCCTCTGGGGACTGGAAGGGGAGAAGCTGAACGCCCAGAGGCTCAGGCCCTCCCCAATGAGAGACAAGACCCAAGGGCAGGGCAGGGGTAATTTACAGCCTCTGATCTTTTTCCTCAGAGGACCTGCTCACTCCTGCAGGCTCCATTTACTGCCTCTACCCAGTTCTCTGTGAGTACTTAGAAGACAGAATTGGGATTGGCTTCTGGCACTCAGGCTGGCAGGGTCAAGGAGCCCAGCAGCTCCTAGAAACTCACAGTTGGCTCGGCTCTCATCGATATTCCAGCAGGAGAGAGTAGCCTTCTAATGCAGCAGAATGGTTCACGGTTAGACATCTGGAAGAACTTTCCTGACAGGCAACACATGGGAATGGGGAGTATGTGGTGTCTCTGTTAAGGGTAAACAAATAGCAACAACAACAATAATAATGGCATTCAAAAAGCATAAAGAATAAATTATATGTTCCAAGTATCTTCTTTTTTCTTTTTTTTTTTTCTTTTTTTGAGAAGGAATCTCATGCTGTCACCCAGGCTGGACTGCAGTGGCGCGATCTCAGCTCACTGCAACCTCCGCCTGGCTAGTTTTTTTTTTTTCTTTTTTTTTTTTTTTTTAGTAGAGACGGGATTTCACCATGTTAGTCAGGCTGGTCTCGAACTCCTGGCCTTGTGATCCGCCCGCCTCAGCCTCCCAAAGTGCTGGGATTACAAGCGTGAGCCACCACGTCCGGTCCCCCAAGCATCATTTTAAGTGATTTGATTTTTTCACCATGCTTAAACTTAACAATAACCAAAGGTAATAGTTGTTATTATTACCCCATTGTAGAGATGAGGAAACTGAGGCCCAGTGGTGTCTGCCCAGGGTAAACACAGCAATGATGGCAGAGCCACATAAATCTGTATTCTTTCCTCTTTCCCATGACTCTGTGTCCCCTAAACAAAGTGACTGAGACCCAGAGAAGGGGTGTCTTCAAAGTATTTTCTGTGTCAATGCTGCAGGCAGGAATTTAAAAACCACCCAAGATTCCCAATGCCCCAGAGCCTCAGTTTGCACAACTATATCTCATGGCGGTCCTCTTGTGTGTCTGAGGAGCTGTCCAGCTCCGACATCCTGAAACAAGGACTGTCCAATGCCTGTGAGGAGAGGATGAGACTGGACTTCGTATTCTTGTAAGAAACAGGCTACAAGCCCTCACATGGGAGCAAGCACTGGGTCTCCTCATGAATCCCACAGTGGTTAGCAAAGGGTTGGGAGTCTCAACCAAGAGTGAGTCTTACTCCAGGTTCTCTCGCCAGCTCCCCAGGGTGCTGGCTCCGGGGCCTTTAGCTCCCTGCGTCAGTTCCTTCTCCTCTAGGGTCCTTGCCTTCATCACCTGACACTTGCAAGGGGCAGCCTGGGGCATCTCTCAGATGTCCTGTCAACTCTGAAAAACTTTAGATGCTTAGTAAAGACCTGTTGAGTGACGGTGATGAAGAATTCTGCTGTCCCTCTCTGGACCTTCAGATTGATTGGTGAAGGGATCTGAAGTGGGGAGATTCCTCAGCAGGGAACCTGTCTGTGTGCCCATCTGTGGTGGGGGGGTGGTGAGGGTGCCCTATTTGCTCTTTTCCTTTTGAGACCGGGCTCACTCTGTTGCCAAGGTTGGAGTGCAGTGGTGCAATCATAGCTCACTGCAGCCTCAAAACTCAAAACTTAAAACCCAGTAGCCTTAAAACTACTGGGTTTAAGCCATCCTCCCATCTCACCCTCCCAAGTAGCTGGGACCACATGGGCGCACCACCACACTAGGCTAATCTTTATTATTATTTTTTTTTTGGTAGATATGGGGTCTCACCATGTTGTTCAGGCTGGTTTCAACTCCTGGGCTCAAGTGATCTCCCACCTCGGCATCCCAAAGTGCTGGGCTTACAGGTGTGAGCTACCATACCCAGCCCCTGTTTACTCTTTACTAGGGCAATGAGAGAGGCAGCTGGGGTGGGTGGGGTAATGAGCCAAGGTTGCAGACCCTGCAGTCCCAGCCTGTTGGCTTAGCTTTCTGGGGTTTGCCAGGCCCCAAAGCAGAGTGTAGATAACTTGTGGGTTCTTGGCTGCACATGGGTGAGCTGGGGAGGACAGCTGCAAGGTGTATGAAATAGGATGGCCCTTCCCCAGAGGGTGAGGGCTGAGATTTCTGGCCACTGAGGAATTGTGGCCTTAACCTACAGATGCCTTTTTTCCTTCCATTTTTATTTAGAACATTAATTCCCAGGAAATCTGCTCTCTACTGGAACAGTCTTCATGGAGGTTTGCTGGGGAACTTCCTTATCTTTTTCTCAACCGGAAGAGCTATAGGTGGAGGTGAATGTGTATGTGTGTATGTGTGTGTGGTGGTGGTGGTTGGGGATAGACTCCATGTGATTTCAAGGGGATGGAGTCTGTTTGTGTGTGTGTCGGGGAGAATTGAGATAGAGCGTTGTTCCTGGCTGCCTTCTGCACTGTGGGCAGTGGAGGTGTGGCAGGGCATGAGTAGTGCAGTATAAAGCCAGCAAAAGTGGATTTCTCAGGGTGGAAATAAGAATCCTTGACTCTGGGAAGCCTAGCTCACCTGCAAACTGCATTCTTAGCACAGGGGAGGGCAGGATGCTGCCACAGACCCAGGGATTTTACCCTCTAACCTAACCCGTCTGTGAAGGGTAGGGGCAGCACCTGTATTGCGGGGAGCGTCAGTGTATGTGTCTCTTCGTGTGGGCAGCATGTCTGTGTGGTGGGGGAGGGGGCAGCATGTCTGTGTGTGTGTGTGTGTAGGTGATTAGGTGTGTAGGTGCGTGCAGGGAGGTCTCTGTGCCTGATACCCCTAATGGTTCAGTTCCGGGTTTTTCATATCCTTGGGAGACAGGTCTCTTCTCCTCCCTGCCCCAGAATCAAATCATCCCAATTCTGTAGAGAAATGAGAAGTAGTGTTCACCTGATTTAGACTGTGCTGAGCCGGCAGAGGGGCAGAGAGGACCAAGAGAGGTCCAAGGTTGGAAGGGGAAGGAGGGATTACCTTCCTACCCTCGGAATTGCTAGGGTCAAGGAAAAGAGGGGAGGATCAGAGGAGGAGCTGCTGCTGGAGAGGGATAACCAGAGGCTGAAAAGTCTATTTTCTTCTTTCGTGGGGCTGGGTTAGGTGAGGAGGGTCACTAGGCCTAACCTCCCACCGAGGGCAGGGATCTTAGCCCTTCATGCTCCACCTGTGTGCGAGCTTGGAGAAACACTGGACTGGCGGACCCAGGCTCAGCGCTGCCAAAAATTCCACTCCTGGTTTTTGCACACACCAGCCCGTCTGCCCCTGACTGCCGCGGTGTTGAGTTCCGAGCTGACGCCCTCGAGCCGCCAGCAAGCGGAAAACCCGGAGTGGATCTCTACGCCTTTTGGATCGGAGCCAAAGGGCACCTCGGAGGAGGTGGCCGGCTGCCGCCCTGCCCGGTGCCAGGACGCGGCCATTGGGGGAGCACAGGCCGGGGGTGGGTCGTGCAGCGGACCCGGACCCGCTGAACGGACAAGCCGGGCCGTGGGGCTCGGCGGCCCTCCCCGCCGGGGCTGCGGGCGGGCGGAGCACGGGGCGGCGGCCGTGCCCTCGGGGCGGCTCCGGGCGGTGGCGGGCGCGGGTGCAGTGCGGCGCGCGGCCGGCAGCGGGCGCAGGCGGCTGCCGTGGTCGCGGCGTTTGGCGGCGAGCGGGCGGCGCCGGCGGTGCCCCGGGCGCGCTCACACACGCGCTCACACACACACATACACACGGCCTCGTACACACACACGCTCCGGCGCGCACACGCGGCGCGCAGGCCGGAGGGAGGAGGCTCGGCGGGGCTCGGCGGCGGCGGTGGCAACGTGCTCCGCGGGCGGGCGGGAGGGCTGGCGGGCGGCCCCCGCTCCCCGGCTCCGCGGCTCGGTGCAGCCCGCGCGGCCCCCGCCCTCGGACCCGCCCCCGGGGGTCGCCCGGCCCCATGCCCAGCGGCGGCGGCGGAGCAGCGCGCGGCCGCGGGCGGCTCTGAGGAGCCCGGAGGGAACCGGCGACGAGGGGACCATGTACCGGGACCTGGAGGCGGCCAGCCCAGGTAAGCGCGGCCCCGGCGGGCTGGGGCGCCCCGCACCGGCGGGCAGGACGGCGGCAGCGCCGGACACCGTCTCGGAGCCCCAGCCTGGGGCTGCTGTCCGCTTGGAGCCGCACGGGTTCCCCCAGGGGTCATCCCAGCCCCGGGGGCGCGGGCTTGAGCGGCAGCGGCTTGGACCCTGGTCCCCCGCAGTCCAGACACTGCCAGCCTGGATGTCCGGGACCGGCTTCGCAGTGTCCCCACAAGGACCTACCCCCCACCCCCCAGCAGCCCAAGGACAACGTGTGTGGCGGAGCAAGGAACCGCTGCCCCTGTGGGAGCCGGGCAGTGCCCTCAGAGACACCCATGGCTCCCCAGCACCGGTGCCCCGGGGGTGCCAGCGCTGGCGGACCCCAGGGCGAGGATCCCGGCAGGTCTTGGCCAAGGGTGTGGGCACAGGGGAGCGGAGTGGCATCACAGTGCCAACTGTGAATTGAGAGGGTGCCAGGGGGCAAGTGGGAATCTGGTGCGGCAGCCGGGCAGGGAGGCTCTGGGGGGTGGGGAACCGCAGGGGTGTTGATGGGGGAGACGGGGTGCCTGAAGGGAAAGAGAGCAGGGGCTCTTGAGAATGGGGCTGCCAAGAGAATGTTCTCCTGGGCTTGGGGAGGGGGAAGCAAACAACCCCAAACTCTCTCACATCCTGGGGGAGAGGGCCGAACTCCTTTGCCTTCTGCTTCGCCCGCCAGGAGAGTGGCCTGGGAGCCCACTGTCTGCTTCGTATCCTCTAAGCCAAAGCCAAAGAATCTTCCCGTCTTCCTCTGAAATTGCTCTGCCATTTCCTCCTTGGCTCCCGATACCTCCTCACCCAGTGCCCACCTGTAGGCAGGTCCTCTGCAGCTCCTGCCCAGGCTCCGTCCCCGCTCCCACCTGGGGTGCTCCACCCAGTCCCAGCACCCCCAGTCTGCCAGTTCTGGCATCAGGGTCTGTTTCTGGGCTTCTCTCTGATGCTAAAAGCGTAACTCCCCAGCCCAGGACGTGCTCCCAAATGCAGAGCCTCCAGGCTCCCTGCTGCCAGCCTCCTGGGGGTGGCGGTGCTGTGGGGAAGGAACAGCTCCAAGACCCTGCACAGAAGGAGCCTGCAGCCCTGAGGCTCCTGAAGGCAGTCCAGTGGGTGCTGGCTTTGCCCACTCTTGCCCCAGCCCCACATTTGCTCTTCCCCTCTAGGGGCAGCCTCAGCCTGTCTCTGCCTCCTGAGGAATCTGCTCCCACCCCTCCTCAATTCTTTTCAGCCTAGTCGATATTGAGGATGACCCACTGGGCGCCAGACTTGCCCTCACTCAGCACTTGGATATGAGGGTGATTCAGTCTCCTTCTCTGGAACCTTGCGCCCTTCTCTGAATGTCCTCTAGGTGAGGGCTGAAGGGGCATTGCCTGTGGAGAGGCCGCCCCTCATCTGTCTGGACCCAGGTCACCTACCCTGGCATCTTCCTCCAAGATGCCGCCAGCTTCCAGCACATGGCCCGTGGCAGGAACGTTCTCTTGCTCAGCTCACCTTCTCAGAAGCCGGTAGCTTAGTTCAGAAGCCAGCTCTGGGGTATGAGGATAGAAGATAGGGAAACAGTAAGGACACTCTCTGTCCCCTCGCCCACCAGGCTGGCAGCCTCCCCTCTGTCCTGTTAGGCCGCTAGCCTGGGGCCATGCCCTCGTTCCCTCTCCCTCCCTCCTCTTCCCTCCCATGCCTGGGCACCATGACATCACCACTCCTTCAAGCACCTCTGCCCTTGCCACGGAGGCCAGCTTGACGTGCTTGGCATCTTCTAGGCAAAGGGTCTGGAGTCCAGTGCCATCCCTGGTGTGCTGGCAGCCCCCAACTCTTCCCTCACCCCCTCCTTGAATGCGCCTCTCTGGCTGCAGTTGGGACCTGTCTTGCCCACCCTAGTTGCAGCTGCAGGACCCACCAGTGCCTGTGGTGGGGCAGCTGTGACCGGGAAAGGGATTGGCCTGAGGCTGACTGCTCTCTGGTGTGGGCATTAGGCTGGGTGGGGTCAGACATAGGCTGGAGAGGGCAGAGTTTGCCTTTGATCCTAGTCGTCTGGGGTCCTTGAGGAGTCAGAGATCTCATGCTGGCCTCTGCTCTCTGGCATCCCTGCTCACTTTCGTAGGCCCCATAGTTCCAAGTCCGATTCCGCTTCCCCCAGCTCTCCCAAGGTTGCCCAGACTCAGCTCCCCAAGCCAGGGCTCTGTGCCCCCCATTTCTGCCCCCCCCCAATCTCCCCTTGGCTGGTACTGGTTGGGACTGAGATATGCAAATTGATTTCTGTGTAACTCAGGCCACCCCTCCCCTCCCCTCTGGTCCCCCAGGGGCCAGTGCCTTTATATCCTGATCCTCTCATCCCACTCTCAGGAACACCTGCGGCCCAATCCTTTAAAAAAAAAAAAAAAATCTGTCCTCTCCTGCTCCCCTTTGCCTCACGCTGGTTCCAGAGGATCCCTGTGGTACTCCCTCCCTCATTCCGCTTACTGTGCAGGTCCCCGCAGGGCTCAGCTACTGCTAGGACCTTACCTGACGATGCGGTTCTCTCCCTACTTGGGCCCCAGGCTCCCAGGCCCTTGGCTCCCTGATCTATTGTGAATGAAGAAGGGGACTGTGGGCAATAATCAGAGTCCAATGAAGAACCCAGACCAGCCCCCTCCCATGCACACCCAGCTCCACACTCTGCCCAGCTTCCCTAGGCCATACCTGCAGCCTCCCTTCTGCCCCCTCCTAGACTTCAGGGCCTCTCTCTGCCCTCGGCCTTCACCCTCTGGTTCAACCTGAAGTCCCTGTGTCTCTCGGACTGCTTGTCCCCAGACCAGGCGGGCCCCAGCAGGCCTGCAGGGGTCAGCGTTGCAGTGGGCAGGCAGGACAGCAGCAGGAAAAGAGAGAGGGAGGGAGAGGTGACCTTGCAGTGAGCTGGTGAGCAAGGCCAGAGAGGGAACCACTAGGACAGAGGTTAGGTCCTGAAGGCTGCCTGCCCTGCCCCCAGCCCTCTGTGAGCTTGTCCCTGGGGGCAGTAATGCTTGAAGCCTTCTTTTGTCCCACCTGTTAGTGGGCTCTGTTCCCTGCAGGGCAGGGGGCCTTGGCACAGCAGGCCTCCTCTCTCAAGGCGAAGGATCCACGAGATTGTCCAGGCCAACCCTCCACTCACTGGGCACAAGTTAGGGGAAGAGGCTGATGGCGGGTGAAGGAGGTACAGAAGTTAGGGGTGTGGCTGAAAGGGCAGATCAAGGGTGTGCCCTGAGGACCACCTGGGTTAGAGGCCAGGGCTGGAGCATGGGAAGGTCAAAGGAAGCCTGACTGTGTCCACCTATTTCACCAACAACCTCTCTCCTCCCACCTACCTCCCCAAAGCCTGCCCCATCGGCACACACCCGGGCCTCCCTAGCCTGCATCCTGGGCTTGGGTCAGAGTCCAGACTGGAGATCAAATGCTCTCCCCACAGGCCAGGACACAGTGGAGGACCTGAGGCTGGGCAAGTCTAAAACCCAGAGGGGATGAGGATGGTTTCAATGGGGCATGGGCCAGGGCAGCCAGTGCCCCCAAGCTGTTGTGTTATCGTGGAGACAGGCCCCCTCCTTGGCCCTGGTTCACACTGTTCTGTGGCCTTGCAGGGAAGCTTGATCAACAAGCTGCCCACTTGAGGGCTGGGGGATAGTGGGCAGGGAGACAGCCCCAGAGCCCCTCCTCACACTGGGGAGGGCGTTAGAGCAGGCTGGATTGAGGTGGGAACATACAGGCCAGTAGGTGACAGGTAAGGGGACAGCTGGAAGGTAGGGCAATAGGTGGGTGCCGGGTGAGCAAAGACAGGTCCTGGGCAGCTGGGTTCTGCTCCTGGCTGACCTCAAGCTCAGACTTAAGGGGCATTGAGGACAACATGGAGTGCCCGTGGGGTCTGTCCCCTTGTTATACCCTCTAGCCCCGCCATTGCAGGATGTTGTGTGGGACAGGCAGAGGAGCCGTATATGGTTCCCTCCCCCTCCTGAGTCCCCCCATCCCACTCCCCACCTACCCCCTATTCTCTCAGGGACTTTGAATCCTTATTGAATTTGATGGACCATTTTTGTTTTCAATAACTGGTTCCCCCAGGGGAGTGAGGCCAAGAACAGCAGGGAGAGGAGCTGGGAGGGGTCACGTGGAGGCGGGAGGCCCAGTCCTGAGCTGATGACCCCCAGCTGGAGAATGAATTGGCTTGATGGCTCCTCAGAGCACTGTGGCATCCCAGGTGGGCATGGGCAGCCCTGTATAGAGCTGGTCCTATAGTGTTCCACGGACAGTGCCCGGCAGGTGGCATATGTGGCCGAGAGGTCAACTTTCTCTTGTCAGGGCAGTGACTGGTTTGGCCAGGTGCCGGCATCAGCCGGTGCCAGGCCCAGCCCCAGTGCCTGCCTGCCTTGCCAGGGAACCCCAGCTGGTGATGCCAGGTGAATTCTGTCAGTTCCATGGGCATGGAGGTCCCTGACCTTCCAGGCAGCAGGGGCAGCCCTGCTGGGCCCTATCCAACTGGTGTCTAGAGGGCAGAGCTTTGGTCTCACCCAGCAGAATTCCCCAAGGGCTGGAACAGAGTTGGCAGACAGCATGGGACCTGTGGAAGGGGCTGGACTGTGCCCAGAGCTTGCGCCTGGAATTCCAGGTCCAGTTGGTTGGAAGGTGGGCGGGTGCATCCGGCCTGCTCTGGGCGGTCTCTGCAGCCTCCACCTGGAAGGCCCCCTTGAGATAGAATGGACCAGGAGCTGAGGTATTGTGAGCTGGAACCCCTGCAAAGCTGCATGTTTGGGGAACTGGTATCTTCATGTGATTGAGCCCACGCGTGGAAGGGGAGGGCGGAGCCGGGGGGAGAGGCGCTGTCTGTGTGTGTACCTAGTGCGTGTGCCGGTGGCAGCTGGATGGCCATAATATCTGCATTCATCTGAGTGCCAGGACCGCTGTAAACAGCAGCTAATGAGTGTATTTGTAGCAAGGTGCGTTGAGGTGCATGGGGAGCTATGACGGAAAGCTTTACGGGAGGGCCCCTCCCCGGGCCCTGTACCTGGCCAGGCCGGGCCTGTGTGCCAGGGACCCTGCCTACCCCCTGCCACACCCTCCCACCCGCTGGCATGGCCACGAAGTCCTCGTCTGCTGGGAGCAGGGCCTTACCTGGCTGTATGGCATACATGGGTGTGGACGGGAGTGATCATGGGAGCTTTCATGTGTACAGATACAAGCGTTTCCATGACGGTGTGGGGCTGTTAGCATGTGTGTATGTGTCTGGGTCAAACTGAGATCACCTGTGTGTTTGTGACTAGGTCTGTTTATGTGCATGTGTGTATGCACTGCTTCCCCAGGCCCTAAGAGGAGGGCTGCCCATCGTCTCTGTAGTGACCCTGATAGTGACAAAACAAAAGATGCTGGTAAAACAGGCGTGTGCTGCTGGCTCTGCTCCTTCAGTGCCCTTCCTGGAGTACAGAAGGCTGGGGGCTTCCATGGCTGACCGAAGGAGAAAGGGGGGTGACTATTCTGCCCATTAGAGGAGACAGGAGAGAGAGGTCTGAGCTCCAGCCCCAGTGGGCTCCCATAGTTGCTGCTTGCATCACGGATTGGGGAGAACCTGGGGGCTAGAGAGCCCTCTGGTTCTAGAACCCCCAGGAGCCCCAGGAATGAGAGAGGAATGGTGCCTACCTGTTAGTCCTAGCTGGTTGGTGGAGCATGCACCCTGCCACCAGCCAGGGTAGGCTGGCATGAGGGGGTCGGAGGCAGAAGGGGTGCCTGCGTGAGGCTCTGCATGAGGGGAGTGGAGGAGAGAGCGTGCGGCTAATGTGTCCAATTAAATTACTTCAAACCCTGCCGCTGCAGCTGTTCCCGGCGGGGCCCTGGGTACAAATTGGATCCGTCTCATTACCATGGGGTGGTGTCAGCGGGGCCAGAGAGCGGCGGCCAGCATGGCCGGCACATAGCAGGCCGTGTCCCGCTCTGCCGGGCCTGGGCCCAGGTCGGCCCCCTCAAGCATTTGCTTGCTCCAGCACCCCTCAGAGGAAGTGCCCCGGGTCCAGATACTGGGGCTCCCCGCACACTATCCAAGGATGAGGGTCAGGGATGGCAGCCAAGGGACCCTTGGAAACACTTTCTCCAGGAATGGGGGTTTTGTGCTTTGCAGAGGGACCAGCTTAAGGAATTCCCCCTCTCAGGTCACCAAACACATCCTGTGTCCTCCCCTGATAATAACAATAGCATGATAATAGCAAGCCTTGTGGAGCGCTCAGTATGTGCTGAGCACTTTACATATGTGCCTCCAGGGACAGCTTGCTTGAGCTAGGGCTCTAGGGTCAAACAGCTATTGATTCGAATCCTGGCAGAGACACTTGCTGCTGTGTCTCTGGAGCAGGTCAGTCCACCTCTCTGGGCTTGGGTTTCATCTTCTGTTAAATGGGTATGATGGTTCTTACCTCTCAGGTGGTTGGAGGATGAGGTGAGATAAGGCAGAAAAAGTATTTAGCAGAGAGCCAACCCATAGTAAACACTCAGCCAGAGGCAGCTGTTCTCAAAATTGTCCTGTACCAAGCAATTGATGTGTGGGATGAGGGTTCTGGATCCTCCAAGGAGGACATGCCTGCTACTTCCATGGTGGAGGAGTTGGGGAGGGCTTCATGGAGGCAGTGTCAAGAGACATGTGTGCTCACTATGTGCCAGGTGCTGTTTTAAGCACATAACATGCGTTAGCCCCTCCGTCCTCAGAACCACCTTGGGAAGTGCGAACTTGCAGTTAGAAGTAGGTCTGGGATTCCAGCCACGAGCCAGACCTAAGGGTATGAGCTTCAGATACAGGGCCTTGAGTCCTAAAGGAAGAATAAGAGCTTTGCCATGTGAGCGAGCAGAAGTGAGGCAGTCGGTGAGGTGGGGACAGCACATGCAATGGCTCAGAGGTTTGAGGGATGTTGGCCAGTTGAGGCAGCAGTGAGTGCTTGAGCATGGCCAGAAGGGAGACCTTTGGGGCACAATAGCAGGAAGTGAGGCTTGGGAAGGTAGGTTGGTCCAGATTATGAAGGGGTTGGCATTTTGAAAGAGGAAAACTGAAATTCTTTTAAAAAGTAAGGCATTTGGAGAGCCATGGATGGCTTTTGAGCAGGTCTCTATAAAGAACTTTGACAGCACGGTAGTGTGGAGGGTGGGAAGTCGGGAGGCAGGCGGATAGATGGAGCTAGAGTCTCAGCAATTAACATATCTGCCCCTACCTCTGCTGGGAGATCTGCAGTGTCCAGCTAGCCTGGGCTCTGCCCTTGGAAAGCTTGCGGCAGATTATAGGCAGTCGGGGGGTAACCAGGTGCAGGTGGACATGAATGAACACCCTGAGGGGGCTTCCCAGGTGCTTGGGGTATCAGAGACAGCCTCCCAGCAAGGGATATAGAGCCAAAATGGGCAGGCTCAGGGCCCTGTGGACACAGTTAGTCCTCTTGAGGATTTGTTCTGTACCCACATAACCCTCCCAGGCATCAGGGCCAGGCCTGGGAGGGGCCACACGGCTCCTGCTCCAGCTGCCAGGCCTGAGCTCCAGAGCCCCACCAAAGCCAACCTGTCTCCATGGCAGCTAGGCGGGCCAACCCCCTCTCCATGCCCACGGCCCCTGGCACAGGGGCCCATCCACAGCAGGGCCTGGGTATGTCTTCCCACTTCCCTTAGGGGTCATCCCAAGGCAAACGCCCTCACACAGAGGCGCTGGCAGCACACATGCATGTTGGCATTTGGGTACGTGTGCACACATGATGTGTGTGTGTGTATGTGTGTGTCCTGCAGCAGGAAGCAGGGAGGTGGGGACTGTCTGTGTTGACTACCCACCTTAGCGGGAGATTTGTTCCCCCTGAGTGGGGGTCAGATAGGTGCCAGACCCTGATGCCAGGATGAACTGTGGACTCCTGTCTTGGAGACTGGGATGAGAAAGGCAGCCCAGAGAAGGGGCAGCTAGGAGAAATGGAAGGTTAGGGAAAGCCACAAGGGAGAGGCTCCCGGTGGTGCCTGGTGGGTCCACAGACCACCTTGTTCTTTCCATTCATCATGTCCTGTCATCTTCACAGCAGTCTTGCAAGGGGGATATCCAATTCACTGCAGTGCAGATGAGGAAACGGAGACTCAGAGAGGTTGAGTGTCTTGCCTGGGTCACTCAGTAGAGCAGGAATAAGATTGCAAGTTGGCCTCACTCCAAAGCCTGGGTCTTAACCACTGGGCTACATTGCCTGGTGCCTCCTTATCCTACTAGGCTCCGAGCCAGCCCGTCTCTCAGCCTGTCTCTCAGAAGGGAGCACTACGAGTTGGTACTGGCTGCAGAGCTGGACTCAAAGGGTGTCCCAGTGCCTCTTCTAATGCTGGGGTATCCCCTAAAGCCTTTGTTCTTCCTGGAATGGCAGGAGTCTCCTTCCCACCCTGTCTCCATTCTCTCTACTGGCAAGGTGGAGGGATCCTCTCACTCATGGGGGAGGCTCTCAGGAGAAGGGGAGGAACCCCTCTCTCCCTCCTTGGCACCTGCCAGCCCTGGAGGAGCCTGATGAATTGTCTGTGTGCCCCCCCCAACCTCATTCCTCCCTCTTCAGCCCCCGCCTGGTTGGGGAGGTGCGAAGGGAGTGATTTCACAGCCTGTCAGCTGAGGCCTAAAAATACCCAGAACTCTAAGATGCTTGGGCAGGGGGAGGAGAGAGCAGGGACCAGGGATAGGGTGGTGAAGGGTGCGATGGTAACTTGGCCAGAGGAGCCCAGGTGGCACCACAGTCCTGCTCAGGAATGATGGGAGACCCTCTGTCCCCAGGGTCCCCATCTGACCCCATATCTGGCAGTGACCGAGGGGGCCAGTGTCTCGAGAGTCTTGAGAGCTCAGCTCTGGCACTCAGACCTAAGGGAGGGCTTAGTCTCAGATAGGAGCCGTTGTGGACCCGAGGCCCCCTGGAGCCTCCAGTTGATGCCTCTCTCTCCCTCTCCACCCCCAGGTTGGCTGGCATCTTTGGGCCGTGGGAGCCAGGCTGTGCCTGAGTCTGCTTCCTTCCTGGAGAAGGTGCCCGCTTCTGCTAGGGGAGAGGCGTGAGGAAGGCAGTGTGGATGGGGGTGCCGGCAGGTGCGGGATGTGACGTGCCAGCCACCCAGGCACTAGAAGGAAGCAGAGGAGAAGGGGTGTGGTGGCCCACGTCACTGCCACATGGCTGTGCGCTGCAGCATGGCACATGGCCCCCACAAGTCAACCAGTGCTCAGAGACAGGAACACGTGTATATGTGTGTGTGTGCATGGACCTGCTAGAGTCGGCTTGTTTTGGTGCTGGGATGCTTGTGGACATGTGTGACCCAGCCTGGCTACTTCAGGTAGAAATTAGGTGAAGGCACAGGAGTGGGTGTGGGAGCATGAGCTAACATACCTCACTTCATGCAGATGCATGACTGTCTGTGTGCTTCCCGCGTGGAAACACGATGGTAGGTGTGTCTGTGCAGAGGCACATGGGCACACGTCTGTGGGGCGACAAGCAGGGGCTGAGAGGGTCCTTAGGGAAAGAATGCAGAGTGGTGGCCAGGGCATAGGGACTCTGGATCAAAAGTAATGAGGCTCAAATCCTAGATGTGCCATGTGCTGACTTGCTTTGTGGCCCTGGGCAACTGACTTAACCTTTCAGTGCTTCGTTTCCCACCTGTAAAATGGAGGGAATAATAGCACCCTCATGGGACTGTTGGGAAAATTCAGTGAGTTAGTATCTGTAAACCACCTAGAACTGTGCCTGTCACAGAGTTAGCACCATGTACTTAGTAGTTCTTCTTATTATCTTGTCCTACCCTTTGATGGTACAGGTGGGAATATGAAGGCCCACAGAGGGACAATGACCTGTCCAAAGTCACATAGTAAGTTAGTGGCAGAACTAAGACTAAAAACCAGACTCTAACGCCTTAAGACAGGGCTTGTTCAAGTCGTGGACCTCATGGATTGCAGTCCTACTGGAGTGTGGGGCTTAGATTGTGCCAGGGCTGTTCTGGGACCTTGGGAACTCAGGGACCTGCACATCTTCAGATAATGTTGAGGGATCTTCAGGGCAGTGGCCTCAAAATGACCAGCTGCATGAGTCAGAACCATGCCACTGGCTAGCTGTGTGGACTTGGCCAGGTCACCCAACCCTGCTGCGTCTCAGTTTTTTTCCCTATAATGGAATAGTAGTGATACATACTTTATAGTGTTGTTGGGATCAAATGAGATCCTGCATGTAATGTCTTAAGTGGCTGGCACACTGTACCTAGTAAGTGCTCAATAATGTTTGTTACAGTTATAACCATCTCACCCTATGCTCCATAAAT
This sequence comes from Rhinopithecus roxellana, assembly GCF_007565055.1. Taxonomy (NCBI): domain Eukaryota; kingdom Metazoa; phylum Chordata; class Mammalia; order Primates; family Cercopithecidae; genus Rhinopithecus; species Rhinopithecus roxellana. Next base: position 9,092,854 of record NC_044563.1, on the reverse strand, counting down.
GTGATTTCCTTTGGTTCCCTTCCAGCCCCTGGCTACCCTCACTCCCTTCTGCCTGCCACCCCACACTCCAGAGAGCTTTGATCAGGACTGACTTGCTGGCAGCCATGACTTGTCTTTGTCTCCCATTGTTGCCCTTTGCCCAGAAGGGAACAGGACCCACCAGTAGGACTTAGCCCCTGAGCCCTCTGCGTCTGGCCTCATCACTCACTTGACCTTGGACAGGCACCGTTTCCTCTCTGTGCCTTGATCCTCCCTCTGAAAGTGGAGAGGCTGGACACAGCCCCAGAAGCTCCTGGTTGTGTTGCTGTGTGGCCCAGGAGGGCCCCTGGCTCGGCCTACTTGAGGGGGTGGCAGGTTGGCAGGGAGGGAGGTCAGCTGGCTGCCCCGGGTGAGTGGAGCATCTGGGGCCTGAGCCGGCTGGTGGCCTGCCATCATGCCCGCCCGCACCTGTGGCTGCGTAGGAGGGTGTGCAGGCCTGGCTGGCTGGGCACTGACATTGGGGGAAGCTCAAGGACAATGACGTAGAGAAAGCCCTTCTTGGGGCTCTGGGAGCTGCCACTCCAAGCCGTCCTCCCCCGCTCTCCTCCCCCTTCTCCCTGGGGTTTTCCTTCAGCAATTCCTCCTTCCTCCCTGTCCTTCCTCTCCCCTTCCCCTTCCTGGAGGCTTCCAGTATCTCTCTCTCTCTCTGCCTCTGCCCCTTCTGTAATCTTGACCATTTTCTGGTGCACCTTCTCACTTCCTCTCCTTCCATAGAGGGGAGATTGCTACCCCTTCCTGTCTCTCTGGTTCCTGAGATTCCTCCTTTCTTCCTTTGATGTGTCCCCATTTTTCTAGCTCCTCCTGGCTCCCTCTGCTGCCCCAGAGCCCAGGTCTCTCTCACTTACTCTGCATGGGCATGTCCAGGCTCCTTCCAGCTTTTTGTTCCCTTGCTCTCTCCCACTTCAGAGTCCCTCCCTCCCCAGAATCCCTGCCTCCCTTCTTCCAGTTCTGTGGAGCTCTTTGCTCCTCCACCAGCATCCCCTGCCCTGACAGGACCCTGACCCAGGCAGTTTCTGTGGCTGGAGCTGCTACCCAGTACCTCCACAACCCCCCTGCCCTCTGTGAGTTGAGAAAAGGGTCAGTCCAGGGCCCAGGGACTGGCAGCCCTGCCTCCTAATTAGCAGGAGGTAATTGCCTGGAAAAAAAAAATTCATTTAGAATGAGACTCCGAGACTCCAAGTTAAAGCTGAGCCAACCAATGGACCCCAGGGAGGAGGAGAGGGGAAGCAGCCCAGGTCCTGGCCTCAGGAAGCCCCTCAGGAGATGAAAGCCCCTATGACTCCCTGTCTGGCTTGTCCCCAGCACCCCAGCCTTAGGGAAGTGGGAAGAGTGCACTGGACTGAGTGTCCCACCGTCTTTGCCTGAGTTCTGGTTCCACTGCTCACTGTGTGACTTGGGGCAAGCCATTTATTCCTTTGAGCCATACTTTTCTCTCTTATAAAATCAGAACAGGGCCATCCTTGCCCACTTCACCCCTCAGGATCATGAGGGTCAATTCAGACAGTGGCTCTGAAAGCACTTGGCAGGCTGTAAAGTGCTACAGAGTGCAAGGTGTTACTCTCTTCCTCCACGTGGCTCTCAGCCGAGAGGTGAGGATGGTGGGGGACTGGAGTGGTCTTGGAGAAACCTGAGGGATAGTGTGGCCTCTAGGACATGGAAGGATGGTGTGGTAGATCCAGCTGAATGGCAAGAGTAAGGGCAGACGGATGCACTCTCCCATGCCCATCTCAGCCCTCGCTGGCTGCGGCAGCCTGAGTGGTCACCTCCCTTTCTGATCCTTACTTCCCTCCTCTGTAGGAGGCTGAGCATGATGCTTCCTCCTGGGGAGGCAGGGTGGCTGGAAGGCTAAATGAGATCATGTTTGCAGAGCTCTTAGCACAGTCCTTGGCATACAGTAAGTGCTCAATAAATGATACATATGTCTCATTTAACTATGTCTACTGTAATTAAGGGCTATTATTTTGACTCCCTTGACTCCAGAGAAGCTGTGGTTTTGGGTGCTATCTTCAGGTGGTATTATTTGTTTTGCTTTTTGTTTTTGGAAGGGGGAGAATCTCTACAACCCAGTAAGGTTCATATCAAGCAGTCCCTAGAAACACCAAGCAGATCTGCCTCTCAAAGAGCCCCCACCTGTAGGGTGGGGGAACAGGAGTGGACTGCAATTACGGCATTCTCCTGCAACCTCACGTTTTCCTGGCGGGGGGGGGGGGTGGGTGTGGGCAAAGTTCTTGTTTGGATGGGGGAGAGGTGTGGAGCCTCTGCTGGGGAAGGCCACAGAGGAAAGGTTGGTGTTTGTTTAAACAAGCCTTCCCCACCCACCTTGGAGGAGGGAGCAGGAAGTTTTGCCTACCCCAGGTCTGCCCACCTGGGTTGAGCCTGCACTGTGACCCGGGCAGCCCCAAGGCGGCCAGGACGCAGACAGACTGGAGTTTGCGGGTGTCGGGCAACGCTGCAAGCTCTGAGCGCCAGATTGCCCCGGGAGTGGTGAGGGGGCGGCGGGGGCCGGAGAACCGTCTGCCGCTGCTTCCCCGCCGGCCCAGGCCGCCGCTGGGGACCGTCTGTGCGCCCGCCGGGGTGCAGTGCCCGCGCCAGCCACCAGGAGGCAGTGCGGCGGGCCCCGGGAGGGAATGGGGCGTGGTATTTACCACGTTCGTGGGGCGGCCCTTTTTGTCCTGAGTCAGGACTGGGGTCTTCAGCATCCGAGGACTTAACTCGAGGAAAGGGGGCTCTTGTCGCTGGTTGCTGCCATAGCTTCAGCTGAGGGTTGATCAGGGAGGCACTGGCAGAGGAAGGCGGAATCACTATGCACAGTCTCGGATCCTGCTCGCTGGGAGCTGCGCAAAGGGCGACCTGGAAGAGGGCGCAGCCCCAGGAGTGAGTTCTGTTTCAGCACCAAGGACAAGGAGCCGCGTGGCCGACAGCTGTTTCAGCACCGTGGACAGCTCTCGGGGGGGGGGGCGGGACGCTCTATGGCTCCATCCTAATATTTGCCGTGTAAATGATACCCCTGAATATGATAGAACGGCATCTCGTAGAGGGACTCTCAGACCCTGCATTCCAGCCAGGAGGCTTAGGACGAGAGAGTTGAGTGAGTAGCCTAAGGTCACACAACTGGCAAGTGACAGAACGGGATTCAGATCTCCAGTGGTCTCTCTCTGTCTGTCTCTCCCGCCCCTGGATTCCCACTAGTTATCTCTGTCCTGAAACCTCTCTGGAAGCTTCACATTATGTTGCATCCCCCAAGAGCCCTCGAGCTGGCAAAGATTAAGTGTACTTCCCTTCCCAACCATAAGCCCTGGCCATGGATTTGAATCCCAGGATGGAAGATTTCTAGCCCCGGTGGCCTTCACAGCTCCAAGCCTCAGGTGGGAGGGCATTCGGGCAGGTGGCCCGTGAGGAAGCCTATGACTTGGGGAGATAAAGTTGAGTCATCAGCATGAGGAGCTTTTAAGTGCTCTGAGATTCTTAAATGAAACATAGCATACAGTTCCAACCCCAGCTTCTCTGCAGCGTGTATTATTAATAACAATAAGATGCTGATTTAGGCCAAGGCACAACAATGCATTATTCATAGGAGTAACTAGTGGTCAAGGCCCACACTTAATCATCACACGTCCCTGGTCCTGCCTCTGCTCCACATTCCCGGCGAAGAGGCCCCCCTGCCTCCAGTCTGAACCCCACCTTTCTTGGACTCCGGATGCTCTGACGGACATGATCATTTTCACAGCTGCTCAGGTGGCTCATCAGCTTTGGGATCAAGGTGGGTGGGAAGGGTGTCAGGTTCCGAGCTAACTCCTGGCTAGCCACTCTTCAGTCTGGGCTCCCAGTTCAGAGCTGGCACCTGGCCCTTTCCATCCTGAATGGCTTTGGCCCTGATGATTTCTGGGCTTAGCAGCTCTCTGGGGTCTACAGATGGCCAGTCTCCCCTTCCCCCTCTTTTGAGGCTGAATACTGAAGCCAGATGCACCAGGCCTCCCTAGGCCAGGAATTGTGGGAGGTAGGAGTGGCTGTGGTGAGGTGAAGTGAGGGGGTCACTGAGCAGAAGATACCATCACCTCCATTAAATTCAATAATGCATGTGAAACCCTCGGTAAACTGTGGAACACTTTATAAACTGCTCTGCACTGTACAGATATAAGCCATTATTACCAAGGCCATGTGTCAACTGGAAGAGAGAGAAGAGGTGGGGAAGGTGTGGACAAGGTCCTCATAGCTTACCAGGCCTCGCTCTCTGATGAGGAGTAGGTGTGCTTGTGGATCCTGACATGTCCCCGTCCAATTTCTTGCTGGAACGGCTGCTGGCCCATCCAGATAATCCTTCATTCGCTGTTTACTCACTTGGCACCTCCTCTGAATTCTAAACCGTCTGCATCCAGCCGGCCTCTGCGGCCCCTGCCAGCGCACTCTCCCTAGCTCACTCACACATTATCTGTTTTTATTACAGTCAAGGTTGAGGAAGCTTGCTCGTGCTGAGCCCCTATTTTCAGCTACTTGTAACTTTCCAAAACAATTCCCCTTGGGCTTCCTCTTTTGCTAGCCTAGTTCCCACCCTGGGTGAAGCCCGAGGGGTTGTGGGCACCTCTACAACTTTCCAAAGGACACTCAGAGAATGTCCAGAGGGCATGAGTTGGGGGTAGGTCCAAGGCCCAGCTTTCCTGGGAAATAAGTGCTGGTCGTTCTCCCCTCTTTCTTCTTTTATCCTTCTCGCCTATCCCAATTTCTTTGTCCTCTTGCAAGAGAAGAGCTGGCCCTGTTCCCAAGGTGGGTGGCCTGGAAGGGGGAGTCTTACAGTGGAAAGAGGTCAGGAAATTCTGCAAGATGGCAAGACCTGGAGCTTTGCCTGATTGTCTGGGGTGCAGGGTTTAGCTCACTGGCTTTCTGTTCCTTTCTCCCCAACTCTGCCTCTTTCTGGCTTTCTTGTGTGTGTTGGGTTGAGGGGAGGGAGGGAAGCAGGATAGGCACCAAAAATGTCCCCCTTCCCATGCCCGGATCACCCTGGAGCTGGTAAGCTCTGCCCACTTGTAAATGCCTGCCATCTTCCCCCATTTCCATCTGCTCAGCATGCGCATGGAGGGTGCTTCCTATGGAAACCTGTGACTCCAGCTTTCACTGTTTCCCACCTTGAACGTCATCGGGAGCCACCAAAAGATGGGGGTGGGGAAGTGCTGGGCCTTGACGTGTATTGCAGAATCAGGTGGGAGGAGGCAGGCTCAGGATGGGGACATGCTGGCAGATGTAGCCCCAACCACCCCCAGCAGCATTCTGCTTTATCTCCAGAGTAGTGTTTGCACCCTGATGAGTACCAGAGACAGAGCCCTGGGCAAGTCCTTGGGACACCCCATTTTCCTCCTCTTCCCACTCCTAGACTGTCCAGTGCCAGACACCCAACCCCCAACCTGTCCTGGGACCCTGAGGCCAGCTGAGCCTTCATCTATTGAAGGTGCTTCTCTGAGGCCAATGCCTGGGCCAGTGGAGGGGGGGAAGGAGCCCCAGGACATGTGTGTGTGTCAGAGGAGTCTCTGAAGTACCTGGGGTAATTTGGGCATGGCTCTAACTGGTAACATTCTTGGGAGAGTGGGAGCCCTTTCCCTGACTGCTGTCTGTGTCCGCTCAGGTTCTTTCTTCTTTTCTGTCTATTCTCAGAGTGTCTTATTTCAAGGCATGGCTCCCCTAGAGTGGAACAAGAGTAAGAGCCACAGGGTTTGAGGTCTTATAGACCTGCAATCTAATCCTGGCTTTACCTCTCTTCTGCTGTGTGTTACTGGGCAAGCACTTAACCCTCCTGAACCTCAGTTTCCTTCTTTGTAAAATGGGCGTAAGAGTATTTACCCTCAGAGGGGTGCTGAGGTCTACGGACATGATTCAATGCCAAGCATACGTTAGTTACTTTGATGAAAGACACTTGGGAAGGAGAGCAGTGGCCTGGGACCTGTGAATGCCTATAAGAGCCTCCAGGAGCAGAAGCAGTCTAGGTCAGGAGAGCTTGGGGGTGATGGAGCAACTCTGGAAGGGCTGAGTGTGGGGAGTGTGCATGTCACCATCTGAGAGTGTGAGCACACATGAATTCTCGGGGAAAGAGCCTATAGGCACAGATTCCCAGTAGGTCCAGCAGGCTCTCTGCACCTTGACCTAGGCTACATGCTGTGGGAGACCCTGAGCAATTGGGAGACAGGATATTATCCTGTTGCCCTGCTTGTGGGGGTCAGGTCTATCCCCAAGAAAAGGAGGTTGACAAATGGATCCATTAATTCAAGTTTGGAGAAGGAAGAGACTGCTATGAGTGCCTGTCATTGGGGAGGGCTTCTTGGAGGAGGTGGGCTTGTGTGAGACCTTGAATGATTTCATGAATTTGTTTAGCAATTACTCATCCAACCTCTCCTGTGTACCAGACTTTGGTCTTCAAAGATGAGTGAGCTGGGGGTCTCAATCCTCTAAGTGTGCCCAGTTGGGGAAGGACATAGAAAGAGCTAATTATTAACCCAAAATAGCTAATTGTCATAGTTACTAGGGAGGCAGAAAGGACTGTAGGAGGGGAGACCATCTTTTTTTTTTTTTTTTTTTTTTTTTTTTTTTTTTTTTTTTTTTTTTTGAGACGGAGTCTTGCTCTGCCACCAAGGCTGGAGTGCAGTGGCCGGCTCTCAGCTCACTGCAAGCTCCGCCTCCCGGGTTCACGCCATTCTCCTGTCTCAGCCTCCCGAGTAGTTGGGACTACAGGCGCCCGCCTCATCGCCCGGCTAGTTTTTTGTATTTTTTAGTAGAGACGGGGTTTCACCGTGTTAGCCAGGATGGACTCGATCTCCTGACCTCGTGATCCGCCCGTCTCGGCCTCCCAAAGTGCTGGGATTACAGGCTTGAGCCACCGCGCCCGGCCGAGACCATCTTTGTTTAGTCGCTTTGAAGATAGAGAAGGAAAGGCATTCCAGGAAGAAGGAACAGCCTAGGCAAAGCGTCATAAGTGTGACAAGGGTTGGCCTGCTTGTGGGAAAGAGGAAAGTGTGGCTAGGTTGTACAGTCTAGCACATTACAGAATGCCATCACATTCGTCAGCTCAAAGGGAGGTCACTGTGGCTGGGTAGGAAAGGATGGGCTCAAGCACCTATTATTCCCCATGCCTTAGTTTCTTCCCCTGTGAAATGGAGATAATAATGGTCCGAGGTTGTGGAGATGGTTCATGTAAACTTCATGGCGCAGTATCTGCCACACTGTGTGCACTCAACTAATGTTAGCTATTATTTGATGGTGACAGCACCCCAGCAGGGAAGGTCAGGGGTTATAATAATCATTTGAAGGTAAAGTGTTCAGGCCCAGCATGGGCCTTGCCCTGGGTAACGTAGTTGGCCAGGGGCAGAGCTGGGGCGTGAACCCAGGTCATCTGCCTCCAAGTCTACAACATATCCCACCTCTCTGCCTCAGAAGGACAGACAGAATCTGAGTAGACAAGTGATGGCAAATTCATGGGAAGAGAATTCCAGGCTAGAGGAAGTACATGAATGCCTAGAGCTCGTGAATGGCGGAGCTGGCTGGGCATCTGCTTGTGGCCACGGCCATGGGTGTGTGTGCATGTGTGCATGGGTGTCTGTGCCAGGGTGAGTCTCTGTGGCTCGTGTCTGTGGCCTGTGTGCATGTGCCCACTGCTCCTGCGGCCCCCCTCCCGTTCCCCTCTGGGCAGCTGGTGAGCTTGCCCTCAGAAAGCCATTCCCTCTCCTGCAGCTCCCCAGGGCATCCCAGCAGCCAGCAGCCCTGTTTGATTCTGTTCATCCATAAATCATGTCTTGCTGAGGAGATGAGAAGGAGTTGGGAGTCAGGGCTGAGCCCTGGTAAGGGACTGGGTTGGGTCGGCAGTTCACACCTGAGGCCCAGCCTGGCTTCCACCTGTCACCCCTGACCCCATGTCCCCATGCCTTAGCCCTCCTCTTCCATACCGTAGGTGCTCACTGATGCTTGCTTTGGTCAAGCCCTGCAGGTCCTGGGAGGGGTGAGTGGTGCACAAAATTGAGTAAGATGTGACCTCTGACCTCTGCCATCCTGTGGAGAAAACTAGAGTGTATCCAGTCCAGTATTTCATTCAACACTATTGAGTGCCAACTCCGTGCCCCAGATATCTCTAATCCAGGGCACGATGTGATAATGCTATGATAATAGCTAGCATTTAGTGCCTACTTATTCCGTGTCAGGCACTGTGCTGAGTGCGTTGTACATGCTAATTCCTTTAAACCTCACCATGGTCCTGTGAGACTATGCTATTATTAACCCTCGTTTACAGATGGGGAAACCAAGGCACACAGCATTTAGGTTACATGGCTTGGAAGAATCAGAGCCAGAATTTGAGCCTGAGCAATCTGACTTCAGAGGCCTGGCACTAATCACTATACTCTAAAAGAAGAATGTAGGCCCAGTATGCTGGAAACTCAGAGGGAGGAGAAATTAATTCCCACTGGGCAGACTAAGGGAGGCTTTCTGGAGGAGGTCTTTTCATCTGGGCTTAAAAAAATCAGGAGTTTGTCAGGCAAAGTTGAACATGCGGAAAGAACAGAAAGGGTCCTGGGGTGTGTGTGTGTGTGTGTGTGTGTGTACATGTGTGCACACACCTGCTTGTAAAAGAGAGCTCTCAACTCATCACTGCAGCCTCTCCCATCTCTTCTCTTCCGTCTTATTTGGGTGACAAATGAGATAACATACAAGCATTGAACATTCAACAAATATTTGCTGAGCACCTCCTGTGTGTCAGACACTGAGCTTGTCATAGAGGATACTGGAGTGAGCAAAGCAGATACAGCCCCTTTCTTCGTGGACCCTGTAGTGTGGTATATAGTAGGTGCTTAATAAATAGTAGCACCTATTATTATCTTTGTTCCTGGAGGCCTGGGATTCTTCCTCCTTCATTCTTTCAATAAGCATTTATTGAGCACCTATTATATGCTCCACCGTTGGTGCTGAGAATACAGTGGTGAATAGGAGACCAAGCTCTGCTCTCATGGCACTGAGATGCTAGAAGGGAAGGCTGTGCATGGGCATCTTGTCCATCCTCAGAGGCAGGCCACTTCCTGGGGTACACAGACCTTACCCTGCGATCTCCTTGGGGGGTGGCATGGCCAGGAGCATAGGATGTGCCCACAGGACCCAGCAAAGCACACAGGACTCAGTTAGACCCTTCATCCTGAGCTGTAGTCAGCTGATATGCCCACCACAGGCCTGGGCAGAGGGGCAGCAGCCTGCTCCAGCTCATACCTCACTCCCAAGACACCCCCCCCACCCGGCATTGGACCCAGGAGGTCTGGCTCTGCCTAGCTCCTGGTTCACCCTGCCTCCCAGGTTTCCTGATGTTGCCTGTCTGCCCTTGTCTACGCTGTACCTTACCCCCCGGGACCCAGGATGTCTCCTCTGCCCAAGGATAGGTTGTGGCACTCAGCCCTGTCAAAAGGCTGACTAGGGCTGCAATATTTTCTTTCCCCCAGTGTTAATATGCTGACATTAAGGGGACTTGAAACCATGCATGTCATCTGAGGAGGGGTTAGAGGGCTGGGGCGGCTTTGCCTGGAGAAGACTTGAAGGGGACATTAGAACTGTCGGCAAGGATTTGGAGGCCTGTCATGTGGTAGAGGCAGCTGGCTCGTTCCTGGCAGCTCCGGAGGGCAGGCTCAGGACCAGCAGGGAAGTTTCTAGGGAGACAGATTCAGTTCTGCGAGAGGCACAGCAGCCCTCCCTAACAATGCCCGTCCAGGAAGGACCTGCTTCCTGCCTTCTGCTCCCTGCGGAAGCTCCCTGTCACCAACAGGGCTGCCCGTGGGCTTTGTGCATCCCTGGGCCTGACTTCATGACTTTCAAGGTTCCTTCCAGCTGGAGACACAGTGACTCCATACGCAGGAAATGGTTCACTCTGGCTGGTAGGCAAGAACACGCTTGTACCCCTTGATGGCGACATCTCCCTTAGGATCTTCTTAGGATCTCCTTAGGATATCAGCGTGCTGGCCGAGGACATCAAGTCACTTTTATTCACAACATCGATGCAATTTGCAGTGGCAAGTGTTTATTTCACCCTGCCTTTGAGGGCTGTCCGAGGGAGGCTGAAGGGTCTGGGGAATCTGTGGGGGCTGCACCAGCTGCCTGGAAGATGACAGCAGTCACCCACACTATAGGGGACCCTGGGGTCACTCATCCAGAGGAGTTCAACTTTCCTTAGCAACACAGCCCCTTCTCCAAATGGAATTTTCTGCAAAAACTCAAGAGCACAAAAGGAAACAGTGCTACTGTGACTGAAGAGGGCTTGAGGGATCACAGCCTTATCTGCTCAGCCTCCACTCCCCAGAGCCCCAGAGAGACTCCAGGCAACCCTAAGGGTTCCAAAGAGTGCACCTTGAAAACTAACCATGTACCTCTGTAGTTGGTGTGATGTCAAAGCAAAGAGTATAGAATCCGAGTCGGACTGCCTCAGTTCAAACCCTGGCTTTGAACTTGGACATGGTATTTGACCTCTCTGTTCCTCAGTTTCACCATCTGTAAAATGGGGACGACTCATAATGCTTATCTCTGTTGTCGTTGTGACTGCATGTGGAGCACCTGGAATACCTGGCTTGTCCTCTGAAGGGGAAGGGTCAGGGTCAGCTCTTCCCCAGATGAAAGCACTGATATCCAAGAGTCGAGTGTCTTGCCTGCCACACGGCCAGTTAGCAGCTGGACTAGGGTCTCAGCCTAGTTCTCCTAGACCCCAAGCCTAGGGCTCATTCTGCCATGCCCACAGAATGCTAATTACTTAAGATGGGTGTTCTTTTGGGTTTCTGGGGGCCTTTCAGAGTGTGCCCACTGGACTCTGGGATTGACAGGCTTCTGTCCCTAGGGACTCTCTGACCTGCAGCAGGGGTTGAGGATTAGTTTTTGAGAAGGATCCTGTTTGACAAAAAAAGGAGGGAGCTCCAGGAAGGTGACCCCTTAGAGAATTCCCTGTAGCAAAGAGGTATATGGGGGAGGGGGAAGTGTGGAGAGGGCACCAGAGCAGAGGAGCCTACCTGGAGTGTGGCCATGACCTCCAGCTGCTCCCTACTGTAGCTACCAGATCATGAGCTTGTGAAACACCCTTCTGATCCCATCCTTCCCCTGCTCAAAAGCCTACCATGGCTCCCGTGGTCTACAGAACAAAACAAGCCCCTCAGCTGGATAGACAAGCCCCTTCCTTCCCCGTCAGGCCCTCCTTTCCTTCCAGGCTGGTCTCCCTGAATTCACTCCCCATACCCTAAGTCTGGCTCCTCAAACAATGTGCCTAACACTTTTCCCACCTCCACGCCTTTTCCTCTGCCTGGAATATCCTACTTCCGCCTCACTTCCATCTTCAGACTACGCCAAACACCACCTCCTCAGGGTGTCCTTCCCAGATAGCTCACTTGTCCCGCAAGATTGATAAAGTTCTCATTTGTGCTCCCAGGGTCCTTTGTTTATGCCTGAGATAAAACAAATACCAACAACCATACTAATGGTACCCATCTATTGAGTGCTAACAGCAACCCTGTGGGAGACACTGAGTGGTTAAGATACTTGTCCAAAGTCACACAGCTGTTAAGAGGTAGAGGTGTGGCTGGGCGCAATGGCTCATGCCTGTAATCCCAGTACTTTGGGAGGCCGAGGCGGGTGGATCATCTGAGATCAGGAGTTCAAGACCAGCCTGGCCAATGTGGTGAAATCCCTTATCTACTAAAAATACAAAAAATTAACCGGACGTGGTGGTGGGTGCCTGTTATCCCAGCTATTCGGGAGGCTGAGGCAGGAGAATCGCTTGAACCCTGGAGGTGGAGGTTGCAGTGAGCTGAGATCACGCCATTGCACTCCAGCCTGGGTGAAAAGAGCAGAACTCCGTCTCAACAAAAAGAGGCGAGGTGGTACTCACACTTGGGTCTTTTTCTCAGGTCTTTTGGAGTCTGGGGCCCGCTGGCTGGGTGTCCTGTGTTTGATGGTTCTAGAGCACCTAGCATGCTAGGAGATAACTTTTTTTTTTTTTTTTTTTTTTTTGAGACGGAGTCTCGCTCTGTCGCCCAGGCTGGAGTGCAGTGGGGCAATCTCGGCTCACTGCAAACTCCGCCTCCTGGGTTCATGCCATTCTCCTGCCTCAGCCTCCTGAGTAGCTGGGACTACAGGTGCCTGCCACCGTGCCCGGCTAATTTTTTTTTTTTTTTTTTTTTGTATTTTTAGTAGATATGGGGTTTCACTGTGTTAGCCAGGATGGTCTTGATCTCCTGACCTCGTGATCCGCCAGCCTTGGCCTCCCAAAGTGCTGGGATTACAGGCGTGAGCTACCACACCCGGCCGAGATAACTTAATTCTAACTTGTCTTCCCCGTTGGAGTGGTAGTTCCCTGTGGGCAGGGCCTGTCCCCCCACAAACACACACCCTCATAATTTATATATATATATGTGTGTGTGTGTGTGTGTGTGTGTGTGTATATATATATATATATATATATATTTTTTTTTTTTTTTTTTGAGACTGAGTCTTGCTCTGTTGCCCAGCTGGAGTGCTGTGGTGCAATCTGGGCTCACTAAAACCTCCGCCTCCCTCCAATCCCCATGGCAGAGTTCAAGCTAATCGATTCTCATGCCTCAGCCTCCTAAGCAGCTGGGACTATAGGCACACGTCACCACGCCCAGCTAATTTTTTGTATTTGTAGTAGAGATGGGGTTTCACCATGTTGGCCTCAAATTCTTGACCTTAAGTGATCTGCCTGCCTCTGGCTCCCAAAGTGCTGGGATTACAGGCGTGAGCCACCACGCCCACTCATAATATATTCTTTTTTTTTTTTTTTTTTTTTTTTTTTTTTCTTTTTTTTGAGGCGGAGTCTCGCTCTGTCGCCCGGACTGGAGTGCAGTGGCCAGATCTCAGCTCACTGCAAGCTCCGCCTCCCGAGTTTACGCCATTCTCCTGCCTCAGCCTCCCGAGTAGCTGGGACTACAGGCGCCCGCCACTTCGCCCGGCTAGTTTTTGTATTTTTAGTAGAGACGGGGTTTCACCGTGTTAGCCAGGATGGTCTCGATCTCCTGACCTCGTGATCCGCCCGTCTCGGCCTCCCAAAGTGCTGGGATTACAGGCTTGAGCCACCGCGCCCGGCCTATATTCTTAATAGATAGTTGCCGAGGAAAGCTCAGCGTAAGAATGGAGTTTACTTTATTTCAAAGTGAGTTAAACAAAGGAAAGTGTGGGCTCACTTGCTTTCAGCCCACATAGCTCCCCTAGCCCTTCCAGTGGGGCTGGGCAGGTTCCATGGGGAGAGCTGGAAAACAGATCTCATGTCCAGAAGGCACCTTTGCCCATCCCTTCCCTGGAGGCCTGGCCATGGGCCGTGGGGCTGTGATGGAGTGCCCTGCTCCTATTCTCCCTCAGAAGCTTGGAGATCAGAGTCCTAGTTCTCTTATTTGACCTGAGAACTTTGACAAATGTGGCCCCTCCAGCCTTGCAGAGCTGTGCTCCTCAGCCCAGGAGAGGGAGGGGCAGGACCTTGGTGTCTGCAGGTTGTCCAGGTCAGAGCTTATGGGTGCCCTGGGCCCTGAGGTTGAAAATGAACTGGGTGCAGAGGCTCCCGGGGGGTTGAGGCTGCAGACTTGGTACAGGAGGAGGCTGGATTTGCCTGGCAGGTGGACAGGTGGGAGCCTTACAAGGGTGGCCTTTCCCCACAACTAGGAGGCTCAGGAAGTCAAGAAGGGAGAGGTGGGGCCCAATGAGGGTTCTAGTAGAGCAGGTAGAGAAAGGACTGCCCAGGGTGCTGGAGTGGAGGAGGGAGGGAGCCCAGAGGCCCCTGAGAGTTGATGAGAGTCATCCCTGAGGGTGACTGCTGGGCCCTCCTCCACCAGGCTCCATGGCCAAGTAAGAGAGACTGGGAGAGGAGAAAGGCAGAAGCTAAAACCGCAGGAACCAGGACCAGACAGATATCGTCAACTCTTAATTACCACGATCACTGGCACCAAAAAGCCCACGCAGGCTCCTCTGTAAATAAACAGCATCTCCTTGGCTTTAGGACGCATCCTAGCACACACAACAGATTTATAGCGCATGTGTGATCTATGCAGGTCTCCACTCACTGCCCCACATGAGAATTTTTCCTCCAGGTTTTTGCCTTCCTTTCATTTGGTTTGGGCTAATGTTTACAATCACCCGTGAGGAGGGTGGGGGAGGAGGTCTGATCTGCATTTACAGAGGAAGAAACTAAGTGCTTCTGTGACTGGTGGAAGACACACAGCCTGGGAAGGGGTGGGATTCGGACAGAGGCCTGAGATTTTCCTCCCAGGACAGGTCTCATCTTTAGCAAGGGTGTCAAGGTTTCCACTCCTGAAGTTTATGGCCCCTCGGCACTTGGGATGAGAGCATTTAGGAATTACAGATGGGCTGTAGCCATGGTGTTGCGGGGGTGTGGGAGCTCGGGGAATAGGGATGTGCAGAGGCCAGTGGGTGGGCTTCCAGACCAAAGAAAGCTTGGCTAAAGGGGGCAACAGCTGGCCAGAGGGTTCCAGAGATTCCTTTGACTACACATATGGCTGGTGAATCTTGGGAAACAAGACGACTGGCTAGTGCCCATGAGGCAGATGTCTTCAGAGGGGCTGTCAGAGCTAATAAGGACCCTTTGGACAAATTTGACTGGAGTTGTGACTCAGAGTGTGTGTGTCGTCGGGGTAGCGGTTAGAAGAGTGCTGTGTGAAAAGGCCATCCAGGAGCAGTGGCCTGTGGAGGGATTTGATGGACAGATGAAGTCTGGCTGAGCTGAGGAGCACATTTGGCCCTCCCTTTGAGGGTTTCAAGTTTGGAGGATGGCACAGATCCCATGGACTCACACAGGGTCCATGCAGGGAGAGACAGAGAAAGATGTCAACTGGCACAGTTTCCCCATTTTACAGATGAGAAAACTGAGGCACACAGAGAGAAACTACCAAGTTCATCAAGCAAGGCAGAACTGGGAGTAGAACCTGGGTTCAGAGCTCCCGGTGAAAGAGCCAGATGGAAGGGTAGGGTGGTGGTTCTGGAGGGCTCTGGGCTGAGGGAGGATGACCCTGGCCAATGAGGGTCTGACCTGTACCTGTCCTCCCCAGGGGCGCCCTCACGCGACGTCCTGCTGGTCTCTGCCATCATCACCGTCAGCCTTAGCGTCACTGTCGTCCTCTGCGGCCTCTGCCACTGGTGTCAGCGCAAACTGGTGAGGCTCCTGAGGGCCCCTTGGAGGGCGGTGCCTGGCCCTGCACACTGCCCCCTACAATTACAGGCTCGGGAATTTTCCTAAGGGTGCACACAGGTGACTCACCTGTCCACATAGTCAGGGGCACTTCCATAGAAATTCAGACCACATGCACACGCATGCATGCACGCACACCCTGCGTTTACCGGGGTCTCGGCCCTATACTTCTGTGTATATGCCCAAAGCCATGTATTTAGGGACATATTCAGGGACAGACTTAGGACGCACAGGCATTCGCACGCGAGCAGCTACACACACACACACACACACACACACACACACACACACACACACACACGCCCTGCCTCCCGCATAAAGCACCGCAGGCACACACGCGCAGACTGAGAATCGAGCCCCCAGTCTAAGCGCCGCGCCCCCTCCCCTCCGCCCGCTCCCCCCATGGGCGTGGCCGAGCCGGTGTCCAATGCAGTGGCGCCGCCCGCCCCACCCCCCGCACATCCATCCTGGCTCTCGGGTTTGTACAAGCACAAACGGCGCCTTTTCATTTTTAACGAGGGCTGGGGAATTAACGAGCAGGATCAGTCCATCAATAAGTAAAGAGACCGTCAGGAGGGACATTCATCCCCCGAGGGCGCCAGTAGGGGTAGCGGGGCTGAGCTGCTGGCCCCGCATCGCGCCGCCCCGCCCCGCCCCGCCCCGCCCGCAGCCCGCAGCTCCCCGGGCCTCTGCTTCGCATGACCCCGACTCCCGTCCCCCTTCCTGCCGCCCGGCCCAGAAGTGTGGTGGGGCTTTGGGGGCAGCAGGGGGCAGGGGAGCAGTGGGCCCGTGGTGTCCGAGGTGCGACACCTTTGGCGGGGTCAGGTGAAAGAGGGTCACTGGCAAGCACCCCCAATGGTGGGAGTGGGGGCAGGGCGCCACTTCTGGGAACCCCATTCTCTTCCTGCGCAGCCACAGTGGGGCCTTAAGGACAAAGGGGGAGCGCTGTGGCTGTGGGCACTGGGTGGGTAGAGGCTTCATGCCCCACTCCTCTGGAGGAAGAAAAGGGGCAGATACCCCTGGGAAAGAAAGGGTTTTGGGGTCTTGTGAGAGACCTGTGGGAAAGACCGGAGAGTCCCAGAACCCAGCATGCCTCCTTCAAGAAAGGCAAACTCAAGACTTGGGAGCATGCGGCTCCATCCTGGGTGTTGAACTTCAGGCAACTCCGACCCCTGGGGAGGCCAGCTCTGCTCCCTGTGTGAGTGTGTGTGCATGTGTGCGAGTGTGTGCGTGACCCAGTCCCCCTCTGCCTGCAGGTGTGTGGAACTGGGCTGGCTGCCCTGCTTTGTTCCTGGGTCCCCTGTGTCTGTGTCTGTCTCAGAATTTCAGGAAAGGTGGTAGAGGAGGCTGGGCCATGTGCCTCTGTGTGTGAGTGTGCTCAGAGGCTGGGGGAGTGGCTGAGCGTAGCTGCAGCGCTGAGCATCTTGTTGCAGGGCCCCTTAGGCTGTCTTGCTGTCTGTCTGGATTTGAAGGCAAGGGAAGAAGGCTGGCTGCATGAGCAGGCGCTGCTGGCGACCTTGTGTGTGTGTTCCGTGTGGGGTCTGTGCTGAGCATGCTGACTTTGAGGGTATTGGTGCAGTGTGTGTGTGTGTGTGTGTGCGTGTGTGTGTGTGTGTGTGTCTGTCTGTCTGTGTCTGTGTGTCTGTTCACCCCTCAGCGGTGGGATGTGCATCAACTCATCAGATCCCTGTGTGAGCCAATGCTGGGGTCTGCCCCACCCTCGTGACCTCCCCTGCATATGTGCTGCAGTGTGTGTGTGTGTGTGTGTGTGTGTGTGTGTGTAGTGAGAGGTGCCTTCCAGGACCTGGGTACAACTGAAACTGCTCTCTACTCCACCCCCATGCACCTCCAGTCAGGTGCAGGGTCTGGGGACAGGAGTTCAAAGGCGACAGCTTTTGCAGCAGATGGGGGCTGTCAGCACCAGAAGGACCTTGGGAGCTGAGAGAGACAGATGCAGCCTCTTCCCTGGTCCCAGCCCCTCTCCTCAATCCCCAGCCAGGAGCCGTCCCAGGGTCCAGACCACAGGCTGTCCCTCTTGACTTGCTCTGGATAGAATGCTACTCTCCCCAGTCATCCAAGCCCTGCCACCCGCTCCCCTCTGCCTCAGGGGTTCCAGAAGCCAGGGAACTCCTTGATCAGGCTGTCTCCTTGCTCTATGGAAGGGACTTTAAAATGCTGTCCCCTCCCCCAACACACACAGTTGTTGGGCTCTCCTTGCCTGCTTGTCCCCTCAGCAGCAGTGACGTGATACCCTGACAGCCCAGATCCCATTTCCAAACATTAATAACTTCCTTAATCTCCAGCTGGCTTTTTCCGGATCAGCCTGGCCACCCCTCCCTGAGAAGTGGGCTGGTGGTGTTGGGCTCCTTTGAAGCTGCCTAATGTCATCTGGACCCTGCCTGATTTCCTGTTAACTTGGGTTATCCCCCTGCCCTCCAAATCAAGTCCTGGCCTGGTTCCTGTCCCCATAGTGCCTTGGCTCCTGCTGCAGAGCAACAGTCGAAGCCAGAGGGGAAGGTTCTCATAGTTGGGAAAGGAAGAGGGGCAGACAGAGGCTCCCAGAATGTCTGTGGGGGGGTGGCTCGGAAAGGGCTGACCCTGCCTTTCCTGGCCTTAGGAAAGGGGCAGCGGACCAGCCCTGTGAGAGGGTGCTGGCTGGGGCAAGCTCTCTTGCCAAGCCAGAAAGAAGGAAGAGAAGAGTGAGGGGCGGCATGGGATGCCCTCAGCAGCCCCCCTCTTGCCCCACACTGCCTGTGTGCTGGAGAATAGTGGGACGGGGCTCCTGCCTGAGGATCCTGCCGAAGGGGGCCTGAGGTCACTGGCACAGCCCCGTCGGATCTTCCCAGTTGGAACTGGGAATTGTTTGAGATTTGGACCTCTGGGTAGTGATGGGAGGGATTGGAGAAGGAGCTGTGAGTGGCAGCTTTTGTGAACCCAGGGTGTCCGGCATCTCTGTATTTCAAGTTGTAAAGTTCTGACTTAGAGGCAGCTGCTGGGGGCCCAGACTCCAGGGTGGGTGGGGCCATAGAAGAGACACTGCCAGGTGATGATTTCTGAGAACTGCCCAGTACCAGGTTCCACACTAGGTACCAGAAACCCACAGCCTTGCCTCTGTGGGAGCACGTGCCAGGAGATCAGAGCTGAAGTAAGTAAACAGAAATGCTCATATCTGTGATGAGAGCCTGGAGGGATGAGGAGTCTTCCTCCTGAGGTTCATATGGTGACACCATTTCAGAAAGGAGGAAAGAGGCCAGAGAAGGAAAGGGACTTGGCTAGGACGATGGGGGAACATGCGGCATTGCTGGAGCCAAGCCTCAGGCAACCCTGAGGTGTAGGGCACTGCTGGTGGGATGAGGAAGCTTTGCTGCCAGTCTCTCTAGATAGGCGGCTCCCGTGCCTGGGAAGGGGCTGCCCCTGGCAGGAGCGTCAGGGAGCATGGCTGTGACAGGGATCATGGCAGTGACAGCTCTTTGCTTTAGAGATGATGGAATAATCGACTGTTGTGGCTGTGGTGCTGGTGCACATGACGGGTTGTTGGGAAGCATTTGCATGCGCACGTGTGTGTGTGTGTGTGTGTGTGTGTGTGTGTGTGTGTGCAGCCGGGGAGGGGCAGGCCAGTGCCCAGTAGGAGAATGGGCTGGGAGAGGCAGCCCAACCCCCACACAGTCCCTGTTCCCCCACTGCCCACATCAGCCCTGGACCTGGACCTGACCCAGGTCCGTGGCCCATGGGTGCGTGTGAGGACGCTTGGTGGCAGCCAGGAATGTTAATGGGGCTGGGCTCTGCATGAGCTAAATTTAGAAACCCAAACTGAGAAGGTGAATGGTGCTCACCTTCCCGGCAGCAGGCCCAGTTGCTGCTGTGGCCACAGCCCTTCCTTTAGCTGGAGGACCTGGGGTGCCCACCTGCTGCCCTGCCCCCTCCCTCCCCCTGCTAGTGTGAGGGACTCTGGGGGGCAGGGGCCTAGGCTGCCTCCCCACAACTGCCTCTGAGTCAGTGGGCAGTCTCTCTTCCTAAGACTGCCTTCCTAAAACAGCCTTGCTCCTGCCTCACAGCCCCAGGGCACAAGGACCCCCAGAGAGCCCCAGACAGTGGTGGACACAGCCCCGAGCAGGACTGGGGACATGGCCTTCTCCCCGCCCCCACTGCTCACATCACTGGCCACTGCCAACCTTGCCCTGCAGGATGCCACCCCCACCATCTGGGGGTGGTGACGTGGACAGTGTGACGTGGCCAGGCGCCTGAGAGCCGTCTGTCCATGGCAGAGGGAACTGTGTTTCTGGGAGCTAGGCCAGAGCCCCAGGAGATAGGCAGACAGGAGGGGATGATCCCTGGGAGTCAGGGATGAGGTTCAGGTCGAGGCGGATGGGGCAGGTCCTAGAGCCCGATGGGGTCCAGGAGCTGCCAACTGGGAAGCAGGCATCCAGGGGATTGGCCCCCACCGCTATGATATCCTCGCACACTGGTCCTGGTCTTGTTGCCACGGCCCAACTCCAGTCTATCCCCTTCCCCTCCGGGTCCCTGTTCTGGGGAGGTGGGGAGGGTACAGTCCTGTTCCCCAGGAGTGACCCCAGTGCTATCTCCACAGGGCAAACGCTACAAGAATTCCTTGGAGACGGTGGGCACGCCAGACTCAGGGCGTGGGCGCAGTGAGAAGAAGGCTATCAAGTAGGTGCCAGGCTGCCAGTTTGGGATGGGGCCACACAAGCAGCCCAGGTGGGAGGAGCCCCTTCTCTCCCTCAGCCCCACAGACCTGACCACACACTTTCAATTCCCCCACACCCTGATGCCATGCTCTCTACACCCTCCACATGCCCCCAACAACTCAGGGGCCCTGTCTTTTCTGCCTGTGCCCAAGCCCCTTGCAGTGCTCCAGAGTCCCTGGCCTCCGTTTCTGCTGCTCTCACCCCCAGCACTGTCTGCGCCCACCTTAACCCTGGTTGCCACTTTCCCATCCAACCTTCCTGTCACACACACTGTGCCCACCACCCGCAGGCTTCCCTGGAGCTCCAAGCCCCTCTCATGGGCACCTGCTGCTAGGCCAGGGAGGCCCCTCCCTAGTAGGCCCCAGGTTCTTTTCTCAGATCCTGCAGTGTTTGAGGATGACCTGGAAGTGGGGAGGCAGACACACCTTGTGGACCCCAGCTGGCCCCTGTGCTGGGCCACTTGGGGAGCAGAGCGCTGGGGAGCAGTCCCTCCCTCCCCGTCACCCCCACCAGCCGCTGCATGTGTGGCTGTCTCTGCCTTACCCAGGTCTCCTTGTTCTGCTGTAGAGTCCTCTTCAAGGGGTCTGCCCTCCCACTGCAGACCACCTTAGCCAGCCCTCTGCTGAGGTCACTGGGAGACACCAAGAGAAGCCCCCCACCCACCTGGCTGGGGACTCAGGCCACCTAGGCTCTGGAAATGGAGGCTTTCGCTGGGGGGGAAGCCTCTGTGTCCACTGGTCAGTGGCCCCAGCCCCTTCCTCTCTGCTGAACCCAGAGGTCAAGGTAGGGGTGGTAGCCCTACATGTCAGCCTGGCCTGGACCAAGCCTGCCAGCCAAAGGGCTCTGCCTAGAAGCTGAATGCCCCCAGCCCTCCCTACCCCCACTCTTCATCCCTCTGAAGGTCCAGCCACCCTCCCCCTGCCCTCTGGCCCTTGCCCACTGCTGGTCTCCCCTGCCTTCCCCTGTGCATCTTTCCCCTTCCCTTCCCTTTCCTCTTTCTCCACCTTCTCTTCTCCACAACTCCCCGACCCTCCACCCCGCTCCCGAGGGCTCCCTTCCAGGCCCTCCTCTGCCCCATTTTGTTCATCTCTTGCATTGATCCTGTTTGGGGCCTTGGTAGAATCTGTGTGCATGTGTCTGAGGTGGGGCAAGAGGAGGGGTGGGCCAGGCTGAGGCTGGGGGAGGGCAGGAGACTCAGGAGGAGGCTGCGGGAGCCTTTGAAGTTGGGTTGGTTGCGCAGGCTCCAGCCTTCAAAGCCAAGTGCTGGCAGGGCTCAGGGGCTCTTGCAGAGTGCAGGCCCAGGCTTTCTGAAGGCGAGAGAGCACGTGGGGGAGCGCGGCCAGCACAGCACCTGTGCCTCCTCCAGGACAGGCAGTTTACAGCCGCAGGCCAGGGCTGGGGGCCTGTCTCTGCCAGGTGATCATAACCTTTCTGGATAGGGGTGCGTGTGGCAGGGCCTGGAGTCCTGGAAAGGGCCCACGAGAGGAGACAGGATTCCCAACCAGAGGGAGGGCGGGCAGCAGGCTGTGCCAGGCTGGGACCAGTGCCCATGAGGGCTCTCTAAGACAAAGTGAGGCAGCCGCGGCCATCCAGCCTGCCTCTGTGTGGTCCTGCAGCCCCCGCACTCAATCCTAGCCTGCCCCTGATGCAGCTGAGTGGTCAGGCCCTCTGCCCCGAGGGAAGGAAGCCACCACGTGTGTCTACATGCACCTAGGCCTTTGCTTCTTTCCAGAAGAGAACAGAAAGGGCCCAAGTCAGTGGAGTCACAGGAGGCAGAGCCTCCTTCCTGCACAGCCCTCCACGGGCTTAGGACCCCCGACAAAGGATCATCTTATCAAGGATTCTGGGAAACTGTGTTCTTTAGCAGTGCTTTCCAAAACTGTGTTCCTCGGGGCCCTTGTGCCCCATACAAGAGTCATAGCTGTTCCACGAATCAGGGGTCTCATGGCCGACTAAGTTTGGGGAGCACTATACACTCTGTCTCCCTCTTGGCGATACTGATATTCATGGGCACATTAAAGGCTCTGAGAAGTCCTGCGGTAAAGGAATCAGTGTTTCCCAAATTTCTTTAATCAAAGATCCTTTTTTCCAGTACCGCAGTGGAAAAACCTGAGAGACCCTGGAGCTCTTCAGAACACAGGGTGGGAGACAAGTCCGTCAGTGGTGACTTTGGGTGGATTTTTTTTCTGGGACCTAGGGTTGGGTGGCCCTAGATTCTGGAGATATGGAGGGAGCGGGAAAGGGAGGCTCCCACCTGCGCCATCTCTGTTATACCTGACACAGGGGTGCCCCAGCCATGCCCTTGTGTGAGGCTCTGCTGGGAAGGGACATCTGTGGTGGGAAGGGGGTTTTTTGTCAAGGGGTTAGGTTCCCCTGGGGCCTGTCCTGCCTCCTCCATACCCACCACTTACTGCCGCTGTGAGCTGGCTCTACGCTTTGGCTTTGAACCCTGTACACAGAGTCCGCTGTGAGACATTTCCAGGGTGTACTCTGGACAGAGAAATCTGTCTATGCCAGGGATGTCCAACGCCACCATCTCATCTGGGCCTATGGTGGCAGCTCAGCCTCTTTCCATCTTTCTCACTTTTGTGCCTGAGTCTGAGGTTGAGAACCAAGGTCAAGGTCAAATTCTAAATGGAGGAAAAAGCAGGTCCCACAAGAACATGTTTGCTTGATCCTGGGGGCTGGTGTGTGCCCCCGATGGCACCCTTCCCCACACTGCCCCACCTTGGCTTTGGGGAGCGGCACAGCCTCAGTCCTCCCCGGGCCCACCCCAGTGCTCTTCCCGGGGCCTCTTCTCTGGAGGCATTCCCGTGCCTGAAACATGGCTGCCTTCCAGAATAGTCACTGTCTCTATTCCCCTGTACTCCCAGCCCTGCTTCTTGGGGTCCCAGTGGCCTGATAAGCTGGTGGCACCCCTTGTCCTTGGCTCCCAGGGGTTCCAGGCTGTGCCCTCCACCGGCCAAGGCTTCTGCCACCCACCCCACCTGCAAGTCCCCATGTTCTCAGGAGAAGGTGGAGAGTCCGGGGTGAAGGTCCCTTCCAGACCCAGCAGCTCCACCTTGGAAAGGGACAGGGACCCAGGGAGGGGCTGCCCCAGCAGGCAGGCCAGGGACACACCCAGAGGACAGGTTCCCGCTACACAGGCCCCAGAACAAAGGACTGAAGGGCCCCCTGGTTACCTTAGTGATATCCTTAGCAAGGTCAGAGGCCTGGGAATGCTCCCCTTTCAGGGGGGTGGGGTGACCCAGCTGCCACATTTGCAAGGAGTAGAGATGGTCTCCAGCTCAGCTGAGATCCCCCAGTCTTAGGTTAAGGCTGCAACCCCATCTCACGGAGTAGAAGAGAGAGCAGAGGAACCCAGGGAGCCCCTCAGGCCAGTGGGAGGAGGAGGAGAAAGATGGGTGAGGGGCTGGGCCTGCCCCAGGAGGGCCTCAGTGGAGAGAATGTGGAAGAGGAGAGAACCTTGAGTTCTCCAGTACTAGAGCTTTTATTCTACAGTGAGAGAGTTGATAGTATAGCAGTTACAGCCAGTCTTCTCCTTTGACCGGCCAGGAAACTGAGGCCAGGAGAGGTAGGGCCTAGCAAGTTGGCACCTGGGCCTGATCTGCCTTTCAGCTCCATCTAGCCAGAAACCAGCACTCTCCTTCTCCCGCTCCCCCTGCTCACCCCGGGCCTCGTCCCCAACCCTTCTCCCCCACGTCCCGGCCTCTCATCATTTTCTCTCTCCCACCAGCTTCCCAGGTGCGAGGCTCCGGTCTGCCGCCTGCCGCTTGCCTCCTTTCTGTGTGGCTTCCCGGCCCTCGGGTGCGTGCGTGTGTGCATGGGTATGCTTGCAGATGTGTGCATGTGTGTGTGTGTGCGTGTGTGTGCGAGGCACAGACTGTGGTGCCCGCCTGCCTTTCTTCCTCCCGCAGGAGCTGACCACGAAGCCCCGCCCCCTGTGTGTCCGGCCCCGGGGTCCTGGTCCCTTCTGCCCCTGCAGGACTTGCAGTTCTTGTTTCTTCTTGTATCTCCCTGTTTTCTCCCCTCTCTCTCTGCCCCTCCAGTGATCTAGACAGAGACTTTTGGAATAACAATGAGAGCACAGTGCAGCAGAAATGGAGCTCCTACCCTCCCAAGGAGTTTATTCTAAACATTTCACCCTACGCCCCTTATGGCGACCCACGACTGTCCCTCAAGTGAGTGACTTTACCTGGTTTGATCATATGTACCGAGTATCCGCGCACGCCCTCCTTCCCTCCTCCCGCCCCCACCCACCCCTGGCCCCCCTCACTCCCTCCTCTCGCTCCTGTCCCCCAACGTCCCCACCCATCCACCCCATGGGCAGGCCGACCATGGAGACGAGCAACCCCTCCTGCCCCCGCCCACCTGCCTGCCCGCTCCTGTCCCCTCCCCCAGGGCCAGCCTTGTAGGAGAGCCCCCTCGGCAGCCATACTTGGCCCCCCCAGCTGGTCCCGGGGCCCACCCCACCTTCTGTGCAGTCAGGATGGGGTTGCCCGTTTGGGTCCCGCCCCCTCGGTTGTGGTCGCTTCCTCCCCGCTGTGTGCTGCCGTGGCTGCTCGGTGGTCGGTGGTCGGTGGTCGGTGGTTCGTGGCGGTGGTGGCGGTGATGGTGGTGGTGGTGGTGATGAACTCTGACTAACACGGCTTTCTCTTTCTCCCTGCCTTGGGGCCTCCTGGCCTGGACAGCCCGCTCTTCCTCCGTCGTTAACCCTTCGTTGTCCTGTGGGATAGAGTTGGAGGTGGCTGCCCTCCCCCCACCCCCGCCGCCCCTGCCCCAGGCGGTGGGGAGGGGCCCCCCCTCCGTTGTCGTGGTGCGTTGTTCTCCGACCCCCAGCCCGCCCGGTCCCCCTCTCTCCTCTCTGCAGGCTCTGCTGTTAACCCATTTGCAGTGCTGATGTCTCTCTCTCTCTCTCTGTCTGTCTCTTGTCCGTCTGTCTCTCTCCTCCTCCTCTCTCACTGTCTCTTTCTTCCTTTTATCTGTTATTGTTTTTCTTCCTCTTCCACCCCCCCACCCCCACGTATGGCCCGCCCTCTCTCCCCCACCGCCACCCCCGGTGCCCCTCTGGCCTGGCTGCCTCGTGCATGCCTCCAGTGGCACCCTCCTGTCGGGCGCCAAAGTGGCCGCTGCGGCGGGGCTGGCGGTGGAGCGGGAAGGCCGGCTGGGGGAGAAGCCGGTGCCGGTGCCGCCACCTGGAGAGGACGCCTTGAGAAGCGGCGGGGCTGCCCCCAGCGAGCCGGGCAGCAGTGGCAAGGCGGGGAGAGGCCGCTGGCGGACGGTGCAGAGCCACCTGGCCGCAGGGAAGCTCAACTTGTCCAAGTGAGTGATGGCGCCCCATGGCTGCCGGAGCCGTGAGCTCAGGCCTGCCCTGCCAGGGTGGACAGCGGGACCCCTGGCATGCCCGCTGCTGCCCCCAGAGGTGCCGTCCTCGGCCCCTGGCTCATTCCATCCCTTCATGAGACTCTCCCATCATCTTTGCCATCTGGCACGACAAACTCAGCCATACAGTGATGCATTTCAGCCTCTGGCTGATGCCCCATCAGTCCCTTCCTTTGCCAGTGACCAGGTCATTCCATTTTCTGCCCCCAGGGCAGCTTCATTTCAGTTTCCGGGTCATCCCATCCTCTTTGATTGGCCGCCCCATCTCAGCCACCAGGTCATCCCTCCACGGGCAGCAGGCCTGTGGTTATTCCATCTCATCCTGGGTATATGGCCCACTCTCAGCCTGACAGTCACCCATCAGCTCCCAGGCTTTCCCTCTTACTGCCAGCAGATGGCTCTAGACCCAGAAGTTGAGCCATTCCATTTTTGACCATGGGGTGACTCCATTGGCTGTCCCAGTCTTGCTTGAACCATACATCATCTGTTGTGGAAGCCACTCACGAGCAGCCACAGGCTGCCGCATCGGTTCATCCTCATCTCAGCCATCCCTGTTGGCTGTCCCAGTCTTGGTTACTGAGCTATCCCACCATTGGCTGTTGGGACCGTGTATTCCTGGAAGTTGGGTTGTCAAACCCCAGCTAGCTTCACTCGCCAGATGTCATGGGGTGTTCTAGACATCAGGCAGAAGGAGCCGTCCCCTCTGTAATAGCTGTCTGAGCTAGTCAAAGAGTCAGGCCCACTCTTGGCTGATGGACGTAGGACTGCCCCCTGTTTTCCACAGATAGTATATCCCCTCTCATGGGCAGCTTTATTCTCATCTTGGCCTTTGGAAACTTCTGATTCCCCTCAGCAGAGCCCTTCTAGACCCTGAGTCCTTTGAGCTGTGACCAGTTTCCCTTGGGGTATAAATTCCATTTTCAGAAGTTGGAACTCCCAGCTAATGGAGCAGCCTCCCACTTAACAGGCCAACAGCCCTGCCCCTTTCTAGCTGTTGGGCCATCCTGTTGCCTCAACTGAGGGCCCTCCTGATTCTCTTCAGAAGACCTGTGGTTCCTGCCACTGGGAGCACTGAAGGCCACCGTACTGAGATCTCATTCGCTAGTTGGCTTGAGTGCACACAAGCCAATTTCTCCCAACATCTGGCCTCAGGAGGGTCCCACAGGGAAGCCACACACCCCTTCAGAGAGCCTGGCCCAGTGCCCCACCCTCCCAGCCTGCCCCAGCCAGTCTCCAGGCCAGTTAGGCCTCCATGCCATCCTCTGGCTTCAGGCCTGAGGAACCAATTTTAGTTTCCTGTGACTGAGAGGTTGTAAATTGGACTAATTTTGGATGTGATAGGAAACCAAAATGAGGTCACCAAGGAGGAGGAGGAGGCAGCTGCCAATGTGCCACCCTCGCTCTGACTCGACCTGCCCCCAAGGAGCTGTGGGCCTACCTGGCCAGCCAGGCCTGGGCCTGCCCCGGAGGTAGCCCTGATTTCAGGCCTGAGTCAGGCAAGGCTGCCACCCCTCCAAGACCCCAGCTAAAGCCATGTTTTACTTTCTTCTCTCTCTCTTTCGCTCTCTCTTTACTATACTCTTTCTCTCGCTCTTTCACTCTGTCTTTTTCTTTCTCTCTCCCAGCCCACAGGGGTAGCCTAACTGTTGTCTTTTGGTTCCCAGGGTAGGCTCAGAGGGTGAGCAAAGCTGAGGTCTGGTTGCAGTGGTGAAAGTGGCTCCCAAGGGCTCTGGGGCCTTTTCCCTTGGGCAGCCCAGGAGATACTTGACTGCCCCATGGCCCTAGACCAGAGGTCAGCAAACTTACTCCCAGTAAAAGGCCACTTAGGAAATTTTAGGCTTTATAAACCATATAGTCTCTTGCACAATGACTCAACCCTGCCATTGTGGAATGAAAGCAGCCAGAGACAGCATGTAAACTAATGCCAATGGCTTGGTTCCAGTAAAACTTTATTTACAGAGACAAGCAGCAGGCCAGATATGGCCCACAGGCAATGAATTCCCAACCCCTCCCCAGGACCATTGGATTGAGAGATGGAGGGAAGGGACAGAGGAGGAGAAGATTGGAACCCTGAAGTTCCAAGATGAGAAATGATTCACCCAAAGCTGCTCATTCAGCCCAGTCTCTGGCTCCGCTCTGGTGCCTGGGGGCAGCCTGGCTCTGGCCCTGCCTATGGGATATGGTGAAATCTCCAGCCAGCGCATGAAGCAGACAGGTTCTCCAGGGGAGGCCAGGGACTTCGGACTCCAACCACTGGCATGGGGACCTTTTACCAATACAGCATTTTCAATACAGCCCAACTTCATTAGATCCT
The DNA here is from genome assembly GCF_007565055.1 of Rhinopithecus roxellana. Classification (NCBI taxonomy): domain Eukaryota; kingdom Metazoa; phylum Chordata; class Mammalia; order Primates; family Cercopithecidae; genus Rhinopithecus; species Rhinopithecus roxellana. Next base: position 9,065,214 of record NC_044563.1, on the reverse strand, counting down.
CATGGCAACTCTGTGACAGAGGAAGCTTGGGGATTATTTTATTACTCCCATTTCATAGATGAAGAAACTGAGGCCCAGAGAGATGGAGTCACTTTTCCAGAGTCCCGTATTTAGTAAGTGGCAGAGATGGGGTTCAAACCCAGGTCTCTATGAGGCTATACTGCATCTGACCAGCCATGTCCTAGTTCTCTGTCCTTGCCCCACTTCCCAGTGCACTTCAAAGATGCTGATGGGCCTGTGGGAGAACACCCCCTTGCAAATGCATCAGACAGTCACCCTCTTCTCTGCTAGAACTGCGGTGAAGTGTCGGATGAGTGGATACTGGGCTCCCACACTGTCTGCACTCTTTTCTTGGTCTAGTCCTCTGACTGGGAGATACTTCCAAGATCCCAGGAGAGGATGCTGGACCTTTGAAACAAAGAACCCTGGAAAGAGGGCAGAGATCCATGCCAGAGCCTGAATCCCAAGGTGGTGCTCGCCACAGGGCAGAGGTCTGCCGCTTCCTCACCTCTGTGGACAAAGTATAAGAACTGATGGCTTCCCCGGCCTCCCCAGGATTACTAGGCCAGCTCTGTGCTGGCCTGGATTTCTTCCTGTCTCCAAAGGATGGCAGTACTTAGAACACAGAGGCAGACTTTCCTGGTGTCCCCCAGCGAGACAGCGGGAGGAGCCACAGCAGCTCCCTCCACCCCTCCCACTCCAACATGACAGACAGCCGCAGGGCCCAGGGGACCTGCCTTCACCACGCAGCCTTGGCAGTACTGGCAGCCCACTCAGACCAGCAGGGAGGTCGGCTTAGCCAGGAGGTATTCTGGCACTAGCTGAGCCAGGGCCAGAAGGTGGGTGGGCGGAGCCGACCTGGGGACTCAGGGTGGGTGCGAGGGCTTTGCAGCCTCCTGGGAGAGGCAGTGGCGGCGACGGCAGCGGCGACAGCTCCGATGGAGGCCTGGCGAGGTCCGACAGCGCGCACCCTGCACTGGGGCCTCCTAGTCCTGGCCCTCGGCTTCTTTCTCCTCCACTGTGATCCCTTCACCTGCTTCTCCTTTCTCTCCTCTCCTCCACCTGCCCCAAGTTTCGAGGACTCCACCCTGTCCACGGCCACTACCCTTGAGTCTATCCCCAGCTCCACGGGAGAGCCGAAATGCCAGCGACCCCGCACCCTGATGCGGCAGCAGAGCCTGCAGCAGCCGCTGAGCCAGCACCAGCGGGGCCGGCAGCCCAGCCAGCCCACCACCAGCCAGAGCCTGGGCCAGCTGCAGGCCCACATGGCCTCGGCGCCGGGCCCCAACTCCCGGGCCTATGGCCGGGGCCAGGCTCGGCAGGGCACCTCGGCCGGCTCCAAGTACCGGGCGGCGGGGGGCCGCAGCCGCTCCAACCCGGGCAGCTGGGACCACGTGGTGGGGCAGATTCGAAACCGAGGCTTGGACATGAAATCCTTCCTGTAAGTCCTCCCCTTGAGCGGGCCGGCCCCCACCTCCCCGACCCAGCCTCCTGCCCCCCAGATCTCCTTGGAAGCAGCTGGTTGTGTGTACCTCCCAGCCCTCCATCCCCTTGGCAGGGTGCCAAGCAGACTTGGCAGCCCTCTCCTTAGCCTCTCGTGGCTCATGCCTGAAGGCCACCACGGAAGGATTCCGAGCCACCTCCCTACGAGGACCCCTGCCTTTAGGGAAGTTCCCCCCTAAAAGTTAGGTGGAGACACTGGACAATGCCCTGAGACACATCTCTTCTCTCCAGCCCAGCTAGTCCCAGGCTGCTCTTGGCCTCCCGGCCGGTCTTCCTTCACTCCTGCAACCTCTCTCCTCCCAGCTCTGCTCCCAAACCCATCCCTTTTACTCATCTCCAGCCCTGCCTCCTCCCCTTCAATTTACTTCTCCCCTGTAACCTGACTCTGCTAGCCTTCCTGGCCCACACCCCTCCCTCCCTCCCTCTCACTTCCTCTATCCCTGTCCCTGCCACCAGCCCTCCCCTATCTCTCTGACCTTCTGTAGCCACCTGTCCTCCAGCTCCCGCCCTGACTTCCCAAGTCTCCTTCCTCCAGTAATGACCTATCCCCTGAGGACAAATCCGAGATGTTGCCCCAAAGCTTTAGGAAAGGTTGTTTCTAAATGGAGCTTTCTTTCAAGCATACAGGTCTAAGAAGTAACAACACACCATCAGTGTCTAACCCTAACCATTCCCTCCAGCCAGTCGCCCACCCCTGCTCTCCCTGGAGGGGCCCCACCCAGGAAGCCCCTTCCCCAGCATCCCTCTGGACATCTGCCCCCCACTCTCAGAGCCTAAGACAGGTCTGGGCTGCCATCCCCAACATCACCTCCCTCCTCTGCCCTAACATGAGCTTCCTTCCAGGCCCTGGGGATTTTTCCCGTCGCCCAGGTCTTCCCTGGGAGCACTTTTCACGGAGCAGGAGACCAGCACACTAAGCCTGGGAGAGGAGAAAGGGAGGAGGAAAGGGAAGCATTGGCAAGATATAGGGATTCTGAAGGCCAGCAAGTTCCTCGGAGCATCCTGTCTCTCCTCTGAGACCTCAGCCAGGGCTTCCTGGGTAGGTGGGAGCGCTGCCCTGGGCGAGGCACCCCATCCGAAGAGGCCCTGCCATGCCAGCTCCCATACCTGTGTGAGTGGCCCATGGCCAGCAAGACATGCTGCCTGTGACTCTCCTTGGCAAATCAGGACACCCTATTCTCTGGGGCTCTACCCCACTCAAGGACCTTCAGGAATCTAACTGGACGCCTGCACAAGACGAGATGCCCAGAAAAGCCTCCTGTCTTCCAGGTGGCGGTTTGTTTTGGGACAGAGGCTTGAACAGGACTGAGAGGCTTCCGGGCGCCTGCACGTCCCTGCTGCTCCCCACCTCAGACTATCTTGTCACAGCTGTCACCCCACTTCCTGTTCCAGCAGCCATCAGACTGGGCCAGGGGCCTGCCAGGAACCTGGGTACCATCTCTTCCCTGCCTGCTGCCTTCTCAGCTAACCGGGATCGGCCCAGCATCGCACATGCAGAAGCATCCTCTGTCCCTGCTCTGTGCCCCGGGACAAGTCTCATGTTCCCCTAGTTGCTGGCAACCTCCAGAGCTCACATCAAGGGTCGGCCAACTTTTCCTAGAAAGGTCCAGATAATAATTTAGGCTTTGCAAGACGCATGTGATCTCCATCACACATTCTTTTTTTCTTTAAAACGACCATGTGAAAATGTAAAAACCACTCTTAGCTCGTGGGCCGTACTTTGCCCCCTGCCTTACAATTTAGCCGCCCTGCTTCTGAGGCTCTTTTCTTGCCCAAACGCTGGTGGCTCCAGTGGAGAAGCAGGTGGCGAGGGTTGTCCTGGCCCCCCATGATCCCACCCACGCCTTGCAGGGAGGGCAGCAGCCCTCTGCTTGATGGTCGTGACTCCCCTAACACTGCCAGCTTCTCCCTCCACTCTCCAGCCCCTGCCCCTCATCCTAACCCTCGCGGCCTGCAGAGCTGGAGAGAGTGACGAATCGGGAATTTATGCAGAGGAGCTGTTCTGTTTTTAAGAAGAGAAAAAGGAGTATCTGAAAAATGCATTAACTGGGGAAAAAACATGTTGTTTTCACTGAGTTTGCCTTCCCCCAGCACAACTAGCTCCCGAGCAGCCAAATGGAATTTTACCAACTCTGAAACAGTACCGGTGGGCAGAAAACAAAGAAAATGAGGATTTGTCCTGAGGGAGGGGGCAGAGTTTTTTCCCGAAAGTTAGATCCCAGCACAAGGGTCAGCCTGGAGTAACTGTGCCCAGGACCAAAGATGCAAAGACAGGGAGGGGCACAGCAGCCACTTAGCTGCCTCCGTTTGCTGAGACCCCAGAGATAATGTCCCATTTTCCAAGACCCTCATGCCCTCGCCCCTCACCTCAGAGGCTGTTTTTCACCTGTTTGTTCCCTTTTTGACAACCGCTCTGAGAAGTTAGAGTAAGCTGTTCTTCTGTAAACCTCGCCTCCCTTCACAGTGGTTAAAGTGGTAGACATCCTGACCCAGCATCCTCTCCCTTCCAGAATATTCCGTCAGCCCTACTGTCTTCCCTTTGGCCCTTCTTGAGACGTGCTTTCCTGCCTGGCCTGTCTGAGAACCCCTCCCTTTCCTTTTGTTCTGATGAGAGGCCCCACGCTGGAGGAGCTCCACAAAGCACCCAGAAAACGCTCACGGACTCTGATGGCCTTCAGGGATAGCAGGGTCACCGCTGATGCTCCCTTTTCCCCCCCGGCAAATGCGGGTAACCTCGCAAAGACCCTGGCAAGTTGCCCAATGGTTCTCTGAGAATGCCTCTACTAAAGGTGTCACACCTGGCCTCATACAGCTGCCCACATGTCCACTCCAAGAGAGTCTCGCCCTCTTGCCTACCCCCCGCCTATTCAGCCTTGACTGTGCTCCCTCAAAGCACCATCTCTCACTGCAGGCACAGGCTCCCTGCAGTCCTGCCAAAACTGTTCCAGACCTTGCCAAGTTCCTGCACTTTCTTGCCGCCTTGGCTTGTGGTGCCTTCTGGACCTCTTCTCCAGTGAAAGGCCCTTGACCTGGACTCAGTGGTGAAGCTCATTCCCTGGATCTCCAGCAAGGAGGACACAGGAGACAGCCACTGTGGCCGAGTTGCCATATACCACAAAGGACTTTCATTCTCCTCTGATGGGCTTGTTTATCCAGGAGCCTAGGGGAGGTAGCTCCTTAGACCCTGCCTGGCTTCAAGGACATCCGGTTGACCGTGACACAGCATTGTCTATGAAGGGCTTCCATAAGGACAGGGTGCAGTACCCATTGAATTTCGAAACTTTCTAAGCCTGCGCGGTGCCGGTGCAGGATACTGACGGAGCCCGATACTGACGGAGCCCCTCCTTCTTCTCCCAGTGGCCCAGATGGTCAGAGCGAGTCCAGCTGGGCATGCATTAGCCTTTGAAAATCTGTGGGGTCCCAGGGCCTATGCTCCATTCCCCCCACCCTACCCCCCGTGTTCCCTTGGGACTGTCCCAGCCATAGGCCACCTCTGCAGGCCTCTGCCCAGCCCCTTGCAGTTTAGCTCTGGAGAATCTTGCTCTTGGCTCGGGCCAGTGGAGTCTCAGGCCATAGTCACCTCCCCTCCCTCCCTGCCTCCACTCTCCCCACTCTATCCTGCAACTGTTGACAGTGCTGAAGTTTGCTTTCTTTCCTGCAGGGCCAGTTTCTTACACTTTTTTCTTCTCTCTCTTTGTCTCTGTCTCTCTCTCTCTCTCTCTCTCTCTCTCTCTCTCTCTCTCTCTCTCTCTCTCTCTCTCCTTCCCCCCTGCCCCTGCCCACGGGGCCTCCTCGTTTCACCCTGGCCGGTGGGCTGCCCACCCCGGGCAGGGAAGGCCGGATGGTGGTGCTATCCTTGGTCTTAGGGCTTTCGGAACAGGATGACTTTGCCAATATCCCTGACCTGCAAAACCCAGGAACCCAGCAGAACCAGAACGCTCAGGGGGACAAGAGGTACGAGCACAGGCGAGGGCCTGCGGCGGCGGCGGCAGAGAAGGAGGCGCGGAGAGGCCGCCTGCCTCGACCGGCCCTGGCTGCTGGATGAGGTGGTGGTGCCTTCAGCGGATGCTGGAGCGGGAGGACGAGCCCCCTCCCCAGCCGGTGCCCTCACACACAGCCACCTTGGTGGTGTCCCTGGGGTCTGAGGCCACTTGTGGCCATCCTGGGACCATTCTGGATCAGGCCTGCTCTCCGGCATGCTTGCCCCAGCCCGGAGCAAGTGCAGCCTTTTCTGCCCCATCTTCCTGCTTGGCTCCTCTCTGCTGCCCCTCCATCTTTCATCTCTGTCCCCACCCCAACCGGAAATCCCTGTTTCTCTGGTGGTTGGTGGGCGGGGGGGATGTTAGGGAAGGGGCGCCAGCCTGTTCTCCCTCATCCCCACCCCCTCAACCTCCCTCTTGCCTGGAGGTCCTGTTGGGCTGCTTGGCTGATGGAAGAGGAGCCCATGGTGGGAGGGTCTGGGGCATGGGAGAGGCCTGGTGGCCAGAAATAACCAGAAGGTTCTCCCCTGAGCCGGGGCACCAGGAGAGAGCTGGGGAGGGCCCGGAGCAGTGCAGGCAGCCATCCTGAGCAAGGGTGAGGCCTGGCTTTGTTGGGCTCCCTGTCACTGCGGCTAGCCTCGGGACCCTATGGAGACCGGGCATAGCCTGTGTGGCCACAGCACAGGCCAAACAGAAGGCTGGGCATTTAAACTGCCACAGCCTCAGCTATCAGGAATTCAGGAAAGCATCTCCTACTGTCCCTGTCTCAGGGAGGGGGCGGGGTGCTGCTCATGGGCAAGGGGTAGGGTGGGAAGTCCCAGGGTTCAGGCAACATCCCACAGCTGGGCCAGTGGATGCCTGACCTTAGGGTGGGTTGACCACACCTGTGGTTTCCAGGATGAATTAGCCTTTGGGAATCATGGGAGGAGGGCTTCTCACCTTGATCGGGTCTGCTTCCCATCAGACCAAAGGCCTGCAAGAGAGCATGTGGCCTGGCAGCCAAGACATCTGCCTTCCAGCTCTGGTTCTGCCAGAGCCTCATTCTGCAGCCTTGGGCAAGTCACAGCCCCTCTCTGGGTTCTCTGCTCACTTATCTGTCCAGTGAAGGATTGGACAGGGTAACCTCTAAGGAATGGCCCCTCAGGCTCAAATATGCTAAGCCTTTCATGAGGGAAACGGGCCTTTGGACTGGGGCATGTGTCCTGTGAGCTGGGCAGGAACTGTTTGGACAGGCCATCCTGAGGCTCTTGAGAGGCCCCAGGGGCCAGAAGGGACTATCCCAGGCTGCTGCCCTGGGCTTGTGGGCTAGGGAGGGTGAATAGACTGAGAGGCAAGATGGCTGGCTTGCCTGTCCCTCTGGTGGCTCCTGGAGACCACCCCTCCCAGTTTCTTCCCATCCTGAGTCCACAGTTGCATGGTCTGTGGTGGGCAAGGCTGGAAGTCCCCAGAGAGTGGGGCCAGGTCTTTCACTGAGTGGCACAAATGGTGTCAGGCCCTGAGCCCATGTGCAGGGGTACCCGAGGAGCGGAGCCTGCCACCCTGACCCACCTAGGCACTACTACAGGAGCTGTGACTTCCTGAGCCAGGGTCTCAAAGCTAGGCTGCAGGGCAGTCAGAGGGCCACTGGGAGGGCCAGGAGCCAGGGGCGAGAAGACACAGCAGGTGGCTGGAGTCCTCTGAACGCCCACTAAGAAGCTGAGACTGGTGCTGGGAAAGGTGTGAAGCATGAGGGAGCAGAAGCAGGCTGGAAACAAGATTTCACATCACCCATGTGTTAATGAACCGGCTCCATTGTCACCCACAGTCTATTTTTACCTCCTTGCCACTTAGGTCTCACTCCATATTTAATATACCCATCCCTTCTGATCATCACATCAGCTTGTCCCCTGCCTTCCTGGGAAAGGTGGGTGTGGGGGTGGAGGTCGTGCGCCCTCGGCACCACCCAGCCTGACTTTCCAAGTGGACCGTGCCATTCCAGCCTCGTCATGCCCACCTATCCTGGAAATTAATTCCTCACGGACACTGAGGTGCTTCTCGGGTGGTGGGCTGTCACAGGGGACCAGAATCCAATGCTTCCTTCCCAGCAGACTCTCCCCTTCCCAAAGCTTGGCATCAGCACCACCCACTGGGCACCAGGCAGCTTAGGGCCCCACCCCTCTGAGCTCCTGGACCCTCAGACTTTGGAGTGGTGGCCTTGAGGTGGCTGTCCCTCCCTCTTCAGCCTTTCCTTCTAGACCCAGGGTCTGCCCTTCTGACCCCAGCCCCACCTTTCCCTCCCCAGCTGACTCCTTGACCAGATGTCTCTGGAGGAAGGGGTAGTGGCCCTTGGCTGTCACTGGGGAGGACACTCAGCCCCCTTGGTCCGTGAGCAGCAGGCTCATGGGAGACAGCGCCCCGGGAGGAGGAGTGGCCATTCCAGGTTCCAAGCAGCGTGCGAGTGTGTCCAACAAGCAGCAGGAGATGGGAGGGCCAGTCACTGCCTCTGTCCCCACGATTCTTGGTGTCCCTGAAGTCCCCCATCCGGGATCCTTCAGCTCCTGGGCCTCAGCACCACACTTCAGACTGCACTCCAGGGAGGGAGGGAGGCCCTGGCTCCATGCCCTGCTGTGCCCATTCCACCCTCAGCCACTCTGCTCGTGTCCACCCCCTCATGCTGTCTGCCATCGTTTCACCACTGCTCCTTGGGATCCAAATGGTTTCCACCGCGGCCCACCCCCACCCCGAGTGGGGGACAGGGCAAGGCGGGGACCAGGCCACCCCCATTGCTCTCCCTACTCTAAAGCCACCATGTTCTGTCACGGTGTGTGTCCCCCGCCTCCTCTCTGCCTCTCCTGTTGGCCGCACGCTCCTCCCTGTCCCCTCGTCCACCTGGCAGCCTTCACACGTCTCTGACTAACTTTCTTGGCCTCTCTCTCCCTCTGTCTCCTTTCTCCCATCTGCTCCTCACAGGGCTGCCCTGGGCCGGCGATGGGCCCCTTGGCCTCTCCCTCTGCCTCTCTCTGTGCCTCTCACCTCTGTCTCTCTGTCCTGTGACCTCCGACAGCTTCAGTGGCGCTGACCATCTCTCCCAGGCTGCTTGGCAGCTGTGCCGACGCTGCGGCGTGGCCAAATAACTCTAACGTTCTCATACCTTCAGCAGCCAATCTCGCACTCTCCCTGCTCTCCCACTCTGTTTCTAACCTGACTTTACCTCTCCAGCTGTTTCGGGCTCCTTTCCTACCCCCTGCCTGCCTGTGTGAGCACGTGTCCTCTCCTGTGTGTGTGTGTGGTGCGTGCGTGTCCACATGTCCATGCGTGCCATGGCCCTCTGGGAGGGGCGCCCGCGTGTCGCTGGGTGGAGTGGGCGTTTCCGTGTTGTAGAGGCAGGGCCAGGTTTTCACAGCAGGTGTATCGTGCTTCTGATAATTAGGATGTTGGGCCCTGAAACCACTCCCTGCCCTTTCCGTTTCAGTTTGTCCCCCTTCACGTGCACACGTGGCATGCCTGGGTCACCCCACGCGTCTCTTCTCGGGATCCCTGTGTGCCATCGCTGTATGTGTGTCGTCACTGCTGCTGTGGTTGGCCTGCCTGTGGCCCCTGCCGTCCTCTCCCTGCCCCTCTGGATGTCTGTGAGGCTCGTGTGCATGTGTGTGCCTGCGTGTGCACATGTGTATATACGTGTGTGTGCGTGCACGCATGTGCGTGCATGTGTGTGTACATGTGTGCATGCTTGTGTGTACATGTGTGTGCATGCTTGTGTGTGTGTGCACACACACGCACCCTGCTTTAGGACCCTGATGTCTCCCCTTCAGGGCCTGGCGTATTCTGTGCATGTCTGTCTGTGCCTGTTGTGGTCGCCTGTGTACTGGAGGCTGGTCTCTACCCGAGGGCCATGGCTCATGTCCACCCTCAGCGTGTGGCTCCCAGTTTGTGGCTGTGTGCTCTCAGAGCTGTTCTATTTTAGCCTGTCCTGAGCCCCATGCTACTGGTCCCCCGTCTCCTCCTCCCTGCCTTCCTCCACCTCTCTTCCTCCTCATGGGACATGCCAGCCTGGTCCCTGGGCAGGCTTTTAGTGCCCCCTTCCTGATCCCCAGCTGAACAGAGCCTGGGCTCACCACCCAGCCACTGGGTCAAAGAGCCCAGCATCCTGGGAACGGCATGGAGTCAGGTGCAGACAGGGCTTCTTGGTGGTACCTGTCTTTCTGTGACCCTGGGTGAGAGCCTTACCAAATGCACAGTCTTCAGCAAGTGGGAGAAGGATGGGAACTGGGGAACAAGGGGGTGTAGGCTCACCCTATCCAATATGGGGCCATTAAACCTAAATGAGCTTACATTCAACAAAATTAAAATTTCAGCTCTCAGCCACACTGGCCACATTGCAAATGCTCAAATGCACACATGTGGCATGTGGCTGTTCCACTGGACAGCACAAATACAGAATACTCTGTCACTGTGGAGAGTTGTCCTGACCTCACCTGGTCAGTCTCATGTCTAGAGGGTGGGAAGAGGATTCTTGATGAGCCCAAGCAAACACAGGTGGGGCATCTGGGAGACAGACCTTCTGGGTGTGTTTGCAGAGGGTAATGATGCAGAGAGGCACCTGGACACACCATGCCACGGCGGAGCCTCCCCCTTCCAGGCTGGGGGCGGATGGGATAGAACAAGTGTCTGGGGAGTGGGGGCGGTGGCCAGCTCACAGACCAACTATGCAAGCCGATGACTGGAGGGTGGGGGGTTTCTGGGGAACAGGAAGAATGGGGACACTTCCCCCAAATATCCCCTATAGGAGTAGTTAAGCCACAGTCGCCTGGGGTAGAGGCTGCAAGGAGAATGGGCCCCAGGGATGGGTCTCCAGGGAAAACCAGGTGTCCACGTGGACAGGAGTACCGCTCCTGCTGGCCCGCCGGGGATGGCAGCTGCTGGGGTCTTCAGAGAAGGTCCTGCCGCCCCCCAGGCCAGGGTGCCCAACCCAGCTCAATTCCCAGCCCAATCTCATTTGGACTCCCCTGCCCCCAGGTTGCCTGCAGGAGGGAAGGCGGTGAACACAGCCCCAGTGCCAGGCCAGACACCCCACGATGAGTCCGACCGCCGGACCGAGCCACGCTCCTCCGTCTCAGACCTCGTCAACTCCCTCACCAGCGAGATGCTTATGGTGAGAATGAGGGAGCCTGTGCTGCTCCGAGGAACTGGGCTGGGAGGCCAGGGGCAGGAAGAAGAGGGACATGTGTGGGAACCAGCAACGGCATGGGAGTGGCCAGGCAGGGGAACCGGGTCAGAAGCAGCCTGGAGAGCCAGGCCCAGCATGGTGGCCACTCAGCACTTGGTGACTGAGTGTGCAAGACCGGGTTTTGCTTCCCAACTCTTTCCTCAAAATATCTTCTCCATGTCTCAGTTTCTTCCTTTGACAAGTGAAAATAAGAATTCCCATCCTGCTTTGATCCCTTTGTGGATTGAGAAAGGACCAAAGAAAACCCACTCATGCAAGATACTTGCAGGATCCTAGAGGGAAAGGCTGGTGGGCAGAGGACTCATGGAGAAGGTGTCCCCTCCCGAGAGTGATGTCCCCTTAAGTGGAGGTCTGGGGTGGAAGGCCTAGCCCAGCGACCTCCCCCATTCCCATGGCTGGAGGCCCCTGAGAACAGGAGAGCAGGAATCCACTGGTCCCGGCTCCTCTGAGGGGACAGCTGTGATGGGGTGCCACACCCGTGCCCCACCAGAGGCCTCCAACCCTGTGGGATCCTAGTTCTAGGTTGCTTGGCGCAGACAGAGGTTGTGGTTCCCACGGTGCCCCCACGGGGGCAGCAGTGAGTCACAGCCACTTGCCCCACCTGTACTTTTTCAAAGAGGTCCTGGAGAGAGAAAACTGGGGAGATTGGCAGGCAGAGATCAGTTAAAGGTCGGAAGTCCCAGGAAGACTTGAAGAGGGGATGAAGTTGGGAACCCAGCACCTGCTCTGTTCCTACTGGACTTGACCTGGGACACTTCATCTCCTTGGATTGAACCGCTCGCTTCTTTAGAGAGAAGGAAGTAGGCTTGGGAGCTCCCAGCCCCTCCCCCACTGCCCTGGCAGCAGAGCCCCCACCCTTCTGCCATGTAGAGTTCCAGCCAGCTCTAACCATCCATCCCCACTGCCCCTTCTAGCCTGGCGTTTCTCAAATTGCTACATGTGCAGGAATCACCCAGGAACCTTGTTAAAATGCAGATTCCTGGTCAGTGGGCCTTTGGTGGGGCCTAAGAGCCTGCTTTTTTTCTTATTTTTTATTTTTTATTTTTTTGAGACAGAATCTCATCTGTCCCCTAGGCTGGAGTTCAGTGGCACAATCTCAACTCACTGTAACCTCTGCCTCCCGAGCTCAAGCGATTCTCCTCCCTCAGCCTCCCGAGTAGCTGGCATTACAGTAGTGCACCACCACGCCCGGCTAATTTTTCTATTTTTAGTAGAGATGGGGTTTCACCATGTTGGCCAGGCCGATCTCGAACTCTTAGCCTCAAATGATCCACCTGCCTTGGCCTCCTAAAGTGCTGTGATTACAGGCTTGAGCCACCGCGCCCGGCCTAGCCTGTGGTTTTCTTGAATCCACATTAGAGCATCAGATTTTCCACATCCTAGATCTGGTCGCCTCGGGCCTCCCCACCTCTCCCCTTCTCCCCGCCCGCCAGGCCCCTGTGTGTCTGGCCCTCCACTGCCCTCCTTCCATCTTCCCCCACCCAGGCAGACTGACCCTGGCTGTCCTCTCCTCTGGATGGGCCATTACCACAGCCCACCCTGCCTCCCTGCACAGCCCCTTAATTGGTTACAGCTTCCCGGTAGCCAGGTTCCCAGAAGGGACGGCCCCTTCACAGCCAGCTTGCCTGCCTCTTGCTGCCCCCAGGGAGGGGCCGACAGCTGCAGCCTGCAGAAGGAAGCGCAGGCCCCATCTCCCTCTCCTGTGCTGGGAAGATGCTCAGAGGTGGGAGGGCAGAGTCTAATGGCACAGCTCTGTGCCAATGCTAGGCCGTTGACGTTAACAGCCATGATAAGATAAGCAGGGCAGAATCAGCCCACTGTGACCTCAGCCTGTCCCAGTCTCCAGACTCTGGGCTGTGGAATCTGGGGGTCGAGAGACAAGAGTTAAGCACCCAGAGCTGGCCAGAGAAGGGGCTGAGGGGCAGAGGTGTCTGAGAAGAGGCGAGGCCACACCTGCTTCTGAGCACCTCCTGCCTGGTACAGGGGTGGCTTGCTGCTTTTCGAGGATGACTTCTGCAAGGGCTCGGGAAGCACCTTCCCTGACTGTGATGGGGTGGCCAACCTGGTTGCCATAGAGATGGCTCTGCCCCAGCTGAGTAATTAGGGCTCAGGGTTGTGGCTTAAGAGGGCTGGGAGTGGGCACAGAGCTGCCACCCCTTTCCCAGGTGAAACCCACCTGGCCAGCCCAGGCCTTCCCAAGACCACACCGTTTGGGAGCCTAGAGCCAAGGGACCAGAGGGACCTCAGGTGGGGCGGGGGCCACCTGGGCTCCGGTCATCAGCAACTCCACCCCAACTTTAGAAGCAAGGGGGCGGGCGAGTGGTCTTTGCTGGCACTGTCTACACATGCTATGCCCCAGGTGCTCGGTCCCTCTGCCAGTGGGTCAGGTCGCAGGGCAGAACTCTAGAAGGGACCCCTTCTAGCTCTCCCAGGACCCCTCAAAGTAGGTCTCATGGTCCCTACTCTGCAGATGTAAAAACAGGGTCAAAGGGTGCGTGTGGGGCTGGCATAAGCAGAGAAAAGAGCGTTGGGGGAAAAGCAGACTGTGGGCAGGGAAACCACGTTCTCCATGGGCCTGCAGTGGGGCTTGAGGGTTTATCTGGATCGGCCAAGGGGTGGGGGCTGGAGGAAACATCTTCTGCTGTAAGGCAGCGTGGTACCCCCAGCTAGGCAGGACCGGAGTAAAGCCCCAGACTCCAGATCTGAGTGCAAGAGCAAGGCGCAGGTGGAAGGGCACTCAGGATTCCTGGCCACTCAACTGGGTTCCATTCCCACTGGCCATTCAATCGCAGGCGACTTGAGGCAAGTGACCCAACCTCTCTGTGCTCGCAGCCACAGTTGGAACACCGGGAAAGTGTTCCAGTGGGAGTACCTGCCTCGTTGGGATGTTGTAAGAGGTCAGTGAGGACACGGCACAGGTTACAGGCAGCCAGCCAGTTCATGGTAGTTACTGGTGTGAGTGTGAGGCTAGGTGCATGGCTCATGCCTGTAATCCCAGCACTTTGGGAAGCCAAGGCGGGCAGATCACTCGTGGCCAGGAGTTAGAGACTAGCCTGACCAACATGGTGAAACCCTGCCTCCACTAAAAGGACAAAAATTAGCCAGGCATAGTGGTGTGCGCCTGTGGTCCCAGCTACTCGGGAGGCTGAGGCACGAAAATTGCTTGACCTTGGGAGGTGGAGGTGGCAGTGAGCCGGGATTGCACCACTGCACTCCAGCCTTGGCAACAGAGTGAGACCTTGTCTCAAAAAAACAAAAACAAAAAACTCTCATGAGTGTGATTCCGACGCTTTTCACCCAGCACGGTGAGTCCGCGGGTCTTTGCCAGCTTGAGGGGAAACCTCGGTGTTGTGCTGGGGTGTGGGCCTGCTTCCGTGGAAAGAGCAGGATTTTGAGTCAGAGAGGATTCATACTGCTGTGCAGTCTTGGCCACGTGACTTAACCTCTCTGAACCAGTGTCCTCAGCGAAGGTGGTGCCACCTGCCTCATCTGGCTATTGTCAGGATTCAGTAAGGAGACGGCGATGGGAGAGTCGCTGGTCATGGCAAGAGCGCACTGGATACATTATTATTATCTGTATTATTTAGTCTTTCAGAGCCTAGGACTGCCTCTCCAGGATGAAGGAGAGGGCACAGAGCAGGTTTCTACAGGGGAAGCGGGAGAGAGAAGGGATGCCTGCAGTTTTTCTTAACTGTGGTACCCAGGGTCCTACTCCTGTCTCTCATCCAGTCATTGTGGGAGACTTTCGAGCCAGGGATACCTGAGCCATGCAGCCCCCTAACTGGGTCTGCTGTGATCAGTGGTCTGGGGCTGCACTCAGGCAGCTGGAGGGTGGGCAGGGTTCCAAAACCTCCTAGGTACTACCAGTGTGCTCACAGGTTCAGACACGTGGCTGGGAGACCCTCCTCCCGGCTGCTTCCTGTGGTTGGATGTCAGGATGGGATGAGACGCCCACCCTGCCTCTGTGTGACTGTCCGTTCCTGGGTCAGCCCAAGCGCCCTCCCTCCCAGCACTCCCCAGCCCCCATGGACAGTGCAGTCATCTGAGGTGCCTTTTACCCAGCACTGATGTCCAGGCCCACACCAGCCCCATCTAGTCAAAGTGCTTGGGGACAGGGCCTGGGGGGTCTGCAATTTTCTTGTCCCTAGTGATTTTGCCTTACACAGACAGACATTGCTCCTGAAAACTTGCCTCTCTCATTTTGTAAATCACATCATTCTCCGCACCCTAGAGAGTCACTTTCCAAAGAATTGTTGCGGTACACTCTTTTTGATGTGAGCAGCCTCCCTCATCTGCTGTGTAGCCCAGGTTTGTGTCAGTGCATCCCACAGTTGGCCCTACCATGCCACGAGAGGGCAGGGAGATCTGGGGGGCTCGGGAACCCCAGCACGCACCAGGGCAGCTACAACCAGGAAGGCGAGGCAGCGGAACTGGAGCTTGGGGCAGGCGGCAGAGCCAGGGCTGCGAGGAAAGCCTGGGAGGTGGGTGTCGTGCATACGGCTTTGAGGTTCAGGAGACAGGGCTGTCTCGGCTCTGCCATCCCCCCTTCCCCTCCCCTCCTGTGAGACCCTGGTCAAGGCACCTGCCCTCTGAGCCTGAGCAGTGTCCATGGGATGTGGCTGGGCCACCACCTTCGGCCTCTTACCCGTGCTGGCCAGCGGTGGGGACACGGGGGAAGCAGAGTCCTCCCCAACCCTGCCGGCGTCTCCCCCACCCCCAGCTCTCCCCAGGCTCCGAGGAAGATGAGGCCCACGAGGGCTGCAGCCGAGAGAACCTGGGCCGGATCCAGTTCAGCGTCGGCTACAACTTCCAGGAGTCCACGCTCACCGTGAAGATCATGAAGGCCCAAGAGCTGCCGGCCAAGGACTTCAGCGGCACCAGTGACCCCTTCGTCAAGATCTACCTGCTGCCTGACAAGAAGCACAAGCTGGAGACCAAGGTGAAGCGGAAGAACCTGAACCCCCACTGGAACGAGACCTTCCTCTTTGAAGGTGAGGCTAGTGCCACCCTTCCCCCGCCATGGTCACCTCTTGCCGTCCACCATCCCCCTACCCAACCACACCTGTGCTCACATGGACAGATGCATATGGGCACACACCTGCAGGCCCACAAATGCACAAACACATGCAATCAGATACACTTATGTGCACACCTGCATGCGTGCACAGGCACAGATCCACACACATGCGCTCACAAACGCCCACACAGGCAATGTCTTGGCCCGGTTAACCTGATGCATTTTGTGTCTAGTTGGGATCAGGTCACAGGAGCCAAGT
The DNA here is from genome assembly GCF_007565055.1 of Rhinopithecus roxellana. Taxonomy (NCBI): domain Eukaryota; kingdom Metazoa; phylum Chordata; class Mammalia; order Primates; family Cercopithecidae; genus Rhinopithecus; species Rhinopithecus roxellana. The sequence goes on along the minus strand of NC_044563.1, from coordinate 9,049,249 downwards.
GGAGCCAGCATCACAGCCAGAGACCGAGGAGGGAAGCTGGGCCACCGCCTGGTGTTTCAGTCCAGACACAGAGCTCATCCTGAGGAGGGCAGGGAGGGAGGGAGGCACCCACAGGACTTAGAGCTGGAGCACCCTGGAGCCACCAGAGCATAGTGGTTCAGTGCACAGGCTGTGGCCTAGGCTGCCTGGGTTTGAATCCCAGCTCTTGCCACTTATTCGCTGCGTGACCTTGAGCAAGTTCCTGAGCCTCCCTATGATTTGGTTTCCTCATCTACAAAATAGAGATTATAATAGTGAGGGTTCAACAAATAAGTGAATTGTAAAAGCACTTAGAACAGTGCCTGACACCCAGCAAATGCTTAATACCAGGTTGTTAAACACACTCCATCTGTTGCCGTTCTCTGACCCCCTCCCTCGCATGGGACAGGAACAACAGCTCTGAACCATGCCTGGAGGCCGCTGAGACAAATGTCCTTTCTCTCTCCTGCAAGCCCTCTCTGAAGGCCGGTCTTTATCTCTTATCTCTGAGGATTCAAGGTAACCAGGAAGCTGGGTGTGTGATTAAGGAGTGATTTCTATCCCAGGGCCTTTGGGTGCTAGGACCCCGCTTAGAGAAGCTGTAACCCTTTGCCAGTGGCTCCCCATTCAACCAGGGAGAGTAGATCCCTACTCCAGCTGCCCCAAGCCCTAGCCTTCCAGAATCTTCACCGTGTACCCCAGGGACCTTTCCCCACCTGCCGTCCCACCTACTTAGCACCCCACCTCTTCTGCAAGATGACAGCCAGGTCACCCACTAAATGGCACTGAGGGTGAGCAGTGAGTGTCCGTGTGTTTCTGGATGCCCTCCTTTGCAGGCACCATGAGGGCCAGTTTAGAGATGGCTCAACCAGCGAGAGGTTCAGCTGTCTGGAGCTATATGTAGCCAGCTGGCAGGGCAAAGGTTTTGAGCAGAACTCCAATCCTCCAGTCTCTTCCACGAGCATGTGCCCAGCAACAACCACAAGCTGGGCACTCTTCTAGGTTCTGGGGGTGGAGAAAAGAATGAGGCACCATTATGGCCCTCAAGGCATTTCTGGCCTAATGGAGACACAGATGTGTAGATAACCCAGCCACACGCAGCAGGACAGGAGCTGCAGGAAGCCAGTATGAGCTCCCTTTGATGGTGCTGAAGAAAATTTCCCAGAAGAGGGACCATTCAAAATGGGTTCTGATGGATGAGTAGGAATTTGCCACCTAGGAGCCTGCCTCCTCTGGTGTTGATGAGAGCTGACTGGGGTGCAGCGACTTCTTGGAGCTTCCAATATTCCCAGAACACTTGTCCTTATGCATTTTACCTGAATGGATGCCAGGGGTCCCCTGGGCAAGGTCCGTGGGGGACTCTGAAATAAGCAGGACACAGCTTCCCACAATATGAGGAAAAGGACCCTGAACAAATTCAGAGAGTCTCCTCTTCCCACTCACCTGCTCCTGTCAGAGCTCCTCGGTGCTTCCAGAGTCTCTGGGGGAAGGTGCTGGAATCCTCCGGAGCTCCTCCTTCCCTTCATCTTCTGCACCAGCCAGGCTTAGGTTCCAGGCGTCCTCCGTCCTGCTCACACCTGGGTTCAGAATGTCCTCACCTCAGGCCTCCGAGCTGGCCTGTGCCCCCTGCACCTCCTGGGCCAGCCCCACCTCTGACTAAGCCTCCCAAGAGCTCATGACTCCTGGCTTCAGACCTTCACCCAGCCCCCTCTTCCCTTCTCCATCCCATTCAAGCTCCTTCTGCTCCTCTCCCTGTGACCTTCGCTGCCACCTCACCTCAGCATAGTCCTGCTGCTCCATCAGGCCATTTCACTGGCATTGATTCATCTGTTCAATTATGCATTCACTTAACAAATATGTATTGAGTGCCTACTATGTGCCAGAAACGGTGTTAGACACCAAGATCCAGTGGTTGGTGACAGAGAGGCCTTTCTGGGAACCCTTGCCTTCCGGGAAAGCCAGACAAAAATCAGGGAAAGAGACAGAGAAATCTGTTACTGTGTGTGATACGTTTTGCGGAAGAGAAGGTGCTAGAGCGTATAACGGGATCTGACACTGTCTGGGGTGCCAGGAAAGAATGCTGAGACCTGAAGGATGAGAGTAGCCAGAAGGGGGGCACGTGGTGGGGCCAGTGTGCGCCTGGCCCCGAGGCGGGAGGAGTAGGGGTGTTGAAGGGCCAGGAAGAAGGCCGATGTGGCTGGAGCCCAGTCATTGAGTGAAGAGCGGTCACAAGCCAAGCAGGGAGAGGACAGCCGGGCCAAATTGTGGAAGGACTTGAAGCCAAGGTAGGGTGCCCGGCTTTTATTCTAAGTGCACTGGGAACCATTGAAAGGCTTTAAGCAGGAGCACATCATGATGGAATTTCTATTTTTAAAAGATCTCTCTGGCTGCCGCGTTGAGAATGGACGGTAGGAGAAAGCGTGATGCGGGGAGGGCGGTTTGGAGATGCTTGCAGCTGCCTAGGCAAGAGGTGCCAGTGGCTTGGACGAGGGAGGTAGCAGTAGAGAAGGGGACGCTGCAGGAGGAAGGACAGAAGCACAGGCGGGAGGAGGGGTGCCGAGTCACAGGACACTTGTCACCTCCTGCTTCTGTGCCTTTGCCTTTTCCCTCCCACCGATGCTTCCCCATGTCCCTCTGCCCTGAGTCCTCCTGGGGCCTGCGTACTGGCAGCTGTGGCCACCTAGGCAGAGCCACTTGCCCAGACCTGCCTCGGGACGATTGGCAGCGGCTGCTCAGCCACTGAGATGGACACAAGGTGCATGTGTGAATGGATGATCACAGTTCTATTCTTAGCTAGCTGGGACTCTGGGCAAGTACTTTAAGCCGTCTGAGCCTCATCTGTAAGATGGACGAGATGCCATTCACCTTGGAGAATTGTTGAGGGAATCCCATGAGACGGTGACAGTTCTTGCTAGCACTTCAGTAAGGTCTAATTGCAATCCAGTGTGCCTGCTGGCCCGGTGGGGTGGCAGCGGGAGGGCACAGGGCCTGCCTCCTCTTCCCAGGGCCTTCCTTGCCTCCCGGGCCCCATGTGGCCCCTCTGTGCCCCTCTTCACTCACACCCATCTATACCCCCAGGTTTTCCCTATGAGAAGGTGGTGCAGAGGATCCTCTACCTCCAAGTGCTGGACTATGACCGCTTCAGCCGCAACGACCCCATCGGGGAGGTGTCCATCCCCCTTAACAAGGTGGACCTGACCCAGATGCAGACCTTCTGGAAGGATCTGAAGCCATGCAGCGATGGGAGTGTAAGGCCCCATGGGTGGGCCTTAACTGGACAGGCAGCAGGGCAGGGCTGGGAGATCTGGTCCCAGACCCTCGTCAACCTTAGAAAGGCCAGGAGGGCTGTGGGAGAGGGTGCAGATGGGCAGGCCCGATGGAGCTCAGTCCTCACTAGTAGTCAGAGCACTGGTGCTTGGCACTTGGTGGGGACTCACCTGATCTGTAAGAAGGAACCTAGGGCTGTGTTCATGGAACAGAGAGGAGATGGTGGACCTGGGAGGGGCAGTACACACACCTGCCAGAGGAGGGGAGACAGAGTGAGACAGAGGTGACAGACAGGGGCATGGGTAAGCGCCAAGGTCAGGGTAGATGGGGCCTGGGGGCAGCTGGACCAATCAGAGAGCTCTGCTAGCCTAGTTCCCCACACCTCTCCTGTTGTGCCTCCCAGGGGAGCCGAGGGGAGCTGCTCTTGTCTCTCTGCTACAACCCCTCTGCCAACTCCATCATCGTGAGCATCATCAAAGCCCGGAACCTCAAAGCCATGGACATCGGGGGCACATCAGGTGCGGGGCTCCTCCAGCAGAGGACGGGCGGGCCGGGGATGTGCTGGTGACACAAGGGTTACACTGGATGTGGAGAGCAGGGTCTGCAGTGGTCCTCACCCCAACCCGCCACACCCCCACCTCCAGTCCTCACTCCTTACCCTAGGGACCTTGGGGGCCCCCTTTGGAACACCCTCATCTTGGACTCTGTTTAGGAGTCAAGATGTCAGCATCATCCTGGACTCTGTTCTTCCCAGAATCAGGAAGAAAGGGAACATTGTGGGAAGACCTGGGTTCTATCCCCAGCTCTGATGCTACTTGTCTGATATTTTGGGCAAGACCTGGCCTCTCTGGGGCTCAGTTTCCTCGTTGGTAGTAACAGGAGGGCCCAGGTGATCGCTAAGGTCCATCTGCTGATTCTCCCAGGTCCCTCTTGTTCTTGCCTGGGTCTCTCCTTGCCTCTGGGGAAAGCACACGGCCCTCCTGCCCCAGCTTCCATTCCTGGAAGGGGAAAGGGATCCTAGGAAGTCCCTCCCCCACGGTCCCTCTAACCCTTCCCCACTCCCTCCCCCAGACCCCTACGTGAAGGTGTGGTTGATGTACAAGGATAAGCGGGTGGAGAAGAAGAAGACGGTGACGATGAAGAGGAACCTGAACCCCATCTTCAATGAGTCCTTTGCCTTCGATATCCCCACGGAGAAGCTGAGGGAGACGACCATCATCATCACCGTCATGGACAAGGACAGACTCAGCCGCAATGACGTCATCGGCAAGGTAGGGGCGAGGCAGGTGGTGTGGTGCACACAGCTGGTACCAGCGAGGCTCCGTTCCTTAAAAGAAGCAGCGGGGGTAGTGGGCACGGGCTGGACACCAGGAGAGATTGGGATCAGTCTCCTCCCCTCTCAGGCCTCTGTTTCTTCATCTGAAAATAAGGGGATGAGATGACCCCCTCGCAAGGCTTCCTCTCTAAGCATCCTCCTATGGGTAGGTCAGCTTAGGACAGACCACCAGCGGGCAGGGAAAGAAGCAGTGCAAGAGAGGAATGGCCTGGATCTCAAACGAAAGGTTTTCTGGACAGGATGATGACATTGGGGCAATATTGCCCGGGGTCCTGTCTACACAGGGTGAGCTGCGTGGGGCAGCGTTGGGAGCTGCAATCAGACTCCAAAGACCTCGTTTCAGTTCCCATCCCATCTTCAGATAAACCATATAACCTTGGGCAAGTGGCTTGGCCTCTCCAAGCTTTAGTGTTCTCATCTGTAAAATGGAGCAACTAGTACTGTCCCTGTAGAACTTTACAGGGTGGTGTAAGAATTGCTTGAGGTATGTGGATGTTCTTTGGGAGGCCGAGGCGGGTGGATCACCTGAGGTCGGGAGTTCGAGACCAGCCTGACCAACATGGTGAAACCCCATCTCTACTAGAAATAGAAAAATTAGCCGGGCATGGTGGCGGGTGCCTGTAATCCCAGCTACTCAGGAGGCTGTGACAGGAGAATCGCTTGAACTGCAGAGGTTACAGTGAGCCCAGATTGCAAGACTGTACTCCAGACTGGGCAACAGAGTGAAACTCTGCCTGGAAAAAAAAACAAAAGTGATCTCTTCATATCACGTAACCAAAAAATTCTTACCTGACCTTGAGTTTTCCCAGGATGGGATTCTGTGACATAAGCCCTTCCATGTTTCTACCTTAAAATGTCTCTTTCTGTGTTTATTTATGGTTTAGTGTTGAGAGAATGGGCTTGAGAGTCAGATTGCCTGGGTCCAGATCCTAGCCTTACTTTTTAAGGCTGTAACTTCTCTGAGCCTCATTTTCTTCTCTCAAAACGAGAGTAGGACGGTCCTACCCTCACAATGCGCCGGGAGGATTAAGTAAGATCGCACAGGTGAGCTAAACAGCTCACTAAACAGCATAGGACTTGGAACGCGTGTCAGCTAGTATGATAATAAAGGGACATGTATATCCATTCAGGCAGGGCGGTTTGACCAGGACCATGTGAGGAACCAGTGCTCAGGGCAGTCATGGGGGAAGGGGAGATGCCAAGAGTGAGGGGCACACACCTGGGCATTACCCTGTGTGGGGGAAAGGGAAAGGGGGACTGGATACCCACAGGGAAGGGAGCTGAGTTGGAGGCAACCCTCAGACAGATGGGAATGGAGAACTCACCTGCTGGGGTGAAGGAGGCAGCCTGGCCTGAAAGAGGAGAGCTAGCCCTGCCTGCCATCAGGTATGGCACGGGGAGTATGACTGGCCAATCTGTGGTCACAGGTGGGACAACTCCCCAGGACATTGCCACTCGTACTCCAGAAAGAGTATGCGCCCCTGCCTGGCCAGGGTTCAGGTCCCACCGATCCCCTCTTGACCGGCTCAGCCCAAAGGCCAAGTGACCGTATCTACTTTGATGTTCTTTTGAAGCTTAGCCTTTTGGAGTTGGGTGTCCCTTAGATACTGATTAGAGCTCCTTTTGGAACAGTCCTACCTTCTGTTGGCTGAACCAAAGCAAACATGGATTTGTTCTCACTTTGGCCTGGGTAACTTATGGAGCCCAAGGATCTCTGAATCCTTCTGACTCCCGGCTCCTGCTCAGCCCCTGGAAGCCAAGAGTCTGCCCCTTGTCTGCCTGGCATCATCCAAGGCTGTAGGTATCATGCTGGGCTGAGGTTGCAATGGGGGCAATGCTCATACTCTTAATCGCCCCCAAGTCCCAAAGCTGAGGTCAGCGGGGCCCATCCTGGGGGTTCCAGGGGGATTCATGCATGCAGCCCTGTGAGGCTGCGAAGCAGGATTAGGCCAGTAGCGTAGAGCTCCAAAGACCTGGATTTCAATCTCTCTGCGCCACTTATAAATGCTGTGACTGTGGGTAAGTCTCTTAACTCTTTGTACCTTAGTTTCCCCATCTGAAAAATGGAGATAATCACATAACCCTACCTCGCAGTTGTAGGATTGTATGATCCATGCATATGAAGTCCCTAGCTCAGTGCTCACATGCAGCGAGTGCCCAGGAGCTGGGAACAATTATAATTAAGGGAGGCTGGACAGCACCCAACAGATAGGGCAGGGAAGGCCATGGAGACGAGCTGCCTCCAACCCCACCTTCCAGACCCCACTGCAAAGTAGGTTGGCAGTCTAATTCCAAGAGGCCAGGTGTGCCCAGACTTGGAGGTGTCGGGGTAGACAACCAGGAAAATAGATCAGGCTGGCCGGGGGAGGGAGGAGGGCGTCTCTGTGGGGTAGGTTGTCACAGCATGTGGAGGTTGGGGGGCCACAGGCTAGGGTATCATGGTGGAGTTGAGGTGTCACCCCTGTGGGGGAAAGGGCCAGTGCCCTGGAGCCTGTGCCAATGCCATCCTCTCCCCTTTCTCCCCAGATCTACCTGTCCTGGAAGAGCGGGCCAGGGGAGGTGAAGCACTGGAAGGACATGATTGCCCGTCCCCGGCAGCCTGTGGCCCAGTGGCACCAGCTGAAGGCCTGAGTAGGGCCAAGGGAGGCCCAGGGGGCCGAGGGCCCGGGTCCCCATCATGCCCTCACCACTTTATGCACAATGCCCGGCCTGAGCCCCCTGCCATAGGGAGGGGAGGACCCTGAGGGCTCAGCCAGGGAGGGGTCCCAGGACTCAACTGGGCCCCGTGTCTAGGAAGTACCAGCCCCGTCCCCCACGGTCCAGCTTGGGGGAAGGGGCTCTGGGAGGCATTTTCCTGCTTTGCCCCTTTTATTCCTGACTTACTAATACTAAAGAAGTTGGGGGACCTCGAGAGCCAGGCGGCCAGACAGGCAGACCCCTCCAGAGGCCCGCCAGGTGGGCATGGTCCCCTATTTTCTTTAAGGCAGCACCTGGAGTGGAGAGAGGCCACTCCCTCTCCAGCCCCCGATGTGGACCCAGGGGAGGGGAGGCTGAGGCGTTTGGCCCCAGTCTGGCCAGGACAGGCCCATCCCCAGGGCAGTTTCAGGTGCCGGCTGGGCCCTGAATGCCGAAGACAGTATATAGCCCGCTCCTGGGTCCTGGAGCCGTGGCCCTTTGTACTTGTGTTGTGTGCATTGTGTGTGTGCGTGGGGACAGAGGCCTGGAAGTGCGGAGGACTATGCAGAGAAGGCAGGTTTCGTGGAGGCCAGGCAGGGTTGGAGGCCGGGAGTGTGAGAGGAGAGGCCCGTAGGGCTGAGTGGGGTAGGGTGAGGCAGAGGTCAGGAACAGAAGAGCGGCAGATGCTGGAGCTGGGCTGAGAACCGGGCTGCCTCCTGCCATCCCCCCATCTCCTCCCCTTCTCCCCTTGGTGCCCCGTTCTGCTCAGAATCTGAAATAGTTCCTTCTTCAGCAATTTCATCTCTTGGACACTGACTCATACCTTTTAGGCACCTACTGTGTGCATAGCATTCCACCAGGACTCATCTCCCTTCCTTCTCAAGGGGTCCTGAGCCCCGACTAGCTTTGCCCTAACTCCTTCATCAAAAGACCCCCTGCCAGCTTCCCACACCTCATACGCAGCCACATCTGCCCTCTTCTCCATGCTTTCCAGCTTCCCTGCCCTTCCTCGTCTCTCCCTGTCTGTGCAGACCCCCACCCTTCTTTCCTCACCCCTCCATCCCCCAATGCTTATAGGCCTTCCATTCATTCCCTCTCATCGTGCGTGGTCTCTGATCTTCCATCACCTGACCTTCTCGAGGACTGTCTTCTCACCCTCCCCACTCCCTGGTCCCCAGGAGCAGCTCCTTCTGCCTGGCTCACTCACAGTGCAGGGAAAGGAGGCAGGGAGAAGACCAAGGTTCTGAGAGTTCTGAGGTTGCCACACACAAAGAAGCCGTGGTTTCTCTGCCTCAGCCACTGATGAGACTAGAACTGGCTTCCCGCTGGAGATGGCAGATTTCAGGCTGATCCCTGCTTAAGCCCTCTCATCCCCACGCTGGTCCTGTTATTGATACAGGACCCAGCTGGTGACAAAGCCTCCAAACCTGGGGGTCCATGAGCCTGGGCCTGACACTCCAAGAACCACCACCAGGTGGCGCCAGGCCCCCACAGTCTGTGGCGTGGTCAGCCCACAGTTTCACCCAGGATGGGCCTGTGACACCCCAAAGCGAATAAGGGGACTCTGGATGGGTCCCCACATCCAGGGCGTGGGGAGAGCATACGCATTTGGGAACCATTTTCCTTCAGTCGGCTTCCCCTTGAGCTGAGCATTCTGCTTGCTGCAGTAGACGGGTCGCCTTTTGCCCATACCGAAATTTTCTTAAATTGAATCTCACACCCCCACCATTTCCTCTCCCTGGGATCTGGAAGAACATCATACATAGTAGGTGAATCGTTTTGTAGAGTGAAGAATGCTAATGTAAAGCAAATAGTCACCCACGTTCCTTGTAAATCCAAATGTTTCTATATTGTAGCTTTGCTTAAAATGGGGTCGGCCCCAACTGCACCCTCCTCTTTGGCGGGCTGGGGAGCGGCCCCCAGCAGGGACGGGAGGGCAGCGACCCCGAGGCCACGTGGACGTGGGAGAGGGTGTGGTGGGAAGTTTTGAGTGGAGGAGGGGATCTGCCCTTCTCCACCCCTCCCTTGGATCCGCCTCGGTTTCCTGTCCCCCCACCAGCACCCGCCTGCCCCGCGGAAGACTGCCCAGTGAGCGAGCCCCCGCCTCCCAGGCCCCTTCGCCTGCTAGGGAGCCCCCTGGGAATCCAACGAACTTGTATCGAGTGGGCGGGGCAATGGCTCCACCTTTTCCCGAGCCCCGCCCATGGAGCTCTTAGCCAATCCTATGCAGAGAGCATCTCCTGGCAGGGAGGGGTCTCTTCCCAACCAGACCCCATCCAGGCACATTGGCGACCAGGCTTGGGCTTCCCCAGCCCCCCCACGTGCAGGTGGAGCTCTGGGATGCTATGTCAGGGCGGCAAGTGGTGGGCCGAGGGCTGAGTAGGCTAGCACGGGAGGCAAGGGTGGTATGGGATGGGGCAGGGGTGGTCTAGGGCGATAGGAGAGCAGGGAATGGGGGAACTTGAGGGTGGGGGGAGGGCACTTGGAGCCCTGTCACCATCCTAGGACTTTGGGCAAGTCACCCGCACTCCCTGGGCCTCAGTTTCCCCATCTGTAATATGATGGTAATAATACTTCACCTACCTCATAGGGGAGGTTGTGAGGCCACCATCACCTGACCTGAGGGTCAAGGCAGGAGGACTCAAGAGAGAAGGTGCTACCCGTGAGCAAAGTGTAATTACCGAATCCTGACAGCAAGGCCCACCTGCCCCTCCCCCACAGAGCCTCCAGAGCTAGCCGAGGCCAACCCAGGCCCATCTGTCTCTTCACTGTGTCGCAGGCCCCTTCATGGGCCTCATCTGCCATCTTTGTGGGTGCCCTAGACTTAGTCCTTATCTTGTCCTGGTTTCCTTTCTCGTGGCCATAAACTGCTGTATAAATTCCACCTGCCCCAGGACCCCCACACCTGCCCTCCGGCACCAGATGCCAGGGAAGGGACAGAGGAAAACAGCCACAAACAAGCCAGGGGGGCTCCCCTGAGTCCCCCAGGGGTGGGGATCGGTGGCCACTGTTTGTATGTCCTTGAGCGCAAATGTTTTATAAAAAATAAAACAAAAACCCACCATCACAAAAAAAAAAAAAAAAAAAAAAAAAAAATTGCAGCGAAGAGAAATGAAGAAAAACTGAAGAAAAAAAAAAAAACAGGAAAAAAGAACCATACAAAATTTTTCCACCACACATACCCTCTAAGCCAGCAAGATTTCCTCTTTGCAAAATCCTATTTTTGTGGGAATGGGTCCTGCTTTTTGTGGCAAGGCCTGTTCTGATTAATAAAGGATCGTGAAAAAGTAGGGCCTTGGCTGTTTCCTCCTTGGGTCCCAGCCCTCCCTCACCTCCCCGGGGCAGAGGCAGTGGGGTGAAGGGGATGGGGGCCCCGGGGCTGAGCCTCCCCTCAGTGTGTCACCTTTGGGATTTGACTTCACTGGTGACCAGGCCCTTCCTAAGCATCCAGCCCGTCCTCAGATCGCTATAGAATATGATCCCACCGGCTTCCCAGAAAGCAGAGAGGCAGCTACATCTCCCAGATCAGGCCTGACACAAAGCTTTTTGGGAGTAGAGTCCTCTCTAGGCGTCAGAGGTGCCCTCCAGGGTCACCCAGCCTGACGTCCCCTCCCTCAGTTCCCAGAGGACCCTCACCACCCTTCAAGGCAGCTCAGACAAACCAAAGGGGCACACTCCAGTTTTCCCACCACCACCCATGGGGCCACTGTAGTTTCAGGCCAGCGCCTCCTTCCTGGTCCCTGAGGTGCGCAAAGGAAAGATAAGGAGCTCTGTGGCTGTTGGCTGGAACTGTGGCTTCTCTCAGCCCTCTTCTACTTTCGTTCTTTAGGATTAGAAAAGTCTTTTCCACTCAGTAGAACAGGTTCCAGCCTGAGGTGTGGGAAGCTGGGTTGTAATCCCTTCTCCAGCCTCTGTGGCCCTGGGCAAGCTCTTTTCTTCCACCTGTTTCTTCTGACCACGACAAAGCAATAACCATCCCCATCCCCTGCCCTTTCTTCCCAACCCAGCCCAGGGGAAGCTGAGCCCCCGCAGCTCTCAGGGTACTTCAGAAGGAAGGTGCTACATCTGTTTCAGACACAGGCACAAAAGGAACGAGCACATCCCCGTTGTCATGTGTCCACCTGCTGGCCCCTGGCCCTGCCAGGAGTGAAGCGGGCCACCCCATCCGCCCCCTGCTCCCAGCACCTGGGGCCAGCAGCTGCCTCCTGGAACTGCACTAAGTACCCCACCCAAAGCTGTCTGTCTCTCGTTTCCCACAACCTGGTTTAGATATCCCTTCTGATCTCTGTTCCAGAGATCGGAGGAAGCCCTGGGGTCAGGTAAGTAGCCTCAGGGGCGCCCTTGGCCAGAGCTTCTGTTCAGGCTTTCTCTGTGAAAGCAGCCCCGGAAAACTGAGCCTGAAGTCAGAGACAGCCCAGGCCCAGCACAGGTGGCAGTCTCTTGCTGCTGGCTCAGGCCCTTCCCTGGACTTTTTGCCTTCCTCTGTTTTTACTTCTCTGGGTCTGTCTTCATCTATGCCTGATCTGAGATGCTCCCCCACCTCTCCCTGTACCTGGGACCACTGCCCTCTGGTGTTTTCTTTCTCCTGTGAGTCCCCCCTGGATACTGCTGCTTTCTGGAAGGCCATCCTGGGTGACGTCCTGCGCTCCTCTCCCTCCCCCGCAAAGACAGCCAGAAGGCCAAGGCTTGAGCGCGCCGATGCCCCCGCTCGTGGCTTCCCTGACCATCTGTTTCCCGTGAAGACGCCCCGCTCCCCATGTCTGTGTCCTGTGTGTGTGTGTCGTGTCTTGTTTAGATTGTGAGCCCCCTGGGCAGGGATCCCTGTCTGCATACGTGTTCCCTGTGACACGCCCGGGTGTGCTAATAAATGTTCATCTTCAGAACAAGAGCGCCACGTGTCTTGAGGAAGCTTTGGGACAGATGGCTGAGTAAGCCTGTGTGGTGGCATCGGAGGCAGGGAGGGACTTCTGGGTAGGGCCCCCAGCTCCAAGAACCTGTTCTCCCCCCTTCCTGAGTCCCATGAGGGTGGATGGGAAGGGGGTGAGGAATGGCATTCACAAGGCTGGAAAAAGCTCCAGCCCTGAGTCTCCGCTGCCACACTGGCCAGCAGGGCTGCTTGCCTGGAGGCTGGTGGGGGTGGGGGCCTCAAGAACAGGTGCAGTTCTCAGCCATTCCACTCACAGACCTGACTGCCAGCCGGGGACTATGCAGCTCTTCTGTGAGCACTGGGTTGGGAGTCCTCACACCTCTATGGGTGAGTCACTCACCCTCCCCACCCTGTTTCTTGCCCTGCCGCCTCCTCTGCCTTTCCCTCCACTTGGTTCCCACAGCAGGAAGGAAGCCTCTTGCTCTGACCGCCAGCTCCCTTGGCCTCTGCCCCTGAATCCCTGGTACAAACATGACACTTGAGGAATTTCCCTGCCCTATTCCCCCATGGCCTGCCCACCTCTGACTGCCCCGGAACGATGTGGGGAACCGCAGAGGCAGCCCATCCATCCCATCCCATTGTTAAAGCGTCCCTTCCAGTCTCCCCTGCCCCCTGCTCCCCGGAGGCCAAGTGGGAATCACAGGAAGTTGTGGGTGGGGGAATGCTAGGACTCCTAATACCGTGCTCTCTCTGTCACCAAGGGGAGCCGTGACACCCAGCTGTCCCTGGCAGTAGCTCCCTCCCTACTCACATGGAGACAGAAACCCTCAGTCATGCTCTATGGCATCAGTACCCAATTCAACCAAATTCAAACTTTCCAGAAGGGACTGGCTTCTGAGGGTGTAGAGCAAGTGTGTAGCAGGAGCCAGGGACAGAGCCCATTCCCATTCCTCGGGGGAGCTCCCGCTCAGCTGGGAGCTGAGCTCAGTCATGGCTGCGGGTGCCACATTTGACAAAGCAAAAGGGTAGGGCCCTGAGTGCCTCAGGATGTCCCAGGGGGACTCGTTGCCAGGACTTTGCCCCAACCTAGAGTCCTCAGGTGAGAGCAGCAGGGGATGAAGTACAGGGAAACAGACCAGACAGAGGGAGGAGACCTGAGCTCACTAATGACAGCAGTTACTGCAAGTGACCATGGCTGCCTCTGCATCCTGCTGCTCCTGTGTCTAAGGTTTGCATAAAGGAAGGTAGAAAAACCCCTTGCATGAAGTATTGAGCTGCAGCATCAGATCTAAATAAACCCAATTCCTTGGGCCAGGTGCAGTGGCTCATGCCTGTAATTCCAGCATTTTGGGAGGCCGAGGCAGGCAGATCACCTGAGGTCAGGAGTTTGAGACTACCCTGGCCAACATGGTGAAACCCCGTCTCTACTAAAAATACAAAAATCAGCCGGGCATGGTGATGCGCACCTGTAATCCCAGCTACTCAGGAGACTGAGGCAGGAGAACCGCTTGAACTCGGGAGACAGAGGATGCAGTGAGCCAAGATCGTGCTGCTGCACTCCAGCCTGGGCAACAGAGAGAGACTCCATCTTGGAAAAAAATAAAATAAAAGTAAATAAATAAATAAGCCCAACTCCTCGTGTACAGATGAAGAAGCTAAGGCCCAGGGGGGTCGTGACTTGCTCAAGATCACTTGGTCAACAGCAGAACTAGGCCTGGAACCCCTCTTCTGATTCCAGGCCCAGGGGTATTCTCCCTATGCTGCGATACAAGTGGCAGATCAAGAGGACAGTCTCCAGTCAGCTGCAGCTCCTACCCCATCTGAGTGATCATCAAATTACTTTCTCCAAGTTTCCAGACCCTGGAAGGCCCACTGGCCCTGACAGAACCCCAACAGGGGGAGCTATGGGAGGGACAAGGTCTGCAGCAGCCAGGCCCCAGACCCTCTTCCTCCTCGGGAAGGAGGCAGCCTCCGATCTTCCCCACCCACTTCCTCTTTCTGTCCATTCAAGGCCTTCACTCTCATTTGCAAGCTGACTGCCCCAGATCCATGCCCAGCCTCCTCCTTAGCCAGGGCCCAGCCCCGTGTGCCCGCAGAGCTTCTGGGCAGGGCCTGACCTTTTGGCCTGGTATGCCCCTGTTGCCATGGTGATGAAGGCCTGGCAGGATCTTCTCCCATGAGATGGGCCTCCAGGCTTGGGGTTTTACAACTTTCTTCCTTTCTTTAAATCATTATTCTTTTCCTGAACAAGGGGAGAAAGAAATGCCAAAACAGAGCAAAAAGAGACTAAGAAGGAGAGAGACAGAAAGAGGAAAACAGAGCGAGAGAGATGGAGGGAGTCCAGTCTTGAGTCATGGAGGGGGTGGAGGGGCAGCGCCAGTGAAAGAGAACGATGGGCCCAGCTTGAGGGTGATTCAAAAACAAACAAAATCTTCTGCAGAATTAAGCGGTGAGATTCCGCAAGACAGGAGAGCAGCCTCAAGGGGCAAAAGTCACTGCTGACGACAGCACTTGTTCCCCAGACAGCACACAACAGCTGGCAGGGTCAGTCTGACATGGAACGGGGGGTACGTGGGGCGGGGGCAGTGCCAGAGGGAGTCCAGGGTCCCTACAGCAGTGGGTTCCGGTGCTCCCAGGGATTATAAATAAACAGGCACATGGGAAATGCACATTCTTTCTCCAAGAAATATAATTTATGTTTACAGCCAGTTGTTTTTTCTTCTCCCTAAAGAAAACATTACCATGTGGGGCTCCGGCCCCAACAGTGTCCCTGAGTATCCTTGGCCCTGGCTCCCTCGTCCCGTTATTGCTTGGATGAGGAAGATCTGGCTCTGGGAATTGCAGAGCAAGGCCCCTTTCCTCACCCCCTCGGGGCTGTCCCTGGTGACGGAGTGGAGGTACAGAGTGCCAGTCCCGTGCCAGCCACCCTGGCTGTGCCCATTTAAGGGAAAGGAGAGTGCAGGCCGTGGGAGAGGCGCCGAGCAGCCTCCCAGAGCAGAGAGCCCCTCTCTGCGGTGCAGGAGGCTCTGGAGGCACGGTGGCTTCTTTTCAAACTTGACAGTTGGAAGGCTCAGGCTATGGGGTGGGGAGTGGAGGACGAGCTCCCTCTTCCCAGCAAGATTCCAGGCACATGCTGGGAGGCTGGGAGAAGAGAACAGAATAAGGTGGGGGTGACCCCCTGCCTTCTGTGCCCCATACGAATCTCAGGGGGCTGGGGAGGGAGGTATGTACCATCAGCCCTGATGGAGGGGTGAGGGCAGCTTTGGTGCTGGGGCCCCCATCTGTTTCCCACTTCTGTCCCGGGCACCAGCCCCACTCCAAGCCCCTGCTCCTGGGCCAGGCCCTCCTCCCAAGGGCAGTCCGACCCCACACAGGCACCCACTCCACCCCAGAGGTAGTGGTTCCTGCCCTAGAAAGGGTGGGCCTAGGAGACCCAAACCCCAGAAGGAGGGAGGGTGGTGGGCGCCCTGCATCCAGACTCAGCGAGACGTGAAGATTCTGTAGCCCTCAGTGACCCTGGTTCCAGGTGGAAGCTGGCGCCTCTGTCATCAGTGGCTCCATCGGGGACTGGACCCAGCCCAGACTTCTTGGTCTGACAATTGCCCACAGATCAGCCAGGGGATAGTCAGTCCTCTCACTACCTAGGAGTGTCTGAAGATGTGCCCCCGCCCTGCCTGTGCTCGGCAACTCGCCAAAAGTGGCCGCTCCATTGCCCCAAGTAGGGGCCCGCCGGTCCCGCAGGCCTAAGCAGCCAAAGCTTCCCAGAGCCCCTCCTCTCAGAGTGGCTGAAGCCCCTCAGCCAGAACATAGGCTCAGGTGCCCAGTCCTGGAGCGGCTTCCAGGGCGCGGAGGCTGCCCCTGGGGGCGCCCAGAGCCCGGGAACCAGCGCCGCCTATGAGCAGGTCTTCCTCCTCCTCATCCTCAAAGGCCCGCGCTGGGCGCCGGGGCGGAGGCCGGGGCGTGGGGTCGTCGCGCTCCGCCATGCGCTCGACGGCGCCCTCGCCCACGAGGAACACGGTGTCCGCGACGCGTGGGGGCCCGGTGACGGGGTTGTGGTCGTAGGAGAAGACGCGCAGCGCGCGCAGCGGGTGCAGGTCGGGGAAGCCGCCCAGGCGGTTGCGGTCGAGGTCGAGGATGTGCAGGCGGCCCATGCGCAGCAGTGCGGGCGGGAACTCCTCGAAGCGGTTGCCGTAGAGCCAGAGGCCGCGCAAGCCCGTCATGCGCGGCAGCTCCGCCGGCAGCGCGCGCAGCCGGTTGTCGCCCATCTGGAGCGACTGCAGCGCCACCAGGCGCAGCAGCGGCCGCGGGAAGCGCCGCAAGAAGTTGCCCTCGATCCAGAGGCAGCGCAGGCTCTGCAACTGCGCGAAGTCGGCGGGCAGCGCCAGCAGCCGGTTGCCGCCCAAGTAGAGGCGCGTGAGGCGCGGCAGGCGGCAGAGGCCGTCAGGCAGGCGCTCGAGCTTGTTGAAGTCCAGCGCCAGGATGCGCAGCTCGCGCAGCTCCTCGATCTCCTCCGGCAGCTCGCGCAGCCCCGTGCCGCTCACATACAGCTTCTGCAGGCGGCTCAGCGCGCACACGGCGCTGGGCAGCCGCCGCAACCGCCGCCCGCTCAGCTCCAGCTGCTGCTCGCCGCTGCGCAGCTGCTCCTCCGCGTCCGACGGCAGCTCATCCGGCGTGGACTCGGCGATGCCCATGGTCACGGGCCCCGGCCGGGGCCGCTGCCACCGCCACCGCCCGGCATCGCCCCGCCCCGGCTGCCCCCCGGCCGCCCCGACGGTGTCGGAGCCGCGCCGGCCTCCGGGCCCCCCGCCCCGGCCTGCCCCCGCGCCGGGAGGGGGGCCGTGCGGGACCGGGAGGAGGCACCCACTTGGGGTACCGCCGCCGCGCGCTGCGCTCCACCGCCCGCCCTCTGGCCTCCCCCGTTGCCTCCGCCGGAGGCCGACTGGCTAGGGTTCGCACTGACTCGCAGCTTAGCGACCCGTCTCCCTGGCAACCCCGACGCTCGTGCGGCTGCCAATGAGGCGGAGGGAGGGCGGGGCGGGGCGGGGCCAAGGCGCCACCCGAGCGGGGTCCCAGCGCCGGAGCCCGCCCCCTACCTGCCCATCCAGCCCACCGCAGAGCAAGCGCAAGCCGAGAGATTCCCTTCCGGCCAAGCCTGGCACTGAGACCCGACACCCGACGCCGTTTGGTGTGCGGTTGTGTGCGCCCCAGAGCCGTGGGTCCAAGAGGAAGGCCAAGGAAACGCCGGCGGTGGATCAAAGACTCCGTACTAGAGGCTCACAAGGAGGGGCTGAGGGGCGCGGTCAGTGCCGGTCATTCACGTCCAGCGGCGTGCGGCCGGCCTACCTGCTGGGATCACTTCAGTATAGTAACTCGAAACTGTGTTACTGTCTGGCCCTTTTCACATCTGCTGGTTTTACCGGGACCCAGGGCTTGGCTCCGCCCTGCCTAATTGCCCTACAGCTTCCTCATTGCTAAACTCACACCCCTCTCTCCTGCCAGGATCCCTCCACCGACGCTCAAAGTCTGTGTGTGGCTGCGGTGGACAGAAGACTGGGACGCGTGAACGCCTTTGAGCCACCAATCATGGCCACTCGCATTCCATGACTCTTGCTTTGCCTGCTACCACCAGCAGCCGTTCCCCACTGCCTTCTCCCCCCACCTCCCATCCGGAGCCCACCTGCCGGAGCTCCTGGCAGAAAAGCACTGGCTGCCACTGGCTTCGAGCCCATGTGTGCCCAGCACTATGCTGAAAGCATTGCTTTGGGTCCTTGACACAGTCTATGAGGTAGACACCCTCATCACCTCGATTTAAAAGATGGATAACCTGAGGATCAAAGAGACATGACTTGAGCTGGGTCAGTCTGAGCTGGGTGAAGTGCCCAAGGTCACCCAGTTGATGAGCAGCTGGATTCGAAGCCAGGTAGTGTGACTCGAGAGCCTGTGTTCCTAACCATAAACCATACCGATAGATGGAAACGAGGGTCACTGCACCTCCAGCAATGAGTTTTCTCAGAACAGAGCCTCTGATTCTCGGGGCAAAGCTACAAAGAGAGCATTATAATCCCATATGAAAGATGAGAGAAGTGACCTCACCGGGATTAGACACCCTGCTTACAGTCACACAATGCATAGAGATTGCAGCGTGGGAGCCGAATTTTCGGGCTCCAAGCCTCCTGCCTCCTGCCTTCTCTTGAACCCGGCTGGTGTGACCCATGTAACTGGCTGAATGGACTGACCTCAGGACAGCACGCTGTCCTTTGGCCCACCCCCATTGCCATCCCCACCGCAGGGGAAGGGAAATGGAAGACAGCCCAAGGGCAGAGAGCAGTTGCCAATGCAAGGTGAGGATGGAAACCATCCCCACTGGAATGTAAACTGCCCAGCCAGGGAGGTTTGGGAATCTCCTTCCCTACTGGCACAGGCTCTAGAGCATACAGTAGACATTCAATGCAAATTTTTATTTATTTATTTATTTATTTAATTTTGAGACGGAGTTTTGCTCTTGTTGCCTAGGTTGGAGTGCAATGGCGCGATCTCGGTTCACTGCAGCCTCTGCCTCACCGCCTGGGTTCAAGCGATTCTCTTGCCTCAGCCTCCCAAGTAGCTGAGATTACAGGTGCCCACCACCATTCCTGGCTAATTTTTGTATTTTAGCAGAGACAGGGTTTCACCATGTTGGTCAGGCTGGTCTCGAACTCCTGATCTCAGGTGATTCACCTGCCTCGGCCTCCCAAAGTGCTGATATTACAGGCATGAGCCACTGCACCTGGCTAAAAGAATTTTAACATTAAAAAAAGTGGAGGCAAACATTGCATACAGTGAAATGCATAGTCGTAAGTGTACTCTTGGATGCATTTTCACAAACATACACACCCCTGTCCCATTTCCATCACCCCAAGAGTTCTCTCAAGCCTCTTGCGGTCAATCCCCACCTTGCAGAGGCAACTACAATCCTGACCTCTATCCTCATGGATCAGTTTTCCCTGTTCTTGAATTTCACACAAATGAAATTATTCAGCACATACTTTTTTTCAGATAATATATATTTGTTGGATAAACGAATGAAAGAGCAGAGCAATAGCAATTCTAATATGGCAAGAGGTGTCAGGGGGCAGACAGGTGTTGTGGGACAGAGGCAGATGTTGCTCTGAACCAGGAACCAGCCATGCACCCCCATCCTGGGAGAGACTGGCAAAAGGAAAGCAGGAATCCAGGCCAAGGTGGAGGACCCAGGTGGAACCCAGACACAAGACTTGGGGTATAGAAGTCTCAGCCCCAACCAGAAAGACTTCAGGCCCCTCTCAAATGTCACTTAAGTTCCAGTCCAGCTGTCTCCCTTCTACTCATTCGGGAGGACTTCTTGGAAGAGGTAAGGCTCTCAGAGACCAGAAAGGTAGGTAATACCCAATGAGGCTAATGGGATGAGGATGAGTCCCTACCCCCCCCACCCCGCCCCCAAGCAGTTTCACCGAGGGAACATTGGCTGTGGAGGAGGAGGCTCAGCAGCCCAGCCTCGTCACATGCTCAGGCTGGCACCCAGCACCAGGCTGCCCTCTTGGGTTCCATCCGCACGAGCAGCACCACATGAGCCCACATGAGCCTCTCCACCCCGGCACCAGCTTGGCAGAGCTTCCTGGGGCTGAGAGCATGGAGGACCAGCGTCTTCTTTCTCAGTCTTTTTCTTGCTCTCGGCAGATCCTGTACCTTCACCTCCCACCAGGCCCTTCTCAGTGGGTAAAGGTAAAATGTGCTGGCATTCCAGGCCCACGCAGGCTGGCAGTGGGGCAAATCATCATGATGAATCACGCTGGCACTGCAGGCACCTGGTCCTTGTTGAGGCGTAACTAATGAATTAGCTTCACCCCCAGCACGGGGCCTCTCAGCCTTTCCCCACTTCCCAGGAAGGCAGGAAACTGAGACCTGGGAGTGGGAAGCAGGGGAGAAGAGAGGACTCTGTCAGCTCCAGGCATGGGTCCCGAACCCTGGCCAGCCCCTCTGCCCACTCGCACACTGCAAAAACACCCAAAGTGCAGGTCCCCCAGGCCCCCAGAAACTGCCTCTCTGTTACTAATCATGAGCTATAACTATTAGTGCCCACCCCCAACTCTGTATTTTTAAAGAATTTCTTAAAATACAGGAAAAGTGTGGCGCTGTGAGAAACACCCCCGTGCCCAGTACCCAGCATTGACAATTGTTCACATTTCGTCAAACTTGCTTTAAACCTATTTTCTTTTAAACAAAAGGAAGAAAACAGCACATGTACTATACAAGTCTCCTTTGTCTCCCCTCCAATGTCCCCATAGGCACTACCGCCCCCTCCACACTGACCCTGCCAAAGTCCCCTCTGGATTCCCCTCCCTGCCTTGGGGCCAGGACATCCCTGGCTGCTGAATAAGATGATGGGATCTTAGCATCCTAGGTTCTTAAAAAACAAGGATTCAAATCTATTACAGCCAATCACGAGATGTCAGAGCTGGGAGGGTGCTTAGCTCCTCTGGGAGGTCACAGGCTCTGTTCAATGTCTGCAAGAAGGTAGGGCTCCTTGTTCCAGAAAAATGCGTGGAGGCAGAGACTCACCCAATGATGTGCGCCGTTCCCAGGGGTTCATAGTCTCTTGGGTGTCTAGGCCAACCCCTTCATTTGGCAAAAAAGGAAAGCGATGATGTCCTCACCTCATGGCCCACTCCCCTTACCTGCAGCAGCCAGAACTTCAGTTCCTGCCATCTTTCAAGTATTCATTCAACAAACTTTAAGCACCTACCTCTATGCCTAGGCAGGGGGAATTACTATGAATGTGAACATAATAGACAAACCCCCTGCCTTTGTGGAATTTATATTCATGCAAGTGGCGATCATCAACAAAACACGTGTCAGGTCATAATCAGGCTATGGAAGAAATAAAGCAGGGATAAGAAAGGAGGACTGGCTGGGTGCAGTGGCTCATGCCTGTAATTGCAGTACTTTGGGAAGCCAAGGTAGGCAGATCACTTGAAGCAAGGAGTTCAAGACTAACCTGGCCAACATGGTGAAAGTCCATCTCTATTGATAAAAAATTTAAATTAAAATTTAAATTTTAAAAAAGAGAGGAGGACTAAGAAATGTGGGGGGTGGGGAGGGGCTATCATTTAAAACTGGGTGGCTAAGGTCAGGTGCGATGGCTCACACCTGTAATCCTAGCACTTTGGGAGGCCAAGGTGGGCAGTTCACCTGAGGTCAGGAGTTTGAGGCCATCCTGACCAACGTGGTGAAACCCCGTCTCTACTAAAAATACAAAAATTAGCCAGGGTGGTGGTGGATGCCTGTAATCCCAGCTACTTAGGAGACTGAGGCAGGAGAATTGCTTGAACCCGGGAGGCGGAGGTTGCAGTGAGCTGAGATTGCACCACTGCACTCCAGCCTGAGCAGCAGAGAAAAAAAAAAAAAAAAAAAAAACACCTGAGTGGCCAGAGGAGGCCTCATTGAGATCATGGCATTGAGCAAAGATGGCAGGGTACACTCCTGGCAGTGGAGATGGCAGTGCCAAGCCCCTGGGGCAAGAATATGCCTGGGCCTTTGGGAGCAGCAAGGGGCCCAGCCCAGGGAGCAAAGGGAAGCATGGTGGTCGAGGAGATCAGAGAGAGAAAGTAAGGACGGGGCAGGCCGAGGAGGGCCCGTGTCCTTCACAAGGACTTTGGCTTTGACTCTGGGTAAGAGGTCATGGGGGAATTTTGCACAGAGGATACATGTTTTAACATGATCCCTCTGGCTGCAACTGCAGGAATAGGGGTGTGTGTATGTGTGCGTGTGTGTGCATGTGTGTACGTGTGCATGTGCGTGTGTGCATGTGTGTGCATGTGTGTGTGTTGGGGGAAAGGAGTTTGTGCAACTTTAACCTCTCTCCTCTTGGTTCTCTCCCACAGGGTAATGATAGCTGTCATTTACTGAACACCTACAGGTTGTCAAATGTATTCTTCACAACAGCTCTGCCAGGCAGGTACTATATTCCCCACCACCTCTGGCTCTACAGATGAAGAAACAGCTTAGATTCCGAGACATTAAATAGTTTGAGTTTCAATGTGGTTAAACAGCCACTGCCAAGCTACAAGGTCACACAGCTGGTAAGGGGCAGAGCCAGGATTCAAACCCAGTCCATCTTACTGCAAAGCCCGGGCTTTGCCTGCTATGTCTCATTGACTCTGTGGGCTGGGAGAAATTAGAGAAACCATGCTGCGTGCTCAAACGCTCACCCCCATCCTGCAAACAGCAAAAATATTTCTAGGGGTGCCCTACTTGGAGATTTTGATGTTGTCAGAGAGGACAAGAGTGGCTACGAGCCATACCACTTCCCTTTTCCCATCCCAGGCCCCAGGGCTCATACGTTTGCTTAACTAGGGGGTATCCTGAAATCCTCAGGGCAAACCTAGGAACCCCAAATCCAGCCCCAGAAGACAGAACAAAGAGGTCCCCAGGTCCTGGGTCGTCCTAGGCCTGTGATCTAGGCTCAGGGCTGATCTCATAGCAAATTCCAGACAGTCTCTGGCCCACCATTGGCCTAGAGTCCATCAGTGATAGCCAAACTCACCAGGCTGGCTCAGCCACTGCCAAGTTACTCCTCCCAACCTGCCTAAGAAACCAGAGCCCAGGCATGGCCTGGGGATCATATTTACCTGGAACCCTAGCTCTGTGAGTTACCTGCCTGATCTGTTGAAAGCTGAGAGTCCTCCCAGGTCTCCCTCAGAGACGCCAGAGCTGAAGCAACAGAGGCCAAGGGAGTGTGAAGAGGGGGAGAAGCTGACTGGTTCCCAAGGCCATGTTCCAGAATGTTGTGGATGGAACTCTGACCACCCCAGTGGGTTCTGTTAGGCCATCATGCCACAAAGTGGACTTGACTGTAGCAGGACGAGCCACAGACAAAACCCCTCAGACACCAAGTTGTAGAAGGAAGGGCTTTATTCAGCTGGGAGCGTCGGCAAGCTACCATCTTAAAATCCGAGCTCCCCGAGTGCACAATTTCTGTCCCTTTTAAGGGCTCCCAACACTAAAGATTTCACATGAAAGGGTCGTGACTGACTGAGCAATCTAGGGGGTACGTGACAAGGGCTTCATGCACCAGTGGTCAGAGTGAAATAGAACAGGGCAGGGAGTTTCACAATGTTCTTCCATACAGTGTCTGGAATCTATGGATAACATTGGTTGCTAAGTCATGAGTTGATTTTTAACTACTAGATTTAGGCCAGGCAGGCCCAGGCCTGGTTTCAGGTCTGGTTTTGGGTCTGGTGCCTGGCACCGGGCTGCCTGCCTTTGGTTTCACTTCCTCGTTTCTTCTTAAAACAGGTACTGAGTATAAAACAATATGACAGGGTCTCTCTCTTCCCTCATTTCCCCCCTTTGAGGATTTCACTCATTTTACTAGTGGCAGTTCTCACTTTTATTTTCACTACTTATATCTTCCTGTGCAATAGATTGATAGTGATTCATATAACATGCTTGTGCTGAAGCATTCTGGTGAACTAAGGTAGCGACGAAGCTTTTTATCATTTGGAGAAGTACAGGTGGCAAACAAGGGAGCAGGAAGCAGGTTCCTATTACTATTATTACTCCTATTATGAGAGTTTTAAATCCTCCTATGGCTGGGAACCAATTTCCAAACATGGCTCCCGGATTAAATCCGCGCCGCACTTGCACGGGTACATATGCCAGTTTTGTTATATCTTTAACTATATCCTCAACTACTTGCCCCTGATCATCTATGTGTAGACAACAATTGGTAAGGTTGAATTTTCCACAAACTCCTCCTTCAGCCGCTAGCAAGTAGTCGAGAGCTAGTCTATTTTGATAGACAGCATTTCTCATCAGAGTCTCTTGCTGGGCAAGAACAGTCAAGGCTTGACCGGTTTTATTAGTGATAATTTCTAAAACAGCTTGTAACCGTATGATCCGGTTGAGCATGTAGATGGGGGTCCGATATCCCCATGAGCCATCTTCTGCCCAAGTGGCGGGTCCATAGTGTTGTGTAATTTTTTCAGGGGGCCATTCATTATCTTTCCAATTACCTACCTATGGCTATGCTTCGTTTTTCACGGGAAGCATAGTCAGGGAAGCCCAGAAATTCACCTGTTTTTATGGGCAGTAAGAAGAAAGATGGCTTAATGGTGCCAATTACACAGCTACCTGTCCACTGATCAGGCAGCTTAGCGTAGGCTCTATGTCCACATATCCAGTATAACCCGGTGGGGGCCGGTGGAATTCCGGGTGGGCCCAAACAGTCTGCAACTTTGGAAATTTACTGAATGGATTTCTTTCTGTGTAATTGGAACTCCACCATGTAACTGTTTTAGCGGTACCATTATACAGCTTTTGCCCAAGACAACTAAGCCGCCCTACAGGATGAGTGGATCCCTTTCCTTCTCTAGCTATGCAATACTGTCCAATAATTGAGGCTTTTAGAACCCAAAGATTGTCAGGGTGGTTCTTTTGGGCCAGGAATTCATCAGGAACTGGGTCTGTAGGAACTAACTCTCGGGCTTCCCATGGCCAGAGATCTCCTGTTACAGTTCCTCCACAAACATAACATGAAGTGACTTTTAGAGACTGGGCTACATGTTCAGCTAATTGCAAAAACAAATTTCTAGTTTTTCCAGGAATCTCAGGTACTGGCACATTTAGTTCACCACAGAAAGTCTGAAATACTGGTTCTGGAGAGCGTCTTTGAACCTCTCCTTTTATTAGGAGGCTTACGCTAGGATCTAGTCCTTTTCTATCAATGCCTAATGTTACATATTTACCTTTATTCCATTTTGGGTCTGAGGGGTTTGTGATGACCAATTCTAAAGGGTTGGGGTTCCCACTCATGCAGGAGGGGCTGGATTTTCCTTTTTGGAGCCAAACAGGATCTTTTTTATCTTCTTTCCAAGTAGCCCAAATGACACAAGACCAGTATTGATACATCTCACATACATATGACTCGTGATAGATATACTTATTTTCGGCTGTGTAACTTTTTTCTCAGTCTAGAGAACCGCAT
The DNA here is from genome assembly GCF_007565055.1 of Rhinopithecus roxellana. Lineage (NCBI taxonomy): Eukaryota > Metazoa > Chordata > Mammalia > Primates > Cercopithecidae > Rhinopithecus > Rhinopithecus roxellana. The sequence continues at coordinate 9,024,082 of NC_044563.1, read as the reverse complement.
CCTATCCCATGCTGCTTACTATTAATAGTGGCACAGGCATCAAATGTTAAGGTTACATTTTGGGGGACCCCCCCTTTCTTCTGTTCCAGCTATTACTTTACTTGTGTCCCTTAGGAAAGGACCAGTCTTTAGTCTTATTTCAAAGACTGATCATGGAAGGTTCAGAGGGGTCACAGCACACATCCGGCTGGTCGCTTCCTGGGTCATATACTTTGTACTGAGTGTTATTATACAAGCAGGTTCCCTTTGGAGTTCCTAGGCATTCATAATAACTATAAAATAAAAAGATTGTCTTAACTTGTCCTACCTCAGTGACCTGACGTGTGCACTGAAAATAGTCCTCTGTGTGGGAAGAAGCAGTGGAAGCTTTTACCACACAGGTCCATGTTATAAGGAAAACAAGTCCCACGATGATCTTCCTCATGCTTCAGCCGTGCGAAGACCAGTCAGCTTCCGTGTGTGACTGAAGCAGGGCTTGTCGTCTTCCTCAGGGTCACTTTGCAGGGACTGTCCAGGCTTGGTTTGGCCTCCCAGGTCTCAGCGGCTGCAGGCTTCACGCGGCTGTGGTGAATCCAGGCTGGGATTCCTTCCACCCTTACAGCTATGGGAGTGGTCAGGATAACGGTCTGGGGCCCCCTCCACCGTGGCCGCAAAGGAGCCACGTTCCAGTCCTTGATCCACACATGGTCACCTGGAAAAAAAGGGTGAACTGGGGAGAATAAGCTGACTGGGCACCTCTCATTTACCCAAGTTGAGATTGTCTGGGTAGTTTTTCCCAAGGCCTGTAGCTGTCGTTGTAATTCAATTTCACCTAACTCTTGGGGAGTACCCGGAAGTCCTCACAGTATAGGAGGAGGCCTCTGATACAGAATTTCACAGGGGGAGAATCCTGTTTTCTTAAAGGGGATACACCTAATTTTAAACAATACTATAGGAAGGGCTTGTATTCATTTTAATCCTGTCTCCTGACATACTTTCCCTAAACTATGTTTGATAGTTCGATTCATTTGCTCCACCTTTCCAGAACTCTGAGGTCGGTAGGCGGCATGTAACTTCCATGTGATTCCTAATACCTTTGCCATCTTTTGTACCAAGTCAGCCACAGATGCCGGCCCATTATCTGAGTTGATTTGTAGAGGCAGTCCAAACCTAGGGATGAGATCTCGAAGAAGCACACAGGTTACTGCACCAGCTTTTTCAGTTCGTGTTGGATAAGCCACCACCCACCCAGAGTAAGTACACACTAGAACCAGTAAATACTTGTTATCTCCGCATTTAGGCATCTCTGTGGAGTCCACCTGAAGATCTTCAAAAGGAGCTGCTCCATAGGCTGGTACGCCAGGAGGCACAGAGAGGCCTTGCTTTGCATTGTTCTGTCGACAGGTAACGCATCGCTGTGCTACTGTTTTAGCAAACGCTGGCAAGTGTGAGATGTAGAAATACCAGCCTAACAGCTTTTCAAGTGATTCTTGGCTTGAATGGGTAGTTTCATGTGCAGCCAGCACGACTGCGGCTCCTAGCAGCTGTGGCATGGCTATTTTTCCATCTGGTAACTTTATCCATCCTTCCTTTATTGTTTGTCCTCCCCCTGCCTGAAGAAAGTCTTTTTCCTCTTTAGAATAAGTAGGCACCAGATCAAGTGTTTGAGGGAGTAGTGGGGCTGTGACTGATGCCCAGTAAGGAATAAATGCTGCTTTTCATGCCTCTGTGTCTGTTCGGGAGTTTCCTTGACTCACCGAGGTGGAAACTCACTGATGTCCCCTGTAATGCGTGACTGCTACCTTTTGGGGTTTCCACACTGCTTCTAATAATTGTAGAATTTCTTGTTGGTATTTCATGTCCTTTCTCCCAGAATTTAGTAGGCCTTTTTCTTTATATAATGCTCCATGTACTTGAAGGGTTAGAAAGGCATATGGAGAATCAATATAGATGTTTACAGTCTTACCTTCACGGAGTTCCAGAGCCCGAGTTAAAGCAATGAGTTCTACTTTTTGGGCCAAAGTGCCCTGAGGCAATGGTTTAGCTTCAACAACATCATCCAAGGTTACTACCTTATATATCCGGCACACCTTTCTCCTCACGAGTTGATGAAGCTGCTCCCGTCCATGTATAATTCCCAGTCTGTCGATGCCCATGGCTGGTCTCGAAGATCGGGTCAGCTAGAATAGACAGAGTCCAACACCTCTACACAGTTATGTTCAACAGGGCTGTTGGATACTGGGAGCAAGGTGGCAGGATTTAAAGTGTTACAGACTTCAATGGTTATGCGGGGGTTTTCACATAACAAGCCTTGGTGCTTAGTTACTCTAGCATTTGTTAGCCAATGGTGTCCTTTGGTTTATCAGAGTTACCACCACATGGGGGGCTTTTATATTTAGGTTTTGTCCAAGGATTAGCTTATCTGCTTCTTGTGCCAACAGGACCGTTGCCGCCGAGGCTCGTAGACACGGAGGCCAGCCTTTTTTTTTTTTTTTTTTTTTTTTTTTTTTTTTTTTTTTTTTTTTGAGACGGAGTCTGGCTCTGTTGCCCAGGCTGGAGTGCAGTGGCGCAATCTCGGCTCACTGCAAGCTCCATCTCCCGGGTTCCCGCCATTCTCCTGCCTCAGCCTCCCGAGTAGCTGGGACTACAGGCGCCCGCCACCACGCCCGGCTAGTTTTTTGTATTTTTAGTAGAGACGGGGTTTCACCGTGTTAGCCAGGATGGTCTCGATCTCCTGACCTCGTGATCCGCCCGTCTCGGCCTCCCAAAGTGCTGGGATTACAGGCTTGAGCCACCGCGCCCGGCCGAGGCCAGCCTTTAGAAACCCCATCTAGTTGTTCTGAGAGGTAGGCCACTGGTCTTGGCCGGGGCCCCACAGTTTCAGTTAAAACTCCTACTGCCATCTTTTCTCTTTCTGACACATAGAGTGTGAAGGGCTTTGTCAAATCTGGTAGTCCTAGACCTGGGGCTGACATAAGTTTTTTTTTTAACTTACAAAAGGCTTGCTGTTGTAGAGGCCCCCATTCAAACGGCTCTCGGTCACCCCCCTTTGTAACCCCGTACAACGGTTTGGCTAGCACTGCAAAGTTTGGAATCCATATTCTGCAAAACCCCACAAGCTCCTAAAAATTCCCTTACTTGCCTTCTGGTTTTAGGTTCTGGTAGGCTCCAGATGACCTGCTTTCTTTTTGACCCTAGGCTGCACTCCCCTTTTCAAACAGTGAATCCCAGGTAGCGTACCTGCTGTCTGCAGATCTGAGCTTTCTTCTTGGACACCTTATACCCACAGTCCTCCAGGTGCCGAAGCAGGGCATCCATCCCTTCTGCACTCCCAACTGCCATGGAGTGTCCTAGCAGAAGGTCGTCCACGTACTGGAGCAAGACGCAGCCTAGGTCTTTCGCAGAAAACTTCTGGAGGTCTCAAGCCAACGCCTCCCTGAAGATGGTGGGGGAATTTTTGAACCCTTGGTGAAGCCGAGACCAAGTGTACTGAGTGATGACACCTGACCCCAGATCTTCCCACTGAAAGGCAAACAGTTTTTGATTCTCGGGAGCTGGCCTGATGCTAAAGAAGGCATCTTTCAAGTCCAAGCAAGTAAACCAGCCGTCCTCAGCTGGCAGCAATCCTAGCAGTGTGTAAGGGTTAGGAACTGTTGGGTGCAGAGTCACTGCAGCTTGGTTTACCAAGCGTAAGTCCTGTACGAGTCAATAGTCTTTGGTACCTGGTTTGGGGACAGGTAGGAGGGGGGTGTTCCATGGAGACTGGCAAGGAACTATAATTCCAAAGGCCTTTAAGCGTCTAAGATGGGTCTGTATTCCTTTAAGGGCTTCCCTAGGAACTGGATACTGCTTTTGTCTAATTGGCTGGGCCCCAGGCTTAACTTCTATGAGTATGGGGGCTTGATTGATTGCCAGCCCCGGAGGATTGTCCTCCGCCCATACGCAGGGCCATCGCTTAGCTAGAGCCAGTTTTATTTCCTGACCTGGCTCTGTTAGAGAAAGTCTCCATTTTTCTTCCCAGGGGACTGTAAGGGCCATGATGACTCCTGTTTCTGGTAACTTCAGCTGTTTTGTAAAGGAAATAGTGGCTCTCAACTTGCTAAGCAAGTCTCTTCCCAACAAAGGCAAGGGGCAGTCAGGCATATACAGAAATTGATGAGTCACTTTATGTCCTCCCACCAAGCAGGTCCGCGGTAGGCAGAAAGCCTGCTTGGCGAAGACTCCTGTTGCTCTAATTATATCAGTGGTCTTTTTAGATAAGGGGGCCACTGGGGTGGTTACTACTGAGTGTTCGGCTCCGTTATTGACCAAAAACTTAATGTCCTTGCCCCCTATTGTCATCCTGACCATAGGCTCTTTTGGGGCGTTTGAGCCCGGTCCCCTTCAGTCTAGTAGCCCTTTGGCCAGATTGAACAAAGTCCCTTCATCTTTGTCTGAGGTCTTTTGCTCTGCATCACCCTGCTTCTCCTTTAGTTGGGGACATTTATCTTTCCAATGCCCTATTTCTTTGCAGTAGGCACATTGGTTACGCTGCAGGCGTGAGCGATTGGACGAGGCATTCCTCCCGGAACCCCCTTTCCCTGCCCTTTCACGGGGATTGCTCTAATTGCCGCAGCCAGCAAATCAGCCTTTCGCCTGGCCTGGCTTTCGCCCTCCTTACGGCTTTCTCGGTGGCTTGTTGCATCTGTATTTAAATACTTGATTAGCTATCTCCAGCAACTGCGAGGTATTCATTCCTGCAAACGCAGCCTGTTTTTGCAATGTTCTCCGGATATCTTCTGCGCTTTGACTAACTAAGGCCACGTTAATCATACGCTGATTTTCAGGACTATCTGGATCGAAAGGAGTGTACATGAGATAGGCCTCGCGCAGTCTTTTATATAACTGGGCTGGGCTTTCCTCCTTTCCTGGGATGACTTCAGAAACTTTATTTACATCGGTGGCCTTTTCAGCCCCTTTTTTCAGACCTTCAATGAATGCCTCTCGGTACCGTCTTAGCCTCTCCATATCTGGTCCTTCATTTGGATACCACTGAGGGCCTGTTCCTGGCCAGCTGAATTGTTACATATTCCTGTGGATTTTGGTCATCGACTGGGATGTGCTCTTCTAGCCATTTAGTTGCCGCCTGTAGCACCCTTTGCCTTTTATCTGTGTTAAAGAGGTACATGAGTAGGTGGCAGTCAGCCCAAGTAGGATTATGAGTCTGGATAATTGTTTGGAGCAAGTCAATTAGAGCTTGAGGCTTTTCAGTGTAAGATGGAGCGTTATTTTTCCAATTGAGGAGGTCAGCAGAGGTGAAAGGGTGATACACAAAGGCACGCCTTTCCACCATGTGTCCGTCCCCATCTATCCCAGTATATGGCTGCTCTCAGGGGCATTTGGATTCCAGTCTTGGGCCATAAACAAGTCGCCAGGGGAGGAGTTTCTCCTGCAGCTTTACTTCCCTTCTGGTCTACTCTGGATAGTCTAGGGGCTGTGGGCTCAGGAGAAGGGGGGCTCTCCGCTTGATAAGGGTTGGGTGGGGCACTGTTGGTGCCATCTCCTGCCACGAGTCCTCGAGCTCTGAGTCAGACAGAACTTTAGGTGCCAGCTTCCCTCTGCGGGTGGAGTGAGAACCTTCCTTAACTAACTGTCCCTTTGCTACTAGTACTGCTGCTCCCTGTCCTCTTAACCACCGTCTTAAAATCCGAACTCCCCGAGTGCACAATTTCTGTCCCTTTTAAGGGCTCACAACACTAAAGATTTCATATGAAAGGGTCGTGATTGATTGAGCAATCTAGGGGGTACATGACAGGGGCTTTGTGCACCGGTGGTCAGAGTGAAACAGAACAGAGCAGGGAGTTTCACAATGTTCTTCATACAATGTCTGGAATCCATGGATAACATTGATTGCCAAGTCATGAGTTGATTTTTAACTACTAGGTTTAGGCCAGGCAGGCCCAGGCCTGTTTTCAGGTCTGGTTTTGGGTCTGGTGCCTGGCACCGGGCTGCCTGCCTTTGGTTTCACTTCCTCGTTTCTTCCTAAAACAGGTACCCAGTATAAAACAATATGAGAGCGTCTCTCTCTTCCCTCATGACGACTCCTTCCTCCTGGGAGGAATGCTGGGGTCATGGGTGGCAGCCGCTCTTTGTGTTAATACCTTCTTGGATCTGTGGCCAAATACAAATCAGATAATCTGTTCCAAGAATACAGATCCAGGTCCCAACCAAGACTACCAAAGACTTGCCTGGCCCGGTCCCCCTGTGGCAGAGGCTACTGAGAGTGACCAACTTCTGCTTTTCCCCCTCTTCTTCCTGAGCCCTCAGTATAACTACTTTTCCTAGCCAAGAGGGTAAGACCCTGGGATGACTGCTGGGCTAATAGATGTGGGCAGAAGTGAAACATACCACATCAATGCACAATCGTCCATGCCCTGTGTATCTGCTGTGATGTTAAAGATGGAAAGGATCCTGGATCCCAGAGTCACCACTTGGAGATGAGCTAACCTGACGAGCTTCTTTCCACTCCAGGACCTTTGGACATGCCAGGCCCTCTGTTTGGAATTATCTTCTTCCCACTCTGCTTGGTTCACACTACTCATCCTTAAGGTCTCAGCTGAAACCTCCTGATATGATTTGGATGTTTGTCCCCCTCAAATCTCATGTTGAAATGTAATCCCCGGCTGCCTGCGGTGGTTCACACCTATAATCCCAGCACTATGGGAGGCCAAGTTGGGCGGATCACCTGAAGTCAGGAGTTTGAGACCAGCCTGGCCAACGTGGTGAAAACCCATCTCTACTAAAAATACAAACATTAGCCAGGCATGGTGGTGCACACTTGTAATCCCAGCTATTTGGGAGACTGAGGCAGGAGAATTGCTTGAACCCAGGGAGGTTGAGGTTGCAATGAGCCAAGATCACCCCATTGCACTCCATCCAGCCTGGGCAACAAGAGCAAAACTCCATCAAGAAAGAAAGAAAGAGAGAGAGAGACAGAGAGAGAGAAAGAGAGAAAGAGAGAAAGAGAGAGAGAGAGAAAGAGAGAGAGGGAGGGAGGGAAAGAAAGAAAGGAAGGAAAGAAGGAAGGAAGGAAGGAAAGAAGGAAGGAAGGAAGGAAGGAAGGAAGGAAGGAAGGAAGGAAGGAAGGAAGGAAGGAAGGAAGGAAGGAAAGAAGGAAAGAAAAAGAAAGAAAGAAAGAAAGAAAGAAAGAGAAAGAAAGAAAGAAAGAAAGAAAGAAAGAAAGAAAGAAAGAAAGAAAGAAAGAAAGAAAGAAAGAAAGAAAGAAAGAAAGAAAAGAAAGAAAGAGAGAGAGAAGGAGAGAAAGAAAAATGTAATGGCCAGTGTTGGTCATGGAGCCTAATGGAGGTATTGGGGTCATGGAGGCAGATCCCTCATGAATGGCTTAGCACTATCCCCTTGGTGATGAGTGAATTCTTGCTCAGCTTACTCAAGATCTGGTTGTTTAGGAGTCTGGGACCTTCCCTCCTATATCTTGCTTCCTCTCTCGCCAAGTGATAACACTACTCCCTTTTACCTTCTGCCATGACTGTAAACTCCCTGAAGCCCTCATCCGATGCAGATATGGCACCATGCTTCCTGTGCAGCCTATACAACTGTGAGTCAAAATAAACACCTTTTTGTTTTCTTTTCCTTTTTTTTTTTTTTTTTTGAGGCAGAGTTTCTCTCTTGTTGCCCAGGCTAAAGTAAAATGGAGCAGTCTCGGCTCACTGCAACCTCTGCCTCCTGGGTTGAAGCAATTCTCCTGCCTCAGCCACCTGAGTAGCTGGGACTACAGGCAAGTGCTACCATGCCCAGCTAATTTTTGCATTTTTAGTAGAGATAGGGTTTCACCATGTTGACCAGGCTGGTCTCAAACTCCTGACCTCAGGTGATTCACCCTCCTCGGCGTCCCAGAGTGCTGGGATTATAGGAGTGAGGCCAACATGCCCATCCTGCCTTTTCTTTATAAACCATCCAGCCTCAGGTATTTCTGTATAGCAACGCAAGAACAGACTAACACACTTCCCTTCCAGGATCTTTCAGAGCACGTCCAGCCCCTGCTATAGATTCTTGAGCTCCCACATTTCTCCTTCAAAGTAATTATTCCAATCATACTAAATAAATAATAACTGTGAATGATTTATTTGAAGTCTGTTTCCGATGTACTAGGATGTGAGCTCCATAAAGACCAGATCAGAGGGCCGGGCACAGTGGCTCATGCCTGTAATCCCAGCACTTTGGGAGGCTGAGGTGGGCGGATCACAAGGTCAGGAGTTCAAGACCAGCCTGGCTAACATGGTGAAACCCCGTCTCTACTAAAAATACAAAAATTAGTCGGGCATGGTGGTGTGCACCTGTAATCCCAGCTACTCAGGAGGCTGAGGCAGGAGAATCGCTTGAACCCGGGAGATGGAGGTTGCAATGAGCTGAGATCGTGCCATTGCACTCCAGCCTGGGTGACAAAGTGAGACTCTGTCTCAAAAAAAAAAAAAAGACCAGATCAGTGCCAATGCTGTGTGGACCATTATGGGAAGCTTCGGGCAAAGGAAAAATCAGTAACATGAATCTCATCTTCGTTTAAAATTTTGATATTTTGTTCATCATGGATTTTTGGCAATAATTTTTACTTTACAATGATTGCATCATTGGAGGTGGTGTTTTTTTTTTGGCGCTTCTTTAAATATGATGCCTAGAACAAGTGCCTTGCTGCTCTCACCCTAGTCTCAGCTTTGGATCGGGCAAAATCGCCCTTCCTCGAAGGATTATCACAAAGCATCAGTGACAGCATATGGGAGCTGAGTGCTGTCATTTTGAGATACTTATTCCACTATAGACAATTTCCTTATATCCATTGACTTGCTTTCATATGCTAAGTTGGTTTCCCATACTCCCTGCTTTCCAGGGAAACTCAGAACAAAGAATCAAATCCTTGGCTTTGAGTTGCAAAAGAAGCTTTGAAATCCAGAGCTGAGACTATACCGTTACAAGAGCCGATTTTGAAAAAGAAATCTTTTGTGTAGGTCCAAAAAAGCTTGGCTTTGAACTTCGAGAGCAAAGAGCTGATGCCATAAGCCCTGGAGAGGGGAAGGATGCGTCATCCCAGAAGATACCACCCCAAAGGAGATTAAGGTTCCACTGGCAGGTGGGAGAAAAGGGGCAAGCAGCACCCGGAAACACGCATGCCGGCCCAAAAACCAGTCGTCAGCCCCATCTGGGCAGAGCCTGGGGGTGGCATGAGAAAAACTATATACCCCCAGGTATACTGGGGGCCACCAGGGCAAATGGGACCTACCTGCACTTCCCTTACCAGCTGTGGCCTGAGGATGTAACAGGCCTCCCACAAGTCACTGTATCTGTATGGAGAGGCCTCAGTAGAGTAGACATAGAGGTGAACTCACAAGGGCGGGCATCCAGAAGTTTCCATACCTGCAAGACAGACATGGGTGTCCTGAGAGATTAGACTTGGGGAGTCCACGTCTTTGCCAAATCCAGTTACTGATAAACCAAGATACACTTTTCTTTTGGTCACCCAGGCTAGAGTGCAAAGGCGCAGTCTCGGTGTACTGCAACCTCTGCCTCCCGGCTTCAAGGATTCTTCTGCCTCAGCCTCCCAAGTAGCTGGGATTAAGGGTGTGCGTCACCATGTCCGGCTAATTTTTGTGTTTTTAGTAGATACCAGATTTCGCCACGTTGGCCAGGTTTGTCTCAAACTTCTGACATCAGTTGATCCACCCACCTCGGCCATCTGAAGTGCTGGGATTACAGGGGCTTTGTGCACCGGTGGTCAGAGTGAAACAGAACAGAGCAGGGAGTTTCACAATGTTCTTCATACAATGTCTGGAATCCATGGATAACATTGATTGCCAAGTCATGAGTTGATTTTTAACTACTAGGTTTAGGCCAGGCAGGCCCAGGCCTGTTTTCAGGCCCCGAGATACACTTTTGAGGTCTTGAGTACGGCTTATAAAGTCCATACTCACATATACCTGCTCTGTCTGGCTATACAAGTCATGCCATGTACAATGGAGCCATATCTAACGGTTCCTTTTGACAGCAGGATCCTACACTGGAGGTAAGTATCTCGAGGAACAGCACCTCTGATCCATGTCCCATAAAGGGTCTTCACAGGCCAAGAGCAAACTCCCTAGGTGTGTAAAAGCACCCAGAGCACCCCGCTCACAGAAGACACCCCACAAATGCCCTTATTAGTGATGGTAACCCGCGTGGGAAGGACATTTGAATTATTTGGGCCTCCCAGCATTTGAAGCTCCTGGCTATGTTGGAGAATCCACCTGTCTTACAAAACAGAACCCACTTCCTCCCAAGGCAGCTGAAAACGCTGGGAGCTCACTTTCCCAGCATCCCTTGCAAGCCGGGTGGAAGCCTGTGACCCGGAAGTCGCCCCCAGATACACCCACGTCAGATTCTGAATGAGAAATGAGAACTGCTGAGCAAAAAAACCACTCAGGGCTGGGCGCGGTGGCTCAAGCCTGTAATCCCAGCACTTTGGGAGGCCGAGACGGGTGGATCACGAGGTCAGGAGATCGACATCATCCTGGCTAACACCGTGAAACCCCGTCTCTACTAAAAAATACAAAAAACTAGCCGGGCGAGGTGGCGGGCGCCTGTAGTCCCAGCTACTCCGGAGGCTGAGGCAGGAGAATGGCGTGAACCTGGGAGGCGGAGCTTGCAGTGAGCTGAGATCCGGCCACTGCACTCCAGCCTAGGCGATAGAGCGAGACTCCGTCTCAAAAAGAAAAAAAAAAAACCACTCAGATCCCTCCTGAGGGTGGTGTGAGGAGCGGCAGCAGGGGCTGTGTCTGAGGAGCAGCGGTGGGGAGGCCTGGGGTCTTTGTGGTCCCAGGACCATGGGGCGATTTTCTCTGTGCTTCCTGGCTGAGTGGGCTCTACGTTTTTTTTTTTCTTTTTTTGAGACAGAGTTTTGTTCTTGTTGCCCAGGCTGGAGTGCAATGGTGCCATCTCAGCTCACCTCAGCCTCCACCTCCTGGGTTCAAGTGATTCTCCTGTCTCAGCCTCCTGAGTAGCTGGGATTACAGGCGCCTGCTACCACGGACCGGGTAATTTTTGTATTTTTAGTAGAGACAGGGTTTCTCCATGTTGGTCAAGCTGGTCTCAAACTCCCGACCTCAAGTGATCCGCCCACCTCAGCCTCCTAAAGTGCTGGGATTACAGATGTGAGTCACCACGACCGGCCGGGTTCTAAGTTTTATTCTCAGGTCCACCTGAAGATTCTGTGAGTGCCCAAGACCTTTTAAGAAATTCCTTTTCTGGCCAGGCGCGGTGGCTCAAGCCTGTAATCCCAGCACTTTGGGAGGCCGAGACGGGCGGATCACGAGGTCAGGAGATCGAGACCATCCTGGCTAACCCGGTGAAACCCCGTCTCTACTAAAAAATACAAAAAACTAGCCGGGCGAGGTGGCGGGCGCCTGTAGTCCCAGCTACCCGGGAGGCTGAGGCAGGAGAATGGTGTGAACCCGGGATGCAGAGCTTGCAGTGAGCGGAGCTCTCGCTACCGCACTCCAGCCTGGGCGACAGAGTGGGACTCCGTCTCAAAAAAAAAAAAAAAGAAAGAAAGAAAGAAATTCCTTTTCTGCTTAAATTAGCCAGCTGTGGTTTTTGTTGCTTGTGATGAACTCTGACTGATAGCCTCCACCGTCAGACCTCATCAGCCTGTGACCACTCAGGGAGTCGCGTGATCATTCTCCCTCCCCCTGCCTCTGCTTCCACTGTCCTCCCAGGTGTCCCACACTGTCAAATGCTGTTCTGTGCTCAGGAGAAGCTTTGCCCATGTTCTTCAACACTAGCCACCCGCCCCCAGTGCCAGGGCCCACCAGGAGAGCATGGCTCTGCAAGGCTGTCTGACCATAGGGACCACAGCTTGTCATCAGGCCCCATACGAGGCTGCTTGGCCCAGGGGCTCATGTAGCCTTTTCTGAGCACAGCGCCTTCAGCTTCTCACCCAAGCTTAGGCCAGGTGAGCAACACACATAACTTCCTGCCCTGGCCCTCTAACTGGGGACTCTAAAGACACACACACACACTTGGCCGGGCACAGTGGCTCACGCCTGTAGTCCCAGCACTTTGGGAGCCCGAGGCGGGCAGATCATGAGGTCAGGAGATCGAGACCATCCTGGCTAACGCAGTGAAACCCTGTCCCTATTAAAAATACAAAAAATTAGCCAGGCCTGGTGGTGGGCGCCTGTAGTCCCAGCTACTCGGGAGGCTGAGGCAGAAGAATGACGTGAACCCAGGAGGCGGAGCTTGCAGTGGGCCGAGATCGCGCCACTGCACTCCAGCCTGGACGACAGAGCAAAAAAAAAAAAAAAAAGACACACTCACACGCTCGCCCACTCTCACACTCACACTCATGCACTCACATATACTCACACAAATGCATTCTCTCACACACATACATACACTCGTACACTCACACACCCACGTACATACACACATACACTCACACATATACACACTCACACATACACTCATATTCACACTCATACACACTCATATACTCACACTCTAACACACACATACCCACGCCCACAGACACACTCACACACGTATACACACATATACACTCTCACACACTCATACACTCACACACGCATACACTCATACCCACATACTCTAACACACACCCACACATCTACACTTACATACACACACATACATTCACACACTCATATATACCCACACTAACACCCACACATGCAGACACACACATATGCAAATACACACAATCATCACACACATACATACACACACTCATACACTCCCACATACACACAGTCACATATATTCACACACACTCATACACACACTTATATATGCACACTGTAACACATTCACACCCACACACATACATACACACACTCACACTCCCACACACACACACTTATACACTCACATACACTCTCACACTCATACACACATATACTCACACTCTAACACACGTATACTCACACCCACACACAAAATACACATACACTCACACTCATAATCACACACTCATACACCCATATCCCACACACTAACATACCCACACATATACACTTACACACATAGACACATGCATACACACACTCATATACCAACACGCTAACCCCCACACACAGACACAAATACACAATCTTCACACACTCATACACTTTCACATATACTCCAACCCACACATACACATATACACTTACACACCACACTTACATATACACTCTTATACATACAACTCACACTCACATTCACACACACTCATATACTCACACTCAGGCCATACAGTCCCAAACACACTCATGCACTTACACTAATGCTCTCACTCACATGCTCTCACACACACTCGTATTCACACACTCTAGCACTCACACTCTCACACAAGTGCACTCACCTCTTTAGCAAAAGAAATCAAAGCCCATACCTATCACTGCCTGGTTCTCCCAGAAAGTTCCCAGGCCCCATTCCTGCCCATCCAAGACCCCGGGGAAGTGATGGGGTGGGGAGAGGCTTGGATTCAGAAGGGAGTGCAAGCAGGCTCACCGGGCCAGCGCCGCATGGCTTTGGGCAGGTTGCCTCACCTCTGGTCAGGTTGACCTGCCCATCACAATGGTCCTGGGCAGAGCCCGTCTGCAGCAGCATGGGGAGGAAGCGAGGCGTGGTGGGATGTCCCACAGGCCCTGCCAGACCCCTCTGACTCTTCAACAGGGGCCCTCAGTGGGGCTGGCTGGGTCTGATTCATCCTCTGCCCTTACATACTTGCTTGTTCAGTGAACAGTTCCTTGGGAATGGGTGGCCCTCCAGATGGTCAGAGAGGAGACTAGGGAACCGATTCAGAGCCTCACACACTCCATCTGTCTGGGTGTACCATACACCCCGTCCTCAACCTCCCCACGCAGGGCCTCCCACCACCCCCAGGCCTCCAGTTCCCAAAGACAGATGCCTCTAACCGCCCCCACCCTAGGAGCCCTGTGTTCCCAGCTGGACAGCTGTCAAGCCCACGAGCCGGTGTTGCTGCCTGCCACCACGTGACCCAGGACAGATGGCACCTGTCAACATCAGCCGCCACCAGGCCATGACGAACAAACAGCAGCTTCACACGCGTCCACACGCGTCACAAGCCGTGCCTGATCTCACAGCACCCAGCACCCGCCCCACCTGCTGTCCCATCAACCCTCTGGGCAACACACCCCCACACCAAAGCCGTCAGCGCCGCACCCACCTGTGTCCCCAAACTTCCCTCAGAGAGAGGCCCCTCTGTGTTCTTGCTGGAAAGGTGAAGGCCCACGAATATTCTCAGCACCCGCAGGCTGTGGGGGCTTAATGAAGGTTAATCATCATCCCGTACACCTCAGCAAGTTTTTAAAAATAGCCATTGGGGAGCGTGCAGGAAGCTTCCGGCAGCAGCAGCGTTGTCACCCGCTGGAAGGACTGACTCTGTGAACACCCGAAGTCTGGTTACCAGGTGAAGGGAGAAGCAGGCAGCTGCCAGGAGGGCCTGGCAGAAGTGGGCCATAGGGACGGGGCGGTTAAGTGGGGGCAACCCCCTGGAAGGTCAGCCAAGGCCTTCCAGGTCAGGCTGTGCAGGTGATCACCCACCCTTGATAGAGAGGAGGTCTGCTCTCAGGGAAGGGCTTGTTTGGTTTTGTTTTGTTGAGACAGGGTCTTACTGTGTCACCCAGGCTGGAGTGCAGTGGTGTGAACACGGCTCACTACAGCCTCAACTTGCTGGCCTCAAGTTCTCTTCCCACTTCAGCCTCCCAAGTAGCTGGGACTACGGGGACGTGTCACCAAGCCCAGCTAATTCTTTTGTAAAGATGGTCTCACTTTGTTTCCCAGGCTAGTCTCGAACTCCTGAGCTCAAGTGATCCGCCAGCCTCAGCCTCCCAAAGTGCTGGGATTATAGGCAAGAGCCACCTCTCTTGGCCTCAGGCAAGGGTCTTGAGGGGGCCCACCCAGGGCCAAGCAGGAGACAGAGGCCAGATTCTGTAACAATCTGCATTGTGGCTTTTTTTGGGGGATGGGGAGGTGGGCGAAGTTTCACTCTGTCGCCTAGGCTGGAGTGCAGTGGCACGATCTCCGTTCACTGCAACCTCTGCCTCCCGGGTTCAAGCAGTTCTCTGCCTCAGCCTCCTGAGTAGCTGGGACTACAGGCACCCGCCACCACATCTGGCTAATTTTTGTATTTTTAGTAGAAATGGGGTTTCACCATGTTGATCAGGCTGGTCTTGAACTCCTGACCTCGTGATCCACCCGCATTAGCCTCCCAAAGTGCTGAGATTACAGTCATGAGCCACCTTGTCCAGCCTGCAGTGTGGCCTTGACCAAGTCTCCACCTCTGTCTTGGCCTCTGTTTCCTCTGCTCCAGCATCAGAGCAGCTTCTATTTGTGTGCACTCTGTGCATGTTGGATTTTATCCAGAAGGCAGCTGTTGCTATTAGCTGAAGCTCAGAATGGTTAAGTGACAACTGGAGGTCACAGAAGGCCTAGGTGACTGACTGATGGTAGGGAGCTGCCTTGGGTTGTGGAGAGCAGGAATTTGAACCCAGGCAGTCGGATTCCAGGGCTCAGGCCTGTGACAGGTACAGTCTGCTGACTGCCTGGGCCTGGGAAAGAGCTCTGGGCTGATGCTCTCTGGAAGCAAGGGGATGAGGCCACTGAAAACGAAGCCACGTGGTCAGCGCCCCTGGCCTGCTCCTCTGGGCCATGCCCTAGAGACTAACTGCCTTACAAGTCTTGTAAACTCTCATGCTGAGAGACCGGAACTCTCCCGCTGTCCCCTGACATCACAGAGCAGGAGAGGGAAGCCACACAGCAAGACGTCCCTTCAACAGGGACTGGCATCCTGAGGAGCCACCAGATAGAAAGTGTCCCCTCCTCCTGTCCTTGGGACACAGAGAATTTCCCAGCACTGACTCTACCCTGGTCTTGGTGCCTACCAGACGCCAAGGCTGGAATGTAGAGGCCCTTAGGCCACTGCAGGAGAGCTTAATGAGGTTGGTCAGAGGATGGGCTCTGTGCAAGGGGAGACCAAAGGGCACACTCAGAGAGGAAAGGTGCATCCTGGGGACAAAGCAGTGGTCCCTAAGGGACAAGGCCATGGCAGCTGGGCAGGTAGGGGGTAGCAACGTGGGAGCCAACTGCATGGACTCAGGGAGGCTGGGCGACTGACATCCTGGTGTTAAGGTGGGTGATACCGAGAAGCCCACATCTGCCATATCCATCCATTCATTCATCTGGTATTTACTGAGCACCTCCATATGTGCCAGGCACTGTTCTGGGCTTTGGACTTTCAGTGTGAACAAGGCATATATGGTCCATGCCCTTGTTGAGGCTCATAACTGAGAAGGGCTCCTTAGCATGGCCTTTGAGCCTCCCCCTAATCTGACCAACCTGCCTTCTCTGATGCAGTGCCTCATGAATTGTCCCCCTGCCCTGGCCAACTGCTGCCTGGTGCAGGACAACGGAGGTGGAGACGATGGAGAGAGGGTGTAAACAGGCTCCAATGTCCCTGGCACCATAACTCCTCCACCCCCCATTGAGCCAGATAGAGGAAGGATGCACAGGAAACATGAGCTGTAAAAGGACACTCGGAGGAGAAGAAATGACAAGAAATAGAGATGAGGCGCCGTGTGTGTGTGTGTGTGTGTCTGCCTGTGTGTCTGTTCTGTAAGTCTCTGTACATCCATCTGTTTTTGTGTCTATGTGTCCAGCATGGTGGCTCATGTCTTTAATCTCAGCACCTTAGGAAGCCAAGGTGGGAGGATCGCTTGAGCTTAGGAGTCTGAGACCAGCCTTAGCAATATAGCAAGACCCCCGTCTTTACAACAAATACAAAAAGTTAGTTGGGTGTGATGGTGTGAGCCTGTAGTACCAGATACTCAGGAGGCTGAGATGAGAGGGTCACTTGAGCCCGGGAGGTTGAGGCTGCAGAGAGCCGTGGCTGCATCACCGCACTCCAGCCTGAGTGACAGAGGGAGACCCTGTCTCAAAAACAAATAACAACCCTGACACTTGGTAATTTCTAAGAAGAAAGGTTTAATTGGCTCACGGCTCTGCAGGCTGTATAGGAAGTACAGCACCAGCATCTGCTTCTGGGAAGGCCTCAGGAAGCTTCCACTCATGGTGGAAGGTGAAGGGGGAACAGGCATTTCTTTTTTTTTTTTTTTTAGACAGAGTCTTACTCTATTGCTCAGGCTGGAGTGCAGGGGTGTGATCTCAGCTCACTGCAACCTCTGCCTCCCAGGTTCAAGCCATTCTTGTGCCTCAGCCTCCTGAGTAGCTGGGATTACAGGCATGCGCCACCACGCCCAGCTAATATTTTGTATTTTTGGTATTTGTATCTTTGGCCAGACTGATCTCAAATTCCTGACCTCGAGTGACACCTGCCTCAGCCTCCCAAAGTGCTGGAATTACAAGCGTGAGCCACTGCGCCCAGCTGGGAGTAGGCACTTCACACACAGGAGCAGGAGCGAGAGGTGGGGGGTGCCACACACTTTTTAACAACCAAGTCTCAAGAGAATTCACTATAGTGAGGACAGCACCAAGCCATGAGGGATCCACTCCCATGACCCAATCACCTCCCACCAGGCCCCGCCTCCAGCACTGAGGATTCCAATGCAACATGCGATTTGGGTGGGGACAAATACTCAAAACCACATCAGGCTGGCTGTGTGTGTGTCTGCGTGTCTAAGAGTCCTGGATGTGAAGATCTGGTGTTTGTGCACGCTTGTTCGTGTTTCCGTGTGTGTGGTTGTGTTAGTTTATGTGTACTTCCGTTGGCATTTATGTGCCTAGATGTGTGTGTGCATGCCTTCAGGGGTCTGTGTGCACTTGTGTGTTTGTATTTGCTTGTGCTTTTGTGTTGAGTGCGTGTGTGTGTGTGTGTGTCTTTGGGCAGGGAGAGGCTGGCTGATCCCGCACTCGCTCACTCTCCACCTTACTATGGCCATGGCTGGGGCCCAGCCCAGTCCCTTTGGTGACTCACTCCTATTGCTGGGGCATGGACTGGCAGGTCGCCACCCACAGTCTGGGCTGTCGCTGGGTCCTGAGTCTGGCTCTGAGACTCTGTGTCTTCTGCTTCCCTCCTCCCAAGCTGGGACCAGCTGGAGCCACCCACAGCCCACATGGAGCCCCAGCCAAGCTGTGGACAGCCCCCAGGCCTGCCGTTCAAGACTGTGCTGGGTACGGTCAGGCTCTGGGGCCAGCAGCACTGCTCCACAGACCTCCACTAAGGAGCACAAGTGGAGGCAAGGGGTCGGAAGACACCCCCTCTGCATGCCCAGACAGGGATGCAAGGCACAGGGGACATCCCCAACCCAGCGCTGCTGCTGCCTTTCTGCCCTGTGTGACCTTGAGCAGCTCACGCACCCTCTCTGGGTCCACACTCCTCATTTATAAGGAGCTGGTGCTAGCAGGGCCACGGCATACAGTTGTAGTGTTGTGCACTGCACAAATGCACCTGGCTGAGGTGACAAAAGGTGCTGAGAGCTGGCCCAGATGCTGTCTTGCAGGCTGAGGGCCTATGTCAGGCTGCAACATCTGGAGGAAGAGACACCCTTCTCTTCTCGTGCAGGATGTTGGCTCATCAGGGCCTGCGCTCACCTGGGACGCGTAAGGGGCAGCTTGTTCTCTTTCTCACAAACAGGCCGCCCTGCTCTGGTCACCTTGGCTGGGAGGGAGAGTGGCACCAGCCTTTGTGATCAGCCCCCCGCACCGTATCGGTGTCCAGGTGGCCATGCGTCCGAGACTCCTCTTTCTCCTTGCCCTGAGTCTGCTTCCCTCCCCTTCTCTGGCCCACTGGCCCCTCCCCTGGGGTTGTTCCACCCACACTTAACCAAGTACTTTCCCAAACAGCACAGGCCATAAAGGACCCTTTACAGGACAAGAAACTGAGTCGGGAGAAGGAAGTGCCTATCCATCGTGTCACGGTTCTTCAGAGGTTCCAGCTGAGCCCTTCCGACTCCAAATCTGGCCCAGCTCCTCCACCCCTGCACCCACTGCCCCAGCTCACCCCTCCTTTTTCCAGCCACCCTGATAGTGATGTCACACTTCTCTGCTTCAATGCTCTTTATTTCATTAGGAAAGTAGCTGGGCAGGGGTGTCCCCCTGGGGGATCGAGTGGGGGGTACAGACAGTAGCCTGGCTCCTGTCCCGTAGGGTTGACAAACCTGTGGAGGAGAAGCAGAGGCAAAGCCTGAGCAAGGGGCTCAGGGGTATTTCCGTGTGCTTGCCTGGCACAGAAGAGGTTCTGAGAGGCCCCCTGATCTCGCACCCCCCACTCGGAAGTGGGGATCCCCAGGCAGGACTGGCTTAACCCAGGGCTTGGGAGGCAGGGCTGGCCCACAACGGTTGCCCACACACCGGAACAGCTGAGTGTGGGAGTCCTAGCCCCTTACCAAGGGCTCAGGGCTCAGCTGTGTGCCATGAAGCGGCTGCTGTGGGGTGCGTCCCGGTAGAAGGGGTCGGCTGAGGTCAGGGTTCTGCAGGGAGGCAAGAGGAGAGTGTTGGGGGCGTTGGCAGGCTGGGATGGACCTTGTCTTCTCGTCTTCTGCCTGACCCTCCCTGAGAGAGCACAGCCAGGGCTCAGCCAGGGCAGCCAAGCCACAAACATTCTTTGCCGGCCAACTCTGGGCCATTGTTGGTATGAATGTAATTTCTGAGGAATTGAATTGAGCAGAAAGGAGCTGAGTGAGGCGGAACCACAGTCCATTCATCTCTAGATCCGTCCCCCCATCCCCCTCTGGATCCAAACCACTCCAGAGCCCCTCGCTCAGATCCTCCTGCTCCAGCCCACCTGGCCTGGGGTACCGGGGCAGGAGAGGGAAGAGGAGACATCTGAGGGAGGGATCGCTGGATGGAGAGGAGGGAGGAGTCAGTGCTGGCAGGAGAAGGAACACTAGAGCCAGCCAGAGGAGATGGGCCTCTCATAGGAATGAACCGGACTAACAGAACAAGAGAGGAGAGGAGGGGAGAGGCCTGGCGCAGGGCCTGGATGAGGGGTAGGGAGAAGGAACAGAGCTGGGGGTGAGTGCCACCTTCCCACATGGGGGTGCAGGTGCCGCAGGCTCTCTGTGGGGTTGGGGGCGGCCTCCATGCAGCTGACCGGCTGGCTGAGGGCGTAGCCTCCCGGTATCTGGGGCTGGATGCCACCTCGAGTCCAGCCTTCCCGGTCTAGACCTTTGGGGATGTTCTCGAAGTACCTGGAGGAGAGGAGGGGTCCTTGGCTGGAATCTGGCCTCTGCCCACCTCTGCAGCCCCTCCTGCCCCTCTCCATCGGCCCTCAGATCACCCAGCCTCCCCGCCTTTGCTCATGCTGTCCTCCTCGTCTGACTCTCCCTAAGCCCACGTCCACTGGGGGAAGCCTTACTCGAAAAGCCTGCCCTCCCCTCTGCCTGACGCTGAAACACTCTTTGGAGTATAAAAGGACAGTTTCAGTGACGCCCCTGTCCCTGGCCTGCCAGCACCTTGGGGTGGGGACCCTGTCTCATCCACTTCTCTAGGCACTTAACTTTCCTTCCATTTCATTTCCATTTCCTTCCATTTAACTGAGCACAGCCAGGTCCAGAAGGTGCAAAGACAAGTAAGATGGGGGTCCCACCCTTGAACTTATGAAGAGGGGATGCAGATAGATCCATGCAGAAATCGGTGGTAACAGCCCTGGGGCTCTGCGCGCACCAGAAAGCACCAGCAAGTGTGCCTGACAGCCAGAAGGAGCTCAGGACATGACAGGACACGACAGGCTGGAGGGACCCAGCAGAGAGGGCTGGAGCTGGTCTCTGCCAGAGCCACAGGAGGAGATGTTTGCCGAAGAAGGGGTCAGAACATCGTTGCCCCTCACACCCAGACTGAGCCTCTGGCCCTCCCCCCACCTCCGTGGGAACTGGAGCAGCCACTGTGCCACGAGTCTGCTGTGCGAGGCGGGAGCACTGCTCCTCCCCTCTGAGCCTCAGGGGTCAGGCCAGAGGACAACCAGCGGCCCTTCCAGCTCTTGTTGCTCCTCCAGGCCACCGCCCTCCCCTCTTTTCAGTCTCAGTTCAAATGTCATCTGCTCAAGGCCACCGATTTCAAATCTGACCCGTGCCCACTGCAGCCCTCCCGATCCTTTTCTCCCCGCCCATCACCTAACAGCTCTCACTAACGGACCGCAGCCACATGCATGCCCCCGCCCGTGCTGAGGTCTGAGCTCCGTAGGGCAGGAGCTGCACACACATTCCCAGGGCCTGCAGCAGGCCCTGGCACCCAGTCAGGGCTCACTTAAAGTCTGTTCCATGAATGGATTCTGGGAGGTATCCTGGAGCAGGGGGTGGGCCAGGCGGAGCCTGAGGAGACAGGGAGGTTGCAGGGACACCTTGGAGGACCAGGAGCTGGAGAGGAAGCAGGGTGGACACAGACGACTGATACGTGAGGAAAGCTTGCGCTTCCTGGCTCAGAGGAGTTTGTCCTAAAAATGACACTTCCTGGAGCCGGGAAGATCACAAGGTGAGGAGATCGAGACCATCCTGGCTAACACAGTGAAACCCCGTCTCTACTAAAAATACAAAAAAATTAGCCGGGCTTGGTGGCAGGCGCCTGTAGTCCCAGCTACTCGGGAGGCTGAGGCAGGAGAATGGTGTGAACCCCAGAGGCGGAGCTTGCAGTGAGCTGAGATCGTGCCACTGCACCCCAGCCTGGGCAAGAGAGGGAGACTCCATCTCAAAAAAAAAAAAAAAAAAGAATTACACTTCCTGGCAGGGCATGGTGGCTCATGCCTCTTATCTCAGCACTTTGGGGAGGCTGAGGCAGGCGGATCACTTGAGGTCAAGAGTTCAAGACCAGCCTGGCCAACACAGCAAAATCCCATCTCTACTAAAAATACAAAAATTAGCTGGGCATGGTGGCACATGCCTGTAACCCCAGCTACTCAGGAGGATCACTTGAAGCCACAAGGCGAAAGTTGCGGTGAGCTGAGATCATGCCATTGCACTCCAGCCTGGGCGACAGAGTGAAACTCCATCTCAAAAAAACAAAAAAGAAGAAGAATTACACTTCCTTTATACCATTCCTATAATGCTCTCCCCACCCAGTCCTGGCCCCAGAAGCCTTCCCCATGGCTCTGGGGCCACCTCCTCCTAGAAGCCCTCCCTGATGCCCAGGACAGTCACTCTTCATCCAGGGAATGCAAAGCACAGAATTTACCTTCTGAGGGAGCTTCAAGCCCACCAACCATTGGCTGGATGGAGTGTCTTAGCAGATGCTGCTGCTCCAGACTCCCTCACTCTCCCTTGTTCTTTCCATGCCCACCAGCCTGGCCACCAATGCCCTGTACTGCATATCTGTGGGAAAGCTACCCTTGGGATGCTAGAACCTGCTTTGCCTGAGCAAGGAGGCACCTGGGATTTAATGTTGCCTGAGGATAACCTTTAACCAATGACTGATGGATGTAGGGGTATAAATACCCCAGCTCTCTCACCTTTGACTGGGGTGGTTCTGAGTTGTGTGCTTTACACTGTTTTCTAGAGTTTTCCTGGTGGAATAGCTGGCTTAGTAACATGCTCATTATTACTGCCTTCCCTCCCTCATCCCACTTCTCCACTCCCACACGCCTAATAACTGCCTAATAATATGCTTGCACTCCAATCCTTGGCTTAGGGTCTGCTTCTGGGGAACCCACATTCACTCAGTGTTGATCTTCTCCATGAGGCTGTGAGCTCATTACTTATCCCAGTCTCAGTCTGTCTCTCAAATGGTTTCAGCTTTGGACCAGGAAGCGGACCTCACCCTTGGTTGTAGGTGGTCAGGTATCGCTGATCCCTGTCAGGATCACAGGGGCTCCGGACATACATAGGGTTGTTAAGGCTGAACCCTGTGGGCTCCTGCATAAGGGACAGGGGAATTGTCAGGGGACAATAAGGGAATAGACAGGGGAATTGTCAGGTCAGAAGGGGTGGGGCTTTGGGGGTGGAGGTTGGATGTAGCAGGTCTCACCTTTTTCCCCACAGTCTCCCGGCCAAGCAGGGCAACATTTGTCTGTTGCATCCGATGAAGTGGCTGGAACTGCTGGTGGCTCATGCTGCTGGGTTCTGGGCAGGGAGGGGGCACCTGCAGGGGACAGAGCCACCAGAAGGGAGGCTGAGGTGGCCAGGCTGAGGCAGCAGGGATGGAGAGGGGGCAGGCAGAGGCACACACAGCTGTGACCTGTCCCCAGCCCCAGTAACCCTCCCTTCCCCTTCTAGTCAAGTCTATTTCAGACCACACCCCTCGTCTTCCAGCCCCCGGGAAGGCCCAGTCTCTCTTCGCCCTCCACCTGGGGCTCTACCTCCACATCCTCAAATATTCTAATTCTTCCCATTCCTCAATGCCTGACCCAAATGCCACCTCATCCCAGAAACCTCCCTGTCTCCTCCCTCCTCTGAGCGAGGAGCCAAGGCCACTCACTCTGGGGTTCAGAATCCTTTCATTCCCTCGGCTGAAGGCTGTTTCCCGCTTGGAGCCTCTGGCCAACACAGGTAGGAACTCATCTCCCTGGAGGGAGCAAAGCAGCCACTGGCACCAGGATGTGGCTGCTTCCCCCACCACCTTCCAGAGCCATGTTCTAACTGCTCCCTGCCAGGCGGTCCCCAGCCTCCCCCTAGCTCAGCTTACATGCAGGTGAGTCTTGGGGAGGAAGTCAGACTTGGTGACACTCTGGCCTGGGAGGAGGGCCTGGAAAGAGGCCCACAGAGGATGTCAGCTCCCCAGAGGCAGGCTGGGCCCCTGGCAGCTCCCACCCACTCTGCCTCCAGGCCCCTGCTGTGCTGAGCACAGAGAAGAACTCAGCTCAAATGGGCATCATTGAGAAAAGGGAAGTGTTTAGGGAGAAGACAGGGGAAGGCATGACCCTGAATGGGACCAGCAGGCCAGGGCTCTTGTCTGAACTCTGAATGACCTTGGCTACACCTCTTCATCTCTTTGGATCTCAGTCTTTTCATCTATAAAATGGGGGAACTGGACCAAAGCAGTGGTTTTCACCTAAGCTCTTTCATCTTGTGTTTGAACAAAGGGCTCTGCAGCTCACATTCTTTAGGAAAGCTAGGAACCCTGAGACTGGAGGGCGTCAAGCCCCCTAAAGTTCTAGCAGGAGCCCAGCCGACTTACAGGGTCCCCAGGGAGGGCCTGTGAGGGTGGCTGGAAGACAATGGGGCTCTGGCGGGACCGTTTGGTGAAGCTGCTCCCCTCCTTGGCGCCGATCGAGTTCTTCTGCAAGAAATCTGCAAAAGAAATGTCCCATTTGCTGCCAGGCCACCTGGTCCCCACGTGTCCTCCAGAGGCTCAGTGTCCCAGCAGGTGCAGAGGGAGTGGATCCCAAGATCCTGGAGACCTGTGCCATGAGGATTGTGGGTGGCAGGGTGAGGATTCCAGAGTCCAGGCCAGAGGACAGGAGAGGGAGCAGAGGAAGGGCATGCACCAGCCAAGCCGCCCTCCTGAGAGGCCCAACGCACTGAGGTCAGCCTGGGAGAGGCGCTTCCCCCCAGCCACCTGTGCATCCTTCTTTCTTCCACTGGTGCCTTCTTAGTCCTAAGCCAGCTCCAGGGCCCCTGGGGCAGGAAGTAGGGAGGTGGATTGGAAGGGCCTACCTGGCTGGTCTAGAGGCTCCCTGAGATACTTGGAATTGTACTCCGAAGTCATGAAGCATGGGCCCTGGAACATAGAGGTTGGAAGAATGGTGGCACCAGCCCACCAGGGCCCCAAAGGCATGCGGCGGCAGTGGAGTGGCGCCTCGGTTATCTGTGCTCTGAGGAGGCCTGTGTGGGCCAGTACAGCATCCTGGACACAGGTCTCTCTGGGGTGGGGCATGGCAGGGCCAGGAGTTTCAGTGTAAGAGCACAGTGCCCCGTGACTATGAATACCACGTCACACCCCACACCAGACTCCTGGTAATGAGTGGGGGGCCCAGAGGGACCGAGAACAGGAGGGGCCGTGAGAGAGAGGAAGAAGGCTGGGGGAAGAGGATGAGCGTTAAATCGCGAGAAGTCACATTGATGCTGTTTTGGAAATAGCCAATATCAAATCCTTTGTTCTCCCGTCTTGGTTGGCGCCCTGAGCTCACACCGAGCTGGCTTCGTGGATGAATCAGTGCTACACTTTTCTTGAGGTGGGAGGAGGAGGCGGGTGTGGCCCCTCTGCCCCACCCCGAAGACCTTAGCCGGGCTGCCACTCACATATCGGAAGTTCTCCCGCTCCAGCGGGCTCTGGCCCTGCTGCTGGTGGAGCAGGGGCACTTCCCTGGGCTCCAGCCCCGTGATGGCCTGGGGCCCATGCTCCTGGGTGTCAAAATGAACCTTCCGGACCTGGAAGGAAGAAGGGCCAATGATAGGTGAGGGGGCAGCAGTCACTACCTGACTCTGCTTCTGCCCTTGACCTTTACAGAGTACAGTATCAGCAGAGCAGCCAGAGGGGGTCCCTTTACAATGAAACCTGTGCTTTCCTCCTCTGCTTAGAGCTCTGCAGCCTTCCTATCACGCTCACAGGGAATTCCACATCCTCCTGGTGGTCCACAAGAACCTGAGTGCCTCACCTTGTTCTAGCTGCTTTTCTCCTTTCTGTTCCCACCTCGGGGCCTTTGCACTTGCTGTTGGCACTGCCTGGACCACTCCTCCCTCAGACAGCTGCATCTGGAGGGGCTGGCCTCCCTCAAGTCTTTGTCCAGTGTCTCCATAGCAAGCTCTTTCCCGACCCTCCTGATTTGCAGTTGCAACTCCTTCACTTCTTATTTATTTATAACAGAGTCTTGCTCTGTTGCCCAGGCTGGAGTGCAGTGGCGTGATCTCAGCTTCCTGCAACCTCTACCTCCTGGATTCAGTCAATTTTTGTGCCTCAGCCTCCCAAGTAGCCGGGACTACAGACGCAAGCCACCACACCCGGCTGATTTTGTTGTATTTTTTTGGTAGAGTTGGGGTTTCACCATGTTGGCCAGGCTGGCCCACCAGCAGTTGGCCTCAAGTGATCCACCCGACTCGGCCTCTCAAAGTGCTGGGATTACAGGTGCGAGCCACTGTGCCTGGCCTTTTTTTTTTTTTTTTTTGAGACCAAGTCTCATTCTATTGCCCAGGCAATCTCAGCCTCACTGCAACCTCTGCCTCCCGAGTTCAAGCGATTCTCCTGCCTCAGCCTCCCAAGTAGCTGGGATTACAGGTGCACCACCACTTCCAGCTAATTTTTGTATTTTTAGCAGAGATGGGGTTTCTCCATATTGGCCAGACTGGTCTTGAACTCCTGACCTCAACTGATCTGCCCGCTTCAGTTTCCCAAAGTGCTGGGATTACAGGTGTGAGCCATAGTGCCTGGCCTGCAATTCCTTCAATTCTCTTCCTCCCTGCTTCTCCCCATTATATTTCCTACCACCCGTCCCACCCCGCACTCTACCAGCTCTTATCATCTTCAAATATGAAGGAGATATTCAGAACATACTGGCGGGATGAATGAATGAGTGCCTATTCTGGTGGTGGTGCTGATGATAAGAAGGGTAGTAATAATGAGGATAGAAATGAAAAAGATGGGGCCAGGCGCCATGGCTCACGCCTGTAATCCCAGCACTTTGGGAGCCTGAGGCAGGCGGATCATGAGATCGGGAGATCGAGACTATCCTGGCGAACACGGTGAAACGCTGTCTCTACTAAAAATACAAAAAATGAGCCGAGTGTGGTGGCGGATGCCTGTAGTCCCAGCTACTGGGGAGGCTGAGGCAGGAGAATCACTTGAACCCAGGAGGCAGAGGTTGCAGTGAGCCGAGATCGTGCCACTGCACTCCAGCCTGGGCAACAGAGTGAGACTCCATCTCACAAAAAAGAAATGAAAAAGATGGGGTGAGGATGTCAATGGTAGGGGACAGTGGTGGCGGTAGGGACGGTGACGGGGCTTGCAGGTGTGGAAGGAAGTGTGAGACTCATCGGAATGGGACAGCGATGGGGATGGAAATGGAGGCGGAGGTAATGGTGGGGCTGGGGCAGGGAATGGAGGTGGTGGGGATGGTGGGGACAAGGATGAGGACAAAGGGGAGAAAGATGAGTGGCCCCCATCCCTACAATGTGGCTGCTGCATGCCCTGTCACCTCCACCTTGACCAACTGTTGGCAGTGCAGCCCTAGCCCCACCGTAGCCTAAGGCTTCCCTCTCCTGGCCCTGGCCCAGCACTGACCTCCTTGGTGGGGGGACCTGCACTGGGCTTCTCCCGCCCGTAGCCTGAGCTGGTCTGGTGCATGCTCCAGGGCAGGGGATGCTTGCCGTCAGGCACCTCCAGGGGGCGGTAACTCTGGCTGGCCACAGACTGGAAATGGTCCTGGGCTTGTTCCCTGAGGGTGAGGAGGAGCTAGAACTCCAGGCCGCCTGCCTCTGTCCACTGCTCAGGAGCTACCTTCCTCCCTGCACCCTCCCACAGATGGCTCAGGGGTCTGCCGTGCCCTGTGTCACCCAGGACCCCCAGCCTAGGCCAGGCAAAGCTCAGGGTCCCCATCCATGGAGCCTGGAGTTGGTCTGATGAGCAGGGCAGGGGCTGGGAAGGAGCCATACAGACCGTACCCCGTGGCCAGGTTGTCTAAGGCCTCCAGACTGGCTTGGCATGAGACCACGGGCCGGAAATTTGATTTGTAGCCGGTGCCTGTGTGACTGCCCACACGGGGCTTGAAATCCTCTCGACCTGCCAGAGGGGCAACGAGGAGACACACCCCAAGGTCAAAAACAGGCAGGGCTTCCCAGGCAGGGCCAGTGTCCTCCGAGGGGCACAGGGGTCACAGTGACAGGGGAGGGCTCAGAGCCACGGGCAGGAGCTTTGCAAGCCTGCCCTTTCAGGACTGTGATGGCAGGAAATGGAGTAGGTGGGCTGTGGACAAGGTCGGTGTGGCAGAATCACAGTGACAGGACTGCAGGGACAGAACTGGAGAAGGGAGCAGCCGGGCCGGGCTCAGGGGACAGACGGATTCAGCGTGACAGGTTGCTCTGCAGTGTGACAGCCAGAGGGGCTGCTCCTCCCTCAGAGAGAGCCCCTCCCTTCCCGCCAATGTCCTGGGGGAAGCTGCTGTGCAAAGGTGCCCTCACCGTAGGCTGTGCAGTAGCTGGTGGCGTAGAATTTCAGGGGGTCCGTGTAGCCCCCCGAACTCATCTTCACATAAGGGGAGACGACCCCCAGGGGGAGTTTCCCCATCATGATGCTGTGGGGCAGGGCCCCGGGGGGCCTAGAAAGGAAGCGCGGGGAGCCTCGTGGGTCCCAAGCCCAGCTCGGAAGCCCCCGGGGCAAAGACCTGCGTCCCCACACAGCTGGCCCCTTCTCCCAGGCCTCTGTCTCTCTGCCCCAGCTCCCACGTCCCTAAACTGAGGACAAAACTGATCATCCACACTTATCCCAAGAGTCCTCGTGTCTCCTCTCACTTTCCCACACCTTCTTATTAACTCTTCCTGTCTCCATTTACCGCGGGGACAGTGAGGTTTAAAGAGATAAAGGATTTGCTCATAATAGGTGGTAGTGCCGGGATTCAGACGTAGGTATTTGACTCCTCGGCCCCCGACCTGAACCTTACATATCCACCTCTCGGAATGAATGAGCCAACAACCCGCTATCTGGGGAATTCTTGGCTCCCACCCAAGAAGTCAGGCTGGGACGCTCACTCTCAGCTCCCGGCTCCTCTCTCTCCCTCCGCTCCCATGGCCTTGCCTGCCTCTGGCCTTGCCTGCCTCTGGCCTTGCCTGCCTCCCCTGGGAGTTGGCTCCGCTCTCCCCAAGGCCCAACCGCAGCGGCTCCACCCTCACCTTTCCTCTGCAGAGGCTCTGAGGTCAGGGAGAGGCTGCAGGAGTCAGAGCTCTGCAGAGAAGCCAGCCCTCCTGGAGGTGGCCAAGCAGGAGAAACAATGTGTAGCCTAGCAACTGGTGCCTAGCAACAGCATCCCCAGGCTTCCGAGCCCTTCTAGGGCCAGGGCCCACTGAGGGACTGACCTGGCCAGGAGGGGAGGGTCAGGAGCTGCCCGAGCAAGGCCCTGCCTCCAGGGCTCCAGCCCCAACCTCTGGCCTCCTCCACAGGGCTGGGAAGAGTTGCTGTCTGCATGATATAAAATAAAAGATAATCCCGAACACTCATTCCCATAAAGTACCCACTTCTCGGCAGATACTTTACATCCTCTATCTCTGTCCTCTGAGCAGCTCTTCAGTAGCTATGATTATCCCCATTTTCACTGGGGGAACATGAGGCTTAGACAAGCAAAGTGACTTGACTCCAGAGATCTCGCAATCAGAAAATAGCCAAGTTGAGATTCAAACGTGGGTGGATCTAGATCCCGCTCTTGTGCCTCGTGGTAAATCAATGTTTACTACGTTCCGCTGGAGCCACATCTGTGCTAAGCCCTTTAACACACATTACGTTGTGTACTCCCCCAAACCAACCTCTGAACTGGGCACTATTATTGTAGGGCCAATAAACTGCAGCAGTTAAGAGTGCGGTTCAAATCCGATCTGTCACCTTTGATGAGGTACTTATCCTCTTCACGCCCCCATATCCCCATCTTCACAAGCGATGTGACTGCACCCACCTCACAGGGCTGCTGGCAGATTTAGCAAGAGCATGGATTCAGCACCTGGCAGGTAGTAAATGCTCATTTTTTTTTCTTTTTTAAGAGAGACAGGATCTTATGCTGTCACCTGGGTTGGAGTGCAGAGGCACCATCATAGCTCAGTCCAGCCTCCAACTCCTAAGCTCAAGCAATCCTCTTGCCTCAGACGCTCACGTAGCCGGAACTACAGGTGTGTGTTCCCCCATGCCTGACTTGCTTATTTATTTATTTATTTGTTGTAGAGACAGCATCTTGCTACATTGCTGAGGCTGGTCTTGAATTCCTGGCCTCAAGTGATCCTCCTGCCTCAGCCTCCTGAGTTGCCGGGATTACAGGAAGAAGCCACCACACTCGGCAAATGCTCAATTTGTAAAAACTGCTGTACTTTTAGCCTTATTTTGCAGATAGGAAAGGTGAGGCTCAAGGGCAAATAGCCCAGGCCCCACAGTGGGTGGAGACGGAGCCTGGACTCAAATCTGAGTGTGCAAACTCCACAGTGACAAGTTTCTTCCGTGACAGCCTGTTTGCCTCAAATTGGCTCTCGGGCTTGTAAATGGTGTAACAGTTGGATCTCTGGGTGGGGTAGGATAGCCCTACTTTGTAGCATTTGCCAATTTCTGTGGTGTCAATAGTCCCATCAGGGCTGCTTTCAAACCACCACTACAATTGTCTTTGAACTGGGACGTGGGGAGGCCGCTCAGCACTGTACAGGAGTAGTTCTATCATGCAGACATAATGGGCATAAGTAACCTCGACAGCACAAATAATAGAAAAATGTACTCACATAATTAAGGGGTGATGAATTTTAGGTATGTATTTTTTGTTTTTAATATAATTAAATTGCAGGTTTAAGTTATTTATTTATTTATTTATTTATTTATTTATTTAAGATGGAGTCCTGCTCTGTCTCCCAGGCTGGAGTGCAGTGGCGTGATCTCAGCTCACTGCAACCTCCATCTCCCAGTTCAAGCAATTCTCCTGCCTCGGCCTCCTGAGTAGCTGGGATTACAGGCGCCCGCCACCACGCCCAGCTAATTTTTGTATTTTTAGTAGAGATGTGGTTTCACTACATTGGCCAGGTTGGTCTCAACCTCCTGAGCTCAAGTGATCTGCCTGCCTCAGCCTCCCAAAGTGCTGGGATTACAGGCATGAGCCACAGCACTCAGCCAGTAATTTAATTTTTAACAATGGCAGAGTTAAAAACCAGCTCGCCAATTTCCTGGAATTTTCGCCTTCAGCTCTCCTGGAAGCCGGTAGAGCTGGCTCCAGAGCACCCCTGCTCTCAGGGGAGAGTGAGGTATGAATGAAGGCTGAATAAAGGGAAAGGAGACATCTTTCCTCAGCCAGGAGATGCCCTTGCCGCATTCATCCTGTAGTGACCTGGTCTGCCAGGATGGAGGTTTGCTCAAGTCCTCACCCAGCCCACCATGGGAAGGCAAGCTGAAGCACGTTTGGCACCTACTCTCCAGACTAACGATTCTGTTCAGGGATCACAGGGGGCAAGGACACAGGAGTGAGTGCACACAGCCCTGCCCTCCAGCAAGCTGCTCCCAGTCTACTACAGAGGCTCATGTGAGCTCCACACATGAAGCACAAAGGGTGAGACCACCACAGGTGAGGTGCTCACAGGCTGAAGGGAGAGAGGGGCCCTCCTCTAAGTGTGCCTGGAGAAATGGCTACGAGCAAGAGCTTGGACTCTGAAGCCAGATGGTGTGGGTCCTGTCTCTGCCACTAGATAACTGCAAGACAGTGCATGTTCCTTGTGCCTCTGTTTTCCCTTCTGGAGAATGAATATAATAATGCTAACTACCTGCAGGGTTGTGGCAGGCACGAAGCATTTAGCCCAGTACCTGGCACACGGTAGGTGCCATCTAAGAGTTAGGGAAAGGCCCTGGAGAGAGGTGCCTTTTGAGTACTCACTGCCTTCTAGGCAAAGGGTTGGGCCCAAGGGTTATAAACAGGAAATCCACATGGCCCTGGCCTCAGAGAGCCCACAGTTTAGGAAGGATCTCAGATGTGGCAAAAGAAAGCTCACTGTGGGAGCCCGAGTTCAAAAGCTGCTTTTGCTGTGTGTGACTCGGAGCTTCCTCTCTTCGAGCCTGTTTCTGTACCTGTAGGCAGGGGTAACCGTGTCTACCTAGCAGGGTCGCTGGTGGATTTGAAATACCCTACGCACAAGAGGTAACACGCCTGCACCAGGCAGAGATAAGGAAGGGCCCTCTACGCGGAGGGCCCGACAACACAAAGGCGGACAGGTGTCCAGCAGGCTGGGAGCCCTGACGGGTGCAGCGTGGCTGGAGCACTGCGTGGGGAGGAGGAGCTCAGCTGGGAGAAGCAGCCCCCAGGTCGGCTGTAGCCAGGTTTTCCTTTTAACAGGTGGAGGGGGCCAGGAGGGGTGGTAGAAAGGTTTGAAATCGTCCCTTAGGGCTTCTCTTAGGAAGGCTCTAGGCTGTAGCCGACCAAGGACCTGGGCAGGAGTTCCGGGGTCGGGGATCAAGGTCTGGCGGTGCTGTCCCATAAGAGCCCCAGTTACGTCCCGTCCTCCCGGCGGCCGGTGGGTTTTTTTGCTGTGTGGCGACACCCAGCGGCCGTAACTCGGAACTGCAGGAGATGACGCAGATGCATCCCTAAGACTGGGGTGTGGGGGCGGGATCCTAGGAGTTGGGGACAGAGCAGCTCCGTCGACCCAGTCACAGCCCACCCCAAGCCTCACTCACCCATCCCTCCAGAACAGAAGGGTTGGGTCCGGGCAAGGAGTGTCCCGGGAGGGCAAGCGCTGGAGCCCGCAGGGAGCAGGAGCCCAGGGGCCCCTCCCCTGGTTGCAGGTGCCAGGTGGCCCAAGAGCAGTGTTACTTTTGGACCTGTCACCTGTGGACCTCAGTCCTTCCATCTACAAAGTGAAGGGACAGACTAAAAGTCCTTCCATATTGGAAAATCTAGGCCCACCTCATCCCGCTCCCTTCCATACCCGTCCCCATTTATTCAGCACTTCGTTGTGCCAGAGCTGAGCTACGAATCACCTCATCACTTTTCACTCCCAGCCCTATGTGGGAACTACTGTAATCGTGCCCATTTTACATGTGAGGAAGCTGCCTGAGGCCTCGCAGACAGGGAGCGGTGGAGCTGGGATCCAAACTCAGCTTTGAACCTGGAATCTATGCCCTGCCCTCTGGAACACACCAGCAAATTCTCCAGAAAGCGCTGGGACGGTAGCACTGGGTTTTTCCAAAGGGATGATTTTCCAAAGAGATGGACTGCCCTGGCCAGATGGGCAACTGCCTCCTACTTTCTGGCTCACTCCTAGGCAGTAAGATTCCCGTTTCCGGCCGGGCATGGTGGCTCACACCTGTAATTCCAGCACTTTGGGAGGCCAAAGCAGGCAGATCACCTGAGGTCAGGAGTTCGAGACCAGCCTGGCCAACATGGTGAAACCCTGTCTCTACTAAATATACAGAAATTAGCAAGGCATGGTGGCAGGTGCCTGTAATCCCAGCTACTCGGGAGGCTAAGGCAGGGAGAACTCCTTGAACGTGGGAGTTAGAGGTTGCGGTGAGCTGAGATCGTGCCACTGCACTCCAGCCTGGGTGACAGAGCAAGACTCCATTTCAGAAAAAAAAAAAAAACGATTCCCCTGTTTCCCTATAGGAAGGAAGAGGCTAGAGATACACTAGGTTAGCAGAGAGGACCCAGTGAAAGGACATGCTGGGTCTCGGCCCATAGAGCTCCTTGGCTGGGATCAGTGGGGTAGGCGCTCACAGGCTTCCGAGGCCAGAGCACACCACCGCTGAAAGCGCTGAGCGGAGACAGACATCTGCACTCTGTGCTGGGCCGTGTGGGCTGTAGTTCCCCAAAGGAGGATTAACTCAAGTGAATAAGCCACACACCACCAAGTATGTGTCATTTTGCTTTGGTTGACGTGGGTCTTTATGGCTGCCCTCAGAGGGAAGCCAGGGCTCTTGTAGGGAAGAGACAGGTTGGCATACTTCAGCTTAATGGATAGAAAAGTCTCCTAACACACTAAATAATCCAACAGGGGAACAGGCTGCACTGGGGGGAGTGAGTTCCCCATCCCAGAGGCATGCAAGCAGCTTGACAGGATGACAATAATAGCAAACTTTCACTGGTTTATTAGGTATCAGGGACTGTTTCTAAGCACTTCCCATGATTAGCACAATTAAACTTCACCACATTCCTACCTAGTGGGTGGTATCAGCTCCTCCGTTTTATAGATGAAGAAACCCGGACACAGAGAGGCTGCGTAACTTGTCACAAGTCACACGGCTAGTAAGGGGAAAAGCCATTATTTGAACCCAGACATCCTGGCTTCAAAGGTCATGCTGGTGACCACTTTGATATTGCCTCAAAGGTTAAGCTACAGGTTCTCTATTTTCAAAATTTGACTTCCAATGACTTTTTAAATCTCTTTTTAAACCTGATTACCTCTATAAAGAAAAAAATTAAAAAGCAAAGATTAAAAAAAAGTTTTTATAGAGACAGGATCTTGCTTTGTTGCCCAGGCTGGTCTCAAACTCCTGGCTTCAAGGGATCCTCCTGCCTCGGCCTCCCAAAGTGCTGGGATTACAGGTGTGAGCCACCATGCTAGGCCTAAAAATCCTTTTAAAGAGTTCATCCCTCTCATGTTCCTTAGTTTGTGCTGGGCACTGCTGGGTGAAAAATTCAGAGAAGAAAGGTTTGAAATTATTTGAATCAGCTAAGATGATTGAGAAATCGGAAACAGATCCCTGGGATACAGCTGAAAGCACTAAGCCCTCCCAGCCCAGGAGGCTGGGGGTGGCAGGGAGAGGGTAATTATACTCCTACTTTCAAAATTCCCATGCTGGAGGCTGGGACAAACCGAGAGTAATGTTTCTTGGCTTCAGGTGAGTTGAGGTTACATCCCTGCCCCTTTCTGAGCCTCTTCTAAGCTTGAGTTTGAGGTCTGGCTCTGGCACAAATAGTGCTATGTGACCCTTCTTAATTAACTGCCTCCCTCTGATCCTGTTGCCTGTGAAGAGGGGGTGGAGCCAGAATAGGAGGTTTGGCTTGCTTTAGTTTGAGAAGTGTTGTTTGTTTGGCCTGGAGGACTTGGAGCTCTATCTTCATATACTCAAGTGACGGCTGGCTCCACGTCTCTTCCCCCTGGTCCCCTCACCTCCCATCTGTGAAACAGCAGGACCCCAGCCTACCCCTTCCAAGGTCCTTCCCCTCTGCCTTATTACAGCGGGGCATGGAGGGGAGTCGGCCTCATGCCAACCCACACTCAGCCTGGCCTCTAGGCTGGCTGGACCTGCACAGGGAGTTTCTCCCAAGCCAGACTCCGAGGTGCCCACAAAGGACACAAGAGCTCACTGAACGCCTCATTCGGCCCACCAGAGTACTGTTTCCCAACCCAGATTCTTCTGAGCCCACCAACAAAGCTCACACAGGTGAGATGCCTCAAGCTCAGCTGCTCCAACTGACCCTTTCAGGCAGGCAGTTTGAAGCTGGGATGCACCATAAGGGGATCATGACAGAGAAGAGCTGACCGGGAGGACACCAAGCCCATGAGGCCCTGTCTTCCCTGTGATGGGGAAGAGCAGGGAGCCCTGGATTCGTGCGACCACCTTTCCATCTAGTGCTGGGGGTGGGGGCTGCCCTGCTTCATGGGCTCAGCTGTGTGAGCACCAAGGAGTGACGGGTGACGTAATGACCATGGGTGTGCAGGTTGGGTTCAGGGAGTGGCCCGCTGGCAGGCCTCACTGTCATCAGTTTTGCCCATCTCCAGTTTCTCTGCTCTGTGACTTGCAGTGCTTAAGGCAGGAGAGCTGCCCAGGACTGGGGCCCCCCTTCCGAAAGTGCTTTGGGGGTTCTATTCACTGAGCTGTGTCATTACCAGGAACTGAAATAGCCCACGTCTAATGGCTAAGTCCCATCTCTCTCTCTTTCGTAAAAGGAAATGATTCCCCTGATGACTGGATTGCTTTCCCTCCCAGCCTCCCAAAATGATTCCCCTGATGACTGGATTGCTTTCCCTCCCAGCCTCCCACAGTCCTGGCCTCACTTGTGGTTCATTTCTCCCCTTGGTGGGCATTTCCTGGAAGATTCTATCCTGTGTATCTGATGGCTGTTCTGTTCCTGCCTGTTCTGTTCTTCTACTGTCTCCTCTGGGTGAACTTGTTGATCTCACACAAGGTTTAAAAATTCATGACTCCCGGGGAAGACGAAATGAGATGGAGCAGAAAATAAGAAGCCATTCCCAATCCTCAGATGGAATGAAGATATTCTTGGCAGAGATGAGCAAGAAACCAGGACAGGGGTCAAGGGGGTAGGTTTCCAGTGCACAGAGATCTGGTTCAGTTCTGCAGCCCCGCCTTTATGAGGTATGTGCCCTTGGACAACTTCCTTAACTTCTCTGAGCCTGTTTCCTTGGCTGTATGATGAGGTCACAGTAGAACTTTAAGAGACTTAGGGCTTGGAATACAGAAAAGACAATATTTACATGCTTAGCACACAGCCTGGCATAGAGAAAGCACTCAAGAAATGTTTATGATTATCATTGCATTTTCCTGCCTTCCTTGCAGTTAGATAAGGGCCACATGGCTGGTTCTGTGGGTGGAATTGAGCAGTGCCACTCCCAGTCTGAGTAGTTAGGGGTGGGTGTCAGTTTTCCATTCTCTGTGGGTAGAAATCACACTTGGGATGGAAGAACCAAAAGATGGAAGCAGGCTGGATCTCTGAGTCACCGCATGGAGTCAGCTGCCCTGGAGCTGCTTTTTCTGCAGCGCACTGGGATGTGATAGAGAGATAAACTTTGCTGTTTTAAGCCTCTGAGCTTCGGGGTTTTTTTGTTACTGCAGCATAAGCAAAGAAATGAAGATCTGAGAACTTCTTAGGAAATAAATTAGGATGTGATTCTGTATTAGTCAGCATTCTCCAGCAAAACAGAATGTGCACACACACACACATATCCGAGAGACACAGAGAGACATATTTATTATATGGAATTGGCTCTGGCTGGGCCAGTGACGCCTGTAATCCCAGCACTTTGGGAGGCTGAAGTGGAGGGTTGCTTGAGCTCCGGATTTCAAGACCAGCCTGAGCAACACAGTGAGACTCCGTCTCTACAAGAAAAAAATTGTTTTTAATTAGCTGGGCATGGTAGCGTGTGCCTGTAGTCCCAGCTACTTGGGAGGCTGAGGGGGGAGGATCACTCGGGCCCTGGAGGTTGAGGCTGTAGTGAGCCATAATTGTGCCATGGCACTCCAGCCTGGGCAACAGAGCAAGACCCCATCTCAAAAAAAAAAAAAAAAAAAGGAATTGGCCCACGTGATTATGAAGGCTGGCAAGTCCCAAGATCTTCAGGATGAGTTGGTTGGCAAGCTGACGACCCAAGAGAGCTGATGGCTTAGTTCCAGTGTAAGTCCAAAGGCCTGAGAACTGAGAGAGCTGATGTGGTTCTTGTCTCAAGGCCAGCAGGCTTGAGACTCAGGAAGAGCCAATGTTCCCAGGCCAGTCTGAAGGCAGGATAAAAGCCCATGTCTCAGTTTGAAGCCAGCCAGGCAGAAAGAATTTCCTTTCACTGGGGAAAGTGTCTTTTTGTTGTATTCAAACCTTGAGCTGATTACATGAAGCCCACCCCCGTTAGGGGGACAGACTGCTTTACTCAGTCTACCAATTTAACTGTCAATTTCATCCAAAAACATCCTCACAGAAACACCCAGAAGAATACATATCCTCGATCACATATCCAGGTACCCAGTCACCCAGACAAATTGAGACATAAATTAACTGTCACATTCTGGCATATGAAACTCACTGGAAGCAGACAGATGAGAGGCCTACTGAAATTTTGAGAAAACAGTAATGCCCAAAAAACCATGACCTTTTTTTTTTTTTTTTTTTAGAGAAAGGGTCTTGCTCTGTCACCCAGGCTGGAGTGCAGTGGCGCAATCATAGCTCACTGTGGCCTCAACCTCCTGGACTCAAGAGATGCTCCTGCCTCAGCCTCCCAAGTCGTTGGAACTACAGGCATGAGCCACCGCCCCGGCCATGAGCCTGGTCTTTAAAAAGATGGTGACTGTTTGAAACTTAAAACTTCATGGGCAGGAAGTGGGTCGAGATATCCACACGACCCTCAAGGAGGGCGGAACACACAATCCCTGCTTCAGATATGATTAAGGAAGGTAAGGTAGGGGAAAAAGAGCCTCAAATGAGGGAGCCAAGTGGCCCTGAGAGCAGTAATGAAGGTAGTTCCTTCCAGAAACTTCCCTGCCCCTCCACAAGGTCTGCCCAGCAGGCCCCAGCTCCCACTTCCCGGGTTATCTTTACTGTGGTTATCCTGCCCCTGCCCCTGCCCCTACTCCACCTTTGTGTATGGCATGGGGGTGGGGAGGGGGAAGCAGGTAACTTGCCTTTTTTTTTTGATCTAGAGTCTCGTTCTGTCACCAAGACTGGAATGCAGTGGCACAATCTCGGCTCACTGCAACCTCCACCTCCCAGGCTCAAGTGATTCTTGCGCCTCAGCCTCGCAAGTAGCTGGGATTACAGGTGTGCACCACCACACCTGGCTAAATTTTATATTTTTTAGCAGAGATGGGGTTTCTCCATGTTGGTCAGGCTGGTCTCAAACTCCTGTCCTCAAGTGATCCACCTACCTTGGACTCCCAAAGTGCTGGGATTACAGGTGTGAGCCACTGTGCCCAACAGGTAACTTTTTAAATTTATTTTTATTTGTTGAGACGGAGTCTCACTCTGTCACCCAGGCTGGAGTGCAGTGGCAATCTTGGCTCACTGCAACATCTGCTTCCTGGGTTCAAGCGATTCTCCTGCCTCAGCCTCCTGAGTAGCTGGGATTACAGGCATGCACCACCACACCTGGCCAATTTTTTTTGTATATTTACTAGAGACATGGCTTCATTGTGTTGGCCAGGCTGGTCTTGAACTCCTGACCTTAGGTGATCCACCGCCTTGGCCTCCCAAAGTGCTGGGATTACAGGCATAAGCCACTGTGCCTGGCCCCCAACAGGTAACTTTTTAAAATTCCTACATCTCTGGACCAAAAAGGGCCACCTCTAGACCTCATAAAGAGACCCCAGGGCAGCCCATGAGACCCTGGCTGGAGGCAGGAGCTGTGCATCACTCTGGGTTTTCTCTCTTGGAAAGGGATTTCATTTTGTTTGTGGTGTGTAGGAAGAAGAGCGAATCCAACGCGGTACAAGGAAACCAGCAGAACAGACTGTGGTAGAGACTAAGGCTCAGCCAGATCTGCTTCTCTTCTCCTTCCTGGGTACCAGGGAGAACCACACCTGCCAGGCTCCTTGCAGTTCCACAGGAACATGTGACTGGCTGTGGCCCAAGGGCTCTGAGAAGTGTCACGTGTTGTTTCCGAGTTGCAAGCAAATGTGAGTTACCCGCACTTTCTCATTCCCTTTAGTAGCAACCGTGGAGACCACATGTTGAGATTGCAGAGCCTGGATCCCTGGGCCGCCGCAGAAAGGAGCTGTCCTGAACAGCTGCCCGATTCACATTGGACTTGGCACAAATGCAAAATAAGCCTTGCGCTGTTAAGTCGCTGAGATTTGGGGGTTTATTTATCATCAGAGTCTAGCCTAACGTGACTAGTACACCTTTCTATTAGAAAGATAGTGGCTAACTATATCATGCATAGGAGGGAGAGGAAACATCTAGAGAAGATGGTAAGTATGGGGTTTTAAGAGAATCTTGTGGCTGGGTGCAGTGGCTCAGGCCTATAATCCCAGCAATTTGGGAGGCTGAGGTGGGAGAACTGCTTGAGGCCAGGAGTTGGAGATCAACCTGGCCAACATAGCAAGACCCTGTCTCAAATTTAAAATTTTAAAAAGTTAATAATAATAATTTTTTAAAAGCCCAGGCATGGTGGCTCACGCCTATAATCCCAGCACTTTGGGAGGCCCAGGCGGGTGGATCACGAGGTCAGGAGTTCAAGACCAACCTGGCCAACACGGTGAAAGCCCGTCTCTACTAAAAATACAAAAATTAGCCAGGCGTGGTGGCAGGCGCCTGTTATCCCAGCTACTCAGGAGGTTGAGGCAGGAGAATCGCTTGGACCCGGGGGACAGAGGTTGCAGTGAGCCGAGATAGCGCCACTGCACTCCAGGCTGGGTGACAGAGTGAGACTCCATCTCAATAAATTAAAAAAAAAAAAAAAAGGCCAGGCACAGTGGCTCACGCCTGTAATCCCAGCACTTTGGAAGGCCGAAGTGGGCGGACTGCTTGAGTCCATAAGTTTGAGACCAGCCTGGGCAACATGGTAAACACAAAATTAGCTGGGCGTTGTGGCACAAGCCTGTGGTTCCAGCTACTTGGGAGGCTGAGATGGGAGAATCGCCTGAGCCTGGAAGGTTGAGGCTACAGTGAACCAAGACCTCGCCATTGCACTCCAGCCTGGTCAACACAGTGAGACCCTGTCTCAGAAAAAAAAAAAGAGAATCTCATAAAACACTAAAAACATTTTCCACTAACTTGTTGAGTCTCATTAACAACTTCCATTAGCAACAGATGTCAATGGTCTTGGATCCAGCACAGGCAGCTTCATAAAGAGCCTCTACCTTCATTTATTTCATCAGTCAATTAGTCAGTCAATGAACATTTAATGAGCACCAACTATGTGCCAGGCGCTGTGCTAAAACATGGAACAGAATGGAACGTAATGTATGTATGGTCCTTATCCCCCATGGAACTAGTAGTAGGAGAGAGTTACACATAATCTCTCTCTCTGGGCTGGGCTCGGTGGCTTATGCCTATAATCCCAGCACTTTGGGAGGCTGAGGCAGGTGGATTGCCTGAACTCGGGAAATCAAGACCAGCCTGGGCAACATGGTGAAAGCCCATCTCTAACAAACAAACAAACAAAACAACAACAACAAAAAGCAGCCAGGTATGGTGGTGTGCGCCTATGGTCCCAGCTACTTGGGAGGCTGAAGTGGGAGGATTGCTTGAGCATGGGAGGTGGAGGTTGCAGTGAGCTGAGACTGCAGCATTACACACCAACTTGGGTGACCCATCAAAAAAAATTTTTTTAATGCCACCGTGCCTGGCCTTAAATAAATAAATAATCTCTCTGTGCTAACCCAAGGGGTGTGTAGGGTAACAGTACAAGCATGCTTACTGGAGGCCAATGTGCCTGAGTTCCAATTCCAGTTATTTCCATGTAATGTGCTTGCTTAGCACAGTCTCTCTCTCTGTCTCTCTCATACACACACACACACATATAAAGGCACAAAACAAAAATCAGACAAGTAAGATTCAAATGCAGGTCTGGCTGACTCCAAAGCCTGCAAACTTAGCCGCAATGCAATGCTGCCTGTCCAATGGCCAGGTCACAGTGCTATGTGCTTTATCCATACAGTGCCAAAAGCATTGTCCATATTTCATTTTTCTTGAGATGGAGTCTCACTCTGTTGCCCAGGCTGGAGTGCAGTGGCATGATCTCAGCTCACTGCAACCTCCACCTCCCAAGTTCAAGCGATTTCCGGCTAATTTTTATATTTTCAGTAGAGATGGGGTTTCACCATGTTGGTCAGGCTGGTCTTGAACTCCTGACCTCAAGTGATCCACCCACCTCGGCCTCCCAAAGTGCTGGGATTACAGGTGTGAGCCACTGTGCCCGGCCACATTGTCCATATTTTATAGATGTGTACACAAAGGCTCAGAGATGTGAAGATGCTTGTGTAAGGTCACACAGCATGTCAGCCAAGGAGCCAGGGCTCAATGCTAGGATGGTCTCATTCTCACCTGGTGAGTTGCACTTCAGAATGTGCCATTTTCTTGTAAAAACCTTCTCCCATTGGTCCCTGGCACCTGATTCAAGAAAGCACATAGGACAGGCCCCGCACTTAGTAAAGATTCAAAAGTTTATTATGATGGTGGAAATCAATGCTGCTCGACCTTACTTCTGACTCCCCACCACTGGGGCATGGGATGGGACTATACTTCCGGGCTCCCCGTGGGGCTATGTGACCAGTTCTGGCCAAACGGTTGTGAGCAATAGTGAAGAAAGAGTGGGCCGGGCGCGGTGGCTCAAGCCTGTAATCCCAGCACTTTGGGAGGCCGAGACGGGCGGATCACGAGGTCAGGAGATCGAGACCATCCTGGCTAATACGGTGAAACCCCGTCTCTACTAAAAAATACAAAAAACTAGCCGGGCGAGGTGGCGGGCGCCTGTAGTCCCAGCTACTCGGGAGGCTGAGACAGGAGAATGGCGTGAACCCGGGAGGTGGAGCTTGCAGTGAGCTGAGAGCCGGCCACTGCACTCCAGCCTGGGCGGCAGAGCAAGACTCCGTCTCAAAAAAAAAAAAAAAAAAAAAAAAAAAAGAAAGAGTGTCACATCCAGGACAAGCATTTAACTGCTACCGTGCGACCCTCCAGAGCTCTCATTTCCTTTTGTTAGGGACTGAACTGTGTCCCACTACAAATACATATGTTGAAGCCCTAGCCCTCCCCCGATGTGATCACTGGAGACGGGGCCTTTAAGGAGGCGATTAAAGTTAAATGAGGTCATAGGGCAGAGCCCTGACCTAATAGAACTGATGTCCTCAGAGGAGGAGATGCTGGAGCTCTCTTCCTGCCATGTGAGGACATGGCCAGAAGGCTGAGAGCCAGGAGGAGGGCCTTCACTAGGAAGCAAGCCCTGCTGACATCCCGATCCTGGGCTTTCCAGCCTCCAGAATCACGAGAAAATTTCCGGGCTGGATGTGGCGTCTCACAGCTGTAATTTTCAGCACTTTGGGAGGCCGAGGAGGGAGGATCACTTGAGCCCAGGAGTTCAAGACTAGCTTGGGCAATGTATTAGTCTGTTCTCATGCTGCTAATAAAGATGTACCCAAGGCTGGGTAATTTATAAAGGAAAGAGGTTTAACTGACTCACAGTTCCACATGGCTGGGGAGGTCTCACAATCATGGCTGAAGGCGAATGAGGAGCAAAGTCACGTCTTACATGGTGGCAGGCAAGAGAGCTTGGGGAATTCCCCTTCATAAAACGATCAGATATCCTTAGACTTATTCGCTACTATGAGAAAAGCACAGGAAAGACCCGCCCCCATGATGTAATTACCTCCCACTGGGTCCCTCCCATGACATGTGGGAATTATGTTAT
Source organism: Rhinopithecus roxellana (assembly GCF_007565055.1). Classification (NCBI taxonomy): domain Eukaryota; kingdom Metazoa; phylum Chordata; class Mammalia; order Primates; family Cercopithecidae; genus Rhinopithecus; species Rhinopithecus roxellana. The sequence continues at coordinate 8,981,450 of NC_044563.1, read as the reverse complement.
AAGAGCTACAACTGAAGATGAGATTTGGGTGGGGACATAGCCAAACTATATCAGGCCACATAGTGAGACCCCATCTTCGCAAAATTAGCCGGGTGTGATGGTGCCGGCTACTTGGGAGGCTGAGGCAAGAGGATCACTTGGGCCCAGGAGATGGAGACCAGCCTAGTCAACAAAGGGAGACCCCATCTCTACAAAAAGTAAAATAATTAGCTGGACCTGGTGGTCCCAGCTGCTCAGGAGGCTGAGGTGAGAGGACTGTTTGAGCCCAGAAGGTTGAGGCTGTAGTGAGCCATGATCACACCACATGACTCCAGCCTGGGTGACAGGGTTAGACTCTTTCTCTGAAAAAAAAATTTTTTTAAACTTTAAAAATTTAAAGTTATAGCTTTAAATTCAAGTAACCAGCACACCGAACCCCTTTTCTCAGGAAAAGGCCATACAGCAGAGGGGTTAAGCAGGCTGGCCATGCAACTAGGCTGCCTGGCTCCAAGCCCCACCTCCCCCACTAACCAGCTGAGCCACGTTGGGCAAGTCTCATGACTTTTCTGCACCTCAGTTTCTCAGTTCAAGGGGGGCTGACAAGAGTGCCTTTGTTCTTTATTATGAGAAAGAAAGGAGATAAATTAGAAGCATGCTTCACACACAATAAGCGCACATATTATTAGTCTCAGGATAAGACTAAGGAAGATACTGATTGGCTAAAGGAGGCATTGTCTTGGGTGTCTTCCTGACACTGACTGGGACACAGAGCATGTGACCCCAGTTCCCTGAACCTCCCAAGGCACTATGGATGATAGATGTGGCAGGGATGTCCAGTGTGGATTTTTGAGACCTGAACTTAAGCACACGTCACTGCAACAAAGCATTACCTCTGCATATTGATGACCTCTTTTTTTTTTTTTTGATGGAGTCTCACTCACTCTGTTGCTCAGGCTGGAGTGCAGTGGTGTGATCTCGGCTCACTGCAATGTCCGCCTCCCGAGTTCCAGTGATTCTCCTGCTTCAGCCTCCCGAGTAGGTGAGTTAACAAGTGCCCACCATCACGCACAGCTACCTTTTGTATTTTTAGTACAGACAAGGTTTCACTATGTTGGCCAGGCTGGTCTCAAACTCCTGACCTCAAGTGATCTGCCCGCCTTGGCCTCCCAAAGTGCTGGGATTATAGGCATGAGCCACCACGCCCGGCTTTGACAACCATTTTTTATGTGACAAACTGATAAGTACTCAGAGAAGGCAGTTAAAATCTTTTGCTGTCTCCACCCACATGCATATAGCTTTGGCATTCTCAATCCTGGTTAATATCAAAGTTCAAAAAGAACTTTGTCTTTTGATGAAGATTTTCATCTTCATTTTTGATATAAATGACATCAAACTGAGCATCCTTTTATTACAGCCTAGTCACAATCAGTTCCATTTTTCTCAGTGAGGAACTGATTTTTAAACATGAATTTTTGTAACTCAGACTACTTTTACTCGCGCTTTATTTTCACTTATTTTTTTTTCCCCCAAGACAGAGTATTCCTGTGTCGCCCACGCTGAAGTGCAGTGGTGTGATCTCGGCTCACTGCAACTTCCGCCTCCTGGGTTCAAGCAGTTCTCCCTGCTTCAGCCTCCTGAGTAGCTTGGATTACAGGTGCATGCCACCACACGCGGCTAATTTTTGTATTTTTTAGTAGAGATGGGTTTTGCCAGTTGGCCAGGCTGGTCTTTGAACGCTGGACCTCAAATGATCCACCCGCCTTGGCCTCCCAAAGTGCTGGGATTACAGGGGTGAGCCACCGCACCCCCGCCAAATATTTTATTTTAAAAACATTTATGTGAGACAGGGTCTTGCTCTGGCACTCAGGCTGGAGTGCAGTGGCGCAACTACAGCTCTCTACAGTCTGGATCTCCTGGGCTCAAGCGATCCTCCCACCTCAGCCTCCGGAGTAGCTGGGACTATAGCCATGTGCCACCACGCCCAGTTAATACATTTTTTAAATTTTTTGTAGAGACATGCTTTTGCCATGTTGCCCAGATTGATCTTGAACTCCTGGGCTCAAATGATCCACCTGTCTTGGCCTCCCAAAGTGCCGAGATTATAGGGGTGAGCCACTGTGCTCAGCCTAAACATTTCAAAAAATTAAATAACTCGTTGTAGTTGTTTTACATTTGTTTTTATAGTCACAGACATGTTTTTGTTTTTTTTTTTTTTTGAGGTGGAGTCTTGCTCTGTCACCCAGGCTGAAGTTCAGTGGCGTGATCTCAGCTCACTGCAACTTCCGACTCCCTGGTTTAAGCAATTCTCCTGCCTCAGCCTCCCGAGTAGCTGGGATTTACAGGCATGTGCCACCACGCCCAGCTAATTTTTGTATTTTTTTTTTAGTAGAGATGGGGTTTCACCATGTTGGCCAGGACGGTCTCGACCTCCTGACCTCATGATCTGCCCACCTCAGCCTCCCAAAGTGCAGAGATTACAGGTGTGAGCCACCACGCCCGGCCACAGATATGTTTTTTGATGAGATGCCAAACAATCCAATAGGAAAATAAGTTTTTAAAAATAAATGATGGGGAAAAAATAAAATAAAATAAAATAAAAATGATGGGGGCTGGGCAGGGTGGCTCATGCCTGTAATCCCAGCACTTTGGGAGGCCAAGGCGGGCAGATCACTAGAGGTCAGGAGTTGGAGACCAGCCTGGTCAACATGGTAAAACCCCATCTCTACTAATAATACAAAAAAAAAAAAAAATTAGCTGGGCGTGGTGGTGTGCACCTGTAGTCCCAGCTACTCGGAAGACTGAGGCAGGAGAATCACTTGAATGCAGGAGGCAGAGGTTGCAGTGAGCTGAGATTGGGCCACTGCACTCTAGCCTGGGCGACAGAGTGAAACCGTCTCAAAAAAATAAAAATGAAATAAATAAATAAATGATGGGGCTGAGGCAGAGGCTCAGGCCTGTAATCCCAGCACTTTGGGAGCCCAGGGAGGAAGGATCCCTTGAGCCCAGGAGTTTAAGGTCAGCCTGGGCCACACAGTAAGATCTTGTCTCCCCAAAAAAAAAATGTTTTTTAATTAGCAAGGTGTGGTAGTGTGTGCCTGTGGTCCCAACTACATGGGAGGTGGAGGTGGGAGGATCACTTGAGCCCAGGAGTTGGAGGCTCAGTGAGCTATGACCATGCCACTGCACTCCAGCCTGGGTGACGTAGTGAGACACTATAAGAAGGGCAGGGCAGGGAAGAAGGGCAGGGCAGGGCAGGGGGGAAGGGAAGAGGGAAGGGAAGGGAACAGGGAAGGGAAGAGAAGGGGGAGGGAAGTCAATAGGGGAGGGAAGAGGTGAGGGAAGCAAGGGAAGAGGGAAGAGGGGAGGGAAGGGAGGGGAGAGGAGGGAAGAGAAGAGAAGGGAAGGGGAGAAGGAGAGGAGGGAGAGGAGAGGAGAAAGACAAGGTAGAAATATTTCCAAACACATGTGGCAAAGGACTGGTATGTAAGATATACAAAGAATGACCACAGCTGGATGCAGTGGCTCACGCCTGTGATCCCAGCACTTTGGGAGACAGATTGCTTGAGCTCTAGGAGTTTGAGACCAGCCTGGGCAACATGGCAAAACCTGGTGATATGGTTTTAATTTGTGTCCCCACCCAAATCTCCTGTTGAATTGTAATCCCCAGTGTTGGAGGAAGTGATTGGATCATGGGGGTGGATTTCCCCCTTGCTGTTCTTGTGATAGTATGTTCTCATGAGATCTGGTTGTTTAAAAGTATGTAGCACCTCTTCCTTCACTCTCTTCCTCCTTCTCTGGCCATGTAAGACGTGCCTGCTTCCCCTTCACCTTCTGCCATGATGGTAATTTTCCTGAGGTCTTCCAAGCCATGCTTCCTGTACAGCTTGCAGAACTGTGAGTCAATTAAACCTCTTCTTTTTCCCTTTTCCTTTTTTTTTGAAATGTAGTCTCACTCTGTTGCCAGGCTGGAGTGCAGTGGCGCGATCTTGGCTCACTGCAACCTCCGCCTCCCAGGTTCAAGCGATTCTCCTGCCTCAGCCTCCCGAGTAGCTGGGACTATAGGCGTGCGCCACCACACCCAGCTAATAGGATAGACAAAACCAGAGATAAAGTTGTCTGGAGCTGGGAGGTGTGGTGGGGCATGGGGATGGAGCAGGAGGGAACTTTCTGAGGTGATGGCAATTTTTCCATTTCAGTAAGAGTCTGGTGTAAGCCTTTGTCAAAATTCAGCAAACATACACTTAAGATGTGTGAATTTCATTGTATGTAAATTTTACAGCAAAAGAATAAACTTTAAATATTGAATTCTAGTTAATTACATTGTGAAGCTTTTAGCGAGAGGGCTCTGATATCTGTAATTTGCTTTGAAATGTACCAAAAAGGAGATAGATTAATGGGTGGAGGGAGGGATGGAAAGATAAACTGATAAGTGAAGAGCCCAGCAGAGTAAAAAATTAAGGGTAGGCCGATGCAGTCGCTCATGCCTGTAATCCCAGCACTTTGAGAGGCAGAAATAGGGGGATGGGTTGAGCCCAGGAGTTCGAGACCAGCCTGGGCAACATGGTAAAACTCCAGGTGTGGTGGTACATGCCTGTAGTCCCAGCTACTTGGGAGGCTGACATGGGAGGATCGCTTGAGCCCAGGAGGTTGAGGCTGCAATGAGCTGTGATCACCATCCTGGGTGAGAGTGAGACCCTGTCTCAAAAAAAAAAAAAAAAAAAAAGTTAAGGGTAGAATCTAGGTGGAGGCTATACCAGTGCTCACTGTAAAACTCTTTCAACTTCAGCTGTATGTTTGAAACTTTTTATAGTAAAATGTTAAAAAAAACTTCGACAACATTGAATGTATTTGTTTTTAGAGTTTTAATTTTGGCACGAGACGCTATTGATGAGATTTTTTCATTTATAGTTGTCATATAAAGTTTCCTTTTAAAAGTAATTCATTTAAATAAAAAAGGGGCTCTAGTTAAGAAAAGAGACTAAGTAAATATCAGTATAAATGGTCACAGATTCCGCAGTGCTCATGAAGGCAATGAGTGAACGGAGTAAGTCTGGGAGGATGAGTAAGGAGTTGGGAACACCACCATCTCTAGGACAACCTGGGTTTAAATTTCAGCCCGCTGCCTCCCAGCGGTGTGGCCTTGGACAAGCCTCATGTAGGAAATGGGATGATACGATCTCCGAAGGGAGGTCTGTGAGTATGAATGAGAGAACCCAGGGAGAGCGTAGTTTGGAGGCCTCAGTAAGCGGCACCTCCCTCGCACTGAGGGGAGAAAGGCAGAGGACATTCCCTTCTGGGAAAACAGTTTCAAGAATACAACTGGGGCAGGGAGTAGATGTGTGTGCACTGGGGCTAGGCAGTGGGAGAGAGTCAAAGATGGCCCACCAGACTGAATGGGGAGTAAGGAAGCAGAAAGAGCCAGTACAGAGCACCCACACAGTCACTTAGATGGCCAACTATTTCTGCTTCTCCAGCACATCCTCCTCATGAGAAATGTAATGCCCACCCTCAGTGGGGGTGGACGGATCTTGGAGCCCCAGGCTCCAGGACTATGTGATGCAGCTTCTATTTCCTGGAGCACACCTGGGTTTGGGAGTTTGCTTCTTTTAACATCCCAGGTCTTCCAGAAGCCTGGGCAGAGAACCAAGAACTCTCCACTTTGCACAAGAGAGACAGACCTAATTCATTAAAACTCTTCTCCCCAGCCACAGGGCATCCAGCCACCTGGAAAGCGGGACTAATCCTTCAGGCACACTGAACTTGGGAGGGGAAAAAATCTGTCATCACAGCGGGAGGCCCAAGACGCCTCTGACTCCTGCACCCATATAGCTCTCACTGTTAGGAAGGTTTACTCTGAGTTCTGAAATCAGATGGATCCATCAACTGATTTTTTTTTTTTTTACTTTTTTTTTTTTTGAGATGGAGCCTCATTCTGTTGCCCGCCCAGGCTGGAGTGCAGTGGCGTAATCTTGGCTCACTGCCACCTCTGCCTCCCGGGTTCAGGCCATTCTCCTGCCTCAGCCTCCAGAGTAGCTGGGACTACAGGTGTGCACCACCACGCCTGGCTAACTTTTTGTATTTTTAGTAGAGATGGGGTTTCATGGGGTTTGACCAGACTGGTCTTGAACCCCTGGCCTCAAGCAATCTGCCTGCCTTGGCCTCCCAAGGTGCTGGGATTACAGGCATGAACCATACTCGTTTCTTAAACAATTAGGAACACCCTCTATATGCCAAGGGCTGTGCTAGGCGCCAGGATATAAAGTCAACAAAAAATAGATCTAGTCCTTCCTTGTCTTCATGGGGCTTAAAATTCTGGTGGGGAGACAGGATTCATGGGAGAACTACCATATGGATTTAAAATGGAGACCGGGTATGGTGGCTCACATCTGTAATCCTAGCACTTTGCGGGGCTGAGGCAGGTGGATCGCCTGAGCTTAGGAGTTTGAGACCACCCTGGGCAACACAGTGAAACCCTGTCTCTACAAAAATACAAAAAATTAGCTGGGCATGGTGGTGGGCACCTGTAGTCCTAGCTACTTGGGAGGCTGAGGCACGAGAATCACTTGAGCCTGGGAGGTGGAGGTTGCAGTGAGCCAAGATCATACTACTGCACTCCAGCCTGGGTGACAGAGCCAGACTCCATCTCAAAAATAAATGAATAAATAAATAAATAAAATGTAGACGTTAGGCCAGGTGCGGTAGCTCATGTCTATAAGCCTAGCATTTTGGGAGGCCAAGGCAGGAGGATCACTTAAGCCCAGGAGTTCAAGACCAGCCTGGGCAACATAGTGAGACCCCCATCTCTACAAATAAAAAATAAATAAATTAGCCTACTTGGGAGGCTGAGGTGGGAGGATTGCTTGAGTCTGGGAAGTCAAGGCTGCTGTGGGCCACTGTAGGTTAAGAATTTTCATTTTTTTAAGAGCAATGAGCAGCCACAGAAGGGTTTTAAGGAAGTGGAAGACATGTTCAGACCAGGGTATTGAAATTCAAGTGACCCTTGAACAGTAAGTTTGAACTGCATGGGTCCACTTATATACCGATTTTTCTTTTCTTTCGTTTTTTTAGAGACAGGGTTTCATTCCGTTGCACAGGTTGGCATGCAGTGGTGTGATTATTGCTCACTGCAGGCTCAACCCATGGGACTCAAGCAATCTACCCACCTCAGCCTCCCAAGTAGCTGGGACCACAGGTGCGAGCCACCATGCCTAGCTCTTTTTTTTTTTTTTTTGAGACGGAGTCTTGCTCTGTCGCCCAGGCTGGAGTGCAGTGGTGCAATCTTGGCTCACTGCAAGCTCCGCCTCCCGGGTTCACACCATTCTCCTGCCTCAGCCTCCCAAGTAGCTGGGACTACAGGTGCCGCCACCACGCCCAGCTAATTTTTTGTAATTTTTTTTTTTTTTTAGTAGAGATGGTGTTTCACTGTGTTAGCCAGGATGGCCTCGATCTCCTGACCTCGTGATCCGCCCACCTCAGCCTCCCAAACTGCTGGGATTACAGGCGTGAGCCACCGCGCCTGGCCTTTTTTTTTTTTTTTTTTTTTTTTTTGAGACAGAGTCTGGTCTATTTATTGCCCAGGCTGGAGTGCAGTGGTGCGATCTCAGCTCACTGCAACCTCCACCTCCTGGTTTCAAGCGATTCTCCTGCCTTAGCCTCCCGAGTAGCTGAGACTACAGGTGCACACCACCATGCCTGGCTAATTTTTTGTATTTTTAGTAGAAATAGGGCTTCACCATGTTAGCCAGGATGGCCTCGAACTCCTGACCTCAGGTGATCTGCGCACCTCAGCCTCCCAAAGTGCTGGAATTATAGCTGTGAGCCTTCACGCCCGGCCATGCCTAGCTAATTTTTTTAAAAATATTTTTTGTAGAGACAGGGTCTCTCCAGGTTGTCCAAGCTGATCTTGAACTCCTCGACTCAAGCAATCCTCCCAACTCAGCCTCCCAAAGTGCTCGGACTACAGGTGTGAGTCACTGCGTCTGGCCTTATATACCGATTTTCTTTCACCTCCGTCAGCCCTGAGCTCCCATCTTGGCCTCCCAAAGTGCTGGGATTACGGATGTGAACTACTGTGGCTAGCTTATACACAGATTTCTTCCACCTCTGTCACCCCAAGACAATAAAATCCACCCATCCTCTTCCTCCACCTCCTCAGCCCACTCACTGTGAAGACAACAAAGATGAAGACTTTTATGATGATCCACTTCCACTTAATGAACAGTAAATGTATTTCTTCTTCTTTATGATGTTTTTAAGAGACAAGAGTCTGACTCTATTGTCTAGGCTGGAGAGCACTGGTGTGGTCACAGCTCACTGTAGCCTCGACCTCCTGCCCCAGACCCCCAGTAGCTGGGACTACAAGGTGTGCCACTACACTTGCCTAACTTCAAAAATTTTTTTTGTAGAGCTGGGATCTCATGCTATCCAGACTGGTCTCCAACTCCTACCTTAGCCTCCCAAAGCTAATTACAGGTGTGAGATGCTGTGCCTGGCCTGATTTTCTTAATAGTATTTCTTTTCTCTAGCTAACTCTCTTCTAAGAATACAGTATATAATACATGTAACATAAAATATATGTTAATCAACTGTTTTCAGTAAGGCTTTTGGTCAACAGCAGGCTATTAGTAAAGTTTTTGGAGGATCAAGATATATGCAGATTTTCGACTATGCGGGCGTTGGCGTCCCAACCCCTGTGTTGTTCAAGGGTTAACTGCACACTGATTTGGGAGCTGCAGGCAGAGAACAGATTCAAGGGAATGCCAGATGATGAAGGCAGATCAGATGGCCGTACCTGTTGTCCATCAGAGAGATGAGAGTACCTTTGACTACAGTGATGGTGCTAGAGATGGGAAGAAGTGATGGATTCAAGAACTATTTTGGAGCTAAGTCAACAGGCCTTGGGTGATAGCCACGGAGGGAGAAGGAGCAGCATAGGACAATTCCTAGCTTGAGCAACTGGATGACTGGTGATGCCATTCACCGAGGCTCTTACGACGAGGGAGTTTTTGGTGAATAGAACAGGGAGGGAGGGTGGCCTGGCTGAGTTTGAAGGGTTTTTCAGCTTCTTTCAAAGGAGGAGTCAAGTTGGCAGTTAGATATGCAAGCTGGAGCTCAGAGGAAGATGTGAGAACTGTCCACATATAGGCGGTGATGCTTACCCTGGTATGGGTGAGAACACTAGAGAGAGTATCCAGAGGAGAGAGGAGGCTCCTAGGAGAGCACTGTGAAGAATTCCAAATAGAATGACTGGGAAGAGGATGGTGTGCCTCACAGAGGCAGAAGCATGGCTGGAGAGGCAGAAGGAAACAGAATAATGAAAATCAAGGGAAGTGGAGGTGTCCATAATTGGTCAGAGGCAAAGATAAAATTTTAATAAAGCCTGTTGGATTAGCAACACGGAAGTCACAGGTGACTTTAGTTAGAGATGCTTTCATAGCATAATGAGGTGGAAACATGGATAGATTAAGATAAAGAATGAGTGAGATTTTAAGAAAGTGGAGACAAGTATAGTCAACCCCTTGGAGAAGCTGGATTACGAAGGGGAGGAAAGGAAAAGAAGAGTCAGCCAAGCGCGGTGGCTCACGTCTGTAATCCCAGCACTTCGGAAGGCCAAGGCGGGCGGATTACTTGAGGTCGGGAGTTTGAGACCAGCCTGGCCAACATGGTGAAACCCTGTCTCTACTAAAAATAAAAAATTAGTTGGGTGTGGCGGCACACGCCTGTAGTCCCAGCTATTCGGGAGGCTAGGGCAGGAGAATCGCTTGAACCCAGGAGGCGGAGGTTGCAGTGAGCTGAGATTGCACCACTGCACTCCAACCTGGGTGACAAAGTGAGACTCTGTCTCAAAAAAAAAAGAAAGAAAGAAACAAATTCTTTCTTTCAGGTATGGCCATCTGATCTGCCTTCATCTGATCTGCCTTTCTTTGGATTTGACAAAGAAGCCGGGGCTTGGGAGTAGGACTGAGCCCAGTGGGACAGATGAGCATACAAGAGGCAGGCTGCTAGTGACGGTGCGGAACAAGGTAAAGCCAGAACCCAAAGTCCCTGTGTCACAGGAGAATGGGTGTGCAGATGTGGGAAGGTAAGGGAGTTCCTCTCTGAAGGCTTCAATGTCCTCTGATGGAAGTCAGTGAGGTCATCGGAGAATGGAGAGAAGGAAAAGTCACAGGTTTGAGGAATGGGTGAGAGGTTTGACCCAGTCATTGTGGAGCAGGGAAGAGCAGACTGGCCAAAGACATACAGCATGTGCAAAGGTCCTGTGTCAGGAGGAATTCCGGAAACGGTGAGGTTGAAAGACTGACTATCTTAGAGGCTGGACCACAGAAACTGAGGGCCTGGCCAAGATGAGGTCTGATACACTAAGATGTGCCAGCGATATCCTATGAACCTGCTACACTAAGAGGTGCTAGTCAGGATCCAATAGACAATGATGAGGAAATGAATAAAGCATGAAATCCCCCTTGACTTAACACAGGTGAAGGCTTACTTCTCATTCACAAGTAGTTTGCAAGAGTTTAGGTGCCCCTCCTCCTTCGTGTGCCACATTGTCTGGACATGTGGTCTCCGAGATGTCTGCAGCAGGGTAATAGCAGGCTGCAACTCAAGATGTTTCCAAGGACCAGGCCTGGAAGTGGCTTCATTGCTTTCACTTACACTCTATTGGCCGGACCCAATTGCATAGCACCAGCCTTGTTATCGGGGAGGCTCCTTCTTTTTTTTTTTTTTTTGAAATAGAGTCTCACTTTGTTGCCCAGGCTGGAGTGCAGTGGCACCATCTCAGCTCACTGCAACCTCTGCCTCCTGGGTTCAAGCAATTCTCTTGCCTCAGCCTCCCGAGTAGCTGGGATTACAGGCGCCCGCCACCACACCTGGCTAATTTTTTACATTTTTGGTAGAGACGGGGTTTCACCATATTGGCCGGGCTGGTCTAGAACTCCTGACCTCAAGTGATCTGTCCGCCTCGGCCTCCCAAACTGCTGGGATTACAGGTATTAGCCACCGCACCTGGCCCGGAGAGTCTGCTTCTAATTTCCCACATGCTCAGGGCATTTCCTGGATGCTACAGGAAATGGTCTTTCTATATGCTCAGGAAGAACAAATGGTGTGGCGGGTGGACACCATCATCTCTGCCACAATCCACCCTTCTGTTTGCCAAACCATCAAGTTTTTCTTTTCACTCAGGGAACACACTCACCCTCTTCCCGAGGGACCCAAAGTCCTATCTAGTCCTTGTATCTGGCTCAAAGCCCAGGGTCTCTGGTGATGTGCAGTAGTCACTTGTCATCCAATGTGGCTCAGTCCAGTGAGCCATGACCAAAAAGACAGGCAAGTTGCCCCCCTCACCCCGTGCCACACAGTGGTGGAGCAGGGACAGGACTCAGGGGAGACCCGTTCATTAAATGCCGGTGCTGCTCCCCGGGAGACACTCTCCTTATCCACTCTCCACACGGGCCCTGGCTCTTCTCTCTGGGACATTCCTCCTTTTCCATCACCCTCTCTGGCTACAGCTGAAATGTGAGTGGCAGAGCCTGTCCTCCCTGGGGGCTGAGCACCGTCCCTCCTGCTCATGGATGACTGGAGGCCCAAGAGTTGTTTTATAGCTGGAACTGTCCAAAGGGCTGGCTCCCGGTTCCTTGGCGATACAATTCTTTACACAGTTAGTGTCTAACCTACTTGCTCTGGTCAGTTTTGTGGGCCAGTGGCCAAGCTCACACGTGCCATGTCTTTTCCTAGATCCAGCTCTTAGGTCTAGGAAAGGATGCCTGTTCATCCTTTCTGCCTGGCCTTTCTACTCAATGGCCAGCTTGAGGCTATTTGGAACAATAAATAGGAGGCCCACCTTTAACCTGCCCCTTGTCCTGAGTAACTGCATCTAAGAGAAAAGTTTTACTGGGCTTTTCTTGCCCAGATGAGTCTTATATCTCATCTCTTCCTATTTGGGGTGTAGCAGATTTTCCAACCCTGAAAGAGCCTGGGTTTCTGGACTTTATTTCCTTTCATTACTGCTCAAACACCACGTAATCCTCACCTGAGCTCATCCCTTCCTTATAAATCCTCAACAAATACAGCCTACAGTAGCCAAGAGAGATGACAAGTTTTCTGCTTTCCAACCACGTTGCCTTTGGCTGTCAGCCTGGAAAGCACATGGGATACCCTCCCAAGTTACAGCAGGCAGAAGTTTTACCAAACATTTTGCTAATGCATAACACAGATATCCAACTTTCCAAGGGTCTGACATCAGTTTGTTTGCTTCTGCCCAAGTGCTAAGCCATTGTCACCATAGGTGAGTAACTCAGTCTTTCTGGGCCTGATTCCTCATTGGTAAAAGGAAGACAATACAAGCAACTTCATCAGACTGCTACAGAATTCAGCAGGACAAGCCATGTATGGTGTTAGCCTAATGTCTGCTCTGGAATAAGTGCTCAGTAAATGTTATTGCTGCTGTTCAAACAGATCAATAGGAATCACGTGTGTTCATGTGCGATTGCTATACTAACTTCACTAGAGTCTGATCTATACTAGGCATCTGCCTTTTTAAAAATTCAAGGGCCAGGCGCGGTGGCTCACGCCTGTAATCCCAGCACTTTAGGAGGCCGAGGCAGGTGGATCATGAGGTCAGGAGTTTGAGACCAGCCTGGCCAACATGGTGACACCCCGTCTCTATTAAAAATACAAAAATTAGCTGGGGTGGGGATTACACATGCCTGTAATCCCAGCTACTCAGGAGGCTGAGGCCAGAGAATTGCTTGAATCTATAAGGTGGAGGTTGCAGTGAGCCAAGATGGCACCATTGCACTCCAGCCTGGGAAATAAATAGAACAGACTCCGTCTCAAAAATAAAAATAAAAATAAAAAATAAAGAAAGAAAATCAAATGAGAGATCGACCCATCCAGTGGACAGGATGTTCACTCACGCTGGCCAGTCAGTGATTTTTCTCCATATAAAGCAAATCTACATGGAAAGCTCTGTTGCCATCTGTATCTGTTACCAATTGCTACAATAATGCTGCATAACAAATGACCCCAAAACTTGGTAACTTAAAATAATAAGCATTTCCTTAGCTTAAAAATCTGCGGGTTCACAATTTGGACTGGGTTTAGCTGGGTAATTCTTCTGGTCTTCACTGGGCTCACTTAACTGTCAGCTGGCTTTGGCTGAGGCAACTGGAGTGACTGGGACATACATCTCATCCTCCAGAAGTCTACCAGGGGCAGGTTCTCAGGTGGTGGCAGGGGTACAAGAGCTAAAGGGGAAGTGCTTTCTGAGGCTGTGCTTGCTTCACAATGATTGATATCTCATTGATCAAAGCAATGAGTTGACCCCAGCGTCAGGGCAGAAAGCCCTAAAAGCTACATGGCAAACAGCAAGGACACAGGGTAAGAATCTACCAGACAGACCTGGCTTGGTGGCTCATGCCTGTAATCCCAGTACTTTGAGAGGCTGAGGTGAGAGCATCGCTTGAAGTTCAAGACCAGCCTGGGCAACAACATGAGACCCTGTCTCTACAAAATAATTTTTTTTTTTGAGATGGAGTCTCCCGCCCAGGCTGGAGTGCAATGGCGTGATCTCGGTTCACTGCAACCTCCACCTCCCTGGTTCAAGCGATTCTCCTACCTCAGCCTCCTGAGTAGCTGGGATTACAGGCACGTGCCACCATACCCGGCTAATTTTTTGTATCTTTAGTAAAGACGGGGTTTCACCATGTTGTCCAGGCTGGTCTTGAACTACTGACCTCGGGATCCGCCCGCCTTGGCCTCCCAAAATGCTGGGATTACAGGTGTGAGCCACTGCACCAGGCTCAAAATAAACTTTTTTTAAAAAATTAGCTGGGTGTGGTGGCATGCGCCTGCAGTCCTAACTTCTCGGGAGGCTGAGACAGGAGAATCCCTTGAGCCCAGGAGTTGATCACATCACTGCACTCCAGCCTGGGTGGCAGAGTGAGACCCTGTCTCTATAAAAAAGAAATCTACCAGACAATTGTAACTGATTGCTGAGGGTGAATTCAGAACAAAAGAAGTTATTTCTGTATTAAAGTAGGTGTCTCAGAGCTCAGTGGCCTGGTGTCCTCATCCGTGCTGTGAGGATAGACCTGGCATACAAGGCTAAATGTCCTGCTGTCTGCTCTCACAGGGTCAGTACCTAAGACCCATAGACAGATCCTTGCGTGCTTCCATTCACTTATCTCTTCTTCAGAGGACCTCTGGGGCACGAGCTCTATCTCACTGATCTCCGCGTCTTCCGTGTCTGGCACTGGGTATAGCACATTGTGCTAGTGCAGACAACTTCTGCTTGGCAATCAATGAAATAAAGCACAAAGAACAGTGAGTTCCTCAAGGACAGACAAGATGCATTCTTCTCCACCCTCAGCATTTAGTGAAGACCATGACAGTGTCTTTCCAATTAGCTTTTCTTTTTTTCTTTTTTTTTTTTTTTTTTGAGATGCAGTTTCACTTGTTGTCCAGGTTGCAGTGCAATGGCGCCATCTCGGCTCACTGCAATCTCCACCTCCCGGGTTCTAGTGATTCTCCTGCCTCCACCTCCTGAGTAGCTGGGATTACAGGCACGTGCCACCAGGCCAGGCTAAATTTTTTTCTATTTTTAGTAGAGACGGGGTTTCACCATGTTGGCCAGGCCGGTCTTGAACTCCTGACCTCAGATGATCCACCCTCCTTGGCCTCCCAAAATGCTGGGATTACAGGCATGAGCCACTGTGCCCAGCCTCCAATTAGATTTCTAAGCATCACTTTTCCTATTTGGACCAAGACAACTACCTGTTTCTGCTTCTGCTGGAAACATAGTATCTAACGCACCATCTATAAATACCTTCTCACCACTGCATGACTCTGCTGAAAGAGGGGAGCCCAGAGAAACAGGTGAGTGAGGGTCCTGCTCAGTATCTAACACACCATCTATAAAAACCTTCTCACCGCTGCATGACTCTGCTGAGAGATGGGAGCCCAGAGAAACAGGTGAGTGAGGGTCCTGCTCATAGAGGGCCTGGCCCCAGAACCTTGGGCCTTGGGAGGAACTAGCACCAGTTTGTCAGCAAAGGCACTGGAGCCAGTGGGTGCGATAGAGGTTGTGCAACTCCTCTTGGGACGTGGAATGAGTTCTATGTGGGCTTCCTAACAGGCACATCCAACTCTCAGAGGCAGCCTCCCACTTGGATAGAAAGGACAGCCAGTGATGGGAAGGCCCAGAAAGCATCAGAGCTCATCTTTGCTGCTCAGGGTAAGGAGAAAACCCTTGAAACAGGGCAGAACTTGAGCCCTTCCCTCTGGCTCCCCCTCCAAATCCACAGGAAGTCTCTGAACTCCAAACTGTCACCTGGAGAACTAGGCTGCACGTGTCCTCCTTGTAAGGCTCAGGTGGTTAAGTCTGGAGCAGCTGAGGCTGTGACATTATGAGTCATGGTCCCCAAGTCCGATAGGGAACCAAGAGAGGGTAGCCCAATCTGTGCAAAGTTGTCCACGCCAGCAGTCTTCCATGGACCAAGACAAGATTCAGGATGAGAAGTCGTTAGAAGAGAGATGATGATGGTTTTCATGTTTTGAGGCACGGTAGCACATGGCCCTAAGTGCAAGGGCCCTGGGGCCCACTGCCTGGCTTCAAACCCTAGCCCCACCGCTTCCTGTCTGTGACTCTGAGCTAGCAACTTCATCTCACCGAGCCACTTTCCTCATCTCTAAGAGGGGAATCATCATTGCACCTATCTCACGGTATTATAGGATGAAATGATGTAAAGCACTCAGCAGTGCTGGGTACACAACAAGCCTAACCATTAGCAGTTACTACTACCAAGTGTTACTTGGGGGACGGGGCTGTACGAAGCTCTCCAGGGGCAGGACTTTACTCGGTCCTTATACCCACACTGTGAGGTCGGGTTCCTTTTCACAGATGAGAAACAGAAGCTTGGAGAGGTTAAATGACGTGTCTGAGGCCACCCAGCTGATCAATGGGAGCTCCAGGATTCTAGGTTAGGCCTGATTCCTAAACAGCTCCTCTTAACTACTCTATTTCCCCTGAACACGTGTTCCAGGGCATCACCAGAGGAGAGCATTTTATTAAATATTAGCCAAATCACCTGAAATCCACTGGGAAACAGAATGTACATCTTAACATCCTCACTTGCTGAAAGTTCCATGCTGTGATGTGTTGTTACAGAAAGTGATATATCCACCCTCCCCCACTTTTTTCCTTTTATACTCTAATCTCATGACAGATTATACAATCCCCTTCTTAAAGAAACATTCTACTCTTTGAAAGGAATATTTGGCACTTTGGGAGGCCGAGGCAGGCAGATCACGAGGCCTGTAGCTCGAGACCACTCTGGACAACATGGCGAAACTCCGTCTCTACTAAAAACACAAAAATTGGCCAGGCATGGTGGCGTGCACCTGTAATCCCAGCTATTCGGGTGGCTGAGGCACGGAATCGCTTGAACCCAGGAGGTGGAGCTTGCAGTGAGGGGAGATCCTGCCACTGCACTCCAGCCTAGGCGACAGTGAGACAGGGAGACCCTGTCTCAAAAAAAAAAAAAGAATATCTGGGGTCTGAGATCCAGGATCCAACAAAAGGCTTTAACTCTTCTTTTGCAGCTATAGGTGATGATAAATCTACCCATTTCCTTTAAAGACTGATGTTGTCCTGGATAGCGTGAACTTTCTACCGCCCCTCTAACAAACTGCTAACAACACTTGTTTCTTAAGTCACACAAAGTACTGCTGGCCTGAAGCCACCTATCCCACCAATGCCATCTTCCCTGACAGGAAAATTGGAACACCACTCCTCATTTCCAGAGGGCTCGCTGGGAAACTGAGGTGTCAGGAGGTAGCTTAAGTGGGTACTGATCAGTGTCATCAACTTGACAGCTGTGGGATGGTGAGTCCACTGTCCTCAGATACTACAGAACATACTATTAAGTGGGGCTGTCAGCTCAAAAATCTCACAGACCTGCTTGCCATTTAAGGCTGTTTAGCTTATCAAACCTTCCTCTTTGTCTAGCCACAAATAGCTACAGATGGACTGAAGGATAAATGTGAGCCCTCAACTATCCCAGCGGAATCTTTTCCCGGTGATGTTTAAAAAACATGAACCAGGTCTGTGCTGGTGCCACCCTGGCTGGAGCAGAAGAGACATACCAGATGACCTCCAGATAATGCTCAAAGCCAGTAAGAGGTGCCGGTAAGAGGTGCTTCTACAATGACCCCCAAAAGACATACTCTATCTAAGGCACAGACAGCTCCAGCACAAGGTGTTTGGCTTATGGATTTTTAAGACTTAGGATGATTAAAAGGAAACGATGGGAAGAGAACAGCCTTTCCTGACCCAATTTAAGGTGTCACGCGGGGAGCCTGTGCAGGAGGACTCACAAGACCACTTGAGTCGGTCAGGACAGGGCCAGACGCTCATCTGCCCCGCGCAGGCCCTGAATGAGGTCAGTAAGCATGGATATGTCAAAGTAAAAGGAATGAGTCTAGCTTCTGTTCATCAGGGATCCTTCGGGGGCTGCTGGCCCTTGCTATATGTTTATTAATTTCTTAAAAAATGCACTGTGGCCGGCCTAGTTTCACTTAATGCCTAATGAAGGGAAAAACTGTTTACATAGCACCCCTGGGCCTGACAACTGAGCAGCTGAACTTAGCAAGATCCTTCACTTTCAAAGATGACACAATCCAGCAGCCTGGGAGGAAAACAATTCCTCTAGAAGCATGCCATTCCCAGGTGAAAGCGGCAGCAATTGAACATTGTGTTAAATAAGACAAAATCAGGCTAAGAAGGGATCAAACCCAAGGGGGAGAAAAGTTCCAACTACATCCTTGGCTACTGGGGTTTGTTGCATAACGTGCAAAGGATAAATGGGTAAGTCACCGCCCGATTCATGTGCACTTCGTACAGTCCAGATCTATGTCTATATATAAACTCTGGGCCTGCTTAACATTCTCCCCAGGGTACCTCAAATGCAGCCCGAGAGAATAGCCAGAGTCTTCAGCAAGCTCCCAGGGAGACGTCTCCTCCCTCGCTTACCCTGCTTCTGCGAGTCTCACTTCCATTCCTCGCTTAGGGGAGAGTGCTAGATTTTTCCATCAAAGGTCTCGTCACCAGGGTCTGTTTTCTCTCTAGTCTTCACTGGGAGGTAAAACACTCTGTGGTTCTATTAATAGGCTCAGTTTTCCAACCTGCAGATGAGACACCCTGGATGTAGCTATGGTGACCTCACTGATATGCCAGGCAATGTGTGTTAGGGACAGGTTTTAAGTCTCAGACTGAGGCTATGACTAAATGCTGACATTCACATCTACAGAGTACATACTGTGCAAGTGACCATGTAAGAGCTTTGTGTGCTTCATTTCATCTCATCAACTAGCTGAGACAGGAAGCATTATCATCCCCATTTTATAGAAGAGGCAACTGAGGCTCAGTTCAATTCATGTATCCAGCAGGTAAGCAGCAGAGCCAGGATTTGAATGTGTAACCAGTGCACTGCGCTGCTTCCTCACAGGAGCCTCACTGAGTGGCCAAGTTCAGATCTATTCACTTGACGAAGCACCTGGCAGATTACTACCCACCATGGAACACAGAAGTCATGTCTCAGAACTGTCACGTTTACTTGCCACAGCTTCTCCAAACAGAGACGTCTATTAAATTTCCAGCAGTAAAGCAGTGTGTTCTAGTAGAAAGTTCAGGAGCTTTGGAGACAGACTGAGCTATACTAAATTCTGCTTTTTCGACTCAATAGCTACCTGACCTTGGACAAATTACTTCCTCTCTCTGAGCCCACTTTCTTATGTATAAAATACTGATACCACCACCAGTCTGGAGGAGTGCTGAGGCTTTACTGTGATTATGTAAAGGCTACATCTCTTTCCTTTCCTCCTGAGCCAGGGATACTGAAGGGCAGGCAGGAACCATGAGATGGCTCTGTAGGAACCCTGGAGCTCAACAATGCTGGGAACATGTACGTGCGTCTTCCCCTTGTGTGGCTCTTATAATCACCCACCACCTGCTCATCAAATCTGGCCGACCTTCTTCTGGTCAACATCTTTAGATGTACCTGGTCCAGTTTGGGTGACTGATTCTACTGCCTAGATTACAGCTCTGAGGGCAAAACTCCTCCAGGGAGAGCACCACTTAGCAACACAGAAGTCACACAGAGCTTTTAAAAACACTTCTAACTAATTCATTCTAATATATTATTTCTTATGTATTATTATTTAGTCAACTAAAATAACTGTGAAGACTGTAGGAATGAGGGGGAAAGTTTTCTATAGTGCTACATGAAAATAAAACCTGTAATTGTGAACTTGTAAAGCTCCATAAACATATGACTATGGGTTATATGAAAATAGACAAAATTAAAATTAATTGTGAGGGCTGGGAAATTGTAAATTTCCTTTTTTCAGTATTCTTTAATAATTCTCTTTCAACTTACAAAGTGTATGTTTTAAGGAAAGCCCAATGATGAAGATGTTGACTCTTAAGCAGCGTGCCTACGCCATTCCTGCCTGTGGCCCTCATTCTGCCTGCTGTGCCTTTGAAGGATTCGGCTCAGGAGGCTGGGATCAGCTTCCCTTCGCAGAAGGAGCCATACCAGGTTGGAAGTGGGGAGTTCCACTTCAACAAAGCCCTGGGCCACTGAGGGCAGGGAGCTGCAGGGAGGGCGGGTGGCTTTCTGTACCGCACACACAGCTGGCTGCCTCTTTCCTTTGAGTACACTTGGGCTGAGGCAATGAGCAAACACAATTGCTTCGCCTGCAGCGCCCTCTCGTGGCAGACTTGCCTCTAGGGACAGCAGCCAGGCAAGGCCTGCATGCCAGCATTGCTGACAAATCACTTTTGAGGCTCACAGTTGAACAAAAAAGTATGAGAATGAGTCACATTGCACATTTACATGTATGTCCTGGGAAAGGGTTGTGTCCATCACTTGAGGCAGGACCAATGGTCTGGGGTGGGGCAGCTGGGCATCTAAAGAGAAGCTGGAAGCCAAGGCTAACGTCCATCATAAGTAGTTACCATCCGCAGACTGAACCCCTATGCCAGGCTGTGCAGCACAGCTCAACGTGGCTTTTCAAAGAGGTATTCAAGATCTGGGGCACGCAGTCTCTGCTCTTTGTTTTTGTTTTTAGCAAAGTCTCTCAGCAGGGCCATGACTTCATTTTCAAATATTTCTGGGGCTGGTTTAGCTTCTGCAAGAGAAGAGTGGGCAGAAAAAATTATGCCATAATCAGTCAATGCTCAGGTATGAGAATCTTAAAACTTGAAACATTGGCCAAGAATCACAGATGGATATATAGACTGTCTCCATCCTTCTTCTAAATATACACGATGTTAGCCTATACCAGGGGGTGGCAAACTGTGGGAGCCTATATTTGCAAGTCGTTTTATTGGAACAGCTGCTCCCAATGGTTTACATATTATCCATGCTGCTTTTGTGTTACGACAGCAGAATTGGGTACTTGCAACAGAGACCGTATGACTACAAGTAAAATATTTACTATCTGGTCCTTTATGAACAAGTTTGCTGACCCCTGGCCCGCACAATCTTGACTACTATTTTGCTTTGCATTTGTCAATTCCATTGTTCCCCAGACATTGTGTTTTCCCTCGCAATGTATACATTTCTTGAAACAAAACCTCTTTCTCCTTTGTCAATCAGTTAGAGGTCCTCAGTTTTAAGAGACAGAAACCAACAACTCTAGTAAACTTAAACAAAAAGGAATTTATTGGAAGGATATTAGAGGCACACAGAACTGTCATGAGCCTAAAGAACCAGATTTCAGTGAACGGGCAAAAAAGGTACTGAGTCAGAAGAATGAGAAGGTCAGCCTCAGTCTACAGCAGCAGGTCTGGCAGTGCACTGCTCCCTCTGACCTTTCTCTACACCCTCGGGACACTTATTTAAGATGCCAATTACAAGCAAAGCCTCCCACTGCCGAAGCCGAGGAAATGTGCTCCAGAATTACCCTTCCACCAACTCTAGGTATGATGCCAGGAGAGAGAATTCCTCAAAACCAAGTCAGATTCTCCCTTATTCGGCACAGGGCCTGGCATCTAGTGAGGGCTCTGTTTTCATGTGACAATCAAAATCAGATCAAAGAGGTTTTGGCTTCCTCCAAGAATGTAGAAAGTTGGCAAGAATATCACACTCACTGTAACAAAAAAAGCCACGTAAACTACAAATATCATGACTTTTCTCAAAGATATCAGAGAGCTGAGGTCACAGGGTAACCCAACAGATGAAACCTAAGGAAAAAGAGGCCGTTCAAAGGAGAAACGAGAGCCGTGTACTTGCTCACCTGTGGCATGCACAGGAAGAAGAGACACTGGACATCATACAAATGGGTAAAAGAAATTCAGCTAAAAAAATTTTTTTTTAAATTAACACAGACAGGGTCAGCCTTATGTTACCCAGGGTAGACTGCAGTAGATAGTCAGAGGTGCAGTTCTACTACTGATCAGCACAGGAATTCTGATCTGTTCCATTTCCAGCGTGGGCTGGTTCACCCCTCCTTAGGGAATCGGGTGGTCACTTGCTTCTGAGAGGTCAACATATTGATGTCAAGCTTATTACAGCAGACACCTGACCGGTATAGTGCACTCCAGCCCAGAACTCCTGGGCTCCAGCAATCCTGCTGCCTCAGCCTCCAGGGCAGCCGGGACTGCAGGCCTGTGCCACTAAAATTTGCAATGAATTGTTAAAAGCCAAGTGTGGGCTAGCATGAGTGTATAAAACCACAGACACAGGCTGGGCACAGTGGCTCACACCTGTAATCCCAGCACTTTGGGAGGCTGAGGTGGGCAGATCACCTGAGGTCAGGAGTTCGAGACCAGACTGGCCAACATGGTGAAACCCGTCTCTACTGAAAATACAAAAATTAGCCAGGTGTGGTGGCAGGCGCCTGTAATCCCAGCTACTCGGGAGGCTGAGGCAGGAGAACTGCTTGAACCCAGGAGGCAGAGGTTGCAGTGAGCCAAGATTGTGCCACTGCACTCTAGCTGGGCTACAAGAGTGAAACTCCATCTCAAAAAAATAAATAAATAAAAATAAAAATAAAACCCCAGACAAATGGAATATGCACCCACTCACAGGTTCTTCTCACAAAGGTGTGCTCTTGACAAAGACTGGGTAGAAAGCAGGAGGCTAGAAAGAAGCTCCCTCATTGGCGAAGACCAGGAGGAGGGGAAAAGCCAATGCAGCCAAAAAAATGCACATCCCAGTGCTTTGGGAGCCCAAGGCGGACCTGCTTGAGGACAGGAGTTTGAGACCAGCTTGAGCAACACAGTGAGGCCCCATTTCTACAAAAACAAACAAACAAAAACAGCTGGGTGTGGTGGCATGCACCTCTAGTCCTACCTACTTGGGAAGCTGAAGCAGGAGGATTACGTGAGCCGAGCTTGAAGCTGCAGTGAGCTAAGATTGCACCACTGCACTCTAGCTTTGGCAACAGAACGAGACCCCGTCTCAGGAAAAAAAAAAAAAAAAAAAGCATAAAGCCCAGTCTGGACTCTCTTCCTCTACCCCTATGGGAGAGGCACTATCACCGAGAAATCCCAGCTCCAAGACCCAGGACCACATGGGCTACCTGGGACTAAGGCTAGACCAGGACAACAGAGAGTGCCATCCCAACCTCTCCTCTCCTGAACCAAGCATCAAGTGGAAAGCAACAGGAAGGCTGCTGCACTGGGGGAAGACAAGAACATAGACAGAGATTCCCTCTGAGACACAGAAATACAAGGAAGGCTGAGAGCTGAAGGTAGAATAGGGTTTCTTAAGAGAAAGTCTTTACTGTCTTACCCCAATGTCTAATAATCAATAGAAAATTACTAAAGACACATACACGAAAGAAGAAAAAAACAACACACCATCAAGGGACAAAGAAATCAACAGAAGCAGATTGAGGGATGACCCAGATATTAGAACTATCAGACAGGGAATTTAAAATGACTATGACTAATATTAAAGGCGCCTGTGGAAAAAGCAGACAAAATGTATAAACAGATGAGAAATTCTAGCAGAGAGTTGGAAACTCCAAAAGTCAAACGGAAATGCTAAAAATAAATACAGTAGCAGATATGCAGAATGATTTCAACAGGCTCATCATGAGATTTGGCATCATCAAGGAAAGAATTAGTGGAAGATAGGTCAAGAGATATGAACTAATACAAATTACCCAAACTGATATACAAAGAGAAAAAAGAGTGAAAAAACACAAAACAGAGAACCCAAAAGCTGTTGGACAGACTGAGCACAGTGGCTCACGCCTGTAACCCCAACACTTTAAGGGGCTGAGGTGGATGGATCACTTGAGGCCAGGAGTACAAGACCAGCCTGGCCAACATGGTGAAACCTGTCTCTACTAAAAATACAAAAAAATTAGCTAGGCATGGTGGCACGTGCCTGTAGTCCCAGTTGCTCAGGAGGCTGAGGCACGAGAATCGCTTGGACCCAGGAGGCAGAGGTTGCAGTGAGCCAAGATCACGCCACTGCACTCCAGCCTGGGTGACACAGCAAGACTGTCTCAAAAAACCAAAAAACCAAAACCACCCCCACAAAAGCTGTTGGACAATATCAAACCATTTAACTACGTATAACTAGAATCCTAGAAGGAAAAGAGGGAGAAAACAAAGCAGAAGAAATATCTGAAGGGATAATAGCTGAGAAATTTTCAACAATAATAAAAGATGAAAACGCAGATCCAAAATGCCCAGAGAACCCAAAAGCACGATAAATATCAAATAAATACCTATATATATAAATATCAAATAAATACCTACATATATAATATTGAAACAGCTAGAAACCAAAGACAAAATATTGAAAAGATTCAGAAAAAGAAGATACACACAAAGGAACAAAAGATACAGCAGACCTCGTCACAAACTATGGAAATGAGAAAACAGCACATGGTAACACAAGAGGGAATGTGAAGCTGGCGACACACTGAAGGTAACTAGAGCAAAACCAAAGCCCAAACCCAGTGGAACTCTTGACTACCTGATCTTGTACACTAAGAGTTGGAGGTAGAAGTACATCTATTTAATAGAAGAAAAAACATTGTGACCTTCGAATTCTATATCCAGTGAAAGTATCTTCCAAAATGGAAAATCTGGCCAGGCGCAGGGGCTCACACCTGTAATCCCAGCACTTTGGGAGGCCAAGGCAGGTGGATCACTCGAGCTCAGGAGTTTGAGACCAGTCTAGGCAACATGGCAAACCCTCATCTCCACAAAAAATACAGTAACAACAAAAATTAGCTGGGCATGGTGGTGCAGGCCCATAGTCCCAGCTATTCTGGAGGTGAGGTAGGAGGATCGCTTGCGCCCAGGAGGTGGAGCCTGCACTGAGCCATGACTGCACCACTGCATTCCAGCCTGGGTGACAGAGTGAGATCCTGTCTTAGAAAAAAAAAAAGGGAGGAGGCGGGAGTGGGGGACAAATTTGAAGAGACACGTCACCAAATACACATAAAGGGCTGATAAGCCCATGAAAAGATCCTCAATATTATTAGTCATTCCAGACATGCCAATTAAAGCTATAGTGATATACCAATATATACTTCTTGGAATGGCTAAAAACAAAAACAAAACCCTGATAATACAAAGTGTGGGTAAAGATGTGGAACACCAACCCCTCCCTTCAGGTCCAACACCTTGGCAATCACTGATATGTCCCTGTAAGTTTTGCCTTTTTCAGATTATCATGTAAACAGAATCACATTCTTTGAGCCCAATTATGTACTGAGTATGTACTCTTTGAGTCTGACCTCTTTTTTTTTTTTTTTTTTTTTTGAGATGGAGTCTCGCTCTGTCGCCCAGGCTGGAGTACAGTGGCATGATCTCGGCTCACTGCAACCTCCGACTCCCTGGTTTAAGAGATTCTCCTGTCCCAGCCTCCCAAGTAGCTGGGATTACAGGCACCCACCACCACACCTAGTATTTTTAGTAGAGAGAGGGTTTCACCATGTTGGCCAGGATAGTCTCGATCTCCTGACCTCATGATCTGCCCACCTCAGCCTACCAAAATGCTGAGATTATGGCATGAGCCACCGCGCCTGGCTGAGTCTGACCTCTTTTGCTTAGCACAGAAGTTGGCAAACTATGCCCTGTGAGCTAAGAATGAGTTTTAGAGATTGGATCTCACTCTTGCCCAGGCTGAAATGCAGTGGCGTGATGATAGGTCACTGCAGTCTCTGAACTCCTGGGCTCAAGTGATCCTCCCAAGTAGCGAGGAATACAGCGTGCACCACCAAGCCCAGCTAATTTACTTTTATTTTTGGAGACAGGGGGTCTATGTTGCCCAGGCTGGTCCCAAACTCCTGGCCTCAAGAGATCCTTTGCCTCAGCCTCCCAAAGTGCTGGAATTACAGGTGTGAGCCACTGCATCCAGCCAAGAATGATTTTTCAATGGTTGGGGGAAAAAAATCAAAAGTATATTTCATAACCGGTGAAAACAGTATGAAATTCAAATTTCAGTGTCCACAATAAGGTTTTATTGAAACACAATCATATTCTTTTGTTTATCCGTTGTCTGTGGCTGCTTTCATGCTACAAAGGTCGAGGTTTGAATAGTTATGAGAGGCTGTATGGCCTGCAAAGCCTAAAATATTCACTCTCTATATTTACTATCTATATTTACCTATTACAGAAAAAGCTTACTATCTATATTTACCTATTACAGAAAAAACATATTAAAAGTTTTATTTATTTACTTATTTTTGAGACAGAGTCTCATTCTATTGCCCAGGCTGGAGTGCAGTGGCCTGACCTTGGCTCACTGCAACCTCTGCCTCCCAGGTTCAAGCGATTCTCCTACCTCAGCCTCCTGAGTAGCTGGGACTACAGGCACCCGCCACCACACCCAGCTAATTTTTTGTAGTTTTAGTAGAGACGGGGCTTCACCGTGTTAGCCAGGATGGTCAGGATCTCCTGACCTCAGGTGATCCACCCGCCTTGACCTCCCAAAGTGCTGTGATTACAAGCATGAGTCACTGCACCCAGCCCTATTTATTTTTTTGAGAGAGTCTTGCTCTGTTACCCAGGCAGGAGTGCAGTGGCGTGATCTCAGCTCACTGCAACCTCTACCTCCTGGATTCAAGCGATTCTCTTGCTTCAGCGTCCAGAGGAGTTGGGTGCACCACCACAGGCAGCTAACTTCTGCATTTTTAGTAGAGACGGGGTATTGTCATGCTGGCCAGGCTGGTCTCAAACTCCTGGCCTCAAGTGATCCACCTGCCTCAGCTTCCCAAAGAAGGAGCATGTAATCTCATGCTGAGATTACAGGCATGAGCTACCACACCTGGCCTTATTATAAAGTTAAACATATACACTTACCACACGACCCAGCAAATCCTTCTCCTGAGTATTCACTCAAGAAAAACTAAAACCTATGTTCACAAAATCTGTATGCAAATGTTTACAGTGGCTTCATTCATAATCACCTAAAGCTGGAAACAATCCTAATGTCCCTCAGCTGGTCAACAAATGAACAGACTGTGGTACATTCACACAATGGAATATTACTCAACAACACAAAAGAATGAACTACTGATACAAACAACAACGAGGATACGAATCGCAAATGCATTATGCTAAGTCAGGGCAAACTTGTTCTGTAAAGGGTCGGAGAGTAAATATTTGGACTTTGTTGGCTTTCCAGTGATTGCATAAGGCTCCAGACTCTGTCTTATCACTCTTCATACCTGGAACCCATAGACAATGGCTGCTACTTTCTGATACAAATATTGAGACACAAAAACAGCAGTCGCAGAGTGTGGCAGAAATGAATGACACGTCCCCTAATATGCAATTTTCATCGATAACAGAATCTCCAACATAGCTGGGCAGATGGAATAGACTATATTATTTTTCCTTATGGTTAGATGTAGCCAAGTAACTAAGCTGTGGCCAATGGCAAATAAGTGGAAGTATGCTGGACAATTTCCTGAGCGGGATCTACCAAGGAGGGGTATGCACTTCCACACACTTTTTCCGGGCTGAAATGTGAACAGGACAGCTCCAGCAGCTGTCCTGCATCAAGAAGTAGACAATACATGCTAGGATGAAAGAGCAGCAAGTTGGGGTGACCTGTACCCATGACTTTTTGAAACCCCTCTATGAGCTCTGGAGTGTGCCTTCCTCTGGACTTTTGTCATGAGAAAGACCGTTCTACCTGGTTTAAGCCATTATTATTTTGGATTTTTTTTTACTCATAGCCAAAGTTAATCCTAACTATACACAGTTAGAATTCATTCCTCATAAAGGCAGTGTCTGAATGAAACTTTTTTTTTTGAGACATAGTCTCACTCTGTTGCCCAGGATGGAGTGCAGTGGTGCAATCTCAGCTCACTGCAATCTCTGTCTCCCAGGCTCAAACGATTCTCTTGCCTCAGCCTCCCAAATAGCTGAGCTTGCAGGTGCCCGCCACCTTCCTCGGCTAATTTTTTTGTATTTTTGTAGAGATGAGATTTCCCTGTGTTGGCCAGGCTGGTCTCAAGCTCCTAACCTCAAGTGATCCATCCGCCTCAGCCTCCCAAAGTGCTCAGATTAGAGGCATGAGCCACCGCGCCCGGCCAGAATGAAACTATTGAGGAGTTCTGGCTATGCAGACTCAGTTGTCTGATTCCACTCCATTCCCAGCATGGTTCTTCTTCAACCTTTGACACTGTGAGCTTCACATACCCTTCCACTAAACTCTTTTTTGCTTAAGTGAGACAGACAAGTTTCTACTTTGTCTTGCAAATAAAGAACCTCAACTGATAAAACAAATTTTATACACTTAACAAAAATTTGAACAGTGTTTGGGTTGAGTGTCTACTTCATGAATAAAAGAAAAAAATTATAGGCCAGGCACAGTGGCTCATGCCTGTAATCCCAGCACTTTGGGAGGCCAAGGCGGGTGGATCACCTGAGGTCAGGAGTTCGAGACCAGCCTGACCAACACAGAGAAACCCCATCTCTACTAAAAATACAAAATTACCCAGGTGTGGTGGCACATGCCTGTAATCGCAGGTACTCAGGAGGCTGAGGCAGGAGAATCGCTTGAACCTGGGAGGTGGAGGTTGCAGTGAGCCGAGATTATGCCATTGCACTCCAGCCTGGGCAACAAGAGTGAAACTCAGTCTCCAAAGAAGAAAGAAAGAAATAAAAAAATTATCTAGGATACAATTCTAGACTCAAATCAGCCTAAACTGTCCTATTTTCCCATTATGCTGCTTATCGTGCCCAGTACCTGTGGCCCAGTAGTAAATATCCCAGTCATTACTAGGCTCATTAATCAGGCGGTCATAGAGGTTCAGCTGCTTCTCTGTCATGTGCTGCAGGTGTTCTTTAGCAAAAAGGCTAAAAACAAGAAAGAAAAAAAGAAAAAGAGGTTGAGGCGGCTATGTCTAATAAAAGAGAAGTGACACCAAGAGTCCTACTCCCAGGAGTCTCTCTGAACCTACTCTGGCTCAGGAGGCTGCCTGATTTAAAAAAAAAAAGACTCCTAGTCCCATACCTAAGAAGAATGCAGTTTTCCAACATTCCCCTCTTTCTGCTCTCATAGAGCAGGCGGGCTCTTTTGGTTTCTATGGATTCATCAGTTCTCTCCTGCCATGGAGGCAAAGGGATTTCAATCATGTCCTTTTGGGAATCTGTTGGGCTGTCACCTCTGTAGAAGCGTCTGAATGATGTCATGCTGAGCAAAGGAGACAACAGGCTGTGCCTTGACAGAGCAAGCATCTGAAAAGAACAAACCAAAAACATCTTTACAGTAATGACAACTATCATCACTATCATTTACTTAATGCCTACTAGGTGCTGAATGCATTCAATCACATTTAGTCATGAGGAAATTATGCTGCTGGCCAGGCATAGTGGCGCACACCTGTAATCCCAGCACTTCGGGAGGTTGACGCGAGCATGATTACTTGAGTTCAGGAGTTCGAGACCAGCCTGGGCAACATAGTGAGACGTGAGACCCTGTCTCTACAAAAAATACAAAAATTAGCCAAAGTGGGGTAGTCCCACCATGGTGCCTATAGTCCCAGCTACTCAGGAGGCTGAAGTGGGAAGACCATCTGAGCCTGGGAAGGTCAAAGCTGCAGTGAGCTGTGATCGTACTACTGCATGCCAGCCTGGGCAACAGACCCTGTCCCCCGGAAAAAGAAAAGAAATTACGTTGATATTGTCCCCCCTTTACAGCCAAGGAAAGAGAGGCTCAGGAAGGGTCAGTAACTCACCCCAAATCATCCAAATAGTAACTGCAATTAGAATTAAAACGCAGTCCTAACTGCAAATGTGTCCTTAACCAGTTCCTTTCCAGAAACTATGCTGGCAGAAATAATTTTTCCTTCCTTTGCACTCCCTTAAAATTCTTACAGTATGGTTTATACTCTACTCACTCACCTGTGTCAAATCCTGAGCACACAGACACAGCATGATCCCTCATCCCCCACAGGCTCCCAATCCACAGAAATGGATAAACTATCAAGACATGATGTCAAGATGGGGTGACCTCAGCAAGAGGTGAAGTTGGTGGAGTAGGAAACCCCAGATCCTCCTCCCCTGATGGAGACACTGAGCCAACAGCAACAAACAAACCAATTCCCTAGGAGAAATCCAGAAACCAGTAAGAGGCTCCTGCTCCCCAGGTGAGCACAAAACCAGTTGCATCAAAGCCAGCAGAAAAATTTGTAGCACTCATATGCCAGTCTCTCCCCTCCCTGCCCAAGCATGATCATGAGATAACCCCCAGCTCGTAGCTTCTACCTGAGATGGAAAGAGAAGACTGCAAAGTATGTATAATGTTCGGACCTTTGGGGGTATCAGGTTTCTGTTTTGTTTGAATCCAAGTACTGACGGAAAAGGGCGGCAGGTTGAGGGAGAACAAAGAACCATGGAGAATAAAGGTGACAGTTTAGAATGGCAAGCACTCACTCCCTCATCACTCATCCTTGGCTCAGTGCAGAACAAGCAGGAGAAAACTCCCACCTCCCAGCTTCTCCCTAGGGAGGGAAAGAGGTGCAGTGTGCATCCAACATTCTAGCTTTTCAGGGGCTCCCTGGGGAACTGGTTTCTGTCTCTAAGCACTTGAAAGGATCTAGCACACTCTAAATGCCTGGTGGTTTGCTGCTGATCCAGAGGTTCCCTGAAACCACAGAGAAAGGCCAATACAGCCTGGTGGCCTCTCCCAGGGTTAGGGGGAGTGGAGTGTGCATCTAACATTCTGACTTTTTTTTTTGAGATTGAGTTTCGTTCCTGTTGCCCAGGTTGGAGTACAATGGCGTGATCTCAGCTCACGGCAACCTCCACCTCCCAGGATCAAGTGATTCTCCTGCCTCAGCATCCCGAGTAGCTGGGATTACAGGCATGCCCCACCACGCCCGGCTAATTTTGTATTTTTAGTAGAGACAGGGTTTCTCCATGTTGGTCAGGCTGGTCTCGAACTCCCGACCTCAGGTGATCCACCACCTGGGCCTCCCAAAGTGCTGGGATTACAGGCATGAGCCACCACACCCAGTCATAACAGTCTGTCTTTTGGGGAAGCTACCAGAGGGACTGGTTTCTGTCTTGCCCAGCTTGGGGCACTGATGGGACATGGCATACTCTAAAAGTTTGGAGGCCACCGAATAAGACAGCTGGGAGACTTGCAGCAGCTCCAGAGAAACTGCAGTATCACAGGCAGACACTAGAGGGAGCAAGAAATTACGAGCTCCTGCAAAAGGAAACCAGCAAATTCTTCTCATTGGGAATTTACATCCACAAGTCCAGAAAAGACACATCCTCAGGAAAGGATTGAGAGGCCCTCAGAATCTCTATCCATGCTGACTGGTGAAGGCCAATCACCAGTACAAAGACCAGGAGAGACAGATGATTTTTCAAATGCAGAAATCACCAGTACAAGTTACCAAGTACATGAATAAAGAGGGAAACATGGTCCAATGAAAGGAATGACATAAATCTCCAGAAACGAGCCTTAAAGAAACAGAATTATATGAATCACCTGATAAAGAATTCAAACTAGTCATAATAAAGATGTTCAATGAGCTTTGGAAAGTGATGCTTGAATAAAATGAGAATACCAATGAAAAGACAGAAAACATTAAAAAATAACCAAATAAAAATTTTGGAGCTGAAGAATACAGTAACTGAATTGAAAAATTCACTAGAGGAGGCCAGGCATGGTGGCTCACGTCTATAATTGTAGCACTTTGGGAGGCTGAGGCTGGAGGATCACTTGAGCTCAGGGGTTTGAGAACCAGCCCGGGCAATATAGTGAGACCCTGTCTCTAAAAAATAAAAATATATAAAAGTTTAAAAATTAGGCCAGGCGCAGTAGCTGACGCCTGTAATCCCAGCACTTTGAAAGGCCGAGGCAGGTGGATCACGAGGTAAGGAGGTGGAGACAATCCTGGCTAATGTGGTGAAACTCCATCTCTAATAAAAAATACAAAAAATTAGCTGGGAGTGGTGGCGGGCGCCTATAGTCCCAGCTGATAGGGAGGCTGAGGCAGGAGAACGGCGTGAACCTGGGAGGCGGAGCTTGCAGTGAGCCGAGATCGCGCCACTGCACTCCAGCCTGGGCGACACAGTGAGACTCTATCTAAAAAAAAAATAAATAAATAAATACAAAAATTTACTAGAGAAGATCAATAGTAGATCTGATCAAGCAGCAGAGCCAGCAAACTCAAAGACTAGTCATTTGAAATCAGTCAGGGTTTTTCCTTAAAAAAAAAAAAAAAAAAAGAATGAGAAAGAGTGAAGAAAGCCTTAGGGACTTCATCAAGGAGATCAATATACACATTATGAGAATCCTATAGGAGAAAGACAGGGGCAGAAAGCTTATTAGAAGACATAATTGGCTGGGCTCAGTGGCTAATGCTTGTAATCCCAGCACTTTGGGAGGCTGAGGTGAACGCATCGCCTGAGATCAGGAGTCCTAGACCAGCCTGGCCAACATGGCGAAACCCCGTCTCTACTAAAAATACAAAAAGTAGCCAAGCATGGTGGCGTGTGCCTGTAACCCCAGCTACTAGGGAGTCTGAGGCAGGAGGACTGCTTGAACCCAGGAGACAGAGGTTGCAGTGAGCTGAGAACGTGCCTTCGCACTCCAGCCTCGGTGACAGAGTGAGACTCCATCTCAAAAAAAAGACATAATGGCTGAAAACCCCCAAAGCTGGGGAAAGAAGTAGACATCCAGATTCAAGTCCAACAGATCTCAATTAGCACAAACCCAAGGAAGTCCACACTGAGACATATTTTAATCAAACTGTCAAAAGTCAGAAAAAGCTGGGTGCAGTGCCTGTGCCTGTAGTCCCAGCTACCTGGGAGGCCGAGGTGGGAGGACTGCTTGAACCCAAGAGTTAAATTACAACCTGAGCAACAAAGCAAGACCCTATCTCTTTAAAGTCAGAAAAGAGACACCAGGGATGTACATGCAGAGAAAGGTGAGGACACAGTGAAAAGGTGGCCATGTGCAAGCCAAAGAGTGAGGCCTCAAAATAAACCAAATCTGCCAACACCTTGTTCTTGACTTCTAGCCTCCAGGACTATGAGAAAATTAATTTCTGTTCTTCAAACCACACAGGTTATAGCAGCCCCAGTAAACTAATACAGCATGCAATGAAAATTCAGATTCCCAAGCCCCACCGTAAACATTCTGGATCAGAATCTCCAGGACTGGGCCCTGACGAATGAATTTTTAACAGCCCTCTAAGAGATTCTGATGCAGACTGAAGGCAGGGATTCCTGCTTTCTGTACTAAAATAACATGGTTGAGTAATTTCTACAGAAATGAATGCGGATGGGGAGGACTATCATCATCAGTACAAGGAAATTATTCTAATAATTGGGATGTCTTATTATTTTAGCCAAATTTCACCCTTTTTTTTCTGTTAGTATCAAGGCAGCATTCCATACAAGAAACAATAATGGTTGTCACATAGTTCCAGGGAATTGTGTGACACTGTTACGAGTTGTGTTAAAGAAATTATCGCTGGAAATTTCTATTGGAATATATTTGTCTTTGCAGGCAGGAATAGCTCTCTAATTATAAAAAATAGCTGGGCGCAGTGGCTCAGGCCTGTAATCCCAGCACTTTGGGAGACTGAGGTGGGCAGATCACTTGAGGTCAGGAGTTCAAGACCAGCCTGGCCAACAGAGTGAAACCCAATCTCTACTAATATACAAACATTAGCCAGGCATGGTGTCCTGTAGTCCCAGCTACTCAGGAGGCTGAGACAGAAGAATCACTTGAACCCGGGAGGCATAGGTTGCAATGAGCTGAGATTGGGCCACTGTACTCCAGTTTGGGCAACAGAACGAGACTCCATTTCAAACAACAACAATAAGAACAACAAAATGCAGCCTGGATAGAGCAACAACAACAACAACAAAATCCCCAAAACTCTAAGAATAAAGGTTTCCAAGACATTAAAAAAAAATTTATAAAAAATACTTTTATGCTTCTCTGGCTCATGTTTTATATGCTGTCAGTTAAAGACAGTTATCTTTCCAAAAACAAACTGTCAAAAGTCAAAGACAAATTTTGGAAGCAGCAAGAGAAAAAGCAACTTATCACATATGAGAAGGCCTCCAAAAGACTGTCAGATTTCTCAACAGAAACCTTGCTGGCTAGGAGTGGGATAATATAATTCAAGACGCTGAAAGAAAAGAATTGCCAACCCAATATACTATATCTGGCAAAGCTGTCCTTTAAAAACGTTGGAGAAATAAAGACTTCACCAGATAAAAGCTAGAGAGTTCATCACCACTAGACCTGCCTCACAAGAAATGCTAAAAGAAGTCCTCCAAGCAGAAAAGGAAAGACACTAGACAACAAAAGAAAATCACGGCCTATAATCCCAGCACTTTGGCAGGTCAAGGCAGGCGGATCACGAGGTCAGGCGTTAGAGACCAGCTTGGCCAACATGCCGAAACTTCGTCGCTACTAAAAATATGAAAATTAGCCGGGTGTGGTGGCACACGACTGTAATCCCAGCTACTCAGGAGGCTAAGGCAGGAGAACTGCTTGAACCCAGGAAACAGAGGTT
Source organism: Rhinopithecus roxellana (assembly GCF_007565055.1). Lineage (NCBI taxonomy): Eukaryota > Metazoa > Chordata > Mammalia > Primates > Cercopithecidae > Rhinopithecus > Rhinopithecus roxellana. The sequence goes on along the minus strand of NC_044563.1, from coordinate 8,947,439 downwards.
GCAGTGGGCTGAGATCACGCCACTGCACTCCAGCCTGGGTGACAAGGCGAGACTCTGTCTCAAAAAAAAAAAAAAAAGAAAAAAAAGAAAGAAAACATAAAGCTCACTGGTAATGGTAAATATATAGACAAATACAGGGCTGGATGTGGTGGCTCACACCTATACTCCCAGCACTTTGGGAGGCTGAGGCAGGAGGATCACGAGTTTCAAGAGATAGAGACCATCCTGGCCAACATGGTGAAATCAAGTCTCTACTAAAAATACAAAAATTAGCTGGGCCTGGCGGCACGCACCTACACTCCCAGCTACCTGGGAGGCTGAGGCAGGAGAATCGCTGGAACCCAGGAGGTGGAGGTTGCAGTGAGCCAACATCGCGCCACTGCACTCCAGCCTGGCAACAGAGCAAGACTCCACCTCAAAAAAAAAAAAAAAAAAATATATATATATATATATAAAGTACAGAATACTATAATACTGTAACTATGGTATGTAAATCACTTTTTATTTTGGTATAGAAATTAAAGACAAAAGTATAAAAATAACTATAAAAATTTGTTAATGGAGACAATATTAAAAGATGTAATTTGTGACACCAATAACATAAAAGGGGTCATAAAACAGCAGAGTTTTTGTATGCAATGGAAATTAAGTTATCAATCAAAACAGATTGTTTTGTTTTACATAAGCCACATGGTAATCACAAAGAAATACCTGTGTAAGACATACAAGGAAATGAGAAATTCATTTCTCAAACTATATGACTACAAAAAGAAAAAAAAGTCAATGAAATATAAAGGATGACAAGAGTGGAAAAGAGGAGCAAAAAAGTTGTAAGACAGAGAACAGTTTACAAAATGGCAACAGCAAGCACGGTTGACCCTCCACATCTGTGGGTTCCACACCTGCAAATTCAACCAACTGCACACTCAACCAACTGCACACTCAACCGTGGATCAAAAATATTCAAAAGAAATAACAAATAATACAACAATTAAAAAACAACTGAGATATAGTATAACAAGTATTTACATAGTCTTGACATTGTTTTCGGTATTATAAGTAATCTAGAAATAATTTAGAGCATATGAAAGGATGTGTGGGGTGGGGGAGACATACCTAATGTAAATGATGAGTTAATGGGTGCACCACACCAACATGGCACACGTATACATATGTAACAAACCTGCACGTTGTGCACATGTACCCTAGAACTTAAAGTATAATTAAAAAAAAAAAAAAAGGAAAGAAAAAAAAAGAAAGGATATGTGTAGATTATATGCAACTACTATGCCATTTTATATGAGACTGAGCATCTGCAGATTTTGATATCCACAGAGGGTCCTACAACAGTCATCCCATGGATACAAAGGGATAATTGTACTTCCCTATTTTATTTTATTTATTTTTTGAGAAAAGGTCTCACTCCTAATGCCCGGGCTGGAGTGCAGTTGCAAAATCATAGCTCATTGCAGCCTTGACTTCTCAGACTCACTCCCACCTCTGCCTCTCAAGTAGCTGGGACTACAGGTGTGCACTACCACACCTGTAAATTTTTTTAGTAGAGAAGGGGTTTTGCCATGTTGCCCAGGCTGGTCTCGAACTTCAGGCCAGGCGCGGAGGCTCACGCCTATAATCCCAGCACTTTGTGAGGCCAAGGTGGGCGGATCACGAGGTCAGGAGATTGAAACCATCCCGGCTAACACGGTGAAACCCAGTCTCTACTAAAAATACAAAAAATTAGCTGGGCATGGTGGCAGGCGCCTGTAGTCCCAGCTACTCGGGAGGCTGAGGCAGGAGAATAGCATGAATCCGGGAGGCAGAGCTTGCAGTGAGCTGAGATCACGCCACTGCACTCCAACCTGCGCAACAGAGCGAGACTCTGTCTCAAAAAAATTAATAATAATAATAATAAAATAAAATAAACTCCCCAATCAAAAGACATGAAATGGTTGAATGAATTTCTAAAAAAAGATTCAACTATATGCTGTACAAGAGACATTTTATTAAAACCTGGAAATCAACAGCAAAAGAAAAGCTGGAAAATTCACAAATATGTGGAACTTAAACAACACACTCTTGAATAATCAATGAGTCAAAGAAGACATCAAAAGGAAAATTAGAAAATATCTTGAGACACGCCGGGAACGGTGGCTCACGCCAGTAATCCCAGCACTTTTTGGAAAGCTGAGGCGGGAGGATCACTTGAGGCCAGGAGTTTGAGACCAGCCTGAGCAACATAGTGAGACCCTGTCTCTACAAAAAAAAAAAAAAGAAGAAGAAGGAAAACAACAAAAAACAAATAAAAAGGAAACATCCTGAGACAAACTACAACCCAACATATACAAAATTATGAGATGCGACAAAAGCAGTACTAAGAAGGAAGTTTATAGTGTAAACGCCTACATCAAAACAGAATAAAGATCAAGTCCCTGGGTCTATAGGAAAAAAAAAAAGAATAAAGATAGGGATGGGGGTAGGAGGGGAAGATAGAGGCAAAGTTAGTTATTTTGTAACAGCAGGATAGGAAAAAAGAATAATAAGTTCCAGTGCTCTATTACATATTAGAGTGACTACAGCTAATAACACTGTACTGTGTATGTCAAGATGGCTAGAAAAAGATCTTGAAAACTTATCAACACAAAGAAATGATAAAGATTTGCGGTGATGGACATGCTAACTACGCTGATTTGATTACACAATGTACACAAGTATTAAAACATTATACTGTACCCCCATAAACACGTACAATTATTATATGTCCGTTATAAACAAAACAAAGAGCTCAAGATACTATGTGACCACGAAAGGCATTAAAGACTAAAGAACGGGGAGAAGGGGCGCCCAGAGGAAGTTGGGCTAACCCCGCCTGGGACGCAGGTGAGAGATGAATTGAGTCTTGGAAGATGACTTATCGTTTAAGCAGTTATTTTCAGACTGGCACACAGTAGGCTCACCAAAGAATGGAAGCGACCTTTATTTCCTGAGCTGCAGAATCGGCCTCTCCCTGGGCCTGCCCTTGCCCTAGGCTATCAGGCAGACGAACGCTCCCCAAGATAGAGACCACAGAAGAAGACACAGCGTAATCCGCGCTGCCGCCCGCCCCGGACGCTAGAACGTTCTCTCTCCTCACCTGCGATGAAATCGAGAACACTGTGGACACCGCCATTTTCCCCACTTGCACCGGAAACCGGCTGCCCGGGCACTTCCGGGAACTCCTAGCCGCACGGCCAGCCGACTACGGCAGCCACGGAGGACCTGAGACGGAAGGTGCGTCCTTGCGTATGCCGGAAGTGGCGGTGCGTGTGACGCCGGCGGCGGGGGGGCGGGACCTGGGGCGGAGAGCGGTTCGCGCGCTTCGGGCCTAGTCCGGACTCGCCGCTGCCGCCGCCATATTCCCGGTAACGGGGGCGCGCGGCCGGGGGCAGGTTGGGCCGGAAGAGGGGTCCGGGCCGGTGCTGAGGCGGGGAGGGGGTCGGTTGAGATGGGACGGCCGGAGTCTGCGGGCGGAGGGAGGCGCTGGCCTTTGAGGGAGGGGGCAGAGAGAGCGCCGGGCCGGGTGTGTGGGGAGGGAGCGGGGCGGGCCTAGCTGGGGGCGAAGAGTAGGCCTGGGTGGGGAGCAGAGGCAGCTGGAGTAGCTTGACACCCGGGGGCCCTGGCCGGAGCCGCTTTGGGGCCTAGGCAGGTGCGACGGACAGGGGCTGCGGGCTTCGCCGCGGTCTTTCTTCGCAACGCGGTCCTAGGGCCCCTAGGAGCCGAAGGTGGGACTTTTCCGTCGCGCCATAGGCAGCTGCGACGCCGACGCGGCGCTACCCGGGTCGGGCCCGAGGGTGATGGGCAGCGACCCCCGGTGGCCTGGGAGAGCGGGGGGCGGCGCGAGGCCGGGGGCGGGGCGGAGCGGGTGGGGCCGAGCTCGGGCCGCTAGGATGCTGCGTCTCTGGAGATGGGAGGTTAGCAACCATTGCTCTCCTCCCAGGCCAGGACCCTCGTGCCTTCTAATTCTTGCATTTTTCCGAATCCCGCAGTGGCATCTTCCTTACTTTGTCCATCCTCCGGGCTCGCGATCTTCCTTCCGGAGCCATGTCAGAAGGAGTGGACTTGATTGATATATATGCTGACGAGGAGTTCAACCAGGTGAGGGGTCATCAGGAGCTTTGGGATTTTCCTTGATCATCTGAGGAATCATTTTCAGCAAACTGGCAGTGGTTTCAAGCTGTACCAGTCCTAGGCTTGAACACACGTCTATCCGGTCTAAAATTTTTCCCCTGCAGAAACTTTAAAGACTACACTCCGTTCCTCTTTATGTTAATTTGAAGCTCCAGGCTTAATTTTAAAGGCTTTGATTTAAGAGCAAATAAAAAGCAGGTGTAATAGAATGGTGAATCAACCTGTGGAATTTACTCCCCAAGAAGCCAAAGTTGGATGTCAGACTAACCACACTTAAAAATCAAAAGTACATTTGCTACAGTATTCATGAGGACAGTGTTGATACCTGTTCCTTTACATTCTCAGCCTGCAGCTGGAGAAGTATAGTCCCCTCCACCAAAACAGTGCAAAAACAAAGTAGAAAAGATAACTTTAACATTTAGTTTCAACTCCATTCCAATTAAGTTTTACTTGCTTTTATAAGTAGTTTGACTCCAGTCATGAGAAGTCCACAGGCATTTTGGTATAATAAATTGTATTGATTAACTTTAGTTTTTCTAGAGGGAATAAAAGGGTAAAGACGTTAGACACGCCATTTAGAAGACAGATACAGACTCATGCACATACCCTCAGTTGGATTTGTTTTTATTGTACCAGGGAACATTATACAGAAATTTATCTAGAGCTGGGCACGGTGACTCTTGACTGTAATCTCAGCTGCTCCGGAGGCTGAGATGGGAAGATTGCTTAAGGCCAGGAGTTCAATACCAGCCAAGGCAACATAACAAGACCCAGTCTCTACAAAAATGTAAAAAAAAAAAAAAAAAAAACACAACTAGATGTGGTGGCTTGTGCCTGTAGTCCCATCTGCTCTGGAGAGTGAGGCAAGAGGTACTTCCTGAGCCCAGGAGTGCAAGGCTGCAGTGAGCCATGATTGGGCTGCTGCATGCTATCCTGGGCAACAGAGCAAGATCCTCCTGACTTAAAAACAAGAAAAATTCTCTCGAAGGAATAATCTTCCATGCAGTTCAGTTTTTCAGTCTTGCGGTCAGTTCTCAAGAATGTTCCAAAGTTTGTATTGAAAACTTACTAATACGTTGCCTGGGTTATTTTCAGCACCATTCTACATAAGTTAAGCTGGCTCTTCCCATTTGCATCTTCCCATGGGTACACATAAGGACCTGGTAAGAGCATGTAATGAATAGGCTAGAAAAGGAATGTTCCCTGGTTGGACCCTGACTTTGATATGAGGCAACAGAAGAGGCGGATACATGCCATTTATTTTTCACTTGGCATAAGTTTACATTAAACTCTATTTTTTGATGCATTATGGATTTGTAACATGGAAATTATAAACCATACACAAAAGTAGAATAATGTAATGGTCTTGTACCCATTATACAGCTTCACCAATTATACATTTTAATGGCAGGTTTCTTGTCTCTGCTCTGGTTAACTGTGGTCCTTTAAATATAGCTGCTGATTATCTTAAATACATGAATTTTCCTTTTTTTTTTCTTTTTTGTTGAGATGGAGTCTCTCTGTCACCCAGGCTGGAGTGCAATGGCACGATCTTGGCTCACTGCAACCTCTGCCTCCCAGGTTCAAGCGATTCTCCTGCCTCTGCCTCCTGAGTAGCTGGGAGTAGTGGGCCACCACGCCTGGCTAATTTTTGTATTTTTAATCGAGATGGGGTTTCACCATGTTGGCCAGGTTGGTCTCGAATGCCTGACCTCGTCATCTGCCCGCCTTGGCCTCCCAAAGTGCTTGGATTACAGGCATGAGCCACTGTGCACAGCAAAAAAAAAATTTAATTTTAAATAAATCCAATAGTTATGGATAAAAGAGGAAAGTTCCAGATGTTAATTTAGTTGCAAAATCATTGTTTTCCATATTCACTTGAATCAGACTTTTACTACCTTAAAAAAAAAAAAAAAACAGTCTTGCTGTGTTGCCTAGGCTGGTCTCTCAACTCCTGAGCTTAAAGTGATTCTCCCACTTCAGCCTCCCAAACTGTTGGGATTACAGGTGTGAGCCACTCTGCCCAGTTCAGACTTTTTGCAGATTATGTTTTTCCCCCACTAAGATAACAAGAGCGCTCCTTAATTCTTCTCTTTTTTTTTCTTTTTGAGACAGAGTCTCTCTTTGTCACCAGACTAGAGTGCAGTGGCACCATCTTGTTTCACTGCAGCCTCCGTTTCCCGGGTTCACGTGGTTCTCCTGTCAGCCTCCTGAGTAGCTTGAGCTACAGGTGCACGCCGCCACGCCCAGCTAATTTTTGTATTTTTAGTAGAGATGGAGTTTTACCATGTTGGCCAGGATGGTCTCAATCTCTTGACCTTATGATCCGCCCACCTCGGCCTCCCAAAGTGCTGGGATTACAGGTGTGAGCCGTCACACCCAGCCGCCTTCTCTGTTATTAATGAAAAGCTTTTCCCTTTCTAATTTCTTATCTGTGGATTGATAATGGTGCCATTCATTTCATTTTGAGAAATAGGCAGAATCCATTGTCCAGTGGTACTGCTTTGTTAGAGTAGAAGTTATTGACCTCGACAGTTTGTTCTCTGGTCTCCTCTGTTAAAAAGGACTTTTTTACAGGTCTAAGACAGGCTAAAGATAGTATGTGGACTTTAATAGATGTATATATCCAACAGGCAATATTTGACACTGGGCAAGCTGAAGAAAGTGTGCATTTTGAATATCTTATGTTTTGTGGAAGGTGATGGGATGAGTGCTTCCCCCCACACACATGCAAATTAGTTATTTTTGACAAAGTTAGCATTAGTGTCATCTGGAACCTACAGAAATTATTAAAAAACAAAAACAAACTTTGGCTACAATTGTTAGAAGCTGGCTTAGTCTGAAGGCACCCAGTACAAATTGTGTTTTAGAATGTTACCGATTTTGCCCCAGGCTGGCCTATGCACAGGAAGCACTTGATGTACACTTTGCTCCCCAAGGAAAATTAATATTTTTCCTAGATGGAACCCTATGGTGCTTATTCCCTGATCTCTTAGAGCACTTGCTGCAAAAGCCTTTTTTGCCAGAGCTACTTTATTCCTGTAACATAGGGAGTCCTGGGATTCACACTGGCTCTCTTGGACCAGGGAGAACTCTGGAAAGGTGACTGAGATCAGTTGTTCTGCTGGGAGTTTTGGCTTCTCATACTGAGACAGGCTTTGCACAGTGTGCCCAGTTCTCTTCCTTACGTCCATCAACAAGTATTTATTGAGCTACTTGTATTTGCTAAGCACTGTGCCAGGACTAGTGAAGTAAAAGGAAAAAAAAGGGTCCCTGTACTCAAAACAGATTCCACTCCTGGTGGGTAGGGGTGGTGGACAATGGCAAGGTACAATGAAGGACAAGGAGGGTGTAAAGTGAGAACTGTGGAAATGATCATTATAAAGCCAAAATTTTTTATTAAGCCTTGGTTACAATTAAAAGAAACAATGGTATCAAGTTGGTTGCTCTGAGAAAAATAAATCATAGGCTAGTTACTTCCCTCAGTGGGATATCAGGAAGAAGAGGGTGGAGGGTAGGAACATTGAGCAGACAAGTGGAGAAGATCTTATTTAAATTAAAAATCACACACGTTCTCTTTTGTTTACAGAGAAGCAAGAAGTTTCATGAGACAGTCACAGTTCTTTCTGTGCTATTGAACACAAAATTATTTGAGATAGTTGTTCAATATTAAATATATGTTTCATGTTTAATCTCCCTGGAATGAAACTTTGAACATCAGTGCATGTAAAATGTACTTTTCACTTAATTTATAGAATTTGATTTTACTTTAATCTATCACTGCATAAATCGCCTGAGAAAAATCTCTGGCCCTTAACTGTGTTTCTGTTTTATTAGCTGAACAAGTAAAATGAATTGTGATGCTGGGGGATTAAAATCCAAACAATTTGATACCTTGTTTCTTCAGTAGAGTCCTCAACAGTCTTGCCCTGTGCAGTTCCCACCAACTTCTTTGAACTGAGACTCTATGGCCCACAGAGACCATTTAAATCTTGTGATAATTTTGTATTCATTCAGTCCTTTTGTTTCTAAAAGTGGTAGCCATACCAAGATCCTCCAGGATCTAGTCTATCCTATTCTTTAAGGGATCTTAAAACAGTAGATTGGTTGCCTACGCTTATAGTATGAAGGGTTTCCTGGTGATGCATTTGGTCTCTGAGCTGTCCAAATCTGCATATTAGTCCACTACTCAATTTTCAGTGATAATTTTTACATTAGAAATTTTAGACACATATATCTGAATTACAGATACTGCATGGAAGGGAATCTCAATTTGGTTCCATTTGATTATCCGAGATAATGTGTCTCCTTATTCCCTTTAAGTTTCATTTGAAAATCCTTGATTTAAAAAAAAGAAGGCTGGGTGCGGTGGCTTACTCCTATAATCCCAGCACTTTGAGAGACTGAGGTGGGTGGATCACCTGAGGTCCGGAGTTCGAGACCAGCCTGGCCAACATGGTGAAACCCCGTCTCTACTAAAAATACAAAAATTAGCTGGATGTGGTGGGGCACACCTGTAATTCCAGCTGCTCTGGAGGCTGAGGCAGGAGAATCGCTTGAACCCAGGAGGCAGAGGTTTCAGTGAGCTGAGATCACGCCACTGCACTTCAACCTGGGTGACAAAGTGACACTCTATCTCAGAAAAAAAGGAGAATCTTGGTGTGAAGTAGTGCTTTCTAAGGATTTGAGCATTGGATAGGATCAAGTGATGTATATAAATCCTTTCTCTACCTTGAACCACAGAAACAACTCACCATACCTGGTACATGAATAGAAGAGTGATTTTGTCTAGAGTTGGGATGGTTTTGAGACATAAGAGCTATGAAATATTTTATGGTGATTACTTACACATAAAATGTTTTCCCACTTACTAGCCCTAGCTGACCTCATCTTACTTTATTATCCACCCTGTCCTCTGCAGTGTTAGCTTCTCTCCTCATTCTTTATATGCTGATCCTTTTTGTGTACAATCCTTTCTTATGGGTTTGACCACATGGAACAAGCTTCCTGTGCTTATTTGCCTCACTGATTCCTTTTCTTGTTAAGTTGCCCTGTAAAAGTTTACTCTCTCTTGCTATTCTTTTTCTAACGTTTTTACAAGGGTTAAGCCCTCCTGGTGGGTTTCTTAGAGTGTTTGTAATATTTGAAATTATTTATATGGTTCAGGAAGTAGAATCCTTCCCCCTTCTCTATCAGAACAACCCAAGATTATTCTCTTAGTGTGTGTTTTCTTCCACTGTACTTCACATAAACTAAAAAACTAAAAGATTGTTTTCAAAGGTTCTTATAATACAAGGATTGATCTAAGAGTTAATTTTTTTAGTGAGTCGTCTTCAGATCACTTCAGAATTGGCAGTTCTTGCCGTGATATTGGAGGGAGAAAGTTATGGGAGTCACCTGTCTGTAGTTGCCTTGAAGAAAGTATTTCTTCAGGGTACTGGACAAGTGGCCCAACTTAGGTGTCTCCTTTATTCTCTCTTTAAAAGAATAGCAATGTGAAACTGCTGTAGCATCCTTAAAACACTGAACTACTTGCTGTCTCTGTCATTTTGGAAGCATTGTCTTTAGCATTGTTTGAATGTTTTGTCAAATTCTTGCAATAAAAATAAAATACTTGTCTAATCCTTAAAAAGATTTCTCTGAGGCTAGGCATGGTGGCTCACGCCTGTAATCCTAGCACTTTGGGAGGCCAAGGTGGGCAGAGCACGAGGTCAGGAGTTCGAGACCAGCCTGACCAACGTGGTGAAACCCCATCTCTACAAAAAATACAAAAATTAGCTGGGCATGGTGGCATGCACCTGTAATCCCGGCTACTCAGGAGGCTGAGGCAGGAGAATCTGAACCCAAGAGTCGGAGATTGCAGTGAGCTGAGATGGCGCCACTGCACTCCAGCCTGGGCAATGGAGCAAGACTCTGTCTCCAAAAAAAAAAACAGAAAGATAGATTTCTCTGAGATAATTACGTTTTAGAATCCTGAACACTTTTTTTTTTTTTTTTTTTTTTTTTTTTTTTTTTAATAATAGGGTCTAACTCTGTTGCCCAGGCTGGACTGCAGTGGTCCACTCATGGCTCACTGCAACGTCAGCCTCCCGGGCTCAAGTGATCCTCCTGCCTCTCGAGTAGCTAGGACTAGAGGTTTGTGCCATCATGCCCAGCTAATTTTTGTATTTATTGTAGAGATAGGGTTTCACCACGTTGCCCAGGCTGGTCTGAAACTTTTGGGCACAAGCAGTTTGCCTGTCTCTGTGTCCTAAAGTGCTGGGATACAGGCGTCAGCCACTGCACCTGGCCTGTAAAATCCTAAACATTAAGGTCCCATATTGTAGTAGTAGTAGTAGTAGTTGTAGTTTTAGGGGTTTTGGTATGTAGTAATATATCACATAGGCAGAATGTATAATTTGCACATCTTCTGTAATACATGTTCATATTATAAATGCATACTGTGATACAGTTTATGATATAGGTTCTTGTCGTATTTTCTGGCCCTTATATTTTAGAGAACTTTAACTGTTTTTTGTATATCATTGAATATCGGCTGGGCATGGTAGTCACCCCTGTAATCCCAGCACTTTGGGAGGCCGAGGCCAGTGGATCACTTGAGTCCAGGAGATCCAGACTAGCCTGGGCAACATGGTGAAACCCTGTCTCTACAAAAAATTTGAAAATTAGCTGGGCATGGTTGCGCATGTCTGTAGTCCCCAGTTACTTGGAGGCTGAGGTGGGAGGATCACTTGAGCCCAGGAGGCTGAAGTTGCAGTGAGTTGTAATTGGACCACTGCCCTCCAGCCTGGGTGACAAAGTGAGACCCTGTCTCAGAAAAAAAAAGTACGTCTCCTAGATACATGGCATGGTAATGCATTGGGTCTGTATGTCATTTAAGAAATAGAACTTAGTAGGGGAAAACCGCTGTTGTTATTCCCTTCCCTTTTATTTATTTTTTATTTTCTCTGATGGAAAGATGGGATTGTATACAATGAGTTTAGAGCTTTCCTAAATCATTTGTACCAATCAAGGGATTTAAATCAGTAACTCCCAATCTTTTTTGCATTTTTGTACCCACTTTCATGCTTTTCCTCTGTATTCAGTTTCTGAATAAATTTATTATTAAATAGACAAGTGAATTTTATGTAACACTTGATTTTGGAAATAGCATAAGATGTTGAAAATAAGTTTTCATTAGCTTATCTTAGATATGGTCTTTAGAAGTTGACCTTATTGATCACAGCAGCCCATGCATCTCATTATGCATTCTTCCTTTGCTTGCTTAATCACCCAGTGCCTTTTGATTCTTGCCAGTGGCTAAAGCCATAAACTTTACAGACTGTTACCAGAATCTTGAGAGAAAAAAAAATGTACATAATTTGAATTAAGTGATACAGTTTCAACAGGTTTTTCTTACCTTGTTTCCTAGGGTGGGACAAGGAAGTTTTGTACATGTTTTATCAAGTATTTAACTGGATTGTAATAAACTAGAGTGAAACAGAATGAACAAAATGAAGTTTGCAAACCTACCTTTGCCACCCCCTCATCTCAGGACCCAGAGTTCAACAATACAGATCAGATTGACCTGTATGATGATGTGCTGACAGCCACCTCACAGCCCTCAGATGACAGAAGCAGCAGCACTGAGCCACCTCCTCCTGTTCGCCAGGAGCCATCTCCCAAGCCCAACAACAAGACCCCTGCAATTCTGTATACCTACAGTGGCCTGCGTAATAGACGAGCTGCCGTCTATGTGGGCAGCTTCTCCTGGGTGAGTGTGGGTAACCAAAAATGCTTATGGGTGGCTGGAGGGAGAGCACTGGGAGGTGATGGCATTTTCAGAAACCACTGTTGCACTGTTTTGTGCTCTGATGGGGTTGGATTTCTTTTTCCTGGGATCAGGTTGGATTGATCTCTGAAAGAGAACTATCCTGAGGACGTACTGGTGCCGAAGAAAGCAATGATTAAGTGGGTAGTTGCTTTTTCTGCCATCTTGTTACTGCCCCTGACCCTGGGGCTTTATGTCTAGCAGGGTCATCTGTGGGACGAGATTTCAGAGTGAACACCTTGAACTCTTGGTGGTCATTAGATGGTCCTGTGATAATGGTGGGTGATGGGGATTAAAGACCTTGATAACTCTAGTATACTTGGGGTAGGTGGTGACCGTTGTTCTGCAAGTTATTTTGTCATGTTTTGGGGCTGGTGGTGGGGGTGGTTTTTCCGAGTTAGAAAATATATTTATTGTGGGGAAGTTCTGGCAATGGTCAACTCTAGCCTGTCAGATCTATAATTTAAAAATTGGTAGCTGTCAGTGTTTGAACTGATGACCAGCCAGCCCAAATGGCAGTCAAAGTTACAATAAGTTTTAATCTTCTCAATCTCTAAAGATGGGGATTGGGGGTAAGTGGGTTTGGACTTCTGTATGGCTGAGGACAGTAAGAAAAGTCTGCACTAACTGAAATATTGCCAGGCTTTTGAGTTTCCTCTGGGGGGATTTAGTTGTGACTAGAATCCTGGGTTTGGGGGGCAGGGTCTGGGACATTGGCAGGTGGGGGTATAGCTCTTGACATCTCTTCCTTTTCCATCTTGCCGGCCCCAGTGGACCACAGACCAGCAGCTGATCCAGGTTATTCGCTCTATAGGAGTCTATGATGTGGTGGAGTTGAAATTTGCAGAGAATCGAGCAAATGGCCAGTCCAAAGGGTGAGGTCTGGATTTGAGAAGCCCCTTTTAATTTGTAACCATTGGGATAACAGATCAGCACTATATTTTGGCCCTGAATTTTAATCCCTCCCACCCCTGGCCCAGCTTAATGCCTTGGTTTTGGCAAACTGCCTTAGAAAGGGACCTAGCTGCAATGTGGTAGAACATGCATCTCTTAAGGGGCGAAGAATACTGATTTTTAATTTCAAAAAAAGCAAAGATTTAGGCTCTTTGTTAGTAGTGCTGTGTGTGTGTTTAGTTTAGCAAGATGTCCTTTGCTTTATCGTTTTTTACTAAAAATAAAAGAGAATTTCTTTTTTCTTCTCTTTGTTGTCTACAGATTTCATTCATTTTTAATTTTTCCTTCCTAAGGTATGCTGAGGTGGTGGTAGCCTCTGAAAACTCTGTCCACAAATTGTTGGAACTCCTACCAGGAAAAGTTCTTAATGGAGAAAAAGTGGACGTGAGGCCGGCCACCCGGCAGAACCTGTCACAGTTTGAGGCACAGGCTCGGAAACGTGAGTGTGTCCGAGTCCCAAGAGGGGGTACGTGGAGACCATCTGTATGAAGGGGGGGGATGTTTGTGGGTTTGTTTTCTGTGGTGTAGGCTCAGCCTACAGTGTGGATGAGTTTGGGGGAGGGTGATGGTGGTTGTAAGTGGTGTCATGGTCGACAAGTAGTCCCCAAAATAGGTCTGTATAGAAGAAAGAGCATTGTGCTGGGAGTCAAGTAGGTTCAGGTTGTAGTTTGGTTCTGCCAATAATTCATTGTGTGACCTTGGCCAAGTCACTTTACTGCTTAGGGCCTGTTTCCCCATCTGGACTAGTGACATGATATTTAAAGTTCCATCAGCTCTAAATTCTGTGTTTCTGTCTAAAAATTGGCATATGGTGAATGGGCTTAATTTTTAAGACATGCCTCTCTATAAATTATCAAGAAGCAGCCACCCTGAAATGTAACTAAAAGGTGCCTATAATCTTTTCATAAACGTTCATTGGAAGGATACTGTAAGGAATAAACCAAGAGGAGTGTTGGAGAATAAGAATTGAACAATATTTCTCCAGCATTGTCCAGGGGAGAGGGTGCTCTTTTGATTACCAAATGTTTTAGTCTGCTTGGCAGGTATATCCCATTAGTAAAGAAAGTTAGAGGCCGGGCGCGGTGGCTCACGCCTATAATCCCAGCACTTTGAGAGGCCAAGGTGGGTGGATCATGAGGTCAAGAATTCGAGACCAGCCTCGCCAACATGGTGAAACCCCCATCTCTACTAGGAATACAAAAATTAGCTGAGTGTGGTGACACACGCCTGTAATCCCAGCTACACGGGAGACTGAGGCAGGAGAACTGCTTAAACACGGGAGACGGAGGTTGCAGTGAGCTGAAATCAGGCCACTGCACTCCAGCCTGGGCGACAGAGCAAGACTCCGTCTCGGGGTGGGAGAGTTAGGGGCTGGGCGTGGTGGCTCACACTGTAATCCCAGCACTTCGGCAGGCCAAGGCGGGCAGATCACCTGAGGTCAGGAGTTGGAGACCAGCCTTGGCAACATGGCAAAACCCTGTCTCTACTAAAAATACAAAACTTAGCCGGTTATGGTGGCACATGCCTGTAATCTCAGCTACTTGGGAGGCTGAGGCAGGTGAATCTCTTGAACCCCAGCGGTGGAGGTTGCAGTGACCTGAGATTGCACCACCACCCTCCAGCCTGGGTGACAGAGTGAGTCTCAAAAAAAAAAGAAAACTACACCAGACTACCCTAGTTTGAGGACAGTTTACCTTACATTCATCTTACTCTCTTTATTCCGACTGTACTCACTAAGCCACTTTCTTATGCTAATTTGATTTCCCAATTAGGGTCTCCTACTGGGAAGAGAATGCGCTGACCAGCCGACACAAGTACTCCAGTCTGCTTGGCAGTTATATTTCTCATTGTAAATTAATAAATTGGTGTTCTGGTTTATGAGTCAGTCTCTTGTGAGTTTGGTTAGCATGAGTCAGTCTCCTACGGCCTAGTCACCCTGGTTGAAGCAGGTTTCTGAATCTGAGAAACCTGAGGACTAGACCTTGGATTTTCCTGACCTCATAAAGTGCAGCCACCCTGCAAGGCCCTCCCTGAGACAGTCAGCCACCCTTATTTTCTTTTGCTACAGTGGGAGGAACAGCAAAGTTTCATCACCGATCTTCTGTCACTGCTTAGGTCCAGCTCTCAAAATAGTGCCTTGTATTGATTGGGTTTATCCTCCAGGTAGAAATAGGACCACTTCGCTCTTGCATAGGAACAGCTGTTCTTTTAACTAGATTGACAGCCTAGATAGATTTGGTGTGAACTCTTACTGCTCCATGTTAGAAAGGACACACTTTTCTTCCTTGACAAGTATTTTCAAGTCCCCTCTGTTTTGGAGTCTTTCTGTAATTCACCGCTGACCTTCCTTAGGTATGTAATTTTACAGTTATATTGGGAATAACATTCCTACTTCTATTCAACTGCTTTTCATGTTACCTTTCTTTGCTGAAAAGATTGTGGTAACTGAGTGCAGTTTTTCTCTGTCGTGCTGATGGACCTGGGCTCTGTTAATCACTAAGTAAAGCTGGTGGACTTCCTCTGCATAAAAATGGTTGCCTCTTTTGGGACTTGTAGCCATAGATAAAAAACAGAATCCTTGCAGATGTGACAACAGTAGTAGCTGGGAAAGTGGTTAGCTGTTAGATGACACTTGCCTAATACCTTTTTGTACTTCAGTTTGAGAGAACTCTAGGAAAGAGCCAGTTGCCATGTCTTTGAGACATGAAGAATAAGACAGCATTGACACTGTTTCTGTAATAGAGAAGTCTAGGTGGTTGTCAGCATAATTCATTCCACCTTAGGCTTTACTCAGGAGCTGGGATTAACTATCATGTTCTAGTTTAAGGAGCACTCTTTCCCTCCACACTTGCTGCCAGTGGTATCTTTCTATTTCTAAGACTCCCCTAGGGCCATGTGATCTTGTTCTATTGGATTCCACATTAAACAGGCTTAAACTGTTAAACTGGAGAGAAGGAATAAGTTTAATCAAGTGACTTGACAGTGTCAGAATCCATGCTTCCAGCTGTTTAAAACATGTTCTGAGCTCCTGTTGTGCACAGCACCATACTGGCATGTGGTGATGGTGTTCCTGTTAGGCTGCCCTGAGGAGTAGAGGATTTTGGCCATTGAAATGTAGCAGGAGTTCCCCAGATTTGAGACATGGTTTGTAGCAAGCTTTTGCTAAGCATCCTTACTGTCAGCTGTGTGTCATGTGCTCGGGCTGTGGGCAGATCTTTTATTGGCCTATCTCCCAATTTTTCTTTCACTTAACCTTCAATTGTCTAGTCTTTATGCGTGTCTCTTTCTCACCCTGATTACTGGTTTTAGTATGTAAATAGAAGTGCCATCCAGTTCCTGCCACTCCCTCTCTTCCCCTAAATTCCCTAGCCAACACCCTGTGGCAAAGAGAACATTTTAAGTGTGCAACAGGAAGAGGTTAACTAGTATTAGTTTAAGGAGAGAGGTCCTGAACTCTTCGGGAGATGTGGGGTTTCAAGTCAACTGCAATTCACCTGAACATCAGTGAATACTGTCATTTTCTCGTGGGCTATCAGGATCCTTCTACATTTAAAAATAGAACATATATGTAAGGATAAATTAAATCTGTTCTGAAGCACTTCTGGAGTTCTGGATGAAAAACATTCTTTGACAGGATTTAGGAGGATACTGTTTTTTTGGATTTAATGTCTTTACTGAGTTGCTTCTGACCTTCTCTGAAGCCAAAGAAAAGGCAGATGATTTTACCTTCTTAGCCACTTTAGTCACCTTCCTCTGTAGGGTGTCTGGTAACTCCTGAAGGATGAACTGGTCCTATGGGTTTGTGTAAAGCCTGGGCAGTAACGTTAGTTCTGTTTTGCTTCATAGGAATACCTCCACGGGCCCATTCCCGAGATTCTAGTGACTCTGCTGATGGACGGGCCACACCCTCTGAGAACCTTGTACCCTCATCTGCTCGTGTGGATAAGCCCCCCAGTGTGCTGCCCTACTTCAATCGTCCTCCTTCAGCCCTTCCCCTGATGGGTCTGCCCCCACCACCAATTCCACCCCCACCACCTCTCTCCTCAAGTTTTGGGGTCCCTCCTCCTCCTCCTGGTATCCACTACCAGCATCTCATGCCCCCACCTCCTCGATTACCTCCTCATCTTGCTGTACCTCCCCCTGGGGCCATCCCACCTGCCCTTCACCTCAATCCAGCCTTCTTCCCCCCACCAAACGCTACAGTGGGGCCTCCACCAGATACTTACATGAAGGCCTCTGCCCCCTATAACCACCATGGCAGGTAAGGACTATCTTGTTCCTTTCAGATTTGAGCCAGGGTTAACAAGTGTGTTAAGCATTGTATTCTCCCTGAGAAAGTGAACACTGAATCCTTCTTCTTTCCCTTATGGACATTCTGTTGTCACAGCATTGACTCCTGAGAAGTAGTTTACTATTTGTTAGTGTTTTCATTTGATGTTTTGATTGCATCTTAACCACTTGACCCAGACCATGTCCTTTATACCCCTTTTAAAGGTACTTAAATTAAATGCTGGAGCAGGTGTTGTGAATGCTACAGATGTCTAGCATTGTTGTGTGTTATGCCAAAATTACAAAAGTATTGTAGAGTACAGTAAAAATAATAAGGGGTGTGAGCAATCAAGGATGGTATTTTCTCTGTACAGCCGAGATTCGGGCCCTCCACCCTCTACAGTAAGTGAAGCCGAATTTGAAGATATCATGAAGCGAAACAGAGCAATTTCCAGCAGTGCCATTTCCAAAGCGGTATCTGGAGCCAGTGCAGGTAACTCATGCTTACCTTTGCTGCCTTCTCCTTAACCTTTGCTTTTTTTCCTGATTTTGTCATTTCTGCTGGCAAAAGTTCAACAAGATAAAGTTGGAGTACTGTAGATATCAAGAGCGGCACACTTTGAAGAGCAATATGTAACCTGATTTCTTGGCCTTGGGGTAGTCCGACTGTATTACTTAGCCTGTATCTAGGCCTGCCCTCATGAAAACCAACTTAATGCCTAGAATATAAAGAATACAATCTCAATGTGGTATTTGCTGTAGAGTGAAATTCCTGCCTTGTGGAAATCTCCATCTCAGTGGTTGATCTTTAGGTTTAGTGTCTACCCAATACCAGATATAGACCCTAGGTTGTTTTTTAGGAATGATGTCTTGACTGGATAATGTGTTTTTTTGTTTGTTTTGAGAGGGAGTCGCCCAGGCTGGAATTCAGTGGTGCAATCTTGGCTCACTACAACCTCCTGGGTTCAAGCGATTCTCCTGCCTCAGCCTCCTGAGTAGCTGGGATTACAGGCACTTGCCACCATGCCCAGCTAATTTTTGTATTTTTTGTAGAGACAGGGTTTCACCATATTGGCCAGGATGGTCTTGAACTCCTGACCTCAAGTGATCCACCTGCCTCAGCCTCCCAGAGTGCTGGGATTACAGGTGTGAGCCACCACATCCAGCCTAGATAATGGTTTGCTGTGAAATCTCATTACATTTGGGAGTCTAAGCAGAGCTGGTAGGTAGCCTATCCTAAAAAGAGGCAAGTCTATAGATAGTCATCTTAAAGCATGTTATGCCCTTACAGCAAACTTTTGCCCTGCTCTCAGTAGTAAGTGGGAAGAACCAGCAACCACGAATCTGAAAGCCCTGAGCATAAGATCTTTGGTTTCTAAAAGAAGAGGCTACAGGAAGTTTCAGAGTTCTGGTCCAGTTTTCACATCATGACATTAGCCGTATTCACTTCCTTCCTGCGAGTTGCCTACATGAATGTAAATGTCTGTAGATTATCAGATCTCCTGAGAAATAAGTTAGTCCTAAATATTACCATCTGCTTTCCCTCAGTTTTCATCTTTGCATCATCTTGCCAAACTTGAATCCACAGAGTAGGTTAAAGACAGAAAGTATATATGTTCCCTTCATTTTTTCCCACCAGAAAAATCTACATTGACATCTAAATTAATCTTTTTAGGCCAGGTGCAGTGGCTCATGCCTGTAATCCCAGCACTTTGGGAGACCAAGGCGGGTGAATCACTTGAGGTCAGGAGTTTGAGACCAGCCTGGCCAACATGGCAAAAGCCCTTCTGTACTAATAATACAAAAATAAGCCAGTCATGATGGCACACGCTGTAGTCCCAGCTACTTGGGAGGCTGAGGCACGAGGATTGAGAATTGCTTGAGTCCAGGATGTGGAGGTTGTGGTGAGCCAAGATTGTGCCACTGCACTTCAGCCTGGGCGACAGAGTGAAACTGTGTCTCAAAAAATAAAAAAAAAATTACTCTTTTTAAATTCGAAAGTAATATATACCCATGGATTAATGGGTTAAATACACAGAGCAATATAAAGAAAGTACTCATTGTTCCTTCTTCCTCATCAACCCTGTTACACTAAGATGATCAATAACTGAATCTTGACCTCCTTCCCTTTTTGTTGTTCTCATTCCAGTCATTCAAACCACAAATACTTATTGAAGGTGCCTACAAAAACAGGCAAAAATTCCCTTCCAGGATGGAGCTGATGTCTTCATATTCTTGTGCCTCCACTGGACAGTTTCTCCATAGTTTCTATTCTTGTTGCCTTGCACAGAGGAAGCTGCCAGGCTTCATTTTCACTGGACCCCTGCCTGGATTCATATTTTCTTTGTATTAACTTCTGTCCTTAACGCTCTTGACTTAGCTTGGAAAAGCAAAGTGCAGGTACCCGCCCCAAGACCACTATCCCTGAGCCAGGCATTGCTCAGAGTTGAGAAATGAAAGGTCTAGTTTTTTATGACAGCGTAAATTTTTTTTTTTTTTTTTTTTTTTTTTTTTTTTTTTTTTTTTTTTTTTTTTTGAGACGAAGTCTGGCCCTGTTGCCTAGGCTGGAGTAGCGTAGTGGTGTGATCCCGACTCACTGCAACCTCTCCCTCCCAGATTTAAGCAATTCTTCTGCCTCAGCCCCCCAAATAACTGGCATTACAGGTGCATGCCACACCACCTTGCTAGTTTTTGTATTGTTAGTAGAGACCGGGTTTCACGACGTTGGCCAGGCTGGTCTTGACCTCTGGCCTCAAGTGATCTGCCCACCTCAGCCTCCCGAAGTGCTGGGATTACAAGTGTGAGTCACCGCATCCAGCCATAATTTTTTTAATGTATAAATATATTACACGTACGTGTTTTATGTAAATAACATATATATACACGTATACATCTGATTGTAGGTTAAAAATAATTTGTAGAAATACACATTGTTTAGAAAGTCTTGTGAGGTACAGTGGCTCATACCTGTAATCCCAGCACTTCAGGAGGCCCAGGCAGGAGGATCACTTGAGGCCAGGAATTTGAGACCAGCCTGGTCACCATAGTGAGACTCCATCTCTACAAAAAAAATTTGAGGCCGGGCGCGGTGGCTCAAGCCTGTAATCCCAGCACTTTGGGAGGCCGAGACGGGCGGATCACGAGGTCAGGAGATCGAGACCATCCTGGCTAACATGGTGAAACCCCGTCTCTACTAAAAACTACAAAAAACTAGCCAGGCGAGGTGGCAGCACCTGTAGTCCCAGCTACTCGGGAGGCTGAGGCAGGAGAATGGCGTGAACCCAGGAGGCGGAGTTTGCAGTGAGCTGAGATCCAGCCACAGCACTCCAGCTTGGGTGACAGAGCGAGACTCCGTCTCAAAAAAAAAAAAAAAAAAAAAAAAAAATTGAAAAATAAGCCAGGTGAAGTGGCATGCAGAAGGATGGCTTGAGCCCAGGAGTTCAAGGATGCAGTGAGCTATGATCATACCACTACACTTCAGCCTGGATGATAAAACAAGACCCGTTTCAAAAACAAAATAGTGCTCTATACAAGGACCCCACCAATAAGACCACCTTTTATAGTTTAGTATATATTCCTCCAGAATTTTTTTTGTGCATATGACAATTTATGTATAATTTTTATTGTTTTTACAAAAATGGGATATGGTTTTGAAATTTGCTTGTTTCAGTTAGTATATTCTGGACACCTGTTATATCAACATATAAAATTTACTGATCCTTACTATGTGCCTGGCACTGTGCTAATGGCTTTACATGGATTACTTTGTTTACATACAGGTTTACCTCCTGCTTTTTAACGACTATGTAATACTCTAGAACCAATGTTCCTTTATATAGCCAGACCCTATTGAAGATAATATAACAAACAACACTAAAACACTGTTAAACATACACACTTGTGAACAGAAGTAGAAAATTTTTAGTAGAATTGCTGGCTCAAAAAATATGCACATTGTTTATTTTAATAGATGTCAAATAGCCCCTGGACAGCAGTGTGTCAGTTTGTTCATCTGACAACATCTGTCAGATTCTAAACCGCTGGAATGTAGGTGTCATCCAGTTTTACACTTGCAACATCTGCCTTGTCTCTTTTACCGTGGTTGTTTAGGACAGCTAGCTACTCTTGGTTTTTGTCCTCCTGAGTTCTCCTTTTGGTCCAGTTAGCTTACCATCTTTCCTCACTCTTGGCCTTTCTCATTCATCCTTTTTCAGGGGATTATAGTGACGCTATTGAGACGCTGCTCACAGCCATTGCGGTTATCAAACAGTCCCGGGTTGCCAATGATGAGCGTTGCCGTGTCCTCATCTCCTCTCTTAAGGACTGTCTTCATGGCATCGAAGCCAAGTCCTACAGCGTGGGTGCCAGTGGGAGCTCTTCCAGGTGAGTTGGTGATTGTGTCCTCATCTACCAGCCCCAAGCAGCACTCTTCCAAGGATAGGGAGTATGGACAAATGGAGCCCAGGGAATCTGGGAAAGACCTGACTAAAAGTCTGGACCTTAGCCTTCATGTCTTTATGGGGAAGAAACTAATCAGATACTTTCATTAATAAGTGTTGTAACATCTGGAATCTGGTAGGTGAGGCGTGGGCTCATGTAGGAAAAAATACAGACAGGTATTGTTAAGAACATGGGCTTTGGAGTGCTACAAGCTTGGATTGGAATCCCAGTTCTGCTGCTAACTATCTGTATGACCTTCTTGCATATGGAAGTTAGTTAACTTTCCAAGCCTCATTTTTCTCATTTTTTAAAACGGACAGTGATGGTATTTATCTTACAGACTTGCTGTAAAGATTAGGTCAGATAATCCATACAAAATTATTAGCACTGCACCTGATAAATTATGTTCTCAACAGATAAATTTACCTGTTAATCATCCTCTCAAAAAAGACTAGTCCTCAAAGAGGTAAAATCCTCAGACAGTAGGCCTATGATAGAGTAATAGAGGAGTAGTTTAGGCAAATATCAGAATACACCAGAACACCACATTCTTGGAAAGAATGTGGTAGGCCTTCTGAGTGAGGCTGAAGGATCTTTCTAATTAGGAAAAGACATCGGTCCCGGGAAAGGTCACCTAGCCGGTCCCGGGAGAGCAGCAGGAGGCACCGGGATCTGCTTCATAATGAAGATCGGCATGATGATTATTTCCAAGAAAGGAACCGGGAGCACGAGAGACACCGGGATAGAGAACGGGACCGGCACCACTGAGAAAGGTGGGAGAAGCCCCATTCCTGGCTGCTGGGGGATCTTTTATTAAAAAAAGATTTATAGTGAAGAGTTCTCTCTCTTTAAAGCAAAAGTAAATGCAGCAAGGGTAGGGGGAACTTCTGATTTACATAACTGGAATTGCAGGGCAGATTTTCTGCACATTTATGGGGAATCTTTCTCTGAGATTCAGCTCTTTCTGAGATTTCTGCTTGTTTCTTAACTACCTGGTATCTGAGTGAGAGCATGGTGTCTGCATTCAGGCACCAATTTGAATCCCAGTTCCTCCACTAATAATTGGTTATATTACTTTCTGTTCCACAGTTTCTTCATTTGTAAATGAAGATAATAAAAGCAACTGTCCCAATGACTTGCTAAGTGTTTTAGTTTTTTTGTTTTGTTTTTTTTTTTTTTTTTTTTTTTTTTTTTTTTTTTTTTTTTTTTGAGGCGGAGTCTCGCTCTGTCGCCCGGACTGGAGTGCAGTGGCCGGATCTCAGCTCACTGCAAGCTCCGCCTCCTGGGTTTACGCCATTCTCCTGCCTCAGCCTCCCGAGGAGCTGGAACTACAGGCGCCTGCCACCTCGCCCGGCTAGTTTTGTTTTTTTTTTTTTTTAGTAGAGACGGGGTTTCACCGTGTTAGCCAGGATGGTCTCGATCTCCTGACCTCGTGATCCGCCCGTCTCAGCCTCCCAAAGTGCTGGGATTACAGGCTTGAGCCGCTGCGCCCGGCCGACTTCGTAAGTTTTAGTGTGAGAGTCCATGCAGACCATTTAGCACTCATGGTACCTGTCACATAGTTCTCAATAATTAATAGCTATCATTATTATTATGAACTTTCAATTTAACAAATTAGGAAAATTGACTAAGAATAGTAACACCATTGCCTACTTAGTTTTCAAGGTGCAACATTAATGATTTTAAGAATTAGGCTCAGTACAGTGGCTCACACCTATGATCCCAGCACTTTGGGAGGCCAAGACAGGAGCATTGTTTGAGCCCAGGAGTTCGAGACCAGCCTGGGCAACATAGGGAGACCCTGTCTCTACAAAAAATACAAAAATTAGCCAAGTGTGGTGGTACACATTTCGTGGTCCCAGCTACTTAGGAGGTGGAGGTGGGAGGGTTGCTGAAGCCCAGGAGGTTGAGGCTGCAGTGATCTGTGATTGCACCACTGCACTCCAGACTAAGCAGACAGTGAGACCTTGTCTCAAAAAAGGTGGGGAGGAGGGGCAGGCGGGTGCCTCATGCCTGTAATCCCAGCACTTCAGTAATTTGGGAGGCAGAGACTAGAGGATCACTTAAGCAGGAGTTTGAGACCAGCCTGAGCAACATAATGAGACCCTATCTCTTTTTTTTTTGAGACGGAGCCTCACTTTGCTGCCCAGGTTGGAGTGCAGTGGCATGATCTCGGCTCACTGCAAGCTCCGCTCCCCAGGTTCAAGCCATTCTGCCTCAGCCTCCCCAGCAGCTGGGGCTACAGGTACGCCTCACCACACCTGCTGATTTTTCTATTTTTAGTAGAGGCGGGACTTCACCATATTGGCCAGGTTGGCCTTGAACTCCTGACTTCGTGATCAGCCCACCTTGACCTCCCAAAGTGCTGGGATTACAGGTGTGAGCCACCACACCCGGATGATACCCCATCTCTTAAAAAAAAAAAAAAAATAGCCGGGCGTGTTGGCTCAAGCCTGTAATCCCAGCACTTTGGGAGGCTGAGACGGGCGGATCACGAGGTCAGGAGATCGAGACCATCCTGGCTAACACAGTGAAACCCCATCTCTACTAAAAAATACAAAAAACTAGCTGGGCGAGGTGGCGGGCGCCTGTAGTCCCAGCTCCTCGGGAGGCTGAGGCAGGAGAATGGCGTAAACCCGGGAGGCGGAGCTTGCAGTGAGCTGAGATACGGCCACTGCACTCCAGCCCGGGCGACAGAGTGAGACTCCGTCTCAAAAAAAAAAAAAAAAAATTAGTTTATTTAAAAGATTTTGAAAATTAATATGCTTTAGTCAGAGAGGAGAAAGCTGATCTGAAAAATTATCTTTTAATAGGTTTAGGGGCTTTGTGGTGGATAATTAACCTCAACGGAAGGGTTTTTTGCTTTTGGAAAAGACTTAGTGACAAGGTTGTTTATTTTGTTGTGTTTTTTGTTTTGTTTTGTTTTGTTTTTGAGACAGAGTCTCACTCTTTTGCCCATGCTGGAGTGCAGTGGCGCAATCTCGGCTCACTGCAACCTCTGCCTCCTGGTTTCAAGCAGTTCTCTACCTTGGCCTCCCAAGTAGCTGGGATTACAAGCACCCACCACCACCCCCGGCTGATTTTTGTATTTTTAGTAGAGATGGGGTTTCACCATCTTGGCCAGACTGGTCTTGAACTCCTGACTTCGTGATCCACCCGACTCGGCCTCCCAAAGTGCTGGGATTACAGGCGTGAGCCACCACGCCCGGCTGTTTTTTGTTTTGTTTTTTTAAATAGACACAGAGTCTTGCTCTGTCACCCAGGCTGGAGTGCTCTTCTGTGAGGCACTATCATGGCTCTGTAACATCAACCTCCTGGGCTCAGGTGATCCTCCTGCCTCAGCCTCCTGAGGGATAATTTTTAAATTTTTTGTAGAGTCTCGCTTTGTTGCCCAGGCTGGTCTTGAACTCCTGGCCTCAAGTGATCCTCCTGCCTCAGCCTCCCAATGTGCTGTGGAATTATGGGCATGAAGCCACTGCGACTGGTTATAATTTTCTTTTGAAGCAAAATGAAAGCAGGAAGTTTGGAGAGAAAAACTGTTAAGTAATGGAGAAGTTCAGTTAAGATTAGTTGGATCCAGGAGCTCTGGCTGTGTCATCCAGACTTTATCTGCATCTCTCAGCTCTGCTTTTCTCTGTTGCTTTCATTCTTAGACAGGCTCCATCTTGGTAGGGAGTCAGAGGGGATGCTGCATCTTTAGGTTGCATCCTACCAGCTTAGCAATCCCAATTGAAGGAAAGCTTCTGGAAAGATTGTTTCTAATATATAAGCATATAGGAGCAGGTGTTGACTCTGCTTCTATGGAAATCTTTAAAATAGGCCAGACTGGCTAGGGGTCTATCTGTAGTTCCTGGAGGCTACTGTGTGACCCAGGTAACTTCAGGGTCCTTTCTCAATTTTGTGGTTGCAGATTTATAAGGCTCTAGGACTTCCCATTTTTCTGTCTCACATCAAGTACATTAAGAAGATGTCCTTGGCTGGGCGCAGTGGCTCACGCCTGTAATCCCAGCACTTTGGGAGGCCAAGGTGGGCAGATCACGAGGTCAGGAGATCGAGACCATCCTGGCTAACACGGTGAAACCCCGTCTCTACTAAAAATACGAAAAATTAGCCGGGCGTGGTGGCGGGCGCGTGTAGTCCCAGCTACTCGGGAGGCTGAGGCAGGAGAATGGCGTGAACCCGGGAGGTGGAGGTTGCAGTGAGCCGAGATCGCACCACTGTACTCCAGCCCGGGCGACAGAGTGAGACTCTGTCTCCAAAAAAAAAAAAGAAGAAGAAAAAGATGTCCTTGATCTTTTGCCTGCTTGATCTAAAGTAATGGTAATTGAAAAGGAAGGTGAGGGGAAAGAATAGTAGTTCTGTTTGGTGTCTTTGGGATGGTGATGTCTGGATGAAGAAGGAGAAAGAAACTCACACCACCTGTGAGCCCCTATAGTTCATGAGCAATAGCCGGAATGTAAATAGTTGGAAAATTTGCAGTATTGTGCCTAGTGATGACCTGCTAAAAACCAAAATACTCCTTTTAGGTTGGCTACTGCCCTCTATCTTGTTATTTGGCCATTAGCTTAAAAACATTTATAGCCCGGAATTGTTTTGTCTTTAATTGCCAAAAGAGGCAAATAAGTGGGAAGATGAAAAATTACTCATATTTTTTGTCTCTGTTCTCTGTTGTTAGCCACTCATTTATTCCACAAAATCCTAGAGTGCTTAACATCATTGAAATCTAGGATAACCCATGTAGAATCAACAGTTAGGCTGTGGGTTCTAGGCACTTCTTTCTAGATTTTGCAACAGGTTGAGTTTGGGGAGATGCCCACGTATCCTCTGGAAAAGCAGACACTAATGTAGATGGAGACCACAAACAACTTTGGCCTAACTCAGTCTCAGGTGGGCATGAGGGCAGGCATTGGAGTAGGTCTTGGTCCAGTCCTCACTCCCTTTTCTTGTTTGAGTCTGCACAGTTGCTGGTGTTACTTGTGGATTGAAAAGCACATGTAGGCCACAGTGTATGTCTTTTAGAGCTGAGTGGGATGAGAGTGACCAGGGAGGTGATGACTGACCTGTGCAGAGCATGAACTGTCGTCTTTGGGGCTGCATTCAGTTTAGCAGTTAGAACATGACTGCATGTCACCATTCCTGATGGCTTTGCTCCTGACAGCCCTAGGACAGGGAAATTACCAGCGAGATCCACTGATCCAGCAGTAGTTTGAGAATTAAACATCTCAACCTGAGTCTTTAGCTGACACTTTGCATTATTTCTTCCACTTATAAAATGGGGCCAGGCACAGTGGCTTATTCCTGTAACTTCAACACTGGGAGGCCGAGAGGGGCAGATCACTTGAGCTCAGGGACCGGCCTGGGGAACATGGCAAAACACTCGTCTCTACCAGAAATACAAAACTAGCTGGGCATGGTGGTGTGCTCCTGTAGTCCCAGCTACTTGGGGAGGCTGAGGCGGGAGGATCGCTTGAGCCTGGGAGATGGAGGCTGCAGTGAGCCATGTTTGTGCCATTGCACTCCAGCCTGGGCAACAGAGCAAGACCCTGTCTCAAAAAATAATAGTAATAAAAATAAAATAAGACGAGACTATTTCTCCCATTATGAGGATAACTCTCTTTTGGTAACTTTGAAAATGCCGTAACAATATTGCCTAGAAAACAGTCATTTGACTTGTGTAGGCCCATGACAAGATGGGAAAAATTAACTCTGAGGCACGTTTTCTACTTCCCCACTTTTCCTGGTCACCCCTTTGATATGGTGGTTATTTCATCTGAATAATACAGTCTGAAAGCACTGAATCAGGCACCCCAAGAATGTCAGTTTCTTACATTCTCACCCTAAGGACTGTATTCCATCTGTAGTGACCAAGTTATGGCTTAGGAAGTTTCATGCTGGGAAGATGGTACATGGTCCTCATTTATAGCAACCTTTTAGTTAGAAGTGAATCGTGCCGGGCGCGGTGGCTCAAGCCTGTAATCCCAGCACTTTGGGAGGCCGAGACAGGTGGATCACGAGGTCAGGAGATCGAGACCATCCTGGCTAACATGGTAAAACCCCGTCTCTACTAAAAACTACAAAAAACTAGCCGGGCGAGGTGGCGGCGCCTGTAGTCCCAGCTACTCGGGAGGCTGAGGCAGGAGAATGGCGTGAACCCGGGAGGCGGAGCTTGCAGTGAGCTGAGATCCGGCCACAGCACTCCAGCCTGGGTGACAGAGCGAGACTCCGTCTCAAAAAAAAAAAAGAAATGAATCGTATTTATGTTCTATGATGACAGGTGTTCCCTGAGAGTGAAAGGTACATTTTGTTTAGAGGCAGCAATAGAACAGTAGCCTTCTTTGTCCATCTTTTCTCAGCATAGGACCCAGTTCTGGGGCCTGAAGGCTAATTGGCCCAGTGAGGGAATCTCTGATTTCTGCCTGCATTCCAACATTGGCACCAAAATGTAGCCACGAAGATTTAACAATTGAGTGCTGTGGCTTGCTTCTCTTGGTGTACAAGTTATCCTCTGCAACCTGTGTCTTCAACTTTTTGTAGTTCTCAACTATGTCAGTTATCTCATTATTTTAGGACATTATGCTACTTGAAATATAGTCATTCTCACCTCTTTCCTATACTCATTATCCATTGAAAACTGAGCTTTCTCTTCAATTTGGATCTAATTCAAAGATTCAGAAGCCCTAATGGTATGAAATTGAGTGCACTGAGGGCTTCAGTTTTCCCTTAGAGAAAATGGGACAAATACCAGCCTGCATAGGTGTTTAGACAGGCCAGGAAGGCTTAGGCCATATAGATTCTGAGGACCCAAGCTGAAAATAGTGTCATTTCGGTGTGTAGAAGGATCAGGGAGGACGTAGATGTCTCTTCTAGGTTTTATAAGACCACTTTACAGAAGTAGTTATATAAAAGGTAAACATTTGTGTGTACGCTGTGTTGCCGGTTTGGGCATTTGGAGAAATTCTAATTCCTCATTTTCCCTTTGACTATTAATAATGTTTTATATGCTCAGACTGACCATACCACCACCCGCAGATGGATATTGCAGCATTGGAACAGGGGCTGAGTGTACTAGGAACTTTGTTGGGTGGCCATGTGACAGGTGGCTTAATACACCCTTACTTTTGGGTAAAAGTTCTTTTTTTTTTTGAGATGGAGTCTCACTCTGTCACCCAGGCTGGAGTGCAGTGTTGTGATCTCAGCTCACTGCAAGTTCCGCCTCCTGGGTTCATGCCATTCTCCTGCCTCAGCCTCCCTAGTAGCTGGGACTACACGCGCCCACCACCACGCCCGGCTAATTTTTTGTATTTTTAGTAAGAGATGGGTTTCACCATGTTAGTCAGGATGGCCTCAATCTCCTGACCCTGTGATCTGCCTGTCTCGGCCTCCCAAAGTGCTGGGATTACAGGTGTGAGCCACCGCGCCGGGCCGGGTAAAAGTTCTTAACTGCATTTAGGTTTCTTCCATGCTCTGCTTTCTGTTCTGGCCTGGCCACGTGACTCCTGCGTAGTATTAGTATGTTTCCTGGTTCCTCACCCATGGCTGTCATGCGAGGAAAGACTTAAACATCTCTTGAGTTTTAGTACATCTTGGAAAATCTCTGGGGCTGTGTTTGTGCATACACATACTCATAAAAGCACTTTTAACCAGGACTCCTTTAAAAAGAAAAAAAAAAAAAAGGATTTAAGAGTTTCCTGTGTATGTGCATCCTGCCTGCTAGAACCTCTTGGATGTTTGGGGATTAATGGATTTGGTTGTGTACATACTTGTTTCCTTACCACTAAACCTCCCATTTCCAGATTTTTCCCCCTTCCCCTTAAGGTAAGCTATGACTTGCACAGAATAGATTTCTGAACCCATATTTAAACTCACCTTATTCCCTTTTAGTAACTTTTCTTGAAATGTGTCACAGTTTCCATACTTTGGCAGCCAAAGTCTCCTTTTCAGTCAAACTTTCAGAGACCTCATTTCATTCTGTTTTTTCACCTAATCTTTATAGTGGATGTCACTGCTTTTTTTCTCTGTACACACTGTAGCTTCTCCTCCAACCATTCCTCACCACTTCTAGTGTCAGACAATGCTGCTTTGTTTTCCCAGGCTTGCATTCTCTGTCTGCATTCCCTACTTCTTACGTTGCAGCGTTAGAAAATGTGTGTTTTATATAAGCCCCTGTCATTCAGAAAGTAACCTCTAACTTGTGTTTTCTTTCTTCTCTTCTGATGTTCTCATTACAGGAGTCTGGTTGGAAGCAAATGTTTTTTTAATGGACTTGCATCTCCTCACCTTGATCAGGACTAAAGGACGGAGGCCGCCCCACCCCCTTCCCTTTCCTCCAAACCCCTAACTCCCTCCAGACACCCAGGGAATACCCTCTGCCCCACAGGATTGAAGACTGCTTGGCAGCCCTCCCAATCCCACAGCTCCTGTTTGCCAGGGGAAAGAACCTAAAGACTTCGTGTGATTGGGAGGGGTGGCAGACAGGAAGAAAAGAACATGTCCAGGCCCCTGGTCTCCATAGAGAATGGTGCTTTGTCCAAGAAAACGTATGAGTTTCTGATTCTCCGGGAGCAGTTCAATGGTGAGGTTGATGGGAAGACTTCCTTCCCAAAGAAAATAGATCCTCCATGCAGGATCTAGGAGAGTGACTGGGTGTGCCAAAATATGCCCAGGGTCCTGCCCTCAGCACTAGATTTAATGGGGCCAAGAGGGTCCAAACCCCTTGCTAACGTACCACTTCTTTGTTTAACTCCTTTACCTTCCCAGCCCTTTGAGGAGGGACCATGAGAACAGAAATTACCTTATGCAGAGCTACTTCTGTTCCTGCTTTCCCTCTCACGTATTGACGGTTTATTTCCTTGACCTCCCAGAGGGCTGAACTCTTTCAACTCTGCGCTGCCAAGCCTTCTCAGTGGACTTGCCCCTCCTAAGCAGAGAAGGCCTATGAGGTTGCTTTCTGCTGGGAAGCCTGGCAGAGCCAATTACCACCCTCTGCTGCTTAGTGCTTGGGTACCTCTTGCAATAACCAGCTCTTAGTTGTTCCCTTTCCCTGGGGCTTTTCCATTTAACACATGGAGCCCTTTCCCCAGAAGGCTACTTCCTTGTTTTAGAGGAAGGTACTGCCCATTGGGAGATGGGGACATTGGGACCTCAGCAATGAAGAACCCTTGTGAAGTAACCAGGAGGAATGGGGAAAGAAGCAAGTTGGGCAGGATATGGCCTACTTTCATAGGCTTTTCTTCTTTCAGGTTTGATGTAAGCATGGGCTTGCATCCCCCAGGTACATACTTTTACTTATTGTGGGATAACCTGGCACTAGTAGGCAGGTAAAGTCACAAATTTGGTGTCTTTTCATCTTTTGACTGTTGACTTAATAGCTCCTCTCACTCTGCCTGGAGATACTTCCTGCCTCAGATGAGGAGCCAGAAGAAACAAAGCCCGACTTGAATGAACTCAGCTCAAGAGTTCTAAGGACCAGCATTCTGGGGGCCATTTTCTCTACAGGCAAATGGAATTGCTTTTCCATAACATCCAAATTGTAATGTGGTTGCTGCTGAAGGAGGAGGCAGCAGCAAGGTCCTGCGGTACCCATGGGGTGATGCTACTTCTGCATGCATCTACAGGGCATCTGACATCTAACATGAGATGTGGCATGTGAGATGAGACTTGGCATGTGAGACATAGGGTCACTAGAGACCCTTCTGGGTCAGAGGAGAGAGACTGAATTGGACTAAACCCTTCCTCTGTTCCCAGCACGTTTCTCATATAGCCCTCAGTCACTGAGGGAGTCTCCCGCAGGGTTGGAGAGGCACATTCTCTTGGGACAGAGGCTACAGGTTGGAGCTTTTTTTCCCCTGTCTCCCAACCCCATCCCCACCTCCACTTCAGAACATGGCACCCCACCCAACTGGCCAAGTGTTAAGTGATGTGCTTATTGAGAGCAACTCCGGGTGTCTTTTAAAATGTAGAGAAAAACAAGGTGACAGTTTAAGGAAAAATATATATAGAATACCAGAAATGCCGTTTGCCCGGAGAATTTTTTTCTCCCCATTTTTGTTTTGTTTTTACTCTCAATGACACAATTTTTAGTTTTATTTCCTGATAGCAAAAGGAAAAAAAACACCCATCCCTCAAAAAGGCCAAGGTCCCGTCCCCCTGTTGTCGGTGATTTGTTTGTCTTTCTGATAGGTTGAAAATTGTGTAATAAACTTGATGACGCTGTCAATCTTTTATACTGCATTGTATTTTTTTCCTTTTGTAACAAAATATTTTTAAATAATAAATGGGGTGTGAGCTGTTTTATGGATTCTGCATTGAATAGATTTGTTGAGGTGTCTGGGGTACGGGCATGGGCTGATATAGACACACGAATACCGTGAAATGCCAAGTTCTTAGCCAGGATTGCATGTCAGGCAGTGATACATGGCTTTAGTTGACTGTGGAAAGCCTCCTGAGACCTCTAATGCAAACCTTTGGAGGCATCCCTTAAGGTTTAGCTTTTTTCCTTGGCCATCTAAACGTTTAAGCTGGTGAAACTTCCAAGTTATTATCCTTTACCTTTCAAGATTCCTAAGACTTATTTTCAGAGCAAATGTTCTACCTTGTACAGTTAAATTCCAATGTCAAGTTCAGGAAGGGAAGAATCTTTTGATAGGAGTTAGAAGACCTGACTGGTAGTGCCTAGTTCACCACCTGTAAATATGGACAAGCAGTGTAACCCTGGTCTTTTTCACCTACAAAATGAAAATAATAGCTGTTCTGCCTTCTGCACATGAATGTTTTAAGAAACAGATAACAAATGTGAATGTTTTATAAACTACCTGAATATGAGGAAGTATATAGTGTGGGTGATCTTGGGCTCCAGAAAAGCTTTTGGCTTTAAAAAGCCAGGTGAAGGAGGGTTCAATGATAAAGTGAGCCACAGACCAGATGATAATGTGTATTGGTATCAGGAATGGCAAGATCAGTGTAAAAACAAGCTTTAGGAGAAGAGACCTAGAGACATAGAGGGGCTATCAAGATGTGAAACTTAAAGGAGGAAAAAAAAAGTAGTTGGAATACCTCAGAATGTAAACTATTACTTTCAAATTGGGTTCCATGGTAACCCACATCTTAGTTGTACGTCATGCTTGCTAAGACACCTGTTCCTATGCTGTAGCAATCTCTAGTTAAGGTCTAGGCGTCTGGTTTTTATGCCCCAGATGACTTACAAACTAAATTGTGAGGACTGGTAGCTTAGAGGCAAAACTGAGCTTCATCTAGGAGGTATCATGGTGGTGTAGAAAAGGAAGGACTTTATGGTTACTCTAGGTTCAAATCCCAATTCAGTTTCTAAGCTGAATGCCCTTGGACACATGACTTAACATCTGATTAATTTCCTTCTGCCTCATAGGATCATTATATGAATGAAATAACACTGCCAGGCACTGGATGAGTAGTAGTCTCTACAAGCTGCTGCCATGGTATGGAGCCAGACTCTGAATCTGTGTTGTAAATGCCTCCTAAACTGGGCCAGACCACTGCAGTCACTTGCTGGTTCTAGCCATGAGTGTGAGTAGCTGAGCAGGCCTCTGCCAGTTTATGACCAGGGCCTGTTGCTTTGCTCAGTTCTTGCCACTGTCCCAGAATGTTGGTACCTCCAGTTCTGTGTGGACTGTAAAGCGCTTCCCTTGACTCTAGTGAGCACAGCCTCTGGCCACGATAAATCTCAAAGACTAGCTACACTGATTCCTGTCCTCCACTGCCTCCACTGCACCAGAAATAAGACATTTCTGTTGTATGTCTTAATCATGTGACTAACTGCATCTACACAGGTGGTTCCATCAAGCATCAGGAAAAAATGAACATTTATCAAGCAACCCACAGGAAGCACAATGTCCTAAACCTCCACATAACCACCCAGTGAATGAGAGGACTTCCTATTCCTAATCACAGCCTCATTTTCAACCATCATCCTCATCCTCAAGTATGAGGAAATGGAATTTCCTTGATCCAGACAGACTCCTAAGGCAAGAGTTCTAGTCTACCTGTTAATAACCAGATGTGTGGTGCTGGTTACGTCACTTCTCACCTCTAAGCCTGCAAAGTCTGGGGTTAGACTTGGTTCATCTCTAAGGTCTTTAAATTCTAATGGATTTTATAAGGTGCCCTTAAACTTCCAATTGAGCCTTCCAATCATTTATATTGCTGTGGGGGTGAGCTTAACCAGTGAACCTCTAAATTAAATAGGCCATACAGAATGGGCTCTCTTCCAGTTTGATACCAGTGACTTCTTCAAAACAGGGAAAAAGTAGCAGAAAACGGGTATTAGTGGGATTTGTGATTATCAGGGCAGTTCCTATTGAAGGTTTTGTTATTGTTTCATGGTTGATTAGACCTATCTACTCTGGTTTTTGGATAGTCCCCAAGGGCAGCTGGGAGGCAAGGGCACAGAAGGGGTAGGAAACAAGAAAAAGCATCAGTGCTTTGGACAGCAGAGCCCCTCAGGATGAGAATGAGCCTGATCATAGTAAGAGTTAAAAACCAGCATAGAGGCCGGGCGCAGTGGCTCAAGCCTGTAATCCCAGCACTTTGGGAGGCCGAGACGGGCGGATCACGAGGTCAGGAGTTCGAGACCATCCTGGCTAACACGGTGAAACCCCGTCTCTACTAAAAAAAAATACAAAAAGCTAGCCGGGCGAGGTGGCTGGTGCCTGTAGTCCCAGCTACTCGGGAGGCTGAGGCAGGAGAATGGCGTAAACCTGGGAGGCGGAGCTTGCAGCGAGCTGAGATCCGGCCACTGCACTCCAGCCTGGGCGACAGAGCGAGACTCCGTCTCAAAAAAAAAAAAAAAAAAAAACCAGCATAGAATGCTGAAAGTTACATTTTACTTTGAGTAAGAGCAGATAATCTAGGATTCATCTGAAAGCAGAGAGAAGAGCCTCAAGGTTTTCTGAAGTGGATTCTGTCTTGGCTCCTCATGGCTTCTTGGAATTAAAAAACATGGCCACTGCTGGGCACAGTGGCTCACGCCCGTAATCCCAGCACTTTGGGAGGCCGAGGCGGGTGGATCACCTGAGGTCAGGAGTCTGAGACCAGCCTGGTCAATGTGGTGAAACCCCACACACATCTACTGAAAATACAAAAATTAGCTGGGCGTGGTAGCGGGCACCTGTAATCCCAGCTACTTGGAAGGCTCAGGCAGGAGAATTGCTTGAACCTGGGAGGTGGAGGCTGCAGTGAGCCGAGATCGCACCATTGCACTCCAGCCTGGGTGACAAGAGCGAAACTCTGTCTCAAAAAAAAAAAAAAAGAAAAAAAAAAAAAACATAGCCACTACCAAGAAAAACAGGAATAATTTTAAAGATGCTTACTTGGAGAAAGAAGTATACGTTGATCTAGAGTGACAGTTCTCCTGCTTAAAAAAAAAAAAAAAAGTTGGCCGGGCACGGTGGCTCAAGCCTGTAATCCCAGCACTTTGGGAGGCCGAGACGGGTGGATCATGAGGTCAGGAGATCGAGACCATCCTGGCTAACACCGTGAAACCCCGTCTCTACTAAAAAATACAAAAAAAAAAAAAAAAAAAAACTAGCCGGGCGAGGTGGCGGGCGCCTGTAGTCCCAGCTACTCGGGAGGCTGAGGCAGGAGAATGGCGTAAACCCGGAAGGCGGAGCTTGCAGTGAGCTGAGATCCGGCCACTGCACTCCAGCCTGGGCGATAGAGCGAGACTCTGTCTCAAAAAAAAAAAAAGAAAAAAAAAGTTCCTTTTATGTTAATTCCAAATTTTGTTTTTGAGACAGGGTCTCACTCCTGCACAGGTTGGAGTACAAACATAGCTCACTGCAGTCTTGACCTCCTGGGCTCAAGCTATCCTCCTGCCACAGCCTCCTGAGTAGCTGGGACTACAGGTGTGCATCACTACACCTGGCTAATTTTTAAATTTTTTTTTTTTTTTTTTTTGAGACAGAGTCTTGCCCTCTGTCATCCAGGCTGGAGTAGAGTGGCGCGATCTCGGCTCACTGCAACCTCCGCCTCCTGGGTTCACGCTGTTCTCCTGCCTCAGCCTCCCAAGTAGCTGGGACTACAGGCGCCCGCCACCACGCCTGGCTAATTTTTTTTTTTTTTTTTTTTTTTTTTGTATTTTTAGTAGAGACAGGGGTTTCACCATGTTAGCCAGGATGGTCTCAATCTCCTGACCTCGTTATCTGCCTGCCTCAGCCTCCCAAAGTGCTGGGATTACAGGCTTGAGCCACCGCACCTGGCCGAATTTTTAAATTTTTTGTAGAGACAAGGTTCTTACCATATTACCTAGGCTGGTCACAAATTCCTGGACTCATGTGATCCTCCTGCTTCAGCCTCCCAACGTGTTGGGATCACAAGTGTAAGCCACTGTGCCAGGCCTCAAAATACTAAAATAAGTGACAAAAAAAAAAAATCAGCTGGTTGCAGTGGCTCACACCTGTACTCCTAGCACATTAGGAGGTAGAGGCGGGAGGACTGCTTGAGCTCAGGAGTTAGAGACCAGTCTGAGCAACATAGTGAGACCCTATCTCTACAATGAATACAAAAATTAGTTGGCTGGGCACGGTGGCTCACGCCTGTAACCCCAGCACTTTGGGAGGCCAGCAGGCAGATCACGAGGTCACGAGTTTGAGACCAGCCTGGCCAGCATGGTGAAACCCCGTCTCTACCAAAAATACAAAAAAAAATTAGCCCGGCATGGTGGTGCGTGCACCTGTATTCCCAGCTACTTGGGAGGCTGAGGCAGGAGAATCGCTTGAACCCAGGAGGCGGAGGTTGCGGTAAGCTGAGATTGTGCCACTGCACTGCAGTCTATCCAGTCTAGGTGACAGTGAGACCCCGTCTCAAAAAAAAAAAAAAAAAAAAAAAAGCCAGGCATGATGGTGTGTGCCTGTAGTCCCAGCTACTTGAGAGGCTGATGTGGGAGGATCACGTGAGCTAGGGAGGCAGAGGTTGCAGTGAGCCAAGATCATGCCACTGCACTGCAGCCTGGATGACAGACTGAGACACTGTCTCCAAAATTTAAAGAAAAAAAAAAAAGTTAGTTTAGAATATGCTGCTTCCAGTTACACATGGCCCACTGGAAAATGGCTAACAATTCCCTGTAAGAAGAGTGAGACAAGATGCTGACTTTGGGGCAGAGTGAAGCAAATAAGCAGTCTTTTGCATGATGAGAGACTTGAAGAAGATACAGAGGATGGCAGTGCATTCAGGGTTTAATTTAGGCTGCAGCTTGGGGAAGAAAATCAGTGGTCATCACTGCCTTTGTGTGCACACTGTATCACTAAGCAAAGCTCCTGAGAACAAACCGCTGGGATAGTCACGACCCTCTCTTGGAGTAGATGAATTCTAGGGACAGGTGCCATAAGGAAAGGCTGCAACCCCCACAACAGAAAATACATATTTATTAAAAATAAAGTTAGTTTCATGATGACAGTAGAAAAATAACACTATGAGCTACTAAAAACGTTCTGGAAACTCAGTCTCCGAGGACTGGGGTGAGAGGCTTTCGCATCACTCTGGAAACCCACCAATATGAGGCTCTCTGTGCTCATGTGGGACAGGTATGGCACAACTCGTACAGGTTGCACGTGGCTCAGGTCCTGCTTGAAGCCCAAGGAGCCTAGATGGTCCACACGAGATGCTCTGGCCACGGTGACCAAAGAGGAGAACTTGAGGTCAGCAGGGGACTGGTTCTGAGAAGGGGCAGGATGGGAATAACCTTGCCCGTCCCTATACCGGAGTGTAGAACAGTCTCTTGAGCTGATGGTCCTGGTTTAGAAGATGG
This sequence comes from Rhinopithecus roxellana, assembly GCF_007565055.1. Taxonomy (NCBI): domain Eukaryota; kingdom Metazoa; phylum Chordata; class Mammalia; order Primates; family Cercopithecidae; genus Rhinopithecus; species Rhinopithecus roxellana. The sequence goes on along the minus strand of NC_044563.1, from coordinate 8,910,024 downwards.
TACCCACTGGCCTTATGCTGAGTTGCTTGCCCAAATGTCTGTGCTGAAGAAAAGCCACACAGCCTTTCTCAGGATAACTTGCCCCACCAATTCTCACTGGTGTGGCTAAAGTACCAGAAGCAATATGTGTGGTGTTAGCCTGATGGGCTGCTGGCTGAAATTCTGTACTTCAAATCCTGTCCATACTGATGGCAGAAAGAAAGAAAATGTTAAAAGACCAGTGAATGAGAGTAGCTGGCCTCAACTGTTCTATATTCCAAGTCTCCTGGCCCCAAAGAATAGGGAGGGTATCCTCCCTGAGTGGGAATCGATCTACCTACCCTAAACAGGAAGGCAATCCAATAGCCACCCCTTTCCCCCCCTCTAGAGAAAAGTCTTCTAGATCCCTTAGGCTTCAGAAGAATACTGAATCCCTCCCTGGGATGGGAACCCAACCCTCTAGTGATGAGAAATGGTCCCTCAGCGAAGCAGTACCTGGAGAAAGCAGCCAAGGTGAGCACCTCAAGTAAAAGCTCTGAGCCACAGAAGAAGAGCAAGATACCGTTCATGATGGCTTCCAGGCGGAGTACATAGGTCTGCAGCAGCAGGTAATAGGAGGCCATCATGGCAGATGGGAAGGTCAAGGCCACGCTAATACCGAGTGGCATCTTTCGTTGGCAGAGGTTTCCCTTTGTACCTGTGTCAGACAGAACCCATGGAGTCATCTCCAAATGGTCTGCTTTTCCTGGCCCAGGGGAAAGATGTGGGAGATGTGATGGAATGGCAAGGCACAAAAAATGATCCTGAGTGGGGGTGTGCAGATTTATAAATGGGGTCCCACTGTACTGAAAGTTTGAGGCTTGGCAGAGTTACAAGATTAAAGTCACTTAATCCAGAGGTCCTGCTTCCAGTCTGGTCCCCACTCAAGGGACAATGGGATCTTTATTTGGGAAAAAAAAATTTTTTATTATAAAAATAATATATAATCATTTAAAAATTTTCAATGGCCGGGCACGGTGGCTCACGCCTGTAATCTCAGCACTCTGGGAGTCCGAGGCGGGCGGATCACAAGGTCAGGAGATCAAGACCATCCTGGCTAACACAGTGAAATCCCGTCTCTACTAAAAATATAAAAAAATGTGGCTCAAGCCTGTAATCCCAGCACTTTGGGAGGCCGAGACGGGCAGATCACGAGGTCAGGAGATCGAGACCATCCTGGCTAACACGGTGAAACCCCGTCTCCACTAAAAAATACAAAAAACTAAACGGGCGAGGTGGCGGGCACCTGTAGTCCCAGCTACTCGGGAGGCTGAGGCAGGAGAATGGCGTAAACCCGGGAGGTGAAGCTTGCAGTGAGCTGAGGTCCAGCCACTGCATTCCAGCCTGGGCGACAGAGCGAGACTCTGTCTCAAAAAAATATAAAAATAAAAATAAAAAAATAAAAAAATTAGCCAGGCGTGGTGGTGGGCACCTGTTCCCAGCTACTCCAGAGGCTGAGGTAGGAGAATGGCGTGAACCCAGGAGGCGGGGCTTGCAGTGAGCAGATATCACGCCACTGCACTCCAGCCCGAGGAACAAAGTGAGACTCTGTCTCAAAAAAAAAAAAATTTCAACACAGAAAATAATTTTTGAGTATATAGAAAGTGAAAGGCCTCCATGTCCCTACACCCTGAAGATTATTAGAGAATGATGTGTATTGTTTCAGATTTTTTGTATGTATATATTCACATATTACTATTTATTATTATAAAAATAGAAGCACACTCTACATCCTGTTTCGCAACTTATTTTTCCCCACAGACATTTTTCCACACACATAGCTACCTCAATTTTTTTTTTTTTAGAGTGTTTCATTCTGTCACCCAGGCTGAAGTGCAGTTGCATCATCATAGCTCACTGCAGCCTCAAACACCTGGGCTCAAGGGATCTTCCCACTATAGGTACACGTCACTATGCCCAGCTAATTTTTTTTTTTTTTTTTTGAGACAGAGTTTCTTGTCACCCAGGCTGGAGTGCAATGGAGTGATCTTGGCTCACTTCAAACTCCACCTCCCAGGTTCAAGCGATTATCCTGCCTCAGCCTCCCAAGTAGCTGGGATTACAGGTGCCTGCCACCATGCCCAGCTAATTTTCATATTTTTTAGTAGAAGCACTATTTCACCATGTTGGCCAGGCTGGTCACGAACTCCTGACCTCAGGCAATCCACCTGCCTCGGCCTCCCACAGTGCTGAGATTACAGGCGTGAGCCTGGCCAATCTTTTTTTATTTTTTGTCTCACTATGTTGACTAGGCTGGTCTCGAACTCCTGGCCTTAAGCAACCTTCCTGTCTCAGCCTCCCAAAGTTCTGATTACAGGCATGAGCCACTGCACCTGGCCTTAACTGTTCTTTTTTATTTTTAAATTTTTAAATTTTTTTTATTTTTTGAGACGGAGTCTAGCTCTCTTGCCAGGCTGAAGTGTAGTGACGCGATCTCAGCTCACTACAACTTCCGCCTCCTGGGCTCAAGGGATTCTCCTGCCTTACCCTCCCTAGTAGCTGGGATTACAGGCACACGCCACCACACCCAGCTAATTTTTGTATTTTTAGTAGAGATGAGGTTTCACCATGTTGGCCAGGATGGTCTTGATCTCCTGCCATCGTAATCTGCCTGCCTTGGCCTCCCAAAGTGCTGGGATTACAGGCGTGAGCCACTGTGCCCAGCAACTGTTTTTTTTTTTTTTTGAGGCGGAGTCTTGCTCTGTCGCCCAGGCTGGAGTGCAGTGGCCAGATCTCAGCTCACTGCAAGCTCCGCCTCCCGGGTTCACGCCATTCTCCTGCCTCAGCCTCCCGAGTAGCTGGGACTACAGGCGCCCGCCACCTCGCCCGGCTAGTTTTTTTGTATTTTTTAGTAGAGACGGGGTTTCACCGTGTTAGCCAGCATGGTCTCGATCTCCTGACCTCGTGATCCGCCTGTCTCGGCCTCCCAAAGTGCTGGGATTACAGGCTTGAGCCACCGCGCCCGGCCAACTGTTCTTTTTTAATGGTTATATCTAAGTCCGTTGAATCAGTCCCGTAACTTATTTAACAATCCCATATGGACAGATGTTTAGTTTGTTTATAGTGTTTTGATGTTACCAAATTTTTGGCAATAAACATTCTCATATGGCTATCTTTGCATATCTGTGGATTTTTTTTTAAATCTAGTTTTAGAAGTGAAATTGTTGGGGCTAAGAGTAAAATATTACATGGTAATAACTATTACTGAAAAGAGTTGTACTAAATTAAATTACCACAAAAGTGTATAGCAATCTGTTCCCCACACCCTAATACTGGGTGTTATAAATCTTTATCTTTGCCAATCTGACGGGTAAAAACGTTACTTTGTTTCAATTTGATTTTTATTAGTGAGTTTGAGCATCTTGTCAAGTTTTACTGGTTCTCTGTAATTATTTTTACATGAACTGCCTATTAATGTCTCTTACCAATTTTTTTTTTTTTTTTTTTTTGATTCTCACTGTCGCCCAGGCTGGAGTGCAGTGGGTCATCTTGGCTCACTGCAACCTCCGTCTCCTGGGTTCAAGCGATTCTCCTGCCTCAGCCTCCCGAGTAGCTGGGATTATAGGCACGCACCACCACACCCGGCTGATTTTTGTATTTTTAGTAGAGACGGGGTTTCACCATGTTGGCCAAGCTGGTCTCAAACTCCTCACCCGCCTTGGCCTCCCAAAGTGCCGGGATTACAGGCGTGAGCCACTGCGCCCGGCCAATATTTAAAGTTATTTTTTCTTTTCCTTAGTGATTTATGTGAGCCTTCTTTTATCCTTTCTTATATGTTGCAAGTAATTTTGTTCCTAAGTTTGTGCTTTAACATTTATTTCAGGGATGACATATTCTAACAAATAAGGGTTTTGCTCTGTATTTCTGGGATTATAAAACCTGTCCTACAGGCCACGCATGTTGGCTCATGCCTGTAATCCCAGCACCTCGGGGAGGCCAAGGCGGGAGGATTGCTTGAGGCCAGGAGTTTCAGACCAGCCTGGGCAACGAGACAAGACACTGTCTCTACAAAAAACACAAAATGAGCCAGGTATGATGTCGCACGCCTGTGGTCCCCGCTACTCAGGAGGCTGAAGTTGGAGGACTGCTTGAGCCCAGGGCTTCAAGGCTGCTGTGCGTTATGATCGTACCACTGTACTCCAGCCTGTGACAGAATGAGACCCTGTCTCAAATAAATAAATGTTTAAAAAACAAAATCCGGTCAGGTGTGATGGCTCACACCTATAATCCCAAGCACTTTGGGAGGCCAAGACAGGTGGATCATGAAGTCAGGAGATCGAGACTATCCTAGCCAACATGGTGAAACTCCATCTCTACTAAAAATACAAAAACTTGCCAGGCATGGTGGCGGGCGCCTGCAGTCCCAGCTACTCAAGAGTCTGAGGCAGGAGAATTGCTTGAACCCGGGAGGCGGAGGTTGCAGTGAGCCGAGATCGTGATACTGCACTCCAGCCTGGGAGACACAGCGAGACTCTGTCTCCAAAAAAAAAAAAAATCTGGCCAGGTGCAGTGGTAATCCCACCACTTTGGGAGGCTAAGGCAGGCGGATCACAAGGTCAAGAGATGGAGACCATCCTGGCCAATATGGTGAAACCCCATCTCTACTAAAAATACAAAAATTAGCTGGGAGCAGTGGTGAACGCCTGTAGTCACAACTACTCGACAGGCTGAGGCAGAAGAATCGCTTGATCCCGGGAGGCAGAGGTTGCAGTGATACGAGATTGTGCCATTGCACTCCAGCCTGGCGACAGAGACTCCATCTCAAAAAAAAAAAAAAAAAAAAAAAAAAAAAATCCTACAGAGATCCTTATTCAGAGAATTGTTAGGGATCTTAGTACTGATCTGTGCAGGATACGCTGCCTACCCTGACATGGAGTTACAACTGAACCTGTTCCCCCAAGAATACCAGTGAGAAGAACCAGGCACTCCTTTTGCTGTTAGGTAGCTGGGAAGGTATCATCTAATATCCCATTCTATTGCCCATCTCTAGCCTTACAGAACAACAAACAGGTAAATCCTGACCCAATGTAAGAAGCAGCAACTTGAAACTTCAGAGAGGGAGTAATGGGATATACAGATCCAGTCTCTGATAGTCAACCTAGGTTATGTACTTTTCTTGTTAATCAAGTTACAGATACCAGCTTGTCTCATAAAGAGTGGAAATATTCTCTGGACAACACTCACCAAAAAACAGGCGAATTACTTCAATTCCAAGATAAAGGAGGAGCATCACCACATCCAGTACTAGGTTAGCTGTTGGATATGGTAGCAGGACACCTGCCAATACAAAAGCCAGAGTTTGCAAACAGCATAAAACAGCACCCACAAGAACTGCCACACACTTGAGAAGAAAGAGGACATCAGTCTCAGCTTTCCATGAGCTAGTTGGTGAAATGTGGGCATTATTACAGCTGCAGGATACATAAACTCACAGTGTGACCCAGGCTCATTATTATGCTATTTTACTCCTAACTCCAAAAGACTCTGGGGACTCCACTCTCCAGAATGATTGGATGCACATGGGTACACGGGCCACTGAATCGTTTCTAAGGGTCATCAATGGGCTTACAGTGGACCTCAGCAAAGACGAGTGATGTGGGCAGAGTCAGAATGGAGAAGCCCACATTCCCCAAACTCAAGAAATTCTTGCTGAGGGGCTGCCTATGGAATCATACTCAAAGAAGTCATCTGATGAGGAGGCCTGCCTTGCAGCGACAAAGAACTGCAGGGGGCAGAAAAGAGCAGAAAATAAGAAGGTTCTTGGTCCGGAGTTGGCTCTGAGCTGAAGTGGGGAAGGGATGCTGTCGTCAAGCCCCACGCCTTCCTTACCTTTATACAGAAATATGAAAAGTTCCAGTAGGAAATAGGTAGCATTATACCACGCGTTCAGAAAGAACAGGATTTCCAGCGGGGTGGAGGACAACCGTTTACCTGAAACAGCAGCATAGAAAAGTGGGATGGGCAGGAAGGTAGCTCCCTCTCTGCTCCTATGGGTTGGTGTCTAACTGGGGAAACCAGACGCCGCAACTAATGGGACTGGCCACCCAGGGGCACTTCTGGTTGCTGATAATGAGGGGCGAGGGTACGGGGTGGATGTGGAGGGGGCTTCCCTCGTTTCCCAGGAATCACCGTGAAACTCGACTCTTTGGCTTCAGGAGTAAAAGTCAAGAGGTAACTCGCAGCTGACAGACATCTCAAAGATCTCACCCTGTCACTATTTGGGAGGGGAAATTGGGGCGTGGAGACCAACAGATTCGTACCTGAGCCATCCTAGAAGTGGCCCAGCCAAGGATCTGCGGCTATTTGAGCCACGCACCTTGAAACCTTCAGGGACCCGGGTGGGCGGGTCCGCGGAAGCCCGCTTTGGACCAGGGAGGCGCGATGTCCCTAACGCTACAGAATGGAGGGTTTAGGTCAAGCTCTGGGACAGAGGTGCGAGGGAGGGACCAAAGGGAAAGGGACCAGCGACTCACACACCTCCGGAATCTCACCTCGCGGCGCCATCTTCAGTCCCCGTGGAAACTGCGTACGCTGCCACAGCGGCTCCCGGAGCAACGCGGCGCTGCCGGAAACAGGGACTGAGCGGCCGGGGTTTCCGGCCCCTCTGCCCGCCCGCGGTACTCTGTGGTCACCCGGAGCCGGACGAGCTCGGGCCAGGCTGCAAGTGGCCTCCGCTCGGATGTCCTCTCTCCAGACCTAAGGGAAAACAGTGACCGCCCACGATGCCGTCGTCTGCAGGAGCTCGGGGGTGTGGGGTAGGACCCTGGAGGCCCTTGGGCTACCGGGCGTTGGGCGGAAGTGGCCAGTTGTGACAGTGTTACCAGGAGACTGGCAAATAGGTCCTACTCCCACGATTCCCATTTTTCGACGGAAGACGAGAAACGGTGTGAGCGACGGGTATCTGCAAATGCGGGATGGGAGTTAGCATTGGTCTTTTCTGCGGCCGATTTACGTACCAGGTAGAGACACTAGGGAAATAGAGCGTCCTTTCCAGGAGCACACATAAAGAAACTGAAATGAGTCACCACGCGATCCCTAAAGTGGTGCAGTGGGAGCTGAGAGGACAAAGCGCTCCCAGGTGGAAATCTAAGTTAGTTTCCAAGAGACGGCCTGTGAGCTGGGCTTCAAAGCCTGCCTGATTCGGATTTGCAGCGGTAGGAGCGTGTTGCTGGCCGGGCTTAGTGGCTCACGCCTGTAATCCCAGCACTTTGGGAGGCCGAGGCGATGGATCACCTGAGGTCAGGAGTTCGAAACCAGCCTGGCCAACATGGTGAAACCCCGTCTGTACTAAAAATACAAAAATTAGCCAGATGTAGTGGCGCGCGCCAGTAGTTCCAGCTACTTGGGAGGCTGAGGTAGGAGAATCGCTCCAACCCAGGAGGCGGAGGTTGCAGTGAGCCGAGATTGTGCCACCGCACTCCAGCCTGGGCGACAGTGAGACTCTGTCTCAAAAAAAAAAAAAAAAAAAAAAATGTTGCTGCAGGCAGGGAAGTGCAAAAAGAAGGGTTTTGAGAGGACTCAGGTTGACTTGACTTGGCTGTTAGCCCGTTTGTCAATCAGGGTAAAGCCGGAAACAGATGGCACGCTCCAACCAGGTAACCTGAGGAAAGTGACTAGGCTTTATTTTATTTATTTGATTTTATTTTTGAGACGGAGTTTTGCTCTTGTCACCCAGGCTGGAGTGCAGTGGCGCTATCTCTGGTCACTGCAAGCTCCACCTCCTGGGTTCAAGCGATTCTCCAGTCTCAGCCTCCCAAATAGCTGGGATTACAGGTGCCCCCCACCACACCCAGCTAATTTTTTTTTGTATTTTTGGTAGGGACGGGGTTTCACCATCTTGGCCAGGCTGGTCTCAAAACTCCTGACCTCAGGTGACCTGCCCCCCTCGGCCTCCCAAAGTGCTGGGATTACAGGCAGGAGCCACTGCCCCCGGCCAAGAGTGACTAAGCTTTAAGCCAAGTGCTGTACCCCTGGCTAATTGGGATGGGGTGGGGCAGTAATTGTTACTTCTAGGCTTAAAAGGGAAGGGCCTGAAACAATTCCCTCAAGCTGGAGAGAGTAATATGTGCATAGAAGGCCTTGCACTAGGAAACCCCACTCTCTAGGAGGCTAGTGGAGAAATAGCAGGGATCTCCATTTCCCTTCTCCCATCTCTGATCTCTGCTTGTGTCTCCCACTGGTACAACTTAACTGCAAGCTGGAGAGCAAGGAAGCCCTTAAATACATTTTTTAGGGTCAGTAGGAAAGCACAGAGCACAGAGGTTAGGTGGAAAGGGATCCAGATCCTGCTTCCCCATCTTCGCTGCCTACAAGACAAGAGACATTAGACAAGTTCCTGCTCTGAGCCTCATATGGAAAGAAAGTGGGCCAGCTGCACCAGGTGCGGTGGCTCACACCTGTAATCCCAGCACTTTGGGAGGCCGAGGCAGGTGGATCACTTGAGGTCAGGAGTTCAAGACCAGCCTGACCAACATGGTGAAACCCCCATCTCTACTAAAAATACAAAATTAGCTGGGCATGGTGGCACATTCCTCCAATCCCAGCTACTTGGGGGGCTGAGGCATAAGAATCGTTTGAACCTGGGAGGCGGAAGTTGTAGTGAGCTGAGACCGAGCCATTGCACTCCAGCCTGGGCAACAAGAGTGAAACTCCATCTCAAAAGAAAAAGAAAGAAAGTGGGCCAGCTGCTTGTTTTTGTAAATAAAAGTTCTTTGCAGAACATCATCATGGTCGCTTACTTACATGTTATTATATATTGCAGCTTTCATGCTGTTATGGCAATGTTAAGTAGTTGCAACAGAGACTACATGGCCCACAGCCTTAAATACCATCTGACCCTTTAAGAAAAATTTTGCTCACCTATGTCAGAGTATGCCACAACGTCACAGATGCCAAAAGCTGACAGTGAGGCCAAATTACTGATGGCAAACAGCAGGAACATCAGCATGGCAACCTGGGCCCCCTGCTCCCAAGTCCTATGAGTGACACAATGACCCCAGATGGTGCTGCACTCAAGGAGTTATGCCACAGCTTGGCAGAGCCCAGAACCAAAGGCTCAGTACCTTTTTTAGCAAGCAGCAAATAAAGCCAGGCCCCTTCAGCTGGGGTGGGAGAAATTACACTGTCATCACACTATGGTCACTTTGGTCTACTTAATTGCAATTGCTTGTGTGCTCAGTATCAGGAGACAGACTTTCAGTTTGACATAGAACATGCAGGGATGCGTGGGACCCATATAAGACTGTCCCAACAGCCAGTGCCCTTGCTAAATTGATTATTTCTAGGAGGCTTGTTTTGTACATGATCACATCATCAGTAAATAAAGACATTTTTACTTCTTCTCAATCTCTATACCTTCAATTTCTTTCTTTTTTTTTTTTTTTTTGAGACAGAGTCTCGCTCTGTCACCCGGGCTGGAGTGCAGTGGCTGGATCTCAGCTCACTGCAAGCTCCGCCTCCCGGGTTCACGCCATACTTCTGCCTCAGCCTCCCGAGTAGCTGGGACTACAGGCGCCGCCACGTCGCCCGGCTAGTTTTTTTTTTTTTTTTTTTTTTTTTTTTTGTAGTTTTTAGTAGAGACGGGGTTTCACCGTGTTAGCCAGGATGGTGTCGATCTCCTGACCTCGTGATCCGCCCGTCTCGGCCTCCCAAAGTGCTGGGATTACAGGCTTGAGCCACCGCGCCCGGCCAGATTTTGCTCTTTATAATTTCCTTCTTACTTTATGTTTTTTGTTTTGTTTTGTTTTTGTTTTTGTTTTTGTTTTTTGAGACAGTGTCTCACTCTGTTGCCCAGGCTGGAGTGCAGTGGTGCGATCTCAGCTCACAGCAGCCTCCACCTCCCAGGTTCAAAGCAATTCTCCTGTCTCAGCCTGCCGAGTAGCTGAGATTGCAGGTGCGTGCCACCACACCCGGATAATTTTTGTATTTTTAGTGGAGATGAGGTTTCACCATGTTGCCCAGGCTGATCTCAAACTCCTGACCACAAGTGATTTACCCACTTCAGCCTCCAAAAGTGCTGGGATTATAGGCGTGAGCCACTGCGCCCAGCCGGCTTCAAAGTGTTTTCTAATTTCCCTTATGATTTCTTCTTTGACCCATGGGCTATTTATAAGTGTATTTTGTTTTATTTATTATTTTATTTTAAGACAGAGTCTCTGTCACCCACGCTGCAGCGCAGTGGCGCGATCTTGGCTCACTGCCACCTCTGCCTTGCAGGCTCAAGCTATTCTCATGCATCAGCCTCCCGAGTAGCTGGGGCTACAGGCGCGTGCCACCATGCCCAGCTAATTTTTGTATTTTTAGTAGAGATAGGGTTTTGCCATGTTGCCCAAGCTGGTCTGGAATTCCTGGGCTCAAGTGATCCCCCAATGTCGGCCTCCCAAAATGCTGGGATTACAGGCGTGAGCCACCATGCCCAGCCTTATTTAATTTCTGAATATTTAGTGGTTTCCTAGTATGGCAGTTATCAACACATTGCCTCAGCTCCAGATTCACTCTCAGTACCTGTTCTGTTCCATGATAACCAGGTGGACGCTAAGCATTTATCCCGTACAGTGAGTACAGTGTTAAGCTTTGTCAGCAGAGGGCACTAGAGGGCTATTGCAGAAACAAAGAGGATCTCGTCCGCGTTCCAGTGTGTGCAGCCTTGGGATTTTTCTAAGGAAACCATGGAGGTCAACTGTGACCGTGATTAGTTACAAAAATGATCAATTACAAAAACGAGGACTGTAGTAGCAATGCATATTCTTCTTTGCTTCTTACATGCATGGGTTTATTTGTATGTACTGACCATGTCTTCTTTTTGCCTCCCTTTGTTATTTTATGTACAAATTGTTGGAGGTCAACTTTACAATCTAGTTTTTAGGTACTGTTTAATGGGATCATGACAAATTTGTGGAGTAATCTAACCAGCTATGGATACAGCGACTGTTTGGACTGTGTGTCTTATTTGGGGGAAGGCTGAGAACTTCACTTTTATAGAGGAGATACCTTGTTAGTAGGAATGTAGCTACTAAGGGAGTTCAAAGTTTGTGTAAAGAGTGCATATGGTAGTGGGTGGCCGGAAGAATGGTCTCTGCCAGTTACCTGTTTTTTGCCTCTCAGCTTCATTATTTACCCTTCAGTGTCTGTTAAGTGATAATAACTGGACTCGAAGCATTTCTCCCTGCAGTGAGTACAATTTTAGGCCTTGTCAGCAGAGGACGCTAGGACATTGCAGGAAGGAAAGGGCTTGTCTTCTGGTTCCAGTGCGCTCCAGCTAGGGGCCTTGCTCCATCGTCCATCAGCAGGGCACGCCTTGGGAGATCAGCTGGCGCTCTGCTCCAGCTGCACGCCCAAAGCTGGCACTCCCTTGGCAACTTTGCCGATCTGGTCTCGGCCCCGTGACCCACTTGCTGTGGACTCCCTGTGATGGTTGCCGCTTACTCCAGGCCCTCCACCTGGGGCAGCTCCCTAACTCTGTGCACCTGCCCCCTAGTCTTGGCTTACCTATGCCACGGATGGTTTTCTCCAAAGCCCTGCAGGCATGGACAATGTACGCCCAAGGCTGTGCCCCCAACTTCCTCTGTGCGTCTGCTCATCAATCTGAGTTCTTGTGCATCCCAGAGGGTTGATTCCCATCCGCCATACCCTGTGTGGATACCCTGCACTCCAAGCACATGGAGCACTCCAGCTCTTTTGATGCATCTGTCTGACAGCCAGGGCTCACCTGTGACCTGGAAGATTGTTTCCTAGCGGCCTCCCAATGCGGGTGCTGTATGCTCTGGGCAGGTGGTGTCCGCATGTGCTCTGAGCACCTGCCCACCAGCCTTAGCTTGCTTTTGGCCTGGAGGGTTGTTTCTTGCCTAGCAACCGTGAACCAGCTCTGGCCTGGGCTAATCAGTGAACTTCACCACCCACCCAGTGGGTGGCATACAGTGAAGTCTGAACCCCAGCCTTGGGGGTGGGGACTCAGACTGAGTTTGTCCTTCCTTGGGTACTTTCCTCTTTTCTTCCTTATAATTCCTCTCATTATAGTTTAATACTTTTTTACTTTTTCTATTTTTTTTTTGAGACGGAGTCTCGCTCTGTCACCCAGGCTGGAGTGCAGTGGCCGGATCTCAGCTCACTGCAAGCTCCGCCTCCCAGGTTTATGCCATTCTCCTGCCTCAGCCTCCTGAGTAGCTGGGACTACAGGCGCCCGCCACCTCGCCTGGCTAGCTTTTTGTATTTTTTTAGTAGAGATGGGGTTTCACCATGTTAGCCAGGATGGTCTCGATCTCCTGACCCTGTGATCCGCCTGTCTCGGCCTCCCAAAATGCTGGCATTACAGGCGTGAGCCACTGCGCCTGGCCTACTTTTTCTATTTTTTTTTTTTAATTTTTTGAGACAGGGTCTTGCTGTGTTGCCCAGGCTGGAGTGCAGTGCCGCAGTCATAGCTCACTGCAGCCTCGACCTCCTGGGCTCAAGCAATCCTCTTGCCTCAGCCTCCCAAGTAGCTAGGACTATAGGCACATGTCACCATGCCTCGCTAATTTTTTCTTTTTAATAGAGACAAGGTCTTGCTATATTGTCCAGCCTGGTTTCAAACTCCTGGTCTCAAGTGATCCTCCTGCTTCAGCCTCCCTAAGTGCTGGGTTCGGCTGGGCATAGTGACTCACTCCTGTAATCCCAGCATTTTGGGAGGCCGAGGCAGCCAGATCAGTTGAGGTCAGGAGTTCGAGATCATTCTGGCCAACATGGTGAAACCCCATCTCTACTAGAGATATAAAAATTAGACAGGTGTGGTGGCACATGCCTGTAATCCCAGCTACTTCAGGAGGCTGAGGCAGGAAAATCACTTGAACCCAGGAGGCAGAGGCTGCAGTGAGCTGAGACTGTGCCACTGCACTCCAGCCTGGGCAACAGAGCAAGACTCCATCTCAAAAAAAAAAAAAAGTGTTGGGGTGACAGGTGTGAGTCACTACACCTAGCCCTAGTAATTTTTTTTTTTTTTTTTTTTTGAGATAGAGTCTCACTCTGTTACCCAGGCTGGAATGCAATGGTGCCATCTTGGCTCACTGCAAACTCTGCTTCCCAAGTTCAAGTGATTCTCCTGCCTCAGCCTCCCGAGTGGCTGGGATTACAGGCGTGCCCCTCCATGCCTGGCTAATTTTTGTATTTTTAGTATAGATAGGGTTTCTCCGTGTTGGCCAGGCTGGTCTCCAACTCCTGACCTCAGTTGATCCACTTCAGCCTCCTAAAGTGCTAGGATTACAGGCGTTAGCCACCGTGCCCAGCCTATCTTTTGTTTGTTTGTTTGTTTGTTTTTGTTTGTTTGTTTGTTTTTGAGACAGAGTTCAGGCTGGAGTGCAGTGGCGTGATCTCAACTCACTGCAACCTCTGCTTCCTGGGTTCAAGTGATTCTCCCTCCTCAGCCTCCCGCGTAGTTGGGATTACAAGTGTGGGCACCAGGCCTGGCTAATTTTTTGTGTGTTTTTAGTAGAGACAGGGTTTGGCCATGTTGGTCAGGTTGGTCTGGAACTCCTGACCTCAAGTGATTCACCTGCCTTGGCCTACCAAAGTGCTGGGATTACAGGTGTGAGCCACAGTGCCCGGACTTAATGTTTCCTTTTTTTTTTTTTTTTTTTTTTTTTGAGGCGGAGTCTTGCTCTGTCACCCGGGCTGGAGTGCAGTGGCCGGATCTCAGCTCACTGCAAGCTTCCCCGCCCGGGTTCACGCCATTCTCCTGCCTCAGCCTCCCAAGTAGCTGGGACTACAAGCGCCCGCCACCTCGCCCGGCTAGTTTTTTGTATTTTTTAGTAGAGACGGGGTTTCACTGTGTTCGCCAGGATGGTCTCGATCTCCTGACCTTGTGATCTGCCCGTCTCGGCCTCCCAAAGTGCTGGGATTACAGGCTTGAGCCACCGCGCCCGGCCTTTTTTTTTTTTTTTTCAAGACGGAGTCTTGCTGTGTCACCCAGGCTGGAGTGCACTGGTGCGATGTCGGCTCACTGCAAGCTCCGCCTCTGAGGTTCTTGCCAGTCTCCTGTCTCAGCCTCCCGAGTAACTGGGACTACAGATGCTCGCCACCTCGCCCGGCTAATTTTTTGTGTTTTTAGTAGAGACAGGGTTTCACCGTGTTAGCCAGGATGGTCTTGATCTCCTGACCTTGTGATCCGCCCGCCTTGGCCTCCCAAAGTGCTGGGATTACAGACGTGAGCCACCGCGCCCGGCCCCTGCCTTAATGTTTCTTATAGTGCAGCACTGTTGGCAACTAATTCTCTTAGTTTTCTTTTATTTGAAAATGTTTTTATTTCAGCTTCATTTTTGTTTTATTTTCAGTAGAGATGGGGTTTCACTATATCGGCCAGGCTGGTCCTGAACTCCAGGCCTCAGGTGATCCACCCACCTTGGCCTCCCCAAACCCTGGGATTATAGACATGAGCCACCACACCCAGTCCGAGGTTGCCTGCTTTTTAATTTACTGAGATAATATTTTCTTTTCTTTCTTTCTTTCTTTTTTTTTTCTGAGACTGAGTCTCACTGTGTTGCCCAGGCTGGAAGTGCAGTGGTGCTATCTCGGCTTACCACAACCTCTGCCTCTCGGCTTCAAGCGATTCTCCCTGCTCAGGCTCCCAAGTAGCTGGGACTATAGGCACACGCCACCAGGCTCGGCTAATTTTTGTATTTTTAATAGAGACGGGGTTTCACCATATTGGTCAGGCTGGTCTTTAACTCCTGGCCTCAGGTGATCCGCCCGCCTCGGCATCCCAAAGTGCTGGGATTATAGGCGTGAGCCACCGTGCCCAGCCTTGAGATACTATTTTCACTGATGTTTTCATATTCTTTTTTTTTTTTTTTTTTTTTTTTTTGAGACGGAGTCTCGCTCTGTCGCCCAGGCTGGAGTGCAGTGGCCGGATCTCAGCTCACTGCAAGCTCCGCCTCCCGGGTTTACGCCATTCTCCTGCCTCAGCCTCCCAAGTAGCTGGGACTACAGGCACCCGCCAACTCGCCCGGCTAGTTTTTTGTATTTTTTAGTAGAGACGGGGTTTCGCCGTGTTAGCCAGGATGGTCTCGATCTCCTGACCTCGCGATCCACCCATCTCGGCCTCCCAAAGTGCTGGGATTACAGGCTTGAGCCACCGCGCCCGGCCGATGTTTTCATATTCTTGTTTGTTAATTCTGATATCTGGACCATCTCATTGTTGGTGGCAGTTGTAAATGTTGGAGACTCGTTTCTGTTACTTTTCTCCAAAGAGTGATGATTCTTTAATTTTATCAGGTGGTTAACTCAGTTACATATATACTACAGTCACCCTTATTGAGTTGGCAGCTTCAATCCTCATTTTAGATCTTTTTTATTTTATTTTATTTTATTTTTAGAGATGGGGGGTGGTTCCTCGCTATGTTGCCTACACTGGTCTTGAAGTCCTGGCTTCAGCCTCCTGAGTAGCTGAGATTATAGGTGCAAGACACCACACCTGGCCAGTTTAGATCTTCTGTCTTTGAGCTGCGTGGAGTCTGAGTTGCCTGTGTGGGGTTCAGAGCTTGGGTGGAGGTGTGGGCAGACGGAATGTGGGGATTTCCCTCTCTCTGGCTCTTTCCTTTCTAAGATTCCCATCTTCCTCTCTAGTGGTTTCAGTTGCTCACACACAGGACCCTGTTTAAATATTGAGAAAGAGGCCGGGCACAGTGGCTCATGCCTGTAATCCCGGCACTTTGGGAGGCCGAGGTGGGCGGATCACGAGGTCAGGAGTTCGAGAACAGCCTGGCCAACATGATGAAACTCCGTCTCTACTAAAAATACAACAACAACAACAAAATTGCCGGGCGTGATGGTGTGCGCCTGTAATCCCAGCTACTCGGGAGGCTGAGGCAGGAGAATCTCTTGAACCCGGGAGGTGGAGGTTGCAGTGAGCTGAGATCGCACCACTACACTCCAGTCCGCGTGACAGAATGAGACTCCGTCTCAAAAAAAAAAAAAAAAAATGGAGAAGGAGAAAAATCTTTTATCTGAGGAACATGGGTCTCTTTAAATTGTCAGGCTCAGAAATGCATTTAAAAACATAGCCACGGTCACATCTCATTTCCCCCTTGAGTTAAATAATCAGCTCTTGAAGCTGCTTGCTATGTGGACTCTAGACTGACACCAAGGAGCCATAAAATACCATAAACCCTATAGTTCAACAAGGTATAGCCAATCACGAACCAATGTTCCTTCTGTAAATCAATGATAATTCCTGACGAACAATTTTATAACTACCCCCTCTCTTAATTAGCTTGGTTTAATTTTTTTTTTTTCTTTCGAGACAAGGTCTTGCTCTGCTGCCTAGACTGGGGTACAGTAGTGCAATCGCAGCTCGCTGCAGCCTCAACCTCCTGGATACAAGCAATCCTCCCACCTCAGCCTCCTGAGTAGTTGGGACTACAAATGCATACCACCACACCCAGCTAATTTTTAAAATTTTTATGTAGAGATGGGAGTTTTCCTATGTTGTCCAGGCTGGTCTTGAACTCTCAGTTTCAAGTAATCCACCCTCCTCAGTCTCCCAAAGTACTGGGATTACAGGCATGAGCCACTGCATCTGGCCAGAATCTTTGCTCTTGAATACACTCTCTTTAAAATACATTCTGACCCTTTTGATTATTTTAAGTTAAAGATATTTTGTTTATTTCTTCCATATTTTCCTTTTTTTTTTTTTTTTTTTTTTTTGAGATGGAGTTTCGCTCTTTGCTCTTGTTGCCCAGGCTGGAGTGCAGTGACACCATCTCAGCTCACTGCAACCTCCGCCTCCTGGGTTCAACAGATTCTCCTGCCTCAGCCTCCCAAGTAGCTGGGATTACAGGCATGCGCCACCATGCCTGGCTAATTTTTGTTTCCCTCTATTGTTGACTCCTTGTCTGCCTTTTTTAACATTTAGATCACCTATTTCTTTTTTTTTTTTTTTTTTTTTTTTTTTGAGACGGAGTCTCGCTCTGTCTCCCGGGCTGAGTGCAGTGGCCGGATCTCAGCTCACTGCAAGCTCCGCCTCCCGGGTTTACGCCATTCTCCTGCCTCAGCCTCCCGAGTAGCTGGGACTACAGGCGCCCGCCACCTCGCCCGGCTAGTTTTTTTTTTTTGTATTTTTTAGTAGAGACGGGGTTTCACCGGGTTAGCCAGGATGGTCTTGATCTCCTGACCTCGTGATCCGCCCGTCTCGGCCTCCCAAAGTGCTGGGATTACAGGCTTGAGCCACCGCGCCCGGCCTAGATCACCTATTTCTATGTCCTAGTTTTTCTCTTGTTTTATTGATATGGCCCTACCTCTTAGCAAGCTAGTAATTTTTATTAGACCCAGAAATTGTCTATAAAAACTTATAGATGTTTTTTCTTCCACCCTTTCCTTGCTAGGCAGATAGAATGGGTGCTGATCACTTTAACCCCCTCAAGGACTTTATGGTTTGAGGCTGCACTACAATTTTTTTTTTTTTTTTGAGATGGAGTCTCACTCGGTCACCCAGGCTGGAGTGCAGTGGCGTGATCTCGGCTCACTGCAACCTCTGGCTCCCAGGTTCAAGCGATTCTCCTGCCTCAGCCTCCTGAGTAGCTGGGACTATAGGCACGTGCCACCATGCCCAGCTAATTTTTTGTACTTTCAGTAGAGACGGGGATTCACCATGTTAGCCAGGCTGGTCTCGATCTCCTGACCTCGTGATCCGCCCGCCTTGGCCTTCCAAAGTGCCGAGATTACAGGCCTGAGCCACCATGCCTGGCCTGCATTACAATTCTGACAAATTTTAGTCCACCTGTTTCATCCTGTTCTAGTAAGAAGCCCTCCTGAGCATTCATATGAAAGCCCTGTGTGTTTGCCAATCCCTT
The DNA here is from genome assembly GCF_007565055.1 of Rhinopithecus roxellana. Classification (NCBI taxonomy): domain Eukaryota; kingdom Metazoa; phylum Chordata; class Mammalia; order Primates; family Cercopithecidae; genus Rhinopithecus; species Rhinopithecus roxellana. The sequence continues at coordinate 8,892,190 of NC_044563.1, read as the reverse complement.
TGCCCAGGTGGGTCCTAAATTCTAATCTTCATCACCATCAGTCAGAAATTCTACTCTGCTTCTCAGAGGTTTGGGGCTTATTTTATTATTATTATTATTATTTATTTTGAGACAGAGTCTTGCTCTGTCACCCAGGCTGGAGTGCAGTGGCATGGTCACTGCACCTCTGCCTCCTGGGTTCAAGTGATTCTCCTGCCTCGGCCTCCCGAGTAGCTGGGATTACAGACACACGCCACCAGGCCCGGCTAATTTTTGCATTTTTAGTAGAGACGGGGGGGGCTCACCGTGTTGGCCAGGCTGGTCTCGAACTCCTGGCCTCAGATGATCCATCCACCTCAGCCTCACCAAAGTGCTGGGATTACAGGCGTGAAGCACCGCGCCTGGCCGGAGGCTTTGATTTTTATAACCTCTAGTTCTACGCAGCTTCAGAATTTGGCAAATATCCTAAGGAAAAACTCTGTTATGTTTTAAAGGCTCTTTGACGTCCGGATTTTCTTCCTCCAGTGTTATGAGATGACTCAGCTCAGCTGGCTTTTCTGCAACCTTGTTTGGGCAATGCTTGGATTCTTAGCCTCTTGCCCAATCGTAGAATTAGTAAATGCCCCGGGGAAGATTCTGTTGCAATTGTCAGCTGGCTTCTCTATGATTCTCCCTACTCTAGAATTTTAGGCCTGCTGGTCCTTCTTGCTTCACCAGCTCTCTGAGAATATTAAAAACATGATTTTTAAAAATTATTATTTAGGCCGGGCGCGGTGGCTCAAGCCTGTAATCCCAGCACTTTGGGAGGCCGAGACGGGCGGATCACGAGGTCAGGAGATCGAGACCATCCTGGCTAACACGGTGAAACCCCGTCTCTACTAAAAACTACAAAAAAACTAGCCGGGCGAGGTGGCGGGCGCCTGTAGTCCCAGCTATTCGGGAGGCTGAGGCAGGAGAATGGCGTGAACCCGGGAGGCGGAGCTTGCAGTGAGCTGAGATCTGGCCACTGCACTCCAGCCTGGGCCACAGAGTGAGACTCCGTCTCACACAAAAAAAAAAAAAAAAAAAAAAATTATTATTTAGGCTGGGCACAGTGGCTCATGCCTGTAATCGCAACACCTTGAGAACCCGAGGCAGGCAGATCACCTGAGGTCAGGAGTTCGAGACCAGCCTTGCCAACATGGCGAAACCCCATCTCTACTAAAAATACAATATATATATTAAATATTTATATACATATATACATATATATCTCCCATGCCACTGCACTCCAACCTGGGCAATAAGAGTGAAACTCCATCTCAAAAAAAAAGCCTCAGGCCGGGTGTGGTGGCTCACGCCTGTAATCCCAGCACTTTGGGAGGCCGAGGCAGGCGAAGCACAAGGTCAGGAGATCGAGACCACGGTGAAACCTCGTCTCTATTAAAAAATACAAAAAATTAGCCGGGCGTGGTGGCGGGCTCCTGTAGTCCCAGCTACTCAGGAGGCTGAGGCAGGAGAATGGCGTGAACCCAGGAGGCGGAGCTTGCAGTGAGCCGAGATTGCGTCACTGCACTCCAGCCTGGGCTACAGAGCGAGACTCCGCCTCAAAAAAAAAAAAAAAAAAGCCTCAAACTGAAAATCATATATATATATGATTTTTTTTTTTAATCTGGCTTTTCTAGTTCCTCACTGGAGTGTTGGTCAGTTAGAAGAATGGAAGTCTCTAAGGCCTTTCAAAGTGCTTTTTTCCACCAAGTGCAGTGGCTCACGCTTGTAATCCCAGTACTTTGGGAAGCCCAGGCAGGAGGATTGCTTTAGGTCAGGAGTTTGATACCAGCCTGGGCAATAGTAGGAAGGCCCCATCGCTACAAAAAAAAAAAATTAAAATTAGCCAGGTATGATGGTATGTGTGGGTGTTTTCCCACACTGACAAATTATTCAACATTAGCTGGGTGTCCTAGAATTCGATTCAATTCTGGCACTACATGGAGTTAGCATCAGAGCCCACAGGTTAAGTAAGGCTCAGTCCCACAAGAATGCCCCCACTTCAAATGCTGATCGCAAGTCTGGCTCTGTGGTACTTCTGACCCACTGGCTATGAATCAGAGATTCCCACAGCCCTCTCCTTGGGTTCAGTAATTTGTTAGGATGGCTCATAGAACTCAGGAAAACAGTTGACTTACTAGATTGCTGGTTTATTACAAAAGGAAAGAACTCTAGAATAGCCAGATGGAAGAGACGCATAGGACAATGTATAGAAAAGAGCCAGGGAGCTTCCATGTCCTCCCTGGTGTAGACCAAAAGTAATATTCTAAGTCCCCTAACAGACTGAATGAACCCTCCCCTCAGCCAAGGGGATTCCAAACTCAACCTGCAAAACTAGTTCAGGTCATAATTGGAAGAGGTGTTTGGACATGCTTCATTATACTCTCTTCCCTTTGGAATTCAGGCACAATTGACCAGTGCGAAAGGAAAATAAATCTTGGATGGCCAAGTTAGTGTAAACCCAGAAAATTTGAGACAGTTCTCAGTTAATTTAGAAAGTTTATTTTGCCAGGTTGAGAACACGTGCCTGTAACAACACAGCCTCAGGAGGTCCTGACAACATGTGCTCAAGGTGGTCAGAGCACAGTTTGGTTTTATACATTTTAGGGAGACATGAGACATCAATCAGTATGTGTAAGATGTACATTGGTTTGGTCTAGAAAGGTGGGACTACTCCAAGCAGGGGAGTGGACTTCCAGGTCACAGGTAGATGAGAGACAACCAATTACATTCTTTTGAGTTTCTGATTAACTTATCACTGAATGCACAATTTACATGTGAGAGGAGGGTAGAGGAATAGTCACGTATGCCTTAGTCTGGCTCAGTGAAACAATATGGCGGGACAACTCAAAGCAGGGAGGGGCTTACAGGTCATAGGTAGACAAGAGACAAATGGATGCATTCTTTTGAGTTTCTCATGAGTCTTTCTAAAGGAGGCAATCAGATACGCATTTGTCTCAGTGAGCAGAGCAGTGACTTTGATTAGAATGGGAGGCGGGCTTGCCCTAAGCAGTTCCCAGCTTGACTTTTGTCTTTAGCTGAGTGATTTGGGGGCCCAAGATACTTTCCTTTCACATTTCCTCCTTTTTCTTTTTAAAAATATTTTAGAGAAAGCATTTTAGAAAAAAATGAGTCTATCGTCTCAGGTTTCATCTGATCTCTCATGGCTAGGATGGTTTATTTCTAGGCGAGTAGGTCCTGAGTTATTAGGAAAATTCATTTTTAGAAAGTTGTGAAGTGTCATGTCCTATGAAGAGAAAATAGGGGGAGGAAGGGAGAACAGCAACAAACAAAAGCACAATCCTGGAAAATCGCTATAAGCCACATTACTCTGAAGTCCAAGTATCGGTAGGCAGGTATGTAAGTGGCTTATGTATGTAAATAGTTGCTGTTACTTTCTTCTGAAGTTGTCTAGATTCAGTTTGCAGGGCTTTACGAAAGCACAGCTTAGTTTTCAGTGACTCTAAATTAGAAAAAAATGGAAAAAAGAAGAAAAAAATTGAAAACATTATTTTGAAGACTTGTAGCCAAGAAAAATTAGAATTCAGTCCAAACTGTAGAAAATAATAAAATTGCGGCCGGGCGCGGTGGCTCAAGCCTGTAATCCCAGCACTTTGGGAGGCCGAGACGGGCGGATCACGAGGTCAGGAGATCGAGACCATCCTGTCTAACACGGTGAAACCCCGTCTCTACTAAAAAATACAAAAAACTAGCCGGGCGAGGTGGCAGGCGCCTGTAGTCCCAGCTACTCGGGAGGCTGAGGCAGGAGAATGGCGTGAACCCGGGAGGCGGAGCTTGCAGTGAGCTGAGATCCGGCCACTGCACTCCAGCCTGGGCGACAGAGCGAGACTCCGTCTCAAAAAAAAAAAAAAAAAAAAAAAAAAAAAAAAAAAAAAAAAAAAAAAGAAAATAATAAAATTGAAAAATATTAGGCCAGACTAGACTAACAACAGGTGTGCTATATAGTTCTTGAAACAATTTTTCTCTTTCCAGTTTTCTTTTGTCTTTTTTTTGAGATGGAGTCTCGCTCTGTCATCCAGGTTGGAGTGCAGTGGCATGATCTCGTCTCACTGCAACCTCCGCCTCCTGGGTTCAAGTGATTCTCCCGCCTCAGCCTCCTGAGTAGCTGGGATTATAGCCATGCACCACCACACCTGGCTACATTTTGTATTTTTAGTAGAGATGGGGTTTCACCATGTTGGCCAGGCTGGTCTTGAATTCCTGACCTCAGGTGATCCACCTGCCTCGGCTTCCCAAAGTGCTAGGATTATAGGCATGAGCTACCGCACCTGGCTGAATAATTATTTTTTACACAGGCTTTTACATTGGCTTTGATGAAACTTTGTTCCATAGAAAGAATCTCAGATAAGACTTTTTTAAAGCCGAGCCCAGCCAAGGATTTGTGCCATCAAATACCTATGAATTGAGGTTCCAAGATAAACTTGGGACTCCTGGGCCTGTCAGAAAGTGATGTTCTTTACTTGTCACAGGTCAGGAACCTTGGACAGGGGCTGTGTGGACAAAGGTATGGGGTCAGTTTTTCCAAGGGGCTTTTATTGGCTCCACAAAGTCAAATTTGATTCCTTAAAGGAAAGCACACCATTCCAGTAAAAGCCTTGGTAAAATAACCAGTTTCTCCAGTTGTGTCCTGTTACAAACGAAAACAGATTCTTATTGCACTTATGCAAATAACTGTATTTCATAAGTTAAGAATACTCACACCTGGGTGCAGTGGCTCACGCCTGTAATCCCAGCACTTTGGGAGGCCAAGGTGGGTGGATCGCCTGAGGTCAGGAGTTTGAGACCAGCCTGGCCTACATAGTGAAACACCATCTCTACTAAAAATACAAAACTTAGCCAGGCATGGTGGTGCATGCCTGTAGTCCCAGCTACTCGGGAGGCTGAGGCAGGAGAATGGTTTGAACTCGGGAGGCAGAGGTTGTGGTGAGCCAAGATCACACCACTGCACTCCAGCCTGGGCAACAAGAGCGAAAGTCCATCTCAAAAAAAAAAAAAAAAAAAAAAAAAGACTCACAAATAATGTCCAAATTCTGTGGAAATCAGATAGAGAAAAACAAATATGCTCCAAATTTTGTTCATAGGAGTATACTCAATTGTTAAAAGCTGTAAATAGCTTAAAAGTTTTCTTGACTTTGAAAAACAAAACACAGGATCAGCAACGTTTTAAGTGTAAAGTTAAAAAGATCAGTTCAGACACCTATTAGTTTAGCCCATGCAATTAATTCCTGTTCTGCTTGATTCATGAACATTTCAGTTCTCCATGAGTCGTGCAAGGTTTTCCTCTATTCTGATGTGACAGTCTCTAAAGTTATCAGAAACCTGTATTCAAGAGTACCTATTGGAGTTTGTTTGTTTGTTTGTTTTTGAGATAGAGTCTAGCTCTGACACCAGGCTGAAGTTCAGTAGCACGATCTCAGCTCACGGCAGCCTCTGCCTCCCAGGTTCAAACAATTCTCCTGCCTTAGCCTCCTGAGTAGCTGAGTAGCTGGGATTACAGACACCTGCCACCACACCCAGCTAATTTTTGTATTTTTAGTAGAGATGGGGCTTCACCTTGTTGGCCAGGATGGTCTCAATCTCCTGACATCATGATCTGCCCACCTTGGCCTCCCAAAGTGCTGGAATTACAGGTGTGAGCCACTGCACCTGGCCTAGAGTTTTATAGCTGATTATAAAACCACCTTCTAAAGAGGACCAAAACAAAACAATAATTGTCCATGGATAACAAAAAGTTTTAGGGCAGCTATAGTCAAAGACAAAATTGACAAGGAAATTTGTTACCTCTGTGGCACATAATAATTTAACATAATAATTATAATTATTACTGATAATATACATTAAGTCATATCAGAATTATAGGAGTTTCCAAGGCCAGTGGCAGTGGCTCATACCTGTAATCCCAGCACTTTGGGAGGCTGAGACAGGTCAGGAGTTCAAGATCAGCCTAACCAACATGGTGAAATCCTGTCTTTACTAAAAGAAAATACAAAAATTAGCTGGGTGTGGTGGTGGGTGCCTATAATCCCAGCTACTTGGGAGGCTGAGGCAGGAGAATCACTTGAACCTGGGACGCAGAGGTTCCGGTGAGCTGAGATCGTGCCAATGTACTTCAGCCTGAGTGATAGAGCGAAACTGTCTCAAAAAAATAAAAAGGAATGGGCGCGGTGGCTCACGCCTGTAATCCCAGCACTTTGGGAGGCTAAGGTGGGACGATCACCTGAGGTCGGGATTTTGAGACCAGCATGGCCAACATGGTGAAACCCCATCTCTACTAAAAATACAAAAATTAGCCGGGAGTGTTGGCAGGCACCTGTAGTCCCAGCTATTTGGGAGGCTGAGGCAGGAGAATCGCTTGAACCCAGGAGGTGGAGGTTGCAGTGAGCCAAGATTGCACCACTGTACTACTCCAGCCTGGGCGACAAGAGCAAGACTCCATCTTTTAAAAAAAATAAAAAGAAAAAATAATTATAGGCATCTCCCATAATTTTAGAACACATCCAATAACATATTTATACAAATACAGCCCAAAGAAAACCAAACACCATTTTATATTTGACAATGTTTCCTGTATAATTTTTATACCCAGTAAGCCAAATATGTCATTTTTGGACTTTAGGGAACCTATTAATAATATCTTAAAGGATTAATTAGGTCTGAAAAAGACATCATTTATAGTTTGATTTTGGAACTTTGTCAAATATCAAAGGTTATCACAGGCCATTGTTAAATAAGTCATTCATTCAACCAGTGATAACTCAAGGATTTCAAAAAAAAAAAAAAAAGGTAAAAACCTTCTTTCTGGCCGGGCGCGGTGGCTCAAGCCTGTAATCCCAGCACTTTGGGAGGCCGAGACGGGCGGATCACGAGGTCAGGAGATCGAGACCATCCTGGCTAATATGGTGAAACCCCGTCTCTACTAAAAAATACAAAAAACTAGCCGGGTGAGGTGGCGGGCGCCTGTAGTCCCAGCTACTCCGGAGGCTGAGGCAGGAGAATGGCGTAAACCCGGGAGGCGGAGCTTGCAGTGAGCTGAGATCCGGCCATTGCACTCCAGCCTGGGTGACAGAGCCAGACTCCGTCTCAAAAAAAAAAAAAAAAAAAAAAAAAAAAAGAAGTCAGTTACTGCTTCAAGAAAATCTTATTGACCTGACACAGGGGCCCATGTGCTGGTCTTGCATCAGTGTGCCTTTGACATTAATAATTTATAGAGAAACTGGACTTATTTTCTCTCTCAAAATCAGCCTTTACAATCTCATATGTCCACCTCTTCCTTGAGAGTCCCTGCGCCTTGAGGAGTTGAATAGCTTTGATTTTCCAGCCTGGTGCTTCAGGAATGAAGTTTATTTTGATCGGCGTCTTCTACTGGGCCTGAAGATGGGGCTTTAATTGCTGTCAGTGTTTCACATTTAGCAGGACTTGCTGTCCTTCTTAGACCCAGGAGTCAAAGCCCTGTAACTCAATGTTGCAAGTATTTTAAAAGCGCATATAGACAGATATACAGATGTAATAACCTTAATTAAAAACTTTGTTTTAAATCTGTTTTTTCCCTAGGCAAACCAAACTTAATGTGGCAACCTGATCATATAAAAGTTTTTGGCTTTAAAAAAAAAAAAGTAAATCCTCTTATTTCAACTTATACAGACTGTTAATGAAATGCTGGAACTTTCCGGTTTGTCCTGAACATCACTCCTTCTTTCTTTGTTGTTGTTGTTGTTTTTTGAGACAGAGTCTTGCTCTGTTGCCAGGCTGGAGTGCAGTGGTGTAATCTCGGCTCACTGCAACCTCCACCTCCTGGGTTCAAGCAAGTCTCCTGTCTCAGCCTCCCTTGTAGCTGGGACTACAGGCACACACCACCATGTCCAGTTAACTTTTGTATTTTTAGTAGAGATGGGGTTTCACCATGTTGGCCAGGATGGTCTCAATCTCTTGACCTTGTGACCCGCCCGCCTCAGCCTCCCAAAGTGCTGGGATTACAGGCGTGAGCCATCGCACCTGGCCACATCCCTCCTTCTTAAACAACCAGTCATTTTACTCTAGGACTATATTTACCATACAAGATTCTTTCTCTCATGAAATTATTTCTCTTTAAACTTTCTTACCAATAATCATAACAATAATAAACTTTTATTTTTGTAACTTTCTTTACATTTCTTTCATTTCTTGGTTCCTTTTACCTTGTTTTATACACGACTTTTAAATAAGCTTTGAATCAGACAAAAATTATTCACTTTTGTGTGTGTGTTGCGGGGGGGACTGGGGGACAGAATTTCACTCTTGTTGCCCAGGCTGGAGTACAAAGGTGTGATCTCGGCTCACTGCAACCTCTGCCTCCTGGGTTCAAGTGATTCTCCTGCCTCAGCCTCCCGAGTAGCTGGGATCACAGGCATGGGCCACCATGCCCGGCTAATTTTTGTATTATTGGTAGAGACGGGGTTTCACCATGTTGACCAGGTTGTTCTTGAGCTCCTAACCTCAGGTGATCTGCCTGCCTCAGCCTCCCAGGCATGAGCCACCGTGCCTGGCTGAGAAATGGCTATTCTTCTAAGGGATCAACTTTTTTCTTTTTTCTTTTTTGAGACGGAGTCTCGCTCTGTTGCCAGGCTAGAGTTTAGTGGCGCGATCTCGGCTCACTGCAACCTCCAACTCCCTGGTTCAAGTGATTCTCTTGCTTCAGCCTCCTGAGTAGCTGGGATTACAGGCACACACCACCATGCCCAGCTAATTTTTTGTATTTTTAGTAGAGACAGGTTTTCACCATGTTGGCCAGGATGGGCTCGATCTCCTGACCTTGTGATCTGCCCTCCTCGGCCTCCCAAAGTGTTCAGATTATAGGCGTGAGCCACTGTGCTGGCCTCACCTTTTTTAAGAGGACAGTTTTTTTGTTTTTTTGTTTTTTTTAAGAAAGCATGTTTTCCAGCTGGGCATGGTGGCGCATGCCTGCAATCCCAGCAACTCAGGAGGCTGAGGCCGGAGAATCATTTAAACCCGAGAGGCAGAGGTTGCAGTGAGCCGAGATCATGCCACTGCACTCCAGCCTGGGAGACAGAGTGAGACTCCGTCTCAAAAACAAAACAAAACTAAGAACCTTACCTTCTACACCCCCTTATTAACTGCAAACATTTCTGTGGACTTCAACACTTTAGGTAGAATTGAAGACTTCAACTCTTTAGGCAGAATTTAACCCTTTTTTTTTTTTTCGAGACGGAGTCTTGCTCTGTTGCCCAGGCTGGAGTGCAGTGGTGCAATCTTGGCTCACTGCTCCTCTGCCTCCCAGGTTCAAGCAATTCTCCTGCCTCAGCCTCCAGAGTAGCTGGGATTACAGGCATGAGCCACCATGCCTTGCTAATTTTTGTATTCTTAGTAGAGACAGGGTTTCACCATGTTGGCCAGGCTGGTCTTGAACTCTTGACCTCGTGATCCACCCACCTCGACCTCCCAAAGTTCTGGGATTACAGGTGCGAGCCACTATGCCCAGCCCAAATTTAACCCTTTCAACCAGTTGCCAATCAGAAATCTTTAAATCCACCTGACTTGCAAGGCGCTCCCTTTTGAGATGTCCTGCCTTTCTGGACGAAATCAATGTACACTTTGCATCTATTGATTTATGTCTCTGATTGTAACTTCTGTCCCCCTAAAATATATAAAATCAAGCTGTAACCTAACCACCTTGGGCATATGTTCTCGGGACCTCCTGGGGCTGTGTCATGGGTCACTGTCCTCACATTGGCTCAGAATAATACATCTCTTCAAGTATTTTAGAGTTCCACTTTTTTTCTTTTTTATCAATACAAGCATCATCAGTTTGAAATCTAACAAATTCTTACTTGAGGAGCTAGACTTAGATTTCACACCTAAAGTAACAATTGGCATGTCCTTGTTTTATAGGAGGATATACATCTTGAAAGAGTTCAAAGCCAGCACAGAACGATTTCTGAGGGCAGTCATCTAAGGATGCCTGAGGCCTTTTTCCTTCCGCTGGGGGTCTGGGGTCTGGCTAATGCATAATGCTTTGACACAAGGCTGTGAAGTAACAGAAATTCATCTGGGGCTGGGCCCGGTGGCTCACTCCTGTAATCCCAGCACTTGGGGAGGCGGAGGTGGGCAGATTATAAGGTCAGGGGATCGAGACCATCCTGGCCAACATGGTGAAATCCCATCTCTACTAAAAATACAAAAATTAGCTGGGCATGGTGGCACGTGCCTATAATCCCAGCTACTGGGGAGGCTAAGGCAAGAGAATCGCTTGAACCCGGGAGGCGGAGGTTGTAGTGAGCCAAGATCGCGCCACTGCACACCAGCCTGGTGACAGAGCTAGACTCCATCTCAAAATAAAATAAAATCATTTATTTGGGAGAGTGGGGCAGTGTTGCGTGACTCAGTCTCTACGCTGAACTTTCCCTCTGGCATAATGAGTTTGGGGGTCCTGAGATGTTTGGGGGCCCCCAGCTGAGGTTACTGCAGGCTAGCCAACTGCCAGTGGATCCCAAGGCCATCACAGCTGCCTAGCTGACCTGCAGTTGACACACAAGCGAGCCCAACTGAAACCACCCACACTTTCCCGTTACCTATGTATCCTATAGTCTATGGAAGCTTTCATGCTTCAGTGTCATGGTTGAGTGGTTGTACCCTCAAAATCTCAAATATTTACTATCTAGTCCTTCTCAAAAAAGCTTGCCAACCCTGCCAAAGCATCTCTGAAGAACAGGTTTCACAGAGCAGCCCTCTGGCGTGAGAGACTGGGTGAATTAACCGCCCTCATTCTTTACTCTTCCTGTATTCATGCCTTTGGCCTTGAAACTTTGTAGTGTTTTTCTTTTCTTTCTTTTTTTTTGAGACACTCTCACTCTGTCGCTCAGGCTGGAGTGCAGTGGCGCAATCTCGGCTCACTGCAAGCTCCGCCTCCCGGATTCACGCCATTCTCCTGCCTCAGCCTCCCCAGTAGCTGGGTCTACAGGTGTCTGCCACCTCGCCTAGCTAATTTTTTGTATTTTTAGTAGAGACGGGGTTTCACCATGTTGGCCAGGATGTCTCCATCTCCTGACCTTGTGATCCGCCCGCCTCGGCCTCCCAAAGTGCTGGGATTACAGGTGTGAGCCACCACGCCCGTCTGAAACTTTGTAGTGCTTTTGAGACAGAGTAGAGACAGGGCGTGGCTTCAGCTCACCCCCACTACAGCATCCTTTCATGCATCCCCACTGACCACAAAACCCACACCTCTACCTTGCTGATGTATCCACTGTTGCCAATGCGTTAGTCATACAAAGTAAATTGCCATTTTGTATTCATCTTCTGTGCTCTCACAATGTTTACCCAGGCCTTTTACTTAAAAGAATTCCGGGAACTGGCCTTAGGAGGTCCAAAATATCAAACCAACATTGTGTGTGGAGTGTCCCTCCTCAGGAAAGAATACAGATTTATTGCCATTGGCCAGACCACCTGGTGGCCCATTATTCAAGATAACCCTCACAACCAGATGCTGACCTGCACACCCTACCCCTCATGTGCTTTGCTCAGCCCAGCCTGCCTACCGTACCCGAGGTCAATTCCAACACTTTGCCTAAGAGAAAAACCCTGCAGGCTTTTTTCGGAGTCAGTCAGGGAACTCTCTCTTTCATTTGTGTTGTGTCCCTTATGCCCAGGCATAAGCTCCAATGAAGCCTTGTTGGCAAATTCTTTTAGCCTCATGTCAATTTCTATAGCAATGACAGTCTAAGAACTTGTGGTTGGCAACCATTTCCCACTTTGATTCTGGGCTTAGTCGCATGACTTGCCTTGATCAATAGGAGTCTAAGAGATACAAGACAAGCACAGGCTTGAAACGGGGTTGCACACGGGACTTTCCTGCTCTGCCACTGGAGTGTGAGCAGATACAGGCTAGTCTGTGGGAAGTGAATCCTGCAAACCAGAACTGAGTAACCCCAGTCACTCCAGCTGAGGTCATGGCAGGCTAGCCAACTGCCAGTGGATCCCAAGGCCATCACAGATGCCTAGTTGACCTGCGGCTGACCAGACACATGAGCGAGCCCAGCTGAAACCACCCACACACAGCCTTGATGGGCTGAACCCAAGACAGAGAGCCAGGCAGCTGTTTATTGCTGCATGCCCCTGAACTTTGGTGGTGGTCTGTTACACAGTATTCTGGCAAGAGAAAACTGATACTATGGACACATGAATTTTAAAAGTTGCTTTTGCCAAAACTGGCTAAGGAATATTTTTATTCTTCTGAGGGCAGTTAAGGTTTCTGATAAGGACAGTCTGAACAGAGCACAGAAATCTGGAACTCCAGGAGTGGGGGATGCAGCATCAGATTCCATCTTGAATTTCCACTAAAATACTTTGTACTCATAGTGGAACTCAATAAAGATCTGTATTTCATCTGTGGCTCAATCTTTCCTCTGGGTCAAGTAGATGCTAAGCTGGACCTTGGCACGCCTCTTAACCATGAAGAGATCTAGCTAGACAGACAGACTCCACCCTTTATGGAACAAGAATTCAATTTATTCTCTATTTATAAAACATTTTTTAAAAGTGCCTTGGGTATAAAAATCTAAATGTCTCCGGTGTGATTGGTCAGGAGCATGTAACTATCACTCTTCGCATCCTTTGGGGCTGGGAGGTCCTTCTGTCCCAGGCTAAAGGAAGAGCTTCATAAGAGTAAGAGCCACAGAACCCTCAGCAAGAAAGGCGAGTCAGGGAGAATGAATGGTACAGAGGAAAGGAAGGAAAGGGGGTGGAACGGAGGTAGGAGGCAAGGAAGGGATGCCGCACTGGAGACAGATGGGGACACTCTGATTTGCAAGAGGGAAGATCTTCCTTCTTGAATACTGAACACAGCTGGTCTGAACCTTCCTTGGAAAGTCCAGCTGCTTCCCCATGCATAGGGCCAACTCTCCCTGCAGAGCAGCAAACGTAGCTTCTATCAGGAAGGAAAAGTATCCATCAGTGTGACAAGAGGTCACCTTCGAACTTGCATGAACTCCTTGCGCAGCCACAAAGAGTCCTGGTAGAAGCGAGGGTCGCCTAGTCTTATGGCTGTCCGTTTATAGAAGTAGCAGTACAACACTGCTGCTGCAGGGAGGAAGCAGAAGAGAAGCCTCAGCGGTGCTCCTGAGTGTCATTTCAGGTTAAGAACAGAACCTAATGAGGCTGGGTAGCTCTGCCTCCTGATTTCCCATGGTCTTCCAGCAAGGGCAGGGGCAGTAATCCTTCCTTTCCTGGTATGGCTGTTGCAACCATCCCAAACCAGCTGGGACAGGGCTGGGAAGCCAGAATCAAGGGCCTTACTGAAAGAGACACATGTGGGACCCAAGAGAGGCCTGATCTTGCTCTGGTCCTTACCTAGTCTCTGGAATACAAACAGCGTTTGAAGTCCATCTGTCCATATGAAGCTGTTGGAGTTTTTCCAGCGTAAGTTCTGAAGGAGATGTGAGACACACAAAAGTTAACGGCCACAAGAGGCCCTAATGTCTCCAACTTGGTTAGCTGCAAATGCCAGTTGGTTTAAAATCACGCTAACCTCTCCCTCCTTTCTACAACCCCAACGAGTGTTTCTCGAAGGAGCCTCAAGCTCCCTTTTTTGCTGCAAAGGGAATATCCTTTTAACTTCGAGGGAGGAAGTATGAACTAAGTTATTTATCCTCTTTCATTCCATAACCTTTGCCAAGGAGAAATGATATACTCATTATCTCAGGAGTTCAGCTGGTCACTGTCTTGCCTTGAAAAACGCTGCCTCAGCTCTTGTCAGATAAAGACTTTGGTGCACTCAGGGTTTAATGAGATTAACGGCTTTTATAGTACAAAGCTAGGACCTATTTTGGCTCCAGGAACCAGAGCACAGAATCCTCTTCAGGAAGCGCCCAGAGACTCTGGTGTTGCTTTGCTTCTTTCCTGGGAGTTCTACTTCTCTCTGTGGAATCACAAGCGCAACCTAACAGGGGGTTCGGGTGTGAAAGTGGCTTTAATAATGAAGTGACAACTAGAGAACCCTGAGGTTTTAAAGAGTTCAATTCAATTGAGTGCATGAGAAACATATAAGATACTTAAAGAGCTGGAAGAATTTGTGAAGCAGAAGAAATTTGAAACCATGGACACTGGATCCGATCTGAGGCCTATGTTAGAACCAAAGGGAGGCATCTTGGAGGCCGGTTCTCCTAAAGTGATGGGAGCTCGGCAGAGGGCATGGAGCACTCAAGGGCAAGCAGCAATCCTGCTTGGCTACTTCCCAGAAACGGCCACTGCCTACAGCATTAGCCATGGGGCACTGATGCCTAAGAATAACCTGTATCGACATCCACCTGCCCAAATAACTAATGATGAAACACATTCAACTGCCTGTTTTAGCCCTGGTAGGCCTGTTTGGGGCAAAGGTGAATTGCATGTTCTGGAAGAGGCCGGTGACTCTTGGACAAGGCTGTTTTCAACACTTAAGGCTGGTCAAGAGTACCTTATGAAACTCTCACATGCCCAGAGCTCCAACCCAAACCACTTTCATTTCACCTGTTCTCTATGAAGGATTGTGTGAGATGTCAAAGAATGAAGCTGAGTTCCCAGAGAAAAGATATCCCAGTGGCCGGGCATGGTGGCTCATGCCTGTAATTCCAGCCCTTTCGGAGGCTGAGGCGGGAGGATCACGAGGTCAAGAGATTGAGACCATCCCGGCCAACGTGGTGAAACCCTGTCTCTACTAAAAATAAAAAAATTAGCTGGGCATGGTGGCACGTGCCTGTAATCCCAGGTACTCGCTTGAACCTGGGAAGTGGAGGTTGCAGTGAGGTGAGATCGTGCCACTGCACTGCACTCCAGCCTGGTGACAGAGCACAACTCTGTCCAGCCTGGTGACAGAGCACAACTCTGTCTCAAAAAAAAAAAAAAAAAAAAAAAGGAAAGAAAAGTTATCCCTAGCCCTTTAGGGATTCAGGAATTCAGAGTTCAGGCTGGGCACAGTGACTCATGCCTGTAATTTCAGCACTTTGGGAGGCAGAAGCAGGAGAATCGCTTGAGCTCAGGAGTTCGAGACCAGCCTTGGTAACATAGTTAAGACCCCATCTCTATTTAAAATAAAAATTAAAAAAAGAATCCAGACTTCCACTCTTACCATGACCCAGACATGAAGGGAGATGCTGAGGGCAAAGTACATAGCTGTCAGGATGATGGTCCCTTTGAACTTATGGAATAGGAGGTTGACCAGGCCAGCCTGGAAGACGAAGGTGTTGAATAACATGAGGAAAATGATGATGATGTTGAAGAGGACTGCAATATCCTGGATGCTGTAGACATAAAAAAAGTACAACCAATGGAGGCCTGCGTGAGGACCCAAGAGCAGGTACTATGTCCTGAGGGACACCACGAGGCCTATCCTTTCCTGTGAGATAGGCATCTGACATCTTAAACCCTCACAGAGGTAACATGAGTTTTGGGACCTGAATGACATGAAGCTAAAATTACCTAAAATTACCCACTGGCCCCATCAGTTAGATTGCAGTCCATAGTCAAGGCTTTCCTGCTCTGATACTCTTTTTATTTTTAAAATTTCTTCCATACATAGTCCTATAGAAGATTCTCTGAGACTCTTTTTTTCAAGACACGGTCTCATTCTGTTGCCCAGACTGGAGTGCAGTGGTATGATCACAGCTCACTGCAGCAACTTCCTGGGCTCCAGTGATCCTCCTGCCTCACTCTCCTGAGTAGCTGGGACCACAGGTGTGTGCCACTATACTCAGCTAATTAAAAACAAATTAGCTCATGCCTGTAATTCCAGCACTTTGGAAGGCTGAGGTGGGTGGATCACTTGAGGTCAAGAGTTTGAGACCAGCCTGGCCAACATGGCAAAACCCCATCTCTACTAAAAATACAAAAATTAGTTAGGTGTGGTAAATTAGCGGGGTGTGGTAGCGTACACCTATAATCCCAGCTACTAGGGAGGCTGAGGCAGAATTGCTTGAACCCAGGGGGTGGAGGTTGCAGTGAGCTGAGATTGTGCCATGCCACTGCACTCCAGCCTGGTGACAGAGCTAGACTCCGTCTCAAAAAAAAAAAAAAATTATTTTTTAGTAGAAACGAGGTCTCACTATGTTGCCCAGGCTATCTGACACTCTTAACATTTTTTTTTGTTTTTTGAGATGGAGTCTTGTTCTGTTGCCTAGGCTGGAGTACAGTGGCATGATCATGGCTCACTGCAACCTCTGCCTCCTGGGTTCAAGCGATTCTCCTGCCTCAGCCTACCAAGTAGCTAGAATTACAGGCATGTTATACCATGCCCATCTAATTTTTATATTTTTAGTAGAGATGGGGTTTCTTCATGTTGGTCAGGCTGGTCTCGAATTCCCGACCTCGGGTGATCTGCCCACCTTTGCCTCCCAAAGTGTTGGGATTACAAGTATGAGCCACCGTGCCTGGCTTTTTTTTTTTTTTTTTTTTTTTTTGAGATAGGGTCTTTGTCACCTGGTTGGAGTGCAGTGGCATGATCATGGCTCACTGTAGCCTTGAACTCCTGGGCTTAAGCAATCCTTCTACCTCAGCATCCTGAATCACTGGGATTACAGGTATGTGGCACCACGCCTAGCTAATTTTAAAAATTTTTATTAGGTAGGGACAGGGTCTTGCTATGTTGCCCAGGCTGGTCTTCAAACTCCCAGTCTCAAAAGATCCTCCTGCCTTGGTCTCCCAAAGTCCTGGGATTAAGGGTGTGAGCCACTGTACCCAGCCTACTAATAACTTTAAGACACTAAATCACCACTGTCAGGGCCTTTGAATTGCTTGGGTTCAGCTTTCAGAGTGCCTTACTGCACGCACATGAAGAGCACAAGCTGGATGACAGGAGCCTTTCGGAGCAGTTCTGAGAAGGAATTGACAAAGAGGTCATAGGACAGCAGCAGGAACTGCAGAGAGAGCACCAGGCTGTAGTTACTGGTCTGGAGCATCTTCCTTCTGTTTTCTTGGGCCCCCAAGGGCACATCCCACAGTTCCCCAGAAAACAGCTCCTGGCTGTCTCCCTACCACTAAGGGAGACGCTTCTAGTTCCTTTGAATCAGAGCTGTTTCCCTTGTTCTAAGGCAAGCACCTGTTGGGGTGAAAAAATAAGCAGGGTTAGAAATGTATTAATACCTGAAACATTTACTGACGACCTACTGTGTGCCAGGTACCACTCCAGTTG
This sequence comes from Rhinopithecus roxellana, assembly GCF_007565055.1. Classification (NCBI taxonomy): domain Eukaryota; kingdom Metazoa; phylum Chordata; class Mammalia; order Primates; family Cercopithecidae; genus Rhinopithecus; species Rhinopithecus roxellana. Next base: position 8,875,011 of record NC_044563.1, on the reverse strand, counting down.
CGTGGGATACTTTAGTGAAAAACCCAACAACCAAAAATCCCCAAGAAGTCATTTATTCTAGGACCTTCACCAACTTTTCTCCATGCCTGGAACCTTCTAAATGCAGAGCTGTCTCTAACCAAAGGAACCTAGTAGTATTACTGAGAAGAATGACTGCCTGGTCATGTAGTAGCAGTGGTAACAAAAATGGCAGCAAATCCTTACACATTGCTTACAATGTGCCAGGGAGTGTTCTACAAGCACTAACATTATTTAAACCTCACAAGGTAGATGATATAATACACTATTACCTTCTCCATTTTACAGATGAGAAAATTGAGGCCAAGAGAGGTAAAATAATTTGTCCAAGGTCACATCGTTAGTAAGTAGCAGAGATGGTATTCGGATGCAGGCTGCCTGGTCCACAGTCTGTGCTCTTAACTACTAGACTTAAGCTGTCTCTTACAGAACTAATAGACCGAAACTTAACTAGGCAGGAAAAATGCCGGCACAGAAGTGTGAAGTGCGGTAGGCATAAAAAGCAGAGAAGAAATAGGGGTCTCCCAGAAAGCTTTATCTTTAGGGTTATAGTAGCAACACAGTGGCAGTTGTTTCTTTTCATCTAGTCCAAGACCCACAAGTTGCTCTGGGGGTGTCCTATGACCCTGCTGCTGTGCCAAATCTATAAAGAAATTTCAAAATGCTTTGGAGTGTTAGCGATAAAATTAGCATCGGTAAAATGTTTTGCAATTTATAAGCTCTTTTCACATTTCTAACCTTACTTAATCCTACAACCACCTTGAGAAGCAGCCATTATAATGTATATTATCCCCATTTTACACAGACGCTCCGGAAGGTTAAGGCACCTCCTCCACCTCAGCTGGTGAAGTCCCACCTTACTGGACGTCTGTACGCGGTTTCCTCATTCATTATATATATATACAATGAATATATATATACACACTATATATATGGAGAGAGAATATATATACACACATACATATATATGGAAAGAGAGAGTCTTGCTCTGTCGCCAGGCTGGAGTGCAGTGGCATGATCTCGGCTCACTGCAACCTCCACCTCTCGGGTTCAAACGATTCTCCTGCCTCAGCCTCCCGAGTAGCTGGGACTACAGGCGCCCGCCACCACGCCTGGCTAATTTTTTGTATTTTTAGTAGAGACGGGGTTTCACCATGTTAGCCAGGATGGTGTCGATCTCCTGACCTGGTGATCCACCCGCCTCGGCCTCCCAAAGTGCTGGGATTACAGGCGTGAGACACCGCGCCCGGCCGCATTAAATAATACTGATAGCTACTACCTAGGTACCCACACCACGATAAACTTGTCAACCAAGATCATTTCCTTTAATCCTCCCTACAACTCTGCAAGGTGGGAATTATTCCCATTCTACAGGAAACGACACAGGAGTCAGAGTTCAAGGCATTCCTCCAGGTCTCAAGTCAGCAGTACCAGGCTTCGTAACTGTGACGCCAAATCCGTGCTCTTAATCACTACTCACAGGCCACCATCCAGAGCTGTTTTGTGGATCCGTTATGCAGAAACGCCCATGGCTGTCTCTATGTACGACGATCCCCTCCAGTTTAGGGCAGTGGGGATTCGCAAGCTCATGAAGCTCTTTAATTCGTCCACCGCTACCTGCCGCCTTCCCTTTGTACCTAGGGCAGTATTCTTCACGCCTCCCAATCCATTTAAAAACGAGGCTTCCTTGGCAAACAACAACAAAGCATAAAACCCAAGCCCAAAACAACAGCACCAAAAATTCCCACTTCTCGTCAATCACTCTCACCTCCAAACGCCAACGTCGGTTGTCACGGGGACACCGTCCCGGCTTCCGGAAGCTGGCTTTAAATTCCGGAAGTAAATGGAGGACGCGGGCCCCGTCTGCGCCGTGCTGCTTGCTAGTCCCCGGCTTTCTCTTCCCGCTCTATGGCTAGTCCGGCCGCCATGTTGGAGCCTTCGCCGTTCGGGGCGCGGCCTGCTCCGGGCCCTCCCAGCTCGCCGCCCGCTGACTTAGGGCTCCCGCCCACACTGCGCATGGCCTTGCTTAGGGCCGGCTCGTGGTGGGAGGCTTCGCGTTCACCTGAACATTTCCGTCCCCTCTAGATGCGGGATGAGAGGCGAAGCTGATGAATCACAGCAGTCCTGGATCCTGACTTCGGACTTGGAGAAGAAATGCCGAGGAGGAACGGGAGTTAGGGGGCTAGCACCTTGGCGCGCTAGGAGCCGGCCACCCCGGGCTTCTGGACTTCACTTCCCAGGAGGCCTCGCGCGCGACTGGAAGTGCTGCGAGCCTATAAGAAGGCGAGCCAGCGCCAGCCGGCTGTAGGCATTTGGGGCAGTGTCTTCTGCGTCTACCTAAGAACCTCGGGAGCTGCAGCTCCAGCGCCTGGTAGCGAGAGGCGGGTTCCGGAGATCCCGGCCCCACTTCGTCCCACTGTGGTTAGGGGTGAGAAAGATCCCGGGCTGGGAGTTCAGGGACCTGGGTTCGAATGTTGGCTCCGCTGCTATCTCGCTTCGCACTGTCGCGACCCCCTTGCTCCGCCTCAATTTTCTCTTTTAGAAGGTGGGCACCTTTCTCCGCGCTCTTCCTTCCAACGTGGTGGCTATAAAGGCACGAAAGCTCTTCAGAGGGCGCAGAAAGCAGCTGGAGCTCCTCGCCCCAATTTTCACCCATTGTTAGCTGGCATGAGCACCCAGCAGAGGAGTCAGGGATCACCCCTCGGGCGCCTGGAACGGTTCTTTGGTCACCTGAGCCGGACCTAGGCACAGTCCGAAGTCCGGGTCTGTAATTATTCCAGTGCTAAGGCGTAACTTGTTCACCTACCTCCTTGGCTGGAATATTGAGCCCCTCACTCCTGATGTTCCGCCTTTAACAGAAGCTACCTTTGAGAATGAGGAATCCTCAGAGCTGAGAGGGAGTGGACCCGAATTCCTGTACCAGCCCTGCCACTTACCTTGGCAAAGTCATTTTCTCGTTTTGGGCCCCAGTGTCACAGTGTTTTTGATTTGTAAGATGAGGGTTTAGGACTTATATCCTAAGTCTGGTCCTCAAGATTCTTGAAGTACCCCAGTCCATCGGGGAAGGAGAGCAGCAAACTGATTTTCTATCCCTTCATTTATTTGTGGTTCTAAATTATAAAAGTAACACTGCAAGAGTTTGGAGTAGAGCCTTTTTCTTTCTTTTTTTCTGAGACGGAATCTCACTCTGTCGCCCAGGCTGGAATGCAGTGGCATGATCTCAGCTCACTGCAACCTCCGCCTCCCGGGTTCAAGCGATTCCCCTGCCTCAGCCTCCTAAGTAGCTGGAATTACAGGCGCCCGCTACCGCGCCCGGCTAATTTTTGTATTTTTAGTAGAGACAGGGTTTCCCCATGTTAGCCAGGCTGGTCTTGAACTCCTGACCTTGTGTGATCCGCCCGCCTGGGCCTCCCAAAGTGCTGGGATTACAGGCATGAGCCACCGCGCCCAGCCTGAGTAGAGCCTTTTTCAAAGACTAAGGGCTGGATGGGAACTAGCATTTCTTTTTTTTTTTTTTTTTTTGTGACAGAGTCTTGCTCTGTTGCCCAGGCTGGAGTGCAGTGGCTCAATCTTGGCTCACTGCAAGCTCCGTCTCCCGGGTTCACACCATTCTCCTGCGTCATCCTCCCAAGTATCTGGAACTACAGGCGCCCGCCACCATGCCCGGCTAATTTTTTGTATTTTTAGTACAGACGGGGTTTCACCGTGTTGGCCAGGATGGTCTCGATCTCCTGACCTCGTGATCTGCCCCCCTCGGCCTCCCAAAGTGTTGGGATTATAGGCGTGGAGCCACTGCGCCTGGCTGGGAACTACCTTTTCTTACCCCTGGACCTGACCTGTTTTAGCTCAGCCAGGAGAATCCTTTTTCGCAAGAAATTAATAATATTTTGTGGCATGAAAATTATGTGAAACTCAGACTTCAGAGTCCATAAATAAATATTACTGGAACACAGCCGTGGTGCTCATTTGTTAAGATGTTTATGTGGCTGCTCTTGCACGGGCAGAGTTGATGACATAGTTGTGACAGAGACCATGTGCTCTACAAAGCCTAGAATATTTACTACCTGGACCTTTACAGAAGAGCTTGCTCACTGCTCCCTTAGAATGGGACTCTGCAAAGTGAGGGCACAACAGGAGGCCGAACCATGGTGAGCACACACTGGGATCACAGCCCAGCCTGCCCTCTTAGAACAAATGAGAGGATATTTTCAAGCATTTGCGTTGCAATTTTCACTGGTTTCCTTTGTTTTTTGAGACAGGCTAGCTCTGTCGCCCAGGCTAGAGTGCAGTGGTGTGATCTCAGCTCACTTCAGCCTTCTCCTGGGCTCAAGCCATCCTCCCACCTCAGCCTCCTGAGTAGCTGAGACTACAGGCACATGCCACCACACCCAGCTAATTTTTTTTTTTTGTAGAGATAAGGGCTCACTGTTGCTCAGGCTGGTCTGGAACTCCTGGGTATTTATTTATTTATAGACAGAGTCTATCTCTGTTGCACAGGCTGCAGTGCAGTGGCGTGATCTTGGCTCACTACAACCTCTGCCTCCTGGGTTCAAGCAATTCTTGTGCCTCAGCTTCCTGTGTACCTTGGATTACAGGCGCATGCCACCGTGCCAGGCTAATTTTTGTATTTTTTTCTTTTTTTTTTTTTTTTTTTTTTTTTTTTGAGGCGGAGTCTCGCTCTGTCGCCCCGCCTGGAGTGCAGTGGCCAGATCTCAGCTCACTGCAAGCTCCGCCTCCCGGGTTTACGCCATTCTCCTGCCTCAGCCTCCCGAGTAGCTGGGACTACAGGCGCCCGCCACCTCGCCTGGCTAGTTTTTGTATTTTTAGTAGAGACGGGGTTTCACCGTGTTAGCCAGGATGGTCTCGATCTCCTGACCTCGTGATCCGCCCGTCTCGGCCTCCCAAAGTGCTGGGATTATAGGCTTGAGCCACCGCGCCCGGCCAATTTTTGTATTTTTAATAGAGATGGGGTTTCACCATGCTGGCCAGGCTCGTCTCGAACTCCTGACTTTAGGTAATCTACCTGCCTTGGCCTCCCAAAGTGCTGGGATTACAGGCATGAATCACTGCTGGTCCTTTACTGCATTCTTCCTTTTCTCCTGTTTTGCTCTATTTCAGGAAGTAGGAGGGCTTATCTGTGTATTGTGAGCAGGGCAATATAACTCTGCAGCTCTCTGTCAGGAAAGTGTGCCCAGGGTCTATTCTAAGTCTATCACAGAGCAGTAAACCAGGACCTCTTCTAGGGTATGGCTTCAGATCCTTTTGGACTACATTTAGTTTTTCCTTTTTTTTTTTTTTTTTTTGGTTGAGACGGAGTCTCACTGTGGTCGCCCAGGCTGGAGTGCAGTGGCCGGATCTCAGCTCACTGCAAGCTCTGCCTCCCGGGTTTATGCCATTCTCCTGCCTCAGCCTCCCGAGTAGCTGGGACTACAGGCGCCCGCCACCTCACCCAGCTAGTTTTTTGTATTTTTTAGTAGAGACAGGGTTTCACCGGGTTAGCCAGGATGGTCTCGATCTCCTGACCTCGTGATCCGCCTGTCTCGGCCTCCCAAAGTGCTGGGATTACAGGCTTGAGCCACCGCGCTCGGCCTAGTTTTTACTTTTATAAAGAAAAAAAAAAAAAAAAAACAGTTGTGGAAGTAGATACTGTCAGATGAGTGAGCCTGCTGATCAAGATCTCTTATATTTCATTGAGGGATGGAGAGTGTTTTAGGTGAACATCTGGTGACCTGAAACGTCCTCTGCCCTTGGAGGAATTGAAGAGGCAGTTCTAAGGCTGGGTAGTAAATCTCTGAGTTAAGTAGTTGAGTCACGAAGCTTCTAGGAAGCTGGTGGCATGATTTTCTCTTGCCAGCTTCATGGAAGCTTTTTCCCCCCAGTCCTTGGACCTTCTTTTCTTTTTTTTGAGACAGTCTCGCTCTGTCCCCCAGGCTGGAGAGCAGTGGCATGATCCCGGCTCACTGCAACCTCCACCTCCAGGGTTCAAGCAATTCTCTTGCCTCAGCCTCCCTAGTAGCTGGAATTATAGGTGAGCGCCACCACACCCAGCACATTTTTGCGTTTTTAATAGAGACACGGTTTCACCATGTTGGCCAGGCTGGTGTTGAACTCCTGACCTCAGGTGATCCACTCGCGTCAGCCTCCCAAAGTGCTGGGTTTATAGGCTTGAGCCACCGTGCCTGGCTGGACCTTCCTTTCTCAGAGATTACTGCCAAGTTGGGTCACCTTGTGAAAGTCCAGCATTTTCACCTAAGTAGGTGGACCCTTAGCATGGGGAGAGCTGGTATGGCATGACTGAGGACCACTGAGAGGCCTGGGCAGGCACAAGGAACGTGAGTTGCATGTTTTTGTTAGTAGTTAGGATGAAGTGCATGACAGCAATGACTAAGAATTCTATTTTTTTTTTTTTTACACAGAGTCTTGCTCGGTCGCCAGGCTGGAGTGCAGTGACGTGATTGCGGCTCACTGCAACCTCCGCCTCCTGGGTTCAAGCGATTTTCCTGCCTCAGCCTCCCGAGTAGCTGAGACTATAAGCATGTGCCACCACGCCCAGCTAATTTTTTAGTTTTAGTAGAGATGGGTGTCAGGGTTTACCATGTTGGCCAGGATGGTCTTGATCTCTTGACCTTATGATCTGCCCACCTCGGCCTCCCAAAGTGCTAGGATTACAGGCGTGAGCCACTGCACCCAGCCTATTTATTTATTTATTTATTTATTGAGATGAAGTTTCACTCTTGTTGCTCAGGCTGGAGTGCAATGGGCGCAATCTCAGCTCATTGCAACCTCTGCCTACCTAGTTCAAGCAATTCTTCTGCCTCAGCCTCCTGAGTAGCTGGGATTACAGGTGTCCATGACCACGCCCAGCTAATTTTGTATTTTTAGTAAAGATGGGGTTTCACCCTGTTGATCAGTCTGGTCTCGAACTCCTGACCTCAGGTGATCCACCTGCCTCAGCCTCCCAAAGTGCAGGATTACAGGCGTAAGCCATTGCGCTCAGCCAAGAATTCTAATACTTGACTTCTACAATGTGCTACATTCATTTTCTCACTTGATCTGCCAACCTGTGGTCAAGGAAGCGCGTGGGCCTTGAAGCTAAACATACAGGATTTGAAACTCCTCACCCACTCACTGGGTCCTCATACTAATTACTCATCTCTCTCAGCCTTAGTTTCCTCATGGATAATATGCCTCCCAGGGTTAAGAGGAATAAATGAGATCTTGTGTGTAAGGCTCTGGCGCTCATAGCTGGTGTTCGTTATTCTTATTGTTCAAATATTCTTATTGCCATGTCTTTCTTGCAGGTGAGTCCTGCAAATGTTAAGTGATTTGCGCAAGGTGCCCATTTCTCAGGGATTGGAGCCCAGGCCAGTTCTCTGAGCCTATCATTAGGGCTAAAGGTAAGCAGTCAAGTGTTTTACCTCCATGGGGGCTATTGGCTATTTCTTCTCTCTATTGGCTGGTTCTGAGTGAGGGGCCTCAATGCAGGAAGCCACATTGTTGCCTTCTTGGTGTGAGTCCATGGGACAGGGTGACTACCTTGATGCCTGGGCCCGTGCTGCCTACGTATTAGCTGAAAGCAGGGCCAGTCCTGCGGCTTTGCCCACTTGTCTAGGGTTTAAGAGCAGCTGCTCAGGGCTTTAAGCATTTGCCATGCCTGAAACCAGAGTTGGTTTCTGGGTTTAACAAGGACTTGCGGAAATCTCAAAATAAATCTCTTGCTTTCTGGACCGTGAGTTGTTGCTTCCTCTTTTCTTCTCTGGACTTTCCCCAGAGGAAGAGAAAGCAGAAGTCTCAGGTCTGGAGACAGCTGAGGGGCATCAGCTGGTTCAAGGTGTGGAGTGTGGGCAGTGGAGTGAAGGCCTGGTTACCTCTCCAGTGGAGATTAGCCCCGTAGAGCTCACTCTCTGGGAAAGAACTTTTCTGACTTCTTCCTGTCTAGTGTAATAGTGGGATGTTTGCTCTTTTCAGATTGTAATTTTTGCCTTCTTATGTTAGAACCCAAGGCCTGGGCATTTGCATGATTTAGCCTGGATTTTGATTCCTGTCCCTTTTTTCCTGGGGGGTGTGGGGTGGTAATTCTTTACCTTCTGGTCCTGTGAGGGGAGAGCAATCCCAGGACTCTGGGTCTTGGGGCTTGGCATCTGGCCTTCACCACGGCCAGCCACAGCCTTGAGCTTGCTGCTCTGTCTGGGCACTGCCAGGTGCTGGGGTGGGGCCTCAGTCATTGTGACTGAAGATCAGGCCCACCCAGACATTGAGGCCTCGGGGGGGGGGTGGTGCCCAGGCTGATGCAAGGGAACTGAAGCAAAAAGATTCCGTCCCACAGGTCAAGAGCAAAATCAGTGTTACCTCCTTTAGCCAGAGAACTGAGTGCACCTGAGCCAGTGGAGACTTGTGACTTCTCCTTCTTCCAGGAGTGCATGATCAGAATGGCATCGGGATGGTTCTACCTGTCCTGCCTGCTGCTGGGGTCCCTGGGCTCCATGTGCATCCTCTTCACTATCTACTGGATGCAGTACTGGCGTGATGGCTTTGCCTGGAATGGCAGTATCTACATGTTCAACTGGCACCCAGTGCTTATGGTTGCTGGCATGGTGGTATTCTACGGAGGTGGTGAGTAAGAGGTCAGGAAGGGAGGCGGGATAGGGCCCAGACTGGACAAAGCTGCACTTTCCCTCTCCAAGTCTGGCCTTTGTTAATGTTGGGTTTGAGGCCATGTGGGTAGGGTGGGTTGGGCTGTCTCTGGGCCCAGCTGTCATTTGGGGGAGGAAGGGATTAAGACTGGGGGCATCTCAGAAGCATGGCTTCACAGATACTCTAGGGCAGGAGTTGGCAAACTTTCTGTAGAGGGTCAGATAAATATTTCAGTTTTGCAAGACATAGAATCTGTGTTGCAGGTACTCAGCTCTGCCACTGTATTGTGAGAGCAGCCATAGACAACAGATAAACACTTGTGTGGCTCATGTGTTCCCATAAAGCTTTATTTGCAAACATAGGTAGCGAGCTGGATTTGGCCTTTGAGCTGTAGTGTTTTTTTTTTTTTTTTGAGACAGAGTCTCGCTCTGTTGCCCAGGCTGGAGTGCAGTGGCGTGATCTCGGCTCACTGCAAGCTCCACCTCCTGGGTTCACGCCATTCTCCTGCTTCAGCTTCCCGAGTAGCTGAGACTACAGGTGCCCGCCACCATGCCTGGCTAATTTTTTTGTATTTTTAGTAGAGACGGGGTTTCACCATGTTAGCCAGGATGGTCTCGATCTCCTGACCTCGCGTGATCCACCCACCTCAGCCTCCCAAAGTGCTGGAATTACAGGCGTGAGCCACCACACCCGACCTGAGCTGTAGTTTTTAACCAGCTCTAGAGAACAGGAGATTGAAGCCTCTCAGGGTTTAGTCAGGCCACCAAATGAGGGACTTGCTTGCTTTTCCGGGATCTTTTTTTTTTTTTTTCTTTTTTTCAGATGGAGTTTTGCTCTTGTCACCCAGGCTGGAGTACAATGGTGCGATCTTGGCTCATTGCAACCTCTGCCTCCTGGGTTCAGGCTATTCTCCTGCCTCAGTCTCCCAAGTAGCTGGGATTACAGGTGCCTGCCATCATGCCCAGCTAATTTTTGTATTTTTTAGTAGAGATGGGGTTTCACCATGTTGGTCAGGCTGGTCTCGAACTCCTGACCTCAGGTGATCCACCTGCCTCTGCCTCCCAAAGTGCTGGCATTACAGGCGTGAGCCACCATGCCCAGCCTGGGATCCATCTTTGTAATCTTTGTCCCATGCTTTCAAATCTATGCCTTGGGGCCCCGGTGAGCCTCATTTTCCCCACTTGCAAAATGGCAATATAGTGCCATTGATGATAGCAGCTTATCATGTGCAGTTCACATATATCATCCCATTTTGTTCTTACAAGTTTCTTTTTGTTCCTCTTTTATGTTCCTTTTATAGATGAGGAAATTGAGAGTTAGAAAGGAGAGGCCAAACAGCTAAGAGGCAGAGCCTGGATTTGGACCTATGTTGCCTGACCTTAGTACCTGTATTCTTGACAGCCAGCCTCAGTTGTGACAATTCAGTTTGATGAAATAATGACTGTCACAATGCTTTTTAGCCTAGAAACCACAAACAAGCTGAATTTATTATTGTAAAAATAGAATGAGAGGTCTAAGAAACCTGCTTCTCCCTTCCACCTTTTTTTTTTTTTTTTTTTTTTTAGGAGACAGGGTTTCCCTCTTTTTCAGGCTAGAGTGCAGTGGGATGATCATAGCTTGCTGCAGCCTTGAACTGTTGGGCTCAAGTGATCCTCCCACCTCAGCCCCCCAAGTAGCTGAGAGTACAGGCATGTACCACCACGCCGGGGTAATTTATTTTTATTTTTATTTTTTTGTGGAGACAGGATCTTGCTATGTTGCCCAGGCTGGTCTTGAACTTCTCACCTCCCAAAGTGTTGACATGAGCCACCGTGCCCAGCCCTCCTCCCTTTTTAATTTGAATCTATTTATTTATTTCTCTCTGTGGCCCCGGCTAGATCGCAATGGCATGATCATAGCTCACCGTAACCTCAAACTCCTGGTCTCAAGCAGTCCTCCCACCTTGGCTTCCCAAAAAGTGCTGGAATTACGGGCATGAGCCACCTTGCCCGACCCCTCCTCCCTTTTTAACTGGCCCTTCTCTCCTCCCTTCATGGCTGACTGTTATCCCACAAATTACGGGAGGATAAAAGATGCCAAGGAGTTGATACCAGTGCCCTAGCATTTCCTGTTCCCTTGCTGGGAAACCGTGTAGGATCCTATCAGGGTTATTCCCTGATGTCTGGGTGAGCATGAGGGGAGAGGCTGAGCCCTGGGACTGCCCTCTCCTGGATGCTGAGCCCTAGGACTGCTCTCTCCTGCAGCGTCACTGGTGTACCGCCTGCCCCAGTCGTGGGTGGGGCCCAGACTGCCCTGGAAACTCCTCCATGCAGCGCTGCACCTGATGGCTTTCATCCTCACTGTTGTGGGGCTGGTTGCTGTCTTTACGTTTCACAACCATGGAGGGATTGCCAACCTCTACTCCCTGCACAGCTGGCTGGGCATCACTGCTGTCTTCCTCTTCGCCTGCCAGGTGGGTTCTCTCTGCACTCCTCCTCGAGGTTCCCAGAGCCATGAGCTCTGGTTGGGGGTTCACTTGCATGAGCACCAAATATTCCTTCTGCTCACTGCTTGGAGAGAACCTTGGAGGTTGTATCCTGTAGAATTGACAGTTTATTCAAGGGCTGTGGGAGGTCAGTGGCCTGAACTTACTCTGTTCCTTTTATCCCTCCCATTGCCCGTCTCTTGTCCCAGAGCCCTCTCTGCTAACTTTGTCATGGCACGTACCATGCTGACTCTAATCAGCCATCTGGCTTCCACTTTCCCCACTCCCACCTCTGTGAACCAAAAGAATTCTAGAAGTGCTTCCCATATTCTGATCTCAGGCCTGTGCAAGTGAGGGGTTTTATGAGCAAGGACTGGAAGGAAGCAGAGACAAACAAGGTGGTTAGGTTTGCTGGGAGTGGGATAGTAGCTAAGCATGTCATTTACTGTTATTGTTGCTTGGGTAATAGGCCACATTGAGGAAGCTAGCATGGTGGTGGGCAATGCCTGGTGGGAGGGTCTGAGTTGTGAAAGAAGATCCAGGGAGTAGAGATGGGGAGGAGGCACTGCTGGAGTGGGTTGTACTTTGGTCACACACAACACAGTTGGGTGCGTCCTCCCTTTTGTCCACAGTGGTGCCTGGGCTTTGCTGTCTTCCTCCTGCCCTGGGCGTCCATGTGGCTGCGCAGCCTCCTGAAACCCATCCACGTCTTTTTTGGAGCCGCCATCCTCTCTCTGTCCATCGCATCCGTCATTTCCGGCATTAATGAGAAGCTTTTCTTCAGTTTGTGAGTGCAGTGGGGTCCCCAACTCTAAGGTGAAGAGGAGGGAATAGGGTCTTCAAAAGATACACCCTGTGATCACAGAACTCACCCGAGGGAGGAGAGCTTTTGGGGTTGGGCCCATTCCTGATCTGGAAGGTAACAGAATTGATCTTTCTTTAGGTTGGAATTGGTAAGTCAGCAGATATTTATTGAGCATCAGTTTGATTTAGCACCTGCTGTGTGTCAGAAACTGTCCTAAGCACCTTACATTTAATCCTGTCAATCACCCTACATCATTGGTATTGTTGTCATTGCTATTTTCTTTTTTTTTTTTTTTTTTGAGATGGAGTCTCGCTCTGTCACCCAGGCTGGAGCGCAGTGGCACAATCTTGGCTCACTACAACCTCCACCTGCCAGGTTCAAGCCATTCTCCTGCCTCAGCCTCCCAAGTAGCTGGGTCTACAAGAGCGTGCCACCATGCTCGGCTAACTTTTTGTATTTTTAGTAGAGACAGGGTTTCACCATGCTGGGCAGGCTGGTCTCAAACTCCTGACCTCGTGATCCGCCCGCCTCAGCCTCCCAAAGTGCTGGGATTACGGGCGTGAGCCACCGCGCCTGTAGTGCCATCATTGCCATTTTCCATTGAGGGAACAGGTTCTGCAATAGGACTGTTCAGGTAAAAAGGAAAAACAAAACAAAACAAACGAGGGAACAGAGGGGTTACGTAAACTTACCCAGCAGCACACAGCCAGCAAGTGGCAGAGCTGAGACTCGGGTTAGCAGTCTGACTCTAGAGCCTTGCATGCCTGACCACTACTGTCCATTTTTTTGAGGCAGTGGGGTGTAGTGAAAAGCAACTAGGACTTAAGGTCAGACTGTGGTTTCTATCTTGGCTGTGCCATTTACTAATTATGCAACTTTGGGCAAGTTAATTTCATTGCTTTGAGCTTCAGTTTCATGGGCAAAATGATTATTACAGCTGGGTGCAGTGGCATGCACCTGTAGTCCCAGCTACTAGTGAGGCTGAGGTGGAAGGAGTCCAGCCTGGGCAACGTAGGAAGACCCTCTCTCTCTTCTTTTATCCCCCCCACCAAGAGATAGCATCTCACTCTGTTGCCTAGGTTGGAGAGCAATGGTATCATCATAGCTTACTGCAGCATCAAACTTCTGCACTCAAGTGATCTTCCCAATTTAGTCTCCCAAGTAAGCTAGGACTACAGGCATGGACCACCTCACCCAGCTAAACTTTATTTTTGTAGAGACAGGATCTCACTATGTTGCAATGTTGCACAGGCTAGTCTGGAACTCCTGGGGTAAAGCAATCCTCATGCCTTGGCCTCCCAAAGTGCTGGGATTACAAGAGTGAGCCACTGTGCCTGGCTCATTATACAAATATTTGCAGGGACTTAGAAAGGGTGTTAAAATTCTAGATCACATGTGGCCCTGGGAAGGTTTGCTCACCCTCTCTTAGTGACGTCGAGTCTCCCACTAGACAAAAATAGGTGGAAAAATCTCTCGAGGGCTCACATTGTTTTGTTATCTTCAGGAAAAACACCACCAGGCCATACAACAGCCTGCCCAGTGAGGCGGTCTTTGCCAACAGCACCGGGATGCTGGTGGTGGCCTTCGGGCTGCTGGTGCTCTACATCCTTCTGGCTTCATCTTGGAAGCGCCCAGAGCCAGGGATCTTGACCAGCAGACAGGTATGGGTTCCAGTCCCACATTCCAGGGTGAGACAGGGCCAGGTCTAGAGAAGGATCTCCCACAAAAGACTGGGGCCTTGACAAGAAGACTAACCCTGTGGCACAGTGGGAAACTAAGTAACTTGAGGGTGGAGTTAGGGTGGCTGATGGGGAGCACTGGTTCCAAACCAGCACATCCCAGCGAAATGCTGGGACTCCCCAGGGTCTGTCCATTGGGCGACAGAATTTCCCCCCAAATTACTGTGGTTCTGTGGGGTGAAGTGTGGCCTTATCTTCTTCCCCAAGGAAGGGCTTGCCTATGACAAGGGTGTGTGATTTCTCCTTTACCAGCCTGGGGGCTAGTCTAGTGGGATGAGTACGTGGTGACCAGCTGAGTGCTCAGAGCAGGTCTTGATGGGATGTAGGGAGATGGGGTGTGTACCAGGCTCAGGGACTTTGGGGCTTCCCTGAGGGATTTGGTGGCTTGGGTGGGGACCACCCTGCAGGTTGGGGGTCTCTCTGAATAGCTTGGGCCTGGTGTGACTCCTGTATCATGTCATTAACTCCTTGGCATCTGCCTGTCTTTCCAGCCCCTGCTGCATGATGGGGAGTGAAGCAGCAGGAAGGGGCTCCCAAGAGCTCCTGGTGGCACAGCCTGTGTTCCCCAGAAGCTCTGCTCTTCCCAGGGCTCCCAGCTGGTTTCAGCAGGCAACGTTCTTCGAATGCTGGGCCCAAACTTCTTGCCTGGGTACTGGGCCTGCCTTCTCCAGCCGCTCGCTGCCTGTCTGCTTTTCTTGGTGGCTTTGGCTTCTGTACTCCTTGGCATCAGCCTCTCAAGGTCCTCCATTCACATGAGGTCCTCCTTGCTCTGGCCACTCTTGCTGCTCCTGTCTGAAGAAATCAGACTGATTTCCTCTTAAGACTCCTAGGGATGTGGTGAAGAGCTGGGACTCAAGTGCAGTCCATGATGTGAACCATGAGGGAGGTGAGGTATCTGTCCGCTTCCCCTGTAAAGGCGTGCATTTCAGTTAGGCTGCCCCGCCACAGAGCAGGCTTCATCTGCTCTGCCATCCAGCCCCATCTGGATGTGAGGTGGGGTGGAGACATCATGGGGTGATTGCAGAAGCAGGGAGTGGTGGCCCACACAGCTTCTGCTGAGGAGCTGACTGCTCTGAGCTGTTCTGTTTCGTACTGCTGCTCTGTGTCTGCGTGTATTGTGACCATGTGGCTCCACCTCTTCCAGCTGCTGCTACAGCTGAGGCCTGGATCCCGGCCTTTCCCTGTGACTTATGTGCCTGTCACCGGCAGGCAGCCCTATGAATCCTGGTAACCTGCTCTCCCAAGAAAAGAGCCTCTCCCCAGATGTCCCAGTAGCGATGAGTAACAGAGGTGGCTGTAGACTTCCTTTACTTCCCTTTGCTGGATCAGGGCCTTCCTTCCTCCTGCTGGGCAGATCTGGCCTTGCTCTCTTGGCAGGGCCCCAGCCCCTCTGATCACTCTGCAGCTCACCATGCAATTGATGCCAAAGTTGTGGTGTCCTGTGTGCAGCAGCCCTGGGAGCCACTGCCACCTTCAGAGGGGTTCCTTGCTGAGACCCACATTGCTTCACCTGCCCCCATCATGGCTGCTTGCCTAGCCCAACCCAGTGTTCTGTGCCATGTTAGAGCTTGAGCTATTTTTCCTCTTCAGAGGAGGAAATACGGTGGGGAGGGGGAAGGGTCTTGCTCCTCTCCTAAGTGTTGCTGCTGTGGCTTTTTTGCCTTCTCCAAAGATGCACTGCCAGGTCCCAAGCTCCAGACTGCTGTGTTTAGTAGGCAAGTGAGAAGCCTGGGGTGTGGAGCCCACCTACTCTCTGGCAGCATTAGCATCCTACTCCTGGCAACATCAGGCCAACTGTCCGCCCCAGCCTCACATTGCCAGATGTTGGCAGAAGGGCTAATATTGAACGTCTTGATTGGCTGGAGCCTTCAAAGCCACTGGGATGTCCTCCGGGCACCTAGGTCCCATGACCAGCTCCCTGTCGCCATAGGGGTAGGCATTTCACTGGTTTATGAAGCCCGAGTTTCATTAAATATGTTAAGAATCAAAGCTGTCTTTGTTCAGGCTGCTATAACAAAAATATAATAGCCTGGGTGACTTAAACAACAAGCGTTTATTTCTCTCAGTTCTGTAGGCTATAGACATCCGAGATCAAGGCACTGGCAAATGTGGTGTGTGGCAAGGGCCAGCTTCCTCAGAGACCGTCTTCACACCATAACTTCACATGGTGGAAAGGGCGTGAGGGCTCTCTGGGGCTCCACCCTCATAACCCAACCATCTCCCAAAGGCCCCACGTCCTAACACTACCATAGTGGGGGTGAGCCTTTCAACACAGGAAAGTGCGGGGGAACACAAACATTCAGTCTCTAATAACAGCCCTCTGATGAAATGATGCTGTGGTTAAATGAGTTCTGGGCCAATGTGTAAAAGCCTCAGGACAGGTCTGACCCTCACAGACCTAGGGAGGGGCCAACCGGAAGGCACCAGAGATCCACATGATCCTTTGTCTTCATGGAATGGCATGTGTGGATTCACATGCAGCTCATTTATGTGCGGATATCCTTAATTGCTAATGGCACTTGCTTATCTTGCGAGGAAGGAAATTTTTCCTATTTCATAATCTGAGAAAACAAGACTCAAAAAGGTTAAGTGACTAGGTTGAGGTCACCCAGCCAGGAAGTGACAGAGCTGGGATCCACATGCCACTGTCTGAGGCCAGCCTCCTTTGCAGCTGCTGGGCACACACCCCTGTGCAGGATGCCTTGTGGTCAGGGACATATGGTGCAGCCAACAGACAGGACCCTGGGTAGAGAAGCCCAGGCACTGGGGGAGCCTACGGCCAATTTGGGCGAAGTAGGTGACGGGGGTTGGGGGGTGCAGGAGGCTGTTTCCTACCAGCTAGTGGTGGAGCAGATGACCTGGGAGGGGCTGGGGGCCCAACCCTTGTGATAACTCCCAGTGAGTGAGCACTTGGACTGTGCTGGGCTTCATCTTCATCAGTTCATTGGAATCCCTTCATGTCCCCGTGAGGTGGGTACCATTCTGATTTTACAGATCCCAAGGGGCTAAAAAATAGGCCTTAGCTCATGTAACCAGGTTAAAGCAGAACCAGACTTCAGATCATGTGTATGAGTCAACAGCCAGTGCCTTTAACCACTCCCTACCCTACATGCGTGCCAGGCATGTGCTATTGGTCTCCACATGCACAGAATGCCCCTGCTCACCCTGGTGCCATCAGTGATTGCTCTAGAAAGAGACGTAGGGGCTGGCTTGGCCACAGCCCTCCTCTCCCCTCCCCTCCCCTTGCTTTGTTGCCCAGGCTGGAGTATAGTGGCATGATCATGGCTCACTGCAGCCTCGACCTCCTGGGCCCAAGCCATCCTCCCAACTCAGCCTCCCAGGAAGTTAGGACTACAGGCACACACTACCATGCCTGGCTAATTTTGTATTTTTTGGTAGAGCCAGGGTTTCACCATGTTGCCCAGGCTGGTCTTGAACTCCTGAGTGTAAGGGATCCCAAAGTGCTAGTATTGCAGGTGTGAGCCACCATGCCCGGCCTGGCTGCATTTTCTGATCTACAACTGAACCTTAGACTATGATGATTTATTTTCCTTCTGGTGTCCCAAATGCCCATTTGACTCATGAGGAGCCACTGAATTGTTAATTCGATGCTGAGAAAAGCCTTTCTACCATTCTTACACGAATCAAGTGTGTGTACTGGAAAAGGGACAGGTCGGGGGTCTCAGTGGAAGCAGCCCAGCTGAGGAGACACTGATTTAGGGGCTCAGGTAATAAAGATCTGCCTGGTAGAAGATGGGTCATGATGCCTGCAGCCAGGGCTGTGGGCCCCTTTGTTTACATGCACGGGAAAAGGTCCCTCAGAGGAGGCAGTGGCTTTCTTGCTTCCATGTATTATAGTTTATTAACTTTCTTTTCTATGCTCATTGGGATTAAGGTGCAGAAGACATTTCACAGGGAGTCTTAAAACCAAATTAGGATTGCCAAATAAAGGCTGCACAAGGAAAATGCCTTATCTCTGAAGCCCAGAACTGGCAGGGGAGGGCGTGACCCAGCGACTCCACCCTCTCACAAAGGGAAAGGGCATGCTGGAGAGTCACGGGGACCCACTCCAGCTCGCTCTGGGTGCTGTCTGTAGTTCTGGAAGCTTGGTGGAGGATTTCCTGCTCAACTTAGAGAGTGGGCCAATGGAGCCAGGCCAGGGGAAGGTGACGGTTGGAAGGCAGAAAGAAGTGACAAAGGCCACCTCAGCACAGCAGTGAGAGGAGCTGAGGCCAAGGGAGGCAGTCACACACCCTAGCTCTGCAAGACCTCCAGGATGGCCCGGAGGATGGCAGCAGCTGCCACTGCCCCGGGGTCTGGCTGCTCCAGCCGCGCTGAGCTGATATAACTGGCTCTTCCGGCTCCAGCTTCCATATTCTTGGTGGCCTCTGCTGCAGCTTCGGCACTCTGGGGGATGGGGTGTGGGAGCAGGTTCAAGGGCAGGCCATCAGGCCTCCTCCTTCCTGCCATGGACAGAACGTCTCTGCCGTGCAGCCTGGCCCTGCACGCTCTTGCCCTGGCTCTGCCAGCACCCTCTGCTCTGTCACCAAATGGAAAGTTACCTCTCATCTACTTCCAGCAGGGAAAAGGGTCACCATTCACTGAGGCCCTGTCACATCCCAGGCAGTGTGCGGGGCTCTACATGTTTCCTTAGCCACATAACCACCTTCTGAGAGAGGTGCTCATCTCCATTGTACAGAAAAGGAAACTGTGATCCAGGAAGGTTATTAACTTGCTCAGGGTCACATGGAGACAGGAGTCTGGTAAATAGAAGCCTGTCTCCCTGGGTGGCTGGGCCCAGCCTCACTCACCTTGACTGCTTTGGTCAGGACTTGCAACAGATCGGCTCCTGGGCTCTTCCAGGCTTGGAGCTCCTGTCCTGCTGCCCACAGAGAATCCAGCTGGATAACGTGAGGGAAAGGGGGCTGAGCACAGGCCCTGCAACTGAGGGTGCTCTTTAGGGCTTACAGGCTCAAAAGGAGAAAGGTCTAGGGCCACAGCCTGAGTACACACCATAGTCCTGTCCCCTGGGGCAGCCTTTCCATACCTAGCAGGGAGAGAATGAAAGAGGCTCACTATAGGGAACCAAGGGAATCACTCTGAGGGTGGGGCTAGGGCCTGGCGGGGGGCAGATGTCACCAACCACCTCCCCCAGCCCACCCCTGGTCTGATGCACAAGGCTCTGGCTCACTTCTGCATGGCTTCCAGGCCGGCATCCATGGCAGCAGACCAGGCTGGGAGGCTGGTCTTGACCTTGAGGGGCTGGGCAGCCGCAGTCAGGAACAGGCCATAGAGCTGGGGAGGATGAGAACGTTGAGCATGTGGTGCTGGCTTGGACCCCAGCCGGCCCAGCCACCTCCCTGTCAGCCCTTCAGCCCCCAGGCACCCACCGCTCCAGATGAGCCTCCCATTTTCTCCAGGAGCAGGACAGACAACTTGGAGAGCAGCTGGGCAGGGCTGGCAGGGGGTGGGCCCTCCTTTAGCCACTCGCGGATTGCTGCAGGCACAGAGAGACGGGGAGGAATTCAGAGACCCTCCCGCCATCTGCCAGACTTCCAGCCAGCACCAATGACGGCTGGAAAAGGCTGACAGGGAGGTGAAATGAAGGCTTCCCAAGATCCCTTTCCACATTCAGTGTGCAGTCTAGAGAGGGGCTGGACTGTATAACCCAAAGGGGCCTGGGGAGGTGAAGCCTGCCTCGAAGCCCCTCCACCTGACACTGTGTACTCTGCTTCCTGGCTTGGTTTTTTCTCCTTAGCCCTTTGTGCTAACATCCTCTGTGTTTTACTGATTTATCTTGTTGACTGTCTTCCACCCAGAACATAAGCCATGAGGGCAGTGATTTCTGTCTGCTCTGTTCACTACTGTATCCACAGTTGAGAGCAGTACCTGCCCCATGGCAGACACCAAATACCTTTTTCTCAAATGAATGATGCTGGACAGTTAAGAGCTTTTCACTGGTCTGGGTAAACTGAGAAAAATAAGGACAACAGAATAAGTTTTGGTTGAGTTGTAAGTTATTCACTGTGAAGGATTTCATTTAATTCTAAGATAATAACCTCCTACATTTGTGCTGTTAAGAAGGTCACTGTCGGCCAGGTGCAGTGGCTTATGCTGTAATCCCAGCACTTTGGGAGGCCAAGGTGAGCGATGGCTTGAGGTCAGGAGTTAGAGACCAGCCTGGCCAACATAGTGAACCCTGCCTCCACTAAAAACACAAAAGTTAGCCAGGCGTGTTTGCGCACGCCTGTAATCTCAGCTAGTCGGGAGACTGAAGCAGGAGAATCGCTTGAACCCGGTGGGATGGAGGCTGCAGGGAGCCGAGATCACGCCATTGCACACTCCAGCCCAGTGACAGAGTAAGACTCCTTCTTAAAAAAAAAAAAAGTCCCTGTCTTCAAGGCAACAGGTGGAAGGGGGGCTAGGGTTTTGTGGATGACCTAACTTGGAAAAGTCCCTGGCACCAACCTCTGGCCGCACGGCTGTGGGTGGTGCCACAGTCGCCATCGCCAGCAGCCCGGTCCAGGGCATTCAGCTGTTCCTCCAGGCCCAGGAGGGTGCTGCACACCCGTTCCAGCACCAGCGCCATCCGCTTTGAGGCTGAGCCTAGAAAGGGAGGATGGTGAAGAACAGGTCCACCAGGCCCTTCTCACAACCACACTTGACTGGGGTGGGAGATGTGGGTGCCAGGGCCCCTACCCACCCCACCGCATACCCCTGCATCCTTTGGGAAGCCTGTCCCTTCCCTAGAGGCAGGAGTTGGTACCTCCTACAGCAGTGGAATCAAGGGCCTCCTGGGGCTCGGCAGGGGCTACCCGGTTCCGCTTCCTCCCAGTAATGGAGACTGCGGCCACGTTAGGCCAGGCTACTGCAGTGGTTTCAGCATCTAAGAGCAGCAAGATAACTCTCTTAGACATGGCTGTCCAGCCAGGGATTCAGCAGGGCTTGGACCCCCCATCCTGGCCCTGGTGGACTGGCTCCCTCAGCAGCCCTGGAGGGAGTCCACCTCAACAAGCATGGACTGAGTGCCTACTGTGTACAGGGGTATGGAGAGAGGGTCCCTGGGGAAAGGGTCAGGCCTATCTGAGGAGGATCCTAATACCAACTCCTCCTAGTACCAGTGACAGCTGGAGAAGGCGGGAGAAGCCCAGAAAGGTCCTTCTTCACAGGCTGCAGAGCCCTGATTGTCACGGTCAGCCCTGATGGAGTCTCCAAGTCTCCCTGGCTCCTTCCAGCTACAAGGAGCCCTGGCTTGGGTGACCCCAGGTTCCCAGTCTCACCTATCAGTTTCAGGAGAGGCTCATCCACCAGCAGGAGGGTGAGAGAAATGCCAGGCATCTCCAGTGCTGACATGAAGGTGCCCACCAGGGCACGGGCAATCTTCACCCCGCGGCCCTCTGCAATACCACAGCATGGCGGTCCAGAAGGGAAAAATGGGCATCAGGGAAAGAAACAAAACAACAGAAAAGCAAGGACCTTGGAAGCTGGGCACTGAGGTCAGGACGGGGATGGCCTGATTTCCTCCTGGCAGGCATCCCTCAACCCCACAAATGACCATGTTCCCTGGAGGTGTCCCCTACTTCACGGCAGATAATGACAGGTCTCATTTACTCAGTTTGTGCCAGGTGCTGGGTGCTGTGTTGAGTGTCTTACATATGTTTAATCTCACTTAATCCTCACAACAACGGTATAACGCAGGTACCATTATTATTACCCCCAATTTGCAGACAAGACAACAAACAGGCCGGGCGCCGTGGCTGAAGCCTGTAATCCCAGCACTTTGGGAGGCCGACACAGGCAGATCACGAGGTCAGGAGATCGAGACCATCTTGGCGAACACGGTGAAACCCCGTCTCTACTAAAAAATACAAAAAAACTAGCCGGGCGAGGTGGCGGGCGTCTGTAGTCCCAGCTACTCGGGAGGCTGAGGCAGGAGAATGGCGTGAACCCGGGAGGCGGAGCTTGCAGTGAGATCCGGCCACTGCACTCCAGCCTGGGTGACAGAGCGAGACTCCGTCTCAAAAAAAAAAAAAAAACAAAAACAAACAGAAGCTCAAGGTATCCGGCAATGAGGTGGCAGAGAGACGATTTAACTCAGGCTTATCTGACGCACAGTCCGTGTTCTCTGCCATCACAAGGCCCTCCCTCAGCCCTTTCCAGAGGGCTGCAGGCTCCCCTTCCCAATGCATGGCTCACCCAGGGAGCGAACGGCAGCATCGGCTATGATGCCCAGTTCCAGGAATGACAGGCCACCCAGGTTGTTGACCATCATCACAACTGAAGAGCCTGTGGGTAGACATGACACCCCAGGTGAGACCCTCTGGGCGTCTCCTGCCCAGAGGTGTAGGAAGGGTTGGGAGACGTGGGCGAGAGGCTACCCACCGGGCTGCACAGGCACATGGGACGCATTGGTGGTGTCTGTCATGTGGTCGAGCATGAGTTTCACAATCTCATCAGCAGTTGCCATCTGTCACAGGGAGCCAGGAATGAGCTGCATCTGGGACGCCTTGGCCTTAGGGTGGCCTGTGCCAGGGTGACCACTTACCTTTATCCGGCGCACACCAGCTTCCCCGTGGATCCCTGTGGATAGATGTGGTCACTGCTGACCCACTCAGGGCCTGGGGATTTGCTCATTGTTTTTATCAAGGGCCCACACAGTGCTGGACTCACACAGTAAGTGGGCGGGAGTCGGGGATGGAAATGGACAGAATAATGAAAAACATGCTCTCTGTTCTCTGGGAGCTCGTGGCTTGGTGGTGGAGATAGCTTTAATTAGAGGTAGTCAAGGTGGAAGCACAGGGGAGGAAGCAGAAAGCTTTGCAGCCAGGTGATCTTTGAAGAGCCCTTGAAAGAAGGGTGTATTCTGGCAGGGACAGGAGGACCTGGGAATGGTAGGCAAAGTCAAGGAGGTGGGCAGCGTACAGAGCTCCACATGGCCAGAGCCCTGGGTATAGATGGCAAAGCAGGTAGGAATCAGGCAGGTTGGGCCAGGCTGGGCCTCAAATGCCCAGATAAAAATGCTAAGACCACCTGGGGAGAGGACCAGGTTGATGGCTCTCAGGGTATACAAGGTGGGCAAAGTCCAGGGCTAAGGGGCAGGCAGGGCTGGGATGGGTGGCCACAAGCTTACCCAGGCCCAGCTCCACCTCATCGGCTGAGAGCTCGAAGGTGGGTTTGGAACCAGGGACGCTGCAGGAGGATAAGCTCACCCCCAGGGTACCTATGAGAAACAAGGCATGAAGGGATGACTGTTCTACTCTCAGCACTGGGCATCAGGAAGGGCGGCAGCAGCATCTCAGAAGTCCTGCCCACAGACACCCTCTTCTCTGAGAAAGCCTGCCGGACTCTCCACTCAGCCATGGTACCCAAGGCCACCAGTCCCCAGGAGCTCCCCCAGGGATACCTTCCCTAGACCCCTGGGAAATAACCCGGGGAGCACCGCTAGACAGCCAACAGGAACCTGCTCCTTGTCCCAGGGCTGTCCCAACCTTCCCCACTCTCCTCCCCAACTCCCAGGCTGGCACTCACCTATGGCCTTGGCGACCATGTTCACCTGCTTTGTGATCTCCTCCAGCCCCACACCTGCCTCGGCCAGAGCACCTGCCACCTGCAGCCACACAGAGTTAAAAGCCCCAGCGGGGCAGGTATCACTGTACCACATGGGGTAGAAGACAGGCAGGGGGTGAGTTTCTTGTCGGGAAGGGGGAACCTCTTAGGATTTCCACAGTCAACCTGGCCCATCACATTTAGGGCAGAAGAGCAAACTCCTGCCATTCACATTGTACCTGCCAGAGATCTTTAAGAATTCTAGTCTGTTGGAGTCAGAAGAGACTTTACAAATGGGGAAATGGACCCAGAGAGGGGAGGTGACTTGTCCAATGTCACACAGCCAGTGGGTGGCCAGTTTCCCAACTCTAGAGTTCCAGAGTTCTCTCTCCCATAGCCTTGCTATTGTGGGTCACTTTACCCATCTATCCATCCATCCAGCCAGCCAATTTTTACCAAGCATCTAGTATATGCTGAAAAGGAAAAAAGGCAACGAAGTCACAATCCCCACCTTCAAGAACTCACAGCCTGGAGAGAGGGTAGGGAAGCAGACACACAGATGGAAAATTTATGTGAGGTGGTAATTACAATTACACTAGGAGGGGCTGCCAGCCAGCTCAGGATAGTGGGAGGATGTAGATCAGGGAGAGCCTTCCAGGTGGGGAGACATCAGAGCTGGGCCTCTGCAGAATGGTAGGAGTTAGCCAGGCCAAAAGGAGGCTGGACAAGGAAAGAATTTTCCAGGCCACAGACACCGCATAAGCAAAGCCAGAGATGATCCACAGCCTGGCAGGTACAGGAGATGGCATGAATGGACCATAAGAGGAAGGCAACGATGGCCGGGCACAGTGGCTCACGCTTGTCATCCCAGCACTTTGGGAGGCCGAGGAGGGCAGATCATTTGAGGTCAGGAGTTCGAGACCAGCCTGGCCAACATGGTAAAACCCCATCTCTACTAAAAATACGAAAATTAGCCAGGCGTAGTGGCAGGCGCCTGTAATCCCAGCTACTGGGGAGGCTGAGGAAGGAGAATCGCTTAAACCTGGGCGGCAGAGACTGCAGTGAGCCAAGATTGCGCCACTGCATTCCAACCTGGGCAACAGAGTAAGAGTCTGTCTCAAAAGAAAAATAAATAAAAAATAAATAAATAAAAGAAAATTTAAAAAGAGGAAGGCAGGGATGATAGGAGATGAAGGTGGGGAGTCAGGGAGCTGGGGTGAGGGCTTGTGTTGATTCCAAGGACCCAAAAAGGCTTTCAGTGGATTAACCTAGTCAGATACACATTTTTTTTTTTTTTTTTTTTAAGACAGAGTCTGGCTCTGCCGCCCAGGCTGGAGTGCAGTGGCTGGATCTCAGCTCACTGCAAGCTCTGCCTCCCGGGTTCACGCCATTCTCCTGCCTCAGCCTCCCGAGTAGCTGGGACTACAGGCGTCCGCCACCTTGCCTGGCTAGTTTTTTATATTTTTTTTAGTAGAGACAGGGTTTCACCGTGTTAGCCAGGATGGTCTCGATCTCCTGACCTCGTGATCCACCTGTCTCGGCCTCCCAAAGTGCTGCGATTACAGGCTTGAGCCACCGCGCCCGACCCAGATACACATTTTAAAAAGACACCACTGGCAGTAGTGTGAAGAATGGATGAGCAAGGCCAGAAGGCAGGAAGCAGGCAGGGGAGCCCAGTGAGGAGGTGGCTGCAGCCATCAGGCATGAGCAGATGACCCCCGAACCAAGGCAAAGCAGGAGGGCGGAGTCTGAGGAGAATGTGTGTTATATACATTTGGGAGTAGAAGTGCCAGAACTGGGCAACTGATTGGGTGTGGAGAAGAGAAGGGGACGAGTCTGGGAAAATGCCTATATCTGGGCTTAGGTAGCTGAGGGGATGGCGGGGCCTTCTGAGATCAGGGAACACTGGAGAAAAAGAAGCAGCTTCTTGGGGAAGGGCTGGAAAGGTCCAGTTATAGGGTGCTGCCAGGCAAGGGAAGGCTGAAAGGGGCTGGCCAGTCTCTGCATCTCCGATGGAAGCCCACCTTGTGTATAAGCACCGTGCCACACAGCCCCCGCCGGCCTGCCTTCTTCAGGACGGTGAAGGCGCTGTCATCCCCGATCACCACCATCTCCACCGGGATGCCTTCAGTCTGGGCCTGCTCCCGGGCCAGGCCGAAGTTGAGCCGATCCCCAGTGTAGTTCTTTACGATGAGGAGGGTCCCCACTGCGGGAGCAGCCGGCAGGGCTCAGCGCGCTTACTGTGCCCTCCCCGCTGCAGCCCCTCCTGCATGCCAGGCTTACCTGTGCCGGCCTGGGCCACTGCCCTGATGGCTGCCAGGATGCTGCCCACTGCTGGGGAGGTGAACACGGCTCCTGCGACGACTCCGGTCAGCATCCCCTTCCCTATGAAACCTGGAGGTGGAAGGGGTGGAGTGAGCATGCCAGGTGGGACTCACGCCTATAGTCACTGGGGCTTCCCACGCTCTGGGGGGTCATGGTTTGGTGAGCCCTACTGTGTGCTTGGTGCTCAGAGATCCCCCAGGTCTTCAAATGGCTGACTCCTTCCTAGGAGGCACCGTAGAGAGGCCTTCTGCGACCTCGAGCCTGAAGCAGTCACCAACTCCCTCCCCAGGGACTCACTGTTCCTCTGCCCTGTTTTACTGTCTGTACTAAGTCACTTAGCACCCTCTGAAATGATCTCATTTACTTTCGTGTTTACCTGGCTATTGTCTATCTCCCCTAAGTAGAATAAAAGCTCCACGAGGGCAGGGACCTTGCCTGTCTGGTTCATTGCTGTATCCCTAGTGCCCAGTACAGTGCCAGGTACACAATGGGCTCATGAGTGTTTGCCGAATGAATGGATTTTGCTGAAGGAAGACAGGAAGGGGACAAATGATATGCATCCTAGTCCCTGCCCTCCAGCAGCCCTCAAGGAGAGTTCGCGTCCCTGGCTCCACGTGTGGGGCACGGCAGGTGGGAATTCAGAAGAGGGGTGCTACTCTAGGCTGGAAGAGTCAGGAAGCCTTCATGGAAGAGGGGGTGGGTCTGCTGGGCCTGGAGGGTCCAGAAGATTCATGGAATCACCGACTCTCAGAGCCAGAAGGACTTGAGGGATTGTTTGGCCCAACTTCATAGTTTTGTAGATGTAGAAACAGATTCAGAGAGGCCGTGATGGGCCCCTGATCCCAGCCAGAGGGAGTGGGAGAGTGGGAATCGGCCCCAGTTCCTGACTCTGGGCTGGGGTCTGTCCTGCACCTCATGGCAGCACTGAGGATCTCACAGGAGGCCCTGTCCACTCCACCAGTACCCCCTGCCCCACCCCAGGGTACTCACCAGCATGGGCAGGCTCATGGCCAGAGCCCCCACCCGACAGCAGTGCCACCCGGCCCTTGAGGCTGTCCAGGTCAGAACGGAGGGCCACGCGGTGGCCCTGCAGGAGCTGCAGGTTGGGGTTGCAGGCCACCAGGCCAGCAAGGGCGTCATCAGCACAGCCAGCCACCGAGTTCACCAGCTTCTTGGAGGTCTGCAGGGGAGGAGTGAGAAGATGTCAGAATGTGGTCAGCACAGACCCCTCCATCCTGCCCAGCCACACTGCTGTGGTGTAGACCCCTCTCCCACATCCACCTAGGAACTCCAGGAGCGCAGGACTTGCTTGAGTTGGGCGACATCTTAGGTGGATATTTCTGTGAGTTTTCAATAATGTGTGACTTTCTATTCAGTACCTAATTTATGAAGTGTCTTGCATCATACCTTCAATTTATTCGAAAAAATGGCTGCAATACAAAGAAAATGGGGGAGTTGCTGTCTGCAGTGTAAAATATTTTAATAAAACTGGGGCCCAACACCTTCTTCTGTCAAAAGGAAGAAAAGCCCCAGGCTGAGGCTCCAATGCTGGGGGAGGAGCTGAGCAGGTTTCACAGCCACCGCTGCTCCCTGGTGCTCCAATGTGGGACAAACATTTCCCCAGCCTCTTGCCATGCCAGGCCCAGCGCTAGACAGTGTGTAGAGATAACGGCCCAGGTGCAGTGGCTCATGCCTGTAATCCCAGCACTTTGGGAGGCTGAGGCAGGCAGATCGCTTGAGCCCAAGACTTTGAGACTGGCCTAGGCAACATGAGACTCCATCTCTACAAAAAATATGAAAAATGATCCAGGCATAGTGGTGCATGCCTAGAGTCCCACTACTGGGAACGCTGAGGTGGGAGGATCGCTTGAACCTGGGAGGTCATGGCTGCAGTGAGCTGTCATCGTGCCACTGCACTCCAGCCTGGGTGACAGAGTGAGATTCCATCTCAGAAATAAAAAAAGAGATAACAACGCTGTTCCTGCCCTCAGGGGAAACACAGCAGAGGTCACAACCATATGTGGTGGGCACTGCTACGCGAGGAGTGCACGTGCACCATGGGAGCATGGAGGAGGGGCCACAGCCTCCTGAGGGGCCTGGAGGTCTCTGTGAAGGATAAGCAGGATCGGGGTAGGCAAAAGGGCGCAGGAGGCATGAGGAGAGGGAAAAGGGAGGCTCTTCCAGGCAGAGGGGGAGCATAAGCCAAGGCCTGGAAGAGTGAATAGTGTGGTGGTGCCAGGAAGCATGGTTGACCAGCAGGGAGGGGTAAGGAGGAGAGGGCTGGCCACAGGCAGCCTCAGGAAGGGTTGTGGGCAGGCTGGTGGAGGGTTGCAGAGCAGCACCGCCAGGTTTGACTGAGTGGATACGGGGTGCAGATAGGAGTGAGCAGCGTGGGGGCCAGAATGGAGCGTGGCTTGAGCTCTGCTGTTACAGGGACTTGGGTTCAAATCCCACTTCTGCCTCTGATTAGCTGCAGGAACTCAGGGAAGATAACATCATTGTTGGGAGCTATAATTCTTCCTCTGTAAAATAGGCATTTACTAGAACAGAGTATACGCCCGTGATATAGTGGAAACTCAATCACAGGAAGCGACTCCCTTTTTCAAACAGGCTGTGAAAAGCCTGAACAAGGGCTGAACAAGGGCTGCAGCCCCTGGTTTTGTCCTGAAGACAGAGACTGGGGCGCAACCTGGACTCAGAGGGCTGGGCTCCCACCGCCACCTGGTGGCACAGTGGGAACCTGCAGCTGAGCCAGGTCCTGGCAAGGTGAACTTCTGGCTGTGGCTTCTTCCTGACCCGGCTAGCACCAGCTCCTTTGTACAAAATTTGGCTCTGCTGCCTCCCTGCCAACCTGTCCTGCATCCAGCCAGGGCCAGGGCTAAACCACCTGCTTCAGAGTCGCCTAGGTCTGTAGGGAGCAAGAAGAATAAGATTGGTTCCATTTGCCGAGCAGTGACTAAGCGCCAGGCTCAGTTCTAAGTGTTTTTGAGCATGTCTCATTTAATCTTCCCAACAAGCCGGGTGTGGTGGCTCATGCCTGTAATCCCAGCACTTTGGAAGGCCAAGGTGGGTGGATTACCTGAGGTTGGGAGTTCAAGACCAGCCTGACCAACATGGAGAAACCCCATTTCTACTAAAAATACAAAGTTAGCTGGGCATGGTGGTGCATGCCTGTGATTCCAGCAACTCGGGAGGCTGAAGCAGGAGAATCACTTGAACCTGGGAGGCAGAGGTTGCAGTGAGCCGAGACTGCACCATTGCACTCCAGCCTGGGCAACAAGAGCAAAACTCCATCTCAAAACAAACAAACAAACAAACAAAAAAAACAAACTTCCCAACAACCCTATGGAGGAAAGATGAGCCCAGTGAAGCAACTGAGGCACAGTTAAACGATTTTGCCCGAGGTCACACAGCCAGCAGGTGTCCAGGTCTGCCTGGCTCCAAAGCTGGTTCCCTTTTGGCCATATTATGCTGCTTTCTTGAGGGGCTGGAGGGAGGTGGAGGGTGACAGAGGTTGCCCTAGAAAGGGCATGGGCTTGTGGCTCTCAGAGCCTATCAGGGACTGGAACATACAATGAAGCTGTGAGTTGGCCTCACTCCAAGCCCAGCCTCCAGCACCACTACCCTCCAAGAAAGTGGCCTGCTCCCCATCTTGATAATCTGTCTTGCCTGAGATTTTCAACAATCCCTCTGCCAGAGCCAGAGGAGGGTTTAGGGACCAGTGCTATCCCTGGTTTCAGTGGCCTGAGAGGATGGAAAAGGAAAGGAAGTCAAGTGAGGCCTCCAGGACTCTGCTTGATCAACACCACACAACCACTAGAGATAGGCCTTAATTTGCCTTGTAATGCAGATGAAGAAAGAGGCTCAGACAGGTCAAATCTTCTGCAAAAGGTGATGCAGCTGGTCAGTGGCAGGCTGAAATTTGAAACCAGATATGTTCAAGGCTTGTTTTGATTCAAATCAGTGGGCCTGGAGCAAAGCCCAAGGACATGGCCAGGCTCCCACACTGTAGATCCCAGCTCCAGACCGGCCCACATAAGCCCCAAGGTTAGGAACAGTCACATGATCATTCTTCATGGTTCCTTCTGTGACTGGTACAGTATCTATTACAGAGCAGGTAACTGTTACTGTTTCACTTTGAATGCAAGACCCAGATAGGGGGCACAACGGCTCTGAAGGGACTCAAGAGGCTGCAGCCCCAGGCCTGGCTGGGACCAGTGGCCTCCAGGAAATGAAGAAAAGCAGGGATCAGGCCCTGGGAGAGAGGATGACCCTCTCTCTTCACCCGTGAGCCTCAGGAGGTAGTAGCATCTCTCAGTCAAGGTGTAAGGAGCTCTAGCATGCCCAAGGCCGGGATCCTGCTTTGAGACCATGCTGCCATTCCCCTGCCCCGGCCCTGTATGACTCACCATGGTGGGGAGGCTCTGAAACAGGCTGAGTTCACACCGTTGCACTGAGCTGCTGGAGGATGGACAATCCTGTGCTACCTGGGTCTGAGTACAGTGGAGGCAGCAGCAGCACCTGCAGGAGTGGGTAATGATATAAGCTGCAGAAGGCACTCACGGCCGACTGGCACAATCAAGCTTCAGCGCTCTAGTAATTAGGGAGCTGCCCCAGACTTCGGTCCAAGTCCAAACTCTAGTACATGGGCTATGGATGGAGAAGAGTGTGGGGTTGACCAAGGTTCACACCTGCATTTGGCTGCCAGAAGACAGATCAATCCATGTCAAGCACAGGGCTCCCTTTATGCCAGGAACAGCACCCACTTCATCACTAAAGAACAATGATCCTCAGAATAACTATCTTTTACACGGGCATCACATGCAGTGAAAAAGTTAACGAAGCTCTTCACACGCTTGCCCTCACTGTCCTTGGCACCAATAGGGCAGGGAATGGGGGGAGCTAGCCAGGTTTGTGACCCATTTTACTTCTGGGAAACAGACTCAGAGAGCTCTAGGGACTTGTCCAAGGTCATACAGGTAAGAGCCAGGATCTAAATCCCTGTCTAGTTTTTCTACCAGGAATGTGTGTTTACTACTGATAATTCCATGTCTCCAAAGTCAGGCAGAGTCTCTGCTGTGGGAAAGGTAAGACATAAACCACGATGACGTTCTAGCTTTCCTCAGTTCAGCCTGGTTCAGCTGCGTGTTGGCCTCTGTGTGGGTGCACAACAGGAAGAATCAACATAACTCTGCCTCCGCCTACTTGGGGTTGGGGGGAGGGTCTTAGGTAAACCAATTCCTCCCTAAGCCTTAGCTTCCCCATCTGTAAAATGGGGGTTGGCTCCTCTCTGGCATTCTGCGAGTGTGCCAAGCCACGTGGTTCTCCTTTTGTTCCCGAGGAGCCTGTTGGATGTGGGGCACCCTGGAGGCTGCAGGGCTGACTGCCCTCCTGGCTCATTAAGGTTCCCTACGGAGAAATGTTGGTTTTATGTTTGAGGTTCGAATTTGTAGAGTAATAGAGGCACCAATCACGTTGGGCAAGCAGACCAGGGAGGGGGCCCTTCTAAGTCTGAAGTATCAACGCGCAAAAGGGAGGAGGTGAGCCGGTGGTCGTTCTAACGTCAGGCGAGGGCACCAGCTGGATCTGGAGGAACTGAGAGAGTGAAAGGAAGGCAGGCAAGGTTCTAGTCTGGGATGTGCACGAATAGCGGTCGTCTCCCTTCCCTCTCTAGGCCTCCGCAGTCCTTCCCGTTCCAAAAGGAGGAACAGCCCCGAGGGCTCCTGGAGCAACGGAAGGAGGAGGACTGGATGCGGGGAAGGGCAAAGGGCGCGGAACAGGGTGGGGAGTCCGCGGGAGAGCTCCGTGGACACTGGCGCACCTCCCCCGCCAGCTCACAGCCGCAACCGCCACCTCCGCAGGCTCCACGACTTCCCGGGGACCCCCCAGTGGTGCGCTCTCATCCGGGTCCTGCGGGCGCTGGCGGAAAGAGGCGAGGCGGCGCCTCTGGGGGCGGGGCCTCCTTCGGTTGGCGGCCTCGGGCTTCGGGAGTCCTCCAAGAGGCCAGGTGAGGCCGTCCCGTGATGCCCCGCGCCCCGGCCGCTCTGGCCTGCAACGTGTCTCTGGGGCGGAGGCAGCGGCAGTGGAGTTCGCTGCGCGCTGTTGGGGGCCACCTGTCTCTTCGCTTGTGTCCGTCTCTCTAGTGTCGCGCTCGCGTCCCGACGGGCCGCTCTAAGCCTCGACATGTCGTACAACTACGTGGTAACGGCCCAGAAGCCCACCGCCGTGAACGGCTGCGTGACCGGTGAGGCTGCCGGGGCCGGAGACCCCGGCGAGGGAGGGAGCTGGGGGGAGCCGCGGCCTAGGGAGGCCCGCGGCCCCCGGGGCGGCCGGGCAGGAGTCGGCCCGGCTAATGGAAGGCCCTGGCGGCCGAGGAACCTCCCCAACCCCGCGACCTCGAAAGAGCCGTCCCAGTACGCGCTTTTTGGGGGTTGGAAGCCGCTCTCAAGGGTCCCCTTTCGTCCTGGGGAGGTCACTTGGCCTCGAGGACAGGGCGGGCCCAATGAGACAGAGGAGTGTGAGTTGGTTGTGCGGTGTTGTTTGGGCCGGAAGATTGGCCTCCTGTGGCCGGGAAAAAGGGAGGTGGTAATGGCGACTTTGGGGTCAGGATTTTCCTGTGGGGAAGTCTGGGGGGCCCCAGGAGGTGGAGGGATGTGAGGAATGCCCGCATTATCCCAGAGAGGGAGAGGAGCCCTCTTCAGGCTAACCCCTTTGCCTGGGGCGGTTGTTTACATGAGGGCCGTGCTGGAGAAGAGGGTTTGGTTTGCCTGGCCCAGTGCTGGGTTTTCCTTATTGACGATGCGCTTGGACTCTTAAGGACACCGAAGTCCAGAACCGGGAAGAGTCCTCTTAACCCACATTCTCAGCTGAATATGCAGACCCCAAGCTTGCATGTTTATATACACCCTAATCACGATTCCAAAACAAAACTGTTTTTCAGAGTTGGAGGTAGCTGAGTGTGGGTGGGGGTATTGGTAGTCTACCAGGAGGGCAGGGGGTGTGGACAAAACAGTGTTTTCATGTAAAGCTCTGGGACTTTTCATTTGACTTGGTCTGTCAGATAAAAGTTTTGTGAGACTTTAGATGAAGAAATGAACACTTTCTCCGGCATTCTCAATTAGAGCCTGCCACTGTAACTGTAATAGGAAGAGTAAAATTTGAGGGACGAGAGCCATGAGAAGGGATTACGCAGTCATTGTCAGTTGGAGGACACGGCTCTTAGGTCCAGTCCAGTTTTCTTAGTCTGATTAAGAAAGTAGCTTTGTTGAATGCGTGAACTGAGACTCTTTGAGGTGCTGGGTATGATGATAAGGGGAGTACCTGGAGGGAGTTGGAGAAGTATGTGAAGTAAATGAGAATTTTGGAGGTATTTAGACATAAGTGATAGGATTATTTTGAAGGGATGGGAGGCCCTTCCCCTGAGTTCAAAAGTTAGAGGGTCTGTTCTTTCAGGACACTTTACTTCAGCCGAAGACTTAAACCTGTTGATTGCCAAAAACACGAGATTAGAGATCTATGTGGTCACTGCCGAGGGGCTTCGGCCCGTCAAAGAGGTGGGCATGTACGGGAAGATTGCGGTCATGGAGCTTTTCAGGCCCAAGGTAAGTGTTGCAGTTGGGACAAGCAGTGGAGGGAGAACTGTTGGTTGTAGGTTGTTTTATGTTATTTTTGTTTATTTATTTTCTTTGAAACGAGTGTCTCGCAGTGTTGCCCAGGATGTCTTGAACTCCTGGGCTCAAGCAATCCCTCCGCTTCAGCCTCTGGAGTAGAGTAGCTGAGGGATTGTAGGCATGCGCCACCGTGCCTGGGCTGTGTTACGTTGTTTTGCGAATTCTTGAGATGGGTGGAATATACCTTAGGAGAGAAACTCTCTTCTCTTTTTTCTCTCTTTGGATGGCAAATTTCAGTATGTACTCTTGACCAAGCTTTCTAGAAGTAAAAGGAGAGATTTATTAGGAAACATTTATGAAGTTGACTTCCTTAGGAGACAGAGATTAAAGCAGTTTGTTTCAGAGGATAGGCTACAGAGTGGGGCAGTCCTGGCTTCATTCCTTGTTAATTCTGACTTTAGGTGTCACTTAAGGCACCTTTCAGATCAAGTTCCCTGGGTTATTGTGAAGATGAAATGATTCAGTAACACAGGGCCTATCATATAGCAAGTATTTAAAGTTATGTTAACAGTTACCAGGCTGGATGTGGTGGCTCACGCCTGTAACCCCAGCACTTTGGGAGGCCAAGGTGGGTGGATCACGTGAGGTCAAGAGTTCGAGACCAGCCTGGCCAACATGGTGAAACCCTGTCTCTACTAAAAATACAAAAGTTAGCCAGGTATGGTGGCATGCAGCTGAGGCACGAGAATTGCTTGAACCCAGGAGGCGGAAGTTGCAGTGAGCAGAGATGGTGCCCATTGCACTCCAGCCTGGGTGACAGAGCGAGACTCCATCTCAAAAAAAAAAAAAAAGAACCAAACAACAACAACAACAAAAAATTACCATCAGTATTTTTATTATTTTAGTGCAAATGTATTCACCCAAATCACCACTACATTCCTTTATGATGTCTTAACTGAATCTGGCAAGAAAGCAGTGGGTTCAAAATTTTAATTATAACCCTTTGAACAAAACAGTAATTTTTTGGAGTCTGTGTTAAATAAGTAAGACTTTGTTGATCCATTTTAGCTTACGTTGTTATTCCCACATTTTTTTTCTCTTTCTTCAAATACTTGGAGAGGAGTGGAGGAGGCATTACATTCATCTTTCAGAATTTGAACGGGATTATTGAGATTAGCTTGAGATTGAAATAGATGAAGACTTTGTATATAGAACAGAGAGATGGAGAATAATGAAAGTGAGAAATAGATGTTTACCAGCTTCAGTTCTGGCTTTTTGTACATGCCCTTAGGGTGTATGTGTACCTAATGTGGGTTACAAGCTCACCATGTATTTTCTCTTTAGGGAGAGAAGAATTTGGAAAATTCTTAAAGAATTTGGTGTGCTTAAAGACTGGACAGGTTGTTCCTGTTTTAAAAAGAATCTCTTTTGATAGCATAACATTGGTTTCCAGGGGGAGAGCAAGGATCTGCTGTTTATCTTGACAGCGAAGTATAATGCCTGCATCCTGGAGTATAAGCAGAGTGGTGAGAGCATTGACATCATTACACGAGCCCATGGCAATGTCCAGGTGAGGTGGCTGCTTTAGGCCGACAAAAGTTTTCTAAGTAGGACTGTCATGATTCATGGAAAAAAATTAAAATGCTGGGGGCAGCTCGCTATTCGATCAGAGAAGTGAGGAGAAGACACTATGGGTTTGAGCTTTTTGGAGAAAAGACTCCTGTAGTTCACTCAAGGCCCAAGGGACAGAGCAGTAATTCATTGAGATTCAGTGTTTAATGAAAAAGACATGCACTGACATTGGGGCTTCAACTATTTGGCCTATCAAATAGATCCATTAGTTTTACTACCTCTCCTAAAGTTTTGTTTGCAAGTGGTGCCCAGTGTCCTCTGTTGCTCTGTGGATGTTGAGGTTCTTCCCTAATCCCAATTTTGTTTCTCAGGACCGCATTGGCCGCCCCTCGGAGACCGGCATTATTGGCATCATTGACCCTGAGTGCCGGATGATTGGCCTGCGTCTCTATGATGGCCTTTTCAAGGTTATTCCACTAGATCGCGATAATAAAGAACTCAAGGCCTTCAACATCCGCCTGGAGGAGCTGCATGTCATTGATGTCAAGTTCCTATATGGTTGCCAAGCACCTACTATTTGCTTTGTCTACCAGGTACTGGATCGGGAGGAGAGGGGGAGAAACTGTGAAGCTGATGTGATAGGAGTTGTTTTTGCTAACTGGAATGTCTGGGTTTGGTAGGCTAGAGAGAAACGTTTACTGTGTTTGTCCTGAAATGTTTTGAACAACACAATTAATATGGGTCAGACTTTTGTTGCTTCTTGAGTGCAGTAGTACTTATTGTGGAGGCAGCAAGCTCTCTGGGGCTTGTAGCAGGTTTTAATCCTGAGATTACACTCTGGTTGTGGGCCTTGGGAGATTTCACAGGATGACCTAGTTTATACTTTGATTCTCTTACTGGAGTGCTAGGGGATTATTAAAACTTAGCTGTCGAGAAATTATCTAGATCTTGGCCTTTATATTAAGTAAAGAGAAATTGTCTTGGTGATGCCTTATGTGTTTTTTTTTTTTTTTTTTTGAGACGGAGTCTCGCTCTGTCACCCAGGCTGGAGTGCAGTGGCCGGATCTCAGCTCACTGCAAGCTCCGCCTCCCGGGTTTACGCCATTCTCCTGCCTCAGCCTCCGGAGTAGCTGGGACTAGAGGCGCCCGCCACCTCGCCCAGCTAGATTTTTGTATTTTTTTAGTATAGACGGGGTTTCACCGTGTTAGCCAGGATGGTCTCGATCTCCTGACCTCGTGATCCGCCCGTCTCGGCCTCCCAAAGTGCTGGGATTACAGGCTTGAGCCACCGCGCCCAGCCATATGTGTTTTTTAAGAAGAGGTTTACATTTTGTCCAGCAATCACTTGTGACTTGCTGGCTTATTTTTATTTTATTTTATTATTATTTTTTGAGACAGAGTCTCACTCTGTCGCCCAGGCCAGAGTGCGATGGCCTGATCTTGGCTCGGTGCAACCTCTGCCTCCTGGGTTCAAGCGATTCTCCTGCCTCAGCCTCCTGAGTAGCTGGAATTACAGGTGCGCGCCACCCGCCCAGCTAATTTTTGTATTTTTAGTAGAGACGGGGTTTCACCATGTTGGCCAGAATGGTCACGAACTCATGACCTCGTGACCCTCCTGCCTTGGCCTCCCAAAGTGCTGGGATTACAGATACGAGCCACTGCACCTGGCAACTTGCTGGCTCTTAACTTCTATTTTAGTCTGTGCCTAAAACTTTAGCAGAGCTGATCCTGGGCAGCTGTTCTCTGGTCCAGATCTGTTAAGTGGGGTTGGGGTGGTAGAGCACCAGACTAACATGCCAGTATCTTGATAAAATCTCCGCCCTTTAACAAAGGGCTACTCAGCGTTAAGATCAGTTCATTTGCGTGTGGCTGAATGAGTGACGGAAGGAGATGATAGTCTAGTCCCACACAGACAGCTTGATGGCCTTGTTAGGTGTTGGAAGTGTTGATATCTTTTTGTATATTTCTTAGTGTTACTGTAGTTCTGAGGCTGTTGGAATAAGGCCCAATTGAATAAGGTTGAAACCAAGAGATTTTGTTTGATCTTACTAAGTATGAGTTAAAATAAAAACTTAGAATTTCTCTCTGTTTAGTTTTGTAAATATTAGGTCATTAAAACTTTGATGTTGTTGATTATTCAAGGTTGGTTGTTCTCAGCTTCAGGGCTGCCAGTTGTGATCAGATCTTCATTTCTGCATGTGTGTCTCAGAGGCCCAAATCCACACTTGAACTTTTTGCGAAGCTGTGTCATAACCCTACTCATTGATGGGAAAATGTTTTCATCAGCCAAAAATTACTATCTCCTGTTTTATGCCAAAAATTCAATTTGACAAATATTTAGGTGCTTAATGCTATGTGAAAGGTATTCATGCTTCAGGAGCTATAACAGTGACTAAGATGTGATCCCTGCCCTGAAACACATTGCTGAATTCCTTCCATAACTTCTTTGTTGAAGCCGTCTTCCACTGGCTGAGTGTAGCTTTCTTCCCGTCCCTGCTCTTTAGCATCTTAAAGGTGACCTTGGCATTCCCAGGACTGACATGAGTCCTAATTCAGAAAAAGGAGGGGAAAGTGGTGTTGACAATGGCAGGACTGAAAGTTTTGACTTAACGGAGCAATCAGTTGTGTTCTCTACTGTTACTCCATCAGAATGCTTTTGAGAATTGTATCAATTTAAAAAAATCTCGGCCGGCGCGGTGGCTCAGGCCTGTAATCCCAGCACTTTGGGAGGCCGAGACGGGTGGATCACGAGGTCAGGAGATCGAGACCATCTGGCTAACACCGTGAAACCCCGTCTCTACTGAAAAAAATACAAAAAACTAGCCGGGCGAGGTGGCGGGCGCCTGTAGTCCCAGCTACTCGGGAGGCTGAGGCAGGAGAATGGCCTAAACTCGGGAGGCAAAGCTTGCAGTGAGCTGAGATCCGGCCACTGCACTCCAGCCTGGGCGACAGAGCCAGACTCCGTCTCAAAAAAAAAAAAAAAAAAAAAGTCATAGGTGTAGCTTATCAATGCCTGTTTTACTTAGCTATTTTGTAAGTTTCTTGAGGCTAAGGAACACACACAGGCACACACACACAGTATCTCTTTTTTTTTTTTTTTTTTTTTTTTTTGAGACGGAGTCTTGCTTTATCGCCCAGGCTGGAGTGCAGTGGCGCGATCTCAGCTCACTGCAAGCTCCGCCTCCCGGGTTCACGCCATTCTCCTGCCTCAGCCTCCAAGTAGCTGGGACTACAGGCACGCACCACCATGTCCGGCTAATTTTTTGTATTTTTAGTAGAGACAGGTTTTCACCATGTTAGCCACGGTGGTCTCGATCTCTTGACCTTGTGATCCGCCCGCCTCGGCCTCCCAAAGTGCTGGGATTACAGGCGTGAGCCACCGTGCCCGGCCTTTTTTTTTTTTTTTTTTTTTTTCTGAGATGGAGTCTTGCTCTGTTGCCTAGGCTGGAGTACAGTGGTGCCATCTTGGCTCATTGCAACCTTCGCCTCCTGGGTTCAAGCGATTCTCCCGCCTCAGTCACCCGAGTAGCTGGGATGGTAGGCGTACGCCACCACGCAGGGCTAATTTTTGTATTTTTAGTAGAGACAGGGTTTTGCCATGTTGGCCAGGCTGGTCTTGAATTCCTGTCCTCAGGTGATCCACCCACCTCAGCCTTCCAAAGTTCTGAGATTACAGGCGTGAGCCACTGTGCCCGGCACACATTATCTCTTATGGTACCTAGTGCAGTGTGACAAGTTCATTTTTCTAATTCTTTAAACCTTTCTTGGTTGGTTGAATGGTTAGGAATGGTAGATCTCAGATGCTGCAGTCTACCTAGGAATTAATCCCAGGCTCAGCTGGTGATTGTCAGTGTACTGATGGATGAGGGTGGAAGGGCTGATGTGACGGGACTGTCAGATGCTGGGTGGTGGTAGCTTGTCCCTTTCAGCACCTCTCTTTAGCCCAAGGCTTACCCTTCCTAAGGGCTAACCATTTCACCTTTCCCCCACCCAGGACCCTCAGGGGCGGCATGTAAAAACCTATGAGGTATCTCTCCGAGAGAAGGAATTCAATAAGGGCCCTTGGAAACAGGAAAATGTCGAAGCTGAAGCTTCCATGGTGATTGCAGGTTGGTTGGGGGTTTAGGAAATATGCCTCCACCCGGGTCTAGGCTAGTTCCCTGTTCTTGTTCTCTCTCTCACCTTCTCTGCCCTTTGTTTTGGCGCTCAGTATTATTGAAGGTGTGCATTGTTTACCACACCTTTATGTCTGCTTTCTCTAAATTGTGCTTTGTTTTTTTCTGTCTTTGAGATTTTCTGTTTTTCATTCCTCCCCCCAAAAGTATAACTTCTCTTTTACTTGGGTGGAGGGATTGACTATAAAACACTGAGATTGATTTGCACAGTGGCATATGGAAATGAATCTCATTATTTTATTGCTGGGCATAACATTTAAAATTGAAAGGAAGCCAGGATCTATAGTCCCAGCTACTCAAGAGGCTGAGGTGGGAGGTTCATTTGAGCTTAGGAGTTTCAGTTTAGCCTGGGCAGCGTAATGAGACCCCATCTCTTTAAAAAAAAAAAAAAAAAAAAAAAAACAAACCAAAAGGGAGCAGTAGAGCTTATCTGATTTCTTTACCTCATAGATGAGGAAACAGGGCCAGAGGGACCTGCCCATGTCTGTCCATGATCTAGCCTGGGCTAGAATCCAGGCCTCTTCACTCCTTGTCCTAACTCTGCCCTTACATTATATTTGTCTCACTCAGTAGGGAAGTTTTAAAATTCTTAAGAGAAAATTGACTCTTCTAAATGGTGGCCCTGATAATGGGGGGAAGTTAAGCTAAGGAACAAGAGTAGAGACCAGGAAAAAAAAAGTAAAAGCTTTTACTTGGAAAGGATTAGAAGTTGAGAAGAAAAGTGGGGGAGAATGCATGGGGAAGAACATGGAGAAGACTCCCCACCCATAGGAATAGTCAAACACCAGAAGAGTGGCAGTAAAAATATTACCGGGATTAGATAATGGCCAGTCAACAAATTCTAAGAATCTTGTAAAGGCTATCATGTTCCCTGGGTTTTGATGTCCTTTTTAAAATAATGATGATCTTAAAGTTTGTCTTGGGGCTAACTAGACCTGTACTCTTGCCAGTCCTGGTTTGGCAGACCCGGAGTGCTGAGCTTTCTAATTTTGCTGTCTTTCCTGCAGTCCCAGAGCCCTTTGGGGGGGCCATAATCATTGGACAGGAGTCAATCACCTATCACAATGGTGACAAATACCTGGCTATTGCCCCTCCTATCATCAAGGTGAGCAGCAGTTCTCTACCTTTTTTCCTTTCATCTTTTCTTTCCTTGTCCTCACCTTGCTCCTCCCTTTCTCTCGTGTGTCAAAAGGAGATTCACAGATGCCTGTTACACCATTTTCTGTTTATACAAGATATTGCATTGGCCATTGGGAATACAGAAAGAGATTAGCCTGGATTTGCTTACGGAGAGCTTGGTTGCTAGCTTAGATAAATGATAATCAAAACAGGCTTCCCCTTTTCATTGACTGGGGCAACTTTTTTTGTCAAAGAGACAAGGTCTTACTCTGTCGCTCAGGCTGGAGAGTTAGAATGCAGTGACATGATTGTAGCTCACTGTAGCCTTGAACTCCTGGGCTCAAGTGATCCTCTTGTCTCAGCCTCCCAAGTAGCTAGAATTACAGGCATGAACTACCACATGGGGCAACTTTAAGAAGGGAAAATTTTGGCAATTCCTTCCTTTTTTTTTGAGATGGAGTTTTGCTCTTGTTGCCCAGGCTGGAGTGCAGTAGCACGATCTCAGCTCACTGCATCCTCTGCCTCCCGGGTTCAAGCGATTCTCCTGCCTCAGCCTCCCTAGTACCTGGGGTTACAGGCATGTGCCACCACGCCTGGCTAATTTTGTATTTTTAGTAGAGATGAGGTTTCTCCATGTTGATCATGCTGGTCTCAAACTCCCGACCGCAGGTGATCCACCCGCCTCGGCCTCCCAAAGTGCCAGGATTACAGGCATGAGCCACCGTGCCTGGCCGTAATTTTGGCAATTTCTGTTGCATGTAATGTGTTCAGGGCTCAAGTCATATAAAGTAATATATTGATAAATTATAAAGGCTAAAAAAGTCAAAAATTTCATGGATTTAGAATATGAAGTTGTAAAAATTAAGCCTTAAAAGTTTCATTTTACTTTCTTTTTGAGAAAAAAGAACAAAATCTAGCTGGCTACAGTGGCAAGTGCCTGCAGTCCTAGCCACTTGAGCGGATGACTTGAGTCTAGGAGTTAGGCTGCAGTGCACCGTGATCATGCCTGTGAATAGCCACTGTACTTTAGCCTGGGTGACATAGCGAGACCCTGTCTCTAAAAAAGAACAAAATCTGTGGTAGCATTGCCACAGTGGTGGGGGTAATTAGTGGTATTAAGAATAAATAACTACATTTGTAATAGCATGCATAGTTAGTGAATTTTGGCAGCAGCTTCCTATTCTGTGTATTTCTATTTTCCTGCAGAATGACGACATATCAGTAAACATATAAGATATATTGATGGAGCTCCTCAGAAAATTATCTTCAAAATAAAAAAGCTCCCCATTTTGTATTAATGGGGAATAGGATCTATCCTCATTTTCATGTAATGTTATCTGAGCGATTTGTCTGCCGGTAAAATGGCTGGGTTTGGTAAAGGGAGTGGTCCAGTAGGGTTTGTTTTCTGGTGTGGAAGATGCTGAATCTCTGACTGTTTCCTCCCCATTGGCAGCAAAGCACAATTGTGTGCCACAATCGAGTGGACCCTAATGGCTCAAGATACTTGCTGGGAGACATGGAAGGCCGGCTCTTCATGCTGCTTTTGGAGAAGGAGGAACAGATGGATGGCACCGTCACGCTCAAGGATCTCCGTGTAGAACTTCTTGGAGAGGTAGAACTTGTTCTCCCTGTTCCTCTACAATGTTCTCTTAGGTTCCTAAAGATCCCAAGTGTGTGGTCCCACACCTCAACTCTGGGAATTATGTTACTTAACATCTAACAACAAACAGTTGTTCTTGCTGTGGAAGTTGACTATTGAATGAGTTAGGTATTGGAGAATCTCACAGGATCCTGTGAGAATCTACCCAAGCTGCCCGTGAGAAAAGGAAAAGAAAGGGAAACAAAAGGATATAATCTGGAATTAAATGTCAATCTAGCTGGTTTCAGTGGCTCACACCTGTGATCCCAGCACTTTGGGAGGCCGAGTCAGGCAGATTGTGTGAGCCCCAGGAGTTCGAGATTAGCCTGGTCAATATGGCAAAACCCCATCTCTACAAAAAGTACAAAAATTAGCTGGGTATGGTGGTGTGTGCCTGTAGTCCCATCTACTTGGGAGGCTGAGGTAGGAGGATCACCTTAGCCTGGGGAGGTCAAGGTTGCAGTCTGTGAGCCAGGGTTGTACCACTGCACTCCAGCCTGGGTGACAGCGAGACCCTGTCTCAAAAAAAAAAAAAAAAAAAAAAAAATTGCTGATTTCAGTTCTGGGAGGAGGTTCCCAAAAAGTTTAATATTAATACTTAGAGCCGGGTGCGGTAGCTCATGCCTGTAATCCCAGCACTTTGGGAGGCCAAGGTGGGCAGATCACAAGGTCAGGAGATCGAGACCATCCTGGCTAATACGGTGAAACCCCGTCTCTACTAAAAAAATACAAAATTAAAAAATTAGCCAGGTGTGGTGGCAGGCACCTGTAGTCCCAGCTACTCGGGAGGCTGAGGCAGGAGAATGGCACGAACCCGGAAGGCGGAGCTTGCAGTGAGCATGATAGCGCAACTGCACTCCAGCCTGGGTGGTGGAGCGAGACTCTGTCTCAGAAAAAAAAAAAAAAAATAGGAAGTATCTTTTGGAGCAGGAATATACAAGACAAATGATAGATTTTTTTGAGTGTAGGGATGCAACAGATGAAGAATCACAAACCAGAGATTTAGAAATGTTTGCTTAGTGTGACCTGGGAATTTGAAACAGAACTGTCCTGAATTACAGCTGCAGTTGGGAGTTTTCTCAGCAGATGTCTGAGATGTGGGTAGTATCTGGATCCCATGTGGAGTCCATTCTCATTTCTTTCACGTTGCTTACTTTCTTCCAGACCTCTATTGCTGAGTGCTTGACATACCTTGATAATGGTGTTGTGTTTGTCGGGTCTCGCCTGGGTGACTCTCAGCTTGTGAAGGTGAGAAGACACTTGTTTCTGGTTTCTTTTTCGCTATCCTCACTGTTTCCTCATCAAATTTCTCCTATGTTTGGTGCCTCTCAGAATCTCTCCATTTTATCCACATCCCTACTATCCAGCTTTCTACTTGGTTAATTTAACATCCTACCTCTGACTAGATCTTTGTCTTTGTGGTGCATTCAGCAAATTTGCCGGGCAAGGTGCTAGGTGCTGTGGATACATTGATGAATAAGACCCAGCTCCTGCCTTCAAATAGGTTATAGTTTAATGTAATGGACTTCTAGAATATGAAAATTTCGGACCTTCTTTGCAGGAAAACGCATGCAAACATTTTACAGTAATTTTCAAACGTTCACTTCTTCTCTGAAATCCATCCATGGACTCTAGGTCAGCCATCCTTGGCTGATTAATGGGTCACCTGTAGGACAACCGTATTCCTTAGTCAACAGTCCCCTTCTGGAATCATCCCTTGGAACACGAGAATGGCAGATCTAGAAACTAGTTATTGAGAGTTTCTTTTGGACAATAACCATCTCTTTTGGGTGGGTCTGTTAGGGTGTTCTAGGACTAACATAACATTGTTCTTTCTTCTTAGCTCAACGTTGACAGTAATGAACAAGGCTCCTATGTAGTGGCCATGGAAACATTTACTAACTTAGGACCCATTGTGGATATGTGCGTGGTGGACCTGGAGAGGCAGGGGCAGGGGCAGGTAAGGGCCATTCTGAAAGTGGATAGTTGGTATATGCCCACTCAAACTGTGTCCTCCTAGCTATGCTTATCTAGAATGGGGAGGGTGCACTGA
Source organism: Rhinopithecus roxellana (assembly GCF_007565055.1). Taxonomy (NCBI): domain Eukaryota; kingdom Metazoa; phylum Chordata; class Mammalia; order Primates; family Cercopithecidae; genus Rhinopithecus; species Rhinopithecus roxellana. The sequence continues at coordinate 8,831,312 of NC_044563.1, read as the reverse complement.
AAATACTTTCAAGAGCCCTCTCATGAATCCGAATGATACAAGGATAACTACTGTTTATTGAGTGCCTATCTTGGTCTGCCAGGCACTTTATCTATATTATCTCTAATTACACAAGTACCCTAGATAGGGATTTTTGGCCATCTCGGAAGTGAGGAAAATTAGGGCTGAGAAAGATTAAGTAACTTTTTCCAAAGTCACCTAACTTAGTAAGTGGCAGGTGTATATAACTCCAGATCCTTTGCTCATTCTAGTAAACTAGGTCCCAGGGATCTAAGCAAGCTTGCTAGGAGCAGTGGTAGAAGCTTTTTGCTTCTTGCACTAGGATGTCCTGTCTGCTCCGTAAATTTGAAAAACTTTGGAAATCAACCTCTGCCAAGTCTGCATCCTCAAAGCAGCCCCACAATAAAGGTTCTTGGATTTAGGTATACTGTGTTTGCTTTCTGGGCATCAGTATGACTGGCCCAGTATCTTGAGGGGGTTCTTTAGAAATGTTTTCTCTGCTTGCAGCTGGTCACTTGCTCTGGGGCTTTCAAGGAGGGTTCCTTGCGGATCATCCGGAATGGAATTGGAATCCACGAGCATGCCAGCATTGACTTACCAGGCATCAAAGGTAGCTTTTTTGGTGAACACAGGATGCAGATCTTATATGAGGGACTTTGGCCTTGTTATATGTTGTGAAGGTGTTTTGGTGAGAGCCAGAGGAAAGCAAATCAAATGAAGAGTGAAAGTCATAACAACAGATCAGAAGCTTAATCATATCTGAAAGTATAGAAGTAAACTTTAAAAAAAAAACTAATCAAAATTGGTAGTAGAACATAGGACAAGGGGATTAAAAGATTATAAATTAAATTTAATGTTTTTATGAGGGAACTGGTAGAATTCATAAAGACAGGATATTTTATGAAGATACATGTATAAATGTAACTTCTAGATAAAAAATGTAAATCTTCCTACTAAATTCCAGGAGAATTTTAATAAAAAAAAGATCAGAGGTTAGGCGAGGTGGCGTGGCTCATGCCTGTCATTACAGCACTTTGGGAGGCCAAGGTGGAAGGATTGCTTAAGCCCAGGAGTTTGAGACCAGCCTAGGCAATGTAGACCTCATCTCTATAAAAAAATTAAAAATTAGCCAGGGGTGATGGTGCATGCCTGTGGTTCCAGCTACTTGGTTCTAGCCTAGGTGTTTGTAGCCTTGAGGCTGTAGAGAGCCATGATTGTGCCACTGCACTCTAGCTTGGGCGACAGTGAGATCTTGTCTCCCCCCCAAAAAAAAGAGAGGCTACACAGTGAAAGTCATTTACAATGTATAAGCGTAACCTAAAACAGTATGACAGAATTGATATGGAACATAGTTGTCATGTCAGTAAATGTAAATGTCCTGTTTGAGGACAACATAATCAGATCAAATCATAAAACAAAACCACCTTAAAGTTGTATATAGGAGGCACATCTTTAAAAGAGTAATTCTGAAGGCAGGTGCAGTGGCGTGTGTCTGTAGTCCCAGCCACTTGGGAGGCTGAGGCAGGAGGATTGCTTGAGTCCAGGAGTTTGAGACCAGCCTGGGCAGTGTAGCAGAATCCCATCTCAATTTAAAAAAGGGAGTAATTCAGAATATGAAAAAAAGTATGGGAAAAGGTGAATAAAGAAATAGAAGTATGGCCAGGCATGTTGCCTGATGCCGGTAATGCCAGCAGTTTGGGAGGCCGAGGCAGGTGTATCACTTGATTTCAGGAGTTCCAGACCACCCTGGCCAACATGGTGAAACCCTGTCTCTACTAAAAATACAAAAATTAGCCAAGCATGGTGTGGGTGCCTGTAATCCCAGCTACTCGGGAGGCTGAGACAGGAGAGGCACTTGAACCTGGGAGGCAGAGGTTGCAGTGAGCTGAGACTGTGCCGCTGCACTACAGCCTGGGCCACTGATGAGACTCCATCTCAAAAAAAAAAAAAAAGAAAAGAAATAGAAGTATATGAAATTGCAAAGGAAGAGATCATGTAACTATAAACCCAAGATAATCAACTGAAAAACGACCATAGACAATAAAATTCACTGAGGTAGCAGGATATAAAAGTGGTGCACTAAAATTAATAGCCTTCATGTAAACGCAATTAGAGAGTACAGTAGAGGAAAGGGGGCAATTTACAATAGCAAGAAAATGATAAGTACCAAGGACTACATTTAACAAAATTGTGCAAAACCTATACAAGGAAAACTTAAAAATACTCCTAAAGGATGAAAAGAACAAGTTGATCAAATGAAAAAGACACACCAAGGTCTGCAAATCAATATAAAGTTGTTCTCTCTTTATATATAATGTACCTCAATATGTATACATTTTTCCTTTGACTTAGATGAGTCCAAATGGAAAGAGGAAGAAGCAGGCATAACCGGGAAAACTTTAAAAAGAGCAGTGAGAGGCAGGGCGTGATGCCTCATGCCTGTAATCCCAGTAGTTTGGGAGGCCGAGGCGGGCAGATTACGAGGTCAGGAGATTGAGACCATCCTGGTCAACGTGGTGAAACCCCGTGTCTACTAAAATACAAAAAATTAGCTGGGAGTGGTGGCGCGTGCCTGTAGTCCCAGCTACTCGGGAGGCTGAGGCAGGGGAATCATTTGAACCCGGGAGGCGGAGGTTGCAGTGAACCGAGATTGCGCCATTGCACTCCAGCCTGGCGACAGAGTGAGACTCCATCTCAAAAAAAAAAAGCTGTGAGACAGGTTAACCCTACCAGATACTGAAATGTACTGTTAAGCCTCTATAATTAGAAGTGTTGTATTGCTGATGAATAGGCAGAGTCTAATGGGCAGATTCAGAACTCCAGAAATGACAATTACATGTGGAAATTCAGTGTATGATAGTGGTGGCTTCTCAGTTCAGTGAGTAAAGTTGGGACTTTTAAAATTTTTATTTTTATTTTTATTTATTTATTTATTTATTTTGAGACGGAGTCTTGCTCTGCCGCCCAGGCTGGAGTGCAGTGGCCGGATCTCAGCTCACTGCAAGCTCCGCCTCCCGGGTTTACGCCATTCTCCTGCCTCAGCCTCCCGAGTAGCTGGGACTACAGGCGCCCGCCTCGTCGCCTGGCTAGTTTTTTGTATTTTTAAGTAGAGACGGGGTTTCACCGTATTAGCCAGGATGGTCTCGATCTCCTGACCTCGTGATCCGCCCCTCTCGGCCTCCCAAAGTGCTGGGATTACAGGTTTGAGCCACCGCGCCCGGCCTAAAATTTTTATTTTTATTTTTATTCATTTTTTGAGATAGAGTCTCACTCTGTCATCCAGGCTGGAGTACAGTGGCATGATCACGGCTTACTATAGCCTCAGTCTCCTGGGCTCAAGTGATCTTCCCTGTCTCAGCCTCCCAGTAGCTGGGACTGCAACCATGTGCCACCATGCCTGGCTAATTTTATTTTTTTGGTAGAGACAGGGTCTCCCTATGTTGCCCAGGCTGGTCTCAAACTCCTGAGCTCAAGCGATCCTCCCTCCTTGGCCTTGTAAAGTGCTGTAATGACAGGCATGAGCCACTGAGCCTAGCTTAAAGTTGGGACTTAATAAATGGTGTTTTTGGGATAACTGATAGTCATTTGGGAAAAGACAAGTTTGGGTTCCTACTGCCTGCCAAATGTACACTTGGCTAGAATCTAAATGGATGAAAAACTTAATGTAAAAAAATGAAGCCATAACTATGACCAGGAAAACTTTAAAAAGAGCAGGAGCCAGAAAGAAAGATTGATAAATTCAACTATATAAAGATAAAACACTTTACAGCAAAAGCAAAACAAAACACTATTAGCTAAGTCAGAAGAAATGACAAACTGGATAAAAATATTCTGTAGTTCATCTTGTAGACAAAAGGCCCAGTCTTCCTAATTTATAGGAAATGTATAGGAAGATCACTAAATTTTCTGTCCCCAGACTAGCAAAGGACATGAATGGACAGGCAGCAGTCCTGAGAAATGCACATTAACACCAAACAACTCTACTAGTTGACCAAAATCCAGAAGTGTGACCACATGTGATGTTGGTCGGGCGTGAGAAAATAAACATGCTTGTGCATCCTCTATAGACGGGAATTGGGCAATATCAGACACAGCATTTAGCAGTTTACTTAGTAGTCCCAGTTCTGAGCCTCTACCTGATCTTCATATGTGTAAAGTGACATAAAAATACAAGCTTATTTCTTGTGGCATTGTATGTTATAGCAAAATACTGTGTAAATGTCATGAGAAGGGATTTGTTAATCTGCATAATTTAATAATAATTGTATGGATAAATGATTTACACAAATACTGTGTTCTGATAAGGGCTTTAAGCATATATTGTTAAACGAAAGAACAAGGTGCAGAATAGTGCTTGATTAACTATATTATATTTGTATTTGCTTGTAATACTCTATTTCCTTAAATTAAAAAAAAAATTAAGCTTGGTGTTGAGTGGTGGGCCTGTAGTCCTCAACTATTCAGGAGGCTGAGGTGGGAGGATCACCTGAGCCCCGGAGATGGAGGCCAGACTGGAGCAACATAGTAAGATCCCCCCACACCCCATCTCTTTACTAGAAGGCTAAACAAGATGCTTTTGTTGATTACTTGTTTGGGGAATGGGTTGGAGGGAGGTATGGAAATGAGACTTTTCTGTGTACTTTTAAAAAATTTATTTAGGCCAGGTGCAGTGGCTCACACCTGTAATCCTAGTACTTTGGGAGACTGAGCCGGCGGATCATGAGGTCAGGAGATCAAGATCATCCTGGCTAATATGGTGAAACCCTGTCTTTACTAAAAATAGAAAAAATTAGCTGGGCGTGGTAATGCGCGCCTGTAGTCCCAGCTACTCGGGAGGCTGAGGCAGGAGAATTGCTTGAACCCGGAGGCAGAGGTTGTAGTGAGCCGAGATCATGCCACTGCATCCACGCCTGGGTGACAGAGCAAGACTGTGTCTCAAAAAAAATAAAAAATAAAAAAAAAATTTAGACTTTGGGTCATGGAAATGTATATAATCCAATCCCAAATTTAAAATAGGCTCAAAACAGCTTTAAAACTGACTTTAGGCCGGGCGCGGTGGCTCACACCTGTAATCCCAGCACTTTGGGAGGCCGAGGAGGGCAGATCATGAGGTCAGGAGATTGAGACCATCCTGGCTAACACAGCCAAACCCTGTCTCTACTAAAAATACAAAAAATTTGCTGGGCATGGTGGTGGGCACCTGTGGTCCCAGCTACTTGGGAGACTGAGGCAGGAGAATGGCATGAACCTGGGAGGCAGAGCTTGCAGTGAGCCGAGATCGGGCCACTGCACTCCAGCCTGGGCGACCGAGCGAGACTCTCTCACAAAAAAAAAAAGGCCAAAAAAACACTAACTTTTTAGAGCCTTAAAACCAAGAAGGAGCAGAGAGGGAGTTTCAGCTCAGGGCTCCAAGTTTCAGCCCTTCCAGTGGTGTCAGGCTACCCTATCCATATATATACCTTTTTTTTTTTTTTTTTGAGACAGCATCTTGCTGTGTCACCCAGGCTGGAGTGCAATGACATGATCATAGCTGCAGCCTCTTTCTCCTAGTCTTTTTTTTTTTTTTTTTTTTTTTGAGACGGAGTCTCGCTCTGCCGCCCAGGCTGGAGTGCAGTGGCCGGATCTCAGCTTACTGCAAGCTCCGCCTCCCGGGTTCACGCCATTCTCCTGCCTCAGCCTCCCACGTAGCTGGGAGTACAGGCGCCCGCCACATCGCCCGGCTAGTTTTTTGTATTTTTTTTAGTAGAGACGGGGTTTCACCGTGTTAGCCAGGATGGACTCGATCTCCTGACCTCGTGATCCGCCCGTCTCGGCCTCCCAAAGTTCTGGGATTACAGGCTTGAGCCACCGCGCCCGGCCACTTTCTCCTAGTCTTAAGCGATCCCCCCACCTCAGTCTCCCATGTAGCTGGAACTACAGTTTTGTGCCACCACACCTAGCAAGTTCTTTTGTATTTTTAGCAGAGACAAGGTCTGTCTCTCCATTTTGCCCAGGCTGGTCTAGAACTCCTGGTCCCAAGCAGTTCTCCTGCCTCAGCCTTCTCAAGTGTTGAGATTACAGGCATGAGCCACTGCCCCTGGCCCTGCCCTGTCTGTAGATATGCACACTAAGTGTTGGTGTGTCCTATGCAACTGAATCCTTGGTCCTTGTTCCAGGATTATGGCCACTGCGGTCTGACCCTAATCGTGAGACTGATGACACTTTGGTGCTCTCTTTTGTGGGCCAGACAAGGTAAGGATGGATACAGTCCCAGCTGTTGGTGCTGGTGAGAAGGTTGTGAGGTGGGGAAGCTGGTCCCAGGCTGACCCAGGCCCTCCATTCTGCTGCAGAGTTCTCATGTTAAATGGAGAGGAGGTAGAAGAAACCGAACTGATGGGTTTCGTGGATGATCAGCAGACTTTCTTCTGTGGCAACGTGGCTCATCAGCAGCTTATCCAGGTGATAACTGAGAAAGGGGCAGGTGTTACCATGTACTTGAATTGACCTAGAGTGCAGTACAGAGCACCACTGGATTTTAAAACAACCAATTTTTATGGCTCCAAAAATAATGTAAAAATTCTAGGGGAAAAAAATTATAGATAACCCACTACTCAGAGATCACAGCTCTTAACCTTAGAGTTGCTCCTTTTAGCTTTATTTTTTTCTGCAAATGTATGTGTATTTATTTACATTTTTTTTGTAGACTAGGATTGTTGTGTACATAAATATAAAAATACAGTTTCGGATCCTGTTTTAGCACTAATTTTATTTTCCGAGACACTCAAATTTTTTCCCTTTGTTAAAATAGTGATACATCCTTATTTAAAAAATTGGAAAATACCAAAAAGCACAAAAAAAGAAAAAATTTATCATGATGCTACCATCCAATATGACTCTTTCCACATGTTAATTGTAACCGAAGCTTACCCTATTCTGATCCTTACTTTCAATCTATCTGCGATATGGGGACAGATAGCTTTCTGGCATTTGTTATCCACGAGAACCTCATTTCTGACATCCTTCCACCCCTCAGCAATTTTTTGAAGTTTGGTGTGTCCCTGACATTGTTTAACTTTTTGCACTCTCTCCTAACTTTTTGAGCTATTCTTGACTCTGTGGCCAGAGTCCGTCTTGCCGTTGGTGGGTAGGGCACTGGAGTGCCTAAGGATTAATGAACTGTCTCCATCTTTTTACCCACCCGATTTTCCTTTTAGCCACCTGGCAGTGGTAGATTGGTAAAACTGGAGGGAAATTCTGTCAGTTTGCAAACCAAGTGTGGGACATGCCCAGATACTGAGTCATTGCTTTGTCAGTGTTATCTAACTATTGGCCTGAAGACTGGCACCAGCTCACCTATCTATTATTAAAGAGCTTTCATCCTTAAATATAAACTCAATCATGCTAGGTAAGATGAATGAATAGATAACAGTGTCACCGACCTACTTCCTGTTTTATTTCAGTGATAAATTTATACAATATATTTCTATACAATTTTGTAACCTTTATTAAGGAACTTTAAAATAATTTAACTGGCTCATACACAGTAAAGAACTTAGATATTTTAGAGGTCTGATTTGGAGGTTGAGAAAAACTGCTAAGACTGGTGGTTACAGCCAGGCATGGTGGCTCACGCTTGTAATGCCAGCACTTTGTGAAGCCAAGGTGGGTGGATCATGAGGTCGAGAGTTCAGGATCAGCCTGGCTAACATGGTGAAACCCCGTCTGTACTCAAAATACAAAAGTTAGCCAGGTGTGGTGGCATGCGCCTGTAATCCCAGCTACTCGGGAGGCTGAGGCATGAGGCAGGAGAACGGCTTGAACCCGGGAGGTGGAGGTTGTGGTGAGCTGAGATTGCGCCACTGCACTCCAGCCTGGGCGACAGAGCAAGACTCTGTCTCAAAAAAAAAAAAGTAAGCCAAAAAAACTGGTGGTCACAGGGTCTTACTGTATTCATATCTTCCCACAGGATGCAGTTTGTATTACCCAAGTAAGCCTCAGTTAGAATGAAATAGGCCTTTCCCCACTGGCTGTAGGTTTGGAAGCTGTAAGCTACTTTTAAGCTGGCCTTCTTCAGGCGTTCATCCAAAAATGACGTCTTTTTTAATCATTAGCAGGACTTTGGGGAATAAGAAATAGAAGCTGCATGTAGCTTATTCGTAGGGCTTTATTAGGGCTGTATTTACCACCTTTCCACTCCTGTGTGGACCCTGGCAGATGCTTGGAGACATTTGCTCATCTGCTCTTTATCTAGATCACTTCAGCATCGGTGAGGTTGGTCTCTCAAGAACCCAAAGCTCTGGTCAGTGAATGGAAGGAGCCTCAGGCCAAGAACATCAGTGTGGCTTCCTGCAACAGCAGCCAGGTGGTGGTAGCTGTGGGCAGGGCCCTCTACTATCTGCAGATCCATCCTCAGGAGCTCCGGCAGATCAGGTGTGTGTTTTTTTTTTTCTGTCTGGTTCCTTTCCTTCTCTTTTTTCTAGGACTTCTTTCATCCTTGGATTCCTTCCTCTGCCATATTCTTCTTTGTTCAGCCACACAGAGATGGAACATGAAGTGGCTTGCTTGGACATCACGCCATTAGGAGACAGCAATGGACTGTCCCCTCTTTGTGCCATTGGCCTCTGGACGGATATCTCGGCTCGTATCTTGAAGTTGCCCTCTTTTGAACTACTGCACAAGGAGATGCTGGGTGGAGGTATGTGTCATTTAGGGACCTGGGTTGGGACAGAGTCAAAATGTGGAACAAGAACATAATGTCCCCGTTTCTCACAGAGATCATTCCTCGCTCCATCCTGATGACCACCTTTGAGAGTAGCCACTACCTCCTTTGTGCCTTGGGAGATGGAGCGCTTTTCTACTTTGGGCTCAACATTGAGACAGGTGAGAGTAGTATTTTGAGTGAGGGACTCGTTCAAAATTGGAGTCTTAGAATTACACAGAAGTCCCAGGGTTCTGCTTTTGAACTTTCACAGGCCAGCTATTTGTCCTGTTTTCTTCCTTCTTTTCTCCTGATGTCATTCTCTCTGTAGGTCTGTTGAGTGACCGTAAGAAGGTGACTTTAGGCACCCAGCCCACCGTATTGAGGACTTTTCGTTCTCTTTCTACCACCAACGTCTTTGCTTGCTCTGACCGCCCCACTGTCATCTATAGCAGCAACCACAAATTGGTCTTCTCAAATGTCAACCTCAAGGAAGTGAACTACATGTGTCCCCTCAATTCAGATGGCTATCCTGACAGGTGAGTCTCTTTTTCCTTATGTAATGAAAGCTATTGATTGAGGGGATCATGATGTTTTCCTCAAACCCTTACCTCAAAGCCTTTTTCCGGTGTCAAAGTCATAAGTAACTGAGATGGGAGGTATAGTGCAGAGGTTCTCAAATCTGGCTACCCACTAGAAACACCTGGGAAGTTTTTTAAAACTGCAGGGTTTTTGGAATCCTCCTCAGAGTCTGATTCAGTAGGTCTGAGGTTGAGCTCTGGAATCTGTATTTTCAGAAAACTTACCAGGTGATTCAGATGATTGTTTCATAACCCGTAATTTAGAGATCATTTTGTGTCCCTCTAGAGCAGGAGTTCTCAAAGGGTGGCCCCAACCAGCAGCTACAGCACTACTTGGGAACTTGTTAGAAATACAGATTCTCTGGCTGGGCATGGTGGCTCATGCCTGTAATCCCGGCACTTTGGGAGGCCGAGGCAGGAGGATCATTTGAAGTCAGGAGTTTGAGACCAGCCTGGCCAACATGTTGAAACCTTGTCTGTACTAAAAATACAAAAATTAGGTATGGTGGTACATGCCTGTAATCACAGCTACTTGGGAGGCTGAGGCAGGAGATTCCCTTGAAACTGGGAGGTTGCTGGGCGCCGTGGCTCACGCCAGTAATCCCAGCTCTGGGAGGCTGCGGTGGGTGGATCACCGGAGGTCAGGAGCTCGAGACCAGTCTGGCCAACATGGTGAAACCCCATCTCTACTAAAAATACAGAAGTTAGCTGGGTGTGGTGGCAGGCATCTGTAATCCCAGCTACTCAGGAGTTGAGGCAGGAGAATCGCTTGAACCCAGGAAGCAGAGTTTGCAGTGAGCTGAGATCCCACCATTGCACTCCAGCCACAAGAACAAAACTCTGTCTCAAAAAAAACAAAACAAAACTGGGAGGTGGAGGTTGCAGTGAGCTTACTTAGATTGCACTGCTACACACTCCAGCCTAGATAACAGAGCTGAGACTCTCTCTCAAAAAAGAAAGAAAGAAAAAGAAATGCAGATGCTCAGGCCCCATCCTGACTCACAGAATCAGAAACTCTGGGAGGGGACCCAGCAGACTGTTTTGACAAGCCCTCCAGCTGACTCTGACACAGGCAGTAGTTTGAAAGTCACTTTCAGGCCGGGCACGGTGGCTCAAGCCTGTAATCCCAGCACTTTGGGAGGCCGAGACGGGCGGATCACGAGGTTAGGAGATCGAGACCATCCTGGCTAACACGGTGAAACCCCGTCTCTACTAAAAATACAAAAAAAACTAGCCGGGCGAGGTAGCGGGCGCCTGTAGTCCCAGCTACTCGGGAGGCTGAGGCAGGAGAATGGCGTAAACCCGGGAGGCGGAGCTTGCAGTGAGCTGAGATCTGGCCACTGCACTCCAGCCCGGGCGACAGAGCGAGACTCCGCCTCAAAAAAAAAAAAAAAAAAAAAAAAAAAAAAAAAAAAAGAAAGTCACTTTCCTGGAGCGGTGATTTTTTTTAACTGTCTGCACATTATCATTAAATGGAAAGCTGTTGAAAATCTCAGCCTAGGCTCACCCAGACCAATGAAATAAGAGTATCTTGTGGATGGGACCAGGAATCAGAATTGTCTGTCTCTCCGGGTGGTGTTTTGCATGGAGTCAAAGCTGGTGTAATCCTGCCTTGTTGTTCTTTTTTTTTCTTTTTTTTGAGACGGAGTCTCTCTCTGTCGCCCAGGCTGGAGTGCAGTGGCGCAATCTTCACTCACTGCAAGCTCCGCCTCCCAGGTTCACGCCATTCTCCTGCCTCAGCCTCCCGTGTAGCTGGGACTACAGGCGCCCGCCACTGCGCCCAGCTAATTTTTGTATTTTTAGTAGAGACGGGGTTTCACCGTGTTAGCCAGGATGGTCTCGTTCTCCTGACTTCATGATCCGCCCGTCTCGGCCTCCCAAAGTGCTGGGATTACAGGCGTGAGCCACCGCGCCCGGCCCCTGCCTTGTTTTTCTTTCTCTGTGGAGTTGCCTCATAGAATCTTTGCCTTCCTTGAGTCTCCTCCGTCTCAACCCAGACCCTTCTTTCCAGCCTGGCACTGGCCAACAATAGCACCCTCACCATTGGCACCATCGATGAGATCCAGAAGCTGCATATTCGCACAGTTCCCCTCTATGAGTCTCCAAGGTGAGGCCCGGGGTGGGAGAGTGGGATGTGGGAGTTGGTGTAGGGCGCTTCTGACTTTGTAAGTGACACTGTTGTTCCATACTTGTTCTGCAGGAAGATCTGCTACCAGGAAGTGTCCCAGTGTTTCGGGGTCCTCTCCAGCCGCATTGAAGTCCAAGACACGAGTGGGGGCACAACAGCTTTGAGGCCCAGCGCTAGCACCCAGGTAAGGGCAATGGACAAAGAAAGATGACATTAGAGCAGGGGCCAGCAAGCTTTCTGTAAAGGCCAGGTAGTAAAGGCTTTCAGCTTTGCAGGCAATGTGGTCTCAGTTACCGCTGACTGTTCAACTTTGCCATCGTAGCCTGAAAGCAGCCGTAGGCAACAGGTGAGCATAGCTGACTTCTATAAAAGTGTATTTATAAAAAACAGTTCCTACTTGGTGGTCTTGCAGCATGAATAATTCCTTTTCTGTCACCATCAGTTTGGGTCCTTTGTAGGGCAGAGTAGTAGAATAGGGGAGGAGCATGGGGTTTGGAGTCCGACAGAACAGGCTTCCAGGTTTTTTTTTTTCTTTTTTCTTTTTTTTAAAATTATTTATTTATTTATTTTTGAGACGGAGTCTCGCTCTGTCGCCCAGGCTGGTGTGCAGTGGCCGGATCTCAGCTCACTGCAAGCTCCGCCTCCCGGGTTTATGCCATTCTCCTGCCTCAACCTCCCGAGTAGCTGGGACTACAGGCGCCCGCCATCTTGCCCGGCTAGTTTTTTTGTATTTTTTTAGTAGAGACGGGGTTTCACGGTGTTAGCCAGGATGGTCTCGATCTCCTGACCTCATGATCCGCCCATCTCGGCCTCCCAAAGTGCTGGGATTACAGGCTTGAGCCACCGCGCCCGGCCTTTTTTTTTTTTCTTTTTTAAAGACAGAAACCAGCTTTTCAAAAGTGCCAACTGGGTTTATTTTATTTTATTTTATTTTTTAAATTTTATTTATTGTATTTTATTTTTATATTTTTATTTAATTTAATTTATTTTATTGTAATTTATTTTTTATTTTATTTTATTTATTTTTTTGAGACGGAGTCTCACCCTGTCGCCCAGGCTGGAGTGCAGTGGTGCGATCTTGGCTCACTGCAACCTCTACCTCCCAGGTTCAAGCGATTCTGCCCCAGCCTCCCAAGTAGCCGGGATTACAGGCACGTGCCACCATGCCCAGCTAATTTTTGTGTTTTTAGTAGAGATGGGGTTTCACTGTGTTGGCCAGCTTGGTCTCAAACTTTTGACCTCGTGATCCACCTGCCTCGGCCTCCCAAAGTGCTGGAATTACAAGCGTGAGCCACTGTGCGTGGCCTGGCTTCCAGGTTTATTGCTAGCTGTGTGACCTTGGGAAAGCCTAAACTTCAGTTTTCTTACCTGCAGAATGAGGCAGGTGACAGGACAGTCTGGAGCTACACATACTAGGCTCAGTGGAGATACCAGCTGGTCATTTTCTTCCATGTATTCTCTGTCTTTCTTGTTTCCATACATCTGCGATAGGACCTCCCTTTGTAGTCCAGAGTTGAAGCCTTCGTGGCTTCTGTTTTTATTTGAAGTGCTCCGCTCCTCTTCCCATTGAGGGTAGTGGAGTCTGTCCCTTTATTAGGTCACCTAAGTTCCTTTTTAGCTGTGTTTGATTGAGTTGCAGCATCACTGCTTTGTCTTTAATGACCCTTAGAGTTTTACTGTGTTTTGGATTGATGTTTCAACTACATGTTTCCTCTGAAACATTCTCCTCAGACTCCTTGAGCTGCCAGGCATCGGAGTTCTTGGCTAGCTGCAGCCTCTGTCCCGATCTGACGAGTCCCCTCACAATGATGTCTCAGTGCCTCTTCTGCATTTGAGAAGGATGATGTGCATTCTCTCTGTTTGCAGGCTCTTTCCAGCAGTGTCAGCTCCAGCAAGCTGTTCTCCAGCAGCACTGCTCCTCATGAGACCTCCTTTGGAGAAGAGGTGGAGGTGCACAACCTGCTTATCATTGACCAACACACCTTTGAAGGTGCACATGAGCTCTTTCGATAATTTTTATCTGTGCCCTCCCTAATCCAGCTGTTCTGGGCTCTGTTACCTACAAAGCCTGACAGATGTGGCAGACTATCCCAGGAGGAGCAGAAAGGAGGGGTGGGAGCTCTTTGAGGTGGCAGTGAGTTTGGAGGCTTGGGCATCCTCTCCTTAGCTTAGGCTGGTGGGGGACGGATAATCTGATGAGACAGGGACAGCAGGTGGCACACGCTTTGTCACTGCCTAAGCCGCAGGCCTCACAGAAATACATGATTATGTGTGCGTGCAGATATGGATAACCTATCGTCACATAGTCATCTCTCTACTCTCTATTTAGTGCTTCATGCCCACCAGTTTCTGCAAAATGAATATGCCCTCAGCCTGGTCTCCTGCAAGCTGGGCAAAGACCCCAACACTTACTTCATTGTGGGCACAGCAATGGTGTATCCTGAAGAGGCAGAGCCCAAGCAGGGTCGCATTGTGGTCTTTCAGTATTCGGATGGTAAGGGGGCGCAGTCTCCGGTTTCTGAGGGATGTGAAATGCTGAGAAAGTCAGCAGGCCATTGTGAGGTTTCAGAGAGCCTCAGTTAAGCAGTAGAAGAAGTTGGGTTCATTGCTGTAAAGAGCGGTTCTTTTCTTTATTTGATTGAATTTTGGAGCATGTGAACGGTACACAGTAAAATTTAGCTTACATTTCTTTCTTTGCTACTCTTTGAAAGTCCAAAAGAACAAAAGGAGGGGTGGGAGAAGTGAATGATGGGTAAGGGAATCTAGTGACAACAGGTATAAAAATTAAGAATCCTAGATTTGTTTTCCACTTGGTTGCTCAGGCATTTAGGTGCTCTTTCCAGCTTCAGCACTGTGTTTATCTTTTAATATCTTTTCTCATTACTCCTATCCAAGAGGGTTCTAAAGACTATCAGCCCGGAAATCTCATATCAGATAGCTGAAAAGGGATTTGGTTTCCATCTTGAGAGAGAGATCTAGAGCTTCAGGGTGGGGGGCAGATCCTAGACGCCAAGTGTATTTCTCTGCACTTTATCTTGGGGCTCATACTTCAGGTGGTGGTTAACTCCAGTAGATACTGAGTCTGTGTTGTTTTTTTAGACGAGTGGCTTTGTGGGGCAAGAACTAGTACCAGAGGGGCCACCAGAGGATTGTTTTGACAAGGTAAAGTATGGGCTCATAGAGAGACTCAAACATATTTTTTCCACCCCCAGGAAAACTACAGACTGTGGCTGAAAAGGAAGTGAAAGGGGCCGTGTACTCTATGGTGGAATTTAACGGGAAGCTGTTAGCCAGCATCAATAGCACGGTGAGGCCTGGACCACTTGGTACTTACTTTAGGCTGCCCATCATTGTCTGCAGAATGTGTCTCTCTTAGGTTGTCTGGTGCCTCGTGTGTGTCAGATTTGAAGGAGAACAAAGTAGTGGGTGTGGAGGATAGAGCTCTGAGTTGAGAATCTGGGAAACTGAGGTTGAACCAGGTGTTGAACTAGGTTACATGAACCCCCATGTGTTTTAGATCCTGAGTGCTGTGGGACTTGAGAAATGAGTGAGATCGGTGGTCCCTGCATGTAGGGTGTTCCATGCCAAAAGAAAATGAGCCAAATCAGAATATCCTGAGTGCATCCCTGAAAGCTAGTCCTTTGAAATATTCCACTGCTTCTGCCATGACCCTACCTCCCTTGCTAAAAAGTTTTTTTCCGTCTTTGTTGAGATATAATTGACAAAAATTTTGTATATCGAAAATGGACAACTTGATGTTTTGGAGTAGGGAGATAGCAGCAAACAAAATGGACAGTGAGCTGCCCTTTGGGAGTTTTTGAGCAAATAAAGTACATAGTACATGAAATGGTGAGAAATAAAAGGGGCACAGGACTGGAGGAATGCCGAGATGAACATGGAAAGTGGGGTTTGCTGTTTCATATCACATGGTCTGGAGGGTCTCGTGGATACACAGTGGCATTTGAGCAGATTCCAAAATGAAGGGAGGTAAGAACCCTACCTGTGCTTGGGGAAGACAAGTGCAAGAGGTGGTAGGTCACAGGCGAGAGTGGGCGGGCCTGGTGTCTGCGGGGACTGAGGTGATGGTCTGGTGAGAGATGAGTCCAGTGGACAGCCAGGGGCCAGAGCGTGAAGAGCCTGGTAGGCATGTCAGTGTTTTATTCAGAGCGTGATGGCAACCTCTGGAGGGTTTGAGCAAGGGTTTGAACATGATTGAACTTGTGTTTTAAAAGATAATGTGGCTTCCCTGGACAGGCTATAGGGGAGCAGGGGTAGAAGCAGGGGTAGAAGAGGTCAGTTAGGGGAGGCTCTTGTAGTAATCCAGATGGGGTCGGTGGTTGCTGGGACCAGGCGATGATGGAGGAGATGAAGAAGAGTAGTCACATTCTGCTTATATTATGAGGGTAGGATTGAAGGACTTTGATAGATTGAAGATGAGATGTGAGAGGCAGAGGAATAAAGTGTCAGGGGATTTGGCTTTGCCATTTACTGATGGAAAGATAGTGCAGCAGGTTTGGAGTGGAAACCAGAGGTTCTGGATATACTCAGTTTCAGTGGTTATCTAAGTGGAGGTGTTCACTAGGTAACAATGAGAGAGGTATGGAATCCAGGGAAGAGGTACACCGGAGATACTAGCATGGCAGTTAAAGCTAAAAGTCTAGTTGACATCACCAGACCATCTGCTGAGAGTCCGTAGAGATAGGATCTGAAGATAGCCCTGGAGCTCTCCAGTATTTCAAAGACAGGGTGAAGATCCAGCCAAACAAAAGGTGACTTGTGAAGTAAGGGAAGAACCGAGAGAATAGTGTTTTGGAAGCCATGGAGAAAAAGTATTTGAAGCAGGAGGGAATTGGTAAACTGCAGGTGTTGCCGGCAGGTCAGGTAACATAAAGATTAGTAACATGGAAGTCAGTGGTAAACTTGATCAGAACTCTTGGTTGAGTGGTGGGGCTAGAAACCTGATTGCAGTCGGCTCAACGGAGAGTAGGAGGAAAGGAGGCTGGTACAGAAAACCCCTCAAGGAGTTTTGCAGTAAAGGAGAGAGTGATGTGGACAGGGAAATTTCAGGATAATAATTTTCTGTTTTTAAGTTTTCAAGCTGGGAAACACTGCTGCATGTTTTCTATGCTGATGAGACTGATGTTAGAAAGAGAGCCATTGTTCTTGGCCAGGCAAAAGGAGGTGGGATCTCAAACCCAGTGGCAGAGAAGGGAACAGACATGGAAGCTCATGAAAATGCCCTTTTGACTGTGTCTCTGTCCTCTGTAAAACTGCTGAGAGAGAAGATGGGAAGGAGGTATTGGCAATTTGAGTAGAGTGGAAAAAGGATGAATTCATTGTTTTAGGACCAGAAGAGTGAATGGAGTAGGAAAACGCGTGATTCCTGAGAGGTTTAGGAACCCCCTTTCAGTTAGTAGACTTGAATTTAACAGAACAGTCATCCTGTTGGTTGGTTTTTCTTACCTGTAGTGGAAGATGAAAATTTTATCCAAGTCGAGTTTTGTTGGATGAGCATGAGAAAGGGGAGAGGGGTCAGGGCATTGGAATCTGCAAGACAGTTACTATGTGATTATGGTGCTGGACTATGGGCATCTGAGAAGAGGCAGAGTGGAGGACACAAGATTCAGGAAGAGTGCAGTTACTTGTAATGCCAGGCTTTAAGAGGTGGTCATAAGAATGGACTAAGTGGGAAAGAAGGGGTCAGAAAAGCGATGTGAGGGTATTAGAAGGACCTTCTCTGTGAATATTATAGTCATCAACACTTATAGGAGGTTGTGTGGGAGAGAGTGATGGGTGAGGTGGGAATTCAGGTGACTGCTTTAGTAGGTGATGGTGGTTGTGTGGTCTGGTGGTATGAGCCTCAAAACTGGTGTTTCAAGGGAGGGAGTGACAAGTCTGAAAGAGCAGACGAGGAGCATGGGAGACTGTGCTACCTCCTGTTCCAGAGTTACGAGGGACAGTGGAAGAGAAAACAGAAGTTAAGAGCGCCACAAGGCCCTTAAGAAAGAGCCATGGATATCAGTTAGAATGAGAAGGTGAAGGGTTTGCCCAGAGAAGAGGCTGTCCATGATTGACTGTTCCAGAGGGTGCAATGAGTGGGCACAGGGATTAGGAGGGTGGAGGGTGGCATTGAGGTCAGGTGAGGACATATCTATTCTGTGGCTGGCCAGTAGAAATATTATATGAGTAATGTATGTCATTCTAAATTTTCTAGTAGCCACATTAACAAATGCACAAAGAATCAGGTGAAATGAATAAGGTATTTTATTTAACCCGGTATCTAAAATATTAGCATTTCCACATGTAATCTGTATAAAAACACTTAAGATATTTTAGTTTTTCATACTAATAATTCAAAAATCTGGTATGTATTTTACAGTCAGAACACATCTCAGCAGGGACTAGGCACATTTCAAGTGTTTCATAGCCATGTGTAGCTAGTGACTACCATGTTGGACAGTGGAAATCTACAACCTTTTGGGAAGAGAATGGGAGTCTTGGGCTTCTGGCAGTGTCTGGCCTTGGTCTTGACTCTCTCCAAGGCGATGGGGAGGTTGAGAGTGTGGAGAGAGAGTGGTGGCAGGTGTTTGCAGGAACATGTGGAACTCTGAGGCCCCCCACCTTCACTCTCCCTGTTGGAGGTGTGGAGGCCCAGCAGGGTGGGCTTACCTGAAGAGGGGGCACTCTGGAGGTACCTTGTACCCTGTGATAGAGGTGTGGTAACCATAGTATGTATGTGTATATATATGTATGTATGTATGTATGTATTTATGAGATGGAGTCTTGCTCTGTCGCCAGGCTGGAGTGCAGTGGTGTAATCTTGGCTCACTGCAACCTCCACCTCCCTGGTTCAAGCAATTCTCCTGCCTCAGCCTCCTGAGTAGCTGGGATTACAGGCACGCATCACAATGCCCAGCTAATTTTTTTATTTTTAGTAGAGATGGGGTTTCACCATGTTGGCGAGGATGGTCTCGATCTCCTGACCTCGTGATCCGCCTGCCTCAGCCTCCCAAAATGCTGGGATTACAGGTGTGAGCCACCGTGCCTGGCCAATGATTGTAATTATTACAAATGACTCTTGGAATATATTCCTGTATTGCTAGGGTTCTTTGGACAAATTTTGAGAAATTGTGGTTTAATTAATATGTTCTACTCAGGATTTTCTAGATGTGCAGAGGCCATGGGGATTATCTGGATCCTGAAGGATGTGCCAGGGAAGGCTTGTCAGTTCAGATGGGTTGCGTCTGTCTTCTTCAGCACTGGGCCATGCCAAGTATCTCTCCATTTGTCTACTGATGATAAAGCATCTTCATTGTTTTGGAGATGTGATTGCAATTGAAGAAGCACTGCGGTGGAGACAGAAAAAAGCATGTTTTTTTTTTGAGACGGAGTCTCACTCTGTCCCTCAGGCTGGAGTGCAGTGGTGCCATCTTGGCTCACCACAAACTCTGCCTCCCGGGTTCACGCCATTCTCCTGCCTCAGCCTCCCGAGTAGCTGGGACTACAGGCACCCGCCACCATGCCCAGCTAATTTTTTTTTTTGTATTTTTAGTAGAGATGGTGTTTCATCCTGGCCAGGATGGTCTCCATCTCCTGACCTTATGATCTGCCCATCTCGGCCTCCCAAAATACTGGGATTACAGGCGTGAGCCACTGTGCCTGGCCGCACAGTTTCTTTTTCCCTCTTGTGGGGTGGTAGAGGGTGGCCATAGAATCAAGTTCTTTGGGTTCCTTTAGTTATTTGACAGTGTTTTCTGTTGGACTTTTCTTTCTTTCTTTTTTTTTTTTTTGAGACAGAGTCTCGCTGTGTCACCTAGTCTTGGATGCAGTGGCATGATCTCAGCTCACTGCAACCTGGGTTCATGCAATTCTTGTGCTTCAGCCTCCTGAGTAGCTGGGACTACAGGCGCCCGCCACCATGCCCGGCTAATTTTTTTTTTGTATTTTTAGTAGAGACGGTGTTTCACTGCGTTAGCCAGGATGGTCTCCATCTCCTGACCTTGTGATCTGCCCATCTCGGCCTCCCAAAGTGCTGGGATTACAGGCGTGAGCCACCATGCACGGCCGCACAGTTTCTTTTTCCCTCTTGTGGGGTGGTAGAGGGTGGCCATAGAATCAAGTTCTGTGGGTTCCTATAGTTGTTTGACAGTGTTTTCTGTTGGACTTTTCTTTTTTTTTGAGACAGAGTCTCGCTTTGTCACCTAGTCTTGGATGCAGTGGCATGATCTCAGCTCACTGCAACCTGGGTTCATGCAATTTTTATGCCTCAGCCTCCTGAGTTGCTGGGATTACAGGTGTGCGCAACCAAGCCTGGCTACCCACATTACTGTTTCCTTTACATGGACTCATTGTTTTGTGTAAAGGAAAACTTGGGAAGTCTTGTATTCCTAGTTTGGTGTGTTCATTGTGTTTTCATATTTCATAAATATATAATAGCGAAATAATAAATGTTTACCCCAGTGCCTCATAAATCTGTTTCCCGTCCCGCATTGCACTGTGAGAAGTGGTGCTGTACATGGAGGGTCGAGGAGTTGGGGGGCAGTTGTTCTGAGAGTGCTCTGGCCCCTTTGACTGAGAGAGACAATGCCCTTCCCAGGTGCGGCTCTATGAGTGGACAACAGAGAAGGAGCTGCGCACTGAGTGCAACCACTACAACAACATCATGGCCCTCTACCTGAAGACCAAGGGTGACTTCATCCTGGTGGGCGACCTTATGCGCTCAGTGCTGCTGCTCGCCTACAAGCCCATGGAAGGAAACTTTGAAGAGGTGATGCTGGTGGGGGGATGGGAGCAGACTTCTTTCTTGAGCCATGGCCCCTGCAAGTGTCTCTGGTGGGGAAGGATAATCCGGCCCAGTATTAGGGGCAGAAATGTTTTCCGTGGAGCAGACATTCTACATTGATTAAGTATTTTTAGAGACTCCCAACTCGAACTCTGAGAAGGCTCCATCTCTGGGCAGTTGGCAATCAAATGGGCTGCGTTGGCAGAGAGGTCGGGGAGAATCCCTCTAGGGTGACACTTGTTGAACACCGGGCTACATCTTCTGCAGGGTGGGGCCTTGCTCCTGAATAAAGGAACCACAAGTCCCAGAACTGGATTCCATGCAAACTGCTGATTGTGCTTTCTTGTTTCACCTTGTCTGTTTTAAGATTGCTCGAGACTTTAATCCCAACTGGATGAGTGCTGTGGAAATCTTGGATGATGACAATTTTCTGGGGGCCGAAAATGCCTTTAACTTGTTTGTGTGTCAAAAGGACAGGTGAGTAGTGGCCAGCTCTGGGAGTGGTGGGGAGGGTTGGGAGCTCCCGGGTCTCTGGTGGATGCAAGCATTGGGTTCTGTGTCAGGTTCAGGTGCTCCTCTTTACAGAGATAGAACTTTTCTCGTGAGAGAATAAAAGGTGACAGAAATCCACCTCTTTAGACTGGCTCCCCTACTGTGGAGTATGTCAGCTCCCCAGGGAAGTTCAGCACCATGACCACTGCACTTGGTCCTGTCACAGGGCCTGTGGTGGAAACAGGAGGTTCAGAAACTGACTTTCTCACCACCTTTCAGCGCTGCCACCACTGACGAGGAGCGGCAGCATCTCCAGGAGGTTGGTCTTTTCCACCTGGGCGAGTTTGTCAATGTCTTTTGCCACGGCTCTCTGGTAATGCAGAATCTGGGTGAGACTTCCACCCCCACACAAGGCTCGGTGCTCTTTGGTACGGTCAACGGCATGATAGGTAAGGTTATCCCCGTGGGGCACACCCCCACACAGGCCTCCTTCCTGATACCACCATTCTGAGGGACTGGGGAGAGCAACTGGACAAGACCTAGGTGTTTACTAGAGGAGGCTGCAGCACATTAGCCCTCCCCAAGCTGCTCGCCTGGGCTGCCCTTTACGTAGAGGATGCGTGCTGTGAGGTTGAGCTCTCTGCAGCTCACTGCCTCCTTCACTTCTTCAGGGCTGGTGACCTCACTGTCAGAGAGCTGGTACAACCTCCTGCTGGACATGCAGAATCGACTCAATAAAGTCATCAAAAGTGTGGGGAAGATCGAGCACTCCTTATATCCTTCCCAGAGCCATCCCCTTGCTGGGAAGCATGTCCCGGCATATGTGGCACGTGGAGTCACATTACCCGGAAGCTGCTACATGTCTTGGTTAGGTTCCATACAGAACAGGTTTTTTGTTTTGTTTTGTTTTTGACTTTTTCATGTGGAAAATTTCAAACATACACAAAAGAACAGTATATTGACTCCCAAATTACTTATCACTCAGCTTCCTCTGGTCCATCTTGGAAATGTACATTTATATTCCTGAAATGTGTCCGCCTCTGGCCCTCGGTGTAGCAGGTGAAACGTAAGTTTAGATCACAACACAGGAGCACATCCTTTCAGGGATTTGGTTGAGGGCAACAGTGTCTGAGACTAGAGAGACTACCAGAAGAAAGGGAAAGGTGAAGAAGCGGAAAACGCTGAAGCTCAAGAATCTGCCACCCTGGGACCCCCAGAATCCAAGTGCTGTTGCAAATTGGTTTAGTACAGGAGATGTAAAGGGCTCTCCCTGCCCCCGCTGGAGGTGGGAGGAGCTCCTGCCTGTGACTCTGGCCCGGCTCTAGTCAAGGAGGGCTGATGGGCTGATTTATTGTTTTTTGCTAACTATCAAGACTTTTGGCAGCCCTGTCTCACTGAGTCTCAGTTTATTCATCAAGGGAGCTGCTGCTTTTCTTCTTCTTTTTTTTTTTTTTGAGATGGGTTCTTGCTCTGTTGCCCAGGCTAGAGTGCTGTGACACGATCATGGCTCACTGCAACCTTGACACCTTGGGCTCATGGGATTCTCCCACCTCAGCCTCCCGAATAACTGGGACTATAAGCACATGCCTCACCTGGCTAATTTAAAAAAATTTCTGTTTTTTGTAGAGACAGGAGTTCATGGTGTTGCCCAGGTTTGGTCTTGAACTTCTGGACTCAAACGATCCTCCTGCCTCAACCTCCCAAAATGTTGGGTTCACAGGCGTGAGCCGCCACCACACTGACTCCTCTATGGAGCTCTGAGGCTAGACTTAGACAAGTGGTTTTTGTGCATCAGCTTTGCCTAGAGCACTTTTAAAGAACTTGCATACACGTATGGTCTTCACATTAATAGACTCTGATCTGTACTTTTAAAAACTATTTTGAAGATCACCCCAATTGAGAACCAATTAGATTAGGTCATATTTTTACATTTTTTTCAGTTCCAAAAATGTCCAGAAAAAACCAAGACGAAAGGAAAGTATCATTTCCTTTCAAATCCTGATGATTGCTTTAGATTGTGGTCTTATTCAAAGGTGGGGATGACTGAGGAAGGTGTTTCCTGATAAGCACATGTTCCTTAACTTACCCGTCCACCTGGAGATCCTTTCACACCGAGCGGAAGACAGAACCAGCCACAGGTTTCATTGATGGTGACTTGATTGAGAGTTTCCTGGATATCAGCCGCCCCAAGATGCAGGAGGTGGTGGCAAACCTACAGGTGAGCTGTGTGTTATTTAGCCCTGGGCTGGACAAGTCCGGTGCAGGTTGGGGCATGCCAGGAGACTGTCTCTGGGCACCTCTCCCCCTCAATTCCAAGGTGTGAGGGGCCCTCTGTGTAATCCTTACCAGATAGAAGGTGGAGTCTGAGGGAAAAGAGATGTTTGTGGTTGTGGCTTGTGGGTATCTACTAGGTACCAGATGCTGTGCTAGTAACTCTACCCATGTTAACCCCATCCTTGAGCAATGGAGACACATCTGGGATCTCTGGCAAGACCCAAAGGTGGGAGGCAGGGTCAGGATCCTGTAGGGAGGAGAAATGGCCACTATTCTGGAGTTCAGGATATTGCTCACTGGAGATGGTGTCTCGGGGACAGCAGAAGAGGGAGAATCTCGAAGAGGGAGAAATAGACCAGGTGGTGTCCTTGCTGACCTGTACCACTCGGGGGGAGGTGTGGGTTTCTGGTGAGTCCTTTCTCTGCCAGGATGATGGTGGAGTCTTGTGCCTCCTTCACTGGGGGCATTCCCTTCCCCAGCTGTGGGCGAGCGCCCTCTTGGTCCTCACAGCCCCGCCCATCTTCTCATTGCAGTATGACGATGGCAGCGGTATGAAGCGAGAGGCCACTGCAGACGACCTCATCAAGGTTGTGGAGGAGCTAACTCGGATCCACTAGCCAAGGGCAGGGGGCCCCCTTTCTGACCCCTCCCCAAAGGCTTTGCCCTGCTGCCCTCCCCCCCCCTCCACCATTGTCTTCTTGGCCATGGGAGGCCTTTCCCTAAGCCAGCTGCCCCCAGAGCCATAGTTCCCCTACGTGGAAGTGGGGCGGGCTTCATAGAGACCTGGGAATGAGCTCAAGGTGAAACATTTTCTCCCTGGATTTTTACCAGTCTCACATGATTCCAGCCATCACCTTGGACCACCAAGCCTTGATTGGTGTTGCCAGTTGTCCTCCTTCCAGGGAGGGATTTTGCAGTTCTTTGGCTGAAAGGAAGCTGTGCGTGTGTGTGTGTGTGTGTGTGTGTGTGTGTGTGTGTATCTCACACCCATGCATTGTCCTCTTTTTATTTAGATTGGCAGTGTAGGGAGTTGTGGGTAGTGGGGAAGAGGGTTGGGAGGGTTTCATTGTCTGTGAAGTGAGACCTTCCTTTTCCTTTTCTTCTGTTGCCTCTGAGAGCATCAGGCCTAGAGGCCTGCCAGGCCATGGGCAGCCTGTGTGTAAAACCTGGAGACGGTGGATGATCCCCACACCACAGCCCTTTTGTCTCTGCAAACTGCCTTCTTCGGAAAGAAGGAGGTGGGAGGATGTGAATTGTTAGTTTCTGAGTTTTACCAAATAAAGTAGAATCTAAGAAGAAAGGTACGTTTGTTTTTGCTTTTATTCACCCTGCCCCAGCTATCCAGGACCTCAGGTATACTATTCCTAATTTACTGCGAACGTAGGCAGTATCCTACTCTTTATGGCAGCTGTTGTATTCGCTTGCCCTTGCTGTTAGAACAACTCTTTTCAAATAGTGAAAGTGAAGACATCTATACCTCTTCTTGATCACGTGATTGTTTGATGGGATCCCAAGGATGATGGGTTTAGAAATTCACTGGTCTTTTTGGTTGTCCTTGACACCATTTGATTCTTACTTGCCTCTGCCAGTAACCTGCTGGGCCTGGGCTGCCTTTCCTGGTTTTACAGCCAGCTGTGTGTGCAGTGTCTAGTCATCTAGCCCCCAGGCCACCTAGTAGCTTCTCATGTGCCTCCCAGCTGCTAGTTGCCACATGCCCTTTGGACCCTCATTTTGTTTCCTCTGATCTAATCAAGTGACCATTTGGTGCTTTTGGTTTGAGAATACAGCAGGAGTAGGGCACATACGGGGTTCACTCTTCTGTCTGGCAAACAAAGCCTGTCTTTTCAGCTCGGTGGGCCAGTGTCTGGGCCCACGTTTCTCCCAGTGATCCAGTGGGAAGAAAGGCTGCTCTGTCCCCACGGTGAAGTAGGGTAGATCCTAAGCATATTGGTGGCTCCTTTAAGACCAGCCTTTGATACAGTGTCAGGAAAATTGTGGTTACAAGTTCAAATTGTGGTTTTAAGAGATTCTAGCTTAAAAGGAAAAGAGCAAAGAAGCATCCCTGGTTTGAGGGTCTTCTGGAGGAAGTTTCCTTCCCTGAAGGAATTCCTTGTGTTTTACTACCCTTTTTTCCCCTTAGTCTTCTGAGAGTTCTGGGGGTGGGGGATAAGGTCTTAACAAAAAATAATCAGCATCTCAAAAACCACAGTTTGAACGGGAAACCTAACACTGTGATTTGAATTCTAAAAGTCATGGTTTGAATTTGAAAGGGCTCCCCCCCCCCACCCGCCAGAGGCCAGCTTTAATGAGGCAGGCAAGCAACAGTCTCCACATTGTGATTATTTTAAAAATTTAATCCTAGATGGGAGCGCTGACTAGAAGGTGTCATGATCAGAAAGACGGAATGTGTTGGGATGATCATTCTGGGGCACTTTCGTGGTCTGACCTGCAGCTGCTGAGACCTGGTATTGAAGAAGGTTGTCAATGACTTGTCTTGAATTTGGAGGCTTGTGGAGTCCTTGCTATGTTTTGCTGTTTTTTTGTTTCATACACTCTTGGGTATATTCACTCAGGATTGAATTCCAACTTTGGAAACTGATGTTCTGCTGCCATACTCCCACATCCCCTCTTAAAAACCATTAATCACCTCTCTAGGGTGAAAGGTTGTCTTTGGAGCGTGGCTCTAGCCAGCTGGAACAGCTCCATTCCATGTAGGCGCTGATGAGCTAGCACCACTCCAGGCCTCTGCACGAAGGGACCTTTGGGAGAATAATAGAAACACTGACTCATCACATGACCATTTGGAGGGATCACAAGCCAGAGGCCGTCATTCTGCAGCCAACAACAACTTGGATCCTCCACCCTCGGTGGAGGGTCCCTTTTGTTACTGAGAAACCACAAGCCACAGAAGTGGGGAAGGAACACAGGAACTGCAATCAAGGGATATGCCTCAACTAGTCTTGAACAATAGTAAGAGACTCTGTGTCCAAACTCAGAAACCTCAGGGTCAAACAAAAAGACAAGAAAAACAAAAACCAAACTAAAGGGGCAAATGTTGATAGGAGCAAGGTGAATGCCATAAGGTCACCACAACTTTATGGGGAAATGAAAGAAATGCCAAGGGCAGTTTGGACATTATTTGGAGATTCACTAACAGGAATTTACTATGTACTGAGAATACTGAATTCCTTAGGGTAGATGTGGGTTTTCTTCAAGCACAAAGTTGCATCTCAGCTATTGCAGCTACTCTTTGGCCAGTATGGAGCAAACTGCCAGAGAGTTGAGTTTTACAGGGTGAGGTGGAGCGGGTGGGGCTCCGTAATGTAGCTAAGAACAGAGGTAGCTGAGGTGTGCTGGAGTGTGAGAAAGAAGATGGCATGAAATATGGCAGCCATGTGGACACTTGTTCTGTATATGCCTGTTGAAAATTTGGGTAGCTCCCCTAGGGCCAGGAAGAAAGAGCACCTATTTGATATTGGTGGTTTACGGGCAGTGGAGGGGGAAAGTGCAACCTTCAGATGTTTGGGGAAAGAGAGAAAGATGCCTTAGGATTCTGAGAGTCCTTGGAACTCAGAATGGATATGATGGAAGTCGCATTCATCTTATATTACAGAATATTTTGGCTCCTACTTGTTGAGAATATGTTGACTAGATTAGAAAATGGGCCAAAACAAACAAGGTGAGATAAGGCCTCAAGGTGAATGTCTGCAAAAATGTAGCCACACAGCTTCAGGTAGGAAGACCGCTTGGCAGCTTGTGTTTAAATAACGTAAAAGCACAACAAAAAATGCCCGCGTTTTTTTTTTCTTTTTTTTTTTTTTTTTTTTTTTTTTTTTTGAGACGGAGTCTCGCTCTGTCGCCCAGGCTGGAGTGCAGTGGCCGGATCTCAGCTCACTGCAAGCTCCGCCTCCCGGGTTCACGCCATTCTCCTGCCTCAGCCTCCCGAGTAGCTGGGACTACAGGCGCCCGCCAGGTCGCCCGGCTAGTTTTTTGTATTTTTAGTAGAGACGGGGTTTCACCGTGTGAGCCAGGATGGTCTTGATCTCCTGACCTCGTGATCCGCCCGTCTCGGCCTCCCAAAGTGCTGGGATTACAGGCTTGAGCCACCGCGCCCGGCCGTTTTTTTTCTTTTTTTTTTAAGACAGTCTTGCTCTGTTGGCCAGGCTGGAGTGCAATGGTACGATCTTGGCTCACTGCAACCTCCGCCTCCCGGGTTCAAGCGATTCTCCTGAGTAGCTGGGATTACAGGCACCCGCCACCGCGCCCAGCTAATTTCTGTATTTTTAGTAGAGATGGGCTGTCACCATATTGGCTAGGCTGGTCTGGAACTCCTGACCTCAGATAATACACCCGCCTTGGCCTCCCAAAGTGTTGGGATTACAGGTGTGAGCCACCACACCCGGCCACCTGCTGTTTTTCTTTACTGCAAACTCAGTGTGTCATAATATCATGGGGTTGCCAAAAGTAATATTAGGGTGCATTAGTAAAAGTATGTTGTCTGCAGGAAGGAGGCGTGAGTCCAGGCCGCCGCTGGTACTCCATGTCCATTTGTGGCCACCAATGTTAAGCACTTCAGTTAAAGGCAGAGGTAGCAGGAAGGCCAAAGGAACTGGGATTTTTCAGCTGGGAAGTGAACACACTTTAAAACAAATGTTCAAAACTGGATGGCTGCTTCTTAACAGGTAGTGAGTTTCTTACCCCTGGAAGTATTTAAGCAAAATCTTGACTAATTGTGAGTGGCTAAGGGAAGGATTACTGCATGGAGCAGAAGGTAAAATCAGTTATCCTTTCAGCTTTCTCCCAGCGGGATGATTTTTATTTCCACGCACCCCTTGGCGCACCCCTTCCTTACCTAAATCCCTACGCAGACCCCCAGTCTCTGACCACAGCCTGGGGCAGCTGCAGAAGGGGCAAAGAGGAGCCTTCCAGATCTGCTTCTGCCTCTCCACTGCCAATGGCGCCGGCTGCTTCCTCGCCTTGCCACCAGCAGTCGGGAGGCCAGCCATCTGCCCCCTGGGTGCCCAGAGGAGGCCAGGGCTTCAAGAGTGGCTAGGGCCCCCGGCCAGGGAGCGGTTGGACCTACAGATCAGCGCACTTCGGCCAGGGGGCGGTTGGACCTACAGATCTGCGCACTCCGGCGTTAGGGTGCAGACCTGCTGGCAGGCTAGGGGCAGGCCTAGAACTGCCCAGCGGCGCAGCGGCCTGGCGTCCTGGGTTCGAATTTCCACGGTTACCACCTCATGAAAACAAGGCGTCTCGGGTCCCACCGACAGGGGCCATGCCCGGGGCGCGCAGCCTCGGGCGCTAGCCTTGTTCCTGAAGTCTGTTTCCTCCTGGGGCCTCGGTCTGACGCCCTCAGTCAGCGCTTCGCAGGAAGCCGACTCCCAAACCCGGGCAGGGGGTGTGGGCCGAGGGCGAAACCCCGCCCCCAGGGGTCCCTGATCTTTGCCCCGGCCCTGGGCTCGGCGCCTCTCGGAGAGGCATCAGCAGGCCGGTGGCGTTGCCTTTGTGTGTTTCCCTTCGAGGTGCCGGAGACCCTCCCCACAGCCGTCCGCCCGCGTCCCTTCGCGGCCCTCGGCCCCTCCTCTCGGCGTCCCCAGCCCCCCTGCTCAGCTCCGCTTGCCAGTTCAGGGATTGCTGGTTCGCTTCCCGCGGCGCCAGGAGGAGGGGCAAGGGCCGGCAGCCCCCTCCCCCGTGCGCGGCGCAGGAGCTGAGCCCAGCCCGGGGGACCCGCCGCCGCCGGTCATGTGGGCCGGACTGCTTCTTCGGGCCGCCTGTGTCGCGCTTCTGCTGCCGGGGGCCCCAACCCGAGGCTACACCGGGAGAAAGCCGCCCGGGCACTTCGCGGCCGAGAGGTAAGCGCCCCGAGCTCCTCCCCGCCCCCTCGCCCGGGAGAGCGCTACCCGCGTGCAGCCGAGAGGCGCGGAGGGGCGCCCAGGAGCCACAGGCAGCCACGGGTCGGGGCTTCCTCTGGGGTGCTATCAGCGCGGGCATAGCTCGGGGACGGGACAAAGAGACAGCAACTTGTGCCTCTGGGCGGGTGCTCATCGTGCGCCCCTGGCTGGGGCTGTCCTGACTGGGACCTGGGGGGACGGAGGTCCAGGCGCTGGGTGACTCCTAATGTGCCCTGGAGCGCGGACCTCTGGAGAGGGGAGCCTAGGACGTGCCATCTGGTATCCGGACTGTCTGGCTCACCCCGCAGCGTGCCCATGGCTCTGCCTGGGCAGCGCCTGGCCTCCCCCGCTGCGCGGGGCTTTCCCTGGGTCTTGGTCCTAAGAACGTCGTGTACCTTGGAACCGCCGGGGTCTCTGGGTCACCTTTCGTTTTCTGTTCGTGCGTGCTTGCGCGCGCGGCGGGGCGGGGGAGGGGGGGGTGCATTCCCCTCCGCTGTCTTTCGCGATGGATGCCGCCCTCCGCACGTGCTTTCCCCAGGGCTGCGGCGGGGCGGTGAGCGTGTGTGCGTGATGCTCGGAGCTAGGGAACACGGTGTCAGCGGGCGGCCTGGCCTGCGGCCACGTCCTCCGGGGGGCGCGCAGCGGGGGCGGCCCGGCCAAGCTTGCAGCTCGCACGTGTGTTCCACAGCCACAGCCAGTTCCTGCTCAGATCCGGCCCCGGCGCCGCGGCGTTCCACAGGCTCCCACCACCTGTCCCTCTGTCACCAGCACTAAGAGGCTCCTTGGGACGCTCTGGCGGGTGCTCGGTCCCGGCTCACCTGAGAGTTCGACTCCATCAGCCTCCCTGGGCACCCTTTTATCTGCCGCCTTGGTGGCACTGCCTGTCAGTTTCTGAGAGTCCCAAGGCTCCGCTCATTCTCCTGGTCCCCTCCTTGTCAAGCTGCTGCCATAATCACAGCAGCAAGCGGGTGGGTGAGACTTCACTGCCAGCTCCCGCCAGCAGGAGGGCCCCCCTTTCTTCTGTGATGACCTCAGAGAGGGAAAAAGGCCCCAGGGACAGCTTTCCTCAGACTTTTCTATGCTGCCATGGTGCCCTGAGCTTCCCTTTCCGGAATACTTGTCACATTTTGGCACAGATTCTTCTCCCCAAGAACGCGATAAGTTTGCCTTGTCCCATGTCCCCAGTGCCTGGTGCGGTGCGCAGCGCAGAGTGGGTGCTTTACAGAGTGCCTACCTCACAGCATCACCTTCCCTCAGCTCTCAACACTGGTGGGACGCCGTTGGGAAGGGGTTTCTTGTCCCTTTTCTGTTGCGGTGGGGTTGGAAGCTCAAACCAGGCTGGATTTCATCACCCTCTGTCCAGTCCATGACTGGAGCTGGTTGCAGTTGTCCTCTCTGTCCCCCTCGAGGCCTGCAGTTGTGCTGTTTTCCCTGCTGGAACACCCTCTCCCTTCCTCTTCTTTTTTTTTTTTTTTTGAGACGGAGTCTCGCTCTGTGGCCCGGGCTGGAGTGCAGTGGCCGGATCTCAGCTCACTGCAAGCTCCGCCTCCCGGGTTTACGCCATTCTCCTGCCTCAGCCTCCCGAGTAGCTGGGACTACAGGCGCCCGCCACCTCGCCCGGCTAGTTTTTTTTTGTATTTTTTAGTAGAGACGGGGTTTCACGGTGTTAGCCAGGATGGTCTCGATTTCCTGACCTTGTGATCCGCCCGTCTCGGCCTCCCAAAGTGCTGGGATTACAGGCTTGAGCCACCGCGCCCGGCCTCCCTTCCTCTTCTTTTTTTTTTTTTTTTTTTTTTGAGGCGGAGTCTCGCTCTGTCGCCCGGACTGGAGTGCAGTGGCCAGATCTCAGCTCACTGCAAGCTCCGCCTCCCGGGTTTACGCCATTCTCCTGCCTCAGCCTCCCGAGTAGCTGGGACTACAGGCGCCCGCCACCTCGCCCGGCTAGTTTTTGTATTTTTAGTAGAGACGGGGTTTCACCGTGTTAGCCAGGATGGTCTCGATCTCCTGACCTCGTGATCCGCCCGTCTCGGCCTCCCAAAGTGCTGGGATCCTTCCTCTTCTTTTGCTGGCTGCCCTACGTGTTTTTTTTTGAGACAGAATCTTACTCTGTCACCCAGGCTGGCGTGCAATGGCTTGATCTCGGCTCACTGCAAGCTCCGCCTCCCGGGTTCAAGCGATTCTCCTGCCTCAGCCTCCCAAGTAGCTGGGATTACAGGCATGCGCCACCATGCCCGGCTAATTTTGTATTTTTAGTAGAGATGAGGTTTCTCCATGTTGGTCAGGCTGGTCTTGAACTCCTGACCTCAGGTGATCCGTCCACCTCAGCCTCCCAAAATGCTGGGATTACAAGCGTAAGCCACCATACCCGGACTGTATTTTTTTTTTTTTTTTAGTGGAGACAGGGTTTTGCCGGATTGACCAGGCTGGTCTCAAACTTCTGACCTCAAGTTATCCGCCTGCCTTGGCCTCCCAAAGTTTTCTCTCTGACCTCAGCCTAGATGCTGCCCTTCCAGGAAACCCCCCTGACCCTCCTCAGGGCTCCACAGCCCATTCGTCACTCTATGCTGTTATCATCTGGCTCCTAGTCTGCCCTATGTTCCTTGAAGGTGGGGGCAGTAGCTTGTTTATGGCTGTATGGTCACACCTCACTTAGCACCCAGCACCAGTTGGATGCATCTGGCTTCCCACCCTTTCTGGACCTCATTCCTGGTTGAACAGACCCCCACTGCCTCCAGTTTTGGGCGGCTCACTGATGACCCCACACCCACCCCAGAGATGTCACCTATGCCATTACCCTTCTCAACCTTTCCCTCAACAGCCATTTATTGAACACCCACTATATGCCAGGCACTGCTCTAGGTGCTTGGGTAAACAGATAAGAAACCCTTGTCATCAGGGAGTTGTAGGGGAGACAATGAATTAATAAATTAAAAACTAATCTAATGTCCCAGGAAGTAAATGTTGTGGAGAATAAAGCAAAGTAAGGGTCGACAAGGAAGGCCTCTCTGAGAAGGTGCCTTGGGCAGAGATCTGGGTGAAGGGGGAGAGGGAGCCCAGTGTGTGTCTGAGGAAGAATCTTTCTTTCTTTTTTTTTGAGATGGTCTGGCTCTGTCACCTAGACTGGAGGGCAGTGGTGCCAACTTGGCTTGCTGCAACCCCTGCCTCACAGGCTCAAGCCATTCTTCCACCTCAGCCTCCCAAGTAGCTGACCCTACAGGTGTGCGTCACCATGCCCAGCTAGTTTTTGTGTTTTTGGTAGAGATGAGGTCCAGACTGGTCTCAAACTCCTGGGCTCAAAATGATCATCCTGCTTCGGCTTCCCAAAGTGCTGGGATTATGGGCCATGAGCCACCGCACCCGGCTTTAAGAACCTTTCTTAAAGCAGGAACTGTAAGTGCAAAGGTCCTGAGGCAGCCACCCCTGGGGCTCCTCATCCATTGCACAGCCTTTCTTCAGCTCTGAGGCCCCTCTCCTGGCCACTCTGCTCTGTGTTCATGTGGCAGATATCTGTAGGAGGCCAGTATCTATTGTCTCACATTTGTCTGTCTTGCCTCCAGGAGAGACTGTCTGGGTCATTTTTCTGGAGAACTGTTCGTTGATTGACTTACAGACTGGCTGGGAGACTTTCCTGTTGACCAGTGTCTCCCTTAGTATAGAATGAGGAAAGTGCTCTCTCTTCTCTTGCAGACGCAGGCTGGGGCCCCACGTCTGCCTCTCTGGGTTCGGGAGTGGTTGCTGCCCTGGCTGGGCGCCCTCTATGGGTGGTGGACACTGCACCCTGCGTAAGTGCTTGTCCCTGTGCCCCAAGCCTTCTCCTCCAGCAGTGTGTGTTGCCAGCCCTCAGTCCCTGGTCCGAGGGGCAGACGGGGGTCCCCAGTCCCTTGTCTCTCACCTGCACTTCTCCTCTCAGCCCTCTGCTCCTTCGGCTGTGGGAGTGGCATCTGCATCGCTCCCAACGTCTGCTCCTGCCAGGATGGAGAGCAAGGGGCCACCTGCCCAGGTAACTGGGGATGGGCAGTGGCTGATGGGAACAGATGAATGAGCATTGAGGTTATGTGCTGGGCAGTGAGCACTTGAGATGGGTCCTGGCATCTCAGCTTCAGACAACTCTATTAGGTAGACATTTTGTGCCCATTTTATAGATGAAGAAACTGAGACACAGAAGTTATTGTCTTGCCCCGGGTCACACAGCTGGTAAATGGCAGAGCTGGATTTAAACCCAGGCCTGTTTGCCTTCAGAGCTACCCTCCCAACAGAATTCAGGAGGATCCTGGTGAGGTGGGGGTGGCTGGGACTGCCACAGGATGCATGCTCACCCATGCGATGCCTGCTCTAGAAACCCATGGACCATGTGGGGAGTATGGCTGTGACCTTACCTGCAACCACGGCGGCTGTCAGGAGGTGGCCCGAGTGTGCCCCGTGGGCTTCTCGATGACGGAGACAGCTGTTGGCATCAGGTGTACAGGTGAGACCTCTGGGAGTGCTGGGGGAGGGGGACAGCGGGAATTATATCTCCTCCCCATCCTGCCAGGATGGTCTCCAGTGTATTGCAAGAGCTAGGCTGAGCCAAGATAGGCTCTGATGTATCAGAGTGGGCAGAGAGACACAAAAACAAGAGAAATGTGTCACTTCTGTTATTTTACAAATATTTATTGAGCACTTCTTAGGGGCAGGAACTGAGCTAGGGACTGCAGTTACGGGAGCCACAGTCAGTCCCTGTTAGGGAGTTCTTTTTGTTTTTGTTTTTGTTTTTTTTGAGATGGAGTTTCGCTCTTTTGCCCAGGCTGGAGTGCAGTAGCGTGGTCTCAGCTCACTGCAGCTTCCACCTCCTGGGTTCAAACAGTTCTCCTGCCTCGGCCTCCCGAGTAGCTGGGATTACAGGCGAGTGCAACCATACCCAGCTAATTTTTGTATTTTTAGTAGAGATGGGGTTTTGCCATGTTGGCCAGGTGGTCTCGAACTCCTGACCTTGTTATCCGCCCACCTCGGCCTCCCAAAGTGGTGGGATTACAGGCGTGAGCCACCGCACCCAGCCCCTGTTAGGCAGTTTCTGAATATGAGGAAGGAAGACAAGTAATAGGACAAGAACAGCCCAATTGTCATGGGGACCTTAACTGGGAAGGGCAAGGTGCCAGGGTCCACAGAGAGGCATGGAACCCAGAGTCGGTAGGGTTGGCCAGGGAAGCCTTCTTGGGAAAATATCATCTGAAAGATAAGGGAAGCTAAACTCAATAATTATTTTGTGGCCGGGCACGGTGGCTCAAGCCTGTAATCCCAGCACTTTGGGAGGCCGAGACGGGTGGATCATGAGGTCAGGAGATCGAGACCATCCTGGCTAACACGGTGAAACCCCGTCTCTACTAAAAAAATACAAAAAACTAGCCGGGCGAGGTGGCGGGCGCCTGTAGTCCCAGCTACTCGGGAGGCTGAGGCGGGAGAATGGCGTGAACCCGGGAGGCGGAGCTTGCAGTGAGCTGAGATCCGGCCACTGCACTCCAGTTCGGGCGACAGAGCAAGACTCCGTCTCAAAAAAAAAAATAATAATAATAATTATTTTGTGAATGTATTATTTGTTTATGATTTTTAAAACGTTTCTACGGACAAAATCTGTTACCTTCCCCAGAAACAGCCACTGTGACCAGTTTCTTGCCAATCTTTCCAGAGCGACAAAAGCCTTTTTGGAGTTTTAACTTGGTAAAAATAATGTTTCTCCCCCTGAATAGAAAATCAACAGATAGTTCATTGTAGAACATTTGGAAAGTAAGAGGAGAAAGATGAAAATAAGCATTCTCTGGAAGTCCCCACCCAGAGATATTTGTTACTAAAATCAAGTTTTTTTTTCCTGCCCTTTTCCCTGGGTGTGTCTGTGTTTGTGTGTGTATATGTATGTTAAGCATGCATAGATGTATGCTTTAGAAAATTGGGGTTATATCTTACCTGTAGTTTTTATTATTTTTCCTATCTTATTTTATGTTGTAGGTATCACTAACAATTTCTTGCAACATAATTTTTTTTTTTTCCGCTGAGCTCGGTGGCTCACGCCTGTAATCCCAGCACTTTGGGAGGCTGAGGCGGGTGGATTACTTGAGTTCAGGAGTTCAAGACCAGCCTGGCCAACATGGTGAAACCCTGTCTCTACTAAAAACACAAAAACTAGCCGGTGTGGTGGTGCATGCCTGTAATCCCAGCTACTCAGGAGGCTGAGGCAGGAGAATTGCATGAACCCAGAAGGTGGAGGTTGCGGTGAGCCAAGATCGTGCCACTGCACTCTGGCCTGGGTGACAGAACAAGACTCTGTCTCAAAAAAAAAAAAATTATTTTTAGCAGTTACATATGTGGTTGCTGTAACTAAAATAAGTATTTGTCTGTTGTTCCTTCTTTAAGAGGTTTGCAGTGTTTCACCACTATAAATAATGCTACCATAAAGAGGCTGCTTGTTGGCTTCTCTGATTATTTCCCAGAAGGACGCTATTGGGTCCGAGGGTCTCACTAAAGGTGTCTTGGAGTTCCTTGCTTGTTGTAGCATCTCCTCCAGATAGGAAAAACAATGGAAGCAATTGATCTGCTCCCGAATACCTTTCACCTTGGGGCACTTTCTGCACGTACTTCTTATTTCTGAGGCAAACGGAATCAAGGAGAAGCCAGAGAACAATGTCAGGAGCACTTGCAGGACAGGGTGGCACTGACTGTAGCCACGAGACATCCCAGTGGAATGGGGTTAGTCAGGGTGGGTTTCTTAGCAATGTTGAGCATGGTCTTGACTGTCCAGCTGTTAGAAACAGTGGGTAGATGCTGGGTAGAAGGCTAACTAGGGAATAAGGAGAGTGGGGGTGTCCCATGGGCTTGGGGGCCACAGTGGGGAGACTCACTACACAGTGAGTGCAGACTGAGTAGACTGAGCTGAGCCCTTAGGTCTTCAGAAGCTGCTGCAGATCTTTGGCAGGGAAGGGATCGCATGCAGCATGATTTGGGGAGGTCTGTCTCCCAGCTCCTATCATCCCTCAGATCAGAACATCTCACTAGGCTCGCCTTCCTAAAGTACTACTTGGATTTAGTCACCACAACTTAGTCTCATCTTTTTTTTTTGAGACAGAGTCTCGCTCTGTCGCTAGGCTGGAGTGCAGTGGTGTGATCTCAGCTCACCGCAACTCTGACTCCCTGGTTCAGCGATTCTTGTGCCTCAGCCTCCCAAGTAGCTGGGATTACAGGCACGTGCCACCACGCCCAGCTAATTTTTGTATTTTTGGTAGAGACGGGGTTTCACCATGTTGACCAGGGTAGTCTCGATCTCCTGACCTCGTGATCCGCCCACCTTGGCCGCCCAAAGTGCTGGGATTACAGGCGTGAGCCACTGTACCTGGCCATAGTCTCCTCTTAATTCACATCTTCAGTCCTGTCTCCTGCTGCTTCGAAAGGAACCCAAGCTTCAACCAGTCTGGGCCTCAGGACAGTTTGAAAGGAGCCCAGCTGCTGCCTGGAAGCACATCAGACCCTTTCTTCACCTGGGCAGTCCCTCCCCCGATAATCCTGGTCCTCTCAGCCAGTCGCTCTTCCACGGCATGCCTGCTGGGGCCAGTCTGTCCCTGGTGAGGCATATATCACCCCAGCAGGCACTGTTCTCCCTTGGGTGTGTGTCTTGGCTCCTGTGTTATCAGACTGTGAACATCTGGAGTCAGCGCTGTGTCTTACTCACATTTGCGTCCTCAACAGCCCCATTCTGGGTCTGCAGCACACAGTTGGCACTCAGTGAACCTTTAAGAGAATGACTGTGTTGATTATTTAATCAGCCTCCCTGTCCACTGCCCTCTGCCCTTTTGAGGGCCCTTTAGGGCTGCCCTGCAGGCAGGGCCATTGGAAACAGTTGGGTCCATCTTCTCTCCTCATCTGATCTCCATGGGCTAAAGGGGGCCCCAGTCCCTTGGCCTCTTCCTTCCTGGGGTTTCCTTATAGCTAGTGACCTTCCTGGTGTCTGCTCTTTCTTCCTGGGGTGCAGGTGGGGATTCCACGCTGCTGAGGGCAGGCTTGGTGTGGGCTCAGGGTCCTTGTGGGGTTGATTTGTTCCTGAGTCACAGTCATGTTCAGATAGGGCTGTGTAAGGCTGCTTTCTTTTCTTTTTCTTTTTTTTCTTGAGACGGAGTTTCGCTCTTGTTGCCCAGGCTGGAGTGCAATGGTGCAATCTTGGCTCACCGCAATCTCCACCTCCTGGGTTCAAGCGATTCTCCTGCCTCAGCCTCCCAAGTAGCTGGGATTACAAGCATGCACCACCATGCTTGGCTAATTTTGTATTTTTAGTAGAGACAGGGTTTCTCCATGTTGGTCAGGCTGGTCTTGAACTCCTGACTCTGGTGATCTGCCTGCCTCAGCCTCCCAAAGTGCTGGGATTATAGGCATGAGCCACAGTGCCCGGCCTGCAAGGGTGCTTTCTTCCCAGACACTGACGAATGTGTAAGTTCCCTTGCGAGGACCACTGTGTAAACACGTGCTTTCTCTCTTTCCAGACATTGACGAATGTGTAAGCTCCTCTTGCGAGGGCCACTGTGTGAACACGGAAGGCGGGTTTGTGTGTGAGTGTGGGCCGGGCATGCAGCTGTCTGCCGACCGCCACAGCTGCCAAGGTGAGCTGCAGAGAAGGAACGGCTGCTCTGGGAGGGGTAATGGGGATGCCACATTGAACACTCAGCCCTGCCATGCCCAGCACAGTGTGCTCTGTGCGCCACTGGATTGAACCTTCACCACCGGCTTCTGAGGGAGATGCTGATATGGTTCCTGTTTGACTGATGTGGAGACTGAGGCTTGCCCAAGGCCAAGTCATTAGTAAGAGGTGGAGTCAGAGTTTGAATCCCAGCACATCTAACAGTTGGAACCGACTGCTACTGGCCTGGCAGGATGGCTCACATCTGTAATCCTTGCACTTTGGGAGGCCGAGGCGGGAGGATCACCTGAGGTCAGGAGTTCGAGACCAGCCTGTTGGCCACACGGTGAAACCTCATCTCTACTACAAATACAAAAATTAGCCAGGTATGGTGGCGAGCGCCTGTAATCCCAGCTACTCAGGAGGCTGAGGCAGGAAAATTGCTTGAACCCATCTGGTGGGGGTTGCAGTGAGCTGAGATTGCACCACTGCACTCCAGCCTGGATGACAGAGTGAGACTTCTTCTCAGAAAACAAAGTACCTGCTGCTGCTGTTGCAGGATAAAGGGATGGTGATGGAAGAGAGCTCATGAGGAGAGCCAGGGCAGAGTGGGCCGACCAACCTGGGGAAGGAGGCCACTGAGCAGAGGGAGGGCCAGGAGAGACTCGAGCTGTGAGACCACAGGAGCCATGGGAGGGGCATACCAGGATGGGGTCATTCACTGACGTCATTCATCAGTTTCACCTGCCCCAGTGCTGGCCCAGGCTCTGGAGCTACCCCGGGGAGGGGGATCCCCCAAGTCTGGTGGGGAGCGGAAGAACAAGGTTAGGATGAGGGATAAGTGTTGGGGAAACCCAGGGAAGAGAAGGAATCCTTCTTCAGTTTGCGGGATGAGAGATCTTACAATTATTACTCATTCTTTTAAAATGCCTTTTATTTACGCGTTATGGAAGAAAAGAATCTCACAAGGCAGATAATCGTGAGCTCCCCCTGAATCTTACATTATTATTTTCTTTCTTTTGTTTTTTTTGAGACGGAGTCTTGCTCTGTCACCCAGGCTGGAGTGCAGTGGCCGGATCTCAGCTCACTGCAAGCTCCGCCTCCCGGGTTTACACCATTCTCCTGCCTCAGCCTCCCGAGTAGCTGGGACTACAGACGCCCGCCACCGCGCCCGGCTAGTTTTTTGTATTTTTTTAGTAGAGACGGGGTTTCACCGTGTTAGCCAGGATGGTCTTGATCTCCTGACCTGGTGATCCGCCCGTCTTGGCCTCCCCACGTGCTGGGATTACAGGCTTGAGCCACCGCGCCCGGCCTATTATTTTCTTTGTGGTTGACATTTTCATAAATTATAAGAAAAAATTTAAAAGCCATTGTGCTAGCCCAGGCCCTCTTTCCCACTGCTTCCCTCTGCTCTCCCTGGAGAATAGCCTGCATGTCTTAGTCTGCTCGGGCGGCCATCATAAAATTCCATAGGCTGGGCCGGGCGCGGTGGCTCACGCCTATAATCCCAGCACTTTGGGAGGCCAAGACGGGCGGATCACGCGGTCAGGAGATCGAGACCATCTGGCTAACACGGTGAAACCCCGTCTCTACTAAAATACAAAAAAAATTAGCCGGGCGTGGTGGCGGGCGCC
Source organism: Rhinopithecus roxellana (assembly GCF_007565055.1). Lineage (NCBI taxonomy): Eukaryota > Metazoa > Chordata > Mammalia > Primates > Cercopithecidae > Rhinopithecus > Rhinopithecus roxellana. Next base: position 8,792,218 of record NC_044563.1, on the reverse strand, counting down.
TGTAGTCCCAGCTACATGGGAGGCTGAGGCAGGAGAATGGCGTGAACCTGGGAGGCGGAGCTTGCAGTGAGCTGAGATCCCGCCACTGCACTCCAGCCTGGGTGACAGAGCGAGACTCTGTCTCAAAAAAAAAAAAAAAAACAAAATTCCACAGGCTGGGGGCCTATACCACAGACATCGATTCTCATAGTTCTAGAGGTTGCAAAGTCCAAGATTAAGGCACCGGCTAATTCAGTTTCTGGTGAGGGCTCTTACTGGCTTTCAGAAGGTAGTCTTCTTGCTGTGTCCTCACTTGGAGAGAGAGCTCTCTGGTATCCCTTCTTCTTTTTCTTCTTTTTTTTTTTTTTTTTTTTTTTTTTTGGCATGGAGGAGGAGGACAGAGGACATTCCCTCTGTCACCCAGGAGTGCAGTGATGCAATCTCGGTTCACTGCAACCTCCACCTCCTGGGTTCAAGTGATTCTCCAATCCTCCCAAATAGCTAGGGTTACAGGTGCGCGCCACCATGCCTGTCTAAGTTTTGTATTTTTAGTAGAGATGGGTTTCGCCATGTTGGCCAGGCTGGTCTCCAACTCCTGACCTCAAATGATCTGCCTGCCTCAACCTCCCAAAGTGCTGGAATTACAGGTGTGAGCCACCCAGCTAGGCGTCTCATGTCTCTTCTTACAAGGACACTAATCCCATCAAGAGGGCACACCCTCATGACCTCATGTAACCCTAATTATCTTCTTATCTACTTATCTTTGTATCTTCCAAATGCCATTACATTGGTGGTCAGGGCTTCAACACGATTTTTGAGGGGACAGAGTTTAGTCCATAGCACACAGGTATTGGTCTGCTGTGTGCCCTGACTGCCCTTTCCCATGACGTGTACGTACATACACCGGCACTTACAGAGATACGATGTTGCTAAACTCTCGGGTCCTGGGTCCTGGACTAAGCACTTTACATGCGTTTTCTCCTTTCGCCCTCAAAATTACCCAGTGAAGTTGGTATTATTTATCTCCATTTTATTGATAGGAACACTGAGGCTTAAGGGAATTGTTACTTGCTTAAGATCACATTAGTGCTAAGGTTTTTTTTCTTTTTTTCTTTTTTGTAGAGATGGGGTCTTGCTGTGTTGCCCAGGCTAGTCTCCAATTCCTGGCCTTAAGCTGTCCTTCCCCCTTTGGCCCCCAAAGGGCTGGGATTCCAGGCATGAGCCAGCTACTGCGCCCAGCCAGAGTTGGGATTTGAACCTAGTCATTCCTTTGCTTGTTCCCCCGACCCCCGCCCAATGTTGGTCTTGAAGATCTTTCCACATCAGGGTAAACAGACTTGCCTTGTTCCTTTTAACTGCTGACTCTGCAGTGCAAATATTTCATAGTTTACTAACTCTTCTCTTATTGATGAACGTGGAGATTATTTCCAGTTTTTCACAATTTCAAACAGCACTAGGGAACTTTTACAGAGGAGGTTCCACTGAAGCTGAGTTTTGAAGTATGACTAGGAGTTTTCCAGCCAGACAAGAGAGAAAGGCATTCCAGGCAGACAGAGAATGTGGGCAAAAGGGGAGCACCAAAAGAGCATGGTGCATTTGGAAGATGGCAAGAATTTAAGCCAGTGGCCAGGTGCAGTGGCTCATGCCTGTAATCCCAGCACTTTGGGAGGCCAAGGCAGGTGGATCACCTGAGGTCAGGAGTTTGAGGCCAGCCTGACCAACATGGTGAAGCCCCATCTCTACTAAAAATACAGAATTACCCAGGCGTGGTGGCGCGTGCCTGTAATCCCAACTACTTGCGAGGCTGAGGCAGGAGAACTGCTTGAACCCAGGAGATGGAGACTGCAGTGAGCTGAGATTGTGCCATTGTACTCCAGCCTGGGCAAAAAGAGCGACACTCTGTCTCAAACAACAACAACAACAACAACCAAACAATAAAAGAATTTAAGCCAGAGTGAAGGTCAGGGGCAAGGAAGGAGGTGGGCAAGGCAACCAGGACTATGTTCAAAGGTGTCGTGAGCTGTGGGGCGGCATTGGTGTCTTAACCTAAGATGAGGTCTGTGACCCGTGGGAGCAGCGGAGGGGTTTTGAGCAGGGAGGGCCCTGATTAGAAGTGCCCTTTGGTCAGAACATCCTGGAGGCTGTGCAGAGGATGACTTGAAGGAACCTAGGTAGAGACAGAGAGACACACTGGAGGCTGTGGCTATTCTCCAGACTAGAGATGAATGTGGCCAGGCTAAGGGGTAGCAGTGAGGATGAGAGACGTGGGCTGGTCCAGAGAGTATTTAGGACTGGATGTGGGCAGTGCAGAAGAGTGGCAGCTAAGGTGATTTCCCACAGCCCTGTGTGGGATAGGAGATGGAGATGAGAGAGGAAGAGGGGACCACATGTTTCCAAAGTTGAGTTGGGGGAAATGAACCCCAGTCTTGTCCCTTTTCCTGCCAGACACTGACGAATGCCTAGGGACTCCCTGTCAGCAGAGATGTAAAAACAGCATTGGCAGCTACAAGTGTTCCTGTCGAACTGGCTTCCACCTTCATGGCAACCGGCACTCCTGTGTAGGTAAGGCGGGGAGGACGCTGTGGTCTGCACACTTAGGCTGCCAATCAGGAAGATGGAGAGGGAGCCCAGGGACCCGGGAAGGTTAACAATCAGACCTTCTGGTCCTCTGGAGCCTGAAGGGGTTTGAGCCTTTGCTCAGAGCCTGCCTGTCCCTGGGGTTGGCGTGGCTCTGCATGAAGACCCTGTCTTGGACTTTCCCTGGCCATTTGCCACTTTCATCCTGTTATGTTTCTCTTCCGCTCCTCTCCCAGATACACCCCAAGGATTCCTCTCTGCTCACCCATTTTCTTGGCTGCCTTTGCTCCCCTTGGTAAATAAAGCACGTTATGTCTTGGTTCCTCTGGTTTAGAAGGAGACCCTGTTTTCTCAGCCCATTAGCAGAAATTTCCAGAAAGGGATTGGCATGTTTGGTTTGAGCTTGGCTCATGGGCTGAAGGTGGGGTCCCATGGGCCTGAAAAAAGACCTTGTTTTAGCGGAGTTAGGTATTTGTCCCGAAGCCTACCTTGAGCAGCTCAGTGAGTTTTGAGACTTTTTTCGGAAAGAAAAACGGGAGGGTGGAAGGTTTGGAGATGAGCTTCTCAGCGGGATTTATCCCCACCAGGCAGCAATTAATTACCGCTGCATAGTGCTGGGGCTGAGTCTCTGATACTCGCATGAAATGCCTGCTGTATATGTGAACCTATCAACAAGACTAGCACTAGATTTCAGCCCCGCTCCCAACTGCCTGAGTCACATCCCGCACCTTGGGCAGGGATGGACCCTGTAAGAACGTGGCAGGGAAACTCCCCAAGTCTTTTGAGCTAAGGGATGGGCGGAAGAAGGGCTCGGTACCCCAAACAAAGCAGCTGTCCGCAGCGAGGCTCTCCCGCAGATGTAAACGAGTGTCGGAGGCCATTGGAGAGGCGAGTCTGTCACCATTCCTGCCACAACACCGTGGGCAGCTTCCTATGCACATGCCGACCTGGCTTCAGGCTCCGAGCTGACCGCGTGTCCTGTGAAGGTGAGGCCCCTCCCCTCCCCTCCCCTCCCCTCCCCTCCCCTCCCCTCCCCTCCCCTCCCCTCCCCACAGTCGGCGACTGGCCACGCCCTCTCAGTGCCTGGACTGGCCACGCCCCCTGAGAGCCTGTCCCCTCCCCATTCACACCCTCCGGGCACCCAGCCACGCCCTCTCAGCTCCTGGCCCTGCCCGGCCCCGGCCCCGCCCACCTGGCGCCAGGCCCCCTTATTTCCGTCTGCCCTTGTTTTCAGTTCATCTTGTTTGTTACTTCCGACACTCCGCTTGCTTCCTCGCTTTTTTTTTCCCCACTTCTTTATCCATTCTTCCCTCTTCTTTTCACTGTTTCCCCAGCCCTTCTGTTTTTTCCCCAAATGATAAAAGGATAAAACCCAGCAGGAGTAGAATAACATGGGCTGCAGCGACAACCATTTCCGTGGTTCGCCCTGTCGCATGGCGACAGTGTGCCCATAAACATAGTAGAATGTTGCGCTGACCACGGGAGTAAACAGCGACTTGTGGTGGAGCGGAGCCCAGGCCTCCGTAAACCTTGCCTCCTGTCTCTGCTGCCCACCCCAACAGACCTCTGTGCTTCTGTTTCAGCTTTCCCGAAAGCTGTGCTGGCCCCATCTGCCATCCTGCAACCCCGGCAACACCCGTCCAAGATGCTCCTGTTGCTTCCTGAGGCCGGCCGGCCTGCCCTGTTCCCAGGACATAGCCCTCCTTCTGGGGCTCCAGGGCCCCCAGCCGGAGTCAGGACCACCCGCTTGCCATCTCCTACCCCACCACTACCCACATCCTCCCCTTCTGTCCCTGTGTGGCTGCTGTCCACCCTGATGGCCACCCCAGTGCCTACTGCCTCCCTGCTGGGGAACCTCAGACCCCCCTCACTCCTTCATGGGGAAGTGATGGGGACCCCTTCCTCACCCAGGGGCCCTGAGGCCCCCTGGCTGGCAGCAGGGCCCTCTCCCTGCTGGCACCTGGGAGCCATGCTTGAATCTGGGAGTCGCTGGACAGAGCCTGGGTGTTCCCAGTGCTGGTGCAAGGTGGGTACTAGGAGTCCCTCGAACTTCCTTGGTCTGGAGTCTGGGGCCTTGTGATGGCTGTAACTCCTGCTTGTGCTTCTAGGATGGGAAGGTGACCTGTGAAAAGGTGAGGTGTGAAGCTGCTTGTTCCCACCCAATTCCCTCCAAAGATGGGGGATGCTGCCCATCGTGCACAGGTGAGAGCTGGTGCCAGGGAAGGACATAGCCCTGCCTCTTCCTTTCTCTGCATCCTCCTGCCGCCAAAAGGCTGTTCTTTAACATTAGTGTACATTAGAATCTCCTGGAAGGCTTACCAAGCCACACTTCCCTTGGCGCTGCCCCCAGAGCTTCTGGTTCAGTAGGTCTGGGATAGGGCCAGAACATGTGCATTTGAACAGGTTCCCAGGTGATACTGACGTGCCTGGTCTAGCGACCACACTTGGAGAACCACCCGTTTATGCTGTAATATCCCTCAAGGGGGACTTTTCATCTTCTGGGCATTGTTTTCATCTTCATTCGCTCATTAATTTATTCAGTCATTCACTGAGCCTCTTTAAATCCACTGTGCAGTCCCCTTCTCCTGCCCCAGTTCCCCTCCTACAGGGGGAGGAGTCATTGTTTCTAAATTCTGTCCCCTTTTTGACTACCCCCGCCATCTGCTGATGGTTTTTCATTTGCTTCTCATTCCTGGAAGGATAGGGACCCAAATTCTTCACAGATCCTTCACAGAGCTTCTCAAAACTTGCTCTGCACTTGGATCAAGGGGACTCTTACTAAAATGCAGATTCTTGGCTGGGCATGCTGGCTGAAGCCTGTAATCCCAGCACTTTGGGAGGCGGAGGTGGGCGGATCACTTGAGCCCAGGAGTTTGAGACTAGCCCTGTGTCTACAAAAAATACAAAAAATTAGCCAGGTGTGGTGGCGTGTACCTGTAGTCCTACCTGCCTGGGAGACTGAGGTGGGAGGATCACCTGCTCCTACTCAGGAGGACTGCTTAAACCTAGGAGGTCGAGGCTGCAGTGAGCCATGATTGTGCCACTGCACTCCAGCCTGGGCGACAGAGCGAGACCTTGGCTTAAAAAAAAAAAGAGAAAAGAAAAGCAGATTCTCATTCATTTGGTCTGGGAGGGGATTCTTTGTCTGATGGTCTTGGTGATATGACACTGAGGTTGCTGGGGATTGAGCAGTAGTTAAAAAGTCTTCCTAAGGGTTAAAATGGAAATGCACTGTTTTTTTTTGTTTTTGTTTTTGTTTTGAGATGGAGTCTTGCTCTGTCGCCCAGGCTGGAGTGCAGTGGCGTGATCTTGGCTCACTGTAGCCTCTGCCTCCTGGGTTTAAGCAGTCCTCCTGAGTAGCTGGATTATAGCCACCCACGACCACGCCTGGCTAATTTTTGTACTTTTTTTTTTTTTACTAGCGACAGGGTTTCACCATGTTGGCCAGGCTGGTCTTGAACTCCTGACCTCAAGTGATCCGTCTGCCTTGGCCTCCCAAAGTGTTGGGATTACAGGCGTGAGCCGCCGTGCCTGGCTTGATTTGCTTAATGACTGTTGTGGGTTATGTCCCCGCTACATGCTGAGTCCTGAGTGCGAAGTATTGGGTGCTTTATTGCCCAGGTTTTGGATACCTCCAAGTTCCCTGCAGGGTACATGGTGGTGTTTTCATTTTGCAGAGAAGACAGCTGGGTACCAGAGAGGTGAGGTGACATGTCCAGGGCCATGCTGGTTAATGGAGCTGGAGGGCCGGGGTTTTCTTTTTCTTTTTCTTTTCTTTTCTTTTCTTTTTTTTTTTTTTGAGGCGGAGTCTCGCTCTGTCGCCCAGGCTGGAGTGCAGTGATGCAATCTCAGCTCACTGCAAGCTCCGCCTCCCGGGTTCATGCCATTCTCCTGCCTCAGCCTCCTGAGTAGCTGGGACTACAGGCCCTCGCCACCGCGCCCGGCTAATTTTTTGTATTTTTAATAGAGACGGGGTTTCACCGTGGTCTCGATCTCCTTACCTTGTGATTCGCCCGCCTCGGCCTCCCAAAGTGCTGGGATTACAGGCGTGAGCCACCGCGCCCGGCCTTCTTTTTCTTTTTTTTAAGACAGAGTCTGGAGTGCAGTGCTGCGATCTCGGCTCACTGCAATGTCTGCCTCCCGGGTTCGAGTGATTCTCCTGCTGCAGCCTCCCCAGTAGTGGGATTACAGGCATACGCCACCGTGCCCGGCTAATTTTTGTATTTTCAGTAGAGACGGGGTTTCACCATGTTGGACAGGCTGGTCTCAAACTCCTGACCTTGTGATCTGCCAGCCTCGGCCTTCCAAAGTGCTGGGATTACAGGTGTGAGCCACAGCGCCTGGCCTCAGGTTTCGAACCCAGGCTGCCTTTCCTGCCCTCTGGGAAGAAAATGTTGTGTCCTCCAGACAGTCGTGAGTTTGTGAGACATGGATGGACCCTCCTGGGGCCACCACAACTGATGCTTGCAGGACTACACAGTCAGAGTACCCTGAATCTGCCACTCCTGGGACACCTAGGGGCAGTGAGAGAATGTTCCATGTACATTAAGCATGGAGAAGCAGCGAGACCTCAAGCTTCCTCTTCTTTGAAGAGGTCTGATGCTTTTACCTCCTATTTGTCCTTCAAAGACTGTTTTCACAGTGGTGTCGTCCGAGCTGAAGGGGACGTGTTTTCACCTCCCAACGAGAACTGCACCGTCTGTGTCTGTCTGGTAAGCATCACAAGATCCTCAGAGCCTCATGGGTGTTTTCTTAACCTTTGGGGGTTTTAGAGGAAGGGGAAAAGACCGGATGTTAAAGGTGAGCTTGTTGAGTGGAAGGGAACATTCTCAGGTTGTGGAATTTAGTTAGAAGCTGTAGAATTTAAAAGGAGGAGGGAAGTATAAAGCGGGAAGGTTGGTGGAGTCAGGGAGGCTTCTGCTCTGCAGCAGACAGCCAGCAGGCACACAGGGTCGTCTGTTTAGAAAGGGGAGGGGACGAAACTTCCTCGGAAACTTCCCACCAGGGAGGCTGTTTTTCTCTCCAGGCAAAATATTTGCCAGCACAATAAAGGTCTCCACATCTGGGAGAAAGAAGGCTCATTACCAAACTCGGCTTGTTAAAAGTATTTGGCTTAGGGCAAATTCACTTCTGCAAGAATAGTTATTAAGCACCTACTGTGTGCCTGCCCTGCCAGATGCTGTCCCGTGTATTTGATTAGGAGCATCTACTGAGTGCCAGGCCCAGGGTTGGTGCTTCTCATCTCTTTCCTCACTGAGGCTCTCAGCAGCTCTTCGGGCTCAGCTTTACTGCCCCTATTCTGCAGATGAAAAGACAGAGGCTGGGAGGTGGCAGAGTTGGGATTTGAGGTCTCTCTGAGCCCAAAGTCAGGGCTCTGTCCACCAGCCTTCACTGCCACCTTCTGACCATCTTTATTTTTTATTTTAGAGACAGGGTCTTGCTCTATTGCCCAGGCTGGATTATAGCGGTGCAATCATAGCACGTTGTAGCCTCGAATTCCTGGGCTCAGGAGATCCTCCCATCTCAGTCTCCCAGGTAGTTGAGAGCACAGGCGCATGCCATTACACTCGGCTAATTTTTTTGTTTTTTGTAGAGACAAGGTCTCGCTGTGTTGCCCAGGCTGGTCTCAAATTCCTGGGCTCAAGCGATCCTCCCACCTTGGCCTCCCAAAATGTTGGGATTACAGGGATGAGCCACTGCACCTGGTCATGACCATCTTTAAATGTCTCTTGTTCTGGCATCAAAGGTGGAAGCTGCAGTGTGAAATCGGGCATGCAGACAACCACCAGCACCCTTTATCGAACTCTTCCTATGTGCTACATGAAAGCACAGCAGCCAAGTTCCCTCCCTCCCTCCTTTCTTTCCTTTCCTTCTTTCTCTTTCATGTTTCTTTCTTCTCTTTCTCTCTCTTCTCTCTTTCCCCCTTCCCTCCCCCTGCCTCCTGCCCCTCTCCTTTCCTCTCCTGCCCCTCTCCTCTTCTGCCCCTCTCCTCTTCTGCTCCTCTCCTCTTCTGCCCCTCTCCTCTTCTGCTCCTCTCCTCTTCTGCCCCTCTCCTCTTCTGCCCCTCTCCTCTTCTGCTCCTCTCCTCTTCTGCTCCTCTCCTCTTCTGCTCCTCTCCTCCTGCTCCTCTCCTCTCATCTTTCCTCCCCTCCCCTCCCCTCCCCTCTCTTTTTTCCTAATCTCCTCCCCTTCCCCTCTCCTCTCTCTCCCCCCCACCTCCCCTTCCCCCTCCCCCTCCCCCTCCCCCTCCCCCTCCCCCTCCCCCTCCCCCTCCCCCATCCCTCTTCTCTCCTCTCCTCTCCTCTTCTTTTCTTTCTTACGGGATCTCATTTTGTTGTCCAGGCTGGGGTGCAGTGGTGCAATCATGGCTCACTGTAGCCTTGACTTCCCATGCTGAAGCAATCTTCCCACCTCAACCTCCCGAGTAACTAGAACCACAGGCATGTGCCACCACCCCAGCTAATTTATTTTATTTTATTTTTTGTATAGACAGGGTCTCCCTATGTTACCAGGCTGGTCTGAAACTGCTGGGCTCAAGCACTTCTCTCGTCTTGGCCTCCCAAAGTGCTGGGATTACAGGTGTGAGCCACGGCACACAGCCCCAAGTGCTTTCATGCATGATCTCATTTCACGTAATCCTTGGAAACCCCGAGAGACACGCCGATTCCAGCCTATTTCTTAGATGGGGAGACTGGGGCTCAGAGATGTGATGTACTTGGCCCAGACTGTTGATAGCGGAGGAGCAGATATTGGAACTCAGGTGTGGCTGACTCCAAAACTGGGGGCTCTTTGGTCTCAATGTCAAATTTAAAACACTTACTTTGAAATTTAATTCTTTGACTAGCCAATATGAGCCACCTGATTCAAAACTTGGATGCACGGGAAGGTGTGTGGGGGTCTCCCCTGCAGGAGTCAGCTCTGTTCTCTGCTCTCCGGTACCTTCCAGAGCTCCCAGGCACATTTGCATAAGGAAGGGAGCACGCTCTGCCCGCTGGGCTGCCCTGGCCTTTTTCCTGGAATGGTGTGTTACGGCCTGGAGGTGTTCTAACCACACCATATGTATTAGTCCATTTTCACACTGTTGATAAAGACATACCTGAGACTGGGTAATTTATAAAGAAAAGGAGGTTTAATGAACTCACAGTTCCATGTGGCTGGGGAGGCCTCACAATCATGGTGGAAGGTGAAAGGTACGTCTTACGTCGCAGAAGGCAAGAGGGAACGAGAGCCACGCGAAAGGGGAAACCCCTTATCAAACCATCAGATCTCGTGAGACTTACTCACTCCCAGGAGAACGGTATGGGGGAAACCGCCCCCATGATTCAATTCAATTCAGTGTGAGAATTATGGGAGCTACAATTCGTGATGAGATTTGGGTGAGGACACAGCCAAACCATATAAGCATCATAAACACCGGGAATGTGTCCCTGTGACATGGCAGCATTTAAAGGTTTCTGATGGCCTCCTTTAGGCAGCTTTCCTGTTCGAAGGGCCTGCTGTGAGATGGGGAATGAGCCCTGTTCTACCCCTGCACCCCCAGTGCCATCTCTTGCCTCCTCCTCAGGCTGGAAACGTGTCCTGCATCTCTCCCGAGTGTCCCCCCGGCCCCTGTCAGACTTCCCCACAGTCAGATTGCTGTACTTGTGTTCCAGGTAAGTGACACTCTTGGAGCATTTTTTTTTTTCTTTTTTTTTTTTTTAGATTTTTTGTAGACCTCGCTATGTTGCCCAGGCTGGTCTTGAGCCTCAGGTGGTCCTCCTGCTTCAGCCTCTCAAAGTGCTGGGATGACAGGCATGAGCCCCCAAGCCCGTTTTTGCATTTTGCTTCTTTTTTTTTTGAGGGGGAGACTTGCTCTCCAGGCTGGAGTGTAGTAGCATGATCTCAGCTCGCTGCAACCTCCGCCTCCCAGGTTCAAGTGATTCTCCTGCCTGAGCCTCCGGAGTAGTGAGTAGCTGGGATTACAGGTGCCCGCCACCACGCTGGGCTAATTTTTGTATTTTTAGTAGAGACGGGGTTTCACGATGTTGGCCAGGCTGGTCTCGAACTCCTGACCTCAGGTGATCGACCTGCCTTGGCCTCCCAAAGTGCTGGGATGACAGGCATGAGCCCCGGAGCCCGGTTTTACATTTTGCTTCTTTGTGTGTGCAGGGGAGGTTGTCTTTTGAGTATGCGATGGGGTGGGGTGAGTGGAGGAGTCAGGGAGGAGATTGGTTTCTGCTTTACAAACTCAGATCAAGTGAAGCATTTCGAAGTGGCTGTTTTTATTGTGCACTTTTTATGTGTACAGCAGTTTGATGCTAGACTGTATTCACAGACCAGCTTTCCCCTGCCTTAGGAGGCACCTTCAGCTCAGGCAGGACTGGGTTTCAGTCCACCCTTGTCATTGCTCTGTCCCAGGGCAGGGAGGGGTCTCTCCTTAGCCACTAATGAGTTGGTCCTTTGTTAAAATCAAGGTTTTATTTCCTGGGATGGCTTCCTCACTGTCACGGATGTTCCCTGCTGACCCTGTGCCCCTTGCTGTGTGGGGCACTTGCCAGAACACTCCATCTCATGAAACCCTTATGTCACCACTCTAAGGCAGTACTATTTATTGCCCCATTTTGTAGATGGGAACACTGAGACTTGGAAAGTTAAAGTCACTGCCTAAAGGCACACAACCATTAAGTAATGGAGCAGAACTTGAATTCAGGTCTACCTGATTTCAAAGCTGGTGTTCTTTTTGAGTATTTTTTCCTTAATATTTAAATGTTATATTATTTTTAATTGACTTATTTTTGCATAGTCAATGTAGTCTGGATGAGATAGGAACCCTTATCAGTCCCATTGTACAGATGAGAAAACTGAGGCTTAGAGAGCTTTAAGTGTCTTGCCCAAAGTCATTCCCTGGTGAGTTGTGTAGCTAGGATTTGAGCCCAGGGCATTCTTTTTTTTTTTTTTTTGAGACGGAGTCTCGCTCTGTTGCCCAGGCTGGAGTGCAGTGGCCGGATCTCGGCTCACTGCAAGCTCCACCTCCCGGGTTTACGCCATTCTCCTGCCTCAGCCTCCCGAGTAGCTGGGACTACAGGCGCCTGCCACCTCGCCCGGCTAGTTTTTTGTATTTTTTACTAGAGACGGGGTTTCACCGTGTTAGCCAGGATGGTCTCGATCTCCTGACCTCGTGATCCGCCCGTCTCGGCCTCCCAAAGTGCTGAGATTACAGGCTTGAGCCACCACGCCCGGCGAGCCCAGGGCATTCTAACAGCAGGTGACCCTGGGCAGTTTCTAAGGCTGTTTTTTCAGTAGAGTGGATCTTCAAATCAAAGACTCTCCCCAGATTCTCATAGCCTCCAGGAGGGTAGTAGCACCATTTGTCTAACGTGGCACGTTTGTCTTAGGTGTCTGGGACAGTCTCTTTTTCTTTCTTTTTTTCTGTTACTCTTGAGTTATTCAGGGCTTCCCCTGCCTTTTTTAGTTAAGGACCTTGTCTTACATGTGATTCATTCTTTGTCAGATTTTTTGTTGTTGTTGAGATGGGGTCTTGCTCTGTCGCCCAGGCTGCAGTAGAGTGATGGAATCACTATAACCTCAACCCCTGGTTTCAAGCCATCCTCCTGCCTCAGCCTCCTGATTAGCAAGGACTACAGGCACACACTGCTGCACTCAGCTAATTTTTAAAAGTTTTTGTAGAGATGGGGTCTCGCTATGTTGACCAGACTGGCCTTGAACTCCTGGGTGCAAGAGATCCTCCCACCTCGGCCTCCCAGAATGTTGGGATTACAGGCGTGAACTGCCACACCCAGCCCTTGCTTTGTGTCTGGGGTTTGGAGGAGGAGAAGTGCTTTGGGTTCCTGGGCATGGAGCATGCTTGGAGCATGCTGTGGAGTGTCGTGGGTGGGTGTTAAATGCCCCGGGGCTCCCCACCCATTTGTTCCCCCTTTTCTTTAGCTGCCTCTGCCCAAAGACCTTGAGCTGCTCCCTTTCTCCTCTGCAGTGAGATGCTATTTCCACGGCCGGTGGTACGCGGACGGGGCCGTGTTCAGTGGGGGTAGTGACGAGTGTACCACCTGTGTCTGCCAGGTATGGTGGTGGAGCGTCCCGAAGCCTGTGGAATTGATGGGGAGGGGAGCGAGGCACAACACTTTACCTAGGTTGACTTGACTAGGAGAACATGAGCTGCCATACAGCAACAGGGAAACTGAGGAAGCAAAGGCACTACAGGAATCCCCCAGGCCTTCCCACAGTCTCTTTGAACTTCATCTTTCAGCACTGCTATTTACAGAGCACCTACTATGTGCTGGGGACATAGCTAAGCACAAGGAAGTCCCAGTCCCCTTGGTCCAGAAGCCCACAATCTAGGTGGGTTGATGGCCAGGGGCCCAGGACTCCTGATGCCCTTTTGGAAGGCGGAATGTTAAGTAGAGATCTAGAGGGTGGCGGGGACTCATTAGGCAAGGAGCTGAGGTTGCTGTACCCAGCAGAGGGTGGAGGACTGGAGATGGCCATTCTGGCTGGAGCACGGAGAGAGGCAGGCAGGCAGCAAGGCTGCAGGAAGGGGTTGCATCTTGGGTTGTGTTCCCTAGAAGCAGGGCCTGTGCAGGTGACTTACCAAAGGAATGCTCTCAGGAGAAACCAGAGAGGGAAGCAGGGTGAAGGTGTGGTTTCACACGGATCCCTGGGAAGCTCTGGACAGTGGACCGTGCTGGGGAGCAAGGCTCTTGCACCCCAGGGCCAGTCAGTTACAGAGACTCTCTGTGTTCCCCAGGGAATGGGGGCAGTGACCATCCAGGCATCTCTGGAGGATGCAGCTGCCGTCAGCCACTGGCAGCACTTCAGAGACAGGACCTGGGTGGGCACTGACAGCCTCAGCCCTGACTCAGTCCTGAAGGGCTCCACCAGCTGCATTGAGGGCTTTGCACTCAGTCAAGCTGCAGAATGGTTTTATGCGTGGAGGGATGCCATCAGATTGTGCTGGAGAAAGTCTCTGGCTGCGGACCAAGAGACGATTGGAGGGGCCAGAGTGGAAGACAGTAGGGAGCCTGGATAGCAGCGGGAGGCTGAGAGATGGTGGACACCACGCCTATTCCCAGGATGCCCTCCTGGGCTCACACCCAGCCCCCATTGAAGGACTGCGGGTTCTCCCCACCCCATTGTGCTCCCTGGAGATTTCTTTGTCAGTTTCACTTGAGTAGATTTCTTTGTCAGTTTCACTTGCGTAGTGGGAGGGTGATGGCAGCCTGCCACCCTCCTCTAGCTCTCCATGGTCTCCAGGCGCTGCCCTCATCATTCTGTGCCTGGACTCTCTTCCAGAATGGGGAGGTGGAGTGCTCCTTCATGCCCTGCCCTGAGCTGGCCTGCCCCCGAGAAGAGTGGCGGCTGGGCCCTGGGCAGTGCTGCTTCACCTGCCAGGAGCCCACACCCGCGACAGGTGAGCTGGCCCAGGGCTGCCCCACAGGGCAGGGCGTGGATTCTGGGGAGAGAGGCTGAGCTTCACCTGTTGAGACTGCTGGTGTGTGTGTTTGTGTGTGTGTACATGTGTCTTTGTGTGCGTGTGTATGAGTGTGAGTCTGTTTTGTGTAGTATCTGTGTGCCTGTGTAAGTTTGTGTGTGTCTGAGTTTGTGAGTGGTTATCTTGTGTGTTGGTGTGTTAGTAGTACCTGCGTGTGGGAGCCTGTGTATGTGTGTCTTTGTATTTATGTATATGAGCGTGTGTCTGTGTTTTGTGTAGTATGTCTGTGTATCTCTGTGTGTGTGTGTCTGTGTTTTTGTGTGTGCCTGTGTGAGCATGCATGTTTATGTGTCTTGTGTCTGCATATGTGTCTCTCGTGTCTGTATATGTGTGTGTGCATGTAAATGTATGTATGTGTCTAAGTGTAAGTTCGTGTGTCTGTGTGAGTAATGTGTGTGTCTGTGAGCATGTATATGTATGTGTGCATTTGTATGAATGTGTGTAAATTTGTGTACATGTGTCTTTGCCTGTGTACAAGTTTGTATCTGTGTGTTGTGTCGTATGTCTTAGTGTGTGCCTGTGTGTGTGTTTCTGTGCTTGTGAGTAGTTTTCTCTGTGTGTGTGTCAGTGTATTAGTGGTATCTGCGTGTGGGAGTCTGTGTACGTGTGTCTTTGTGCATGAGCATGTGTCTGCTTTGTGTAGTATGAGTGTGTCTCTGTGGTATTTATGTTTGTGCCTGTTTTTGTGTTTTTGTGTGTGCCTGTGTGAGCATGCATGTTTGTGTTTGTTGTGTCTGTATATGTGTATGTGCATGTAAGTGTTTGATTCTATGAGTGTGTCTGTGTGCAAGTTTGTGTCTCTGTGAGTAGTATCTGTGTGTGTGTGAGAATATGTATGTAAGTGTATTTGTATGAGTGTGTGTGTCTGTGTGAGTTGTATCTGTGTGTGTATGTAAATCTGCATTTGTGTATGTGTGTGTCTCTGTGTTTGTGCATGAATGGTATCTGCATGCATGTGTAAGTATGCATTAGTATGAGTGTATGTGTGTCTCTGTGAACTGTATCTGTGTGTATGTATAAATATGCATTTGTATGTGTGTGTATGCATGAATGGTATCTGCGTGCATGTGTAAGTGTGCATTAGTATGAGTGTATGTGTGTCTCTGAACTGTATCTGTGTGTGTGTATATATAAATATGCATTTGTATGAGTGCGTGTGTCTGCACGAATGGTATCTGTGAGCATGTGTATGTGTACGTAAGTGCATTTGTATGAGTGTATGTGTGTCTGTGAGTTGTATCTGTAAATCTGCATTTGTGTATGTGTGTGTCTCTGTGTTTGTGCATGAATGGTATCTGTGTGCATGTGTAAGTATGCATTAGTATGAGTGTATGTGTGTCTCTGTGAACTGTATCTGTGTGTGTATAAATATGCATTTGTATGAGTGTGTGTATGCATGAATGGTATCTGCGTGCATGTGTAAGTGTGCATTAGTATGAGTGTATGTGTGTCTCTGTGAACGGTATCTGTGTGTGTGTATATAAATATGCATTTGTATGAGTGTGTGTGTGCATGAATGGTATCTGTGAGCATGTGTGTATGTGTGTGTCTGTGTGAGTTGTACGTAAGTGTACATAAGTGTACGTAATGTGTACGTAAGTGCATTTGTATGAGTGTATGTGTGTCTGTTGTATCTGTGTGTGTATGCAAATGTACATTTGTATCAGTGTGTGTCTCTGTGTTTGTGCATGAATGGTATCTGTGTGTGTGTATTTAAGTGTGCATTTGTATGAGTGTGAGTTGTATCTGTGCATATATGTAAGTGTGCATTTGTATGAGTGTGTGTAAGTTTATGTGTCGATGTGTGTGAGTGATACCGGTGTCTGTGTGTGTGTGTGCGCATAAGGCGTCTGTCCTTGCTGCTATTGTAGTCTAGGTCTTGTGCCCACTGTCTTTTCTTTGCCATTGTCCTCATCCAGGCTGCTCTCTCGATGACAACGGGGTTGAGTTTCCGATTGGACAGATCTGGTCGCCTGGTGACCCCTGTGAGTTATGCATCTGCCAGGTGAATGACAACCTGCTCGCCTTCAGCTGCTTTACCCGGCTGCCCTGCCTCACCCAGAGGAGACAAGCGTCCTGGCCCCTCCAGAGGCTGGCCTCAGGCTGGCTGCAGTCTCCCTCCGGCACTGTCAAGTTCCACTTTCACAGAAAGGGTTGGACCCAGTTTTTCCTGCCCTCAGTAGATGTGTGAGGACGGTGGCGCTTGGCAGTTGGCCTTAAGAAGTGCGTATGGTTGGCTGGGCGCGGTGGCTCACGCCTGTAATCCCAGCACTTTGGGAGGCTGAGGCGGTTGGATCACAAGTTGAGGAGATCGAGGCCATCCTGGCTAACATGGTGAAACTAAAATACAAAAAATACTAAAAATACAAAAAATTAGCCGAGTGTGGTGGCGGGTGCCTGTAGTCCCAGCTACTTGGGAGACTGAGGCAGGAGAATCATTTGAACCCAGGAGGAGGAGGTTGCAGTGAGCTGAGATCGTGCCACTGCACCCCAGCTTGGGCAACAAAGCAAGACTCCATCTCAGAAAACAAAAAAAGTGTGTATGGCCAAGAGTGGTGGCTCACGCCTATAATCCCAACACTTAGGGAGGCTGAGGTGGGAAGATTGCTTGAGCCCAGGAATTTGAGACCAGCCTGGACAACATGGTGAGACCCTGTCTCTACAAAAAAAACCCAAAAATTAACTGCGTGTAGTGGCATGCCTCTGTGGTCCCAGCTACTTGGGAGGCTAAGGTGGGAGGATCGCTTCCTCAGCTCCTGAGGCTGACCCAGGAGGTCGAGGCTGCAGTGAACTGTGATCACGTTACTGCATTCCAGCCTGGGTGAAAAAGACCCTGTTTCAAAAAAAAAAAAAAAGTGTGTGTAACACACTGTGCATGTGCAGGGAGCTGCTGGCATGAGGAGTAAGAATTAGGAATCTTCATAGAAGGTTCTCCCCAGGCATGGATAACTGAGGGAGTGGGGCAGCCTGAGACCTAGTTGTTCAGGCTGTTTCTATGAAATTGCAACGTTTTCTTCATGACTGCAAATCGTGTGACCTCACCATTTCAGAAATGGGTAAGGAGGTGCATGAGTTTGAGTCAGATCGACAGCAATGTAAATATAGCTATCCAGCCAGAAATACAACTCTTTTAGCTCATTATTGAAGCACTAGTCATTGCGGGGTTTTTTTTTTTTTTTTACCATTATGTATAATGGCAAAAACCGCAATTACTTTTGCACCAATCTAATACATGCTGGCTTTCCTTTCTACTTTAAGAGCTTCGAGTCTTTTAGAGGTTTATTTCTCAAAACGAGGTCTCTTGCACCTGTGTTGGGAGCCCTGGTTAGACGTGCAGGCTTTCGAGGCCCCGCCCACACCTCTGCCCTCGTAAACTGCATTTTAACCTCTAGGTGATTTGTGTGCACTTTCTTTTTTTTTTTTTTTTTTTTTTTTTTTGAGACGGAGTCTCGCTCTGTCGCCCAGGCTGGAGTGCAGTGGCTGGATTTCAGCTCACTGCAAGCTCCGCCTCCCGGGTTTACGCCATTCTCCTGCCTCAGCCTCCCGAGTAGCTGGGACTACAGGCGCCTGCCACCTTGCCCAGCTGGATTTTTGGATTTTTGTTAGTAGAGACGGGGTTTCACCGTGTTAGCCAGGATGGGCTCGATCTCCTGACCTCGTGATCCACCCGTCTCGGCCTCCCAAAGTGGTGGGATTACAGGCTTGAGCCACCGCGCCCGGCCCTGTGTGCACTTTCATGTGGGAGAAGCCCAGCCTTCTAGTGCCTTCGATGAGCCGTTGGTTGAAAAGCTGTAAGCTGAACACGTCTCATTGAAATTAGAGTTGGGAGGAAAGTCCATCCTGTGCTATCTTCTCCTTTATGACTGATTTCAGGCACCCATAATCAGTCACCGAGAGAGGGATACAAAAGGTTCAAACTGTCAGATTTTTTTTTTTTTTTTTAAAGAAAAAGAGTTCGGGTGCGGTGGCCCACACGTATAATCCCAGCATTTTGGGAGGCCGACATGTGGGGATGATCTGAGGTCACGAGTTCAAGACCAGCCTGACCAACATGGTGAAACCCCGTCTCTACTAAATATAAAAAAATTAGCCTGCCATGGTGGTGCATGCCTGTAATCCCAGCTACTCAGGAGGCTGAGGCAGGAGAATCGTTTAAACCAGGGAGGTGGAGGTTGCAGTGAGCCAAGATTGCGCCATTACACTCCAGCCTGGGCAATAGACTGAGACTCTGTCTTAAAAAAAAAAGAAAAGAAAAGAAACCTTGTATGGCACTTTGGCTCTCTGAAATAGACGTTTCTGGTAGCATTGTTTTTTCTAAAAATAATGTTTATGGTACTCTGTAGGTTCCCGATGAACCAGGTTTCCAGGGAAAAGGTGAGAAAGGATTTGGATGGGGGTAACGGTGCAGCCTTTGGCTGCTACAGGAAGCCGAGGAGACCAGAAATCCCAGCCCTGACTTTCCTTCTCCTTAAAGATGCGTAGACTTCCTGGAAGGCTCACATGGCCTTTCCCAAGTAACCGGTCCTCTTTAGGGGGACCTGCCACCTTTCAGTTGCATCATGGTGCCTTTCAGGGCAAGCCTTGGCCAGGTTGCTACATTGCTGTTTCTTTTGCAGGGCGGGGAGGCAGGGGCTGGTGTCACCGGTGGGGTCTTGGTGAAGTTCCTCCTTCCTCCAGGCAGATGGCTTGGTGAGCTGCAAGAGAACAGACTGTGTGGACTCCTGCCCTCACCCGATCCGGATCCCTGGACAGTGCTGCCCAGACTGTTCAGCAGGTAATCCCCTGCCTCCACCCCCAGCCCCCCAGAGCAGGGCATCTCAGGGGGTCCCACCTCCAGGTTCACCCTGCACCAGGCTCCTTTGCGCTAAGCCCTATACAACCGTCATCTCTTGTCGTAACAACCCCAAGGGACAACCCCATTGCACAGATAAAGAAACTGAGATAAAACAGTTTGCCCAAGTCAGGCCGCCTCTGAGTGCTGGAGGCAGATCTGAAGACATGCAGGGCTTACAGTGCAGGTGGGCGGTACAGGAGCTGTACCTGTGAGACAATGGGAAAACAGCAAGAGGAGAGAAGTTTTAATAGTCATTTTTGCATTTTAATAGTCATTTTTACCTTTTCCATGATTTCAGAAGTAATGTTTTATTATAGAAAATTTATTTTATTTTATTTTACTTGTTTTGAGACAGCCTTGCTCTGTCACCCAGGCTGGAGTGCAGTGGCGCAATCTCAAACTGCACCCTCCGCCTCTTGGGTTCAGGCGATTCTCCTGCTTCAGCCTTCTGAGTAGCTGGGATCACAGGCGCCTAACCACCACGCCCAGCTAGTTTTTGTATTTTTAGTAGAGACAGGGTTTCACCATGTTGGCCGGGCTGGTCTCGAACTCCTGACCTCAGGTGATCTGCCTGCCTCGGCCTCCTAAAGTGCTGGGATTACAGGCATGAGCCAACACACCCGACTCCATTATAGAAAATTTAGGAAAAAAACACAGAAAGCAAAAATAAAAAATACTAACAAGGACCTATTACGACTGTTAAATTTGTGTTTATGTCCTTCTAGTCTCTTTTTGTGATGCTCACACACATTTAGTAGATGTACATTTTACATATATATATATATATATATATATATATTTTTTTTTTTTTTTTTTAAAGCTTCCCCTACTGCCTCATCACCTGCTGTTACACTTACCAGTATGTTATAGTATCATCACTCAGATCAGGCTCCTGGGGCTGTCAGGAATCAGAGAGGGGAGTGGTGTTGGGGAATGTTCTGGACAGGCGGGGTTGGCGGTTTGACTGAGTTTGGAAGGCAGAGAGGAGGTTGGGGAGATGCTGTGGGGCCTCACACACACCTCGTATTTCCCAGTCCTTCTGCCTCATCCCCCCGGTGAGAGGTAGAGGACGAATCTCCCCACTCTCCAGGGTGAGAACACTGAGGCCAAGACACTTGATCCTTTTGCTGAGTCCGGTGGGAAAAAAGTCAATACACGATTCAGACAATCCAGACAGGCATTTCTTCCCTTCCCTAACTCCCAGGGTGACTGCCTGGGGAGGCACATGGCCTCCCGTTTGCTATCCAGATAAGCCTCTCACCTTGGCCCTGGCAGGGAGCCTGGTCCCTGGCCACTCCCAGCTGGTGCTCAGCACATGCTCTCTCTGGCAGGCTGCACCTACACAGGCAGAATCTTCTATAACAACGAGACCTTCCCGTCTGTGCTGGACCCATGTCTGAGCTGCATCTGCCTGGTATGGACCACCCAGATCTGACCCCTGCCTCTGGAAACTCCCCCACAACTGACATCGGCTCCTGAATCCCAGAGGCAAAATCCAGAGACCTCCACGACAAGGGATGCTTCTGGTTCATGGTGGAAGTCAGCTCCCTCCAGTCCTGCTCCCTCCAGTCCAGTGACCCTTTAGACAGGGCCAGATAATTTTTTTTGTTTGTTTTTGAGATGGAGTCTTGCTTTATCACCCAGGCTCCCAGGTTGGAGTGCAGTGGTGCAATCTCAGCTCACTGCAACCTCCGCCTCCCGAGTTCAAGCGAGTCTCCTGTGTCAGCCTCCCAAGTAGCTGAGACTACAGGCATGCACCATTACGCATGGCTAATTTTTGTATTTTTGGTAGAGACGGGGTTTCGCCATGTTGGCCAGGCTGTTTCCGAACTCCTGAACTCAGGTGATCTGCCCACCTCAGCCTCCCAAAGTGTTGGGATTACAGGCATGAGCCACCATGCCCAGCCCAGATAAATGTTTTTAAACCTGGCTGGCAAAGTCCTCTGCTTCTGGGTTACCCCCTAGAGATGGTCTCAGGGATTCTTGATGAGGGTGGAGGTGAAGCGCATAAACCTAGAACCCGGTACTGGAACCTTTTCAATAGACCCACATGGTCAAGCTCTTGCTGTGTGCCAGGCCCCTCATAGGCATGCACTCAGCTAATCCATTCCAGAATTTATCATCTCATTCTTCTGGATGAGAAAACCAAGGCACAGAGAGAGTCTTTGCTCAAGATCCCATAACTAGTTAATCAAAGTACTGAGAATGGAACCCTAGCATTGTGATTCCGAGATGCACATTTATTCTGAGTCATACTGCCTCTCAGTCTGAAAAAGCATGTCCCATAGTATCATTTAATTTTTGGAGAATGAAAAAAATGTTTTTTTTTTTTGAGACAGGGTGTTGCTCTGTCACCCAGGTTGAAGTGCAGTAGCGTGATCATGGCTCACTGCAACCTTGAACTCCTGGGCTCAAGCGATCGTCCCAAGTAGGTGGGATCACACCCAGCCAGGATTACCGCCACACCTGGCTAATTAAAACATTTTTTTCATAGAGGTGGGGTCGTGTTGTATTGCTCAGGCTGGTATGGAACTTCTGGGCTCAGACAGTCCTCCCACCTCGGCCTCCAAAGGTTTTGGGATTACAGGCATAAGCCATTGCACCCAGGCAAAAAGTTTTTTCTTTTTTAAAAGTTTATTTTATAAAATTTTTATATTAAAAAAATTTAAAAATTTTATATATAAAATTATTTTTATAAAAAAATTAAAATTTTTTATAAAATAAATTTTTTTATAAAAATTAAAAAATTTTAAATTTAATATTTAAAATTTTTAAATTAAAATATAAAAATATAAAATATTTATTAAAAAATATAAAAAAATATTTTCTTAATAAAAAAAAATCTTGCTGTGTTGCCTAGGCTGGTCTTGAATTCCTGGCCTCAAGTGATCCTCCTACCTCACCTTCCCAAAGTGCTGGATTATAGGTGTGAGCCACTATGCCTGGATGAAAAAAAATTCTTTTATTTATTTTTTTTGAGACAGTCTCGCTCTGTCACCAGGCTGGAGTGCAGTGGCATAATCTTGGCTCACTGCAACCTCTGCCTCCCACGTTCAAGCAATTCTCCTGTCTCAGCCTCCTGAGTAGCTGGGATTACAGGTGCGTGCCACCACGGCCGGCTAATTTTTGTACTTTTAGTAGAGTTGGAGTTTTGCCATGTTGGCCAGGCTGGTCTCGAACTCCTGACCTCAAGTGATCTGCCCGCCTCGGCCTCCCAAAATGTTGGGATTATAGGAGTGAGCCACCGCTCCGGGCAAAAAATTCTTAATGTTTATTGTGCTGACCGTCTGAATGTGGGATGACGCTGATTTGCTGGCGTGGGTACAGAAGCAGTATTCCTTTGGTGATCTGTGAGCCTCAGCAGAGTACATGCGTGACAAGGGACACGATCTGCAGAAAGATTGAGAAACTCAGGGTAAACAGCCCTGTGCATGTAAACAGCTCTGGGCTACTTACCCTGAGTGACCCACTGCACGTAGGCCCCAGTTGTTCTCAGCCTCGGGCTTTGGGGAACTTTGGCCCCTGGATCTTCCTGTCTTGGGTTTCGGTGCTCATCTTTTCTGGGCAGTTCATGCAACAGGCACTTGTTAACAGATGCACTCCGTGGACAGGGCCATGTTCTTACCTTTGAGGGGCTTGAATTCTAATGGGAAGATGGACCCCAACAGAGAAAATGCGTCCCTGCTCCACTGTCCCACCATGGACTCCTCCCACAATGTTGATTGTTCTGATGAGCACTCAGTGGCTATAGGAGCAGCGTTTTCCTGAGTGTCTGATCAGCTGCCCTGAACCAAGGGCCTTGTGTGTTTTCTGTGTCTTGCAGCTGGGCTCAGTGGCCTGTTCCCCCGTGGACTGCCCCATCACCTGTACCTACCCTTTCCACCCTGACGGGGAGTGCTGTCCCGTGTGCCGAGGTGAGTGGGACCAACTACCCCACGTGCGAGGCTCCCGGCCAGGCCTCGGCTCTCATGGGCTCCTGTCTCCTCTGCCTCCACAGACTGCAACTACGAGGGAAGGAAGGTGGCGAATGGCCAGGTGTTCACCTTGGATGATGAACCCTGCACCAGGTGCACGTGCCAGGTGAGCTGGGCCTGGGAACCCAAGAGCGGCCCCAGAAGAGGGCGGCTTCTTGCCTTCTGTCCCTTTGCAAAACATGGAGCCCCTTAGCCGGCATGAGTCCATCCTCCTGCCATCCTCCACCTTTAATTAACTGCCAGAATATCTTTGGTTTTGACCATCTCTCCCTCTGTGGAAGTCCAGAGGGAGAAGTGGTTTCCCTAAGGGGGTCCTGCCATGGCTGGCTTTACCTGTTCTCCAGGCGAGGGCTCAGGCACTGCAGCCCCTGTCCCGGGATCTTTCCATGGGTCCTGGTGCTGGTGCAGGAGGCCCTTGAGGGCACTGCCCAGGGCAGGCAAGATGCTCTGGGCTTCCTCATGGGGGTCCTTCTGCTTCCCCAGCTGGGAGAGGTGAGCTGCGAGAAGGTTCCCTGCCAGCGGGCCTGTGCCGACCCTGCCCTGCTCCCTGGGGACTGTTGCTCTTCCTGCCCAGGTAAGTGGGCCTCTGGGTCCTGGAGTGTCTCCATCATTTTCTTCCATTTTGCTCTTCTTCCCCAGTACGTAGAACCTGTAAAGGGCCAGATGAGAGAAAGCCAGGCTCAGAGAGAGAACACAGCTCGCGCAAGGTTGTACAGCTGTGCTGTGACCTGCTGACCCTCGTCCCATGCTCATGATGCCACACACAATGGTGTTTGTTTATTTGTACTCCCTTTTTCTTCTTTATCTCCTTTCTTAATCTCTTCCTCTGCTTTCTTCTTTATTTTAAAATACAACATGGGAACTAAGTCCGTTTTACAGAAGAGTCATCTCTAACATGCATTGAGCACCCACTGTGTGCCGTGACACCTCATGTGTCTATACCCCTGCAATACTCCTGTCATCCTGTGCCAGGTGAGAAACAGACCCAGGGAGGTGAAGTGCTGTGCTTGAGTTCACATAGCTGATTGGTGGTAAAGCCAGGATTTCAGCCTGGAGTCGATGCTTTTAGATAGGACAGTGGATTGATTCCCAACAACTGATGCCACTGTACTCCAGCCAGGGCCACAGAGAGACACTGTCTCTAAACAACACAAAACACAACACAACACATATTCCTTCTGTCTCACTGAGATTTTGTACCCTTTGACAATCATCTCCCCATTCCCCTCGCCGCCACCAGCCCTCCATAACCACGATTCTACTCTCTGCTTCTTTGGGTTCAATCATTTTGGATTCCACATAACACTGAGATTTTGCAATGGTTGTCTGTATGTGTCTGGCTTATTTTGCTTAGCATAATCTTCTCCAATTTCATCCATGTTGTTGCAAATGACAGAATTTCTTTTGTTTTTTTTTTTTTTTTGAGGATTCTCACTGTCACCCAGGCTGGAGTGCAGTGGTGCGATCTCAGCTCACTTCAACTTCCGCCTCCCAGGTTCAAGTGATTCTCGTGCCTCAGCGTCCTGAATAGCTGGGATTACAGGCGCACACCACCACGCCCGGCTAATTTTTGTATTTTTAGTAGAGACAAGGTTTCACCATGTTTGTCAGGCTGGTCTCGAACTTCTGACCTTAAGTGATCCGCCCCCTTCGGCCTCCCAAAGTGCTGGGATTACAGGCGTGAGCCTGTCATTTCCTTGTTTTAAAAGGCTAAATAATATTCCATTCTGGATAAAGAAATGTGGTATATGCAGACAATGAAGTACTATTGACGGACACTTAGGTAGGTTCCATAGCTTGGCTACTGTGAATAGTGTCACAGTGAACACAGGAGTGCAGCTGTCTTCCTCAAACTGACTTTAAATCTTCTGGGTAAATACTCAGCAGTGGGATTGCTGGATCTATTTTATGTTTTTTAAACTTCTAGGAAGACAGGGAATTTTTTTCACTGATGGTGGCCTGAATTTTCTTTTTTTTTTTTTTGAGACAGAGTCTCGCTCTCTCGCCCGGGCTGGAGTGCGGTGGCATGATCTCGGCTCACTGCAAGCTCCTCCTTGCGGGTTCCCGCCATTCTCCTGCCTCAGCCTCCCCAGTAGCTGGGACTACAGGTGCCTGCCACCTGCCCAGCTAGTTTTTTGTATTTTTTAGTAGAGACGGGGTTTCACCATGTTAGCCAGGATGGTCTCGATCGCCTGACCTCGTGATCTGCCCGTCTCGGCCTCCCAAAGTGCTGGGATTACAGGCTTGAGACATCGCGCCCGGCCCCTGAATTTCCTTTTTTATAAAATATTTGTTTAACTCCTTTGACCTTTCAAAGAGTATGTTCTCTTTTCGGGGGCAGCTTTTCAGATCTGTGGATGATGAGCTTTTAGGGCGGGTGGTGCCGGGAATATCCGCTGAGCCTTTAAATCCATCATGTTGGGGACATCATAGATTGTACTTCATTGTAACCACCACAAACTTCTCTGCATGCTAGTGGATATTAGTCCCTGACTGTCTAGAGACTGATTGCTAGCTAACGTGCCAGGCAGTTTACTTAGCATTTTATACCTTACTTAAATGTATTACTCATTTAAATGTTCATGGAATGTTCCAGCGTGGCTGCTGTGTTCCCCATTTTGCAGGTGGGGAAATGGAGGCTCAAAGAAGTTAAGTTTCTAGTTGGTGTGTAAGACTTAAGCCTAAGTTTCGCTTATTTCCTATCCTGTGCTCTTCCCCATCCTGCCCTCCTACCTCCACATGGGGAAACTGAGACCTCCAGGCCTGGCATGGTGGCTCACGCTTGTAATCCCAGCACTTTGGGAGGCTGATGTGGGCGGACCGCCTGAGGCCAGGAGTTCGAGAGCAGCCTTTCTAACATGGTGAAACCCTGTCTACTAAAAACAGAAAAATCAGCCTGGCGTGTTGGTGCACGCCTGCAATCTCAGCTATTTGGAAGGCTGAGGCAGGAGAATTGCTTGAACGTGGGAGATGGAGGTTGCAGTGAGCTGAGACTGCCCCCTGCCCTCCAGCCTGGGCAACAGAGCAAGACTCTGTCTCAAACAAAAACAAAACAAAGAGGTAACCTCCAGAGCCCAGCTCCTTCTCCTGAAACACGTTATGTTTACCACATACCTCTTATTAACAAGAACTCCCTTTAAGGGAAAACAACTTTTTATTGAAGTAGAATATGTTTTCTTTTGACGATTTTTTTTTTTTTTGAGACAGGGTCTCACTCTGTTGCCCAGGCTAGACTGCAGTGGTGCGATCACAGCTCACTGTAGCCTCGACCCCCCGGGCTCAAGCAATCCTCCTACTTCAGTCTCACAAGTAGCTGGGACTACAGGTGCGTGTCACCATGCCTGGCTAATTTTTTGTTTTATTTCCAAGCCCATGAAGTGATAAACGCTTGGCTAATTATTTTATTTTATTTTTTAGAGACACTGTCTTGCTGTGTTGCCCAGGCTGGTCCCAACTCCTGGACTCAAGCGATCGTCCCGCCTTGGCCTCCCAAACTGTTGAAATTACAGGCATGAGCCACCGAGCCCAGCCTCTTTTGATGATTTTTTAAAAGTATAACAGCTTTCTTAGGATAAAGTGCATATGTCATACAATTCACACATTTAAAGTATATGATTCAATCATTTTAAGCATATTTTTAGAGTTATGCAACCATCTATTAATATGGAATAGTTGGCCGGGCGCGGTGGCTCAAGCCTGTAATCCCAGCACTTTGGGAGGCCGAGACGGGCGGATCACGAGGTCAGGAGATCGAGACCATCCTGGCTAATATGGTGAAACCCCGTCTCTACTAAAAAATACAAAAAACTAGCCGGGCGACGAGGCGGGCGCCTGTAGTCCCAGCTACTCGGGAGGCTGAGACAGGAGAATGGCGTGAACCCGGGAGGCGGAGCTTGCAGTGAGCTGAGAGCCGGCCACTGCACTCCAGCCTGGGCGGCAGAGCAAGACTCCGTCTCAAAAAAAAAAAAAAAAAAAAAAAAAATGGAATAGTTGATTTTTAAAATATAATCATTCCAGTTTTTTATGTGCTTGACAACATCTGATTTTTCCTTGATCATACCTTTGATACTCTTTCTTCTTTTTTTTTTTTTGAGATGGAGTCTCACTCTGTTGTCCAGGCTGGAGTGCAGTGGCGTCATCTTGGCTCACTGCAACCTCCGTCTCCCAGGTTCCAGCGACTCTCCTGCCTCAGCCTCCCGAGTAGCTGGACTACAGGCACCACCATGCTTTGCTAATTTTTGTATTTTTAGTAGAGATGGGGTTTCAGCATGCTGGCCAGGATGGTCTCAAGCTCATGACCTCAAGTGATCCACCCACCTCGGCCTCCCAAAGTGCTGGGATTATGGGCATGAGCCGCTGCGCCTGGTCTGATACTCTTTCTTTTTTTGCTTCTTCACTCTTCATTTTCTTTTTGCTGAGCTTCTTCCTTCTTTCACAAATGATTCCTGACTTTCTGGTGGTTTATCTTAATGATTTTTTGACTTTACAAGGTGCAAAACCATCAAACTTTTGCTGTATTTTGAATTTTGATCTTTTCCTGGGTTATCAATGTGTGACACGTGAATATTCAGCACTTTATTAAAAAATCAGGGTTTGACTTAGATCTGATTTTGCCCAACTGTTGGCCAATATAAGTGTTCTGAACACGTATAAGGTTGGCCAGGGTTCAGGAAGTGAGCTGTATTATGTGCATTTTTGCTGGGCACCGTGGATCATGCTTATAATCCCAGCATTTTGGGAGGCTGAGGCAGGAGCATCACTTGAGCTCAGGAGTTTGAGACCAGCCTGGGCAACAAAGTGGGATCCTGTCTCTACTAAAATGAAAGAATAGAATAGAATAGAATAGAATAGAATGGAATAGAATGGAATAGAATGGAATAGAATGGAATAGAATGGAATAGAATGGAATAGAATGGAAGCCAGGTGTGGTAGCATGTGACTGGGGTCCCAGCGACTAGGAGAGCGAAGGTGGGAGGATCACTTGAGCCCAGGAGCTCGAGGGTGCAGTGAGCCATGTTCGCACCACTGCACTCCAGCGTGGACAACAGAGTGAGAACCTGTCTCAAAGAAGAAGAAAAAAAAAAGCCTTTTTTTTTTTTTTTTTTTTGGTGAAACGGAGTCCTGCTCTGTCTCCCAGGCTGGAGTGCAGTGGCATGATCTCAGCTCACTGCAGCCTCCGCCACCCAGGTTCAAGTGATTCTCGTGCCTTAGCCTCCCGAGTAGGTGGGACTACAGGCACCCACTACCACGTCCAGCTAATTTTTGTATTTTTAGTAGAGATGGGGTTTCACCATATTGGCCAGGCTGGTCTGGAACTCCTGACCTCAGGTGATCCGCCCGCCTCAGCTTCTCAAAGTGTTGGGATTACAGGCGTGAGCCACTGTGCTTGGTCAGAAATGCATTTTTTAAATTTTTTATTTATTTATTTTTTTGAGAGAGTCTCGCTCTGTTGCCCAGGCTGGAGTGCAGTGGTGCGATCTCGCCTCACTGCAAGCTCCGCCCCCCAGGTTCTCACCATTCTTCTGCCTCAGCCTTCCATGTAGCTGGGACTGCAGGTGCCCACCACCACGCCCGGATAATTTTTTTTTTGTATTTTTAGTAGAGATGGGGTTTCACCATGTTAGCCAGGATGGCTTGATCTCCTGACCTCGTGATCCGCCCGTCTCGGCCTCCCAAAGTGCTGGGATTACAGGCGTGAGCCACCGCAGCCAGCCAGAAATGCATTTTTGATTTACAGGTTTATTGGGATGTGACCCCATTGTAAGTCGAGGGACATCTGTGTTTATTTTTTCCTTGTGTACTGAGCCTTTATGATGTGCCAGGCCCTAGGCTGAGACTTTTCTAAAAATTCTTCAAAGAAACTATTTTTTAGAACGGTTTGAGGCTCATGGCAAAATTAAGTGGAAAGTACAGAGAGTTCCCATATGTCTTGGACTCCACACACCACAGCATCGCCCCCCTATTAGCACCCCACATTAGCACGCCACACCAGTGTGGCATGTTTGTTATAATCGGTGATACCGCACTGACACTGACATGTCATTGACATCCAGTGTCTATAGTTCACATTGAGGTTTAGGCTGAGACTCTCCATGCACCCTTTCATTCACACTCGGTCCTTACTGCTGTGCCCATTTTACAGATGAGGAAACAGAGGCCCAGGGGAGTTGCATGCCTTGCGTGAGGTCACACAGCTAACTGCCTGCCTCCCTCCGTTCATGGCACCTTCAGTCTTCTCTTCCTGGAGGCGGGAGCTGGCCGGTCCTCACCAGGTGTGCTGAGGCCCCTCCGAGGACAGAGCTTGGGTGTTCCTGGCGTACCTTGTCCCAGAGCCACCTTGGCCACTGGAGAGAACCATTGTGCATCTCGTTTCGCCCTCCTCTCTCTAGATTCCCTTTCTTCTCTGGAAGAAAAGCAGGGGCTCTCCGCTCACGGAAATGTGGCGTTCAGCAAAGCTGCTAGGAGCCTGCATGGAGACACTGAGGCCCCCGTTAACTGTAGCTCCTGCACTGGGACCCCAGCAGCATCACTCTCGAGGCCGGCGCTCCATCTGCTCCAGCTCCTTTTAAGAACGAACTTGACAAAAACACAGACTTTACCTACAAGCCCAGCAGGAGCTCTTGGTCCACACTCACCCGCTTTGGGGCCCACAGGCACTTTGCCAGGGGAGCCTGGGGCCTCCCCTCGACTCTCACCAGGGCCTTCGACCCCTCCAGGAGCCCCTACTCTACCTCTAGCTTCCCCAGGGGCTCCTCAGCCACCTCCTGTGACTCCAGAACACTCATTCTCAGCCTCTGGGGCCCAGATAGCGTCCAGGTGGCCGCCTCTGCCTGCCACCCTCCTGACAGAAGCTTCAGCACTTTCCATGATGGACCCCAGCCCCTCGAAGACCCCCATCACCCTCCTCCGGCCTCGTACACTTTCTCCCACCACCTCTAGATTCTCTGCAGCCCTGGCAGCCACCACCCACCGCGGCCCCCAGCAGCCCCCAGTGGGGGCCTATCGGGGGGAAGAGTCCACCATGTAAGTAGGTCACTGTGTCCGGGAGACTCTGGAGAGAGGACACTGCCAGTGGCCCAGGGAGTGTGCAGGGCGGCTCCAAGGGTGAACCTAGTGGGGATGCCTGGGCTCCCTCCTGCAGGGGCCCTGGTGAGGATGGAAGACCCCCAAGGCTGGATGTAACCTTGTTCCCAAGAAGTGTTTGGAATGTGCTGTAAGAACGGAGGAGGTGGTTTCCACTGTCAGCACCCTCCCTGGACCGCATGGCCAGCTCATCTTTTGAGAAGGGTCGGGGCTGCCAAGTTCTCCTGGAGGAAGAGTCGCGTCCGGCTGGGATTCCACTCACTGGGACTGTACTACCAGGTGGCGTGCGTCCCCCTGAGGTTTCCTGATTAAAGGTTGTCTCGGTTTCCCCAGGCTGCGCTGCTCATTCACTGCGCACCTGTGGGAAGGTGGGAAACGTGGCCCCAAGCCCACAGGTGGTAATGAGCGCCCACCTTTACCCCACTGCTGGGGAGAAAAGCTGGCACTAAATTGTGACTGGGCTGGGGAAGGGTCTCCTGTAAGCACTTGTGGGCTTTGATATCGGGAGACTTCTTTTTATTTTTTTCCCCAAGATCATGATTTTATTTTCTGTTTTCTTTTTTTTTCACTTTTATTTTAAGTTCAGGGGTACATATGCAGGTTTATTATATAAACTCGTGTCACAGGGGTTTGTCATACAGATTATATTATTTCATCACCCAGGGATTAAGCTTAGTACTCATTCGTTATTTTTCCTTAGTCTCTCCCTCTACCCTCCCTCCACCCTTCCATAGACCCCAGTGTGTGCTGTTCGCCTTTATGTGTGCATGTGTTCTCATCATTTAACTCCCACTTACAAATGAGAACATGCTGTGTTTGGTTTTCTCTTCCTGCGTAACTTTGCTAAGGATAATGGCCTCCAGCTCCATTCATGTTCCTGCAAAGGACATGATCTCATTCTTTTTTATGGCTGCATAGTATGTACACCATGGAATACCATGCAGACACTGGGGGGCTTCCACAGTGAGAAGGGAAAAGATGATGGAGGGGACTTGCTTCTGGGAAGGAATCTCTGAGACTAAATTACAGGCCAGCAGTTTCTTCTTTGAGATGGAGTTTCGCTCTTGTTGCCCAGGCTGGAGTGCAATGGTAAGGCCTCGGCTCACTGCAACCTCTGCCTCCCGGATTCAAGCAGATCTCCTGCCTCAGCCTCCTGAGTAGCTGGGATTACAGGCACCCACCACGACACCCGGCTAAGTTTTTGTATTTTTAGTAGACATGGGGTTTCACCATGTTGGCTAAGCTGGTCTTGAACTCCTGACCTCAGGTGATCTGCCTGCCTTGGCCTCCCAAAGTGCTGGGATGACAGGCGTGAGCCACCGCACCCGGCCGGGCCAGCAGTTATCTTAAGACGTGTTTTCAGCATGAACACCTGTGAGCAGAGGGGAAGGAGCGGGGAGGGAGAATGGGGCTGCTGGGCCTTCTCGAAGCCTCAGCCAGCCGCCTCTGGGAACTCTGGGGCTAGGCTGGCCCTTCAGAGCTGTCCTGAGCTGGGGCCACCGGGCAGGGCTTTCTGCCTCATATTGACCAGAGAGCTGGTCAGCCATCTTCCCAGCAGCTGGGAGACTGATCCTTCAGTCCTAGCAGGGGGATCTGAGCAGTGCAGCACAGTGTGCATGAGAGACGGGAAGAGGACAGTGCCATCATGAGTGGGGGGATGAGGATTTGTGATAAGGGAAGTGATGTGGAGCTAGGAAGCAGAAGCTGCCCTGTCACCAAGTCACCACTTGCTACCATTTTTTTTTTTTTTTTGAGACAGGATGTTGCCCTGTCACCCAGGCTGGAGTGTAGTGGCATGATCAGGGCTCACTGCAGCCTCAACTTCATGGGCTCAGGCCTTCCTCCCACCCCAGCTTCCCGGGTGGGTGGGATTAGAGGCACGTGCCACCATGCCTGTCTAATTTTTAACAAATTTTTGTAGAAACGGGGTCTCGCTGTGTTGCTTAGACTGGTCTTGAACTCCTAGGCTCAAGTAATCCTCCCACTTCAGCCTCCCTGAGTACTGGGATTACAGGCATGCAGCCCCACACTTGCTGTCACTGAAACCCATGGAGGCTGCGGAGTGAAAGCACCCCCAGGGCATGGCCCATCACTTTGCCAAGGCCGCCCTCTTCTGAGCTCTTCTCTATCCTGCTGCCCACTCTGTGTCCCAGGGCGAAGGGTCTGCTGAAGTGTT
This sequence comes from Rhinopithecus roxellana, assembly GCF_007565055.1. Lineage (NCBI taxonomy): Eukaryota > Metazoa > Chordata > Mammalia > Primates > Cercopithecidae > Rhinopithecus > Rhinopithecus roxellana. Next base: position 8,760,110 of record NC_044563.1, on the reverse strand, counting down.
TCCTGGCTGCAAAGGCAACCTGGTATCCAGTCGAGATGACAGTGTAGTCATGGCCTCTCACCTGAGCGTGGTGGCAGGAATAATGAATGTGGGAGATAGGAGCATGGAAACCAAAGAGTTTGGAGAGGCAAAGGACTTAAGAGACCGTTTTGTCCAGTAAAATACAAAGGGTCATGGTCATGAGCAAGGTCTGGGGCCCATGAAACTCAAATCTGAACCTCGCTCTGCTGGACTGGTTGTGGGATATTAGGTCTCTGCTCCCTTATTATTTTTTGAGATGGAGTCGTGCTCTGTCACCCAGGCTGGAGTGCAGTGACATGATCTTGGCTCACTGCAACCTCCGCCTCCCAGGTTCAAGCGATTCTCCTGCCTCAGCCTCCTGAGTAGCTGGAATTACAGGCATGCACCACCATGCGCAGTTAGTTTTTGTATTTTTAGTAGAGACGGGGTTTCGCCCCGTTGGCCAGGCTGGTCTCAAACTGACCTCAGGTGATCTGCCTGCCTTGGCCTCCCAAAGTGCTGGGATTACAAGCATGAGCCATCGTGCCTGGCTTTTGCTCCCTTATTTGGACAATGGGGATAATAACAGGCCTGCTTTATGGAGTTGTGACATTGACGTGTGATAATGCCTCTGTAAGTCTCAGTGGTTTACACTTGTGGCCCTGTGGCCCCTAAGCTTGCTACAGCCCACCTGGCTTGGTGATGCCACGTGGGGTCTGATTTCAGGATGAAAGCGTAGAGTGCTCGTTGTCCCCATGCTGCAACTTTTCAAACAAGTCTATCTGTCAATATGATAGTGGCTAAAAATTAGTGTCGATTTCCTCATTGCTATTCTTTTATGCAATAAGTTAGCATGCAATTTTAAGTTTAATACTAGTCCCCCCCCACCTGCCTCTGCAAATAGGACTCATGTCAGTGATGTTCATTTTAAATGTAAAAAAAAAAAAAAGGAGTCCGGGCGTGGTGGCTCATACCTGTAATCCTGGCACTTTGGAAAACTGAGGCGGGTGGATCACGAGGTCAGGAGTTCAAGACCAGCATGACCAATATGGTGAAACCCCATCTTTACTAAAAATACAAAAATTAGTTGGGCATGGTGGTATGTGCCTATAGTGCCAGCTACTTGAGAGGCTGAGGCAGGAGAATCGCTTGAACCAGGGAGGCAGAGGTTGCAGTGAGCCGAGATCGCGCCACTCCACTCCAGAGCCTGGGTGACAGAGTGAGACTCCATCTCCAAAAAAAAAGAGTCGGGCGCGGTGGTTCTCGCCTGCAATCCCAGCACTTTGGGAAGCTGAGGCAGGTGGATCGCTGTAAGGTCATGAGTTTGAGACAAGCCTGGGCAACATGGCAAAATCCTATCCCTACAAAAAATACAAAAATTAGTCAGGCGTGGTGGCGCATGCCTGCAGTCCCAGCTGCTAGGGAGGCTGAGGCTGGAGAATCACTTGAGCCCAGGAAGCAGAGGTTGCAGTGGGCCGAGATCACACTACTGCACTCCAACCAGGGTGACGGAACAAGACCCTGTCTCAAAGAAAAAAAAAAAAAAAGAAAGAAAAAAGGTTAGTGGGGGGTGGGGCAAGGGGACAGCTGTAAACAATTTTCCTAAGTTTTTCCAAGTATAAAAACATGCTTAACTGGACTGTTCCCTATCCAGTATTACAGCTGAGAAGCAGAGACTCAGAGAAGTTAGGAGAGTGTTCTAAGGCTACACAGATTATGACGGCTAAATGGGAGGAGAGCCCAATTCTTCTGACTCCCAGGCCAGGCATTTTTCCTTCACTTCACATGTCACCTGATGAGGTTTTCCTGCTGGCGTTTGGAGAGACAGCTGATGGCCCACAGTTGAGGAGGGTCCCTGTGAACACTATTTGAGTTTGGGTTCCCCCTAAAGCAGACCTGGAGATGGTATTCGGATGAGAGCCAAGAGAAAAAGACCAAGGGGCATTGATGAGCTGGTTACAGCTATAGGCAATTGGCACTTTGTCCTTCTAGGGACCCTCTGAGAGAATGTGGAGCCCATGCCTTGCCTCAGGATTGTCCCCCAAGGATGTGAAGATGCACCAGTAGTTGTCCCTCAGCTTTCGTCCCTCATTGGTGGAGCCTCATCCTGGGCTCTTGGCTCTCTAGCACACCCAGCTGGCCTTGCCATAGTACTGAGCCTGCCTTTCTGCTCGTCTGCAGGCACCAGAAAACTCTTGGGGCAGAGGTGCAGGAGCCATCGGTGGAGGGCTGGGCCAGGGCTCTCACTGGGCCAGGTAAGAACATGCTGTGTCCACGATAAACCACAGTGCACCAGGAGGCAGGAGTCCACCTGAAGCCCCCAGTGGGGTGTGCAGTGCCTTTAATGGGATGAGCTGCTTCGAATTCTCAGGAGCCTGGGCTCCAACAAGCAAGGGTGTGTTCTTGGATGGAGGCACCCTGCATTTTTCCTGAGCTAGGATTCCACTTTCAGGGTTCTGAGAAACAGAACAGAATGGGGGTGTGTTGGAAGCCTATTCTGTAGCCTCAGTTTCCCTTGCACCTGGGAGCTTCCCAAAGGGCAGAATGATCAAACCTGTTTCAAGAGACCCAATTTTGAAGGTTATTAGATGCATGGCCTGAAGGCAAGTCACAGTAGGTTTCTAAGTAGGACAAACTTTCAGAGGCTCAAAATCACGTAATTCACTTTGTTTTTTTAACTTACCTTCTTTTTAAGATCTTTCCGAGGCTGGGTGCAGTGGCTCACGTCTGTAATCTCAGCATTTTGGGAGGCCGAGGTGGGTGGATCATGAGGTCAGGAGTTCCAGACCAGGCTGGCCAACATGGTGAAACCCCGTCTCTACTAAAAATACACAAATCAGCTGGGTGTGGTGGCACGTGCCTGTAATCCCAGCTATTCGGGAGGCTGAGGCGGGAGAATTGCTTGAACCTGGGAGGTGGAGGTTGCAGGGAGCTGAGATCACGCCACTGCACTCCAGCCTGGAAGACAGAGCAAGACTCCATCTTTAAAAAAAAAAAAAAAAGAAAATCTTTCCATCTTAGCACCTAGTGAGCACATTTGCTTTTTCCTTTTACAGCTGTACATTGTGTGGATGCCGCATAAGCTGTTGAAGCAACCCCTGTGGATGGACTTTTAGGTCATTTCAAATCTTGCTTTTCCACATGATGCTGCAAAGAATCATGTCCTTATATCGTTTTGCACATGTACAAGTGTATCTTTAAGGTAAATTTCCAGAAGTGAAGTTACTGAGCCAAAAGGCATATGGTTTTTTTTTTTTAAATGGAGTTTCACTCTTGTTGCTGAGGCTGGAGGGCAGTGTGGTGATCCCGGCTCACTGCAACCTCCGCCTCCCAGGTTCAAGCAATTCTCCTGCCTCAGCTTCCCAAGTAGCTGGGATTACAGACTTGTGTCACCACACCTGGCTAATTTTGTATTTTTCTTGTTGTTGTTTTGAGACGGAGTCTCACTCTGTTACCCAGGCTGGAGTGCAGTGGTGCGATCTTGGCTCACTGCCAGCTCCCCTCCTGAGTTCATGCCATTCTCCTGCCTCAGCCTCCCTACTAATGGGACTACAAGCTCCCACCACCACAACTAGCTAATTTTTTGTATTTTTCGTAGAGGCCCTGTTTCACCGTGTTAGCCAGGATGGTCTCGATCTCCTGACCTCGTGATCCGCCAACCTTGGCCTCCCAAAGTGCTGGGATTACAGGCGTGAGCCACCGTGCCCGGACTAATTTTGTAGTTTTAGTAGAGAAGGGGTTTCACCATGTTGGCCTGGCTGGACTCAAACTCCTCACCTCAGGTGATCTGCCTGCCTTGGCCTCACAAAGTGCTGGGATTACAGGCATGAGCCACTGCGCCCGGCCAGCATATCCTTCTTTAATTTTGATAGAAACAGCCACATCATGCTCCTTAGGGTGGTGCCAATTTACACTCCCAGCAATGTGTGGAGTGATCATTTGGGACAGCTGATGATGGATGGGGCAAGAGACCTGTGAGATTAAAATAACACTCCTGGACGAATGTGAATGAGAAGGATGGAAGGAGCTGTGCTTAGACCCCTAAGGCCCTTACAGGAAGATGCATGAAGCGAAGTCCTGAGACTGCAGCAAAGGCTTGTGAATTTATCTTCTCTTGTGGAGCAGCATAGGGAGGATCGAATCGGATACATTGGCGCGGGGCTTTCTGGTCAAATGATCTGTCTGATGAGGAAGCTCTTTAGATGCTGGCTGGGTTCAGGAATCCCAGGTTGGGAATGGAAGAGGTGCTGGGAGAGGCTGAGCAGCAGCTGCTGGGGTTGAGATGGGGAGGAAGGAAGGATAGGGCCAGGCCCAGGAGAACAGATAGCATCCAGGAGAGTCTGAGATCAAGCTCAGCTGAGTTAAAATGAAACAGATCACTTTGCAGCCAGACTTGTCAGAGCCTTTGATTGGGAACTGTAGCTGGTGAACCCTGGGGAAGGGCCTAGAATGTAGCATGTTCCATACTTACTTTGAAACTATGTTTTTCATTGAACATTTCGCTACCAAGCCCAGTCTGAGAAACTGCTCCATTTCCTCTTCGCCTTTCTAGGGCATATATGCTAATGAGCGCACTTAATTCTCTGTCTCACAGCCTCTGCTCAGGGAAGTGGAACACCATTCTGTTTGGTTACAGACGGGGAAACAGACGTGTTCAGTGTCTTGTGCCTGGGACCTTGGGGGAGATTGACTGTTAGTCCTGGTCAGCCAGCGAATCACAGGGGCATCCTGGAAGATTGTGGGGTGTCAGCTTCTTCCACTTCTCCTGTCCATGTCTTGCAGACAACACTGCCCTGTCCTGTCTACTTAGGGACATCGCCATTAGTGTCCACCTCTCCTGACTCTCCTGATTGCTTTCCTTTCCTCATGGTCTCTCTCTCTCTCTCTCTTTTTTTTTTTTTGAGATGGAGTCCTGCTCTGTCGCCCAGGCTAGAGTGCAATGGTGCGATCTCAGCTCACTGCAACCCCCACCTTCCAGGTTCAAGCGATTCTCCTGCCTCAGCCTCCCGAGTAGCTGGGATCACAGGCACGTACCACCAGGCCCAGCTAATTTTTGCATTTTGAGTAGAGACAGGGTTTCATCATGTTGGCCAGGCTGGTCTCAAACTCCTGACCTCAGGTGACCTGTCCGTCTCAGCCTCCCAAAGTGCTGGGATTACAGGCGTGAGCCATTGCGCCCAGCCTTGTCATGATCTCTTATTGGCTTGGGAGAAGTAGGAAGTTGACTCCCATAACTAAGAGCTTCAGTGCCCTATTTTTTCTTTTCTTTTTTTTTTTTTTTGAGATGGAGTCTCTCTGTGTCGCACAGTCTGGAGTACAATGGCATGATCTCAGCTCTCAGTGTCCCTTCTATGAGAAGACAATGAGTCCAGCATTATTGGTCCCCAGGTCTTTTTATGATGTTTCCAGCACAGCCCCCTGCAGCCCTCTGTCTTCCTGGCTCTACCATGATGTGTCCGCTGCTGGGGTCACTATGTTGGGTGCCATCCAAGTGGATGTGGTCATTTTGGTCCCTGCCCTGGCGTTCTAAACCCAGTCATGTGAAGGAAAAAGACCAGCAAAGAGAAGCAGCTCCATAAAACTTACTTCAGCAGGTTGTGTTTTTATTCTACATTATTAGTAAGACAGGGAACAGGGCCAAGACCTCCACACTCCCCTGGGAAGGACAGTCAGGAGAATTAGATACATCTAAAGGGGGCACAGGACGGAGGTCAGATCTTCCTGGGAGGTGGCTGGAAAGACTTGGGCTTAAGCCACGGGAGCCAGGCCGACCTGGTTGTTTGCCCTGTCAAAGACAGTAAAGTACTGGCGGATGAAGACATCACCCAGGATCCAAAGCTCTCCAGATTCGGTGGAGACATCCATGCCCTCGAAGCCGCTGATGCAGCTGTCCTCGCTCTGGAGAAAAGGAGAATAAAAGTGGAGTTGAGACGCCGATTCAGCAGTGACAGGTGCTGGGTGATAAACATCCAGGGCGCCCTGGTGCAGCTGCAAGGCACGTGCAAGGAGGAGCTTCCTGGCTCAGTGTCCAGGGACTCGGCTGTTCTTGGCCTGGAGTCGGCCTGTAGAAGCGGTCCACAGCACGGTTGGTTTCTACGCATTACTGGACATTATCTGGCGTTTCTGGCAGGCACAGGAACCCTGACATCAGCATCAGAGCTAAGGGGCTTGGGGAGAATTCAGCTGGTAGGAAGGAGTGTGAAAACCCTGTCAATACAGCCTTTTCTCATGATTATTGTGATCCCGACCAGGGGCAAACTGGATGAGCTGTTAGCCTTCTTGTCTCAGTAAATCACTGGGCTGCGACTTTGTCTGCACGTCACCTGGGGAGCTTTGAACCCCCACAGCCCCATCCCATTGCTCAGACCTTGTTCTCTCCTAATGTAATCAGAATCACTGGGGGAGCCCAGGCGTCAGTGCTTCTTGTTGAGTAACATCAGTCCACTGGCAAAATCAGTTTTCCACCTGACGTTATAATAATAGAAGGGAGAGTTCTCCTGTGGCTCGTATAGTTAAGATTGGCTACTTGGTAGAGATGGTAGGAGTGTCGGAAGCCCCAGCCTATGGAAATGAGGATTTCCATTTGCCCAACCCTTGGTAGCTCTGATGTGATCAGTCTCACTTGGGTAACCTAACCGCACTCTGAGGGTGGGGAAAGCTGCCATGTCTACATTTTGGATGAGAAAACTGAGGCTGTGATGAGTTTTAGTTTCCTCAGAATCAATGGGCTGGTAATTCAGACCCAGGACTTGGACCCAGGGGTCCAGATAGAATCCTCTTTTCCCTCCATTAGCGTTTGTTTCACTTGTTCCCTTGGGGGGCTGTATCCGAGTTCTTATTCCTGCGTTTGTTTTTAATCTATTCCTTCTCTCTGGAGCTGTCTAGGGCAGATGTTCGTCTGCCTCTGCCTCTCGGCTTCAGCTCGTGGAAGCCCACTTTCCCTCTGCAGAGGGGACTCTGTGGCCACATTCTGTGTGGGCCCCTCTAGTGGATGCTCCAGAGCCCCCTCACCTTCAGGATGTAGGCACTGGGTGGCAAAGGGTACTGGACTCCGTTAATGGTGAAGATGATGTCGGGCAGGCTGCTGATGGCTGAGCAGCTGACCACCATCTGGAAAGAGTGAGGTGAGAAAAGTTAGCAGGGTTTTCATCCCATCTGCCTGGCACACCCACTACTTGAGCGTAGAACAGAGCAGTCGGGGCTGGACTCACCTCGCCGAGTAAGTTCTCACTGGCTCCGATGTCGCTCTGGATGTTGGCAATGGGGCTGGTTGGGCCCGTCAGCAGAGAGGTGCCGGTGTCAACAATGGCCTGGCAGCCCTCAGCGCAGGCGATGGTCTTTCCGTTCATAGTGATGCTGAGGGCAAGAAGCAAGTGAAGGTCCCTGAGCCCTCAGGGGTACATCTCTCCAAGGGGGAAACAGGAGGTGACCCCAGACCTTTCTTTCCCACCCGTCCATTGGCCAATGCGTGAAGTTTCTGTTTGCTTCGTTCACACACTCATTCATCCTGCATTCATTTACCCAACAAATATTTTGGAAGTGCCTACTCTCTGCCAGGCATGGGAAACGCAAAGCTAAACCAGACCGCCTCACAGTTCCAGGCTGCAGGGAGCTCCTGGCCTAGCTGTCAAGATAAGTTATGGTGGCAGAAGGGCAGGATGATAAGCCAGGCATGCGGCAGGGAACAAAACAGGGTCCAGGGTGAGAGGCAGTGGAGGGAAGCATCCAGGGGAGCAGACACCCAGGGATGCCAGGCAGGTGAAGAGAGGAGGACATCAATAGGGGATGGTATGTGGGGAGGGACAGAGACCAGGGGCTGGGGCAGGAGTTGAAGAAACTGGTGAAATTCTAGCCTGGCTGGGCAGACATGAGGTGATCAATGTGTCCTGGTTTGCCTGCGTTGGTCCCAGCTTTAGTACTGAAAGTCTGTCCTGGGAAATTGTTCACTCTTGAGAAATGACTTCACACAATTTCTCAGCCATTTTGCCCTACTTCTAGACTGAAAGTGACACATTTCCTCGAGTGGGAGGAGCGTGTGCTGGTTCACAGGCGGGTGCGTCGCCCAGCTTTCCCCAGGGATGCTGGGGATTGTCCTTCCTCCATGACTATTAGGAAAGTGGCTATCTGACCCTTGCAGAGTCTCAGCTTCCCAGACAGCTCTTCCCTCCTCCGCCAGGGAGGTGTCTTTCTAGGGGTCTTTCTGGCTTGGCCAATTTCCATCTTCCCCCTGGAGTGTGTTCCCCTGTGTCAACTGTTCTCAGGGGGATTCTGGAAAGCTGGTTAGCTGTGAATCCATAAGGACATGGGATCTGGGGCCCAGGCCTGGATGCTGCCCGTCCGTGGCAGTCTCACCTGTCCACGGAGATCTGCCAGTAACCCTCGACAGAAACAGGCACCCAGTTGAGACTTCCAGTGTAGTAAGAAGAGTCAATGCCACCAAATATCACCACGCTGCCACTCTTGTCATCGCTGTGGAAAGTGAGGGAAGAAGACATGAATTTCTCTGTTCGTTCATTTGTGTGAACATCTGCTGTTGGCTCCTCAGAGCTTCCCTTGACTGGGCACTTGGCAGGCTGTCCTGGGGTGTGACAAGTGTGGTTTCTTGTCCTCTTAGGCCAGGGCCCACGCAGTGGACACTGTCACTGTTATTTCCACTTACCATGAGGACACTGAGCCTGAGGGAGGTGAGGCCACCTGCCCAAGGTCACACAGCGGGGGAGTGGTGGAACTACGTTTGGAAGAACACAGGCCTTTTAGGTTGAGTGTGTGGTTTCCACCGTGGTACTCACTCTAGTTGCCATGGGGACCCCAGGGCTGTGAATGGGTGACAGTGCCGGCTCTTAAGGACTTGATGGTGGAGATCACTTGTTCTTAGCTGGGAGAAGTTTCACCCCCAGGGGAATGTATTTTTTAGTAGAAACGGGGTTTTGCCACTTTGGCCAGGCTGGTCTTGAACTCCTGACTTGCGGTGATCCTACCGTCTCAGATGCCCAAAGTACTGGGATTACAGGCATGAGCCACTGCGCCTGCCCAAGTGTATTTACTTTCAATGGCATCTTTGGGAGCCAAGGATGAGGGAACTGGCACTGGGGGCCAAATGGCTGATGACATTTGAGTTGTGCACATCAAGGAACAAAGACACTGTTAAATAAGATGGAGTGCACATGGCCCGTCAGAGAGAGACTTGGCACTATCACTCTCCAAAGACACATTTCTCCACCCAGACATTGACTTTCCAAATCCCTTGCTTCCCAAGACCCTCTCCATCGCAGCCAGCCTTGGACAGCTCCTGCTGGGCCAGAACACTGTGACCTCTGGAGGGGAGGTGGGAGGAGGCCCCCTCCACCCAACTTACGCGCTTAGGTAGACAGAGAAGAGGTCCTGAGAAACCAGGCCCTGGTTCCAGATGTTGTCAAAGACGGGTGTGGCCCCGGAGGAGGAAATGCTGGGGTAGGCCAGCCCCAGGATGCCATCGAAGGGAGCGAAATACAGGAAGAAGCCGGGTTCGCTCTCGCTCAAGCCGAAGATCTGATTGGTGTCCGAGATGCCTCCAACCTGGGTGGGGGAACCGAGATGATGTTCACCATCTGGTCATGTTCACTGAGCTCTGGGTGCCAGCCTCAGGCCTACAGCTGCCCTGGTTCATCCCATGCAGGACTTGGCTTCCAGGGCATCAGCCCGGAAGGAGGGGAGAGGGACTGTCTCCTGGAATGCTCGTTCCTCTGCTGGAGGTAACCATGGCAGCTGATCTGCAGATGGCCACGGTCTGTGACTCAGTGTGAGATTTTGCTGGAGAACAGATTCACTGTGTGTTTGTGTTACTGATGAACCAATGCAAAGCAGACCCCGGGCAAATCAGGGCCTTTGACCCCTGCCATGCCCCAAAAGTAGCAGAGAGGGTTTGTGGAGATTTCCTGACGTGGGGGGTCTGCAGGTCGGGAGGAGCAGGAAGAGGAGGAGGTGCTAGTAGAGAATTGAGCCTTTCCTGACTGTCTCCCCACCCTCCATAACATTTTGCTTGGATTGAGCTGAGGCTGGCTTATGGCTCCCGGTAGCCCACCCTTTTACTCACTGCCACCCGAGCTAGCAATGTCTGTGACATCTCTGTTGCTTCTCCCCCACCCCGCACCCCCAATCAGGTTACTTTTGTGATCACTGAGACTCATCTTGCTGGAATAAGCTTATTGTGGGGGTGCCTGATGGTGGGATGCAGCGGCAGCCTGCAGGCGCCCACCTTGACAGTGTCGTATCCGAGGATGCCTGTCATGCTGCCGGTGCCGTAGGTGATGGAGACTGTCTTGCTGGTGGCCCGGTATGTGGAGGAGTCCTGAGGGTTGAAGAGGTTGTGGTCGCCTACAAGGGCAAGCGGTGATTGTCAGTCTCTGAGAGCTGGGTGAAGGTCACGGGCTGGGATGTCTTCCTGGGATGGGGTGCCCTGGCCCCAGGAAGGGCTCTGGAGGTGAGCAGTGACCTTTCCCCCTAGACCCTTGGACCCCAAGAGACGCCAGGTTCTGTCCTGTCACATTGAACTACTGGGACCCTTCACTGATGGCAGGTCTCCAGCCAACCCCAAGGCCCTCCTAGGGACCCCCCCCCAGGCCAACATTGAGCCGACCAGGCCCTTGGCTGCCCAGTGATGAGTGCTTTCACCCTCCAGCCCCTGGCCAGTGCTCCTGCTACGACGTGGAAGAAGCCAGAGGCACCTCATCTTTATTAAAACTCAGGTGAAAACATTAGAAGAGGAAGGAACCCGCAACACACCTTGTTCATGACTTCCAAAGACAAGCTCTCTTTCATGAGCAAACCAATCATTTTTTACATTTTGTTGTTCTTAAAAAAACGAGCTCAGCACTCATCTCCAGCGTGTCCTAGCCAGGCTTTGGAGCCATTTTCTCACACACACTGGACTCTTTCCTGGTGGGCTATTCTACAGCCCTTTGGCCCTGTCTCGCTTTGGGCCCCTACACTTCCTCTCCCAGGCTGTGGTTATTTTGGAGAGCTTCTCTCTGCCCTCAGACTGGAAAGTCTTTGACCGCAGGGATCATATCACTCATCCCTTTGGCCAATGGAGCACCTGCGCCCAGTGCTTGGCACGTAGTAGGTGCTCAATAAATGCCTGTTGAGTGGCTCCAGCAGGTTTGAGGTGGGAGCTGTCTGAAGCCCACGGGTGTCCAGGGTTCCCCAGGGTCAGCTGGTGTTGGGGAGCGAGAGTGGGTTGGGGCGGGCTGGGAACTTACTGCAGGCGAAACTGGAGCAGTAGACTGAGGGCACCCACAGGTTGGAGGATCCGGTGTCAAAGACGACGGTGAAATTCTGGGCAGGGGTTCCGATGCCGATAGTGCCGAAGTACTCCGTCTGCCGAGGCCGGGACAGGGCAGTTCATAGACCGAGGTCTCTCTGTTGGGGCCTCCCTAGGGGCTGTCTCTGGGTCATCTCCTCAGTCCGTCTCTCTACCTTTTCCTTCCCTCCTCACAGTTCTTGTCATTCCTTCCCAGCCACTGCCTTCATCCCTGAAAGCCCAGTCCTGGTGTCCCTTCCTCCTTGAAGTCTTCCCTGTTTGGTCCCCAATTTACCCTCTGTTCTCTCCTAAGCACCACAAGCACCTAACAGTCTCCTGCTCCCTCTTCAGCTGTTGTCTTGTCTGTCACAGTCTTCCCATCCGTGTAGCATATGTTCTCAGAGGATGGGGATGGAACCTTCTAGCACTGGGCAAATGACAGCTTAAGTGCTTATGCCTTAAATTTTTTATCAGAAGCTCAGCAAGCCACCAAAAGATGGAAACTCGGCCTGTTTTCTTATTTCTAAATCTAGATGTGTGAGCAGGTTGCAAGAAAGGCATTGCCAGTATTTTTCTTCTTCTTTTTTTTTTGAGGCAAGTCTCGCTTGGTTGTCCAGGCTGGAGTGCAGTGGCACAGTCGCCACTCACTGCAGCCTCCGTCTCCTGGGTTCCAGTGATTCTCCTGCCTCAGCCTCCCAAGTAGCTGGGATGACAGGTGTGTGCCATCACGCCCGGCTAATTTTAGTATTTGTAGTAGTGACAGGGTTTCACCATGTTTCCAGCCTGGTCTCGAACTCCTGACCTCAAGTGATCCACCCACCTCAGCCAACAAACCAGTACTTTTCTTCTGAGTGGCAGCATTTTCCCCCCTTGCCAGCTCTGTTCCCGCCACACTGGTCTGCTTGCTGTTCCTTGGTGATGACCAGTCCCTCCTGCCCTAGGGCCTTTGCACTGGCTATTCCTTGTGCTAGGAAAATGTTTATTCTAGATCTTTCTTTGGTTGATCCTTTTTTCAAAAGTCAATCATTCAGGTCTCTAGTCAAATGTCCCCTCTGCCAACAGGCCTTCCATGACCACTTTATCTAAATTTGCCCCCTCTCTATCTTCTTTTTCCTCATACTCCAATTAATTAATTGTCTTGGCCCTCATCATTACCTGAAGTTATCTTATATGCTTGTTTATTTGTCATCCTCTTTAGAATATAAGCTCCAGGAACTTTGCTTATTCTCCATTGTTCTGGCAACTTGCATAGCCTCTGGCACATAGAGAGGTGCCAATATTTGTTAAATATTTGTTAACTAAATAAATGCGCTGACTAAGCCTCTTACCAAGGGTCTGCCAGACCCCATGCTAAGCACTCCAGAAAACATGATTGCGTTAATTCCTGGCAACAACCTCTGTTGGTAGATATTAGTGGTTCTGTTTTCCAGACCAAGAAACAGGCTCAGAGGATTTAAATGACTTGGCCAAGGTCCTGTGGCTTAGAGGCGCTAGAACCCACATTTGCACCAGGTCTGCTGGATGGCAGAGGCCAATCTCTGAACCACAGGCATGACTGCTCTGTGCCCTCTGCCCTGTGCCAGGCACAGAGGGGACATACGATATCTGTGAGAAGGCAGGGTGTTTGCTATCGGGTGTCAAATAATCAAGTCAGAGTGATCTTTCTGAAACTCGGATCTGATTTTGTCACCCCCTGTCTGAGATAAATCAGTGGCAGTTAGGATGGAGCCTCTCTCCGTCCACCCCTCGGCTCCTCGGCCCGCAGTGTGCAGCACCTTCTTCCCTCCCTCTCGGCTCTCCTTCAGATACCCTGTGCTTCCGCCTGCACAGGGTTCGGCACAAGTGATCAGGCTGTGTGGAGTTCTGTCTTCTTCTCTTGGAAATTCCTGCTCTTCCTGCATGGCTCCAGGGAGGGTCCCTGCCCATGTGGCAGACTCTCGCAGTGTGACACCTTCACTCTTTAGTCCTCCTGCTGCCTGTTCTTTTCATTGGTTTGCAGGACTCCTTGATTACTGTCTTTCTCTCCTCGGCTAAGACTTTGCTCACCGCTGCTTCCCCCTGAGCCCAGCACAGGCCCTGACATGTAACGAGGCGCTCAGAAGAAATAAACGTTGCATGAACGAGTGAAGGAATGAATGAATGAACAAAAAGCAACAGCTCTGAGTGTGAGCTTTCCTGCCTGCCCCGGGCCACTGACACCTAGGGGGCAGACCCTGGGTCACTGCCTAGAGTCTCAGAGCCCTGGCCCGTCCTCCAAGACCCCAGGGAAACTCTCTTTCCTGCCAGCCAAGTCCTCAGAACCGGCCCCGCCGCTTGCCCACACACTCACATCCAGGTAGTTCTCCAGGGGCTGTTCGTGTATCAGGGTGGGCGCCTCCCCCTGGGGGAAATACTTCTTGGCTGGGTTGAGGTTATGCTTCTTCAGGAAGTCCTTGAGCAGGCCATGCTTGGACAGGTTGTGCCTCAAGGACTTCTTTCTGACAAGGGGGACCCTGTGGTTTGGAGGAGGAAGAGGAATTAGGCAAGGATTCTGCTCACCGGGTGCTGTGGCAGCCCCAGAAGGGAAGGGAAACTGGTCTAAGAGAGGAAGAAGGAAGGAAGGGAGACGCTCCCACTTCTGCGCAATAATGGAAAGAAGTTCAGCTGCCCAGTGATGGAGCTTGCACCCAACCCAGGCTGGACTCTTAACCAGCTGGTCTAAGAGAGGAAGATGGAAGGAAGGGAGGACCTGCCACTTCCGTGTAATAATGCAAAGAAGTTAAGTTGACTAGGGCCGGAGCTGGGAACCAGACTCAGGCTGGGCCCGAGTTTTAACCAGGTCTGCAGAGCTGACGGAGAGAGAGGCAGAAAAGGGGGATGGAGACAGCCGAAGACAGAGAGAAAAAACAGGGAAGAAGGAAGACACAGGAGTAAAGAAGGGTGATGTGGGAGGCCGCCGTCTTCACACCCATGCCACCCGGACTCACTTGTAGATGATGCACTCAGAGAGCGCCACCAGACCCAGCAGCAGCAGCCACTTCATGGTTCTTCCCGGGTCCTAACTCCAGGGAGAAGCAAGATGGGAGGAAGGTGCAGAGCAGCAGCATGAGCTGCCCCTTATATACAACTTGAGTTCTGCCTTATCGTTTTCTGAAAGTCACCGTTCCCCTGATCCCAAACAGAAAAGCTCCTGATAAGATTGTCACTGCCCGGAGCCAAGTTCTGAGACTGTTCCAGCTGAGGCACTTTCCATTGTAACCTTGTGCCATTGTGGGGGTTTGGGGGTTGCCATGGGGCTGGACCCGGAGGGAGAGAGAGGAGCAATGGCATGGAGGCTTAGTTTTTCTTTTCTTTTCCTTTTCCTTCCTTCCCTTCCTAACTTCCTTCCTTTCTTTCTTCCTTCCTTCCTTCCTTCCTTCCTTCCTTCCTTCCTTCCTTCCTTCCTTCCTCCCTCCCTCCCTCCCTCCCTCCCTCCTTCCCTTCTTTCCTTCCTTCCTTCCTTCCTTCCTTCCTTCCTTCCTTCCTTCCTTCCTTCCTTCCTTCCTTCCTTCCTCCCTCCCTCCCTCCCTCCCTCCCTCCCTCCCTCCCTACCTCTTTCTTTCTTTCTCTCTCTTTCTTTCTTTTTTCTTTCTGAGGGACCTTTGCTCTTTCTTTCTGACGGAGTTTTGTTCTGTCGCCCAGTCAGAGGCCTATTTCTTTAGCATTGACAAGGGCCTACGTTGAAACTTTACAAGCGGAGCATTTCCACAAAGTTGGTTACAAGTGTGTTTGACACAGCACTGGACAGATGGGAAGGAGCCCCAGGTGGCCTGATTTGTCCCAGTGGGGCATGCAGCTGAGATTGTTACAGAGCAGTTCCCTGACTCAGTGATCGGTGGTACTGGTTGTGGTCACGGCTTATCCACAGCACACTGGGGGGTCGGTCATTTGGGACTCAGGACACAATTCCCCACTTCAGTGTCATTGTGTTGGGTTGTTGGGCATGTGACTAGCCTATGGGACTTCCGGCTTGCTTTTGGTGGCAACTGGGCTGAGTCTGGGAAGGAGATGTGTGCAGTACATGGAGGAGGAGGGAGAGAGCACCGAGAGAATGCTGCCTTCCCTTCCTGGAGGAGACAAACTTGAGACAGGCCAGGCATTTCTTTGGAATCTGTGTCCCTCCCTTTCTGCACCCCTTCTCTTTCTTTTGCTCCCTTCCCACCCTCTCCACCTTTGAGACCCACCTGGGTCTGATTTCTCCAGGTGCTCCAGGCTTACGACTGGGCTGCAGTCATCTACAATGGAGCAAAGTAATCTGGGCAAAGAATTCATACTCGTGGGTGAGTGACTTAGAAGGAGCATACTTAGCCGGGTGCTGTGGCTCACGCTTATAATGCCAGTACTTTGGGAGGCTGCGGCAGGTGAATCACCAGAGGTCAGGAGTTCAAAACCTGCCTGGCCAACATAACGAAACCCTGCCTCTACTAAAAGTAGAAAAGTCAGCTGGGCATGGTGGTGGGTGCCTGTAATCCCAGCTACTCAAGAAGCTGAGGCAGGAGAATCGCTTGAACCCAGGAGGCAGAGGTTGTGAGAGGTGAAACCAGCGGGTCTTCTGAGTCCAGTGGGGACTTGGAGAACTTTTGTGTCTAGCTAAAGGATTGTAAATGTACCAATCAGCACTCTGTGCCTGGCTAAAGGTTTGCAAATGCTCCAGTCAGTACTGTGTGTCTAGTTAATCAGGTGGGGAGTTGGAGAACTTTTGTATCTAGCTAATGGATTGTAAAGGCACCAATCCGCTCTCTGTAAAATGCACCAATCAGCAGGATATGAGTGGGGCCAAGTAAGGGAATAAAAGCAGGTCACCCGAGCCAGCAGCGGCAACCCGCTCAGGTCCCCTTCCAGGCTGTGGAGGCTTTGCTGTTTCGCTCTTTGCAATAAATCTTGCTGCTGCTCACTCTCTGGGTCTGCACTACCTTCATGAGCTGTAACACTCACTGCGAAGGTCTGTGGCTTCACTCCTGAAGCCAGTGAGACCACGAACCCACCAGGAGGAGGGAACAACTCTGGACGCCACATTTAAGAGCTGTGACACTCAGCACGAAGGTCTGCAACAGAGCTAGACTCCGTCTCTAACAAACAAACAAACAAACAACACCAACAGCAAAAAAGAGACAGCTTACCAACGCAATGGATCCTCCACTTTGTGAGCTTTTATTCAGTGGACAAAGTAGAGTGAAAACTCTGATGCATAAATTACTGGGGAGGAGGACAGGGGAGTGGGGTGGTCCCCAGGTAGATAGGAAGCCCTGTCTCAGGGTCTTGTTCTGAAATCAGATCCCCTGGGGCATCCTCAGACTGTCCAGCCATGAGAGCCACAGGTTCTATAAAATCTCCAAGTTGCCCCTAGAGCCTCCAGGTCTTTATTCAGAAGTGGGCAGTGTGGATAAGTTCAAGGACAGTGGTGGTTAGTAGGAAACACATCGACATTTCAGACTCCCCTGTTAGTTGACATGTTTGTGCCCTAAATGTGAATCCTGGGCCCATTTTTTTTTCGTTTGTTTATTTGTTCGTTTGTTTTTTTAACTGTCAATCTCTCTCCAATATGAGTAGCCCTAGTATTTCCCACGTTCATGTCTTCTGGTGCCTGCTTCTCCTCTTCTTCTTTCCTCCCTCTCAAGCCTCTCTCTAGCTCTCTCTCTCTCTTTTTTTTTTTTTTGAGACAGCATCTTATTCTGTCACTCAGGGTGGAGTGTAGTGGCATGGTCATGGCTTACTGCAGCCTCAACCTCCCACACTTAATCAGTCCTCTGGCCTCAGGCTCCGAGTAGCTGGGACTAAAGTCATGAGCCACTACACCCAGCTAACTTTTGCATTTTCTGTAGAGACAGGGCTTCACTATGTGGTCCAGGCTGGTTTTGAACTTCTGGGCTCAAGTGATCCACCTGCCTTAGCCTCTCAAAGTGCTGGGATTACAGAGAAGCACAGTGCACCTGGCCCTCTCTCTCTTTGTGGAAAGATAATATTTTACATATTTTTTGAGTACCTGTGATATTCTGTTACATGCATAGAAAAAGTAATGATCAAGTCAGGGTATTTGGAGTCTCCATCTCCTTAAGTATGGGTTGATCCTAGACCTCATATGAGGAACTTGATGGTCCTGATGATGCCTGCCTAAATTTTGGGGACACCAGATGGAATCCCCTCACTGAAGGCTGCCACCAGATGGAAGGGAGGGAGTTTGGAGCCCAAGGATGGATGCTGATTTTGGGGGCACAGCTTGTCTTGGGCCCACATGGGCATTTTGAGCAGAGGAGAAGTATATTTGAGAAGCCGAAGGAAGATTCCCCAGGCAGAAACCTGCAAGCACCTTAACACATTCATTCGAATGGCTGATTGTGCACTTGCTGTGTACCGTGCAGGGATGCTCTAGCTGCTGAGGGTACATGCCTGAGCATGGTAGGAATAGGCCGTGCCTTTGGCGGGTTTGTGATCCGTTCAAGGGAAAGCCGGTGTGGAAGGGGCTCTTTCTTTCCACCTGGATGGATATTTGGATCGCATTGAGGGGAAGCTCTCCGATTGGTGAAGATGGTAATGTTTCTCCACATTAGAGATTTTAGCATCCTGAGGGACGCTGGCATGCTTTCTGACACCAATTCAGGGGTATGGCAGAGAGAATCTAGGATGGTCCTCAATTATCCATGCTGCTGGTGTTCACACCCCTGTGTAATCCCCTCCCCTTTTGTGTAGTCAGGACTTGCTTCTAACCAACAGGATACAGCAAAGTAGATGGGACGTTGCTTCTGCGATTACATTATACAGGCTCGTAGCTTGTGTCTTGCTAGCACACTCTCTGTATAGACTCTTCCCCTTGTTGGCTCTGATAAAGCTACCCTATAAAGACACCCAAGGGGAAGGAACCAAGGGTGGCCTCCAGCCAACAGCCAGCAAGGAACTCAGGCCTTCATTGTGACAATCTGTAAGTAACTGAATCCTGCCAGCAACCGTGTGAGCATGGAAGCAGGTCCTTCTCCAGTCGAGCCTCAGATGAGACCACAGACCAGGCTGACATCCCTGACTGACAGAGGCCTCAGTTGAACGGAGCCTGGATTCCTGAGCCACAGAAACTGTGAGATAGTCAGTCAATGTGAGTTGTTGTAAGTCATTAAATGTGTGTTAAGTTGTCATCAGTGTCTTCAGCAATAGAAAACAGGACTGGAAACCTCGTTGAAATCTCCAGAAAGATCCACCTGGCTGCCTCTTGCTCTTCTGTGTTTTGAGACCTTTTCAGTGCTCTGCTAGGTGGTTTTCTGCTCAGGCAATGTGAGTGATCTGAAAAGGGGGAAGGTGACTTTGTTGTTCAGGTCATCTGCAAACCTCCCTCAACACAGCAGTGCTTATATTTCTGTGGCTCTTTGTGCTTTTCTGAATGTTTTGAATTATTTAAAAAAAGAATTATTATGCGATTACCCCCACTTTTTCCCAACTGACATAGCTCAGAGGGGTTAAGTGATCAGTGCAGGTTCACATAACTTAAGTAATGACACAGGTGGGAGCTGAACCTGGGTCTCAGGGGACTCTGGTCCCTGACCAGCTGTGTGACCATGTACATTCACCCAGTTTCTCTTCATGGGTTAGTGTGTGACATGAACATTCCATGATGGCTGCAGCCTCCACCCCAGGAGCAGTTGGTGAAGCCATTTCACTCAGCCCTCGTTACCAGAGGAACCCTTGGGATGGAAAAGGGAATCCTGATTCTGCCATCACATGCTCCCATGAGATCTGATTGTCAGCCAGGGCTGATCCGTGGCTGCCAGCAAGGAAGCCACATCATCTCATTGTACCAGACTGGCCCGGCAGAAAGATTAGACAACAAGGTTTATTTTGCCATTAGCCCTGCCTGGTCCTCAGTATGGTAGTGCCTGGCTTTCAGAGGCACTGGTTGCAGTGTCTCTGATGCAAGGTAGTCCCTGCCAAGGGCCCAGGTGTTCAGAAATGTTCCATGAACGAATCAAATCAAGCAATGCAATGAGATCTAAGGAACCCAATCATGGCAAGCCTGAGATGGAGCACTTAAGCAGGATAAGTGTTATCGAGCTGGTCTGATAGGCATTGTGGCAGCTGGTCCCCTAGCAGCTTTCAATCAAGGTCTCACCCCAGGGACACGATCTTCCAACACCAAAGAGAACAGTGTGTTTTCCACTCCCCAGTCCCAGAGCTGGGCTGTTTCTCCAGAGATGCAAGCAGGTTTTTAAAGTTAAATTCATGATAACATTTTTGGCTCAACTATAGAAGTAATACATGATCATTGTAGATTATTCATAGGTAAATAAAAATTGTGAAATGACTTATAACCCCACTACCCAGAGCTAACCACTGTTAGCACAGGAAATTAATATGTTGGTTTACTTACAAATATAGGACCACAAGATATGGCACATGTTGCTTTGCAACCAACCCGTTTTGATGAGCTCAGCTCACGTCTGCTGTGCTACTTTATCTGCAACCTGAACCTGCTTTTAAAAGAAATACTGTGGTCCTGTATTTTGCAAGTAATTTTTTAGAAATCTACATTATCATTTTTAAACCTTTCTTGAAATATTGTATGCACACAGAAAGGTGCATATCGTAAAAAATAGCTTGATGAATTTTCACAAACCAAGCACACGCATGTAACCACAACCCAGACCCAGCAAAAGAGCGTGTCAGGTACCCCCGGACCCCACTGCAGGCTCTTCCCAGTCACTATCCCAGTGCCAAACCAAGCGTATCACTACTCTAATATCCAAACAGCAAAGATTCATTTCACCTGTTTTTGTACTCTTGATAAGCAGTACCACATAACAAGCACTTTATTTGCATTGAGCTTCTTTGCTCAAAATCTTGTTAAGTTGAGGCATCCACGAATGGCATCGTGTGGAGTTGTTACTCAGTCCTGTTCATTGCTGTGTATCATTCCACTGCATCAATAAATCCTTTACTTATCTCTTTTTCATTTCATAGGCATTTGGGTGCCTTCCAGTGTGGGGTTCTTAGGAAGAGCGCTCTATGAATGTTCTCTTATAATACACATCTTCGTTCTTTTCTTTTTATTTATTTATTAAAAACAATGGAAATGAAGTCTTGCTATGTTGCTCAGGCTGGTCTTGAACTCTTGGCCTCAAGCAGTCCTCCTGCCTTGGCCTTCCCAAGTACTGGGATTACACCATGAGCTACTGTGCCTGGCTCTTTTCTTTTTAATTGACATGTAATTATTGTCCATATTTATGGGTACATAGGGATGTTTCCATCCATATAATGTTTAGTGATCAGATCAGAGTAATTAGCATATTTATCATCATGAACACTGATCATTCCTTGGTTTTTTTTTGGAGAGAGAATCTCGCTCTGTTGCCCAGGCTGAAGTGAAATGGCGCCATCTCGGCTCACTGTAACCTCCGCCACCCGGGTTCAGGAGATTCTCCTGTCTCAGCCTCCCAAGTAGCTGGGAATTACAGACATGTGTCACCACGCCCGACTAATTTTGTATTTTTAGTAGAGATGAGGTTTCACCATGTTGGCCTGGCTGGTCTCAAAGTCCTCATCTCAGGTGATTCACCTGTCTCAGCCTCCCAAAGTGCTGGGATTACAGGCATGAGCCACTGAGCCTGGCCAGCATATGCTTTTTTAGTTTTGATAGAAACAGCCACATCATGCTCCTTAGGGTGGTGCCAATTTACACTCCCACCAGTAATGTGTCGGAGTGATCATTTGGGACAGGTGAGGATGAATGGGGAAGGAGACCTGTGAGATTAAAATAACACTCCTGGACGAGTGTGAATGAAAAGGACGGAAGGAGCTGTGCTTAGACCCCAAGGCCCTTAGAGGAAGATGCATGAAGCAGAGGCCTGAGACTGCAGCAAAGGCTTGTGAATTCATCGTCTCCTGTGCAAGAACATAGGGAGGATCCCTTCGGATATGTTGGCGCAGGGCTTTCTGGTCAAATGATCTGTCTGATGAGGAAGCTGTTTAGATGCTGGCTGGGTTCAGGAATCCCAGGGTGGGAATGGAAGAGGTGCTGGGAGAGAGAGGCTGAGCTGCAGCTGCTGGGTTTGAGATGGGGGAGGAAGGAAGAATGTGGCCAGGTGCAGGAGAACAGATAGCATCCAGGAAGGCCTGTCCGTAACCCTGGAGCCTAGCACACTGCCTAGCTTCAAAGTAGGTACCTGGGAAATGTCAGAAAAACAAATCCAGCAAAGGAGCCAGGACAGGGTGAAATTCTTTCCCAGAAACTTGAGAAATCCACCTGCTTATCCCATGACAAAATGTGAGGAGGATGGAATGTTGGTGGGGGTGGGAGCTGACCCACCTGTTGTCATTCACGTGGCCTTCGTCAAACCCTCTCCACATCTCATACTCTCATCCGATCTGAGTTGTTTCCTTTTAAAAACTTGTCGCTAATCACTCATTCAGCAAAAGTTATATTGACCACCTACTATGTGCCAAGCCCTGCTCTTGCTGCTCGGCCTTCAACCCTAAACAAAACGACCACCATCCCTGCCCTTGTGAATGTTAAACCCTTAAATGCAGGGTTACAAGTCGTGCCAAGTACCATGAGGGATAAGGTAGGCCCAGGCTCTATGGGGGAGTGGTCAGGGAGAGCTAAAATCACTTTGACAGGGAAGTGACTTTTTTTTTTGAGGTGGAGTTTCGCTCCTGTTGCCCAGGCTGGAATACAATGGTGTGATCTCAGCTCACTGCAACCTCTGCCTCCTGGGTTCAAGCGGTTGTCCTCCCTCAGCCTCCCGGGTAGCTGGGATTAGAGTGTCTGCCACCACGCCCAGCTAATTTTTTGTATTTTTTTTTTTAGTAGAGACTGGGTTTCACCATGTTGGCCAGGCTGGTCTCGAATTCCTGACCTCAGTTCATCTGCTCACCTCGGCCTCCCAGAATGCTGGGAATAGAAGCATGAGCCACCGCACCTGGCTGGGAAGTGACATTTAAGCCACGTCTGCAGATGCTAGGTGTTAGCAAGTCAAGAAAGAGGGAAAAGCAACCCAGGCAAAGGGAACAGCATGTGCAAAGTCTGGAGGTGGGAAAGCACTTGGGCTATTGTGGCCGTGGGAGCCGGGGTGGAGGGAGCTCAGGGCAGTGGGATCAGAGTGAGGCAGGGAAGGTTTGGAGGGAAAGGAGCACACAGGACCTGGAACTATGCCAAAGATTTGCTGTTTTGTTCCAAAGGCAATGGCAAGAAGGCATGAAGAGTTTTAAGCAAGGAAGGGATGAGATGAAATGTATGTTTCATAAAATTTATTCAGCTGTGGAAAATGGGCTTGGGAGGGTGAGAGTGACCCTGGGGAGACTGGGTGTTGGAGCTCACCCCCGGTGTGCCTAGAGCCCAGCTCCGGCCTCTGGCAATGTCTTCAGCAGACAGCCTGGGTTGGCTGTCACCAGAAGCAGGAGCTATGGGAATTTTGGAGCGTGCATGCTGAGAGGCCCAGGGCTGTAATAGACTTCCTAGCAAGAGAGAGTCTGAGATCAAGCTCAACTGAGTTAAAATGAAAAGATCACTTTGCAGCCGGACTTGTCAGAGCCTTTGATTGGGAACTGTAGCTGGTGAACCCTGGGGAAGGGCCTAGAAAGTAGCATGTTCTATACTATTTTGAAACTATGTTTTTCACTGAACATTTTGCTACCAAGCCCAGTCTGAGAAACTGCTCCATTTCCTCTTTACCTTTCTAGGGCATATATGCTACTGAGCGTGCTTAATTCTCTGTCTCACAGCCTCTGCTCAGGGAAGTGGAACACCATTCTGTTTGGTTACAGACCGGGAAACAGATGTGTTCAGGGTCTTGTGCCTGGGACCTTGGGGGAGATTGACTGTTAGTCCTGGTCAGCCAGCAAATCACAGGGGCATCCTGGAAGATTGTGGGGTGTCAGCTTCTTCCACTTCTCCTGTCCATGTCTTGCAGACAACACTGCCCTGTCCTGTCTACTTAGGGACATCGCCATTAGTGTCCACCTCTCCTGTCTCTCCTGATTGCTTTCTTTTCCTCATGATCTTTCTCTCTTTTTTTTGAGCTGCAGTCTCACTCTGTTGCCCAGGCTAGAGTTCAATGGTGCGATCTCAGCTCACTGCAAACTCCACCTTCCTGGTTCAAGCGATTCTCCTGCCTCAGCCTCCCGAGTAGCTGGGATTACAGGCACGCACCACCAGGCCCAGCTAAATTTTGCATTTTGAGTAGAGACGGGGTTTCATCATGTTGGCCAGGCTGGTCTCAAACTCGTGACATGTCCGTCTCAGCCTCCCAAAGTGCTGGGATTACTGTTGTGAGCCACTGCGCCCAGCCTTGTCATGATCTTTTTATTGGTTTTGGGAGAAGTAAGAAGTTGACTCCCTCAACTAAGAGCTTCAGTGCTATTTTTTCTTTTTTTTCTCTCCTTCTTTTTTTTTTTGTTGAGATGGAGTCTCTCTGTGTCGCGCAGGCTGGAGTACAATGGCATGATCTCAGCTCTCACTGTCCCTTCTATGAGAAGACAATGAGCCCAGCATTTTTGGTCCCCAGGTCTTTTTTATGATGTTTCCAGCACAGTCCCCTGCAGTCCTCTGTCTTCCTGGCTCTACCATGATGTGTCGGCTGCTGGGGTCACTATGTTGGGTACCATCCAAGTGGATGTGGTCATTTTGATCCCTGCCCTGGTGTTCTAACCCCAGTGATGTGAAGGAAAAAGACCAGCAAAGAGAAGCAGCTCCACAAAACCTGTTTCAGTAGGTTATGTTTTTATTCTACGTTATTGGTAAGACAGGGAACAGGGCCAAGACCTCCACACTCCCCTGGGAAGAAGAGTCAGGAGAATTAGATACATCTAAAGTGGGCACAGGACGGAGGTCAGATCTTCCTGGGAGGTGGCTGGAAAGACTTGGGCTTAAGCCACGGGAGCCAGGCCGACCTGGTTGTTTGCCCTGTCGAAGACAGTAAAGTACTGGCGGATGAAGACATCACCCAGGATCCAAAGCTCTCCAGATTCGGTGGGGACATCCATGCCCTCGAAGCCGCTGATGCAGCTGCCTTCACTCTGGAGAAAAGGAGAATAAAATTGGAGTTGAGACACCGATTCAGCAGTGACAGGTGCTGGGTGATAAACATCCAGGGCACCCTGGTGCAGCTGCAAGGCACGTGCAAGGAGGAGCTTCCTGGCTCAGTGTCCAGGGACTCGGCTGTTCTTGGCCTGCAGTCGGCCTGTAGAAGCTGTCCACAGCACGGTTGGTTTCTACGCATTACTGGACATTATCTGGCGTTTCTGGCAGGCACAGGAACCCTGACATCAGCATCAGAGCTAAGGGGCTTGGGGAGAATTCAGCTGGTAGGAAGGAGTGTGAAAACCCTGTTGATACAGCCTTTTCTCATGATTATTGTGATCCCGACCAGGGGCAAACTGGATGAGCTGTTAACCCTCTTGCCTCACTAAATCACTGGGCTGTGACCTTGTCTGCACGTCACCTGGGGAGCTTTGAACCCCCGCAGCCCCATCCCATTGCTCAGACCTTGTTCTCTCCTAATGTAATCAGAATCACTGGGGGAGCCCAGGCATCCGTGCTTCTTGTTGAGTAACATCAGTCCACTGGCAAAATCAGTTTCCCACCTAACGTTATAATAATAGAAGGGAGTTTTCCTGTGGCTCGTATAGTTAAGATTGGCTACTTGGTAGAGATGGTAGGAGTGTCGGAAGCCCCAGCCTATGGAAATGAGGATTTCCATTTGCCCAACCCTTGGTAGCTCTGATGTGATCAGTCTCACTTGGGTAACCTAACCGCACTCTGAGGGTGGGGAAAGCTGCCATGTCTACATTTTGGATGAAAAAACTGAGGCTGTGATGAGCTGTGGCTTGCTCAGAATCAATGGGCTGGTAATTCAGACCCAGGACTTGGACCCAGGGGTCCAGATAGAATCCTCTTTTCCCTCCATTAGCGTTTGTTTCACTTGTTCCCTTGGGGGGCTGTATCCGAGTTCTTATTCCTGCGTTTGTTTTTAATCTATTCCTTCTCTCTGGAGCTGTCTAGGGCAGATGATCATCTGCCTCTGCCTCTCAGCTTCAGCTCGTGGAAGCCCACTTTCCCTCTGCAGAGGGGACTCTGTGGCCACATTCCGTGTGGGCCCCTCTAGTGGATGCTCCAGAGCCCCCTCACCTGCAGGATGTAGGCACTGGGTGGCACAGGATACTGGACTCCGTTGATGGTGAAGATGATGTCGGGCAGGCTGCTGATGGCTGAGCAGCTGACGACCATCTGGAAAGAGTGAGGTGAGAAAAGTTAGCAGGGTTTTCATCCCATCTGCCTGGCACACCCACTACTTGAGCGTAGAACAGAGCCGTGGGGGCTGGACTCACCTCGCCGAGTAAGTTCTCACTGGCTCCGATGTCGCTCTGGATGTTGGCAATGGGGCTGGTTGGGCCCGTCAGCAGAGAGGTGCCGGTGTCAACAATGGCCTGGCAGCCCTCAGCACAGGCGATGGTCTCTCCGTTCATAGTGATGCTGAGGGCAGGAAGCAAGTGAAGGTCCCTGAGCCCTCAGGGGTACATCACTCCAAGGGGGAACCAGGAGGTGACCCCAGACCTTTCTTCCCCACCCGTCCATTGGCCAATGCGTGAATTTCTGTTCCTCTCGTTCACACATTCATTCATCCTGCATTCATTTATGCAACAAATATTTTGCAAGTGCCTGCTCTCTGCCAGGCATGGGAAACGCAAACGTAAAGCAGACAGCCTCACAGTTCCAGGCTGCAGGGAGTTCCCGGCCTAGCTGGCAAGACAAGTTATGGTTGCAGAAGGGCAGGATGATAAGCCAGGCGTGCGTGCGGCAGGGAAGAAAACAGGGTCCAGGGTGAGAGGCGGTGGAAGGAAGCAGCCGGGGGAGCAGACACCCAGGGATGCCAGGCAGTGGAAGAGAGGAGGACATCAACAGGGGACAGTATGCAGGGAGGGACAGAGACCAAGGGCTTTGGCAGGGGTTGGAGGAACTGGTGAAATTCTAGCCTGGCTGGGCAGACATGAGGTGATCGATGTGTCCTGGTTTGCCTGGGATGGTCCCAGCTTTAGTACTGAAAGTCTTTGTCCTGGGAAATGGTTCACTCTTGAGAAAACCCACTCAACTGAGCACCGTAGCAGGCTAGCTGGGGAAGAACAGCGTGGAATGAGGCTGCAAGGGAGACCGGAGGGACCCTGAAGGGCTGCGTGGAACAAAGTGACTTCACACAATTTCTCAGCCATTTTGCCCTACTTCTAGACTGAAAGTGACACGTTTCCTCGAGTGGGAGGAGCATGTGCTGGTTCACAGGCAGGTGGTCGCCCAGCTTTCCCCAGGGATGCTGGTGGATTGTCTTGCCTCCGTGACTAGGAGGACAGTGGCTATCTGACCCTTGCAGAGTCTCGGCTTCCCAGACAGCTCTTCCCTCCTCCGCCAGGGAGGTGTCTTTCTAGGGGTCTCTCTGGCTTGGCCAACTTCCACATTTCCCCTGGAGTGTGTTCCCCTGTGTCAACTGTTCTCAGGGGGATTCTGGAAAGCTGGTTAGCTGTGAATCCATAAGGACATGGGATCTGGGGCCCAGGCCTGGATGCTGCCCGTCCGTGGCAGTCTCACCTGTCCACGGAGATCTGCCAGTAACCCTCGACAGAAACAGGCACCCAGTTGAGACTTCCAGTGTAGTAAGAAGAGTCAATGCCACCAAATATCACCACGCTGCCACTCTCGTCATCGCTGTGGAAAGTGAGGGAAGAAGACATGAATTTCTCTGTTCGTTCATTTGTGTGAACATCTGCTGTTGGCTCCTCAGAGCTTCCCTTGACTGGGCACTTGGCAGGCTGTCCTGGGGTGTGACAAATGTGGTTTCTTGTCCTCTTAGGCCAGGGCCCACGCAGTGGACACTGTCACTGTTATTTCCCCTTACCATGAGGACACTGAGCCTGAGGGAGGTGAGGCCACCTGCCCAAGGTCACACAGCGGGGAAGTGGTGGAACTATGTTTGGAAGAACACGGGTCTTTTAGGTTGAGTGTGTGGTTTCCACCGTGGTACTCACTCTAGTTGCCATGGGGACCCCAGGGATGTGAATGGGTGACAGTGCCGGCTCTTAAGGACTTGATGGTGGAGATCACTTGTTCTTAGCTGGGAGCAGTTTTGCCCCCAGGGGAATGTCTGGAGACATTTTGGATTGGTTGGGTGCGGGCAGTGGATGCTACTGACATCTAATGCTTAGAGGCTGGGGATGCTGCCAAACGTCCTACAATGCATAGGACAGCCCCTGGCAAGGACTTATGCTGGTCTGAAATGTTAATAATGCCCAGATTGAGAGACTCAGATCTAGCTGGGGAGATACAATGGCCCCACGTGAAATATTTAAGTGCTCATAAAGGCAGATTATGTTTCAGAGCCACCTTGAACATCAACTGGCCAAGAGGAATACATGACAAAGAGCCTTCCTGTTGTAAATTGCAGGAGTTCTTGTTATTTCAACATTCATTTTCTAAATCTCTGCAGCTTCAGGGTAGATGCAGAAGCAAATGGAGATGGCAATAAGAAATTAGTCATCGGAGAACTGGCCAGGTATAAAACACAACCCCCTCACTGAACCCACCCACCCTTGCTGTGAACGTCTCACAGTGCAATGCTATATAGTGAGGACCTAGACACGTAGTTACCAACCGAGGAAACAAGTGAATGACGGCGATCCCTTTCAAAAGAGGAGGACGTACGTGAGTGTCAGAGGAACGTTGAGTGTCTTAAGAAAGTGGATGATGCCCTCAGATATTCTTGCGTAACACTCTACTCAGCCCAAATTGACATTTGATTTATTCTTTGTTCATTTGTTTGTTTGTTCATGTATTTCTTTGTTCATTCCTAGAATTAGCCCATGGTCACAAATGGAACCTAGGTTTTATTAAATCATAAAAGAAACTTGCTTTCATGATTTAAAAATGTCATCATCCATGATATATCTTGATCAAATCTTTTCATTTTTGTGTTATGGAATTTTGGTCTGTTTGAAGTGTATTCACTTTATTTTTTTATTTATTTATTTTCTGAGATGGAGTCTCACTCTGTTGCCCAGGCTGGAATGCAGTGGCACAATCTTGGCTCACTGCAACCTCCGCCTCCCAGGCTCAAGCGATTCTCCCTGCCTCAGCCTCCCAAGTAGCTGGGTGTACTGGTGCCTGCCACCATGCCTGGCTCATTTTTGTATTTTTTAGTAGAGACAGGGTTTTGCCATGTTGGCCAGGCTGGTCTTGAACTCTTGACTTGAGGTGATCCTCCCGTCTCAGACACCCAAAGTGCTGGGATTACAGGCATGAACCACTGCGTCTGGCCAAGTGTATTCATTTTCAGTGGCATCTTTGGGGGCCAAGGATGAGGGAACTGGCACTGAGGGGCAAATGGCTGATGACATTTGTGTTGTGCACATCAAGGGGACAAAGACGCTGGTAAAATAAGATGGAGTGCACATGGCCAGTCAGAGGGAGACTTGGCACTATCACTCTGCAAAGACACATTTCTCTAGCCTCAGACATTGACTTTCCAAATCCCTTGCTTCCCAAGACCCTCTCCATCGCAGCCAGCCTTGGACAGCTCCTGCTGGGCCAGAACACTGTGACCTCTGGAGGGGAGGTGGGAGGAGGCCCCTCTACACCCAACTTACCCGCTCAGGTAGACAGAGAAGAGGTCCTGAGAAACCAGGCCCTGGTCCCAGATGTTGTCAAAGACGGGTGTGGCCCCGGAGGAGGAAATGCTGGGGTAGGCCAGCCCCAGGATGCCGTCGAAGGGAGCATAATACAGGAAGGAGCCGGGTTCGCTCTCGCTCAAGCCGAAGATCTGATTGGTGTCCGAGATGCCTCCAACCTGGGTGGGGGAACCGAGATGATGTTCACCATCTGGTCATGTTCACTGAGCTCTGGGTGCCAGCCTCAGGCCTACAGCTGCCCTGGTTCATCCCATGCAGGACTTGGCTTCCAGGGCATCAGCCCGGAAGGAGGGGAGAGGGACTGTCTCCTGGAATGCTCGTTCCTCTGCTGGAGGTAACCATGGCAGCTGATCTGCAGATGGCCACGGTCTGTGACTCAGTGTGAGATTTTGCTGAAGAACAGATTCACTGTGTGTTTGTGTTACAGATGAACAATTGCAAAGCAGACCCCGGGCGATTCAGGGCCTTTGACTCTTGCCATGCCCCAAAAGTAGCAGAGAGGGCATGTGGAGATTTGAGGACGTGGGGGGGCTGCAGGTTGGGAGAAGGAGGAAGAAGAGGAGGTGCTAGCATAGAATTGAGCCTTTACTGACTCTCCCCACCTTCCATAACATTCTGTTTGGGTGGAGCTGAGGCTGGCTTATGGCTCCCGGTAGCCCACCCTTTTACTCACTGCCACCCAAGCTAGCAATATCTGTGACATCTCTGCTGCTTCTCCCTGATCCGCACCCCCAATAAGGTTACTTTTGTGATCACTGAGACTCATCTTGCTGGAATAAGCTTATTGTGGGGGTGCCTGATGGTGGGATGCAGCGGCAGCCTGCAGGCGCCCACCTTGACAGTGTCGTATCCGAGGATGCCTGTCATGCTGCCGGTGCCGTAGGTGATGGAGAGTGTCCCGCTGGTGGACTGGTATGTGGAGGAGTCCTCAGGGTTGAAGAGGTTGTGGTTGGCTGCAAGGGCAAGCAGTGATTATCAGTCTCTGAGAGCTGGGTGAAGGTCACGGGCTGGGACGTCTTCCTGGGATGGGGTGCCCTGGCCCCAGGAAGGGCTCTGGAGGTGAGCAGTGACCTTTCCCCCTAGACCCTTGGACCCCAAGAGACCCCAAGTTCTCTCCTGTCTCATTGAACTACTGGGACCCTTCACTTATGGCAGGTCTCCAGCCAACCCCAAGGGCCTCCCGGAGACTCCCCAGGCCAACATTGAGCTGAGCAGGCTGGTGGAGGCCCAGTGAGGAGCGCTTTCACCCCCCACAAGCGCTTTCACCCCCCCCCGCCCCCGGCCCCCGGCCAGTGCTCCGTTATGTGGATGATGCCACAGGCACCTCATCTTAATTAAAACTCAGGTGAAAACGTTAGAAGAGGAACAAACCAGCAACACACATTGTTCATGACTTCCAAAGACAAGCTCTCTTTCATTAGCAAACAATGATTTTTCTTTTTTTTTTAAAGGAGCTCAGCACTCACCTCTAGCCTGTCCTAACCAGGCTTTGGAGGCATTTCCTCACACTGGACTCTTTCCTGGTGGGCTATTCTACAGCCCTTTGGCCCTGTCTCGCTTTGGGCCCCTACACTTCCTCTCCCAGGCTGTGGTTATTTTGGAGAGCTTCTCTCTGCCCTCAGACTGGAAAGTCTTTGACCGCAGGGATCATATCACTCATCCCTTTACCCCATGAAGCACCTGCGCCCAGTGCTTGGCACATAGGACGTGCTCAATAAATGCCTGTTGAGTGGCTCCAGCAGACTTGAGGTGGGAGCTGTCTGAAGCCCACGGGTGTCCAGGGTTCCCCAGGGTCAGCTGGTGCTGGCGAGCGAGAGTGGGGTGGGGCGGGCTGGGAACTTACTGCAGGCGAGACTGGAGCAGTAGACTGAGGGCACCCACAGGTTGGAGGATCCGGTGTCAAAGACGACGGTGAAATCCTGGGCAGGGGTTCCAATGCCGATAGTGCCGAAGTACTCCGTCTGCCGAGGCCGGGACATGGCAGTTCATAGACCGGGGTCTCTGTCGGGGCCTCCCTAAGGGCTCTCTCTAGGTCATCTCCTCGGTCTGCCTCCCTACCTTTTCCTTCCCTCCTCACAGTTCTTGTCTTTCTCTTCCCAGCCACTGCCTTCATCCTTCAAAGCCCAGCCCTGGCGTCCCTTCCTCCTTGAAGTCTTCCCTGATTGCTCCTCCAATTTACCTTCTGCTCTCTCCTAAGCACCACAAGCACCTAACAATCTGCTGCTCCCTCTTCAGCGGTTGTCTCGTCTGTCACAGTCTTCCCATCCTTACAGCACATGTTCTCAGAGGGTGGGGGTGGAACCTTCTGGTACCGGGCAAGTGACAGCTTAAGTGCTTGTGCCTTAAATTGTTTATCAGAAGCTAAGCAAGCCACCTAAAGATGGAAGCCTGGCTGGTTTTCTTATTTCTACATCTAGATGTGTACAGTAGTTTGCAAGAAAGGACATTGCCAGTATTTTTTTTTTTCTTCTTCTTCTTCTTTTTTTTTTTTTGAGGCAAGTCGCGCTCAGTGGTCCAGGCTGGAGTGCAGTGGCATGATCTCAGCTCACTGCAGCCTCCGCCTCCTGGGTTCCAGTGATTCTCCTGCCTCAGCCTGCCAAGTAGCAGGGATACAGGTGTGTGCCATCACGCTCGGCTAATTTTTGTATTTGTAGTAGTGACGGCGTTTCACCATGTTTCCAGGCTGGTCTCGAACTCCTCACCTCAAGTGATCCACCCATCTCAGCCAACAAACCAGTATTTTTCTTCTGAGTGGCAGTATTTTCCCTCCTTGCCGGCTCTGTTCCCGCCACACTGGTCTGCTTGCTGTTCTTTGGGGATGACCAGTCCCTCCTGCCCCAGGGCCTTTGCACTGGCTATTCCTTGTGCTAGGAAAATGTTTATTCTAGATCTTTCTTTGGCTAATCTTTTTTCAAAAATCAATCATTCAGGTCTCTAGTCAAATGTCCCCTCTGCCAACAGTCCTTCTGTGACCACTTTATCTAATTTTGCTCCCTCTCTATGTTCTTTTTCCTCATAGTCCAATTAATTAATTTGTCATGGCCCTCATCATTACCTGAAATTATCTTATATGCTTGTTTATCTGTCACCCTCTTTAGAATATAAGCTCTAGGAACTTTGTTTATTCACTATCGTTTTGGCAACTGGCATAGCCTCTGGCATACAAGAGGTGCCAATATTTGTTAACTATTTGTTAACTAAATAAATGCGCTAACTAAGCCTCTTACCAAGGGCCTGCCAGACCCCATGCTAAGCACTCCAGAAAACATGATTGCGTTAATTCCTGGCAACAACCTCTGTTGGTAGATATTAATGGTTCTGTTTTCCAGACCAAGAAACAGGCTCAGAGGATTTAAATGTCTTGGCCACGGTCCTGTGGCTTAGAGGCGCTAGAACCCACATTTGCACCAGGTCTGCTGGATGGCAGAGGCCAATCTCTGAACCACAGGCATGACTGCTCTGTGCCCTCTGCCCTGTGCCAAGCACAGAGGGGACATACGATATCTGTGGGAAGGCAGGGTGTTTATAATCGGGTCTCAAATAATAAAGTCAGAGTGATCTTTCTGAAACTCGGATCTGATTTTGTCACCCCCCTGTCTGAGATAAATCAGTGGCAGTTAGGATGGAGCCTCTCTCCGTCCACCCCTCGGCTCCTCGGGCCGCAGTGTGCAGCACCTTCTTCCCTCCCTCTCGGCTCTCCTTCAGATACCCTGTGCTTCCGCCTGCACAGGGTTCGGCACAAGTGATCAGGCTGTATGGAGTTCTGTCTTCTTCTCTTGGAAATTCCTGTTCTTCCTGCATGGCTCCAGGGAGGGTCCCTGCCCATGTGGCAGACTCTCGCAGTGTGACACCTTCACTCTGTAGTCCTCCTGCTGCCTGTTCTTTTCATTGGTTTGCAGGACTCCTTGATTACTGTCTTTCCCTCCTCGGCTATGACTTTGCTCACCGCTGCTTCCCCCTGAGCCCAGCATATGCCCTGACATGTGACGAGGCGCTCAGAAGAAATAAACGTTGCATGAACGAGTGAAGGAATGAATGAATGAACAAGAAGCAACAGCTCTGAGTGTGAGCTTTCCTGCCTGCCCCGGGCCACTGACACCTAGGGGGCAGACCCTGGGTCACTGCCTGGAGCCTCAGAGCCCCAGCCCATCCTCCAAGACCCCAGGGAAACTCTCTTTCCTGCCGGCCAAGTCCTCAGAGCCGGCCCCGCCGCTTGCCCACACACTCACATCCAGGTAGTTCTCCAGGGGCTGTTCGTCTATGAGGGTGGGCGCCTCCCCCTGGGGGAAATACTTCCTGGCTGGGTTGAAGTTGTGCTTCTTCAGGAAGTCCTTGAGCAGGCCATGCTCGGACAGGTTGCGCCTCAAGGACTTCTTTCTGACGAGGGGGACCCTGTGGTTTGGAGGAGGAAGAGGAATTAGGCAAGGATTCTGCTCACCGGGTGCTGTGGCAGCCCCAGAAGGGAAGGGAAACTGGTCTAAGAGAGGAAGAAGGAAGGAAGGGAGAGGCTCCCACTTCTGCGCAATAATGGAAAGAAGTTCAGCTGCCCAGTGATGGAGCTTGCACCCAACCCAGGCTGGACTCTTAACCAGCTGGTCTAAGAGAGGAAGATGGAAGGAAGGGAGGACCTGCCACTTCCGTGTAATAATGCAAAGAAGTTAAGTTGACTAGGGCCGGAGCTGGGAACAAGACTCAGGCTGGGCCCAAGTTTTAACCAGGTCTGCAGGGCTGACGGAGAGAGAGGCAGAAAAGGGGGATGGAGACAGCCGAAGACAGAGAGAGAAAACAGGGAAGAAGGAAGACACAGGAGGAAAGAAGGGTGATGTGGGAGGCCGCCGTCTTCACACCCATGCCACCCGGACTCACTTGTAGATGATGCACTCAGAGAGCGCCACGAGACCCAGCAGCAGCAGCCACTTCATGGTTCTTCCCGGATCCCAACTCCAGGGAGAAGCAAGATGGGAGGAAGGTGCAGAGCAGCAGCATGAGCTGCCCCTTATATACAACTTGGGTTCTGCCTTATCGTTTTCTGAAAGTCACCATTCCCCTGATCCCAAACAGAAAAGCTCCTGATAAGATTGTCACTGCCCGGAGCCAAGTTCTGAGACTGTTCCAGCTGAGGCACTTTCCATTGTAACCTTGTGCCATTGTGGGGGTTGGGGGGTTGCCATGGGGCTGGACCCGGAGGGAGAGAGAGGAGCAATGGCATGGAGGCTTAGTTTTTCTTTTCTTTTCCTTCTCCTTCCTTCCCTTCCTTCCCTTCCTTCCCTTCCTTCCCTTCCTTCCCTTCCTTCCCTTCCTTCCCTTCCTTCCTTCCTTCCTTCCTTCCTTCCTTCCTTCCTTCCTTCCTTCCTTCCTTCCTTCCTTCCTTCCTCCCTCCCTCCCTCCCTCCCTCCCTCCCTCCCTCTTTCTTTCTTTCTCTCTCTTTCTTTCTTTTTTCTTTCTGAGGGACCTTTGCTCTTTCTTTCTGACGGAGTTTTGTTCTGTCACCCAGTCAGAGGCTTATTTCTTTAGCATTGACAAGGTCCCACGTTGAAACTTTACAAGCGGAGCATTTCCACAAAGTTGGTTACAAGTGTGTTTGACACAGCATTGGACAGATGGGAAGGAGCCCCAGGTGGCCTGATTTGTCCCAGTGGGGCACGCAGCTGAGATTGTTACAGAGCAGTTCCCCGACTCAGTGATCGGTGGTACTGGTTGTGGTCACGGCTTATCCACAGCACACTGGGGGGTCGGTCATTTGGGACTCAGGACACAATTCCCCACTTCAGTGTCATTGTGTTGGGTTGTTGGGCATGTGACTAGCCTATGGGACTTCCGGCTTGCTTTTGATGGCAACTGGGCTGAGTCTGGGAAGGAGATGTGCGCAGTACATGGGGGAGGAGGGAGAGAACACCGAGAGAATGCTGCCTTCCCTTCCTGGAGGAGGCAAACTTGAGACAGGCCAGGCATTTCTTTGGAAACCTCCCTTTCTGCACCCCTTCTCTTTCTTTTGCTCCCTTCCCACCCTCTCCACCTTTGAGACCCACCTGCATCTGATTTCTCCAGGTGCTCCAGGCTTACAACTGGGCTGCAGTCATCTACAATGGAGCAAAGTAATCTGGGCAAAGAATTCATACTCGTGGGTGAGTGACTTAGAAGGAGGATACTTAGCCGGGTGCTGTGGCTCACGCTTATAATGCCAGTACTTTGGGAGGCTGCGGCAGGTGAATCACCAGAGGTCAGGAGTTCAAAACCTGCCTGGCCAACATAACGAAACCCTGTCTCTACTAAAAGTAGAAAAGTCAGCTGGGCATGGTGGTGGGTGCCTGTAATCCCAGCTACTCGAGAAGCTGAGGCAGGAGAATCGCTTGAACCCAGGAGGCAGAGGTTGTGAGAGGTGAAACCGGCTGGTCTTCTGAGTTGAGTGGGGACTTGGAGAACTTTTGTGTCTAGCTAAAGGATTGTAAATGCACCAATCAGCACTCTGTGCCTGGCTAAAGGTTTGCAAATGCTCCAGTCAGTACTGTGTGTCTAGTTAATCGGGTGGGGAGTTGGAGAACTTTTGTATCTAGCTCTTGGATTGTAAATGCACCAATCCGCTCTCTGTAAAATGCACCAATCAGCAGGATACGAGTGGGGCCAAGTAAGGGAATAAAAGCAGGTCACCCGAGCCAGCAGCGGCAACCCGCTCAGATCCCCTTCCAGGCTGTGGAGGCTTTGCTGTTTCGCTCTTTGCAATAAATCTTGCTGCTGCTCACTCTCTGGGTCTGCACTACCTTCATGAGCTGTAACACTCACTGCGAAGGTCTGTGGCTTCACTCCTGAAGCCAGTGAGACCACGAACCCACCAGGAGGAGGGAACAACTCTGGACGCCACATTTAAGAGCTGTGACACTCAGCACGAAGGTCTGCAACAGAGCTAGACTCCGTCTCTAACAAACAAACAAACAAACAACACCAACAGCAAAAAAGAGACAGCTTACCAACGCAATGGATCCTCCACTTTGTGAGCTTTTATTCAGTGGACAAAGTAGAGTGAAAACTCTGATGCATAAATTACTGGGGAGGAGGACAGGGGAGTGGGGTGGTCCCCAGGTAGATAGGAAGCCCTGTCTCAGGGTCTTGTTCTGAAATCAGATCCCCTGGGGCATCCTCAGACTGTCCAGCCATGAGAGCCACAGGTTCTATAAAATCTCCAAGTTGCCCCTAGAGCCTTCAGATCTTTATTCAGAAGTGGGCAGTGTGGATAAAAGTTCAGGGACAGTGGTGGTTAGTAGGAAACACATCGACATTTCAGACTCCCCTGTTAGTTGACATGTTTGTGCCCTAAATGTGAATCCTGGGCCCATTTTTTTTCGTTTGTTTGTTTGTTCGTTTGTTTTTTTAACTGTCAATCTCTCTCCAATATGAGTAGTCCTTGTATTTCCCACGTTCATGTCTTCTGGTGCCTGCTTCTCCTCCTCTCTCTTTCCTCCCTCTCAAGCCTCTCTCTAGCTCTCTCTCTCTTTTTTTTTTTTTTTTTTTTTTTTTTTCGAGACAGCGTCTTATTCTGTCACTCAGGGTGGAGTGTAGTGGCATGGTCATGGCTTACTGCAGCCCCAACCTCCCACGCTTAATCAGTCCTGTGGCCTCAGGCTCCGAGTAGCTGGGACTAAAGTCATGAGCCACTACACCCAGCTAACTTTTGCATTTTCTGTAGAGACAGGGCTTCACTATGTGGTCCAGGCTGGTTTTGAACTTCTGGGCTCAAGTGATCCACCTGCCTTAGCCTCTCAAAGTGCTGGGATTACAGAGAAGCACAGTGCACCTGGCCCTCTCTCTCTTTATGGAAAGATAATATTTTACATATTTTTTGAGTACCTGTGATATTCTGTTACATGCATAGAAAGAGTAATGATCAAGTCAGGGTATTTGGAGTCTCCATCTCCTTAAGTATGGGTTGATCCTAGACCTCATATGAAGAACTTGATGGTCCTGATGATGCCTGCCTAAATTTTGGGGACACCAGATGGAATCCCCTCACTGAAGGCTGCCACCAGATGGAAGGGAGGGAGTTTGGAGCCCAAGGATGGATGCTGATTTTGGGGGCACAGCTTGTCTTGGGCCCACATGGGCATTTTGAGCAGAGGAGAAGTATATTTGGGAAGCCGAAGGAAGATTCCCCAGGGAGAAACATGCAAGCACCTTAACACATTCATTCGAATGGCTGATTGTGCACTTGCTGTGTACCGTGCAGGGATGCTCTAGCTGCTGAGGGTACATGCCTGAGCATGGTAGGAATAGGCCGTGCCTTTGGCGGGTTTGTGATCCGTTCAAGGGAAAGCCGGTGTGGAAGGGGCTCTTTCTTTCCACCTGGATGGATATTTGGATCGCATTGACAGGAAGCTCTCCAATTGGTGAAGATGATACTGTTTCTCCACATTAGAGATTTTAGCATCCTGAGGGACGCTGGCATGCTTGCTGACACCAATTCAGGGGTATGGCAGAGAGAATCTAGGATGGTCCTCAATTATCCATGCTGCTGGTGTTCACACCCCTGTGTAATCCCCTCCCCTTTTGTGTAGTCAGGACTTGCTTCTAACCAACAGGATACAGCAAAGTAGATGGGACGTTGCTTCTGCGATTACATTATACAGGCTCGTAGCTTGTGTCTTGCTAGCACACTCTCTGTATAGACTCTTCCCCTTGTTGGCTCTGATAAAGAAAGCTACCCTATAAAGAGACCCAAGGGGAAGGAACCAAGGGTGGCCTCCAGCCAACAGCCAGCAAGGAACTCAGGCCTTCATTGTGACAATCTGTAAGTAACTGAATCCTGCCAGCAACCGTGTGAGCATGGAAGCAGATCCTTCTCCAGTCGAGCCTCAGATGAGACCACAGACCAGGCTGACATCCCTGACTGACAGAGGCCTCAGTTGAATGGAGCCTGGATTCCTGAGCCACAGAAACTGTGAGATAGTCAGTCAATGTGAGTTGTTGTAAGTCATTAAATGTGTGTTAAGTTGTCATCAGTGTCTTCAGCAATAGAAAACAGGACTGGAAACCTCGTTGAAATCTCCAGAAAGATCCACCTGGCTGCCTCTTGCTCTTCCGTGTTTTGAGACCTTTTCAGTACTCTGCTAGGTGGTTTTCTGCTCAGGCAATGTGAGTGATCTGAAAAGGGGGAAGGTGACTTTGTTGGTCAGGTCATCTGCAAACCTCCCTCAACACAGCAGTGCTTATATTTCTGTGGCTCTTTGTGCTTTTCTGAATGTTTTGAATTATTTTAAAAAAGAATTATTATGCGATTACCCCCACTTTTTCCCAACTGACATAGCTCAGAGGGGTTAAGTGATCAGTGCAGGTTCACATAACTTAAGTAATGACACAGGTGGGAGCTGAACCTGGGTCTCAGGGGACTCTGGTCCCTGATCAGGCTGTGTGACCATGTACATTCACCCGGTTTCTCTTCATGGGTTAGTGTGTGACATGAACATTCCATGATGGCTGCAGCCTCCATCCCAGGAGCAGTTGGAGAAGCCATTTCACTCAGCCCTCGTTACCAGAGGAACCCTTGGGATGGAAAAGGGAATCCTGATTCTGCCATCACATGCTCCCATGAGATCTGATTGTCAGCCAGGGCTGATCCGTGGCTGCCAGCAAGGAAGCCACATCATCTCATTGTACCAGACTGGCCCGGCAGAAAGATTAGACAACAAGGTTTATTTTGCCATTAGCCCTGCCTGGTCCTCAGTATGGTAGTGCCTGGCTTTCAGAGGCACTGGTTGCAGTGTCTCTGATGCAAGGTAATCCCTGCCAAGGGCCCAGGTGTTCAGAAATGTTCCATGAACGAATCAAATCAAGCAATGCAATGAGATCTAAGGAACCCAATCATGGCAAGCCTGAGATGGAGCACTTAAGCAGGATAAGTGTTATCGAGCTGGTCTGATAGACATTGTGGCAGCTGGTCCCCTAGCAGCTTTCAATCAAGGTCTCACCCCAGGGACACGATCTTCCAACACCAAAGAGAACAGTGTGTTTTCCACTCCCCAGTCCCAGAGCTGGGCTGTTTCTCCAGAGATGCAAGCAGGTTTTTAAAGTTAAATTCATGATAACATTTTTGGCTCAACTATAGAAGTAATACATGATCATTGTAGATTATTCATAGGTAAATAAAAATTGTGAAATGACTTATAACCCCACTACCCAGAGCTAACCACTGTTAGCACAGGAAATTAATATGTTGGTTTACTTACAAATATAGGACCACAAGATATGGCACATGTTGCTTTGCAACCAACCCGTTTTGATGAGCTCAGCTCACGTCTGCTGTGCTACTTTATCTGCAACCTGAACCTGCTTTTAAAAGAAATACTGTGGTCCTGTATTTTGCAAGTAATTTTTTAGAAATCTACATTATCATTTTTAAACCTTTCTTGAAATATTGTATGCACACAGAAAGGTGCATATCATACAAAATAGCTTGATGAATTTTCACAAACCAAGCACACGCATGTAACCACAACCCAGACCCAGCAAAAGAGCGTGTCAGGTACCCCCGGACCCCACTGCAGGCTCTTCCCAGTCACTATCCCAGTGCCAAACCAAGTGTATCACTACTCTAATATCCAAACAGCAAAGATTCATTTCACCTGTTTTTGTACTCTTGATAAGCAGTACCACATAACAAGCACTTTATTTGCATTGAGCTTCTTTGCTCAAAATCATGTTAAGTTGAGGCATCCACGAATGGCATCGTGTGGAGTTGTTACTCAGTCCTGTTCATTGCTGTGTATCATTCCACTGCATCAATAAATCCTTTACTTATCTCTTTTTCATTTCATAGGCATTTGGGTGCCTTCCAGTGTGGGGTTCTTAGGAAGAGCGCTCTATGAATGTTCTCTTATAATACACATCTTCGTTCTTTTCTTTTTATTTATTTATTAAAAACAATGGAAATGAAGTCTTGCTATGTTGCTCAGGCTGGTCTTGAACTCTTGGCCTCAAGCAGTCCTCCTGCCTTGGCCTTCCCAAGTACTGGGATTACACCATGAGCTACTGTGCCTGGCTCTTTTCTTTTTAATTGACATGTAATTATTGTCCATATTTATGGGTACATAGGGATGTTTCCATCCATATAATGTTTAGTGATCAGATCAGAGTAATTAGCATATTTATCATCATGAACACTGATCATTCCTTGGTTTTTTTTGGAGAGAGAATCTCGCTCTGTTGCCCAGGCTGAAGTGAAATGGCGCCATCTCGGCTCACTGTAACCTCCGCCACCCGGGTTCAGGAGATTCTCCTGTCTCAGCCTCCCAAGTAGCTGGGAATTACAGACATGTGTCACCACGCCCGACTAATTTTGTATTTTTAGTAGAGATGAGGTTTCACCATGTTGGCCTGGCTGGTCTCAAAGTCCTCATCTCAGGTGATTCACCTGTCTCAGCCTCCCAAAGTGCTGGGATTACAGGCATGAGCCACTGAGCCTGGCCAGCATACGCTTTTTTAGTTTTGATAGAAACAGCCACATCATGCTCCTTAGGGTGGTGCCAATTTACACTCCCACCAGTAATGTGTCGGAGTGATCATTTGGGACAGGTGAGGATGAATGGGGAAGGAGACCTGTGAGATTAAAATAACACTCCTGGACGAGTGTGAATGAAAAGGACGGAAGGAGCTGTGCTTAGACCCCAAGGCCCTTAGAGGAAGATGCATGAAGCAGAGGCCTGAGACTGCAGCAAAGGCTTGTGAATTCATCGTCTCCTGTGCAAGAACATAGGGAGGATCCCTTCGGATATGTTGGCGCAGGGCTTTCTGGTCAAATGATCTGTCTGATGAGGAAGCTGTTTAGATGCTGGCTGGGTTCAGGAATCCCAGGGTGGGAATGCAAGAGGTGCTGGGAGAGAGAGGCTGAGCTGCAGCTGCTGGGGTTGAGATGGGGGAGGAAGGAAGGATGGGGCCAGGTGCAGGAGAACAGATAGCATCCAGGAAGGCCTGTCCGTATCCCTGGAGCCTAGCACACTGCCTAGCTTCAAAGTAGGTACCTGGGAAATGTCAGAAAAACAAATCCAGCAAAGGAACCAGGACACGGTGAAATTCTTTCCCAGAAACTTGAGAAATCCACCTGCTTATCCCATGACAAAATGTGAGGAGGATGGAATGTTGGTGGGGGTGGGAGCTGACCCACCTGTTGTCATTCACGTGGCCTTCGTCAAACCCTCTCCACATCTCATACTCTCATCCGATCTGAGTTGTTTCCTTTTAAAACGTCATCGCTAATCACTCGTTCAGCAACAATTTAGGGACCACCTACTATGTGCCAAGCCCTGCTCTTGCTGCTTGGGCTTCAACCCTAAATACAATAACCATCCCTGCCCTTGTGAATGTTAAACCCTTAAATGCATGGTTACAAGTCGTGCCAAGTACCATGAGGGATAAGGTAGGCCCAGGCTCTATGGGGGAGTGGTCAGGGAGAGCTAATCACTTTGACAGGGAAGTGACTTTTTTTTTTGAGGTGGAGTTTCACTCTTGTTGCCCAGGCTGGTATACAATGGCGTGATCTCAGCTCACTGCAACCTCCGCCTCCTGGATTCAAGTGGTTCTCCTGCCTCAGCCTCCCGAGTAGCTGGGATTAGAGGTGTCTGCCACCACGCCCAGCTAATTTTTTGTATTTTTTTTAGTAGAGACAGGGTTTCACCATGTTGGCCAGGCTGGTCTCAAATTCCTGACCTCAGTTCATCTGCCCACCTCGGCCTCCCAAAGTGCTGGGATTATATGTGTGAGCCACTGCACCTGGCTGGGAAGTGACATTTAAGCCACATCTGCAGATGCTAGGTGTTAGCAAGTCAAGAAAGAGGGAAAAGCAACCCAGGCAAAGGGAACAGCATGTGCAAAGTCTGGAGGTGGGAAAGCACTTGGGCTATTGTGGCCGTGGGAGCCGGGGTGGAGGGAGCTCAGGGCAGTGGGATCAGAGTGAGGCAGGGAAGGTTTGGAGGGAAAGGAGCACACAGGACCTGGAACTATGCCAAAGATTTGCTGTTTTGTTCCAAAGGCAATGGCAAGAAGGCATGAAGAGTTTTAAGTAAGGAAGGGATGAGATGAAATGTATGTTTCATAAAATTTATTCAGCTGTGGAAAATGGGCTTGGGAGGGTGAGAGTGACCCTGGGGAGACTGGGTGTTGGAGCTCACCCCCGGTGTGCCTAGAGCCCAGCTCCGGCCTCTGGCAATGTCTTCAGCAGACAGCCTGGGTTGGCTGTCACCAGAAGCAGGAGCTATGGGAATTTTGGAGCGTGCATGCTGAGAGGCCCAGGGCTGTAATAGACTTCCTAGCAAGAGAGAGTCTGAGATCAAGCTCAACTGAATTAAAATGAAAAGATCACTTTGCAGCCGGACTTGTCAGAGCCTTTGATTGGGAACTGTAGCTGGTGAACCCTGGGGAAGGGCCTAGAAAGTAGCATGTTCTATACTATTTTGAAACTGTGTTTTCCATTGTATGTTTTGCTACCAAGCTCAGTCTGAGAAACTGCTCCATTTCCTCTTTACCTTTCTAGGGCATATATGCTACTGAGCGTGCTTAATTCTCTGTCTCACAGCCTCTGCTCAGGGAAGTGGAACACCATTCTGTTTGGTTACAGACCGGGAAACAGACGTGTTCAGGGTCTTGTGCCTGGGACCTTGGGGGAGATTGACTGTTAGTCCTGGTCAGCCAGCGAATCACAGGGGCATCCTGGAAGATTGTGGGGTGTCAGCTTCTTCCACTTCTCCTGTCCATGTCTTGCAGATAACACTGCCCTGTCCTGTTACTTAGGGACATCGCCATTAGTGTCCACCTCTCCTGTCTCTCCTGATTGCTTTCTTTTCCTCATGATCTCTCTCCCTCTTTTTTTTTTTTTTTTTGCTGTAGTCTCACTCTGTCACACAGGCTAGAGTTCAATGGTGCGATCTCAGCTCACTGCAACCTCCACCTTCCAGGTTCAAGGAATCCTCCTGCCTCAGCCTCCCGAGTAGCTGGGATTACAGGCACGCACCACCACGCCCAGCTCCTTTTTGCATTTTGAGTAGAGACAGGGTTTCACCATGTTGGCCAGGCTGGTCTCAAACTCCTGACCTCAGGTGATGTGTCGGTCTCAGGCTCCCAAAATGCTGCGATTACAGGCGTGAGCCATTGCGCCCAGCCTTGTCATGATCTCTTATTGGCTTGGGAGAAGTAGGAAGTTGACTCCCATAACTAAGAGCTTCAGTGCCCTATTTTTTCTTTCATTTTTTTTTTTTTTTTGTTGAGATGGAGTCTCTCTGTGTCGCGCAGGCTGGAGTA
The DNA here is from genome assembly GCF_007565055.1 of Rhinopithecus roxellana. Taxonomy (NCBI): domain Eukaryota; kingdom Metazoa; phylum Chordata; class Mammalia; order Primates; family Cercopithecidae; genus Rhinopithecus; species Rhinopithecus roxellana. The sequence continues at coordinate 8,716,891 of NC_044563.1, read as the reverse complement.
CAATGGCATGATCTCAGGTCTCAGTGTCCCTTCTATGAGAAGACAATGAGCCCAGCATTTTTGGTCCCCAGGTGTTTTTATGATGTTTCCAGCACAGTCCCCTGCAGCCCTCTGTCTTCCTGGCTCTACCATGATGTGTCGGCTGCTGGGGTCACTATGTTGGGTGCCATCCAAGTGGATGTGGTCATTTTGGTCCCTGCCCTGGTGTTCTAACCCCAGTGATGTGAAGGAAAAAGACCAGCAAAGAGAAGCAGCTCCACAAAACTTGTTTCGGTAGGTTATGTTTTTATTCTACATTTTTAGGAAGACAGGGAACAGGGCCAAGACCTCCACACTCCCCTGGGAAGGACAGTCAGGAGAATTAGATACATCTAAAGTGGGCACAGGACGGAGGTCAGATCTTCCTGGGAGGTGGCTGGAAAGACTTGGGCTTAAGCCACGGGAGCCAGGCCGACCTGGTTGTTTGCCCTATCGAAGACAGTAAAGTACTGGCGGATGAAGACATCACCCAGGATCCAAAGCTCTCCAGATTCGGTGGGGACATCCATGCCCTCGAAGCCGCTGATGCAGCTGCCCTCACTCTGGAGAAAAGGAGAATAAAATTGGAGTTGAGACACCGATTCAGCAGTGACAGGTGCTGGGTGATAAACATCCAGGGCACCCTGGTGCAGCTGCAAGGCACGTGCAAGGAGGAGCTTCCTGGCTCAGTGTCCAGGGACTCGGCTGTTCTTGGCCTGGAGTCGGCCTGTAGAAGCGGTCCACAGCACGGTTGGTTTCTACGCATTACTGGACATTATCTGGCATTTCTGGCAGGCACAGGAACCCTGACATCAGCATCAGAGCTAAGGGGCTTGGGGAGAATTCAGCTGGTAGGAAGGAGTGTGAAAACCCTGTTGATACAGCCTTTTCTCATGATTATTGTGATCCCGACCAGGGGCAAACTGGATGAGCAGTTAACCCTCTTGCCTCACTAAATCACTGGGCTGTGACCTTGTCTGCACGTCACCTGGGGAGCTTTGAACCCCCGCAGCCCCATCCCATTGCTCAGACCTTGTTCTCTCCTAATGTAATCAGAATCACTGGGGGAGCCCAGGCATCTGTGCTTCTTGTTGAGTAACATCAGTCCACTGGCAAAATCAGTTTTCCACCTGACGTTATAATAATAGAAGGGAGAGTTTTCCTGTGGCTCGTATAGTTAAGATTGGCTACTTGGTAGAGATGGTAGGAGTGTCGGAAGCCCCAGCCTATGGAAATGAGGATTTCCATTTGCCCAACCCTTGGTAGCTCTGATGTGATCAGTCTCACTTGGGTAACCTAACCGCACTCTGAGGGTGGGGAAAGCTGCCATGTCTACATTTTGGATGAAAAAACTGAGGCTGTGATGAGCTGTGGCTTGTTCAGAATCAATGGGCTGGTAATTCAGACCCAGGACTTGGACCCAGGGGTCCAGATAGAATCCTCTTTTCCTCCATTAGCGTTTGTTTCACTTGTTCCCTTGGGGGGCTGTATCCGAGTTCTTATTCCTGCGTTTGTTTTTAATCTATTCCTTCTCTCTGGAGCTGTCTAGGGCAGATGATCGTCTGCCTCTGCCTCTCGGCTTCAGCTCGTGGAAGCCCACTTTCCCTCTGCAGAGGGGACTCTGTGGCCACATTCTGTGTGGGCCCCTCTAGTGGATGCTCCAGAGCCCCCTCACCTGCAGGATGTAGGCACTGGGTGGCACAGGATACTGGACTCCGTTGATGGTGAAGATGATGTCGGGCAGGCTGCTGATGGCTGAGCAGCTGACCACCATCTGGAAAGAGTGAGGTGAGAAAAGTTAGCAGGGTTTTCATCCCATCTGCCTGGCACACTCACTACTTGAGCGTAGAACAGAGCCGTGGGGGCTGGACTCACCTCGCCGTCTGAGTTCTCACTGGCTCCGATGTCGCTCTGGATGTTGGCAATGGGGCTGGTTGGGCCCGTCAGCAGAGAGGTGCCGGTGTCAACAATGGCCTGGCAGCCCTCAGCGCAGGCGATGGTCTCTCCGTTCATGGTGATGCTGAGGGCAAGAAGCAAGTGAAGGTCCCTGAGCCCTCAGGGGTACATCTCTCCAAGGGGGAAACAGGAGGTGACCCCAGACCTTTCTTTCCCACCCGTCCATTGGCCAATGCGTGAATTTCTGTTCCTCTCGTTCACACATTCATTCATCCTGCATTCATTTATGCAACAAATATTTCGCAAGTGCCTACTCTCTGCCAGGCATGGGAAACGCAAAGGTAAAGCAGACAGCCTCACAGTTCCAGGCTGCAGGGAGTTCCCGGCCTAGCTGGCAAGACAAGTTATGGTTGCAGAAGGGCAGGATGATAAGCCAGGCGTGCGTGCGGCAGGGAAGAAAACAGGGTCCAGGGTGAGAGGCGGTGGAAGGAAGCAGCCAGGGGAGCAGACACCCAGGGATGCCAGGCAGTGGAAGAGAGGAGGACATCAACAGGGGACAGTATGCAGGGAGGGACAGAGACCAGGGGCTTTGGCAGGAGTTGGAGGAACTGGTGAAATTCTAGCCTGGCTGGGCAGACATGAGGTGATCGATGTGTCCTGGTTTGCCTGGGATGGTCCCAGCTTTAGTACTGAAAGTCTTTGTCCTGGGAAATGGTTCACTCTTGAGAAAACCCACTCAATTGAGCACCGTAGCAGGCTAGCTGGGGAAGAACAGCGTGGAATGAGGCTGCAAGGGAGACCGGAGGGACCCTGAAGGGGTGCGTGGAACAAAGTGACTTCACACAATTTCTCAGCCATTTTGCCCTACTTCTAGACTGAAAGTGACACGTTTCCTCGAGTGGGAGGAGCATGTGCTGGTTCACAGGCAGGTGGTCGCCCAGCTTTCCCCAGGGATGCTGGTGGATTGTCTTGCCTCCGTGACTAGGAGTACAATGGCTATCTGACCCTTGCAGAGTCTCGGCTTCCCAGACAGCTCTTCCCTCCTCCGCCAGGGAGGTGTCTTTCTAGGGGTCTCTCTGGCTTGGCCAACTTCCACATTTCCCCTGGAGTGTGTTCCCCTGTGTCAACTGTTCTCAGGGGGATTCTGGAAAGCTGGTTAGCTGTGAATCCATGAGGACATGGGATCTGGGGCCCAGGCCTGGATGCTGCCCGTCCGTGGCAGTCTCACCTGTCCACGGAGATCTGCCAGTAACCCTCGACAGAAACAGGCACCCAGTTGAGACTTCCAGTGTAGTAAGAAGAGTCAATGCCACCAAATATCACCACGCTGCCACTCTCGTCATCGCTGTGGAAAGTGAGGGAAGAAGACATGAATTTCTCTGTTCGTTCATTTGTGTGAACATCTGCTGTTGGCTCCTCAGAGCTTCCCTTGACCGGGCACTTGGCAGGCTGTCCTGGGGTGTGACAAGTGTGGTTTCTTGTCCTCTTAGGCCAGGGCCCACGCAGTGGACACTGTCACTGTTATTTCCACTTACCATGAGGACACTGAGTCTGAGGGAGGTGAGGCCACCTGCCCAAGGTCGCACAGCGGGGAAGTGGTGGAACTACGTTAGGAAGAACACGGGTCTTTTAGGTTGAGTGTGTGGTTTCCACTGTGGTACTCACTCTAGTTGCCATGGGGACCCCAGGGATGTGAATGGGTGACAGTGCCGGCTCTTAAGGACTTGATGGTGGAGATCACTTGTTCTTAGCTGGGAGCAGTTTTGCCCCCAGGGGAATGTCTGGAGACATTTTGGATTGGTTGGGTGGGGGCAGTGGATGCTACTGACATCTAATGCTTAGAGGCTGGGGATGCTGCCAAACGTCCTACAATGCATAGGACAGCCCCTGGCAAGGACTTATGCTGGTCTGAAATGTTAATAATGCCCAGATTGAGAGACGCAGATCTAGCTGGGGAGATACAATGGCCCCACGTGAAATATTTAAGTGCTCATAAAGGCAGATTATGTTTCAGAGCCACCTTGAACATCAACTGGCCAAGAGGAATACATGACAAAGAGCCTTCCTATTGTAAATTGCAGGAGTTCTTGTTATTTCAACATTCACTTTCTAAATCTCTGCAGTTTCAGGGTAGATGCAGAAGCAAATGGAGATGGCAATAAGAAATTAGTCATCGGAGAACTGGCCAGGTATAAAACACAACCCCCTCACTGAACCCACCCACCCTTGCTGTGAACGTCTCACAGTGCAATGCTATATAGTGAGGACCTAGACACGTAGTTACCAACCGAGGAAACAAGTGAATGACGGCGATCCCTTTCAAAAGAGGAGGACGTACGTGAGTGTCAGAGGAACGTTGAGTGTCTTAAGTGGATGATGCCCTCAGATATTCTTGCGTAACACTCTACTCAGCCCAAATTGACATTTGATTTATTCTTTGTTCATGTGTTTGTTTGTTCATGTATTTCTTTGTTCATTCCTAGAATTAGCCCATGGTCACAAATGGAACCTAGGTTTTATTAAATCATAAAAGAAACTTGCTTTCATGATTTAAAAATGTCATCATCCATGATATATCTTGATCAAATCTTTTCATTTTTGTGTTATGGAATTTTGGTCTGTTTGAAGTGTATTCACTTTATTTATTTATTTATTTATTTATTTATTTATTTATTTTCTGAGATGGAGTCTTGCTCTGTTGCCCAGGCTGCAATGCAGTGGCACAATCTTGGCTCACTGTAACCTCTGCCTCCCAGGCTCAAGCGATTCTCCCTGCCTCAGCCTCCCAAGTAGCTGGGTGTACTGGTGCCTGCCACCATGCCTGGCTAATTTTTGTATTTTTTAGTAGAGACAGGGTTTTGCCATGTTGGCCAGGCTGGTCTCGAACTCCTGACTTGAGGTGATCCTCCCGTCTCAGACGCCGAAAGTGCTGGGATTACAAGCATGAACCACTGCGTCTGGCCAAGTGTATTCATTTTCAATGGTATCTTTGGGGGCCAAGGATGAGGGAACTGGCACTGAAGGGCAAATGGCTGATGACATTTGTGTTGTGCACATCAAGGGGACAAAGATGCTGGTAAAATAAGATGGAGTGCACATGGCCAGTCAGAGGGAGACTTGGCACTATCACTCTGCAAAGACACATTTCTCTAGCCTCAGACATTGACTTTCCAAATCCCTTGCTTCCCAAGACCCTCTCCATCGCAGCCAGCCTTGGACAGCTCCTGCTGGGCCAGAACACTGTGACCTCTGGAGGGGGAGGTGGGAAGAGGCCCCTCTCTACCCAACTTACGCGCTCAGGTAGACAGAGAAGAGGTCCTGAGAAACCAGGCCCTGGTTCCAGATGTTGTCAAAGACGGGTGTGGCCCCGGAGGAGGAAATGCTGGGGTAGGCCAGCCCCAGGATGCCGTCGAAGGGAGCATAATAAAGGAAGGAGCCTGGTTCAGTCTCGCTCAAGCCGAAGATCTGATTGGTGTCCGAGATGCCTCCAACCTGGGTGGGGGAACCGAGATGATGTTCACCATCTTGTCATGTTCACTGAGCTCTGGGTGCCAGCCTCAGGCCTACAGCTGCCCTGGTTCATCCCATGCAGGACTTGGCTTCCAGGGCATCAGCCCGGAAGGAGGGGAGAGGGACAGTCTCCTGGAATGCTCGTTCCTCTGCTGGAGGTAACCATGGCAGCTGATCTGCAGATGGCCATGGTCTATGACTCAGTGTGAGATTTTGGTGGAGAACAGATTCACTGTGTGTTTGTGTTACTTACTGATGAACAAATGCAAAGCAGACCCCGGGCGATTCAGGGCCTTTGACTCTTGCCATGCCCCAAAAGTAGCAGAGAGGGTTTGTGGAGATTTCCTGCCGGGGGGGGGGGTGGTGGCTGCAGGTCGGGAGAAGGAGGAAGAAGAGGAGGTGCCGATAGAGAACTGAGCCTTTACTGACTCTCCCCACCCTCCATAACATTCTGGTTGGGTGGAGCTGAGGCTGGCTTATGGCTCCCGGTAGCCCACCCTTTTACTTACTGCCACCCAAGCCAGCAATGTCTGTGACATCTCTGCTGCTTCTCCCTGATCCGCACCCCCAATCAGGTTACTTTTGTGATCACCGAGACTCATCTTGCTGGAATAAGCTTATTCTGGGGGTGCCTGATGGTGGGATGCAGCAGCAGCCTGCAGGCACCCACCTTGACAGTGTCGTATCCGAGGATGCCTGTCATGCTGCCGGTGCCGTAGGTGATGGAGAGTGTCCCGCTGGTGGACTGGTAGGTGGAGGAGTCCTCAGGGTTGAAGCGCTTGTGGTTGGCTGCAAGGGCAAGCGGTGATTGTCAGTCTCTTGAGAGCTGGGTGAAGGTCACGAGCTGGGATGTCTTCCTGGGATGGGGTGCCCTGGCCCCAGGAAGGGCTCTGGAGGTGAGCAGTGACCTTTTCCCCTTGACCCTTGGACCCCAAGAGACCCCAAGTTCTGTCCTGTCTCATTGAACTTCGGGGACCATTCACTGATAGCAGGTCCCCAGCCAACCCCAAGGGCCTCCCAGGGACTCCCCAGGCCATCATTGAGCTGAGCAGGCTGGTGGCTGCCCTGTAAGGAGCGCTTTCACCCCCCACAAGCGCTTTCACCCCCCATTCCCCGGCCGGTGCTCCTGTTATGATGTGGAAGAAGCCGGAGGCACCTCATCTTAATTAAAACTCAGGTGAAAACATTAGAAGAGGAACAAACCAGCAACACACATTGTTCATGACTTCCAAAGACAAGCTCTCTTTCATTAGCAAACAATGATTTTTCTTTTTTTTTTAAAGGAGCTCAGCACTCACCTCTAACCTGTCCTAGCCAGGCTTTGGAGCCATTTCCTCACACTGGACTCTTTCCTGGTGGGCTATTCTACAGCCCTTTGGCCCTGTCTCGCTTTGGGCCCCTACAGTTCCTCTCCCAGGCTGTGGTTATTTTGGAGAGCTTCTCTCTGCCCTCAGACTGGAAAGTCTTTGACCGCAGGAATCTTATCACTCATCCCTTTACCCCATGGAGCACCTGCGCCCAGTGCTTGGCACGTAGTAGGTGCTCAGTAAATGCCTGTTGAGTGGCTCCAGCAGGCTTGAGGTGGGAGCTGTCTGAAGCCCACGGGTGTCCAGGGTTCCCCAGGGTCAGCTGGTGCTGGCGAGCGAGAGTGGGGTGGGGCGGGCTGGGAACTTACTGCAGGCGAGACTGGAGCAGTAGACTGAGGGCACCCACAGGTTGGAGGATCCGGTGTCAAAGATCACGGTGAAATCCTGGGCAGGGGTTCCAATGCCGATAGTGCCGAAGTACTCCATCTGCCGAGGCCGGGACAGGGCAGTTCATAGACCGGGGTCTCTGTCGGGGCCTCCCTAAGGGCTCTCTCTAGGTCATCTCCTCGGTCTGCCTCCCTACCTTTTCCTTCCCTCCTCACAGTTCTTGTCTTTCTCTTCCCAGCCACTGCCTTCATCCTTCAAAGCCCAGCCCTGGCGTCCCTTCCTCCTTGAAGTCTTCCCTGATTGCTCCTCCAATTTACCCTCTGCTCTCTCCTAAACACCACAAGCACCTAACAATCTGCTGCTCCCTCTTCAGCGGTTGTCTCGTCTGTCACAGTCTTCCCATCCTTACAGCACATGTTCTCAGAGGGTGGTGGTGGAACCTTCTAGCACCGGGCAAGTGACAGCTTAAGTGCTTGTGCCTTAAATTGTTTATCAGAAGCGAAGCAAGCCACCTAAAGATGGAAGCCTGGCTGGTTTTCTTTTTTCTACATCTAGATGTGTACAGTAGTTTGCAAGAAAGGACATTGCCAGTATTTTTCTTCTTCTTCTTCTTTTTTTTTTTTTGAGGCAAGTCTCACTCTGTTGTCCAGGCTGGAGTGCAGTGGCATGATCTCAGCTCACTACAGCCTCCGTCTCCTGGGTTCCAGTGATTCTCCTGCCTCAGCCTCCCAAGTAGCTGGGATGACAGGTGTGTGCCATCACGCCTGGCTAACTTTTGTATTTGTAGTAGTGACAGGGTTTCACCATGTTTCCAGCCTGGTCTCGAACTCTTGACCTGAAGTGATCCACCCACCTCAGCCAACAAACCAGTACTTTTCTTCTGAGTGGCAGCATTTTCCCCCCTTGCTGGCTCTGTTCTCGCCACAATGGTCTGCTTGCTGCTCCTTGGTGATGACCAGTCCCTCCTGCCCTAGGGCCTTTGCACAGGGTATTTCTTGTGCTAGGAAATTGTTTATTCTAGATCTTTCTTTGGTTGATCCTTTTTCAAAAATCAATCATTCAGGTCTCTAGTCAAATGTCCCCTCTGCCAATAGGTCTTCCATGACCCCTTTATCTAAATTTGCCCCCTCTCTATCTTCTTTTTCCTCATACTCCAATTAATTAATTGTCTTGGCCCTCATCATTACCTGAAGTTATCTTATATGCTTGTTTATTTGTCATCCTCTTTAAAATATAAGCTCCAGGAACTTTGCTTATTCACCATCGTTTTGGCAACTTGCATAGCCTCTGGCACATAGAGAGATGCCAATATTTGCTAAATATTTGTTAACTAAATAAATCCACTAACTGAGCCTCTTATCAAGGGCCTGCCAGACCCCATGCTAAGCACTCCAGAAAACATGATTGTGTTAATTCCTGGCAACCACCTCTGTTGGTAGATATTAGTGGTTCTGTTTTCCAGACCAAGAAACAGGCTCAGAGGATTTAAATGACTTGGCCAAGGTCCTGTGGCTTAGAGGCGCTAGAACCCACATTTGCACCAGGTCTGCTGGATGGCAGAGGCCAATCTCTGAACCACAGGCATGACTGCTCTGTGCCCTCTGCCCTGTGCCAGGCACAGAGGGGACATACGATATCTGTGGGAAGGCAGGGTGTTTGCTATCGGGTGTCAAATAATAAAGTCAGAGTGATCTTTCTGAAACTCAGATCTGATCTTGTCAAGTTCCTGTTTGAGATAAATCAGTGGCAGTTAGGATGGAGCCTCTCTCCGTCCACCCCTCGGCTCCTCGGGCCGCAGTGTGCAGCACCTTCTTCCCTCCCTCTCGGCTCTCCTTCAGATACCCTGTGCTTCCGCCTGCACAGGGTTCGGCACAAGTGATCAGGCTGTGTGGAGTTCTGTCTTCTTCTCTTGGAAATTCCTGCTCTTCCTGCATGGCTCCAGGGAGGGTCCCTGCCCATGTGGCAGACTCTCGCAGTGTGACACCTTCACTCTCTAGTCCTCCTGCTGCCTGTTCTTTTCATTGGTTTGCAGGACTCCTTGATTACTGTCTTTCTCTCCTCGGCTAAGACTTTGCTCACCGCTGTTTTCCCCTGAGCCCAGCACAGGCCCTGACATGTAACGAGGCGCTCAGAAGAAATAAACGTTGCATGAACGAGTGAAGGAATGAATGAATGAACAAGAAGCAACAGCTCTGAGTGTGAACTTTCCTGCCTGCCCGGGGCCACTGACATCTAGGGGGCAGACCCTGGGTCACTGCCTAGAGTCTCAGAGCCCTGGCCTGTCCTCCAAGACTCCAGGGAAACTCTCTTTCCTGCCGGCCAAGTCCTCAGAGCCGGCCCCGCCACTTGCCCACACACTCACATCCAGGTAGTTCTCCAGGGTCTGTTCGTCTATGAGGATGGGCGCCTCCCCCTGGGGGAAGTACTTCTTGGCTGGGTTGAAGTTATGCTTCTTCAGGAAGTCCTTGAGCAGGCCATGCTCGGACAGGTTGCGCCTCAAGGACTTCTTTCTGACGAGGGGGACCCTGTGGTTTGGAGGAGGAAGAGGAATTAGGCAAGGATTCTGCTCACCGGGTGCTGTGGCAGCCCCAGAAGGGAAGGGAAGCGGGTCTAAGAGAAGAAGAAGGAAGGAAGGGAGATGCTCCCACTTCTGCGCAATAATGGAAAGAAGTTCAGCTGCCCAGTGATGGAGCTTGCACCCAACCCAGGCTGGACTCTTAACCAGCTGGTCTAAGAGAGGAAGATGGAAGGAAGGGAGGAGCTCCCACTTCCGTGTAATAATGCAAAGAAGTTAAGTTGACTAGGGCCGGAGCTGAGAACCAGACTCAGGCTGGGCCCGAGTTTTAACCAGGTCTGCAGGGCTGACGGAGAGAG